>NC_060252.1:31818126-34318126 GCF_921293095.1 Ischnura elegans | reverse complement strand
ATATGAGTTAATATCCCCGAGCCATCGAAAATTGCTCTTTCGAGAGTTTCCAAGTTTTACACCGAATATGGGAATTAATGAGTCGAGCGTCGCCCCCGCTCGGAGCGCCGCCAGCGTCGCGATCATTAATCAATCAAGGAAGGGTGGGCAGCGATCCTGGCGACGAACTCTCTCGTTAAAAATAGAAGGTATCCCAAAAATAGATTCACTGTTTTAGCGAGCGACCTCTCCCGCAGGTACTTTTAGTTAACCTAAGTTAGTTGGTTCACTAGTTTACGTGTGTTTTTATCACCATAAGTACTTAAGAAATTAAGAGTCAATTCACTATACCTTAGACGTTGTAATTCAAAATTTTATCCCTCATTTTGCTCATGGATATTAGAATAAATTATGCTCATTCAGAAAATGGGAATTTACCATTAGAGGCAACTATTTGATACACATGATTGAATTATGTATTTATTTATGTCATTTTTGCATATCCATGACGGAGGCCAATTTTTGTGTTGACAATTTAGGGTGTCCTTTATTTTTAACTATTAAAATTTTTCGCGGACAACGATAACGATCAGCCTGTGCCCACCTCTGTTACGGCGGGATAAATTCCTCGCCAGCCAAACAAGAGGTCGGGGGTTCGAATCTAGCCTGGGTTGATGTTGACCTATTGAACCCCTGTTTTAAAGGCCATTATGTGCTTTTTTCGGTGGTATAGGTATAAAAAAACGATTTTATTGCTGTGCCCTTAATTCCACACAGATGTTAAATGCCTGTGCGAGCATTTATTGAGATCGGAGCGCTGTACTTGACAGAATAGAGCGCAAAATCGCGCGAATAATATGGCCAGATTTATCTCGCTGAATCACGCTAGGGCTAGAATGTACGGGAAGCCGTCTTAGTGATTTGTTCATCTAGATTTTCAGTTGTTTCTTACTCTTATCGTTTTACTATTTAATATTTTTTAAATTTGATTTCTCCTAAATAAGATTTTATGAGTTTATATTTTATTGACAGAATTTTAGAAATAATTGTCTGAAGAAATATGCATGTATTCGATTGAGTTGAATGAAAAAGATATTGCTAAGAATTTTATTTTATTAATTAATTTAGTAAATTTAATAGATTTAGTAATATGCCACTTTTCATTTTTTTCTCATTTCACCACTTAAGCTTTTTTTATATTCATATCCAGCTACTTTGTGCTGCATTTCAATTTTACTGGTTACAGTTACCTAAATCTGCTCATCGCTCTTTGCTATGTGTAATACACACATTGTGCATTGCCCTACTTTGTCTTCGAAGCCAGTGTTTTGTTTCCACCTAGAGACCATAGTAAACAGAAATAATCTGATAAAACATCTAATTTCGAGCGGATTTCAATAAATACTTTTAACTGTAACTGTATTTATTCTTTTACCTTTCCTGCGTGTATCATCGTAGTTTTATCTGTACCTTTTTCACTCGTCTTTTTAATTTTAACTTACAATTTAAGAGCTAAGTTTTGCAAGTTACAGAAATTATGGGTAATTCTAGCTATGCCGAGATGATACTGTGCGAAGTGATGTATGTATCCTTAGCTGCCACTCCACTCCGATAGACATCTTCCTTGGGCTTAAAAACTACATCATCCAGTCGCCAGCGTTCGTAACGTGATAGCCTTTTAAGATGATGGTGCATCAATATCCGTCTTTCTAGGATGTAACACCTGACTCTTCCTGAGGGACATCTTCATGAACTGGAAACATTAGCCATTCGTCATATATGGAATCAGTAACACCTTTGGTTCAGGAAATTTATTAAGTAATATGCCCGATATGGTGACATTATTTAATTCGTAGGTATTCCCGCAAATCATTTTTTTCCACTTTTCCCAACGAGGGTAACGTTATGACGTGGTATTTGTTTTCAAAATAGAAAAGCTATTGAGCTTTTGGTTCCAGAACATCAAATTCAATATAAAGTACCTAATAATTTTTTTTAAGAAAGAACGCTTGCACAATCAAAAATAAAGAAATTTAATGCAACTCATACGGCACAATTCAAAAGTTGAACACACTGCTTTGATAATAAATAATGATTTATGTTTGTTCTAAAAATGGGAATTTTTATTTAATTTGAAAATTGTATTATGCATTTATTTATGTCATTTTCGCATATTTTTCATGGACCTAAGATTACATGTTGGAAATGGTCGTGTCAATAGAAGTAGTTGGAAGATAGAATATAGCGTTAAACTTGTTGACGGAATAATTATAATAAATTACTCCTCTACCCTTAATCTGGCTCTGTAAGACGCTGCCCAATAAACCTCCTATTCCATATATTTCTATTTATATCATCTCAATAAATACCACGAATCAATCACATGAGCGATTTCCGTCGACATTCCATAAATTTTAATGGCTATCGCTAGTCGTTGGAAATTCATTGCTACTGTCTATAATATGATAGTAATATAATTTATTGTTCTCACATTGTTACATCCGATTTGTCTATAAACTCTTTACTGCTCAGCAATCAAGTTAATATAATGCATTAAAATCTTTAACAATTGAAAATATACGACAAAGAAATTACAAAATATCTTCCATTCAAAAATGAAATTCATAGTATTCGATTTTCAGATCCTGTTTCATCCTTGGAACTGATTCAATAAATTAGTCACAATAAAATGTCTAAGTATAAAAATAAATTAAAATCGTTAACAAGTGATAATATACAACACAGTGGAGGGCATACATAAATGAATATACAGCGTTAAATAGGTTGTCCTAGTTAGGAATGAGCGTAATTAATTTTTGCAAGGATAAGGAGTCTTTGATTGGTTTAGATAGGTTGTCCCATGTTTGAGAGGCGGAAAGGGTAAATGATTTTTTTTGGACCGATGATGGGGTGCATGAAGATAATTTTGTTCAGCTCTAGTAACAGCATATAATGTAGAAAGAGAATGCCGATAGCAGTTCAATTTATAAAGTAGGCATTGTCGAGTTTTACGGTCTTAAGTTGATGGAAATGTTTTTCTCTCTTGCATGAAGCAACGCATATGACTGCTAATGACATGCAATCGGTAAAAAAGAGGGATTGGGTCAGAGCGGTGTTTAGATTATTGGCTTCCCACCCAGTGAGATCGGGTTCAAATCCCGGCAGTAGCAGGGAATTTTCAGATACTGTCTGATTCCTGCTTGAATATATTGAGGAGGACATTTTAAGCGCAGCACTCCGTCCGTCGGGTGGGACGTTAAGCCGTGGTCCCCTTGACGCCTTTCGTTAAATTCAGGCTAATGCCGACGCCGGGTTTTCTCTCCACCCTTCCTTCCCCTTACCATTCACTCATGGCGCAAATGACCTCAGTTGTCAGTCGCCTCCTCCAAATACCATGGAATACTACACCGGGAAAAAATAGGAAATGATATAGCATATAATTCCTGGACTGAGTTTCTCTTCTTCTCCATGTTATGTAAGAGGTTGGTTAATTACGTCACGCATAGTGATTAGATCAAAGTACGCGTATTATGTGTGCCCATAAAAATGTTCAAATGGCGAGGGGACCAGAATGAACATGTGGGAAGACTTCATGATTTGGAAAGGGCGCCGTTGATCCCCGGCGTGCTTTCGGACATAAGGCGCTAGGGGCTGATTTTCAGCGGTCTAAGTTCCTTCCAAGGACGAGAGATGTCTCGCCATCATCTGTGGAGACTCCAGTTGGGCTGAGTGACACAAATACAAGACGACACTTGCATGCAGTCTGCAGTGCTCCTGCTTTAGAGAAAAAATATTTTCAGCATAAAATATGAATCATAACACAAAACGTGCCGATATTAGAAATTTATTCTGAGTACTTGAATTATTAAAATTGCTCAGCGTGCATCAGAATCAATCAATTTACAATTGTGCGAATTTTTTCGCACTTTGCCGAGTATTGTGGTGTCAACAACGACTTCTTCAATTTTAGAGGCACAAATAATGTTTCATGCAAGTATCTGAGAATAGATTTGGCTTTGCAATACAAGAATTGTAAGTTGTAGTGATGGGCAAAGTCGATCACTTTAGTGATTCAATCATTTTGATTCGAGTCACATAAATGATTCAATCAATTGATTCAATCATTATGATCGAAAAGACTCAAATGAATCAAGATCGAAAAGACTCAAAGGAATCAAGATCGAAAAGACTCAAAGGAGTCATGATCGAAAAGACTCAAAAGGAATCATGATCGAAAAGACTCTAAAGGAATCAAGATCGAAAAGACTCAATCAATGGATGTAATAAATCACTTTGAATAATCGAATAAATACTGCCTCATCTGCGAAGAGCATTGGTAACGCTGATTGCTATCCATATTATCATTTCATATACTATTTTAATTGTGAATTCCTAGATGAGTAAATTAGATTGAAAAAATGAAGGAAGCAGTGTCATGAAAATATTTGGGAAGGCGAAACTGCCACAATTTCTTAACACTAATAAAATAATTTCTAACTATAGTTGATCAAAATATAACACAAAATACACCACACAATGCATGAATCTGATCTGCAGAATAATTTTATGAACGGCACAATAAAATATAACCAGCTTTAACTTCTACTTCTTAACGTTCTCCTACAGGAGTCATCTTAATATTTTCCTTTTACGTGTATTGGTGTTATTAATACTGATAACTGCTGGAAAACATTTAAGAAACAGATTACACAAGTATTCAGTTCTTCATAACATAGTATTTAATTTTATCACAACTATTTCTGCCCTGACGAAAAGAGATTAAGCATCAGTCCATGAACATACGTATGTTCATGCATCGGTCGTTCCAAATTTTGAATCAAACCGGAAACCGAGATGATTGATATGAAACCGGAAGTCGGAGTGATTGATGATTGATGATCGACTTGTTTAACGAAATGAATCATGAGTCATTTGATTCACCTAGTGATTCAATCTTTTTGATCGAATCGTTCATGATCGACCCATCACTAGTAAGTTGTATCAAAAACTGCATAAAGTTATTCCAGGACAATCTGGGCAACTTGATTTTCCTGAAACTAATGTTGTGTTCCCGAGAAAAATAAGTGCAATTTGTAAGGTGCAATAATTTATTAACTTAATAAAAATCATTAATTTTTCTTATGCACAAAGTTTCTTTTGGAAGTCAGAGATACTTAAATTTGGGTGCCTTGCTTTTTTTTTACTGAGAGTAAGCAGATTTATTCTTCTCATACCACTTCATGCAGTCTACTTAAAGTGATCACATTTGAGTTTTGCTGATTCACCTCTTAAATTGATTATGTAGGATAAAAAGACATGCATTATTCAATGGCAAACTATATGGGGCATTTAGCGTGTTATAAGTACTCTACCTCTGTTGGTAAAATATTTCCTAAAACCCAATGAAAGCAGTCCTAAATATTGCTGTACGGATAAACATTGCGGTATTATTTTAATTAAATTGGAATGTCATAATATATGCATAATTCTATTATCATCATAATTATTCAACAAGCCGCTGATTGGTTTGACTCACCACTCCGCTCTTCTGTCAACTAACCTTTTCATATTTACGCATTCCTTCTCCTCTGCCTCCAAAATAACTCGACCGTATAAACTCATTAAGCTCTTTCTTTCTTTACTTTCTTTACCTGTCCTCCCTTTCACTTGTCTATCGACGATTTTCTTCATTTTAGGTTGATCCGTTTTTGCCATAAGCCCGTATGACCCTTTCCAATTAATTGGACAATAAATCGGCGTGCAATATTGTTTTAAAAATTGGGCACTACGTACCGCATGTCACGTATCAATATTTACACCAATATTGGTTATAATAGTTTTCTAATGTCTCGCTGGAGAACGCTATTGTATTTCTTTGATTTTACGTTAAATAAGCATTCGTGTAATTTGTACGCTTCAGTCAGTAGTGAAACGACTGCTTTTGAACACAGTTTAGGAATTGTCGGAACGAAACCTGTTTTACAGCCAAACCCAATGTTTTGCAAAGAGCTTCTTGTTTTGGCCACTAGGGGTCAATAAAACTAACTTGTGATTGGAGATTGGCCGCGACAAAATAGAACCTGTTTTGTATTCCAAATTGGGCGAGATATTTTGCCCAATATTGTGAAAAAGACATTGGGCCAGAAATTGGTGTGTGTCAGTTGGACCACAATCCAATATCCATTGGATTGACCAATAAATTGGGAAGTATCATACCGGCTTTAGGACTTTTGAAAGACCTTTCCTTCCTCCCACTCTTCTTAGAACTTCCTCATTAACTGACTGGTTTGATCCAATTTATTCTCATCATTCTTCTGTCACATCACATTTCGAATGCTTCCGCTCTCGACTTCTCTGCTTCTGTCGACGTTCATAACTTAAATAATCCTGCAAAAATGTTGCAGAACTTAGCAGATTTGGTGATCTGCTCTTTTATTGTATTCTTCGACACAGATATTCATAGGAATAGGTAGGAAGGAGATATTTGAAAGAAATTCATTCCGGTGGTAACACCTTCCTGATGTAGAATTTGGTGATTTTTTTTCCTTCTTCTTCGCTTGTATTCTCAGTGTAAAGTAGATTCTTCTGTATACAGAATGCTTTATTTGTTTGTGTTGTTTTACTGGCGATCTGTGCGCCATCCATCGTAGGCATAATTTTGCGATGCGTGAAAATAGCTAGAAATATATGAGCATAGGCAAGCTCTGAGACTGTGTTGACGGTGGTTTGTGTATCCGGGATTGAGTTCTAGCAAAAGTGGATCAGTGTATGCGTTTATCCTATAGCCGTATGTCGCAGATAAAATATGACCGTATTGAATGCGTGATATGTATAATGTATTGTGAGACATAAAAACCTACTATTGCAAAAAAAGTATAATGATAAACCTTAACCACATTAAGTAATGTCAATTTTTAATTGGATTTACAGTCGGTTTAGAGTTTTTAAAATCAACTTCATTTATAAATATCCCAAATATATTTAGGGAAAAAACGATCATCAGAATTAAGCATAAAAGTGAACATCAAAATTTAAAAAGTAAGCATATTGACATCAACGCTTTTGTTGCCGTGGAAATGGTTTCCTGGATTTCAGTATTAAAAAAACCCTCCGCGTATTTATTCAGTAAGTTGGACGTAGGCGGAATGCAGCGCTGTACGACGTAAGGGAAACACCCTAAAAGGAGTCTTGCTATCTTGTGCCAACCGTGGCATAATGGCAGCATTATTTGTTTCACGCCTTGGGAATGAACATGACAGCTTTTTTTTATTATCAATGCCATTCCACGAAACGCAAAATTATTGCATTATAGGGAGTCACAATTTTGGGGGGTTGAAGCATGCTTTTTGACTGGGAAAGACCGATAATCCTTCCGTGACTGTGCGTTGAAAACTTGTTGCGAACGTCCGTGTGGGGTATCTCAGGTACCCTTTTTATAATTTTATAAATTATGTGTTGTATTTTTGTCTTTCCTGTAATTTAATACCACATCTCTTTTTTTAATGCTATAATATCTTGTTTTGTGTAATATATAAATACGTTGTAGGCTAAATTTAGCTTTTTATGTCAATTTTGTGCAAAATAGCAGGAATATTTCATATTTTGCCAAGATAACTGTCCATTGACTAACATGCTATGAAAAAAAGGGGTACAAAAGGTGCCATCATGTAGAATATTGGCGTTATTGAAGTTATAATATAATGAAATTTGTTGAATTCAACTTTTATCCCTGCACTCATGTAACAAACATGTTTTTTTCTTCCTTCCGCTAACAGCTGTGCGGGGTAACTCAGTTAGCCCACCAATAAAAAAAATTGAAGTGTTAAAAAACAATTTAAATGCAAAAAAAATCATTTGCCGCCGTAATAACTACAAAATGGTTGGGCTCAAATACAAAAAAAATCGAAGGGACAAAATAAAAAATAAACAAATTATACAATATCATATTTGGGATAACTGAGTCCTAGTCACGGAAGGGTTAATCAATGACTTTATGATATAGTGGTAAGTGATCTGCCTGTGTTTGTCAATCGCGTCCCTGGATGCATGCTACTGTATGGACACTTCTCCGTCGCGTGTTGCATATTTTTTGGGATGTGATAGCGTTGTTGAAGATGATGTAAATACATTACATTCATGCTTGATTTTTTAAATTCACTTAGGGAGATAAGAGACCGTAGTAAAGAGCAGATTTGGTGTCCTTCTCATTTATTTCATCCTTAGAAATGAGTGTTGATTGGAAAATTTGAGGTTGTATTTCAATGCATTCATAAACCCTCGATCGACTCATTATAGACATATCAATTGACTTATGACTTAGTTTCATGGGTAGGCGTTAATTTGAATCTTATTAAACCAACTATAATATTGCAGGAGAGGATAACCTGGAAATAAATTTCATAGAAAACGTCATTAGCTACCCTTTGAGATATTTTAGCATATGAAATAGTTCCCAATCAGGCATTCGTAACGCAGGTTCGCGTTTTTGGTTACCTTAGAGATGAGAATGTTTTACATTTTTTAATGCACTGTTTGAAGCGATAACTATCATAAATGTGTAAATACTATATTCTAATGAATAGTTAGTGATCGTATTGCATATTATTTCGTTGAGAGGGTGAGGGGTATATTTCAATTTAAAAATTTATTCAGGCCTAAGTTGAGGGTGCAATACGACATTCGCCGTATTGCGCCGTCCATCATAATTATTCAATTATATATACCCCGTTTAGAGTTGTTCCGCGGTTGAAAAAAATTCACATGAGGAATACATTCACGACATGGATTTGGCCTAGTTGATTAGGTTTACGTATGATTTGCATTGTGTGGTGTAAGCATGTAAGTGTATAAGGTGATGTAAGTGGTATGGAGTAACCTTCTCATGACTTCTCAAGATAAGCTTTTGATGGTTGGACAGATATTTTGGTCTAGGAACGAAGTCTTTGTCTACTCAATCGAAATGTCTGTTTTTCACCCCTTCAAGACAGGGCCGACAGAAGTTGGAGCGGAGGTGTGTACAAAATCATTCGATACTGCTAGGAGCGAAGGAAGTGCGTTTCAAAGCTGGTACACGTTTTTTATTGGGAACCGATAGAGACTCGGTAGCTTTTTGCTTTGATTGGATGATTTAAGTGCGGGTGAACATCTTTCAGAGTGTCATGAAGGACATAATCTCAGAACCCTAAAATATTTCTAGCTTGGACAGAACCGATTAAATGAGAGACAAATGTTTACGAACAAATTGGTATAGGAATTCGTTCTTCCGCAGAACGATAGATGGCTTTAATTAATGCTGCGTTGATTTTAGGCACTAAAATCTCTCGCAAGGGGCGCCTAATTCTTTTAGTGTCCTCGTGCAGGTTTACATCTGATGTCCCAACTCCGTCCATCACGCGGCTATTGATGGTATCATGTAAACATAGAAGAATTTCAAAGGGTAATAAATAATGACAAGACAACAACAAATTTGGAGTATAAGTAACGTTGTAGTAACGTAGTATGAACTTTGCTTTTTAATTCCATAAAAACAATAAATTTTTACGTTCTTTTTTTACGATAGGCGTAATAATTCATACTCTCATACCCACTGGAACTAATGAGGTGAGTAATAGATGCGTCTTAAAAAGATAAAATGGCGAACAATCTCATTAGGCTCTATCATCTGTCAGTTATTTTTTAGTTTTGATGAATACATTATTCTTTCCTTATGCTAACAGGGACGTTTAGGAAATTAGAAATCAAAAGCTATTTTAGTTTAATATTAACAATGAAAACACTTTGTTACTTCCACAAAATACAGTTTCTATTTATTACCGGTTTCGGCTATTACACCATTTTCAAATACAAACAATATATGGTAGGGGCAGGTATATATATAGTGGTTGTTGATTTGGGGGTGGCGGGAAAAGTTTTGGAATCAAGCTGGGATTGGTAATTCGTGGAAAAGAATAGGGGGGGGGACACAGTTTGTCAGGTGGGGCGTTGTGGTGGTGGATTTGGGAGGGTGATGAGTAATAAGGGGGATGGGTTGGGAAAGGTTATGTCGTTGACAAGGTTTTCATTTATAACTATTTCTCGTATTTCCAAGGCATCCATCCTCCTTCCTTTACCAGTAAAATGGAGTATTTCGGGGTCGAAACTACTTCCGTGCCCCATTTCCAGGAGATGCCGGGCGAAAGCTGTCGTGTCGTCCTTGTTTTTCCAACATGCCCTGTGTTCCTTTGCCCTGGTGTTGAAGTCCCGGTGAAGAAGCTATTTTAGTATCAAAGATTTTACTTTTTCATATTTATAAATAGTAAAAGTAGAGGACTGAGGGACTTAAGGACTAGAAAAAAAGCATCAAAAGCTTCATTCAGTAATTGATTGGCATCAAAGCGGCCATATATGTCGCTTGGTTTGGTAATGCATCCGCTCCACCTGCTGCAGGTGAGAGATTCGCTCGGTCTCTTAGACCCTTACTTCGCATGACGAATGGGACGCCAGCATCCATCAAACACTTGTGAAAACCAAACGGATGCGTGGTAACGAACCGCCAGAATGTTACCACATGTGCTAGGTTATTCAGAGAAGGCCGTACCGACACCCATGATTAACACAAGAAGGATGGAGCTTGTTTCTTATCCTGGGAGAACTTCGAAAATATTTTGTGTTTTTACTCTTCAGAATGACACTATAAGTGTCAAAATGGGTTGGGTTAAATAAACTTTGTGCGAAAAATACTCAGTCGTTATAACTCCCACTTGTATGACGATGTTTCACATAGTTGAGGTAGCGAAGGTTGAATCGACCTTAACCCCTAACATTCATTGTTCCTGAATCCATTTTTGTTATTTTAACGAATTAAGATATTAGTCGGTGGAATGAATGAAGTATGGTTCGCATGAATATTTCAAATTGTATTTTATCGACTGATAGCCACTAAAAATTAGGTACGAGTGCGGTGTTTTCTGATCACCATTTCCATTTAAGCTAAAATGATACTACTTGTGTTAAAATACGAAAAATGTCCAACCCCTTCCATCACATGGATATTGATGGTAGCATGTAAATATAGAAGAATTACAAAGGGTAATAAGTAATGACAAGACAACAAATTTGGAGTATAAGCAATGTAGAGTGAACTTTCCCTATTAATAGCTTCATTAAAGTATTGCCAATATTAGCTATCGTAAAGTATTGTAGCTAGCGTAAAAATTACCAATATTAGCTAAAAATATACATGGAGTTTTGACAAAAACATAATGCATTATATTGTATTTATTAGTAATCGTAATAAAAAAGTAAAAGTTCGTGTCCGGATGACTTTTTGATTCTTTAGCAAATGAGAGCTGTGAATGTAGTCGGATTATGTTAGTTTTCTTAAAATAATGGAATGGTTACCTATAAGGGTTGCATTGGTCACATTTTTTGTACTCTTAGTATGGTTTTTAGCCTCGACGGATGCCGTCTATGATGTTAAATATTTTTAAAATGATATGTGTGCAAAAATTTTGAAAGTTTTTACAATGTTGACGACATCAATTGAGGTTAAAAACGTAAGTAAGTGCATAAATATTGTGGATAATTCAATCAATATATCTTAAGTCAACACTTTAACAGATATTTGAGCTACCTGTTGCTTCATTTCCATCGTCATCACCATAAGTCATCAATCCAAATGTTGATGTCACGCAGTTCTCGATTCCGTTGTATCCGCTTGCCTTTTCATGGCGACGAAGTTATTCTCTCTTACATCCTTTATAACCTACCCTATGTAACTCATGCGTGGCCGTCCCTTGCCCTTCTTCCCTTCCATCAGTCTTACCATTGTTTTCATTGGGACACCATGCATCATAATACGGCCAACTAAGTTGTCCCGTTTTCTCCTTTAAGTTTTTGAAAGACTTCTCTTTTCTCCCATTCTTCATTTCCTCATTACTTACTCAATATATTCCTTTTATCTTTATCGTTCTTTTTTATTTTAATTGTTCTCCAGAGTCCATAACTGTGCCTGTCTTGGCATTATGTCTAGACTAATGTTAGTGGCATAAACGTCTTCAATATCATTTTTTCTCCGTACTTTGTGTATTTGACGGTCTTGTCACATCTACTAGTATGATGACTATTTGGAAATTCGATGCTTTGCTTCGTCAACTTCCAATCTTGACTTCCCTGCTGTTGTCAACGTCGAAGACTCGTTCCCACAGAGAAACATGCTTCATATATAGCATCTTATGTATTGCTACCTTCCTTCTTAAATTAACATAACCTGGCTTGTGCATAATAAATGGTCTAATCTCAACGAATAAGCGAATATTTTGTGTGTTTAAAGAATTAAATATAACGTTTCAAAGGAATGGGAATATGGTATCGTAAGGTATGGGAATACTTCGTGGGAACTCTTAGGTTAACTAAAGTACTACGTAGGTATTCTCTTTAATCTAATTTAGTCATCCAATTCTATTTAATAATCTAATTTAAACCCACGGGCCGCATGCATGGTCGCACTGTAATTAAGCCTTGAATATGTTTCCGGCCCGCGAGAGTCTTTACACTTGTGCAAATTTTACATATGCGAAAGTGGTGGATACGCGTGATCGTGAAAATTAATGTGCAGCCAGCAGAGTTATAATGCATTTCCAAAGTACCCCTCACGATCATTGTGAATGACCACACCTGATCTAATGAACAACCATTCAGCTGTAGTTACCAAGAATCTGCACTCAGGCGGGTTTTTATGAATTGCCGAATTATAATGTCCACATTTGAAAAGCCAATAGAACTGCTAATAAATCGTTCAATGAGGTATTCATCGCTGGAGGTAGCAACGGTGATGCGATGGAAATGAAAGTTTCCTGAGAAAGAGAGAAATTTATCCTACACTTTAAGTGTTCACTGATTGAACCTCCAAACAATGCCTGTATTTTGTGACGTCATCCGAATTAAAGGGCAAATTTGGAAATACATGATACCCCGCAGGTCAGGCAAGCTGCAAGAGTTATATCTCCCTCTTGTGCGGGAAAAGGGGAAGACGAAACAATGTCTTACAATTTCCATCGTCGAAATTTGGCGTTTGAGTAACAGTCATGAAGGAAACCGATATTGTACTAGTGGAATTTTAGCGATACAAACGTTTTCCATATCGATTTTCCTCCATAGTCAATAGATGTGGCTGTCTTAAAAACCGACATTGTGTGATAACGATTTGCAATTCCATTCTTCACTTCGTCAGCATTTGCCACTGCCGCCATGGCAGGCGCGTGATTAGGCATACGACATGGGGGATAAACATCCGTGAGAAATCGGTAACTCCGCTCAAAACGACGAAACCAGCTTAATGAAAGGGTTACGTGAAAATCCGTAGGAGGACTACTAATTGGTGTCGACGTCAGTCGTGGTGGGCGTTGCTATACGCCCACTGCATTCAGCGGAGTGATTTGTAAACGAATCCCTGGCGGGACAGAAGCAGCCAAACGAATAAAGCTCCTGATTCTCTGCATGCTAATTAAAGATATGTGTATCACGAAAGAACGGAGAATGTGTATCACATAAGGAGTGAGAACATTAGATGGCAAGAGAATTGAGAGGAGAGCAGCGTCGAAGCAATCTTTGAGTTAGTGAATAAAAGGTCGATAATTACCATGTTATAATTTTGCATAAGAACTGAATCATTTTTAATATCAATGCTAGGTTTATTAATTTATTAATTTTAATAATGATAACAAAATATTGGGAAACTTCCGCTATCTGCTGCGACTGATGTCTCTCTAGGGATTTGTGGTGTATAAAAATATACCAATGCATAGGAATCCGATTCATATAAAATAAACCAATTGATCTATAGAAACATCGCTATATGTTTGCCAATGTACCGGTCAAGCGGATATTTTTCATGCGCATAAAATTTTTCTATGCTTTTTTCGGATATTTTATGCCCATTTTTACCTACACCTATTTCTCTTTCATCTAATTTATTCATGACGTGTTTGGAGATGATGAGGAATCGTGTTTCCTCAAGCTCCAAACAAAAAAATTAAACGGTAAAAATTATGAGTTTCGTTTTCTTTTTCCTCGCTTTTGGGAGTTTTCTGATAAACTACACTAAAATCATTTATACATAATTTAATACATAGTCATAATAAAGTAAAGCAGTGTTTTTTACAGCTAATAACTGTTACCTAAGCTAACATGAATCACAGCTACCTGTTAATTTTGATTTGTTGAAAAACAAGAATTTTTTCTTTATTTGTCATTGTCATTGTTTAAACTGTAGATTGCAAGGGAACATGATTTTATTTTTTGCAGATGATTCGTGTTTGAAAACATAAAACGAAACGTCAGCCAAACTTGCATTTCAGTTTCGAGAACTCCAAGATTCGAATTTAAGTTTACTAATAACCTAATTTTATCTATGCATCAGACACTACCGGTCTCACATTCGACTTTTGTCTACGAACCGCCGCCCGCCCACACTTCCGATATCGCTCCGAAATCTTTCCTTTCTTCCCACGCGGACGTGGAAACGTGGACTTTGCCGCCCTCCGCGCTCGCTATTTGCGTCCTCGGCAACGCGTCCCAACGAGGCCGTGGGAAACGCCCACGCCGGCTGCTTCCCTCTTCGACTGCGCGAGGGGAGGGGTGGACGGGGGAGAGATATTTCCGTTCCTACGCGCATCGTTTTATTTCCGAGTGAATGCTTTGAACGTCTCAGAAATAGAAGATGCCTCCCTCCCTCTGTCCTCCACGAAGGCATTATGCGCCAGCGAAGAGGGCCCAGTGGGGAACCTTGATGTACCTCATTCCAAGTCACTGACAACGCACGAAAATATTCAGCATTCGTTTTTACGCCTTCGCACTCAATTTATTCGTCAGAAATCTTCATGCCTTGCCAAGAATTGGAGTCAAGGACAAATTAATATTATATTTTTAAATTACGTATTAATTACCGTTTCTGGTAATAAAATTATTCACCATTCATTTTGCGTCTTTGCAGTCATTTTATTCTTTATAAATCTTCACATCTTGCGGATATTTGAAGTCAAGGACAAATGAATATCATATTTTTTAATGTCGCAATATATGTTGCCCTTATTAATACAGGAGATAATTCAACATACCTATTTACGCCCTCCTAGTCCTTCCTATAATCCTTTACAAAATTTCATACCTCGCTCAGAATTGAAGTCAAGGACAAATGAATACATATTTTATAAATTTAGTACTACATTATGTGCCCCATTCCCAGTCACTGAGAGCACACAAAAATATTCAACATTCATGGTATTCGGAGGAGACCACCGACAGCTGAGGCCATCTGCGCCATGAGGGAAGAGTATGGAAGGAAGGGTGGAGAGAAACCCGGCGTAGGCATTAGCCTGCTCTTAAGGAAAGGCGCCAAGGGGAACACGGCTTAACGTCCCATCCGACGGACGGAGTGTTGCGCTTGCAATGTCCTCCACACAACATTTAAGCAGGAATCAGGCAGCCTCTGGTATTTATCTACCACTGCCGGTATTTGAATCCGAGCCCTCGGGGTTGGGTTTCTAAACACTAGCCATCACTCCAACCCAATACCCTTGAGAATTCATTTTTACGACTTCGCAGTCAATTTATCCTAGGGAAACCTTCATATCTTGCTAAGCTTTGAAGACAAGTAGAAATAAGTATGTATTTTTAAATTTAGCAGTATATTACGCGCCTCATTTCAAGGCACAGAGGACGCACAAAAATATTCAGCTTTCATTTTAACGCCTAATCACTCAATTCATTCCTAAGAAATCTTCATATCCCGCCATAATTCGATGCTAAGGAAAAATGAATATCACATTCTTAAATGTCGCTATATACAGGGTTATCATAAAAGATTGGTTCGGTTACAGTAATTAATAGGTAGGTAGTAGGGATAGAGAGGCAGAGATTGTTCATAGGCTGCCCGATCCCTGCTTGAGTGCCTAGAGGAGGGCACTTCAAGTGCAGTACTCCATCCGTCAGATGGGACGTTAAGACGTTGTCCCCTTGGCGCCTTTCGTTAGGAGTGGTTAATCTAAACGCTGAGCTTCTCTCTTGTGGAGTGACTGAGGGCGCCCATATTGATCTTCTTTAACTAAGAAAAAAAACATGAACTGAAAAAAATTCGATATGCAAGAAATAATATAGAATTCATTTTTCCATCTTCATAGTCAATTTACTCTTCGAATATCTTCATATCTCGCCAAAAATTGAAGACGAGGACTATTTATTCCGTAAAAATTTTTGAATCGCGCAATAATTACTGTTCCTTAAAATGCGCATATTTATTCGCCATTCATTTCACGCATTCCTTATTTATTCCTTATTCGCATACCCAATTTATCCCTTAAAAACTTAAAACTTGGCGAAAAATAATAGCCAATATTAAAAATAATACATATATTTTAATGACGCAATTTTTCAAATAAAATATTGGTCTGCGGATATTTCTGTTGGTAATGGTACCAGGTCTGATTCTTTGCTCGAGATTAATTTAGCATCAACTTAACGATAGTGATATTGCTCCCGGTCTATTTTAAAGATAAAATTATATTGCATACTAATGACTGCGAAATCCACATTGGCGTTGGGAATTTCGGTGTTGATGAAAAGGTGTAGCCAAAATTAATTGAAAACTTCATGAAACATAAACCTTTTTATTTGTTTCTCAATACAACTGATTATTTTTTACGAATTATTTTACAATAAAATTTTTTAAATGAAAAGCAGCTACATCTCTCCTGCTTTCCTTGCCCTGGCCTGCAATATGCCACTCGGCATGGCAGATACGCTACTTATTTTCATTAAAAATGTAATAATTAGACAAATTTGCTGCCTAAAACGTCAAAATTGCCTGACGTAATATAGTATTGTTGTATTCTGAAAAAACACACATTAATCCTGAGTCCCACGATCATTTTATACGTCATTTCTACATCTACATCTACATAATATCCCGCAAGCCGCCTAAAAGGCGTGTGGCAGGGGGTGTTAGGACACCAACCGTTTACAGCTAAAAAATTAAGTGCTCAAACGAAGTTGGGACTACCGTTTATTAAAGTCCTTTACGGTTCGGGGGAAAAACGAATTCGCCCATCTATCCGTTCGGCAAAACATCTCTCTTAATTTATCACTTCTATCGGACCTGGAAATATAATGTGGCTCTAATATTATGTTCTCTGTATCGCTCTTAAAGATATCCATTCTCAATTGTTCAAGCAATCTAAGCCCAGCGCGCAGAGTTTTCCGAGTGATTACTGTCGCGATCATTAGTGTGATCACTTGCAAATGATCATCGCCTGCGATTGTTTTTCGCGATCACTCCAATGAGGATTCCCAACACTTTTTTCATCACTCATCTGGTCGCTTTTTTCTGTCGCTGAAACCGTCACTAAAACCCAATATCAGCCAATCAGAACGCATGCCAGGATGGAGCGATTGCAGCGCAACGTTTGAAAATCGTGGGAACGACATTCGTAAACATAAACACGCTATATATTTTCATGATGCGGTTCCTGTGACAAGGAGCTGTGGTATCGGAAATTATGCGAAAAGCGACGGCGGGAGGGACCGTGCGAATCAGGAAAATGATCACTCGAGCGATCACTTTCGCGAATAAAAAAGTGTTTCAGGCTATACCGTTACAAATGAAATAGAAACACTCAGCCTATCATTTTGATTTTTTTTGTAATATGGAAAAACACCATTCCTGTGTGAAAAATAAAAGTTATATTTTAACAGGATACCCACCATAAAACAAATAAAAGTCAGAAAAAATTAAGATGACAGAAAAAATATTATAGGCAATATGATTAAGTAAGTAGACATTATACCCCTCAGTATGCGCCTTCTTGTGTTAAGTGATTTGAAATGAGTCCATTCCTTGAGAAAGGATCTTTTAGTGGTAAATTTACAAGTGTCGTTTCTGCGTCTTACAAATGAATATGGCGTTTTCATTGTAACGACGTTTAGCATGGGAAGAAAATTATTTTTTCAGGGCATGTTGCCATTAAGATTATGGGTCTTGTGTAACTACGTGGCTTATGGATCATCTTGCGCCAAGAAACGTTTTGCTTCGAGTCTCTCAACGTTTACTGTAGAATCTATCTTCATTTGGAATTAAACTCAGTGCCTGGTCGGTGCTTGCTTAGCAATAAAATCCATTTTTTCACTTATTTTTGTGTATCGAGAGATAAAGCAGTTTCTTGATTCTCGACTTTTAAAATTTCGTATTGATTAAATTATTGGATAACATCTCATGAACGTGTTTGCCAAAAAATCTTTAAGTCAGTTATTATGATCCATGCAAGTCTATTATATTTTTGGTGGTAAATAACAAAAATTAATTTTAATTGTAGAAAAAAAAATTAATTTGTTTAGCCCAGTTACTATTAATACGTTCTCCTTTCGATTTTGCTAGATTAAAAAAGTTCAAGGCCATATTGTTTATAACCAATTGGGTCCAAATCGTAAAGTACAGGAGAAAAAATTGAAAATTAACGCGTGTAGTGAAACTAGCAGTGGGTGGTGACAAGTTGAAATGTGTTGGACTCAGTCCAAAATGGCCTCTCGTTAAAATAAAGTGTAAAACCATGGCATGTATGCTCGAAAATTATGAATTTAAGTATACCGGGACTAGCCACGGTGATAACTTTTACGGGAGTCACCCGCAATGCACAATTTTTCGCACTCGAAAATTATATTTCAGTCCATAAATATAACAAAAAATCATCCGTTTTTTAAATTCTGTGGCTCAAAAATTACCAATTTTCCTAAAATATCTATTTCGTTTTTTTCCACATCCACGCAACCTAACAAATATTGACTCATTCATAATATTTTTCGACATGAAGAAAGTAATTGGTGAAATCCTGTAATAAAATCGCATGGGGTGCTCAGAGAACCAAATATGTACTGCTTAAATTCCACACATTTGTTGGTTCCGAACTTAAGCGGTAATTACTGTGATTGCTGTATGAAAGAGAATGCTGTATTGCTACATGTTAACTTTAGTAAAAATTATATGAGGTTTGTATTTAGATGCACGCCTAAGTTGATTTCATGCTATGATACATATTTGAATGTAGCTATATATTCATTTTATTCGAAATCTTTAACTTTAGATACAGATTTGAATATATTGGGTTTAAATCATCGAATTTCCAACTAAGAATACTAATTACATACGTCCCTATTCACAATGATAACGTTCTGCTGATGATACTTTTCGGAGCAGTGTTAGCGGACCTGTATTTTGTTAAAAATTATCGCTGAAGAAAGTAACATTGGACATAAATTTATTTTTCTATAGTAGTGTGATCATCAACTCGTACCTCTATCGAGTATTGGTCACGAATTTTCTTATGGTGGCCATTTTTATTTCAAAATTAACCTTTATTTTGACATTCTCGATAGAAGAAGAAAGAGCATAGACGAATGATTTCAATTACTATTGTGCTAAACGTTGGGCGTGAAATTATTACTGCCGTTCCTATGGGTTTTTGGGTAACTTTTGTTGACATACTTAATTGAATTTGAATTTTTAGCGAAACTGATGGAGCAAAGTAAAATCTTTTCAATGCTTCCGATTTTACTCGTACAGATAGGTATGGATATTAACATGAGGCCATAAATTTTTCGAGTATTTCATGCCCACCCAGTCTCGACTTGGCGGTTTGTGATGAAAGATGAACTCTTCATCTGGAATGCCGAATTCTGATTTAAGTTTATCTTCTGCATCTTGAAATACTCGGTAGAAGAAGAGCATCGAAACATATATATGGTTTCAGTTAAGAAGGTCGGCAGGTTTGCGTGCCAAAATCATTAGCGAATTGTCCTCTGCATAAGTAAAACCACAGGATTTCGAGAAGAGCATCATGACTTCTCGTAATTAATGTTGATGATAGCGATGACATATGAAAGTTGCAACCTCAAAATAGCTGCAACGTCACTTTTAAGTAACACCGTTCATTGTACCAATGCGTAGAGTTCCAAATTCAAGTATTTGATACATATAAATTTATAATTGAAACCCTAAATTCCTTCCTTGAATTTCTTAGAGTCTCTAAGGGATTACGATTAGGTAATAATATTGGATTTTAAACGTAGCAACTAGAGACTTGCAGCTGAATAATGCATCGAGAATAATGGTTTCCTGCAGAGGTAGATGATGAATAATGCAAGAGAAAAGATTAAAACCGAACCAAATGCATCTTCGAGTTCCACTCTACAGAAGTGACACGAGTACACTTAGAGGAAAACTTTAGAATTATAATTTCGCCGGCCTCGATGGTGGCGGGATAAAGTCCTCGCCTACCAAACCAAAGGTCTTGGGTTCGAGTCCCGCCTGGGTAAATTATCCTAATTCAGGGCATGGATGTTTGTGCACGTTTGATTGCCAAATGTTTTTAAAAAAAGCCCGATGTAAAAGACCAATAGTTCTGTTTTCTGAGGTGTGGAAATAAATAAAAAAAAGAGTATAACGGGGGAACTGATAAAACTTTAACCGTTAACCGGTGATGTGCGGCCTGAGAGACCGCTGCGTTTCTAAAATTATGAATATTTTCAAAATTATTATTACAAAATATCTATAATCTCCGGGAGCGTCTTAATTTTGTATATTAAGGACATAGAACACTTAAAATCTTACGTTTTTATTATTTATTTCTGAAAATTTGCAACTGAATTTGAGTAGCGGTCTGTGAGACCTCACTTCACTAAATTAGAAAAACCGATAAACGTGGAAATAATTCAATAAGTTATTAAAAATAATTCCTAGTGATTTTTCAAGATTAATAATATTCAATAATTTGTAAGGAAGTATTTTTAGTTGCATAATGTGGATGATTAAGTGCTTAATTGAAAAAAAGTAATAAAAATTATCAAGTGTTTTTGCTATCAGTTTTTTTATCCTGTTTCAAGTAACAATTTTTACTGAAAATTTTGGTTCGTATTGGGAATGCATGATATTAAATATAAGTTTTATAACAGTTGAGAAGTCAATGAAACATTAAGCTAAGCAATAAAAATGACTTTGCAACGTTTTACGAATTTTTGTTTTATTGTGGTCTCCAATACCGCAAGTCTCTGGTAGTGTAATAAGAATTGCACGTCACTGGTTAAGGGTTATGGATCATAACTAGAGCTGTGCGAGAGTCTCGTCTCGGCGGTCGAGACGAGAATTTCATTTCTCGGCATTGTCGGGACGAGACTCTCGGCGCGGCGAGACTCTCGCCTGGGTCGAGAGTCTTGACGAGACTCGAGAAGTCTCGCCCCTTCGAGATTTCTCGACACCCGTCGAGACTCCCGGGCAAGGCGAGAATTTCCGATGAACACCGCAATCAGTCGTTAATAGAGATTACTGGGGTATCCCTTACTACTTTTATGATTTATTCACGCCATAAAAATATTTTATTTGATTGACAATTTAAGCATATTTTATAACTTAATCAACCAAAATTGACTGGTAACCATGAACCTTAGTTACCAGAAATAAACATTTCAAAAAGATATATAAAATTCTATTGAAATATATAGAAAAAATAAAATATGCTTAAATTGTCAATGTCGATCTTATGTTTCAACTATTTTTAGTTTTGGAAATATTTAATATAAAATTTGAATCATGGAGTGTTGGTCTTTAAATTGAAATGTAAATTTTGACGACGTTTCCGTTTATTTACAATCCATTAGCAGGGCTAATAATGATTTTGAGCAAATAATTTTGATACACAGGCATGTTAAAGGGTTACATCAATGTTAAATATTAAATTAATATAATAGAAAAGAAACATTCACTTGATGATTAAAAAAAGAATTGATCATCGTTTAATTATAAAGAATTTTACATTTTTTTAAATGTTTATTAATGATTCATAACCCTGCCGATGCATGCGTCGAAGATACGACAGACAAGAGTCATGTCGGAGAATATAGCTCGAGGATCAAGATTTCATCGATGAATATCAATGTAAATGCAGGAAAAGTAAGGTTAGAATGAGTGCGATTCCGGACATGATGCTGCTCACACGGAAGATAATGGGGAAGATCAAACCAAGGCCGTAGCCAGAAAATGTTTTCCGAGAATGGAGAAGGGGGACTACGTGGAGTGAAAATACATTTAGGAGGATTACACCTTAGTCTTTATCGTCCAAACATTTCGCGGGAGATTGAAACCCATTACCCCCCGAATATCGTTTGCCACGGCCTTGGAACAAACCATCATCCATGCACGTGGAGAAGGTTTATGGCAGCGTGGCATGAAATGTGACGTGCGATTCTTTGAATTCTGAACAGGATTGGAGTGTTCTACGAAGGACGGCGAATTATTCACAGTCTAATTAGAAAGCAAGAGGCTGTGATGAAATCTGGACCCAGCTGAGGGGAAGTTAAAACAAGAAAAGGGACTAAAAAAGAATGTGCACTTGCTCACGTGTGATATTTTTATTCCAATTGACTCTCTAGACTATCTTCATCCATTTCCTGTACTTAACAGTTCTTCAATAGTTTCTCAAGATTTTTGGGTATCGATTTTGGCTATTCAGCTTTTGTTGAAAGTATATGTCATGTCACATAATATGACATATTTATCAAATGGAATTTCAATTTTTTAATTCCAGTGGTGCAAGAGTTTTGTAGAAGTAGTCTAATATTTTAAATGATAGATCTATTTATTTTTTTAAGTAAGTGCACCTCAATATTTTGCACAGCATTTTTATTTTTACACGTAGCAACGTCGAGGTGGAATAGTGTTATTATTTTTACATAAAGGTAATTGATAGCCACCTCCATGCATATTCACGAACGCCAGCAAAATCTCTTCAGCTTAGCGTTCGTAAAATTAATGATGAAGTATACGAAGAAACTGTTGGCTTTGTTTGGTTATTACTTGTAAAATCATTCTTTTGGCTTTGACAGTTGGTTTTTAAATTTCATCTTGTGGTTATCTATGTGAAATAGCCAAAAAGGTTGTCATTCATCGAAAGAGGATTTTCAATTCCCATTAATAAAAGAGTAAGTTTAAATCCAGGGTTTAATGGAAAGCAGTTTTCTTTCATTTCATTTTAACAGGTAAAAAATATTTGTTGCTCGCAAAATATGCTTCGGAGGCCGTGGTAGGGATATGCGGTATGAACTGATACTCCTGTAAGGTAAGCGTACGAATGCGTGACCCTTTTAAGGTTTTTTCCTTGCATTTATATCCCTAAAGGAACACCTTCAATGCACATTCAATTTATTTTAAGATTAATAATTGGTTTGAAACTGCTCCTTTAAGAATATTTTTTGTTGAAAGTGTAAATTTTAAAAATATATATTTTTACTTTTTACAAAATGAGCTTGAAATCCTATTCCTTACCCTCAAAATTCTGCATGCTATTCAACCTGACCCCTGATGTTCCTGTAGCTGAACCTCTGGTTATTTTCCTGGAAAGCTATTACCAAAAAGTCTCATTCACTATACACTTAGGTTACAGTCATTAAAAATAATTAACACAGAGTATCAAATGCAAGGATATATATTTTAACTCTATAACCTTAAATGTCATGTATAAGTGAGTATATTTACTTAAAGTTCTTTACTAGACAGTTTAGCTTTGAATTTTTTCACTTCAGGGATTTTATATCTATTATTTTTCATGATAGATCTATTTAATATTTTAAGTAAGTACACCTCCATTTTTGTGTTACTTTCAAAATAATCGAGTCGTTTTCAAAACTGTCTAGGTTATGCCCTATATTCATATTGAAAACATTTATACCGAAGGTCAGTAATCCGGATAATGATTTAACTCATAGAGTGCGGGAACGTGAGTGAGTGAGTGAGAGAGAAAGAGTGTACGCTGACTATGGCATTTACAAAAAATTTTGATTGCTACCTTGAGATCTTGCACTTTCCCTGACCATAAGGATCGCTAAAGGGCTTAACTGTAATAGTCCAGCCCTCATAGAAGGGGGTGCCCCCTGTACTGGGGGTCTCTTCTGCACTGGCTGGCAGCTAGAATCGTTAACTCCCGCAGCCTAAGGGTTAAATGCTTTTTTCCATTTCAACATATAAAAGTGAAATGGGAAAAAACCATATAAAGTGAATAATTTTAAGCATACCTATCGAACTTCTTTTACTTGAGTTTTAAACTCTGCGTTACATAAATCTCTACGCCTCAATCAGCTTGTCTCTGGTCCTCTCTCAAGTCGACTCTACTTCGTTTTCCAGGGCTTTGAGAACCGAATTAGATTAATGAAATACAGTAGGAAGTAGATACAAATGGATGGAAAATACCAGAAAAAACTTATACTAATACAAACAGAATAGATATAATAATAAATTATAGACAGTGCCAATCGGAATATTTTATTTGGATATCCCTAGGGGCCAAATGGGGTACTTAAATCGTGTTGGTAGGCCGGAATATCGGTATATATTAATACATAGCGCATCCTCAGACTGCGATTTTCCTACCCTTCGTATGATATGAAGGAAATGGTGCTTTCCCGAAGATTTTTGCTGATGAACTCTTCTCGGGAAACCAGCCGGGTCAGGAATCATTCGCCGTGATGATGGTGGCAGAGAAGGTTATCGAAACGTTGGAAGTAATATCCATCCTGACCCGGCTGATTTCCCGAGTAGAGTTCATCAGCTTCATGTAATATATTGTGGTAGAAAACGTTCAAATTTAGGTAAGGGTGATTAGAGTTATGGTGAAATAACGCTCAAAGACATGTCGACGAAATGTTCATGATTGCATTTTATAAGTCCGCGTCCGTCTCTATACAGCTTATGGGATGATGTCGCATATCGGTGGTGTTTGACACTATGTATTTATGTTTCAGGTATTCAGACGCTGATCACTATGAGTATCCATATTGCCAGTTTTATTTGTTTTTATATATTTATTTATTGAATCATTAAAAAAACATTCAAAACTGCCTTTATATTGAATAGACAACTTAAAATGTGCAGCTTAACAAATATAAACTATAAAAAAACACTATAAAATGGATATTAAAGGAAAAAAATTCAGAAGATGTCTGTTCTAAGCTGCCTCTTGAATGATCTGATGGGCATTGAAATATCCAGGGAAGGGTGAGTGGTCGAAATGGTATTGAAAGAGGTAGGGAGTCTGTAAAAAAGTGATCTCTGGGAGAGAGAAAGGAATTTCGGTTGGTGTAGTTGGTGATTATTACAAAAGGCGCGGGTGGGAATGTGGAGTGAAAAGAAAGGCAGTATTCCTGAGGTTCGGAACTTGCCAATTAAGGCATTGTAAATGAAGGAGAGATCATGAAAATTCCTACGGGAGGATTGTGGGACCAATGATAGGGCATACATTAATTCAGACCGAGAAGAATTACGGAGGTGAGAATCACGGTGCGGACCACTGAAATAAAGAAATTAACTGGGCGTTCAATAACTTTAAGGTTGGAGGGACAGGCAGTGGAGTAAATAACGGAGCAGTATTCGAGGATTGGGAAAACGCAACCGGTGAAAATAGCTCTCAATAGGGCAACTGGCAATGAGCGATAGGGTCGGTATGTCATAATACTTAATCCTTTAAAGACCAAACTAACATACCAACTGGTTTTTATTATATTTTTGCGTATGCTGTTTACTTAAAAAATAATTAAGAGGTATTATGAAAGGAAACCTGAACAAAAATGCTTTTTCAAACATGTTCCCTAAAGAGAACACGCCTCAAAATTTTGTTACAATTTGAAAAATAAATGTGCCCTTGATCAATAAACTAATTTTAACAATGTAATATACATTGATCTTTTGAGTAAATGAGTATTTGTCGCTGGATAGTAATTGTAGAGGAAAATATCGAATAAACCGCATGCTCACTACAGAGGTGATGAAAATAACCAATTTTGAAAAGGTATAATTCACATCCAATGTATTCACAAGTCATACGATTCATCATCTGATTCAGAAGTACTGAGCATTTTGTAATATGATGTATTTCACGTACCAAATACGAGGGTGGTTTTTTTTCAACCGCCAATCGCTCAGCAGAAACAACACACAAGCGACAGAAGGGTACTGCGCGGATAGGATAACTGCGGATCCTCTGAACCACACGCTCAAGTCATTTATGACCGTAAGTTGTAAGTTTTAGGTTAGTGGCAATCTCATTTACTGCATTTCCTCAGTTGATTCTCCCACCAAGTTTGCATTGCGGACTGACAGCCAGAAAACTCGCCGAACGGCTGCAGCATTGACATGCATGCCGATAAAAGAGAGTGAATGCTCTGTGGCAAGAGTGTGAAATAATGTGAAACATTACGCCCATTGTCATTCAAAACAAAAGAGGAGAAATGCTGACTTCTGGAAGGGTTCTGATCCATGACAACGCCAGTCACGGGTGCAGCTAGGAATTAAGGTGGAGGGGGGGGTTTTAGAAGCAACTAATACCGGGGTGTGTGGGGGTATGGAATACCCACCAGGATAAAAGGTAGGTGCGAGATTAATATACTTATTGCGGAATTTTAAGATAAATGGTTAGTTTTACGGCTTTCTGAAGGATATTTTGTTAATCCTTACACTATTCTATTAGATTAGTAATATCAATCCAATTAAGTAAATTGGATTAAACTTAAAAATTTCTCTGATCTCTGGGGGGGTTTTATCCCCCAAACCCACCCCCCCCTCACTGACGCAAGTCATCTTAGCGCTGATGCAGCCTTGCCAACTTCTCCTTGACCAATTTCAATGGGACATTATCGATCACCCGCCGTGCAATACCGAACCTAGTGTGATGTGATGTCCATCTTTGCGCTGAAATAAAGATGTTGTTTAGCGGGAGGCGTTTTCAAGCGATGAGCTTTGAGACAAAGGCAAGATTCATTGGAGGACATTGGCGGCAACATTCCATGAGGAAGGTATAGTAAAGCTTGTCCACAGGCGCGACCAATTCCTCAATTGCGAAGACCATTACGTCGAAAGGACACCACAAGTTTGCTCAATATTTAGCTATGAAATAATTTTGAATCAATCACTTCGTTTTCTGTTCATCACCCTTTGTCGTGGTGGTGGTTGTTGAAAAAAAATCGCCCTCGTACAAGCACATTTTACGAAATCTTTGGAGTAAACTCTATTTAGTGAGTGTCCATTGTGAACGGTCGGAGAGGATGCTGAAGAGGGGCTTGAAAGAAAGATAGTTCGGCCAGCAGGGAAGGGGGAGGAAGAGAATGGGGTTTATTGATAGAATGAAAGGGAGTAGGCCTTATTATGAATGGGAAAGGGTAGGTCAGTGTGAGAGGCAGAATGGACTGATTCGCAAATGCTCATGCAAATCTTCCTCTACTGCTAGAATCCTTTAATAACAATGCGTCAATACCTGCCAAAAATACCACCTATATTTAGCAGCAACCTTCATAAACCATTTGCCTTGGAACGGAGCGTCATCTTCATTAGTCAGCAATCCTAAGATTGGTTTGACATTGCTCTCTACCCCTCTTTCCAATCCACTAGTCTTTTTATAGCGGCATATTTCTTCTATTTTGCATCCTTCATGACCTGTTTTATGTAATTCATTCGGGGACATCCCTTGCCCTTCTTCCTTTTCACCTTTCCTGCTACGGTTGTTTTCATCAGGTCATCATTCCTCATTATGTGGCCAACTACGCTTTCCCGTCATCTCCTTAAATTTTTAGAAGGCTTCTCCTTTCTCCCATTCTTCTTAACAATCCTCATCTATCGGCTGATTCATTTTATTTTCATCATTCTTCGGTAGCAACACATTTCGAAAGCTTCCACTACTCACATCTCAGCTGCTGTCAACGTTAAAGCTTCGCTATCATAGAGGATCATGCGTAATTGCCTTAATTTTACTAGGGAAATTTTACATTTTTTTCATTCTCTCCCTCCTCCAACGGCCAGGGAGAATATTTTTTTTCAACCAATCCTTAAGCGACCACCCTCTTTCCTCTACTACCACAAAATACTTCGTATGGAGTATCGTTTGTTAATTTATCTCTTTTTATCTAGGAGCTTTAAGCCCTTAAAATCATCCAAAGAGTATTCTAAAGAGTTTTTGGAATTATTAAAACGGCCAGCCCAGCGCGGCTTTCAAGTACTGTTGCTACCCGTGTTAAGTTACAAAAGGTTACGACCCGTGTTAATGGCATTAATGTATGAGAGTAGAATTGCAAAGCCTAGCCTGAGATTTTTATGGAAATTTTAGGAAGAAAAATAGTTATCTCTAATATTTTTATTGCCCATTTCTGAACAAAGACGAAGTGCCTCAGTAGCGTTAATATCAAAGGGTCTCGAAAGGCAAACGCTTCCGAGAGAAAGTAAGATAAAGCATTTAGAATAGCATTGTAAAATGATTCAGACAGAAGAGTTTAATTTACGATTCAAAATTAGTGTGTCATCAGTTCTCCTTTCTTTCTGAGTATACATGTTCCCAATTTTATTTTTGTCCATCTTGAAACCTTATTTCAACTTTCTCCCGTCTTTTTTCAACCCGTTAACATTTCTCAAATTTTTGGCGGCAAAGAGTTGTGAAATTCGGAATTCTTATTATATTGAATTTATATAATGGAATGCAAAAACTTTTATAATTTCACAAAAATATCATACTATGCGACCTAGGTTTCAACGTAGAACGTCATCATCTGTTCGTACTCTATTAAATTTATGTGGAATTATAAAATTAATTTGAATTTTATTATGTAAAGTCGATTTTATGAAGTCACGCTCGAAACAACGAGTTATGTCTTAAATTTAATTGGCACTCACTCACAAGGTAGTTGGGTGCACGGGACGGTCAGCAAAGATGAACTTTATAGGAAGAGACCCTGGGCCCTCACAGGGCGGGGATACCCACTGGTCCGCAGTGGTTAGTCCACCTCAGTTCCCGGCAGACTTTTCTTCATCCTTTCGCCCCCAACGGCGCAAATGAACTTACCCGCTAATCCGTTGCTTCTTGTGCCCATGCCGATGCCGTTAAAGAAGGAAAAGATCGCCTGGAGGTTGCCTTTGGCCTGATTTCAAAGGACGAGGTGTTTGACCGATGCCGATCCCTGTTCAATTTTGTCAATCTACCCTCCTCCCTCCAAGCTCCCTAGTGGTGAGTTCGCCTGCGACGGATTCCTTCCCATGCTCCCTCGCCTGAGTTCCTCACATGCCAATTTTAGACGCCCCTCATGACCGTTCAGATTTCCTCATATAACTCGTTTCTAAAATTGCACTATTTTTGTCGGCGACTATTTCGGTCGGCGCATGAAAGTTATTAATTATCCGCGCCGGGACAGTGGCGACCATATAAACGATTCCCAGATGGCGTGTCGGGCAGTCGGCCAAGTGCTTTGTTTATTCTTCCCGTTGACATATCCGTTGGGATTACAAGAGCAAGGGGGAACGAAAAAAGGCACCGCTATATTTCCAGGTTAGAATTATAACTTTCCAGGAATAAGCATTCGCCCGTCCGCAACATCCGCAATTACGAGAAAAAGGACTGACGTCCGAGGTGAAAAATGCTTGAAATTCTGCGGGACACATGTTCTTGGGATTAGTGAGAGGAAAGATCATTTCTATTCAAGGTCCATTTTCCAACAACTCAAACCTGGCATTAGTACAGCCTAGTTCATATTTCGAGGATCTTGTGCCCGGAGAAATTTGAATTGCTGGAACTCTCTCCTACATCCAGGACTACCCCATTAAAATAACGAAATAAGTTTTTTTTCGTGAACAACTAATGCTCTTCAGCGAGTGTACATACCTCCACTTTCTTCATGTAAATGTTCTGGGCTTTTCGATAGACTCTGGTTTTTGCAAACAATGGTGCTCTTATCTCTCAGGGCGCCCTGTCCAAATTCGCACTTAAACTTTGTATCACGCTAAACTTCCATCAAGTATGTCAATATATATGCCAATTAACACAATTCGTCATTGAGGCTGTTGGTTTTAACATCTAACCAACGGATCTGAGCGTCAATATTTTCGCCCGAGGATCGTCCACTTATGGCATGGTTTTCCGTTAATTGTGTTAGGTTTCGGAAATGAGCTACGCCACTCATTAGACGTGCGGCGCTGGTAGTCTAGGGAAAATTCCTCATGAAAGAGTTTTGATTTTGGAACCAGTATTCATGTTGAACTGACGAGAAAAATTTTATAAACTTCTCTTGTAGACTTTATAAAGTTTTTCTCTTGCTCGTACAATATGAATTATATATTCCATTACGTTACATCTGATAAACTCCTATTTGGGACAAGTATATTTTTCTAGCAACTCACCTGCTGTTTTCGTTATCTCACCCTCAATAAGGCTGTCAAAGAGAGCTTTGAAATGTTGATTTTAAAAAAACCAGGACCTAGCCGATCGGACTAAGCCGATCCGAGAGGAAATATAAAAGCACTTTGGAGCTGCAAAAAAATCACTTTTATATTGAAAATAATTTGGTGCTCAAACATACATGGAACATTATCATCAGTTCATTTGTTTTCTCTTCCCTGATCTTCATTTGCACACTGCACGGCTCCTCTTCTATTTTCTCTGCTTTACGTACAAAACGGCGTGTGATACGGGCGTCTACTTTCCCAGAAGGATCTTGCGGCCAGCACCAAGGTTCTGTCCCGCCTGGGTGGCGCCCTTGTTCTGACCGGCTTGCAAGCCGATGATCGTCTCTCCGGCACGCATCTGCTCCTCTGTGAATTCACGCTTGCACTCATCGGACGGCTTGGGTCCCAGGTAGGGGCCTGGCCACTCTGGGTGCTTGTAGGTCTGTGTGAAAGAAAATAATCAAAGCGTCAAGCGGGGGGCTTACTGCGGAGTGCATAAGCATACGTAGCATTTAACACTCCAAGGACGGTATAGGTAATTTTTACCCATTCGTCTGGTTCAAAATGAATTTGAACTGCCTATTTCATAGTATATACTTTTGAATTTTTGTGCCTTCGTTTATTTTACTGATGATTTGGTAAAGAAATTACGTAATTTTAGATCGAAATATTTTAATAATAATTTACCTGAAAAGACAGCTATAGATCATTTTTACTCATATTTTCCATCTTTATTGAAATAAAATTTTCTCTGTATCATCTCATCCTGTGGTTATTAAGTATTATTTACTTGGAGAAGTAATAATATACCAGAGCGTATTTGAGCGTATATTTGAGGCCTTTTTATCATTAACCGATGGGCGTGCTTCTGCGTTGCAAACGCCTGATCACGAGAAAAAAAAATTCAATTTATCAGGTAGCTACAGAAAGTAGAGAGAGTAGATATTATTTTGAATAGATCTTTCTGCAGTATATTTTTAAGTGTTGTGTATGTATCTTTATGAATTTCTAAAATGTGTCGGGCATTAATGCCCTTAAATCCTAGGAATATACCGTTCCTTTCGTTTCAAGAATAAAAAGTTACCGAGATCAGCGGTGAAAAAAAATGAAAAATAAAAAAATTATTGCTAGTGAAGGACTTCTTGCAACATATGCTGCACCATTTTTAGACTTAAAGCGTGGGTTTGGGACCCGTATCGCTTGAGGATAGTTTCAGAACCGATGAAGACCGTGGGACGATGTGACTTCAATAATTTAAAATTGACTAGTTTAAAGTAAATTTCATCTTCGAGAATACATAAATTAATCTTCTTCGTGATAAATGCTCAAATAATTTAGTACCGGGGTAACTATTAGCCGATAGAAGCTAGACAGCTTAAGAGTTTAAATGACCAATAATCGTCGTTCTAAATTCTGCGAAACTGCCGCCCTCTTAGGGCTAGTCGTATATCTCCTGTTTCAATGCTTGAAAAATTACGGTGAATTTTTCAGATCAAAATAGCGCATCTATTTCCTCATGGTACTAAAACATCGTCCTAATACATAAAGCGGGAGTGCATTCTCTTTGTTTGCCTTTACAGAGAAGACTCATTTAACGATAGCTGCCTTTTTGCTCGTATCACTTTAGCATGTATAAGGTTTTAAGATACATTTTACAATGCAGAAAGGAACCAACTTCTATTGAAAAAATGAAGAGTCCACTCCTCTAGGAATAGCGTAGGATTCGCTCATAGGTTGGAAGCTTTCCTAATGTTAACCGCTTCCAATTTGAATCGCTTTGATGGAAAGTCAAAATATTCACCTATGTTCAATTTTTAAAACAATCAATTTCTTTATTCTAAGCAATTTTTATCTACGAATTTCCCAAAATATATTCAATGAATTGCCCATATATATTCAATCAATTGCATTGAAATCCTGTAAAGTTTCTATCAATCAATTGCGCGGAATGGCAATTATATTCAGCTTAGAAAAAATTACTTCCCGAATAACGAATCGTGTTAAATTAAGGTGGGCCCGGTCTTAGGTTTGAGATATAGGATTTTATTCATCTCTATGCATTTAATCTCCTGGTACTTTAATTGCTTATGGATGAATTAATGGCTTTCTTCACTGCAGAAATTGGTTAGAAAACGCGAGGTTTTTCGAGATTAATCATCAAGAAATGATGTTCTGATTTAAAAAACGTTATTAACTTCATTTTGTGTGTAGGTATAATAGATATAATACACTAGTTTTGGATTTCTTTCCACGCAACCACGTTTCCATGTCATATTGTAACTTCCTATATCGGTTATTTACTTATGAATATAATATTGATACTACTACGAGGGGAAGGCAATAAATAGAAATAAGAGAGTAAATAAAGGAAATTTGAGTGCTTCACGAACAAAATATCTTAAGTTGAGTTCAAACGATTATGGCAATAAATGCCCCATTTAAATTCACGGAGACTGTTTATCCGCTGCTAATCTCGGGGAAGAGCGCAAATGGAGTGACATTACCGTTATACTGCGATATTTTTCATCATGGGTAGAATAAATCCAGTATTTAACTACTACGTTCTAATGAAACGATAACTAAATCATATGAGACGCTTCAGCAAAAACGCCTCTCTCTTAAAATTTCATTTTTCATAACACTGGTGACATTAATGTTGACACATAATAACCTTCTCTTTTCAGTATACTGTGTTCAGTATTCAGTGTTTTCAGTTGGTGACAACAAATAACTAATATTTTGGATTTTGTTCGCATGAAGCTGCCTTTAAAGCGAAAGGAACTTTCACTAAAGTTATACTCAAAAGCTCTCGTGTAAAATTCATACATGTGTAAAATTCAAAGGATTTGCTGGACACCAATCTAATTTATTTGTGGCTTGACTTTATTTCTAGGTGAGTCGTTGCCTCTTTGGACAGTTTATTTAATTGGTGCGTCGGCTAGTTTGGCAGTTATGGTCATTTCATGTAACACAGTGATCACGTGAAAAATGTAATAAATTGATGGTGAAGTACCCTAAAAAGGGCCTTGATATAATTTCGTGTGGCAGATAAATCAAGAAGAAGAAGATCTTCTAGGAATTAAGGGAGTTCGTTTGGAAAAGAAAGAAGTGGAAGGGCACTGGAACTGGAGCTAGTGGGGTGCAGTTTGTAAAACTTCGTCTCTCAGTTTCATGAATGGAGCCAACCACTGCTTAAAGTCATCAATGATCTTAAGCTTAACAGCATATGCACTAAATAAATGACACGTGAATAAATATAACTTGGATATTATCCCACGTTATATGCGAATATGATCCATTTTTGCCATGTCATGTATCAGGGTACAATCTGTTGGGTTCCTTACTCCAGCCTTGATATGCGTAAGTTGTCTTTCATTTACCCTCAAAGGTGGAGGAAGGGGAAGAATAAAAAAATCAATCAAGAGCAATAATGCTTAAAAGTAGTAATCGAATAAATTGTGGACTAACATCCAAGTTATTTTCGTATTGCTCATCATGAGGCAGTCCAGGATACTATTGTCAGAGACTGTGTCCAATAAGCATGAGACGTAATCGGTGTACGCGCCTTGGAATCGAGACGAAGCTTTTGATACGCAAATTGATGTTTCGGAGGTGTACGCACCTGTCTGCCGAGGGAAAAGAGCGTCGTGGTCACCTGGGCGATGTCTTTCTTCTCCCACAGGTCTACGGTCTGGAAGACATCTACGTCGGCCACACCGTATGCCTTGAGGGCCTGCTGGAATCTAGAAAAAAAGAAAGAGGAATGATGCATTTATTTATTTTGCACTGATATCAAAATATAGTTTTTACTTAATTGGATTGTGCTTATTGGTTCGAATTAATCAAATACATAGAATTCGAATTCGAAAGTAGCTCTGTTTGTAGGAAAACTGTCCGTACTTTGTAATCTACGCTGCAGCTCAACGCGAAGAACTTTACGTGAGGGCTATGTGAGAATTTTACGATGAAAATTATGCTAACTGGGAAGGTAATGTCAGTATTGCATTACTTTTCATGCATTTAAATGAAGCGCAAAGATTGCGATCCTTCTGAAGGAACTGCAAGAACTCGTGAAAGGGAAATCCTTCACTGAAATGCTTGAGGTTTTTTAAAGACGGACAGATGCAAAATATATTGGATTCACTTGGAAGGTCGCCATGTTCCTTCGTATTGAGTTGTACATACGTGATTAACTTGGACAAAGTATCTGAACTGTGTACGAATGAATATGGCGATACCATCTTAACCAAAATCGAGCAATGATGACTTCAGAAGGTTATACTTTAATTTTTCTTCATTTATTTTATAGCCCCTTGTCTAATAAAATTGCCTCCCTTAAGCTTATAGAGTTGATTCCCGGAGATCTTAAACATAGCTGTTTTCAATTAGCAACATCAAAAACTACTTTTAAAAAGCTCAGCCATGAAATGCACAAACACAATTAGAGGCGTAACTTATTTTTTTGAGTTTGTAATGATGTTCTGATCCCCAAGATAAAAAAACGGAACTACGTTCCAAAATTTGACACGGCCAGCACCCAGCATTTGTTTACCTGACTCAGAGTAGGCCAATTCGTTGAATGTCTTAGACAAATTACTGAAATTAATGAAATCTTTGAGCTAAATAAACAAGATCTTTGAGCGAGAATCATTATTCGATTGCGCAATGTCACCCTTTTTGAGATTATTTGTTTCAGAAGTTTATAATCGCGCGTTTTCGTCCAACCTTAATTATTTAATGTCCTTAAAAATCCTCAGAGTATAAAATAAAATGTCTAAAAGGCTGACTACCCATGAAATACCGTTTTCATGGTACCTCCAAAGTTAATCCAGCTAAATTTTTACGTTGCTATAGATCAGTAGCAAAGGAGTTACGACTCCATGTTTATGGACAAAAAATTATTAAAATTTTCTCCCCTACCACATCCTGAAGGAATGCAGATTCGTCTTGAGATCCCCTGTACGTAGGAGGTAGCCCTTATTTATTCGCACACTCGTCATCGTAGCGCCCTAACTATTGAAGACTAACACGGAATATCCTGAATATATTCCTTTCGTAAAGTCACTAAGAGAGAATTTTTTTGTGTTTGTTATTTTTCACCCATTTATGTTAACTTATTAAATCCCATAAGAAAAGTGTTTCATTGGTTGCAAACACTTTTCCCTTTTTTCACGTTATTTGTGCCCTAGGTAAGGTTTATTGTCTCAATAATGCATGGGAAAAGTCTAATAACTGTTTCCTGCAATTTTAATTCGCTTTATTTCTTCTAATTATTTATTTATAAATAGAAAATTATCTTTATTCCTTAGAGTGAGGATTATAGAGGTGGGGTAACTAGCTCACTCTTTGGTGAACACGTGTACACCCATCATACGAAGACGTGGAAAGAAAGGCTTGGAGGAGAATTGAGCGCGAGGGTTTACCAAAGCGAAGTACTCACAGGTTGATGTTCTCCATCATCTTGAACTGGCCTCCGGAGGAGTTGATCTTGGCCACGGAGCCTGGGGAGATCTTGTTCATGAGCCGGCACAGCACCTGTCCGTCACGGATGTGGTCCTCATAGGCCACGCCCTTGGGGAACTTCTCGCCAAGAATGGTCTCCATCCATTCCTGTGCCTGCTTCTCCTGCTCGGGGTCACGCTTTCCGGCCAACTAAAGGAGAGGAAATCATGAATTTAATAATAAGATAAATTAAACAGACAATTGAAAAGGAAAATATTGGTGATAAATAATTTGATAGATGGAAAAAGCCAGAAATCTGAGGGTAAAAAAGCGGTCTGACTGGGACTCGAACCCAAAACCTTCTGAAAGCCTATGTGTTATCCGTTGATTATATGTATATACAAAGAAAATTAATTATTATATGGTAGTTTAATTGGCGTGACGAATCTTCTGCAACTATTTGGATGAATGAAATTTGGATAATGAAAGGATTAGAGTTCAAATTGCAAATCAGAAATGCTGACCAGATAAGACTCAAATCCTTTGTGACTTAGTTCTGGCGTTGGATGATATAAATATAATTTTATAGGCGTTACGAATCTTCTGCAGCAATTTTGAAGGGCAGATAAAGGTTAAGAGCTCAAAATTTCAAAGGGAAAATCAGAAATGCAGACTAGATAAGACTCAAAACCTTTGAGACGTCCTTCTGGCGGCGTGTGCTAGAGATATAATTTAATAGGCGTATAGAATCTTCTGCAGCAATTTGGAAGGGCAGAGAAAGGTTAAGAGTTGAAAACTTCAAAGGAAAAATCAGAAATGCAGGTCAGATAAGACTCGTAACTTTTGAGACCTGCTTCTGGCGACGAGTGCTGGAGATATAATTCAATAGGCGTTACGAATCTTCTGCAGAATTTTGGAAAGGAAGAGAAAGATTAAGAGTTCAAAGGGAAAATCAGAAATGCAGACCCGATAAGACTCAAAACCTTAGAGAACGGGTGTTGGTGGCGGGTTCTTGAGACCAGGTAGGCAGTTAAGGGAGAAATGAGGTGGTTTACCTAAGAATTGATGAAGAAAGGAAATAGTGGAGCACTATATTCCCGGGAATGACCCAATGAATGCATCATATCAGTGCACACAGCAATAACGTGAGGAATATAATGGAGGGAGAATTTAAGGAGAAGTACCGCGAGGAATATTCACACTTGTACTTGGGACAAACAAAGAAGGTCGTAAGGAGAGAGAGCATTGAGGAACTGAAGGGAATAGCTCGGGAAAGGGATAAATGGAGGGTTGCTGTTACCGATTTTAGTATTAAAGTTATAAATTTTGTATTCAGGATTATCCTCTCCTGCGATTTCATTGATTCCCGCTGGTGGTTGTAAATATTAGCGCTCCAGTCGCTAGGATATTTGTCAGTATACGTCTTAGCCTACAATAGGTACGCTACGCGGTGAATTTAATCGTTTGTTGATAAAATTAAGCTCACACCAACTATGAGCTTAATTTTTAGCAATAAACGATTACATTTGCCGCGCCGCGTTTCTTCTGTGGGTGAATACTCTACGTTGACAAGTATCCTAGCGACATGAGCGCCATTATTTACGGCGACCGACGGTAATCAAAGGAGTCGCGGGAGTGGAGAATAGTGGGGCCTCCTGTATAAACTCAATTATTAAATTACTAAGAAGTAATATGATCGGTTGTGACTACGTCAGTCGAAGAAAATACTTTTCACATACGTTTTAGAATGCATGCATTTACATCATGGGTGACATCCGTCGAGGTGAAAAAACAAAATGAAAGTGCAAAAAATGTGCTATATGCTGTCCTTATATTTGTTTTAGTTGATTCAGCTATTTGAACCGATCTTAACGCTGCTTTCTAGCAACTAACTTCATTTGAGTTAAATTATAGCATTCATTAGCTCGAAATTCAAAATGTAGTCCGATAAACAAACCAAATTCTGTTTTTACTGTGATTTTTCTACTTTTCACTAACGTTTTAGAATGCATGTATTAACATCATGGGTGACATCCGTCGAGGTGAAAAAACAAAATGAAAGTGCAAAAAATGTGCTATATGCAATCCATATATTTGTTTTAGTTGATTCTGCTACTTGAACCGATCGCAACGCTGCAATCTAGCAACTAACGTGATTTGAGTTAAATTACAGCATTCATTAGCTCAAAATTCAAAATGTAGTCCGGTAAACAAACCAAATTCTGTTTTTACTGTGAATCTTAAAGTACAAGGAAGATAATTTAATTTGTTTATGCATCCACTCGAAATTTGTAGTTACAACCAACAATTTTCTTATTCTTTGGCAAATATCTCCAATATAATCTGTATAGATTTAGAGCTTTCCAATCTCAATTTCCAAAAATATAGAATGAAAACTTATTTATTGTGGGCGACGGTGGATGTGGTACCATTGCAAGAATAGATTTTGACGCGGGCGCATACATCGATTCTGAGACAACTTTCCTTAAACGACGTATCGTTTACACCTTGGAATTAATCTTTATATTAATCGTGGGTGGAGTTCATGACACCTTAACCAAAATCCAACGAAGAGGACTTCAGGAGGTTGCGACTTTTTTACCTGTACAAATTTTATTTTCCACTTTTCGAATAAAATTTCTTACCAAAAGCTTTTTGAGTAAAATTTCGTAGATCTAAGGGTCATTTTCAGTTAAAAATATCGAAGACTACTTTTAATTCATCCATCCATGGAATACATGAACATATTCTTGAGGCGTAACTTATTGTTTGCTTTAGGTAATGATTTTCCGTACCTCAAGGTAAAAAAAAACGGGAGTACGTTCCAAAATTCGCACGGCCGCCACCCGTCATTTTTTTACCTGGCTCAGACTAGGACAGTTCGCTGAAATATTCTTAGATACACTTCTGGAAATTCCTTGTCAGTGGGCAAGCTGCCGGTTGTGTTGTAGATTAGCGCTACTCGCTAAATAGTATGGTAATTTGAGGAGCTGACCGACAGTTAAGGTCATTTGCGCCATGAGGGAAGGAAGATTAGACACAACCCTGGCGTCGGCATTAGCCTGCTCTTAATGAAAGGCGCCAAGGGGACCACGGCAAAACGTCCCACCCAACGGACGCAGTGTTGCACTTGAAGTCACGACATTCAAGCAGCAATCGGGTTACCTCTAAAAAATTTCTTCCGCCCTTTCCATACTATCTTCTGATGAATTACCGAAACCGCACCATTATTTTATGATAACCCAATATTATTTAATATATATTTTTTACATTTTTTATGATGTTTTCCGTCTACATCCCACTGTGTTTCCTCTGGAAATCCATTGTCTCACCTCTAAAAAGTCTGTCACCGCCGGGATTTGATCCCTGATCCTGGGGATGTAAAGACAACATTCTAGCCACACTCCAAGCGTATCTCAATCTCGCTTAATATGGCTGAATGAATCTAAATGAAGTCTGTTTTACTATTCATAATGAAATGACAAACGTATTTCAAATGTAATATTTTTGTTTAAACCGCCTTGCTAGTTTCTCCACTCTGAGGCACATATTGTTGTAGACTTTCCAAATGCATGGCGGGGAATACATCAACATTCATCAACAACGGGGAGAATTGGTTAAAGTTGTGAGTACGAATATTGCGGTTAAGTTTAGGACTGCGTTTCTGAGAAGTTGAGGGTAGACAGATCTGGTGAGGAAGCTGAGGAGTGGTGGTGGGTGTGGGTGAAGGACACGGGGAGGTTTTTGGAGCTACACGTACATATATATCTACATAAAACGCCGCTGGATGCCTCAATTGGCGTGTGGCTGGAAGTGTTAGCACACCACGTGTTAACTTTTCAGAGAATAAAAAAATAATTATGTGAGCATGATACGTAATTTTGACTGCCTGAGTTTTCTTTGTTCATTTTTCGCGCGAAAAACGAATTCCGATAATAGGTTTCCTGATCAGAAAAGGTAAGTTTTTGCGGGGAAGTAAATTTTTCCATGTTTTTATGATAAAATTGTACAAGAATGGTATGGGCTACCTATAAATTAAAATCATGTAACAAAGCCTATTTCTACTATTTTAAATCCTTCTTACGCTGTTCAATCTACGCATCGAGGAAGAATTTCGTCTGTAAAAATATCTAAAACAGAGAGCAAGAGGGTACATACCAATGCACACACACTCACACGATGCACCAATAGTATATAGCCTTTCAGTGAAAACGTTCAGGCTAAATACACGTAATATGTAACGAAAATTCCAAGAATAAATTCATCTTTACAACATCACTAACGTGCAATATCGTATTGCATTAAAAACTAAAGAATTTCATCCTGATACACCACTGAACCACTTTTAGTCTTCTTTTAACCTATCCACGGGAAAGTTGGTTATATTTCCCGTACAAGCCAAAAATTTAGTTTTTTCACCATAAATGTACAAAACTTCCAATTGGAACTATCTGTTGTCATTTATTTTATTTTTTCTATAAGTTTGCTCTGTAATTGATAATTTTTTTAACTCTCGGTATTGGACGAAAAATGACGCGGGAACAACATTTAGCGTGTCGTGATCATCCTTTCATATCACAAGCCTCTACACGTCGCCAGTATCGAACACTTCCTACCATTAAGGTTTCGTAGTACACAAGTACCTGAGAATAATATGGGAAGATCACTAAGACTTTAGTTTTCTATATAAGACCTTACTGAATCTGTCATTATAAATGCTCAGTACAATACCACATGAGAATTAATTTTCACTGTAACTTTTCTTGGTTACGGCGATTTTGGTTAAAGAGAAATTTCCTTTATTGATATCAAAGATTGCCTATTGTACCATATTGTATATTCTACAACCAGTGAGTCGAATTTAAGCGTTCTTACTTGGTTTTATATTTCAGAAAATCAAAAAAAAAATTTCAACTTCTTGGCAACCTAGAGTTCTGCGTGGTGCTATATTTTCTACTATTTTCAGTCAAATAGGTATCAAGTCTAATTAAGAAGATCAAATTATTCGATAGAGTGAGTGATATTGAGGTCCTAAGAAAAAGGGAAAAGAGAATTCTGAGAGTCTTAGGAAGAGAAACGAGAAAACTCAATTGCCCACATTACACGATAATGGCTTTGGTGAATAACAATTTCATTAGAACCGTGGGAGGCTAGTCGAGTGGACGAGAGGTCCTCGATCGGATTCATGGATTGAACTGTGGATAGAGCATAGTAGGAGAATAGCGATAAGTAACACGATTTATATTTCTGAGTAATCAATGCCGTTTTCTTATGACACCACGATGAAAACTGATGAATAATTCACTTATCCGCAAAAACTGAGATTTTAAGGTGAAGCAAAGAAAAAGTTGAAATTTTTGTTGTGACACGAAATTTCGGATTTCACTTTATTTAAGACAAAGAAAAAACATGATATTTCAAAATGGTAGTATCTTTTTACCAAACTCCATAAAAATGAAGGCAAGGATTCTTTATAGGTGTAATTTTTTTTAAATTACTGAGAATAATGTGAGATTTCACAAGAAATCCATAAATATCGAAATATGTTATTGACTGCAATTTTTTTTTCAAATAAAACCTGCCGCGATAATATTAGACTGAAGATTAGATCGAGAGAATAGCGTAGAATTCCTTACAGAAACAAGCAAAGGCCTCTTTGTAATACTAAGATGACGACAAGATAGCTTAATTAGACACTACACGAGGCATAAGCTTCATAAAGGTAATTGTCGAAGGATTACCGCAAGAGGAAAAAAAGTTAAGGGAGACCACGAAGAGAGTTATTTAGGGTATGAAAGAGAAGAGATGCGTGGATGTGAAAAGGTTATCTTGTAGGAGAACAGATTGAAGAACTGCGTATAACTAATCTTTGGTTTGCTGACTTATGATGACGATGAGACCGAATTCTATGAAAAAGTAGTATCAATAGGATAAAAAAATCAAAAGTTGGCAACTGTCTCTATAACTCTGTGACGGCCGAAAAAGTTAAGTTCATGGGTATAATTTCTGTTTTCTACCTCTCTGCTATTCAATGAAACAGGAACCAATGCTGTCAAACTGGAAACAAAGTTTTAAAAAAATTCATTGTGCTATTTAAGATTGAAATTATTGTCGAAAGTGAGAAGTTAACGGAGAAGTAGGTCAAAACAATCCTAGAATTGATTTCTTACCCAATGATTCAGTCTTGCGTAGACGAAATGTTGCCTCGGTAGGTCAGCGTATATAAATTGTTACCAAAATTTTATCTATTAAAAACATTTAAAATCAGTGTCAACTATCCTACGTGTTTTGGCGTAGATATTGTAACTAAGTGTTACTAAAAGCGTTCTAATCTGGCTATCGGATTATTTTCATGAAGATAAACTCACTGGTTTTGGAGAAATATTAGTATGCATATTTATTCATATCTAACTTTTTGAAATTGGTATTTTAAAGTTTTGCTATTCTATTAGCGATATCATAGTTCGTATAAAAAATGTTTTTTTATGAGGCAATATTTAACGATTTATGACGATTGACGTAACTTAAATTAAATCTTCGAAAATGGCGAATAAACAGTTCTTTTTTCAATATGAATACAAAAACACAAATTAAGATGAAGAAAAATAGTTCTCTTCGATACCGTAATGCAAAAAGAATCTTTTATGCATGTTCTGTCTTTTTCGATATTTTTTACCAAGATACAAGTTTTCAAACTCCAGCCGCTTTTATTTTGAAACGGACAGTAATGATGATGAAATGTCAAAACAGTGTGACGAAAGTGTGACGAGTGAAAGTCTGTCCTAAAAAAGTGGCTGAAGAACCAATGCGATGAACCTCGTATATTAGCCGGTAAAAACTCTTTCTCGGTTGACGTTTATGTATTTAACTTTTATAGGATTTTCCCCTATCTTATTTAAATATGAGCGACATGTATAAAAAAGAAGAAAAAGGAACATTCATACCATTCGACACTAAGACGATATTCACACCAAGAAATGTTGTAAGGGATGCACTGAAACACGTGAACGATAAGGACAAAATGAAGATTGTTGGAGTGTATTAAATGACAAGCACGGGGTGCGGAAAAGAGAAACTACGCCACGGAAACTGGACGAAATGTAAGAAGAAGGGTCAGGGCACATATAACCTCTATTCGATTAGAGTATGAGAAAATATGGGCCGTAGCTTAACACGCCTCTGACATCTAAAATCCCGTTATCCTCTTCCAGGGTAAATAATACAAACTAAGGATCAGTAAAGATTTCCTTGAAGGGAAAAAATCACAAAAATAATTTTGACGAATATATTGCTAGGATGTTTGTGATGCAAGGCTCCCAATACTTTCGAGAAGCAGAAACACCGTTCAGATTTTTCTAGATGCATTTCCCTTCTTTGCTATAGCTAGAAAATTTATTGGCGCGCAACTGGGGCTAGAATCAGAGTTCCTTTGGAAGTCTCCGGCAGAGGGAGAAGAGGCGCTTTGTATTTTAAACCAGAACGCGGGGAAATCCCAAAAGGCGTTTCACGCGACCTCAAACCTCTAAAAAGGGAAGATTCAACGGGATGGCTTTTTGAGATACTTTCGTCAGTAATTTTTCCATCATCTGAAACGAATTATTTTTTCAAATTTTCCCACTAGAAATTTAAAACTTTAATTTTCCCGCTGTTGTTGTAGAAATGAAATGAAAGTAATTGGTGGTAATATTTGTATTTATGCGCAGAAAATTTATGCAATTTTTTTTAGGATGTCTCAATTATTGTAGAGAGTATCTATGAGAAATTTTATTATTTTAAGTTTTACCGCCATTATCTACGAAATGAAATATTTTTGTTCACAGTTATCACCACTCTTCTCTTATCTATCAAGGCACTTTGCGTAAGAGGACGCATCACTTCCACTCGATTGGCCTACTTTCTAAACGAGTTACACATATCAAACTTCCATTTTCAAATTTTCATTTTATATAGATAACTAAGCATTTGAATGATGATGCACCTAGAAATAGTTTTATCTGCGTTTTTGTTCCCTCCCTGATTTTTTAAAAAGTTCTTTCATTAAGCTAGTCTTATTAAGTAATGTATTTTAATAACATTTTCATTGTTTTAGTCTATTATTGAAAAAACACATTTGAGAAAGTTCGACAAACCCTAAACCTTTCCTAGACTCTTCTGGAACTTAGCCCGTATCATAAATTTAAGAGTTTTACCGCAATTTTTTTATATTTTGGATAAAGGGATTTTAAGTCCTACTTAATTAACACTGACACTTTTATGATGCTGAGTTTAATTTAAACGAGTAATTTGTTGTGAAAAAAACACGACCTGTCCGCTTAACTTAACATCCAGGTGAAGGCATTGATTTTTTTCCCGCCGGAATTTTTGCACTGAGAATACCTGTGTACTAATGATGATTAAAGTTAAAAATGTCTTTAGTTAAGGAGAGGTTTTGCTTACCTTGGCCCGGACCGCACGTTCGAGAGACATGGTTCTGCGTGAAGGGTTTTCCGACTCGGCTCTTCGAGGGACTAGGACGCGTGCGACGTCCGGCGCCCCCTTTATGCTCGGCGCGTGGGCGCGGTTGGGTGCAGTGGTGGGGGAATGGGTGGGACGCCGTTCCTTCGCCGCGCGCGGCCTCCGTTTATGCCCCGAGAATATTAACACAGTTAAAAATAGCAGTTGCGAAGATCCAGAGGCGCCTGGAGGCCTCAAAGAAACCGAGTCATTCCTTCTCTCCTTCGTGTTCGAGAATTCGGAAAGAGTTTCCAGCGATTCTATAGGATTATCATCGACGGGACCACACCCCTATGCGCTGAGAAATAGTTTTGCTTTATGCCCCCTTGCTTTTGATATTATGATCCTCTGGTATAATCTTCATGATGATACTTAGTATCGAAACACGAGTCGTGTTTTTATTAAAGTTCAGAAAGTGAAAGTTTTAAGTTTTATGTAGTTCCATGATAATAAAATTTTACAAATTTACCCCTAAAACCGTTAAATTTGTGTCACTTGAGTTTTTCTGAAGGTCTACCTGATCTTATTCAAACGCTCTTTCGTATTGGATTTTCTTTTTTTCCCTTTTATTATTTTTCAAGCCTATGCCCAACATTTTTGTTTATACTTAAAATGGATTTGATGCATTTGAAAACGCGACAGTATTTAATTCTTTTTATGCTGAGACCGTAATTTCTTGCGGGCCTTAAAGAATTTTACTGGGAAACCTCTAACACCATCTATTCAACGACTGCATTTATTTCTTAATTAATGTGCCGACATCAGTTATTACAAATTCAAGTTTCAATAATTCCTGAACTGGTTTCAGTTATATTTATTTGTAGTTAAAGACTTCTTAGCCCTGAAGATTCATAATTAAATGTTCAAGACTTTGTGGATAGGATTTTTTTAAGTTTTCAAGATTTGAATAAAAATGACAACAAATATATGTTAATGAAGAAGATAATGTTGTCGGTGAAAAGTTGGTGTTGATAGTTTTCCACGAGAATGATATGAGAACTACGCTCTTGATGGGTAAAGGTTTAAAAATAGTAGCATTGTAACGTGAATTCATCCGTGCCATCCATTAAGGTGTGCCACAAGGCTCTGTGCTAGGGCCAATTTTTTTTTTAACTTGCATTTATGATTTATGTGGGGAGCATGGAAGACTGAAGCGTCATAGTGGGTAGAATACTTGGCTAGCCCGAAGAGGCCCAGGTTCAACTCTCTGCTGGAGCCTTCGAACAACTTCGAAGAAAATTTCTAAAATTTCGAGCTGTCTTAGGGAAAGCAGTTTCAAGCAATTCTATAAAATCACCATCATCGGGATCCTGAAGAAATAGTTTTATTTGTGTTTTTAAGAAGACCTACCTAATTTTTGTTTGGGCTCTTTCTTTTTTTATTCTATTAATGTGTTCATATTTTTCCGGAGATAATTTTGAAAATACGATCTTAATTAACTCTTTTTACACTGACAGTGTATTCGTTATCAGTTCAAAAATCAGTCCAGTGGGAAACCGCAAACATCAACCGTTTTACAGTAATATATTGCGGGCCTCGGTGGCGGCGGGGTAACGTCCTCGCCTGCCAAACAAGAGGTCGCGGGTTCGAGTCCCGCCTGGGTAGGTTTCCCCCTGTCCAGGGCATGGTTGTTCGTGTGCGTTTAATTATTAAATTTGTTGAATACCCCGATGTAAAATGGCCAACATGAGCTGTATTCGGTGGTTTGGGAATAAAATAAAAAAAAAAAAAAAATACCTTCCGACTTTCAGCTATAAAAAATTTCAAATTTGATTAAATCATCGATTAATCTGAGTTATATATGCTAAAACCATTACGATGCGATAAAAGGAATAATTAGAAAAGTTGGCGAGAGGAAATTTTATATTTTTAATGACGTAATTGAAAAATAACAGCAATAGTGCGTTAAATAAGAAGTTGCTGCAGTTGCTGAAAAGTTAGTATTCGTGGATTTGAATGATGCAAGAGTTACTCTTGGTTACGCCCTATGTGTGTAAGGCTTAAAAATAGTTGCATTGTAACTTTGAATTCATTCGTTCTGGTGGCTCACAAGGCTCTGCACCGGGGCCAATTTTATTTTAAATTTGCATTAATGACTTATTTGGGGAGCGTGGTCGTCTAAAGCTTAATAGTGGGTAGAGTACTTGGCTAGCTCAAAGGGAAATCTCCCTAGTGATACCTCTGAAAGAAAATTTCTCAAATGTCAAGATGATTCGAGGAAAACAAAAGTTTCCAGCGATTCCATAGGATCATCAGTATTGGGACCGCACCCTCATACACTAGGATAGAGTTTTTCTGAAGACCTACTTACATTTTTGTAAGCGCTTATTTATTAATGATTTTTTCTTTTTTTCTTCTTCCGGCGTACGTATAACATTTTATTGATATAAAAATAATAGGTTAAACAAATTTATTCCAGATTACATCACTAAATGCACTTATGGCAATTAAAAAAGTTATTCTTTGGAATTAGGTATATCCATTGGACGAACTCCCGATGTGAAATCCCCAACTTAAGCATTTACAATGAAATTCTGTTTAAATGATGAATTAACACGAAAGAAATCCTGCTACCTAAAGAAATGTTCGTAATGTTGAAGAGCGTTTGCGGTATACTTTTTTCAAACCTCTATTTACTAAATAAGAGTAATTATATTATAATTAATAAGGAAATTCAGTTGGTGAATTTTTGTTTTGTTTGTGGTTTTCCACTAGAATGGTGTGAGAGGTTCAGTGGATACGATCTCTTGAAGGGTTAAAATAACTGAATTTAACTTTGAATTCATTCATTTAGTTTTTTCGCTAGGTTCTGTAGTGTGGCCAATTTTATTTTTTATAACCTCAATTATTTATGGAGAGAGCGTGGTAGCCTGAAGCGTGAACGTGGGTAAGGATTTTGGCTTGCCGGAAAGGTCCCAGGTTCAACTCCCTTTTTTGCCCATGCAAACAAAAATCCACGAATTACGAGCTGTCATGGGGTAAGCGTCTGGCCCCTTATTCTGCATATGAGCCATTTAAATTCCAGTGACTTAGTCAGGGGTGAGCTCTACCGTTGTCAATCCAAACCTACCTTCGGGCTGAATCTCTCAATGTGAATTATTTATTAAAGAACGCCTTCCAAGGACATGATACCTAATCTTAAGTTTGAAGGTGTGAACTGAGATGTTATACAACATTATATGAAATAGAATGTTAACATACTAGTGAACTTCAATTTAGTGGAACACTATATTCCTTCGTTAATATTAACATTCCTTTTTTTTTAAATCTTAGGCACATCTTTTTTTTTTTTTTTTTTAAGGTGCAATCTGCCAAACATATTTTTAAAATTTGTAATCCTGTCATCATTTACTGAAAAGTGATATGTTAATCGTAGGAGAGCGCGTCTATTTCCTGCAAAAAAGGTTAAAAATAGAACGAATTACTGGCAGTGAATTTTCATTGATTCACGTGAATAAAATTTAGAATGGGTGCATTGTATTATTGCAATGAGAATTGGTTTAACGTATTCTTAAATTAATTTATATTTATTGATAACAAATGTCATTTAAACTTAAAAAATAGCATTTACTTTACACTGGCATGTTTAAATGAGCTAAGGATCAAAAGTCATTGTTTCTAGTGAGATGCGGTAGAACTGTTCTTTTTTGAATAAAAGACACTTAAGATAAAGATATAAATAAAAAGAAAAGAAAATGCTCCGTTAAAAAACTTCATCGGAGGCACGACGTGTTGCAATTTTTTGCCTCGTTGTCAGGTGTGACAATTATATCTCTAAGAAATTTGTAAACGGAATCTACGAAGGATCTTTCGTTCATAAGCTATGGATTAATATTTTGTAGATAATGTTACCAAAAGATCTCTAATAAAAACAGGAAGTGCTCTTCTCCGATTCATTTCTCGAAAAAACTGTTTACTTTAACATTCCTTTAGTTTCAGATGGTTTGGCACATCACTTTATTCAAGGCCTTAAGATTTTTTTGTGCAATATCCCGAACATATTTTTTAAACCCCACTCTCACTTATTAATAGTTTTAGCTATGTTTTTCAATACCTTGTATATATTTGTTTAAACACTTTCACATTTACGTAGTTATCTATACATTGTGTAGATGACATCAGTTTCAATGTGCGTCATGCTGTTTGTCATTGTAGATCAGATAGGTCCGCGTAAATTTATTATTTCGTTTTAAATATATCCCCACCCTCAAGTGAATTCCTTACATTAGGGAACTTCCAGCTGTTATTTGTTTTTCTTTTGGGTGTAACTACAAAAAAATTAATATATTGTTCGTGATGATGGAAGAAAAACACTTCTTTAGTAATTTTCCACGCTTATGTGAAACATGCACCGACCCAAGTTTCAACAGGTAACCGCCATTCTGAAAGTCTGCGTCGAGGTTGCATGGTATTTTTTTACTAACGAAATATATTTATTTAGCAATAAATTTAAATTTCAACTATCGCCAATGAGTAGTTTGTGGCGAGACCACGTGAAATAGTTTCATAGAGATATGAAATCTCTAAGTATCATTATAAATTATTTTGTTTACGTACATTTAGTTGTTATGGAAATGCGCCAAAAATAATTTTTAAACCATACTCTTATATCTTCATTAATATTTTAAATTATGTTTGCCGATGCCTTGCATAAATTTGTTAAAAAAACTCTTTCATTTACTTAGTTGTCTTTATGATATGTGCAAGTAGCACAAAGATAACCTTTTGGACTCAATTAGCGAATGCTTTATGCAGATGTAAATATTTATTATTTAAATAGTGAATATAGTCTAAGGATCAGCTCTGACTCACGCGAAATACCATAAAGCCCTCGTTTCAATTTTTTTAATACGTTCAATGTCGCCTTAGTTGTAGATATTAATGCGTTAAATATAAGGATCTTCAAGTCTCGTTGACTGCTAAATCCATACTTTCACATTATTTCTTCAGAGTACGTAGTACGTGTAAGTAGTACTCGTAGTACTTCAAACCCAGGCTTCAATATATAGGGTTCACACTCGCCACACGGTCAAATTCGTGCGACTTTTACCAGACTTGACTGAAAGTCTTAAAAATTCCTTACCGTTCAGCTTTTTTTTATTAATCCTTGGCGTTACGTTCGTGTCCACCAAACACCCGGCTGTGTCATTTATCGTTGCGCCCACGCGTCTCGGCACACGTCAGTAACCGAATGACGCCTTCTTGAAACCTGTCGCAGGCATGGAGGGTGTGATATCGACCTCAAAATGTACGCAATTAATTAGCGGAAACTGAAGAAGCGACGGATAGGCCATGGCCGTCCTTTCGGGCCGCGTGCAAAATGAACAAAAAGGCTAGTCATCGCCTATGAATTTTTGAATAAAAATGTGATGAAATATGAAAAAAGAATGGGACAACTTAGGTGGGCAGATTATGAGCCATGATGGAGCATAATCAAAACAATTGTAGAAAGACAGGGGCAAGGGAAGAAGGGCTAGACAGTAGACACGGCCCTTTCAACGACCTCCCTGGTCGTTGGAGAAAGGAAGACGATGAAAAGAGGTAAAATTCACGTAGCCTAACTACTGTAATTACGCATGTTTCTCTATAGAAGTGAAGCTTCATCGTTGACAGTAGCAGATATGTAAGGAGTGAATATGTTCCAAATATGTTCCCAAATGGGAACACGCCGTAACATTTTGATATTGCTGGAAAATAAATATTCACATGTTTAAAAAAGCTAAGTTTAACAATGTAATATGTATTTATCTAATGAATGAATGAGCATTTGTTACTGGAGAGCTAGTGTAGGGTAAAATATCGACTTACAGAGGTGATGAAAATAATCAATTTTAAAAAGGTATAACTAATCATCAAGGTATACACATGTCATGCAATTCACTTTAAAAAATACTTCTATACTGTATTAATATATCAAAAGGTATAAAAGTTTACGCAGATACGAAGTAAAATTTTCATGAATTTTTATAAATCTGTTCCCAAATGGGAACATTTGACTGTAAACTGTTAAGGGACGGCTCCGAATGAGATTCGAAAGGATATAAAAAGGAAGAAATACGTCGCTATGGAAAAGGCTAGCGGTTAGGAGAAAAGGATGGAGAGCTGCGTCGAACCATTATTGCGATTATTGACTATTGATGATGACTTTGAATGTTTTTCTGGTGCTCAGTTAATGAAGGTAATAGTTCATGTTGCCAGATTCTCTATGAGAAAGTATCCTAACATTCGACTGCGCTAACAACAGACATTGAAAATCACATGTGCCTGAGAGCTATCTTGTGCTTCATTTAAGTTATATGGTCCCGCAGTACTTATTGTGAAGGAGTGTAGATTCAAGAAATTAAGGCCAAATTTCATTTTTCGCCAGTTTTCAGTGTTAAAGGAAAGAAATTTAGAAAGGACCTTTTCCGTAAAAGTATTTTCATGTTGCATTTTTAAGCAAACGTACAGTGCTAACAGTTAAATAGTAAACTTTTTGGGTGATTCACAAATTCCTTTTGTGATATATGAATCTCATATTTAAAAAGTTGTGCTGTACGGTATTGTTTGGTGAAAACACCTACTGAATAAGGTTGAAGGTAATAATAGCTACCAAAATAGTCGATAGTTTTAGGTACAAATAAATCAAAAGTTGAGTCATTCGAAAATATAATTTTTACGAACCTGTTGGATGTCCGCCGCTGCAATGATGGTAAAACCGATTGAAGACCAATGTAATCAAAGACTTTTGTGACTTTTTTTGTTGCTTTACTGGCACTTTTTCGGGAAAATTGTACTTTTATGGGACTTTTGGAAAAAATAATGTGGTATTTCGTCAGCCCTTAGCCATTTTGAATTCACAACGCAAGTAACGAGTCACACGCATACTTCCGCTGTGCGCAAACTTTTTGAACTTTTGCGAACTATGTGGTGCGCAAAAAATTCGTAGTTGCCAATAAAATTAGCATTAATTCAATGAATGTGCAAAATAAAACTAGAGAGAAAAAGACATTACCACATATTGTTTTAGAAAATTTTAACTTGCCGATATTTTGAGAAAAAGAATGTATTTATTTGTTTGATATTTTCAGAGCTCTAAATAGTATCACACGTATGCTCCGAGGCAGGATTGAAAAAAATTAGAATAATAAGGTTTCAGATACGTATGCAATTTAGTGTTGTGTGCGTTGCCGCTGACCGTTGAAATAACAATAGGAGGGGTAATAATAATATTTTAAAATAATAATAATTTACATTTGCCACATCACTGTTCAAAATTTTTAAGAACAAATAACGTGGAGCGTTAGGCAGCCTCAAAGGCACAAGCACTTATATCGAGACTTCCTTCTGTAAAGAATTTAAAATAAATTGTACAAAATAGCGTCTCGTTTTAAATCAATTATATGAGTTAAGATTTTAAGATATGGAAGGTATTTTAGACCATGCAATTTAAACAGTTTAGCAGCTATCAAAATTTCCAATCCTTTCAATAAAAATATTTCATGCCATAGTCATTCGCTTTATTCTCAATACTAAATAGAGATGTGATGGAGTGACAATATTTTGTGGCTAAATTTTCGGCCATTATTTATGAGAAAATACCGTTTAGAACCGAAAGCACATTTAAACAGTCCTCAAGTGTGTGGATTATGTACCTATTTTTTCGGGAATATCCCCATTCCCTGCTTAATTTTCTGTTAATGTGGAAGATATATAAATATTAGCGGTTCACCACTGCAATATATTGCCTATCCTTAATTATCCTTGGTCATTTGATCAGAAATAGCTTGTAGTTGCGATGATATTTAAAGAACCGAATCAGGGCCAAAGCGAGTCGTTTCGGTCTAGATTTGGAGTAATGTCATCGTCGGTATATGAAAATAACCAGCAATTTTCCACAAGAATATTCTTGCGGAATCCTTTCCATCTTTTTTTCGATTTGAAATATTTTGACAATCTTGGAGCTTTAAAAAGTTTCACATTTCTCTTCAGTGGCATGCGTGGCAAAAAATGAGTTTCGAAGCACATTCGTTTTGGAAAATTGCCAATTTTTGCATTCATTTCGGAATTAGGGTCTTCCAATTTGCGAGCCTAAGACTACGGTCTCTTTGGTCCCTTCGTATGCTTTTGAGTTTTCTCTATTCTCTTATGAGCCTAGAGGATCCGCAAAGAGTCTAGAGTTGGATTTATGGAATCTTTTGGTTGACTCACGTATTTTGACATAACTTTTTCGGACCTAAAAATTATTGCGTATCAGGCGCGCTGTTCAGTGTGAAAATCAGTTCCATCAACATAATTCCTGCAGAAGTACTGGCCATCCACGGAGTTTGATTTGCGATTCCAATATAATAATTACGATGTATTACCAAGAATCTTCCAAAAATATATCCACATCAACATTCATAAAGACATAATATCTTTTTATTGAGTACTCGTTAAAAATCTTATTTTGAATTTACTCTAATTCACCTAATTGCCTCATAGTTCTGGAATATGTGTTTCAAATTTTTAATGACTGTTTGGGGATTTCTTAACACACTGAACTACACATTATTTAAAAAGTCAAATTCACGCTTATTAACGATTTTAGTTGACATGAATGCCGAGAGCTTACGTATAGTGAATTTGGGATGATGAACCAATTTGGGATGATGAACTAGTTTATCAATTATAGTTTATGAATAGGTGAAAAACAATTTCCTTCCTCAATCAAAAGAAGCGAAAAAATATTCTTTTTAATATGCCAAGGTTAATAAATTATTGAAAATATTTATGTATTACCTTCCTTACTTCGTAGACTCCCAATCCCAAGAAGTCTTTCCTAAAATGAAATCAGGGAAAAAGTAATTTCCTTGTGATCAAGTTTTTTCATTGATAAATATGTCTTCTTTTTTCCTTATTATTACACGCTCCCTGAGATAAGAATTAAATTTTCGATATGAAAGGTGAATGATACCAACGCCTACGAAATAAAAATACAGGCTTAACATAGAAGAATTGTTCAGTTTTGAACATAATTTAATTGTTAATACAAAATTACATGCTACAGTCTATGTTTTAATATTTTTCGAATATATCGTCTCAAAATGATTTTTTATATAATTGGTAAATTTCAATATGCGCATCCTAAGTCGGTCGATGAGAGAGAAATTCGGCGTCGGTATTAACCTACTCTTAACGGAAGTCGCCAAGGTGCCCACGGCTTGACGTCCCATCTGACGGACGGTGTACTGCACCTTAAGTGCCTTCCTCAAGGCACTCAAGCAGGGATCTGGCAGCCTATGAAATCTCTACCACCCTACCCCTACTATATTTCTATGAATTACTGAAACTGCACCATTCTTTTATGATAATACTGTACATGTTCATCACTCATTCACTGTACATTCACACATCACATTCACTGTACATCATTGACCTCTACGGGGAGGAAACGCATCGCACAATCCGCCGCTTTGAAGATCTGAGGAAGGAGAGGGTCAAGCTCCTTAGCTCTCTAACCTATCTCCTGCGGTGTAGGGACCATGGGCTCATTCCTGATTTCGCCAAGGTTGGGACATCAATCAAGTCGTCCCTTGCACAACGAATTACGGAGAGGGCCGGTCGAGCGCTCTTCCGTGAACGGAACTGACCAATGACAGACGACTTGACCACCCCAACAGTGTATATAAGTCCGGAACTAACCAGGTCCATCATTATCCAACTACACATACACTGCCTAAGCGTATCACTCGCTTATGAGTCTATCGTATGTCTTTCCTTCTTGCATTGCGTTCTTTTATAAAAAACATTAAAAATCGTTTTAAAAAAAACCAATAAGATACGTTGAAAAACCAAATAGAAAATTTACAAAACTGAGAAAATCTACAAAAAAAAACTCTGAAAAATTCAAAAATGAAAAGGACTCTAACCTAAAATCCAAAAAAATTAAAAAAATGCCCTTTAGGTAACCAAAACAAAAAAAATATTGTTGCGAAATCTATGTTTTTTTCTCTACTGTTTTGTTTTTAATTATTTTTAGTTTTAGTTATTCAAATGTTTACGAACAGTCATTTAGATTTTAAGTTTACTCTTCTCACAAACACTACATTACACAAGCCACGCAAACATCCGTCATTTTTATTTTAATTATTTCTGACAACATTGGTAGTGGTGGCAATTAGCTACCGGGACAATTTTTCATGCGCCTTTGGCGCTTCAGATCGTCTGCGGCTGAAAAAAAAGAAAGGTCCATCATTCGCCCCGATGGCGATGGCAGAGAAGGCCATTGAAACTTTGGCAGCAATGTCCATCCTGACCCGGCTGATTTCCCGAGGAGGCTTCATCAACGGTACATGTAATCAGAGTCCTCTGGATTGGCAATATTACACTACATAAACCCTTTGAGGAAGTAGTGTATAGAACTGCCACCAGGAGAACTCTGCATGTCATTTCTGTGGCTCTTGAATTTTATTCAGTGACGAAAAAAGTGAAAATCGCATTTTTTAAATAAATTCGTGTAAAATTTAGCGTGCCACAAAAAATTAGCGCCACATGTCTGCGATGTTTATGGAAAAACATATCAGAGAAAGGTTTAATGTCGTCGATTTTCACGCGAATCGCTCAAGAAGTGGGCGACGGATAGATTAAGAACAAATACATGCCTGCTTTACTTTTAAAACTCTACCTCAATCGTCAATAATAAAAAAAATTAAAATAGGGTTATATCTATTTTTCAAAGGTCAAAATTTATAGCACAAGTTAAATATAAAATAAGAAAAGATTAAAAAACACGTTTTTTTCCAAACAATAAAAAACGCACTAAAATTTTAAAAACCTGCCTTTCATTACGAGGAAATCCAAGGCATATTTCGTATAAATCAGAGTAAAATAATAATAATCAGAATAAAAATAGTATAAAACGGATCAGAATAAAATCAAAGAACTCTGCTTTTTACCTCAACCACAATCGTCGATAATTAAAACAAATTAAAAGATTGTTATCTCTATTTTTCAAGCAAAAATTTATGGTACAAGTTAAATATAATATAAGAAAATATAAAAAAACACGTTTTTTCCTAAAAATTACAAAACGCACAAACATTTTAAATACCTGCCTTTCATCTCTAGGAGAATAAAGCGTGGGTGCTCATTAGGTTAATTTTATATCAGTGAAGAAGAGCACGAGTTTTAGATTTGCCAACGAATAATCAGCAAGTATAGTTCACATAACGACTATGCTCCCAATAGAATACCCGGTGGGATACCAAAGAATTATTTCTACGGCTTATTTTTTACTTTTATACTGCTTTAGAAAAAGGCGTAATTTTCAAAAATCTTTTTTTTTATTTCCACTTTTTAGTGGTAATCGCATAATCGATCAAACCAGCGCTGTAAAAGGAATTTCGGCCAAAAAATTCTATCTCCATCCATTGAGGAAATTTAAAAATATTATTCCGGACATTTAGTTAATCAATTAGAGCACGATGTAACAAAATTTCAAATGTTTGGTTATGGAATATTGTATTGTCATCAGGAGCAAGTAAGTGTGCAACATTTCAAGAGATCCGGGAATGGAAAGTAGGGAAAAATCAATGACTATATTCCATCGATGAAACAAACAAACAGATGATACAAGTTAATAAAAAGCACGTGAAAAGATAATGAAAGGGTTCATTAGGAATGAGTTTCTGAGAGACTGCAAAGCAAAGATGGAAGATAATGGTAATAGCATTTTATTTACAGTTCGGCAGAGAGTAAAATGGGAAATTCACCGCACAATAAATGGAAACTATCTTCTCCAAATAGGATTCAATTCTTTGATAAGGGCGTCCATTTGGATGTGTCGATCCTCGACTCACGAATTTAAAGAGGACTCCATTATGTCAGGGGTTCTCAAGGGACAGCAGGACGGAACTTTTTTGAGCCGAGATGACTTCTTGAGGAAGTTTCTTAAGGAAAACATGAAATCATGAAAACTATTCCCGAGGGTAAAAAATATAGAAAAACAGCAATTAATTCGTCTTTTCCATTTCATCATACAAAATAATGTTATTGTTAAAATCTTTGTTTGTATTTCATTTATAAAATCGATTTTTTAACACACCACACCAGTTCGTCGTGATTTATTGTTTGCATAGTGTACCAAAGGTTAATCCTACATGTTCAGTCTGCATATCAACGAATTCTCAAGGAGCATTTTAAGACTTCAAATATCGAATATAAATATCAACTATGAAATAACAGTTGTGAATTTAAAAATTATAGAGTTCGGGAAGAAAACTTCGACAATCTTCATTTATTCAGCATTCCGAAAAAATACCAGCCCTCTACCTTTATTTGAGTACTTTTAAAGAGTGTAATATAAAACCACTGCGCTGAACCCAATGTTTAGCATACGGACCACCGGAAAAAGGTCTACCTTGGCATATACATAGAGATGTTCTAAATATCAGACCTATTAGGTGACGTATTATTGAATCTTGAAATCACTGGATCAATTTTTTGGTAGACACGGTTATATAAGTTGAGTTGCTTATATTATATTTTCTCTTATTATTCTAAAAAGTCCATTATTAAATACCAAGGGAATCCGAAAATAATTTTCCAATTCTCTAAATAATTTTTAAAAATTGAATTCAGATTTTTTCGTAATCCTCCAATTGTTTTATTGCCAAACAAAAAAGAAATCTATAAACGCTCACCCTATCCTACAGTTCTTGAAAAAAAGTTGTGCAATTAGATTTACTCGTTATCTTCTGATTGATTTATCTCCAAACACCAAGGAAATCGTTAATATTTACCAAGTTCAAGTGAGACTACCAGAGCGCGTACAAGATAATTAGAGGTAAGTTTCATAATTCATGGCGAGCAAATGCGTTCTCTGCGGAGCGAGGTAGGGAGTATATTGCGTAAGGAGTGAGGTTTGCCAACTGTCCCTTTCAAGAAAGAAAGGAAGAGTTACGTGCTTAAAGATGAGAAGGAGTTGGAAGGCCAGGTAAGAAGATATGGTGGAATGTATTATGGTCTGACCGTCATAAGTTGGCACTTAGGCATTCATGCATACGACCAATAGGATCCTGGCTTTCTCAGGTTCTTCGGCCGCTGCTGACGTCTCGTGTCCTCTATCCCGGAGCGAGGTAGAAATTGGGCAGTGCTCGAAGTGATTTTAATTTATCCTAGTTTTTATTGTTTTTGTCATACAAGGCATGAAAATACGTTGGGCGAATCTTGACTTGAAGCTCCGCGGCGCAGCCTAAAAAGGTTCTTTTCTAGTATGTTTGAAGCGTAAATTTATAACGCTTGAAATACGCTTCACGACTAAGATGATTACGATTAACACAGAACAATAATTTATGAGACATTCTAAATATATCATCCCAGCATCTATTTTATTTGAAGGTGTAAAATAATAATTTCAGCGAAATCGGGAAAGCCTCGTGAGAAATCTCTCTGATTAAAATTGCTAGCACAATGTTTGATCTTTCTTCATGGTATTCGTCATCCAGATTGGAATGTAAAAATTTTAAAAAGAAATCATGAAATGGGAAGTTCACTCTGTGTTGTATATAGCGTATTATGAGTTTCGAAGATTTCCCGTCTCGAAAATTTTTCCAGGGATGGCAAGTAAAACGAAACGAAAGTTTAAATAGTTTCATTCCTGGGAGCGAAAGTAGAAACAGATGTTAGTAATTTTTTTACTTGTACTACTATATTCCTTTTGTTTTACTCGTTGTTTGAATTGTCATTCGTTAAAATACTTTGGAGCACAACTTGTTATAGCCGCGCCAGGGATGGCAAGTGAAACGAAACGGAAGTCAAAACCACTAAAATTTCAATAGTTTCGTTCCGTGGAGCGAAATGTAGAAGCGAAACAGAATTAAACCCGGGGAGCTACACTCAGGGTCGAAACGAAATCGGAGTCAAAACTACTTCGGGTCGAAACTAAAGTAAAACTCTGGGATGGAATGAAACGAAGATAATATTTCGCACCGGCAGATCACGTGCTTCACCTTCGAACAGTTTTATTTCGACCCGTACACCGAATACGAAGAGTGATTGAATGAAGTAGAGGATCGGCCTACCGCCATTATATGCATGGAACACTCATATCTTTAACGCTAACAGGAGAAGGGTGAACGCAAACTAGCCATTCAATTTTTAAGCTCTCTACACGCACGCCACACATAATGGGTCGAAACTATTCCCTCTTTTACCCCTCCACTTAACTTCTGGGATCGAAACTTAACTATGAGCAGCGGAATCTGGATTAATTTAGTTTAGTTCCCCGGATTAAAGTTTCATGATATTAATTTCCTCCTAATTTGAACTCCTTGGTGATTTTTATTTCCTGCGGGTACGAAACTAAACCCAGGCCTCTTATTTTCCTTTCCCTTCGGATCTAAACAAAACATTTCCATTTTGTTTCAATTGCCATCCTTGGAATTAAGTAGAAATCAAGCATTTACTCACGCATTTTGCTGTCACATCTTCCCTCAGCGCTTTGATGTTTTCCCTGGCAACCACTTTAGAACCCACAGATGCTTGGACAGCAACCTGCAGAGCAAGAGAGTAATCTCTATTAATGCTTAAGTTACTTAAAACTCCACAAATTTCTGTTTATTGCTAAAAAATATGCCAGTCAAAAAATAATAATAGCTGATTCACATATTCAATGATGGCAAGGCCTTTCTCCCCGGAAATATAATAACAATGGAAGCCTTATGTTGTTAGGAAAACATGTAACATGAAGCTTGGCTTTGAAAGATATCGTCAAGGCATGGTTTAAAACTTAATATAATCATGCAAAATAACTGAGCATTAGCTAGGACTGTAACCTTGCTAAAGTGAGAATATTTAGTTTAAATATTTTCGTTTTGTTTCACTTGCCATCCCTGTTTTTTCCCCGCGGCGAATACCCGCAATACATCTGCTGAAGAGACCACTATACCCAGGGCATCTATCATCTGATACTCTGTTTTTCGATTTACGTAGTTACATTTCATAATGTCTGCCAATGACGATCTATGACTTTAATTTTCAACACTAAAATTTGCAAACGAAATATGAATTAATTAAGCGTATGGTTTTCCGATCGATACGTGCGAATTGAAATCAAAGTAAAACAATAGACAAACAACAAATAAAAAAAATGACAATAATAGCTCCGGGTTTTAATTGGTGGAATTTTTCAATCACCGTGATCGAAACGAAGCACGCAAAATTGTCATTTTTACCAATGGATATCAAACTGTCATACTCATGGTGATTTTTCTTGTCATCATCCTCATCAACCGCCATTCTCGGTCACAACGCCAGCCGTGCCAATTTCCCTGAGAACCACGGTCACCCGTTGACAATCTCCAAAAGTTTGTCAGTGTTTCTATCATCATGAACAATATATCAGCATTGATAACCCGTACTCATCCCAAGCACCAACCCAACTCCATCGAAACAAATTTCTGGCAATGTGCCCAGGCCTCCATTTTATCGAATAAACTCGATATGCCGCATTTTTTCAAAGACTGGACGACTGTTTCTTCATCAATATCAATCCCGATTTTAAGGGCAAACTCTCACAAAGCATCCCAATGTGCAGTACCCCTGCTCTTCCTTTTGTGAACGACTATTTGCTACTAAAAATCCATTAATCTCACTGTTCGCTAATTCGATCTTTAAATGGCTTGTTTATGCAAACATCAAGTAGATGTTGTTGTAGACGCCAATCCTGCAGGAAGAACTGTGAAATATTAAGTTTTTTTTACGGTACAGTTTCGCGCAGTTGCGTGGACATGCGTGTTTATACTATATCCGCAGGGCTAAATCTTCTCAACTTCTATTTTTAAAAGAAGATGTTTATTTATCCATGATCCATAGACACCGACTTCGTTTTATTGATCTCCACGGAAGCTGAATGATTTACACATTTTTTCAAGGAGTCAGTTTTTATTGATTCATTTTGTTTTATCTGGCCCTTTCGGAGTCCAAAAGGTCCCTTTCATGGTAGTGGGTATGCTTAACATTGGGTTTGGCGCAGAAGATTTATTTTTACTCTAAAAAGTGCTCTAAGGTAGAGGACTGGCATTTTTTCGGAGTGCTGCATAAATGAACAGGGCCGCAAGGTTGTCAAAAATTTTTTAATGTGCCACCCGAAATAGTCGTTGATATTTATAGTAATTATTCAATATTTGAATTCCTGAAATTATCGTTAGGGATCCGGTGATTTTAATGCTAAACGTGTAGCACTAAACTTTGGTTTACATTTGAAATATCTTATCTCCATCTATCTGAAGATCATTCTCTTATAAGAAACTCAATTGAGCAACTACCTTGAGTTTACACCGGTTCATTGAGACTAAATTCCGGTCAAACAGGCCTTTATTCTATTCACTCTATTCCATCTTCTCGACTATTGCGATTGAGGTTTCTCCCGTCAGCCACTGAGTGTGCCGTCACCCATCGCGGATTTAAATGGATTTACGGAATTCGCCACCCGCGACGCTGACGGTAGAGATGTACAGGGTGGTATCCAGAAGTAGTAGGACTGATTTAATAAAAATTGATTTATTGAAAATTTTGATACGTCGACTCTATACTCTTCAAAATAGGCCCCTTGGGCATCCACACACTTCTGGTAGCGAGTCTTCGAGGTCTTGACGGCCTTCCGGAAGTCGTCATCCGGGATGCTGTTCAGCGCCCTAGTCGTCGCCGCATGGACCGCATCCACCGTGTCGAAGCGATGCCCCTTAAGCAGCCTTTTGATCCTGGGGAACAGGAAGAAGTCCGGTGGTGCCACATCAGGGCTATCAGGCGGATGAGACAACGTGGAAACGCCGAATTTGGCCATGAGATTCCTCACAATCCACGCGCCGTGGCACGGTGCATTGCCGTGGTGGAGCTTTCAATTCCCCACCAGGTCTGGTCGCAAGCATGTGATCCGATTTCGCAGGCGTGTGCGTTTCCCACGTAAAATATTGCGTTTACAGTATGTCCAGAAGGTACAAACTCCTTATGGGCAATTCCACGACGGTCGAAAAATGCAATCAACATCGATTTCACTTTCGATTTCGAGGTTGACGGATGCCCGGCGCGTTGGTCGTCCTTGACGAGCTCCCTGCCCTCCCGAAACAACTTGTGCCACTCAAATATCGATGAACGGCTCTTGGTATCCTCCTTGTAGGCCTGCGTAAGCATTTTCTTGGTTTCGGTTGCCGATTTTCCATGTTTGTAGCAAAACTTGGTGGCGTACCACTGCTCTAAATTTTGCTCCATCGCAACTAACGACGAGGCGTCAAAACAGGAGGTCACTAAAACAGTAGCCCACACTCAATTAATGGACGCAGGCGACTGCCGCATGTTGTAATCTGCTCCCAAAGCTCCCCCCACAACATCCGGTCCTTCAGACCCCCCTCAATATTTCCGCCCGCGCGAAAAAAAAAACAGTTCTACTACTTCTGGATACCACCCAGTATGTCACGGTGAAACGAGCTATTGTTAGGGCTGTTGAACGAAATTTACATCCGTGATGATATATTTTAAATATTATCAAATTTTTTACACGTTGTGTACACACCGTGTGTGTGTGTGTTCAGACCAAAAGTTCTGGACGGATGACGAAGATTCTCGTCATTTAGGTACGTCAGCTTTAAAAAAAATTAAACAAAGTATAGGTATTGGTGGTAAGTTTTCAGATGTTGTCCATTCCTCATTATGGTTGGAAGTACCGTAATGTTAAGTAATATTAATATTACTATTAGGTAAAGATATATTTTAAACATTAGCTTTTTAACCATGTTTAAACCAAAGGTAGTTCGCCAAAATTGGAACATATTTTGGTACTTACACACACGGTTATGGGATTTTTTCTGATGGAAAGTTTGCTCATTAATAGATGTTTAAAAAAAACGCTTAAAAAGAGGGTTAAAATGAATTCAAATACCCAGTTACGCAACGTGTAAACTTTTCAATGCTATTCCTCGCAAGTGCTTAATGCTAAACAGCAAGTTTTGAGAAATAAGTTCGATCGCTCTGCGCACATATCACCGCGCAGCGGACCATTTTGTAAACATATTAAATCGCCCGATTAAATACGTTTTCGAATTAAAAATCGATTTTTCGAGCAATCGATTTTGAATCGAAATATAAGCTCGACTTATTTTTTTGCAAAAAATTGAAATTTGAATCAGCAGATCGTCTATTTGAAAACATCGATTGTTCATTTTTGAAAAACGTTACCTACAGTTCTTACGAAAGCATGTTTATTATTCATTTGAAAAACATTTAAAATTTTCATTTGAGTAGTAGAAATAAATCCCAAAAAATCTACTCAGAACACATGATTGAATTATAAGCTGTAAAGATTAACAAATGCTCGCACATTCAAGCTTTGTGATCACCGCTTGGAACCGTTCGGCTTCATTCAAATTTTTAAGAAAGATCAACGGATTGAGATGCCTTCTTGTTGATCGAGGGCGTGCCTTTCCAATTTTACCCGCCTTGGATATTGAAAAGTCTTTCATGCGGGACGGATGACGTTGTCTTAGGCTGCTGAGATCAAGCGAAATGGTCAAGATCAAAGTTGAAAAATCGAGTTTGGATCGAAAATCGAAGATCACGGTTCGATCTCGATTTTCTCGATCTTTGAGTATTGAAACTCGATTTCCAATTTTATCGATGCGATTTATTGAAATAATAATGATAATAATAATATAATATTATTACTGTATAATTATTATTGCAATAATATAAATATTATTATTATATAACTATTATAATTATTATTACCATCATCATCATAATATCATTATTATTATTATTATATTATTTTTATTGTTATTATTATCATCACCATTATTATTATTTTTTCGATCGATTTATCGAAATCGATTTTTCTATCACTAGACAGAAGCTTCTATAGAGCGGATCGAGGCCTCTTTTATGTAGTACCCTTAATTTTCCCATCCATCATTTTGGCTTTCTCCTCCCTCTTCTCCTATCTCTCTTCACTGCTTCTTCGAATACTATATTTGAAATCCCATTCACTCTCCCCAGATGCCCAACACAGTTTCTCCTCCTTCTCTGAATCACATTCAGAAGTGCTCTTTCCTCCTCGACGCTTCCCAACACCTACTCATTCCTCGCTCTATCCACACATCTCACTATATCTAGCCGTCTCTTCGCCCACGTCTCAAAAGAATTTTATTCTATGCTAGCAGGCCACCCGAAGTTGCTCGGTATGGATACTACACAGAGAAGTGGGTATCTTGAAATTCAACGACACTTAGCAGGATTTTTATTTACCTCTTTAAGCGTGTGCCTACTCGGCAGGATATCACCCCTACTGGCACAATTTGCTTTCAGAGTATACTCAAGGCATTTTAAACGCATATGTAAGATGTGTTTAACATAATTTGAGAAAATGCTGAGCATATGTAAATGTCCTGCGAGGCATATGCTCAAAATATGTTCAACACCCGTGGAAAAAATATGTTAGGCACACTCTCGAAATATGCTCAACATATGTTTTCAGCATATGCTCAGCATGTTATCCACTTATGCTCAACATATGTTTTTTACATATCTTCAGCATGGAATCCAATTATGGCCAACATATGTTTTTAACATATGCCCATCATTCTCTTAAAATATGCTCAGAATACCCTAGTGAAAATCTCTATGGGATTTCGTTTTCCTATAGTAGTTTGACAATGGGAAACGTTTGTTTCTATATGAAATTTTTATGTTCCTACGGGAAAATTTTATTTTCCTATAGGAACCTAAAATTTTCCTATGGGAACAATCGTTTCCCAATGTCAAATAAAACCGCTGAAGTTGTATGACGTGATTTATTTTACAATAATGAGAAAACTACGCAAAGGGCGCGTCAAACGCAACCAGAAGTAAAATTACGGGGTTTGAGAGCATGAGACGCACACATTTAATCACTTTGGTCGTAATCCGTGCTATCGTATGGAAACGCATAGCGTACAGATAAACAAACATCCTCAGACGCAGCTCAGCTGCCATTTCTCTCTCCTTTCCGCTAACCTTTTCTTAGCGACGTATTTCTTCTATTTTACACCCTTAATAACCTGTCCTATGAACCTCATTTGGGGCCGTCCTTTACCATTCTTTTTTTCCACCTGTCCTTCTACGATTGTCTTAATCAGGCCATCATGCCTCAAAATGTGGCCAACTAAGTTGTTCCGTCTTCTGCTCAAGGTTTTTAGGAGGCTTCTCTTTTCTCCCACTCTTCTTAGCACTTCCTCGTTAATTACACGGTCAATCCATTTTATTTTCATCATTATTTAGGATAAAATGGATTGACCGTGAAGAATATTTGAAGAATCATTATTGAAGGTAAAATATATTGGCAGTAACTCGAAAAATATTTCTCACTCAGAGAAGTTCACAATGCATTTCTTCGTGAAATCAAAGAACTTCTACAAGGCATTCACCGTATTACAATCCTAAGGTTGGAATACTGCAGTCCTCCATTTTTCCCTATCCCAAGCTAAACATTTTATCATCGTTAAGCTTTCTTCCACATATATTTCTTCTTGATTTGATCTAGGAACGTGGCCCTTGTCTTCTTCTGGGGAATTTTTAACGCCTCTTCTTTTGTCAATGTAAAACGAATGTATAGTGAGTTTTGACTTGACCCCCGTTCTCTTAGTGCTAAGGTCGTCTAAAATTGGTTTTCCTGTCAGGGTTTATTGATGCACTGCAAAACTGATTTTGCAAAATTATTATTGAATATATAATGAGATCCGAGCCACTTAAGGCGTTATTGAGACCAGCAAATTAAATATATTGCATAATTTAGCGGTGGATAGATTTCTTTTCATCGGTTCCCACAAAATTTGAAAATAAACTCGAATAAGATACTCATGTCGATTGTTACCAATAGTTGCTAAAGAAATGTTCTCGTGGTGCAATGCACTGGTGCATCAAAATCAGATTTAAATAGTCATCGAAACTGCAAGCATTACAGTTGAAGTTAATCTTATAAAAATATACAAATTATGTTTAAAAGAAGTGAATTTAGAGTAAAACGTTATTTTATCAGTTACTGTCTATGAATCACTCAATTATAAAGTGATATTTAACCCTAAATTGGTCGTTCCCAAAAACTTGCGTAACTGGTCGCGTCGGGCCATTGTGACCAGAGTTGAGTTTATTGCAATTTACAAAATTGTTTATCAATATATTGGTGTCATTTTACTGATGCTCACTAAGCAAGTTGTTCGAATAATTTTTATATACTTTATTGTTAAATTTGCAGTTAGACACACAATAAGCATTGCATAAACTATGGCCGATGAATAGAAAACGGTATCAATATGTATGCGGGGAACATATATAGAAATATTTGAAGAAATCAGATTGGTATATAAAACGGTCTAATATAAGTTTAAAACAGAATAAAGCGTCTGGTCAAAGGCGGAAAAAATCTGATACGCTCACGGTCACGTCGGGTCAAAACATCGGTTGCAGCGACACAAAGCGATACTTTGAAAATCCAACTTTACTCAACGGTAGAATTACTAGAAATAATAGACTAGAAAACAATTCAATTTCTAACGGCGTTATTTTATTTAAAAATTATCTATGAAAATCTAGTCGGGTCAATACGACTGAATAGGGTTAAAATCTATTTTTTAAAGTTCCAGAATAATTAATTCTAGTTAAACTTAAAATTTTTAATTTTAATATTAGTATAGGGATCACTCCTATCCGAAAAAATAAGTCCTGCATCACTAAACATCCTTTTAAATTGCGCTGATAAAGAAATACCAGTGAACTCGTGAAAATAAACACTCGTCTGAAGGTGCGTTTTTAAACTTGGGCGATCAATCCACCCAACCCCGATTTTGCATGGTTGTATTCGCCTAGGCCTATTCATTGAACTCTTGCGCAAATACCTTGCGATAATACATTCTCAGATACCGCTTTACCTTCTCCATTGTTCGTTGGACTTTTTCCGAGTGCGAACAGATCGACATTTACCAAAAGTTAGCAAATAAAATTAACTGATTGAAATGAAAGGTAATTTCACTAAGGTCTAAGTGAATTGCACTAGATGATAGCCTTGGGAGCCGAAACGCGTCGTACCCATCAAAACTACTGTAGAAAAGTGCAACTACCTTTCATTTCAATATGTCGAACTTCCACTATATCACGCCTGAATCGAATGAGTTTTATAAAAATTAACTGAAGTTGTTTTTTTTAACAGTTAATCTAATTTTTTAACGAATAAATGTTAAAACACTTTTATAAAAAGTAAAGAATAAATTAAAATGCTAACCAATTTTCAAAATATTAACTATAATCGTTAATTTATAAAATCGTTAATCCCAACTATGATACATTATCCCCAAAGTTAAAGATATTGCGAACAGGTTAAATTTAGATAGAGGCACCTATGAAGAATAAATCATTGCCACGAAGCCCGTTTTGGCAATAAAAAGTGATAAATATAGCATTAAAGGTTGTATATTGACAAAGTTAAAATTTTGTCTAAAGAAATATATGTTTTTACGACGGGTGAGAATGATCAACAAATATTTAGCCCGCGTGTCACCCAAAATGTCTGCCTGGGGTGGCGCGCGCTCACTCTTGGTGCGATATTCCGGTAACCAAACGGCAGAAATGAAAGATATTTGAGGTGATGCACTACATAGGTCTAACGAGTCGTTCTAAAAAATAGAAAAGTGATCGAATAGTCCATGAGTGGCATGATCTTCAGTTGGGTCCGAAAAACATTTTTTTAATATGAAAATTTCAAAAGTTTAAATGTGATGCGGCACGTTTTCCCGGTATTAATTTTAATCGTTAATTTTTGAAATCGTTAATCCCAACCATGACCCATTATCTCCAAATATTGCGAACAGGTTGAATTTAGATGGAGGAACCAGAGGGAGAATATGGAGAATAATCACTGGCGAAAATTGCAAAAATAATTTTCACGATTTATTTTCTCACCAGATGGAACAAAACGGGGGGGCGTCCCAAAAGAAATTCGAAAACTTTAAAAATAAGGACCACCCTAATGATACAAAGACATACAAAAGTGTAACATTGAACAAATTGAAAAATAATGGATCTATGTCAATGAGCCGGAAAATAAACTGGGGGAAACTCGAAGGCTTTCCCCGTGATTTCGTTTTTCTGAACTATTTCGGGAAGAACATCGGGTATTACTGCTCACGGTGGCCGACGTTTCAACTCTCTGATCTAAAATCGCGTTGAGTGAGTGCCGTAAACTCAAGAGGGTCCACTTTATATATCTGGCAGCTGGGCCGGTGCGAAATTTTGGCGGGCAGTCCTTGAAATATTCACTCGTCGCAGTAGCTGTCCCCACATGTTGCTTAGGTGATACCCCGCGTCACTGTTGAAGTTTCCCTTCCATTTTAATACATTAACTCCCCATTTTTTTAAAACTCCCGATTGCAATAGAATTTAACAATAAATAGATCCAAATTTTTCCATTCGGTCTACTCCTACAGCTATTCGAACAGAATAATCAAAGTCCGTAACCCTTATGCAGATTAGTTGATGACGTCACGAACTCTTTCCTAGCGGGTCAATGCATTTCCGCTTCATTTCTTTCTCTCGTGTTTCAATGTTTTTTTTACATTCATGTAAAACATGCACATTACCAGAAAAATGTGGTACGGATGATGCGCAATTTCCTTCTGCGCACACTACCCGCCTGTAGCTTGTACGCTTATTTTATGGCCGTCAATAAGGGCCGAAAAAAGGTCCACTAATCCGTGCGTCTATATTCCGCAAATGACCAGTCGGTAGTTGTTGCGATTAGGTGTGAGATAATACTGCTATGTCCAATGCATGCTAGGTGTTTGGCATAATGCGAAATTGTGATTTTGTGTTATTGCTGTTCTACTGATGAAAAATTCTCTGAAACTTGAAAACGAAATTTAATTTTATTTTTTGGTTTGGTCAATTATGTCTAATATGCCTCGACAGCTACACCTTTTTTCACAACAACTCAGGATTTTTTTCTGCCTGTAAGCACCATAGCCATACACCTTTTGCCGTCAGCACAGCAGCAGTATGCAAAGTTTGAACGCTCGCGGGCAGGAAAGCTGAGTAAGTGATAATAATGATATGCAAAATTTTGTTTGCCGACGTTTCGATATATTTTTTATATCTACTTCAGTGCTATGAATGGTAATGGTTGCATTAAATTGATTCATGGAGGCAAAAAAGATTATTACAAGAATCTAATTAAATAAATAATAAAGGAACACTTAATGAGTATTATTAATATTTTTTTTGTTAATTTGGTTTGTTCAATTATGTCTAATATGTGCCTCGAACAGCTGCAACTTTTTTCACAACAAATCAAGAAAGAAAACTAACTGTTGCAATAATCTTCTATGCCTTCTCGTTGCAACCTAGGTGTACGATATGATGCGAAATTGTGATTTTGTTGTATTATTGTTACATATCTTAAAATTTATTACTTAAAATTGATGTTAAAATTGATTACTGATTAAAACTTAACTGAAACTTGAAGTTGAAATTTTATTTTGGTTTAGCCAGTTATGTCTATCAAATTCCTCGAATAGCTACAACTTTTTTTTCACATTTAATGTAACAATTACCATTCATAATCCTGAAGAATGTTGGTATTAAAAAAATTGTCGAAATGTTGGCATATAATTCTTAGATTCCGAGGCTTAAATCATCATTAAATAATTGAGATCAAGAAAAAGAAAAAAGTTAGTGGTAATGTGCGGAATATGGACTGTTACGGAAAATGCAGTTTTTGGTACTGTTAGGAAAACGGGCGTTGTTATCTACCGAGGCAGGTAAAATGTGCGCGACTCGGATGAGTCGGAGCTATCTGTTCGAAAAAAAATTGCCCTCGTTTTTAAGAGACCCAATCGAGTTTTCGGAACTCTCTCAGCCCCGACGAATTTTCTCGATTCGATAGTTGAAATTTCGGCCGCTATGCACCGCAGTGCCCTATATTTATCCCTAAAAACTACAAACTCAGCAACCAAATGTTTAGACGTTTCGTGAAGGTCGCAAGCTAGCGAATTTGTTTGGGCTGAAATTGGAACGTGAGATCACCCGTTATTTCTTTCTGAAAAAAATCATGAAAGTTGCCTGTAGAGCAGGGGTTCTCAAAAATATTTTTTACTAGGATCCTTCGCGTTAAAAGACGCCTTCTAAGCACCCATACACCCAAGAAATTTATCGGGTTTGTGAAAATAAACAAGTATTACATTGAAAACAACACAAGTAATTTTGCTATCACAAAATGCAACATTTATATAAGTACTGTAAAGAGAAGAAAATCGACAAAAAGTGCGTAAGATTATTCTTTTTCCATAAAAGATTATGTTTTACACAAGTGGATTGTTAAGTTTTCTAAGGATCAAGGTTGATTTAAAAAAACGATATAAAATTAATTTTAAAAATGTATGGATTTTATTTACTTAATAGGTTCTTATTTTTAACTGATCTCGCAATTGCAGCCCCCCTAACATGTCTTCACGCCCCTAAAGAGGGGCGCCCTCCATTTTGGGAACCCTTCTTGCAGAGGATCGCAAAATGCTTTTCATATCTAAAGAGTGCACATTGTAAACATCCTTTTTTCCGGAAGTCTTCGATGAAAATAGGAAAACAGACCGGCGCGGTCAGATTCTTCATCAAGGCAATGCAAGCTCTCCTCTATCAACAGGATACTGGAATATTAAAAAAAAATCATGATTCATCTACACTCAACATCATCATTAGTCTTTAATTCAAGAATGGTTTGACGCCGCTCTCCATTACTCTCTCCTATGCGCTAGCCTTTTCGTAGCTACTTATTTCTTCTCTTAAAAAATCCTTTATAACCTGCACTATATAACTCATTCATTGGCCTTCTTCCCTCCACTAACCCTACGACTGTTTTCATCAGATCATCATGTCTCACAATATTGCCAACTAAGTTAGCTCATCTTCTCCTCTTAAGTTTTTAGTAGGCTACTATTTTATCCCATTCGTCTTAGCATTCCTTATTACTTACAAGGTCGATTCATTTTATCTTCACCATTCTTCGGTAGCATTACATTTCGCGTGGAGTGGCATCGCATGGGCGCCAATTTGGCCTTTTTCAAATGCGGTTTAAATTGACCATTGCCATTCGTCTTAACTGGGACTTCTAAAACCAAATAATTTGTATATTATGAATGCACTAATGGTGGGTAACGAATTGCAATCAATGCCTTTCGTTTTATTTGATGAAGGAAACTACCCTAGTCTTGGCTGCGAGCCTTATCCATGTCAAAATGCGCATTTGGCTGGGCCGAATACTTTTGTTTCTTTTCGAAATATACTAGCCCTACGCATATAAGTTGTATATCGTATATCAGGGTTAAAGATCTAAAATTTTCCAGCCCACTGCCGCCGTAGCTCAATAAAATAAAATTTTGAGCAAATCCCGACGTGATTTGGGGAAAAACGCAAATGAAGGAGTTATTACAAATGAGACCATTTTGATCCTAGAAAAATAATTGCTATGTGCTTCAGTATTATACTAACGAAATTTAAAGGCTATTCAAAGAAATCTACGGTTTTATGACGCGCGAGAATATAGGCGACCCAATTATCGCCAATAATGTCCAGCTATACGTGCGAAATCATTGCACGGTCAGTGATGGATGAAAAAGGTCTGATCCCCCACGTAATTTTTTAAATAACTTTTGCGGCAGAAATATATAACCCCTCTAAAACAACGACCTAAAACTGCATCACATGCATGTAAACGACGGCGGCCGGCTGAGTATGAATACCCAGGAGGATAGACGCTCAGCCCCTATCGCTCCCAGATTTCCGATTTCTCGGCCAGATTGCAAGATATTTACCTTTTTTAACCCAAACATCCGCTCAAAGGATAGATTACGTCACTCAAGGGCCTTGGACAAACCCAGGACACTGGCGTAGCGAGGGGGGGGGGGCGTCCGGACCCCTCTCCCGAAATATAAAAAAATAATCACTTTCCTGCATTAAAGAAAACAAAATATTGAAAAATCATGAATTTACAAAAGATTACTTTGACAAATGAAGTTTTTTTCAATTATGAAAAGTGTTGAAATTAGTGTAAAACCCAATGCCCTACCTTTCATTCCTATATCCATATCCATATGATGTCTATGATCCATATGATGTCTATGATGATGATTATATATGATGATATATGATGATGATTATACATGAACTCTGTTTAAGGTCTTAAAATAGCACGGCATAATGCTTGTGTTTATTTACATAATTTAGACGTATGTTATGACAAAAAAGAAATTAATGTTTGAGGAGAAGTTCAATCAATGTGGTTTTCAATGAAGTGTATTTCTTTAAGCGCTTCAGTTGATTAATGACGTTTCTTTATTCTTTTAACCATGTTTAATGTTTGTAGTACTTTTAGTACTACTTGTAGTCAACACTTGGTACTCTGTTTTTAAAAAATTTTGTGCCCTGGTTGTGGACCCCCCCCCCCCCCCCCCCCCCCCCGAACAAAATTCCTGGCTACCCCACTGACTCAGGATGTGTAGTTATAGAAATTTGCTGTAGCACGGCACAATGATAGTAAGTGTTACACTCACCTATCCCCTTCCAGTGTAATTGGAAGCTCAAGTTGGTGAATTGAACCTAAATTTTAGGGAGTTTAAAAGCATAACCTTTGTAATTATATGGATAAAAATGCAGTGGTGGATTTAGGGGGGTCACAGGGGCCATGAGCCCCCCAAATTTTACTAAAAAATTTTAATTTTTTTGATTAATAGTTTTGTTATCCTTGTGAAGGAGTAAACCTTTTCCTATGAATTATTTTCTCATTATCTGCAATATGAAACATAAATATGCTTAAAAATGGGTATTTTTTAAAATCTACATGGGGGAACACCCTTCTCTCCTGGGGGTATTACATACTCACCAGACCCAGGTCATGACTCCCCAAATTTGGTGCTGAATCCGCTCCTGTCTAAATTTTTTTCTGAAATATAGTGTCCCGCAATTATGCGATGAAAATGCCCAATTTTAGCACATTTATGACGTGATTTTTGCATTACAGGATAAAGATCGAAGTTTTAAAATACGGCATGGAGAACATTAATGCACAGAAAAATTGTGGAGGGCATCTTAAATGTAATTTACTCCGTTAATAATCAAGTACTTGTTATTAATCAAGTACTATTATATTGAAACTCTGAAGTAGAGTTTGAATTTAGAGAGCTGAACACAGCAATAAGGCCCATTTTGAAAGTTGGAAGAGATTTGAATTTGATGCGTAGTTTTCCACGGCGTTGTCTAGATGATGTCTCCATGTTCCTGGGTTTCACCGCATGGATTTTCTTTGTGACGACAGTTTCCTGACCTGAAGACGCCGGTTGGAATACTGGCGGAACTGTCGTCACAAAGAAAATCCACGCGGTGAAACCCAGGAACATGGAGACATCATCGAGATTTGAATTTTTTTAAAACAATTTCATTAGAAATGACCACAGAGAAAATCTGCTTGATTACAAAGTATTTGATGGTATCAAATCACATTTGAAATTTTCTGCCTCAATTTACAGAATTTTTAGGGCAAGGGCTCAGCCACTTTATGTACCGGTTCCCGTAAGCTAAGTACTGATGCTGTGCCTGCAATAGGGTTCAATGGGTGACTATTTATGATGTCTGCCAGTACATACACAAGCAAGTCAAGATAAATACGGAATTGATATGTTGGACCAAGAAAGGTCTAAGGGCCAGAGCACCTTACAAAGACACCTCTACACTTCAAAATTTCTATCGAATTTCCTCCCTCCTTTACTGGGGCAAACCTCAAATCTTTCGGGATCCTAAGGCAAAAATCAAGGCTATCCAGTAGGAAAAACAAATTTTGGTGATTGTACTGTTGTCTATCCTTCTTGATTTTTTTATTTTGAATGGGTTAAAAACTGTTTGTAGTTGCTACCATCTCACCTGGACTTTAGTATTCCCAAGGATCGCATTTGTGAGGTAGATTGAGTTCCAACCTGTGGGCCTGGGTTCAAATCCCGTAGGCAGCTGAGAATATTCCAAAGTAACTCAATCCCTGTTTGAGTGTTTTGTTGAGGGCACTTAATCTGCAACACTTTGTCTATTGGATGGGACGTTAAGCTGTGATCCTTTTTGGAGCTTATGGGAGTACGTAAGAGTTGGAAGAAAAGGTTGGTGAAGCGTCTGTTATAGTGTTTCATGGTACGGAAACATGGAGAAAGTGATGGTTATGGTGAGGAGACAGAATATTAGAATGGAGCAAGTACTTCGTGGGAAGGGGATGTTGAAAACAGTGTTAGAGGGATGTTGGTAAGCCTGGGAGGGAAGGAAGAGAATAGGATTTTTAGATAGAATGAAAGAGAGGAGGCCTTATAGTGAATTGAAGAGGGAAGACTACATGAAGGGAGGAGAGACTGCCGGAACACTTTTTAAATGCTCCATGTAAATCTACCTTTATCCTTTTACTGCCATCAGGCCGATATATCAGCCCTCGCTGGTTGAGCAAAAACTGCCAGGGTCCGATTTATCTGCCCGAAATATTTCACTTTTTTTTTGTGATTTTGGCCTTTTCAAAAGCTGTAATTTATGTAAAACCCCCATATTGTATCTATGGTTATAAGATGTAAATATATCTTAAGAATTGGGAAAATAAATCTAGATTTAGTATTAAATAAAGTAGCTGAAAAATTTTTAAATCTGAAGTGTTGCGAATTCCGGATAATAGTCTTGGCAGTCTTCGCACATCCCACCTGAAATAGGCTGGCAGTAAAAGGGTTAATCAGTAGAATACCTACTTTAACAATAATTGTGATAGGGTTTAAAAAATTAAGGCACTCTTATTGTAATGTTTTCTTAAACCTTGCCTACGTCTTGAGCTATTCATGACAAAAATCGGCACCCTTACCCTATTTAAGATAAGTTTATGATGTTATGAGCTCATTATGTTCAATTCACCACTTCTAAATGACTCCTCAGCCTCGTGTATCATGCTCTCATAATTTATGATTGTTTGCACTCTTGTTAACAAATTTTTTCAATGAAAGTTTATCCTTGACTATTAAGTTTGAACATAACTTCCATGATGAGACCACTTCTCAGGATCCTTCTGCATGGGACTACGTAAATGCCTTTAATGTATTGGAATGATTAAAAAATATTTGCACAAAATAATTTAGAGAGGATGAAGGCATTTGCATGGGATTTGTAAGGTCCAGTCATTTTGGAAAAATGTATCCCAAAATGATATTTCATGCTCTGAGCTTTGACATTCACTTACTAGTTGCTTCATTTAAATCAATTTGTTTACATTTTTCAACCAAAGGAATGTAACCCTTTTATTAAAAATAGACCTCCCATTGAGATCATATGCTCCAAGGAAACATTTATCGTCATAGGCTGATTTGGGGGGGGAGGGCATGCCCCCAGACACTTAAAAAATAGACCAAATTTTTAATACAAGAATTAATAAATTTTATATTTTAAAATTTTGTAAGCTTTTAATTTTTGCCATATTTAATTAAAATTAAGAGTATATTTCGTAGAATAATTGTATGAAGTTTTTTTATCCCCAATGTGACAGCCTTTTGCCTGTCAGACCCTTGTGCACCCCCCCAGAAAAAAATCCTGGATCCACCCTTGTTTATGATCCTAAAAAAATATATAAGAGGCATTTTTAGGACCCAAACTATAAATAAACCAATATATTCAATTCTCACTTAAAAAAAACTGATACCTAATTTACCAATGCTATTGTATTAAAAATTTGGTCTATACTAGTTCATTTTCAAATACACAAGTTGTCAATTCTTCGTATTGTGAGATCTGTTGTGCATACCTGCTAGGGAGTAAAAGGGCTGTAGGCATAGGAAAAAGTAGGCTTTAATGGGTTTAAACTTTCTTTGGATAAAAATAAAGTTTTTGGAGAAAACCACCATTACTCCCTTACATTACGGAAAAAATGGCCTGCCTCTTGAGTAAATTTCAGAATATATTTGATAATTTGAAGGTGAAATTTCAAATGTGATTCGTCAGGGTCGGATATTTTGTATTCAATCTGATTTTTGTATGTTTTTTACCAATGAAACAACACCTAAAAATTCAGTGGCACATTCAAATACATATCAAAAACTATTTTTATGGGCCTACTTACGGTGTTTTACAAAATAACTATAATTTATACATGAGACCCTATAGTGTTCTTTGCATGGCTTATGAATAAATCGAATTTGAATTAGAATAAGATGAGGTGAGGACAATCTTTCCATTATGGCCAAACTATGGATAGATAACATTTGATGGCAAGAGTTAGGTGATCTTTTTACATGGTATTTACAATTTTAAATCATCCTCAAGCACATTGAGAACACTTGACTAAACCACTTTACTTTTCTAAATTTTTAGTCAAGCTTTAGCTTTAGTTGTGCCACAGACTGTCAGAAGTAGTCTGCAATGATGTATTTATTGTCACTCAACTTTGGCATCTCCCTGAACGGTCGATAAATGCTTCGTCATTCCTTCAAATAACTGGCGTTTAAAATTGTAAACAACGTTTATTAAACTTTAATAAGGTGTATATGTTATATATATAATGTGTATATATAGTTATATTTATATATGTATATATTCATGCTGTTCTCTTAGACAAAATACCATTTGTATTAACCTTAACATGATCATATACATTCTTCCTAGGATTGAATTCAAAATATATTTATGCAAAAATATCAGGTTTTATGTGGTAATGACAGGGTAACACAATTAAACAGTTATGATTTTGACATCCAACAGAAAGCGTTGCATCTATAGGCCAACATTGATATGAACACCATCAGAAAAAGTAGCCGGGCAGTCGTTGGTTTCTGATATGAAAACTGGCATCCATTTATCCATCTCTCTTCTTGGCTGAGAACACACATCCACAGCACAGCGACAAGTTATTTCATACGAAAGCACTGCACAAACAAACCCAACTCTCAAAACATTTCACAGGCGTCTTCATCACAAAATAAGTGTCAACAACGTAGACATGTCATTCACAGTATATGGCTCGTGTCTACACCACCAGTCTGTATTTTAAAAACTTTCAACAACTTCCACGTTAACAACATCACTCACTGTGAGCACAAGTAATGGAAGTGGTCTCCAGAGAAGTATAACAGACTTATAGTTTCACAGAAACAAAATATTTCAACAAAAATAAAATGCAATGTAACGTGATTGTTTTATTGTAGGTGTTTAGGGCCGAGGCGGCACCGACATCAAAGGGCGGGCTTACGGCGTTTTCGCCACCGCACCACGGCCATCTCGAGCAGCCAGGGAATGGCGCAGAGGAGAAGTACTCCGGATAACACGTGGATGCAGAGCTCATAGCTCTCGCTCCAGTCGCGGACCACACCTACAACATGCAAATGAAGAGCAAAGAATATAGATCAGTGGCAAAGAGCATCAGTGGCGGATTCAGCATCAAATTGAGGGTGGGGGGGTCATGACCTGGATCCAAGGAGTATGGAATACCCCAGGGAGAGGGGGCATTTTTACAGTAGGGAATGCAACGCTCAAGGATGAATACAATTCAAACTTCTCTTGTAGCCATAGACTTACATGTGCTCTCCCAGTACTCCTTAACAAGGATACAAAAATTATTAAACTAATAAAAATGAAATTTTTTTGATAAAATTTGAGGGGAAGAATCATGACCCAGCCCCTAAATCCACCTATGGATAGCATAGAGGTTAGATCAAGTATTGCTGTAAGATTCCATGTGAAATGGTTACACAAGCTGATACCTTATTGATCTGATTTGAAATTAATTTATATAACTGATTACCTAGTCAAAAAGATATCATCACTATCCCAACTAGCACAGATTTTGCCTTATCCCTAAATACGAGGATATTATACATATATGCCGTGACGAAACCTATCTGAAAGCAGAGATAAAGTATGAATAATCCACGCCGTTTTTTGGGATAAATCGGAGATGCACTTCCGCATTTTTGGAGATATGCCTATCCTTACACCGTATAATTGCCGCTAGGTGGCAGCTGTTTCGCGTACGATCGCTGCGCTGCCACGCGAGATTCATGAGAACTACGTGAAAATAATGTAATAACCGTAATAACATAAATTGGCTTTCGATGAGGAAAGATTCAATGCATTACTTTTCATCATTGTATTTTATTTTATTATGGTATCCCTTATAGCATCAAATATGCCAGAGACATCTCATGAGGCATATATGACCACTCTGTCTATGAGGTCTGTATGCCTATGAGATCATATCTCGTGAGATTCCTCTGAGATATTTGATGCTACATGGGATACTGCAATACAATACTGTATAATAACATACATGATGGAATATAATGCACTGAATCATTCACCATCGAAAGCCAATACCGCATTAGTCTCCACAATGAGGTTTTTTTTTCACTATGTTAGGTACACATTCACGCAAGTTTAGGAACATACCAAAAAATCCGTTAGAAGAAGGTGGAAAATAAACAAAATTATTGCTCTAAAAACGATATATTTAATGAATGATTCATCTTGAAACGATATACAATACACTAGAACACGGAGCAGTCCTTATACCTTCATCGGTAAACCATAAATCTTACTGTTCAATTCCTTACATCACATTATAGAGGAGACTGGTGAATTACCTTACGTATGGTTTCTAAAAGCACAAATTCGAAATCCATTACCGTTATACCCAAGAATTTGGCAATTACGATCACTAATACCTCGCATTTGTTAACAAATCACAGCACTGTCGATGATTCCTTCATTAATATCCACGACAATCCGGGATGTTTTGATGTGTCGCCACAACTGTACGTACCGTCATAGCCTACATCGAACTAAGGCACACAAAAACGATGCTTAGGTCGCATTATCACTTTAACTATTATTGTATACACAAAATAATCAACGATTTTTACTCACAAACACCACTATACACAACACCAAAAATGTAAACACGAAGCCACTATAATGGCTTTAACGGTAATGGAGGACTTCAGCGCTGCTATGCGGCCAATTTTGACATCCCCTCCCCAAACCGCCCAAACGCTTGAAATCGTGGAAAAAAGGGATATTACACATGGAGGATATGCTTATCCCCACAATATCTGATTTCTCCAAGGATAAGTTCAAATCTGTGCTGGCTGCCCCAATGAAAAAATTGTATAAACCTGTTTCAAAATTTTATACAATTTATACAATTGCCATGGTAATTGTATAAATTGTATAAAATTTTGAAACAGGTTTATACAATTTTTTCATAGGGGTGGGTAACAATTTCACTTAACTTCGAAAATGATAAATTGATGACATAATGATTTCTTCTTTTTGGCATTGAAGTGGATTCACCTAAGTATATATACCAGTATATAAATTTAATCTAAAACAGGTGTCTCTTGGCGATACCACTTAAATGCCCAAAGGAAGGAAAAAAGAGTTTTGGCATCAGATTCTGAAAACTGCTATGGGACATTGCTATCAAAAATGCTAACTGGCCAAATGTCAATGCCAATTTCACCAGATAAAATGATACAAATTACTGCTTTATCAGGTAATATTTTATAAAGGCATGTGACTTCTTCAACACAAGCGTTGAAATCAATTTTTGATACCCAGGGTTATTTTTTGATACCATTTTTTCATCATGCACAATGTTATTAGATTTTATTACCCAATATGATATTTAAATGGTATCATTTTCGAATCATCAACCGGATGTAGGCATTAAAATTTTGTTGGTGATATAAAATTGATATCTTTCAGATATACAAGGGGGGACCTAAAAATAAACAGAAGGAAATCTTCTCACACTTCTTTCTTCTAGTTTTGTATTCTCACACTACATGGGTGTTAATTCACCCTTTCTGAGTCACCATGCAAAATGGCATGGCTTTAGATGGTTGCAGCAAGCCCTTATGATAGTTTTTTTTTCAAATAGTTTTTTGGCATCTTCCATTTTGGAAATGGATGATATTCAAGAGCACCGTGCTGCATTGAAATTTTGTTTTCTACTTGGTAAAAGTGCACTGGATGCAGCTGATATGCTGTCTACAGCTTACTAAAAACAGGACATGAAAACAACTCAAAAGTACAAGTGGTATTCACAATTCAAATGCAGCAACATGTCGATCCAAGACATTCTATGTCCAGGTCTTCCATCTCCAGAACCGATGAAAACGTGGAAAAAATTTGTGCCCTTGTGTACGAGAATAGGAGGCGTACTGTATATGAACTTGCTGAACAATCTGATCTTTTGTGGAGTTCTGTGCAGCATATTTTAGCTGAAGATTTGAAAATGAGATGAATTGTGGCAATATTGATTCTCTGCTTGTTGACTCCTGATCAAACCATTTTTGGCAAAAAATCATATGACACCACATCCTCACCCACCCTACTCACCAGATCCTGCACCTTGTGATTTCTTTTTGTCCCCCCTGGTGAAAAGGGTGATGAAAGGGAAACATTTTGATGACATTTTGGAGGTGAAAAGAGAATCGAAGGTGACGTTTCAAGGCATAAGAAAGGACAAGTATCAAAGGTGTTTTGTGCAGAGGAAAGAATATGTGAACCAATGTACCACTGTAAGTGGAGAGTACTTTGAAGGTTACTGAAGTTTGTAGCTCAAAAAAATAAAGTGAACTTTTTTGAAAATTTCATCTAGTTATTTTTTGGTCCCCCTCGTTTAAATGATTATTAAATGATATAAAATGGCCACTTTTTCTGCACAACTTGTATCTGACTACATTTGCAGGAACACCTTGCCATTACAAATCTTGGAACATGGCATTTCATATACTGACAGGTTATTACTTACTATTCCATTAAGTATGATAATAATTACATGAAAAACAAAATAATAAGACCAAACCAAACATCCATAACCAAAGTTACCATGGGATGCTATTTAGAAGGTATAAGCATTACTCACTCCCTAATTTGTACCATAATGTGACTAGTGTTGCTTTTCTTCCAATTAATTAGCTATTTAAATTGTGATATAACCATTCTACAAGATGTTCAGCAATTATCTATGCGTGGGAATTATTGTTGGTACATTTTGCTGCAAATAATATTCATTCATTCCTACCATAATTGTGTCAACTTAGGTTACTTGACGGTTCTTCACCAAACTGCACGTTTATGAATTAGCAAGTTATGAGATACCTGATTGCAATATTATGTGGTTATATGATACTGAATTTAAGGAGAGTGTTTTATATCAAAAAAGCAGAAACAAATATCCAATATTAGTCAACTGATCAGGGCTTCAGTGCTGGGTGAAACAAATCTCAGGATTGAAGTTATTAATTCAGGCTTGAGTTAGTGGTAGTTAAATACATTCATAAAAAATAGCTTTGTTTGTACTCACAAATTCGTAAGGAAAACATACGAATTAGCCTGAATTAAGACCATTATATTCCGAATCGTTCATCAGATTATTACCATCAGTGCACCACCAACCATTTTCCTCCAAAGGTGAATTCCATGCGCAAGGTTTTCTGAACTAAGTGTTATCATCTCAACTTTAGATTGTTGATAGCACCCAAAAAAGTCATCAGTATTGCTAAACCATAATTGAAAAGAAAAATCCTACTTTGGCATTATTAGCTTGTACTTAATTTCTAACAGGTTTCAACACAGTTGTTTCATAATTCTGTATCTGGCAATTTTAAAACTTTATTGAAATCTACTTCAAATAACGAGTGGGTTATTCAAGGATTAATTCTTTATGAGAAGTAGGGTTCTTGACCAGTGATGATGATGATTAATAACTTACCTATCAACGGCCCAAGGCTAATGGTGATGATCCCACTCATTATCATATAAAGACCAAAGGCAGCAGCAAACTTTTCTAGACAGCAGTGCTCTGCTATGGTCAGTGCCAAGTTGACGACCATAGTTCCCTTGAGGAAACCCACAAGGGCGCAGAAGGCCACAACGGATGGGAAGTCCTCTACCAGGACAAAGACTGCCATGGAAAGGAAAACAGAATCACTTTAGAATTGAAAAAGTACATGCCAGTATGGTAAAAAAATACATATAAGTAACAGCTAGAATCCAAAAAAGGCAAAAAACCTCAATAGCAGACAAATAAGTAGCCATCACAGTGGCTAAGCAAAGAAAGGTGGCTGGAAAAAATATCAATCAGTAGTACATTTAAAAAAAGACAAACCAATCAGGAGAATAAATAAGTTTTGACAGCAAATGCAAAGCAAAGGAAAGACCATCTCAAACTTATAACAATAACATCACTTACTGAAACTGTTCCACATACAGTTTCACAAATTGAAGAGAGGAAGTATTTACAAGACAAAAAGTCAATAATGTTTCTTTTGAACTGCAGCAGGGGGGCAGTTTTTCATACAGGAGGTGGAGTTTTATGGGCTACAAGCTCTCCAGACCTCATGAAACTGTTTATTGCTGATCCAGTTGAGAGTAGACATATGCATATTTAAATACATAAATCTCACAAATTTAGTCATGATCCAAAATTATTTTACTTTTATAGGGAAATATTACAATTACGATTTCTGGCCTACTATTGGAAATTCACTTTTACATTTCCTAGCCAACATCATCCCTTTTGAAAAGACTGTCAACGAGAAATTATCATATTTCCCAGCCAAGTTTGCTGTGTCGACAATATTTTTGCCTTGTTTGACACCAAAAAATGCTCACTGAATAGGTTTTTGGAGCATTAAATAGCCTGTTTGACTTTACTAAGTTTACCATAGAAAATGAAAAGAATAATACCATCCCCTTCATTCACCTCTCCTTGAAAAATCTGGTATATGTCAAATTATCAGAAATGCCTGCCATATAGGTCAAACATGACACAACATCCTCACTAGTTAAAAGAATACTTTTCGTACAACAAAAAAACAGAGAAATCAAGCATTTCACAGCACTTGATGGACCCAGGCCACCAAATTACTCAAGAGAATTCATTGAAACATCAAATCACCTACTAGTCGTCAATGAAGGTATTTTCATTTAGGCATAAAAAATAAAGAAAACCTATTGAATTCTATCTCGTTCTCTTATTTGCACTTGAAATCTTAATGCATGTCTATCACCACTAATTTTACACTCCACCCACACCCCTAATGGTCATCAGTATGCTTCCTCTCCCCCACCTACAATCAAACGTAAACTTTCCCTCTCCACCTGCACATATATTCCTAGCAGTGTCCACCATTTACCATCACTCCACATTTCACTGATGTGAAGAAGTGACCCTCAACAGTCTTGATAAGGAAATCTTGGATTATGAAAGTGATCCTCATATCTCGTCTTGTTTACCATACCATAGCCCGAACATTTTCTCCCAGAGTTGAGCCCAAAGAATGAGTGTTTTATCTAGGTATGTGTATGTGTGAGTAGTATCTCAACCAAGTCAGCTACAGCGATGCTCATTCAACCCTTGCAAAGTTTCCTTCAAGTTGAGTGAGCACTTGTGAAGGGCTTCCCGTTGAGAGGCTTCAGCTGATCATTGCTGCAAATCCTCCCATTCCAGCAAACCAACACAGCACATAATTTGTCTTGTGCCTGAGATGTCATCCCAATGTTAGGGCCTTTGGAGACAATTTTCTGTTTGTCAGACAAAATGTTGTCCATGCCTATCACTTTCCTTTTTTTTTCATATAATGGAGGACTCTTTCTACTTTATCATTTAAAAGCCCTGATCTAAGAATACTATAATTAATGGCATAGCCTTCCTTACATGTTAAGCCTCTCTGACTCTGTAAAACAGATACTCCAACCAATTTTGAACCTCTTCATGCTCTGAAAATATCCTTCCATGCTTAGCCTTTATTTTTTAAAATGGCATTTCTGCTTTTGCCACCCAATTATGACTAAGCCTTGGTGTATAGTGAGACTACCTTTTCATCCATCTGAAACTTTTCCATCATCTCTTGCCTTGTCGGTTTTCCTCCCTATTTTACTTCCTGAAACCTCACCCTGTGTTCCTGTGATTTTATGTATTACTCTTCCTTCTCTCCTCCATTTTCATGATTATTTCCTTTCCAATCCATTCATTCATTCATTCCGCACTTAATCTGTCTGATCAACTTCTCTGTCACTTCTATCATTCCTTTTTTTATTTTTCCCATCCTTCCATCATTTGTTCAGTCTCCACATCCTTTTTCTCCCATGTACTACTCTTCAAAATTCAAGGTACACATTTCTCATAGCACTTAAAAGAGATTCTTTTTTTCAACTTTCTGATACTTTCAAAGTCATCAGCAAGTCGAAGTAAAGCGGGAAAATTCTACAGAAGAAAAATCATTTACCTTGACTATGGTTTTCCGAATCACTTCAGCCTAATACATAATTCCTCCGCAGGCTATGAGGGACCCAGGGGGACCTGACCCTCCACCCCCAATGAAGGCTCGTGGCTCTCCCAAAGAAATTTGACGATATTTTAAAATGTTTTTTGAAACTTTCGTTGCACCTCAGTAGGCATAGGCTCTGCTCTAAATCTACAGGAATCTGCAAAAGTCTTGCACACAGCTAATAAAACCTGCATTTTATCTTATCATCTATCTGTATACTCAGGACTCTTCTAGTGCCCAAATATTTTGGATCCATGAATAGCATGTTTATCCAACAGAATTCTAATGTTTTCTTCCACCTGACATTTCTGATCCCTAACCTGAATTCTCCCAACCCCCCCCCCCCCCTCGCTGCACCACTGGACTGCTGAATCACAATTATTGTGTTAACTACCCTCGACTCACTTTCCTTTCCCTCATCCAGAAATCACTGGCTGCTTTCTAAAAAGCCCTTTTGAAATATGATAAGTACCTACATAAGAAATGATATGTGTAATTTTTGGTTTTTTCCCGGAGAGCAGTTGCAGTAAAGTATTCTCGGAAGGAGGTCATGAAATCATCCCAGCACCACCCTCTCATTGTGGGGATTAGGGGTATAACCAATTGAAGAGGGAGCATTTCTAACCTAATTAATTTTAATGTAACATTTTCAGAACTGAAAACAAGCCCAATTTCTGATGAAGTTTTGCTAAAGTACAGAAATTTTTGATTTCTCAATTTGTCAAATTTCTTTGAGAGAGCCACGAGCCTTCATTGGGGGTGGAGGGACAGGTACCCCTGGGTCCCTCATGGCCTGTGGAGGAATTATGTATTGTGCTAACCCAAGAAAACCCTACTACATAAGAGATAAAGCAGGGAGGTTATACTAGAAAATAACATTAGACTAACCAGCTAGAGTACCTTAACAAAGTCATCAGTAAGTCAAAGTAAAGTGGGAAAATTCTACAGAAGAAAAAACATTTACCTTGACTGTATGCTTCCCAATCACTTCAGGACAATACATAATTCCTCCACAGTTTAATCAAAAATTTATAATTTTTACTGGATTAATAGCTCTTGTGTCTTTGTAAAGGAATAATGGGAGTGTAAATGCAAGTTCATGGCTACAAGTCGCAAACAAGAGAACTTTGAGCTGTATTTATCATGGAACGTAGCACTCCCTACCAGTGGCATAGCCAGGAATTTTGTTTGGGGGAAGGGGTCCAAAACCAGGGTGAAAAATTTTAATATTATTCATAATCTAAAAAAACTTCATTTGTTAAAGAAATATTTTGTAAATTCATGATTTTTGTTTCCTTTCATGAAGGAAAATAATTGTGTTTTTATATTTTTGGGGGGGTCCGGACCCCCCAGATCCCTCCCCTGGCTACGCCACTGCTCCCTACATTAAAAATGCCCCTCTCTCACAGGGATTATTCCATAATCACCAGACCCAGGTTATGACCCTCCTCTCCAGATGCTGAATCCACCCCTGGTTGAGGCAAATGAAATACTACATATATGTAATAGGAAAGCAGATACTCAACTGGATCTGGCAATGGCAGAGGTGAGGCAGCCAAGCAGATAGGCTGTTCGCTTCTGCAGCCGGAGGTGGTCCCCAAGAAGTGGGAGCAGGAGGCGCGAGGCTACATCTGCACCCGCAGCGGCCGACAGGCACACTGCGACGTCTGCTGGCGAGAAGCCAAGAGTGCGCTGCAAGTGGAAGGGTAGCACGGTGAAGAAGTTGGTGTCCGAGAGGCAGGAGACGGACAACCCCAGTGCCAGGTTCACGTAGCTTGGGTCCTTGAGCAGTCGCAGGTCCAAGAAATCGACCACAAAGCCAAGCACGCTCCTACCCGAGCCCTCTTCATTGCGACGTAACAAACGACGCCACGCCGAGCGCAGCTTGCCACCCATTGTCCTGGCTGTTGTGTGACGTTTCGACTTTCGATTCTTTGCTTCCTGCTCCCTCTCCCCTTCAGCCACAGACTTCTTCTGTTGCATATCTACACTGGCAGTGCAAGTGGTGTGCAGGTCGCTGTTGTTGTTGAGGACTAGCACGATGGTTCCGAGGTTGACCAGCGAGGCAGATTGGCGCTGGTAGCACCTCAATTGCCCCTCCTCCCACTCCTGTACATGGGGGAAATAATAATACAAGATAAAAATAAATTTTTCTATGAATATTTTTATTGCAAACTAAAAACAATACAAACAAATTTCCATTCAATCAATTTTTCATTGAACTTTGATGTAAACAAATTTGCTGTTATAAATTTGTTTTTATTCCCATTTCTTTAAATGATCAAAGTGCCACCGGTATTTGGCGACCATTTTTAAAAACTTATCATCATGTTTAACTTTAAATTCTGAATAACATTCGAGATACAGTTAAAATCACAATAAGTTTTAATTTTGATTGAATTAGAATTTTGGATTGTCATCTGGTTCTGAGTTATCCTGAAAATTTCAGATTTAAGATCGTTTCAACAGGAAAAAAGGGTTAAAATTGAGCTGGAAGATTTGACCCAGACAGGATGACAAACAACAAATCCAGTTTATAAAAATGTTATAAAAATATGTTAGTAAAGCTGCCTTTATACAATCATTCTTCTCATGAATTGACTGAACTTTTTCCCAAGGTAATTACTAATATGAAATTCATTACTGTTCACGCAGCAAGGCTAAAATATTCCCCAATTGTCATAACAAATTGCTCTAGAACTGGAATGAGGATTACCACTGATAGTGGCCTCCTGGCAATGAACTGTAAACAATGGGAGACTGCAATTTCATCATTGTTTTGAAGAGCACATTGCTTATGGTCTTGAGGGTAGTATGTGCCAGGGATTGAATAACCAGGCTTATATACAATTGCCCAGGGATTGAGCCAGATGTGATTGGTGGATGCCCTAACGATTGGGATCCACCATTCCACCTCTGCCATGTTGGAACGCAATCATTAGGCACATCCACCAATCACATCCAGCTTGACTCCTGAGTAATCTTGTATACCATAATCACCTGTAGAAGCCACACACCTTTTTTCCGGAAATGCCGGTGAAAAATGGGGGTGCATGGCATACACAAATCCTCCAAATTTTAATGTAAGCCGCGTTCCATTTTCCCTCAAATTATTATCGTTTATTACTCCAGAGTTTAGCATTGAAACTAGGAAACCTTTGCAGGAATTACATTTCTAACATCAGTGGCGCAGCAAGAGGGGTTTTTGGGGAATAAACCCCCCCCCCCCAGAGCTCAGAGAAATTTTTAAGTTTAATCCATTTTACTTAATTGGATTGGTATTACTAATAGAATAGTGTAAGGATTAATAAAGTATCCCTCAGAAAGCCGTAAAACTCACCATTTTGAACCATCTATCTTAAAATTCCGCAATTTATTAATCTCGCACCTATCGCTTATCCTGGTGGGTATTCCGTACCCCCACACACCCCGGTATTAGTTGCACCTAAACTTCCCCCCGCCTTAATTCCTAGCTGCGCCCCTGTCTCACATTATTTAACCTTACTAATCTTGGAAACGTAAATTTATCGTTTTAGCAACCAGTGGCGGATACAGATGGGGGGCGCAGGGGGCGCGCGCCCCCCCCTTGCGGGTCCGCATGTATTGCCGAACATTGCAAAACCACAATTGTAACTTTTTTATATCATAAGATGGCATTGTCTTTTACATGTTTATAATCACTTTAAATCAAATTTTCATATACTCTGCCTGTGACTTGATCATCTTTTATTACGATAAAATTAAAGACAATTCAAGATATGTTGCGCCCCCCCCTTGAGTTTTTTCTGTATCCGCCACTGTTAGCAACGAATCACGAGTTCCTATATTAGACCGCACCCAAAAAGCGTTTGGAAGTTTATTTTCCTCATGAGCCGGCGCAAAAATGGGGGTGTGTGGGATACACTAGGGCGACGCTAACACAAGTAAATATGGTAAGCCCGTTTGTTCGATCCCTGCTGCAGACTGCCCTGAAGATGATGAGTAACCCACTCTTCAAAACATTGGCGACAATGGAGTTTTAAACACGAGCGGAATCCCGAGAAAAATTCATCGCTCACAAGTGCTGGGAAAGAGTCTCTTCATGTGTGATGGAAGGTTGCTTGCTAAGCACTGTGCTTAGGAGCAGTTAAAGTCATGTTTAGCGTGTGTGGACCCTCCAAGCTTGGCTTGCATTACTATGCATTGTAAATGGGAAAAAGCAGAGAATTTGATTGAAAATTTGAGGTGTAATAAATTTCATATAGGAACCAAGAAATTTATCTACCAACTCGCAATTTCATCTGAATGATGTTAGGTGGGAAAATAATTTCAAAGTTGAATGATTTCTCATGCATTTATGATCCTTTTCAAATACCTTTGCAACTGGCCCATTCATGTAAGCTTGGAATATTTTGAGTGGTGTTGCTGCAGCAGGTTGGACCAGCAGGGTAGCCTGGAATTTTGTTCGGAGGGGTCCAAAACCAGGGTGGAAAATTTTTGAAAAAGAGGGTGCTAAGTAAAAGGTTTTAAACTAATTTTAACACTTTTCATAGTCGAAAAAACTTCATTTGCGAAAGAAATTTTTTTGTAAATAAATGATTTTTCAATATTTTGTTTTATTTTATAAAGGGAAGTAATTGTATTTTCATACCTATTTTGGGAAGTTCCGGACCATACGGATCTCCCCCCTGGCTACGCCACTCCCTGCAACACTAGGGTTGTGGGATGGGGAGAGAGAGAGAAAGGAAGCTGTTGCTCTTATTTCTCAGAATACTTGTATCATTTAAGAAATCAGTCAGACTGTCTAACTAAAGACTGTAAAAAACTCTCTTTCCACTCTTGCAGCATAGCTAACTTCCTCTCAAAGCGTACGTCATGGAGGTTTGAAAGAGATTTGAGGGTATACTCTGCATATCACATTTTGGTTGGTTTTCATGTAGTCACATGCTCTTCACTCTTACCCCTAAAAAACTTGGGCCGGCCTCTCAGTCGCAAAGATATTTGAAATTATGTACATACATATATCTAATTTAAGAATACGGGGACTAGCCATGGTGATATCTTTACGGAGTCACCCCCAGTGCACAAATTGCATGAAAAATCCACAAATCATTCATCGAATGGTTTTTCAAATTTGGGCGAATGATGTTTTTCTCTGTGGATTTTTTCCACTGTATGTATTTTTACATGGAGAGCAATTCTAGAGATCCTTCTCAAGATGACCAGATGCGTAATTTTTTGGCTTCACTCAATTGTTTACTTTTTAGTGCATCTTAAAAGCTTATATATTCCTTGTGTTGCCATCCTTGAAGGACAACAAGGACATAACATATAGCATTGAGAACCTCAGAAAATTACCATGGAAATCAAGGAACCTGGATATGGCATAGTGGTCTTAGCAGTGGCCCAAGAATCAATAGGTCTGTGGTATAATTCCCAGTCCTGGGAAATTTTTTCCCATTGCAATTCATCCAAATTTCACCACTGCTCTCTTCAGAGCTCATAAATATTCCAAATACTCCACAATCGATTTTACTATGTACTTAGATAGCATTCCCATTGACAGGCTGCTAGCTAGAAATAAACTTCTCTGGTGGCCTCTGGTATGACTTCATGGAATTCATCACGTAAATGATTACACTGACCTGGTTGTTCCTCACAAAAAAACTTCATTGAAACAACTGAGGTTTCAAAGCATGATTTCATCTTCAGGTCAACATCTTCATCTTCACCTGAAGATTTTGATGTCTTAATTCGAAACCTAGTTAGTTTCAGGAGAGTTTACTTGTGTGAAACAATGAAGGCAGTCACGTAAGATTTTACACTTTCCCAGCGAACAGAATATTTAAACTTTTCTCGGAATTCTGCGTGGGTAAAATTTTCTAAGAGCCCAAAAAAATGTTAATTCATTATTAATCATCATTATCAATTTACTTAATTGATTAATTTGGAGCTCTTAAAAAATCTTAACTGCGCAGAATCCCGAGAAAAGTTTAAATATAATGAAGGCAGTCTTTTGTATTGACATAATATTCATGCTCTACAATTTCAAGTTTTGTGGTTGCATCACAACTCAATGTCTTGCTAAGACAAAATATTGGTCCCAACATCAAGCATTTTTTAAAGGAATGTTGAGAAGCTAGCCCTGGACCACTAGCATCACACACCTCATAGTCACATGTACAATCTAAAGCAACTATGTAGATGCAAATGATGCAAAGAATTGGCTTCTCTAATGAAAATATTTATTTACAGGGTGACAGCAGCATTTGAGATTGATGTTGGAGCCAATGACATACGACAATGGTGGGGAGTATGATGGAGCTTATCTGGTTATGTATATGTTCAAAGTTCAAGTAATCAAATAACATTGAAGTGTCTCACTAGTTCGGCCTATCCATGATCTCTGAAGATGCCTCAGTATTAAAAATTAATGAGAAAGGTGATCAAAATTAGTTTTATTTGTTGAGATGATAAATATACAAATGACATACTGCCAAGTTGGCTGAATAGTATCAAAATAAGAGTAATTTTCATCAGAAAATTCCAATCTATGTATTTTATTCTAAACTTGAAGGTTGAGAAACTTTGTGCATCAAAAATGGCTACCACCACCTATAAATGAGTTTGTGCTTGAGGATTTCCACACATGCTATTGCTAATCTCATGAAATATATCAATTGGCCTGTAAGAAGCCAACCAATTGGTTAAGACCTTAAGATGCGGGTTGGATATGGTGGGGTGAGATACTGGAAAAACACCCTATGAAACCAATGCGACTTTTGTTCACTCAGGTGATTGGGTTAATACTGACAATTATTCATTGATTTATTGAGAATATGAGAAGATTTATTCACAATACAGATGCCTCATTTTTTAAATTAAACTGAAAGTAATGTCGAATATTTCTGGAGCCTTAAGATGTCTACTATAATATACCTATGTGCTTTAGACATTGACCATAGGAATATGATTTCAACTTGCATTACTGATAAATTCCTTGCATAGATATGCTTTAATTAATGAATTCTCGTTGATTAAATTCTCTTCAAATCATATTCCATGAATTTTGTCTATTCCAGTTTTTTCTTTCTTCATAATGATGTGCAGTGCAGATGATGATTTTTGCTTACAAAGGACTTAATTTTTTAATTATTCTAAGTTCATCACTATTTCATTTCATTTCAAAAAACAGTTTTGCCAATCTGCCAATTCCCTTCTATGGCCCTGCTGGTAATCTGGCGTTTTTATACACGTAGCTACCAATCAGGTAGCTTGGTAATTCTGAGTAGTCCACTGCACAGAATCAGAAACTAGTCAAACTCAGAAAATAGGGGAAGTAGTTCATACTGAGAGGGGAGAAATACACAAACAGTTGCCCATGGTGGAAAGCGAGGGGGAAAGTGGGGTAGGAAAATTCACCATCAAATCTTAAGTCGAATGGATGAAATTATATATGCTCACTTTATTTATAGTAGTTTTACTTAACTTTGACACTTCAATTGCATGTATACACTAATGTAGTGTATGTATAATACAATATGTCATTCAAATGTATGAATACAATAAAAAGTAGCCTCTGCCATTGGATTGCGTAATTATTTGTGATTTCCAGTAATCAGGCGTTTTCAGTAATCCCGCAGTTCTCTGGTCCGATACCATTTTACCAAAAGACCACTGTACGTATTTACTCCTAAACCCTTTTTCCCAACTGATAGTGGGTGATCTTGAACGCGCTCGAGACCCACCCACTCTTCTAGCCAATCACAGAAGAGCGGCAGGTGAAAGTGTGCATGAGGATGCAGTCTCTCTCCGACTTTCGTGCAGTGAGCATCGCTCTCCAGCTCGCAGAGTTGCCAAATGTAATTATGGGAGATCACGCTCGTACTGCCTCACGTACAGTTATTTCCATTGAATGGCAACGCTGGTCAGCCGTATGGAGAGGAAAAGGGAAGGGAGTGGAGGGGAAGGGTGAGGTGGTAGGGGCAGCGCTTCCGATTGGCTACTAGCTCTCTACCGCCCAGCCGCCAACAGTGCGGAAAAAGGGTATCAATAAAAATTCCCAGTGAGAAATGGGTGGTGGAATCCACGTGGAGATGTAACGTGGATACCACGTGTTTTTGGTCATGGAATCAACGTGGAACCCACGTGGAAATTTGGTGGAAAAATTAAAACAGCAGTAGGTGCTGTCCTAAAACCATTAAAACCTCAACCACTCTATATCTAAACCTTCTATATATGTGTCTACGAATTTTCATGTGCTCTCATGGCTGCCTTTCCACGAATTATATAAAAATAGAATCTGCGATACATTTTCACATAACTAGTATGGTTTCAGGATGATAAATGACGCAATGTCACCAGAGAGTTAAGTTCCACAAATTAGAAATTCTGTTTAACATTTTATGCTAATCACCACAAATCCACTTGAAATCAGCGTGGATTCCACGTGGGTCCAACCACTCAATATCCACCACCACCATATATCCACGAGTCAACGTGGATTCCATGTGGGTTCCACGTGGATTCCACCACCCATTTCTCACTGGGTTGATGGCAGCTCACCTTGGGGATTGATGGAAGAGAGGCCGCAGGCAGTAGTAACGCTGGCCCATCACCAGCACACCTCAACAGTGGTGGCCGGGACTGTGGCTCACGAGATGGGTCGTGTGCAGGGCAGTCCATGGCCAGAGGTTGTCTTGCTTCCACTTCTTCCATGGAGGTAGGGTCAGCCAACTTGGAATGCAGCTTGGTTGTCGGCTGGCCATCTGTTGCCTCTGAGACGATGGCATGCCCGTTGCTGGGAGGTACTTTGCGCATGTGCCACTTTATGGGCTGGTAGAGTGCAGCACCGAGCAAGGAGTGGAGGGCGACTCCGCTTAAGATCAACATGGTCCCTGAGGGAAAAGAAGATGCAACATTGAAATTTTTGGTAAATTTCATCCACACTGCAGAAGTAAGTGAAGTGGGATCATTATTCATCGGAAGTTGCTTTTTGGTAATCATTAATTATTTTTAACCAATGTTTGCTGGCCCCGGTGGCGGCGGGGTGAAGTCCTCGCCTGCCAAACAGGAGGTCGCGGGTTCAAGTCCCACCTGAATAATTTACCCTTATCCAGGGTATGGATGTTTGTGCACGCTTGATTGTTAAGTGTTATCAACCCCAATGTAAAGGCCGTACAGTGCTGTTTTCAGTTGTGTGTGTAATAAATAAATAAATACACTGGTGAAGTAAAAACATTCATTGGAGGGCAACCTTTCTTTGGGTCATATAAGTATTAAAACAAGTAACATAACATGTTTATTTATTCTCTGTTCATTTTGTCTTTGCAGGTGAGCTGGTGTGGCTAAAGCCAGTACAGGTTGAGGGGAGGAAAAGTTTCTCGACATGTGACTTTCCCTTGGCCAATCAGCAAGCAGTAGGCGTGGCCTCAGTCAGTCGCTCTCAGACCTCTGTCTAGATAACATCGCGAATCTGCTGGTGGAGCAGTGTTACTAAACCTATACGTAAAATTGTAGAAATTTTTTTCCTCATAGGGTATTTTATGTAGAAACATTAAATTATGGTTTTGCTAGTTATAGGACCTGCCCGCCTCTGTGACGGTGCGGAATTCCTCTTCCCTATCCTTCCACTCCTATCCATTCTTAGGTGGCGTCGTCGGGCTCCTATCACTGCAGTGCCTCCTTCCTTTTTCCTGCCTTGTCCTCCCCCTTCTGTGGTGCAGAGGTGAAAAGCTAGCGCTTACAGACCCTGCCCTGGGAGTATAACGCCGCGAGCCTGGCCTGGAGTCTGGTTTCCACTGTTGCCAAACCTCACGCATTCTCCTTGCATGCGTCTAAGTATGCCTTTCACCAGCAGTACCTCATTCAGGGTGGTAGCTGACAATGTCATGGGCTTCCGTGAAAGGATTATCCCCAATGCCTTCCAAATGAGTAGGTGTATTGTCTCGGCACTGGGGCCAAAATACCTGTGGCCATCCATGAATCACACATATTCAGTGACAAAGTAGGGCGGATACGTACATTTGGCAACGTTAAGTTTGCTCCTCCTCTCTCTCTTGGTTCTAACCCTATCCGATTAACCCAGAGGTGATTCTGGGAGGAATTACATTTCTAGACTTCTCATGTGAAAAATGTGAAAATTTTCTTTTCAATCATAGTTATTGTGGCAGCTACAGATTTCACCATTAAACTATGCAGCACAGAAAAATAACTAGTTTAAATCTGTCCTGAACATATGTGAAAATGTACACATTTTTGATGTTGCTTAGAAGCAACATTGGGTTATAAAGGGTTAACGAAGCCTTCCAAGAGTTTCCAGGCTCTCACGACACCTCACCCACAAACATGAAGGGAATAGATTATAACCAAGTTATGCTGTTGGGACAATGAGCACACTAGTGGCTTCCATTTTGGTGAAGTCCTCTCGGGATTTCCACCATTTTCAATCCTTAAAGGGGGAGCAAGGTAGCCTTGTGGGTAGGGTACTTGGCTCCTGATTTAGGGGTCCAGGGTTCGTATCCTGAGTGAAGCCTTCGGAGTTCCCCAAAAGAAATCCTTGAAGTATAAGGTGGCCCAGGGAAAAAAACCAGGTCCCACACCCTGAGTTTGCGGAATTCACATACATGCACCTTCATTTGGGGTGAGCTCTACTCTCACCAATCCAAATCGTTGAATCGCTGAGTGGGTGCTCTACATACCACCCTCCTGTGTTGGCAGTGACACTCTATATGTAATAGAAACTTTAAAAAAATTTGAAAAGCTGACCAGAAAAAACTTGATACCTTTGAGACCTGGACCTGGCAGCGGATGCTCGCAATCAAATGGACAGATAGGGTGAGAACAGAAAGAAATGAAAGCACCAAACATCACTGATGAACAGAAAGCTTCTTTGAAGAAAGGATTTAGTACATTCTTGAAATAAATAATGAAAGAAAGGGTATTTCCTGGTATTTCTGACCAGGGGCGCAGCCAGGAATTAAGGCTGGGGGGGTTTAGGTGCAACTGATACCGGGGTGTTTGGAGGTGTGGAATACCCACCAGGATAAGCGGTAGGTGCGAAATTAATAAATTGTGGAATTTTAAGGTATATGGTTCAAAATGGTGAATTTTACGGCTTTCTGAGGGATATTTTATTAATCCTTACACTATTCTATTAGTAATATCAATCCAATTAAGTAAAATGGATTAAACTTAAGCATTTCTCTGAGCTCTGGGGGGGGGGGGGGGTTTAACCCCCAAAACCCCCCCCTCGCTGTGCCACTGTTTCTGACAATTCACGTCCAAGTGACAGCATTGCATGGTGATGTAGGTGTGTGGGTATTAAATAGGTGACATGTAATATCTAAACAACAAGCGCAGTTCTGAAGGTGCATCAGGGTTCTCCAGTCCCTCTCTTATGTTATGGGATAATTCTGGCTGGCTCAACTGTTAACTGTGTGGTCTGCAGATTCAGGGGCACAGCTAGGAATTAATAATAGGGGGATTTTAGACGCAAGTAATACAGGGGAGTCGTGTGGCTAAGTGCGGGGACCCTTCCCTAGAAAACTTTTAAGGTAAACGGTTCAAAACGTTGGGTTTTACGGCTTTATGAGGGATATTTTAAGAATATTTACATTATTCTATAAGAATTTTGGTAAAATGGATTAAACTTAGAATAATTTCTGAGCTCTGGGCGGGGGTGTTTTATTCCCCGAAACCCCTGTGCCACTGTGCAGACTGTCCACTAGGGCATGAATATGTTCAAACACAGGAAATCCAAATGCCAATTTAAGTAGTCTGATGGGAGGGATTAATTGTCATCACATAGGACAATGGGATACTCAAAAGAGTTTGGTTTTCCCTCCATGCTCAGATTTTCATGCTTAAATTAACTAGGAAAACTGGAAGATGCTGAAATTACACTAAATATTTTCAAATATACACTCCAGGCATCAGAATTAGGAATCCCCTTCATACCGCATTGTACATTTTTTGTACATTTATTGCATGACATTGCATCGCATTCTAGAATATGACTGCAACACAGCTGATACTGTAGGCTGAGGGTTTGCCGTATTAAAAACATCAAAATATCTCACAGCAAAGTTTTAAACCAAGAGTAATGGAAATACAAATGCCAATTAAAATTAGAAGGAAAATATCTCTAAAACTGGTTTTTAACTGTCTTTGGGAATCATAAATGGGGAGAAGAACCAGCGCCAACCCGCTGAGGGTTTGGCTAACAGTAAGAGCGATAGATTCCTGTGACAAATGTCCATCACCTTTTATTCTACTAGGGTATAGGAAATGTGGCAAATGAGGAGGGGGGATGGCCAGAATTATGCTCTCAGGGTATTTTCAAAAGCTCCAATAATTAAGTTAACTTAATTTTGAGTTCTCTTGACGATGAAGAGGTAAAATTTCATGTATGGCAATTGAAAAACTACCTCCAACCAAGGAGACATACAATGGCCATTGCCAGGTTATTGGCTTTGGTACTATGGGGACTATTGGAAATTCAATGATCATTCTTTTTAACTCAATAATGACTATTAGGTGTCTAATATGTTAGAGGTAGTTTGCAAATTGTCATGTGAGACAGTTGTTCTTTGTCATCAAGTCCTAGATGAAAATCATGGGGCAATAAGAGACTTTGGTTAGGTTTTAAAAAGGATTGAGAGGATTTTTTATCAACGTCTTCTTGAAAACTTAATGAAGGTGGCTAAATGGTTTTGTACAACGTTTAAAAACCTTGTTGCAATTATTACATTGAAAACCTATAGAAAAAATTTCTGTAGTGGATTCAGACACTCATTGAAATCCTCTTATGTATTGACTATTGTGAACCCTTTACAAGTCCTTTTGAAAAATTCTCCTCAGCATTTACAAATCCTAACTAACATCTTTGGAGGTGGCATAGCAGAAATTGTAAAGTAAGAGTCTTAGAAACCTCTACGAAACCCCTGAGTTTCACAGTTGTTATCAATACAGGTTTCAATTGAGATTCACAAAACCTCTTTGATATACAAGTAGATACTAAGTGAAAGCTGTTTCTTCCTTAGACAGCTGAGTCAAAATTTTGTATGTTAGACTTTATTTAGCCTATATTATAGCGATTTCTATTCACATGCACTTTATAGCATTATCTTTGTAGCACTACACTTTTGAAATCTTCCGACTACAGAAAAAGCTGTGAGAATTATTGCTCAGAAGTGTTCAGATCACTTAGTAAACCAATATATGTATAAGGATTGAAAATGTCTTCCTTCTTCCCATAACTTGTATTATACATTTCTGACGGTCATGTATGTGCAAAAGAACATGAGTAATTTTGATGCTGATACCATATTTCACCATCACCGCTAGTGGCGAAGCCACAAATTTTGTTTGAGAGGTCCAAAATTAGGGGGGGAAAAGTTTTGAAAAACGGGGTACTAACAATAAGTAATGGGTTTTAAACTAATTTTAACACTTTTCATTATCGAAAAACATTGAATTTGTTAAAAAATATATTTTGTAAATTCATGATTTTTGATATTTTTTTATGAGGGAAAATAATTGTGTTTTTATGTTCCGGGTGGTCCGGATGCCAAGTGCCCCTCCCGGACTACTCCACTGATCACCGCACAGCAACAAAAAATGACATCTGCTATAGCTATATTTGAGCACAAATATTGAAAAAATGGAGCCTTAAGATATGGGCACCAAATTGTTTAATAAATTGCTGCCATATGTGAAAGAAATAAAAAAATCAATGTGTTTAAATCAAAATTGAAAATATTCCTTCATAGCATGTTATTTTACTCAATTTTGATGCAAGTTCATACACGTTTGACTTGTCCTACATCTAGTTCTGCTTTATATTCCTGGTCTTCAGGCAGATAAAATTTTATTATTATCATTATTAATTTTCACAAGCCTCTTAAAATCCACAAATTTTTGTCAGGGATGTGGCACCAGAAATGAAGTTGACTTGATTATCGGTACATACTTTCAACATGCCCTCAAGTCCCTTTGCTGATCCCAGTGCACTTACCTGAGAAAGAATACTCTCTGATGAGGTACGTAATTATGGGTGGACTGGCCATGAAACCAAGGCCAATGCCCGCCTGGCAGATGCCCATGGCGAAGCCGCGCCTGCGCAGGAAGTACGAGTTGAAGGCAAGAAAGGAGGAAGGGGCAATGAGGCCAAAACCTACACCTGTGGAAGAGAAGGAGAATTAATGCTCTGATTTGCATGGGGGTAGAAGAAAGAAAAAAACAACCAGAAAAGCCAAATATTATTTATTGAGGCCACTGGAATATATTTGGATGGCATATTTCTTAAGGACATAGTGAAGGAAGTTAATGATTGAAATTCCTAGGTGTCCATCATTTTGAGGACTTTAAATTATAATTCTTATCTAGGTTTTCCATGTCAAAATTAAATTCTTTTAAGTTTTCACTTAGACTAATTCACAATGAGCCTTTTTGCACATCAAGTTGTAATGAATAATGAAATGTCAGAGAAACCTAGTGCAAAGGTTATCAATACTATACCCTTAAATTTTATTGAAATGCAGTAGTGAAATGATATATTTGGAAGAAAAAAATGCCAAATTTTAAGATTTACAAATTGATTGAATGATTTCAAGCTTATCAATACTATGTATATATTACATGCAGTTTAGTTTCTTGGTGCCCGGCATTATGCATAGCAAATAGTAAAAATATTTTTTGGATTTCGAGACATAAATGAATTTTCCTGATTTTCTAATAAAAAAAGCCTAGGCTAAGATATTTCTCGCAACGAATCTTTCAATTTATAAACATATATGAATTAAATGAACTGTTTGGAAGACGAAATAAGCACATATTTCAAATTGGAGATTGGCAGCATTATCTCAAGGTTAATATTTAATTGAATACATATGTTGCATTTTGTTGATTTCCTGGTGTCCAGCAGTATGCATGGCAGACAGTACGTATATTTACAGGTCTTTTTGCCTTAGTGCAATTTCCTGGGAGTTTTCAAATATTCACTTGCTTTTCTAATCTCAATTTATAATACCAAAAAAATATCTTTGAAGTTTTCATATTTTCCAGGCTGGTCTATGATCCTTTCAAAAGGGTAGTAAGACAATTCAGATTCTTGGCATTTCCTATAACCCCTTGACTGCAGAAATGTATGCATCTGCACCAGTGGCATATACATATTGGGGGGCATGTCTTGTGGGGCTGCCTGCATTGCCATACATTGCAGAACCACAATTGTAACTTTTTTATGTGATAAGATAGCATTGTCTTTTATGTGCATATAATCAGTTAAATAAAACTGTGTTAAATTAATGATACGAAAAAAGTATAGGTAGCTCAAAATATCTTTTGCATCTCTTGTGTGTACTGGCAACTCCAGGGAAAGCATACTTGTACGTTCTATTCTCTCTTGCAACCTGCTCTCCTAGCATCTTCTTATCTTTATTGCCCAAGCCTCTAAAAACCTTGACAAAAAGTTGGATGGGGATTACGAAGGTGAAATACAACTTGATGCTCTCCCGGCAAAGGCAATTGTTCTTGAGTTTCCAGCTGGGTCAATAATTCTATGACCTCCAACGTATCAGCTCCCAACTCGCATACTGTTTGCAGGAAAATGAGTGATTTCTCATTTTCCTAAAGAGAGTACCAGAGTAAGGAGCATAAGCCATGAAGGCCATAGAGTTATCGACCTGGCTGGAAGCATGAGAGCAATTCCTGATAATAGAGGTCCTTTACCTACTCTGTGACTCCTGAGTGCCTGACCTTGATGAAGCATTTCTCAAATGCAGAGGAAGATCTGCAATGTAGCTTCTGCAGCTAAGGGGGGTTCGGGTTGGTGTGGGGGCTAGAGTGTTGGCTTCCTACCCAGGGGACTTGGGTTCAAATCCCGGCAGTGGCAGAGAATTTCAGAGACTGCCCGATCCCTGCTTGAGTGTTGTATGAAGGGCATTTCAAGCGCAACACTCCATCTGTCGGATGGGAAGTTAAGCCGTGGTCCCCTTGGTGCTTTTCAATAAGAGCAGGCTAATGCCGACGCCGGGCTTCTCTCCACCAGGGGTACCGACTTACAAAAAATATTGGGGGGGCCCAATCCGGGGACCTTTCCCAGGTAAATTTTATAAGTAGTGAATTTTAAGTTTTTTAAGCATTTTAGAAGAGTCATATGATCAACATTAGAACCCTGACCACTCGAATCTCGATATCTGGACACTTCGGGGAAAATCGACAAGCCTGACACATTTTTTCCTCACATCTGTAACGAATTTTTGGGGGGGCTCGGGCCCCCTCAGGCCCCATAAAGCCGGCGCCACTGCTCTCCACCCTTCTTAACCTACCCTTCCCTCATGGCACAAATGACCTGAGCTGTTGGTCGCCTCCTCAAAATACCATGCTACTTAAGATAGAGGTCATCCATTAATCACGTGAGATTTTTTTGGCATTGAGGGGGCCTAGCAGAGTTTCAATCAATCAAATATTGTGGATAGCAGTGGTGTCATGGTGATGTAACCACATTAACATAAGACATACCGTATATGTCTGAATATAGTCCCCCCTTTTTTTTCCAAAAATGCCAATGGTAAAAGTAAGGAGGGGACTATATTCAGACGCATTTTCATAATTTTTCCCGAAACTGAAGCCTCGAAATTAGGGGGGGGACTATATTCAGAGGAGGACTATATTCGGAGAAATACGGTAATAGTCAAATGGCACTCTTATCAATTTTGTTGCCTCGAAATTTCTAATACATATATAAATTCGTAATCAAAACAAAAACAATGTAATAAAATGTAAATAATAACTTGTAATAAACAAAACACATAGATTAAGATTTGACTATTAAAAAAAGCTAAGGAAACTGTGTTCCGGCACTGCTAATTTTGCCATGATGTCACTGGAGGAGAGGGAGTCTTTAAAGGGGGTGGAGAGATAATTTTTAATTTTGATAGTGTTTTGATTATCTGGCTATGTTCAGGGAAAAATCTGAGGCCCTCGTACAGGGGCCTTTAACACTAGAAGGTTGCATTGCTACCTAGAAAGACCATCATTTTGACCTGTAGTAATTATTTTGAATATTTCTTCATTTATGTCAAAATTAATTGATAACTTCACTAAATATAACCTTTTAATTAATATATCATAACAACTGAGTTTTAAAGCAATTATTTTTCAATAAAATTTAAAATTTGTGGCAAGTTGACAATTCGAAAGTTCCATTACCAGTATTTTAATAATTTATCCTAACCAACATGCTTCACTGCACTGCAGTAGCATCAGCACTGGATACATTGATGCATATTTACTGATGAATACATGCTAATGATCGTGAATGAAGTTAGCTTGTCGGGCTAGGTTAAATTATTAATATTCTGACCGGAATTTTGGAAAGTTTAATAAATTTGATCAAAATTTTCACCCAACACTTTCATTGGTTTTTAAGGATACAGCCTATAGATTTCGCCAGCAGTACGTAAAACAGTACGTAGTGATTAAAATTACTGATATGATTGTTAAAATAAAAATTTTCTGTAAATGTTAAATGGCTAAATAAAATTTATTTGAAGTTTATAATCTCTTTCACGGTGCGTTTGAATTTTCCGTTTTGTTCAAACTTTTCTCAAGAGCTGGTAAAAATAGACGTGAGGATGTTTCCATTTTTTATCAAAATTTTAATTCGTTTCTCCGCAAAATCAATGAAATCAACTAGGCATGTACGCCGAACGTAAAAACTATGTAGCGGCGGCGTCAATAGCGGCGTTCATAGAAAAAAACACGCGGAAACGGGTGATATTAGCGAGAAAATTTATGAACGCGCAGCGCCGTAGTAATATTTTTTTGGGGTTTCATGCGCTTTTGGAATTTGAGTGTCAAGCACACCCCATTCCCCCAGAAGTGCCTCGGTAAACACCCAAACTCTGAGATGCGATCACGTTTCCCGCGCTTTTACCGCGTTGTGCTGCTGACTGGTGACGGCAATTTCGCCGATTACTTCAAGAAAGAAGTGTTGACTTCATAATTAAAGAAACTGGCGAAATATCTGGTGAAACTGTGTTTAAGGTAACGAACAAAGCATTGAAATCCCGGAAAACATAGCCACAATAGCCATTTACCGCAAAAGACTTCGTAAGAATCATATCTGAGATATATTCGGCTCATGAATTTCAAGAATAAGAATAATGGATTCTTTGAAAATTTACGTACTAGGAAGTGACTGTTGCAAATTTTAACATAAAAATGTTTTTACATAGCAAAATTTTTAACATATTTTAATCCAAACCTTCATAATGGGGCGATGAAGCTCCGAAACTTCGGTCCTATATGCTTGTTTGATTAGAATAACAAAAATTTAGTAACTAAAAAATCTTGACGGAATTGTATGTCAGTTAGACACAGAAATTTCCGAAAACTCCGAGGAGAAGTATTATTTCACTTAATATCGCCTCGCCAATTTTACAAGTCCAAAAATGCAGTGAACGGCGAAATTTTTCTGCGGTGTTGAACCACATGGTAGGCTTCCCGCTTTTGAAGTGCCAAAGTTTTCGGATAGTTTCTTTTAATGGTCCGCGTTCCGAGATACATTGAAATCGGCAGTGCATGACCGGAATCTGAAGTTGAAAAGATTTCTTATTCGAAAGTTTCTCTTCAAGGATAAGCTTAGTCAATAATTACCCCTTTGGCGAAGCACGTAATCTATCCTGCCGGCAATATTTAAAGGATTTCTTAAATAATCCACTTAATCATAGCGTTTCCTTTTTTGATAAAATTTTATTCTCAGCTGTTTCTAATAACCAAGGGGCATTGTTACTAGATTTCGTGGCAACATTTTCGGGATTTTATACGGCCTTGGTACTTGAGACACCCCAGACTGAGAAGTTTTTTAAACACTTTTTCTTAATTTGCTTCGTCTTTTAAACTCATTCATTGAAGAAATCTTGCTAATGATTTTTAACCCACTTTTCATAGCCAAGTTGGCTTAAAATTTTCTGGTGCAACGGTGAACGCGTCTGCCCAGCGACCAGGAGATGTTCGAATGGACGATAAGTCGATTTTTTCCGATATTTTAAAATGTTTTTTTACAAGTTTACTTTAGAAAGTATTTGGTAGCCTTATAGGCTATTCGTTCATAAAGTAATATTGTTAAAATAATTTTTAAATGCATCAGAAAATATACTTAAAATTCACATTCATATTCCAACCGTAAGGAAGGAAATAAAAAAGAAAAAAACATGTTTTTTTTTTCAAAAACATATGCTGTAAAATTTTTTTTTAAATATGCTCGAATATTATTATAATATTCGAACCCGGATCCCCAGATTTTCGGTGGAGTACTTTAGTCAGTTAAGCTACCGAGGCGTCATTAAAATCTACAAGCACACCATCCGGGGGATCCGGGTTCGAATCCCGGTCATGGCGAATGGTTTTTTTATCTGTGGATTTTTCGCGCAATTTGTGCATTGCGGGTGACTCCGTAAAGTTATAACGTGGCTTGTCCCGGTGTACTTAAAATAAATGTTATGTTTTCCTATGAAGCGGCCATTAGTGAACGACTCGCGCCGTAGTGACTAATACTTTATGGGCCAGCGCGCGCCGCACGATGCAAAAATTCCCTTGAACTGCTACTAAATTTTTACTATCGGCGCACATACCTAGTCGAATCTCATCAATTTTACGAAGAAATGAATTAAAATTAATGGAAATATCCTTTCATTCATTTTTTCCAACTCTCGAATAAAGTTTTGATTGAACAGAAAATTCAAACACAGCGTGAAAGAGATCATGAATTTTATTCAGCTATTCAAATTTTACAGAAAATTTGTGTTTTGAAGACCATTTCGTTAAGTATTATTATTATTTTTTTACATGCTGACAAAAGCTATATGCTGCATCTTTAAAAACTAATGAAAGTGATGGTAGCGGCCGATACTTTGTGGAACTCGATTAACACAGAAAAATTATTAAACTTTTCAAAATTCCCGTCAGAGTAATAATAATTTAACCTAGTCAACATGCTTACTTCACTCACGATCATTAGCATGTATTCATCAGCGTATATGCATCAATGTATCCATTCCCGATGCTACTGGGGATCGGGTTGGTGTGGTGACTAGAGTGTTGGCTTCCCACCCGTTGGGCTCGGGTTCAAATACCGGCAGTGGCAGAGAACTTTCAGAGACTGCCCGATCCCTGCTTGAATGTTGTGTGGAGGACATTTCAAGCGTAACACTCCGTCCGTCGGATGGGACGTTAAGCCGTGGTCCCCTTGGCGCCTTTCGTTAAGAGCAGGCTAATGCCGACGCCGGGTTTCTCTCCACCCTTCCTTCCATACCCTAACCTCTTGGCGCAAATGGCCTCAGCTGTCGGTCGCCTCCTCCAAATACCATACCATACCATACCATACCCGATGCTGCTGGAACACAGTGAAGCATGTCGTTTAGGATAAATTATTAAATTACTGGGAGTGGAACTTTGATATTTGTAGAAATTATCAACTGGCCAAATATTAATGAAACGATCTTATTCCTACTATATTACCTCATCCTAAAATCAATGTGCCTCCATACCAAAACCCTCGATTGTCACCAAGTGTTCTGCCAAAATTTATCGAAACTGTTTGGATATAGTTAAATTAAAGTAAAACTCCGTTATAACGAATTTCAGGGTACCATCGTTCTATTTTGTTATAAACGGGACTTCGATATACCCATAATACCCAGGTGTTCCACAAGGAAGCGTAATCGGCCCCCTGTTGTTCATAATATACATTAATGATCTCTGCCCCCGCATTAGCAGTAAAATACGCTTACTTGCTGACGACGCTGTCATCTATCGCGAAATTAGTGATCACTCTGACTATGAAATTCTATCATCTGATCTAAACAGCGTTCATTTGTAGAGCCAAGAGTGGGGACTCGAACTTAATCTGAGCAAATGCATGGCGTTACATTTCTTGCGGAATTCGTCCAATTCTAACCATGTTTATGCAGTGGATGGTATTAACATAAAGGCAACAGACGAAGTGAAATACCTGGGAGTTACGATAACCTCGAACCTCACGTGGGGAACACATATAAAGAATATTTGCGGCATAGCCCTGAAGAAATTAGGATTCGTCAAGCGTATTGTGGGAAGATTTTCGGATGAGAAAGTGAAAGAAAGGTGCTATTTCGCTCTCGTCCGACCGCACCTTGAATATGCAGCGAGCGTATGGGATCCGGTGCAGAAAGACTTAATCCGCGAACTGAATAAAATACAAAGGAAGGCTGCGCGTTTCGTTAAAAACTGCTACGGGCGTACAGACAGCGTTACCCAGATGTTAAGCGAATTAGGCTGGGAGCCATTGGAGACTCGGAGGCTGCGCGCTAGGCTTAGATTGCTTGAACAATTGAGAATGGATATCTTTAAGAGCGACACGGAGAACATAATATTAGAGCCACACTATATTTCCAGGTCCGAAAGAAGCGATAAATTAAGAGAGATGTTTTGCCGAACGGATAGATGTGGGAATTCGTTTTTCCCCCGAACCATAAAGGACTTTAATAAACGCTAGTACCAACCTCGTTAGAGTACTTCATTTTTTTTAGCTGTAAACGGCTGGTGTCCTAACACCCCCTGCCACACGCCTTTTAGGCGGCTTGCGGGGTATTATATAGATGTAGATAATGTAGTATTTTGCCCTATACAACACAGGATTACCGGCTAATATTCCGCAAATCGTCTTTATCTAAGCAACAGATCCGCCAAATTTAGACATCGTGACACACTTTCTATTAAACGGCCGTAAAGGGAAGGATTTTGAGATCAACGGTAGAATTAGTATGTGATGGCCAAACGTCCGAGCAATTGATGATAAGGTGAAGAACGGGCCGTAATTTTTCTATGAAAGAGGAAATAATTCCCCAAGGAAGCAAGGAATAGTTCGTAATAGCGGGGAGTTCGTATTATCCGAACTCGTTACATGGGGAAATTAAAATTTACGATCATAGGAAAATTCAAGAGGACGGAAACTCACCTCGTTATAGGCGGGATTTTGATACATGCGTGATCGCTATGAGCGAGTTTTATTGTAGTTCGGAGTACTCCTAGTGTATATACAGACGTTCCAGGAGAAATTTATTGGCTGATGATTATATTTATTGCCATTATTTGCTCTTTGCCATTCACTTCTAGAACATACGGAGACCATCCAGAAAAATTGTAAAATTTTGTCTTTTTTCTTGAAAATTCGGTTTGAAATGCAATTTACAGAAAATACGCGGCGTTTTTCTTCTTCCAAGCTTCCATTGTTGTATCTACTTGTATCTATGACTGGGGAAAGTTACAACTCTCTCCCTATTCGAGGAATAAAGCATAATGGTCATGACATCATCTAAGTTTCCATATCATCCGTGCAAATATTGATAGAAAAATGAGGTTTACTTCCATAAACAAAATAAATTTTCCCCAAAATTAGTTATGAAAATGTTAGTGTTATCTCTGAAAATAATGCCTTTATAATACAAAATACACCTTTGAAAGTTGAAATGTCCGCAATTATTCATAGTCCATAGTAAAAATAAGCTACCATTATCTGTGAGGATAATATTAAATGAACTTGAAACGTATCGTAATCACAATCAACATAAGTTTAAGATCCCTTACATGACAGCAAACTTCGTTATTCAGCGTTTTTTTGGTAACTGCCAAATGCATTCATCAAAATGTTTGCGTTGCCATAGCCATCAGTAACTAAGGAGTTGCTTCTCCATGCTTATGGGAAAAAACACTTAAAATTGTATCCCCTACCACCTCATGGAGTACTGAAAATTCCTCCTGTCACACCCTGTATAGCCTAAAAAAATTTGTTTCATAGCCGTCAATCGATGGGGTACAATTAGATGACTATATTTTCTTTCGTGTCTCCAAAAAAATAACATTCATTTAATCCCTCGACCAAACTCTGATCGGATAGTCCTTTTGGCTTCATTCTCTCATGATTTCCGGGTTTCCACCGCGTTGTTTCATGTCTGCTGATGACAGTTTCGCCGGCAATCCCGCAAGGATCTTTAGGTCAGAGTTGGAGTTTGATGCAAAACGGTCGTTGTCTGCAACTTCCACTTCGGCGTATGTTCACTGAGCCATTTTGTATCGAACTCCAGACCTGAATAAGCTGGCAGGCTATCCTGCGAAACTGTCGTCATCAGGCATGAAACAACGAGGTGGATATCCGGAAACCTTAAGAGCATCTACTTTGCATTGCGGAAGACTTTGCAAGATTGTTTACTTAATTTCGGTGTACTCGAGTTAGGATTACACAGGATCCTTCTTCCAGGGACGGTGACTTTATGTTTTGCCAAAGGAAAACAAATCCCTCCACTCATGGTTAAGTTTCCCTCAACTCTTGTTTACCTCAATCCTAGAATTTTGATTTCCTATCTTGAATACCTCAATTCCTGATTATTTCAATCCTAGACTAATGAATCCCTCATCTATTGATAATCTTATTAAGGTACATGGGGATGATCGAAACCCGCCGCCTCACATCGAAAGCAACTCCTTAGTTACTGAGCTATGGCAACGCAAACATTTTGATGAATGCATTTGGCAGTTACCAAAGAAACGCTGAATAACGAAGTTTGCAGTCATGTAAGGGATCTTAAACTTATGTTGATTGTGATTACGATACGTTTCAAGTTCATTTAATATTATCCTCACAGATAATGGTAGCTTATTTTTACTATGGACTATGAATAATTGCGGACATTTCAACTTTCAAAGGTGTAGTTTGTATTATAAAGGCATTATTTTCAGAGATAACACTAACATTTTCATAACTAATTTTGGGGAAATACGACAAAGTTTTTCATTTCATGACGCCTCAACTCTTCTCCCGCACAATAGATATTTCCCAAAATTTCTCTCATTTTCACCTCGCAGATCCACAATCAGACAACCAGCACCAGTTGAAGTGCTATTAATTGGGCATGGATGTATCCTCCTTGGTGGACAGAGGAAGCTGTGTTACCCCAAATGTGATGACAAGTGATTCTCTATCCAGCCACTCTCACTCCTGCTTCCCGAATAGAGCGTCATGAAATACAACGGAATTTTGAAACACCCGGAAAGAACGCTATTTAATATTGATACGATGAATTCACTGAATTAACACTGCCTGCAAAAGCTTACTAATAGACACCATGAAATTACATTTCCAATGCACATATTTTGTAGTAATTATTTTGCTGCTTTGGTAAATATGTTATTAAACCCATCTATTCCGGTGGGGCATTAACATTACTAAATGGAATAACTAATCTCCATGTCGGTACCTACGTGGGCAGTCTAGGGGACCGTCCCATTAAACCATTATCTAAATCTCTTCCAACGTAAAAATCGAGTGGAAATTTTTATCCAGTGTTAACTCCTATCCAGGAAATGTATCAAAATTATTATAGTCACCTATTTAAATAAAAAGAGGCTTTGAAATCTTTTTCAGAATTTGAGGAGGATTAGAAGTCATGCATAGCTTTCACCTTTTGGCCACCAGATGGCGGGGTCAACGAGGGAGTCTTATAGAAATTAATTCTTATACAGTGGTCCCCGAAAGTTTACACTTACCCTAATATTTTTTTGGACGTATAATACTACTTCGTAATTTCGACATAGTACAGAAAGGGTATAAAATTTACAACGAAACAGCTGCGAAATACATTTTCTCGGAAAAAGCCGGGATTAAAAACATGGGGATTTTATTTGTTAGTGTCTAAGCGTCCACTCTGCCGCATTTTCTGATTCTGCCTCTTGCTCGTGCCTTCAGCCGCATGATCAATTACTGGTGGGTACGTCAGCTGGGAATCGGATGCACTAAAAACATGTAATGCGATAATACGTACTAAAAATGATGATACAACCACTTTAACATTTTTTCTAATTCTATTAATTATACTGGGTAATAAGGGATTTTTTTTAGATTAAATTAGATTTGAATCATTTAAAACTTCTGAAAGTACCCTCATTGCCGATCGTTTTAGTGCAGAAAACTCCCTATACACAAACACGAGAAAAATATTAGGTAGATTGTGGTACACCTAACTTTAAAGACCTGTTTTCGATGCTACCTATTCTATCTACCGACTATCGAAAGTAAAATGAGTCCAACTCTTAAGTTGCGAGTAGCTGTAGAAAATTCTGGCAGATAATTAATTGAAATGATAAAAAAAAACGCTTATCGTTGACGCCCACGTCTAGTAACTCCACTGGTAAAATTAGTTCCTACGCTATTTCATCACCTTCAAGGATATAGATGTTCTGGGTGATTTCAGTAAGAAAATCAAAACACAATGACCTGTCAGTGGGGTTTCTCAAATTAATTGTCATGAGAAAAAAATCCTATGGACAGGAAATCATGCCTTGGACCTTTTTAATCAAATAATTAGAATTAAATCACTAATCCGTTCACCTGGCAGGTTAGAAACATGTAACACTGAGGGTTCAATCGTTGCTAGCTCAATTTTTAGGGATTCTGACATGATGATGAGAGTAATAACGTCTTAGATATTTTCCACACGACTTTTATTTAGCCTTTTTAGTGCGGTGGAGCGACATAAAGGGCGGAGAAAATTGCGTCAAGAAAATATAACTCTGGATTGCTGACGTAGGTAGAAACCACAAATACGAATGATTTTTGGGTCAAAAACGCACCTTTTTTTTCAACTACAGAGACTTCGCGCCAAGCGCTCCGATTGGCCGCGAGTTTGCACTGTTGCCGGATGCTCTGGACAACTCGTGACTTTGAATGCTTTGACTTCCGGAGATCACGATGTATTCAAGGCATCCGGCAACAGGGCAAACTCGCGGCCAACCGGAGCGCCTGGATAAAAGTTTCTGTAGTTCTAAAATGGTGCGTTTTCGACCTGAACATCATTTGCATTGTGGTTCCTTTTAGCATTAGGTATTAAAGTTAAAAATTTCGCGGCATAATTTTCCTCCACCCTATATAGACTTTTATAAGGGTTTTGCTCAACCTGATGACATTGAAATAAAAACATTTATATTTCAGTAAGTGCAAAAAATATTATTATTAATCAGTTTAACGTAATCAATGAAAAAAATCGTATAGAGATATGTAAGAAAAATAGATTTGTATTTATAGTGACTACTTTTGAATAAAATTCCCACCACGCTTCTCGCCCGTGCCTCAGGAAGAAAGATAAAACTAGCAGGGCTAAACTAAGCTGTTTCGACACTTAATTTGTCATTTAAGAGAGTACAATATGGGTACACGGGAGTGTTAACCTTGATAATGAATAAAATTAATGAAATATTGATAAGTGTTGGAAATAAACTTTCTTGTTTTACTCTTTAGTTTGACACCGTTATTGATTTTTTTTTAAATTAATCTTCTTGTTTAAGAAAAGTGTACAATATGGGTACAAGGGAGTTTTAATCTTGATAATGAAAAAGGATTAGTGAAATCTTGATAAGTGTTGGAAATAAACTTTCTCGTTTTACTCTTTAGTTTGACACCGGTATTGAGTTTTTCTTGATTACTCTTCTTTTTGTTCTAATTGGTTTTCGGGACCCATAAACCATGGAGTTTTTCAACTTAATAACTCCACTCAAGACTTCTATTTACGTTAATTGAGATATGGTATGTATTACAAACAACTTTTGCTATTTAAATCACTCTCATTCACTATGTTTCTTTCTTAATTCAAATAAAATATTCGAATTAATTTAATAATCCAACAATAGTAAGTGTCTAAGCCGACGTGACTAAATAAACACACAGTTGAAATTTATTAAGTCGTTATTGCTCCCATCATCATGTAACAGTGAGGTCTGTATTACATATGTTTACTCTGATATCACCCGAAGTCAATATCTGAAGATGACCCTCACGAATTGTAACTAGTTGTACCAGTAGATTTAATAAAAATGGACGCGTACGATCAATTTTTAATATAATTTCATATAGTTATCTTCGCAAGATAGATTTTTTTGTTGGAGAAAGTCTACTCAATCAATCAAATCTGAATGAAACGCGAGCGACCATCATGAATTTCTTTTGGTGCTCATCGACTCGTGCTTTACGTCACACGCCCTCTCTTAAAAAGTGAGTGCTAGCTGCGCGCTATAGCCTCTAACCCAGGCACCACCGTCCCCAGCTCCGCACCGGCCAGGACGCTGTATGTGACGAGGGCGTGAGCCATGGTCCGCGCGAACGTCGTCAGCAGGATGCCGGTGGTGAAGAGGGCGCCGCCCAGGAGCGCCACCTTGCGGTACGACATCCGGGTCAGCATGTGGTTGGTCACCAAACCTGCGAAGAGGAGAAAGAAAGACTTACTTAACTTGGGCTGGTCGTCGGAAGGAAAATGTCAACGGGAATTTGAATATAAATTTGAAGATAGGAAATCCAAAAGGTCAACTTAAGTTAGGGAAGGATTAAGGCAGTTGTTTTAGGGGTTGCGTGGATCATAACCTTCCGCGATGCCTTGGTCGTATGAAATACCTCTCTTCGGAGTGCTATCTGATGTTCCCACAGTAATGGCTTTTATTTTGGTGGAGTTATCTCGGTATTCCCATAGAATTCAACCGGCGATCTATTACCCCCGCAATTTATGGTAAAATTGAAAAGGTTACCAACAAATGTTACTATTTGAATCAATCTATTTCACTGTTTATTTTATTGATTAAAATCAAAGCGTCTAATTAATTTACAACGCCAAAAACAGAAGCTGTTTTTTAAAACTTTTTTATTTTACATTTGTATACTTTTTAGTGGTGAATCATGTAATCTATTAAGCCAGAGCTGCTAAAGATATTTCTGCCAAAAATTATAACTAACGCAACCTATTGAGAAATTTTAAAACTATTATTCAATTCGGAAATTTCGTTGATTTATTAGAGCACAATATAGACCATTTTCAAATGTCTGATTAATTTTGAATATTGTATTGTCATCAGGAGCAAGCAAGTAAACAAAATTTCAAGCCGATCCCACGATGGAAAGTGGGTTAAAAATGAAATTAAATATTACATCGATGAGACAGACGAAGCAAGTTTTAAAATAGCTTGCAAAAACTGTTTCAGGAATATTTTCCTTACAACTCTAATTGCCACTTGGATTACCTTTCTCCGCATGTATGCACTTGGACAAATTTTTGGCTAAACTTTATTACTCCAGATGCTTAATGCTAAATTACGGTTCTACTAGTTAAGCATGCTATCAAACAGCATCGTGAGCCTATAAAAATACAAGATTACTATATTGAACCGAAAAATGACATATTTCAGGATTAAATTGGCCCTGTGAGGGAAAGTTGTGGACTTATAATATGGTCTCCAATCCGAAATTTTATCAAAATCAAATATTATTAACCAATGCCGCAAAAAATGTAAAACTGTTGGAAATTTCAGTCGGATTTTGAAAAAAAACTACTGGAAATAAAGAAATAAAAACTTTGCAAGGTTCATAGTTATTTAAATAACTGTTACTGACCTACTGTGTTGACGAAGCCATAGAAGCTTCGTCGTGTAAATCATCCTGTTAAATTTACAAAGTGTTTCTTCTCGGTCCAATATGAATTATACATTCCATATTGTTCAGCCATTTTCCGTAGTAATTGTTTAATAGATTACGACTGATAAAATTTGACACGAAGGTAAAACGAGAATGAAGTAGAATATTCGGGAGTCACTTCAGACCTATCGTGGTGAACATATTTAGAAGATACTTGTGTCACTGCCCACATGAAGCTAAGTTTCTTCAGAGCGTGTTGAGGGAAGATTATCGGAGGAAAAAGTGAGAGAGAGGTGACACGCGGGTGCTCACATAGAACACTTATTGGCTTTAATGCAAAACTATAATATTTGAGCTGACCTTTGATTTTCTGCACGATTCATAATTATAAGTTTAGTGTATTAAATATTATAGAGCGCTAAAACAATTCATTGTTTATTATATTCTATATAAACTATTCCATATACTATTCATATAGTTTTGTACCCGCTATTCATTTTGTATTATAACATCCGGCACTAAAATTATGGCTGTTGACCGAAATTCATATATCGATGGCTAAGTTCTAACAACGCTTATCTCAAATTCGGCCAATTTGAGACAGGCATCTTAAAAAAAGTGTTATAACATTAAAAAAATAAAATACAAACAAAAAACAATTCTTTGTTTGCAAATGAATGCTTCTTTTTCAGTTTTGTGAACTTTGGTGTTTAATTTCAGTGGACGAGTATAAAAAAATTCAATTCTTTTTTTGCTCTCCCGAAAAGTTGCTATTTTTGAGAAACGTGTTGTTAGAACTTAGCCATCGATATGCTATTATATAATCTGCCATGTCCATAATTTTCAATGCTATTCCTTGGTAGTGCAAATACTCTATTGTGTATATTGAGACAAAAGATTACCTCCGCACTCAATTGTCACGCTGTAGTCTTTTTTCGAACCGATAATGAAGCGCTCTATGTGACAACATAAATCAAGTTTCTATGACACGAACTGGTTGGCGCCTCCTCTATGTAGTTCCCTTGATGGTGATAAAAGCCGGGTCAGCACGCTTCCCTGATCAGGCTTTCTATTGCCCGGAGCGTGGCGGTCGTACATCTTCATTTATACACGGGAACTGCTAGAACTCAGATCACGTAAATGGTGGATGCGTTGCTCCGGCAAAACTTCAGAGCGATCATACATATCATGTGGAGTCATGATGAGATTGCCCTAGACTACTAGCAACACACTCACCCAGCTCATGAGTAGATATAAGTGAAAATGGCACTTTCATTTTAATTTTATAGCACTTTCAATTACAGTTTTAGCATTTTTAGTATCTATTTTTTTTCTTCATTCTCATAGCGTAACACTTGTAGTGACGACAAAGTGTGATGAATCACAGTTATTTGAACAAAATACGGAATAGTTTAAATAAATTATTAAGGAATTTAACAATAATAAAATAAGGATTTAGACTTAATGTAAATAATTAAAAATGATACTAGTTGCTTGAATATCATTTACACTAGTTGAACATCAACATTGAACAAGTTTCAAAACTTTCTTCCTTCAACCGGTTGCGTCTGTCAGTCACAACTAGATTGTACTGGCTGAAAACACACTCTGTAAACCCTCTCTGTCCAGATAGCGTGGAGTGCAGCATTACCAAACTCATTATATTCTAGCCAGATGGCAAGAAATATTTTCTTAACTTCGCAGAAGCTACCAGGACTCTCTCTCAAAATCCCTAGTAGCTGTCGATGGAAATACATGTAACCATGTATGAAGCAGTAAGGCCCAACTTCCAGTGGCGCAGCGAGGGGCAGACTCGGCGCTAAATTTACGAATTTTGCCATCGAAAAGGCAAATTTGCCGTTTTAAATATCATAAAAGTCCAGTCAATGCGCCTGTGTCGCATATATTAACGTGTATCGCATCAATATCGAATTTATCGCATGTGCGATTTTCACGTATCATTACTCGTCATGCTGTTTCGACCGCTGATATCGAGAGTTAAACATCGATACATCCGCCGCAGGCCGCTGTGTGACGGTATGTGGAGAGGTATTCTTTGTCTCAACATTTACAATGGAGCATATTCACAGGCGGCATAGCATTGAAAAGTTATAAAATTGGCAGATTATGTAATCGCAAATATGAATTTCCTCAACAGCTCTAATTATAGTTCCGGATGTTTCAAAATAAATAGCGGGGTTTTGAAGCCGTTGTTGGTAAAAAAAAACAATTTTCGTGGAAGGATGTTCGAGAATTTCACCGGGTCAGGTTCTCCAACTCCATCTCGGCCGATAGCCAGTTGACGGGTGAATCTATAACATGTTATTTGTGCATTTTAGGCTCCGCTGGACTCTTGCTATAAAACAAATGTTACAAGTAACTTGTTACATATAACATGTTTATATAACATGTTACACAGTATAAACGCACCTTTATGATGGCGGAAAAATTGACAGCTTCACGCGATCTCTTTCCGCGATGGCTCGAGGGATGGAAATACCATCCCTTTTTCCATCCCTCGGTCCGTCCTTATTCCCGTCGCTGAAACCATCGCTGGAACCGTCCTTCAGCCAATCAGTGCGCACGGTCGCAAACAGCGACTGTAACGTCTCACTTGGCTTTGAATTGATTGACAGAATAAAATACGGAAAGTGATGGAATTAGCGATGGAATTAGCGATGGAAAAAGGGACGGTGGGAATGACCGTGTGATTCAGAAAAGAGATGGGTCGAGCGATCATTTCTTTGGTCCCTGAAAACCTAGGTATCCCTAGCGCCAGGCTCCTGCTGGGTCGGGGGGACACCGGTACGTATTCCGGTACGCCATCCAGCCTAGAAATCTTTGGCGCCCTCCTGTTCCGAAACTGACGAATTTCAGCTTGGTTTCAATCATGTCTCATTTTACAGGATACTTAGCGCCGTCTTTAGTAAACATTTATTACAATAATTTAAAACACTCATTTAAATTAATGCAACTGATTCTGAATCATTCCGTTACTCCTCCCCCTGCTCCCCCTCTGGCTATGGTTATCCATCGCCCTAAGAAGGGGGCCTGGAGCTATCAGTCTTGATATGATCGTGTGATTCAGGCTTTATAGAAGCAAGGAGAGGTTGGAATATGCTGGAGATAACACCACTCCATCCGAGCATTAAACAATAGAGCTAAGTGTGGCAGGAATAGGATACACCTCGCCCACTTCGACCAAAACATTGCCATTGGAACGTAGGCTGTCGCATTGGCAATTGCCCAAAGGTCAATTTGCACGTGCCAGTGGAATTTTCTACTATTACTGATAAATACGCAATTATACTCTACATAACGCGCACAGTAAATCTCATTTTCTTGCTAGATTGGTACGTTTCGCTAAATTATGCCCCAGAGATTTCCAGAGTTCATTCCTAATATCTTAGCGCCTGAGAGGCAGGCCCAAGTTTTTTTTCGGGGGATAGGGGGTCGCTAAGGGCTGAGGGCATGTGACTCCCTCAAAACCAACCAAAATGCGATAGGCGTCGCCGAGACCACGGGAAATTCAATCTTTCAGACCTCGTTGGTGTACATTTCATAATTGATCCGGCATAAATTTGTATTAAAAAAAGGCTAGCTATCTCTCTAAGGAATCGGAAAAAAATAAAATGTATAAATTTTGCATTTTTAACTGATTTTTCAGAGTTGTGTAATAATTACCGAAGGTAAATTTTAGTCAATATTATTTATATTTTTAATTGTACAGCTCATTTCCTGATTATGTGATAATAATTTACTAATATTTAAATAACCCCAATTTTAATAAAGTTATGTTGAAGTTATTAAGATTCTATTAAGTTAGAACAGTTTAAGTATAAGTATGCAGACCCCTTGTTCGTGTGATTTACGCTTAAGTAAAAGTGGGAGAGGTAGCGTTCCTGCCTCTACGTCTCGGAGGCTAATGCATCAACCCATTGTTATTGAGTAGTTCAGTGTTACGTGGGCTTCGGAATCGCTGGAGAGCGGTTTCGCCTCGTTGTCCGGGTGCTCGACATCCCGGCGTCAAAACGGGTGCGTCATTTGTCCAGAGGCGACAACATTCGGGAACCGGTTCGTCAAGGCCGTGACTCGAAAGGGGCGCAAGTGCGGGCCGCTTGCCGTAGGTCGTCACTTGGACCCGAATACGCACTGCGCCGGGTCTGCAAATTCCCATTGTTTATTTTGATACAATGGCACGGCATTTAGACGAGACTACCTACAGATATTATCATTTGCGCCGCGTGGGAAGGGATCAGCAAGTTTTTTTCCCGATCCGGCCTCTCATCGTCCGCAGCTTGGCGGCCTTACATCTTCATTTATATATCTACATTGGGGAACTGTAGGAACTACGCTCACGTAAATAAAGGATGCGCTACTACAACAAGTTGTGTTCCAAAATATTTTAACGAATGGCAATTTAAAAAACGAGTGGAAAAAAAGAAAAAAGTCGTAGTAAAAAAAATTACTAACAGTTTATGTTTCATTTTTATTTTTGAATTTTTCGTCTCAAGCATTTATTTTTACAAAATCAACAAATTTCGATTCGTGCACCCTTGAGTCACTGGAAAAAACAGAAACCCAGCATTGACATTTGCCTACTCCTAACGGAAAACGCCAACGTAGACCACGGCTTGGCGTCCTATCCGACGGACGAAGAACTGCACTTGAAGTGCCTCCACTCAAGCAAGGATTGAGCAGACTATGAAAATCCTCCACCACCGTCGTGACTTCAACTCGGGACCATCGAGTATGAAGACAAAACACTAGCTACCATTTCATTAAATTCACGGCACTCGGATGAAAGAATGCAAGTTAATCTCTAGCTTATTCTCCGTCACCATTGCTTTCAATGGTTTGGTGGGGACATGGAATCGAACATGCGGCAAACCCTTGGGATCCAGGGCAAAAATATTTAATGGGTGAACCTTTAAGAAACGGTATTGAGAGTGGCAAGAATAAAACAAGGCGTCAGCCTAAGGTCGTGGATTCGAGACTTGGGCATCATCATATTTTTTTTAAATAGCATTCCATACCGAACCTAAAACCACCATTGAAATCATGTTACATTGCATGGTTTACTGTGAATTGACGTGAAATTGAGGACAGATATACATAAACAGGCAAACCGGATACAATTGCGCCTTTTTTCCCATGCATGAGAAAATGCGCTAAAAAGGATGGGATTTCCATCCCTCGAGCCATCGCGGATAACCATTGCGTGTAACTGTCATTTTTTCCGCCATCATTTGAGCGATCGCTGAAGCTGGCCCTCGGAAGGGATGGGATAAATAATCATGTGATTCAAGCATTATACCTACGGTTCGACACGTTGATTGTCACGATGGCCGGACGTTTACCTCTATGACCTTTGACCTCCGTATTAACCTTGGAGGTCAATTAGTGGATAATACGGGTATTAGGACTATACCAATGACTTGGTACCCTTTATAACCCATGGATTGACACCTATGTTGGTATGCTTTTCTTTTTGCCGACCTTATGACATTTACTGTGACCTTACTGGGTCAACGGTTGATCTTTTATAAATAAAAGTGTTATTTTCGATTTTCTCGTATCCGAAAACCTAAGAATTGAAGTCTAGGTCAATGAAATTCAAACTTTTTTCTATCTCGATTTTTTAACATTGAAACTCCATAAGGCAAATTCAAATTTTTTGTTTGGACCCACATTGTGAGGTCAAAAGGTCAAAATTGTAAAATTTTGCTTGTACTCAACAAAATTTACGACCTTTGCCCATATGTATGCCAATTTTCATGAATATTACTCGATGCGAAGTTACTAAAATTAGAGGTCAAAAATGACACACGACCTGTGGGACAGTCTGTACATTAAAAATTGACTATCGCAAAACGTCCGTGGACGGCACGCATCCACGGACTTTTTTCGTAAGTCAAGTCTGGTACTATTCAGTGGAAATCCTGTATCGTAATAAGCAGCTTTTGTTCGATGTTTGATTGCCCAGCAGTGATTTTTTCCCGTTACATTTGAATTGCGACGGTATATTTTCAATGCCTTAAGGCTGGTTGAAACGATATTTTGTTCCACGATACTCCAAATTGTTCACTCAAAAATAATATTTGGTCATCAATAAAGTGTTCTCTGTCAATACACCATATTGAAAACTGTCCGTTTGCCCAGCCGTGAAGTTGAAAGCTTACCCGTGAAGTTGAACGCCGCCGTGAAGGCGTTCATGATGAGCGTGGCTCCGGTCGTCTCTTGTCCCAGCTGCGTCAGGAAACCGTCGAAGAGAAGAGCGAACGAACCATACTGGCCGGTGGTGCTCACCTGCAAATACAAAGGAAAACAGTGTTTGACCCTTCCGTGGCTGTGCGGGGTAACTAATTTACCCCAAATTATGTTAATGTGGCAAACTTTTAAAAAAAAATTTATTTTGTCCCTTTGATATATTGATATAACAGTACGGGGTAACTCATTGCCCCAAATCATGTTAATGTTGTAGAATTTTTTTAAATTTTGTCAATTTGATATTTTTTGTAGGTTTTTGATCTCAACCACTTTGTCGTTATTTACGCGACGAATGGTGTTTTTACATTAATTTTTTTTTAAACTTCAATTTTTAATGGTGGGGTAACAGAGTTAACACGCACAGCTGTTGGTGGGAAGAAAAAAAACTCGTTTGTTACGTGAGTGCAGGGATAAAAGTTGAATGCAATACATTTTATCATATAACTTCAATAACGACAATATTCAACATGATGGCACCATTTTGTACTTGTTTTCTTCATAGCATTTTAGTAAAAGTGCAGTTACTATAGCCAAATATGAAAGATTCCTGCCATTTCACACAAATTCGACGTAAAAATCTAAATGTAGCCTATAAGATATTTATAAATTTTACAAAACAAAATATTATATTATTTAAAAAAGAGCTATGGTGTTGAATTATAGGAAAGACTAGAACCTAGGAACCTATAAATACTAGGAAAGACTACAAACCTATATGTCGTCAAAATTCAACACTTAGCTACCACACCAACCCGATCCCCCAGGGCGGAAAGACCAGGGTGTTCGCTTAGCGTCAAAACCGTGAAAACTCGGAATATTCCAGAAAATTCGGTCTAATGGAAAAACTCAGGGAATTCGGCGAATGTCCTGAAAAAATCGGCTGTTGTAGCACAAAACATTCGGCGAACTGTCGAAATTCGTCGGATTCCCGCGACGAACCCAGAGCAAAGCAAAAAATAATTCACTTTTCCAAAAACTTTCAATTAAGATAACTTTATGTTATAGAAAAACTCACTTCATATACTTCACCAATTCATATACTAACAGCTCATGTTTCGAAAGTAGTTATCAGATCTGTTTCTGTACTTAATATGATAATGTACTCAATACATATGATAATGCCTGAGTTCTTTCTCGTCCACATTTGTCATAATGTGAGCCGAAGTTTTACTGAATATGTACGCGGTTCATTGAACCTTACCTATTTTTGATATTCGCGTGTTCGCGAGACAAGTTTCTATCATCTCAAAGATGATACGCAAAGCTTTAAAATGACTTAACAACATTACTTTCCTGTGGTTAGAAATTCTACCCCAAGGAAGGTAGTTCTACCCGACCTCCTATGCACCCCAAAAATGCTTAGGTTTAGCACTGGATAACACCGTGGGAAACAAATTCATATGCCAGAAAAATCTGGAAATCTCAGGGATATTTTTCACGCTTAAGAAGGGGATATCCTGGAAGAGTCACGTTCAGTATCCATCATCATCATCTGCGAGGGAAATTCAAACGAGAAGCCCCAGTCCGTTCTGTAGAGGCTTTCTCCATGCTGCCCCTTTATTCATGGTTTTGTTAACCCTGTCACAGTGTTCATTGAGCGAAATGTTACAGGAAGGGGTATGGTCGATTTCTGATTGACGGGAAAATCAGCATGAAACTTATTAAGGGAACCCATAGTGGCGCAGTAATTTTTTACGCGCTTTTAACCTGTGTTATTTTAGTTCAAACAGTGAGTAATGGGAGAAGACATCTCGCGATAGAAGTAACATGGATAAAATATGGAATTGAGATGTAAACTAAGAAATAGACCAAAAAATAGGGTAGTTTCCTTCATCAAAGGAAATGGCATTGATTGAGATTCGTTACCCACCATTAGTGTATTCATAATATACAAATGATTTGGTTTTAGAAATCCCAGTTTAGACGAATGTTGATGGTCAATTATAACCTCATTCGAAAAAGGCCAGAGTGGTGCCCATGCGATGCCACTCCACGTGACGTCACAGGGACCTAGATGCGATACGAGTAGTCAGGAGTTTTACATCGTCTGAGATTATCAATGCATGTACGTGGCACAGAGCTCAGGGATACATCTCTTAATAACTACTTATTAAAATTGCCTATGATCAAAAAGTTTCCTTCGTTTGAAAGGGTATTGCTAATCCTTATTTAATCCAAGCGCTACATGCTAGCTGGGTACTCTGCTACCTGCTAGCATCCTGCATCGTATCGGCGCTCATAGCCTCGCACCAAGGTGGCCTCACACGGCGGCAACCGGAACCACACAGACGTCACACGGGCTTTTCCCATCATTCCTACTTAGCCGTCGCGTTTTCGCAGGCTGGAAAATTTTCACTTTTCATTTGATCGCGAAAAAAAAGATATATCTTTTTCTCGGCCCCAATCCGTGAAGCTAATTTTCCGATAGGTGCTTAAAGTAAATTGATTGCCAGTTTTTCTTTAAAGCGGTAAAGTGGTCATAGGTTTGGGAATATCACTCATTCAAGATGGTGGGCGACCTGCTCCTGTCCCTGGGCCTCTTAGAACTTCCAGGATTTCTATGTGGAGGTGTCGAAAAGTTTCACCCGGGATTTGAAGAAGTTCACGAGCAAGTTAACTCAAAGTGAAAATAATCCGCGGGTAACTCAGTCAAAATTAGTTTTAATAGAATTTTTTTCGTGTAGTACTTTTGATTTCTTCCCAGTAGAGAAGGAAGGAGATGGGTAGAGTATCTGGCGCAGTGTTTGAGGATCCTGTTTCGTATCCTTGCCAAGGAAAGTTATTTTCCTCTGCGTAATATTCACACCGTAGATACCCCGAGGTCTATGGTGATGTAATTAAGGATTTTGCGGAGGGAGCAGCACTTCGCCTCTTTTTTACAATTCCATTGCATTCCATTTACATTCCACATCTTGAACTAACCCACGCTTTTGTTTAGGTATCCTATTCAAGGCCAAATTGAGGAGTAAAAAATCTTTTGATCTTCAATATTGATGCTCTGAAAAATACATTATTTAAAAAAAGGTAATGGTGCCTTTTCGCATCTTTGGCGGAATACCACTTTCTCCCGATAGTCGCGGTAAAATTTTCGTAATTTCTTCTTTGGCTTCAGTCACCGAAAATTTATTTACAGAAATGATTCATATTGATTTTTATCTACGCTTTTTAGCCAATGTACATATTACATGATTTTTTATGTTTTAGATTATTTATATTTACATCTTTTACAGCAAAATTGAACATGGATGCCAGGAATACTCTAAAACGCGCAAGAAAATAATTTTGATTTTTGCAAAACACCCTTGCCTTCTTCATCGGTAAATTTTGAAATAATCTGGAAGGAAGCGAAAAAAAAAAAAAGCAAACTTTTGTTCTTCTAACAATTCGTGTCCTCGACGGATCCAAGCTAACTCAAAATCGATTAAATGATAATTGAAATAGCTACCCCTTTGTTATGGTTGCAGAATAGTAGCCCTCTTAAGTATAGTCAGAGCTTAATTATCATGGAATAAATGATTTAAAAGTTTAAAACTCTCAGCTCTAATTTTAATAATATTTTTCTATGAAAGAAAACAGTAAATGTTTGCCACATTTTCTATGTAATACTGCGGGAACCGCTACTCTCGAAGTTTTAAATTTTTATCATGAAAATTCGTTTCATTCCCTCAGAAAATAAGGTTACTAAATCTTGACAGAAAAAGGCACGATTTGTCTGGGGTAAAAATTCAGGTAGTTTGCCTTAGTATAATTTATCCTCTCGCTTTACTGTTTCATTTATGGGTTTCTGGACTATTGTGACTGGCTATTAATTAGTTACTGTAAGTTATAGACAGTTGAAAATGCTTCTGTGTCTTCACATTATTGAAATTATTATTTTCAAGGTCACCTGCGGTTGGTAATCCAATTTTATTTCATTTCGTCCTGTTGAAGATATTGCGAAAGAAAAATATCGAGTACAGCGCGACGAAAAAAGTATTGACTTCGATCTCGTTAATTCGACTTATACGTAACCGTGTCATGCCAGATTATCGCAAACTTCATTTCCCCGGAAAAGTAGAGAAAGTAAATACAATTCGTTAAAACACTTTTAGAAACATAAATTTTGCAATCAAATTTCGGCTTTGTTGCAGATTTGTCTACGTTATCTATGCTATGCTGCGGGAACTGGTACTCTTGTTGTTTTCACTTTTTATCGCGAAAATTCGTAATATTTCCCTCGGAAACTAATATTGCTAATTACCGACATCAAAAGACACGATTAATTTGTTGCACGATTAATGTGAAAATCTAAGTCGTTTGCCTATGTATAATTTATCCTGTCGCTTGAGAATTTCATTTATAGCTTTCAGGAATATTGCGACTCGCTTTTACTAAGTCTGTTGCCGTAGGCGACCGAATAGAGAATCCATAATTGTAATATCGTATATGTCAGTGGCGTAACTAAGAATATGCCTTGGGGGATGGGGTGGCCTGGGGTGGCGACCCCTCCCCCCCCCCCTCAGGTAAAATCTGATTAAATTTGTGAAAAATGTCATGGCAGGAAAAAAAATTTACACCATTTTGGCATTAAAAAATGAACTTTAAGCAGATGCAGTTATTATAGGTCAAAACTAGTCAATAGTTTTAAATATTTCTTTTATTTCTCTGAGGCTTTTGGGGGGGGGAGGATCTATCCCCTCATCCCCCTCCCCATAGCTACGCCACTGATATATGTTATGGTGGGTCTAAATAAATTCCATGGAAATCTATTAGATCCATCATCGGTGAAGTACTTTACTATAGAAGAGTGCATGGAAAAGAGCGATGAGAAAGTTTGACGCATTAATTTTAATCTCAGAGTAAATATAAATAAGAGCGCTCAAAGTGACTGTACGATGTGCAGTGGAAATAGCCATGAGCAGAGTTCTCGTTAGAGTACCCGGGCTTGTTTAAGGACTATACCCTAGGTAATGGGTTAATTCATCTAGAAATTTGAGCTTACGACAAATGGGAACCGCTGGTTCATATTCCCCTTCGGTTGAGGCAGAGTGGGATGGGAAGCTCCAAAGAGATTTTTTTACGGTAATATAATTTTTTACTTTTTTTGTGAAAACCTATGTTCTAGTGAAACGAAACCATGTTTTAACATTTTTGATTTAACTTGTGTGACGAAAAAGAAATTATATTCTGCATTGTGTTGAAAACAAATGACCTACGATTTTCGTTTACGTACGAAGTTCACAAGAATTTTTCAACGCTCAACGCTACGGCATTGTAACAATCACGATACATCGAGGATAGGAGCTCCATATCGCTCTCTTTTTCGGTTTAGTTTGCATATTTTATCTCCATAGCTTGATCGCTTTAAAACTTTGAAACGAGAAACCGAGACCGTGACGCCAACCGCCGCTCTTTTATTTTTCTTCTGTGAAATAAAATTATGGATGACGTCCGAAGAAATGAAAAGACTGCTACTTTGAATTTTAAATCGATTTTTTTATTTAAATTATTTTTTTCGTGAAAACATACTCCCCTAAATGTATTTTCTCACTTTTTTCGTGGAGGGGATTCGCCCGTTTGACTTCAACTTTGAATTTTAAATTGATTTTTTTCCATACGCTGTTTTTTTTACGCCCAACGGGAGGCGCTGGTTCATGTTCCCTTTCGATTAAGGCAGAGTTGGTTCGGTTGAGGTTAAGTTCAGTTGGGATGGGTAGCTCCAAAGAGGTTTTCACTTTTACGGTAACCTATTTCTTTACATTTCTTTACATACTGAAAAACTATCTTCTAATGAAACAAAACCATGGTTTCATGTTTTTAATTTAACTAGTGCAACGAAAAAGATATTCGTTTCTGCATCGTATTGAAACTGCTACATCGTTAGACGGCAACTTTGAATGTTAAATTGATTTTTTTTCTATACACTGTTTTTCTATCATGAATATATGTTCACCTAAATCTGTCCCCTCACTCCTTTTCGTGGTGGGGATTTGCCTCTTGGGGCCCTTTGCCTAGGTAGCCGTCGGGGCCCCGAGAGGCCCCAGTTCATCCGATGCAATAATGATTTGTCGTGGTCGCCGGGGCCCCGGGAGCCCCGTGTTCATTCGATGCAATAATGATTTATCGTGCTATGTTGGGGGTCTTTTTATCGGTTTTCAAAAACATCCACAGCGTGGCGTTTAGTGTAGAGCGATCGTTTAATCCTTAATATTTGCAATTGTGTATAGGCAATAGCAAGAGTAAGAAAAGTTACGAATTTCATAGGTCACACCATCACGTATATTAATTTCAACTAACTTCCATAGTTATAGCTTATATCCCACGAAATTTGGATCGTTCTGCTGTCAGCGTCACCAGTGGAGACTTTTTAAAATGCATTCAAAATGCACGCTAATTGACAACACTTGTAGTCTCCGACTGGAATATCCATAATTATAATATCCGTGGAAATAATTTAGATCCACCATAAGTTAAGCACGTTTCATTTGAGGACGGAGAAATGGCGATGAGAAAGTTTGACACATGACGTTTAACCCCATAGAAAATAAAAATAAAAGCGCTCAAAGAAACAGCACATAGCTAATAGCAGAGCCCGACATTGCAACCCCCAACTTCGGGAATTTAATGGCAAATGCACACTTTAGCGAAAAGTTGTCACATAATTAGTGACACCTTTTCAAAAACTCACCCCAACGAGCCAGTTGACAAATGCAATTAATAAATGGCGAATGTGTACCGTTGTCAGTATCATGTTGTTTGTATGAAATAAGAAACTTAAATGTAACAAACTGCAAACAAAAAACAACAACTATGTGTTGAATTCAAATTCAAAGTTATTTATTTTACTTTGCTTTTTTCCAATTTTTTAAATTTATTATTATTTTTTTCCTTTTCCTAACCGATGTAGTTGCATTTTCTATCTTTCTTATTTTAATCTCTAAACAGTGCATAATAATTCGCTTCAGTTAATGCAAAAGCAACTAGGAAACAGTGATTAAACTTTCACGGAATGTCTAGCGAAAGCAAATATTTTTAAATATATTTTAATAAAATCCTGATACTACTACGTGATAAAATTGTTTAATTTATTACATATGAAGTTACCAATCGAAGTAAGCAACATGAACAGAAACGCTCCGGTATCAGCCAATGAGACCACTCTCGGATCACGCGATCAGGCATTTTTCCCGCTCAATCTTGGTTGCATGCGCAGAACCCGAAAATTGCTCTTGCCTGAATTTGCATTGGTTAAAACTAGAAGGAAAAATGAGATTCACTTAATTCCGAAGAATGTATCAAGTGAACAACCGTAAGTACTAGCTATAGGTTATTTCTCGGTTTAATTTGGATAGTAAATATAGGTTTCTCAGCGACGCAGGTGGCGACTTCGGTAAAATCATTAAATTGCGCGATGGCTGACTACATATCTAGACGCCTACTGGGGAATGCTCTACTGCATTAGTCTTTCTAAATGTAATTAGTTTTGGAATATATGAAAGATATAAGCAAGGGAACTACAGAGAATACGCCCCGGTCTGGTTTGGTATTTGAAAGAGGGGGCCAACGGCTGGGGTCAATTGCATCACAAGGGAAGGGTATAGAATGGAAGGATGGAGAGAAACCCGGCGTTGGCATTAGCCTGCTCTTGAAGAAAGGCGCCAAGGGGACAACGGCTTAACGTCTCACCTGAAGGACGCAGTGTTGTAATTAAAATGTCCTCCGCACAACATTCAAGATTGGATCGGGGAGTCTCTAAAAATTCTCTGCCACCGCTGGGATTTGAACTCAAGCCCACGGGGTGGAAAGCCAACACTAGCAACCACACCAACCCGATCCCCAGGACGTCCCGATATCTTCCCGGTGGAACTTCACTTTTGTTGCAACTTTGGGTGGATTTTAACCAGTTCCCAAAAATTTCCGCAGCACGGCGATGACTTCACAGCAATTCTTTTATTCTCAAAATATTTACTATAATAATATTTAAAATTGTGAAGGAAATGCATTGAGAATTCACATATTTGGCATGAAAATATTTTTGTTAACAACAAACCTTTCACGTCACCGTTAAAAATCAACACGCGCCGCCATAGTTGCGACAGCAAAAAAAAAAAAATATGGGGACAACATCCGTTCACGTGGATGCAAATGAACCACTTTACTTTTTTTATTTGATATCCGAATGAATCCTCGTTAGTATGTAGTTGTGTGTGTCCCTGGAAGCCCTTGGGCTCGATAGGGCGATCGCAGAGAGAGAGACAGGAGAAAGAGACGGGGTCAACGCTCCGCACAGCGACTTGAAGGGGATATGCCTTCAAATCGATCGATAAATGCCGTCAGCGCCTAACTCGCCTCCATCGCCCGACCCCGGCACTTTAAAACAAGCGCTCGCTTCCACGGCCCTAAAACCAAGGGGAATGCATGGCCCAATACCATCGCGTTAGAAAGCTGATTTCTGTTGCCACTTCCGTCGTATTTTAATCGGTTTTCAAAAATGCGTACGATGCGTTAGCCTCCGAGACGTAGAGGCCGGAATGCTACCTCTCCCACTTTTCATTAAGCCTGAATCACACGAACAAGGGGTCTGCATACTATGAACTTTATACTTAAACTGTTCTAACTTTACAGAACCTTAATATCTTGAACTTAAATTATTAAAATCGGCGTTATTTAAATATTATTAAATTATTATAACCTAATCAGGAAAAGAGCTGTACAATTAAAAACATAAATATTATTGACTAAAATTTACCTTCAGTAATTATTAATTCTGAAAAATCAGTTAAAATGCAAAATTTACACGTTTTAATGATCTTGCGCGATTGGAAATAACTGTTTATAACCATGTGTGTGTTATTAATAATCTATACTCTTTGTGATAATTTTTGCTATAACGTTAAAAAATATGCACTAAATTTTATTTTTCTTTACCACGAAGAAAACAATTATTTTCATTTTTGTCATTTTTTTTTAGGTATTTCGAGGGGATTGAAAGATGACGCCCGATTTTTTTTTTCTTGAACTAATTTGTCGAAATTTGCGTGCTTGTACGAAATTTGTAGCTTGAGTTTTTTTGGACCACCCTATTGCATGGAGGAGGCTCAGTTCGATCCCATAGAAGGCTCATTTCTGTTGCCACTTTGGTCGCATTTTAATCGGTTTCCAAAAATGTCCGCGGCGCGGAGATGAGTTAATGCTATCCACTTTTTTCCACAATTTTACGGTGTCATGTTTGTCATTGCGAGGAATAGCAATGAAAAGTAATGAATTTGATAGGTCTCATCATCACGTGTATAAATTTCGGTAAATAATCCTAATTTTACCGTATTTCCCCGTGAAACTCAGATCATTTTGTCCGTGAGCGACACGAGTGGCGACTTTTCTAAACTCATTTGAATTCGCGGTGTATGACAACACACGTATGCCGACTTGAAAACCCTCTTGTAATATTGGTACCTAAAACTATCATGCTGGAAACGTTCTTCAACTGTCAGATTTTCTCACTTCTCCTACCCTTAACAAATCATATTCTATGTATCATTCTAAATGTCATCAATGCATTATTAATCGGTGTGGTGTGTTATTCCATCCGATCCATCCCCTCTCCAAAGGTCCTACTTATGCCACTGGTATGGTTGAAGTAATATTGTTGCAGGCAAGGGAGGGGCAGCTGTGCATCCAGCTCAAAATGAATCTCTGAGTACCAAAAATTAAATACGCCATGAAAATATTATTTGGCTTGTCCGGGATCAAATCCCTGCTAAGAATATGATAAAGGTACCTAAACTTTTAAAATAATTAAGCAAAGCTAATGCTCGATGAAATTCAGTGCTAGATATAAAATCCCTGTTGACTATACTGCTTGGATACAGTCTTACCTTGGTGATACTCATTTAAATAGAGAGTGAGCACCAAAAATTTGATGTTGAGACATACATACAACTTTCATATGCATCTACCAGATATTGTATTTCCCCGATTTTTTCACACGCCCGTACATTAACAGGAGGGAGCTTATAACTGGATCTTTATGTAAGAGTCTACAGAAAATGTTAGTGAAGAGTCTGATCTCTCTACGGTGCGGAAACATGTACGATTAGGAGGGAGGACTGTAGAAGACTGGAGGCATTCGGGATGTGGATGTGGAGAAGAATGGGGAAAGAAAAGTGGGCGAAAAGGAGGAGGAACGACGAAGTGCTGGGCATGGTGGGTGAGGTTAGGCAGCTTCTAGATGAGATTTGTAGGGGACAGAAGGTATGTTTGGCGCGAGTATTGATACAGTAGGTATACTGAAAAACGATATTGGAGGGCTGAATGTTCATGGGTAAGCGAGGGAGAGGAAGGAAGAAGTGTGGATTTTTAGATAGAATGAGAGGGAGTAGGCTTTATTATGATTTGAGGCTGTAGATCCATGGAGGGAGGTGAGACCGCCATAACAATTCTAAAATACTCCATGCAAACTTTTATTTATTGGTAGAATAATTGAATTAAATATCATACGCCATCAGTGGCGTAGCCAGGGGGGTCTGGGGGTCCGGACCTTCCCCCCGAAATATAAAAACACAATTATTTTCCTTCATAAAAGAAAAAAATATTGAAAAATCATTACTTTACAAAATATTTCTTCAACATATGAAGTTTTTTCGATTATGAAAAGTGTTAAAATTAGTTTAAAACCCTCTTCTAACAATTAGTACTCTGCTTATTGATTTTGTAGAAGTTCGCTATCTCCATGAAAAAAAAAACAAATGGTGATTTCCACTCTATTTAATTCAACACTTGATTACACTTAACACTTGATTTGAAACCACATTCGGTCGTTGAGTGTTACATTAAATATTGTGGAAATTACCATTTGTGTTTTTATCATGGGGTACCCTGCTTTTCAAAAATTTTTCCCTGAGTTTTGGACCTCCCCCCCAAACGAAATTCCTGGCTACTTCACTGCGCGCCGTGACCATTTTAGTGGTCCTACTCATACCGCGAGTGCCCAATGGCGTGCGGTGGAATCCGAGAAAAGTAGAGTGAAACGTGTCGTAAGTGGGCATTGAAGTTGGGAAAAGAAAAGCGGCCGTTTACGAGGGTGAACGATGAATGGAAGGTAGAGATTTACGTATTTCAGGAATAAAAAAGTAGTTAAATGAGGTATTAACTTATTTCCGACCAACAAATGACTTGAAAATCTTCCCAGAGACTTGCAATTTTAATTTCACATGCCTTTTCCTTTAGTATTACTTTTATTATCATTACCGGTATTAGCTGGTGCTATTACTATGCTCTTAACAGATCGTAATATTAATACATCATTCTTCGACCCAGCAGGAGGAGGAGACCCTATTTTATATCTACATTTATTCTTTTTTTTCGGACACCCTGAGGTGTACATTTTAATTTTACCAGGATTTGGTATAATTTCACATATTATTGCACAAGAAAGAGGGAAAAAGGAAACATTTGGAGTACTAGGAATAATTTATGCTATAATTGCAATTGGAATTCTAGGATTTGTAGTATGAGCTCACCATATATTTACTGTAGGAATAGATGTTGATACACGAGCGTATTTTACCTCAGCAACAATAGTACTTGCTGTTCCCACAGGAATTAAGATTTTCAGTTGACTTGCCACACTACATGGTAGTCAGTTAAGTTATAGTCCTTCCTTATTATGAGCATTAGGATTTGTCTTCCTATTCACTGTAGGAGGATTAACAGGAGTTGTATAAGCAAATTCATCAGTTGATATTGCTATGCACGATACTTATTATGTGGTAGCCCACTTTCATTATGTCCTATCGATAGGGGCCGTATTTGCAATTATAGGAGGACTAATTCATTTATTTCAACTATTTACAGAAACATCTATAAATAGACAAATACTAAAGGTACAATTCCTGGTTAGTATGATATTTGTGCAGAGCTGATTGATTCAGGGTTCGCAGCACTACTGTTTTACCGGCAATACTGCACAATTCCTCTCTAAAATGTCTAAAATAATATTACAATATAAAAAATATTTTCATTAAAAATCGCGATGAATAAAAAAGAAAATAACGGCCAAATAAGTTAAACCAAGGGAGATGAGGGGGTAGACCCCCCTCCCAATACCCTGAAAAAAATTAAAAAATATTCGTATGACAGCAATTCTACTTGTTTCCAAGACAGGAATTGAACGTTTTAGTTTTAATTTGATCTTAATTAGTCATTAAAATTAAAGTTTATTTCGATTATTAACAACTAATAAGGTATATTTTATCACGCTTTGTTATACATGCTTTTCTATTTGTCTTCCCGGGCAAAATACTGCTAATCAAAGTTCGACCACTTTCTGATTAGGTAGAGTGCTGAAATTTTCCGGATAACTCAGAACCACATTTTTCGTTTTTTATATCTGAAACGTTCTTAACTTTCTCATTAACCTCGTTTGAAATCTTCCCTAATTTCAGGGGCCTTGAGGCCGTTAGTTTCTTCTCTTTCATAAAACGTGTTTTTTTATAAAAAAAGTTATTTTAATGCTTTAATATTATTTATCGATACAACCAACAGTAATGAAAATCTCTTATTTTAATGCCTTATTTAATGAGAAATTCCATCTGATACATCCCTCTCCCCAAAGCTAAGTACTAGTTATGCCACTGTTATGACCGAAGTAATATTGATTGCAGGCAACGGTAGGGCAGCTATGTATTTTGGAAATCAAGCTCACAACGAAGCGGGATGATTATGATTTACGGATTTGCCCCTTCCTCGACAATCTTTAGAAAGTACAGGATTCTAGATTAGATTAGAATTTCTCAAACTTCACTACTAAAGCGTGTTTTGTGGAATTAAAGGTCGAAGGCTGGTTGCTGAAGAGGTCGCAGTACTGCTGCTTGGCCAGTCCTGTTTCAAAATTCCTCTATAACAAAACTATGAAGTCTAATATAATATTATAATATTAAAATATATTTTATATAAACCACGTTTTATTGAAACGGAGAAAATAACGGCTACGGCCCCTTAATTTACTGAACATTCCAAATATGATTCTTGAAAAAGTTCGAATGAGTTTTATAAGAATATTTCAGATAGTAAAAACGAAAAACGTGGTGTGCACGTTAGATTATAGAATTAATACTTGCAGGTCAATGTACGGATTGTTTCAGGAGGAACCTGCATTTTTTCGCAGAATTTTTGCATTGCGATTGACTCCCGTAAAAGTTATCACCGTGGCTAGTTCCGGTATAGTTAAAACTGGTCAAGAGCGGGCACCTCTTTATGTTCGCTCTTGTCAAGTCCGGGCCTTGTTCGCCGGCTGTGGCTCACGATTTGTACTGCTTGTGGGAAGGGCACTGCATAGAGAAGGCCCAATGCCATCCCATAGAAGGCAGATTTCCGTTTCCACTACGGTCGCATTTCAATCTGTTTTCAAAAATGTCCGCGGCGCGGTGATGAGTGCAATGTGATCTACCATTTTCCAATATTTTGCAGTACAATGTTAGTAATATCGAGGAATAGCATTGATCTTTTATGCATTTGACAGGTCAAATCGTCATGTATGTAAATGTCGACTTAAACCGCTGATTATACGTTATTTCCCCGTGAAACTAGGATCAATTTGTCCGTCAGCGACGCGAGTGGCGACTTTTGTAAACCCCTTTAAATCCGTGGTGGTTGACAACATAGAGGCCGAATTAAGGATCCTCTTTTGTAATATTCATGGCTTGTGGCATCATATGCTCAGCAGTCCACACTCAGCAGTCTTGTCCGGTAGTGTCCACAAATATCCATAGGGAAGAACGATGCCTCGGCAGATTAACTGGCAAAAGCACTCGACCGGAAATTAGAGGATCCGGGTGCGAATCCTCGTCAAGGTGAATGATTTATTTTCTCTGTGGATTTTTCGCACAATTTGTGCATTGCGGATACTCCCGTAAAGTTGTCACCGTGGCTAGTCCCGGTATAAACGAATCTGCAATAATTCAGGATGTGGTAGGGGAGACAATTTTTAAGCATTCTCGTTTATAAACATTAGTAATACGAAAATCATTAGTTTCAGAGCTAAGGCAACGCAAACATTTTCTTTTGGATGCACTTTGCAGTTACCATGGAAACGATTTTTCTTAGGTATCCCAGCCTAATCGAAATTTTAGTTAATTCTCTTTAATATTAAGGTCATTAAATAATTAAGTTTGGACGAAAATGTGCGAAAATAATTGTCTGAAACGATTTACCTTTGAGCTTAATTAAACGAGAGCTTTGATCGAGTATCAACAATACGATTGCGCAATATATAGGCGGATGTAGGGGGGGGGGGGGCACAGGGGCACATGTCACCCCCAGACCTTAGGCACATAGGCAACATTTTTTATACGGCTATCATTACGTTTATTTTGGTATTACGGAGACTCAATCACTTAATTTCATATTAATAACTTTAATAGGAAAATAAAGAGATTATTTCGTACAGTAAATGTTGTATATTGCTTTTAATCTCAAAAATGAGATGATTCTTTGCCTGTAATACCTTCCCTGCCCCCAGAAAAAAATCCTGGCTCCGCCCTTGGTCCAATCCCACCCATTTAGGGATTAATTGTTTCACCGATTTAAGATTGCTTAATTATAGTAGACATCATTTCACCGTTTACCATCAATTTTGGTACATGTACGTATTTTTACAAGAAGAAGGTATCTGTGCCGTCTAATATTTTGTAGCTGGATCCTAGGGCCTCAAAAGACCCCCAGCTGTTATCAAAATGGTATGGATTGGATTCAGTGCAACGGGATCATATTTTAAGTTTTATAATTATTTTTACTCATGGCAGAAAGGTTTAAATTTGTATGTTAGATGGCCAAATAACTCAAAATGTCAAATGATTTAAAGTAATTTTCTTAGTATTTGTTTGAAAACCATATTTTTTAAAAAATAACTCACGCATTCTCCTCTGAAACCAAGTGTGGTATATTTCTTTGAGAACCAGGCATAAAATTATTTTCAAAATGTGATCGAAAAAATAGTTATTAATGCCTAGATTGCAACATTGTGCTTTGTAACAATTTTCTATCCGAAATAACTCCTCTGTTGACTGTAGGGAAAATCATTCCATTTTTCTTTGCTTAATATTGGAAATTAAAGACACCTCATTTATCACCGATAATAGCATAATGTAAATGAGTTAGTAAATGAGGATTGAGTTGAAATTTAATATTATTTTCATTCGAACGTTGCTGACTGAGTTTCCATTGGTAACAAACCCGATTTCGATTTTCATTTTTCTGTTAAGAAAATTTGCTCGAGCTTGATAGCATCTGGCAAGTTTTTGTAAATGCTTGTATGGGAAATTCATTCGGTTCGAGGTAAGAGCATTCCATTTATGGGGTTGGACGCTGATTGGAGGTGGTCGTTAGGGAAGCTACGGCTGTATTCATGAACATGACTGCCATTCCGATGACCAGTGGTACGCCAGCATGTGGGAGATTTTTAGTTGCTTCAATGGGAAATTCGTTCATTTCCATTTACACATTATCTAATGGAAATGAGTTAGTAATTTGAGACTCGCTTAAAATTTAGCATCATATGCATTCGAATATTGCTGACTGAGTTTGAATGCACAATTAGCAATATCTCAGTTTTTGTTTTAGACATGTATTCTGTGGTAGGAAATTATGCACTAAAATGATAGCATCTGGCTGATTTTTCTATTTGCTCGTACGGGAAATTCGTTTGGCTCGAGTTACAAATCAATTCATGAAGGTGGCCATCATGGCAGGTTTTGGATGTACTCATGATAATGGCTGTCATTCCGATGGTTAGTGACATAGCAACATGTGGCTTGTTTTTCTAGTTTTTTATAGGGGAAATTCGTTTGGTTACAGAGAAAAATGTTCCATTTATATAGGTTGCCGCTCATTGGTTGTGGTCGTGAGAGAAGGCTTTTCAAGGAGAAATAGCCCAGATATTGAGGTGATCTTTGGGGATGGTTTCGGCTGAACGTCGTTTGCTTTTTAGTGGTAGTTTAAGATACCTCATCTATCACCAATTATGTATTAACTATTGGAAACGGATCAGTAATTAGTGATTGTCTTGAAATGTAATACCATTTTAATTCGAATTTTCAGAGTGCATGAATTTTGAAGAAAAAAAAACACTGTTACTTTTTCGATTATTATATTGGACATACATTTGGTGGTAATATATACACTAGAATATAAATATAGCTAGTTTATCGAGTTGCCCGTATGAGAAATTCGTTTGCTTCCGGGGAAAAGTGGCCCATTTATGTGGGTTGCCGTTGATTGGAGGTGGTCGCTAAGGCAGGTTTTGGCTGTACTCTCGAACAAGAATTCCATACCGATAGCCACTAAAATGACAACACGTGGCTGGTTTTTCAAGTTCTCGTTCGGTTTCAGTGGAACGTGGCCCATTTTTACGAAGTTGGCCGCTGATAGGAGTGGGCCCTTTTGGCAGGTTATACTCACAAACATGACTGCCATACCGATGGCCACTAACGTGACAAAATGTGGCTGGTTTTCTTGTTAATTAAATTGAAAGTCGTTTGCTTCCCGGAAAAAATGGAATGTAACGCAGGTTTCCGCTATTTGTATTTGGTTTTTGGGGGAGGTTTTGGCTATATTCACAAACACGAAGGCCAAACCGATTGACCACTAGCATGACAACATGTGGCTGGGTTTTCCTATTTGCTAATATTGGAAATTCGTTTGCTTCCGGGAAAATAATGATTACCGTTGACCGCCATTAATTGTAGGTGGCTGTTGCGGCAGGTTTCGGTGCTCACGAACATGGCTGCCATAGCAATGGTCACAAAATGTGGCTAGTTTTACTCGTAGATTATGTTGGAATCTTGTTCGGTTGAACGTTGCCCATTAATGAAGATGGCCACTATTTGTAAGTGCTCATTTCGGCAATGGATGTAATAAAAAATACGACTGCCATATCGGTGGCCACAAACATGACCGCATTGGCTGTTTTTTTTAGTTGTTTACAATGGAATTTCGTTCGGTTCCACAGGAACGTGGCAAATTAATGAAAGAGTTCGCTGATCGGAGGTGGTCATGTTAGGGCAGGTTGTACTCACGAAAACGAAAGCCATACCAATGGCCACTATCATGACATGTGGCTGGATTTTTTATTGTACTGGAACTTTGTTCGCTTCCAGGGAAAGGCGGCCGCTGATTGGAAAAAGTTGTTAAGATAAGTTTAGGCTGAGTTCACGAGCACGACTCCCGTACCGATATTCAACAAATATGACCAAACATGGCTGGTTTTACTAGTTTCATATATTGGATGGTTGGTAGGTATTTGGAGGAGGCGACCGACAGCTGAGGTCATTTGCGCCATGAGGGAAGGGTATGATTGGAAGAGTGGAGAGAAATACCGCGTCGGCGTTAGCCTGCTCTTAACGAAAGGCGCTAAGGGGACCACAGATTAACGTCCCATCCGACGGACGGAGTGTTGCTCTTGAAATGTCCTCCACGCAACATTCAAGCAGGGATCGGGCATTCTCTGAAAAATCTCCTCCACCGCCGGGATTTGAACCCGAGCCCACGGGGTGGGTAGCCAACACGCAAGCCACCACAACAACCCTCGGACACAGCCCTGAGGACGATGACCGAGTCGGACATCGAAACGTTGGCAGATATGGAGTTCCTGACACGGTGGCGATCCCGAGAACTCTTTACCAAGTCCATTCGCCGGGAAAGCACGAAATCTTTCTTAACCCTCGTATATTGGAAATTCGTTCTTTTCCAGGGTAAGGTGGCCGAGGGTAAGCCAATGATTGGAGGTGTAGGTTTGTGCAGGGGTTGTACTCACGAACATGACTGCCATTCCGATGGCCACCATCCAGCCCCATCCGCCCTCCGGAGGTTCGGTGGCCATCGCCGGCGTTGCATCCTGGCCCTTCCGCCGCTTTGGCTTCACGAAAGCGCTGTCCTCCAGCTGCCCTTCGCCTTCCTCATCAGCCTCGGCGCCACCGTGAGGCGCCATGCCCTGCGGAGAATGAAGAAAAAACGATTCGATTGAGTACCTTATCCCACATTCATTTTGCACAGATGAATCGATTATGAGGCATTTTCACGCTCATTACAATGGAGTATTTTCTCAGACGCATTTTTTTTAATATTTGAACAGCAGAAAAATTTTGACAAATGTCTAATCTACATTCTTTGAAAATTTCAAGTAGATGGTTTACTTCTTGAGAACTCCTTACTTCTTTAAGTTTCAAAGAAGTAATAGTGTTCATCATCTCATTCTACCATAGAACGACCATTTTTGAACTTTGAAAGCGAGCTAGGTGGAAGACAACTACCGGCTCGACCAATCCATTTCGTTTACGTTCATCGTAAATAAAATACTATCGGATTCGCCATAAATCTAATGGCGTCGGCTTGAAATGCTCTGGTAATATAAAGTAGACCAAGGGAAATAAATGGCCGTATCTCAAATTTGAATATGTTACCTCAATATTTTCTCAGATGTAATTAAATTATATTCTATAATTAGGAAAATGTTGACAAAGTTTTGATGTGTGTATCATGAAAACTGTAAGATAACATCTAAATTTTCCAAGGAGCAATGCGTCATCAAAAGAGACAAAATGCGAATGGTCAAGGGGATGGATGCGTTCCCTTAACACTCGTTTTTCTCGCAAATTAAATTCCGCTGCGGAGAACTGTTTTCGGTTTTCCGCCGTGGTGATGTGCTGCTTCAGATCATCCGTACCACCAACATTTCGGAGAATGAGTTATTCACCGTCTTCAGGGATTTTTATACTTAGAGCTTCAGTTTAGAACAAGCTTAAGTTAGTGAAATCTCATATTATCAAACTAGCGAATGGCACATGCTGGAATTTTTTTTGGGGAGGCGAAGATGAAGATATGGATTTACAATTGTTATTAAACCATTGATTTACTGTTCACGGGATTTTCAGAATAAATGCATGTTCACTGCTGTAAAATGTTTAACGCCACGTTGCCAGGGTTGATTTCTATGATTTAAATGAATAAATTTGAAAAATAAAAAGAGAAATGGATAAATTTGGATAGAAAAACCCAAAAATGAGGAGAAAACGAAGCGTATAGCAAATTTTAAAAAATGGGATAAAATACAGTATTCATTTTTCCACGCAATGACTTAAATGCTCATCAACTATCTCGGGTGAAACTTAGAAAAAAATTAATGAACTAAAAGTTTTAAATTTTAAAAAATTGAGGTGAGAGAAAGAAGAAAGTGGTAATGTAAGTGAAACAAAAGGTGAGGCATGAAAAGAAGAAAAGCATAAGAAGCAAATTACACTATTAAAATGATGTTTAACAAAAAACGTTATTCTCATGAACTTACAAGAATTAAAAAGGATTCCTATAGTCTGAGGGGGTCTCGACATAAATTGCTTCACATACAACGAAAAATGTAGGGCACATGTTCCACTATAATACTCAATTTACACTTAACATTTATGAAACAATGCAGTTGGTGTGTGCATTTACCGGAGTAGCTTCTAAGAGCGGTAGGATAAGGTCTGTACGAAATTCAATGCTTTTCTCATGGGACTCAATAGGTTAAAAATTATTGGGGTAAAAACAACCTCACTTAGTTTTCCTCGCAAAAACTCATTTCTTACTGCGCGCACACATGACACAAGAAATGCACCCTCTATATTTCATGGCTCTATTTTCAGTTGTTAGGGCTGCGCGCTGGTAAGTGAGTCAATCAGTCAGTCAGTCGGGACACGCTGCTATGTTTAATACTCTTATACTTAGCATCAAATTCGGCAAATGAACGACAGTTTTGCAGTGTGATAATACTTTAGAATGCTTCATTTGCTGTAAATAATACCTTCTGTAAATTTCATCGAAGTTTCTAGTTACATCGGAATAGAAGATATGGCCTTGTTTCATGCTTCCCCAACCTGGCTATTATCTCAAAAAAGTGGCAGGGAAGCCTCATCGTCCGGACTTCGGTGGTCCATGAGTGAATGAAATCCGAAATTGAGCAAAATTTATCCCTGTCGGTTCCACTTTGCACTTACAAAGAAACTAGCTGTTTCACTAAAAATAGGTGAAATGGGTCGAAAAATTGAAGGACATACTCTTTTGAAGAAAATTTACCTTTCTCTCATGTTGCATATTATTCAAGGCGAAAAACTCGGAGGTTGAAATAATTTACAGTGCCTATACACTAGAATTTGATTGTTTTTATGGGAGGTTTTTCCTGGAATTCATGGAAAGGCAAGGAGAACGAGAAAACTTTCAAGTTGTCATTACTACAGGGCGATATAGCACTACAATTCAACAGGAGTACATTCTCTTTAAACAGTTGTAAACTAAACAGATTGGAAACAGAAAAATAATTTACCATGTTACCCTGATTCAGGTGCAAACCCGTAGAATAACATAGAACAATAGATAAACTCTAATTTCTATCTAAAGCATCAGTGGCACCTCTCACTTTGTTAGGAAACTTTTTTTGACCTAGAGTGCATACAATATAAAACTTCCGCAAAGCAATTACGGAGCTTTTATAAGGGTGATATGTAGGTAAAAAAGGAATAAATTGCGGAGGGGAAGAATTAGGCGTTAATTTACAGTGTCCTTAGATCCATAGCGACGCTCATAGAAATAAATACCCAGGGAGCCGAAGTAAATAATTGAAAAAAATAGCGCTAAGTTCGACGAAATTTCATGCTTATTTTGAGTGCGCAATGTGATAGTCATTTCCTACTGCGCTTTTCTTCAATGTTTTGGTTAATTAAACCCTGAAGCATGAAGAAGACATCATTGAATGGAAAATAACATGTGTATGATGCAATAAGCTCAGGATATGTTTGTATTTATCAATGTTGTTCAACAATGGTATTCATAATCATCGATTAGGACAATCTTAATCAGTTATGGGCATTAGTTTTCATGAATTAATATGTTCCAAATAACTACGCTACGATTAGAATAATATTAATAGTCTTGTTGAAAGTGTACATTTGCCTTCACGTAAGGAACGATTTTCGCAATATCGCAATATTTTTATTTCATATGGCACTTTGGAGGATGACTATAACATTTGATAAACATGTATTGATCTCATTATTTTTAATCTGAGAACAGCTGCAAGAATAAAGCTTATTTTATATGCTCAAAATGTAATGGCAGTGAAATACGACCAATTAACGCTTATGTGAGAGGACTGGTCTGATTTGGAAGTATTATTTAAGAAAGGGATTTAGTAAACTGATTTAGGGAAGCACTTTTCACAGGGCTATGGTTCGTTATTAGTAATTTTGTGGTTATATTATGACAAATATAACTCAATACAAGAAGCTCGAGTTGCTCCGCGCATTCAAAATGGCCGCCACCACAAGTAAAAGGACATTAGCGCATCGCTTTGCGGAAGTCACGATGGGGTTATAGTGGCGATCATAAATGTTAACGGCTAGTTTGTCGGGTAATTTTATGAATGTTGTTGTGAATACCCTAACGATCATTGTTTGAAACAACCTGACGACAGAAGGTATCCAAGTGTCAGCGTGAGATTGCGTCCGAACTTCGCAGTGTACGACCGAAAATGGAATTATAAGAGATAATTCTTTTCGCTCACGTGTTTAACCGCGATATAATGGAAACATACCCCTTCCGCACTCTTCTTCGAGCCTAGCAACGGAAGAGGAGTCACTGTTATTGTGAATGGGGCTAGATTTCCATTATATTGTGGCATGGTAGCATCTCGGGTTGCATATATGTAGGTGTTTTACAAAGAAAATTCCGTCGATATTTTTTCGAAAACTAAGGCCCATTAGACGCTAGATATATATATGAGAATTCATTTTTCCCTGGGGCATAAAATACTTCAATGAATACTAAGTATTCCTCAGAAAGTCAATTCTCTCACGAAGCGTTCGTATTTTTGGTTGTATACTCTTATGTGTTAATATATGAATTCATGATTTCATGTATATTAACTTCAAAGAGAAGACAAAGCGTTATAGTTTTTGGAATTTTGCAAGAATCCAGCTCTTGTCACACGACAATTATCTATTCAAATGTCATATTCTATCACAATGCGATGTTTGGACGCAAACTGCTGGCCAAACTTGGGTTTTTCCCTTTGAGAGTCACAAGTTTTCTCAGGGAATACTCACAGCTTCACTGTTCTCGTCCAACAAAATTTCCTCCTCTTATTTAAAATAGCTTTGAGACCACCTCAGGTGCGGCAACATCAGAAATCACCCAATGAATCAAGCATATGGAGTGGTCCTCTTTGCATCATTCGGAGAGGCTCTTCATTTCTGAAGCAGTGGCAGCCCTGCTGTCCTCGTCGCCAACGATAGAGGTCGTCCCTGAATCCTTAATCTCGGAATCCATTTCTGATCGTGTTACGCGCACAGTCGAAATTTGAATGACGAGGCGTGAGGGCCACCTCAGCCAGCCCTTGCAACTGATTCTTGAGGTGTCTTCACACGCTCGTCGAGCGAGTTGTTAGTAGAAATATCACAATATTCAAATAATTTTTACAAAGAAAACGTTACTTTCGCAACAACTTTCCGATAAACGTTGGTGTAAACAGATTTGTTGCTATGATTTTCTCATCATTTACAATTCGCCTTCATTTTGATGATTGCAGCGCTGTCATCGGATTTGGGCGGCCATTTTTCGAACTAATCTCCATATTTACTTTAAATTTCTGCGTAAAAATCTAGATGCGGTTCTAATTACAATAAAAGTTATAATATATTGCATTTTTATCTGGTTCTGAGTTATCTAGATAATTCCAGATTTATGGTAATCGGAAAGTGGGTTAAAATTGAGTTGCAAGATTTGACCCGCACAAGAGGGCAAACAAAAAAGTGTTGTAATAATATAATTTGATCGCAAGTTCGTTATTGTCGTATGAATGGTCATCCTATCAAACTATCTGATACATCAATAAGCCACACTTGGGCCATTTCCGAAAGTAAGTGACAAAAATATTATCTTTGCTGGATACGGAAACCTCCATTACGTCAAAATCACGTCATCAATAGCGATTTCAGGCAAAAAATTGCTAAAAAATTTTACTGAAAAAGCTAACAATAAAAAATGTTGTGCAGAAATTGCTTTTGATCACGCAATATTGATGATTCTTAGTTTCTCCTTATCTAGTGAAGACAGCATTTATGGAATTACCGTTAACAGCCTTGCTAGTTTGTAGCTCTTACAAGGGCTGTGTCCGAGATGCGGGTCTCAGAATTCAATCAATCTTTGTATCGTTAGAGTCCATCGGGAGCTACCCCAAGAGGTTATATATTCAACAGTTTAAATAAAAACGCATTTAAACGTTTACAGGGGAAATTTACACCCTTGTATGTTTGAGCTGTTGTATAGTGGTTATGGTTTTCGTAAGCCACGTCGTTTTCCCCAAATCGAAACTCGTTTGCGGCAATATTTTTCATAATTTCTTCTCACTTTTAATTTTACAGAAGCCTGATCTTCAACATTATTTCCGTGGGTTTCCCTGAAAATTATATTTATATGCGTAAAAATGCTTTAGTGTACATACGACCGCTGATTTTTTCCATTTTTTTCACACGGAAGCCGACTCTCAATTATAATAAATCCGTATCAATATCGTTCCTGTTGACCACTAGGAACTATTAAATAAATGCCATAGGCACAAGCTCAATCACAGGTGTAATAAACTAGAGGTCTTTGCCGGTTATTCGATGAGTTCGTGCTTTTTAGGAAAAATATACCGGGCAGAGCCTCTTAACTCTAAACAATGGAATAAAGAATTGAAATACCCTCTCCCCACATGAAGCAAAAAAAACATGCAGAGGGCATCTAGTAGTTTACTACCTTTAAAAATTTCTCAGATCATTTAATTCGAAACAGATTACGACTTAAAAGATACATTACTTGGATGAATAAGCACAAAACCATGCATTTATACAGCAATATACTTACAAATTCTATACTCCGTGCCTGATTCATCTACACCTACGTAATACCCCGCAAGCCGCCTAAAAGGCGTATAGCAAGGGGTGTTAGGACACCAGACATTTACACATAAAAATGAAGTGCCCCAGGGAAATTACGACTAGCATTTATTATAGTCCTTTGTGATTCGGGGGAAAAAATAATTCCCACATCTATCCGTTCGGCAAAACATCTCTCTTAATTTAGCGCTTCTGTTGGACATGGAAATTTAGTATGGCTCTAATATTATGTTCTCCCCTGTCGCTCTTAAAGATATCCATTCTCAAATTGTGATTGTGACTGAGCATTAGGGAAAAAACACCAGGTAGAGCCCCTTAACTCCAAGAAATGGAATAAGGAATGGAAATACCCTCACCCCACGTAAAGCGAAGAAATTTCTCATTCTGATTGTGACTGAGCGTCAGTTTAAATACATGCTATCGAGTTAAGAAACTAAAATGAGAATAGACAAATCGATATCTTTGTGAGCCTTGTCTTCCTTTCTAGCTTCCTACGATCATATTTTGACTGATGTTTGTAGCACGGATCTTAATATTTTTCTAAAATATGTTTTATTAGTTCCTAATTCCCTAGCTTCTGCTAGTAAAATCCTTGATATCTTTCCCAGTCACGGTAAAACGTTTTCCGTGAGTTTTCGGCCATCTTTCCATCACCACGGGACAGTTACTCCCAATGTTTTATTCATGCTTACCATCTCTCTGTTTCACCATCTATTTCCTGTATGTACATATTTACGCCCATGGCAACCAAGAGTGATAGAAAGCATGTGCTCATGTGAGTGAATGTGTAAACTGTAACGATAAAATATAAAATAAAAGATTTAAAGCACATTTTTTCAAAAAACGATAAAAACGCACAAAAAATAAGATTTTAACCCCTCAACGCCGTCATGCGTACCCAGTACGCGCCCTTTAAATTTCGTATGCCGCCGTCATGCGTACCCAGTACGCTTCCTGACCTACTGTTTATAATATTTTTTCCCCGCCAGATATTGTATGTTAAATTAAAACTAATTACTCTATCTTTTGAAGAAATGTTTTTCCTTTTCAATAAAATATTCATAGCGGTTTTATGCCTTCAAGATTTTTTGAAAATGCTTCAATAAAATTCCGTTTTAAACCAGCGCCTTGACGACTTCGGTCCAAAAACTCAACGCCTTCCTTCAACTGTTCTATCATGAAAACTTCCGCCTATTCTGCTTGAGAGACGTCTAGAAGGGTCAGCTAATTTAGCTTGAGATACGGTATCTTCTAAGCTCAATGCCATCTCTACGTCTTCTCCTTGTTTGTCGTCACCTCGAGCCCCAAGTGTGTTTGGTCCGCCTCGTTAGTCCTAAGCGTCCTAAGCGAAGGGGCCATGTGCTTCGCTCTGCATTTATTTATTTATTTTTTTTTCTGGACAGTAATCAACGAAGATAAGATTCCATCTAAACAGTCAGCGTATACCAGGGCCCCTTCGAGATATTTTCTCGCCTCTTGAGGGAGCTTCTAAACCACGAGGTTCAGTCCACCCAGTCCACCAGAGTCATTCATGCTGTGTGGTGTTCGTTCAGGCAGTGTGCTGAAATTCTCATCGGGTGTACTTCCTGTGTGTGGTATTTTTTTATAATTGGGGATCCTACGAAATGGGAATAGTATTGAAAGGCAAAAAAGGGACTCGGAAGTCTGTTTGTGTGTTAGGCTATAATAAAATCATTGGTGGGGTGAATTTCAAGGACCTGTTATTGCATTCGTACGTAATGGAAAGAAAACGCCATTACAAGTGATGTATGAAGTTATTTAGGAGACTATTGAATGAGGCAGTCCTAAATTCATATGTTGTTCACAGGAAAAACACGTATAAAAATTTGACTTATCATTTCGCGTGCCATTGGGCGAGGTAATATTTTTGAAATATCCAACGTCATACGAACTGTTTGGACTTGGCCGTCACTCATTACACAATTTAGTACCAAGAATCACAAAAATAGATTTCCTAAAGACTACTCCTGCAGCTGGGAAGAAATCAAAGTCTCAAAGGAGGTGTGCAGTTTGTGCGTAACATGGAAAATGAAGAGTTGCGTGTACTGTTGTGAAAAATGTGCAGTGGGATTATGTTTGGATTGCTTCAAATCATGTCAGAGCAGATTTTCTAAGGTAAATCATTTGAATATTTGCATATTGACGTTTGAAACATTAGCATGTGATTACCTATATGAAATGATACGGTAATAATGGAGCAAAGTCAGAGAAGTGGGCGGAAATTTTCAAGTAGGCGAAACGGGTAATCCTATCGAAAGTATCCAATCTGTTATGAAATTTTCAACCCCAAATAACTAAATAACATCATGTAATTGTATTTTTTAAATGCATGGAATGTTAGATATCTCGTAGCTTATTCGAAACCAAATAAAAATCTTTCAAAATTGAAAATTTATTCATTAGTTCATAAAATGAGATACATAAAACAATAAATATTTTTTCAAATCGCTCGAAAAATTAATATATAGTAGCGCATTATATTGCGCATGTATACAAAAATTTTCAACGATACTGATCGTATATTATGAAAGATATAAATTATTGAATGATAGTATACCAAAAAGGCGAAGATTTTTAAATCTCATCCGGCCGCTGAGATGGGATTTAATTAAATGCCTGCCGCGCTTGAGGGGTTAATCACTAGGAGATTGAAACATGTGGAATTTATGTTTATTGCTTAAGCTTATTAGAAACAAATTTATACTGTTTTTGGAAAAAGTGAGTTTTTAAAAATATTTCTTTTTAATTCTATTCTTCTGTTATTTTTTTATTCAATTAATTTTTTGAATTCATTTTAACATTATTTTCATAATTTTTATTAGAAAAGTGAGCCATATTTTATGGCTACTAAAAACTTCAACGCGTAATTTGCGAAAAACAGAAGCCTAAAACAATTGAAGACGCGTTAAGTCAATTGCCGGGTCGCAGGGTAGACGCATCAATCGTTGTGCTAGATGACACGTGATATGTTAAGAAGAATGAAATCGTAAATTTTATTCACCCTGAAGCTGAGCAATCAATGAAATTTAGTGAACATTTATCTGTTTCTCATGCATAAAAATTGCATACAAGGAAAAACTGACGTAAAATATGAGGATTATCCCGCAAATCGACAAATAAAAATCTATCAATTGTAAAAAAGGCGGCTCATACTGCCTATGAAGACCTAGGAATAGTGTAATGCGTCTTCATCTGATTCTGATCTTAACTGACATTTTCAAGGTGATCCGACTATGGGAAGTGGGTGAAAAATCAACTACAATGTCCCATCGATGAAACAGTCAAGCAGACAGAGCAAGTTAAGTAAAAAGCATGTATAAAGGATTGGAATCGGCGCAGAGGTATATATAATTTCTTTTGAGAAGCGTAGCCCTTCTTCTCATCGGATCGTATATTGTCTTTCTGATGACGTATTATTCGCTATCATTACCTTGAAATTTTCAGAGCTTAGAGCTCGTTGCAAAAACATGTGCTTCAGAGGGATCTTTGGTCGTATACCGACTGTATGTTCTTATAATTTGTTTTTTAATCAAAACGAATCGGAAAATCATGCATTTCATTAAATCCCCTACATATTTGCCCAGCAAATTTGCATAATGCTGACGTTAATTTCATCGTTGGTTGTAGTCAAGCATTATAAAATATACGTTTACCGAAAATGGAGTATCAGACAAATCTCCTCAGTAGACGAGTCGCGGGTAGTGACCGAAAGGGTAAAAATTTCCGTGAGGGGTCAAGTCCCCGATGACCCCCCAAAGCTATGTGTCTGGAGCTTGCAGGTTGTACGTTAGTGAACATTTTTCTCTTTTTCACGCATTAAAAATAATTGCATCCGAGAAAATACTGAGGAAAAATATGCTCAAATGTGGATGATGCCGTAAATTGACAAAATCCTATTGGAAAAGGAGAAAAAATTTAAAAGAGTCACAAGAGAATTATTATGAAGTAAGTACCTATCCTCATGGATGCAGAATAAACTATTGCTACATCCAATTTAGAAGTTATAGCTAATCCTGAACTCGAATATTGAAACTGCAGTGTTTTTCTCCATCTTCAAAATGTAAAATTTTTAATATGCTTTAGTTTGACTTTATTTTCACACACAAAATCCTCAATTTTAATCAAAGCGATATCTCAATTTCAATAATTTGGGCAACCAACACAATATCCAAGTGATGATTGGGGAAATCCTAAGGTTTTTAGGACAAAAGTTCATACTATATTCTAGATTTGTGGATTTTAAATGCTATTTTTTTGTGCCCGCTGAAGAGCATAGACGTGGCTATCAATTGAGAAAATGAAATCCGAAGTCAAGGGATACGATGCCGAAATACCATCATTTTCCACCAAACGTGCCTTGGCAAAGTAAACATAACCTATTGGTAGAGAACAAAGGGAAGTGCAGAACAAGTAGAGCTCTCTCCTGATTTTAAATAAAGAGGCAAGGATATAGGTACATCCAATTTTTGGGGATTTCCACCTTTTGTATGTCACTTGAGGATGTTTGTATAGATGAAAGTACAAATACTCGAATATAACGACCAAGCCTGTAATTTTCGCAATCAAACGCTCATCCGTAGAAGCAAGGAATTTTTAAAACACTTTCCCCCGAAGTGAACTCTAGTGATTTCGCAATGCTAATAATGGAAATCGGGGAGAGTTGTCGGAAATGACTTATCTTCCATGTTCATGACTCTTGAATTATGGTCCTCCTATGGGGATTTTCGGATACATTTTTACCGCACTTATGTCTAGGACACTATATCAAATTTTAAGTACTCTCATTAGGCTTGATGAACCTGAAACAAGCAAACAAAAAAATGGGAAAAATCAAATACGCCTGAAGAAATGGAGAACACAATGGATTGGCAACGTGGTGAGACATAGCACTTATGTGGGTAACATAATGGGAGGAAAAATTGATAAGTCCCCACAGGGAGACCATGGGACAAATGCGCAAGACAGGTCAAGAAAGATATGGGGAAAAAAGCTCCAAGGAGGAAAAATAGCAAACTTGGGATCGGGAGCAATGGAGGGCTGTAGTATACCTATCTTAAGGTTGCAATATCATGTTTGTATGTTGAGGAAATCACTGAAATTGTGACAATCTTCCATAAAGGATCAGTTAAAATTATGCTCTTTGTGAAAATTTGGATCATTATATTTAGGCATTAAAACTTTTCACAGGTAATTAAGAGCATGGAAATGAATGGAAACACATATTAGAAAATGGACCGGTAATTATAAAGTTCAAAAAAATATAAATGTAGAGTTGTAGTGTTTTCTTCTATCATCAAAGTGTACAATTTTTAATATTTTTAGTTCGACCATCGTTTCTCACATAAAAATACCCTATTCACGTAAAGTGATATCTCAATGTCAGAAATTCGGTAAACCAACGTAGAACCCCAAGGAATTGAATACCTCAGTCCATCCCGTAGAAGCTAGGTTTTTGCTGCCATTTACGCTCGCCTTAGCATAATGGCACAAATTTCACAAAGCATAGAGCATTTGGAGCACTAAGCCGCTATCGGTGTTTGGAGAAATATATCCTATCTGATGTAATGAAATGAAAACATGATTCGTAGCGTGTTAAACTGTGCCTCACATTGCTAAAAAAAAAAAGCTGCCTACGTTCTACGTCTGCACTTTACAAATTTATCACAGGAACAAGGAACAGAGGTGAGAATGATAAAATGGGAACGAAAGTAATTTAGTAAAACGAAAAATCTTATTTTGGAAATAGTGAAGGAATCGCAGCACATAATTTGTTTACATTAATTCCTCCGTACTCTGCCAGGTTAGAAAAAAATGTCATTACACGGCACAAATTAATGGTAAAAAATAGGGATATTCCAAACAGTATCCTTCTCAATAATTCAGGTGATGAGAAACAATTCCTTTTTGGTTTCTCTGATATAAACAAAAAGGTATCATTAGCTTTGAAATAAAAAGTTTTCTAATTTCACCATCTAGTCAACATCATGAAAAAGAAAACAGATTATCAATTTACAAAACCTGAGGTACACATTACACTAAAACGAAGACAAGTCAATTTTGGGAATTAAATTGCATCCAAGTATAATTGCCAGGGAAAAGCATTTTGCTGCCTTTCACGACTCCTGTCTAGGATTATTTTATATTAATAAACTTTGAATTCATACGGGAGCGAAAAAGATTTTTCGTGGAAAACTATAAATTCGAAGCGGCAGAAATTAAATATTATTGAACAAATTATTTATTCATCTGATTTTATACCTGTATTTATTTTGATGACTCGGTAATTTCTAGCTATTAATTTTTTATTATAACATAATTATACATGATAGACGAGAAAAACGAGAGACGGTAAAATGTCGTAATATTCCATTTTTAGTGTATTTTCGATAAATATTATTACTATTCATATTGTGAATGGTTTTTTTTAATAATACAAATACTTATCTAGTATGTCTGAGGTTCAATTCAGCCGCTCTTAAAATCAACCGCTCCATGGCGTCGCATAGTAATTTATGCACACATAAAATACAATTACATGTTACAATAAATTGAGTTTTATTCAGCTTACTCTAACGACAAATCCCAATATATCTATGTACAATACGCTGAGGGTGGCATTTCAATTAAATTATGCGTCACACTCACAAAAAGTGCAACTGTAGCAGCTATAAGCTGGAAATCATGGGAGATAGTGTGCCTAATGCCATTCATTGAAACGTATCATTTAATAACATTAAGTTTATTTAAAGTATTAATTTCAAATATTATTACAAGCATATTATGGAAACGGGTTTGACATCCATCATTGCTGTTTTTAATTTTTTAAATCTGATGTCTAATGTAATTCACTATTTTTTAGAAACAACCATCGTCATCATAAGTCAACAATTCTAAGATTGGTTTAACGCACCTCTCCATTCCGCTCTCCTATCCGCTAGCCTTTCCATAGCGACGAATTTCTTCTCTTTCACACCCTTTATAAATCATGTCCTATGTAACTCATTCGGGGCCGTCCCTTGCCCTTTTTCCCTTCCACCTGTACTTCTACGATAGTTTTCATCTGGCCATCACGTCTCATAATGTGGCCAACTAAGCTGTCCCGTCCTCTGCTTAAGGTTTTTAGAAGACTTCTCTTTTCTCCCACTCTTCTTAGCACTTCCTCGTTACTTGCACAGTCGATCCACGATACCTCCATCATTCTTCAGCAGCACCGCATTTCGAATGCTCAAAAACGATGTAGTGGTACAAAGATAAATAATTCTAATAATTTTATTTTGCACTCAAAACTCTTAAGCTACACAAGATTAAAAATTAGCTGCTAGAAGCTATTTAAAAAATTCCATTTCTTACCTATGAAAACTGCTATGACCGATTTATCGTATTTTCATAATTAATGCCCTTAGCGGACGGATTTTCTGATGATATAAAAATTATAGTTATGCATAATTTTAATGCTTTTAGGTGGTGGTTACAATAGATTGTAACAAGTGTTTTATAGGGGCCCATAATGAGAGAAAACATCACGTCACATTGAATGCCGTAAAATATTTTCGATATATAATCAGAAACTTCGAAATTGAATGAACATAATGAATTATAGAAACTTTGGATGCAAATAATTAAGTTAACTTCTATTGCTTATAATTCTTATCTTCACCTCAAACCAAATATCTTTAGATTGGTTTTACGCAACTCTCCAATTGATTCCTTCCCTTCAGCCTATTTCTTAATATTTACGTATTTTTTCACTCATCTCTTCGTAGTTCCCTATTTCTTCATCAATACATCCGTCACCACTATTTATAGACAACTAACACGAAGATGTAAGTAGGCTGCCCCGGAAACTGTATAGACAATAAAATAAAACCGCATGGTTCGAGAAGAATGTAAAAAAAAGTTTTTACGATAATTTGATGGAAGTCACTTTTCATATTTCATCGTATTAATTTCGTACCCTGAATCTAATTGTCATAATTGCAATGCCTTATAAATTTGATTAGCTCCTTCCTATTGTTTCTTCATTAGTTCCTTAATTACGTGTCATCAAGGCATACGTGTTTCACATGCGATTTTACATTAGCAAAATATCTCATTGAAACTATCATTCGTAATTTTTATATTCCCACATGATATATCTCATTGAAAATATCAGTCGTAATAATGACTCATTTTATATTTTTACGTAATGATTAAACCTTGAAAATGTGGAATGAAACACATACTCTCACGAAAATATATCAGGGTTTTATTTTTAGTTTATCTCTCGAGCATGTTACAAAATAATATTTTTTGTAATGTTCTTTTAGACTTTTTAGTATTTTTAGAGCAAATAAATGGCTGCACAAGAAAAAACTGCTTCCCGAGAGCCTCAATCCACCCAAGAGTCGCCCACTCTAACAAAAGATAAAAAGATAACAAGAGACTGTAGGTGTTCTGAAGAGACTTCATTACGCCTATAATGATTCCAGCGCCTGCATTGGATTTTGAATGGAATTTCTGGATCCCCATAAATATTTTATTTCTGAAACTGGTGATACTGTTCCCATCATGAAGGAATCCCCTCATTATGAAAATTGCATTGCCATCCAGTTCTGAAAAATTCAGCGCCCTAGCTAATCAGAAAGTGATTGAAATTTGAGTTGCAAGATTTTTCCCGGAAAGGCAAACACACAAACAAACAAGAAAGCGAGTATAAAAATTCGTGGTAAAGAAATGTCCTAGTATAAACAAGACCCCGTAGAGTTTTCGTCACTCAATCAGCCCCGAGGACTTTCCTCCATTAGATAGTGAAGTTTCTTGTATTTATCACGAAAAACTACCAACTCCACAATCAATTCTTTTGATGTTTCATGAAGGACGCAATCTAACAAATTTGTTTGCACTCAAAAGCACTTTGCAACTTTAGGTCACACGTTTTTTCTTTCTGAAAAATTTTTACGAGTTTTTGCTGTCACCAGAGCAGAGCCTCTCTAACCTTTTTACCAAGTAAACCTCCTGTAAACACACAAACTAGAAAGCGAGCATAATAAATGTGGTAATAATAAATGCTGAGAGGAGATGCCTTTCCAGGAAAAATAATTGATTCGACGAAGAAAGAAAATTATGAGAAAGAAACATTTTTTTATTCGACATTTTAAAATCTGCGATGAAAATAACAGTTTTTCTCCATTTAGCATGTGTAATATTCGTAGTAGTACTCCCGCACTGCACCACAAGGTGCTAGTACCGTTGTAGCGGTAGGCACGCTGTAGGACCATCTCGTAGCTGTTGACGAACGTTTTTTTATTCGATGCGATACGACTTTCAAATGAATAAATCGTTTTCCTCCCATTACTAAATGCAATATCGTCACCTTAAATTTGAAACCTTGTGAAAAAAAAAATTTCATAAGAATCAGATTTTTTAGAAGCTAATAGTTGTAAAACCTCGTCCTTCGGATAATACAGTAGAAAAAATCTATTAAATAATGAGTTTAATGACTTCAAAAACCAAACAGTTATTTAAATGTGGTATGACAAGAAAAATAAACATTGTCATGTTCATACTGTAAATTTTGATATTCTTGATTCACGCAGTTTTACATCAAACCCATTATAACCCAAAGTTGCTTCTATGTAACATCAAAAATGTGGACTTTTTCAGCTCTTTTCAGGAAAGATTTAAACTTCGTGTTCTTTTGTGCTGTAAAGGTTAATGGCGAAATATGCAGCTGCCACAATAATTATGATTGAGCAGAAAATTTTCACATTTTCAAAATGAGAAGTCTTGCAATCTTTAAATTCAATCGTGTCAGACGGAACATGATGGAACTACTTCATGATGTATCAGAAAGGAAAGACAATGATAGGTTCCACAATTTATTAAATACTGCAACCGGTTTCAATACATAGAATCGTCATCAAGCACTTCTAATAGAATTATTTCCTCATATATAATACCCCTTTCCCCTTAACTTCCCCACCCCTAATAGCCAATCCTTGACGCTGTTAACCATCCCCCCCAAACTCTCCTCCACCCTTTCACCCCTCTTGACTAATATATATGTGGAAATAAATCTATTACAAATGCCTGATGATGATAATATGTATTGAAACCGGCCGCAGTATTTAATAAATTGTGTAACCTGCCTTTGTCTTTCCTTTCTGATACATCTTGAAATTTAATTTCTTCTAGAAGCAGCCAAGGGTTAGAAAGGGTTAAGGCTATATATTCATGTTAGTGCCAAGAGCGTACGCAGGATCAAAAGTGCGGGGGCAAGCCATGGTTTTTCAAGTTGTAGGTAAGATTTAAGGCATGGAAAAAGTGAATGAAATCAGCATTTTAAGGAAACTGTAACAGATCTTTATTAGTTTTTAAAATTATATGCTTATTTTCCTTAAATATTTTCCTTTGCTTCTAAATAACATCAAAAATGTGTACATTTTCAGTTCCATTCAGGACAGATTTAAACTTCGTGTTATTTTGTGCTTTAAAGTTTAATGGCGAAATATGCATCTGCCACAATAACTATGATTGAGTAGAAAGTTTTCACATTTTCAAAATGAGCAGTTTTGAAATTTATGAATTTTTAAATGTCTTTACATTTGCGAATTTTGCTCCTAGGGGGGGCAGCTGCCCCTCGCTGGGTACGCCCATGGTTAGTGTCCCTGCACTGCACCGCTACGCGACGTGGTAGTACCGCCGCTCGTCCGTAACACAGCAGTTGCCGCGGCAACGCTGAAAGACCTTCTTGGCTGCCTCTCAGCACGCCCGCCTCTCCGCCGGCAAAGACCCGAATCATAGTTCTCGCGCCTCCCGCTCGATTGCGCGTCCAGTCTGTCTAATTTTATGTCGCCCCGCCTCCCCCCTCCGACCCTCCCTTCAACCCGACCACCTCCTCTTCTTTTATGTATTTACGTCTCTTCGCTTGGGATCGAGGGCGACGAACTCGCATGACGATGAAGCCGCCCGCCTCCCTCGAATATTTACTCGGGAGTTGAGTTTCTCAATGCGGTGCGCGCACTCGCAAACACGGTGCTGCTCTTAGACGTCGTCGAGGGGGAGTAGGAGAGGGGGGGAGCTTTTTTTTTTTTGATTGAGGCATCTGTCACCGCGTGGCGCCGTTATCAGCGACGCCGCGTCCCGGAGAGCGCGAAGGGCCACGAGATAAGTGACAATCAGTGAGGAGGAGGAGGGGGAGAGGGAGTGAGATTTATACGGTCAATTGTGAGCGTATAATGCAATGTGCCCGATCTCGCTTGACGTCGGCTTGTCTTGGAGCATCATCCATAGCACACATCCTATCCCACTGAGCCGCCTAAGAAGGCGTGTGGCAGGAGGTGTTGGGACATTGACCATGTGCGTACCCAGCGAGGGGCAGGAGGGGGCAGCTGCCCCCCTCCTAGAAGCAAAAATCGCAAATTTCTTGAAGGAAAATAATATTTTTTCAAGAAAATAATTTTAAAAACTAACATAGAGCTGTTACAGTTTCCTTAAAATTTTGATTTCATTCTACTTTTCCATGCTTAAATCTTACCTACAACTTGGACAACCATGGCTTGCCCCCCCCCCCCCCCGTAGTTTTGATCCTGGGTAAGTCCTTGACACCGCATTCGCACATGACAGTGAAAATTTTTTCGGGTCTCGCACTTCGTATGGTCTTAAAAATTTTCAAAAAGTAAGGAGCATAACATGGCTTTCATTTAAATCTACATAATACCCCGCAAGCCCGCCTAAAAGGCGTGTGGCAAGGGGTGTAAGGACACCAGCCGTTCTTACATAAAATGGAAGTGCTCTAAGGAAATTAGGACTAGCATTTATTAAAGTCCTTTATAACTCGGGGGAAAAACGAATGCCCATATTTATCCGTTCGGCAAAAGATCTGTCTTACTTATTGCTTCTGTCGGACCTGGAAATATGGTGGCTTTTATGCTATTTGCAGAGGGAACTCATGAGCATAGACGTTTTTTTCGCGTTAATTCGAAGTGTGCTAAAGAGAGCTTCTCCTAATAAATTCAGTCTCTCGTGGGAATGATTATGAAGTAGGTAGTTGTCCTTATGGATGTAAAGTAAAATATTGCTTCATACGATTTAGAAGTTTTAGCATTTTTCTGTATCTAATATTGATGATTTAATGTCTGGTTTTTCTCCCGAAAAGCAATGGCACTGATGATTTCTCGGGGCTCACACCGGGTAAGGTCCTCTACGTCTCCTTCCGACGTTTCGATATTCAACTTGCACATCGAAATGTCGGAAAGAGATATGAAGGTCCTCACCCGGTGTAAGGCCAGAGAAATATTCACTGCCATTTTTCGCTGGAAGAAAATACAGACATTACACCATTCAAATTAATGGCCATGGGAAAAAAATCCTTTGATCCGGGAATCAAACCAAGGACCTTTGGCTTTCCGCGGCTTCACGCGGTAGGCATGCAATACAATACATTTACCGCGAATCGCAGCCTAAGCGCTGTAATTGAGTTAACCTTTGGGTAGTAGCTTTTAGGGAGCCATATTCTGTAGAGTTGCCATGCTTAGTAGACCGCGGCACATCTTGCACCGTGACCCTCTCAAAACTTTCCATGTGACCCAAAAGCTAATAAACCTCGGCAGCGTAGCGGTCTAAGCAGTGTCTCAGAAAGTCGAAGACCCATGGTTCGACTTACGGTCAAGGGAAAATTTTCCCCGTTGCAGTCTATGTGAATTTCACCACCGCCGTGACCCTCCGAAAACTTTCCATGTTAGCTAAAAGCTAAAATAACCTGGATTGCGTAGCGGTCTAAGCAGAGGCTCAGAAAGTCGAAGGTCCAATGTTCGACTCCCGGTCCAGGGAAATATTTCCCCATCGCAGTCTATGTGAATTTCACCACTGTTAATATACGGGGATATCAGAATACAACAGGCATGAAATATACCACATTAATAGTCAACCTCTAAAGAGAATGTGCTCAAACCAGAAAGCGCAATTTATCAAAAGAATTTCGTCAATGGAAGGGGAAAATAAGTTACGAAGAAAGAAAATAACCTTTTTTTAAGTAATAAGGATAAGAATAATTTAAGAAAATAGCCTGTTCTGCCGTAATTTTTCAACAATAAATGCAAACGTTGCCGCCCACTTTTCAAGAGTAAATGACGTCATTAGAGTTGTGGTTCATTCTATCGTTCTGAGAGAAGCTTCGTTCACCTTTCTTTCAGGGAAGGAATCGCTCGCAAGAGTGCAAACAGCAGCGAACTGGGAGAGGCCCATGCACAAGGCGGAAGTAGCTGAGCAGCGTTATACCGCTTTACCTGAGTTCAAGACGTCATTAACTCTTCTGAAAAGGATTAAGGTCATAGGCGACGGATCGGATAACGGGAAATACGGGCCTTTCCGTTTCACAAATTCCATCACAATCGATCATAAAGTAGAATTGTCGAATGATCCCATTCATATAAAGCATGTATCACGTCAAACTCCAAGGGTGCCACCTAATGTCTATATAGGCAAGTGCTTTCCAGTACTGTTTGTTCAGTTCAGAAATAGCGTACTGGAAATATGGCACCGTTGCATCCTAGCTGGTGTGCATGTTCTCATGATTGTCGCCGTCCTAGTTTTCAAAATTGATACCAGTAAGATCCAGTAGCCGTTGCCGTCCAATCAAGTTTGCTCGTTGTAACGTTCGTACTCCGATGGCCAATTGCTCATATCTAAGAATTAAAATATAGTTTTTGTCGGGTTTTACTTCGTGTTTTCACTCCATTTAGGGATAAATAAATATTTTTTTAGATACTCTATGGTATTGTTTAAGATATTTTTTCTAGAGATGGTGGGTATTATGTCTGTACTTGTGGGTATTTATATCTGGGTATATATACATTTTCCATTCCTTTCTACGAGTAAGAAAGCTTCCTTCGGCAGCATAACGTCAAACTCAAACAATCCTTCTGTAAGACGCAAACATACTGTGATCGAGGCAAGGGCGTTCATGAGTACTCTGGTATGAGTTTAGATACTCTTAGATATTATTATGATAAAAATATTTTTTTCGATTTTAATAACGAAATTTTCTTCAGATTCTCACCAGGTCAATGGATTTGTTATGGCCAACGTTTCTGTGGCAATATTTGCCACTGACTTAAGGGCGCCAAATGACATTTTCTTCAATACGAAAGTTCCACTACCGATAAATGGGTATATAAATTCCAGCCTAAATGTGGCTCAGTCTGCCACCGCCTTCGGAAAAAAACAACATTTTTTCAAACTCGTCAGTCCTTACTCACCAGTTTACGACTTATAAAAAAAACGGCATTTTCGTAACTTCTTAGAACTTATGAGTTAAAAAAATTCGTTTCGTGCTCTCAAGACATAGGCAGCCACAGAAAGTTTGGCATTTATAAACAATTTACCTGGTGTGACGCCAGTTAAAGAATTCTCCAAAGCATTGGCGCAGCGATGGGGGTTTGGGGGTTAAAACCCCCTCCAGAGCTCAGAGAAATTTAATCCATTTCACTTAATTGGACTGATATTACTAATGGAATAGTGTAAGGATTAATAAAATACCACTCAGAAAGCCGTAAAACTCACCATTTTCAACCGTTTATCTTAAAATTCCGAAATTTATTAATCTCTCACCTACCGGTTATTCTAGTGGGTATTCCATACTCCCACAAACCTCGGTATTAGTTGCACCTAAACCCCCTCAGCCTTAATTCCTAGCTGCGCCCCTGCTCCAAAAAAATCTGCCTTAATGTGTAGAGCAATTCAAAATAAAAATATAAATTCATAAATATACATTAATATATAAATCTTCGCCAGGCATAATTTTTCAATAATTTAAACCTCTTCTTGAGCTCAATGCTTTTTGAGCATGGCAGCCTAGTTGGTACAGCACTGGGATTACTGATCAAAGGGCTCTGAGTTCAATTCCCTGCTGAAGATATTGAACAACCACAAACATAAATCCACGAAGTGCTAGGTGGCCCTCAATTCTAGGTCTCTACACATAAATTTTCCATTCCTTTCCACGAGTAAGACGGCTTCCGTTAGTAGCATAGCAACAGACTCAAACAATCCTCCAGTAAGACGGAAAAGTACTGCGATCCAGGCAAGGGTGTTCTTGAGTATTCTGATATCCTGGAACTATCGCGGAAAATGATCCCGTGAAGCGGTCATTTTTTCACCATCATTGAAGCTACCGCTCGAGAGGGACGCAAAAAATGATCTTGTGATTCAGGACTAATAGGAATTCTTCGTGGTATATTCCAAGCATCATTCAAAACCTGAGCTTCGTGGCAGTTATCAAAGGAACCTGGATAACGTAATGGCATCCGTGGAGGCCCAGAAATTATTTTTCCATTCCTAGTCCCGGTGAAATTTTCTCATCGCATATGAACAATTTTTCTGTTGACGATTTTCGGTGAGAAGCTCTCTCGCATAGAATCGAAAAAACTTTGGATTTTTTTCGAATAGGGCATCACATTAGAGGAAATTGGATGCGGCAATAAGTACATCAGGAAGAGTATTGCGTTTGCAAAGGGAGCGTTCATAGACGCGAAGGAGCTTATGAGAGGATGGTTATGTAAAGGCCTGGTTACACGATGCATTAACACGCACGGGTTAATTTCTAAATGTATGAACGCGATGATGGACGCCAGAATGCACCGTGTTACCTACCAACTTATGCGAATGCATGCACAGAAAATAGAACCTGTTCTAATTTGGTTCATGCATTCGTCACCAAAATCATTCACGCAAACGTACATTAACTCGTGCGTGTTAATGTACCGTGTAATCAGGCCTTGAGAGGTTAAAGAAAAGGCTAGAGAAGATTCTGATCTAGAGTGAAGAGCTTTACGGTGCGGAAACATGGATACTTAAGAAGGGGAACGAGAGAAGACTGGAGGCGTTCGAGATCTGGAGAAGAAAGGAGAAGGTGAAGTCGAGAGAGAGGAGAAATAAAGACGTGGGGGACACGGTGGGTGAACAGATGCATCTTCTAGATGAGATACGGAGGAGATAGAAGGTATGCATGAAGGGAATACTTAGTGGGAGGGGATAATGAAAACAGCGTTAGAGAAGAGAATGTTCGGTAAACGAGGGAGAGGAAGAAAGAGAATAGGATTTTTAAATAGAATGAAAGGAAGCAGGCTTTAGTGTGAATTGAAGAGGAAAGTCCATGAGGGAACGGCAAACCGTCAGAAAACTCCAAAGAAATCTGCCTCAATGGGTAGGATACTTCAAAACAAAAATATAAATTAAATATAAATACATAAAAATTCGCCACGTATAATTTTTCAATAATTTGAATCTCTTTTCTTGAGCTCAATGCTTGTTGAGAATGGTAGTCTAGTTGGTACAGGCCTAGGATTCCCTATCAAAGGGCTCTGGGTTCATGTCCCTGCTGAAGATATTGAGCACTCGCAAACATAAATCCATGAAGTGCTAGCTGGCCCTCAATTCCAGATCGTCGCATACCGAATTCGCGAAATTGAAATATCTGCTTCTTAATCCGGGCCTAAATCCTTGCTTTTGGTGGGTGAGTTAACGAGTGAGATATTCACGTTTAATCAGGGAGGGAATGGGTGTAATAGTTGATGGATCACGCATCAAAAATCAATCATTATTTAATATGGTAGTCCCTATTTATACCAACCCGGATTTAATAGCAGATATATAGGTGAAAGATATTGATGATGGTTACCCCAAATGAATGAATCTTTATTTTGAATATATTTTAGAGAAAAATAAAGATTCATCAAATGTACTTACTGTGGATTGGTCTTCGGTGGAAAAAGAGTAAGAATTCGCATCAAAAATCAATTTCCATTTCAAATGGTAGTCCCCACATATACCAACCATATTCCCACGAGGGGTGAACGATACGTCAAATGTGCTAGAAATAGCTCCTCGGGCGAAAAATAGAAATATTTCGAATCAAAAATCAATTTTTATTTCACAGAGTAGTCACTTTATAAACCGACCAGGGTACGGACAGATTTACAAGGTTTTATAAGAGGATTTTGCAATGCAATTTCAGGAGATGGTGGGGTAGAAAATTTTATCCATTTTTTGTCCATAGAAATGAGGTCACAACTCCTTAGTTACAGCACTATGGGAACGCAAACATTTATTAAGCTCAAAGAAACTTCCTGTATGGGCGACAGAGAGGATAAATACCTCTTATGAACGAATTTTTACTCTGAGTATATTCTAGCGAGGAATAAGGATTCATCAAATGTTCTGTGGATAGCTCTTTGGGCGAAAAAGAGAAAGGGACAAATTGCTTCGCACTATTACCTCCCTCATGCGGGAACCATTGTGATCTGGAGTAGAATGATTTAATCAGTGACCTACATAAGAATGCAAAGATAAGCGACGAGGTTCGTCAAAATTTCCCTACAAACTAACAGAAAGCTTTTAAGCAGGCTTATACACGGTTTTGGTTGGGAAATTGGAGGCGCTAGACTAAGATTAAAATTTGAAAAGCGACCTCTTTTCAGCGTGGCACAGCGTACATCATTTTGGATGGACATATTATTTCCTGATCTGACCGAAATGATAAAATTAGAGGTACAGACTGCCAAACAGATACGCATAGGTATTCGTTTTTACCACATACTTCACCCTCCGTTTCATCCCGATGCACAGTAGGCTAGAATCGAAAAAAGATGGCCAAAACCTAAAAAACGATTTTTTTGAGATAGGAAGTTGAAACTTCGAAAAATATCAGCAAAAATCTTTGAATAGGTATCTATTGAATAGGTATCTACTTTTTTCTACCTTTATGTAAAAAATTGACTGAAAACAGGCTACGCCATTTTGTTATTTATGTATGGTTAATGATAACAAAAATCTTTAAAAACCCTTCAAATGGAAGAAAAGGAAGTGCTCATTAATATAGTATAACGTTTTTGTCAATAAAACTAACTATTCATGAAACCACTGCAAGAGGACAAATTTGGCTATTTTCAGAAAAAATCTAAATTTGTTCAACTTTGATCTCGAATATATTGTTAACGTGAGGGCGCAGAAAAAAATAATCTGGCAAATTATGTAAAATTTATTTGAGAATACATATGCGAAGTTTCAACTTCTTAGCTCAAAAAATCGTCTTTGAGGCTTTGGCCAGCTTTTTTCGATTCTAGCCCACTGTGCGATGGTTGTTTTGGATATGCGACGGCTGAGACCAAACTAGATTAAGCCACGTGCTAGTGCATTTTCAAACTTTAGGATTGAAGAGTCAGTTTCTTTCCTTGGACCATCCTGCACTTCGGGAATATAGGTTTGGGGATATCAGAAGGCTTTTCCCAGGATTTGAACCGGTAAAATATACACATTTCCCTATACTCTGCACATACCCTGCAAGCCACCTACAGAGGTGTTTAGCAGAGGTATAATTAGTTGTTTCCGGCGTAACTTTATGGAACCTACTTGACATGATGGAAAGTAAATAAAACTTTATTATTCCACATAATTAATTGATGTATGACCTAGTAATACACTACGCCGAAACCTAGGTTGTACATCAAATATCTATGTGGAATAACTAAGTTTTATTTACTTTTCATCATGTTTAGCAGAGGGTGAACCACCACCAACGTGCACAGTAGGATTAAAATTTAATTCCAAAAACGTCCATTACGCAGCATGTACGCTACATATGCACATAAGCATCGTCAACGTATCATAAAAAAATCACCATTAAATCTTGAACTCGTCTATCACTAGATATTATTCATAATATAGCGTCAATATTACACCCTGTTATATGTTGATTGATCCTTACTGAAATAAATGAGGCGGAATTGGCTCCACTGTAGCCAATTCCGCCTCATCTATTTTTCTCTCGCATTTGTTTGCCTATGACAGCTAGACAGCTTCATACAAATAAAGTTTATTTTCTCTTCACGAAAAGTTTTATTTCATATAATTCCTCGTAAAAACACACACAGTACGTCAAAAAGAAATTCCTATGCATTGGTAACATACATATCTTGCCATTTAATTGGTAAAAGGTAAACAAAATTTTATGTACCGGACACTTTTAATTGCATCCCTAAACACCTCGGAGATCTTAAAGAAATTTCAGAATTAAAGAAAGGGGTAACTAAATGCATGTTTTCAGGAGGTAATTAATGTTTTAAAATGGTTATGCTCAATATATTTGGTTTCAATGGATGTGTCTTTGAGAAGTAGGAATACCTTAATATATTAGATATGTTTAATGTTTGCTAGTAGCAATAATATAATTTGTTGTAAAACTTTGAGTGTTTTTATGTATCAATCTGCTATTTTCCGCATTTTATGCGTATGCGTGGAACCTTCTGACAAGCCACTAGCCTTAGGTTAACCGTGTTTGTCAAATGTATTAAATAGATGCATATTACAATTGTTTTAGGTAAATTTCCATCTATTTTGTCCTACAAATTGGGCAAAAGTTAATATTCTTTTATTCGACTTCAGTTCGTACTCACCATCCTTAACCCTCATATGGATTTACAAATTTAGTTACGTTGTTGGATTTTCGGCGCCGCAGCGCGCAGCGGCGCCGCGTCATTTTTTGCTATTATCTTTCAAAGTTAGCCTGAATTTACAATTTTTCTGATTGATAATGGTAAATACATCTATTATCTTTATTTCTCACCGTGTTTTGCGAGATTTAACCCATTCTTGTGGAAGTTATAACAAAAAATCTTGAACGCTGCATTCTTTTCCATTTTTTGCCGTAATGCTTTCTATTTCTGCTCCCTTTGTCTGTTATTTTCGAATGAAAGTTTTAATTTCGTGAGTAATGGTTGTTTGAAATGTTTTTTCTGATGCAGTGCTGGAATAACCCCGCTTAATAATGTTTACATTGTTTATATTAAGAAAAATCAGGGAAACATTTTTTAAGACGCCTTAATTTCATCGAAATCAAAGTGCTTTTCCATCGCTGTTCTCGCAGACCGTCAATCAGCTGACAGGCCCTGTGCCCTTCATTGCCCTGCGTTCCTCTCGCGACTTCCCTTGCGTGAGCCGAGGGACCGATTTCCCTCGGGCAAAACTGGCAGACTGTGAATGATTCGCACAAAATTAACAGTCCAACCAGGACCGACTATCTGTTCTATTTGCGCACGCGAATGAGATGTTTTCCTCGGAGAAAGCAGTTGTAGTCGTGATCCTTGAGATAATTCACACGAAGTGATCGGAGCGAGCGATAGAAAACTTGCGAAGTTTGAAAGTGAATCAAGGATGTTTTTTGCATTCTATAAAGCCATTTTCATTTAAAATGATGTGTCGACTACCAGGCCATTATGACACTAAAATAATTTAATTCTGTTCATACACGTAGATACACACACATGTTTTGCGTCGTTTTGTACCCATTCCCTTGGCTGTAGCACAACAAAGCAAGCCATTATCAATCGGTATGGATACGGCGATTAATTTCTAAAACTATCGGTTCCGGAATATTTAATCGCTGCATGATTTTCAAATGTAAGCCGTCTCCCAAAACCCCCTTAAGAAAAGTACCAATTTTTCCAAACTTGCAATAAAAACTACCATGAGGATCATATTTTACCAAATATGTAAAAGGACATTTTTAAAATTTTTAATTTATATTCCAAACTTACTTTATCCATTCAATTAAAATCATAGTCTTGAGTCAGAGTTGAATTAGAACCGTTTCCTGACAACCACATCACACTAGATTTACGGTGCAGCGCTGAATTAAAGAAAAAATTCTCATTTTCCTTCCTTATGAAATATTATATGAAAAAAGTAACGAAAAAAACGTCGTTAATAGCTGGAGAATTGAGCGACGGATATAAAAAGATAAGAAAATACTTGTTTCTTCATTTTTAAAACTCTATCATAATAATAAGAAAAAACTGGCGAAAGAGCCCATTCTTTGTGTGCCTTAAGGTGTGGTAGTTACAAATGAAGTCAAGAATTTGTTACTGAGGATGGATGATTGCTTTTTTCAGGGTAGGCGGTAGGTGACGGTGGTGAAGCTAAAGGAATCGAACCGGGAATCATAATCCAATGACCCCTTAAAAATAGTCTATGCATTTCATGATGACACGTATTAAATAGCTGTGTAATTCTTCGCTAAAACTTTCGCGGGTACTCGTCATTATGAATAAAAACTTTTGAGTTATGTCGCCGCGTCAATTCTTGGGTGGCCCCAACGTTTCCCGACCGATGCTGGTCGCTTTCTCAAGGGCTTCTTGAATTCATAATCCCTTGAGAAAGCGACCAGCATCGGTTGGGAAACGTTTGGGCCACCCAAGAATTGACGCGGCGACATAGCCCAACATTTGTTCATAATAGCTGTGTAATTAGATTGATATGCCAATCGTTTCAACATGAGTGATAAGTAGTTCACATCTAGTTTAACTCACTCAGCCGGAGCAAAATTTCAACCGTAAGGCTAGCAAGGGTATGCGAAGGTATAGTTCCCACCGAACTAAGCCAAAGGCATGTGAAAATCACTCATTCAAGCTGTGGATCCAGGAATTTCCTCTAGACCACCCCCAAATTCGAGGATTTTTGATTGGCTGTTTCTGATTTTGCTTGGGCGCGCTTGATGCTGATCGCAATTATAACGATCAGGTCTAATGCCGAAAGTTGATTCCGATTGGTTTCAACGTGGTCGGAATTTATTGTGCTTGCAAATTTTCACAGTGTCGAATCCCTAAGAGATCTCAAATTGTTCTCGGAATGAAAATATCCTAACAAAGCGAAATCCGATCGCGTTGCTAGCCAGTCGGAATCAACCATTCCAAATGAAACCCATCGAAATAAATCCGATCAGTGTCAAGCGTACCACCTATGGAAATCTGTGATCTTAAATCACAAGGTAATGCAAAAAGTATTCACCGGATTTAATGAAATAGCAATCAATCTCAGGCACTAGGAAATTATTTGACTGAAACAATACGACGCAATTTCCACGACATTCTTCAGAGACAATAAAAAATCTAAAATTTAATAGATAAAATTATAAAAATGTTTAAATTGAATAAAGAGTAAAATTAAGGGTGAACCGGAGGTGTAACCCCTTATTCGCCAATTGGCGGATTGGCGTCGGTTTCTAGAGCTATTTTCTGGTTAGGTTTCTTCTTTGTGATTGGCTAATTTTAAAGCTTCATATCCCGCGCGTTATAGTTACTTCATTTTTATCAGCAAATCCCGGATTTATTATCGATTTATTATGACCTTTTTATAAAACGTTCGTAAAGCTTTTGAAGCCTTCACGAATGGCATCATTAAAGTTTATACCCTTAGGGACAGAGATCATGAAGTGGATGATGACAATCGTCCAAAATCGAAGTCATATTAATTGTTTTTTTTTCTGTAAAATTATAAATTTTTTATTAATACTTTTTGCTGCAAGTACGAATAAAATTCTGTATTTAAATTGTATTTTTTGCAGTAATTTTACATATTTTTCAAAAATTTAATAGTGTGCCAACCAGGGGGTCCAACTACGGTCGCGCCAAAATTAATTTTGGAAACAGGTCGTGTGAAACCAACGGCGAAGACTAAGAGGGAGTTTACGGAATATAGGCAACATACGAGGTTAAGAACAAAAGAAGAACGTTTACCAGTTAACTACTCGAAAGTAACGGTTACTTTTTAAGAAGAGAAAGAGTGCTGCCTAAGTAGTGTAAGTACCTAGAGAGCCCATCACTAGCCTGGAATCAGCCTCTATTTATTTCCCAGCCCCATGTTGCCCTCTGTCGGTCATTCGCTGAGGCTCAAGAGACGTTCAAGAGACAAGTCTCTCAGGACTCAACAATCACGTTGCTAAGCGGCAGATGGGCGTTTGCGTCATTCGGCCAGTAGGAGGTTTTTCCGGTAGAAAGCCTCCAAAACACTTCAGCAACTGCTCAGCGTGGAAATTTAGGTGAAATGTGGTTTTGGCCTGCTTCCCTGGGAACATGAAATGGACGATTATGCGCGAAATGGTGAACTCAAATCATTTTGGTTTTCTCGATATCTCAGATGCCTATTTTAAGTATGAACCACTCTCGCTCGACCAGTATTTTCCACGATGAATTGTTCTTTAAAACGTAATTGATGATCTTGAAATTCGTCAACATTTACATGTACTTAAGCCAAATTCGAAATTCCACCAAACTGCTTCCTCAAATGTACAATTTGGACATAGGATATAAGATTAAATATCGGGTATCCAACAGAACAAGATAAGAATGCGATTAAGAACATAAATATTGAGGAAGTTCTAATCTCTGAAAATATAGATAATATAATTCAACTTTAACACGATTGCTTTTCCTCGAAAAAAGACAAAAGAAATTTATGTAAATGTTGCAAGTTTGAGATAAAAGTTTGAAAGTTGGTAAACAAGAACATTTTGACAAAGTTCAACTACATGGACCCCGAAAATTCCAAGATGGCAACTTAAGTTTCAAACGAGTAATATGTCGCAAAAAGGAACAAAATAAAAAAACAATCACGATAGAGAAAGTGATAGGCAACGATATCGTCTCGAGGGTATAAGTGAAATTTCGTGCGTTCAGATGAGTTAAAATAGAGTTTTAAGCATATTGCGAAAACTAGCGATGCTCAATTCACTGTTGGGTAAGGTGACTGACGCTATTCCATTCATCCTGAAATCTGCAAGGCCGTAAGTAAATTTTTAAACGAGTGATTCACCACGGAAAAAGACAAATCATGACATGCCGACAGAGTGAGAGAGTGTTGTGTCGTTCCCCAATAGCTGTCAGAGGAATAGGAAACTAAATCGCTACAAAAGGATACGCTGAAAAATGACTACTCTACATACCCTTAATATTTCAAGATTATTATTTTGAATGTTCGTCAAATTTAATTAGAACGACAGTTTCAAACGAGTTATTCGCCGAAAAAGATACTAAGAACGGCCATTTGATAAAGAGTAAAAATCCACTATTAAGCTTGGTTTTTAGTATCCAACAGAATAAAAAACGGATGATATGCAGAACATTAATATTGAGGAAGGTTTCGTTTCAGCACCCTGGAAATTTAAAAATGATTACGCAACTTTTAAGGGATGAATTTGCCACGAAAGACGGCAAAACACCACCTGACGGGAGAAAATTATACGTAATCTTAAGCTTCGCAGCTAGTAATATTCAAATGATTAAGAAAATTGAGCGCGTTGCCTGAGTTCACATGGACTCTCACTATTTGGCGAGCTGCAGGCACGTTGAAGCTGTTCCCTTAAACCAGCCTTAAGCATACTCACCTTAACCAGCCAGTTTTCAACATAATACTTTTGGGGCGCATACGTTTCTATTGCATGGGTAGTATGTCGCTTGTGATAGCAGTAACTTATATACTACATTTAGAACATTGATCAGGTAGACATTAATAATACAATAAGTAATTTTTTTCAAATTTCTATTAGCTTGTATTTTTTCCCATTTGAATTAATTACATGATTATATTATATTTCCATTGCAAAGTAGCTTTATTTATCATATAGTGCATATTTTTTATTATTTTTTTCTTTTGTGCTGAGTGGGCAGCACGTTGTTTGTGATAGCAGTAACTTAAATACTACATTTAGAACATTGATCAGATAAACATTAATAATAAAATAAGTGAATTTTTAGTAATTTTCTTATTATTGCATTTTTTCCATTTTAATTATTATATCATATTTCCATTGCAAAGTAGCAATTTTTATCATATTGTACATATACGTTTTATCTTTTCTTTTCTCATTTTTTCATTTTTTTGACATAGTTGAACAAAAAATAATCTTATGCAACAGTTGATAACTTTTAAAAAGTTGAATAAGGAAAGCTATAGAAAAAACTCATGAAAGAGTAACTTGACTAGGTAGTATATATATATATTATTGGAATTGTTGGATCATAATTGTGTATATCTGAATATACACTATTATTGGTTTCCCTGAGTCTGGATTTAATACGATATTTCGTGAATTAACGGATAACGGAAAGTAAAATTGAAAATGCAAGATCTTGCAAGCATCGCTGCAATGGCGTGCGGAGTGACTGAGCCCGCTGAGTTCTCCCAATCAGCTGTTAACTTCTGATTCACTCACACGCATCGTAAAATACTTCCTTCATTATCCTGGAGCATTCAGGGTAAATAGATTCGACCCTAAAATAGCTAAATCTTTCGTGGTCTATATTCGTCAATATTAATGGCTTTTTGGTGTAACCAGCTTTAGGATTTTAAAATGGCCAAAGTTTCCTATCCTGTGTCGGAGACCTTACCAAGGCCAAAGAGCTATCATTAGCCTTGATAAGGTCTCCGGCATAGGATAAGAAACGTTAGCCATTATAAAATCTTGACGAGGGTCATCCTAAAAAACAATAATATTATCGAGTGGACCCTTGTCAACGTTCACATATATCAATTGAATGGTTTGCGGCGTAACTTCGTGAAATTGCCTCATATTGGAATGAAAAAAAAACTTTGTAAATTTCACATGAATTTTATTAGCACGACCAGTTTCATCGCTGCGCGACATCATCAGGATGATGATGACACCTGATGATGTCGCGCAGCGATGAAACTGGTCGTGCTAATAAAATTCATGTGAAATTTACAAAGGTTTTTTTTTCATTCCAAGTTCACATATATGTCAAATTTGAAAATGTTTCCAATGTGCTTTAACAAATTTTTAATTTTACTAATAGTCTTTTTTCTTATTTTCTTGACCTCTTATTTAATAGCAAATGAGTTTCTTGGGGTTTGGATCTTATATTGAAAAAAATAAAAGACAATTTTTCCGACGTTTTGAAAATCAATCAAAATTATTTCATCATTCAATCAATCAAAATTGATAGCAGATCATGCATTCTATTACTTTGGTAACTATAAGCATTGCAGATAGGGTATCTGCCAAAATTCGTTCTCAAATTTGAAACTTATACCACAGTGCTTTCTCAGATTTAAAATTTTATAGAATGAAAATTCCTTTCTTGGCCTCTTATTTAATAAAAAGCGAGTGTATTGAAGTATAGGTCTGGTGTTTAAAAAATTAAAATGCAATTTTTTGCCGACGCTTAGAAAATTAATAAATATTATTCTTTTATCCAATTAATCAAAATTAATAGGAAACCATATATTTAATAAAATTGTTAAGCACAGTAATGAAACATTTCAGAAAATGTATGTGTCAAAATTCAACTTTCCTTTTCGTTTTTTACCACTGAATGTTTTTTATTACACTTTACATTAAGTTTAGATGAGCAAAAATGAAGGAGTAAATTTATTCCCATAAATCACTTTCCAAAAAAGTAAATACATCAAAAATTGTTAAGTAATCATTTATTATATTTGCTTAGCAACCATGAACAAGAATTGGAAAAGGGTATGTGCCAAAATTTAAGTTCCCTTTTTGTTAATTCACCACTGAATTTATTTTTCATTTGTTTCGTATCATCGAAAAACATAGTTATTGCCCCATATTTTGTCCATATCTCAAAATTCAACCCATTTTCGCATCCCAAGGAATTTTCAATGACAATGAGCACAGTGATTAATCACGAGTACAAAGAATCGTTAGTAGTAATTGATGAAGCTAGGAATCGCGAAAACAACGAATCATCGCGACTAAAACCGAGAGTGCAAAATCTGGAACAAAAATCGTTCGAGAGGTACCTGATATTTTTATTTTATTTTTATGTTATTCCCAAACCTCCGAATACAGCTCTCATAGGCCATCAATACCCAGATGGGTATTCAACAATGAAACTTACACAAACAACCATGCCCTGGATAAGAGAAAGGCGGGACTCGAACCCACGACCTCAAATTTGGCAGGCGAGGAGTTTACCCCGTCGCCACCGAGGCCGGCAACTAAAAGGATTAAGAAACGAAAGCGAAAACGAAAGGGCGCAAGATATTTCGCGAGTTTAATGAAACGGATGAATAAGAGTGAGCGTGCCAAATTTAGCAGACACCGCGCAACTGGTGGGCAGAGTGACTGACTCCCGACGCCTTGAAAGGTACTCTCCCACAGCAGATCTGGACAACCGTTTCACTCACACGCGTCTTTTTAAACTTACGCCATCTTCTTGAATCTTTCAGGGTACATTGAGCAGACCCCATTTTGGCATTTGCAATCCTCCCAAGTGTTAAAATTTTGCGGTATTTTTCAAATTTAGATATTTTTTTACCAAATTATAATCTTGGAGTGTAAGTCTTGAAATTGAAATCCAAGTTTTTCCGAAGTTTCGGTTTTTTTTATAAAACATCATCAGTACTTGAAATGACAATGGTTACATAATTTGATAACAATAAACATAATAAGTTATTGACATTATCGAAACCACAGTCAGTATTAATAAATATGAAGGGTGGAAAGTACAAAGTGAATTTTATTCTCCTAAATCGTGTTCCCAAAAACGTTAATTTCATAATCAAAATTGATGAGTAACCAGTCATTGTATTAGCTTTTTTGCCAGAAACAAGAATTGAAAAAAAGAATATGCCAAAATTGTAGTTTCCTTTTAGTTAATTTACCACTGAATTAATTTTTTTATTTTTTCTGAAATATTGAAAAATATTTTTATAACCCTATATATTTGCTCATATCTTAAAATTATATCCATTTTCACATTCAAAGGAATCGCCAATGAAATGGGCGCAGTGAGTGATCACGAGTTCAAAGAATCGTTTCTAGTACTCGATGTAATGTTATTCTGAGATTCAAAATTGATATTAAATATCTTCTAATGTATATATAGGGGTGAGGGAAAGAAAAGAACTCATTTTATAAAAGTTTTTAACATTTTTGGATTTGACTATTTATCCCTGTATCATACCGTCAACAAAGGTCTACCTCATATACCCAGAAAATGTCAAAATTGTAACTCAAGTTTTAAACAAGTAATAAACAATGAGTACTTCAGAGAACGAGACAGAATGAAGGGAAAATTAAAAACCGGTCGGGAAACAGCTGGTATCCAAAATATTGAGAAACGAAAGTGTTGCACGATGACGGATGATATTTCATGAATTTATCAGTAAGCGTGAGTGAAACAGAGAGTGCAAAATCTGGCGGTCTCTGCGCCACCGGTGGGCACTGTGACTGACGATTCTAGAAGAGCCGAAGTAGCTGTAATCGGTACCTACTCGCTTTTTCAGAGGTATAAAGACATGGTGCACTGAATTATTGAGGCTTTTAAATTGTAGAATTCCAATTTAAAGAAGGAAAATAAAACCTTAACTTACGACAAATTAACTTTTATTGTCGACTACTTTCGATACAGTTTTTACTGCCAACTATACTCGATAATGATACAGTGTAACGATATTGTCGACAATAAAAGTTAATTTGTAGGAGGCAATGTTTTTCTTTTTCTTCTTTTGTATCTGGATACTTCAAAACATAAGTATCGAGCACCTACAGTGCAGACAGGAATACGTCAGTAGAAGTGGATACACACAGGAATCTCGAGTACTATAAATGGTCATTGGAAGTGTGAACAGTTAGAAATCGTGAGTACAGGGAATCGACAGAAGAAGTTGGTACAGTTAGGATTCTAGAGTACCATGAAACGTCATTGGAAATGGATTCAGGTTTCGCAAGTACAGGTAATTGCCATTCGAAGTTCGTCAGTGAGTAATTACGAGTAAAAAGAATCGTTAGAGGTGATGGGTACAGTAAGGGATCGCGAGTATATGGAAAAGTTCTCTTCATCTTCAAGAAAGTTCTCTTAATCATCAAAGAAAACAGATAATTCTTCTAAAAACCTTACGGAGAAGACGAAGAGAACGTTTCCATATACTCGCGATTCCTAACTGGGAGAAGACGGGACGAACACCTAAGTTGGCCACATCATGAAGCATGGTGGCCTGATGAAAACAATGGTGGAAGGACAGGTGGAAGGGAAGAAGGGCAAAGGACGGCCCCGAATGAGTGACGTAGGACAGGTTATAAAGGATATAAAAGAGAAGAAATAAGTAACTATGGAAAAGCTAGCGGAGTTGAGAGCTGCGTCAAACCAATCTTAGGATGAATTCTTCTCGGGTTCTCAGCCAGGTCAATTCTTTCATATAAACCGACGTTTCGAGAGACGACTTGTCTCCCATCTTCAAGGCCGTGTTATTCTACGGAAATTACAGTGTGAAATTGGACTTCCATAGAGTAACACAACCTTGAAGATGGGAGACAAGTCGTCTCTCGAAACGTCGGCTTATATGAAAGAATTAACCTGGCTGAGAACCTGAGAGGAATTCATTAATAGTATTCACCAGGAGAAATTGAAATCGTTTATCAATCTTAGGATAGTAAACTTATAATGTTGATGACCGAGGAATGATAAAGATAAAATGGATTGACCGTGTGCTAAGAAGAGAGGGAGAAAAGAGATTTACTCTAAAATCCTGAAGGAGAAGACGGGACAAAATAGCTGGCCACATTATGAGGCATGATGGCCTGATTAAGACAATCCTAGAAGGACAGATGGAAGAAAAGAATGGTAAAGGACGGCCCAAAATGAATTACGTAAGTCAGGTTAAAGGATGTAAGATACAAGACATAAGTCGATATGAAAAGGCTAAGGAAATGAACAGCAGCGTAAAAACATTCTAAGGATTGTTGCCTTATGATAATGATGGAAAGTATATCTAAAGTTGGTATAGCGAGGAATGGCGAGAACTAGGAATCGTTATAAGTAGTGGGGATGGCTACAGATTGAGAAGTAAAAAGTAATCTCATCTCAGAACTTGATTCTGAAACGTACCAAGATCGGTGTTTGTATTCAATCATCATTATTAGTCAACAATCCTAGGATTGGTTTGACGCCGCTCTCCATTTCTCTCTCCTATCCGCAAATCATTTCATTGCGACGTATTTCTTCTCTTTTACATCCTTTATAACCTGTCCTATATAACTCATTCGGGGCCATCCCTTGCCCATTTTCTCTTCCACTAGTCCTTCAGCGATTGTCTTCATCAGACCATCGTGCCTCAAAATGTGTCCAACTAAGTTGTCCCTTCTTCTGCATAAGGTTTTTAGGAGGTTTCTCTTTTCTCCCACTCTTCTTAGCACTTCCTCGTTCCTTACACGGTCAATCCATTTTAACTTCATCATTCTTCGGTAGCACCACATTTCGAATGCTTCCACTCTTGACTTCTCTGCTGCTATCAACGTCCAAGCCTCGCTTCCATGGAGAAACATACTTGATATGTAGCATGATGATGAATTGTTTCCTTATTTATATGCGTGTAATTTACTTTTTAATCCATTTTATCTTCAGTCGTATCCAATACCGGAAAGTAATCGTAAAGCCCAACTCCACAGCTAGATCTTCTGCTCAGCAGCAGCTGTGGACTGCCGTTTCACTCGCACGTGTCGTATGAGAGCGCCCTCTTGCGGCAGCCAAGTGGGTCACATGGCACCCGAGCGAAAATAAAATCATCGAGCGTTTCGTAAAAGAGCGGTGACCCAGCGAACGTCGTCGTCGGCTGCGGGAAAGGGGATTCAACCACTGGAGAGAGGAGAGAGTTCTTTGGCCTGGCGCCCCACATAATTTTGGCGACAGCCTGGATGGCGACTCTCCACCCCCCCACCACTCGAGTCAGAATCAGCGGATGGCCACGCGATGGTGGTACATGGCGCGGAGTTCAACGAAGAAACAATCATCATAGCTCATCGACATATCCATATTATGACACGACAGGACGGCTTCGGCTGGACCTTGGGTTCTGGAAACTTGTTCAGCTGCTTCGGTGCAATGCAAATCCACCTCTTCAGCGATTTTGATTGTGCGCTGAAGCAAGTGTAATGAAATGGCATATCACGAGTGTATTAGGTACCAGTGTTGACCTTTCCAGTGTGAGCACAGGAGAAGTTGAAACAAATGCATAATGTGTGCGAATAATTCACAGAGAAAAAAATCATTCGCCTTGACCGGGATTCGAGCCCGAATACCCCCATTACTGGTCGATTGCTTTAGGCAGTTAAGCTACCGAGGCGTCATTCTTCCCTGTGGAAATTTTGTGGGCTTTACCGGACAAGGTGGTATGGACTGCTGAACATATGATGCCACAAGCAGTCCAAATCGTGCGCACAGCGCCACAGCCGGAGAGCCGGAGTTTTTTCTCTCTGGATTTTTCGCACACTTTGTGCATTGCGGGTGACTCCCGTAGAGTTACCACCGTGGCTAGTCCCGATATGCTTAAAAACGAAATGCATTAAGGTTTCTTGGGGTTTTCACCGAGTAATTTGATGCATATCTCCCAGCGTTTCGAAAAGCGATTTGCTTTTCATCCTCAGGGGATCATTCAGAAGATCTTCCGGAGGATGAAAAGCAAGTCGCTTTTCGAAATGTCTGGAGATATGAAACAAGTTACCCGGTGGAAAACCTAAAAACCCTTTCAGCACTTAATACGCCGGGAGAACCTAAGTCTTACAAATTGCAACAAAGGCTACTAATGAGCATATGCAGAGCATACTAAATTTAGAATTCTAAAATTAAACAAATTGAATAGAATCACACCAGAGCATGTTTTATGGAATTTTCACCGAACTGCTTGAACCCAATTACCCAAAGCCCAAATTCATTTTACCAAAGGTGCAACTGTCTTCTTCAATACATGGAGTTCCGTCTATTGGGTTTGGTTTCACCTGTCACCGGTGCACTGGAGGCCAGGGTTTTAACGCTTTCAGAGTTCAGTGTAACAAGTTTATAACTCGAGTTCCTTTCAGTTTTCTGCTGGCGCCAAATACGATCAGTGTGCGACAAAATCTAAGTACAAGAAGACATGTGTACCGCCTCCTTTTTATTTATTTAATGCGCTGAAACACGATCATCTTTACTGTGGTTCCTGACATGTTTTCCGGGTTTAAAATGCGTTGTTCTCTGCCCGCTGACAACATTTTTGCCGCCAATTTCGCCAGCATCTTCAGGTCAGAAGTGGGGTTTTTGATGCAATCCCAATGTAGGCATCACACGATCACCTTGACCGTTCATTCTGCCTTCGTTTCCGGGTTTCTACAGCGTTTTTCGTTGTCTGATAACGTCCGTTTCGACGGTATTTTAGCAAGTATAACATCAGCGTCCGCCATTTTGTTATGCACAGGCTTGCAAACTCAGTTCAAAATGTTCATGAAAACAAGTTGAAATACAGAAAAAGTATCATTTTGACAGGCGATACCATTTTTTATTCTATAGAAACATTCCAATGGCGTCATCATGTACAAAATGTATGTTTTTTTTCAAAGAAAACAGTCTTTCCATAGGAATCCCGTTCATTGATTGCCAACCATTGTTGAGTATTGTTGTAGAGCAGTTGTCTCCAGCAATTAATGTCATTCCATAATTTCAGCCCAAAGCGTTTCCTGTAGATAAGATTAATAATGACCGGAGAGAGCTGATGACTGATCATGCTGGCGTTAGTGGCGATTGGGTCACAGATACTACTTATTGGAACTTCACTTGGTTTTTCGCTGAACATTATGCTTCAAAATGATTGTAATAATGAACACACTGGGTGACAATTTTTATAGCAAAGATAGATTGCAATGCACCAATGGATATTGGTGGTTTCAAGATTTTTTTTCCAGCAGAAACGTTGCTCTAAAAGATTCAATGTCCCACTGTCAAATTAAAGCTTCAAGGTCGGGGGGAGTCGGGAGATCCGGACCTCCCCCAACCCCGCGAAATATAAAAACACAATTACTTCCCTTCATAAAAGAAAAAAAATATTGAAAAATCATGAATTTACAAAAGATTACTTCGACAAATGAAGTTTTTTTGATACTGGAACGTGTTAAAATTATTCTACTTAGTACCTTGTTTTTTCCCCTGATTTTGGACCCCCCGAAAAAAATTTCTGGTACTACTCCACTGCACCGTGGAGAAAATAACAGCATTTGAGTTGATTTTTTTCCCTACCGTGGTCTTGCTTCGGTGACAAACTGTTGCTTTCACAATCCACTCTTTTTTTGGTGTAAGTTATGAGACACCCCGATTACTTGAAAATTATGATGAAGGGAAAATTTCCAAAGACAAATACCCTCAGGAGGGCCGGTGCATAAGTACTTGGGGCAGGCACAGAAAGAAGCAGTGACGAACTACAGCATCGTACTATAGGACCTGGCTTGGGAAAGCGACATTTTGGTGGCTGAAATTAATAGACTTATCTTAGGATCAGACTAATAATAAAAAATAAATACCATTGGTAAAAATAATCTTGAAGATCATTCAGAATATAGTATGCAATATCCTTTCATGCACAACAAGCGAATTACGAGCGGTCGTGAACAAATGACCGCACGTAGCACATAAATTTAAAAATCTTATGCTCTGAGAATTTTTCGTTAACCATGATCATTGGAAAGGTCCACATACACAATGGGCCCTTTTGAATTGAACTCATACAAAATCTCAAGCGATCGCAGGTTGAATAGATCTGAAAAAAAAAAACGGAATCAACGTCTACCCGTACCTAACACACCGGAAGCCGTCTCAATAATAAAAATAATAATAATAATATTTATTGTTCTTGGACAAATAGTTCATTAAGAACATAAGATGAATATTACATGCAAAAGAGATCACAAAATAAACCTATATAAAATATATAAAATATTTCCGAATGGAATCCAGCACAACTAACACATCAGGGCATATAAATGAAATCTTGAAGTTAAATAGTCATGTGACAACAGGCATAACGATTATAGCCATTAATATGTTTCGAAATACAACAAAAATTAGGAGCACTTCGTGAGAGGTTTGACATCCTGCGCTAGAACTATCATTAATAAAATCTGTTTAAGCTCGGGGGAAAATGAATTCGCATATCTATCCGTCAGGCAAAATATCTCTCTTTTTTTCTATCATTAAACGTTTTTCTAAACTTGCTTCGTCAGTTTGTCTGTCTCATTGATGGAATCTGGTGATGGACTTTTTAACCCTCACATGGATTTACGAATTTAGTTTTTTACGGCGCCGTGTACAATTTTGCTATTGTATGACAAACTTGGCCTTTTTTGCATGTTTTCTGATTGACAATGCTGGTGACATCTATTTTATTTATTTATCGCCGTGTTCTGCTTGATTCAACCCATTAATGAATAAATTATAGGAATTATAGCAAAAAATCTTAAACGCTGCCTTCTTTTCCATTTTTTGCCATAATACTCTCTACTTCTGTTCCCTATGTCAGATGTTCTCAAATTAAAGTTTTAATTTCGTGTGTAGTGGTTGTTTTAACCCACTTCCTGAAATCGCATCGGCTTTAAAATTTGGCACACTAGCTTGCTTATGAATAAACACAATATTCAATTATCACACATCGGAAATTTTGTTCCATTTAATTAACTAAATATCCAGTTATAAAATTTTATCAATAAATGGAGTTAACAGCTCCGGTTTAATCGATTGAATGATTCACCATTAAAAGTAGAATAAAAATAAAATAAGGTAAAAAAACGTATGAAATGCACTTAAAAGTAAATATAAATAATCTTTTTATCAAAGCGTTGGTTCCGATCCTCACTCACCTAGCAGGCTCTTCCACACTCATTTCTAATAAATCTAATAAAATAATCAGATTTTTCCGAATGATAAAAAGGTTACAATTTAGTATATTTTTTACTGTTTTAGAAAAAGTCGCATGTTTTAAAATATTTTATAAATTTGATTTCCCGTTTCCCTCGGACCTGGTGCAGTTTTAAACAAGGAAAAGTACAAAGGCGTCGCCCTTAGATCGCGTGCAGACTTCGCAGTGTCATAGAAAATGAAATTTTAAGACATAAGTGTCTTTGGTCTAGCGTCCGAAGGGGCATATTTTTCAAGATATTATTGAGAGACAGTACTAGTAAAACGCCTATGTTTACTTAGCCCCCGACACATCAATATCGCAATGGAACGGCAATGTAGTGCCATTCCAATATTTTACCAAGCCTCTTCTTCCGTTACTATGCGTGATGAAGAACGCGGAAGGGGCTATTGTCATCTCTCGCTTTCGCTCGTGAGGGAGGGGACTCCCCCAACCCCTCTACTCCTCCCGGAAAAGGCCTGTGGCATTTTATGGTCACTCTGCCAATTATTACAATTTTTGTCAGCCGTTTGTTCCCTAAGATCATTTTTTTCAAATGGATAGATTAGAAATAAAAGTAACAGAAGCAAGATAAATGGATAGATTAGAAATAAGCAATAGTTTCACTTTCACTGGTAAAACGATCGTTTAGCACATAGATAATGATATAAATTTTTTTTGCAAAAAACATTTTTCTGATGAACTAAAGTAATGATATAAAATTTCTACCTAATAATTTTATAAATAATAATTTACAATCAATTTTCACCATTTTTCTAAATTACTAGCTTCATATACGATGGAAAACGTTGGGCGAATATTCCACCACTATACTCAACACTAAGATATTCGCTTTATATTTAAAATCATAACATAATGAAACTACGAAATACAATGAATTACAGTGAATTACGTTGTAATTGATATTACGTATAAACTGAGTTTTGAGCACAGACTATACAGAGTAGAAGATGCACCCAAATTATCGTTGTATACCAAGAAAATAATTTAGGGACTCTTAAAAAATTAGTATTATTATTTTAAGTCCTCCAGAAAAACCTTATTTTGAGAATATCGAGGATATCTTGGAGACAACGCTTGATCAAAAGCATCTATCCCTCGAAATTGCATCTTCTAACACACTGCGAAGTTAAAAAGCGATAACTTTCCTTGTAAGATGATGCCCTACTTGTCTCTCTGAAATATATCCGTTTTAAATCGCTCAAGCAAACTAAGCTTAGCTCGTAGCCCTCCGAGTTTCTCGCGGCTTCTTATATTTGCAACAGCTGCGTTACGGTCTCTGTCCACTCACTGTTAGCAGTTTTTGGCGAATCTTGCCGCTTTCCTTTGTGTTTTATTTAGTGCATGGATTAAATCTTTCTGCTCCGTATGTTTGACGCGTATTCGAGGTTACGGCCGAAGAGTGCAAAGTAGCAACTTTCTTTCACTTTTTCACCCGAGAAACTCCCCACCACAGGCTTCACGGATCCTAACTTCTCCAGGCCAACTACAGGGAATTTCCATGGAAACCGCGTATTTCGGTTAATATATTAACTGGACAGGCATTGTTTTTTTTATCGACACTGTCGTATGAGAGTGCGGTGTAAGGCAATTACTTTCAGCCAATCACTTAAACGGAATTCTATGACTTGACAAAAAAATAATAATGATATATGTTTGGCATTCCCTCCGCTAGAACGACGGCAACAATCACATTAGTCGCCATGGGAAATAAATACCCGTGGAGTGTGAATCGAACCACGTGCCTTTGACATGACCGGCCACGGTGCATTACCATGGGCGAAGTTTTGGGGGAACCAGGGGTAGCCTACCCCCCTCCACTTAAGTAGTAATTTGTCCGAGAAAAAGGGCGAAACCTGCAGTACATTTAATTAGAATAAATGAAATAACGACAAAAGCTTCAATAAATTTCAGTCTTCGATGGTATTAAAAATTTTGTTTTCAGAGGCTAATTTAAACTAATTATCCTGAGGGACCCGTGGACCTCCTCTGTTCAACTGGGAGGTACTTCATAACCTCTATACCCACTGTAGGGTTGCTGGTACCCCAAACATAAACTCTTAACTTTGCCCATGCATATTTCTACTTTATTAAGTTTCCTTCGAATTTTAATTTGTTACATATTGATAAAAGTAGGCTATCGGATGGTGGCAGCATGAGATTTAAAACAAATGACTGAAAAACCAACCTAATTAAGAGCAAAGGAAAGAAATAGGAAATGGACCTAGAGGGTATAAAAAAACTGCATTAAATCGAATACCATACAGCTAAAAATGAAATTTGAACCGAATAACTCAATTTCCAACTTTCCTCAATAAATCACAGTGACATTAACCAAGAATCCAGGAACACTTACTCTTGAAAATTTTAATACCTGCGGGGAAGATCTTAAAAGTGTCTTCAAGTAGGTCATTCCACTCCTTCATTCATCCATACCGGAAGGATTTTTTCATAAGGTTCGTTTTCTGCTTCTTGAACTTAATTTTGATTTTGTGAATGCTCCTTCTCGTATAGCTAAGGGTGAGTAGAGCATTTGACCTATTTCCTTCCAAGCCAGTCCTATTTAACATTTATAAACTTTGTTAGCGTAGTTGGTCTGGTCAGATCCACATTCTGTCCGAGTGAATTTCTTTTACCGACGCAAGAACTTACAAAGAGTCTTTTAGTCGGAATGATTCAAGGAGTCTAACTTTAAATTAGTTTCCTTACAACCTCGCCTCAATAAGGGCTCATAAATTTAACTGGGAAAAACTTTTTTCTTTTTCTCAAATATTTTATGACCCTATCTTATGAAAAATTATTCTTTGAATAAATTTTTTTAAGTTTATGAAGCAGCTCATCTCCACTGAGGGACATTGTACAAGAGCCATTGCTTGCATGCTTATTCGAAGGCACATTAAATATATCTTCGGTAAAAGGCCCGGCTTTAATATTCTTTATTTCTAGGCAGGGGACAAATACTCATTTTTCTTTAGCTATGTCTCGTCAAGATGTTACTTGCGAATTCTTACGTAGGTTATCACAGTTGTTGCAAAAGAAAATGGATATTATCCCTGGTTAATAAAGGAGGCTATCGAAATATTCAAGACACCTGAAAACATGAATAGAGAAGACGGCTACCCTATCCACAATTCGTGGAAGAGGGTCATACGAGGAAAAAAAAGGAGGTGGACCAATCAACATCCAGTATGAAAAATTGGCGCCAAGAATGCACTATATAAGCCACCAAAAATTGACTCGCGACATCGACCTGAGGATGCCGTTTGGAATACCGGAGAAACTGTCGTCACAAAGAAAATCCACGCGGTGAAACCCAGAAGCATGGAGACATCATCTAGACGCCGCGGAAAACTACGCATCAACAGCACCAATAATGATCAAATTCCCTCAATTTCCACTGAATTTAATGACAAAGTTTATACTACAATCTTCAACACCAACTTGTTAACTATCTCCTACGGAGGAGACATCTAGCGGTCACTGCCGAGATATAAAAATATGGGTATCGAATTTTCAATGGTGCCAAATATCATACCAATCATGCGGCGATGACCGCTAGGTGCCGCTTCCGTCGGTGGCAGTTCGTAAATTATCATAGGAGATGGTCCTCTAACTTCTTCTATTTCTTCTCTTCTCCCACTTCTAGACGGAGAAGTCTGACATCATGAGGTGGGCTCGTAATGAATTCAACTTGATTATTTTTCGCTTTCGAAACTGGCCTACGACACTATGTCTGCCATTTTGCCAGCCATGTGCTCACTTTCCCTCCATAATCCCCCTCAAACTCTTCCACATTCTTAACTTCCCTCATTCTGCTCATTTAAACTCTTACACAATAGCAGTATCAACATGTAGGAGTTCGCATTGGTATGGTGGTTTGAGGACTGGCTTACCAAATAGTAGCACGGGCTCACAGGGGCGCAGCTAGGAATGACGGCTGGGGGGTTTTAGGCACAACTAGTACTGGGGAGTTAGGGGGTATGGTATACCAGCCAGGGGAAGCTGGAGGTGCGGGGCCCTCCCCAGAAAATTTTTAAGATAAATGGTTCAAAATGGGGAGTTTTACGGCCTTCTGAGGGATATTTTTATAATCACTACATTATTATATATTTAATATTAATTCAATTACGTAAAATGGATTAAACTTAAAAATTTCTCTGAGCTCTGGGGGGGGTTTATCCCCCAAAACCCCCCCTCGCTGCGCCACTGCGGGTTCAAATCCGGGCAATGGTAGAGATTATTCAGAGGCTGCTCGATCCCTGCTTGGATACCTTAAGATTAAGCACTTACAGCACTCCGTCCGTCGGATGGGACGCTAAGCCGCGGTTCCCTTGGCACCCTTCGTTAAGAGCATGCTAATGCCGACTCCAGGTTTCTCTCCACCCTTCCCTCTCTACCTTTCCCTACGGAGCAAACAGCCTTAGTTGTCGGTAGCCTCCTCCATATACCATACCAGTATGATTAGATTTTCTTTTTCATCTTATCTTGACCTCATTTAATTAATGATAAAATAATTCCGGAAGCAGAAGTCATGTATATAATGCAAAGAAGTGGTTAGGCAACATTTCAATTTATTTAAAACCTACATCAGGGCTTAGTTTTGCACATATTTGGTATATTTGGTTCAATAAACAAATATGTTCAAAAATAAGCCCTGTTTTTTTTTGCCCTGCACAAACTAAGCCCTGCCCTAAATTTTCGGCGAGAGATGTGCCTGTCTTGACTGTAATTCGTGCATTGTGACGATTAGCATGCTTCATATTGGTGATAAGTCAATCCCTTCCAAGAACCATTGAGGTGGCATGCAGGGTATCATGTCAATGATAAGCTAAGTAAAAAAAATAACACAGTAGCTTAAGTATATTTGTTTCAAAAAACAAATACGTGCAAAAATAATCGCTGATGATGGTTTTAAATAAACTGAAACGTTGTCTAACAAATTTTTTGCATTATATACATGACCTACACTCCAGGTATTATTTTATCATACCAGTATAAGCATTCGATCAATCGATGACAGCTATTAGTGCCCATCGTATCAAGTAGACCTTACGTAGCAAAGATGGCGGCCTTTGCTCACATCTTAACAGCGTTCTCGGTTACCGATGCACTGTATCCCAAACAAATATGGGTTACTGGGACCGCAAGTGTTACAAAAAATTGAGCTTTTATCGAGTACTATAATCAAAGCGATATCTCTCGAGTCGTGTACTATTTATCTGAGAGTATGGTACAGTCGATCCGATAAACATTAGACTATCGCATAAATTATTTGTCTGGTCGTATTAAAATCGCCATTATCCTTACCATGAATCGTAATTCGAGCGCCGTTTGATTACGCCGCAAAGTGGTACAGAACTTAAAATATTATCCCTCTGAGCTTCATCCGTTCAAAACTTGCTTTTTTTCGCTTGAACGCAAATTTTTACTCGTAAAATATGAAAAATGATAGAAAGCATGGTAATATTAAAATAACTTTGGCTAGCAACCAAAAACTGGGGCAGTAATGTTTACCTGGTGAGTGCGAGAGATTCCAAATTTTCGGCAAGAGGTATGCTGTCTTGTATTTCGTGCTGTGTGACGATTAGTATATTGGTCATAAGTCAATCCCTTCCAAGCACCATTGAGGTGGCTTGCAGGGTATTATGTCAATGCAAAGCTGAGTATAAATAATAATATATTAGCTTAAGTATAGCAAAAGGCCTTGTAATCCACAACGGCGAAGTCTGATTTGGTCTTTTATCATCCTAGGGTAGAGAGAATGCTTGAAGATGCGCGTTCTCAAAACTATATGACTGGTTATACTTTCATTTTCTTATGTACTGTAGAATGTAGGGTTTCAAAACATCTTTGATATTGCCTTTAATCACCATACAGTACATTTATGAGTTTTATTGTAGCATAGGTTTTAAGGTATTTTCAGACTGTGGCGCTATCCTAATTGATGGAACAGATTCGTATCGCTAGCATAATTATCTAAGTACCTTCCTGTAATAACATTCGCTACACGTGATCTAGCTCAATGGCTAAGAGGACGCATATCTGTCTCTACATCGGTCTTTCGTGATGACGGATAACTCGCGTAAAACGTAAGCTATAATTTTGAAATTTTCATGGTATGCAGAGTAGACCCTATATAACATTTTCCCGTGCATCAAACATTTAAAAAAATTAAATATGAGTCAATAATTATGAAGTAGAATTATCAAATTTGAGATAAGAGAAATTGTTGTAAACTACCCACTATACATATCCTGAAAATTTCAAAGTGATAACTTAAGTTTTAAATGAGTAATCCGTTGCCGAAAAAAAGACCGGTTGAGCAGGTGTTACACGCCTACCTCATGAGAATGCCATATACCAGGAGCTTACTACAGAATGAGGTCACAACGGGGAAAAGTAGCCCGTTCTCCTTGTCATTACACACCCTAAGAAGTCTTTTCACTAAACCCAATTTGCCGTACCAGTTCTCGCTTCTGAGTTTGTTCAAAGTAAAACAATTCGCTATTTCATCTCTACATATAATTGATTAGATCGACTCCACGCTTTTCGACATAATCTTTCCTTTGGTGAGGGCATTATTGGAGTTGGATTTTCTTTGCCAAAAATTCATTACTCCGCATTTCTCCAAATTTAACGAAAAGCTACTATTTTGCAAACAACTTCATAATTAATTTCCGCAAAGATTTTAGCCTCAATACCTGGTTGTCATTACACGAGCTGAATCATCTTTTCGTCACTATCTTTAAATAACCCAAGTGTACTGCTGACCACCTCACCGATATCATTAACGAACAAAACGAACAATAGTGGGCCTATGAACTTCCTTGCGGAACCCTCGAATTGACCTCAACTTTATCATAAGATACGCCAGACATACTCTACCCTTTGCACTCGGTGGCTTAATAACTCTCTAATTAATAACGCTATCATTCAGCCAGTAAGATATAAGTTATATAAGTTTTTAACCAACTTGACATTGGGCAGTTTATCAACAGCTTCCTTGAAGTCAAGGATAATGGGATCCATTTGGTCGTTTTCTTCTCTGGCCACCAGCGGATAGTGGGAAAAAAGTTCTGATATCGTCTCGCCGGATCGCTCCATCCCGAATCGAAACTAAATTCAGCGAAGAGAGAGCGCTGCAAATCTTTCAAACGAATTAGGTAGGGAGACGCAAGAGACGAGGAGGCTACAAGGATTGATTGAGCTGAAATGAAAAACACACGACCTCGGTAAATTTTCACTGGAAATTATTTATTGGTACGACGCGTTTCGACGCTGCGGCGTCATTCTCAAGTACACTCACGTACATCCTCGTGAAATTAAATAAATAATTTCCAGTGAAAATTTACCAAGGTTGTGTGTTTTTAATTTCAACATGGATTTTCACACAGTTAAAGCCGAATCGATTGCTTTCATTCATTGAGCTATTGAGATACCTGTCTCAGAGATAATCACCGAAGTACAACACTACATTTCCAGGTCCAACAGAAACGACAGCATGAGAAGATTTTTGACGTACGGGAGGGTAATGGAATCCGTTTTTACCCCTAACAATGAAGGACTTTGATAATTGCTAAATAGAAGTCATACACTCAAATTTATAACAAGACGCACCTAATGCTTAAATTATTCTCGCACAGGTTAATAGCTCTTTGTGTCATACCACACACCTATTAAGGCGTCTTGCGAAGTAATACATAGATTATATGAAAATCCTCTGAGAATACAATTTCGAGCCATGGTGGTACACTTGGTCGCAATTATTTTCATCGGTTTTCATCACGAGTGGATGATTCCGTATCCATGACTCCGTGATCAGAATTTGTTGCGATACAAAATTTGAGATCCAATGACAAAAGAAGTCCTCCCGGTAAATAAAGCGTCAGAAATTTATTTGGGACCGGGTGGCTTATCTTATATAGGGAGTATCTGTACGTTTAAATCATAAATACTCTACAGAGGATTCTCCACTCCCATAGTTCCATTGATTCCCAACGGTCGCAATAAAAAGTGGTGCTCCAATCGCTAGCATACAAGTCAGCATATGAATTAGCCCAAGAGAGATACGCTACGCGTTGAATGTAATCGTTTATTGCTCAAACTCAAGCTCAATCAATTAATATTAAGCTCAATTTTATACCTAATAGTTTAAAAAAACGCAGTTAAACATTAACAAGTGAAATCTACTCCCGGTTTCACAGTAACGCGGCAACTGTTCCCTAGTGGAGCCTCCTATAGTAATATAAACTCTATGGTTTAAATTTCCTGAAGTTCTAACAGGTGCAGTGTACATTTGTCACCGTGGTAACGCGATCGCATTGTTTGCACTTGCTAATGACAATTCTCCCACGGCCTATTGTACCGCCCTTCCCCCGTAATGGATATCAGTGTACGTCAGTGGTGTTGTGCCCGCAGGACCTGAATGTGGTCGTCGGCAGGCACACTGCCGCTGCCGGCGACCACGCCACGAGGGAAGGAAGGCCCCTTTCATTCAACTTTCTTTTCGCGTTGCTTGGCTGGTGGCCAGCGGCGGCCGTGCGTGCGGAAGGGAGGGGGGGGGGGTTTCTATGGAGTGGGGGGTGGGTGAAGAGGGTGGGGGTGTGGCAGCGAAAGTCGAAAGATCGGTTACGAGACGGTGGTGGCGTGGATTGCCCTGGAAAGAAAGCTCGAAATGTTATGACGTAACTATCAGATTGTGGATTCGAATCGAAGGCGGTTGCGAAGGGCGTTATTTTTTCAAATATAGGTGTTAGCACTTAACTTTCTTTTATCGATTACAAATGATACTGGTAAATATCAATATCGAGTAGGCCTCCGTGTCGGCCTCCGTGGCGGCGGGGATAAGTCCTCACCTGCCACACTGAAGGTCGCGGGTTCGAGTCCCGCCTGGATAGGTTGCCCATTCCAGGACATGGTTGTGTGTGATCGTGTGTTGTTGATTGTTAAAACTCCCGAAGTAAAGGCCTCAGTGTGCTGTTTTTGGGGGGTAATTGAGATAAATAAATAAATAGCAAGTACTGAAAGGCGATCACCTCTCATTGTATCCACTTCCCCTGAAGGGCCTTTGCACTCGGAATCAACCGATTTTACTGAAAGTAGATTTTACTAGAACTGGAATCGAGGGCTGAATGAATCAACCTTAGGTTAAGGATCAGTAGAGGTCGAGTAGCTACGTGACTCTCCGCTGAACAAAGGTGTGTATCACGTGACGTGGGAAATTTGCACATCAATTGGTAGAACATAAGTATAATAAGTATACATATACGTGGCACTTAACTTTCTGATATCAAATACAGACGATACTAGTAAATATCAATATCAAGTACTGAAGAGCGATTACTTCTCACTGTATCCACTTCCCCTGAAGGGCCTTTGCACTCGGAATCAACCGATTTCACTGAAAGTAGATTTTACTAGAACTGGAATCGAGGGCTAAATGAATCAACCTTAGGTTAAGGATCAGTAGAGGTCGAGTAGCTACGTGACTCTTCGCTGAACAAAGGTGTGTATCACGTGACGTGGGAAATTTGCACATCAATGTGTAGCACATAAATATAATAAGTATAAATATATGTAGCATTTAACTTTCTGATAACGATTACAGACGATACTGGTAAATATCAATATCAAGTGCTGAAGAGCGATTACTTCTCACTGTATCCACTTCCCCTGAAGGGCCTTTGCACTCGGAATCAACCGATTTCACTGAAAGTAGATTTTACTAGAACTGGAATCGAGGGCTGAATGAATCAACCTTAGGTTAAGGATCAGTAGAGGTCGAGTAGCTACGTGACTCTTCGCTGAACAAAGGTGTGTATCACGTGACGTGGGAAATTTGCACATCAATGTGTAGCACATAAATATAATAAGTATAAATATATGTAGCATTTAACTTTCTGATAACGATTACAGACGATACTGGTAAATATCAATATCAAGTACTGAAGAGCGATTACTTCTCACTATGTCAACTTCCCCTGACAGGCCTTTGGACTCGGAATCAACCGATTTTACTAAGAGTAGATTTTACTTGAACTAGAACCTTGGGATGAATGAATCAACCTTAGGTTAAGGATCAGTAGAGGTCGTGTAGCTACGTGACTCTAAGGTGAACAAAGGTGTATATCAAGTGACGTGGGAAATTTGTTCATCAATGGGCCCGTACTCAGCGAGAAAAGGTCACTGAGCTTGCCATGAATGATTCTCCTTAGTACCCAAATTCACAGCAATAGTGTACCGTTAGCTAATCGTACACAAGTCACGTGGCTCAACGCCAAATTACCATTGAGACGCTAGAGGCATGCTGGGGCGAATTTAGTGACGTCACCCGCCCTCGACGAATCCTTACTCCAATCGATTTTGTTTGAACCTAAGGTGGGCTAAATGATTACTTTATGGTATAGATCACAACAGATACTGGTAAATTTCAATATCAAGAGCTGAAAGGGAATTTTCTTTCACTCGCGATTCCTATCTATATCCACTTCCACTAACTGGTCTTTGCACTCAGGATCAGCCTACATCAACCGTAAATCTAGAATTTAATTTATCAAGAACTGTGGGCTAATTGATTACCTTCCGATATAGATGAAAATTGGTACTGGTGCATTTCACTAGCAAGAGCTTATTGTTGGAAGCACGAGCGTCATCACTGGTCGGGTTAGTGGGACGCGTGCCACCCATATTTTGCGGTCAATCTTTCGTCTCGTTTTCGATATAAAATATTGAAGCAATACCATAGTAATACCGAGTTCCATACAAATGGTTTCATCACCATTCTTGTACGACACCAAATTTCGTATGTCACCTCAAGATATCATGACGAGACCGTTTTTCGGCATAAAATATTCATTATATGAGAATTTTGATTTTTAAAATATAGAAAAAGTTACTTGAATCATATTATTTCTTACATCTTTGCCCATACCGCAGATAAATGCTTTTCAGAGCATTATAGATCATGCATAGAACAAACAGTTAAAACTGCAAATTTTGGAAGCGTTAAGAAAGAAGACTTTCTAATCGGTTGAGTCATAATTTTGTACAATAATTAAGGCTACATCAGCAATGTTCTCGTCATCTCAATTTTATTTCTTTGCGGTTCTAGCGACCAGTTTGCATTTATAAACTGTTTTATGTTAGTAATGAGAACAGAATGTTAGGGAGAGATTTTGATGGACTACATTTGAAACAAAGAATAATGTATAGACTAAAAGAAATTAATTACCTACGAAGACGGTTTCTTTTGAACTAAGTTTTGCATTCATTGACCTAGTTACGCACCACACGGGCAGTTGAATGTTTTGTCAGAGATTTTATACGACATCTTTCAAACATAAAAATGTGATGCACTTCATTTTCGGTCCATACGATGTAATACCGCTCCTAATCAATCATTTTAAACAAGCAGGTTCTATGTAGTGGCCACTAATAGCGGCAGCAGGCTCTGTAACGTGACGAAGCGACTTGTAATCTATGGCGCGAGGCATATTGACCTCTTGACGTGCTTTTAATTAATTCAAGCCAATATAGGGCACCTCAAGCGTCAGTGGCTGTGAAAAGAGCCAGCTCTGTGGAAGGGTTACTGGGAAAAAGCTTTCACCAGCAATGCGTAATCCGTATTAAATCCAGAGATGGGTTTGAAGGGTGCAAAACAGCCAAGTCATCCGCTACGACTCCTTTCCAGAATACTTTCACTTTTCTTTCGTTACACGGTCATCCGCTCGTGTAACCTACTCATTGCTTTCTGAAGGTAACCTTACCGTGAGGCTAATCATCCCGCACGGCATAAGAACTTAATGGGACTAGATTCGTAGGCGGATTTAAGGGGCGGGCATGGGGACACGTGTCTCCTCTCCCCCCCAGACGCTTAAAATATAGACAAGATTTTTAATTCGGTTATCATTACGTTCGTTTCATTTTGTGTATTACGGAGCCCCAATCATTTCTGGAGTTTTGGCTTCCCACTCCAGTGGTCCCAGGTTCCGATCCCAGCGGTAGCAATGATTTTTCAGAGATTGCCTGAGTTCTGCATAGGTGCTTTGAGGAGGGCACTTCATGTGCAACATTCCGGTATGGTAGGTATTTGGAGGAGGCGACCGACAGGTGAGGTCATTTGCGGCATGAGGGAAAGGTATGGAAGGAAGGGTGGAGAGAAACCCGGCATCGGCATTAGCCTGCTCTCATCGAAAGGCGGCAAGAGGACCACGGCTTAACGTCCCATCCGACGGGCGGAGTGTTGCGCTTGAAATGTCCTCCACACAACACTCAAGTAGGGATCGGGCAGTCTCTGCAAATTCTCCACCAATGCCCAGATTTGAAGCCGAGCCCGCCGGTTGGGAAGCCAACACTCTAGCCACCACACCAACCCGATCCCCTACAACATTCCGTTTTACGGATGAGACATTATGCCGGGGTTCCCTTGATCCATGCTCATGAAATGGCCGACATCACTGCTAATTGCGTACTTATATACGTTTACATTATTTTTACGTGTTTCATTTTATAAAGTTCATTTGTTGCTTGTTGTATTTCCTTTTTGATTTTCAATGTTTTGCGTTGAGTTGCTACCATGGTTACAGGGAGAAACACAATTGATTGTTGTGAAAGAAGCCATATTAAAATGTCGGGGATAAAGAAAGATAAAATAGAGAAAAGTGATATTGAAGTTTTTATTTCATACAATCGTTTTGATGCATTACCATTGGCACCTTCTGCAAATTTCGAAGCCAGATTTTTCATCCTTTCCCTCATGAAGCTAATGACCTCAGCTTCCGGTCATCTCCTACTAACACCATACATACATTTTTTAATTTTAGTCCAAATATTTTTTAACGAAATTTTTCCAAGTCTCGAACGCTGCAGCCTTATCAATGGCGACGAGATAACACTATCTGAGCAGGAAACAAAAGCTAATCTACGACTCGAATTATGTGTTGACTTTAAATACAATGCTATGAGACCAAAAGTAAAAATATTTTCAAATTTCTTTACCTATAGCTGTCCTGCAGGTAACACGTAAGGAACTAGGACCTCAAAAATGGTTAGAGCAAGCCTGCCAAGTGGAGTACCATCCATGATGGAGGATTTCCAGAATGCTATATCTGAATCAGAGGGTATTCGACCCTGCCTAAGTCCAAGAATATTTGAGGTTGTACTCGGACATATACCAGTTTGAAGAAATATTTCGTTCTTTCCCGGTGAACAGACTTAGTGAAAGCACTTAGAGCAAGTTAACCCGTTAACGCCTAGCGTACCGGCTGGTAGTGCAGTGCTAAACGTACATTTTTTGTCATTTATCGTAATTTATTAGGGTTTTTGAGAGTTTTAAATTGATAAGAATATCTTTAGTAAAATTTTTCCGAAACGTTTGCTATTTTAAAGCCGTAATTAACGCATTTAGAGCCGTTTTAAATTTGTGAATTATCAACTAGCTAAAAAAAAAACGGAATTTTTAGACCAAGCGTTTCAATTTTCTTTACTTACGCCTTATGTACTGTTAATACATGGTTTCATTATGAAATTATGATTGTTATAACATGTATATCTCATATAAAGTATTGTTATTTGATGTGAGCCTAATATTTGGGATGTAATGATGCAAAACATTTTGGTGTACCACATTGGTAACTTTAAGCGGTATCATAAGGCGTAACTATTAAAAAGAATAAATTTTGCACCTAATGATTCCGAATTTCATTGATATATAGATACATGATCACCACAAAAATCGTAGAAACTTTTTATTCAGGCGTTACCGGATTAAATTTCTCACTCGACACTCACAGCCCTGAGGACGATGGCCGAGTCGGGCATCGAAACGTCGGCAGTTATGCAGTTCCTGACCCGGTGGCGATCCCGAGGACTCTTCACTAAATATACCAGTTTTACCAATTAAATATACCAGAACTTTGAATGCTGCAGCACCATCAATAGCAGACTGGCAACTCCATTTGGACATAAAACGTGAGCTTTTATGTATGACTTGCAATATTGGAATTTAATGCACTAAATACAATTCTAAAAAAAAAAAAACTTGAAAAAATAATTACTTCTTTAAGACACATTCTCTCGCATAGGTCCTCACAAAATTTACAAAAGTATTACGGACTACAATAATAATTTTTATGCTGGTAACTATTTCCCTCAAAAAATTGTAGTTGAAACTTTCTGATTTCAACTTTGAAAGGGAAAGTCAGCGCAATTAGATACTTTCAATTCATACCCATTTGCCAAACGTCTGATTTAATAAGAACTGATGTCACTGCTCGATAATTGCCAGTCACTTATACGAAAAAAATTATCATGAGCGAAATTTAAATACTTGACCAGTCCACGGATACTCGCTAATATACTCGGACCTGCGCCAGGTTACAATCCGTTCAACGTATTCAGTGTACCATTTCCCTCATGGATAACAGCGTTGCCAAATCTACGTCGATTCCTCTCTTTCTTGATCTCTTTTTCTTTCCGCCTCTCACTGCTTGCTTCTCTTCAGCACCCGATTGTCCCTCCGCACTAAGGGCTAAAACGTATGATTTCTGCAAAAATGTACGATTTAAGATAAACCGAATCCATAAGTATTTTAGTGAAGTTGCACAACATTACCTACTTCTCGTTGAAGTTCAAAATAAGGCAATTTTATTAAATACTACGCAGGAGAAAATTGAGGATAAATTTATAAAAAACTGTTGTTATTGCTGAATTGGATGCGAATTACCTTATCGCGAGTAATGCTACTTTCTTCACTTCTATTTACAGTGATTGATGACAGCCATTTGGCAACTCTGAGCTTGATACGCTGAAATTAAGTGCAAGAGGGCCTATATAGAGAATAGATTAGATTCATGGATCCAGCCGCGAAACAGGAGTGGAACAGGCAAAACGCCAACGAAGGAATATCATCAATATGAAATAAAGCCCTGGGAAGATGCTGGTAAAACCCTGGATTTCTGAGACAGAGGTGCATTCTGTAGAAAATTTTAACTTCTCATGAAGCATATAAAAAAGCACTCTCCTCCTAAAAAGACCCCAACAATTGCAGCTACCGGAGAGAAGAAAGAGGAGTTCGAGCGAGTGCTTTCCAAAGTAGATTCATCGATACAAGACCGTCTGTTTATCAATAAGAACTTGGAGATATACGCTGTCCACGCCCAAAGGAAGAGGAGTTACTTCCTACCCAACGAGGCTATACCTGAGAACTATGTGGGAACTTGCATACTCAAATGTATCAAAGAGGAATAATGTGCCGAATGGAAGATAACAAACCGCGGAAAAAAGGCACCAAGCGGAGATCGTATCTCCTCAATTCAGCCAAAGAGAGCCTCAGTATGTCTGCCTATCCTGAAGAACGTTTTCAACTCAATGCTCGCCCATGGATACAACCTATAGACTTGGAATAAAATGGCGATGCTGATGATACCCAAGCCTGGAAAGGACAACACCAAGGCGGAGAGCCACAGTCCCATTCTGACGAGTAACGTGGGAATTAAGGTTCGCGAGGATCCTCATCCGACGCTGGAGGGTAACGGAGCATTGCCATAGCTCCATTATGGATTCTCAACACACAGGTGCACCACGGACCCCCTAACACTCCTCAACTGTACAGCAGCAGAAGCCACCAACAGATACACGGCTGCAATGTTCTTGGACATCTATAGAGCATCTGACATGGTTTTGCACGACGGGCTTATGTATGAGCTGAAGAAATTACCAGGGATGGAGCTTTATATTTTGAGAATAATCAACGTTTTCATCCAAAACAGACAGGTGAGGATCAGAGTTGGATCCAAGCTCTCCAGTTAACCCAACAATGTTAACGTGACAACCCGGTACCAACGCCCTGAGTTAGCCAATGAAATTTTTGCAGCAGAAGACTTGGTTCGCCAGGAAATAACTAAATCCTATGATACCATCACAGTAGATGAGCAGTAGATAGTTAAAGAAGTGAATGATTAAAATAATTTGGCTACGGAACCATGCGCTGGCCACATTCCTTTAGGATGAGCAATAGTTGAACTTCGGTTGTACGACGCTCCAAATCCAAATAAAAAACGTGTTCTCAGGAGTGAGAAAATTGAATTCATTTAAAAAAACACTTGCACAAAACTACCTACTTTTCTGCCTTGTACATTAATGATCGATATTCTTCTTAAAAACAAATAAAGGTCCTCCTGTTCCGCATAAATACGGAAAATAATACTTGTCTTATTTTTTTGCTAAAATAAATATAAGCTACCCTAAAGCGATAGTGAATAGAAGTATTGAATTTAATTAAAACATGAGAATGGGGTTAGGCTGCTCATTATGAATCTTGATTGTGAACCGTTGACTTCAAATGAGACTTAAAACAGTTCACCTTAGGCCTACACAATGGGGTGAGCGACATTTCTGTCAGCTGACTAATCTATCCGTCGTACAACTAAGATTAATTTACGTGTAAATAGGTCAGCGTGACTAAGGTTTTTGCTTCGTAACACTGGAAAAGTCGTAAAACTGAAGGTCGAACGATTGGGACTGACTTCCTATGGAAATGCATGTATTTAAGCCGGGCAAACCCACTTTCGTCGTACAAACGAGAGAGACGCACATGCAACTAAAGGTCGTTCAACTGGGATTCCACTTAGAATACAAACACTGTGGATAGAAAAAAGTTGATTGGGTGTTAACGATCCAGCACACTCCCACTCCAGCGATCCGCTCCCCAGCACCGATCCATGATCCAAGAAAAAGCTGAATTACAAGCGTGTTTTTTTATTAACTTGCTTCCTCAGTTCGTCTGCTTCATCAATGGAATCTTTTAATTGATTTTCAACCCACTTTCCATTGTCGATTTTGCTTGAAACTTGGCACACTTGCTTGCTTCTGATGACAATACAATATTCAATAATCAGACTTGTGAAATTTCGTTCCGCTGCGGTCCAATTATTAAATAAAATATACATATGGAAATTAGTTTTTAATTTTCTCAATAGATGGCAATAGTTAAAAATTTTTGGCAGAAATAATTTCAGCAACTCTGGTTTAATCGAATATGAGTGTCACCGCGAACAAGTAGAAAATAAAAATAAAATAAGAAAATATTTCTAAAAACTTTCTTTTTCCAAAAACAATGAAAAATGTACTAATTCTAACAAATAAGCTGGGTGCTGATAATGTTTCGATACTAATATTGCGAGCTAATGTTTACTCACCCAGGCTCTTCTACACATACTTCTAATAATTTGAATCAGCACTCACGCCTAAATCTCCGGGAGATGAAAAGCTTAGATTTTACTATTTTAATGCGTTTTAGACTGTTTATGGACAAAGCGTTTCAAATAATTTTTTCACGTATTTTACCTGAGAACGTATAGTACCAAAAGCGATACGTAATCAGTTAGGAAAAGGTTTAACCTTCATCTTCCATCGCAAAAACAACTAACTGAGGTTTTTCCCCAAATTTTAAGTTTTAAAATGCCTGATTGACACCGTGCATTTGCAGATGCGAAAGTTATGCTTGATAAATAAAAGCAATCTTCAACCCTATACTTGATTATTCAGTACCTTACGTCGAGGCATTACAAGCGACTTCTAATTAGGAGTTTAGGAGTATATAGCTGATAATCAGTAAATTTCTACTAACTTGGGGAATTTATAGTCACCAGGAAATTTGTTGGAACGAGGAGTTTCGTGTGGAGTACATAACTGAAATATCATTTCCAGGAAACCATAAACATCGTATTTGATATTCTAGCATTTTTTGTGGGCACAGCAAGAGTTCTTTGAGCAAATCTTCTAAAATGAGTGGAATTCGCACATTACAAGGTTTCAATAATACCCAAACACGATTTCAGGTTTTTAGTGTTCCTAAGAATTTTCATTTTGTAAAAGATCCAAGGTCAAATTCGTGCTCAGCGACCTCAAAAAACTTGCGTAAGCTCTAAATTGGTTCCAATTGGTTATGGTAAAGAAGAGCCATTATAAGCAACTTTGAACCAGAAGTTCAGGAGTATATGTAGCTGATATCTCATTTCTAAGAAATCAAAAGCATCGTACTTTATAGTCATAAAACATTTCATTAAAGTAAGCTTCTAACATGAGTGGACTTTGCGCAAGACATGATTTCCACAATACCCAAACACGATTCCAGATGTTTTCAGTGTTCCAAAATATTTTGATTTTTTTAAAGATCCGAGGTCAACATATTGATCGGCGACTTCAAAAACCTGTTTTGGTAAACTCTACACTGTCTTCGATAGGCTACGGTAATTAAGATTCATTGCGAGTAATTTGAAACGAGGATTTTACGAGTATATCTCATTTCCAGAAAATCTGAAATATCGTACTTGATGCTCATCAAGCATTTTTTGTTGGCACAAAAGAAAATTTGAACGAATCTTCTGAACTGGTTGGACTTGGTACGTGACAAGACTTCGAGAAAACCCAAACACGATTTCAGATTTTTTAGTGTCCCAAAATATTTTGATTTTTTTTAAAGGTACGAGGTCAAAGCGGATTCCTGCGCCGAAAAAACAAACAAACAGATATTCGTAACAGGATGGGATCTTAATCTACCAAACGGCAATTGGGATGGAAATCAGATTCATTCGCCGAAAAAAAATCGAAAAGACAAATCCTTATTGCAGGGGACCATTATATGAACATAAATTTTGAAAAAATTGGAAATTTTCAAAATTTATATTCAGTAAATTCAAATTGCAGCTTGTGAAGTGACAATTTAGCAAAGTAGCTTGTGAAGGGACCAATGAGATGGAGTGAGATACTGGATGTTTTCCTTATATGGCCCATTAAAGGTGTACAGAACCTTGATAGTATACCGGGTGTAAGTGATCTCTCTGCTGTTTTAATAGAGCTGGAATGGTCATCAACTAACTCAAAGAAAAGATTTAAAAATTCATCTGAAACTATAAAAAAGGAAATTTTATGGGTTTTAGAAACATTCTGCGTAGAGAATTTTCCAGGTCGCTGATTTTTATTCAACATAAAATCCAAAAAATTGGAATTTAAAAAATTTTATGTTCAATACAAATCAGCGGCCTCAAAAAACTGTGCACAGTAGAACTCCAATTATTCGAATCAATTGGGACCTACCCCATACGGATAATCAAAAATTCCGATAATTATATTTTTTCCCGAAAATTGGGGTAGTTTTAAGAAAGTAATATTTTGCAATGGTGGGGAGCATATTAAGAAATGGAATCACTGTCTGAAGAATGGGGTCATATACTCTGTTAAACACAATTTTAAAGAACCAAAAGAAAATATTGAAGTTAATTGATATAGATGGTTTCAACCATTGTTGTAATTCTGATCTTAAATCACTCCGTACTAAATATAATAAATATTTAGTACAGAGTGATAGTATTTTATTTAATAGTAGATTTAACAGCATTATAAATATAACTTACTGTGAATAAAATGCTGAATTGGCTCATTATTGTAGAGAAATTTTTCAAAAAGAGCACAAAATTAAATGTAATAATACACATTCTATGGATAAACTTAACAGTCCTTTGTTGAAAACGTATCTTTACCACAACAAGTATGGTAAAAGATTGTTGAAGCATGTTGTACCTCATACCTTCAATTGTATAACAAAGGCTCTACGTCAGGGGTTCCCAAACTTTTTTGCACCACGCCCCCCCCCCCCCGCTACACATATCAGCTTTCCATTTTGCAATACCCTATTTCCACGGTGCCGTACATACCAACTCTTACTTGCACAAGTACTTGTACAAGTATGTGCCTACTTGATACGGTGAGTAGGTAGATTTTTTTGTTCACTGTTGAATGCGGTAACGCAGAATGGAAAGATTCAATAATTGTATGTATCTGAGGAAATTCTTTTTTTAATTTTTTTATTTATTTCATTTGGGTGTCACGCCCCCCCTGGACTTTCTCCACGCCCCCCAGGGGGGGCACCCCCCCAGATTACGTAGAGCAGGGGGAACCCCTGCTCTACGTAATCTAATATCTTTGGCCGATATTAAAAGAAAAGTTAAAAAAAATGTCTTTACTCGCTGAGCATCTCGGTCAAGCTAAGCTGTTTGACTCTCTTGATCCGTTTTCGTAGAGACAGGTCACGTGACCAGGCCGCTTCACCGTGAGAAGTTGCATGTGTTCACACTCAGGCTGGCACTTCTTCCACCTTAACGCTGTTACAAGGTCATCAAAAGCTTCGCTAACTGACGTTATTTCGCGAGTCTTATTAGTTTTCGGTTTCAATTTTTTTCTGTTAGCGATTCGGATAACCGGCAATTCGCTTGGTTGGAGCTCATGGAACCAGAGCTCCACTGTATGTCGTTATCGTATTTGAGAGAGGCGACCGGCAGCTGAGATCATGTGCGCCGCGGGGCGAAGTATATGCAAGAAAGGGTGGAGAGAAACCCAGTGTCTCCATTTGCCTGCTCTTAATGAAAGTCGCCAGTGGAATTGCGCCTTAACGCCCGATCCGACGGACGGAGTTTTGCGCTTGAAAAGTCCACCACACCTGGGGCTCAGCTAGGATTAAGGCTTGGGGGGGGGGGGGGGGTGTTTAGGTGCAACTAATACCCGTGTGTGTGGGGGTATGGAATACCCACCAGGATAAGCGGTAGGTGCGATATAAATAAATTGCGAAATTTTAAGATAAATGGTTCAAAATGGTCAGTTTTACGGCTTTCTGAGGGATATTTTATCAATCCTTACTCTATTTTATCAGTAATATCTATCCAATTAAGTAAAATGGGTTAAACTTTAAAATTTCTCAAAGCTCTTGGGGGGGGGTTTATCCCCCAAACCCCTCCACCCCCTCTCTGCGCCACCGCTCCACACAACACCCAAGCAGAGATCGAGTATTCTATGAAAGTATTAAAAGAATACAGAGATGGCACTTTTCCACACGTTTATTGAGAGTACGACGCGTTTCGACCGTTAGGTCATTATCAAGTACAATAAACCTGTGGAAAAGTGCCATCTCTATATTCTTTTAATACTTATAGGATGTCATTCCGCTATATTTCCACTATATATGAAAATTCTCAGGTAACGCCGGGAATTGAACCCAAGCCCTTGGGGTGAGAAGCCAACGCGCCAGCAACCACAACAACCCGATCACCCGTGTTCTACTGTATGCTGTACATTGCTTACGTTAGGTCACTGTGCCGAATTTTTCAGCAGTTTCTGCACCACTGTGTGCCGCGTCGCACCACCGCTGCCGCGCTCCGGCGCGGGTCCGGCGTGTTAGGGTTAACCTCGGCGGCGAGCAGAGCACGAGCCGGCCAGACATGGCCACTCTCAGCTGCGGCAAACTCTCACTTGCCGGCCAGGCCGCCACCATCAATTATTCGAATCCGTTAGATTCCGCGCTCAAGTGGGTTAATGGATCGTTCGCCATCCACCACGCCGCTGCTCTTGTGAAACAACTCCCTCCTTACCTCCCCCTCCCTCCCTCCCTCCCGCTCCCCCCCTGTCCCACACCACCACTCCGAGACGACCTTGGCACCGCCCCCTCCCTCCCTGAGATGCTGGCGATGGCTGGAGCGGCAAACCCACCAAGGAGCCGGCGAAAGCGAGAGTGTATGTACTTGCTTATTGCGCGCGGTTGCAACGGTTCGCAGAGGTCGGACATGGTATGTAAAACACGTAATTGTCTCGAATTCAATGGAGATTGGTCGATCCTTTTTTTTATTTCAAATTAACCAATTTCCTTTTCAGCATTCAGCTGTTGTGTTTTTTTATTAGTAGGTTATGATAATAGTTTTTTGGGATCCATTTATCATTGATGCATCAGCGTTTTCAAGTTTTCAGTCCCTTATTAAGTATTTATTATTAATATTAGTCATAGTAACAATGAGTACAGAGTGTGACAAACACATCAATGCTGCGTGAGAAATGCATATTATAGCAATTTTGCATAGTATGAACATTTTTGTAAGTGAAACACATTAGAATTGTTCAGTTAAATTTTTGTGATTTTCCTAATGAGTTGCTGGGTTGCCATGGTAACTAGCAGTTCTCAAAGATAAAAGGTTAAAGTTTGATGAAGAAGTTGAACGTACTAGTAATTTAATCATTTTGTAAAACGTTGTTGGTAATAGTACTTACGCTTGGATTGTTATTGATTGGTCACTAAACAGCCTAATAGGTGTTTACATCACGTGATGGAGTCAACAATGGGCACTTCTTCTTTACTTTATCGAAAAAAGAAATGGAATTCCCCAAAATATAGCTGTTTATTTTCTTTAATTCTGCTGATTAATGGAATCTGCGGAATAATCTGTGGGTTATACAAAGTAGTATCGAATTCCATATTAAATTTTTCCACCGAGTTACGCCTGAATGTGTTTCTTTCAATTATGGTAATCTTTCGGTGGCTATCCCATGAATTTTTTTATTTCAGCAGCTTAACAAACAATGCTCAAAAATAATTTATGAATATCCAAGAGTCTCTTGCCTACCTACGCATATCAAAAAGCAAATTGCATACCTCCACGGCGCTGCGGAAAGTAATGAGCCATCCCGGTCTCCTCAAAGCAACGACCTTAATACGCCTCTGGTTAACAGTTGCTTATTAACGGGCGTGAAAAGAGATGTGGCACTTTTCACTAGTACTTACACTCGGACAATTGTTAAGTAGCACTTAGCTGCTAAACAGCCAGCCCATAAGTGAAATATTTTGGTGCCGGTTGAGGCGTCTGGCAAAGCAAAGATTTGTTTACATCATGTGATGGGGTCAACTACGAGGTTTTAACGGGAACTTCAGTTTTTGAAAAAAATATTTATTCATCTACATTAACTCAGTTTCCTCCAAAATAGTCAGCACTTCTATCAATCCTCGAAACACTTCTCGAAGTCCATTTTTTGGGTTAGCCTTTAGTTATGTAATCGACGTTTTTAACAGCCATTACTGCTTGTAAATCGACGGCCATTTAAGTTTTTGTTAATTTTAAAGTAACATGAGCTCAATTTATGCATTAACCGACCAGCCTCTTAATTTTTCATGGAATATCTAGATCTAAAAAACCTCGAATTTTTGGAAATAGGAAAAAGGCACGCGGAGCCATTTCTTGCTGAATCAACATATTTCAAAAATATCCGATTCCGATGAATAGGAACTAAAATAATGAAAATGTAATAAATGTTGCAGTAATTTTACATGCATTTAGAACGCTTAAAATTAATCCATTCAAGTAAAATGACGGCCGACCCGTCTCGTTTTGCCCTAGGGTATATAAGATGCCAAATTCCCGGTTGCCTTGTTTCCAATGTTGCATATTAAAATTATTTGTGTATAATGTTTAAATACTATGCTACAACGAAAAAATTAAACTCACTCCATCACAAATAAACACATAAATCTTGAAATCGCATTTTATCCAGATTAAATTGATGCATTAATGAATATTGTAAACAATTACAGAGCGATATATAGGTCCATGAATTCCAAGAAAAATTAAGAGGCGAGTTGTCTAGCGCATAAACTGAACTAATTTTTACTTTGAAAATTACATAAATCGATTCATTAACGATTTGAACGTTAAATTTGACTCAGTAAACAGATAAAACGGTGACGAAACAAGCAGATGAAAAATTGATAGTCAGGAATGCAGGGTGTAATGCGAAAAAAAACTAAACGTCGTGAAATTGAGGAGAGAAGGAGGTCGATTAGCGTGAGGTGGGGAGAAGTGCGATAGACAATGGATTACGACGGCGTGTAAAGGAAGAGGGTGAGATACGCTTAAGTGGGTGGGGCAGGTGACGATAATATGGAAACGTTGCATGGGGAAGGGGAGGCAGACTGTTCGCTGTGTGTAGGTCAAGGTGAAGCAGTTATCTTGTGTCCGGGTATCAGGGGTGAGATTAGTGGGATATTAATCAAGCAGTAATAGAGGTTCGGAGAAGGTGGTGAGATTATGTGGAATGATTTGAACCAGTAATGTAACTAGGACTTAGCTTTGTGAGGGATTGAATAGGCCACCACAAAGGGTTGTACTACACGAAATTTTACTTTATAACAAGAATGTATTTTTGGAAAAACATGGCTACAGTTAACACTTGGCGACGGTATATTAAATGGAGAAAAATTTAAGTCTTTTATTTTTGCCACTAAAGTGAAGGTGAACGAATATTTTGTTTAATTTTGAGGGTGCATCATTCGAAGAAACCACTTAGAATCCGTTGCTAGTTAAATGAACACACATGAAGGCGAACGAATATTATTTTATTTTTTGGGTGCACGAATTACAAAAACAAGTTAGAATTCGATACTCGTGCAAATAAGCTACTTATTGTAATTTGAATAAATTAGAAATGTTTATTTTAAATTTAAACAATTAATTACTGCACATTTCAAGCAAGTGGGATACGAATATATTTAAATAGCGTTCCTGAGGATTTTAACGTCCTCATACACCCCATAGTTGCACCATTAGTAATATCCGAGGGCCAACTATAGAATTCGATGACGGCCGGCTAGACACACTCTGCTATGTAGGACGGATTACGTCAACAAAAACATCGAGAGCGACATGATTACATGGCTTTTTGTCGCGAGATGTCAGTGGAAATGTGCCTTCACTATTTATGATCCTCGTTGCCATGGAGCCTCTACTACTAAGGCCACTTTTTTATCGTCCGAATCGAAGTTATATATTTTTTCCTTAAAGATCACGTTATCCAAGCGACTAGAGCTTGGGCTACTGATTGAAGCTGTGGTGTAGCTAGGAATGGGATTTTGGGGATGGATCATATTGAATAGCATAATTCATCGGGTAATAATATGTACCTATAGGAAATTTTGCCCTACATTATATATTTATTTTGGAAAAACATGTCTAAATTTAATATTTGCAAGAGGATATTATGAGTCTTTTAAATTATTTCACCAAAATGAGGGCGAAAGAATATTTTTTTATATTTTAGGGATCTTGGGGGAATATTACCCTTACAATCCCACCCTTCCCCCGCCGGCCTCGGTGGCGTCGGGGTAAAGTCCTCGCTTGCCAAACCGAAGGTCGCGGGTTCGAGTCCCGCCTGGGTAAGTTACCCTTATCCAGGGCATGGGCGTATGTCAATGTCCTTCATTTGTTAATCGTTAACTCCCCATTGTAAAGGCCGAAAATGTGCTGTTTATGGGGTAATGGAAATAAATAATAAAAATAAAAAGTCACGTCACTGGATATAAGGGTCCCGGGTATAAAGTCCATGTGAAATATTCGAAAACCCCGGATAAAAATCGCAAATGTGTTGGGTAGCCGAGGAAAAGGCACTATAGGGCCAATCCTGAATGTGTAAATTTTATAATGGTGTGGCTGAGTACGGGGTGAGCTCTACCATAACCACACTTCGGATTGAATCACAGAGTTGAATTGAATTGAATTGAATCTTTTCCTTTCCAGGAAACTCTTCATTCTTCTAATGGAGCTTTAAATAGCGAAATATTTTGATTGCACGATTTCCAGGAGTAGCACTATTTTATTTTTAGTATTTCGACATTTCAACTGCTTTCTTCCAACAACTCAACACATACTATCCAGTAAATGAGAGTAGCCTCTTTCACCAATTATTTTTACAGTCGACTGTGATCGTTGATGCATATAATTGTGATTTAGAGTTCGAAATACAAATTCACCTTAATAGTTCCGTGTTTATATCCGTCGGCTAATCCTCAAGCTATTCACGATGAAAAATAAACGGCCTCTAACCCTTCCGAATACGAGTTAATGACGTCAGAGTTTGAAAAACCAGGCGACCTGTTTTTTTGCGTTTTTCGGTCCGTCGCCAAATTCTCAAGATATTTGCGATAAAAATCAATAACTCTCAACCCTTCCAGAGATGAGTTGATGGCGTCATGAACTTGTGCTGAGCATGTCTCTGCTTCTTCGCTTCTCCTCGGCATTGCTCATGGGCCTGATGCCGTTCTTTGTTGCATATACACATGTAAGTGATTTCTCCCATCAATTAGCCGTTATCCCGTAACGATTTAATAGCCCAGAACTCAAATGACGTCACCAACTCATGAAAAAAGGGGGACAACTTCAGCGTTTTCTTAATCTAAATTTTCGAGAGGAAATGGCTAAATGGGAAGATTGAATATTCACTGCATTTTTAATATTTCTCTTCCAGACCGCATTCATCTTATGAATTGCGATTTAGAATCCAAGAGAATGACCCCGTTTTTTACGAGAACACTTTCCAGATAACACAGAAATCCCTTATATATCTCGACAATATTGTCTTCATTGAGGTACGAAAATTGTCCATGATAACTTAATTTCCGTCTAGTGGCTTAAGTTGGCCTCAATTTTTCAATACGGGCATTATCACAAGACCCGCTTTTCTACTTCCGATTCCTCCATTCAGCTGGGGCGGATAGCCTCTGGAGCCATTTCGTCTTCTTTTCCTCCTCAACAATGAGGTTGATGGGAAATCAAATTTCTTCTTTCCGGGGCCATTCTCTACATATAATAGTCCTTTCTTCAAGCAAATATCTCTTCCAGGTATAATTTTCTCAGTCTAACTTTTCCAGCCCTCTCCAAATCCTTCCATTAAGGTTGCCATCCATAGGCGGATTTGGGGGGGCACGGTGGTACGTTTATATATAGGATTTTTAACACGGCTATCATTACGTCCAGCGACGCAGCGAGGGGAGGTTTTGGGGGATAAACCCCTCACCCCCCCCCCCCCCAGAGCAAAGAGAAATTTTTAAGTTAAATTAATTTTACATAACTGCATTAATATTAATTAAAGAATAGTGTAAGGATTTATAAAATATTCCTCAGAAAGCCGTATAACTCACTATTTATCCAAAATATATATCATTTTTTGGGGAGGACCCTCGCACCTCCCGCCTACCCTGGCGGGTATTTCGTACCCCCAGACACCCCAGTATTAGTAGTTGCGCCTAAAACCCCTCCTAGCTTTAATTGCTACGTTTCTAGCTACGTCCCTGATTACGTCCTCTTATTTTTGTGTATTACGAAGCTTTTATTTCATTTATAATTTCTTATTAATAAATTAATTTGATATTAAAATAAAGAGAATATTTCGTACGGCAATTTTTGTATGCTATTTTTAATCTCAAAAATGAGAAGACCGTTTGCCGGTCAGACTCTTGTGCCCCGCCCCACCAGAAAAAATGCTGGATCCTCTCTTGTTTCCATCCATTCGGAGTAACGTCATGATTTCTTTTTTATTAATTGAATATAGGAGTGTTTGCGCCTCCCAAATTCTACATAGTACTTCCACGCTGGTAAACCTTGCTGTGATCGATAGTTTTAACTGCCATATCCAGATGAATTCAACTGATTCATGCCCGATTCGATCCGATTCAGGCGTGTGTCCCTCCCCAATTCTACTTAGTACTTCCAACTCGGTAACCCTTACTGTTCTAGATATTTTAACTGTCATATCTAGATGAATTCAGCCAATTCAGGCGTAATATACATTTGCAGTTCTACATATTATAATATAACATAATTATAATTTTAATAAGTTATCTTAAATCGTAGGACGAGTTTCGGCTAACAGAGCCATCATTTGGTACAAAACATCACAGTACATGAGAACATCGCTTATATTCGTTTGAGGAAGAGGTGGAGGAGGATTTGACAAGTTTGAGGAAGGGGTAGGTAATAGACGTACAGTGGGGAGACAGCGAGAACAGACAACCAAGAAGATACGAAAAAACAGGGAAAAAACCAACGTTCTTCAACAGCAATAGCTATATTCCTCCTTGTACCCTGAATGAGGCTCAGTAAATCACCTACATACTCTATAAAACTCAATCTCGCATATTAACAAACAGCAGAAAAAATAACACATCGCATTATCCTCTTATCCACAAATTAGAGCATGGTGGATGTCCTGCACTACATTTTCGAAGAGATTTTCACCTTAAATGTTCTCATCATGACAGTGAATTTGGCACAAAAAATACTCATGATAGACCTAGAACTGAAATCTATTAGTTCACTAATAGTTCTGCCTTTGAGTATCCAAATGTGAGATGAAACTGCGCGCATAAGAGTGGAATATCAAGTACGCAACTACTGTAGCAGATGTAGAGTACGATGAAAATTCAACGAAATGAACTATTTTCTCCAAACGCTGCAAGAAATATAAACCGATTTTTTTCAGTTCACTCGCCCAAACTCATTCCATGAGTTTTTCCGGAAGAGTGGAATTCCTCGGGGATTTCCAGGTTTTCCCTGTTGTCCATGTTAGCGGACACCCTAAGTGTTCTCCCTTCACCGTCACAACGTCGACGCTAATGCAAAACTTAACCCGGTGGGTATCCAGGGAGACTTTTTCACTCTTACAATATTTTTTTAGGAAGAGCTTATCCTTCTGTAATGTTGCATTCACGAGACACTCTCTGCTAGTTTTGAAAAAAAATATGTTTTAAGAAAAAACAAGAGTGGTAGATTATCAAAATACTATATTTTACAATATGTAAGTATATAATAGCTCTATATTTACGGAAAATTACTTTTAAGAATCCATAATTATTTTTAGGCCATTAAGTCAATGCTTTTATTAGCAAGCAAAAAATATTGTTCATGGTGAGAATTTTGACTCCTTCATTTAAAAATCCTAACTATACTCTCAAAAATCATTGGCTCCAGTTTTTTTTCCGGTTGATATGAATCTAAAAATGTTTTTGAGCTAAAAAAAACAGGATATGCTTTGTGATACTTCAACGTTTCGAACACTGACTTCTTTTTCATCATCAAGTCGAATTATGCCTGCTCCATCAGCATTCGCACTGACGTCGACGCAATTATATAACCCACAGAGAATCCCGAGAAAAAACTTTTACTCTTTCAATAGATTATTTTTTTCCTATAGAGTTTGCCTTTGAGTAATGTTTCATCCGTGTGACACTCATGGCAGTTTCCTCTATTGATCTCCCGTGGCCTGCTATCGATACGAACGGGGCGATAACCTCGCTAACCCAGTTATTGACGACGAGAGTGAGCCGCTTTTCAGATAAATCCACTCGGGTTCAACAGCCCTCTTTTTCGTGTGGCGCAATTCTCTGCCTGCCCAAAAAAAGCTGAAGCTCAGTACCCGCGCGGTACATGAAAAAAATCCCCCATTAATAAGAAAGAACACTTGACAATAATCCAATAAAATGTTTGCTCTAATCCAACCGGTTTCAGAGTGTAATGATATGGTATTTCATCTACATCTACATATTACGCCGCAAGCCGCCTGAAAAGGCGTGTGGCAGGGGGTATTAAGATACCAGCCCATTACATGTATAGAGAAAATGCTGAAGCAAAGTTACAACTATTATTTATTAAAGTCCTTTACTCTTCGGGGTAAAAATGAATTCCAATATCATTCCGTTCGGCAAAATATCTCTCTTTATTTTCCGCTTCTGTCGGACTTGGAAATATAATTGGCCTCTAATATAATTTTCTCCGTGTCGCTCTCAAAGATATCTATTTTCAATTGTTCAAGCAATCGAAGCCTTGCGCGCAGCCTCCGAGTCTCTAGTGGTTTCAACCTAATTCGCTTAACATCAGTGTTAAGCTTTCAGCAGTATTTGACAACATCGGTCTGTTCCTAACGAAAGGCGCAGAGGGGGTCATGAATTAACTTCCCATCCGACGGACGGTGAACTGTACTCGGAGTGTCCTCCACAGATCTGAACCCGTGTCCACGGGTTGTGACGCAACCGTACCATTCATCCCCATTACTACTTGGTCTGTTACTATTTGGAGTGAAAATGTGAGGATTTGTTTAGTGAAAATGTTTTGTTTTTCAACAATTTTTGATTGCCATTGAAAAATAACGGTGAGCATATATGCTGTCAAGTGACATTATTTCAAGCCTCGTTCAAAATAACTTAGCGTAAGGTGGTATGGTATTTGGATAAGGCAACCGGCATTTGAGGTCATGAAGTGCCGTGAAGGAAGGGTGAAGAGAAACTTAGCGTCGGAATTCTTTATATGGTTTGCCTAAACAAATTTATTTTTCGACGTGGAAATTTTTTTCTTTGCACTTACGTTGTGTGATGTTATCTTGTTTTTTTCACGCGGAAGCAGTCGTATCGATATCAGTTGAAAATGCCAGTGCCGAAACGCGAGACATTTATACGTTTTTTGTGTATTTGGTTTCCTTTTATGATACAATTCTAAAACTAATGGTTATAAAACCCATTAATGTGATGATTATTGGACAGTGTCCAATAGAGTGCAATTCTACAAAGTTAGTTTTGAATTATGAGACCCAGGTGTTGGACACTCCCCTTGTTAGGCTATGCTCTGTGCTCGAGCCGAACCAACGTTAAGAACTGCTGTTGAAAGCTCCCTATGGATCCCAGCTCTTGAGTGAATTTAATGAAGAGGCTCCCTTCGACTTGAGAATATATTCACTTCTGAAAAGTTGACGTAAAAGCTGGTTCGCAACATGAATTCGGGGCACATGATCGATTGTGTTAGGGAACGCATGCAAATATAAAAAGTTTGATCCATATAAAGATAAATTATCAGTTGAAATCCACCGTTTAACTCGCATTTTAAAATTCTTCAGGGATCAGTAGGGGTGGATGAAAGGATAAGGAAGACTTGTGAGTCTAGAGATTTAGAGATGAGAATAAAACTGGTTGGTAGAATCATCGAAGACCAGCCGAAAATAGAATTTTTAACCGTTTAAAAGTCAACATCGTCATTGTATCTGGGAAATAGAGCTATATTCTAGGGCCTAAAACTAGGTCACTACTATTTATATTAGAATTAAAACGACGGTGACTCGAAACTAAATTATAGTCCCGAAACAAAAAAATCACGAAAGACGCTTCGCAACGCTCTGCGACTACTTATTTTACCTCGATTGTTTATTTACCGGTTTTTATCCGGTTGCCATGCCACTAATTCAGCATGCTCTTTCTGAGTTAGGAAGGGTTAAACTATTTTAATATACTGTACTTCATTTTGATATGCGACTGATTTTACCTACCGGGCTCGTTGATTCCCACGTCACGTGATTCATATTATGGTTAGGTAGGAACAGTTTTTTTATTGAAGGGGGTGTTAGGTAATCGCCCTCCATTGATCCTTACTCTAACTTCCAAACATCAAAATGGGCCACTGACGTCAGAATGTTTTATTTTCACCCGAGGAGCCCATTCATGACAGTGGTTTTCAGCTATTTGGGCTTTGGGTTGCGCATGCGCAGTGCGACTCTGGGCATGTTACGCAAGTGGTTAAGAGCAAGCTCCTCCTAACTTCTCATTTACATACACATGCTGTAAGCCGCCTATATAGGTGTGTCACAGGGGTGTCACGATATACCAACCGTTTACATGTATATACAAAGCAATTTCTTAAACGAAATTACCACTTGCATGTATGAAATTCGGGGGCACAACGAATTCCCATACCTACCCGTTAGGCAAAATATCTCTCTTCATTTATTTTTTTTTCATTTGCACGGAGAAAACAACTTTGGGTGTTACAGCTAAACGCTATCCAGTCCGCCCCCTCTATGGCAATTATTGGACACTCTGCCACGTAATCCGAGGTATTTTGGTAGATTGTCTAAACGCTTTGCGCTGCCCCTCTAGCTTAGTCTAGTCGCATCACCCAGAGTATCTCCAACAAATAACATGGAACACGTCTAGTCAACCCTGTTCAGAAGTCATCACTACTCATCTTCTGTCGGTATGCTTGAAGCTCTACGTACATAGTTACCGAAGCTCTGCCAGTTAGTGCGTAAGAGCGATAGAAAAAAGCCTGCAAATTAAGTTTTCTTACGCATCTACGTTTGATACTGATATATAACTACGTAATGTAATTGTGTGCATTTAGTAATCCTCTTAAACTTACAAATGGAGACTGTAGTCACATTTTATTCACATTTCAAAACAAAGGTTGATTATTTACAATAATAATATATTGCGGCGTTTTTGTAAATATTTATTATGGTAACCGATTTAGACTAGTTGTTAGAGACCGTTGTTACAACGCGGGGGGGCCACGTTCAATCCTTCTTGCAGGCGTATTTTTGCAGAAACTTACATTTAACACCTAATTTATGGTGTTAATTCAATTTTTATTTGATTTAAATTTAGTTATCAAGTTTTAACCATTGTACTTCTTTGAAGGAGCAGAAATCGACAAAGTAGCCTTTCAGCTACTAGATGAGATACTTTACAAATATTACTGACGCCAGACCAGTTTCTAAAATTTTGCAAGGTGTTCCGTGCTAACATCGACTCTGTGCGAGACGAGCCTCCTTTGAACAAGACGCCAAGGAAAGACTGTTAGTCTTAATTAGTTATGTTTGGTAATTGTCGTATTATTATTTCTTGATGATCTTGAAATTGGAATTTGTTTTAGGCTCTCATAGTGGACTATACCAACTAGGAGCAGTTTATCTGTATTGTCCATGTCTCCCCTCTGAATTTATGTCTAGTTTAGAGTTCTGACTATGTTTTTCCATTCTAATTACTGGAAGCCCGATAATCCTTTTTTTGATTCTTCAAGCAACCATATTATTTCTGGTAAGTTCATTGAAGGGTTAAATTTTCTTAGTTATCAAGGTACATATTTTTGTTGTGACAGAGCATGGAAATGTTCAAGTGTATTTTGCATTGGGATCTATTATTGATGACAATCTTGGTTTTCGTTGTATTCTTGGATTTATAGAGAGGTTTAGTGCTACTTATATCTGTCAAATTTTTAAACTTACTAAGTCTGAGTCCTGCTCATGCACTGAAGAAAAAAAGGAACTATTGAGAACTGTTGAATCCTACAATGCTGATGTTGAAGTGCGTAACTGTTCTCTTACTGGAATGATGGAAAAATGTATATGGAATTAGGTAGAAAGGTTCAACGTAATAGAAGGGGGAAGCCTCGACTTGATGCATGATATCTTAGAAGTCGTCATAGTCATAGTTTTATTTGGCTAGGTTAGACATAGTTTGTAGCCAAATATGACCTTATAAATATTATGCCAGACTTAATTTCCAAGAAGTATTGCGCCGAAGATCAGCTTGGATTTAGAATTATTATATTTAAATATGGAGATACGGTTTCTAATAAACCTGCCGCTATTGCTAAAGAAGAACTATGTCGTGGGTCTATTAGAATATCAGCCAGTGATATGATCAATTTCGTTTTATGCCTTGCCCATATGATAGGAAATTTAGTGCCTGAAGACGACCCATCTAGGAGACTTTTCTTAATGTTACGTGATATTGTTGAAATACTGTGTTGTACATCGATTCAAGTTGAGTTAATCGATCAGTTTCATTACCTTATTGTTCAACATCATTCTCTATACATATATTAGGTTATTTGGTAATTCCTTTAAACCCAAGTTTCGCTTCATGCTTTATTACTGCTGTGTTCTAACTGCGGACCACTAATTCATACGTGGTGTATGCGCTTTGAAAGAAGGCATAGAATGTTACAACGAATTGCTACTGTTATTTCTAGTCGTATCGACACTCCAATGCCTATTTGTATTAAAACTTGGTTAAGTTTAGCCTACCGCTTTCTATCTCAAAAAGGATTTCATAAAAGGATAACTTTCAGTTCAAACTGCAATGTCATTCAAGCAGATAAAATACATTGTTTTCCTCTAGTTAAGAGTAAGATGCCAAATTTTTTCCAAGGTTTGTGTAGAGCATCCACAAATGTCATTTTAAACGGTATCAAATTTAAAGACAATTCTTGTATTGTGGTGGGTGCCAATGAGTTAGGATCTCCCAATTTTGGAAATGTAAAATTAAATTATTGTCAATACTTCTAATGAAGTCTCCTATTTTATTCTCAACTTACTACAATATCATGGAGTTATCATCTGTCATCATTTAGTGTTGATTTAACTGAAAATATTTCATCTTTGAATGCAAAATGTTAAGCTGTCCGTTTTCACGAATACTTGAGAATGAGCAAAATATTTTTGTATGCACTAAAGATATTTAATAAATAAACTTCATGCGAAAAAAGGTCCAGTTATTGTCTACCTTATTTATGGGGAGATAAATTAATCAAAATACCAGCTTGTACGTTAACTTTTACACCAACCGCAAGGGAGTTAAAAAAAAGACAAATTAGTAAAGCATTTGACCAATATAATAAAAAAATTTCAAACAGGCTAATTAAACAATTTAGTCACATTAATCAAATTCTGTAAAGACAGTACCTATTCTTTTATTATCAAGGTGACTAAACCCTCTATTAATATCCTTGGTTTTACCCAAACTCCATCACAGAAGGTAGTTGAGATTATGGATCTGGTCGTGTTTGACTAATAGCACTGACTCAATTCAGACATTCTGATGAAGTTTCATTTAGTCATATTATTTAGATTGTTCCTATGCAACAACTGCATCATTTTGTCACCCGCAGGAAACACTTTGGTGGGAGCATCTAAACTGGTGTGACTGGACTTTTCTGTTGAATTCACTGAAAAGTTCAGTCAGCCCCATACCGATTAAAATATTTGGTCGTTAGGGCCGAACGTTTAGGCGTACCGCCTGAACATTTTTCTCTGTGTGGACATGGAATGTAGCGGGATTCTAATATGTTGCTCTCCGTGACTCTATGAAAGATATCTATTCTCAATAGTTCAAACAATCTAAGCCTAGCGCGCAGCCTCCGAGTCTCTAGCTGCTCTCAGCCTAATTCACAGAATACATGTCTACGGCTTTTTCTATGAAAAAGGTTTTGATGCAGGGACCACATATTACTCCAGCAACGCTTTTACTGCACATGCGATCCAAGAGTTCCGCTTATAAGCCTTTCCTCACTGGGACTGGTGAAATCCAAGGGGGTGGATACGCACAGGAACTCACATAACTTGACGATTCTACTCGCTATTGATCGCGCCCTCGCCGACCTTCCCACTAAAACTTTACGTTTTTTGGGAAGGCTTCGGCGCTCGCACTACGAGATTACATTTCATGGACACGTCTCCCTCCTATCGTATCCTTTTTTTCACGTACAGCACGAGCGTTAAGCGTATTAAGCGGTTTTTTTTCCAACCGCAGCGGGCACAAAAAATTAAGGCATGTCCCAGAATGAAAACTTTATGAAGCTACCAAATTATTCCTGTTCCAAAATTGAGGCGTAGAGATAATTTTATAGTTTCATTTCCCCCCACGAGAGGAGGAAGAGTCGCTAAGAAGCGGTGAAAAGCTCGGGGTTAGTACGTGACGTCATCGACTTGACAGCGGAATGATTAAGAACGTCCATTTTACGATAGATCGAGAGGTAGGAATTGGAAAACGGAAAAATGAGGGCTTCTGTATTTTTTTATCAATACCGCAATCAATAATAACGAAAAATGACTGAACTCAAAACAATGGAAAGTTGATCGATATGTGCCGCGAACGAAGGCAATCAAAAAAAAAAATAACGAAAATTAAGGCACGTTATAATCATTAACCGGAGTTATTATCTTGAAATTTTCACTGTTATGAATAGACCGTAGTCTAGGATAGCGGTTTTTTCAGTAGAAATGAAAATAAACTATGTCCTTGAACATTACTTTTGAGAAGCAACAATATAACTACCGTTTAAAAAACGAAATGTGTGGCATATAAACATTTTTCAAAGGTATTGTCAAGTTTGTCTGCATCTGATTATGTGGCTCATCACGGTGAAAAAGCAAAATTGGTGTTTGAAGAATATGGGTAAATCGATACTTACATTTTTAACATAACACTACATCCACATATTCGAGCCAACGAAAGTTTCACTTTCAAGCAGCTAACGCCATTTGACTTCAATAATTCATTTGATAATAAAGAAAAAAGTACACGGTTGAAGTACTGAAATTTCATTTTTGTCGCCGTACTTCTTAAGGTATATTATGACTTCTTGGAGAAATACAGAATGCGGAGGTCTGAAGCAAAAAAATGTGCACTACCATCAAAATATAACCGCGTGAATGCATGTTCCTGTGTTGACGCTGAGAGATCCTGGTTCACCGGTAGAGCTATCCCGCATCCGCACTTTGAATACTATTATCCATGTTTCATAGAGACTTTCATGGATGCAATGAGTTTCGGTGAATTGAACTGCCAAGAAAAAATATAAAATTGGAGGTCGCTGTTGGTTCATCGACATTAACTCCGCGACGACGACGGTCTCCAAATTTCTCCCTGGTGTTTATACCGGGCACAGGGCCAGCTCCTGATGTGTAAGCATACTACCTCCTCAGCGTGGTTAATTCTGCGTATGAAACGAACCAAGGGGAAAAATGACACAAAAAGTGTAAGGGACCAGTGTTACCTTCTCACTTTAAGTGAAAGAACGACATTTATTCCACTAAATAAAGATATCAATCCATCATTTTCCATCAAAATAACAATAACCGACATCTACATACTACCCCGCAAGCCGCCTAAAAGGCGTGTGGCAGGGGATGTTAGGACACCAACCATTTGCAGATTAAAAGGAAATGCTCAAACGAAATTACGACTGGCATTTATTGAAGTCCATCGGGCTATATATATGGTTCGGGGAAAAACGAATTCGCATATATCCGTTTGGATAAATATCTCTGTTAATTTACCGCTTCTGTCGGAGCTGGAAATATAGTAGGATTCTCATATGAAGTACTCTCTATCGCTCTTAAATGTATCTCTTCCCAACCGCTCAAGCATTCTAAGCCTAGCGCGCAGCCTCCGATTCTCCAGCGGCTCCCAGCCTATTTCGCTTAACATCTGGGTAACGCTGTCTGTACACCCGTAGCAGTTTTTGACGAACCGCGCAGCCTTCCTATGTATTTTATTCAGTTTGCGGATTAAGCCTTTCTGCACCGGATCCCATAAGCTCGCAGAATATTCAAGGTGAGGTCGGACGAGTGCAAAATAGCACCTGCCTTTTACTTTTTCATCCGAAAATCATAATAATGTTTCATCACTAAAAATTTGCCTGCACTCCGACAAATGCTTCCTTAGGAGGCCAGGAGCGGATTAAGATCGTCGCTTCGAGGAGTTTTGGGGGGGTACATCACTTTAAATTGCGCCTTGGTGGTATGCAATAACTCTCAGCAATACGGCTAAATCCATCCTTAAATTTTTAAGTGAACACTACTTCCATCCATTTTATCCGAAGAAAGCTTAAATTTCATATGGATTACGTGATTCCACCAAAAGAATTAATTTACGAATAACAAAAAAAATAGAAGGCTGAAGTGCTCAAATTTCGCTTTTTTTACCATGCTTCATGGCGTCTGAGACTTGATATGTGTCGACAAGAGCTTGTAGATATTCGTCAATAATTTTTTCTTCTTCTTCTTCCTTCCAGGACTAGGCTACTAAGCCTGTTCCGGCTCCACATTACCATCTTTTCCTTGGTCTTCCTATACTTTTCTTGCCAAATGGTTGATATTCCATTGCTTGTTTTGGAATTCTTTCATTTGGCATTCGAAGTAAATGTTCCTTCCACCTATGTTTGTAGTCTTTAAGTTTGTCAGTGACTGCTTGGACACCCAATAATTTTTTAACAGTGTTTATTAAGCTAGTGAAATTAAAACATTTAGACTGGAGACCCAAGTTGAAAAAGGTTAGAAAGCCACCATAAAGATTAGAAAGTCTAAATTTTTCCGTTAACTACAGAATTGGCAGCCGCCAGCAATCCATAATTCACCATGATGAAAATGCGAATTTTTGAATGCTATTAACATAAAATACAGCACAGAATCCAAGCAGTAGGTGGATAAACTGAAAAAAGTATCAGGGGTGAATTAAATCGAACGTGGTGGAAGGAACATATTAATAATGAAAGACACTTTGTTTCTTCCAGAAGTTTATAAAAAAATCATTTTATTACCGGTTTCGGCTATAACACCACCATCAAATACAGCAGATAAATCTTGTGAAAGAAGCATAGTGTCTTTCATTATTAATACCAGGGGTGTTTTGTGATCGTAGAATTGGGAGCTGGAAAAGGGAAAACTATATTTATCGTAACTGTTGTGCGGCCAGTACTGTCATATGGCAAAAAAAACCATGAAAAGAACAAATGGATGTGGCTGACATGATAATACTGAGACGGATGATGGAAAAAGCAAGAAGAGATAAGGTTAGGAATAAGACGATACGGGAGATGGTTGTAGTTGTTGAGATCTTAAGGACGGTGCAAGAGGGAAGAATGTAATGATTCGGACATATTTTAAGAAGGGATGAGGAGTTAGTGGGGAATATAATTCTATGTTTTCCAGTATAAAGGCCATTTTACTCGGGGCACTTACTTGCACAATCTGACGTGTGTAAGAAGGCACAGTCAAAATTGCGTCGTGTAAAGCGGTAAATTGCTAGAACGCATGCAAGAATGCGTGGACGTGAGACGGCAAAATAGCCCCTGTTCTAATTTCGTCCATACATTCGCGCAATTCCACGCCATTTTAGAAATAAATGCAGTTCTAACCTCCGCAATTCCGTGCCCCGTGTAAAACGGTCTTAAGGGATGACAGTGAGGGTAATGCCAAAGAGAAGATGGAGGGAGTGTGTCGAAAATGATTTGAGGGAGAAGGGTTTGACCGAAAGGAATTCCCAAGATCGAGTGACTTGGAGACAAATAGAGTTAGGAAACTAATGGGAATAGCTGCATAGGGAAATTATGCTGGAGAGAAAGAAGAATAAGAAGATAACAGAGTAAGTATATTTTTTTAAAAGACTATCCGATGAAGTAGCGCTAGAGATTGTTCGGAAGTTTCCACGGAAGTGACCTACTTGCAAAATTCTCCATGTTGCTCATGCATCAATTCCCATGAAGTGAGAAGGAAGCGACAAGAGGTGTAAATAGGAGAGGGAGCAGTTTCCGAGAAAGGATTAACCGAAGAGAGGAAGCGGCCTGAAACGGATCTGCGCAGGCGCATGGCCCGGGGGGGGGGGGGGGGCTTCACCCAGTGGGGAAGCCAGGAATTTCGTTCGTGGGGGGAGGGGTCCAAAACCGGAGGGAAAAGTTTTGAAAAACAGGGTACTAAGTAGATGGTTTCAAACTAATTCTAATACTTTTCATAATCGAAAAAACTTCATTTCGATACCTCCATTGCACAATCGCTCAACAATCACCTACCGAATCAAATCAGCTCATCTCGTAGCCCTTGTAGTACTAGATGAACGGATTTGATTTCGGTGGGCGCGATTATTGAGCGTTTATGCGGTGGAGATATCGATTTTTCACAGAAATATTCTGTAAATTCATGATGATTCAATATTTTTTTTATTTTATAAAGAAAATAAATTGTGTTTTTATATTTCGGGGGTGGGGTGAGGGTCCGGTCCTCTCCCCCCTCGCTACGCTGCTGGCTTCCGCACACACTCTACGAAATGTTTTCCCTTGTGTCGAATACGCGCAATACATCTGCTCAGGAGACCACGACCCGAAGGGGACTTATCCTCTGATACTCCATTTTATCTATACAGGTAGTTACATTTCTTAGTGTCTGCCAAGGCCGTAGCCAGAAAATATTTTCGGGGGGGGGGAATAGTAGACAAAAATGAAATTATTTTTATAAGATAAATAAAATGGCGAATACGGTTAAATATGCATAGTTATTATAAACCCTTGAAGGAAAATATAAAAATATTATTATAAAATTGAATTTAGCCTTCTAGCTTTTTTTGCAGCGACCAAATGAATTAACTCGTCGATGTCAATTCTGCGGTCCCTCAGGAGACTCATAAGTCACTCACCTCTCCACTAATTCACAGCACTATTATTTCACACACTGAACTACAACTACACACACTGTGCCTACAAATTCGCTTAGATAATTATTGACTTAAGTCGCATTGGGCAACTATAGATGTCCCTGCGCCACTATATAATATCGTCGTGTGAGCACCAAGCGAGCATAAAGTATCTATTTAATTTTTTTCATTTCGGGGGGGGATCAATCCCTCTTGATCCCCCCCCCTGGCTACGGCCTTGGTGTCTGCTAATAACTAACGATGAAATTGAAATAATGCGTCCAAATATCCAATATTATAAAATTTATTACGACCTAGGTTTCAAAGTTACGCCATCATCTTCAAGGTACATAAATCATTTTGCAGATAATACGAAATGTCACCACCTATATCGAAAAATTGTGTGCGCACCTTGGAGATGCTGTAGTAACGTTAAAACTTAGGTTGTAATAAATTTTATAATCGCGTAAAATTGCAAGCATTTTCGCATTTCAATATGGAAATATTCACTCAATAATGCTTGAATCTTCGGATTTTAATTACAATTAACGATATGAATTAAACTTTCAGCGATATGCAAAGGAAATAAAACTCATGGTTTTACAATGGGTGAATCAGTAACGGATACAGAAAAAAACTCAAGGGTGTGGGGGCTAAAGATATCTTGAGCTACCTATACTTTTATCGAAATGAAAAATAATCAAGTTACATTCAAAGATTAAGAAATCTTCATTTAAACTCATAGTACAAATATACAAAACAATGCCATCTTATGATATAAAAAGTTGCAATTGTGATTCCGCAATGTTCGGCAATGCGGGCTACCTCGCAAGGGGGGGTGCGCGGCCCCCCATATGTATCCGCCACTGGGGCGAATTGACATCAAAACATCTGTATGGGTAACTCACATACCACGCTAGCTCCCACCGATACAAATTTTTGGCTCCGTGCCCGGACCAACGACCTCAAGCAATACGTTTGAAAACACAAATGAATTTATTCTGGAGAGAAAAGTTTCAAAAATCATTTTTAATTTATCTTAAGGTTTCCTCGATAAAAACGTTTTTCAGCCACATTCCAGCGTTCCGATAAGCTTATTTGTCTTCTCTAGGGCTTGGTATATCTTGATAAAAAATCTCGTAGATAAAAAAAAACTATTGGGTAATTGTTAACATCCAACCCCTATAGAAGGAAAATATTATTTGTCCAAACGTTGACAGAAAACAAAATTTATTACAGCCCAAATCTCAGTGCAAAACAATAACTAATGTATTAACTTAGTGGTAATGAAGGACAATCGTTAAAGTGAAAATATTTTCACATATCACACGGGAAATGTATTCAAGGGGGTGGGATTTTGGGGCTTCCGATTTTTTTTCCATTTAGGCTACCACCCGCGACACATTAGCTGAGGAGATCACGAATCTATCCTCTCTCACTCCATTTTTCGATATGATTACACTTAATAATGTATGCCAAAAACCAACGATGAAGTTAACTTTCAGCAATGTGTAAATGAGAAATACTTTGTCCTATATGCAAATTGACACTAAATAAACAGTGCAGCCAATCCGCATACCACTCACGCTTCCCCGAAATAAATTTTTGGCGTCGTGCCTGAATTTATCAATACGTGAATTATTTTTTCATATTTCCTTTTAGTTTATCTCGAGGCTTCGTCTATTCATATATTTCGTTATTTTTCGACGCTTTGACAAATATATTATTTATCCTAGACTGTTACTTGGATGGGAAACTAATATATAAAAAAACAACCATTTAGTAATTAACTGATTAGATAATGAATTTCCAGTTTCCCAAAGAAGATGCATGCCCTAGGAATGACAAATATATTAGCTGAAAATTTGGCAAAGAACTAAGAATTGTTTTGTAATCCATACTTCAAAGTAGTCTAAAATAATTATGTCAAAATTTTGGTCAAGAAATACGTGCGTTAAAGTGAAAATATTTTTACATAATAAACCATGAAAAAGTATACTTAGCACCGTGCCCATGAAATCCTGGATTGATATGGATATAAATATTACAAGTGAGAATGCATGATAACTCTACAGATGAACTTAGATCTCACATTAAGCACGGGAACATTTATTCACATGGATATATTTGGACAATAGTACATATGGATTTTTTCATTTATGACTCCTTCGTTCAGGATTCCAGCAAGAGCATAATTGTTTTACTAAAATGACTTTTTGCGTTAGTGCCGACTAAATATAAATTAATTGAGTACGCGACTGCGTAATCCAATTCCAATTCTTTTCGTGTACGTAATTAATAAGCAGTTTTGCCACCATATTTTTTCATATAATATTATCGTTGAAAAAGTCAGTATACTTTACTATAATCATATTTAATGAGTTATAACCCTTTAGATGACTCTATTCCTTTGTATACCCTATCAGGTGGGACCAAAGTCGATCGAAGGAATATTAAAGTGTAACAGGAAGGTACTCCGCCATGCGATACTCCAAACGTGAGCATTTACATTACATTACCCCAAGTAGGGGGACCCTAATGGCAATGATGCAGTGAGCTAGTGTGAACGTGGGTTCGAACCTTATTCCCCGAATATCTATAAGATTACTATCATACGTTTGCCTCCCCCATATCCCATTTATTAAAAAAATCACTCTTTTATTCCCGCATTCTGAAAAATTGGTCACAGAGTGAAACAATCTTTTCTCCTTTTTGAGAACATTTTATAAATTTTCACACACTTAAAATGTTTTTGACTATGACACTTCTGTCTTACTGCCCCCTCCCCCGAAATGCGCTACCCCTCCGAAAATTAACCGTAATTCATTTTGGGGTACTAATCAGCTTGGCGACTTTATTACACAATAAAGATATCTTTCAAAATATCAATTTTTACTAATTAACTTTTTTGTTCGAATTTAGGGAATAATATAGAATAGAATTCACAACAAAGTAACTTAAAATCGAGAAAATTTTCTTACTTTAAGAGTAGAGGAGGATGTTTCTAATTAAAGCTGCTTGATATTTCCGTAATTCGGTATCAAAAATTGGATTATTTTTAGTTAAAGTTAATATTGTACAACTTGTTTATGCGTTTCTCCACGTATTTGTTTTTTATTTAATAGTCAGGTATCAATTTGGTTAAAACCAATATATGTTACCATCCGACCGAAAGGTCGACTTGTAACATTACTTTAATAATAATAAAAAGAAATTATAAGAAACTATAGCTTGAAAATCAACTATAACTTAATGAAATGGATAGTTATCTTTCCTTCGTTATACTGAGAACAAGTATGTCATCTTGTTTTAGTTTCTTCAAAATAAGAGAAAATATCAGCTGTACTTAATCAACTAATGCGATTTCCTCTACCTAACTATTTTCATCTATTAATACACCTCATAAAGAGACAGTGGCTCAGGATGACTTATATAGTATACATTTATAACATTTCTAAGCTATCCAAAAATAAAATTCCTATTCCAAAGGCCACCTTGTACATCGAGTATTTTATGTTCGGGGTGTCCGATGCCTCAAACCAAGGATTTGAACCTTCGACCCTTCGGTCGCAGGCCAAGTAAAAGTCACAAGTCTTCCTTTCAATTGTCTCCTTTGATTTGTTCTTCTGCGGCGACTTACCCTGGAACGTGACCATCGCCCGTACGCACGTAGGACCCACTAGGCGTCACGTCTCCACACTGTGCATCCAAGCAAGAGAGTGACCAAAATGACTTTTATCGCATCGCCGAAATTTTGCTAATAAATTTCGGGGGGGTCATTATGTCTTCGATGCAGAGGACTCCGTAAAAGTTGGATATGATTTCAACGTTGCTCACACAGCAGACAAAAGGGGGAGAATCGTTTTACCTTTTTTTATTTTTTTAACAAAAAATTTGCAAAGTGATAAAAAATTGCTAGTTGCCATGGAAAAAATGGTAAAATTAACTTAAATGGAGAAAAGGCTAAACTATGAAAAATTCTTATTATACTGCGACCACGAAAAAAAATACTATTTTACTTCTGGATAAGAATAATTATGCTTCCGTGTATTATCATTATTGTAACTTCACAGAACTCCGCGGAGAACATCGCCACGTATTTTTAATTTCTGATATCCTCGACCAACCTCAAAAAAATCAACAGTTGTTCAAATTTACCATGGGCCTACCCGCGGACACAAAAAGATGAATCTTTATTCAATGCATTATCACGTAAATTAGGATACTAAAATTTTATCCTAGGGTAAATTCTCAGATATCATATCTCGAAATTGTTATTATGGCTATCTAGGGGAATTCATGACAATATACTCACTTTAAAAGAGATTAACTCTTCAAGGATATCAGATCATTACCTTTAATTAAATGCAAGTAAAACAGGATGGCACAGTTCTATAAAACATAAGCTAAGTTTTAATTATTTTTCCAAGAACGTAGAGAAGAATGTAACCGAGACAATAGAAAATATATTATGAAATCCAAAATTCCATAATTTAAAATAGAGGGCAAGAAAATATTATCACGAACCAAACTAGTACGCGAATACTTCGTGAAATACGAAACGATAATACGCCGATTACAGAAAACATTGGTGTGAAATAAAAGCCAAACTAACCCGCCACCGTGTTCGATGACAATCTTATGGAAGCGGGTATTATGAACACACAATGGTGCTATGAGTGCAGAGACGATAGTTTAAATTCATGGAAACATAGAAACATTTTTACAAATGTCATCCGAAAAATCCAAACATGAATGTCTCTTCACGTGACAAGGGCGAAACGGAGACCGGAGAAGGGTCGATAAAAATAATGAAATTAAAATGGAATGTCCTCTTTCAAGTGACATATTCCCAAAAATCCTTCAGAAAACTAACATTAGTGAATCCTCACCTGACGACTCAAGCAGCAATCAATATCCCACGAAAATCGCCGGCCTTAATCTATGACTCGCGTGTAATATCCATGTCAATCCGATCGACACTATGGATACTGTCTAATATCCGAAGGACCCCCTAAACAACGTTGCAGCGATGTCTAAAAGTGGACATGGAGGACCATATCGCATCATCTTTTAGATATCTTCACAACAAATAATGAGGAAGAAATGGGATTGCTAATTATGGTTTTATATTCAATCCTACAGTCACACAAACATAACCTTTGTGCTCTTCATTTCTACACAGAACATATACTACCTATGGACTTTCTTCACTTCATTTCAATATTTTAACATTTCAAATGTTAAAATAATGAAATGAAGTGAAGAAAGTAAGATAAGGAAATAATTCATGACTTTAAACTCGTCTTCATGGTCGCTAGCCATATTTAAAATATGGGATTGATGAAAAAAATGTTGAAAATAATGAAGTGATATCGATGTATTACAACTTGCATATCTATGAAACGCCCTTTTAACTGTAACTGTAACGTAACTGTAACGTCAGAATATTAATCGCGTAATAATAGCGTGTTTTGGATATTTAAACCTTATTAAGATGTTATTAAGATATCCGATGGATATCGTCTGCTGCGCTGGGAGGCGCGAAAAGGAAAACCGGCGAAATCTCCTTTCATTCCGCGGCGAGGAAAAATGTACATTCAGGGGCGCTGCGACCACATCGGGCGCTGTTTCCACTTACCTCGGCGCCCGGCGTCGTCGCGGCTGCGATCAGTCCATCGGCGGAGGAGGCGTCGATATCTTTTTCCCGCGCCAATGCTGCGAACGGCCTCGCGATCTCTGCAGACACCGATGTACAATCGAAAGGTCCACCACGTGAGGTAGGGGAAAGCCGGGGGAGGACAAGTCTGCCAACCAAGTGTAGGATGGATTGGTTTTTAGAAAGAAGTAGGAGCCGGGTGGGTCCCTGTCTCACACTCTCGGTGGTCCACGCACTGACTGCGTGAGGGCGCCACTGGGGAGCGCGGGACGCATGGAAGAAAGCGAACGTGAGATGAGGAAAACAGGGGCGGGGGAGGGCGCGCGCGCGCGCATCGCGTGTTTCCGAATGGGTACGGACGACACGTTCCCGAACTGCCTACACCAGCGCCATCTACGGAGGTGGCGGGAACTACTTGAACACGGCGTCATTCAAATGTTTTGGAGGCAGGAAGCGGAAAAGCGCGGACAATTCCACGAACAAGGCTATTGGGGAGAAAAATTAACTGTCGAGAATTATGGCATATAAACGTGAGCATTCTGAGCAGAGACTTAACTTTGTTAACAACTTATAAGTGTGAGGTGTGGGAATGGAAAAGCCTGCATTAAAAACAGGAGTGAAATCTTTCAATGCAACTTTCGACAATATTTTGAGAATACGGGTATAACCAGTGGCGGTTTGCCCATAAGGACTCTCGGACGCCGCCCCTCCCAAATATTTGAAAAAGTAAAAAAAATAAATATTCATTAATTTATAATTATACATCTGATTAATCAAAGCGTTTTTTCAGTTCCACGCATCGAAAGTGTTGGAAAAACACGAAAAGAAATAGCGCGAGAAGTTCGTATTTGTAGCCGTGGGGCGCTGGCCAGAACGTCCCAATCCATCCCCATGCAGTTATATGGAGAGTGGTAGTGGTGGGGGCCGCTGCACAGTGGGCGGAAATCGAAAAAAGCTGGCCAAAACCTCTGTGGAAGAATTTTTGGCTAATTTATGGCTAATTAGTGGTGATTCTGGATGTTTTTGATCTGAGGAATCCAATTTTAGTGTTTTTAGGACTCGATCTCTAAAAGAAGACGCTCTAAAAACAAAATGGCGGAGAGGCCGTTTTTGCGCCATCCGTTGGGATGGTCTAATTTCTGGAAATCTCCCCCAAATATTTTTCCATCAGTGTAATATTTTGATATTGACGTAAGTCTTCTATTTGCAATACAAATTAGAATTTTAATAACTTTCTCATGCAAACAATATAGTAAACTCTTAAAGATTCGAGGATGAGCTTACTTCTATCAACATAGAATGGGGAGGATTAAAGTTATTAAACGCATTATCATACATGATTTTTTATTTTTATGTATGAAATACATATAATATGAACGATAAAAACATCAAAAAGGTATATGAAAAGTCAAGATCTAGATATGATCCAGAATCTTCCTCTTTAGCACCTGAATCAATTTCTTCCGTCAATAGAAGTTTTCTGACTAGGTCAGATACCTTCTTATTTGTATTTTTACCAACTTTTGGTTTAGATGAAATATATGGGTCGGATGTAAGAAGTATTCCGTGAAAAAGGTTGTGATTAGTGGCTAGTCTGTATATTTTTCCTGAGCGATGCTCTCTAAATCGTTGAATATCTTTATTCCTTGCTTCCAAGGCCTCCTCGGATAGCTGGCCAATACGAATAATTGCGTCCTTAATAACTGCCGCATCGTGAATCAAACATTAATGTACATTAGGCGGCATATAGAACCCGAATAAATTTTGAACATAAATTTTGGCCGTGGAACAACGATATTCTGTTAATACAGCTTCATTTATTTGCAGCTAACAGATAGCATTTCATGCTGTTAGTTTCTGCCAGTGTATCGCATACCTACGAAACCAAGCTATGAAAGAATTTAGATATAAATTGAAGAGTAAACTCTTGATAAAAACTAGTTATTATTATTCGATTTATATGCCATATCTTTCCATCAATCACTACGAGGGTGGTCTGAAAAGTTTCCGACCTCAACGTGAAGATGGCAACACTAGTAAATAAAAGCTATGAAATTTAATTGTTTATTTGTTTACAGTTACTAACCAAAGTTTCAGCCATTTTGGACGCGCAGTTTTTATGTAACAGTCATTTTAGTGAGTTGATGTGAGTGATTTTGTGATAATGGACAAACTCGAGTATCGAGCCGTCATTAAATATTTGTTTCTGAAAGGCAAAACGCCTACGCAAATCGAGGATGAGTTGGATTCTGTGTATGAAGACTCTTCACCATCATTTACAACAGTGAATTTTTGGGCAGCTGAATTGAAACGTGGCCGTAAGAGCTTGGGAGACGATAAACGTTCAGGACGTCCAAAAACTGCAACTACAGACTAAAATATCGCCAAAGTTCACAAAATAGTGCTAGAAGACCGCCGAATTAAAGTGAGAGAGATAGCAGAGGTCATGAACATATCAAAAGAACGTGTTTGTAACATCTTACATCAACATTTAGGAATGAGAAAGCTGTCCGCGCGTTGGGTGCCGCGTTTGCTCACGTTAGAGCAAAAACTTGTTCGAATGAACATTTCCAACGCTCTATTGGCGAAGTTTAAACGCAATAAATCCTAGTTTTGGCGCCGACTAATTACTGTTGATGAAACTTGGATACACCACCATACGCCCGAAGCGAAAATACAGTCCAAACAGTGGACTGCACAGGGGGAACCGGCTCCAAAAAAAGCTAAAACTGTTTTTTCGGCTAGGAAAGTGATGGCGACAGTTTTTTGGGATAGTCATGGAGTTATTTTAATCGATTATCTTGCAAAAGGAAAAACCATTACAAGAAAATACTACGCATCATTACTTGACTAGCTGAAGGCAGAACTTGCGGAAAATCGGCCACATTTGCAGAAAAAAAAAATCCTGTTTCACCAAGACAACGCACCGTCTCACATCTCAGCGATTGCAATAGCTAAAATCCACGAATTACGGTTTGAACTGCTTGACCATCCACCTTACTCACCGGATCTAGCCCCAAGTGACTTCTTTCTGTTCCCCAATCTAAAAATTGCTCTCGGAGGACAGAGATTTTCATCCAATGAAGAGGCAATCACCTTCGTAGACAATTATTTTGCACAGAAAAGCGCCGAGTACTATTTAGACGGGTTGCAGAGATGGGAGCATCGCTGGGAGAAGTGTATAGAATTAAAAGGAGACTATGTTGAAAACCACAACCACACCAAAAAAATTAAAACTTTTTTTTTTTTAAGGTTGAAAACTTTTCAGACCACCCTCGTATAAGCAATAATATTAAAGTCACCAAAATACTGTCGATCTGAATTGATCAAAGATTCTTTATCTGCTCATTAATATACCTTTCTTCTTCCACGGAAACCTCTCTCGTTACTCGGGTCCATTGAATAGTTATTGGTCCACAAAATCTGGCCAAGGATGGGCGAGGATTAGACCATAAAGATTCACCTGCATCAAAAACTCTATCATTTACGTTCCAGAATGAGAACGTTGCGTGGTGCTAATACTACTATTTCCAAATGTGCTTACCTGATGTAGTGTCTAACAAGTGAAGTGGTACAAGAGAGGTCGCGAACTAGCTTTCGTATCTTACATTAGGTTTCTCACATGTGTGCTTGTGCTGGGAATGGCCAGAACTTCCATCAAAACCCCATTTACATATTAGGATGGGTTGTTGGGGCAGACTTTCGTTAAAAACTTATGTGAAGATATTATCCTTGAGGCTGTGTGATTTAATGGAGACTGCAAGTTAACTTCACATTTTACCTCAGAAATAGATATCCCTCAGGATATGCTGCACTTTTTACCAAACTGATTAGGTCGTAACTTGGGTATGTTTTGTGGTCATGATTTCTCGCCGTTTCACGAATTAATATATACTGCGCCTTTGTCAGATGGCCCGCTACAATAAGGGTCCTCTTCCCCCGATAATTCTGTTTGAGCTATTTCTTTCCTTCTCCATTTGTCAAGCATCCTCTTGGTTCTGGTTGGTGTAATTGTTGTTGCTTATTTAACATTTTTTTCTGCAGCATCATCTCCTGCGCTATGTAACTGCATTGAAGTTGCCACACATAATTCCTTTTTCGAAGTGCTGCTTCTCACATTCTTTTGTTTTCCTTCTTTTGGGCCTATCACTTGCTCTCTCAAAAGGCGTCAATGGTCTTCCTCCACGAGTAACCAATATTGAGGAAATAATTTTAGGAAAAGGCAGTTTATGACAAATACTCCTCGCACGTGCCCCTAAAATTTTTTGCATGAAGGAACCAGTTACCGCTGTAGACAAAAGACGGCAAGGGACAGTGATAAAGGCTATTTATTGCCGTCTTGGTGAACCGCGGGCAAAGTTTGAACACTGCGGAGTTCTAGGAAAGGATTAAAACACAGGAGCTGGGAATAGCCCAAAAAGGAATAAAGGGAATATGTGGAAAATACAAAATGAACAGCAAGTGTGATTACAATCCTAGTTTTCCAAAGAATTGGATAATCAGAACTCCCCCTGTCCCAAGCGCTGCGACGCCCCTCCTCTACGCGCCGTGCATTATTTTACATTATTCAGCAAAAGTGGAAAAGTTGCAAGTATGCGCAGGATTTTATCGTTCCATTACATAGAATAAACCTCTCTCTAACTGTTGATGATAATATCTCCGCGGAGATAAGCGGAGATAAGTAAGTTTATCTCTGATTTAGTTCAAATTTAAACGAAAAACAGTTAATTTTTAATTAATATATAATGGTCATTCGGAAAGTGTTGTTTTCCACGATGAATAGCGTTATAGTATCTAAAAGATACATATTATTGTTGTGTATTCGCCAATAGAACAATATTTATGTTTTGTTCAGGCACCAGGGCAACAAACATAGAGATTTTTGAAAAAAAAACGTAGATTTGGAACCTCGCGATTTTTTATCACTTTTTGAACGATATTACACATATAAAGAGCATAAATAAATTTTAAAAAGTTGACGTATTTGGAAGTATAGACATTCTAGAACAATACTACGTTACTTTTGGATTTAAAAAAAATAGTGAAAAATTGGGGTTTTGGCCAGCTTTTTTCGATTTCCGCCCACTGTGCGCTGGTGCTATGACGCGTCTAACGTTGTGTCTTATGGAAGTCTTGGGACGTCGTCCGAAAATGCGCAGAGCGACGAGTGAGTTGACATCGCTGCGCAGGCCGGCGGGCGTATAATCTGGCGTCTACTTGGTGCTGCCACAGAAAAGGGACCTACGGAATCAGAATGGTCACTGTACTGGGTGTAGTTATACGATTTTAATTTTTAATTACTGGTAATTATTGCTACAGTAAATAAATTATCCCATTATGCTTGCGTTTTTTGGTGTTTGAATTCCGGAACACATAAAATCCAACCAGTTAAAGGCCGTATTGACGAAGGAAAACTATTCTCGAGTATTTGACACAGTTCTGTTATGATTACGAATTTCAAGAACCTTGGGGAAACTAATATTATAATATTTAGGCCTTAACAATGTATTCATATCTTCCCGAAGATTAGAAATACGGTACCTATTTTTCAGATAAATTTATCAAAAGACCTGCAGTATTAGGAAAAATCAGTTAACATTCCCAACTGATTTATAATTTAAGAAATAGTTGCGTGCGTGATAGGGTGAAGGATTAAATATGATTTAAATCGTTAAGCGCGACTTTAAATAGAGTCATTCAATTAATGTCATGAAGTGCCGCGTACAATGCACCTTTTGTGTGCAGGTTCATCATTTTTCTAGCCGTCCTTGTTGTATTAGTTCATGTTCACCTAATTCCTCGGCGGCAGAGCGGTAGCTGTCTGACGGAAAATGCCCACTTGGGTCTGATTTAAGTGGCCTCGAAGAGTTCATATCAATGCGGAAATCCTTACAGCTCCCATCTGTGGCTAAGTCGAGTCGTCTTCTTTTACGATCTAGAACTTATTTTCTATTATATCATGGCAATGATCTCGAAGACACGGTTATTCCAAATAACCCGTTGGCGTCTCGTGTGTTTACCACATATGAATCTTAGACTCAAGGAGATAGTCCGTGACGTCCTTTGTTTGCTTGAATGCCTTTGCTGACCTTAAATCCGTCCCTCAGCTGAATCAGCATTAGTGGACCACGACTTCTATCTCCCTTGAGTCGTCCTTATAGTAACGGCAAGACTCTCGGAAAGAACGGAGTGAAATGAGTTCAGACATCATTTTCGAGGAGTTAATTGTGCGTAATTACCGATTAAGAAGTTTCTTAGTGCTGTGTGTACATTCAAGAAGACAATTTTGAATTAATCAACAGTGCTCGTTTTTTTTAAGGGTAATATAGGAAAAAATTGCCCCAATTCTGTGTCCAGGCACCTTGTTCTTTTTGGTCGTATTTTTCGTCGGCCTATTTTGTGTCGTCCCTTGTTTATTTATAGACTATTGCCCTTGCCATGTTTTCAATCAGAAAGAAATTGTTGTCCAGCGCTGATTTCAACGAACGTGTAATTGATCACTTTGCTGGACAAAATGAAAGAAGAATGGACTTTTGCAATATAACTAAAGGCCTGTGAGTATTTCATATATTGTTAAAAATGTGTGAGAAATGTTTAATTGTTGATTTTAAATCATACTGTATTCAAGAAGCAACGCGAACACCGCCATCAAAGTTTACATCTGCAATAGCAAAGCGCGCGCATTCTAGTAATGTTTGTTGCCTAGTGGAAGTCAGTGACACTCTCCTCCCTCCTCAGGTGTTACAAGTGTCATTGCTACCTAAATCATTGCAAATGTTGTATAGATTTGACAAATAACGCATTATGATTGCAAAACGAACTACATAAGTGTATTGCGGGCATATCCGCACGAAGAATGTAGACGCTAAAACCTATAGTTACGTATTTTCGCTTGTATTTGCAAAATATCGCAGCAAATATATTTTTATTCTTCAAGATCATTGATCAGTATCATCGAGAGTCCAGACTAAGCCGATCCGTATGACCGAGAGTCTACTGCATTTAGTATTTATTAATCAAGCTTTATTAGGGAAACTAGGTATTTTTGTTGAAAAAAACGGAACGTATGGCATCACAGAATTTAATTCCTAGATTGCCGTAAAAACTTAATAAAATACACGAAATATTAAAAAATTATGACCCCCCGGTGGAGTGCGCCCCCCCTAGCATTTGACTCACGAGCCGCCACTGGGTATAACTGTCAAGAATTCTTGGATATAAACTTCAGTTTCACGAGCAAAGGCCTCTTTTCTATGTTCTCCACGCTGGCAGTGTGGGGGAATAGAAAATCCTACTTTAGGGAGAGGAGCAGAATTTTTCTGTCTTTAAATTTTCTGAAAATGCTGGAATATAACAAAGTAATTTTTGGAACAAATGGCAATTAGTACTCTCTGTGAACAACTTGTAAGTATAAGGGAATCGGGGGTGGTCTGGGGTGATTTGGTGCCCTCGGCTGATGCACGGAAATCTAATAAACCTCAAAGATACCTTATCGAATGACCTTCTCAAAAAGCATAAGGTTATCTTTATTCTTCTGGCACTTTAATTTTTTTGATCTTTGATGGAATATTCATATACTATGTTGTAAATAAACCTACTAATGAAAGCGTAGCATTTTGAAAAAAAATTTGGTCAAATAATCTTTGTCATTTTTATTACGCCTTTTATATCAACCCTTCACGATAGACATGAGCGTTTTGGGGGCACCCTACTTAGAGATAATATTCAAGAAGTCACTATCTGAGGGAAAGTTACCGCTAGACTGGAAAATTGCAAGCGTTACACCCATATTCAAAAAGGGAAACAGACATGACCCAAACAATTATCGTCCAATTTCATTAACATCGAATATGGGCAAGATACTTGAGCATATCGTCGTTAGCAATAACATGACTTTCTTGGACAGTCGTAACTTCCTCCATGGCTGTCAGCACGGCTTCCGAAAGGGTAGATCATGCGAAACACAGCTCGCGCTCTTTCTTCACGACGTTCTCAAATCCGGTGAATCGGAAAGACAAGTTGACGCATTATTTCTAGATTTAAAGAAAGCTCTTGACACGGAACCTCACAATAAAATTTTATACAAATTACAGTCATACGGATTAAAGGAAACAGTGGTAAATTACATACGCGACTTTCTGACTGATCGTAAACAAAAAGTAGTTTTTGACCGAATTAGCTCTGATGTAATTAAAGTGACATCAGTTTTTCACAAGGAAGCGTAATTGGCCCCCTTTTGTCATTAATATAATTAATTGCTCCCGAATTGGCAATTATTACTCTCTTTTAATAACTTGTAGGTGTGTGAGAATAGAAAAGGTTACTTTGAGAAGAGGAGCCTTTGTATGTCTTTAAATTTTTTGAGAAAGCACGAATATACTAGTGAGTTTTAGGAACAAATGAGATTATTTCTCTTCACGTGGTGATTATAAGTGTTTTAAAAGAAAAATTTGCCTTTTTATTTGAAGTTGGGAATATTTTTCCCCGTAAGAAAAATTTTAAAATACGGGAATAATTACGTATTTTTTTACACACATGTGAATAGTATTCTCCGTTATCAACTATTAGTGTATGGGAATAAAAATGTGACTCTAAGAAATACCGGCGAATACTTCCCTCTGTAAGAATTTTTTTATGCGCTAATGGAATCAAGATTTTTAGAAGCAGATGTAATTGATTAAATTGACTACAGAAAAATTAAATCAGAGCTGAGTTTTTAACCCTTAGCGGGCCTACGTCAAGGTTGACTCCATAAATTTAACGCACGGAAAAAAAGTTTAGTTAGAACTATCGAATTCTGATTAAATTTATCAAACTTTTTGGTTCATATGGCACATAGAAAAATTCAGTAACAAGAGATAATTGTTATCGAAATGGCCACAGCAGTTCGATAAAAACTACCAAAATCAAAAGGATAACAAAACCGACGTAGCGTGCACACATGAAAGATTTTCCACCTATAAAAATGTTTTTCTGATTAAAAATCATAAAATTAATAGCATAACATTAGTTTCTGCAAAAGAAGTACAAAAAAGTTGAAAAAAAACGCCTGCACTAATGATTGAACGTGGGCCCTCCACATGGTAGAAATGGATTCTAACAACTAGGCTAAATCGGTTGCCATAACAATAGGTTACACAAACGTGGTAATACACTATTATTGTAAATAATCATTCTTTGTTTTGAAATCTGAATGAAATGTGACTACAGTTTCCCTTTATGAGTTTAAGAGGAATACTTGATGACCACAATTGCATTACGTAGGTATCAATATCTAGTGCATATGCGCAAGAAAACTTTGAAATATATCAAGAGCGTTTGGTAAAATAAATCAAGTGCTTAGTAGTTCACATGAAAGTTTAAGTATATTTAACAAAAATACTCCCTATCACACCGGTTTGATAGTTTTAATCAAATCTTTTTTTTTCCGTGTAGGCACTCCGATTGTAAAAGGGCAATTTTTCAAGAGTTTTCACATATTGAAAATTTTTAAAGAATGACCTCTTTAATTGAGCACTCATAGTATTTCAACCAGTTGATCCTTACTTTAAACAATATAATAAGAGCATTTAAAAGATTAAAAACTAAACCTTTCAATATTTTTTTTTCTAAAAATTGGTTTGGACCAGATTGCTTGTATTTTTAAAAACTATACCGCACAGGGTTAAGGGATAAATTTCATTTTTTCACACAGCAATGGGTCGTTTTAAATGCGTTTAATCAGCATCCTTCTTTCCTCGTCATCTTTAATTCCTTTTATCAGCAAATCCCATTTCTGAATTATTACAAAATACTCGAGCTTCAGCACATAGAAAGACTTCCACTTATTCAGCAGACTTTCCTTTTATCATTCCATAAATTATATAAGGATGAAAAAGGCTTTGCAGGAAACGATTCAGGCATAAGAGGGGGAAGACAGGTGACTGACATAAAGCATGTGTGTTACAGGAAAAAGAGGGGAACCATGCTGGGTTCTAAATAGAAGGCTAAGAACGGATCTGATCTAAAAAAAACAACCAGCTTGAATAAGAGGAATTTTATCCTAGAATCGAAAAATTACGACTAACATTTATATGAAAAATGCATCGCTCTATGAAATTTATTCCTAAGCCTATTTATGAAAAGACTAGTTTGAGAAGCCTAGTATGAAAATATTAATAACACATGCATAAAAACGGGAAAATTTCTAGAAATAAAATTTATCTCTTCCATTTACTCATAGAGTAAATAGAAGATATATTTCCAACAAGTTAATTTCCACCTAGTGAAATTTGAAGTAATATCTTACGGTCTGGCTCTTACGAAGTATGCTATACGATGGTCGATTGAAAATGATGGCCCCTCCTGTCTGTGTATTACTTGCTTTAATTTAAGTCGATCATTAATACACCACCTGCATAGAAGTAGATGTTGGCAAAACTGTTGTCACTAAGTCAAGTGACGCGACGGAAATCCAGGAATATGAATGATGATAGGTAATATAATTTTCAGGACATGGTTGTAGAGTATTATCATCACGCAATAGGATGCACACAGGAGATTTTAAGTTGTCCGATGTGTTCACTAAAAAGTTCAGAAGATATTATTGCTTCACCCCCTAATAATTACGAAGGGCGTTCGGGATATTGCTCACGGCCTCCTCTTGTAAGGAGTGTTTAAGGGCTCCAGAAACATCCTCACGTCTCTTTTGATGTGACGCAGTAGCGGATACAGAAGCTACCTTTACTTGTACCGTAATAAAGAAATATGAAGTCATATGCTATGTTTAAGAAAGAGTTATGTACATTTGTTATACACGTATGCAAGACAATACCATCTTACGATATTAAAAAAGTTACAATTGTGGTTCTGCAATGTTTGGTGATTAGGGCGACCCCAAAAAGGGGGGCGCATATGTATTCGCCACTAATGTAACGAATAATGCGCATTAACATGTGCCCAGGAGGCAAATGGAATTAACGAGGGCACTTCTCTCCGAGCCGCGCAGAAAAAATTATAAATCCATAAATTGCATTAGAAAGTATTCTCACGTATTACGTGTGTGGGAATAAAAAAGACATCTTTAAGAAGTAAATGTGAATCTTTCTCTCCGTATTTATTTCTATGCGATTTCAAATGTGCGGAATAAATATTTGCCACTAAAAAGTAAAAAGTAATATTTATTCCCGTTAGCATTTTTTAAGAATGCAGGATTAAAAAAATTATCTTTAAGAAAAAATGAGAATAGTAACGTAGAACTGCATTTAAGGGAGTGAGACTGAAAAAAAATGAAATTAAGACTTAGAGACAAATATTTATGAGTATATGAGACGCATTTTTATAGTCGTAGGGAAAATATAAAGTTTTAAGAAAAAATTCGATTCGATTCATAGACAGCATTTAGATGAGTAGAAATAAAAATTTATTGTTAAAAATGAGGATAGATTACCGTTACCGTAGATAGACCTTCCGTTACCCTTTTTTCAGAATACGGGAATGGAAACATGAGTGTTTGGAACAAATGAGATGACTTCTCTACGTTAACAAATTTTAAATTATATGAAAATAAATTTGTACTTAGTAAGTTGAAAATCTTATTTCTCTCCAATACCATTTTTTTATAATCTGGGTTTAAGAACATGAGTTTTTGTAATAAATATGATTAGGTCTCTTTGTTACCAAAATATAAGATAGACAAATGATATATAAACATGTGTTTCAGAAGCAAAGAGTAATATATAAATGCGATTACTTCTCTACGTTAATAAATTTTATAAGAGTATGAAGAAAAATTTGTACTTAGTAAGTTGAAAATATTATTTCTCTTCAATGCCAATTTTTTTATGATATGGGATTGAGAACATGAGTTTTTTATTTAAATCCCTAAGGAATTTTTCAGAATGCAACAATAAAAACGAACGTTTTCAGAAAACTTGTGATTTATTCTGTCCATTAACAACATAAATTATGTGGCAATAATTTTTTTAAGAAGGAGAATAGATTATTTCTCTTATTTCTCTCAGCTACCAATGTTTTTATAACCAAGACAAAAAACTTGAGCTTTAGAAATAAATGAAAATGATTCTCTATGTTTAGAAATTCAAATCAAGAAGTAAAAAAAAATGCCTCTCTGCTAGTAATTTTTTACAATGAGGTGATTACAATAAAACTCGAGTGATAGGGCCAGATGAAATTTGTTCTCTCCGTTATCTACTTTTAAGTAGGTAGAATGAAATAGTTAAGGCGCAGTAAATACTTCTTCCCGTGAGCATTAATTTGGAAAGTGAGAATAAAAACGTGACTTTTAATATAAATTAGATTAGCTATTAACAAATTTTATTTGATGCTAACAAATTTAAGAGATGTAAGAATAAAATTTTTTTAATAAGCTGAGAATAATATATTTCTCCGCTAGTATTTTTTTTAGAGTGCTGAGAGAAATATTACCTGTAACTCTTACTATCAATTTGCAACTCCCACCCATTCAAAAAATGTTCACTAAGTGTTTAATACACATCTGTTTCTAAAAGTAACCTTAATATCCCGCATTCTGAAAAATTTATTACGGAACATAATTATCATCTTTAAATCTTAATTTTTTTAGTACGCACACTTAAAGTTAACACAGTTAGATAAAATCTGGTGCTAAATTTTACGTTTCTTTTCTATCATGCATAAATTTTGCTGACTTAGTGAAATATTCACCGCTATCTATCACTACTAACTTTATATTCCAACCATTAATAAGTTGAAAAAAAATTATCTCGTGTTTCCAGCACTGTAATTTTTATTCCCAAACTCGCACTATATTCCAGCATTATGAAAGATCGTTTGTGGAAAGAAATATTCGTATCTAATGATAAAAGTTAAATATTAATTAAAACACAGTTGATACTTGGTAAAAAAACGGAAAAAGTCACATCCGTTCTCATATCTCAAGTTCCTAAATCAGATTTCTTAGAAAAAAGCCAGCAGAATGAAATATTCTTTTCTTCTAGTTAAAAAAACCCCACTCGATTAAAATTTAAGTATGTGGAAATATAATCCAATCCTAAAACTTACGTTTGTATTACCGTATTCCATAAAATTTCTAGGACAATGAAACATTAAAATCTACGTCTCATTTTCGAATGTTTACAATTACGCACATATGAATTGTTAACGGAGAGAAATAATCATTTTTATTACTAAAGCACGTGTTTACATTCCAAAAATCCAAAATATGACCAAGGGATATTCTCATCGGCATTTCTGCACACACAAAAGTTATTAACGAAGAGAACTAATATAATTTTTTTAACCTCTATTAAAAATTTTTATGGAGAGGAATATTCACAATTACCTTTTAATATCAAATTATTTTTCTCACATAATTAAAAGTTGCTATCCGTGATATCATATAAAAAATTTTCTGTGTCTATGCACTGATGTCAAAATTTACTAGCGGAAATAAACAATATTCTCTACTTATTTAAAATAAATTATTTATTTCGATGCAAATAAAAGTTATTTACGAAGATAAAAAAACACCCCTTTTCCAAAAAACTACATTCCTATTACCGTATTTTGAAATTTCTGTAAATTAGGGAAAAAAAGGAATTCTTCTTCTTTAAATAGATTTCTATTCCCACTCATTGAAATTTATTTAAGTAGAGAACTAATGCCATTATAAGCCTCATGCTTCAACACCCGCATTTAAAAAAAATTAATAGCGAAGAAAAATATTCAACTCTATTTGTAAGCAACAAATGTTAATTCCTACAAGCTTTGAAATTATTAACTTAGAAGATAAATAAAATTTTTTCCGAAAACTGACGTTTCAATATGGTAATTCTATGAAATTAACACCAAAAATAATATTCATATCTACGTCGCATTATGATATTTTTACTACCACAAACTCAAAAATTGCTAACGAAGAGAAGGAATAATTTTTTTCCTAAGAAAAATGTTCATATCCTCAAATTCTAAAAAAAATATTAACAGAGAGAAATATTCACATCTACAACTTAGCAACAAATTATTATTTCCGCAGACTTAGAAGTAGTCAGCAAAGAGATTAAATAAAAAATTAATCTAACATTTTTATTCCCGCATAAAAAATGATATTTACGAAAAGAAACATTCTTCACAACTTGTTAATACCGAGTATTTATTCCTAAACACTTTACAGTTGTTAGGAGGAGAAAAAAATACACATGTTCCATAAACTATCGCTTATTTTACCGTATCCTGAAAATTTAATAACGGAGATAAACATTCTTTTATCGTTCTTTAAAACAAATTTTTATTCCCACTGTATTAAAATGTTTTTAACGCAATTAACTAAACTCATGTGTTCCGAAAACTCACGTTTATTCCCGCATTAAAAAATGGAAATGGAGATTAATTGATTAGATGAAAATAAAATATTTTAAGAATGTTGGGACATGTAATGAATTTAACGAACAAAGGCAATTAATTCTCCTGCTGACAAATATTTATCGTGTGGGAATAAAATGCCTACTTTGAGAGGAGGAGCGGAATCTTTCTCTGCCTTTGAATTTTTCTATATTGCGCTAATATAAACGTAATATTTAGGAACAGTTGAGACTTTTTTTTCTTTGGATATTCGAACTTGTATGTACAAAATAAACCTGAATTTTATTTGAAGATGGGAATGTTTCTCTCCGTTAGTAATATTTTGAAATGCGGGAATAACAAAGTGAGTTTTAGCAGCATTTTTAAATAATATTCTCCGTTATCAAATTATTTTTGCGTGGGACTAAAAATGTGACTCGAAGAAGTACATGCGAATTTTTCTTTCTGTAAGATTTTTTTCGGAACGCGGATTTAAGACTACGAGTTTAAGATATAGGTGTGATTAGTCCTATAATTTAGGGTGATTTAAATTTTGGGATAAAAATTTGTTTTTTGGAAGTAGAAGCAAAATATTTTTCTCCGCACCATTTTTTCGAATGCGGAAGTAAATTGGAGAGGTTTCTGGAAAAATGACATTTTTCTCTCTGTTAACAACTTGATAGTATGTAGGAATACATATTTGATGTTAAGAATTAGACGCAAATTTTACTTTCCATGGCCAATTTAAAAGAATTTTAAATATGAAAATATTAAAAATGCGTGTTTTAGGAACAAATCGGATTGGTTATCTACGTCAATAGATATAAATAATATGGAAATAAATAGTTTTTTTCACAAGTAGAAAAGAATATCTTTCCTTTCAGCAATTGTTTTAGAATTCTGGAACTAAATCGCCAGTTTTACCATCAAATAAATTTAATGTTCTACGTGAGTATTTTCATTGGCTTATTTATTTTTTTAAGAAGTAGAAACATATATTTCTTTACGCTATAAATTTTGTGGAATTCGAAACTACAAACTTGAGTTTTGGCAATAGTAGTTCATGTGTTGGAATAAAAATTTGCCTTTAATTAGTAGACGAGAGACTTTCTCTCCGTTAAGAAACTAAGAATGCGGGAACAATAAGGTAAGTTTCAAAAACAAATTTAAAGGGAATAAATATATGATTATAAGAATAACATGCATATATTTCCTTTTGCAAGCATTATTTCAGAATGCGGGAACGGATAAAAAACGAGTTTTGGAAAGAGATGTGATTAGTGCTCTGGTTTTTTTTACTTTTTAATTTGGATTCAATCGGCTATTAGTCTTGTGAAAAATATAAATCCTCTTCCGTTCACCACTTCTAATTGTTTGTATGTTCTAAAAATTTTACATTAAGAATAAGAGATGAATATTTATCTCCATAAAAAATGTGGGATAAGGAACGTTTTTTGTAGGAACAAATTAAATTAATCCTCTTCGTTAACAAATTTGAATTGTATGGGAATAAATATCTAGAATGAAGTAGTAGTAAAAATTTATAAGGGAAGATATGTTTTTACGACGATACTCTCTGTCAACAATATTTTTAATACGGGAATGAAAGCGTGATTTTAGGAAAAAAAATTAGATTAGTTCTCTTCTTAGTACACTTTTTGAGAGTGCCAAATAAACATTTGTAGTTAACAATCGGCACATGGGCTTATTTCCCAACTTAAGCTATTTTGTTGGCGTGATTTTTTTTTCTGAAAACGGAGGATAAATATTTCTCCTAATTGTTTATATTTTAGAATTTGTGCTGTTGCCGTAAAATAACTAATGCCGACAATTTACAGGTTTGGCCTATTTATTGTAATGCCCACGAGCGACCGTACAGGTAGGTGATTTAAGAGCAATAATTCCCCCCATGCCGCAAGACACGGCCTTTTATACACGATTCCGTGTCGCTCTCGCAGCTTCGTGTCCCGGCGCCCGCTGCCTCTCTAGGGTTGCAGTTAAGTGGGGCCTCCGCGAGAACCCGTCACAGAATTCAGAAGTTGTGGGGCCAAAATTTATATGCTCTTGAGTTTTAAAAAGTTTTAAGTCTACATGAATTTTATTTTGACATTAGGTAGTAGCAGTGACTACCGCCAGCCTTTAGATTTTTTGTTGGAAAGCGTGAATAAAAACGTGCGTTTTAGACACAAATGTCATTTTTTCTCTGCGTTTGCAATTTGTAACTGCGTGGGAATGAAAATTTGATAAAACGAGTTATAAAATTGTCAGAATATAAAATGTGAAATAATCTCAATAGTCTCAATAATCAAGATTTTATTATGCATTTAAGTGAATGTTCAATGCTAGACGAAAAAATTTATCTCCTTTAGCTTAGCCGAAAAAAGAAACGGGAGTTATGACAGAAAATGTGTCTTTTTCTTTTCGTGTATTAGGTGTGTTTGAATGAATAGTTAGCTTTTATTATTAGATGGAAATAGTTTTCTCCGTCAGCGGTATTTAAGAATGCTGGAAAAATAGAATGAGTATGGGAAAAAGATGTGCCAATTTTTTCCGTTATCTCCTTTTTAGTGTATTAGAATAAAGCTCTATCTTAGATGTATCGCCGAATGTCTGCAATTTCTGCCCTCTGAATGCATTTTCTTGGTGTGCGGGAGGATTAAAGACATATTTAGGCAGAGATGTGATTAAAAAATTTTTGATGCTGAGTAATAAAAATATGATATTAAGAAGTGGAGGTAGACAATACTCTACGTTAGCATTATTTTAGAATGAAGGATTAAAATCGTGATTTTAGTGACATTTGCGATTATTTATCTCCAGTAACTCATTTTTATGTTCTAGGAATAATTATTTGTTTTTATTCTTTGTTACATTAATATAATTATCCCCGTTTCCAATATTTTTAATGCGTTTTTACCGACGTGAGGATTGGAAGCATGTGTTACTTTTCTCTTGGAACCTAGTGGAACTTTTAAACAAAATGGAATCAAAATTTTATATTAATTAATTCGGGCGAATATTTCTCTCTATATGCAATCTCTTACGGAGTGAGTTTTAGATAAAAATGTGGAAAGTATTCCGTTACCAAGTTCTTAGTTTGTAGCGATAAAAATGCGATTTTAAAAACTTCAGGTGATTTTAAACTAAAATATTTTAGAATTATGGAATACATACAACAGCTTTATAAACAGATATTTAGTACGAATAATTCTTTCACTTATCATCTTTTAATGTGCTGTAATTAAAAATTGTTTTTAAGAATAAGGAGAGAATATTTCTTTCGATGGCAAGTTGTTAGATTGCGGGAAATAAAACATCCGTTTTAGGAAAATATGAAATTTGGACTGTCCGTTAATAACTTTTAGAATCCTCTGCAAACAAAAGTTAATATCGAGAAGCAGATATGAACGATTCATCTCCGTTTGCATTTATTTACAATGCGGGTATAAAAACATCAGTTTTCGGTACAAATGGATTTAGTTCTCTGCGTTAAAAAAATTCACATAAGTGGGAATAAAAATTCGTTCTTAAGAACGATAAAACAATGTTACTCTCCGTCATCAAATTTTCAGGATACGGAAAAAATAAAAATTATTTTACGGAACAGATGCATGTCTTAATCTTTGTAACACCTTTAAAATGTGGGAATAAATATTTAGCATCAGCAAGTGAATAATGTGTCTTTCGTAATTATTTATTCTTATAATGCAGGAATTGAAACTTGAGTGCTATGGACTGATGCGAATTGTACCATTCGTTATAATTTTAAATGCGTAGCAATAAATATTTCATGTTAAAAGTAGAGGTGAATATTTGCGGGAATTTTAACGAGTATTTTGGGAACAAAAATTTTTTTCTCTTCGTTGATGATTCTTATGTGTAAGGTGATAAAAATTCCATAATTTGACGTAGATGTGAATATTCCCTTGCTGGCAATTTTATAGAATGCGAGTATGAAAACCTGAGTTCCAGGAAAAATTGTTGTTAGGTGATCTTAGTTAACATCTGTTGTAGGAAAAAATATTTGTTATTTTTAAAAGTAGAGGTGAATATTTCCCTCCGTTCCAAATTTTTTATAATGCGGGAACCTAACTGCGAGTTTTAGAAGAAAAATAAATTGATTTCCTGCTTTTTACTAACTAATTTTCAGTACATAAAAAAATATGCTGAGAAGCAGATATGCATATTTCTCTCCGTAACCCATTTTGAAAAATACGGAAGTAAAAATGTGAGTTTTAAGAACAAATTACATCAGTTAAACACTAGCAAATAATAAATGAACTGTTCCGTTAAAAAGTTGAATGTGTTAATACTATATATAATTATTTCTCTTTAATTGTTGTGGGAATAAAATGTTGTTTTACAGAAGGAGAAAATATATTTTTCTCCGTTTTCAGCCTACGCATAGTGTTTGGGAAGAAATATTTTATTCCCAGGATAAAAGGCGATTATTTCCCCCTGTAGCTCAAAAATTGGTGATAGAGAGAACAAATCAGATCATTTCATAAATATGTTGCTAGTATTTAATCATACCACGCATCGAGAATGTGGCTAACTTTTGAATTGCTTAGAAATAAAAATTTTGACGTTAAGAACCAGAGGTGTATAGCAATCTCCTAATAGCAGTATTTTATAATTATGGGAATAAAAAACGTGGGTTTTAAGAACAATTGCAATTATTCATCTCCGCTAACTCATTCTTAAGTTTCGAGAATAAAAATTTATTTTTAAGAAGTTCTACAGTATAATTATTACTGTTTCCAATTTCTTGAATGTGTTAATACTAAAATTAGTTTTTGGTACATACTCTTCCCATTGTTGGAATAAAAATTAGACTCATGTCTTTATATGTATCTCCGTTGTTAATACGAGAATAACTCCGTAGGGTTTAGATACAAACAGGAATAGTATTCTCTAATTACAACTTTCTAGTAGGGGAATAAAAATGCGATTCTAAGAAAATCAGACGAATATAAAAATGCGTAAATAATTTAGAATCCGGAAGTATTATAGCCATTAAAATTTGGTAACCTAGGGTCGTAATTTCATTTGTTTCTACAACTCAGATTTTATCCTTTACCAAAAGATGTGATTAGTTCACTCATTCATCAACTTTTAAGTGTGTTGAAATCAATATTTGGTATTGAAAAGTAGAAAGGAAGAATTCATCTATCTTAGAATTTTTGTTAGAATGCGTACTCAAAAGCAAGAGGTTTGGCAACAAATGAGTTTAATTCTCCAGTTCAGAAAACTTCAATGGTGTGGGAATTTTAACTCATTTTTAAGAGGGAAAAAAGAATTTTTTCTCCGTTATCAAATTTTCACAATACGGGAGTATAAACGTAAGTTTTCGGAACATATTTGTTTTCTCTTTACACTCATAGCTTTGCGAGAGTAGGAATATTCAAAATTAATAAGTATACCTATAGGAATATTTGTTTCCCTAACTTTTTTATAAGACGAGCTTAAAAACGTGGGTATGTGATAAGATGCGCGAGGTAACATAAATTTGGTAATTAGACGTAGATGTGAATATACCTCTTCATTAGCAATTTAATTAAAGTAAAATCAAATTTCAGGAATAACTGTGAAAATGGGTTTTGTTGACATTTTCAAATTGGGTGGGGAATTTTTTAAGTTGTAAAAACTATTTATTTCCGCAAGCTGTTTCTTATAATGTAAAGAAAGAAACGTGAGTTTGGTAACAGATGTATCTTTTTCTATTTCCCACTAAATATAAAATGTATTTTAATGAATAGTTAGCTTTTGCTAGCAGAAGGTGATAATTCTCACCGTTTGCGATCTCTTAGAATTTTGGAATAAATGCGTGAGTTAAGGGAAAAAATATGGTGCCACTTTTTTCCGTTATCTCTTTTTAAGTGTATGGGAAACATTAGGCTCTATGTACTTAAGGCAAATATGTTCTTCAATCAGGGATTGTTTATATTGTGGATTAAACATTAGTACACGCATGTGGTTATTTATCTCAATTTTTTAACTTTTGATTTATGGGAGCATAAATTTGATGTTGAGAAGTAGCGGCGAATATTTCCCTTCTTTGGCAGCATATAAGTACGCGGGAATAAGTCCGTGATTTTTAGGAAATAAATGGAATTAGTTCTTTATGCTAACAAATTTTAATAGGATGGGAATAAAATTTTCTTTTTAAGAGGTGGAAAAGAAAAGTATCCCTACGTAAGCATTTTTTTACTTCGGGGATAAAAAAGTGAGCTTTAAGAACAGTGATAGATATTACTCTCCGGATGTCATTTGATCTCACCATGAACAACTTTCACGTGTGTGGGAATAAAAATTCGATAAATAAGATGAGAGTTACTATCCCGAATTAATTTTTCAGAACACACGGTATAAAGATACTACCATACTACCTACTTCTAGAAACATATGAGTTATAATCTCTCCGTTTTCAATTTTTTACCGTGTGGAAATAAAAATTTAATATTTGGAAGTAAAAGTGAATATATCTCTCAGTTAGCAATTTCTGAGAATGCGGGAATTAAAACATGAGTTCTAGAAACAAATGAAATTACTTTTCCCGGTTTTCAAAATTTAATGGCCTGAAAATTTGAATTTGTATTTAAGAAGTAGAAAATAATAAATAAAAGTCTCTCCATAACTAATTATTGGAATGCGTCAATATAAACGCGAGCTTTAGGAAATGACGTGCCTCTTTCTCTTCGTGTCTTGTAACTTTTAAGCGTGTTGGAATTATAATTTGACTTTAATTTGAAGAGTTTGAATATTTATCTCCGTAAGTAATATTTTAGAATGCGGGAATATTTAGCGTGTGTATAAGAAACAGATGGAAGCAGTATTCTCCGTCATTAACTTCTTAGTGCTTGGAAAAATTTTAAGCATAAAAAATGTGCAGGCTAACATTTCTATTAACAAGAAATTTCTCAGAATACATAAACGAACCCGTGAGTAATAAACGAATATGTGATTAAGATATTTCATTTTTCTACTTTTAATTAGTTGTAATAAAAATTTGATCGAATTTGAAAAGAATATTTCTTTCCGTAAGCAATATTTAAGAATTTAACCTTTAAGGGAGTCTGAATCAAAAATTGATTTTAAGAACAACTCTGGAATTTTTTTTTAATGCGGGATTTAATACGGAACAAATGAGTTCACTTCTCTACGGTAAAAAAATTCAATGGAGTGGGGATAAAAATTCGTTTTTTTTTAGAAGAAGAAAAAAAATGTTCCTCTCCGTTAACAAATTTTCAGGATACGGTTGTATAAACTAAATTTTACGGGAAGAATGCGTTTTTTCTTCTCTTCGTTACTAATCAAATGAGTATGGGGATATTATTTGGTATTTTGGATTTGTTATTTATCGATAATAAGGATTTGGTATTTATAAGTAGAAAATTATTTTCCTCTCGGTACATATATTATTTTAAGGTGTATATAAGTACATATTATTTAATGCAGGAATAAAAGGTGAGTATGATTGAAAGTGATTGATGCGCGATTTAACCTCTCTGCTGACTACTTTTTAGTGTGTGAGTGAAATAATTTGTGATTATGTGGTAGATAAGAACATTTCTCTCCGTAAGAAATTTCTATGAATTATAGAATATTAACATTTGTTTTATTTATTAATTTTTAATATTAACATTTGTTGTGTTGGAATAAAATGATTCATAGTCTCCGTTAAGAAATCATATATGTTTGGTAATAAAAATTTCATAGTTGCGACACAAATGTGAATATTCCCTTAGTAAGCACTTAATTTTTAAAAAATTATTTGAACTTTATTAATTAATTATTTAATTTAATTATTAACGGGAATTTAACCATGAGTTTTTAGAGTACATTAAATAGGTTTTCTAAGTAAACTAAAATTAAGGGTGTACGAAAAGTTTTTTTTAGAATGAGAAATGTTTGTTATTTTATACGGCACAGGAGTAAAGACGTGAGTTTAAAGAACAAATGAAAACAATCGCACATTAACAAATTGTGATGCTGGAAGCAAAATATTTTTTAAGAAGGAGAACATATATTTCTCTCCGTTTTCAACTTATGGAATAAGGGATGAAAAATTATATTCTTCACTATTTTATTCCTTTGGAAATAGATGTGATAAATATAGTTTTTACAAAGACGTGGTGCAAACATGTATAACTTTTAAGTGGATTAGAATCAAAAGTTGATACTGGCAAAGAGAAGGGCAAGTGAAGAAATCATCTCCGTTAGAAATTCTTTAGAATGCGGCCATAAAGAGGCCATGAGATTTAGCAACGAATGAGATTAGCTCTCTTGTTCAGCAACTTTTAATGGTGTGAGAATCCATTATCAATGCGGGAGTAAAAACGTGATCTTAAGAAAACAGATGGGAGTAATTCTCTACATTAGGGACTTTTGAGTGCAAGAAAATAAAAATTTGTGGTTGAGAAATAGGGGTGAATAATAATATCTCCCTTTGCATGCAATGTATTAGGGTGCGGGAAAATACTGGAGCGGATGGGATCAGTGCTTTCATTTATCAATTTTAGTGTGAATCAAATCTGCTGAATGTTTTAGGGACTTGTTCTCTTTGTTAACTGCTTCAAAAAAAATGTGGTAAAAATTTTATTTTAAGAAGAAAATATGAGTATTTCTCTCCATTTGCGATTTTATATAATCCGATAATAAAAATAATGTGAATTTTAGGAACATAGGAGATTATTTCTGTTTGTTATAAACTATAATTTACTGTGCATGAGTGAAATTATATTTTTAAGAGGCAGAAAAGAAAATTTCTATCTGGAAGCAATTTTGTTTTAGAATTCGGGAGTAAAAAGGTGAGTTTTAGGAATATTTGTAATTGGCACTCTCAGTAAACTTTTCAAACTGGGCGATTATAAATTTTACTTTAGAAAGTAGAGGTTACTCTTTCTCTCCGTTGGCAATTTTTTAGAATGCAGGAATAAAAGTATTAGTTTTGGGAACAAATAACTATGTTAATTTCCCCCTGAAGTCAGGGATGGCATCCATTTAATTTTTCATAATTACAAGGATACACTGTTTCTAATAAGGATCTGCACGGCATAAGTTCCAGAAGAACCCACTTGCATACAGACATTCAAAGATGACTGGCTTTGTAGGATAAGGAAAGGGTCATGTAATGACTGAAGTCGCACCCTTACATTTGGATGCAAATAAAAAGATCTATGTCCATGATAATAAAGATAAACTAGTTAAAAATTTGGGAGGGAAGTTGGTTCATTACTTTCCACTGCATCTTGGTGGTATGCAACACCACCTCGCAGTATTGGGTCTGAGATCTGATATGAAAACACAAGTGGATTTTATTGTGGTAGTCTTTTCATGATTCCCATTGGTTCAAAACATCAAAAGAGGGAGCATGGTAGCCTAGTGGATAGAGGGCTTGGTTTATCATTTTTTTACTAATTTTAACTGGTTTAGAAATATGTATAAAAAGTTAGAATTTGAAAAACAAAATTTTTAAATGTACTGGGTTTGAACTCACTTCCTCTGAAAACTTTAGGTGTCAAAAGCTCTAAAGGAAACTAACGCCAAGTATTGAAAAAATTTGAATCCCAATTTTTTTAAATATTCCATATGGAAATTAAGATGATTAATTAGAAGCACGATGGAACAAAATTTCAAATATCAGATTATTGAATATTGTATTGCAGGGGTGTGGCTAAGAATTACGCCTAGGGGGGATTTTAGATGCAACTAATACTTGGGGATATGGAATACCTGCCATAGAGAGCCAGAGATGCGGGGTCCCTCCCCCAGAAAATTTTTAGGAAAATTGTTCAAAATGGTGAATTTTACGGCTTTCTGCAGGATATTTAATTAATCCATACACTATTCCATAAGTAATATTTAATCTGATTAAGCAAAATTGATTATCCCTAAAATATTCTCTCAGCTATGGGGAGGGGGGGATTTAACCCTCAAAACCCCCCTCTTGCTGTGCAACTGGCCCTGAAAATATGCAAGAAAAAATTTCTAGCCGAATCGACAATGGGAAGTGGGTGAAAAATCAAGTACAATATTCTATCGATGAAACAGGCTAACAGACAGATGAAGCAAGTCAAGGGAATACCACATTTAAAAAAATGGCTCCAGCATGCAGGAAGCCCTCATCTTCATGAGAGTGCAATTGGCTTTATTGATGGTGATCAGGGAAAAAATTAGGCTATAAGGAACATTTTCATGTACATCCACTGACTTTTTACTCTCATGTTTTGTCTACATAACTTTGTTTTAACCTTCAGTCAGGTGCAATGCATCAAACAGGCACATCGCGAGGTTTTTTTTCATTTCTCCGTCCCACTAGGCAGCACATACTCTTGATGCTTACGGCCGTTTTACACGATGCACATACTTGCACAATCTGACGAGTGTACTAAGGCGCACTCAAAATTTTATTGTGTAAAGTGGTGAATTGCTAGAACACATGTGAGAATGCATGGACGTGAGATGGCAAAATAGCCCCTGTTCTAATTTTGTTCATCCATTTGTGCAATTCCACCCCTTTTTAGAAATTAATGCAGTTCTAACCTGCTCAATTCCGTGTCCTGTGTAAAATGGCCTTTATATGTATTAGCTTTTTGTTTTGACTCTCTCTATGCAGCCTTTCACTTTTCGCATTCATGCTGACAGATCAGTGGCAGATTATTCAGTTAAATAACAAATTATTGGCACTAAAAATTAAAATAAAAGCATTAGATAAATAAGATAGCAAAATAGATATACATAGATATATTATTTCATTTACAAGGTAGAATACATTACACATAATAATACTTAAAAGCCTAAAGAGCACGTTCAATCACACCTTGCTGGATTGGTCCTGGGCCATATGATGGTATGTAAAGGAGTATAAACATAGAAAATAAGACATCATTTAAGTTTTTGTTTACTCTAAATATGGTGCTTTAAACTTTAAAGGTGAACCACTGAGTCATGCGAAGAGTTATATCTTTCCCATTATTATAATGTTTTTTACATCTGTGCCTGTCAGGCACATTGAACTCAGCAATTCCAATATTGTGCCAGGTGGAAGATTAAAGAAACTTGGCCAGGGTGTGTAGACATATTTGATTGTTGTCTTTTGTGATTTTTTTCCCTGTGGCCATCAAGGAAAAGGCATTTGAAATCACCAAGGATCATGAATTATTATGGTCTGCATACAGCAAATCTTAGTCGAAAGCCATTTCATTTTTTAATTTGCTTACGCAACCTGGGCATAAATTTCAATTTCACCTCTGTTTTTGCAGGTTCTCACCACCATGTCCTACAGTGGTGTCATGGAAAAATTATCAGTGCCAGAATGCACTCTCCTTAACTTTTTTTATAATTGAAATATTACTCTGTGTTTTTTTAATTACAAGTTACATCCACACATTTAATAAGAAATGTTTCTTTTGGTTACGAATGTATATATGTATTAGAAATTTTGAGGCACCAAAATTGATAAATGAGTTATTTGACTATTACCTATGTCTTTTCTTAACCAGTGCTGGAATGGAGTTCCAGTGTGTTCTGGCACCCTGACACCACTGATGTCCTTTCTTCCTTTCCCAATATCCATCATTCCTTTTACAGCACAAATAAAACCAACTAATTCTAGCTGAATAATATTAACCAATAAAACAAATTTATTCTACTCCAACAATATGTTTGAGCAAAACTACTTCCTGATGACCAATCAATTGTGCTAATTTAAGTGCCATAATAAAATAAAATGTGATTTTTAGAGATAAAAATGTTCACATTTTCCAAGAGGGATGTTCCACCTCCTCAACACATTGTCCTGACTATGCCCCTGTCAAGGATACTACTTAAGCCTTCCATGACTGTGCGGAGTCCCTTTGATATTTTTTTATATTTGAGCTCAACCTTTGCTATTATTTAGGCACAAATAACTTTTTTACATTTAAATTGTTTTTTAAAACTTCAATTATTTTTGGTGGGGACCTGAGTCACCCCGCACAGATGTTGGCAGGAAGAAAAAAAAACTTTTTTGTTACATGAGTGCAGGTATAAAAGTTGAATGTAATAATTTTTATTACACATATGATAATTTCAATAACGCCAATATTTTACATGATGAACCTCTTGTACTTGTGTTTTCATAGCATGTTAGTCAATTTACCGTTACAGTAGCAAAATTCCTGTTAGAAAGATTCCTGCCATTTCACACAAAATCTGAGTAAAAACCTAAATGTAGCCCACAACGTATTTATAAATTATACAAAACAAGATATGTATCATATTATTAAAAAAAGAACCATGGGGTTGAATTACAGGAAAGACTAAAATACAACACATATTAATTAATGAATTATATTTGGGGTACCTGACATACCCAACAAAATTGTTCATGTTATTTTCTAGGCACAGTTACGTAAGGGTTAAGCACAACATTGAAATGATCTTCAAGCTGAGAAAACCAGTAACAGACTCATTGAGGACATGGACACAGACAAATAATAAAATGGAGACAGAAGGAGTATATAAGATTGAATGCAGGAAAGTTTATGTTGGCGAAACTGGGAGAACAATCAGAGCAAGGGTCTAAGAACACAGTGCAACCAGCTGACCTCATTGCTCAGAAAAACCGGCCATCACAGAACATACTCCCCAAGACAGGACATAGATGATATTTTATATAAATAGAACCCTACTATCATGTCAAGAAAATAATATCACAAAAAAAGAATTTTTAGAGAAGCTATGGAGATAAGGCCATAAAATAAATTTTAACAGAGTTAATGGACAAATTGTCAGTGACAAGTCGCTTCCGTAATTTCCAGAAGAAGAAACACCAACTAGAATATTCCTAATCCACCTTCATAATCAAATATGTATATACATATTGACATGCTACATAGGTGAGATTAGTAGCCATGAGGAAGTCTCCGGCAGAGTTTTAGAAACATCTGCCATTGTAACAACTGATGCAGCAAAACCTGTTTCTTACGTTTGGAACATAAACCGTTCACAATATCTTGGAAAACAGTGCAAAAACATTTTTAACAAGGTTGATTTCTTTTAGCTAGTGGTATGGCTAACCCAGGAGATACTGGCTTTGGCTTCAATCAGTTGATAATAACTCAAGGACCCTCCAGAGAAGCATGTATAACTTCAAAGTTGTGTCTGACTTATGCAAGAATTATTTGTAAGTAACAATGGATATGTAGGTCGACCTTGCATATTTTTAAAAATACCTATCATCCACCCTGAGATGCGGTAGGTACAAATTGTTGCTTATTTTTGAAACACTTTGAAAGCAATGTGATCTCTACTCTATTAGGTTTTATGAATGACCCAAAGCACTAAATATTATGGTAGTTTGAGTGGCTAAGTTCACTGATACATATTTATATTTTCACCTATAAACTGCTATTATTCTTAATTAATCATTGTGAATATTACAACACATTATAGATTTCTAGGTAAAGTAAGTTTTACAGAGGCTAATGATGGCTGCTGTGTTAAAATAAGAAATTCATTTATTTTTATTGTCCGTAGTGTATTTTAGCCAAAATAAACCTCACCAATGAGGACAATGTAGTTTTATTAACCGTTTTAGAGTGGCAGACCTATAAATCAGCTCTTTTGTAGTCCATTATTTAATTTGCTATAACTTATTACATTGCTATATTATTTCAATAAATGTAGAAATATTTTGTCAATATTAGCCAGTTTAACCCCATCAATTAAAAAAAACTGCACATGGTATGGTAATGTAATAGGATAGCTTTGTGCTCTTTTTTTTTTCCTAGTTGTTACATTTTATGAAAATACCCTCTGCAATTCTCGCCAATACCCCAGGAAGAATGATAGCACAAGAGGGCTCGGATGGCTTTCGGACTGTCAAAACAAAGATTTATACCCCTCTTAACCCTTTTGCACCAAATGTCGGGTGGAGCTGAACGAGCATTTTCATGTGCAGAAAACCTAATGTCAGGTATACCTGTCATGAATTTTTCAATGCAAACAACCAGGCGTTGGCTTTGGCCAATGCAGGGGAAGGAAAGTGACTGCTGAGGTAGCAATTTTCGGATGCATTCAGGCCCTGCCTTAGTTTAGCCAGACTTTAGGGCCTCTCCTTGGCAATTAAGCCTGACTCTCCCACTCAGTTATGATCTTCCTCGTGGTAGGAGTCCGTATTGAAGTGATCATATTGTTTCTTCAATGGTTTTTGAAAAAGAAACATTTCGTTAAATACTCAATTTTTTCATACTTTGAAATAAATTCTTCATTTTGTTCTCTGCATAAGCAATTTTTAGAAGAAATTTTTGTGTTACTATTAATGGACTTCTTACTACTAATGGATTAATGGATTTAGTGTTAGTAGGTAGTACCTACCTTACATTCACTAAATTTCTTATTATCAACACTAGAAATCTGTTTAAATTGCTTGCTTATTAATTAAAAATGCTTTAAAAAATTAGTTATTCTTATAGAAGAGTAAATTATTAAAAATCAAAAGTAATATTTCCTTAGAAAAACACCGGTAATGCAATAGGTTGACTGCGGACTCGTGCTAAGATAGAGTTAGAAGTTTAAAAGCTGGGCTCCCAAATCGGGATACGAGAATACTAAGGCAACTCCTCCCCAAAAAAGAATTCCGTACAGAGAGGTTAAAAATATTCTAATGCCACTCTTACCAGGGAATACATAATCCTCTTGTAGGCGTCGGCAGGAAAGGGTAAATAACATCCAATATGAAATCTGGCCTTTCCCTGTATTCCAGTATATGTACTGACCTTTCTATTCTTAGGGACTGCTGCTCACTTTCCGGAAACTTAGCCATCACATGCAGCAAAAGTGCAGAGCATACAACATAGTGGAAGATAAGGTCTGTTCACAATAGCCTGTTGTGGGAACTTACCAGGTTTGCTCACAGCAGCGAAAGGGTTTATCCATTAAAAGATCTTGCTGAAGAGTATCAGCTATAGAAAAGAGAGAGGTTGTATAGAGGACTGGAATCAGCCATCAGCATTTTGAATAGGTAAATTGCTATCATTACCATTAATAGGAATTTTATTCCCTATTGATTGTCAGGTGTATCTATTTTTATGATAGTATCAATTTTGTCTGTTTTCACTTCCAATAAATTTCCATCAACCATTAAAAAATAACCTGTTGCCTGTGTGCCAGGTAAATAGGGTATTTTAATAGCTTTTTCATGGGAACTAGCTTCAGATTGTCCTTGAATGCACATCATGCAATTTCTTTTTTATTTTCTACATTCCACCTAATGCATGCTCTACAATGAACATTATAAATTATTTTTAACTCTTTTGCTACTAACGCTGGAAATATTTGGCAGTATATATCTTGACCAAGGAGGCGAAATTCAAAAGTATCTGTCAAATATTTTCTACGCAGACAAATGAAAGCTGTAAATATCTGGGTCATTGCTCTAAGTCTTAGTTTCGGGACCAAAATTCGAGGCCTTAGCCTCAAAATTAGGGAGCAGGTACCCAGACCCCTTTTCTTATATCACTCCTCTTTGCAGTAATTGACTGAGGACATATAACTGTTTATTCAGCCATTTTGGAAAATAAATGTGTGTTCCTTTCGAAAAAAAATATATATAAAGAATTGAATTTTTGGTCTTTTGAGCAGCATTTACAATTTTTAAACAAAATTCTACCATAAATATTAACTTATACCTTGATTTAAGTATAAACATCAACATGGAAATAATTAATACATTAAATCCATTAATATTGAAGGTAGAACATCGTCCAAAATTTGACAATTCTCAGAAAAAAATCGAGGAATTCAAGTCAAAGTCTGCAATTTACTTGCAAGCAACAGTTATACATGTAGCTATTTCATATAAACAAATTATAAGCTCACAGGGAACCACTGCCTCTGGTAGGGTTTAAACCCGGAAAGGACGGAGCCTAACTAACCTCGGAGTCCGAGATTATTTACAATCCCTGCTACAAAGAGTCAAAAAAGGTTGGTGCTGAGAGTGTGTGTTTTTATTCATGAGACCCTACTTAGCGAATGTACTGCAAAAATGCTCTGTGCATAGGGGATGAAATAGTCTCAGTCAAGCAGTTATACTAAGACGAGAACTCCACCTTCACGAAAGGGTTAAATCAAGTCGATGAATTGGCGATACATTTAGCATAACAAGCATCTCTACTAAGATTAGAGTTAATAATTTCATAATATTCTATCTCATGTAATCACTTCTTATAAAACATGAGAAATACAGGCCCCAGAAATGGTTAACTGAGTGAAGATTGACATGTATTGAATAGCCTCCCTTTGGTCATCATTTTACAAAGATGCTATTATAAAAATGGGTTCATATTTCTGCTTGCTCTTTTTGTATTTGTAAAGATCTTTAACATCTCAAAAATATTTTATTTATTAGATAAGCTTTGTTTTTTTTATAGATTTCCATGTCATCACTGCATCTGGCTATATTTTTGGATTCCTTAATGGCAATTAGGTTTGGTGATATTCAGGGACGCCGACTTACAAAAAATATTGGGGGGGCCCAAACCGGTGATCTTTCCACGGGAAATTTTATAAGTAGTGAGTTTGAAGTTTTTTAAGCATTTTAGAAGAGTCATATGACCAACATTAGAACCCTGAGAACTCTAATCTCGATATCTGGACACTCCGGGAAAAATTGACAAGCCTAACACTTTTTTCCTCACACCCTTAACGAATAATTGAGGGGGCTCGGACCGCCTCAAGCCCCATGGAGTCGGCGCCACTGGTGATATTGAGATTTAACTGCCTCCTTTTCTCTGGTTGATGATTAGTCAGCAAAATCCTTCATTATTTTAATGCCTTTTATCTTGTGTCTTAACTGCATTTGGACCCAAAAGGCCTTCTACAATAACAGATGACAATAATTCTGAGGTAAAGTTTCTCTTCACCTTGGATTTTTGGAAAATGATCTCTTTTGCAACTTGATGTAGAATGACGAGGTTACAGTACTCCCACATAATCTTAAGAATTTGCTGGAAAGACAATGGCAGATTTTGGCATAGGCTATAACTAAAGTGGAATGTTAGATTTTAGGTACGATTGGGTAATGAAAACAAGTAGATGAAGTAAGATTTAGTGCTTTCCTGGCAAATAGACGTAAAATGTTCTCGGAATTGCCACCAGGTCAGGAACTGCATTACTGCCAACATTTTGATGTCCGACTTGGCGATCATCCTCAGGGCTGTGAGTGTCAAGTGAGATTTTTTCTTTGCTTACATACAGTCACTCTCGTAGCCAGGTGACTGCTGATTGGCTGTCATCAGCTGCACGCTCTGATTGACTGGCGTGTTGGTGATGATTTTGCCAAGCCATTTTGTTTTTGAGCTCAGGATTCCAAGTGATGCTCAATGCATATCCCGAATCTCTATTACGTGTTTTTGGCCAGTCTAATTTCAATTGACTCTTTGATAAATAGATCCCAAAAAACATTGGATCAGCAGAGCATCTTGGTGTAAGCAAATTCAACTGTATTTCTGCATTCCATCCAATGCTCTGTGATGGCTGACTTTTCGGGCTGCACTAAGCGGAGGCGGTGCTTGTGTTCCTTGAGCCACGTATCCATAGTGCGGCCCGTCTCACCAATGTAGATCTTCCCTCATCCACTTGGATCTAGGTGTCTTCAATCCTACCGGATATCTGGCTTTAACGAGCATGTCTCGGATCTTTTGTGGTGGTTTACGGATGGCATGTATGTTGAATCTCTTCAATCAAGGAATAAAATCTCACTCGACATTCACAGCCCTAAGGACAATGGCCGAGTCGGACATCGAAACATTGGCAGTTATGCAGTTCCTCACCTGGTGACGATCCCGAGAACATTTCACGAAAACTAGTAGGTTTGAGCATCCACTTATGGATGTATGCATTTTAAAGTGGTGTACTTCCCTATTTCTTTCCATATCAAAAAATTAGATCGGGGATAGGGTTGTCATTCACCATCATTGAATGGAAGTATGTAGTTTGACAGTAGAAGTAGTTTAAGGTAATATTGCATCAGAGCCAGCTGTACTATTTTGTCAATGATAATTAAACTTTGATGAATTTTGACTATTCAACAAGTTAAATTTACATGTGTATTAGTATTTGAATTTATGTATTAATCATGTTCAATGAACTAGAATTACTCTATTAAAACCATTAATGAATTCCTGTAACATTAAATTTCAGTAAAATTCTATTATTAATGCTTACAATGAGGATAATAACCAGCCTCAACTTATTAAATATTTACCTACCAGAGGAATTGTTTTCCCATAATGGGGACCTTACTGTAAATAGCTATAACTCTACTTTGCTATGTAAATATGTTTACGAACACTGCATAATGAAAATAAACCTTATGAATTGAAAATGACTCTCCACTGTCACCTTATGCGGTAGTGCCCCTCCTCCCTCCACACATCAGAGACCCGTGCGTGACCCGAGGGTATTTGCCTCATCAGTCAAGACACCCAGGCATCCACCTCGCCAGACGTAAGCCATTGCCACATGCATCAGCCACCACCAGAGCTGCTCGTCAAATTGAAGCATCACTAGTGATATGGCGACATACTTTGTAAATTGTTTGGTAAAATAAATATAGTATATAAAGTTGACTGCCTTTCTCTTTTGTCAGATCTTCCTCTCCTAGCACCTATGCAGATGAGGTTGCCATGGAGACGCAAATGCAACAATAACTTCATTTGAAAGATAGTAATCCAAATACTAGGACATTACCAGGCAATTTGTTAGTGGAAGGCAAAACAGATTCCATTTTTATCAAATACACATACTTCCTACGCCTTCACTGTTTATAAGTTACCATGTATCAGGTTGATGTTGTCCGTTACTATTTCAGTATCATATCAGTGGAAATAGACAATGTTCACCTTCAGTAAGGAGGAGTAATTGCCTCTCTTTACTAAATCGTTCCTATGGTCTCACCTATATCTACACACTGAAGAATCCCTTCAAAGGTGAGTCTCTCAGAGGGCTTTGATGAATTCAACATGTGCAGGAGAGATCGAATGTTTCAAACTAGCTTAAAGTGTTGCAGTGATGGATTCACGTCAAAATATAATTAAGAAAATTATGACAGCGATTTATTATTTTTATAATTATTTGCATGAATTAAAAAAATATTTTAGTTCCCTGTCTTATACTAATATCATTTTTCTTCAAAAGAAAATTTGTTAAAAATGAAACTAAAATTGTTCGTTTTAAACAAAAATTATTTTTGCTCCTAGTGGGGGCAGCTGCCCCTTCTGCCCCCCGCTGGGTATGCCCTTGATGTTGAGTTTTTGACCTCAAATCTATTTTTTTTCCTATCATAGCAACTCAATCAAAAATCATACAAATATGTTTCTTGCATATTGTCAAAGTGAACGGATAAAAATACTTGACGAGATCGTGAAGTCAGGGCCACTTAGTAAGGAACTTAAGCAGATGACAATTGAGCTCTGTAAAATGCTTTGAGTGTAGATAGGTACACTTTGAGGTAGCATCTACTGTTGGGACAGCTTATTTATCCCCAAATTCTCTTCAGTATCCTCTTTTATAATACTCGACATGTTCAAATAATTTTTCAATGATAATCATGTTCTATAAAGTATTTCATGAGAATAAATGGATCACTTTACGCTTACTGCTGAGCTGCGGATATTTTTGAACTCCAATCAAAACGCACAACAAGTGGCGGTATTAATCAGGTTTCTTCGGAGCGAACTGTAGCCTTCTCTTCATAGTCTCTTTCTGTTCTACTTTCCCGCCGAGTCTTGCATTTCTCTAATGCTGGCGTATGATCCGGCGAGCAAAGCCATGGCGGCAAAAGCGACGATTAACGCGTCCTTGACGAGTTTGGCGGCGCGGCGATGCCTTCCGGGCGCGGCAGCCGCGCCAGTCGGCTGGAGGGCGGTCACGGCATCCACGGTGGCCGGGATGATGAGGCCGAGCGTGGAAAAGAAGAGAGCGCCGACCAGAGAGATGATTGGGCCGAGGTGAGGGACGCTGGCCGCCACAATCACTGCAAAGCGCGAAGGTCGAGGCTTACAAAGTTTTAAAAAAAAGTGTACCACCTCTATGTGTAGGTGGCAGGGACGGTCTGGAATCACCGAAGGCCCCAAGCTTGGGGAGCCCCGTGAAGCGTAAATGAAAGGTGCAGTAAAATAATACAAATAAAACATAAATATTTATCTAAAAAAGTCCTACCAGTCCTATCCAGTCTCCCACCTAACTCTGAGGAAGGTGGATGTATACCACCGAAAATTTAGTTCTGTGAGTGTTTTTTTTGTCTTTTTTTGTGTCCTGTGCTTCTGCCCAAACTGGTTTATTTTTATGTTATTTATCTAAAAAAAAATTTTATCGCGAAATAAAAAGAATCAAGTAAACTTTTGTTCATTCAATTTTTTGATGAACTGTGATCTCAACAAATTTATTGTTATATCCTCGTTTCTTTTTAATGATCGCAGCGCTGCCATCGGATTTTGAAGGCCATTTTGAACTAACCTCCATATTTAATTTTAAATTCTGAATGAAAATCGAGATGCAGAATTTAGCATACATCTGATAACAAACGCTTGACTCCCGCCCCAGCGGTTACATTTGATTTTTTCCTTATATAGGTACTACTTATTCACAATTACATCATTACCTCGTAATCTCCAGCGTTTACCTACAAAGAAAATATTTTTCAACATTTCACAGTGTCATAGGAAAGAGATAATATATAAGTATCCCTTGGACACATCGTTCTTCTTTACACATCCTATATTTAAAGAGAATGGTTTTCATAAAGTTTCATTTCTAAAAACATAATACAAAAGACCTGTCTGCAGGACCTGTCGGGAGTTAAGACTGCTCTAAATAATGTCTTTTGGAGACGAATCATTCCCACTCGCCTGATCGAATTTTGTTTTCGTCCACACATGGCCAATCAAACCAAACCAATCTCTTGGATGGTTTTGCATTGGAAGTTTTCAATAACCCGCCGTACAGCCCAGATTCGCGGAATGGCGATTATGGATAAGAATAACCAAAGAGTTATATAAGAGATAAGAATAACCAAACTTCAATAGGAATACGATGAAAATTGCTATTTTCAATTTGTTTACTTCTTATTTTTAAAACGTCTGTTACTTTCTGGACAGCCTCATACAATAAAAGCCATTTCCGACCTCTCACAAACTCATTCACGCCGCTACCATAGTTTGGGGTGAAAAAAACGAGAAACAACCAAAAAGTTATGAAATCGACCCCTCAAAAATCGTCTGAAACCCAGGGAAAATTAGTCGAAACACAAAATTTTCTATATGTTACGCAGTGTTTGGGGATCAAAAATTTTTTTAAGTCAAAAGATTTTTTTAAATTGTAATTTTTCTAATTAAGACCACGTGATGCGACGAAAACTAATTTTCAATCCGATTAGAGTACTTTTAATTTTGGCCAAATGGTGCATATTTACTATTTCGTGAATTAAAATCTAAACAACGAGGGAGATACGGTGTTGCGTCACAGAAAGTTAGCAAAAAATGTGAACGGAAAATACTGCAAGAGCGTAAACGAGTACTTTCTATGAACGCCTCGAAGCTGTGGAGCTGATTTTTTCGATAATCCTGATGTATATTTATGGCTGATATTTCCCATGAAATGGCATTTAAAATAGATTCGTAGGACTTCGCCGCTCTCTCCCATCCGGCAATCCGCTCACCTGTGAGACAAACGGCGATCAGCCTGACGGCGTACTCGCTGGACAGGAGTCTCTTTTCGGGGATGGAGGGTCTTATCAGACGCCACGTGATCTCGGTCGGCACGTAGAACTGCAGGCCGTAGGTGAATAGAATGGCCACCGCGATGAGCACCTTCACAGCCTGCGCCAAACTGAAAAGTAGACAATGTTGGTCCCAAGCAAAGGAGCCGTTAGTAATTCCCTCTTGTATATGTTTATTCTGAGAGGCAGAAAGATAGATATCCACTTCCGAATTGCGCAAATTTGCTCGAAAAATGTAAACCCGCGAAATGCACAGAATATCCTATGATAAATACCGTATTTATCTGAAAATAGTACCCGTTTTTTTTTCAAAAATGTCCCTGATAGTTATGAAGGGGGGTTTATATTCAAATGCATTTTTAAAATTTTTATTTGAAACTGAAGCCTCCATGGCACCATCACTATCGTAATTTTCCCCTATTCCTCACACCACCCGATGAAATTTAATATTCTTTGTTATTTATTTTTAAATACTGTTGAATATTTTTTGTTATTATTGGTTAAGTTGCTTAATATTATTAAATTGTTTCTCCTGTTACTGCAGTCCTCTGTAATTGGCCTCGAGCTGTTTTTGGACTGGATTAAATAAATAAATAAAATTAAGAGGGGGGTCTATATTCAGAGGGGGTCTATATTCGGAGAAATACGGCATAGAGAAGGGGCCAAATCATTTTAATCATGGTCATTGTGTAATATCAGCTCAAATTAAATAATTATACCTCGACAAATTATGCGAAAATTTGACAGAAAAAATCATTCGCCTTAACAAGGATTATGATTTTTTTTCTCTTTGTAATTTGCGCGGGTGACTCCGTAAAGTTTTCACCATGGCTAGTCCCGGTACACTTAAATTATATATTTCTTAAAAAACATTTTTTGTAGCTTTTAACAATTGGGAGGATACTTTACAAAGCCTTCTTTCCACGCGCATAAAGTTACATAATACCTAATTAGAATGAATCACTGTCTAAATTTAAAAAATACGTCAAAAATTAATATTTAAGAGACAACTGACCAAATGCAATATTATTCTCGAAATTAAATCTCTAAAAATCTATCTGACATTTCACTGCTTGATTGTGAGTAGGGTTCAATAATTTTTCCGGATAAAAATGCTTGAGGCCTAATATTTTTTGCATCCGAAATACGATTTTACGCATGTTATTGTGGCATTATTTACGAATTTATCTATAATTTACGAATTTATGTATTATTTGGATATTATTCGGACCTTACTACCGCATTTACTACCTTAAAATCTACATAAAATAAATAAATACAACTTTAATTATCGGTGTGAACTCACGGTTCTTCGGTGGGGAGGTTGAGTGTGATGCTTCCGAGGGTCTCGTCTCCGTATTTTGCGTATCCAAAGAAGCCGATGGTCGTGTACAAGGTGACAACGGTCGTCATGGCAACGCACAGAACGCCTGGACAGCTCAGGAAGTGCTGCGGTGTGCGCATGCTGTTCTCCACCGGCATCACCTGAAATCCGAATTCAAACCATTTTCCGGAAATTCAGAATATCACCGCAGATATGTCAGCGTGTGCATATCTTCCAAAGCGGTTAAAAGAGCCAAGTTATCTGGCGAGGAGGGATCATAATTATAAGATTAAGGCTCCAAGGCAGCTGTCAAATAGACTAAAATTTTTCTTCCCACATCGGGGGATAGAGGGTTGGAATGGTTTACCGGAGGATTTTTTTTTTAGCCCTTCCCAACTAACGCCAAGATCTTTATCAATAGGTTAAATAAAATTACATTTTGAGGGCTTTATAAACGTATATTTTTTTAATTTGGTGTTTCTTGTTTTTTCACTTTGGTCTTTGTATATTATTGTTTAAAAATGGATGTGGAGGGCAATGTAAATGTAGTAATGAATTGTTTTTTGCTGATTTGGCGCAATGTACATGGGAACATGTATTGTGTAAAAAATGGTATTTTGAGGGCTTTTAAAAATGTTTGTATTCGTATTTTGTTTTATATTTTGGTTTATGTTTATTTTGTATGTGATGTATCTATGTGACCTACCAACCTAGCTGGTACTTTGCATTTTATACTTCCTGACTTTATGTTACCACCCGACTTCACGGTCGACTTGTAACAATTTATGTAATAATAATAACATATATATTTCATACCACCCCAATTCCCTCCATGGCGAAGATGACGGTGGCGAAGAAGAGGGGTAGTTGGCCGAGGGATGGCGGTTGCAGGCGCCGGGAGGCGAGGTCCGGCGCCTCGCGGAATACGTAGAAGAGCGTGAAGGCGAACGACAGCACGATGCACACGTTGGCCGCCGCCGAGAAGGGGACCAGCAGCTTCAGGTCACGGATCGCACCCAGGGCAAGCAAAGGGGGCAAGAGGGCCGCTATATACAGCCGAACGTCGATGTCCATCCCAGAATGCAGGTCCGCCACCTCAACGAATCGAAACACCACGACATATTAGTCAAGCCTTCATGGAGATGCGAAGAATGTTTGAAAGAAAGAGACTGGAGCAAAAATTACGGATAGGGTCAGGAAGAGTAGTAATATGAAAATAAATTTAATCGTACTCCCTTGGAGGAGAAAACTTTGATTTTCATCAATATTTTCAATTTATTTTGCTACAATTAGAGATCGTGCCTGCCAGGGCACTACTAAACAATCTTCTATATATTTTTTCTACTGTATAGATACCTTTTTCTCAATTTATACGAAGCCAAACTCTACAAATGAGGTACCAAAATGCACAGAATTTATCACAGAACATGCGACGGCATATCTTACTTCCTAAATATTGCTATTGTTTCCTAAAAGTGGTTTTTAAATAATTAAAAAAAAAACAAAAAAAAAGAAAACAAAAAACCGGTAAATATTCCTGACGTTAACGGCGCACAAACTGATTCATTTGTTCATTTGCAACAATATCTCGCATTCTTTAAATAACTTTTATCAAAATGCGGCTGATTCCAAATTCAAGTCTCCTGTTGATACGTAAGTATGAGTCATCATGTGCGTTTAACAGAGGATAGTGTAATTACTTCCAATATTGTGTTTAAAGAGGTCTTCTGACCTCAATTTGTACATGAACATTCCAATTAAATTTGTACATAAGACCCTGCCTTTTTTTCTACATTTTAAAATTAGAAACGGGCCTATCCCTCTGTGGACCTGCATTGAAAAGAGCGGGGGAAGCCCGCTGGGAGCGGGCGCAGCACGCTCGTAACAGGAATATTTTTCAAATCCAGCTATATGCGTTCGAAGTGGAATAGTTAGTGGAATTATGAACAGTTAAATTACTTTTCTGTGATAATGGACGTTCACTAAGTATCGGCCGCTACAATCATTGTGAGTATATCCATTTTTTTATCAGTTGGATGAAAATATTTGTATTAGAAATAATATCAGTTTGAGTGAGCATGAATTCTTACAGAATTCCCGCTGCTCCAGGAAGTAAATACTAGTTTAAAAAATATGATGTCAACATTCCGTCGATCGTAAGTGATCTTCACGTTGAAGTTTTGAATTACACCATAAATATTATTTTGGAAAACATTACCAGAATAATCTATTTGTCTTCGGAAAAAGCCCCTGGAATCCTCTACAAAAACCATTGAGTACATACTCTTTGGCGGAATTCGTGAGTTATTATAATTGCTATTATTGCATCAGAAGTCAGTCCTCTTTCTCATAAAACAAAGACTTTTCGATAACGACCTAGCTATCAGAGCAAATATTGGACGGCTTTTCTCCTTATTTTATTCCTTCGTTGTCATGAGTACACATAAATAGTTCTTGCTTATTTTTTTGAACCCTTCCGAGAATATTTTATTAAAATTTTACACATTGGTAATATGCTCGGCAAATTATCCCGCATATGTTAGCACATTAATAAATATAAAAAAGGCGAAGAAAAAATATGATAAAAAATTAAAATCATAGAAGTTTTTAAATGATACGATATAACAATGGTTGCCTGCCTAATGCTTTTATTGTTTTCTTTTGTTAAAACAAGGTGATGAAAGCAAAGGGGTAGAAAATTACAATTCATGTATTAATGTACATGTGTGAAAAGTAAGACTGTCGAGAAATATGATAGACTTCTAGGGGGGGGGGGGGGAGAAGAATGAGTGAACGAAGGTGAAATATATATTTATGTGAATGAGGGTTCATAACATAGACATATACAGTGGAACCTGGACAATTCGAATGTTTTTAATTCGAAACATTCTATAAATCGAATATTTCTCTTGATCCCTAGCATTTTGTGTTTTAACAATGTTAAAAAATCGTGGATAATTCGAATTTTATTTTGGATAATTTGTATTTTTCGTGTGTCAAATTAAGGAATAAATTATAATCTACAACTCAAAATAATTGTGAATCCATCGTAAAATATGCTTTACTAACGCTATTGTCAAAAGGTTTGCGTTAGACAAAATGCGTGCCAGCCTAGAGGCTGATGACTCACCCTTCCCTTAATTCGAGGTAATTGGCAAATATATTATCATTTTTTGAAAAATAGTAGGTTTTGTTTTATGGTTTCCATCCCAGGAGCTTTTGTATATTTTTCAATGTTCTTTTAATCAATAAAGTACGTATTCAATGTTTTTTATCTCTTTGGTTATTATGATTTTGTTGCAGAGTATTATGCTATGACATCCTGTCTAAACGTATACGATTACGAGTTTAGTTATTAGTACACAGCAGTTTAGATGTTGCTGAGGACATTTTAAGGTAAGAATAAAAATGTTCCTACACTTTAATTCGTAGCTTGCTGAAATAAATATTCCTGTTTAAAGGTTACAGTGGAACCTCGGATAACGACCACAATCCGTTCCAGAAAGCTGGTCGTTATCCGAAATGGTTGCTATCTGAAACAATTTTCCCCATAAGAAATGAAGGAAATAGGAATAATTGGTTCCTAGCTCCTATTGACTCGTAATTATATGAAAGTTACAGGCTATATAGGTATGTTTTTTAAATGAGAATAGTTATAATACAGTGCAAATTGAGTTGAATATAAATAAAAACATTAAATAAAGCATTTAAGCATAGGAAACATAGGAAAACTGACCGTTTTTACTGCCATGTGATGGCTTGAGTGGATGGAGGTACTACTTTGTATCCATTTGGGTTCGCACAGCACCGAACACAAACATGGGCGCTACACATCTGTTCGCTAACCGAAATTTTGATCGCTATCCGAGGCAATTTTTTTAGCGAAATTTTTGGTCGTTATCCGAATTGTTCGTTATCAGAGGCGTTCGCTAACCGAGGTTTCACTGTATTACTACACTGCCTGACACCTTACGTGAATTTTTCCTACGTCTACCAGTTCTGGCACCTTCTCCTAGTTTTAATAATTCTAATAATTCATAAAAATGGCGTAATCGAAGAAAAAAATAAATATGTTAATTGGAAATTTAGAAAAAACAACGGAAACTTTGGAAACGGAACTTTGGTCGTTATCCGAATTGTTCGCTATCAGAGGCGTTCGCGAACCGAGGTTTCACTGTTCTTTAATCTTGTTCATAGGCGTTAATCAAAGTATTTATATTTCAAGAGTGTCAATTTAATAAAGAGTTTTGATTGGAAATACAAATTTTATTGTTTTGGATCCATTTATTAAGGACTTCTTTAATTTGAATTTTTGGATAATTCTAAGTTTTTAACTGTTTCCTTGATGTTAGAATTATTCAAGTTCCATCGTATAATGAAATGATTCGATGGTTACCTGTTTGGTTGAATGTGCGATGAACACAATGTACACGCAGGCTGCACTGTAATACGTAATGGCAAGGGATATGTCCACAAAACGCCTGAAAGTAAAAATAAAACACTTTTCTGAACGACTATCCATCTCAAATTACGAATGTTTACATGCTAACGGTTAACATGACTTACAAAAAGTATTGGGGGGGGGGTCAAACCGGGGATCTTGCCCCGAGAAATTTTATAAGTAGTGAGTTTTAAGTTTTTTAAGCATATTAGAAGAGTCATATGATCAACATTAAATCCCTGATAACTCGAATCTCGATATCTGGACACTCCGGGGAAAATCGACAAGCCTGACACATTTTTTCCTCACACCCATAACAAATTTTTGAGGGTGCTCGGGCCCCCTCAGGCCCCATGGAGTCGGCGACACTGCATGCTAAACATACTTATCAAAGTAACTTGCTCCGAGCTCTTATCCCAAATTAACGTCAATCACGTTTTGAAAAAGATCAGTCACACATCAAAGTATATAGACTGCTATATCCTGCAACTTTGACTGAACAAAAAATGCTGAGATGTGGATTGTTAAAATTATTTATTCTCCCTGATGACGATGATGGACGAGTCGTTCAGTGGAACGTTGGTGATATACAATGAAATGAACCGGCGGATATACCTAGCACGTTGAATTGTTACTGCTGTTCGTCAATGCGGTTTTCAGCAACGGTAAAAGTGTGCATACACGTACGGGTTTAGATGAACCAATTCTTCTCGACGAATTAAATGCGTGAAGACTTCCCGGGAAATTTATTAAGTGCTTAATGGACGACTCGTCCATCGTCATCAGGTGAAAGAGTAATCTTAACTGAACAAAAAACGTTGAGATGTGACTTGTCAAAATTATTCATTCCCTCCGATAACGATGGACGAGTCGTTCAGTTGAACGCTAGTAATATACAAGGAACTAAACCGAATGGAATCCCGAAAAGACTTCACGCAAAAGGGACTTTTACCTTTAGCTATTACATTAAAACTTCAAGTTACCTTATTACCACAATTTAGCATAGTTTTCTACCTTAATAAATATATCATTTCCATGGGCGCAGCTAGGAATTAAGGCTGGGGGGGTTTAGGTGTAACCAGCCCAGTGCAACTCCCCTACCCTAAGCGATGTCGCACTTACTGTCGCCCAGCGGTGGTTTCAAACGAAGATGGCAGCACTAAAGCTAGCCCGAGTGCTCCTATTAATTGACCTGGTTAGGACGTAACGGAAATTTTTCTTAATATCAATTTATATCTTTTAAATACTGACTAAAGCACTTAAACGTATTTTCACTATTAATTATCTTTTTTTTGTGATATGTCTGCGTGGACAACCATGAAATAAGCCTTGAGCTTGACATTTTCTTCCTCATTGCATTCCGTCTGCTAGGCTTCAAGCAGATCAATCAACGGCGTCAATCAAGTACAAACTCTACAGAATGGGATTATATTTAATACTTATCTCAGCAGCTTATAAGTGGAATTCAGATTCCTGACTTGTAAGCACGTAATTCCGATTCAAGGAAATGTATGATGAAACAGCGCCAGACTAGAGGTGATTTTATTTAATCAACGTATGTTATAAAAGAGGTTCTAAAGAACCCATTTAAATCCTTTAAATATCGAATCAAGCCTTGAATAGCATTTTTAACCCACTGCATTTCTTTTCCGCAATATAACTGTGGAAAAACCTAAGAGTAGGCCTCCGAACTTCGCATTTAGTGTATCATTATACAGGGTGTCCCATTTATCTTGACCACCAGAAATAACTTTTTGTCCAGATACAAATTCAAAAATGTGTCAAGCAAATGTTCATTAGCCGTCAGGGGGACATTAATCAGCATGATTGCCTTCCTTGTAGCTTTGTTATTTACAAAGACATGAACATCGGTATGTTTTTTTTTTAAATGGCACCCTATATTTTTATTCGGCATTTCATTTCCTCTCCTAAAGACCTATTCAAAAATGTAGCACAGCGGACCATTAACATAAACACAACGTTATAAAAACATAATAAACTCGTCCACTTACTGTGGACGAGCATTTTACTATGTTTTCATTTGTTCACCGTCAACGTCAGCAAGTGGAGTAGTTCCAATACCCGCGTACCTGCACTAACTAATAGGGGTAACCCACCCAGGCGGGAATCGGACCCACAACCTCTTATTTGGCAGGCGAGGACCTTACCCTGCCGCCACTAGGTTAACGCAGTAATATAAAATGTTACCATAGAGGCGGCCTCTAGACGTGTGGTCGCCAGGCTTAAGCACCAAGCTTAAGTGCGTACATGAAAAAACAACTAAAGTAGTATTTATAATTTGTTTGCATCAATATTTTATAACAATATTTGTTCTGCACTTTCATTAATGAGAAGCCAAGAATGTGCATTTTGCAAAAAAAATTTCAAAGACTGAAATACAGCATGGCTGGGGTAACAAATTATAAACCTTTGGTCCTACGTACAAAAACATCTTTTAAACAAAGTCAAATTTGGTTGTGGTAAGGGCACACTTATTTTACGCAGGTAAAGGGAGAAGGCAGGGATTTAAATATTTTAGAGTTGCCACTTCTAGCATAAAAACATCGTAGGACCTTATAAATATATAGATGTCTCAACGGAAGCGAACGCAAATGAAGAAAAAGTGGGAAGGATCTTTCCAATCTGTCCGTTTTCAAAATAATACGTACAATTCTTTTTTGTAAAAACACGGAGGTTTCAAGGAGTTTAATATGCGCCTCAAAAAATGCCACAGCTCTGTCTGGTATGTACTAAGGCGTTATAAATAATCTTTAGAAAGCTTTCTGGACATAAATTTCTAATAAAATAAAAATTTTCCAGTGTGTGACGCATTACATTTGTGAGACTGTTGATACATTACATTTGTGAGACTGCTGATTCCACTTTAAGGAATTGCCAATTGTTACTCCCAAGAACTTAATACTGGAAACCCGTTATGTATGCGACCACTCAGACAAATTTAAATAATAATTAAAAATTCTAAAACTATTCGTAGTAATACTGCTGAGATTATAAAAATGCGAAATGAGGCCTAGAATTAAAAATTCTGATGCAATTAGTAGTTTTACTGCTAAGATGATAAAAATGCGAAATGACGGAGAGCGTTTAAAAATCTTATTAAATGCGTAATTTTACTACTGACATGATAAAAATAGGAAATGGCACCAAGATATGAAAATTCTAATAAATTTTTTGTTTCCCTGCTGTGTTAATAAAAATGCGAAATGAAGGATAGAATTCAAAATTCCAATACAACTCGAAGTTCTATTACAGATAAAAATGCGAAATGACGCCTAAAATTTAAAATTCTTATAAAATGCGCATTTTTGCTGCTTAGATAATGAAAATACCAATTGACGACAGGAATTTATAATTCATATATAATGCGAAGTTTTACTGCTCAAATGATAAATATGCAAAATGACGCCTGGATTTTAAAATTCCAATAATATTTGTAGCTTTAACGCAGAGACGATAAAATGCGAAATGAGGAAGAGCATTTACAATTCTTATACAATGCGTAGTTTTACTATTGACATGAAAAAAAATGCGAAATGACACAGAAAATTTAAAATTCTAATACAAATTGTAGTTTCACTGTTGTGATAATAAAAATGCGAATTGAAGGCTGGATTTTAAATTCTAATACATGAGTTATGTTTACTGCTGAGATAAAAAAAATCGAAAATTGGTCTAGAATTTAAATCCTAATACAATTCGTAGTTTAACTTCTGAGATGATAAAAATGCGAAATGAAGCCTGGAGTTTCAAATTCTTACACAATTCGCAGCTTTACGACTTATATAATATAAATACGTAATGACGCCTAGATTAAAATTCTAATACTATTCGTAGTTTTACTGCTAAGACGATAAAAATCCGATATCAAGTGAAAATTTTAAATTTTTTAATCAATTCGTTTTTTTTACTGCTGAGATAATAAAAATTCGATATGGCGACAGGAATTTATAGTTCATTTGTAATGCGTGGATTTACTACTGATATGATAAAAGATTCGTAAAGTCGCTTAGAATGTAAATTTCTAATACAATTCGTAGTTTAACTATTGAAATGAAAAATATGCGAAATGAAGCCAGGAATTTCAAATTCTAAATCAATACGTAGTTTTTCTCCTTATATAATAAAAATAGCACAATTACGACTAGAATTTAAAATTCTAATACTGGTCGTAGTTTTACTGCTGAGATGATAAAAATTCGAAATGAGGCCCAGAATTTAAAATTATAAAGCAATCCGCAGTCTTACTGCTGAGATGACGAAAATTCGAAATGACGCATTGAATTTAAAATGCTAATACAATGCGAAGTTTTACTTCTGAGATGATAAAAACGCGAAATGACACAGAGCATTTACAATTCATAAACAATGCGTAGTTTTACTGCAGACATGACCAAAATGGGATATGACAGTAAGAATATAAAATTCTAATACAATTAATTGTATGACTTCTGTGATGACTGATGCAGACATGACCAAAATGGGATATGACAGTAAGAATATAAAATTATAATACAATTAATTGTATGACTGCTGTGATAATAAGAACGCAAATTAAAGCCTGGAATAGAAATTCGAACCCAATGCTAAGCCTATCTGCTGAGATGAAACAACTCGAAAATTCGCCAGGAAATTAAAATTAATTAAATTAATACAATCCTTAGTTTTACTGCTGACACGATAAAAACTAGAATTTAAAATTCTAATACAATTCATAGTTTAATTTCTGACACGATAAAAATGCGAAATGAAGCCTGGAATTTCAAATTCTTATACAATTCGTAGACTTACTACTTATATAATAAAAATACGTAATGACGCCAAAAATTTAAAGAAAAACTAATACTATTCAATGCGTAGTTTTACTTGCTAACATGATAAAAATGTGAAATAACACTTAGAATATAAAATTCTAATACAATTAGTTGTATCACTGCTGTGAGAATAAAAATGCGAAATGAAGCCTAGAATTTATTCTAAGAAGAAGCTTATCATTTTGGAGCCTAGAATAAAATCCATTAAATTGAAAGTCTTACTACTAAGATGATAAAAAAGTGAAATGAAGCCTATAATTCAAAATTCTAATACATTTCGTAGTTTTACTGCCTAGATGATAAAAATGCGTAGTGACGCCTGGAATTTAAAATTCTAATACAATTTGTAGCATTACTGCAGAGATGATAAAAATGCGAATTGAAGCCTGGAATTTAAATTCGAACCCAATACTAAGCCTATCTGCTGAGATAAAACAACTCGAAAATTAGCCTAAAAATTAAAATTATAATACAATCCTTACTGCTGACACGATAAAAACTCGAAAAGAAGCGTAGAATTTAAAATTCTAATGCAATTCGTAGTTTTACTACTAATATGTTAAGAATGCGAAATGACGCCTAAAATTTAAAATTCTTATACAATGCGTATTTTTGCTGCTTAGATAGGATAAATAAGAAATAGCGATAGGAATTTATAATTGATAAATAATGCGTAGTTTAACTTATAAATTGATAGGATGCGAAATGAAGCCTAGAATTTTAAATTCTAATACAATTCGTAGTTTAAGTTCTGTGATGATAAAAATGCGAAATGAAGCCTAGAATTTCAAATTCTTATACAATGCGCATTTTTGCTTCTTTGATAATAAAAATACCAAATGACGACAGGAATTTATAATTCATATATAATGCGAAGTTTTACTGCTCAAATGATAAATATGCAAAATGACGCCTGGATTTTAAAATTCTAATAAAATTTGTGACTTTACTGCAGATATGATAAAAATGCGAAATGACGTCGTTTATAATACTTAGTTTTTATTACTGAGGTGATAAAATATTCGGAAAGACGCTTAGAATACATATTTCTAATAAAATTCGTAGTTTAACTACTGAAATGAAAAAAAACACTCGAAATGACGCGTACCATTTAAAATTCAAATCCAAATCGTAGCTTAATTTCTGAGATGATAAAAATGCAAAATGAAGCCTGGAATTTCAGATTCTTACACAATTCGTAGTTTTACATACTAATATAATAAAAATAAACAAGACGGCTAGAATTTAAAATTCTAATACTATTGTTCATATTTTAACTGATGAGATGATAAAATTGCGAAATGAGTCGTATAATTAAAATTTGTAATACAATGCGTTGTTTTATTGCTGACATGATAAAAATGCAAAATGACGAAGAGCATCTAGAATTCATATACAATGCGTAGTATTACTAATGACATGGTTAAAATGTGAATTGACACCGAAAATAAATATTTTATGCAATTGGCAGTTCCACTGCTGTGATAATAAAAATGCGAAATGAAGACCAGAATTTAAAATTCTAATACAATTCTTAGTTTAACTGCTGAGATGATAAAAACTTAAAAACACGACGAGAATTTAAAATTATAATGCAATTCGTAGTTTTACTACTGAGCCTGAATTTCAAATTATATTACCTGCCCTGGTTTTACTACTTATATAATAAAAGTGCGTAATGGGCCTAGAATTTAAAATTGTAACACTATTCATAGTTTACTGCTGAGATGATAAAATATCGAATAGACGTCTAGAATTTCAAATTCTTATACAATTCGTAGTTTTACTTCTTATATAATAAAAATACGTAATGTAGCCTAAAACTTAAAATTCTAATACTATCTGTAATTTTACTGCTGAGACGATAAAAATCCAAAATCAAGTCTATCATTTAAATTTAAAAATCAATTCGCCGAAATGAAGCCTGGAAATTCAATTTCTAAAAAAATAGGTAGATTGTTTAATTCTATAATAAAAATAGCCTAATTACGGCTAGAATTTAAAATTCTAAACCATTCGTAGTTTATCTGATGAGATGAAAAAAAATCAAAATGAGGACTAGAATTAAAATTTCTAATACAATTCGCAGTCTTACTGCTGAGATGATAAAAATTCGAAATGACGCATTGAATTAAAAATGCTAATACAATTCTTAGTTTTACTTCTGAGATGATAAAAACGCGAAATGACGAAGAGCATTAAAAATTCATATACAATGCGTAGTTTTACTTGCTGACATGATAAAAATGGGAAATGACACAGAGAATATAAAATTCTAATACAATTAGTTGTATCACTGCTGTGAGAATAAAAATTCGAAATGAAGCCTAGAATTTATTCTAAGAAGAAGCTTATTATTTTGAAGCCTAGAATAAAATCCAATAAAATTGAAAGTCTTACTACTAAGATGATAAAAAAGCGAAATGACGCCTATAATTCTAAATTCTAATACAATTCGTAGTTTTACTGTCTAGATGATAAAAAGGCGTAGCGACGCCTAGGATTTAAAATTCTAATACAATTTGTAGCAGTACTGCAGAGATGATAAAAATGCGAATTGAAGCCTGGAATTTAAATTCGAACCCAATGCTAAGCGTATCTGCTGAGATAAAACAACTCGAAAATTAGCCTAAAAATTAAAATTATAATACAATCCTTACTGCTGACACGATAAAAACTCGAAAAGAAGCGTAGAATTTAAAATTCTAATGCAATTCGTAGTTTTACTACTAATATGTTAAGAATGCGAAATGACGCCTAAAATTTAAAATTCTTATACAATGCGTATTTTTGCTGCTTAGATAGGATAAATAAGAAATAGCGATAGGAATTTATAGTTGATAAATAATGCGTAGTTTAACTTATAAATTGATAGGATGCGAAATGAAGCCTAGAATTTTAAATTCTAATACAATTCGTAGTTTATCTTCTGTGATGATAAAAATGCGAAATGAAGCCTAGAATTTCAAATTCTTATACAATGCGCATATTTGCTGCTTAGATAATAAAAAAACCAAATGACGACAGGAATTTATAATTCATATATAATGCGAAGTTTTCTGCTCAAATGATAAATATGCAAAATGACGCCTGGATTTAAAAATTCTAATAAAATTTGTGACTTTACTGCAGATATGATAAAAATGCGAAATGACGTCGTTTATAATACTTAGTTTTTATTACTGAGGTGATAAAATATTCGGAAAGACGCTTAGAATACATATTTCTAATAAAATTCGTAGTTTAACTACTGAAATGAAAAAAACCTCGAAATGGCGCGTACAGTTTAAAATTCAAATCCAAATCGTCACTTAATTTCTGAGATGATAAAAATGCAAAACGAAGCCTGGAATTTCAGATTCTTACACAATTCGTAGTTTTACATACTTATATAAAAAAAATAAACAAGACGGCTAGAAATTAAAATTCTAATACAATTTGTAGTTGTACTACTTATATAATAAATACACAATGACGCATGGAATTTAAAATTCTAATACTATTGTTCATAGTTTAACTGATGAGATGATAAAAATGCGAAATTAGTCGTATAATTAAAATTTGTAATAAAATGCGTTGTTTTATTGCTGACATGATAAAAATGCAAAATGACGAAGAGCATCTAGAAATCATATATAATGCGTAGTATTACTAATGACATGGTTAAAATGTGAATTGACACCGAGAATAAATATTTTATGCAATTGGTAGTTCCACTGCTGTTATAGTTAAAATGCGAAATGAAGACCAGAATTTAAAATTCTAATACAATTCTTAGTTTAACTGCTGAGATAGTAAAAACTTAAAAACACGACGACACTTTAAAACTATAACGCAATTCGTAGTTTTACTACTGAGCCTGAATTTCAAATTATATTACCTGCCCTGGTTTTACTACTTATATAATAAAAGTGCGTAATGGGCCTAGAATTTAAAATTGTAACACTATTCATAGTTTACTGCTGAGATGATAAAAATGCGAAATTATGCCTATAATTATAAAAATTCATACACAATGCGTTATTTTATTGTACAGATGATATACATGCGAAATGACGCCTAGAATTTAAAGTTTTAATACATTTCGTAGTTTTACTGCTGATATGATAAAAATGCGAAATGGCACCGAGAATTTAAAATTCTAATACAATTTGTAGTTTCACTGCTGTGATAATGTAAAAGCGAAATGATGCCTAGAATATATTCTTCGAAGAAGCTTATTATTTAGTAGCCTTGAGAAATTCCAATGAAATTCAAAGTTTTACTACTAAGATGATAAAAATGCTAAATGAGGACTATAATAATAAAATCTAATACAATTAGTAGTTTTAATTCTGAGACGATAAAAATCCGAAATCAAGTCTAGCATTTAAATTTTAAAATCAATTCGTTATTTTACTGCTGAGATAATAAAAAAGCGATATGACTTAGTTTATATTACTACTAGGATGATAAAATATTCGTAAATACGCTTAGAATATAAATTTGTAATACAATTCGTAGTTTAACTACTGAAATGATAAAAATGTGAAATGAAGCCAGGAATTTCAATTTCTAAAAAAATACGTAGATTTTCTCCTTCGCTATTAAAATAGCATAACTACGACTAGAATTTAAAATTCTAATACTATTCGTAGTTTAACTGCTGAGATGAAAAAAATTCAAAATGGGGCCTAGAATTTAAAATTATAATACAATTCGCAGTCTTACTGCAGAGATGATAAAAATTCGAAATGACGTATTGAAATTAGAATGCTAATACAATTCGTAGTTTTACATCTGAGATGATAAAAATGCGAAATGACGCAGAACGTTTATAATTCATACACAATGCGTAGTTTTACTGCATAAATGATAAAAATGCGCAATGACGCCTAAAATTTAAAATCCTAATGCAATTTGTAGTTTTACTACTAATATGTTAAGAATGCGAAATGACGCCTAAAATTTAAAATTCTAATACAATGCGAATTTTTGCTGCTTAGATAATAAAAATAAGAAATAGCGACATGAATTTATAATTGATAAATAATGCGTAGTTTAACTTATAAATTGATAGGATGCGAAATGAAGCCTAGAATTTCAAATTCTTATACAATGCGCATTTTTGCTGCTTTGATAATAAAAATACCAAATGACGGCCGGAATTTATAATTCATATATAATTGGAAGTTTTACTGCTTAAATGATAAATATGCAATATGACGCCTGGAATTAAAAATTCTAAAAAATTTGTAGCTTTACTGCAGAGAAGATAAAAATGCGAAATGACGTTTATATTACGTAGATTTATTACTGAGGTGATAAAATATTGGTAAAGACGCTTAGAATATAAATTTTTAATACAATTCGTAGTTTAACTTCTGAAATGAAAAACTCGAATTGACGCGTAGAATTTAAAATTCTAATTCAAATCGTAGCTTAATTTCTGAGATGATAAAAATGCAAAATGTAGCCTGGAATTTCAGATTCTTATACAATTCGTAGTTTTACATACTAATATAATAAAAATAAACAAGACGCCTAGAAATTAAAATTCTAATACAATTCGTAGTTGTACTGAAAGATAAAAAAAGGACCTCTGAATTTAAAATTCTAATGCATTTCGTGATTTTACTACCTATATGATAAAATATCGAAATGACGCCTAAAATTTAAAATTCTTCTATAATGCGTATTTTCGCTGCTTTTATAATAAAAATAAGAAAGAACGACAGGAAATTATAATTCATATATAATGCGTAGTTTAACTAATGAGATGATACAATTCGAAAGGAAGTCTAGAATTTAAAATTCTAATACAATTCGTAGTTTCACCGCAGAGATGATAGAAATGCGAAATGAATAAGAGCATAAAAATTTTTCGTACAAAGCGTAGGTTTACTACCGACTAAATGACCCAGAGAATTATAAATTTCCATGCAATTTGTAGTGTCACTGTTGTGATAATAATAATGCAAATTGAAGCCTGGAATTTAAAATTCTAATACAACACTTAGTTTTATAGTGAGATATAAACTTCGATAATTCGCGTAGAATTTACAATTATAATACATCGTAGTTTCACTTCTTAGATGATAAAATGCGAAATGTAGCCTGGAATGCCGAGTTATAATATAATTCGTAGTTGTACTACTTATATAATAAATATACACAGTGACGCATGGAATTTAAAATTCAAATACTATTCGCAGTTTTACTGCTGAGATGATAAAATGGCGAAATGACGACTTTTATTTAAAATTCTAATACAACTCGTAGTTTTACATCTGAGATGATAAATATGCGAAATGACGCCTAAAATTTAAAATTCTTGTACAATGCGTATTTCTGCTGCTTAGCTAATAAAATTAAGAAATAGCGATAGGAATTTGTAATTCATATAACATGCGTAGTTTAACTTTTGAGTATAAAAATGCGAAAAGAAGCCTAGAAAAAAAATTAATTTTATGACTGCTGTGATAATAATAATGCGAATTGAAGCCCGGAATTGAAATTCGAACCCAATGCTAAGCCTATATGCTGAGATAAAACAACACGAAAATTCGCCAAGAAATTAAAATTATAATACAATCCTTACTGCTGACATGATAAAAACTCGAAAAGAAGCATAGAATTTAAAATTCTAATACAATTCGTAGCTTAATTTCTCATATGATAAAGATGCGAAATGAAGCCTGGAATTTCAAATTCTAATTCGTAGTTTTACTACAAATATGATGGAAATGCGAAATGACGCCTAAGATTTAAAATTCTTATACAATGCGTATTTTTGCTGCTTAGATTAAAAAAGAGACAGAAATAAGAAGTAGAGACAGGAATTTATAATTGTTAAATAATGCGTAGTTTAATTCATAAGATGATAGGATGCGAAATGAAGCCTAGAATTTTAAATTCTACTACAATTCGTAGTTTAATTTCTGAGATGATAAAAATGCGAAATGGAGCCTGGAATTTTTTATTCTTAAACAATGCGCAGTTTTGCTGCTTTGATAATAAAAATACCAAATGACGGCAGGAATTTATAATTCATATATAATACGAAGTTTTACTGCTCAAATGATAAATATGCAATATGACGCCTGGAATTTAAAATTCTAAAAAATTTGTAGCTTTACTGCAGAGAAGATAGAAATGCGAAATTACGTTCATATTACGTAGATTTATTACTGAGGTGATAAAATATTCGTAAAGACGCTTAGAATATAAATTTATAATACAATTCGTAGTTTAACTTCTGAGATGATAAAAATGAAAAATGAGGCCTGGAATTTCAGATTCTTATACAATTCGTAGTTTTACATACTAATATAATAAAAATAAACAGGACGCCTAGAAATTAAAATTCTAATACAATTCGTAGTTGTATTGAAGAGATAAAAAAAGGACCCCTGAATTTAAAATCCTAATGCATTTCGTAGTTTTACTACCAATATGAGAAAATTGTGAAATGACGTCTAAAATTTAAAATTCTTCTATAATGCGTATATTTGCTGCTAATGTAAAAAAAATATGAAAGAACGACAGGAATTTATAATTCAAATATAATGCGTAATTTAACTTATGAGATGATAAAATTCGAAATGAAGTCTAGAATTTTAAATTCTTATACAATTCGTAGTTTCACTGCAAGGATGATAGAAATGCGAAAAAAGGTTTACTACTGACTAGATGACACAGAGAATTAAAAATTTCAACGCAATTTTTAGTGTCACTGTTGTGATAATATTAATGCGAATTGAAGGCTGGAATTCAAAATTCTAATACAACACTTAGTTTTATAGTGAGATATAAACTTCGATAATTCGCGTAGAATTTACAATCTCAATACATCGCAGTTTCACTTTTTATATGATAATATGCTAAATGTTACATGGAATATTAAATTCTAATACAATTCGTAGTTTTACTGCAGAGATAATAAAAATGCGAATTTAAGCCGAGAATTCTAAATTCTCACACAGTTCGTGGTTTTACTGCGGAAATGATATAAATAGAAATGATGCCTAGAATTTAGAATTCTTAATTAATTCGTTAATTTACTGCTGATAGAATAAAAATGCGATGTGCCGAAAAGGATTTAAAATTCGAATACAATGCGTAGTTTCAATGTCGCTCTATAACTGTTAAAAATTTATTTGAGGGTAATATCTACATCTAGAAGAGGGAAAGACATAGGATAGACTCATAGAAGAGTACTTCGTTGGTTTACCCCTCATATAATAAAAATGCGTCATGACGCCTAGAATTTAAAATTCTAATACAAGTCGTTGTTTTACTTTTCAGATGATTAAAATGCGAAGTGACGCAAAACATTTAAAAGTCTTATAGAACGCGTAGTTTTACTGTTGACATGATAGAAATGCGAATTGAAACACAGAATTTATAATTCCACTACAATGAGTTGTTTCACTGCTGTGATAATAAAATTGCGAAATGATGCCTAAAATATATTCTTCGAAGAAGCTTATTATTTACATGCCTTGAAAAATTTCAATGAAATTCAAAGTTTTACTACTAGGATGACAAAAATGCAAAATGAGGCCTATAATAATACATTCTAATACAATTTGTAGTTTTACTGCCTGCCTAATGATAAAAATGCATAATGACGCCTAGAATTTGAAATTCTAATACAATTCGTAGTTTCACCGCAGAGATGATATAAATGCGAAATGAATAAGAGCATTTAAAATTTTCATACAATGCGTAGTTTTACTACTGACTAATGACACAGAGAATTTAAAATTATAATGCAATTTGTAGTTTCACTGTTGTGATAATAATAATGCGAATTTAAGCCTGGAATTTAAAATTCTAATACAATACTTAGTTTTACTACTGAGATAAAAAAATCGATAATTCGCGTAGAATTTAAAATTCTAATACATCGTAGATTAACTTCTGAGATGATAAAAATGCGAAATGAAGACTGTAATTTCAAACTCTAATACAATTCGTAACTACTTATATAATAAAAATACACAAATACGCCTGGAATTTAAAATTCAAAAACTATTCACAGTTTTACTGCTGAGATGATGAAAATGCGAAATGACGACTTTTATTCAAAATTCTAATACAACACGTAGTTTTTCTGCTGAGATGATAAATATGCAAAATGAAGCCTAAAATTTAAAATTCTTATACAATGCGTATATCTGTTCCTTAGATAATAAAAACAAGATATAGCGATAGGAATTTCTAATTAATATATAATGCGTAGATTAACTTTTGAGTAACCGCGAAAGGAAGCCTGGAATTTAAAATTCTTATACAATTCTTAGTTTAACTTCTGAGATGATAAAAATGCGAAATGAAGCCTGGAATTTCAATTTCTAACACAATTCGTAGCTTTACCACTTATATAATATAAATACGTAATAACGCCTAGAATTCAAATTTCTAATACTATTCGTAGTTTTACTGCTGAGACGATAAAAATCCGAAATCAAGTCTAGCTCTAAATTTTAAAATCAATTCGTTATTTTACTGCTGATATATTAAAAATACGATATGAGCGTAGTATTTAAAAGTCTAATGAAATTCGTAGTTTTACTTCTGAGATGATAAAAATGCGAAATGAAGCCTAGAATTATAATTCTAATGCAATTCGTAGTTTAACTGCTGAGATTATAAAAATGCGAAGCAACGCAGAGCATTTAAAATTCTTATACAATGCGTTGTTTTACTGCTGAAAAGATATAAAATGCTAAATGACATCGAGAGTTTAAAATTCTAATATAATTTGTAGTTTCACTGCTATGATAATAAAAATGCGAAATGAAGACCAGAATTTAAAATTCTAATTCAATTACACACGCTAATCCCATGGAGCTCATTAAGTTTAAATAATGATCAGAATGATTAGAAGGTACCATAATATTTATGCCAACGTCACCAATGACAATAATATTACCTTTTAAACTATTCATTAGCGGTTCAAATTCAGTTAAAAATTGTGAGACCGGAAAATTTTGATCTCTATGAAGAGCAATTAACTGTAACTCAAAATTTTCAAGTTTGAGGGCCACCTGAACAAAATCAGTAGTGACAGCTTGAACAACAGTAGAATAGCAATCTATTTTACTTTGCACATAAACAATAAAACCTCTAGCTCGACTACTATTACTACATTGGGCAAAGTATTTATAACCTTTTAATTTGTAATAGTTAAGTTCATGTTCACAAACCCATATTTCACTTAATATGATTATAGTCGGTAAATAAGAAAGGCTATGTAGATACGTTTCAAATAAATCAAAGTTTGCTCTGAGACTACGGATATTTTGGTGCATAATACTTAATATACTACTGTGAAACGTCTTACTATCAGTGCAATCTGACATTCTTAATTTTATAAAAAATTTATATCGTCCAAACTCGTCAAAACAAACACTGGTTCTTTCTCAGCTTTTCGCATTAGAACTTTACCTCCACGTATCCACAAGTATTTATAGCCTTTCTCATTTTTAGCAGCTCTTGCAGCATGCAGCACTTTTCTCCTCCCAGGACAAAGGGCCTCGTTTATGTAGAGAGGGGTGGGTGACACATCGAGGTTCAGGTGCTGCGTAGAGAAGTCCCTCTTCACTCTTCTTTTTGCCAGTAGATGTGTTGTAGTAGATGTTCCTTGATGTGTTGACGGAGGAACTTGACGTAGATACCACTATGCCCACTTACCGACTTGGGTTTGAAGCAGTAACAACTCTCAATGTCGTGCGCTTTGACTGTAACCCCCAACACGGCTCCACCATTACAAATTATGCTCGGGAGGTCTTCGTTTTTTTGAAGTGGGTAACCGTGAATCTCAACTGAATTTACTAAACTGCGTTGCTCAAGGTCATCAGAGTGTTTTGCAAGAAGCGCAATTTGTTTCTTCAGCGATCGATTTTCACTTTCTAATGAGTCCATTCTAGCATAGCACTCATCGAATCGCTTACTGTGAGCCTCAAGCACCGAAGATAAATCGTCCAGCCGATCATATAATTTGTTGATCGAGTCTCCAAGATTAGCCTTAGCTTAAGCCTCTGTTGACTCCAGATCAGCTTTGATTTCTCTAAAAAGATCTAAAACTGAATCTGTTGGAAAACTCGTGGACGCACTTTTACTCGGCGCACTAGTAGAGTCACTGTTCATGCTGGATCTGCGAACCACGGTGCACTCGATGCATCTCCAAACTTGCTTGGTGGCTTGAATTGCTTCAATTTCCTGTTTAGTTAGAGGATTATCTCCGCAGTTTCCATGGAATTTGTTCCCACAATCGGAGCACTCCAACACTAACGTGTTTCGCACTAAAATTCTGCAATTTTTGCAGGAACTCATTCCGGTAATACGCTTTCACGAGCCAGGAAGTACAGAAAACACTTAGCAAACCATAACCTTGAGTCGAGGAGCGGAACAAGACGTCCGAACTCGACGGAGGCCTGAACTGAACTCAATTACTATATAATACACTTTCTTACCTTGTACCTTGCCAACCGTCACACAGTATACTAATATCGAAAAATAAACTGGCTAATATTCTAATATTGACTCTCGAACAAGATTTTCTATCTGTAACAGCCTTTTTACACAACTTACGCCACGCCACTGCTTGTAACAGTGACAAAAACTATAACAAAAGCTAGTAACTGCAAAAAAAGATATATCCCAAGGATTCAATTTAAGTAGGTTGGATATCACCGAAAAAAACAATCCATAAGGAACAAACTACAGAAAAAAATGTATGACCTGACAGAGTGGCCACAAAAGGCCGTAGGCAAACGGAAGCGAGTTTAGAACATGCACTCATCCTGGAGTTTGGAGAATGGAGAAAGAGTCAACCATCCGGTATATATCCGACAGCAGAGCCAAAACGGAAGAGTAAACAACTACGTGCAAATACACAGGGCCAATGGCGGAGTCTACCAAAATGGTTTACACTTTCGCTCGATTTATTAAAATATTATAATTAGCAATAAACCAAATCTGAAGTACATAGTTGAGTCTACCTAAGAGGTTGACTCTTTCTATCGATTAGTTTAGAGTTTTGTATTGAGAGTTTAACCAACTTCATTGCTCATATAGTTCAGTTTACCTAACTGGTTGACCCTTTCTGTCGATTATTTTTGGAATTTCCTACTAAGGAATCATCCAAAACAGTTGTTTACATTTGAGTCTACCTGAGAGGTTGACTCTTTCCGTCGATTTTTTAAATCTTATACTGAGGAATTGATTAAATCTATGAGTCTACCAAAAAGGTGACTCTTTCTGACGATTAATTTTTAATCTAATGCTGACGAACTGATGTCTACCAAAGTCTACCAAAAAGGTTTACTCTTTATTTAGATTTGTTTTGAATCATATACTGATTAATTAACCAAATATAAAGTTTGCTCAACTATAAACAACGATTTGGAACGACTCACTCACCTGACGGCCGACGAGTATCGCCGTAGAGCGAAGGGCCCCGTCTTGAAAGCGGCCTCGGCCGTCTCGGCGTACGTCAGCGAAGGAACTCGGAGGCGACGACACAGCGTGTGCGATGAGTCCACCTGGAAATATCGGAAGAATATCAACGCCTATCATACGCTCCCAGAGCATATGACTAAAGACTTCGCACAACTATAACCATGTTTATACTGTGGATGGTATTAAAATAAAGGCAACAGACAAAGTGAAGTACCTGGGAGTCACGATAACTTCGAACCACTCGTGGGGAACACATTTAAGGAATATTTGCGACATAGCCCTGAGGAAGTTAGGATACGTCAAGCGTACTGTGGGAATATTTTCGGATGAGAAAGTGAAAGAAAGGTGATATTTCTCACCCGTCCGACCACACCTTGAATATGCAGCGAGCATATGGGATCCGGTGCAGATATACTAAATCCGTGAACTGATTGCCGACCATGTACACAATTTGGCCCAATAAATCGCCCAAGTTAACAATTCATGACACCTTACTGGTCCTCCTCCAATATCGCGGCTTTTAATTAATGGAGCAACTACTTCCCCTCATCTTTCATTGTGGTCCTAGTGATGGATGAGACTCACCAGTATGTAGACGCAGTGTGTACAGATGTATCCGACGAGGAGCGTGGCAATAGTGCCGAAGAGGAGACCGCCGCTTCGGAAGGCATTTGGCATGGCCAGGATGCCCGTGCCAAGGCTGCTCTTGAGAAGGTGCGCCAAGCCCCCAAGGTCACTGGCGAGTCAAACGGGTCGTATGAGTGTCAAATGCCATTTCCCATGCTCTACAGTTTTAAACTTGAGCACCTTCGAGAACAACGAGTCTCAGAGAGAAAATATGCGTATTTAGTGCAAGCATATATTTTTTATAATTGAAACAAATATAGAAATAAGACCAGGACCAACATTAAATTTCCTCATCTCAGTATAAAATTAATTAGATTAGCTGAAACAAAATTATCCAGTCGATTTTTATATATTCTTTTCATTTGCATCGATTTAATTGAATGATATCGATTTAAAAGCATCTTTATAAATTATTAATTTAAGTTAAAACGAAGGAATGGATTTACAATATTGGCCAGATTTCAATAGAGCGGGTTTACGAATTTTTTCAACGTAGTTACGCCTTTTATGAGAACAATATTGGCTCCACGTAGGGGAATTTGCTTTATATATTGGGCCACAAATTTTTGAAAAAACCACCTAACAATGCTTCATTTAAACAATATTTAATTGTTAGCCACCCAGTAATAAAAACACTGATTTTTTCAAAAAGATGATGCGATCAATATTTATTTTCGAAACATTATTTAAAAGAAATTCTTTAGATGAGTTTGAATATATTATCATTTCAATTATATTTCCCATGCATGGTCACTGATCAATGGCTAAAATTAAGGGCAGTATAAACTCGGGTCCGCTTTCTATGTTGCCTTAAGCTCCAAAAAATATTTTTATATGCATTTTATAAGTTTTGTCACAGGAGCAATAAACATCATTATATCATATTTATAAAAAAGTAAGAATCATGAATGAAGTTATGCCTATAGCATAAGCAACTAGAACTGAATTTTTAATCGGCGAAAAATGATCTTTTACCACCAAAGACATAATGCGAGTGGAATTAATTATTTCTAAGTATGTTTTACTTTTTCGCCTTTCTTACTTGAGGCTTCATGACATGCAACAGAAATAGTTTCACCGTTTAATCCTCCGGAGAGGAAGCCTTTAAAACCTTAAGTAATTTTTTTCTTATTCTAGTGCTCGTCGGTTGCATACAAGTTACGCATGCCCGCATTGCCGAACATAGCAGAACCACAATTGTTACTTTTTAATATCATAAGATGGTACAGATTTTTTGCATAGGTTTTTGATCAATTTGAATAACACTTGATTAAAATTTGCATGTGGCTACTTGATAATTTTTTTATTACGATAAAAATATAGGTAGCTCAAGATATCTTTTGTGCACACCCCCTTCTTTGGAGATTTTTTCTATATCCGCCACTGCTATAAGGGAAACGCATTATATTTGCAAAAGCATAACATTTCATTGGAATAAAATGCCTTCATTGAAATTTATCCTTGAACGAGTCCAATTCCCATCCGTTTTCAGATACTTACGAATTCGTGCGCTCAACATGACGATGTTCGAACGGATTATAGTCACTGTTATTGTCCGCATGCTCATCTGCGGCGCTGGTGTCGTTGACCCTGTAATCTGCATCAAACGTAGAAGGTGTCAGATCTTGGCTAGAAAGTTTAGAAACGTTCCTGCATTAGGTAACTTCATATAAAACTTAAATTACAACCACTCTCTTCTCAAGTAATAATAAAATTAAATAAAAGATTTTTAATCGGAAATAAGCGTGTAAGACCCTAATAGGCGAGAAACCATTGGCATGCAATTTTAGCTCTAGAAACGCAATATTATATCTAAAACTCTGTTGAGAAAATTTTTAAAATATTTTCCACATGGAAATTTAGTTAACTATTTAGTGCACGATGGAAGAAAACTTTAAACGTCTGATTATTGAATATTGTATTGTCATAGGAAGCAAACATGTGTGAAAAATTTCAAGCTGGTTATGGGAAGTGTGTTAAAAATCAATTAGAAGATTCCGTCGATGAAACAGACAGTCGAAGCAAGTTTAGAAATAGGGCGTGATAAAAAAGGGTTGACATATAATTGCTTCTATAACTGCTCTATAAGAATATAAGTTAAACTAAATTCGTCCGATTCTTAATACGGAGCCTGTTTCAGCATGGGACCGAGGCTTGGATGTTGTCAGCAGCAGAAATGTCAAGAATGAAGCATTTGAGTTGTGGTGCTACCGAATAATGATAAAGATAAAATGGATCGACGGAGTAAGTAATGAGGAAGTACAGCGAAGAGTGTGCAAAAGGAGAAGTCTTCTCAAATGTCTGACAATAAGAATAATAAGGAACAGCATTGTCGGCCATATCATTAGCCATGATGGCCTGATGAATACAAACGTAGGACAGGTGGACAGGAAGATGTGGAATGGACGAGCCCGAAAGAGTTACGGAGAACAATTTTAACAGCAAAATGTCACTACTAACAGGCTACTGTCGACGTCAAAATGACGTACCGCTGTACTTTGCAAATATATATCTGGACTTCAGTTACCAATTTTTCTGGACCTTAGTCTTTCCTGGACTGGAAATATGGACCTTAGTATTTCCGCGACGTAATGCAGACCACTAACTTATCCAGGTTCTTTAATTCCCCTGGATATTGTAGTAGCCTCCGCAGCGGTTAACACTTTACGTGCCACGGCCGTAATATTACGTCCTGCTAATCCTTCTGAGGATTGCCATGGACGTAATATTGCGTCTTTCCATTTAATTGGCTTTGTTTGCGTGAAGCCGTAATATTTCGCCCGTGGTACTTTTCTAGTTTACTGCTTAAGGGTTCTGTTTTTTCAAAAATCAACTGCTCGATGGAAAAAGAGTTCACTTTATGTCTTGAGGACGAAGGATCCTCCGTAGCTACCGGCATCCTCATCTTAGGCCACTTAGGGTGAAAATTCTTTGGGCCAATTTGGCCCAAAGTTGGTCCATTTGGTTCGTTGAGGGTGCATTGACCCTTTTTGTCATCCAGGATTTATAATGCTTTGCTTGAAACAATGCTTTTTTATGATTTTCAGGCTTTAAATAGTTCAAATTGAGCGTATTAAAAAAATATTATGCATGTTATGGCGGTACATCATATGTTGCAACTTTTTTATTTTTCAAAAACAGTAGGTTTTCATTGTCAAATTATATATTTAAAAATTAGCAATAAATGTTATTCAACTCATTCATAAAGAAGAGTAAAGTCAATTTTTATTGAAATGCACATCGATATAAATATATTTTTGATGCTAATGTTTTAAAACATGTACGAATATAGTAAAAATGGCTGGAATTTTTTGCAGGGCTTCCAATTTAGCAGCCGGCACTCAAAGTATTAAGAAACCGAAAGGTCCGTGGTTCAATAGGAAACAGGTTTGAAAATGGTGTAGGTATTCTAAACGGGTGCCAAGAAAATTATAACCTGATAGCGTAGGTTTTAGATGAGAGATATTTGTGGAAGAAATTGTGGAAACAGGCCGCGTGAACAGCGGTGAGATTCAAATGAATTACCATGGAGAAGAATTCTCTTAGAGCGGAACGAACTACCGACCTTTGAATTTCCACGCCCTAGCACAGACCACTACGCCATTCTACGCAGGGTCGTGAGCAGTGATTCAAAAATTCAAAACTCCGCGGTTCGATCCCGGGCCTTAGGAAATTTTCCCCCCAGGGATTGAGGAGAAGAGATTTTTTCTTACTTAGACGGAGAATTGAGGTTTCCAATGTCGCGAATCCCGATGTTCCCGGATTCGCTGTCGTCGAAAATAGGATTATCTCTTCCCGCGAACTCTCCGTCGGCCCGTAGCGAACTTTCACTCACATAACCCTTCATCACAACAGAAAAGTTGGACAAAAATAATACAATCCGTTTTATGGAAAGGTCTCTCTTTACTCGATGATAAAAATACACTTTCACTTGAAAAACGGCTCGAGTCTCAATGAAAACAAACAGTCCAGAGAATGTGCCGGATGATGATAAACTATTACTCTCGCTGATGCTGAGATCACTGTCACAATGTTCACTTGGTTACTCAGAAGGCAGAATGCGTTCGCTCTCGAAGGTATCCATAGTGTCTGGAGCTGATTTTCCGTCTGTACGGATCTGCGCGGATAATTCCGCGCTTGTGTTCCATTAGTGTGAAGCGAGCGAATTAGTCCATTCAGTGCGTCACTCGGAAGTTACAGACAAGAAGCACATCGCACAACAGCATCGCATGGTATCTACGTAAACAATCTGCCATTCCGAGACCTGCATTTCATTGGCCTTTCAATTGGCAGTCCATCTGTATAGGCTGGTGCTAATTAAGAAGACACGGCCAGGGTTTTCCCCGCCATATCGTTCAGAAACATGCACTTTCCGTTTTTAAATCAACGTACGAGTTATTTCCTGACCGCTAGCAAAATTCACTCTCGAGTCTAAGAGCTAAAACGAGACTTAGTACACCCAACAAAGGATGAAATTCACCCCGAACGTATAATGCAGCCTCATACTTTTGGCCATATTGTACTTTGGTATTCGTATAGCAAATAATTTTCTTACAACAAATTTCAGCCTCTGTAAATGCTTGTAACTATGTGCATTACTTCGTAAAAAATCACCCTTACAATGCAAGGCACTTACATATTTTGTTTCACAGCTAACAAAAATCCTCCGTCAACCCAATTCCCCACCCTTAAAAACCAAGGAATAGGATATTTTTTCCTTCCTCCCCCACCTTCTCTTTTTTTTTGTGGGAGCGCAAATTTGTACGAGACTATTTATTCTGGCATTATTAGCTCTTTTGCGAGTCTTGATAATGCTGCAGTGCAGTGAAACATGTTGACTCATGTAAAATTAGGTTTTATGTGGAAAAGTGCTATGCAGTATCACTTCATACCTTATAATAGATCTCCACAAATAATTTACTTCTTCCATTCAATTTAGAACAAATCCTGTCATAAGCAGTGCAAAACATTGGCTAATCTAGGTATTGCAATACATTTTTCTGTTCTGTACCCTTTTTAGGACACGCTTCACTTAATCGTTTGAATTTTTATTTTTTTTGAAATTTAAATTTTGGAGATTTGATCACCTCAATTTAGCTTTTGGCATTCTCTTTCTCATTCTATTTCCGGCAACAGGTTGTCTACACTGATTTGAAACTCATACAAACTTTCATACACTTTTCCTTCATGAAGTCCTTAAATTTATGATTAATTAAGGCGAAATATTTTTACGTGAAAATGATAGCTTTGAGACAAAAAGTTTGGAATATTTTAAGGTAAAAAGTAGTCGAATTCTAACTTTCACACACTACGTCCACATTTCTTTGATGGAAGTTCGGAGTTCGTGGAGGAAACTATTACTTAATTTTATGTTTTGTTTCATTACTTTATCTCAGTTCAGGTGAGAGCTGCAGAGAGATGTTATAAGTTAAGACATATAATTGCGGCGAGCACCGATTTTCCCGTCTTTATAGCTAATCTTCGAGCCTAAGGGTCAACAAACGAGCACGAAAATTTTAACACTCCTTACATTTAATACATTTTTATTTTGATAATGTATATTCACAATTTTCCCAGTATATGCTACGTAGCCTCGTATTTTCTTCTTTCGTCATTATCTCTTCGTACGCCATTTGGACTTTCCGAATTGCAACAAAGCTGTTTATTTCTTCGAACGCTGGGTAGTACAGCAATTAAAAAACGTGTTGCCATGATGTCTGGTGGTAATCTGGTGATCCAATTGTTGGTTAAATAATATCGCTACTCCGCAGCAAGGGTTGGTTTTATTGTAGCTCGCTAAATCAATTTAATTTCTATAGCCGATATTTGATTTTTGTTATTAAGCTTATATTTCGCATCGAGGTTTATAACATCCTAGTACTTAAACGTACACGAAAATCCCTGAGTTGGGTTAGGGACCACTTAGCTATACTGGACTCGAACTCGCGACCTCTTGATTGGCAGACGAGGATTATAAGGATCACAGTCATGCAACTACACGCATTTTAATGCGATCCTGTTGGCCTATCGTGCCATACTTGCTATACATCACCACACTTGCCCCCATGCATCAGCAACTACGGCACGATTCCATTTCCCGCGAGGACGCGTCTCTAAATAGCAGTGAGCGGAACCAATTATCGCCGATATTCGCTCCTCGGCTGTTTCCGCCCTTTCCATAGGTTGGTACTTCGCCTTAACCGTGGATGCAACGCGCTAGGATATGTGGTGGAGGTGGAAATGAATTAGTCGTGAATGAATCGACACGTGCACTTCTGAAAAGAAAAGACTGGTTTCGACGTGCGAAGTCGCTGCAAAAGGCCACAGGGACCTTTGCGTTCTGTGATGGAACGACTGGAAAAACAAAAGTGAATTCGATTACGCATCACATTATAATGCAATCCCAAAATTAGTATTCTGCAGCACCCCATTTCTCCCTATCCCAGGGAGGTTGTAAATATCTGGAGGGGGCAGTGGCGCAGCGAGGGGTGGGGGGTTTTGGGGGATAAACCACCCCCCGCCCCAGGGCTCAGAGAAATTTTTAAGTTTAATCCATTCTACTTAATTGGATTGATATTACTAATTGAATAGTGTAAGTATTAATGAAATATCCCCCAGAAAGTCGTTAAACCCACCATTTTGAACCATTTATCTCAACATTCCACAATTTATTAATCACGTACCTGCCGATTATCCTGGTGGGTATTCCATACCCTCACACACCCCGGTATTAGTTGCACCTAAACTCCCCCCAACCTTGATTCCTAGCTGCGTCCCTGGAAGGGGGCACCACTGGTTTCGAGGGTAGAGCGAAGCGTGGCCGGAATGGGGGTGCTTGGGTAGGACAAGCCACGCCCACTTCGACCAAAACATTGACAATCCCATAGGGTCAATGCTTACAATTTGGCGAAATGTTTGGTCATAACTCGATAATCCATTAAAATAAACTATGGAACGCACAATGTAAGTCTTTTTTTCTTACTTCATCGGTAGGTTGCGCGAAGTTACGACTCAAACATCTTTTCCCCGGGATATATTATCATCAATCACCACGGTCACGTTCTTCAACCACCTCAGCTGAAAATAAAATTTTACGAGAGTAAACTAGTCATTTACCTGCACTTATATTGAACTGCACTGGTATTGAATTTTACTATAGCCAACGGAAATCTAAAAATTAAAGTAATAAAGTATGTTATCAAGGATATCCCCACTAGTAAGAAGACAAGAAGAGTCCGCTCGTCGCTCAAGGACAGGGGTGAGAGTTCTGCTGACGTCAACTCCGCCCCCCCTCCCCCCACTACTCCGGTGGATGGGGGAGGTGGACGAGTACATTAATTGACCACCGAATTCCGTAATTTCATTCATCGCCCGATGATGCGTCCTGCAACGGTCGCGAAAGCTCGCACGACAAAGCGCAACACGCAGCTGCACCCGGAAGCCATTATCAACGATGCCCCTCGCTGCGAAAACCTACGTTCAAAGCTATCCAGCCTCTACGGGGAGGAAATTCATATATCATCACCGGAGTAGAAGTCGCCCTGCGGAAGCTTCCACATCAAGATGCCGAAGAGATTCGGCAAGATGTCGCCAACGTTTTGACGAAGTCTAAGCCTCCACGTCCCAACCTACCTTTGGACCAAAGACGAGCGCTCGACGACCTGAAATCCAATCGTGACATCATCATTCTGGGAGCCGACAAAGGGAATTCTACAGTCGTCATCAATAGAAAGGATTACCAGGCCAAGATAAAGTCACTATTGGAGGATCCGACGTACGAAAAATTGAAGAAGGACCCGACTGCTAAAATTGAACGAGAAGCAAGGGAGCTAATTAAGCGCTCTTCCATTTCTAACGAAGAACAATTTCAAATTTTGCCTTCGTCCGCCAGACCTCCTCGTCTCTACGGGCTGCCGAAGATTCATAAAGAAGGAGTTCCGCTTCGTCCTATCGTCAGCTGCATTGGGTCACCAACCTACGCATTGGCACGCTATCTCGCCAACCACCTCCAACCCTTCATCGGACAGACGGGATCCTGCGTGAAGAATTCGAAAGAATTCATCGAAGTTCTGAAACAACTGAGAATCGCTGACAATGACATCCTCGTCAGTTTCGACGTTGTTTCACTTTTCACAAAGGTTCCCATAAAAGAGTCTGTTGACATCATAAAAAGGCTCACCAAATTCGGGCTTCCGACGGATTTTCCTAAACTCGCTGATTTCTGCCTGAGGAGCAACTACTTTCTTTGGGACGGAGAATTTTACAAACAAAAGGATGGAGCAGCTATGGGGAGCCCCCTCTCGCCTGTTGTTGCCAACTTATACATGGAGCATTTTGAAGAAGACGCCTTGGCCTCGAGCAAGCTTCGACCATCTTGCTGGATTAGATATGTCGACGACACTTTTGTCATATGGCCACATGGAAAAGACACGCTAAAAGAATTCGCCGATCATCTAAACAGCATCCACCCATCCATCCAATTCACCATGGAGATAGAGATGAATGGAGAACTACCCTTTTTAGACGTACTGGTGCAGAGAGGCATGAACGGATCGCTGAGACACGCGGTGTACAGGAAAGCAACATACACGGACCGTTACCTCCACGCGCACTCCCACCATCATCCTCAACAGAAAGCATCGGTCATGAAAACACTCCTTCATAGGGCCAGAGTGGTTTCTGACGATGTCGCTCTGAAGAAAGAAGAGGATCGCGTGAAAGAAACCTTCAGACAGAATGGATATTCGGAAGCCTTCATCCATCGCCAGGCAAGAATTCCGAATAAACGCCTACCTGAAGATTGCGCGGAGAGAAAAGAGAAAAACAAGCCAGTGGCCTATGCCACCATCCCATACGTCGCTGGAACGTCTGAGAGAATTTCGCGTGTTCTGAGAAAAGCCGGCATCGTGACGCGCCACAGAGCATTAAAGAAGATGAGCGACTTGTTTCCATCTGCCAAGGACCGACTACATCCCCTCAACGTGGAAGGCGTTTATAAAATCCCTTGCTCATGCGGGAAATCTTACGTCGGGCAGACAGGGCGCTCCGTGACTTCTCGTCTCAAAGAACACAGCCGGGCGATATTACATCGTGACACGGAGAAATCGGCGATAGCGGAACATGCCTACTCAGAAGATGGACATCGAATTTTAATCGACGAGACGCAGGTATTAGCCCAAGAAAAATTTTATCATCGACGACTAATTCGGGAGGCTATTGAAATTGAAAAATGCCCCCAAAATTTCAACAGAGTGGACGGCGTTAAACTCAGCCAGACGTGGAAAACGATTTTCCGAAAGAGAAGACGACAAATATGTTACCAGCAAGGTTATTCGCTAGACAAGAAGAGTCCGCTCGTCGCTCAAGGACAGGGGTGAGAGTTCTGCTGACGTCAACTCCGCCCCCCTCCCCCCACTACTCCGGTGGATGGGGGAGGTGGACGAGTATATTAATTGACCACCGAATTCCGTAATTTCATTCATCGCCCGATGATGCGTCCTGCAACGGTCGCGAAAGCTCGCACGACAAAGCGCAACACGCAGCTGCACCCGGAAGCCATTATCAACGATGCCCCTCGCTGCGAAAACCTACGTTCAAAGCTATTTCTGCTTTTGGAAATATTTATCATTTCTTTATATAGAAAATTGTATTAAGAATTTTAAAGACCTACACTCCAACTAATTTATACTAATTATTTACAAAGAACAAACATATAAATCTTAACCTAACTAAATATTTATCGATAACCTGCTATAAATTACATATCTATTGTTCAATAGGGCATTAAGCAATCAACTACACAGATAAAGCTTAGGTGAACTATTATGGAGGCTAAAAACATAAACAAAACGAAGGTTAACTATAATATAACTGCGAAAAACATGTGGATTCGCATCAAAATTCTGTCGATAGTCTCCCACAATAGTCATTCACTCTGATTTTTGAGCAGTCTACGCGAATCCAGGATAACCTGGTTGAATTGCATTTCTACTCAAATTCACTTTCCTTGATGGAATTGTGCTCTTCGTGAATGTCGCATGACGAATTGATGGATGAAAATAGCTCTCTCAAAGACGTCATGTAAGACCGACCAAGATACGAAATGATATTTTAAGACGAATTAAATGCATTCCCCAAAAGAAAGGTCGCGTTCACAAACATGAGAGATAATCATTTCTTATCTCCTCTTGAGACGCACTGAAAGCGAATATTCTCTTTCTTTAAGACAGATTGTTATCTCTAGAATGTATGTACACGTTTCACCATAGAATGTTGATCTTGATCCTCCTTTTTTATAAAAAAAAATAAGTCAGGTAAGATGATTCACAGCAAGAAGTCAACAATGTATTTAACGTGTACCTTACGCAACGTATCTTATCTTAACATCTAGGCATCCCAAGAGCACGAGGCTCATTCGATAGGAGGGAATACACTTCTCTACAATTTTTCATGCAGAATTCCATGACCTAAACAATGCGGCGTGTTCATTTTCGGCATACATTACAGCACTAAATGCCCTAATCTACATTAGGGCGATTCCACGCGTCACAGACTGACCGTCACAATGTGTTTCTGAACTTTTAATAACACACCTAGCTCGAATGGACTGACATACTAAACTTTTTCAACTTCCAAAGTGCTACAAAATTGTGAGGCATTTAACTTGTGTGGATGCACTACTTTGTCTTGAAAAATACAGGACTTACGTGACTTAAAATTCACTGTAACGGACTGACAAAAATGAAACGAACTTTCCGCTCCGAGTAAAACCTTTAAGTTTTGCTCTGAAACAAAAAGCGATTCAGAGTTTCAATAAGATACATCTCAGAACTCAAAATGTATATTTCATAATGGTGCAAAGCCCATTACAATAACTGATTTTACAGAGGAGTAATTCCTCTTGAAAAGCATCGTCACAGACTGACCAGAAATGTCACGGACTGACTTTTGTGATTCCCTTTTGTTATAAGCTTATTCACTGCCATAAAAAATTTAAAAAATATTTTCTTTAATTCAAAATAAACAAGATAAATGTATTCAAAAACTCTCAAAATCATTCAAAATAATGAACGAACCTTAAAATAGATAAAATACAGTCATTCAGTGTCCATAAAAATCAAATAGCAAAACATGTTTTTTTGCGCATAGATGACGAATTAGTGAGCTCAGCATACAATACCTCATTTTGTTTATTACACTCAGATACTTCGTCCAATGATATTTTCAATGTAGATATTTTTGTACACTTTTTTCATACACGGACGTTAACTATCTATTATTTATCACCTTTTCCTCTGATCGTATGGCAGTCCACACCATTTTCTTCACCAACCCACCAATTTCATCCACAGCCCCCTTTCCATGGTAGGACTAAAAAATTTCCATTCAATAGACACATTAAATGCATCAGCTAGATATGTCATATTGCTCAGTGTATACGTTTGTTTAAATTGACTTGATACCCCATCAGAAAAAATATTATGTTCTGAATATCTGGTATCAAGGTAAATATTTGGCCCAGCAAAGTTTTTAAAGCAACATGTACGCTGTATTTATCTTGATCTGCACCGTCAGAGACCAAAGCAAAGGATTTAGTTTTAACATCTCTATCTTGTTGTTGGCGGTACCAGACCACAGCTGCAAAAATAGATACGATCTTATTGATCCAGTGAGCACTCTGTATTTCATTTTGGTGTTTGCACGAATAATTCTCAGCACAGTCCACCTGAATAACCAAAACATTAGTGGTCACATTTTCTCTAGCATCTTTGAATGCTTTACTCTTCACAATTACGTGTTTAAGAGAGCGAACTAATGTATTATCTAAATTTTTATGTCAGTCAAGAGCTAAGCCCTCTTTAGGTATCAACATTACCATTTTATTCTCGATACCCCAACAACGCCACTCACAACTTTGATTAGCGGGATCATCAGTCAGTTCAAGAAAGGAGATTCCTGGACCTTTAGGAGTTTCTGACTTCATACATTGGGTAGACTCTTGATTACACGTGGCCTGAGCAATAAAATCCATAAATTCTGTCTTTATTGGAATACCTTTGCTGTGTAAAGCCCTCAGAATAAATCTCTGATTTTCTTGTAAAACACGGGTGCACACATTATGAGGTGTATTACCATGTAAAAAGGCAAAAACAGGGCGCAGCAAAGCAAAGCGTCCCTCACTTCTAGGCCATTCTCTCTCGCCACATCAATGAGATTTTCTCTTTGTTTCCTTGGCAAATACGGCAAGGAGGCGATTATTCGTTTCTTACATTTGCTATAATGTTGTCGACTCCGAAAGGCAGTGGAATCCGAATATGGAATTGCCTAAGCGATAAACCATAAAAGTGGCATGCTGTGATTTCATTCAAAAGTATTTTTATAAGTATTACTCGTAGCAAAAATTAAATTAACACCGCTAACCAGTGTGGGGGACCCACTTGCTCTTCCACGGTGGTGCTGATTTTGTGTATAGACCCTATTCTCCTGTTTTGTATTCGCCTTTCCTCGTTGGATGGAATTCACTGTTGCCTTTTCTGCGGCTTCTTCAGCGCATCCTTCTTATTTTGTTTTCGATACTCCTTTTTCTCCCTATTTCTCTGTATATAGCCGCGCTGTAGTTCAGCGCCCGTTTTACCCATTTTTCTCAATACATTTACTTCACTAAGCGTGGAATAGTAAGACGACACTCTCGCTCACGATCAGACCGAACTAACTGTTATGTACGGCAATCTCTAGTGGTCTCAAACGAGTGGAACTTTTTAATAATATTGAATGTGTTGTTCCCTATTTTGAATAATCAATAATTGTTGATTTATCTGATTATATAGCTCTTTGTTGGCCTGGTAATGTATAGTGTCCCTTAATTAGCGTAACAATGTCAGTCCGTGATGGCGCTCCTGAGCCGAAAGTATTGTTGCCACAAAAACAGTTCAGCACCTTAATTGTCGAACACCTCAAGCTTGATTTGGGTATAAAAGGAGAATCCTTTACTATTACAGAGCAATAATTTACGGAATTAAATTTATGTAAAACGTCACGGACTGACATGGTTATATATTTGACTTGCAGAATCCATTTCTCAGAAAACAAATAGGTATCGAAATAGCAACTATGGACGGATATGTGTTATTAAAGGAATAAAAAAATCAATTCATACAAATTTTTATTTCTAATTTTTATTATTGATGCTATATTTTTTAAATGAAAGTATTCATCATATTTCGTATGTGGCTAAAAGCTATAGTAAGCACATAAAAAAATCTTCCGTGTCAGAGACACATGTGACTCATGCAAAAGTCAGCACTTAATAACGAAAGTGTAGACTTAGTATCACAGATTTTGATCCATAACCGAGCCTCCGACCACTTCTTTTATTTTACCAGTCAGTATGACATTTACGTGGAATCGCTCATTATCGTTCCACGGAAATCAATACAAATCAAATGACAATCGATCTTCGCCGCGTACGGGATGGGCTCAAGTCAATGCAGCACCTCTCAACGCGGCCGACAACCATACATTTTACGCGAGGTTTGTTCAGAAAACGGGAGTTTCAGTTTTTTAAAAATTAATTCTACGTATACAATATTGTTTTCGCCTTTAAAATAGTCCCGATTCGATGTCATGCAATTGTGCCAGCGCTTTTTACGATTCTAAAAACAATTCTCAAACTCGATCTTTGGGATAGCCTTTACCTCTGTGAGTGATTTCTTTTAATGTCATCTATGATTGTAAAACGACGGCACTTTTAGGTTCTCTTTATTTTCAGAAATAGAGAAAAAATTCACACGGAGCCATGTCTGGCGAATATGAAGGCTGGGGTATCGTTACAGTATTGTTTGTGGCCAAATATTCACGAAAATCGCCGAGCTCATAGAAACACGTGTAACCTTAGCAGCTGCCTCAGACTGACAATAAGTAAACAATAATACAGATGAAAATTTTATCATACTTAATGGGGAATGTTTTTTCAAATTTCCCTATTAAAATCTTTTAATGATAAGAAGCAAAAATGGGTAAAGCTTCCTTAGTTTAGTAAAATTTCATCCCAAGCAGCCAAATCTAGTAGATCTTAATTCCTAGATATAACTTTAGAGTTAGCTTCTATTTACCTAGAACTTTGAGAACCTTTATCAGCAATAGCAAGGACACTCTCGACCCTATTCGTCAATGTGGTGCGCATGAACTAAAATGTTACTCGTGTGAGGGGGTGTATATCTGAAGAACTGGGGGAAACTTATGTACTCGTACGTCTGAACACAAAAGGTGCTTCGAGAATCATGACCCAAAGTCCTATATTTTTGCAAAGCACTTGATGGAAGAAAACAATATATATCCTATTCTAACGTTAAAATCATTCGATTCCCAGAAAATAGACACAGGTTAGATGCAGCTGATCGGTGGGAAATTGTCAGAAAGAAACGGAATAAATTTGACTTACTGAACGAAAATGAGTTTATTTGTCACTCGCCTATTTTCGACGTAATCCCCTATTGATGTAAACTCACTTCCTTTCCATTTAACTTGTGACAAGTCCGGAATTTATTTTGTTGTTTTTATGATGTAATATCTCTACTTTGTTTCTGTGCCTCCTCCTAAACACCCCCCTATTGCAACCGCCCCTTCCCTCTTCCCTCCCCCACCACATTCTTCCCTCTGAACCTTTATCCCCCTACCCCCCACTTTTTTTTGAAGATATTGGATCTTTTGTTCGTTTCTCTTGGTAACTGAAGATGATTGTATAACAATCGAAGCTAGTGCAGTACTCGGTTAATAAATTGTGGACAATAGGATATCATCGTTTACCATCATCATTAGTTATAATGAAAGATGATTTGCAATTTTCCACAAAAATAAATTTAATCCGACCCGAGTTTCGATGTAACTACATCATTTTCAAGGTACAAATGGTGGTAAGTGCAGTTAATTTATACATATTAAGGAGGCGGGAGTGGGAGAACTGAGGGGAGAGAGAGGAGAAATGGGATGGAAAATCCTCAAGGAGGTGGCTGGAATGGGTAGAAGTGGAAAGCGTGGGGGGGGGGGGGGAGGGGAGAGTGGAGAAACCGGAGGAGGTAAAAAGGGTGGGAATTAAAGGGTTTTTTCCAGGGTTACCAAACTTTGGAAATAGAAACGAAAGCATTTAAATACACGTGGCGGTCTTCTTATCTTCGGGTGTTGTTTCCGAGGGCCATCGGTGAATGGTGTTGAAAGGGGAAGACGTCTTCTGTGCCCGTAGGCTGCCGTACGGATTAGTAGGACCCTCGAGGACGCGTCATCTCTCCATTAACAGGGACAGCGAAAGAAACTAAACGAAAGTCAAAACCACTAAAATTTCAATAGTTTTGTTCCCGAAAGCGGAATTTAGAAATGAAACGACGCTAAATTCTGGGTCGAAATGAAATAGGAGTCAAAACTACTTCGGGACGAAACTAAATTAAAACTTAGGGACGAAAAGAACGCGGATAATTTTTCGCACCGCAGTGATCAAGTGCTTCACATTCGAACAGTTTAGTTTCGACCCACACACCGAGTACGAAGTATGGTTGAATGAAGTAGAGGTTTGGCCTACCGGCATGGGGCATTGGGAAACTCATATTTTACCACTAACAAGAGAACGGTGAACGAAATCTGCCCATTCGATTTTCAAGCTCAATTTTTTAACCTCTCCACACGTATGTCCAACGTAATGGGTCGAAACTATTCTCTCTCATCCTCCTCCACTCAAATTTTAGGATCGAAACTTACCTATGATCAGCGGAGATTCGTTTAATTTCGTTTCATTCCCGGGAGTGAAGTTTCGTCCCGGGTCGCAACTAAGCTCCTTGGTGTTTCAAATTCGTGTGGGAACGAAACTAAACCTAGGCCTCGTATTTGTATTTCCCTCCGGATCTGAACGAAACATTTGTATTTCGTTTCACTTGCCAAAGAAAGAAAGTTGACTTTAATGTATACCAACATAAATAAACAAATTGACAATATGACTCTCTAAACTGGCAAAATTTAAAAATTCCCGTTGAATTCTTAACGCACTTCCTACGATAATACGTAGATGCCAGAAAAGGAGAAACTGTTTTATGCCGCAACAGTAAGTATATCGAATTCCAAATTAAGTTCAATTCCAATGATATGAGTAAAAAAAAATGTTCTAAGTTGTCACATATATTACGTGAGATGCGGATTTAAAATATAGTGAGGGTTTTGCAATGTTAAAACCGTTTAAAATACAGCCACTGATGAAAAATTTGGACTTTAAGGACATCACATGGGTGTTGCAACCATTTATATATTAATCAACTACTAAAATATGACTTGTTAAATCTAACATTCGTTATTCATATAATATATATTCGTAAAATATAAAACCAATTTTTATTGGTGACTAGAAATAAGGACTGTAAATAAATCGGCTTTCTTGTATACACATATTTCCTTATTGCCTATATATTTGACAAGATGATCTTTGAAAAATAATGTGACGTTTGCTCCGTATATTCTCCGTTAATATTGCACCCACAGTGATAAATGAGGTATCATTTTGAACGTTGAGTCACCGGCTTCTGACAAAAAATGTAATTTCAATCTCAAATTTCACTATTTTCCCATTCATTTGACTTATGAGTTTCAATTTTTCTACGTCGATCACTCGCTCGAAGTATATCGCCTCCACACATTTTTTTAATTCTAAACTTCAAAGAAAGGTTTAAATACCCGTTAAATCAATAGTTAAAGCAAAGAAAGTTAACATAAGCAGGAAAAAATATTTATAATAAAATCTAAGAACTATGAAGAATGATAAACGTTCCGTAAAGGAATCATCGAGTGTAAAGAACTTGAAAGATTACTTGTGTAATAAACAGTAACATATTACTCATTAAAAGACGCCATTATTGTTTCTACTGGTACCAAACGCTGTTGCCTGAATTGAATCTATATGTATTGTATATTTTTGCGAGAAAACAAGTATAAAGAAAGTATTTTATGATGAACACCCAATTACACCGTTTCGGGTCATTTTGACCTGAATTGAGTTCTTTTGCTCTAAGGAAATTACGACAAGCATTTATTGAAATCCTTTATGGTTCGGGGGAAAAACGAATTCCCATATCTATCCGTCCGGCAAAACCTCTCTCATTATTTATCGCTTCTGTTGGACCTGTAAATATAGTGCGGCTCTAATATTATGTTCTCCGTATCGCTCCTAAAGATATCCATTCTCAATGGAGAACATGCATGAAATTATTTCATCATGCTAGTAAGTCTCAATGAATAGACAATTTTCTCATGATTCCAAATATATAAGCCAAAACTCTCCTAGTACTCCACAAACGTCAATAAATGCTTATTAAAAGTGCTCAAATATCGCTTCAAATCACGTGACCTGAAACGCCTTCTGACATCATCGCACGGTACACCATTCACTTCGCTAAGAGAGTAGAGCGGTACAGCCTTTATGCAAGATGTCGAAGTAAAAATCATCTTTGAGCTTTGTAGTAGTTCCTCAAAGGACAAATTGACTTAAGAGGGATTTAAGAAAGCACAATACGACAGTTAATTTTTGGTCGACTCCTTTATGGCGGCTGATTTTCTGAAAAACAGTGATTGCTTCGTCACTAGCGCGATGCGTGGAGTAGAAACAAGCAGGTAAATAATTATGCGGTTAATAAAAGTCCATTAGGAAAGTTTTTAAATATTTATTTTTGTCCATTAAGATTAAATAGATTTATTGCTAGCTGGAAATCTATCTCATGTATATTACTTAGTAACCATGAGGAACTTTGATAGTTTTCCCCAATCGACGGGAGTTGACAACCAAATGATCGTTAAATGGTAATAAAAAAGTATTTGATAGACACAGAAATAAGTTTCAAGTACTATTTACGCTGTATTTACTCAAGTTCCTGTTTTTGAACCGAAATTCACGGCAGAAATGAGTCAAAATTTTAGGTTTTGCGTTGACATGCAGCGAACATTTTTGGCATGACAGTGGCCAATATTGAGTTTACCTTGCCAAAAGCCTCATATTTCTCGTATACTTATTCCTTATTTTTCTCCGTGGTTTAATCGTAATCAGTATTTATTCTCGTGAATAGCCACCTTCCTTTATATTTAATCCTACAATAGGTAGACTATTAGGTACATTTCTAGGGGTTGTAAAGTATTTAACTCAATTCTGTAGGTCGTCAACCACTTTCTTCTATTATTTTTGTTCTTTGGGACACAAGCACAAACCTTCTCCTGCGAGAAAATAGAGGTACCGGAGGTACCTGAGCGCCGGGGCAATATACACAATTCCACACGTTTTTCTATTGGATATCCATGCAGCAATACACTTATTCCACTAATTGTAAGCAAATGATGTAGGTGTGCAGCGTGGATCGCAATGTGCAATCAACTTATTTTCAATAAATCTTTCCAATTTTCCCCAAACAATCCCCTCAATTTATTTCAACAACGCCTTAGCAACCCAAGGTATTCATAATCTGAATTTTGACGTTAAAAAAGCAATTATTTTAGCCAAATTTGCCTTTAAGCCCCTGTATAGACCGGTTTTCTATCCACTGCCTCAGTCAGTGGAATCCGTGCCGTGACGTCGTGTTTTCAAGCAGTCGATGAAGATTAATTTTTAAAGACTCATAACTCGGCTAAAAAATATAATTCAACAGCGAAATTTTCGGCGAGTACATTTGAGGTAGGGACCTTCTTATTAAAGCACTTTTAAAAAATTGTGCATATTCCCCATTGTTCAAGCAATCTAAGCGTAGCGCGCAGCCTCCGAGTCTCCTGCGGCTCCCAGCCCAATTCGCTCAACGTCTGGGTAGTCTGTACTCCCGTAGCGGTTTTTGACGAACTCCGCAGCCTTCCTTTGTATTTTGTTCAGTTCGCGGATTAAGTCCTTCAGCACCGAATCCCTTACGCTCGATGCATATTCAAGGTGCGTTCGGACGAGTGTGAAGTTGCACCTTTCTTTTACTTTCTCATTCGAACAATACAACAAATCCGAAAATCTTCCTACAATACGCTTGACGAATCCTAATTTCTTCAGGGTTATGCCGCAAATATTTCTTATATGTGATCCCCACCGTAGGTTCGAGGTTATCGTAACTCCTAGGTACATCACTTCGCAAGGGGGCGCCCTAGCATTTGAATTTCCCAATTTAACGGCTCACGAAGGCCTCTAGCCGCAGCGCCGGGACACGGAGACCGAAGCCGAAGCGCCTCGGGAGAGAGAAAGGGGGGAAAAAGGCATCTCCCCTCCCAACTTCACCCGAGACGACTCCGGGGAGAAATTTGATACTATTGAAAAATATGATACGGGTCGCTAGATCAGGGGTCTCATTAGGAGTTGATACGTGACACCTAAATGCCGTCGAGCCAATTAAAAATAGCAGAAGCCAATTTATGGGGGCCGTGTTCCTCTCTCAGGGCCGTATCCAGAAACCTCACTACTGCTAGATACATCATCAGATAATGACGTAGCTACTATAGCGGCCGAGCGCCGCTACGATCACCCGCTGCAAAGTCTAGTGAGGTCCATGGCATGCTACTCGCTACAAGTAATATGGCCGCCGGGTTTCGTCTGCTTATCGTCTCGCATTTATTTTTAATAATTATTGACGTTTAAAAGGCTATAATCTCGTGATAACCATTTATTATTACATAAAAATATAGTAGGAATGCTTCAATAACCGGCTTTAATGGTAGTGAGTAAATATTTAACCTAATTTAACTACCAGTAAATAAGGTCAACAATACCGTGATGAAACCTCATCGGCTTCACCGTTTTAATTGAAATTTACTTCTGAACGGGTCCTGTCATGCATTGAAAACCATTTATAATTAAAGAAAAACAAATTAGGGACATAGAGTAATGTCTCGCCTTGATGCTTGTGAAATACTTTTTTACATAAAATAACTACTGTCAAAACCACGGATCACGCAGTAAGTATTAGATCTCATTGAAGAAAGAAGAAAATACAAGGCTGCGAAAACGGAGGAAGGACAGAATTGTTACAAGAGACATGTCGAAAAGCGCGGAAGGCTAGAGAAACGTGGATGAAAAGTATTTGTGAAGACGTACAAAACAATCTTAAACATGGAAAAGTAGAGGCCGCCTATAGAATAGTGAGGAACCACTTTAAGGAAAGGGGCGTAAGATGTAATACCTTTAGGGACAAAAACGGAGAACTAATGATTGAAAACGAAGAAAAAGGGAAAAAATGGAAGGAATATCTGGAAGATTTGTACAAAGGAAGCAGCTTAAGAACGAATGCTATCGAGAACGAGAGGGAAGTGGATGCCGATGACATGGGAGCCCCAATTTTAAGATCAGAATTTGATGCGGCTGTAAGAGACCTTAGGATAAATAAAGCGTCTGGCATTGATGATATTCCCGCAGAGCTAATTAAAAATGCAGGAGAGAAGACGTTGAAACAGCTATACAAAATCATAAGTGAAATGTATTCCACAGGTGAGATACCAAAGGACTTCGAGAGGAACATTATAATCCCTATTCCTAAGAATAAAAGAGCGGAGAAGTGCGAAGATTTTAGGACCCTAAGCCTTACTACACATGCGTCGAAGATTCTGACAAGGATCATCTATAGAAGAATAGAACGAAAAGCATAAGAGTTCTTGGATGAGGACTAATTTGGATTCAGAAAAAACAATGGCACAAGGGAAGCAATATTGGTCCTTAGACTGTTCATACCGAAGAGAATGGAAAAGAACAAGCCAACGTTCGTTGCGTTCGTAGACATTTGACAACGTGGATTGGAGCAAAATGCTTGGAATCTTAAAGGAAATTGGGGTTCTTTAAAATGACAGAAGAATCATTCACAGTTTATACAAAAACCAAGTAGCGGTGATAAAATCAGGGCCCAACTGTGAAGAAGCAAGAATTAGGAAAGGAATGCGACAAGGCTGTACATTGTCACCCATAATTTTCAACGTTTACATTGAGAAACCCATTAATGAAATCAAAGAAAAGGCATTGGGAGTGAATATCCATGGAGAAAAAATTAGCATGCTAAGATTTGCCGATGAAATAGCTGTTATAGCAGAATCAGAGAAGGATTTGAAAAATATTCTGGTTAATATGGGTAGGGTAATGAGTAAATATCACCTGAAAATAAGCACGAAGAAAACCAAGGTCTTAGTATGCAGCAGAAGAAAAGAAGTCAAGACTAAGGGCCGTATTCTTAGTCGACCCTGTAGGGTCAACCGACCCTGGATACGTCATCAGCCCCTACATAAACCGATCTCGCCCTACATACGCCAAATCAAGCCCTACATATGGCCGTTTTTGGAACTAAACGGGCCCTACTTGATGTAGGGTACCCGAACCAACCCTACACCCTACAAAAACATGGCGGCCAAATATCGTCTGCTGATCACTTCGATTAAAGAATCTACGTTACGATGGATATTAAGGGAGACGACCTCACACAAGCCATTTTAAAATGTACAGTAACACAGCGGAAATGTAATAACACTACCACTTTATAACCACCAAGTTAAATAAATTATAAAATTGACTGAACTACTAAGAACAATATAGCGGTATACATCACCTTGTTTCTACGAATATATAATAATATTTTTCACGTTTGGCACTCGGTATACTTTTGGGAAACCAATACTTCGTTTACGTATAACCATAGAAAACGTATTTTCATGCCACTATTTGCCACATAATAAACTTAACAACGGAAGGTGAAAACGAGTGACGAACCTTGATGATGCAACGTAAGTTCCCACGTCAATGCTCATATTTGCTCCGTACTTATTACTATCTTGTACAGACCGCTTTTGAAGTAATTTAAAGACAATTACGTTCTACTTTTGGCCCGATATGAGAGTATTTGTAGCGGTAATTAAGGTGCCGACACGACCTGGCGGACGACACCTATTGTTTATTTACCTTGAGCCGTTACCCTAACAATACGCCCGAAAATTATCGGACGTCTTTTCTTAGTTTCATGGTTAGTTCCCAACACGCCACCAGAGTGGAAAATTGGCGCTGCGCCATCATCTACGTCATTTCAGAGAACTTGGCGACGGAATTGCCCACCGACCACTTATGTAGGGTCGACTGAGAAACGCATGTAGGAGCCTCTTGTTATGTAGGGGCGGATATGTAGGGTCGACTAAGAATACGGCCCTAAAATTAAAATAGGGAAGCAAAAACTGATAGAGGTGCATGAATTCAGTTATTTGGGAAGCAAGATAACTAGTGACGGGAGATGTAAGAAAGAAGTTATCAGCAGAATAGCTCAGGCGAAGAGAGCATTCCACCGAAAGAGAGACCTGATTACAGTGGGAAACTTAAATATGGAAGTAAAGGAACAATTTATCAGAACCTACATCTGGAATATGCTCCTATACGGAAGTGAGGCATGGACTATGAACGCAGCGGAGAAAGCAAGGATAGAGACCTTCGAAATGTGGTGCTACAGAAGAATGGTGAAGATCAAATGGATTGACTGAGTTTTTTTTACTTTTACTTACTAAAGCTAGCTAGCTTTTATGGCTTTATTTTTAATTAAAAATCCCGGAGAGTATTAAATTCCGCTCCAGCTTCGCGCCCGGAGAGCGTCATGTAAGCAGAGTACGAGGGAGAGGCTCACTCGTGACGGCCTTCTCGTATGGTCCACCTCTTCGGTGTTGGGTCCGATGGGCGTGATGTGTACGAACGAACGTGAATGAGAAGGACGCTGAGAACGGGAGTATTTCTTGTCGAGTGCCCACATTGAATTGGTGTATTCCTCCGACCCAATCGGTAACATGATCACAAAAATATTACTGTGGTAATTAGGCGAAGAGAGCATTCCACCAAAAGAGAGACCTGCTTACAGCGGGAAACTTAAATATGGAAGTAAAGAAACAATTCATAAGAACCTACATCTGGAGTATGCTCCTATACGGAAGTGAGGCATGGACAATGACCGCAGCGGAGAAAGCAAGGATAGAGGCCTTTGAAATGTGGTGCTACACAAGAATGATGAAAATCAAATGGATCGACCGAGTTAGTAACGAGGAAGTCCTAAGAAGAGTAGGAGAGAAGAGAAGCCTCATGAAAACCTTAATAAGAAGACGGAACAACCTTATAGGCCACATCTTGAGACATGATGGCCTATTGAAGACAATCGTCGAGGGACAAGTGGAAGGCAAGAACGGAAAAGGAAGACCTCGAGCAAAATATATGGAACAAATAAAGAAGGATGTGAAAGAGAAGAAATACGTAGGTGTGAAAAGATAAGCTGATAGGAGAACTGAGTGGAGAGCTGCGTCAAACCAATCCTAGGATTGTTGACCAGTGATGATGATGATGATGAACTACTGTCAACACAACTATGTTGAAACCTCTTCGGCTTTGCCATTCTAATAGCTATTAACGTTGTTATAGACCGTGGCTTGCCTTGAAAACCATATTATATATATATGAGTGCCAACATAAAGTTGCAATCACCAGTTTTGTGCCTCTGACATCCACAATTCGCGTAAAATACTCAAAGCAACAAAGCCGTCTTCCAGTCAGCTACATCCATACTCAGTTAATGCTAGTTTAAGTAATGTCAGTTCCGAGCCATGGAAAATCATGTTAAATTACGTGAAAACTTATCTATAATGATTTATGCTGTCACTAAAATGATGAGTTTAAGTTTAAGGGAAGGATCGATGAAAATGGCATATTGCTTCTCAGTTCGTTCACAACAGCACATGATATTCATAGCATAATGAATGTCACGTATATCTTTGGACGTTAAAATACAATACATGTATCTATTATACTACGGCAATGTCTAATATATCCAACTACACCAATACGATCGACAGATGTACGAGAAGGTATATTTTTCATTACGCCGGGCGTAAATAATATCATTTGTCAGGCGCCCCCTTAATACCATTCACAGCATAAACATAATTAAAGTTGGACGAACTCTTCAAAAAATGTACCGACATGCATAAGCTCTGATTAAGTTCGAGTCCCCACTCTTAGCTCCGCAAATAAACGTTGTTTAAATACGATGATAGAATTTCATAGTAAGAGTGATTACTAATTTTGCGATGGATGACAGCGTCGTCAGCAAATAAACGTATTTTCGTGTTAATTCGGTAGCAGAGATCATTAATGCATATAAAGAACAAAAGTGGTCCGATTATGTTTCCTTGTGAAACACCTAAGTCACTTTCACTAGACATCGGCGGATTTGGGCGCATTGGGCCATAGTTTATCCAATTTCTATTGTGTTTCTAACTGCAAATTTAACAATAAAAATGTATAAACTTTATTCCAACAACTTGTTAGTGAGAAGCAGTGAAATGAAAAAAAAATTTTAAATGACAATAAGCTTAACTTGGGTACCCTCCTCCCCAGACGCTTAAAAATTGGCTAGATTTTTAATACAAATAGTAATTAATTTTATATATTATTTTAATTTAATATAAAAGTTATAAATATGTAAATTTTTATCAAATATTTCCATATTTATAACTTTTATATTAAAATAAAGAGTATATTTCATGGAGTAATTGTTGCATGTACTTTTTAATCCAAAATATGATAAGATTGTTTGCCTGTAAGGTACCCCGCAGAAAAAATCCTGGATCCGCCCTTGTATATAGAAACATGAATTTTATTAAAAAAAGGGAAATGTATTGTGCTTTACAACATTTGAAGAAATCAGCCTGCTATATAAAACAGATTAATATTCAGACTAAAACAGAATAAAGCGTCTGGTCAAAGGCAGAAAAATTCTGATACGCTCACGGTCGCGTCGGGTCAAAACATCGATTGCAGCGAAACGAAGGAATACTTTGAAAATCCAACTTTACTCAGCGGTAGAGTTTCAAGAAATAAAAGACAAGAAAAAACCCCAATTTTGTACGAAGTTTATTTATTTAAAAATCACATAAGAAAATCCAGTCGGGTCAATATGACCCGACCAATTAAAGGTTAACATACTTATTCCCTGATAGTGTAAAGGTGCGAAATATTTGCTCGGATAACCTTTATTTGACGCGCCGTAGACGCGTTTCAGCCGTCCCGGTGAACCAAGTTCACCACTACCAGCCAGTTTACAATAACAATAATTATTGAGCGCATATGTTTGTGTTGTGAGTATAGAGTGTTGTTTGTGCTAGCAGAAACTTAAACTCTAAATTGATGCCTTTTGAAAATATTGAAAATCATAACAGAATATTCCATTTTTTTATAGTTATTATAATTTTTCCTCTTCTTTTGGTTTTATTAAATAATTTTATTAAATGATTTTATTATTTTTCCCGTTGCAAGTAGAAAATTTTCGCATTTACATTTTATAAATTATTATTCTTTTGAATATTTTCCCTTTTTTTTCAATATATATTCTTTTTTTGGTTGGGACATATTCAACAAACATTTTAATCAAGATAATTCACCAAGATACCGTTTTGCTATTTAAGTCTCCCTCTCGTCTGGGATCTTGGCACAGACCAGTATAGCTATATTCAGGACAAATCATAGATAATAGTTTTCAGAAAGTGGGAGAATACGAAAGTCCCGAGTTTTCACATGAAGTGTCGCGGCCGTGATCTCGGCCACTCGCGAAGCGGTCGTGATGCATAAGAGAAACTGCTACAACGAGAATACTTAGTAGCAGCATACAGCGTCCGGCCGCAATGCCTGGACGCAGTTGCGAGACGCACAAGTGGTACTCCAGACAAATAGGAAGCAGAAAATGTTTTGAATTCTCACCTTTGGTACCTACATTGTAATTCGTAACCTACTTCCAACTCCTCCAATGGCAATATCCAACATTCTACCACCCCTTCTTCCACTCATCCTATTCATCTGCCATTCCTCCTTGTACACATAAGCAAATTTAGGGGGCGGAGGTTCACAAGGAGACCTGCCCCCCCAGGCGCTTAAAAAATATACAAGATTTTTAATGCGGTCATCAATACGTTTGTAATTAGCTTTTTTGTAATTAGCATTCCGCAGGTGGGTGTTGCTGGTTCCTGCTTTCCAGGTGGACCTTTAGGGGCCGCAAGAAATTAGCCGCCAGGCCGTGGGTTGAATACCTTTAGGGGCGTTTACACTGTGTAACATGCTATATAAAACAAGTTACAGATAACATGTTTTACGAAAAAGTTACAAATCCGCGTAAAATGTTACATGTAACATTACGCAGAAGCTTATTTTTTCAAAATGGTCCGATTTGAAAATTCGAGGTCTCAAAATTTTCGAAATGGCGAGAAAACAATTGTAGAAACAAGTTTCAGGTTCGTGCGACACGTCGGATAGCCGTGCGTAGGGCCTTAATGCAATTATTTTAATTTTGAGTTTTTCGACCCGGATAAAACCTTTTCTTAAGTAAACATGATACTTTAGAGTTCTCTGGGCAAAAATTTCAACCGTTTAGTAGTATCTCGATTTCTTCATGCCGTAACGTTGTCTCAAAGGTTCCCGCCGTACACGCCTCCGACTCCCTGCCGCCAGGCGCGCCGCGCGTTTCTTGATTCGCGGCCACTACTTACAATGGGGACTGAAAATGGATGATTATGCGATAAAAAATATCCTCCACACTGAAAATTACAGTGAACGCAGTTCTTCTCTAACCTGCGTATTGTTCGTAAAATTCCACTTTGAAAATTGTATAGTAATCTTTCGCTCCAAACGACCCCTCGCCACGTTGGCTGAGCGTGACGTCAGAGTCCAGTAAACAATACGTTTACGTGGTACCAGTAGACTCTTTGTCCCAGTTTTGGAAATACCTTTGTATATCTCAGTACTTTTTTCTCTGTACAATTTATTTTTTTCAAAGCAATAAATGTTTATTTCATCATCAATCATGTGAAATATTTATACTGAATAGTTTTAAAGAATGTTTGCATTCTGGAAGATGCACAGTCTTTACACATATCACTTATTACTTTTTAATCCTCCTCATTTACGGAGATTTCCACAGTATAAAATAATTGTTCTCACTTTACGTTCTGGTGTCACATTAGCCCCAACAGTGCATGCGTTTGAATTTATATTCAGATGAACCTATGCAACTACTGAGTCACTGTCTCTCTTCCAGACCATGTAAATGCTAAGTAAATCGGCTTAGAATATGTTCCGTTGTATTTATTCAAAACGTTAACTTCACATATTCCAATATTAAACCCAGTACACATTAAAATCATTGAGTTAATCACAGTAATTAAATGAGATAGAAACCAAGCTCTAGATTACTATCGAACGAGATAGTTGATTTAATTTATGTTTCATTTCCATTTCGCGGAGTGAGCCATTGCACTATATGTACCCCGTAAAGTCTTTGAAACTATTCACAATTTTGTTTCACACACCCTTCAAGTGATGAATCAGTATTGTCTTATCTGTTCGCGGCTCCTTCAATCCGCGGCGAGAAATCTTCAATGCCCGAGAAGAAATAAGCAACCATGAATTAATCTACCTTCAGAATTTTCCTAGAATGCGCCTTACGAAGTCGGAGTCAACCATTGCACAATATGTGCCCCGTAAAATCTTTATAACTATTCACAACTGTTTTTTAATCACCCTTCAAGTTATGAATCAGTATTGTCTTATCTGCTTGTTATCGTCGTTACTGTTTATTATTGCCATGGAGCGAATCAGCTTACTCGCATTCTGACGTCACAGGGCGTTCTTGTAGCGCGAAGGAATTAAGTCATTTTCGCGAACTCTGAAGCTGTGTAGCAACAAGAATACTGAGAATTATGAAGTCATATTTTGCATGCGTTAATGACTTTATCGATAAATGACAAAAAATTATTATTTTAAATTTAAGAGAGCACCCCATTAGTCTTCCTCTAGATCTTCCTCTTACATGCTGGCAGAGTGGATCTAGAGCGAGTGATAATGACAAGCCGGGGGCCTTATGATTCACTTGTCAATGCAATTTTATAAAAAGTGCACTTTAAGCGAAAAGAGGGAGGAAAGCTAGGATTTTTCACGTGGTAAATACGTTGAAACAACCGTATGATACCTCGTTATTTTTCCTGTCTAACAATCAAAGTTGACATTTTTTCATTGGGAAAGATTCTTTCACTATACCCGTCTCCACATGTTGGTTCGCACACTATTTGTGACTGAGGAGACTGGCGTGTGATTGCAAGAGTCCTTAGGTGAATGTGAAGCTAGCTTTTGAATTAGTGAAGGTCCCATTAGGCGCCTCAGGCACGGCTATCCGTCGTCGCACGAACCTGAGACTTTTTTATATTTTTTTTCTCGCCATATCGCACATTTGAGACCACGAATTTTTAAATCGGATCATTTTGAAAAAATAAGCGACGGCCTAAAGGTGCGTTTACACTGTGGAACATGTTATATAAACAAGTTACATATAACATGTTTTACGAAAAAGTTACAAATCCGTGTAACAAGTTACGTGTTACATTTTGTTACAAAACAAAAATTCGTGTTACATAACAAGTTTTTGGTTTCCCGCACGAAGCGGGAAAATGTGTAACATGTTACAGGAAAGAGGTGAGGCGCATGGTGGGGACATTGGCGTAGCCAGGAATTTCGTTCGGGCGGGGGTGGGGGGTCCAAAACCAGGGTGAAAAATTTTTGAAAAACAGGGTACTATGTAATGGGTTTTAAACTAATTTTAGTACTTTTCATAATCGGAAAGACTTCATTTGTTAAATAAATATTCTATAAATTCATGATTTTTCAATATGTTGTTTTATTTTTTGAAGGAAAATAATTGTGTTTTTATATTTCGGGGGGGGGGGGGATCCGGACCCCCTCGACCCCCCATGGCTACACCACTGGGTGGGGATAGCCAGTTGACGGGTGAATCCATGATATTTGTGCATTTTTGGCTCCGCTGGACTCTTGTCATAAAACAAATGTTACAAGTGACTTGTTATATATAACATGTTCATGTAACATGTTACACAGTGTAAACGCACCTTAATGTAACATGCTAACCGGATTTGTAACTTTTTCGTAAAACATTTTATCTCTAACTTGTTTTATGTAGCATGCTATACAGTGTAAACGCATCTTTTTCTTTATGGTAATATTCATCGAAACTGCGGTTGCACACTGATCCAGTCCATACAACCTCCTTGATCCATCCAGACCCATCGGAGCCCGAAAAGCCGAAATTTGCGCCTTCCCCATTCGAATTCTCACTTCGGCCGCGAGCGCTTATTATCTCCTTCCTCCCCCACACCCCTCCCCTACATCGCCCGCCACCTCGTGGTCTCCTAGCCATTCTATTCCTGCGGCGAGAGGCGACGCAACACCTTTCGTCGCCTTCGTCTGGCTGACTTGTTGCAGTCGTTGTGTTGTCGCTTGTGTCTCTCCACCGCTGTTGCCACGATGGATTCTCACGGAGAAGGGGACATTGGGATCGAACTAAGTACCATTGGGGACGCTCCCAGGTAAGCACGTGGAATATCGTGTACTCGGTTCATTAAACCGAAGGTTTGTTTGGATATCGATACCTCCACTGCAAAAATGCTCAGCAATCGCCCACCGAATCAAATCCGCTCATCTAGTAGCCCAAAAATACGAATCCGCTCAGCTGGCAGTGTCCGGAGCATAAACGCTCATCTCCTATTCTCTAAGCTTCGGAGGTCAGCGTCATGCTCCGGACACTGCCAGCTGAGCAGATCCATATTGTTGGGCTACTAGATGAGCGGATTTGATTCGGTGGACGATCATTGAGCTTATTTGCAGTGGAGGTATCGATATGTCAGGGTAGATTTCACCTCCGACTCAGCCACAAGCGTTTCAATTTCCCATATTTAAGATAGGGTAAGTACCAGTTCTTTTCGATGGGCCTCCACGAGGTTATTGATGATTTGAGTCAGAAAATATCAGGAGAGGAAGATAATTGAAATAGACTGCAGAATATATCAGAGTTATATGTTGGGGGGCTAGGGGCAGCAATCCTGCCGGGGGTTAGTGGGGTGTGGAATACCCCCCCCCCCCCAGTGAAATGGGGGGATCCCTGTTTGTTTAAATTAGCCTCTGAAAACAGCATTTTTTGTTTTCATTGTCCTCGACTGCAGTTTTCGTACCTTTTTGGTACAAATTACCTGCCATTTAACTTGGGGCGACAATGCCCCCTCAATCCCCGCCAAATCTCCCCCCATGATAGTAACAGAAGTGCCATCAATGCAATTAATCGCCGCACTCGCTAGGACGACCATTTTTTCTTTTGCTCCCTTTTCAGGTGCAGGTTTCTTGGTCCTTGTTTTCTTTTTCGGCATCTAACTAATTTAATACAGCAGCATGGATATGTACTCATTAAATAATTTCGCATTTTTTGCATTGTCGGTGTCAACTCGCATGGAGCAATGCATGACCGGTGAGAGCTCACACCGCCTGGTAGCATGTGCATGTGTTATGGCATTTTTTCGATGACTACGAAGACTTTGCGTACTGCATGCTTCATTTTAGTGTAAACCTACCCTCTGCCAACCACTTCGAAAATGCTCGCAGGGTATTTTGTCCGAAGGCTTCATGCGGGAATTGAATCTCTCGCTCGGCAGCCAAGCGCTCAGGCAACTAAGCTACCACATCCCCCTGAAAAGGATAATACAGGAATGTTAATAGAAAAGAAAGTAAATTACAAAAGTGAATTTTAAGTGGTTTCTTTTCCAGTGCGTTACATAGTTTTCAGCATTACGAAATGGAATGGAACTTGGCAGGGCTAGACTCAGTGTAGAAACGCAAACGGAATGAAAATTGAAAAAAAACTGGGTCATGGCTGTTCGTTTTATTTGACAAAGTATCCCAAGGAATTTGCACTGATCGGAATTATTCGCCTCCTCCAAGGGAATGAATACCTACAAGAGAGTTCAAATTGGCTCCGCAGTAGCCAAAATCCAGGGAATGAATGAGGTCGTTGTTATGGGCGGATTCATTACTTTGCGAGGCGCCTTAAGCCGAGTTTACACTGGAATTTGAAACACGTGTCTCAATCAAAAATTGCAATAATCTCAAAAAGCGCGCATTAGTAGACGAAACGTTTCGCTGTTACAAACAGTTTTTCAGTGTTTGAAACAGAAATTTTTGTTTCCACCATAAGTCGGAAATTATCAAAGGGTGTTGCAAACTTTTGTTTGAAACGCTTGTTTCAGTAACTATGTGCCGTTGAAACATGAAACAGAAACATTTCCCCCGCTACCCCTCCGCGCTTCCAACTCCACTACCACCACTCACGTGATCACTCGTCGCGCCATTTCGTCATCAGGGTAGCGATCAAGGTCGAGAGTGTTTCAAACATTTTCGTGAAACATGGAAATGAAAACCATGGAACAAAAGTTTCAAACTTTTTTCAGAAAAAACTGTTTCAAACGATTGTTTCAAACAAAAGTTTGAAACGTTTTGATTGAAAATCCGGTGTAAACGCGGCTTAAGGTCCGTTTCACATGGACCCGAACGGTCCTTATTACGCGCGCGGATAACGTTCCATTGACGTTAATGAAATCTTTCGCAGGAATGCTGACCGTCCGCACGCGATGGAGCCATCCGCGTGCCCCCTCCGCCCCGCGGATCATCCGCGCGCGCCACAGAGGCAGGGTTATGCTTAGACTTGAACACGGACGGCTGATGCGGACCAAGTACATTTGTCAGTAGAATTAGAGCGAGCTTGGAGATAACAGTGCGAGTGCGTCTTTTCGCAATGGATAAACTAATTGACACTGAGAAAATAATTTAAAAAATTATATTCATCAGCGCGTAGAGAAGTAAATATGGTTCATTGATTACGTGAGGTGATTTTGGCGATTTTTGGATCCCCCCCCCCCCCCATTATAGTGAAATATCGTGATATTTGCCTCGACCCCCTCCCGCCTTCCTCTAATCTCACGTGAGATCGTTCAAAATGCGTATTTTCAGCGTAAATACCTTTAATATATGCTTCATTACGTTGAATTTATTAAATAAAACAGATTTTTAATCATTTTTATGTAAGATTAATTAAACTTTCGTCAGGTGCAATATTGGCATTGCTACGTTCAGGCGCAATGTGCCTGACAGACACAGGTGTGGAATAACATTATTTACCCTTTGCATGGCTCAGTGGTAGACCTTTAAAGTTTAAATTACCATTATTAGGGTAGTCGAACACTTATATGATGTCTTTCGTGCAATGCATAGACTCCTTTACATGCCGTCATATGCCCCCAGACTGATCCAGCAAGGTGCCATTTAATGTGCTCTTTAGGCTATAGGTGCATTTGATTATCCACTCGATGTCAGCACAGAACAGAGACTCACTCGTATCCCTTGGCAACGAAGTTTTTATGTATTTCTTGTAACAATTAACTTCACCTAACTCTGTTGAGAAAAAAATCATTTGTAAACCTTGGCTTCTCACCACCTCATATACAATGTATTTTAGTATGTGAATTTTATAAGATGTTTTTTTATTTTGCTATCATATTCATCTAATAATGCTTTTATTTTGCCTTTTTGTGCAATTATTTTGTTAAATTATTCTGAATAATCCGACCATGATCTGCCGGCATAAATGCGAAAATTTTAAGTCTGCAGAGAGCGTGTCAAAATAAAGTTACTAAGTATAAAGGCCGTTTTACACGGGGCACGAAATTGCGCAGGTTCGGACTGAATTAATTATTGAAATGGCGTGGAATTGCGCGAATGCATGAACGAAATTATAGCAGGGGCTGTTTGGCCATCTCACGTCCACGCATTCTCGCATGCGTTCTCGCATTTCATCGCTTTGCACGACGCAATTTTGACTGTGCCTTCTCTCACACGTCAGATTGTGCAAGTACGTGCCCCTTGTAAAACGGCTTTAAGCACAGAGGGCCTATGTCGCATGGTGGCGCGGAGAAATGAAAAAAAAACCTCGCGCTATTCCTACCAGATCCATTGCCTCCCACGGAAGGTTAGCTGTAGGTAGCCGTTGAGGCTAGTATTTAACCCTGGAACCGTACACCCGAGCACTCAGTGCCCCAGGGAACTTAAGCTTTGCCGTGAACTTGATTTGGCAACACTGGTCGCAGCCAGCTGTGACTTTGCTGTGACCGTGGCACATCGCTTTCCTTTTCTAAAGCGTTGTTAGGTCACTGAGTACCCCAGTGTACGGTTAGTGTTTTTCTTCAAGTCTGTACATTTCGTTTTCGCAGTTTTAATTGAATTTCACCAAAGTGCATTAGTTACGGATAGACTACGAACTGAGGAAGACATTTTAAGTGAGTTAGCTCGTTCCTCTGAGCCTGAGAATTTTGAAGACAAGCCAGAAAGTGAAAATGAAGAAGACATTTTGGAAGACGATGATATTATATCAGACTTTTTACACCCGACGCATCTGCTCTGATTACTAAGATCACAGTCAACCATCAAATTTTACGCGGTTTACTGTGGAAAAAATTGAGCGATACTTGCCAGGACCTCCCCCCCCTTACGCCACGTGAGATTGGGTGTGAATTGGCTCGACCCCCTCCTCCCCTTAACACCTCACGTAATTAATCGATGATCTCTTAGTGGTATTCAATATCTCTCATTGTCAGCGAAAATACGTCCGAGGTCTGACATGCGTAAACGAGTGGAGTTTTTGCATTTATCAATTAACCTTGGATTAATGAATTTCCCCGATCTTTGTACACTCAAACAATACGACCTTGGGGGAAATCATTCATCTGAGTAACGCAAGGTCGTATAACGTTCAAAAAATCAATATTTATCAATAATGACAAAAAATATACGTTAAGCTGGCGAAATAAATACTCATCGGGGAGCCACCTTAAAAATTACCTCGTATGAAACTTTTCTAGTAATTTCAGGGCGGCGCCACCACCAAAATATGAGCCCTACGAAAACCCCAGTTTCGGAATTGTATTGGGAAATTGATGGAGTCTAGTCCATTTTACACGGGGGTCGTAATTGCGTAGGGTTAGATTTGGATCATTTCTCATTGTGGCGCGAAATTTCGCGGATGCACGGAAGAAATTAGGACGTGTTATTTTTCCATCTAATGTTCATGCATTCTCGTATGCGTTCTAGCAATTCACCGCTTTTCACGACGCTATTTGGACTGCGACCTACGTTGATACGTCAGATTGTGCAATTACGTGCCCTGCCTTCAATCAAGTACAGCGCCGAAGGCGCGAACGTAGAAACTGTAGCGGTGAGCCTATCTTAAGTCAAGCAGTCAGATAACAAAAGTACAAAAAATGACTTGCGCATATGTTCTGATATCGTCTTAATAATGAAACTTAGTTACTAAATAATTAACAGGAGTTTTTAAAATTGTAATTCATAAAAGGGAACATAAATTATTATTATTGTCACTATATATTAATATTTTATTAAAGAAACAATTATTTTTTCATTTTGATTTTTTGCCTTTTTTATGGAACGGCCTTTATATATGTCATCAGAGAATCATGTAATTTAAAGCGATACAAAATGGAATGAAACTCCAGAAACTCAAATCACACAGCTAAATAGAATGAAAATTGAATCGGGCTCGTTTTATTCGATAAATTACGTCCCGAGTGGTGTACGTTTGACACTAAACAGAAGAATTCGACAATCGGGGAGAGTAAATAGGTAAATACATGAGCGCTCAAAATGATCATAATTTTAAGTGTAGGCTGAAGGACACATACAACACACTGCTTACAGGCATTTGGGATTACGTCCTAAGTCTCCCAACAGCATACATACTCCCTCGAGAAGTAAATCTTCTATGAAACTTTCGTGTGTCTAAACCTCCGTATAATCATAGCTTAGAAATATAGTAGGTAATTTTGTTGTTTCAACTTTCAAATTACAAAATAAAAATGATTTTGAGAAAAAAGATTCTTATGTTTTTTCAGCAGCGAATTCATATAACAGTGAGAAAATCAAGAAAGAAAATTCAAAATAAAATACCAGTTTGGTACAACATATATTTTAAAAATTAAAATAAAATTTAAAAATTTTAACATCATTCTTCAATATTTAGTATTTTTTTCGATTGTCTCTTGAATAATTTAATATCTTTTACCTCTGCCCGTAATTGTCGGGGACCCCTATTTTCAGCTCATTTCCAAGCTTAGCCTTTCAACAGCCTAAGACGTCAATCCGACGATTGCTTTGATGTAGCTCTCTACTTCCCTATCATATCTGTTTACATTTTCATATGTACACATCACATGATAGTCTGGAGGAAGAGTTCTCGGGTTTCCAACCGGGTCCAAGGGTTTTTCAGCACCGACGTTTCGAGGGCGAAGTCTGCCATCGTCTTTGGCAGACAAGACGATGGCAGACTTCGCCTTCGAAACGTCGGTGCTGAAAAACCCTTGGACCCGGCTGGAAACCCGAGAACTCTTCCTCCAGTCTATTCGCCGGGAAAACCTTAGATCCTTCAGATCACAACATAGACAATATTATAGAAATAGGCATTAGAATACATAGATTCAGGATGTCGTTTTTTCCACGATAGATAAGACTACGACGGCAGCGTTACGTATCTCAAAAAGATTAGATAACTTGTAGTGTAGTGTACTCACTTATGTACATTCCTTAATGCACGTTTCTGAATTTTCCTAGTATTTCCAACCGCATATTTTGCATGTTCTAGCAAGGGATGACAAGCGAAACGAAACGAAAATGTTTCGTTTTGACCCGGAGGGAAAAGAAAATACTAGGCATGGGTTTAATTTCGTTTCCTCACGAAATTAAAATCACCAAGGAGTTTAGTTTCGACCAGGGACGAAACTTTACTCCCGGGAATGAAACTAAATTAATCGAAACTCCGCCGTTCATAGTTAAGTTTCGATCCCAAAAGTTGAGTGGAGGTGAAAAAGAGGGAATAGTTTCGACCCATTACGTTTGACATACGTGAGGAGAGGTTAAAACATTGAGCTTAAAAATCGTGTGGCCAGTTTGCGTTCACCGTTCTCCTGTTAGTGATAAAGATATGAGTGCCCCAAGAATCTAATGGCGGTAGGCCGAACCTATACTTCATTCAACCATACTTCGTACTCGGTGTGTGGGTCGAAACTAAACTGTTCGAAAGTGAAGCACGCTGTCCCTTCAGTGCGAAACATAACCTACGTTTCGTTTCCTCCGAGAGTTTTAGTTTAGCTTCGACCCAAAGTAGTTTTAACTTCGATTTCGTTTCGACCCTGAGTTTAGATCCCTGGGTTTAAATCCATTTCTTTTCTATATTTCGCACCCGGGAACGAAACTATTAAAATTTGAGAGGTTTTGACTTTTGTTTTGTTTCACTGGCCAACCCTGGTTCTAGCTTCAAAGGAAGATTGCTTTCATAATTAGTTGGTAAGTTTTACATTACTAATGAGAAAGTATAATTTATTAGTACGCGTAACATTTTTATGACTGTTTGCTATGCATGTGGGAATCCGCTAGCATGCTGAATACTGGCAATTGATCACCCACTGCCAAACATGCTAAAGGTGGCTTGCGGCATATTATGTAGATGTATTTCTTCGTTTAGTCTTTCTTTGCATAAAACAATTTTGTAACTAATGTATAAGAACGCAATAAGTAGCATGAAATACGAGTTTTTTTTATCTTGCATAAAAACTATCATTGTCAACAATTTAGGATGCGAAGAGGTTTGAAAATTAGAAAAATATGCTTTGCTAACCTGTCAACTTTTCCATCTGAAAAAAAACATGTTGAAGATTCTAGCTGACCTTAGGCTTTAAGGTCGGTCAGATAAAAAGTTTCGTTAGGGACCCGTACTAATGACAACACCGAGGGCAAAGCCGCGGGTGCATTGCTGCTGTACCCGTAACCCATGTACACTCCAACCAGCCTTTTTACAATGCAATACACAATAATCAAGGAGACTGCATAGAGGAGGCCCAATTCCATCCCATATAAGGCTGATTTCTATTCCATCTACGGTCGTATTTCAACAAGGAGGTTGTAAATATCTGGACACCACTTTGTGACCGGAATAGGGGTGCTTGGGTTGGACAGGCCCCGCCCACTTTGACCAATACACTGACAATCCCATAAGGGTCAATGCTTACAATTAGGTGAAATTTCTGGTCATAATTATGCAGGTTAACCTGTTAATCCATTAAAATAAACTATGGAGCGCACAAAGTAAACATTTTTTTCTTACTTCATCGGTAGGCTTCGCGAAGTTATTATTATTATTATTAAAATTGTTACAAGTATTATTATTAAAATTGTTACAAGTTATTATTATTAAAATTGGCCTGGTGGTAACATGTACATATGATGAAAAAACAATAGAAACATTGAAAAAAAACAATAGAAAACATTTGAAAAAAACAACAGAAAACATTATAAAAAGCCCTTGGTCCCTACTTCTTCAACCGCTTTTTAATACTATGTAAATTTTTCGGGAAGGACTCAAATAGCTTTGCGACTCAAACATCTTTTCCCAGGGAAAAATTATTATTAATCACCACGGTTACGTTCTTCAACCAGCTCAGCTGAATATAAAATTTTACGAGAGTAAACTAGTCATTTACCTACACTTATACTGGTATTGAATTTCATTATGGCCAACGGAAATTAACAATTTCAGTAATAAAGTATATTTTCAAGGATATCCCCACCAGTAAAGTGGCTAGCCGACACATAGTTAATACATTAATAAAGATGTATCGGGAATGATAATAATAATTTGTCTTTATTATACAAGCGAATTTAGGACAGAGTTGTCCTCTCTTACAATTAACTTGTTAGACATTCACAAACATCCATGCCCTGGATGGTAGTCACGCCACCCAGGCGGGATTCGAAACCGCGATCTCTAGGTTGGCAGTCGGGGACTTTACCCCGGCGCCACCGAGGCCGGCTAATAATACGCTAAAGAGAGTAACTTGATAGGCAGTATGCAGGTTGTTCGAATTGTTGGATCATAATTCCAAATGTTTGTAAAGACCTGGTTACACGATGTGCAAGACGTGGCAAAGCAGAATTCGTCCGCTACGGCGTATTTTTTAATGCCCATATATAATCTATACTACATAGAAATCATGTATTTTCGGATAGTAAAAAAAATTGCTAATAAATTAGGAAGTGTTTCTATCAATTTTATTTTTTCTTTCGGGGTAAACTGTAGGACTAGATAGTGTTTAAATATTTTCGTTATTTTACAGCAAAATATGTTTTCTAAAATACGCAAAAGACATTTTATTAATCTACATTATTGTTTGCAACTTATTGTGGAAGATGAATGTTGTAGAATGCTCCCTGGGTTGAGTTACAAATTCATGAAGTTGACATAACGGCTAATATTACGGTGCGCGGAGTCATGTATTGCACTCGTGTGTCTTGATTTGTGAATTTTTCACTAAACAAAAAAATACATCAGAATTGAGAATAAAATATCCTTTAAAGTGACGTATTATTCATTATTATGGCATGCACTGAAGTCAAGATATAAATTTACAAAGTGCTTCGGCGCATCATTTGGACGCCGACATTAAGTTAAGTGTTGTTGATTACGCCGAGCCTGGGCTTAAAATAATAGATTAACAGGAAGTTGAACTGTTTGAATGTTGGGAGTTTACGGGCGGAGAGGATAGTGAATATTGATTGGTTAATCGGGAAAGGTTCAGGAGGAAACTGGGAATTATTGAAGGGTAAGACTGATTGAGAATTAAACTTAACAGAATATAGTTGGAACGCATTGAACGTTGTTCACATCTAGTTCCAAACGCGATGCCGATCAGCTGTTATTGCAACCTCCAACCGCAAGGACGGATGGACTTCGTCGTAAATCACCGGAGCGCGAAAATTGATGCGTCACGCAGCTCATCTGTCAACGGCGCGCGATCGTCATTTCGAACCGACGGCTGTCCCTTTAAATCAGTCGAATGGGGAGAGGTGTGAAATATTTCGCGCTAATGCAATTTCGTGGCATCGGAGAAAATGAACGCCGGACAGTGATTTTTGTGAATTTTTTTGCGCCGAGTCGCACCAGAATTCCGATTCCCGCAGTGCATGACCAAAATTAATTTTTTAATATTCAAATAAAATATGTTTTTTCTTAAAACAGCATAAAAAAGTAAGCTTGCCGTCACTCTAATGGCTCTTTTAGATTACGATTGTTCCAGCAATCGTTGGAACTATCGTGCATTCACAGAACGATGGTTAAAATCTGTGCTGCCCTCTAGTGCTGACATCTAAAGTGAACGAGAAATAGACGGCTAGAAAAGCTGTTGAGGTATGCAAGGCCAATATATTACTGTGTTCGACGTGTACTCAACGGATAATTTTTCTTCCACTCACATTCATCCTTCCTAGGACAAATCCATGAAAAAAACAGGGCGTAGAGAGCGTCACGAAGTTTTCGTCTTTCTATTGTCGCTTCCTTTTCCGGTCTCCCGGCGCCTAACCATCGTAAAGTGGCAACGTTCGGAACTTCGTGAACTATTTTCAGGACATGCATTCACACGGCTAGTTCGGCCAACTATCGTTAGGACGATCGCTCGGACAATCGTAATGTGAACGAGGCATTAGAATAAAGGTGGGTACTGATTATCGGGTGTATTTGAAATGAGTGTAGTGGAGCGTTTATTTTTTTTCAGTTTTTCCTTTGAGGCTGATGAGGAAAAGGCCATTAGCGGAGGGTGGAATATTATTATCCTTGTTACTTGTCTGTTTTCGATGTTATCTCTCCTAATTTGGTCCGTCTATCCTCAGCTAAGCAAGGAACGAAGGAAACGTCTTGACCTCGTCTAAACAAGATTCCCCGCGATTGGAAATTAAAAAAATAACTTTTAAATTAACATAACTTTCAGAGTTAAACATTCGAAATTAATTCATTCCGTTAAATGAGTATGCTTATCACTCCGGCTATTTCATTCACGAACCGGATTTCAAGAAGTATTATTATACGAATAACCTTATGGCCACATGATGAGTAGAAACGCGGGATATGATTAAAAAATAGCCGGTGAATTTAGAACTATGGTTTGCTATTTTCTTGAATGAACAACTGTTTTTTTTTCTGGAACTTATATGGTAACATATATATGGTATCTGTTGCACTCGGTCCTCACGTTGCTCTACAGTACTATAATATTTCCACTATATGAACTGTGATCGCGTTGCCAAGGCATGTAATTTATCATTCACCGGTGGATAACGTCAGTATTGTGTGGAATTTATTAGGAAATCCCTTGTAGAAAGAAAGATTTATGCTCTAGTCATCTACTCAGTCTGAACCTTATCTAAGCCTTAATGCTACCTTATTCCTTAATCCTGCACACGATCATTTTTTCCGTCCCTCAAGAGTGATAGCTATCGCGATAGGTTTTCAGGGATAAAAAGAGTGATCAACTCGACCCATCATTTTCTGAATAACTCCGTCATTCCCACCATCCCTTTTTCCATCGCTAATTCCATCCCTTTCCGTAATTACAAGTGTCGTTCAATTAAAAACCAGGCGTGGCGTTACAATTGCTATTAGTGGCCATGGGTTCTAATCGGTTGAAAGACGCTACAAGCGCCGGTTTCAGCCATTTCAGCCATTCAAGGGACGTGCCGAGTGATGGAAAAAAGGATGTGATTGCCATCCCTGAAGCCATCGCGGAAAATGATCGCGTGAAGCGGTCATTTCTTTTCCTTCGCCATCGAAGCGCTCGGTGGACCTGTCCCTCTAAAGGGACCAAAAAAATGATCTCGTGATTCAGACTAAAATGGAAAAAACGCATGTGAATTACTATCACCGCTTTTCGGTTGACAGTTGGCATAGAAAAGGGATAGGGAGGCGATAAGCTGTATAATTCATGGCAGTTCACTTCCTTTACATGAAAACAATGCAATGTAGCATAGAGATGATACATTTCGAGTATAGCTAGTAGACAAATATAAGTTCAGGCTCGGGGAAACCAATAACACTCCTTTTTTAGATATTTAGAATTGTGATCTATCGTTTCCAACAACATTCACACTGTCTCACCAAGTTATTATTATTTGAATCTCTTCTATATCTATCTTTCTTTTAGTATTTAAATGATCAATCGATGTGAATGGCTGTTATTGCAGTACTATGGCCAAAGCATAAAATTAATGTAAGGAAAAGAAAGTAGAGGCATGGAGCCATTTGGCAACACTGTAATAGACAGAAAATTTAGTGTTTCGAGAATTTTTCAAAAGGTTTCAAACGATTTTTGATGGTATCGATACGATTAATTTTTGTCGTACCATGTCTCGTACACCCCAAAAATTAGAATGAATCAGTCTGTTAGTGGTCGGAATTGGGTTTTATATCATAGTGATGATTCAGGAGTATTGATGGGAATTTTGTTTACGCCTGTATTGACTGGCCGATCCATCAAGCATCGTGATTTTATTCGTGAGTGGGAGCTACCAGCTTGTTCTTTCACTCGCATCAGGCGATAGGAAGGGGAAAAAGATCAAAATCAATTTCTTCGGCCTGCCATGTGATATTGGAGAATTATCTAATATCGATGGGCCAAGGTTCTCATCTCTCCTTATTGAATTCGGGAAAGCGCTTTCCCATGCTGACTAACCGGTGGATAACGCCAGTCTTCTGCGGAAATTATTAGGAAATACCCACGGATAGAAAGATTTATGATTTAGGTACCTACTTCTTTTTCTCTACGACGCACATTTTCTTTGTTTTGAATTTATGAGCTGAGCCGGCATGAAAAATTAAGCGACGGATGCCTTGGCAACGCATTTAAAGTTCACAAAATCTAAATACCAGCCTTAGTATTGTACTTAAAATATGGTTCCCTTATTAAACTGAAATCCCTACATGAGGATTATAGATAACGGGGGAAATGAGCTCTACGGCCTCTACAGATAGATGATTCAGAAGGGTTTTCAAATGGCCATAAAAAGTTGACACCGCTTGTCAGAGGAATAAACCAAAAAAAACTTCACCAGAATGAGTGTGTCTGCCTGTGTCTGTGGTAGTCCCTGGCGTGGAAGTAATTCCCGTAAACTGCCACAGGATGGTATTCGGGTAAAGTGTTTTTTGGTTTACTCCTCTCAGACAGCCATTTGAGAACCCTTTTGAATCATCTATCAGGATTATAGTTTAGTGGGGACTCACATAACGAGAGAAAGCGAGAACTAAGAACCAGGGATGGCAACAGAAACTAAATGAAAGTCAAAACCAGTAAAATTTCAATAGCTTCGTTCCGGGCAGCAAAATGTAGAAACGAAACGAGATGGATTTAAATCCGGGGACCTAAACCCAGGGTTGAAACGAAATCGGAGTCAAAACTACTTCGGGTCGAAACTAAAGTAAAACTCTGGAACGAAACGAAATGTATATAATGTTTCGTTCCGGAGGGACCACGTGCTTCACCTTCGAACGGTTTAGTTTCGACCTACACACCGAGTACGAAGTATGGTTGAATGAGGTAGAGGTTCGGCCTACTACCAATAGGTGAATGGGGCATTCATATCTTTCATATATTCATTCATATCACGGACAGGAGAACGATTAACACAAATTGGCCATTCAATTTTTAAGCTCAATGTTTAAACCTCTCTACACGCATGTAAAACTTAATGGGTCGAAACTATTCCCTCTTATCCCCCTCCACTCAACTTCTGGGGTCGAAACTTAACTATGAGCAGCGGAGTTTCGATTAATTTAGTTTCATTCCCGGGAGTAACGTTCCGTCCCGGGTCGAAACTAAACTCCTTGGTGATTTTAATTTCGTGCGGGAACGAAACTAAACCTAGGCCTCGTATTTTTCTTTCCCTCCGGGTCGAAACGGAACATTTTCGTTCCGTTTCACATGCCTTTCCTGCTAAGAACGCCAAGAATGTTTTACTAAGAACGCCATACGGCCAACACTTGGTAGAACTAACCAGATCTGTTTGTGAATTGTATGCTTGTTTCTCTCGTCCATCAAGAGGAATAACGTCTCCATCTCGAATGGTCACATTTTGTCTTCATTGTTACGTGTCGATTGTTTGAAAATGAAGTTATTCAATTCAAATTTTCAACTCTCGTCTTCCTTTTTTGGAGAAGAATCTGTGTCTCAAAATCGAAACATAGTATAGTAGAGTCACTTGAGGACCAAGTGTAAAAGACACCATGATTAGGGTCAATGGTGATAACGGAGCCAACTTTGGCGAGCTTTCAGCAAGTTTTCACTTAATTACCGAGACAAAAAAACTGTTACGCATAGGTATATTTTGAATCACATCGCATAGGTATCTTTTATGCGTAATTATTATACCATGGAAATAACTTATGCTACATACTACTACCTGCTATTTTCGTTTAACGAGACACGTTAGAAGTACAAAACAGAGTGGACGTAAGAGATCTCCTACTTGCTTCCTCACACATTCCAAACGCGAAATCATAACTTCAAGAGTAGCTTGTTCATTGACATAGAATTTGAATTCAGGCATATCGAATTTGACCTATCTAAAAACTTCCTCTAATCTACGGAAGGCTCTCCTCCTTAGAAGTAAAACAAACTTTTTCTTTCGCGATAAGAATGTAGATTAAATCCAGAGCACTGATTGATAGTCATTGCGCCATCCTCACTAGATATGACTGCATTGAGTCAACATTTTGATTCGCTAACAGAACTAGTTCAATAGAGCACGGGACATAACTGTAACTACAAAAAAAGAGACCTGGATTATTTTTCGGCGAGACTTGAGGATGGGGATGTTTTTCATTTCTTTCTTATGATTGATTGGAGGGCAATCAAAAAACATGGACTTACACTAACATCTTGTGTGATCTAAGTAACTTCGTGTGTAGGTGAAGTTATCTTCTGGATCCGTTCCGAAAGTAATGCAATTGAATTTCCTAGGAAGCTATAATAGAGTAGTTTCCTTCGTCAAAGAAAACCAAAGGCATTAGTTGCGATTCGTTACCCACCATTAGTGTATCCTATCTATATACAGCCCTCGTGGTGACTGACTCACTGATGGATACAAATTCCCGACCACTTCTAGAAGTGCTGGAGAGCTGAAATTTGGCACGCGTGCGGGGAACCGGAAATGATTCGGAGGAAAAATCCGAAAACCGGAAGTTTCCGCCACGTGTCGTCGCTAGGACGACAAAATGGCCGAAATCGCGCTTTTTCCGGGGACCGTCTTCCGGTTTTTATTTTACTGCGCGCGAACCGTGCGTGCCACACGGATCGTTAATGCATTTTTTGAAAGCCGGTAAATGTAGTAACGTAATTATGTTATGTTATAAGTTTCTTTATAAGAAATTTGCTGCCAAAATGGCGTCCAAAAATTGGTTTTTCGAAAAATATTTCATAACTTCCGCTCCCCTAGTCGTAATTACAGGTGTAGGATATTGAAAATGATTATTATATATGCTCATAACATAGTCTACGAAATTTAGGTAACGTTTTTCTTTCATCGTCCTTGGTTACTGAGAATAAAATTAAAATATTCCGAAAATCACCGAAAATTACGATTTTCAAAAGATTAACACAAGGTTTTGTCAATTTTAACTCAACCGATTTCTTTCAAACTTTGTTGTTACATACAGCTATGCATTGTCTTTCAGAAAACATAAACATTTTAATAATAATTTAATGGATTTAACCGCGAAAAAATAAAAATGCCCTCGTGGTGACTGACTCACTGATGGATACAAATTCCCGACCACTTCTAGAAGTGCTGGAGAGCTGAAATTTGGCACGCGTGCGGGGAACCGGAAATGATTCGGAGGAAAAATCCGAAAACCGGAAGTTTCCGCCACGTGTCGTCGCTAGGACGACAAAATGGCCGAAATCGCGCTTTTTCCGGGGACCGTCTTCCGGTTTTTATTTTACTGCGCGCGAACCGTGCGTGCCACACGGATCGTTAATGCATTTTTTGAAAGCTGGTAAATGTAGTAACGTAATTATGTTATGTTATAAGTTTCTTTATAAGAAATTTGCTGCCAAAATGGCGTCCAAAAATTGGTTTTTCGAAAAATATTTCATAACTTCCGCTCCCCTAGTCGTAATTACAGGTGTAGGATATTGAAAATGATTATTATATATGCTCATAACATAGTCTACGAAATGTAGGTAACGTTTTTCTTTCATCGTCCTTGGTTACTGAGAATAAAATTAAAATATTCCGAAAATCACCGAAAATTACGATTTTCAAAAGATTAACACAAGGTTTTGTCAATTTTAACTCAACCGATTTCTTTCAAACTTTGTTGTTACATACAGCTATGCATTGTCTTTCAGAAAACATAAACATTTTAATAATAATTTAATGGATTTAACCGCGAAAAAATAAAAATGGCGGGCACTGCTAACATTTTTCAGGGACTGGTTTGCTTTTTATTGTATTACTTTCGAAATATGGATGTCATAGGGCACAATTCTTTTAGACATGACAGTAAATGAATGTGACCATATAGTAACGTCATCTTTTAACCCCCCGAAACCCCCTAAAAAATTAAAATCAGCATATAAGTAGCCTTGTCGGGTACCTTTCGTCACAATTCCGCCGCTTTTCCAATCCTTACCACTCATCGCTACGGAATTGATGTGGACGATTGATGACCGCTGGCAGTAAAAACCTATAAACCCCCGGTACACCCACATACACCCCCCCCCAAAAAATAAAATTTTCAAATAAGTCTACTTTTTCGGTACTTTTCGTGACTATTCCACCGCCCCCAACGACTCATCCCCCCGAAATTTATGTGAATGGATGGTGACCGTCAGGAGTACACACATTTAAACCCCGGTATCCCCGTGAAATCCCCCCCAAATGTAAAATGTGTCATTTAGTCTCCTATTTGGGAACTTCTCGCAAACATTACGCCGCACTACCCGTCCCCTCTGAGCTCTAGATCCAGAATATTTGGTGAGGGTGAGCCACCGTAAACCATACGGGAAAAAATACCAGAACACCCCCGATTACCTCCTGGAACATCGCCGAAAAAAAAAAACAAATTTAAACTCGCCTTTCCGAATAGTTTTCGACACAATTTAACCGGTGCCCCTACCACTTATTAAAACCCCCGATAACCCCGTGAAACCTCCCAAAAAGTTTCTAATAAATAGCCTCTCCAGGGAAAAGAATCGTAAGACCACTCTTCCGGTCCCCTAGGACTTATCGGCACGGAATTTATGAGAGCTTTTAGTGACCACTGGTTTAACACAAGTATAAAACCCCCGGTATTCCGTAGGAACCCCCCGAAAAAAAATGAAAAACTTGCCATTAAGTCTTCTTTAATGGGTACTTGTCGCCACTATTAATCCGCATTGCACTACCTTTTACAATCATCGCTACATGATCACTGTGGACTTTTGGTGACCGCATGCATAACACATTAAAATCCCCGAATCCCCCTGGGCACCCATCTCGGTGGGGAAGACCATTTATAAGGACTAGGCGGAGCAGCCGCGGGGGGGCTCCTCAACCCCAAGGCGGCGAAGCCGCCCCACAACGAGGAACTGGCGTAGGCGAGGGGGAGCTTCAGCAACCCCCGGGCGGCGTAGCCGCCCCGATGTTCAAGCGGCGCAACCGCTGTGGACTCCCCCCACCTCTGGGCGGCGAAGCCGCCCCTTAAACGAATGACGGTGAAACAGTTCCGAAATGCCCTCGCCCTCTGGCACACTAAACCCCCAGGCGGCGAAGCCGCCCTTCAGCGAGGAACGGCGAAGCCGTTCCGAGGAATGAGTGGGGCACCTCCCTACCCCCTGGCCGGCGAAGCCGGCCCCTAGCCGTGTTGAGATTATTCGAACTTCAAAAGTCTTCGAACGACCACAAATGTAGACGGCGAAGCCGGAACCGGGGTTTTAAGGGGCGGAGCCCCTTAACGAGCGCGCGGAGCGTGCGAGTCCTATCTATATACAGCCCTCGTGGTGACTGACTCACTGATGGATACAAATTCCCGACCACTTCTAGAAGTGCTGGAGAGCTGAAATTTGGCACGCGTGCGGGGAACCGGAAATGATTCGGAGGAAAAATCCGAAAACCGGAAGTTTCCGCCACGTGTCGTCGCTAGGACGACAAAATGGCCGAAATCGCGCTTTTTCCGGGGACCGTCTTCCGGTTTTTATTTTACTGCGCGCGAACCGTGCGTGCCACACGGATCGTTAATGCATTTTTTGAAAGCCGGTAAATGTAGTAACGTAATTATGTTATGTTATAAGTTTCTTTATAAGAAATTTGCTGCCAAAATGGCGTCCAAAAATTGGTTTTTCGAAAAATATTTCATAACTTCCGCTCCCCTAGTCGTAATTACAGGTGTAGGATATTGAAAATGATTATTATATATGCTCATAACATAGTCTACGAAATTTAGGTAACGTTTTTCTTTCATCGTCCTTGGTTACTGAGAATAAAATTAAAATATTCCGAAAATCACCGAAAATTACGATTTTCAAAAGATTAACACAAGGTTTTGTCAATTTTAACTCAACCGATTTCTTTCAAACTTTGTTGTTACATACAGCTATGCATTGTCTTTCAGAAAACATAAACATTTTAATAATAATTTAATGGATTTAACCGCGAAAAAATAAAAATGCCCTCGTGGTGACTGACTCACTGATGGATACAAATTCCCGACCACTTCTAGAAGTGCTGGAGAGCTGAAATTTGGCACGCGTGCGGGGAACCGGAAATGATTCGGAGGAAAAATCCGAAAACCGGAAGTTTCCGCCACGTGTCGTCGCTAGGACGACAAAATGGCCGAAATCGCGCTTTTTCCGGGGACCGTCTTCCGGTTTTTATTTTACTGCGCGCGAACCGTGCGTGCCACACGGATCGTTAATGCATTTTTTGAAAGCTGGTAAATGTAGTAACGTAATTATGTTATGTTATAAGTTTCTTTATAAGAAATTTGCTGCCAAAATGGCGTCCAAAAATTGGTTTTTCGAAAAATATTTCATAACTTCCGCTCCCCTAGTCGTAATTACAGGTGTAGGATATTGAAAATGATTATTATATATGCTCATAACATAGTCTACGAAATGTAGGTAACGTTTTTCTTTCATCGTCCTTGGTTACTGAGAATAAAATTAAAATATTCCGAAAATCACCGAAAATTACGATTTTCAAAAGATTAACACAAGGTTTTGTCAATTTTAACTCAACCGATTTCTTTCAAACTTTGTTGTTACATACAGCTATGCATTGTCTTTCAGAAAACATAAACATTTTAATAATAATTTAATGGATTTAACCGCGAAAAAATAAAAATGGCGGGCACTGCTAACATTTTTCAGGGACTGGTTTGCTTTTTATTGTATTACTTTCGAAATATGGATGTCATAGGGCACAATTCTTTTAGACATGACAGTAAATGAATGTGACCATATAGTAACGTCATCTTTTAACCCCCCGAAACCCCCTAAAAAATTAAAATCAGCATATAAGTAGCCTTGTCGGGTACCTTTCGTCACAATTCCGCCGCTTTTCCAATCCTTACCACTCATCGCTACGGAATTGATGTGGACGATTGATGACCGCTGGCAGTAAAAACCTATAAACCCCCGGTACACCCACATACACCCCCCCCCAAAAAATAAAATTTTCAAATAAGTCTACTTTTTCGGTACTTTTCGTGACTATTCCACCGCCCCCAACGACTCATCCCCCCGAAATTTATGTGAATGGATGGTGACCGTCAGGAGTACACACATTTAAACCCCGGTATCCCCGTGAAATCCCCCCCAAATGTAAAATGTGTCATTTAGTCTCCTATTTGGGAACTTCTCGCAAACATTACGCCGCACTACCCGTCCCCTCTGAGCTCTAGATCCAGAATATTTGGTGAGGGTGAGCCACCGTAAACCATACGGGAAAAAATACCAGAACACCCCCGATTACCTCCTGGAACATCGCCGAAAAAAAAAAACAAATTTAAACTCGCCTTTCCGAATAGTTTTCGACACAATTTAACCGGTGCCCCTACCACTTATTAAAACCCCCGATAACCCCGTGAAACCTCCCAAAAAGTTTCTAATAAATAGCCTCTCCAGGGAAAAGAATCGTAAGACCACTCTTCCGGTCCCCTAGGACTTATCGGCACGGAATTTATGAGAGCTTTTAGTGACCACTGGTTTAACACAAGTATAAAACCCCCGGTATTCCGTAGGAACCCCCCGAAAAAAAATGAAAAACTTGCCATTAAGTCTTCTTTAATGGGTACTTGTCGCCACTATTAATCCGCATTGCACTACCTTTTACAATCATCGCTACATGATCACTGTGGACTTTTGGTGACCGCATGCATAACACATTAAAATCCCCGAATCCCCCTGGGCACCCATCTCGGTGGGGAAGACCATTTATAAGGACTAGGCGGAGCAGCCGCGGGGGGGCTCCTCAACCCCAAGGCGGCGAAGCCGCCCCACAACGAGGAACTGGCGTAGGCGAGGGGGAGCTTCAGCAACCCCCGGGCGGCGTAGCCGCCCCGATGTTCAAGCGGCGCAACCGCTGTGGACTCCCCCCACCTCTGGGCGGCGAAGCCGCCCCTTAAACGAATGACGGTGAAACAGTTCCGAAATGCCCTCGCCCTCTGGCACACTAAACCCCCAGGCGGCGAAGCCGCCCTTCAGCGAGGAACGGCGAAGCCGTTCCGAGGAATGAGTGGGGCACCTCCCTACCCCCTGGCCGGCGAAGCCGGCCCCTAGCCGTGTTGAGATTATTCGAACTTCAAAAGTCTTCGAACGACCACAAATGTAGACGGCGAAGCCGGAACCGGGGTTTTAAGGGGCGGAGCCCCTTAACGAGCGCGCGGAGCGTGCGAGTCCTATCTATATACAGCCCTCGTGGTGACTGACTCACTGATGGATACAAATTCCCGACCACTTCTAGAAGTGCTGGAGAGCTGAAATTTGGCACGCGTGCGGGGAACCCGAAATGATCCGGAGGAAAAATCCGAAAACCGGAAGTTTCCTCCAGGTGTCGTCGCTAAGACGACAAAATGGCCGAAATCGGGCTTTTTCCGGTGACCGTCTTTCAGTTTTTATTTTACTGCACGCGAATCGTGCGTGCCACACGAGTCGTTAATGCATTTTTTGAAAGCTGATGAACGTAGGCACGTAATTAAGTAACTTTATTAGTTTCCATTTGAGAAAATTACAGCCAAAATGGCGTCCAAAAATTGATTTTTCGAAAATAATTTCAAACTTTCCCCTCCCCTCGACTTAATTTAAGGTGTTGGATAACGAAAATGATTATTATATATGCTCATAGCATCGTCTACGAAATGTAGGTAACAAATTTCTTTCATCGTGCTTGATTACACAGAAAAAAATTAAAGTATTCCGAAAATCACCGAAAATTACGATTTCCAAAAGATTAACACAAGGTTTTGTCAATTTTACCCGGACCCATTTCTTTCAAACATTGTAGTTACATACAGCAATGCATTGTCTTTCAGAAAACATAAACATTTTATAAATGATATAATGGATTTAACCGCGAAAAAATAAAAATGGCGGGCACTACTCACTTTTTTCGGGGACTGGTTTCCTTTTTTTGTATTACTCCCAAAATATGGATGTCATAGGGCACACTACTGTTAGATATGACAGTAAATGAATGTGACCATATGGTATCATCATCTTTAAACCCCCCGAACCGCCCTAAAAATTAAAATTTGCTTAAAAGTAGCCTTTTCGGGTATTTTTCGTCACGATTCCGCCACTTTCCCAAGCCTTGCCACTCATCACTACGGTATTGATGTGGACGACTGATGACCCCTGGTAGGACAAACCTATAAACCCCGGTAAACCCACATACACCCCCCTAAAAATAAAATTTTGCATATTAGTCTACTTTTTGGGTACTTTGCGTGACTACACCACCGCCTCCAACGACTCATCCCCACGGAAATTATTTGAACGGAAGGTGACCACCTGGATTACACACATATAAACCCCCATAATCCCCCTGAAATACCCCCCAAATGTAAAATGTGCCATTAAGTCTCCTATTTGGGAACTTCTCTCAAACATTATGCCGCACTTCCCGTCCCCTCTGACCTCTAGATCCGGAATATTTGGTGAGGGCGAGCCACCGTAAACCATATGGGAAAAATACCAGAAAACCGTCGATCACCTCCTGGAACATCGCCGAAAAAAAAGTAAAAAATTAAAAGTCGCCTTTCCGAGTAGTTTTCGTCACAATTTAACCAGTGCCCCCACCACTTATTAAAAACCCTGATAACCCCGTGAAACCTCCCAAAACCATTTGCTAATAAATCGCCTTTCCGGTAAAAGAATCGTCAGACCACTGTTCCGCACCCCTAGGACTTATCGGCACGAATTTATGAGAACGATTTGTGACCACTGGTTTAACACAAGTATAAAACCCCCGGTATCCCGTTGGAACCCCCCGCAAAAAAATGAAAAAATTGCCATTAAGTCTTCCTTTATGGGTACTTACCGCCACTATAACTCCGTATTGCACAACCCTTTACAATCATCGCAACGTGATCACTGTGGACGATTGGTGACCGCATGCATAACACATTAAACCCCCGAATCCCCCTGGCCACCACTCTCGGTGGAGAAGAGCATTAATGAGGATTAAGCGGAGCAGCCGCGGGGGGGCTCCTCAACCCCAAGGCGGTGAAGCCGCCCCACAACGAGGAACGGCGAAGCCGTACCGAGGAGTAACTGGCGTAGGCGAGGGGGAGCTCCAGTAACCCTCGGGCGGCGAAGCCGCCCCGATGTTCAAGCGCCGCAGCCGCTGTAGACTCCCCCCATCTCAACTCACGCTCAACCCCTGGGCGGCGAAGCCGCCCTTCAGCGAGGAACGGCGAAGCCGTTTCGAGGAATGAGTGGGGCGCCTCCCTGCCCCCTGGCCGGCGAAGCCCCTAGCTGAGGTGAGATTATTCGAACTTTAAAAGTTTTCGAGCGACCACAAATGTAGACGGCGAAGCCGGAACCGGGGTTTTAAGGGGCGTAGCCCCTTAACGAGCGCGCGGAGCGTGCGAGTTTATAATATACAAGTTATTTGGTTTTACAAATCCCAGTTTAGACGAATGGCAATCGTCAATTTTAACCGCATTTGAAAAAGGCCAGATTGGCACCCATGCGATGCCACTCCACGTGACGTCACAGGGACCTAGTTTCTATACGAGTAGGTAGGAGTTTTACATCGTCTGAGATTACCAATGCATGCATGACGCACAGAGCTCAGGGAAACATGTCTTAATAATCACCTATTAAAACTGCATATGGTCGGAAAGTTTCCCTCGTTTGATAAGGTATTTATAATCCTTATTTAAGCAAAGCGCTACCCGCTAGCAGGGTACTCTGCTACCTGCTAGCAGCCTGCATCGCAGCAAAGCACATACCCTCGCCCCAATGTCCCCTCACAGGGCGTCAGCGGGGACCATAATGACGTCACGCGAAGTTTTCCCAGCATTCATACTTAGCTGTCGCCTTTTCGCGCGCTGGAAAATTTTCACTTTTCATTTTATCGTGAAAAAAAGATATCGTCATTACAAAAATCTAAAAGCGTGAAATGCGTACTCCAGGGGTAAATTTAGGCAATAAAAAATAAAAGGAAACCACCCTATTGGTTGTAGAGGGATCCAACCGCTTGGAATAGTTGGGGACAACGCTAACCTTTACCACGAAACCAGTTTCATCGCTCTAGAAGCTGTGGAAACGGCAGGACGACAGTTATTGTCAACCTCTGCACGCCGACCGTGTCACGAAAAAGTTTAATCGATAATCGCGCTAAGTTTTGTGTTATAATGAAAATCTTTTGAGAAGATAAACAAAATGATTCGTCAGGCTTAAATGGACTCTGTTCTGTCCTAATCAGAAGTTTTTAGGTGATTGGAAGCCTTTCAAAAGGACCAGGAAGAGGTAAAAACCCAAAATGGCAAGAATGTGCAAATCAAAAGTCAAATCAGTGCCCATTGTCTTTTTCAACAGCAAAGAAATGGTTCCTTAGGAACTTGTTTCTCAAGGACAGTCAGTTAAACCTCTCTTTTACATGTACCTACGTGCTGGAAATATTCCGGAAAAGGGTCATCAGGATAAGTAAAGACATCTCCCCTACATATAAAATCCATCTCGACAAAGCGTCTTGCCTCAACGCTTTGCTAATCCGTAAGATCCTTAAAAAAATAATGTTCAAACGCTTGCACAACCCAACTATAGCCATTAAGTCACCCCAGCAGACTTCTTGCTGTTACCTCAAATTGAGACAGCCCTGGAATGAACCCATTTTTCGTCCCTAGAGGAGATAAAATCAGTGGTGATGGGGACCTTGCAAGAGTTCCTCAAAAAAGCCTTCCTGGGCGCGTACCCGTCATGGCAGAATCGCTGGAAAAAATGTAGAAGCCCAAAGGTAGCACTTTGTATAATTTAAAGTGCTTGTGCAAATATGCTCTATAAATTTCTTTTAAAAAATAATTACAATACTTTTGGAATGCACCCTGTATACACAATTAAACCCACTTCCGATCACTGACTCACGATAAACGAGACGAGATACGTCAAAAAGTCATAGAATCCGACCCTCTCCACAAATTACTTGAAACGCTAAGAAAAATTGTCAAAACTCCATTTTTCCTAATTTTTTTTTATCTTTTCATTTAAAATCTAGGATTCGGATTGGTTCAAAAAATGGCCACAAAAATCCGATCACGGCGCAGCGATCATTGGAAGGAAGATAGCAACAAATAACCATAGCAACAAACTTTTTTATGCAAACAAAGGAAGCTGAAGTTATAGGAAAACTGGTAAAGGAGAGAGGAGATAAAGAAACACTAAATTTTCAATCAAATATTGTCACCAACTGCCTCTACACCTCTACTTTTTGGGGGCATTTGGGGTTCGAACAATCGATTTTTTTTAAATGTCATTTTTCGAATCTAAACCGCGAGATAATCGTGCATTGAGAAACCAATTTTCAGACCGATAGGAGTACTTTTAATTTTGGTCAAATGGTGCACTTTCACCATATTATTACTTATGGGGCATCCATTAATTACGTTTACGTAAGGCGTTTAAGGGGAGAGAGGGTCAAGCCGATTCTACCCCAATCTCGGGAGGGTCCTGGAAAGTATCACGTAATTTTTTTCTGCAAGAAACAGTGTAAAATTTTGAGAAAAAATGTGTTGAATTGAGCAAAACGTGTTTAAAATATGACGTAATTCTCCACGATATCATTTGACGCGGTTATGCGAACACTACAAACTAACACAGTAGCTTTTCAATTGTTTGGCTACCGGCCAGCCAAAAGGCGGGTCCACATTTGTGAATTACATTTTGAAAAGGCCTAAAATTATTTAATTTTAACTTAAATTTATTTTTATAAATACAACGCAATGAAACGAAAATATAACAGTATTTAGCGAACTTTTTTTTAAGTTCCACAATCAAAACAGGAAAAGGTACAGTTATACAAGAAAATCATCAGGACAATCTATGAACTATTGCAGAAACCATTTTTTTTTACCAATATGCCACTTTTACAGTGCATTACATTACATTAATTTCATGCAAATATATAAACTAATCCTGATGCATAGTTTTGCGTAAATATACCGAACATAGAATTAAATTAGATTTATTATGACAATGCCAGATCAGAGCGTGAACTTAGTTTGAGAAACAGGTACTAGAAGAGTCTTTGCCCATATTACTACATATGGCTACTTTTGGAACCGCTTATTTCACCAGATATCGCAATAAATATAGAGTGAGAGGGTCGAACCAAATCTCACGCTATCTCACTACGGGTGCAAAAATCGCCAAAATCACCACACGTATTTATTATCTCAACAACGGACGCTTATTATCTCAACAATCGTGGAAGATAACGGTGCTGAATCATAGGGTTCAGCAAAAACTGTGTGAATCGGCAGAATCAGGCTGTAAGCCTTACCCTGAGGGGGTAATCTCTCCACAACCAGCGAAAGCGAGTTCATTTATTAAAGTTGGAGTTCACGAAATTCTCGTACAACTTTTTCCTCGATCATTAGCCCCTTGCGCTGAATTGACGAGCGTAGTTCTGAAATCATCCATAATGTTCTCGATCTATTTAACTACATGCTTTACAATGTGAAATACCGGGGTCTCCTTGACTTCAGCTAGGACGACTGTCTCGTTTGCATATTTTTTCGTGGCTGATTTTTCGACGTATCTCTTCAAAAAAAAGATCACATGGCCGTATTATTACCGAATTGCTAAAACTTCCTAGTCACTGCGAATGAGTCAAGAGCTCTTGAGATATTTATCTTCTCCAGATACATAAAGTTGATTGTCATGAATGAAGCCCTCAATTTACCTGGCGCCCATTATATCGCCCAAAACTCTTCGAGCACTCCCGGGTAGACGTTACAGTAGCTGAATATACCATACAGCTGAATATTATTCTGAATAAACAAGTGACGTATCCCCAAAATATTTCACCGCATATCTAAAGACGATCATAGGAGCAACGCAACTAACTATCTGCACGATCACGAGCAGAAAGTTTTCCGGGCGGGAATGGGTTGAGTTAGTCAAAATATATAAAAAATTTGTAAATTATATTTTCAAAATAAAATTGGTACATATTTGAAGCAACAACATTCTTAAATTAAAGCACTGTGACGAATAATTAATTTTTTTGGATAAATAATTTATTTACATTACCCCCCAATAAGGGTTGATTTTTAAGGGCTGAAATATTCTTAAATTATGTGCCAAAGCATAAAACTATCATTATTCAACCAATCCAAACTAATGTTTTACCGATATAAAACTGTCTAATGTAGTTTTTTAACTTTTAGTATTCAGGGGTAGTTTTCAACCCTAAAAACTAAAAAGTGCCCATCGGCATAGTATAGATTTTGAAGTAGAATTAGTCTAATCCCAAAATTTTTTACGAATCGATTCAGTTTGAAAAAATTGCGAGGTTTTGCACTTTTATGAGCTTCATTTCCTGGACTAATATTAAGTTAACTATATGTGGAGACATTAAGCTAACCAATCGTTGATGTGTAGGCTTTGTCACATAATTGACATTTTTGGTTAAACCTGTTGTGATTAAATGAAAAATAATATACTTCTGCCTACTTACAATTACAGTTATATCCTCGGTTACCTTGGGGTTTTAAGGAATGATGACATTTATCTCATCAAAATCACGCCATGGTGACATTTATCTCATCAAAATCACGCCAGAGATGAACTAAAAACCAGGCAATTCGAGCTTCTTACTACTGGGTACATGTGATGCTAAACAGGCTATAACCAGATCTGTGAATGCCATGCCGATGATAAAAAAATGCGCCATATCGATTTTAAGACAATGACCAAATAAATCAAGCTCTATAAAGAATGGCCACAACGTTTTGCTTCCCATTTAAATGAATGCGATAGCTTGACTGTGTCTGATAATCATCCTTTGTTCGTAAAGTTTGTTTTTGTGAATATTTTTGGGAGAGAAAGTTGAAGAGAGGTACCTCTTAACATTTGAATAATATGGAGTTATCAAAGATGGGTCATTAGGTTATAATTATTCGTCAATTAAAGGACCAACGTTCCGCACCATATTCGAGTATTCTAATGGCTTAAGTTGTCGCTCCAATAGGGTAGTTTCCTTCATCAAAGAAAACGAAAGGCATTGATTGCGATTCGTTACCCACCATTAGTGTATTCATAATATACAAATTATTTGGTTTTACCGGAAATACCGGTTTAGACGAATGGCAAGGGTCAATATTATCCTCATTTGAAGAAGGCCAGATTGGCGCCCATGCGATGCCACTCCACGTGACGTCACAGGGTCCTAGTTTCTACACGAGAGGATAAGAGTTTTACATCGTCTGAGGTTACCGATGCATGCATGAGGCACAGAGCTCAGAGAAACGTCTCTTAATAATCACCTATTTTAACTGGCTAAGGTCGGAAAGTTTTCTTCGTTTGATAAGGTATTAATAATCCTTAGTAATAATAATAGTACTCAGCTACCTGCTCGCATCCTGCGTCGTATCAGCGCTCAGAGCCTCGCCCCAAGGTCACCTCACTTGCGGTAGCGGGAAGCAGAACGACTTCACGCGGAGTTTTTCCCGGCATTCATACTTACCCGTCGCGTTTTCGCGCGCTTGAAAATTTTCACTTTTCATTTAATCGCGAAAAATAGATATTGTCATTTAAAAATCTAAAACCCTGAAATACGTACTCCAGGAGTAATAATCTTTCGATTTAGGCATTAGAAAAATAATAGGAAACCACCCTATTGCTTTTGTTACTTTTCATTAAGGTCGATTGCGGAAGACTACCCAGACGGCTGCGCTGCGGCCTTTTCACACGCCTTGTCTCAATAAAATTTAACATTAGAAGTAGAAGTTCATCGCGGACCAGTTCCACAACTGACCTCAATACCTTTCCATATCTTTGGAATCCCTTTTAACGATTAAAATCATTTATTACAATCAACTAATATGTGATAAAATTTCCTTTACCCAAAAACAGAAGATTTGCCATTCATAAAACATACATATATTTGAAATGTAAGAATGCACGAAATCTATTTTTAAACTAAAAATGAAGTACCTAATTAGTTTCATCAAAATGTACTTTTTAGTGAAAATGGAGGACAAGTTGGAATTCAATTTTTCTTAATAACTTGAAAACCCCATATTTCTAACACTAAAATATTGAAGAGAGCCCCTTCTCAAGGCTAAGCTTCGAGACCCAATAATTTTGGCCGGTACTTCTACGGTTGGGTTGATAGACACGGACTTGATGAAACGGAGATTGATAGAGTCAGAGATAAGATCGGCAGGGTGAAATGAGGAAAAACGATGGTTACTTTGAGGTTGAGTGGATATTAAGAAGGTTTCTCGCTTTTGTTAGTGAGGATGCAATAAAGTTAAGAATGCCAATAAGCGTCATCTCTATCGCAGGAGCATTGCTACGCGATTTTTTATTCGTTAAGGAGAAACGACCACAATTCCCTGCAGTGAAATAATGCACGATGGCAATATCCATTCCATGGATCGGAATGTGGAGTAATAATTCTTCTACTGAGTGGTTGACTACATCAATATCATTGCTTGATTCGAAGCGGTGAGTTCTTATATTTAAAAATATATTTCCTTAAAAACTATGGCAAATGTGGAATAATTTAGTATTAAGTATTAGAAATTTACGAACAAAAATTTAGGCAGGTTAGGATTCGAATCGGAATAAAAGAATAGGCTTCAATTTGCGTCTCATTTCTTGAAGAGTGCAGTTTTTTAGGAGTGGCGTACTTCAAAGCTGGTAATAATAGCCTATTTTTCCTCCCCAATATTTTCTAAAAACACCATGTATCTCAACAAAATATTTCTCCATCAGATGATCAAAATATTTTCCTCAGCATGAGCTCATTTACTGTAAATTTTTCAGGAAATGGCAATGGGTTTCCAACGTGGCATGAAACAATCTGAAATCCACTTATCCGCAATCACGTGCCCCGTGTAAAATGGCCTTAACTCTATCAATTTCCTAAAACAATAGGGTAGTTTCCTTCATCAAAGAAAACGAAAGGCATTGATTGCGATTCGTTGCCCACCATTAGTGTATTCATAATATACAAATTATTTGGTTTTAGAAATCCCAGGTTAGATAAATAGCAACGGTCAATTTTAATTGCATTTGGAAAAGGCCAGATTGGCGCCAATGCGATTCCGCTCCACGTGACGTCACAGGGACCTAGTTTCTATACGAGAGGATAGGAGTTTTACATCATCTGAGGTTACCAATGCATGCATGAGGCACAGAGCTCAGGGAAACATGTCTTAATAATCACCTATTCAAATTGCCTAGGGTCGGAAAATTTTCTTCGTTTGATAGGGTATTAACAATCCTTATTTAATCCAAGCGCTGCCTGCTAGCTGGTTACTCTGCTACCTGCTAGCAGCCTGCATCGAAGCGGCGCTCAAAGCCTTGCCCCAAGGTCATCTCACACGGCGGCAGCGGGAACTAGAAATACGTCACACGGGCGCGCTTGAAAATTTTCACTTTTCATTAAATCGCGAAAAATAGATATCGTCATTTAAACATCTAAGAGCGTGAAATGCGTTCTTCGATTTAGACAAAAATAAACAATTGGAAACCACCCTATTCCAAGCATCTCAATCGCACATTTACAGCTAGACATATTGCTATCTAGGCCCTTCGTCATGATACCATTGGTTTCGCCATGTTTGGATACATTTCTTGATGTCCATCCGTTCTCCTTCAAGATAAATTAAATGATTTTATCACGGAACTAAATACATTTTAACTGCCAAATTTTTGTCAATATCCTTTAGCTTAAGATATCTTGAATTTAATATTATGCAGTTTTGAAAGAATGAGGGATAGATATTTTTAAATATTCTGTTTCCACTGGTGAATGCCATCTGGAAAAATATTAGAAATTACTACCGTTGAAACAAGTGATATATCATCGCCTCATTCATGGTGCTCTGTAAAGACAGTTTGATGGCGAAACTCAATTCAGAACATATTTCTTTCTTTTGTGCTACTGAAAATATTTTTCCATCATAAACAACTCCATCGAGGTCGAAAAGCAAAATAAAAGCTCAAAGTACTAGCATTGAAATATAGGACTCTCAAAATATTCAATAGATGTGCACTGTGCTGTCACCAACCGTGCATTTAAATGGCATTACTAAATTCGTCACTCGTGTTGATGAAGGACAACGTGATGAAGTTTTTACGGACATATTGGCTAAAACCAGGCCTGTTAAGCAAAATGGCGTGATATAAAAGTCATAACTTTTAAATGCTATTCCGCGTAATTGAAAAATTTTGCTGCGAAATATTGGGAAAGAGTTCATCTACATCTACATACTACCCCGCAAGCCGCCTAAAAGGCGTGTGACAGGGGGTGTTAGGACACCAGCCGTTTACACATAAAAGGAAATGCTCTAAAGAAATTAAGACTATCATTTATTGAAGTCCTTTATGGCTCGGGGGAAAAATGAATTCCCATATCTATCCGTTAGGAAAAATATCTCTCTGTATTTATCGCTTCTGTCGGACCTTGAAGTATAGTGGAGCTCTAATATTACGTTCTCCGTGTCGCTCCTAAAGATAACTCAGCGCCGCGCTGCGGACAAATTTGAAAACCGATAAAAAGCAACTGAAGAGGAAACAGAAATCAACCCACTACGGGATGGAATGAGTTATACTCTATTTAATCTCCTTGGTAAAGAGTATGGTATGAAATAGTTTTTTCTTCTATAAAAAGAGTATTAAATAGTTCTTTCTTCTATGTCTTTATCTTTGCAGCTACTCGAGTCGGCGATAGCGCCATTTTCACGTACCTAGGTAAAATTATTTGACTTCAATTACAGTACTTCAGAGCTAATAACTCAAAAATTCACCAATAGACATATCTAAGCTTGATATATATCACAATTCTCAAGTCACAAATACTATCATATGTCATTTTTTACCATGTTACACTTTTAAAAAAACATAAAATATTAAATTAAACCATAAACATTTACATATTCCCAATAAGGCCGCATTTTTACCCTCTGATTCTCTGGCTTTTTCCATCTATCACAACACCGTCGTCCTCGTCCTTTTTCCATTATATTTTGTTCCTATCCCCATCTTTCCTACTCTATGAATTTATGTTTGCGCTTAATGCATAGTGTGAAAGAATGAAGTGTTGTGTGTAAATTTCTGCAATAATCAACATTTTTAGTTATACAGGGAAAGTGTTTCCTGAAAAATCAAAGTTATAATAAGGATTTTTAAAAGCTGTTTCAAGAAAAAAGCTCAAAAGCCGTGCTAAGTTTTCTTGATACGACAGTAGGATTTGTGGCCGTTAGTAAGATGAGGAACAATCATACAGGGGCGTAGCTAAGAATTAAGGCTAGTGGGGGTTTTAGGCGCAACTAGTACTCAGGGGTGTGGGAATATTGCATACCCTAAAGGGTAAGCACGAGTTGCGGGGGCCCTCCACCAGAAAAATTTTAAGAGTAATGGTTCACAATGGCGAGTTTTATGGCTCTGAGGGATATTTTGATTAATCCTAACACTATTCTATAAGTAATACTAATCCAATTAAGTAAGATGGATTAAACTTAAAAACTTCTCTGAGCTCTGGGGGGGGGGGGGAGTTTATCCCCCAAAACCCCCCCCTCGCTGCGCCACTGCAATCATAAGGGTATGTTTTACAATGTACATGAAAATGATTGGTTCATCGCTTATCGATAAAATGTCCTCACTGTAAACCGGTAGTTATAAGCATATTCCTTTTTATTTGCAGGAAATCGAGCGTGAAGAAAGCGATCGAGACAGTAACGCCGCTTGCGGCGAAGGCGCGAAAATCTTTGGGAGGAGACAGCATCTTCAACAAGCGGGAGCTGGACCACCCGACCACGTGAGTGACGTAACTTATCGCCCTTGTAATAGGTCGTGAACAACAGGAAAGATGTCATTGAAGCAAAGAACTTTACATATATTGCTTGACGCTATCAAATACACACGTAAAATTTTCCTGTTATTTTATCAATTTTATTAAATAATAAAATAAAGTTATTGATTAATTAATTAATTGATTAATTAATAATAAATAAATTTATTATTTCATTAATTTTAAATTCACCAAATCACGTCATCTGAGTTGCATCAAATAAATACAGGGTTATCATAAAATAACAGTGCGGTTTTGAACATGGTTTAAATGAAAACAGAATTACTTACAGTTTATGACTCTATTCCAATTTGTCGTCTCAAACAGATTTTTTGCACAGTTAATAATTTTCGATATGTGCACCTTTAGTCGCTTGATAAGAGAGAAACCTGGCGTCGACATTAACCTACTCCTGAAGTGCCGACTTCCCACCCATTGGTTCCGGGTTCGAATACCAGCGGTGTCTGAGAATTTTCAGAGACTGCCCGATCCCTGCTTGAGCGTCTTGAGAAGGGCGCCTGATGTGCAAAACTCCGTCCGTCGGATGGGACGTTAATCCTTAGTGGCCTTAGCGCCGCCTTTCGTTAGGAGTTTGCAAATGTCGATGCAGGGTTTAACTTTAGTCGAGCGAATAAGGACGCACATATTGATATTCACTTATTATCTAAAAATATTTACCGACCGAGGGTTTTTTTCGATTCTTCATTGTTGCAGTTATTCCGCGACTGCCTTGATAAAATCCTGTGGCTCAATAACTTTCCCTCGACATTGATAATGACAGAAGTTACGAAGCCATCTTCGGAAACTATATTGTCATTGTGGAACGTACAGAGTGAATTTTATTTTCCTGAAAGTTGGTTCCACAAATGTTATCCGGAAATGTTTAACGGTCACGATTCCTACCCTTTCATCGCGGTTAAATGACCTGTCGGTAGCCTTCTCCAAATTCTAACGAATCAGACTTTTTGTTTCCTCCATTCGTCATTCGATGTAAATATCATATTTGATCCCAAATGGCTTATTTTAATACCCCTTGCATTTTGCAGTGACACGGACACCTTAATCCATTTGATAAAAGGATCTCTTGGTGCCGGTATCCTTGCCATGCCGTTGGCCTTCAAGAACGCCGGCTTAACCTTCGGCCTCGTGGGAACCTTTGTCATCGGATTCATCTGCACACACTGCGTCCACGCCCTGGTAAGTAAGCATGCATCCATTTTTTTTTCATTTTTCCCGCAATCTGTTTTGGACTTCTTATTACAATAAGTAACACAAAAAATCATATTTCTCTGGATGTTTAAATTTTAAAATTGGTCTACACCCCATACCTGAAGGAAGTGCCTATTCAATGGGGTCGTAGTACTGCAATTTTAAATAATTGCCAATTTCGATAGAGTTTAAAATCTAAATAGACAAGTTTTTTTATATTTCGATACATCGCCTACTTCTCGAGATATCCACGGCGAAAAATCGACGCGCACACATTTATATGACGTCACTGACTTTCTAAGCGGCTCGGCGCTCCTACACTACTCCTTGGGCCCTCGCATCCTTCTCACGTTGGTTGATTTCATTATCACTCTAGTGAGCAATTCTGCCCGTCAAGTATCGGTTGTCTCTGTAAAAGAGATAATGAGGCAAAACTCCGATGACGTAATAAGCTCGTGAAAATTGGGCGTCAACTTTCGCATTTTTTTTAATTTAAAGGAATGAGAAAATGACTGAATGAAGAAGACTTTCTTTCTCGTTTTTGTCGTCGCTTTTATCTCCTTTCCATTGATAGCATTATTTAACTAAATTGTGGTTTCAGTGGTGATAAAGAGGGTAGGTAAATAGAGGAATAATGTAAGTGTGAAAAGTCTAACTGCTTGTAGGATTGAGTGGAGAGATGCGCTAGACCAATCCTCGGAATGTTGACCATTCATACTGTTTCCTCTATCCCTCATTTATCAGCCAGCTACTCGACAGACTCACATTAGTCTGCCCTTGGACCTTCCTTTAGAAGTATCGCACCGTCTACTCAGTTCTCCCATGCACTCAGTTCTCCAATGCACTCAGTTCTCCCATAATTTAAGTCCTTGAACTTGACAGCTATCCCCTAATCCCTGTGAATACTTCCGTGTTTTCGTGATTTTACGAGCCGTCCGTCTCATGGAGATGCGACGTAATTACGAGTACGTAATTACTGCGGCCGTGAAATCGGTGCAATATCGAATGAGGCAATATATTTCCCGAAGCGGCTTTCGTTTGAGGGGGAAGTTAACTAGAAAGGGAAACTCAAAGCTGGAAGAGGTCACATCGCGGCCACACCGTCCAAACCGAAACACGCCGGTACCATAAAGTTTTCTTTTTAACATCTAAGGATCTCAGAAATATGAAGGCAATTTCCAATACGGATGAAATGGTATTTCAATAAAAATTTAAAAAAATATGCTCATCTAATATTAGTCCAACCGATCCCGTGCAAATTAAACCAAATTTTTTCCTAATCCTAACAATTTCAATTTAGTTTTTTACTCCTTTCTCACGACCTCATCTTTAACATTGAGCATGATTAGTGTCTTTTTGTATCGATCTTGAAGAATTTAAATGCAAATTTTTGCCAACATTTCGTATAATATATACACCATCATCAGACCTATGAATGAACGTGAGTAGATAAATTTGATACACAAATACATGTAGGATTATTACAGTGTATTCTTCATAGAAAAAAGAAAAAAGAATTCAGTAGGAAATTAATAAAAAAAAAGATTTAATTAATTTACAACTTACTATTACTTTAATTAATTTACAGCAAGATTCAATTAATGCTGCATTTTCTAAAAATAATTTACAACAAGACTTTATGCATGGGACGTTATAGTAACAATGATTTAAATATAATACAAATGCCGAATACCACTAGAAAATTAATGTCGTTAAGGGAACAAAAAATGCGCGACTAAGCCATGACATAATAATCTTGAGATAAATTAAACGCGGTCATTTGCCGCACTAAATTTTGCGTTACTAGCACGTGAATTATGCATTTTAATTCAAATCTGACTATACTAACATATTAAAGGAAAGGAAAAGGTCTGCGATCGGGTAAAAAACCTCAAACAATATTTATAATTAAATTCTCCACATCCACTTATACTGCTTTTGGAAGATCAATGGCTGTAATCTGTTAAAGAAATATGCACTTATTTTTTACAAAATATTTTATGAGCAAATGTTGTTCAGTCGCGATGTAAAATGCTCAAATTTTATTATGTACTGGATGCTTTTTCTAGAAATGTTTCAAACTGACTTAATAAATTACTCGGAAAGCCAAAGGGATGCAATTCAATTTTCTAAAATGTTCCTTTCTCTCTCGTTGATTCATTCGAATTTCGCCGCTGTGTAGGTACCCTCTCTCATTCCCATGGCCATCTATGCCCAAGCTGTGATTTGGCCTCATCCTAAAGGCCGTTAAGGCCGTTTTACACGGTACACGGAATTGCGCAGGTTAGAGCTGCATTAATTTCTAAAATTGGAATTGCGCGAATGCATGAACGAAATTAGAACATGGGCTATTTTGCCGTCTCGCGTCCACGCATTCTCGCATGTGTTCTAGCAATTCACCGCTTTACACGACGCAATTTTGATTGCGCCTTCGCACGTACGTCAGATTGCGCAATTCCGTGTACCGTGTAAAACGGCCTTTATAAACGGCAAATGATCATGCTGAACGACCATTCGAATGAAATCATTCGCACTGCTATTATTCACGTGATCATGCGAGCTGAAATAGAACATGTTCCAATTTTTAATGAATGATCATGCGCATGACGGTTCATTCGCGAATTATTACGTTATGCACAGCGAATGATTTCATTTGCATGATCATTCACCGTGTGTATTAGGGTGGTACGAAAAATCTTAAGTTACAAATATTGTATCGCTATATTTCGGAAAAGTTGCGATACGTTAGTACAAGGGAAACAAAAAAAGAATTGATGAAATCGGACGTCATCTTCCGATCCCGCAAAGCACGTAAAAAAATGACGAAAATGACAATTTTTTTTTATTTGTAGCAAAATAAATAAAATTAAATGTAAATTTTTTAAAGCGCTACAGCAAAAAATGATTACAAATAGTGTAGAAAAAAAATCATATATATGTAATATGTACATATATATGATTTTTTAAAGTTATTTTTTTCGATCGCGCAAGGTCATTAAAAATGTATAAATTTTGCAATTTAGCCGATTTTTAATATTCTTGCGAGATCGGATCAGTTTGAAACCATGCATATATATATAAATAATAATCTATACTATTCGTTATAACTTTTTACTGTAGAGTTAAAAAAATTACATTTTATTTTCTTTTTTACCATGAAAAAAATTTATTTTCATTTTTAAATTTTTAGGTGCTTGCGGGATTGGAAGATGATGTTCGAATTCAATAATTCTCTTTTTGTTTTTCTAGACACGAAATTTGTAACATGAGTTTTTTCGCACCACCCTAGTATATATATATCGCTCTTAACAGTACATACACATGAAGCTTTATAATTGGTATCTCATTATTATATTAACCTTAAAATTATGGAATTAATGTCCTTAAATTTGTCACCATGAATATTGTTTACTGTGATTTTCAGATAGCTTTTTCTAAACATGTGATCGCTAAAACAATATCTCTTCTCCGTTTTAATGTGCGCAATCGCTGTTTGTGGACACGTGGACTTCAGGTGGAGACGGCGCACGGCTTGTGTCGCCAGGGCCGTGTGCACACGCTGAGTTACGGTCAGGTGGCCGAGGCGGCTTTCCTGCAAGGGCCACCGAGATTGCGAGGCATGGGTCGCTTAGCCGCGCGCACCGTCGACTCCTTCCTCGTGGTGGTGACTCTCGGAGCATGCGCCGTTTACCTTGTCTTCATCGCATCGAACCTCGAACAGGCAAGTGATAGCGTTAAACCGGGTCATCCATAATCCGCACATTTAGTAAATCTCACAAAATGGGAAAACCAAAAAATGCATCATGTATGAGAGGATTCGAAGTAAAACTGGGTTGTTTTTTCGCTAACATGTAGTCGTCAACATAGGCGTTAATAAATGGTTAAAGCTGCTGATGAAAAAAGCAATTTATCCGTTAATTATAATGGTTCAAGTCACTATCACTAAACATGGACACACAAAAAGAAACACTCACACGGGAAAATAAAACTAGAAGCTTTCGAAGTAGTGACTTCTTCCTCAGCCTCTGCCATCCTTCATTCCTCAGCTATTCTGTCTCCGGCTGAGGAAGGAGTCAACTACTTCGAAAGCTTCAAGTTTTATTTTCCCCTGCGAGTGTTACTTTTTGTGTGTCCATGTTAAGTGATAATTCCACAGCATTTTAAATATATTGTTAAAAAATTTGCTGGAAACTGTGCTACAAGCATTTCCTGTTATTACTTTACAATATGCAACACTTTGAAATAGTGAGACTTGCACCAAAATGGGCCTCGGGCCTCCCACATCCATAATCCGGCCCAAACTTTGATTACAACAACTTTTTTGCTACCAAACTAACCAGCTGTTATGGAGCTAAACGTTATGATTAACTGCACACATTTTGTTTATTCGATCGTGAATTGCAGGTGGTGGACTCGTGGTCCGGGAGCAGCTTTCCTCTGCGCGGCTACATCGCCTGCGTGGTGGTTCCGCTGCTGGCGCTGTGCAGCATCCGCAACCTCAAGATGCTCTCCCCGTTCTCGCTGCTGTCCAACGTGCTCGTGGCCATTTCCCTCGGCATTGTCTTCTACTACACGTTCACGGACATCCCGCACACCAGCACCAAACCGCACTTCTCCACCATCGCGCAACTCCCGCTCTTCTTCAGCACGGCCGTCTTCGCACTCGAAGGCATCGGAGTCGTAAGTGAAAAATTAAAGCATATCCAGAGTATCACCGTGGAGATCAAACGAATGATCCATTAGTTAACGCAAAGCCATCGAATTTTGAGTTACCATATCTTCGTACTTATCGTGGGGTACACGTATAATAACACGTAACCGATAAATAAGAGAGGTATTTTGCCGAACGGATAGGCAGTAGCGGACCCAGGATAGGGACAAGGGGGGACTTAAGTATGGGGTAAACTCAAGGAAGTATTGCGGGTTCGAACAAAAATTGCCCTTCTATCTAGTGTAAATTGATGTCCAAAGGGGAGCTATAGTCCCCTTAGCCCCCCAAAGACCTGCCGCTGCGGATAGGTATAGGAATTAATGTTTATTCCTGCTAATCAATGAGGGACTTCAATAAGTGGCAGTCGAAATTTTTCATGCCAATTTTATTATTATTTTTTAAAGGCCGGTGTCTTAATACTCCCTATCATATGTCTATTGAGGCGTCGTGCGGCGTAGTATGTAGATGTATATACTACCGTAGTGCTATATATGTAGGAAAAAAACTGAAATCGATATTGCAATCAAGCAAAAATGAAAGCTGGCTCTCAAATGAACCTGTGTGGAGCCAATCTTCATTGATAACATTTTGTACCTAGAGCTAATGCTTATTTTTTTCCATACTTGTGAAAAATATTTAGATTAAATATAAATCCATTAAAATGTTATACTAACCTGATGCAATAATTACTCAGTAAAACAAAATAAAAGTAAATATAAATAAATAGCGTAATACTGTTGATCCCATCAATTTCCGGTGCTTTGCCAAATATCTAATGAATTGACTAAATTTATAACTTCTCTCGGCATAACCGGCTCTTGAGTGCAGCTATTAGGATTTTCAAACACAAGGGTTACCCAGTGTAGTGTTACGTTTAACGTGATTTCTTTTTGAATTTAAAAAAATGCTAATGAAGTCGATATCTCCACTGCAAAAAGGCTCAACAATCGCCCGAATCAAATCCGCTCATCTAGTACCGACTACTAGGGCTATTATATGAGCGCATTTGATTCGATGGGCGATTATTGAGTGTTTGTGTAGTGGAGATATCGAATTATTTATTAAAGTTTTTAGCAAGGGAAAGTGGGTCTTTAACTACCTGTCCTTCAGTATAAAGCTCAAAGAAATGTCTACCTTTTCCTATATTTCCTTCGTCTGTAATCTCTGTGAATATAGCCAATTACATGCTAAGATTCCCATTAAACTTTTTGAATTATTTCGTATTGAAAGAATTATAGGAATTTTTATCTTAAAATATTAAGCTATTTCTGTTATTTAGATATGTATTTTTTGGCTGTTCATTCTTCGTATGCAGGCGAATCTTCTCGAGCACTATTTTTTCTATTAATTTAGTGTAATAATACGTCGGTTAACCATAGTTTCAATTCGCTCTCTCAATATTAATTTAGTTGGAATACATAGAAGTATCTACACAAAAATTTATCTTCTTCATTAAATATAGGAGTCCAATCAATGTTTTCGACTACTTGCAAGTATTTAACACATCTGTAATGATGTTTTTGTAATACTTAGCATCGTTCATCCTTCGGCTGAAAGATTTAATATGTTAATACCAACCTAGTCATAGAATGATGAGTTATATCTAGATGGAAAACATCGGCATGAAATAAAAACTTCTATAATTATAAAATACGATCTAGACATGATATTGAATCCTCGGTCACTCTTTTAAGATTCATTTAGAAGCTCCGTAAACCGTATGATGAAAATGTGTTGAAATAATGATCCGAGTCATTACTAGCAACCAAAATATTGATTATCATATCGCCCAAAACAACATGGTTTTGAGAAGAATTTAGAATAACAGACTCAATATTACAATAAAGGATTTGCTAAGTTGAAAAAATTGTAGGAACCATAGAACCCATTCTCATTCACGTTGATAGCTTGCCTCCAGTGGTGAGCAACAAACTGTTGAGTTAACAAACTGTTTTATAAATGTTGTCACAGGCGTCGCGTCGCCGCCATAGGGGACATGGGAGACGCGTCCCTCCCCCCCCCAATATTTGAAAAGTCAGTTTTGTACCCCCCCTAAATTGTATAAAAAAATTAATATTACCCCATTTGTCACACCCAAAGTGTTGATGCTGACGACGCCAATGAATGTTACAGTAATACCTTTATTTTACTTTTGCTGATTATTTATTGCATCAGGTTTATTGCTGATGTTAGTGGATTGATTTACTCTCGTAATATCATTCACAAAAATTTTCATAGCGCATTTAAGGGGGTTAACACAAGTGGCCAATCATAACTTTGTCGGTCCGAACTCCATCGGAAAATGAACTATAAATTGGGCTGTTTAGCGAAAATTAATTTCAAGATGGTGTAATCCATCGGTTTTTAACATTACAATGCTTTTCTTTTAAAGTGAAAACTCTCGGTTTCAAATCATTGGGAATGAATGGATCGCTCAGCCCTCATTGATTTTGCAAAACAATTGAAAAATTATAGAAGTTGAAGGCAGGTGTCCTAATAATACCCTATTGCACACGTCTATTGAAGATTGCGGCGTATTATGTAGATGTATACATAAATTTATTGCTTTCATAACGTATATTAATAATGAAAAACGCTTTGTTACTTCCACAAAATTCACAGAGCTTCTATTTTATTACCGGTTTCGGCTATTACACCATTTTCAAATACATAATAATAGTAAGTATGTATTTGAAAATGGTGTAATAGCCGAAACCGGTAATAAAATACAAACTCTGTGAATTTTGTGGAAGTAACAAAGTGTTTTTCATTATTAATATGGAGCCCTTCCACCACGTAAAAGCTTCAAGTTTAGATTTAAACTCGCACGCTCCGCGCGCTCGTTAAGGGGCTACGCCCCTTAAAACCCCGGTTCCGGCTTCGCCGTCTACATTTGTGGTCGCTCGAAAACTTTTAAAGTTCGAATAATCTCACCTCAGCTAGGGGCTTCGCCGGCCAGGGGGCAGGGAGGCGCCCCACTCATTCCTCGAAACGGCTTCGCCGTTCCTCGCTGAAGGGCGGCTTCGCCGCCCAGGGGTTGAGCGTGAGTTGAGATGGGGGGAGTCTACAGCGGCTGCGGCGCTTGAACATCGGGGCGGCTTCGCCGCCCGAGGGTTACTGGAGCTCCCCCTCGCCTACGCCAGTTACTCCTCGGTACGGCTTCGCCGTTCCTCGTTGTGGGGCGGCTTCACCGCCTTGGGGTTGAGGAGCCCCCCCGCGGCTGCTCCGCTTAATCCTCATTAATGCTCTTCTCCACCGAGAGTGGTGGCCAGGGGGATTCGGGGGTTTAATGTGTTATGCATGCGGTCACCAATCGTCCACAGTGATCACGTTGCGATGATTGTAAAGGGTTGTGCAATACGGAGTTATAGTGGCGGTAAGTACCCATAAAGGAAGACTTAATGGCAATTTTTTCATTTTTTTGCGGGGGGTTCCAACGGGATACCGGGGGTTTTATACTTGTGTTAAACCAGTGGTCACAAATCGTTCTCATAAATTCGTGCCGATAAGTCCTAGGGGTGCGGAACAGTGGTCTGACGATTCTTTTACCGGAAAGGCGATTTATTAGCAAATGGTTTTGGGAGGTTTCACGGGGTTATCAGGGTTTTTAATAAGTGGTGGGGGCACTGGTTAAATTGTGACGAAAACTACTCGGAAAGGCGACTTTTAATTTTTTACTTTTTTTTCGGCGATGTTCCAGGAGGTGATCGACGGTTTTCTGGTATTTTTCCCGTATGGTTTACGATGGCTCGCCCTCACCAAATATTCCGGATCTAGAGGTCAGAGGGGACGGGAAGTGCGGCATAATGTTTGTGAGAAGTTCCCAAATAGGAGACTTAATGGCACATTTTACATTTGGGGGGTATTTCAGGGGGATTATGGGGGTTTATATGTGTGTAATCCAGGTGGTCACCTTCCGTTCAAATAATTTCCGTGGGGATGAGTCGTTGGGGGCGGTGGTGTAGTCACGAAAAGTACCCAAAAAGTAGACTAATATGCAAAATTTTATTTTTAGGGGGGTGTATGTGGGTTTACCGGGGTTTATAGGTTTGTCCTACCAGGGGTCATCAGTCGTCCACATCAATACCGTAGTGATGAGTGGCAAGGCTTGGGAAAGTGGCGGAATCGTGACGAAAAATACCCGAAAAGGCTACTTTTAAGCAAATTTTAATTTTTAGGGCGGTTCGGGGGGTTTAAAGATGATGATACCATATGGTCACATTCATTTACTGTCATATCTAACAGTAGTGTGCCCTATGACATCCATATTTTGGGAGTAATACAAAAAAAGGAAACCAGTCCCCGAAAAAAGTGAGTAGTGCCCGCCATTTTTATTTTTTCGCGGTTAAATCCATTATATCATTTATAAAATGTTTATGTTTTCTGAAAGACAATGCATTGCTGTATGTAACTACAATGTTTGAAAGAAATGGGTCCGGGTAAAATTGACAAAACCTTGTGTTAATCTTTTGGAAATCGTAATTTTCGGTGATTTTCGGAATACTTTAATTTTTTTCTGTGTAATCAAGCACGATGAAAGAAATTTGTTACCTACATTTCGTAGACGATGCTATGAGCATATATAATAATCATTTTCGTTATCCAACACCTTAAATTAAGTCGAGGGGAGGGGAAAGTTTGAAATTATTTTCGAAAAATCAATTTTTGGACGCCATTTTGGCTGTAATTTTCTCAAATGGAAACTAATAAAGTTACTTAATTACGTGCCTACGTTTATCAGCTTTCAAAAAATGCATTAACGACTCGTGTGGCACGCACGATTCGCGTGCAGTAAAATAAAAACCGTAAGACGGTCACCGGAAAAAGCCCGATTTCGGCCATTTTGTCGTCTTAGCGACGACACCTGGAGGAAACTTCCGGTTTTCGGATTTTTCCTCCGGATCATTTCGGGTTCCCCGCACGCGTGCCAAATTTCAGCTCTCCAGCACTTCTAGAAGTGGTCGGGAATTTGTATCCATCAGTGAGTCAGTCACCACGAGGGCTGTATATAGATAGGACTCGCACGCTCCGCGCGCTCGTTAAGGGGCTACGCCCCTTAAAACCCCGGTTCCGGCTTCGCCGTCTACATTTGTGGTCGCTCGAAAACTTTTAAAGTTCGAATAATCTCACCTCAGCTAGGGGCTTCGCCGGCCAGGGGGCAGGGAGGCGCCCCACTCATTCCTCGAAACGGCTTCGCCGTTCCTCGCTGAAGGGCGGCTTCGCCGCCCAGGGGTTGAGCGTGAGTTGAGATGGGGGGAGTCTACAGCGGCTGCGGCGCTTGAACATCGGGGCGGCTTCGCCGCCCGAGGGTTACTGGAGCTCCCCCTCGCCTACGCCAGTTACTCCTCGGTACGGCTTCGCCGTTCCTCGTTGTGGGGCGGCTTCACCGCCTTGGGGTTGAGGAGCCCCCCCGCGGCTGCTCCGCTTAATCCTCATTAATGCTCTTCTCCACCGAGAGTGGTGGCCAGGGGGATTCGGGGGTTTAATGTGTTATGCATGCGGTCACCAATCGTCCACAGTGATCACGTTGCGATGATTGTAAAGGGTTGTGCAATACGGAGTTATAGTGGCGGTAAGTACCCATAAAGGAAGACTTAATGGCAATTTTTTCATTTTTTTGCGGGGGGTTCCAACGGGATACCGGGGGTTTTATACTTGTGTTAAACCAGTGGTCACAAATCGTTCTCATAAATTCGTGCCGATAAGTCCTAGGGGTGCGGAACAGTGGTCTGACGATTCTTTTACCGGAAAGGCGATTTATTAGCAAATGGTTTTGGGAGGTTTCACGGGGTTATCAGGGTTTTTAATAAGTGGTGGGGGCACTGGTTAAATTGTGACGAAAACTACTCGGAAAGGCGACTTTTAATTTTTTACTTTTTTTTCGGCGATGTTCCAGGAGGTGATCGACGGTTTTCTGGTATTTTTCCCATATGGTTTACGGTGGCTCGCCCTCACCAAATATTCCGGATCTAGAGGTCAGAGGGGACGGGAAGTGCGGCATAATGTTTGAGAGAAGTTCCCAAATAGGAGACTTAATGGCACATTTTACATTTGGGGGGTATTTCAGGGGGATTATGGGGGTTTATATGTGTGTAATCCAGGTGGTCACCATCCGTTCAAATAATTTCCGTGGGGATGAGTCGTTGGAGGCGGTGGTGTAGTCACGCAAAGTACCCAAAAAGTAGACTAATATGCAAAATTTTATTTTTAGGGGGGTGTATGTGGGTTTACCGGGGTTTATAGGTTTGTCCTACCAGGGGTCATCAGTCGTCCACATCAATACCGTAGTGATGAGTGGCAAGGCTTGGGAAAGTGGCGGAATCGTGACGAAAAATACCCGAAAAGGCTACTTTTAAGCAAATTTTAATTTTTAGGGCGGTTCGGGGGGTTTAAAGATGATGATACCATATGGTCACATTCATTTACTGTCATATCTAACAGTAGTGTGCCCTATGACATCCATATTTTGGGAGTAATACAAAAAAAGGAAACCAGTCCCCGAAAAAAGTGAGTAGTGCCCGCCATTTTTATTTTTTCGCGGTTAAATCCATTATATCATTTATAAAATGTTTATGTTTTCTGAAAGACAATGCATTGCTGTATGTAACTACAATGTTTGAAAGAAATGGGTCCGGGTAAAATTGACAAAACCTTGTGTTAATCTTTTGGAAATCGTAATTTTCGGTGATTTTCGGAATACTTTAATTTTTTTCTGTGTAATCAAGCACGATGAAAGAAATTTGTTACCTACATTTCGTAGACGATGCTATGAGCATATATAATAATCATTTTCGTTATCCAACACCTTAAATTAAGTCGAGGGGAGGGGAAAGTTTGAAATTATTTTCGAAAAATCAATTTTTGGACGCCATTTTGGCTGTAATTTTCTCAAATGGAAACTAATAAAGTTACTTAATTACGTGCCTACGTTCATCAGCTTTCAAAAAATGCATTAACGACTCGTGTGGCACGCACGATTCGCGTGCAGTAAAATAAAAACTGAAAGACGGTCACCGGAAAAAGCCCGATTTCGGCCATTTTGTCGTCTTAGCGACGACACCTGGAGGAAACTTCCGGTTTTCGGATTTTTCCTCCGGATCATTTCGGGTTCCCCGCACGCGTGCCAAATTTCAGCTCTCCAGCACTTCTAGAAGTGGTCGGGAATTTGTATCCATCAGTGAGTCAGTCACCACGAGGGCTGTATATAGATAGGACTCGCTGCGCTCCGCGCGCTCGTTAAGGGGCTCCGCCCCTTAAAAACCCCGGTTCCGGCTTCGCCGTCTACATTTGTGGTCGTTCGAAGAATTTTAATTCGAATGATCTCACCTCGGCTAGGGGCCGGCTTCGCCGGCCAGGGGGTAGGGAAGCGCCCTACTCATTCCTCGGAACGGCTTCGCCGTTCGTCGTTGAGGGGCGGCTTCGCCACCCAGGGGTTGAGTATGCCCCCCCGGGGCTGCCCCGCTTAATACTCGGAACGGCCTCGCCGTTCCTCGTCTGGGGTCGGCATAGCCGCCCAGAGGGCGAGGGCATTTCGGAACTTTTTCCCCGTTATTCGTTTAAGGGGCGGTTTAGCCGCCCAGGGGTGGATGGAGCCCACAGCGGCTGCGCCGCTTGAACATCGGGGCAGCTTCGCCCCCCGGGGGTTACTGAAGCTCCCGCTCGCCTACGCCAGTTACTCCTCGGAACATCTTCGCCGCCTTGGGGATGAAGAGCCTCCCGCGGCTACTCCGCTAAGTCCTCATAAATGGTCTCCTCCACCGAGAGGGGTGCTCAGGGGGATTCGGGGTTTCAATGTGTTATACATGCGGTCACCAATCTTCCACAGTGATTATGCAGCGATGATTGTAAAGTGTAGTGCAATGCGGCGTAATAAGTTCGACAAGTACGCATGAAAGAAGACTTAATGGGAAATATTTCATTTTTGCGGGGGATTCCAACGGAATACCAGGGGTTTTATACTTGTGTTAAACCAGTGGTCACAAATCGTTCTCATAAATTGCGTGCTGATAAGTCCTAGGGGTCCGAAATAGAGGCGGAATTCTGACGATTCTTTTACCCGGAGAGGCAATTTATTAGAAATGTTTTGGGAGGTTTCATGGGGTTATCGGGGGTTTCAATAAGTAGTAGTGGCACCGGCTAAATTGTGACGAAAACTACTCGGAAAGGCAAATTTAAATTTTTTTTTGGCGAAGTTCCAGGAGGTGATCGGGGGTTTTCTGGTATTTTTTCCCGTATGGTTTACGGTGGCCCGCCTTCACGAAAAATTCTGGATCTAGAGCTCAGAGGGGACGGGTAGTTCGGCGTAATGTTTGCGAGAAGTTCCCAAATAGGTGACTTAATGGCACATTTTACATTTCGGGGGGTTTCAGGGAATACCGGGGGTTTATATGTGTGTACTCCTGGCGGTCACCATCCGTTCACATAAATTCCGTGGGGATGAGTCGTTTGGGTAAGAACCAGCGGTGGAATAGTCACGAAAAGTACCCAAAATGGTAGAATTGTATGCTTAATTTTTTTTGGGGTGTGAATGTGGGTTAACCGGGGGTTTATAGGTTTTTACAGCCAGGGGTTATCAATCATCCACATCAATTCCGTAGTGAAAAGTGGTAAGGCTTGGAAATGTGGCGGAATTGTGACGAAAAGTACCCGAAAAGGCTACTTATATGCAAATTGTAATTTTTTAGGGATTTTTAGGGGATTTAAAAATGACTATGTTACATGGTAACATCTATTTACTATCATATCTAAGAGAAGTTGCCCCTATGACATCCATATTTCGAGAGTAAAACAATAAAAAGTAAATCTCTCCCCGGAAAAAATTATTAGTGCCCGCCATTTTTTTTCGCGGTTATATCGATCAATTTATTTATTAAATATTTATGATTTCTGAAAGATGATGCATAGATCTATGTAACTACAAAGTTTGAAAGAAATCGGTGAGGTATAAATTGACAAAATGCTATGTTAATCATTTGGAAATCGTAATTTTCGGTGATTTTCGGAATATTTTAATTTTTTTCTGAGTAACCAAGGACGACGAAAGAAAATTGTTACCTACATTACGTAGATGATGTTATGAAAATATATAATAATCATTTCCGTTGTCCAACTCACAGAAATAGGCCGATGGCAGTGGAAAATATTAAACATTTTCCGAGAAATAGATTTTTGGACGCCATTTTGAAAGCGTTTAACTTAGACATTAACTTCAAAAATTACATAAGTAGGTGGCAACATTTATTGGCTTTCATAATATACAACAACGGTCCGTGTGACGGAAATTTATCGCCTGTACAACGATAAATAGTAAACGAACTCCCGGGAAAAAATGGGAAGTGTCCACCATTTTTAATTTTTTGTTGGTTTATCGAAGGCAATATTGTAAAAACGTTTACTTTTTCTGAAACAAAATTCATAGTCTTATGTAAATACTAAGTCTGAACGAAATCAGTCGTGTAAAACTGGACAAAATCTTGTGTTAATCATTTGGAAATGGTACTTCTTGGTGATTTTTGGCAAATTTTAATTTGTTTCTGAGTAACCAAGGACGACGAAAGAAAATTGTTACCTACATTTCGTAACCGATGTTATGAGCATATATAATAATCATTTTCAATATCCTACACCTATTATTACGACGAGGGGACCGGAACTTATGAAATATTTTTTGAAAATTCAATTTTCGGACGCCATTTTAGCAGCATATTGCTTAACTATAAAATGATATTATTACATAATTACGTGCCCAAGTTTATCAGCTTTCAAAAAATGCATTGACAATCCGTGTGGCACGCACGGTTCGCGCACAGTAAAATAAAAACCGAAATACGGTCCCCGGAAAAAGCGCGATTTCGGCCATTTTGTCGTCCTTGCGACGACACGTGGCGGAAACTTCCGGTTTTCGGATTTTTCCTCCGAATCATTTCCGGTTCCCCGCACGCGTGCCAAATTTCAGCTCTCCAGCACTTCTAGAAGTGGTCGGGAATTTGTATCCATCAGTGAGTCAGTCACCACGAGGGCTGTATATAGATAGGACTCGCTGCGCTCCGCGCGCTCGTTAAGGGGCTCCGCCCCTTAAAAACCCCGGTTCCGGCTTCGCCGTCTACATTTGTGGTCGTTCGAAGAATTTTAATTCGAATGATCTCACCTCGGCTAGGGGCCGGCTTCGCCGGCCAGGGGGTAGGGAAGCGCCCTACTCATTCCTCGGAACGGCTTCGCCGTTCGTCGTTGAGGGGCGGCTTCGCCACCCAGGGGTTGAGTATGCCCCCCCGGGGCTGCCCCGCTTAATACTCGGAACGGCCTCGCCGTTCCTCGTCTGGGGTCGGCATAGCCGCCCAGAGGGCGAGGGCATTTCGGAACTTTTTCCCCGTTATTCGTTTAAGGGGCGGTTTAGCCGCCCAGGGGTGGATGGAGCCCACAGCGGCTGCGCCGCTTGAACATCGGGGCAGCTTCGCCCCCCGGGGGTTACTGAAGCTCCCGCTCGCCTACGCCAGTTACTCCTCGGAACATCTTCGCCGCCTTGGGGATGAAGAGCCTCCCGCGGCTACTCCGCTAAGTCCTCATAAATGGTCTCCTCCACCGAGAGGGGTGCTCAGGGGGATTCGGGGTTTCAATGTGTTATACATGCGGTCACCAATCTTCCACAGTGATTATGCAGCGATGATTGTAAAGTGTAGTGCAATGCGGCGTAATAAGTTCGACAAGTACGCATGAAAGAAGACTTAATGGGAAATATTTCATTTTTGCGGGGGATTCCAACGGAATACCAGGGGTTTTATACTTGTGTTAAACCAGTGGTCACAAATCGTTCTCATAAATTGCGTGCTGATAAGTCCTAGGGGTCCGAAATAGAGGCGGAATTCTGACGATTCTTTTACCCGGAGAGGCAATTTATTAGAAATGTTTTGGGAGGTTTCATGGGGTTATCGGGGGTTTCAATAAGTAGTAGTGGCACCGGCTAAATTGTGACGAAAACTACTCGGAAAGGCAAATTTAAATTTTTTTTTGGCGAAGTTCCAGGAGGTGATCGGGGGTTTTCTGGTATTTTTTCCCGTATGGTTTACGGTGGCCCGCCTTCACGAAAAATTCTGGATCTAGAGCTCAGAGGGGACGGGTAGTTCGGCGTAATGTTTGCGAGAAGTTCCCAAATAGGTGACTTAATGGCACATTTTACATTTCGGGGGGTTTCAGGGAATACCGGGGGTTTATATGTGTGTACTCCTGGCGGTCACCATCCGTTCACATAAATTCCGTGGGGATGAGTCGTTTGGGTAAGAACCAGCGGTGGAATAGTCACGAAAAGTACCCAAAATGGTAGAATTGTATGCTTAATTTTTTTTGGGGTGTGAATGTGGGTTAACCGGGGGTTTATAGGTTTTTACAGCCAGGGGTTATCAATCATCCACATCAATTCCGTAGTGAAAAGTGGTAAGGCTTGGAAATGTGGCGGAATTGTGACGAAAAGTACCCGAAAAGGCTACTTATATGCAAATTGTAATTTTTTAGGGATTTTTAGGGGATTTAAAAATGACTATGTTACATGGTAACATCTATTTACTATCATATCTAAGAGAAGTTGCCCCTATGACATCCATATTTCGAGAGTAAAACAATAAAAAGTAAATCTCTCCCCGGAAAAAATTATTAGTGCCCGCCATTTTTTTTCGCGGTTATATCGATCAATTTATTTATTAAATATTTATGATTTCTGAAAGATGATGCATAGATCTATGTAACTACAAAGTTTGAAAGAAATCGGTGAGGTATAAATTGACAAAATGCTATGTTAATCATTTGGAAATCGTAATTTTCGGTGATTTTCGGAATATTTTAATTTTTTTCTGAGTAACCAAGGACGACGAAAGAAAATTGTTACCTACATTACGTAGATGATGTTATGAAAATATATAATAATCATTTCCGTTGTCCAACTCACAGAAATAGGCCGATGGCAGTGGAAAATATTAAACATTTTCCGAGAAATAGATTTTTGGACGCCATTTTGAAAGCGTTTAACTTAGACATTAACTTCAAAAATTACATAAGTAGGTGGCAACATTTATTGGCTTTCATAATATACAACAACGGTCCGTGTGACGGAAATTTATCGCCTGTACAACGATAAATAGTAAACGAACTCCCGGGAAAAAATGGGAAGTGTCCACCATTTTTAATTTTTTGTTGGTTTATCGAAGGCAATATTGTAAAAACGTTTACTTTTTCTGAAACAAAATTCATAGTCTTATGTAAATACTAAGTCTGAACGAAATCAGTCGTGTAAAACTGGACAAAATCTTGTGTTAATCATTTGGAAATGGTACTTCTTGGTGATTTTTGGCAAATTTTAATTTGTTTCTGAGTAACCAAGGACGACGAAAGAAAATTGTTACCTACATTTCGTAACCGATGTTATGAGCATATATAATAATCATTTTCAATATCCTACACCTATTATTACGACGAGGGGACCGGAACTTATGAAATATTTTTTGAAAATTCAATTTTCGGACGCCATTTTAGCAGCATATTGCTTAACTATAAAATGATATTATTACATAATTACGTGCCCAAGTTTATCAGCTTTCAAAAAATGCATTGACAATCCGTGTGGCACGCACGGTTCGCGCACAGTAAAATAAAAACCGAAATACGGTCCCCGGAAAAAGCGCGATTTCGGCCATTTTGTCGTCCTTGCGACGACACGTGGCGGAAACTTCCGGTTTTCGGATTTTTCCTCCGGATCATTTCGGGTTCCCCGCACGCGTGCCAAATTTCAGCTCTCCAGCACTTCTGGAAGTGGTCGGGAATTTGTATCCATGAGTGAGTCAGTCACCACGCCGGCTGTATATAGATAGGACTCGCACGCTCCGCGCGCTCGTTAAGGGGCTACGCCCCTTAAAACCCCGGTTCCGGCTTCGCCGTCTACATTTGTGGTCGCTCGAAAACTTTTAAAGTTCGAATAATCTCACCTCAGCTAGGGGCTTCGCCGGCCAGGGGGCAGGGAGGCGCCCCACTCATTCCTCGAAACGGCTTCGCCGTTCCTCGCTGAAGGGCGGCTTCGCCGCCCAGGGGTTGAGCGTGAGTTGAGATGGGGGGAGTCTACAGCGGCTGCGGCGCTTGAACATCGGGGCGGCTTCGCCGCCCGAGGGTTACTGGAGCTCCCCCTCGCCTACGCCAGTTACTCCTCGGTACGGCTTCGCCGTTCCTCGTTGTGGGGCGGCTTCACCGCCTTGGGGTTGAGGAGCCCCCCCGCGGCTGCTCCGCTTAATCCTCATTAATGCTCTTCTCCACCGAGAGTGGTGGCCAGGGGGATTCGGGGGTTTAATGTGTTATGCATGCGGTCACCAATCGTCCACAGTGATCACGTTGCGATGATTGTAAAGGGTTGTGCAATACGGAGTTATAGTGGCGGTAAGTACCCATAAAGGAAGACTTAATGGCAATTTTTTCATTTTTTTGCGGGGGGTTCCAACGGGATACCGGGGGTTTTATACTTGTGTTAAACCAGTGGTCACAAATCGTTCTCATAAATTCGTGCCGATAAGTCCTAGGGGTGCGGAACAGTGGTCTGACGATTCTTTTACCGGAAAGGCGATTTATTAGCAAATGGTTTTGGGAGGTTTCACGGGGTTATCAGGGTTTTTAATAAGTGGTGGGGGCACTGGTTAAATTGTGACGAAAACTACTCGGAAAGGCGACTTTTAATTTTTTACTTTTTTTTCGGCGATGTTCCAGGAGGTGATCGACGGTTTTCTGGTATTTTTCCCATATGGTTTACGGTGGCTCGCCCTCACCAAATATTCCGGATCTAGAGGTCAGAGGGGACGGGAAGTGCGGCATAATGTTTGAGAGAAGTTCCCAAATAGGAGACTTAATGGCACATTTTACATTTGGGGGGTATTTCAGGGGGATTATGGGGGTTTATATGTGTGTAATCCAGGTGGTCACCATCCGTTCAAATAATTTCCGTGGGGATGAGTCGTTGGAGGCGGTGGTGTAGTCACGCAAAGTACCCAAAAAGTAGACTAATATGCAAAATTTTATTTTTAGGGGGGTGTATGTGGGTTTACCGGGGTTTATAGGTTTGTCCTACCAGGGGTCATCAGTCGTCCACATCAATACCGTAGTGATGAGTGGCAAGGCTTGGGAAAGTGGCGGAATCGTGACGAAAAATACCCGAAAAGGCTACTTTTAAGCAAATTTTAATTTTTAGGGCGGTTCGGGGGGTTTAAAGATGATGATACCATATGGTCACATTCATTTACTGTCATATCTAACAGTAGTGTGCCCTATGACATCCATATTTTGGGAGTAATACAAAAAAAGGAAACCAGTCCCCGAAAAAAGTGAGTAGTGCCCGCCATTTTTATTTTTTCGCGGTTAAATCCATTATATCATTTATAAAATGTTTATGTTTTCTGAAAGACAATGCATTGCTGTATGTAACTACAATGTTTGAAAGAAATGGGTCCGGGTAAAATTGACAAAACCTTGTGTTAATCTTTTGGAAATCGTAATTTTCGGTGATTTTCGGAATACTTTAATTTTTTTCTGTGTAATCAAGCACGATGAAAGAAATTTGTTACCTACATTTCGTAGACGATGCTATGAGCATATATAATAATCATTTTCGTTATCCAACACCTTAAATTAAGTCGAGGGGAGGGGAAAGTTTGAAATTATTTTCGAAAAATCAATTTTTGGACGCCATTTTGGCTGTAATTTTCTCAAATGGAAACTAATAAAGTTACTTAATTACGTGCCTACGTTTATCAGCTTTCAAAAAATGCATTAACGTCTCGTGTGGCACGCACGATTCGCGTGCAGTAAAATAAAAACCGTAAGACGGTCACCGGAAAAAGCCCGATTTCGGCCATTTTGTCGTCTTAGCGACGACACCTGGAGGAAACTTCCGGTTTTCGGATTTTTCCTCCGGATCATTTCGGGTTCCCCGCACGCGTGCCAAATTTCAGCTCTCCAGCACTTCTAGAAGTGGTCGGGAATTTGTATCCATCAGTGAGTCAGTCACCACGAGGGCTGTATATAGATAGGACTCGCACGCTCCGCGCGCTCGTTAAGGGGCTACGCCCCTTAAAACCCCGGTTCCGGCTTCGCCGTCTACATTTGTGGTCGCTCGAAAACTTTTAAAGTTCGAATAATCTCACCTCAGCTAGGGGCTTCGCCGGCCAGGGGGCAGGGAGGCGCCCCACTCATTCCTCGAAACGGCTTCGCCGTTCCTCGCTGAAGGGCGGCTTCGCCGCCCAGGGGTTGAGCGTGAGTTGAGATGGGGGGAGTCTACAGCGGCTGCGGCGCTTGAACATCGGGGCGGCTTCGCCGCCCGAGGGTTACTGGAGCTCCCCCTCGCCTACGCCAGTTACTCCTCGGTACGGCTTCGCCGTTCCTCGTTGTGGGGCGGCTTCACCGCCTTGGGGTTGAGGAGCCCCCCCGCGGCTGCTCCGCTTAATCCTCATTAATGCTCTTCTCCACCGAGAGTGGTGGCCAGGGGGATTCGGGGGTTTAATGTGTTATGCATGCGGTCACCAATCGTCCACAGTGATCACGTTGCGATGATTGTAAAGGGTTGTGCAATACGGAGTTATAGTGGCGGTAAGTACCCATAAAGGAAGACTTAATGGCAATTTTTTCATTTTTTTGCGGGGGGTTCCAACGGGATACCGGGGGTTTTATACTTGTGTTAAACCAGTGGTCACAAATCGTTCTCATAAATTCGTGCCGATAAGTCCTAGGGGTGCGGAACAGTGGTCTGACGATTCTTTTACCGGAAAGGCGATTTATTAGCAAATGGTTTTGGGAGGTTTCACGGGGTTATCAGGGTTTTTAATAAGTGGTGGGGGCACTGGTTAAATTGTGACGAAAACTACTCGGAAAGGCGACTTTTAATTTTTTACTTTTTTTTCGGCGATGTTCCAGGAGGTGATCGACGGTTTTCTGGTATTTTTCCCATATGGTTTACGGTGGCTCGCCCTCACCAAATATTCCGGATCTAGAGGTCAGAGGGGACGGGAAGTGCGGCATAATGTTTGAGAGAAGTTCCCAAATAGGAGACTTAATGGCACATTTTACATTTGGGGGGTATTTCAGGGGGATTATGGGGGTTTATATGTGTGTAATCCAGGTGGTCACCTTCCGTTCAAATAATTTCCGTGGGGATGAGTCGTTGGGGGCGGTGGTGTAGTCACGAAAAGTACCCAAAAAGTAGACTAATATGCAAAATTTTATTTTTAGGGGGGTGTATGTGGGTTTACCGGGGTTTATAGGTTTGTCCTACCAGGGGTCATCAGTCGTCCACATCAATACCGTAGTGATGAGTGGCAAGGCTTGGGAAAGTGGCGGAATCGTGACGAAAAATACCCGAAAAGGCTACTTTTAAGCAAATTTTAATTTTTAGGGCGGTTCGGGGGGTTTAAAGATGATGATACCATATGGTCACATTCATTTACTGTCATATCTAACAGTAGTGTGCCCTATGACATCCATATTTTGGGAGTAATACAAAAAAAGGAAACCAGTCCCCGAAAAAAGTGAGTAGTGCCCGCCATTTTTATTTTTTCGCGGTTAAATCCATTATATCATTTATAAAATGTTTATGTTTTCTGAAAGACAATGCATTGCTGTATGTAACTACAATGTTTGAAAGAAATGGGTCCGGGTAAAATTGACAAAACCTTGTGTTAATCTTTTGGAAATCGTAATTTTCGGTGATTTTCGGAATACTTTAATTTTTTTCTGTGTAATCAAGCACGATGAAAGAAATTTGTTACCTACATTTCGTAGACGATGCTATGAGCATATATAATAATCATTTTCGTTATCCAACACCTTAAATTAAGTCGAGGGGAGGGGAAAGTTTGAAATTATTTTCGAAAAATCAATTTTTGGACGCCATTTTGGCTGTAATTTTCTCAAATGGAAACTAATAAAGTTACTTAATTACGTGCCTACGTTCATCAGCTTTCAAAAAATGCATTAACGACTCGTGTGGCACGCACGATTCGCGTGCAGTAAAATAAAAACTGAAAGACGGTCACCGGAAAAAGCCCGATTTCGGCCATTTTGTCGTCTTAGCGACGACACCTGGAGGAAACTTCCGGTTTTCGGATTTTTCCTCCGGATCATTTCGGGTTCCCCGCACGCGTGCCAAATTTCAGCTCTCCAGCACTTCTAGAAGTGGTCGGGAATTTGTATCCATCAGTGAGTCAGTCACCACGAGGGCTGTATATAGATAGGATTCATAACGTATAAAAATTGAAATCGAAATTTCAATGAAACAATAATGAAGGTTGGGTTTCTAAGGGAAACCTGTGTCGAGGCGGCCATCATAGATGAATGTTTGTACCCGGAGCTAGTACTTATATTTTCTATACTTGTGAAAGATATTACGATAAAAAATAAATCCGTGAAAATCGAAAATCAACCTTCCGTAATGAATATACACATATATAAAATAAAGGTATTACCACAACGTTTACAAAACAGCTTGGAAACTAGCCACTAGAGACGCTGAAGTTAAATACGTGAGTGAGAACAGGAGCTTTATATCCCACAATTTTATTAGCAGAGCCATATTGATCCCATCACTTCCCGGCGCTTTACCAGTATACTGTGAGTTGACTAAATTTATAATTTCTCTCGGAATAATCGGCTCAAAGTATAAAGATTAGGTTACAGAATTTTGAAGACGGGGGTTACCTAGATTATTATTACGTTGAGCATGATTGCCCTCATTGCAATTGCGACGTTTTTTTTTACAGATAATGCCGATCGAGAACAACATGATCACGCCCCAGAACTTCACGGGTAACTTCCGCGTATTGAACACGGGTATGACCGTTATAGTGACCATGTACGCCGCACTGGGATACTTCGGCTACCTCAAGTACGGAGACTGCACGGAAGGAAGTGTTTCTCTCAATCTGCCGGATGAACCGTAAGTGGATAAGTATACACGCAAGTATTCATTCTTCACTATTTAGCAGATAATTATGTGACCAGCTGGCTTGACTGGATACCTTACACTCGCTCGGCCCGTCGAGGCACATAGTAATAATAATAAGTATATTACTCCACACTCAAATTACATGACAATATTGAGTAATTTTAGGTATTCTCGAAGGATAACCTGTTTGAGGCTACCATCCAAAATAATAATATACGAGCGTGCTGCGCCCGCTCCCAGTGGGCTTCCCCCGCTCGTTTCAATGCAGGTCCACAGAGGGATAGGCGCGTTTCTAATTTTAAAATGTAGGAAAAAAGGCAGGGTCTTATGTACAAATTTAATTGGAATATTCATGTACAAATTGAGGTCATAGAACCTCTTTAAACACAACATTGGAAGTAATTACACTATCCTCTGTTAAACGCACATTATGACTCATACTTACGTATCATCAGGAGACTTGAATGAGGAATCAGCCGCATTTTGTTAAAAGTTATTTAAAGAATGCGAGATATTGTTGCAAATGAACAAATGTATCAGTTTGTGCGCCGTTAACGTCATGAATATTCATAGTTTTTTTAAATTATTTAAAAACCAATTGTAGGAAAGAATAGCAATATTTAGGAAGTAAGATATACCGTCGCATGTTCTCTGATAAATTCTGTGCATTTTGGTACCTCATTTGTAGAGTTTGGTTCCGTATAAGTTGAGAAAAAGGTATATGTACAGTAGAAATAATATAGAAGATTAATCTAATTAATAATTATGCTTCACATATAGTGTACCTCATTTTTTGTTACCATAGTAATCTCTGTTAACAAATCTTAAGTGCGCATTTGAAAAATGACGACGGAAATAGTATTAATAATTTATTTACGTTCATTATTATTCATTTATTCGCTTAAAACTTAAATTGTAGTCTTGAAATCTTCAGCGTATGCATATAGTATTACCTTATCAGTATTTCCTTGTAAGTACCTAAAATATTCTCCATTATTTTCTCGGTTGTCATATTTTAAAATTAGAGATTCAGCCTAATGTTGAAGTTCAACTCCTTATATCCCAAACATTTCAAGATTATAGTAGGTTATGAACAGCTAATATGCGACGATAAAAGGAAAAGTACGAAAATATGAGGTATGTTCAGAAAATAACGGGTACTAAATTTTTAAATTTCTCTTTTTATTTTTCTAAATATTTTGGAGAGCTTGAATGTCATTTTTTTATTATGCTGATATCTAGGCCCCTGAAGTAGGAAAAAATTTTCAGCTATATTCATTACTTACGATGCCTGTGGCAGCCGCTAAGGTTAGACGTGTTTTTTCAGCTACCAATATTTCGAGTAAACCACTAGTATCGCATTTACCACTCTAATAAGCTGTGAAACCTATGCAATAAATGAAATCTTCTCGGGAAATCAGCCGGGTGATGATGGCCATTGCTGCCAACGTTTCGATGGCCTTCTCTGCCATCGTCTTCAGGGCGAATGATGGACCTGGGTATTGCCGGGCTTATATACGCCGTTGGGGAGGTCAGGTCGTCCGTGATTGGTCAGTTTTTTAGAGTCCTCTCCTCCTCTCAGCTTACCCATTCTTTTTATGATTGGGTTCCACGATTTGCTAAGGTTGAAACCCGCGTCCCTATTCATTTTATTATTTGTGATTCGTATTTCGATAGCTTCCTTTGTAAGGCGGTCCCAATATCCCTTTGCCTTGCAGAGGATTTTTGTTTCATTGAACTTGATGGTGTGATTGCTTTTAATACAGTGGTCGGCTACGGCAGATTTTTCCGGGTATCCAAGTCTAATGCACCGCTTATGTTCTGATATCCTGGTTTCAATTGTTCTTCCTGTTTCCCCAATGTAGCTATCTCCACATTCACAGGGTATTTGGTAGACGCCAGAGGTCTTGAGTCCCATTCTGTCTTTAACCTTCACAAGTTGTCTCCGTAGTTTTCCTGGTGGCTTGTGAATTGTCTCAATGTTGCGTTTTCTGAGAATACGAGACAATTTCCCCGAGATTGTGGAAACATATGGAAGAGCAGCCTTGGCAATGGGCTTAGCTTTGTCATTATCTTTGTCAGTGCCATCGTAAGTGCCATCGATTCCCCAACGTACAACCTGGCGAAATATCTTACTGGCATCATCTCACCTCTGGTAGGAACCTGTGGACATAACATCAAAAACTCTTCAGAGTTTGTCAAGACTCTTCAAAACGTCCAATTAGATCCAAGTGACATAATGGTGAGTTTCGATGTGGTCTCATTATTCACCAAAGTGCCCCTGAAGGAAACACTTCAGCTCCTGAGTGCGCGCTTCAATGCAAAAATAGTCAACCTCTTCCAACATGTCCTCACAACAACGTACTTCCAATTCCGTGGTGAATTTTACGAGCAGACTGATGGTGTAGCAATGGGTTCTCCTCTCTCACCAGCCATCGCAAATTTTTTCATGGAAGATTTTGAGGAGAGGGCCCTATCGACAGCCAAGATCAAGCCGAAATATTACTTCCGCTATGTTGACGACACCTTCATCGTGTGGCCGCATGGACAAGAGACGCTACCTGCTTTCCTGCAGCACATGAACAGCCTCCATCCCAATATCCAATTTACTATGGAAATGGAAAAAGATGGGTGCCTCCCATTCCTCGACGTCCTTATCCGCAGAAAAGAAGACGGAAGCTTAAGTCACAGAGTATACCGCAAACCAACGCATACGGATCTATATCTCAACGGACTTAGCCACCATCACCCATCTCAACGAAATGCAGTGTTGACTTCACTTTTTCACCGAGCCAAACGCATCGCAGATGAGGAGAGCCTGCCGCAAGAGATAAACCACTTACGAACTACATTCCAACGAAACGGCTATGGGAAGACAGAAATTATGAAGGCCCTTAAAAGGACCTTTCAAGATCAACGCGCAACAAAAGAGTTTTTGGCTCCAGAAGATAATGACAAAGCTAAGCCCATTGCCAAGGCTGCTCTTCCATATGTTTCCACAATCTCGGGGAAATTGTCTCGTATTCTCAGAAAACGCAACATTGAGACAATTCACAAGCCACCAGGAAAACTACGGAGACAACTTGTGAAGGTTAAAGACAGAATGGGACTCAAGACCTCTGGCGTCTACCAAATACCCTGTGAATGTGGAGATAGCTACATTGGGGAAACAGGAAGAACAATTGAAACCAGGATATCAGAACATAAGCGGTGCATTAGACTTGGATACCCGGAAAAATCTGCCGTAGCCGACCACTGTATTAAAAGCAATCACACCATCAAGTTCAATGAAACAAAAATCCTCTGCAAGGCAAAGGGATATTGGGACCGCCTTACAAAGGAAGCTATCGAAATACGAATCACAAATAATAAAATGAATAGGGACGCGGGTTTCAACCTTAGCAAATCGTGGAACCCAATCATAAAAAGAATGGGTAAGCTGAGAGGAGGAGAGGACTCTAAAAAACTGACCAATCACGGACGACCTGACCTCCCCAACGGCGTATATAAGCCCGGCAATACCCAGGTCCATCATTCGCCCTGAAGACGATGGCAGAGAAGGCCATCGAAACGTTGGCAGCAATGGCCATCATCACCCGGCTGATTTCCCGAGAAGATTTCATCAACAGCATTCGCCGGGAAAGAACCAAATCCTTCTTCTATGCAATAAATCTATTCAAGCATGTAAATCAGTTGATACATATCGTTGTGTTCATTTTATTTGTACTGTTATTCCTAAAAAACTAGTGAAGTCCATTAGTTAATCACAAGTGTAATTTGAAATAGGTGCTTTAAAAAATTAATCATTATATCCACTTTCCTCCCCCAGTTAAACATCAGTAATTCACCCCTGCGGTTTCAAAGAAAGATAGATTTCCTCGATGGAGTCTTGTAATTGATTTTAAATCCCACTTTTCTTTGTCGGATCGGCTTAAAATTTTTCATACTTACTTGCTTCTGATTACAATACAATATTCAATGATCAGAAATTTGAAATTTTGTTCCTTTCTCTTCTTATTAATTAACTATATTTCCACATAAAAAACACTTCCAAAACAGGTTTTTATTTTCTCAATAAATGACTTATTTTCTTCTGGAACTTTTGACATGACTTTTGAAAGTTGTCGGAGGAAACGAGTTCAAAGCCAGTCCATTTCGAAGTTTCAATTTCAGTCTTTTTTATATTTCACAATCAGTTATTGATTAAAAAAATATAACCAAAATATTTTTTCATAAACAGAACATACTGTTCTGAAAGGTAAAAAATAAGATTATTACCTCAGTCGGAGAATTAAGCGTTGGAGTCAATCATTATCAGGCTCCCGTACATTCGTTCCTAATAAACTTAATCACCACATACACTATTTTCCCAGTGATGAAAAGATTAATTTATGCTTTTAGTGCATTTTAAACATTTTAGTGAAAGTTTGTATCTTATCTCTTTCATTTTTTTTCTCATTTTTAATACAATGTTAATAGAAAGTTCATAAAAGGCATAAAGCTGTTCAAATATATGCATGCCCATAGTTTGTACGATGGTCCGTGAGAACGAATTGACTTTGAAATTGTTTACCGTTGGTCACATGCAGTAGCGGATCTATGGGTGGGGGGGCTAATAGGGTTATATCCCCCCCTTGTATATCAAATTCACATGAGATAGAATGGTAATTATTTTCCTACCCTCACTACTGCTGGGATTTTAACCCCTTAGCCCCCCCTTGTCCCTAACCTGGATCCGCCACTGGTCGCATGCATATTTTATGCTTAGACGTTAAACTGTAATAAATCTGGTTGCTTTGTTCCAAATATGTGACAGGATGTAAAAAGTAAATGCCATGAGTTTCATTCTTAAATAGAAAATGTTTGTTAACTCTTGGCCGTATATTTTCATTTGCTTATCGATTTAAATTTATTAATATGTTAAGACATTAAAATAATTGCCGAGCTTTGAACTATTTAAAAAAAATTCAAATCGGATGTAACAATAATTGCATAACAAATTATATTATTATTATGCACAGGTTGGCGCAATCTACTAAGCTGATGTTGGCGCTGGCGGTGTGCCTGACCTACCCTCTGCAAATGTACGTTGCCGTGGCGATGACGTGGGGGGGCCTTCAGGAGCGGTTGCCTCGGTTGAAGGCCCAGTGGAAGGGGCCCTTCCAGCCAGAGCACATCTACAGAGTACTACTGGTTGTCTTCACAGGTAAACGCATGAATGCGCATGCATAGGTGAAGCCGATTATACGCCAAACAAATACAAGAAACCATTAAAACCCCGTTATTCATTTCGAAACACCCGGTACTTTTTCAGCATTTGTCTGATTCTAAAGCATAAAAATATTTACAGCCGAGACTGAGATAACATTTCCAAGTGTTAAAAACAAGCAGTGCTGAAGTTGGGAAAAAAATTTAGGCGGTACTCACTAAAAATTCCAACAGCTGAACAAGTATTATACATCCGGCCACGAAGGTATTTTAACCGGTACGCTAATAACGAGTTTGGATTTTAGGGGGTACGCCGTACCGGGCGGCCCAACAACAGCACTGAAAACAAGTAAATGTTGACGTGGGTACACTATATGAAGCTTTTGTAAATTTGAAAAGTATAGCTTAAGTAATAGGAAAAAGTAATTCGTCGAGAAAAAAGCGATCTAGCAGGATTGCTGCGTCTTCTTAAAAGTCAATAAAATCGGCCTAAATTAAACATAGCATAAAGCTACATAAAAATAAATATCGATTCTGGTACAATTTTTGCTAAAAATTTCTCTTTTTCTTTCATATTCATTCCAGCATGCATTGCGCTGGCGGTTCCCGCGCTGGATTCGCTCATGGGTCTCATCGGGGCAGTTTGCATCTCGACGGCTGGACTCCTGTTTCCGGCGATTCTCGAAACCGTTTACCGCTACGAAAACCTTGGAAAGTTCAATTGGATAATGTGGAAAAACATCGTCATCTTCCTGTTCGGAGCCCTCGGGTTTGTGACTGGCGTGTGGACCTCTATCGCTGGGATCGTTTCCTCGTTTTGATTCGAGATTTCTCGCGGGAAACAATCTGATTCGCATCGATAGAAGACGTGTTGGAGCGAGGCGCTGACTGGTGGGATACTTCCGAAGTTCGAGATAAAGTTTGTTTGAGAAGCGCCAGTTTTCAAATACGGAGGAAGATTTCGTTTTGCAGTGTGTTGTTTTACATGAATGTGTTACAAATTAATCGCAATAGTGATTTTGCGGCCGATATTTTCTGTTGAGAGTTGAAAAGGCAGGGTTCGTTTTTATTTATTTCCACAAGAAGACTGTGAAGCAAACAGTATTGTGATTGAGACGTTTAAGCAAGTACTGAGCACCAAAGACTAACTATTTACTTTAAATACCTATATTTATTTATGTAAATGTATGTGGCGGACTGTCGAAATATCTCTCCTAATGAGTGAATCAGGTGTGTGTTATGCTACTGTGAAAATGAGCTCTGAATTTATTTTTTTGGGTTGATATTTTTGTGACTATAGTACAAAAGGAAGTTATTTTTTAGTTCCTAAATATGACTTTTTGTATTATATAAGACTTCTATTTGATAACGAGTAAAACCTATTATTATTAAATACCTTGCCCAAATAAGGACTATTAGTTTGATGATACGATATGGTTTCCTGTAGGAACATGAAAATATCTTATTATTATGAAACTGTGATAGAAAATTCTGCACAATAAACTGGTGTGCAGATAACTTGAACAAACAATCAAAATCTACTTCTTTAATTTTTCGAATTACCACTAATTCAAAAATTAATTAAGTTTCATAGAATCCCTGCACTACCTGCGTATACTTTCCAGAACTTAATGCGTATAACTGAATCCCTGTATCCCCGCCGACACGTTAATATAATTTTGGCATTCCACCCATCCGTTGCACAAATCGGGAAAATATCAGCTATCTCCGAAAAGATTCCGTTCTTGTTCTCAGCCTCCAAATACGTTCCCCCACAACACATTCGTCATCTACTGCGCGGTTTCTTTCTACATTCATTCATGAGCTTATCTAAAGGGGAAAGGACCTGGTCTCTACCCCCCAGTAATGAGGAAAATTAAAATACGTTAGGTACTTACCCAATACATTAGTTAAAATGAATAAGTGCGGAGGCATGGCAACGGCATGCATTTATACTCCTTAATCTAACTACATTTTCATTCATTTTCAGTGTAAGTTATAAGAAAAATTGTAATATTTCCGCTCAATTTATTTGAGCAAACGCGTTTCTTTGCTAGAACAAAATTCTCGCAATTGAGTGAGAAAATGACACTTGAATTAATATTATGGATTTAGTAATCAAAGTGATGGAGAAAAAACATCGTTTCTCTGTGTGTACAGAAATCCCACTTGCACCGACAGAGTGATATCTGTAGATTCTCAGCATCCCATAACGCATAAACTTTGATTTTATTAGATAAGTGAAACATTGCAATATTTAGGGATGTGCGAGTACTCGAAAATTCGAGTTCAGTCGAGTAGTTGGTACTCGACTCGAGTGTTTCGAGTATCATTACGAATGTCCAGTCGTGTGGTTTCGATTACAGAGCTGCCGAGTTCAGTAAGTTCAGAAATTTGCCGATAGAAAGTGGAAACTCATGTAATAATGTCGTCTTTAAAATGCTTTCTAGCCGTTCGACTAAAGCTTCGATTTCCGCTAAAAAGAAACAAAATTTCGTCTATAAAACTAAAGCTATATTCTATATTTCTTTCGCTTCGTCCATATAATTTCCAAGGAGATTCAAGATTCATAACAATCGTTCATTTAATTTTTAATAAAAACTTCCAAGGTTCTCAAATCTTGCAATTTTTTCTAGAAAGTACCAGTCCAGCCACACAAGCGTGTAGCGAAAGGCAATTTTCTGCAGGCAGTAATACTGTAACATGGAGACGTGAAAATCTGCAGCCTGAACATAAATAACAAATGGGTTTTCTGCATGATAATTTGAAAGTATAAAATATTACATGACTAATTAACGAATTTAATCTTCATTACAACTTTGCAAATGTCTTTGCTCAGGGCTCTTCCGTGCAGTCTGGATACGTATATTAATTAAAGTTTCTACATATCGCCAGATGTTTATTAATTTCCATTGTTCTATGGAACCCTTTAATACACTTTAATTTTCATTCATCTCCTGATGCTAGCACAATTACCATCAACGTCCCTCATTTTATTTTGCTTTTTACATCATGCTAAGCATAGAAAATTCACAAAGGGGATAGGAAAAATGAGAATATGTTGGAACATGCGTTGTTTTACCTTCTGGTCCAGAAATTACCATACTCGACTCGATACTCGCGAGTAGTTTTCAACTTGAAACCCGACTCGAGATTAAAAAATTTACTACTCACACATCCCTAGCAATATTTCTACTGAATGCTTTTGAGCACGACGCGTTTAGATGTTACCGCAATATTCTTAAGTGTTGTTGAAACAACGAAGCGTGACGTACTCCAATAAATTCGGTGTAAATAGTACGATGTTGCTGACTGAATAGGAGATAATTAGCTGTACGGCCTTGACATGTAAATGTTAAATAAAATGTTCCAATAGCCGAAACGAGTTACACTTATCCGATTTACACTGACCCGGAATTTTCTGCGATGGTTTGTGTAATGGCTGGAGGGACCAAACACAGCCTCTCAACCCGTAAGCCTTTGCGCTCACTCACTCATACACAATCACACGGAGACACCAAAACGCACAGGCTACCGGGAAGAAAGAAACTACCGGGAGAAAAAGCTCAAGAAGAGTGGGTCAAGTGTATAACAGGAAAATGATATGCGTAGAGCGCTATTTCGGCCTCCACGAGGCCCTTTTCAACGCGGGAAAGATATCTTCACGACAACACAATGCTGAAGTGATTCATCACCGGGTCAGTATAAAACGGATCAGTATAACTCGTTACGGCTTTTGGGGTATTTTATTTAACATTTAGTGCAATTTTTCCTTAAACTACTGTTACTAACTTCCACCAATTGGTGCCGCATATCATACAACGAATATCAACGAATAAATATACCATGAGATATCCTCATCAAAAAATGCACTACATATTCTGACCTGTAATTTCATCTTAACAGTCCCCCTACCACAATTCATGAGCGATGTCTAAGCAATGTTTGCTTAGATACGCGAAAGAGATTAAAGGTAAACAAAGCGCAAGGGCCAATATTGACTTTTGACGAATAATTATTAGGTGTCCAAAGAAGCACGATCGCCTCTCGTCATAGGTGTTGTGTTTTGCATTAAGATCATGGTAGTTTTTAGTGTTTCTGATGGTTAATGGTTGGAAAAAAAGATCGTTATTCCCTCGAGGGAGGAAATTTATAAGGGAGGGTTACACCCCGCCCCCACGAAATGACGATTTATACACATCACAGCATCCGCGTCTGATTGAATAGAAGACGGATAATCATGATCCACTGAACTAGTTATGTACTATAGCTCCTGACTTTTATATACTATCTATATTGTTTCACACCCTTGATTTTAAAGATGAAAATCCTAAATAAAGTGATTGTTTAACATTACTATTTTCCTGGCAGAAGGACGCACGAATTAGGATTTCGTAGTTGCCAAGGAAAAAACGATGATAGGTTGTTATTGATTTTGACGAAAAATAGAAGACAAGGCATTCCATAATTTCTTTACCTACGTCAAAAGATTTTGAGGGAAAAATAAAGAAAGAAAGTAAATGAACTGTAATTATTGGTCAGAAAATTAATTCTATTAGGATAAATTGAAAGTGAGTTAAAACATCATTTACAAGATTCCATCGAAGAAACAAACAGACCAAGGGCATCAAGAAAAACGATGTAAAAATCGACAACATGGAAATTCGCGCAATTCCTAGTGCGAATAATTGGTGATCGAAAAAGCAATTACCAATTATCGAGATGAATAATGGAACTGTATGTTGAAATAATCTGTAATGTGGGCTAAAAACCTACTTCTGCGACTTCTGCACAAAGTGCACTTTTATCACAACGTTTATGCAACCTTATTAAGACAGAGTTAGTAATGGATGTTGCCTTTCTGTCCAATTATTAAGATAAATTGCTATATTTTGACCAGAGACTCTTACCATCTCAATAAAGTGAGGAAAACGTAGTGTTGACACTAACACCTTATTTCAACGTAAGCGGTCACTTGGTTTCGCACGGAACCTCAACCTTCCTTATCCATGCAGCGTCGACGACTTTCAGAGATTGGCCAAGTGCAAACAAATAATGATTTTTTCTAATGTCGCATCCTATAATTTATGTAATTCTTTACTAACTTTCATGATAATCGTCATTACACGTAGTTTACGTATGCTCAAAAGACAGCCACCTTCATATCTAAAATTATATCAATATTTTCATTCAATATCAGTGATTACAATTTTAACAATCCGTTCCCTCATTGGTGCGAAGAGTAGATTAATGACGGACATGACTGAGTCTAGTTGCATGAACGCACAATGTGGAGATTAACGTAACTCAGAATAGAAAGTGCCCATACAAAGATTTTTGTTTGGTTTGATATTATGAAAGAGTCATATGATACATTTTTACAAACAAAATTTACCACAAAAAAGAAATAAAGAGACCACTTTTTCCGTGAAATATTATTTCTTGTACTAAACTAGCAAAATTCATACAATTCACTGAAGAAAATAATCAACTTCTGGGATCAAAAACTTAATTATGAGCAGCGGATTTTCGATTAATTTAGTTTCTTCCCGGGAGTAAAGTTTCGTCCCGGGTTGAAACAAAACTCCTTGGTGATTTAAAATTTCGTGTGGGATCGAAACTAAACCCAGGCCTTTTCGTTTCGATCCTTTGCCAATACTGGTTGTAGGTCGACGATTCGTCGGGAAAGTCTCCCAGCGAGACGTCGGACTACAACATGTAGACCCTAAACCGGTTGTAAACTCGAGAATAATTCATTCAAATATTATTATGATGATAAAAAAAATTTTATGAAATATAGACGCAGGGAAAAGGTCCAGCTTTCAAATATTAGGTTTATAAGGGGCAAGAAAGAATCGGAGAGCCTCTTAAAACGCGAGAAACGACTGATAACGTCTTAGCACCTCACCGCTAACTTCATTAGGTAGTCCAAATTCAATTGTTCTGTAACTGTGTAAGGCTTTACCCAACGGATTGAAGTATATCAAGTTTTGTTGTTATTGACTCCAAAGGCAAGGAAATTCTACTTCATAAACTTGATTGTGATATTTCTTGATTGAAGCTTTCGCGGCTCATGATGATTAAAAATAAGTCACATACGGATGTATGCCGCGTGTCGTAATGGAGATAGCCCCGACGTTTCGCGACCGACTGCTGGTCACTTTTTCAAGGGAATAAGTCACATACGATTAAAAATAAGTCACATACGGGTGTATGCCGCGTGTCGTGATGGAGATAGCCCCGACGTTTCGCGACCGACTGCTGGTCACTTTTTCAAGGGAATAAGTCACATACGATTAAAAATAAGTCACATACGGGTGTATGCCGCGTGTCGTGATGGAGATAGCCCCGACGTTTCGCGACCGACTGCTGGTCACTTTTTCAAGGGAATAAGTCACATACGATTAAAAATAAGTCACATACGGGTGTATGCCGCGTGTCGTAATGGAGATAGCCCCGACGTTTCGCGACCGACTGCTGGTCACTTTTTCAAGGGAATAAGTCACATACGATTAAAAATAAGTCACATACGGGTGTATGCCGCGTGTCGTGATGGAGATAGCCCCGACGTTTCGCGACCGACTGCTGGTCACTTTTTCAAGGGAATAAGTCACATACGATTAAAAATAATTCACATACGGGTGTATGCCGCGTGTCGTGATGGAGATAGCCCCGACGTTTCGCGACCGACTGCTGGTCACTTTTTCAAGGGAATAAGTCACATACGATTAAAAATAAGTCACATACGGGTGTATGCCGCGTGTCGTGATGGAGATAGCCCCGACGTTTCGCGACCGACTGCTGGTCACTTTTTCAAGGGAATAGTATATTGTGATATGCTTTATTTGTAACCCATACGGAAAAAATATTTGTTAATAACTATCGTAAATGTGTGACAGGGAGTATTTTTGTTAAACATGTTTAAACTTTGTTGCATATAATAATGCACTTTGGGTAAACTATCATCGGGATTCCCACCGGGTTAAATTCTCCATTTTAATCAACGTTTCAAGAAACCAAAAACAAATAAAACAACATTCAGCACCCCTGTGGATGAGCCCCGAGCACGAGCTCGAAACGTTGGATAAAATGGAGAATTTAACCCGGTGGGAATTCCGAAAAAATTTTACCCACATTTTTCGCCCTTAAAGCATTTAGTCTTATTTCATCAATAATGCACTTTTATTTGACTAAGCTTTCTTGATGAAGTTTTCCTGGATACCTAACAATTACTTACACTACTTATTTTTTACAGAGCGCGACCCGGGTTTCCATGAATTAAAAAATCATAATTTACGCCTGAAGATGATTCATCAAAACCCGGGTCAATCTCTGTAAAAAAAGAAGCGGGTTAAGTTACTGTGTGATATCCAAGAAAACTTATAGTGGAATATCTCAAAGTTAATCAAGAGTTAATGAATTTTCTTGCTGAAATCTACCGAAGCAATCTCCCTTTAATCACTTCCATAATATAGAGCTTTCCGCCACGATCATCGAATCCGATACATACTCAACCCATCCTCTCCCCCTCTCGACCTACAGCCATTATCTCCCCACGTGACAGGGATCGAAAGACAATAGATTCCCTTTGAGGAGAGCTCTCAAGATTATTCGCAGCGGGTCGCGGACGCGTGGACCAGCTGCCTACGATCTGTTCCACCGAAGGGAGTATAAGGCGCTGGGAGAATGGCACAAAGGTAAGAGTTGCGATCATATACATTCATCGTTTTAGGAAGCCTCAACTGAACAGCATCGCCAAATAATGTATATTGCTTCTGTTTACTATCATCATCACTCACAAAATCTCAAGTATTTTCATCAGTTCCTTGTAATGATTTTTAACTCTTTTTCATTGGACGTAAACATTTTAATTTTTATCTTACTCTTTATTCCAATTTCCGATTTGAATATGATTCCCACTACCTAGTTAACTCGATCTAGTTTTAACTCAATCGTCTGTATTTATCCCTGGTCCAGAGGAAGAAGGGGCCGGATTGTGGCCTCATCTGGGCCAGGTAAAAGAAATAATCAAAATAATAATCAAATCAAAATCAAACCATGCACCCTACGATCCTTTCATCGCCACCACCACCCCTTATGGAAAAATACCTCACGAAGTTCCATACGATAAAAGTAATAGTGCATACCCACATTAATGCTAATACCTGCGTACTACCCCAAGAGCCATCTCAATAAATGTGTAGCGGAAGGTGTTAGGACATCAGCAGTTTACCTTTATACCTAGTACGTGTGTACTAAATAATTACAGTGTACGTTGGTAGTGATTTGACACTAGCATTTTTGAAGCTCTTTATATTTCGTGGACAAAATTAATTACTATACCTATCGGTTTCGCAAATAATCTCTCTTATATTGAAATAAGGGGTAGTGGCACTTTTCCACAGCTGTTTGAATGCGTACGACGCGTTTCGGCTAACAGAGCCATAATCTGGCACAAGATACCACACTGCATGAGGAAATCGTATTAAAATACACTTGAGGAAGAGGTGGGGAGGATTCTACAAGTATGTGGAAGTTGGGAAACAAATGCACAGTGGGTATACAATGAGTACAGACAACTTAAGAGATTCGGAAAAATCTGGAGTGGATGCAAATACTTATTCCATATGATGGCTCTGTTAGCCGAAACGCAATTGAAATAATTGTGTAAAAGTACATCTACATTTTACATTGAACTTCCGCTATATTACTTCCGTAGAATCTCCCTTGTTTTAGGATTTATATAGCATCTGGATATACACTGCGGCTATAAGATGATGTACTCTAATTCTCTCTGAAAGATATCTGTTCTTAGTTCTCAAACAATTCAATAGCCAGCGTGGAAAGGTATTTTATATGTATTTTCTTGGTCTTTATGATGGAGATATTCCGCCACGATGATAGTATACTGTTGATTAGAAAAATACGTTGTTACTACTCTAGCCAAATAGATCACTGCGGTGACGGGAGTAAAAGTTCTTCTGGCCTTAAAACTACGAGAGTAGTTAATGGAGGTAATAGATGAGTTTTCTGGCTAATTGTACAGGAATCTTATCAAAGGTTTTCCAATTAGTATGCTGCCGGACTTACGTCGGAAGACTTTCTCCGCGTCACGATGTTGACAAATAAGCCCAAAACACTTCACAGTGACGTCACAAATAGGTATATAACGTTTTAGGAAGTGATTTGGTTCGGATTGAATGCAGCGGTAGGCCAACTACTTGATTTTCATTTTCTCAACGATGTTATGACACAACTATTTTATCTGTTGTTAGTAAACGTATGAAGTAAAATGTTTCTGCTGTTCAGTTGAGGCTCAAAACACCTAAGTTTTTTTATTTTACTTATCATTGATAGTATTATTGAGTCAGCCACGAATATTAGATAGTTTCTGTGCATCGGTAACGAATTAGAGAAATATGGATTCGATGGACGGGTGGTGAAAAACTTATTTATTTTGATAGATAGAAAATATTTAGTAGAAGTAAGACTTTTTCGCAGTTACCTAAAAATATAAGGTATGCACGCACTTTTTTGGCGGAAGGACGGAAACATTTTAGCAATATTAAAAACATTCATTAAACTCTTCCCGGTGCAGTGAAAAGTGCATATTAATGGCAGAATACTTAATCCATGGAAGAACTTCTGAATTATTTTAGAGTTTTTAGTATACAATCGACTGAATTATTTCCCCGGAAATCATATTAAATGCCGTAGGATATCATCAAAAGGAAGAATTTTCTTAATTACCCCGGTGATTTTTTAGGATGTCTGGCCCTAAGGACAGTGAATAGTGGATAGTAGTTATAAATGAAAGTTTTTTTTCACTTTGATTTAAAACTGCAATACGTTCCACAACATCTCGCCAAACACCGTTGAATACAGTGGATAGTAGATTAGGTCCAGGAGTGTTATTATGTAAAACTGTTGAAACAAATATATCGAAGTAAATATTTGGATTTTGAACGTTCTGTTGTTTTGAAGAATCGTTTACTAGCACCATGTTTGCTTTTGGTTACTATTTATCGTCTCTGTATACTATTTAGTGGAGATATAGCTCCCGTCAATGGGACGTGGATGACAGATATTTCATCACATTTATGAACGACCCAATTAAGCAGAAAAACTTAGGCAGTTGCGGGCTTTTTCAAGCGAAACACTGGCCTAAAACCTCAAGATATAAGAAAAATCGAGGTAACCTATAAATGTTTTTTTATTCATTCCCAAAAATGGCTTTTTGTACCTTCTGCATTTTCATCTTCAATTGAAATATTACTTTAAGCGATGCCGTGGAAAAAAGCCGCTTTTATATTGTCAGGCTAAGCGTTTTCGAAGCATGAAAAGTAGAGTTAACTCTAAATCTTTCAGTTTGGGTTACAGGTTTAACTAACCATTACTATATGTTTCTGTGTGCCCACCCTAGGGCAAGAAAAAGTTTAATTTAATCATAAAATACGTATAATATAATGTATGGCGAATGACTGCTTAAGAAGTCAAGAAATTTGTTTTTGCAGGAAGAAGATTTTATGACATAATTGTCCGGTTATAAGTCTTTTATACATGAAATTAGCGAAATAATAGATTCGCCATTGAAAATGAACTCAAAATTTACGCCCGGACTGGAAGTGTATGCTCATTGGTCATTTAGAATCAATCAACGTATTTTGACTTGAATTACTGTATCAATTGCCAAGAAATTCATAAAAGCGTCAACACATTTAACTCGTTATCTAAATCACTAATAATTGACCTTCGTTTCCAAACTCTTCCACCAAACCGTTTGCCTTAGCAAAGCCCTTCTTTTCAAAACTCTTGACTATATTCATCCGTAAACACATCAGTTTATTTATCGCATGCATTCTGACTAGCTATGATCCGATATTTCGAATTCCCGCATTCTGTAATGTCCTAGCGCCACCGCGAAACTCCCAAAAATATTTCAAGGAATGCTGCTAATTAGCAACCAAAAAAATCAAAGACAACTTGTTTCTGAGAATAAAAAAAAAACAAAGAATGACCCCCAGTATATTTCATCATTTTAATCTTAAGATATTTCATAAATTCCTTGGGCAAAGTGGTGAGAGATATTACTCCATACGTTTCACAACGGGATAAAACGATGGAGAAATTTTGATAGCACAGGAGATGAGATAGCCTTCAATACGTCTCATTCACAAGCTGTATAATGGCCGTTTAATGAGAAGCATGGAAGCTGGATGTTTTTTCAATCTGTGGAGAATTCGTTTCAGAATTAGAACATGGGCAATTTTCCGCTTCGCGTTCATGCGCTTGCGCATTCATTCTGGCAATTCACGGCTTCAAACTATGCATCTAAACCCTCCGTTGGACGCGTGGCGTCTATCAGACGTCGAGTCATTTTCTTTTCTTTACCCGCATCGTGTTTTCAAAGTTAGGAAACTGTCCTTACTTGTATATTATTATTTTATGCTTCTGAATTAGTCACCAATATGATTTTATGCTTCGCCTCATTCCTGGCATTAATACGAATATTTTGTTTCTTTCGGCGTCTGGTAGACGCCAGGCGACAACCTGAGGTATAGTACGTTATATGCTATCTCCCCGCGCGATATTCATTGTAAAGTTTTTAAATGCGTTTAATAACTTGAAAAAACATTATTAATAACTATTAGAAGCATTAAATTTGTGTAACGCGACTATTTGCTACACATTTATGATTGTAATCAATATGTCACATGAATGACACTATTATTGCTGCGAAAAAAAAACGTGTATTAAGTATTTTATTAATATGAATATCTCCATTATTATAATACGCATATATTTGATGCCCATGCATGAAATTAAATATTATATATGAATAACATTTCGCAGTTAAAACTGTTATTTCTACCGACATGTATTCACTTTAACCAATACTAAATAGCGCCAGTAAGACACCGCACGACAAATATCATTCCAAAATGTGACGCGTCTGACGTAAGGTTAAAATGCATTGTCGCACGGGCATTAAGTTGTGAAATTATGTACCTACCTCGAGTAAAACGGTATTAAAAACTATGCTCACAGCATGAAATAGTAATTTCTTTATGTGAAAACTATTGGCTCAAAATTAATGTATATCTACTTCTACCACCAACCGCAAGTAATTCATTTTTTAAGATTAAAAAATGCTATAGTATAATCACAGACGCACAGGAGAAACTCTAAAATGAAATATATATTTCTCAATGCGATGGTGAATCTGAGAATAAAAAGCATACAATGACCACAATGCATCTCGTCATTTCAATCCAAGATATATCAGTGATTCCTAGGACAAAATGGTGAGTTATATAACTCCATACGTTTCAAAACGGTATAAAACAATGGAAAATTTTTGATTGTGTAGTGAATTGATATTCATCATATAAATATTGCTGTAGCAAGTAACTTATATTACGTCTACTGCTCCATCGGAGTCGTGACGCAAATAACAGGTAGGCATGCCATTTCCATGAATGTTGATTTATTTTAATAATCAATTTAAATAATTTATATATGTATATATAGATAATCAAAAATTTTCCAAAACCTAAATAACAGTCGCCAAAGAGCTACCACGATAGTTTGATCTTCATGAGCAACCTCCAGAAAATGAATTCCTCTTTGATACCTTTGGGGAGCCTGATATAAAAAATTTGACTGATTAGGGGAATGTATGCAGTTGCAACACCTTCGTATCGGACATCAGTTACACATTCATTTTCCCCTGATTGCTAGTCTTTCAAGCGTAACGACATTAGCTAAGACTTGAGTTCTGAGAATTTTATATTATCATCTTGCATTGCTTAAAGATGATGAGATCTTACGCTCTATCGTTATAGATTTGCTCTGGAGTGTCGTTCTGTTGGTTTGCTTGCACCTTAAACATCAAAGCCACGGACTTTTCACAAATTATAGAATTTCTTCGAGAAAAAAATTACTCGAGACTAAAAATTGTTTCATGGATTCGTTTATGAAGTTTTTATCACGAAAGTTAAGAATTTAGTGAGCAAGATACTGACAGTCTCCATTAGAAATTGCCAATTTTTCGATGAACTTAAAATAATGATTCTAGAGAGGAAAAAAATTGTAGCAAAAGGACCGAGAGATGTGAATATTTCATGAAGTCTAAACATTTTTCTATGCATTTTCCCCCTTATGGTTGCATTGATTCGTGTATTTATTTCCTAAGCTTTATTCATTCCAGAGTTATTGAGAGAATTGTATATGTATTTTTGCTTTCATAACTTTTGATGGAAGCTAGGGAGAACAAAAATACTCAGTTGAAATACCATAATTTCATAATTAATCAGACCTGTGCTTGAAATTTAACTCGGCATCCAGATAATATTTGATCATATTATACCACTCACCTACTTCTTGCTAAAGAAGTGAGAATAATTTTGCACGAGCCACAATCATTTTCAAACCATCGACTAAAATGTCGTCAAATATCGTCAATTTCTAGGTATGTCAGTCATGACCTGGGTCGATGATCCTAAATTTTTTTTTCGATTACACGTAATTACTCTGATTTTTATGAACTGAAATGCTTTAACGCTACTCCACAGACCATTAATCCAAGTCGTACTGGTTGGTCCGAAAATCAGGTTTTTGACCATCTGCGGGTGGGTGAATGTGTGTGTGACTGGTTATTGTGTACGTGCGTATCTACAAACCACTGGACATCCTTAGCAGGCCTTTCCATGTGAATATTCCCGGTTTTTTTTAATAAAAAGCCTTAGTTGAGGTCCCTACAGCCCTCACAAAGGATCTTGTTTTAGATGTTTGCGTGAGTGAATGTGTGCGTGTGTGAATTTGGCTATTCCGGTTGAGAGGCTGGAGTTTAGTCCCGTTGGTTAATATCTCCCCTTCCCGCACACCAACACATTGAAAAGTTTTCTTGCTAGGTGGATGAGCTTTGGGAGATATTTATACGGCCATTTTAGTTTTTTTTGCCCTTTTGCGACAGGTTTTTGAAACGATAAAACCCTCTCGGTTTCAGACAAAACCGTGGCCAAACTTTTTATACAAGAAGGGGGTTTGAAATCTTGTACCAACCAGATTCGTAATTCCATGCTCTTATAATAATTATGTCTCCAATTGTCACAGGCTCTCATAATTCAGATCCTTTTATTGTATATAGACAGCGCATATCAGAATGACCTGATACTTGAGTTATACCCAGAAGGGACTCGAACTCGCGGCAATTGGTTTGGAAGGATAGGAAGGATAACCCCGCCGCCACTGAGGCAAAAACATTATTAATAATATTGTGATAATTAAGATTATTAATATAAAAAGATTACAATATAGATTTTTAACCTAAATGAAAACCGTCAAACGACTAATCAAAATAAAATCTTAATACAGGCTAAAAACCAATAAAATACCAATCAAAATCATAGTCAAATTACTTGATGGAAGAAACAAATATGCATATTTAATAACCTTGATCCTTTATTTCACAATTGATAATAGTCCCAAATGTGTTTAATCCAATAGTGTATACGTTTACCGAGTCATTGGTCATTTGATCAAGTAAAATGCATTTAAAAGTGTTTAAAGATTGATTTTAACTAATCTTCTAGCATGAATACGGTTTTTATAAGCTCACCTTAATTTTTCCCATTTGAAGACGATTCCGTACCCAAACGATATTTACTCCGATGAACTTGTGGAAAAATACTGGTCAGATTGCTTTAAAAACATGCCCCTCTTTTATATAAGTAGGTAAACTACCGGCTCATGATGCTGGAAAATTTCTAGTTCAATGTCTGTCGCTTTATTTGCGCGGAAGTCTATGAGGTAACACAAACAGAGATAGGAGAATTCCTGTCTATCTTTCCGCAAGGTGAAGCCAATTATTTGTCTTCGGACCGCAAGGAAGTAGGTGCGTCCACTGCGTTGTATGTCCACGCTTTGATTTCGTAAACAAGCCCGTTTTTTTCTTCACCGGAACTCTTTATCGCGTCAGAGGCGTGTTGATTGGAAATGTGGTACTTATCGGTTAACGCCGTACGTTTTTAAAAGATACTTTCAATGAGAATTTTGAAGGAAAAATTATCGAGCATAATTATTTGGCCTGCTTAGGAGTTTTTGTGTCATATATGGTACACTACAGTGGCGTAATTAGGAGGGAGCGGAGTAACTAGGGGGGGGAGCGACCTCCCCAGGTAACAGGGGGTCAGGGAAAATTTTGAAAAAAAATTGATAAAAACACTTCTCAATTTATTTGCAATTTTTCTATGATCGGAAAATACATTATTTTTTTGTAGTATAGATTACATATGGGCATTAAAAGAAAACGCCGGAGCGAACGAACGCTGCGTTGCCACGTCTTGCGCGCGCAACTACGCTTCCTAGTGACCGGCACTGGCCCGGCGTGGCCCCGTTTGGCAACATGACATTACTAGTAGTTATTTAAATTCATAAACATCAATATTTTTATAGATTATGCATCACGGAAAAACTGCAAATAAATTAAGAAGTGTTTCTATCAATTTAATTTTTTCTTTCGGGGTAAACCGTAGGACTAGATAATGTTCAAATATTTTCGTTATTTTCCAACAAAACATGCGTTTTAAAAGTACGCAAAAGTCATTTTATTTATTAACACTGATGATGATGAACATAAATGAATTTTTGCAACTTATTGTGGAAGATGTATGTTGTAGACGCAGTAGTTTTCCCAAGGTTGAGTTACAAAGTTCATGAAGTTGACAAAACGCCTAATTTTGTGGTGCGCGGAGTCATTTATCGCACTCGCGTGTCTACATTTTTGAATTTTTTTAAAAAACAAAAAATAAATCAGAATTAAGAATAAAATTTACTTTAAAATTTCGTATTGTTTTATTATAATGGCATGCACAGAAGTCCAGATATAAATTTGCAAAGTACAGAGGAACATCATTTTGACGCCGACAGTAAGTCTAACTCGCGCTGCGGGAAAAATAAAAATTAAACTACAGAAAAATAGCAATCCATAAATCCCTCATTAAACATGAAAAATGTAGTTTTAAAATACAGAGTTCGTTTCGTTTTTAAGGCCAAATCTCACAAAATGCAAGGGCATATTTCATGATATTTCATCAATTAGGCTGGTATTAATATGCATGGCTGCTATTATTCAAAGTACCAAATACCAAGGTGTTACTTATTCTCATAGCACTCTCTATGGTCGAAAAAATGTAAATGTTGGCAAATATTTTTGAACCTTAAACAATTGTGGAATTTACAGCGCGCGTCTACTCCTAATTTTTGCTTAATTCTCATTATTTAGTGTGATAAATAGAAATCACTTCAAAATAAAAATTAGAACATCAAATAGTTATTATTGTCCAAATTATAAACAACCAAAAATTGAGTGTTTCGCCCTTGCTCGCCACATAAGCCATTTTTGGCGTTTTTTTACACACGGCTGTTACTTATCAGTTAGCTAAGAAAGATAAAACTATCATATCTGCTCGTGGCAGGTTACTCGGGAATTTCACCGGGTCAGCTTCTCTAACTCCATATCGGCCGACGCACAGTGGAAACACACCCGAAAAAGTTGGCCGAAACCTCAAAAACGATGTTTTTAAGCGAGGAAGTTGAAACTTCGCATATATATTTAAAAATAAATTATGCATAAATTTCTAGATTATATCTTTCCTGTGTCTTCACGTTAACAATATATTTTAGGTCAAATCTAAACAAAATTAGCGTCCACCCACCCAAGCGACCACCGTCGATTTTTTATGAGAACAGCCAAATTTGTCCTCGTGCAGTGGTTTTATTAATAGTTTTATTGACAAAACTGTTAAACCATCTTAGTTATTACTTCTTTTTCTTACACTTGGAGGGTTTTTAAAGATTTTTTTCATCATTTATCATATATATATTACAAAATGGCGGAGCCTTTTTTCAGTCATTTTTTATATAAACGTAGAAAAAAGTAGATACTTCCGCCCGCTTCCTCCAAGTTACTTATACCACGTCGTCGTCGAACCTTCTACATTGTGAATGTAAAGTAAAATCTTGCACCAACCTGAAACCCCAAATTTTACATCGTTTCTTCGAGCGCGCGGTCGACGCCGGTTCTGGGCAGCGGCGGCGGAGAGTACGGCGACGCGGCAAGCGTGTGGATGCGACATGGCCACATTCACTTTTATACCTGGATAATAGATTTAATAGTGATAGAAAATAATCATCAGAGTGTAAAATTAATAAATATTGCTGCCAATAACTCTTATTATGCCATCGCAGAGCACTGCAATAGGCTTCTTCCTTTGAGTACATTCCATATATTACTACGGAGAATGGACTTACATCGTGTGCTTAACGTAGTGAAATGGACTATTATATTAACAAACTCTCTTTATAGGCTTCTCTTCCAAGCCCAAAAAAATCGTTTTTGAGGTTTCGGCCAGCTTTTTTTCTATTCTAGCCCACTGTGCGACGTTTCGATGCACGAGTTGTCCATCGTCATCAGGGCATGTCGAATCTTGGAAATCGTTGGATTCGACATGCCCTGATGACGATTGACAAGTCGTACATCGAAACGTCGGCCGAGATGAAGTTGGTGGACCTGACCCGGTGGAATTCCCGAGCGAACTTCCACGATTCTATAAGCCGGGAAAGCGTGCGATCATTCTTATCATATCTGCTGATAGGGTAGTTTCCTTTATCAAAGAAAACGAAAGGCATTGATTGCGATTCGTTACCCACCATTAGTGCATTCATAATATACAAATTATTTGGTTTTAGAATTCCCAGTTTAGACGAATGGCAATGGTCAATTTTAACTGCATTTGAAAAAGGCCAGATTGGCGCCCATGCGATGCCACTCCACGTGACGTCACAGGGACCTAGATGCCATACGAGCAGTCAGGAGTTTTACATCGTCTGAGATTACCAATGCATGCATGAGGCACAGAGCTCAGGGAAACATTTATTAATAATCACCTATTAAAACTGGCTAAGGTCAGAAAGTTTTCTTTGTTTGATAAGGTATTAATAATCCTTATTTAAGCCAAGCGCTACCAGCTAGCAGGGTACTCTGCTACCTGCTAGCATTCTACGTCGTATCAGCGCTCAAAGCCTCGCCCCAGGGTCACCACACTTGCGGCAACGGGAACCAGAACGACGCGACGTCACACGGAGCCGTCGCGTTTTCGCGCGCTTGAAATTTTTCCCTTTTCAATTAATCTCGAAAAATAGATATCGTCATTTAAAAATCTGATAGCGTGAAATGAGTACTCCAGGAGTAATAATCTTTCGATGTAGGTGCCTAATAAAAAAATAATAGGAAACCACCCTATTACTCTTCTAATTTTATCACAACTCGTGTACACAATATTTACGAAGATGAACCCGCATTTTTCACGTGTGTCTGCTTGATTTTGAATGAAACACCTATGCCACAATATAACTGATAACTTCAGGCTTGACTTTGTGAAACCTCTCCATATTGGAAATAATGGAGTGAAACTTTGTCAGGTTCGCCATTATATTAATATGGGCACGACCCGGGTTTCGTGACGTAGTTACATCTTCTGGTGACTAATCTAAAGATGTAACAACTAAGTTACGAAATCCGGGTCGTGCCCATATTAATATAATAGTGAACCTGACCAAGTTTTACTACATTAATCCCATGCCTTAATTCTAATTTAATGCAAAATCTTACATTTCCTCTCTGAACGTGTGAAATGTTAGATATCCACATGGATTTAGCTATTAACACTTAACATATGTATTCCATTGCCAATTCTTTGATTTCACTATCTCCCATGGCACCTTGAGCGCTCGTAGATAGAGGCTAATGCATGGCGTCATCAATTTTTCACAGATACGCCGTTTCCTTCTTATCGGATCTTTACCGATAAAGTAGCATTTTTGGATACAATATACTTGATTTCCAATGGTGATGGAATCTAGGTCACCTCTCAGAGCTAAGTCTGAAGGTCCCTCATGAGTGCATATTGAAAAATATTGTCAATGTATTGCAAATAGAATTTCAATACAATTTTTAAATTCCGATATTTTTCGACATTATAAGCGTACAAGTCACGTATTTAGCATAAATTTCTTTCCATTAAAAGTTAAACAGCTTCATTCCTCTCTTTTCCTCCATGTCCAGATTCATATCACCAAATTTTAATGATGGTTTTTTTCACAAAGTATTTAAAATAATCTTTTTATTAATTTAATTCAATTATTTATTTAAATCAATTTTCCTGCATAAGTATTTCGCCTGTTTCTTGCAGACTCCCCGAGTTTGCCTAAAACCACATGTTTTCTATGATATTCTGGAGTATATGGAATCAGTTTTAGTTAAAATTTTTACCGTATTAGTTTCGCTACTTTCCCGTATATGAATATTTTGGGTAAAGCAAGCATGGCAGGAGTTGGAAAGTTTATATTACACGCACGATGTAACTGCGACCTTATAATACATAATTCGGTCCATATTGGTTTGATCTCCCAACCACATTCATCCAAAATACCCTTTTTTGATTCTCAATATGTAATGAGCAATTCTGGAGTATTCTGCGGAACACGGCCCAGCAAAAACCCTCTTTTCTGACAGTAATGCGCTGAAGACGACCGACGACGAAGCACTAATGAGTTTTATTTTCTGAGATTTAAAAGTAAGTAGTAATAATATTTTCCTACGGGTATTTTCAAAGTCATCAGAAGGATAAAAATCGTTGCGCGTAGTAAGTAGGAACGATAGACAGGAATCAAATGAAATGAGTTCGGTTTTACTTGGTGGAATGGAGCAATAATAATGTCTAATAACTTCAATTACTAGCAGCTAAAAATTTTAGTGACTGGAGCTCATTTTTACTTAAAATGACTCCATTCCTTCAAGTTCTTTATTAGTTCTTTAACGTAACGAGTCCCCGAGATTAACGTGTTCGAGACAACTGACAATCAGAGTTGACTTGTGATTTTACAGCCGTCATAGTCCTCATTCAATGCAATAATGTCACTTTATATTCCAATATTTATTTGACAACTTATCCTCGGAAAATATAATATGCCATTATTTTAGCGCGCAGGAATAAGACAAGCATAAACAATTAGACCACATGCCTCTCCAGGTAAGAATAAAGTTCAATAAAGGAAAAAGTGTAACATAACGATTTTACGAAAAAATGGGCTTTTTCTATGACGTTTTATCTACGTCCATTAGAAAAAAACATTTTTTCCCATCACTATGATTACCCTAAACAAACTTAGGAATCAAATGCTGATTGTGAGAAGAAATATACGGCAGCATTTGCTGAAGTCTAATGGACGTGAAGATACATAAGTTTTCTTTACTTTAAACTACAAATGTAATCTCTTCCATGCAATCACTTTAGCGGAATGAAAGACGATAAATAACTGCTTCGAATCCTTCCAACCCACTGAAACAATAAATGGAGGGAAATCCGTCTCAGAAACTATCCACATTGTCGAGCAGAACTCTCAGCCTTGTTACGTAAGTCGATAGCGCAACAAGTAGCCTCGCTCACTTTCAATTACTCTCGAACAATCATGAGTGTACCTCTAAGTGATAAAGTTTGAAGTCATGATTCATCCAGACTTCCAATTCATGAGCTTTGAATTCAGGAGATTAGGATTTAATTTATGATCTCGGTTCAATCAAAACGCACAAAAAACAACAAGCTTCTTCACACATTGCTACCAGGGATGACAACCGAAACTAAAGGAAAGTCAAAACCAGTAAAATTTCGACAGTTTCATTCCCAAGAGCTAAATGTAGAAACGAAACGAAAAAGTATTAAACCCGGGGAGCTAAACTCAGGGTCGAAACGAAATCGGAGTCAAAACTACTTCGGGTCGAAACCAAACTAAACGTCTGGGACGAAACAAAACTCAGATTGTGTTTCGCTCCGGAGGGTCCACGTGTTTCACCTTCGAATGGTTTAGTTTCGACCCATACACCGAGGACGAACAATGGTTGAATGGAGTGAAGGTTCGGCCTACCGCGTCTAGATGCATGGGACACATTATACGCAACGCAGTATTCAGTCGCAATATGACGAAGCTAAATGCTTTAACCTCTCTATATGCTGTCACGAAATGGGTCGAAACCATTCCCTCTTTTCCCCCTCCACTCGACTTCTGGGATAGAAACTTAACTATGAGCAGCGGGATTTCGATTAATTTAGAGTCGTTCCCGGGAGTAAAGTTTCGTCCCGGGTCGCAACTAAACTCCTTGGTGATTTTAATTTCGTGCGGGAGCGAAACTAAACCCAAGCGTCGTACATTCGTTTCCCTCCGGATCGAAACGAAACAATTACGCTCCACTTGCCATCCCTGATTGCTACAAAAGCAACTTTCGGATTTTGATGCCACTGAACAGATGCGTGCAGAGTTCTCGGGTCGCCACCGGGTCAGTAAGTGCGTTCTGCCGACGCGTCGCGACGTTGCGATATCCTTTTCAGCCGAATTACCACACTATTTTCGGAATTGCGGACAAATTAATTTTAAATCTCGTAGCGTAAATATAAGCGTAAATACAAGCGTTTAAAATACGTAGCTTGAATGAAAATGTCGCTACGGTCAATACAAACAGATTCGTAAAGAATTACTTTAAAATATATGCATGGAATTGGTCTATTCTGTGCGCCATAATTTGTTTAAAATGATTAGGCCATCGAAACGCCGGAAAAAATGCAGCTCCTGACCTGGTGGCGATACCGAGAACTCTTCACGCAATCTATTCACCGGGAAAGCACAAAAGTCTTACTACAATAAATAGGTTTCCCTCCGAATGCTAAGCAAACGTTGATTGGTGTTCAACTCCACGTAAGTTGGCGTGGCACTGGACTTGAGAAATTGAGAAGATCGTCAGCTAGTTAACAGCAACTTAAAGCGGGGTAACTCAACTTGGAGTACCAATGCCTTTAGCTAAGTTAAGTATTTTCTGAGGATTCAAGTAAGAAAGATAAGAAAGTTTAAACTAATCATGGAAACTAACGAGAAACCCAAAAGTCGATTTGCCCGTTTGATCCATATAGGGCTGTCCGCAAGGGCGTTCTGTCTCCTTCTCCAGGAGATTGGTCTGAGAAATGAAGCATTCTTCATTTTCATAAAATTTTCAAAACTCTTCTCCTAAACGAATGTATTATAATTTTCAAAAGTATTTTGCACCCATGCTCCAGTCCCCAGATGAATGAATGGGGCCAACATCTATAAACAACCCGCGGGTAGGCACACAAACTGTGGAACCAGACTAATCTCCAGATTATCTCGGTTAACAGTACCAGTCACCTTGGCGTCAAATTATCATATGAATAAATTCAGTCGTCAATTGCAATCTTAAAAGGGGGGTAGGGACTGATAGCAAGATAGACAAACCCCGGATCGCAGCGAGCTGAAAGAGTTTCAAGTGGATAAAATTGCGAAGCGTGACATTTAGCAACATTATTAAAAAATGGTCGGCAACCAATGAAACGGATGTCAATTGCTGTGCAAAATCGTCGTTACCCAGTAACAGTGCGACAAACATGACTAAACTTTCGAAAACAACGGAATTTTTTCTATTATTCAGGAAATCTTACACAATAAGTTCCACCTGACGTTATTGCAATATTTAAATGAGATAAATTGTATTATTTGTTAATATGAAGTTTTTTCCTTATATTAAGTCAGTTTCAAAGATTTCCAACTGATATTGATTGTTTGATTGGTGCGAGCGTGGACACCATGGAGTCAAAAATCTTTATCTCAGATCGGTTATTTCAACTCGTAAACAAGCACTTAATCAACGATTATTATATGTTTATCGGATATTTTTTGAAGAACTCAGCCTGATGTTATTTTAATGAAGACATCTGGGCGCTACCTGTCTTCCATGGCAGTTCATTGCCCATAATTCGAAATAAAACTTCGAAATCCGCAAAGCAGAAGGCGATCGAGAAAAAAAGCTTTCTTCTCGATCAAAAAAAGTTTAAAGCTCTATTTAGCCTCTATTCAGCACACGCACTTTCGACTTTTATTCCACTGGGAAACTAACTAAGACCTTCTGATTGACTCTAGGTATTCCAGCTCTGTCGTATTCCCTTGTCGTCAGCATCGGCGAAATACAGCTCTACCAATGAAGGCCACATTTCTTGTGCATAATGTGCCAACGCTCAAGAGTTTTTTTTTCCCGAATTTTACTCATAAATTCAACCGGTGACTGTAGCACAGGTGCACACAGGCATCTGTAATTGATAACACATATTCTATCGACTAACGTACTCAAAAAGAATTAACTCTACGTGTAATATTTCCTTCAAAATTGCATTCGGAAACTGAATTTTGATACAGTATATTATGGAGATGCTCGCCAATACGATGAGAAATGTGTATTGTGCAACAATATATACATGCATGATTTGGCAAAAATCTCATGATACCATGAAAAACCGAGTAAAATAAAACTCGTGCTCATCAGCAGACTTCCTTTTTTTCTCATGAACAAATGAATATTATTATTGAATCCAAATAAACGTTAGGTACATCAAAATGGCGCCACGGATGGGTAAACTTGATGGATAATGTGTAAATTTCAATAGTATAAGGATTTACTCATCCGTATTATTCGTATTCTAACTTTCCTTTTGTGCATTTATGGATATTGTGCAGGAAGCAAAAATACTTCTTTTATTGCATGTGAGAAAAATATTCGTTTTGATGGCGCTGCCATAAACCTAACTCCTTACAAAAACCAAAATAACTAATTTAATATACAGGCGCTACGCCAATGCTACGCACTAGACATTCAAGTCATCCTCATTAATGAGCCGATAACGTAGCATTAATTGTGTGTGTGAATGCACTATTGATACTGTTCTTGATCCAGATTAGACAATCTTTCAGCTTGAATTGTTTGTGTAGAGCTCGTGAAATAGAGGAAATCCCGTTCAATTCCCGGGAAAATAATTTTATCTTAAAATCTAAGGTATCTTATGAGGGCAGATTTTTACCACCTACGTTTGAATGAAAAACTCAGACGATAGATAAACCAAGGTCGTTTGCAGGAGACACTGGGTAAGACACATTGCAATATTCATTATAAAGAGTAACATTTTTGCCACAGGGCATCCATATTGGAGGTCAGGTCATGGGACGTATCACGCCCACTCCATCAGTTATATTTCGTCTTTTTTTCATTACTGGTCGGATCATACCGGTAATATAGCGATTACCCTGATGAATATCTTTGAATACAGCGCGTGGACCCCAAACATCTATCGCTCTTCATAGCTAAATATTAAAATAAGTTAGATTGGAAAAATGTTTGGAGTACCTAAGCATGTAGCCGGGATTATACCTTGCTATTTGTATAATAATCCAATCCTGACGTCCACAAAATAATAATTATTCTGATAACTGTCTTCTACAAAACCTAACTTTACTATTGGGTCCTTCGATATGATTGCAAAGGGATGCCAAACTCGACCTTCAATTCCTTTCAAATTTAATTTAGGATATTTAGTGACCATTGAGAGCTATGAACAACATAAATGAAATGTTACAGCGATGCGAAACGGAGTCATACTAGGACACCTACAAGCCTTTTTTTGAGAAATTCGAGCATGTTTTCCTATATAAAAAAATAATTTAAGTTCACTTGTAAAATAGCTTCAACGCATAGCCGTACATTGCTGAATAGAGGATAAATAGAGCTTTAAACGTTTTCTGGTTATGCTCAAAGAAAGCTTTTTTCTCGATCGCTTTCTGCTATGCGGATTAAGAAGTTGTATTTCGAATTATGGCCAATGAACTGCTATGGAAGACAGGTAGTGCCTAGGTGTCTTCATTAAAAGAACATCAGGCCGAGTTCTTCAAAAATATCCAGTAAACATATAACAATTGTTGATTAAGTGCTTGTTTACGAGTTGAAATAATCGATCTGAGATAAAGATTTTTGACTTCACCCACTCATCAAATCTCTGCTTGTTCACTACATTAGAAACTAAACGAAAACTTTGGAACACAGATTTTATCGCAGATTTAGCAGAGATTTCCACGAATATTCCTATGTGATAGGACTCTACGTACTGTGACGGAAATATATATTTAAAAATTCTACCAGTGGATTATATCAACTTCTATCATAACTTACAAGAATACGAAAATGGTGGAAAAAACGTATTTTTCATCCTGATTATAATCTTGTATAATAGCCATCTAATCACTGAGACCCTCAACCCTAATCAAAATTATTTTGGATTGGTGATCCAACTACGGAAAATTGGTCAAATGCCTTCTTCGCATATAGGATTTTCATTACAGCTCCATTATTATATTTAAGCAGATTTTATAATTATCATAACGAACACAGAGGGGTGAAGTACGAAAAAAATACGCTCAGATCTTCTTATACCAGGTGTTTCAAAATGAAAAGTTAGGTTTTTAATGCTTTCTTATATTTATCACAATAAACTTATACCTATAAATATTATATCAAATTTAAGAGCAACTCAAACAGCTTTACAAAAAAGCATAAACATATTGAATACGAACACTTTTCGTCAAATGGCACACGTCAAGGCGATATGCGAGTTCTTCGCAAACGTTGATTAGTGTTTCTCGAGTAATTGTTGCAACAGCTGCTTCAATAAAGTAAGCTCGTCGTGGAGGCATGGATGTTCACATTGCCTGCAGGATCACATGAGACAATAATAATGAACGCACGTCGCACATTAATCACAGATTCCGTCTTTCCAAACTTAAATATAAAATTTTCAAAATACGAAAATCTTTCTGTTCGCCAGTCGCCATCTTTTCTACTTGCACATTACAACGAATGGCGGCGGAAGAAATGTGTACACATACGCATTGTTTACAACAAAACTGTTTGAGTCGCTCTTTCATTTGTACTTAAATTTATATCTGTAAGTTAAGCGTAATAAATATTATAAATCGTTTAAACTCCACTATTAATTTGTAAAACGCCCATAACATACGTTTCAATATCTGTAATTAGTAAATAAGAGTACTTAAAATTCTAAAAAAGCCCCTTCATTAGCAGTAACAAGTACAATTATAGTCCCATACCGTAGAAATTTCGTACTTCTTTAAATATTCCAAGAGTTATGCACGAGATTCATCTATAATCTTTTTCTCATGCTGCAACTCATTTTCACTGTATTCAGAGTAGAGTATAGAAAAATGCAATTTACCGGTATTATTCTGCTGAGACAATAGCATAGTTATTTTGGGTAGCCTTATATGTTCTCACGACGCGGCATTTTTGACCTCTGCTTGTAGGCGGAGTAACGGAGGAAGTAACGATTACTTTTCAAAAACATGGAGAAGATTACCAGCAACTCTCGCATTTGTTATAGTAATTACCTAAAAATCCCACCAGAAACACAATTTCATTTACTAAGGTACTTGTCATCTCTCCCTAGGATTCAGTCTTTGGAAGCTTTTATTGTAGGAAGTATTTATGAAAGAGGATGTCTGTTTGTCTGTCCGCTTTGTATTTCCAAACCGTGGTACGGATTGCAACCATAATTAGTTCGTAGGTGCATTTCATGCTCCCAAAGTTTATACAGCAACTTCTGGTTGTGTCCGTTCTTTCAGTCGTTTTCTCATTACAGTTTATTACGTCACGTCATACAACTTCCGTGGTTGGACATCCTGCAGGGTAGGCACACCTCTTGACCGCTTAAAGAGAAAACATAGCTAAAAAAATTCTACACTTAACTATAAATCCTCTCGGAGCAAACGTTCTCGCTGGGATATGCGTTCACACAACGCTTTTGGTCTGCGCAAGTGCAGAGACACAACGGTCAATGTTGTGCAGCGCGATTTAAGCCTATCTCGAGCTTGGTATACGGAAATAGTTTTTTTGCATTGTTTACTGGTACATAGGTATGCCATCATCATACATGCTTTTTTCCTTTACCTAAAAATCCTGCCATTTGACCAAGAATTCCAAGTTTCCCAGTTCTCTGGGTACTATCCTTCCCGAACAACGGCGGGTGGCCTGCTAGTGATGTATAAGAGTGGAATTCGTGCATTTTAAAATTAATCCTTATGCAGCTCGTTCAAAAAAAAACTTAATTGAATTGCTCATATCGATGGATAAGGTCTAACAACACGTACTTCAAAAATAGCAACTTTTCAGGAGAGCAAAAAAAGATTTATATTTTTAATTGTGCAGTGAAATTAAAAACCAAAATTTCATAAAACTTAAAAAAAGAAGCATACATTTGCAAATAAAGAGCTATTTTTTGCTTGAATTTTATTTTAATGTCAGATACCCGTCTCAAACCGGCCAAATTTTGAGATAAGTAAGTGTTTTAAGAACTTAGCCATCGATATGTAGAAAGATATACATTAAGTAGTCAAAATAAGATAAATCGTGCACTAAAAGCTTGGTAGACAAATTTTGGCAACAAACGGAAAAAATGAACTCTTTATTTCCTTATCTCTAGCAAACACAATCGGCAATTAGGCTGACCAATCGATTTTGATTGCCACCCATTTTTTATATTGACTTTGCTCTTATATACCTCCGTGTAGATACAGTGAGGGTATTTTTAGAGCATCGGCTGGAAATCGATACTCATATAATAAATGGCACTACAAGGCACATTTCATAAACCCAGTGGGCAAGTTAAGAAAGCAATTTTCCGTGTAGTATTTTTTTAAATGGCACTATTATTTTATGGATTTCATCGTTTTTGAAAAAAGTATTCATCACAAAATAGTCCCTTAAAATGGAAAAAGGTAATCAATGAAACGATTAAGCAAATTCAGCTTTCTTGGTTAGAGATAAAGTTTATTTGGGATATTATACCAAGCAAAATTTTTGAACGTGAAATATACAGTTGTAGAATTTGCGAAAAAGCTGACGAAATTTCGTTGTAATTTTTTGTCACCTTAAAAAACAAGTTCTCATATCTTAACAGGCCGATTAATGATAGGAATAGACTCTTTGGAGAACTGTTTCAGCCCTATCCAAACGACATAAAGATTGAGAAGACAAGAAGATTCAACAAGAGGTGCCAAAAATTTATCTTTCTAATTTCATTGTTATTTTAAATTTTCGATTTCACTTATCGGGTTCTTTGTGATTAATTTCCATTTATTCAATTTTTTTTGCATAATAACTGTTACTATTTGGCGAATAGAAAACTTGTAACTTGCATAATATAGTAATAATAATAATAACAACTTTAAAGCTCATGTCACATTTTTTCTATTACGGGGTTCACAAAATAATTGTTTTAATCCTTTATGATGTTTATTACGCCTTTTTTCAACTCATAGCATGAATAAATTGAGGTGTCATCCAAAAAGTAAAAACTGTTTCCTCATGAAAATAAACATATCACACCTCTTGTACGCATCCACCATTTCTGAGGTGGTTCAAGGTCCAAGCGTGAATCCGAATGCGAATAATCAGTCACGAATACCTTCGAAAGATCACTGATTACCGTTTCCTTCGAGTGATAACGACATATCCGATCAAAAGTTTTGTTTTCCTGAAGGATGCTACCTTGATTAAAATCTTTGATGCTAAAATTTCAGCGTGTCATTCAACATTTCATTGTTGTCCTTTATCTTTCGATGAGGTCATTGGAGATCATTAACTGAAGCCAAAATTGAAAACAAAAAACAAGCATCAACAGGGAAAAACCTACAGCCTCACGGCCGATATTTGGGGCTTCAACTAATAGTTGTGGACTATTTACAAATTAGATCGTTACCGCAGAAATGACTGACTGATTCATCAACGCCCAGCCCAAATTAACTATGATAGAACCGTAATATTTTGATGATACATCCGTCCCGCGGCGTATAGATAGGCGCAGTAAGAAATGATTTTTGCGAGAAATAATTTCTTTTTTTTTTACTTTGTAGCAGGCGTCGGGGTAGCCTGCTAGCAATGATAAGGCACTGGAGTGGTTTGGACGATGGAAAGGAATTCTAGAAGGCAAGAAAAATCAAATAATTACACTTTACGGTACGGGGAATCGAACCCGGGCCACCCGCTTGGGAGGCGTCCGCGCAACCGCTGAGCTAGCTGGCCTGCTAAAGAGAAGCCAAGATGGAGCGCAATTTATGTCGCCTCCGGGCAAGCGGTGTGGCGGCGAGGCAGGAGGCGCGGCTGCCACAACTTCAACAGTGTTTCCTGGCTTAGTAGGAAAAGTATTGAATTCGGGGCAGGCCTTTTTTTTACACATTCACATTCATCATAAACAGTTATCAATCCAAAGATTGGCTAGGCATAGCTCTACACTCAATTCTCCTATCCAATCTTTCCATGGATTCCTGAAACCGCACATTTTTTTAAAAATTATTATTCGATGCAATTGGTGCGTTGACGAAAAAAATGGTGTATGATCAGAGGAAAAGGTGATGAATGTTAATGATTTTCTGTCCGCGTGCGGAAAATACTGTACAAGAATATCTATAATGAAGATACCATCTGACAAAGTATCTGAGACTAAAGTTGTACTGGACTAACGATGGTCTGAAATCAAGGCAATACCTCGCACACAGATTTCATACCACGTGAAAGTTGTTAAACCAAATGATGCATTGTATGCTGAGCTCACTAATGAGCCATATATGCGCAAAAAATATATATCACTAATTGATTTTTATGGGCTACTGAATGAATGTATTTTATCTTATTTGAGGTTCGTACCTTATTTAGAATGATTTTAAGGGTTTCTGAATACATTTGCTTTGTTTATCTTGAATAGCAGAATTTATTTTGGAATTTTTTGGACAGTGAATATAATTATACCAAAAGGGATTCGCAATAGTCAGTCCGTGACATTTCTGGTCAGTCCACGACGATGCTTTTCAAGAGGGATTGCTCCTCTGTAAAAATCAGTTATTGCAATGGGCTTTGCAGCATTATGAAATTTACATTTGGCGTTCTGAGATGTATCTTACTGTAACTCTGAATCACTCTTCGTTTCAGAGCAAAACTTAAAGGTTTTAATCTGAGCTGAAAGTTCGTTTCCTTTTTGTCAGTCCGTGACCGTGAATTTTAAGCCATATAAGTCCTGTAATTTTCAAAAGACAGCAGTGTATCAACCCAAGTAAAATGTGTCACAATTTTGTAGCCATTTGGAAGTTGAAAAAGTTTAGTACGTAGGACCGTCCGCGCTAGATGTGTTCTTAAAAGTTCAAAAACCCTTCGTAACGGTCAGTCTGTGGCGGGTGGAATCGCCCTTTATGAAAATCCTGTTTACAGTGAGTCCACATTTCACGAACATTTGACTTAGGAACTTTCAGAAATACGAATATACAAAAACTTCAAACGTGCCCGAAATTTCAAATTTGGCGCCTTTTACGCTGGGCTATACAACGCGGTGTAGCTTAGAGGAACTCCCACTTAAGGCAAAAGAAAGTATCAATTGAGTCGTTAAGAAGTCAGGAATCAGCGTTAAGCCTGTTTTTCCTTCCCGCGGGCAGCGACATTATTTCGGCACACGCAACAACAACGACGCAACAGTTCGTTACGTCGCACACTGAGCTGAAATCGAAAGAAGCTGGCCAAAACCTCAAAAACGATATTTTTGAGCTACTTCGCATAAATATTTTCAAATAAATTGTGCATAACAACTCCGATATAATGTCTCCTTTGCCGGCACATTAACAACATATATAGAATTAATGTTGAACAAATTTAGCGAAAAACGACCTCCCTCATTTTTTCTGAAAATAACCAAATTCATCCGAGTGCATTGGTTTTATGAATTACTTTATTGACAAAACTGTTATACCATGTTAATAAACACTTCTTTATCTTCCATTTGGAGGGTTTTTAAAGATTTTTTCATCATTAATCATAGATACATAACAAATTGGCGGAGCCTGTTTTTAACCAGTTTTTCTTAAATGAAGAGAAAAAGTAGATACTTCGATTGAGTTCTGCCAAGTGACACATACCATGTCGTGAAGCTTCTACATTATAACTCTAAAGTAAAATCTTGCTCTAGCTTGCAACCCCGCATTTTACAGTGTTTTTTCGAGCGTGCCGTCGACTCCAGTTCTAGCAGCCGGCGGCGGAGAGTACGGCGACGGCGCAAGTGTGTGGATGCGATATGGCCACATGCATTTTTCTATCTGGATAATCGATACATAACGCTGCATAAGGATAGATTACTTAAAATCAAGGGTATAAACTTACGGTTAATTCGCTGATTATGATCAGAACAAGGATTAATAATTTAATGAAAGTTTATCGTTACAACCGTTATAAAGTGTCTACTTTTACAAACAGCTAAAGTGACATTGAAGCAATTCTTCCATGGAATGTTTTTCAGGAGGGACAGCCGTGCGGAAAAGGGAGCAGAAGATGGCGTGGCAACCATCGAGGGGCCGCCGACGGCGTACCCGAGGGGAGACAGCATCTTCACCGAAAGGAAACTCACCCACGCCACCAAGTAAGTACGCATAAAAGCAACATTCGGCAGCTTGTGAATTAGGCCTTAAACTCATTTAATCAGCAATAAATTTTTACTCGCGTTCAGAGTTAGATATTAAAGCGTCAATCAAGAATTAAAAGGAAAATATACAGCCGATTTACGGATTTTTATATTTTTCGAAAAATCATGCGGACTTCACGGACATATACGCCTATGAAGACCAAGCCATAATAACTATGGCTGCTTCGATAGAAACAAATTATGACTTAAAATTTTAGGATTATAAATACGAAAATTAATAAATAAATTATGGTAAATAAAGAACTCTCCAAATATCACATATGATATTAGTAACGACCAGTTTCGTCGCAATGCTACATCGTCAGATTCAAACACAGGATACAGAGAGAGTATATAGAGTAGGGAACCTGATAGTATTTGAACATGTATTTGATAGCAAATAAATTAGGGAACTTGATAGTATTTGATCCTGACGACGTCGCACAGCTATGACACTGGTTGCTATTAAAATCATTCGAGAAATGTATGAAGTTTTTCATTAAACAGAAAGCAATTTATCAAGTCATGCCACAAACCATCAATTTAATTTTATTTTGTAAAATTATGGCTTATGGAATAGTCTCCTAAACCTAAGTGAAATCCAAATAATGATACTAAGCGTGCAAGAGGGCGACTTCACGGATCGCAATAGTATCTGGGAAATGTTGCTGGAATGCAAACAGTCATCCGTTTGTCTTCGTCGTTCCACCGAGTTCCCCCGACAGATATCTGGCTTTATTTCCGGGGCAATCCATTCCGAATCACCCAGGCCATGTTTCTCAACATTTTTAATTGTCCTAAACGCACACCACAACGCAAACCTCAACGCTCACCACAACGCCCTTGCGGGTGTAAGCTGCAGTACAAAATGTTTACAACAGATGGTGGTCACGATGCCGACCATGCAAAATATTTCTATATTTAAATACATTTTAATTATCAATGCAATTTTAGTTTAAAAAATACCTATTGTTGCAGTAATTACTTAATCAAGCCCCTGCGTACTGACTTGCACTGCACGAGCCCTTGTTTGCATTGCAGGAGCATGTGAAGTGGTTGCATTTTAATTGAAATTCACTGCTCCACTACTCTAAATGTAGTAGAGTCTCAGTCATAATTTTTTGTGAGATATTTATTTGTGTATAAAGAACGTTCTGTAAAATTTTCACTTGTTTTAATTCAGTCCCTTTTTCGATATTGACCCTCGAAAATCGACGTTAAAAGGCTTTCGGCTTTGTTTGACAAGCTCTAGAAAAGAAAAGGAGAGCATTCTCAGTGCTAAAACTTATACTGAAAGTAGTTTTTTAAGTATTCAACTCAGAAATAACATTTTATTAGTGAGTCTCGTTTCCTCCATAAAAATTTATGGCGTTTAAAAGTTAGTATTGACAAACTTTTCTGTAGTTTTTACGGAAAGATTTTGACTGACTGTATTTTATGATAGAAAAATAAAAAAATGGTTTCCAAAATTTATTTTCATGATGAACACACTGTTTTTTTAATTATTCGGATATCTTTTAAAATTGCTTCGAAATTAAACTTTATGCAAACCACGTTTTTTTTATCAAAATTTGCCCAGCCGCCCTTTTAAAAATGGCTGCCAAAAAAAAGTATGGCTTTTAAATTTTTTTTCAAATGGTGTTTTGTGATTGTCTACTTGTAGGGAACCAAGGATAAAAAAATCAGTCGAATCGAGTCAGTCAAATTAAAAATGTCGAGAAACAAATTTTATTCATATTGGGTGATTTGAAATGGAATGACCCTTCCCATGCTTTGTTTCCACAGTGACATGGACACCCTGGTGCATTTGGTGAAGGGCTCCTTGGGCGCCGGTATTCTCGCTATGCCGCTGGCCTTCAAGAACGCCGGCCTAGCCTTCGGTCTTGTCGCAACCTTCTTCATCGGATTCATCTGCACTCACTGCATCCACGCCCTGGTGGGTATCGCCTCGTGATTTTATGAGCTTCCGCTGCACTAAATTAAGTACAATTCGCTTATAACGAATTTCAGGGGACCATCGTTCTTTTTTGTTATGAACGGGATTTTTTTATATCTTAGTCAATACATTGGAGGAAAACGGATTCTGTAGTAAGGATATTTGGAAGAGAATTGCATTAGCAAAGGAGGCGTTCATGAACAGGAAGGATCTTCTGATAGGTTCACTATGTAAGAATTTCAAGAAAAAATTAGTGAAGAGCCTAATCTGAAGTGTAGCGCTTTACGGTGCAGAAACGTGGACACTTAGGAAGGAGGACGAGAGAAGACTCGAGGTATTCGAGATGTGGGTGTGGAGAAAATGGAGAAGGTGAAGTGGACGGAGAGGAAGTGCTGGACATGGTGGGTGACGAGAGCAGCTTTTAGATGAGATACGGAGTAGACAGAAGGTATGGATGGAGCGCGTACTTAGCTGGGATGGGATGTTGAAAACAGAGTTAGAGGAAAGAATGTTAGGTAATCGAGATAGGGGTAACACCTAATAAATATGGGTTATAAGTGGTATTCAAAGTTTACGCAAAAATTTCTCCTGATAACACATTAGCCTAAAACATTAGAAGACAGAAGAGCTACCACCAAATAATGAAAGACATGGCAGAAGTTTTCAAACAGAATGCCTTCCACGGCTTCTAGAAAGTCAAATTTTTAGCAAGTTACTTTAGCATAAGGTTTCACTTTCCTTCGAAGCGGCTGAACTAAATTTACTTCGTATCCGACAGAAAAAACTTGCTCGGGGCCTTTCTTGCATTTGAGAGCAAAATCATCAGAACATCTTGACACAAGTATCAGGGATCTCGACATAAGAAACACCACTTTTGAAGTCATAGATAGCTGTCAAATTCCATAAATTGATTAAAAGATAGCATTAATTTGAAATATGTCGTGTTCATGGATAATTTAGGGAACATCGGAAACGGTAGAATTGCAAATCAAACTGTACTCTATGAGGAATACTTTATATCTGTATCAACCCATGGAAGCTCTAATTTGTCTGTTGCTATGCGCACGGTTGTTTAATCAATTTCTTACTTCAAAAATGCAGACCTCTTTTAAGTAAATGTACCTTAAAAATGTTCAATAATCATCAGCCCATTTCAACACCAATATACCCAATGACGGTTTTCTGACAAATGTGCAAAAATCAATCTTGTATTTTCCATTTGCATCGTAATTTGTAATGGACTGCTTTTAAAATGGATATCAGAAAGTAAAACAGATAATTAATCATAAAAAGAGAGTCCGTAGTATAAGCATAAATACTTACCACAATTAAAATTGCGGTAAGCATTTATGTTTCAGTGGTGATATTTTCAACTACCAGTGACAATAAACACAATGCCTACATCTAAAATTCAATTTGCCTACATAACTCTCATCATTTTCTGCAAAACGCAGTTGTTACCTAATAGGCGTAATGTGTTACGTAAAGCAATTTTGCCGCTTTCTAACTTGTAGTAGGGCAACGCAGAGTAGGCACATATCCTATTCTCACTAACACCATCCCTAAGCTTTTGCGTTCCTTATCCAATCTCTTGCTTCATACGAAGTTATTATCATAAGAACACAACATGAGAAGCAATTTCAGAACTTCGTCTACTATAATATTTTATTTTGTTAATTACCTTAGATAAACGAAAAAATGGAAAAGACTATTTTCATTCACTATTTTTCATGTCGCTATGTAAGAATTTAAAGGAAAGGTTAGTGAAGAGTCTGATCTCGAGTATAGTGCTTTACAGACACTTAGGAAGGAGGACGAGAAAAGACTGGAGGTATTCGAGATGTGGGTGTAGCGAAGAATGGAGAAGGTGAAGTGGACGGAGAGGAGGAGGAACGATGAAGTGCAGGACATGGTGGGTGAGAAGAGGCAACTTTTAGATGAAATACGGAGAAGACAGAAGGTTTGCATGGAGTGATTACTTAGCGGGGATGGGATGTTGAAAACAGTGTTAGAGGATGGAATGTTGGGTAAACGAGGGAGAGGAAGGAAAAGAATAGCATTTTTAGATAGAATGAAAGGGAGTAGGTCTTATTGTGCATTGAAGAGGGAAGTGCATGATGTAAGGGGAGGCTCACGGAATTCTTCTCAAGTACTCCATGGAAATCTACCTTAATCGGTAGAATACTTTAATAAATATATTTAGGGATATTGCCCGATATTTCACAGAAGTTCCGGCAAATATTCCGTGAATCGTCTTTATTTAAGATAATTAGAGCGCCTCGGTATAAGTAAGATGAATTTGATGAAAAAATTGTCACATATTCTTTGAAAGACGCACTTTCAATGCTCAAATGGAGAAGGGATTCCTATTTACCGTTTTTAAGGGTGTTCTATCCTAATTCAAAAATCCAAATTCAACCGTCGCCGGATTTTAGTTGCGAAGTCGGCCGCTACGGCCAGTGGAATGGGAAGCCTCCTTGGGTGGAGGGGAGTAGTCGCTGATCGAAGGAAAAAAAAGGAAAGGAGGAGGGGTCGAGCTTCGCTCCGACCGAAAAAAACACCCGACGCTGTATCAAGTTTCACTGCGGAGGGTCGATATTGAGAGTGGTCAGGATTCGGAGGTTGATTTTTGCTCTCTGGCGGCATTAGTCCCACCTCAGCCACTCGGTTGCCGTTTCTTGGAAGAATCCAAATACGCACGCTCTCGACGAGGCTGGGAAGTACGGCCGGCTTCTATGAAGAAAGACGATTACTTGTATCGTTCTCTCCTTATTCGACTCTCCTGGAAGGGGAGAGCTGGTCAACGTTCATATCACAAAATTGTTAAGTGCTATTCAAAGCATCGTAAAAGTCAATTACGCTAACCGAAATGCGCGTACTTCGTGAAACTTTTTTTAAAAGTACAACTTTACATTTTTACGTTATTCTTCAGTATGAATGAAATAGTAATCACCCACGTCCATTTGAAAACTTGTATTCAATACAGTTACTTTCCGAAACACGTTTATTCAGTAATCATAGCGCTGCAGGGAGAACACTAATAAGACATATGACAAATAATGAATGAACGAAAATTGATTTTCTATCATCTTTAATATTTATTGATTTATATGGTAAGAACATCATAAATTGCATATTGCATCAGACATCACATACAGCTTTAATAAGGCCAATAAATCTGAATAGATCGCATCGGGTCATACTGACTTTTTCTTCGATGTTTTTTTAATAAAATGATGCCGTTCGAACTAGAGTTTTTCTGGTCTCTAATTTCTTGTAATTCTAACCATAAGTAACGTTTAATATTCAAAGTGTTCCCTAGTTTTGCTGCAACCGAAGTTTTGACCCGATGCGATCAAAAGTGTTACAATTTATTCTCGCTTCCGATTCATCGTGAAGACGATTAAAATTCATTCCATCGCATTTGGCTTGATGAAATCGCCGATGACTCATCTTCCTGGAATACACCCATGTGCTAAAAGTTTGTGTGAAGAATCATCAGCATTTCGCCTCTTTTTGCACAGAATTATTACATATAATTGTTAAAATCACTAATTTCTAATTTAATTCTGTTTCTGGAAATTATGCAAAGGATCGTGATACTTGGCAGTTGAGTGAAGATGAATAACTGGCTCTTATTAGTCTCCTTTTTCTCTGAGGTGCGTATGAAATTTCCCATGTTGATATTAGGGAGATTTGGAGCAAAGAAGTCTATCAATTTTTTTCCCGTACACTGAGCTATCGGATTTTTTTTTCTACGGTGCATTAGTTTTTATGACCTCAGCACTAGACTAGAAAGCAATAAAAGTGAATAGTAAGCCGCAGTTACTGAGTTCATTAATAAAATATCCAACAAATTTGAATTTTCAAAAACACCATCAGAGTACATCACGATCCTTGAGCAACTTATATCATTTCGAGGACGATGTCCTCTAACGCAGTATCTATCCAAAAGCCAAAGAAATATGGTATTGAAGTCATTGCTGCGGTGGATGCTAGGTAATTTTACCTAAAAATTGAAATTTATATGGGCACGTAGCCAGATGCCCTTTCAAAGAATCCAATTCACCTCATGAAATTGTCAAACGCTTAGCAGAGCACATTGAATGCAGAGGAAGAAATATTACCAGTGACAATTGGTGTACCAGCATGCCTTTAACAGTAGAACTTTATCAAAAAAAGATTTGGGGGGGGGGAGGCGGGCAGCTGACCCCCTCCAGAAGAAAAAATCGCAAAAGTCTTTAAGCAAAATCAGTACTGAAGTGAAACGAAAGTATTCAACAAATTTTCTTTAAACCCACGAAAAATGATATGCATTAGTAGGTATAAGATATGTAACTAAAATAAAAATATTTTTTCTAGGAAATGATATCATAAACTAATAATGCGCTGCTATAATTTTCTTAAAATATTTGTTTCATTCACCTTTTCCATGCTAAAATGTCACAACTTGGCTTGCTCCCCCTTCTAGACTATGGCTTGCCCCCCCCCCCCCTAGTTATGACTCTGGGTATGCCCTTTTCTTACATCCTTCCCTTTTTGGCTTTACTCCCGACATTTCCGCGTTGTAATACCTACGTTTCAATAAAATCCATGTAGTACTTACTTCTGCCATTATCCATGACGCAAGTATTACTGCCTCAAGTGGTAACAAAATGCTTCCTGACATTATATCATTTTACAAAACTATCAAGGGGGTGTGGATTCAAATGATCAGCTTTGCTCAAATTATAATTCCTTCGTAGTTGCATGTAAAATGACCTCCTAAATCCGAATATGAACTTTGTTTTTCTCCATCACCCACCATTTTCGGGGGAGCTCCCCCCCCTCCAATTTTTACCACTTTTCGGTCATTTGGAGAAATTAAAAGGATTATTTTAGCATTTAAATTTTTTCTAGGGGTTTTGAGGGGTGCAAAATTCTGAAAAAATAATATTAATGGTAAAGATGTAGATTTGAGGGGAATTAGTCTCCGTAAATTGTGTAATAACGCATTAAAATGACCAATTTTGCCATTTTTTCGCAATTTTCACGTATTTTAAAACATTTTCAGCTTCTATTTCACATCATCCTCCCCGAAAGATAATAATACATAACTGCAAGAAACAGCAGTATTAATAAAAATATTTTTCTGTATAGCATAGCAACAATAATTAAAATATGTAGCAATAGCTCGGCAGATTCACTTTACTACTCTGGCCCTCGCAGTGCCTCTCCCGCTCAGGCTTGGACGGTAATTCTCTTGATTTCGCAGCTAAAAAAAAGAAATGTAATACTTTCTAGTTCCACGCAGAATATAATACTGAGATTTTATATTTTCATTGGATTAAAAAAGTATTCTTTCTCCTTAATCATGGAATTCCACAAAGTAAGCCTCTCAAAGCAATTATGCATATTGAAGTTGTCATCATCTTCCCTCGGTATACCTCTTGTGATCGCAGAGTCAACTCTTTCGGTGTTCTGGACATGGATCCTTTTTTCCAAGTAATTTAAATAGTGCAAAACAGTAAAATACTTGGTCAAACTAATGGAACATATGGCACGAAGTTACGCCTATATGGATGCCAATCTCTTACAAAAGGGTATAAAAATCTTTTCCTGTAGGACAAGAGCGCCAACACTGAAATTAATTTTTACGTAAGATGAAGGTTTGGTTTTTTTACTGTAATTAAATGCATTGTTGATAGAAATGATGATACCATGTGACCCAGAAAAATGGAGACTGTTTATGGATTCTCTCTACTGCTCTACTCACGGGAGTGCAATCAGGCTTCACGAAATACTGCTGCTCCCTTAGTGAATACAACAGCCGCGCCCGAGAAAAACATTGCATCTTACGGAAATGGCCTCTGCGAGAAAGCTTCACCCATGGTTGTAAAAATGTTGCTCGTGTTTCCCTGGTTCCGAAAGAAAATATTCACTTGCCACAATTGCACATTAAACTAGGACAGATGTGTGAAAGCAATCGACAAGACAGGAGCTGAATTTCAATTTTTAACTTAAAGTCTTCGTTTTAGTGAGGCTAAAACCAAAGAAGAAATTCGTGGGCCCCAATTATAGGAAACTTTTCCAAGATTCAACGTTTATGAAACACCTGAATCATAAAGAAAGTCGAGCTTGGCTTGGATTCTGAAAAGTTTTATAAATGTTTGGGTGACAAAGAAGTGATGATTATGTCGCCCATGTCGAGGAATTGCTACCAGCGTATTAGGCCATGGGGTGTAACATGTCACTAAAAATGCATTTCCTACATTCACACCTGGGAATATTTTGGAGCAGTTTAAAATTAACATTGGGAACGGTTCCATTAAGATATCACCAAAGGAGAGGAGATTTTCAGAGAAGTTGAATGCGGGCATGTTGGTATGTACAATAGGCCTACTGCTGGTTTATGTATGAGAAACTTCTACCTCAGTGTATAAAAGGAAATCAAATTCCAAATTACTTATGTTATTTATCGTTCTTCACATTTGTTATTTTTCTCTTTGTTGATGCGCGTGTGACATTGGGGGCGCAAGCGTGGTAGCGTACCTTCTGAAAAATTGGCACACATTTTTATTATTTTTACCTTGTCGTGTTCATAAATATTTTTATCATTGCTGATAAAAGCCGTTTATATATTTTTCCATCATTTTGGGATATTTCGGGTAGAGTAAGATGAAATGGGAGCTGAAATATGAAGAAAATAAGTCAAAAAAAGCGAAAAAAGGAAAGGTTGATGATTTTTAAAGTGTTTTTTTAGTCATTAACGGAAACTAATCCTCCTAAATGTACATCCTTACCATTAATTATCATGTTTTAGAACTTTTCACCTATCAAAAGCCAAATAAGAAATATAAATTCTAAAATAATCTTTTTCATTCCTCCAAATTATTGCAAAATTGATGAAAATTAGAGGGGGGCCTTCCCCCCAAAAATGGTGGGTGATGGAGGAAAAAGGATGTCATATTCGGATTCAGGTGGTGATTTTTATGAGAATCACTAATGGTAATTATCAAGAAATCTTCCATCCCCCGTGAGGAGCTACGTACCCTTCTTCCGACCGCTCCGAAACCACCACGGGTTACCTAAAGTCCACAAAGAAGGCATCCCGTTAAGACCCATTGTGAGTCAAATAGACGCACCTACATATCATCTCGCCAGATATCTCGCTAGGCATCTACAGCCACACGTGGGGAAGACGTCATCGCACGTGAAGAATTCAGCGCATTTCGTCGAAATACTTCAAGGAGTGACAATGGAGGACAAAGACATCATGGTCAGCTTCGACGTTGAATCTCTCTTCACAAACGTGCCCATAGACGATTCGTTGGAAATAATACGAGGACTACAAACAAAAGGGTTCCCGGAAGACTACACCAACTTAGTGGAGTTCTGCCTAAGGAAAACTTACTTCACCTGGAACGGACAAATGTACGAACAAACGGAGGGGGCGAGCATGGGTTCTCCACTATCACCAGTGGTGGCTAATTTATTTATGGAGAAATTTGAAGCGGAAGCCATGGACAGCTACAGTAAGAAACCTAAACTGTGGCTAAGATATGTGGATGACACCTTCGTTATTTGGCCGCATGGAGAGAAATGGCTACAAGACTACCTCCGGCATCTAAACGCCCAACATCCTGCTATCAAGTTTACGATGGTAGTAGAGGACTACAACCAGCTCCCATTTTTGGACGTCCTAGTCAAAAAGAAGAAAAACGGAAAACTGGGACACGCTGTCTTTAGGAAGAAGACGCACACTCATCGCTATCTTCACGCAGCCTCCCATCATCATCCAGCTCAGAAACACTCAGTGATCTCCTCACTAATGCGACGAGCCTACGGTATCTCCGACGCCGAGTCCATATCATCGGAGAAAAATCTACTCGTAAAAACACTGAGACGGAATGGCTACAGTAGACAACTGGTCCTGAAAAGGGCCGCTGAAGCGGAAAATCGAAGAAAGAAGGAGTTAAACGAAGACGTTTTAACATCTAATCAAAACACCAATGAGAAGGAGGATCAGACGGAAGCAAGGGCACACGCAGTAATTCCGTTTGTATCTGGCACCTCAGAGAAGATTTCTAGGATTCTACGACAGCACAACGTCGTAACAAGATTCACTTGTGTCACCAAGACTGGCGATGTGCTACCGGGTCCAAAAGACGTTTTGCCGCACGACATTCAAGAAGGTGTCTATAAGGTGCCATGTTCATGCGGCAAAGACTACATAGGAGAGACGTGTAGATCAATGAAAGTGCGCATCCAGGAACACAGAAGGGCCACAAAAAATAAGCAATTTCAGCTCTCTGCCATTGCGGAGCATGCATGGAGCGAACCCGGACACCAGATACTGTTTGACGAAGCAACAGTTGTTGCAAAAGAAAATAAATATTATCCCAGGCTAATAAAGGAGGCTATCGAAATATTCAAGACACCGGAAAACATGAATAGAGAAGACGGCTACCCTCTCCACAGTTCGTGGAAGAGGGTCATACGAGAGAAAAGAAGGTGGACCAATCAGCATCCAGCATGAAAAATTGGCGCCAAAAATGAACTATATAAGTCAGCAGAAATTGAATCCCGACATCGACCTGAAGACGCCGGTTGGAATACCGGAGAAACTGTCGTCATAAAGAAAAATCCACGCGGTGAAGCCCAGGAACATGGAGACATCATCTAGACAATGCCGCGGAAAACTACGCATCAACATCAGGTCTCATAATGTGGACAAGTAAGTTGTCCCGTCTTCTGCTTAAGGTTTTTTGAAGATTTATTTTTTATCCCACTTTCTTTGCACTCATTCATTATTTACACGGTCGATCAATTTTATATTCATCATTCTTCGGTAGGAACACATTTTGAATGCTTCCACTCTTTGACTTCTCTGCTGCTATCAACGTCTAAGCCTCACTTCCTTAGAGAATCATACTCCATATGTAGCATATGATGAATTGTTTCCTTACTTCTATGCTTGTATTCTCAGATGTAAGAAGATTCATCTTTTTGTAGTAAGCCCTCTTTGCCAGCGCTATTTTACTGACTATTTCTTTCTTGCTTCGTCCATCGTTGGTAATTCGGCTTCCCTGGTAAGAAAACGCTTTCACCTCTTCTAGCTTTTGATTTCTTAGCTTAATGTTTGTCCTAGCCTCCTCTCTTTTGCTCCGTACTAATATCTTAGTCTTCCTTTTGTTGATTTTCAACTGATATCTGGCCATATTCCTTTATATATTTGTCAAAGTCTTCTTAAAATTCTTCTCTGTCTCGGCTATGTCTGCTATGTCGTCAGCGAATCGTAGCATACTATTTTCTCTCCGTTAATATTGACACCCAAATCCTTCTCCTTCCAATCACCTAAAATTATAAGGTTTTCTTCACCTCTTACCTGTTTGATTACTGCTGTGATATCTTGATATACGCCTTAAACTTCTTCATCCTAGTAGTCCGTCGTAGGTATGTTAACACGTTCTACTACGGTATCTACCGGCTTAATCTCTAGCTTTACCATAATTATCCTTTCATTTAGCGCGGAACCTTTTTCCATGAATTTCGATCGTATGCTCCTTATCTTTTACATAATTAACGGAAGGAGGAATATTTCTCGCAGTTTTTCAAAGTAAATTAGTAAAGGCATTAGAAATAATTTATCCCCTACGAAATTAAAGCGGGCCAAATATTGGCAAAGTCGAATCCATTAGTTCGGAATCAGACATAACTTAGTCCCAAGAAGATACATTGAATGAATTACACACAATTTGTACGTTGAAGATGGTGTTATAACATTGAAATCTAGGTCACATTAACTTTTCTTATAATCATGGAAAATTGCTAGCTTCTTTCAATATGGAAAAATTCCGCTCCATTACGTTTGAATCTTCGGATTTTATTTGTAAGTTGAATTAAGTGTATGTTTTTATGAAGAGCGTTTGAAAATCATTAATCATTCTACCAAACAAAGTTGTTAAGCATGGAACGGCAACTAAAAATTATCTAACGTGTAGTGGTTAGAGTTATTCGTAAAAGAGGATATTCCAGCGTCACATGCAAAAGGTTTTGTGCTCTCACTCATACAAAGTACTGCATCGAACAAGCAAATTTGTACGCAGTCACGCGCACGAGTGCATAGTTAAATACACTAGTGCATAGGTAAATAAGTATGATAATCGACATGAAAAAATCATTTGACTAACCTGGGATTCGAACCCGGATATCCCCGATGGCCGGTCAAATATGCTACCACTTATACCACGAAGCCACCTTTTTCCTTGAATATGAAATTCACTGACTCTTCAATGACTCTTTTTACTTGTGTCTAAGATTCGCCTAGAAAAAAATTATTTGGTAATGTAACTGACCGGCAATCGGGAGGATCTGGGTTTGAATCGCGGCTAACATAAGCGAAATGTTTTTTTTTTCGTGGCAAATAACAGTCTTGGTATATATGTATTCTCATTCATATTAAATAATAGTGGAGTATAAGAACTAAAATTCCCTACGCAATTAAAAAATGGGAAACATATCAAGTACAAGACCCGACTTCAATGCAGGATTCCATCCCGGAAGGGTCATACAGTGTACTGAGGGGTAGAGAAAAATTGATCGGGTAATGCTCCTGAGAAATTTTAGTTTCTTCCCAATGACTACAACCGCTCTGCGGTGATGTTAGTATCATTCTAAACTAAAGAAATTTTAATGAAATTACATTCAGTTGTCATAAATTTCTATACGTATTATTATACCGAATAATTTCAACAGTTAAATATAATGAGTCTACCTGATCCTGCGCACTAGTATTTTACATGAAGTCTCGCATATTTATATCGCAATGTAGTCGTTTACTCTGGCACGAAATCGTAATTTTAGTTAATAATTCGGTCGATGGATGGGTAAAAATAACTAACTACCTCGTTCAGTCATTCTCACAAAAATTAGCATTGAAAAATCGCGGAAGTTGCCGCCCACTTCTGAGAAAAGTTGCATTCATCATCAGAGTTTCGGTTCATTACGACCTGTAGTGAGAACCATTCATTGAGAGAATCAATAGCTCAGATGAGCAGCACGTGAATCAGGTTGTTGGTGAGAGATATAACGCGAAGTTAGTTTGCATTACTTCACTCAAGCGAAATAAATATCCCACATTCTAGATTTATCCGTGTGTATTGTTTGTTTTCTCGTCACTCCTGCTACACAAGTAAAATTCTTGTCTTATACTTGTAAAACTGGTTCGCAGGTTCATTGGATCTCGTGTATCTATTTTTTGCATACCACAAGCATACTTACGCAAATAGGAGATAGTTAACGATTAAATTCGGTCATCTAGACGTCATCGCTGTATTACATCGACCAAACATCAACCCTTGCTTAGTGATATGGTGGTTCAAGTTCAAATTCTTTCTTTTGGGTGACTCAGGTAACGATTAATAATAGTAATTTTAATAAATAAGAATATTTTTATAAGGAAATAACTTTTCGAAGTTTTCTCCCTCGGTTGCAAGTTATCGAGAAACACATATGTCGGAAATGCGAGACAAATAAAACAACGTGATACTTTTCATATCGTGTTTTGATGATATAACGGTTACTTTTGAAAATATTTAGACACGAAATGAAGATGTGCACGTTATATTACCTACTAGGTGAAATATTCATTCTTGGTTAGCGCCAGCAAGAACTTAAAAGGCAATGGTGTAACCTAGAATCTAATTGATAATGTGCAGTATATTCTCTATATTGATCTTATTTTCAATGCTTGGTTACAAAAAATTAATATATTATAGTCATAGCCAATACATTATCGAGAGGTACTTACTTTAAAGCTGTTTCTCCTTCTGCAGTGTAAATAGCATCTATTGTTGCAGGTTTGTAATGACTAAAATGGTTAAAATAATTTGATAGTCTATTTCTTAGCTGCATCACGTGTTTGCAGATTTTACGTGGATGAAAATACCTGTCTAAAGATATACTAACTGTTAATAATGTAGCACACTTAAAAAGGATTAATATATTCACCATTATTCCTAGTATTTCTTTTCCACCTTCCCACAAAAGATATGCTTCCTCTTTGATTTCCTTTCACTTTCCATGCATAAGAACAGAAAACTTGAAAACTCGCGCTAGCCCCGTTTCAAACATGCCGCTCGCAACACAAGAACACAGGGCTTCGGACGAAAAAAACTGTTGGCCTGCTGGGGCCCGACCACGGGTCAGACGGGCTTCTTAGGTCGAGGAAAGCATAGAGAAAAAAACATGTAGGGGACGCAAGAGACGATGGAGGGGAGGTAGTGAGAGAGACTGCTGTGGGGTGAGAAGCTCTTTCACCGAGAGTGGGGGATCATACAGCAGCGCCATGGAAGAAAAGATCGTAAGCGCTTGACGTTGAGAAAACACGCTTGGGAAATTGAGCTATAGCGTGGTTATTACAAATATTACATTGATGAAACGTATCTTATTTCCAAGAAGAAGGATGAATGTTCTCATTTCCCGAAAAAAAAATTCAAATCGCGTTTTCTACGTGGTAGAATTACATCGAGAAAACAGGCGTTTTATTGTGTTTTTCAGCGCCAATAACTAATTAACAAATGCTTTTCTAATATTTTTTTTTCGCTTGCCGAGAACAATAATCTTAGCTTAAACCATATCCAAAACAAGTTCTCTCCAGAGTGTATAATAAGCGAGCAAATGGCGAGCAACCTGAAGTCTGCAGAGCCGTTTTTCGCGGAGGTATAGAACACCCTTAAGATGTTTGACGTCAAATTTTGGATAAAAGGGTGGTTTCCTATTGTTTTTTATTGCCTTAATCGCAAGATTATTACACCTGGAGTACGCATTTCACGCTTTTAGATTTTTAAATGACGATATCTATTTTTCGCGATTAAATGAAAAGTGAAAATTTTAAAGCGCGCGAAAACGCAACAGCTAAGTATGAATGCGGGGAAAAGCCCGTGTGACGTCATTCTGGTTCCCGCTGCCGCCGCTTAAGGTGATCTTGTGGCGAGGATATGTGCGCCGCTGCGGTGCAGGCTGCTAGTAGGTAGCTCTTGGCTTAAATAAGGACACCTTATCAAACGAAGGAAACATTCCGACCATAGACAGTTTTAATCTTCAATATTATTTCTACTGTATAGATACCTTTTTCTCAAATTATACGCAACCAAACTCTACAAATGAGGTACAAAAATGCACAGAATTTATCAGAGAACATGCGACGGTATATCTTACTTCCTAAACATTGCTATTCTTTCCTACAATTGGTTTTGAAATAATTAAAAAAAACTGTAAATATTCCTGACGTTAACGGCGCACAAACTGATACATTTGTTCATTTGCAACAATATCTCGCATTCTTTAAATAAGTTTTATCAAAATGCGGCTTATTCCACATTCAAGTCTCCTGTTGATACGTAAGTATGAGTCATAATGTGCGTTTAACAGAGGATAGTGTAATTACTTCCGATGTTGTGTTTAAAGAGGTCCTCTGACCTCAATTTGTACATGAACATTGCAATTAAATTTGTACATAAAACCCTGCTTTTTTTTCTACATTTTAAAATTAGAAACGCGCCTATCCCTCTGTGGACTTGCATTGAAAAGAGCGGGGGAAGCCCGCTGGGAGCGGGCGCAGCACGATCGTGGGTGATTATTAAGAGATGTTTCCCTGAGCTCTGTGCCTCATGCATGCATTGGTAATCTCAGACAATGTAAAACTCCTATCTACTCGTACAGAATCTAGGTCCCCGTGACGTCACATGGAGTGTCGCTAATCTGGCCTTTTTCAAATACGGTCAAAATTGACCATTTCCATTCGTCTAAACTGGGATTTATAAACCCAAATAATTTGTATGTTATGAATACACTAATGGTGGGTAACGAATCGTAATCAGTGCCTTTCGTTTTATTTGTTGAAGGAAACTACCCTATTCCATCCCATAGAGGACTAATTTCTGTTTCCACTTTCATTAAATATTTTGCAGCATAATGTTTGTCATTGCGAGGAATAAAATTGAAAAGTAATGAATTTGACAAATCACATCATTTGTGCATAAATATAGGTTGACACCCCTAATTAACCTTATTTCCCCGTGAGACTCGAATGAATTTGCCCGTCAGCGACCCGAGTGGCGACTTTCATAAACCAATTGTTAACCCAATATTACCCAATGTTGCTTCTAAGCAACATCAAAAATGCGCAAATTTACAGCTCTATTTAGGGAATATTTAAACTATACCTTATTTTGTGGAGTAAAGCTTAATGCCGAAATATTTAGCTGCCACGATAATTATGAATGAGTGCAAAATTTTCAAGTTCTCAAAATAAAAACTCTTCAAATTTGATTTCTCCGAGGAGCAGCTTTGGGTTAGAATGGGTTCAATGCGCGGTGAGTGACGACGCTAATTTAAGAGACCAATTTGAGGATCCCTTCTGTAATATTCGTGATCTTCCCTTTCGCCACGCAGGTGGAGACATCTCACGAGCTGTGCAAGATGATGCGTTTGCCCTCTCTCAGTTACGGCGGAACGGCCGAGGCTGCCTTCCTCAACGGCCCCAGGCCCCTCCGCATGTTCGGATTTACGGCCTCCGTGGTCGTCTCCTCTGCCGTCTCCATCGTGGCCATCGGCGGATGCAGTGTCTACGTCGTCTTCATCGCCAGCAACGTGCAGCAGGTTGGTGCCACATTCCGAAGCTATATTTCTCCACCGCCCCCTCCGCGACATGTATGCCTGGAGAAAAATCTCCGGGCCAACACTCCCATTGGGTGTTCTTCGCTTCTCTATGAACATCAAATCTCAGGTTTCGCTAGAGTATATTTCAAACATCATTGCGACTGAGAGGCAGGCCCAAGTTTTTGGGAAAGAGAGTTGATTAACTCAGTAATCAAAGAAAAGTGGAGAGAGAGGAGAAAGAAAGCTGAAAATGTTTATATAAAATCCTTTCAGGCTTAACTTTGTGGAATATTGCTATATCCATGATTAAAACTCAAATGGTAATTACCACACTACTTAATTTAACACTTGACGACAGACTATGGTTTCGACACTTTGTGTCATCTCCAAGGAAAAATGACACAAAGTGTCGAAAACCATGGTCGGTCGTTAAGTGTAAAAATTAAATAGTGTGGAAATTACCATTTGCGTTTTAGTCATGGATACTGAAAATGTTTGTTGGGACTAAAGGATGAAGGCGTCAGAAGACAGAATGGATTTCAGGGCTTTTGAGTACATTCTAATGAGGGAAATGCCCTTTTTGGCAGTGAGGTAGGTGATATTGTTTATGCTGCACAATATTTTTGACTTTACAGGTTGATCGAATCATGAGATCACATCTCAGAATGCTTTCGTAAAAGGCTCAGTCTGGGCCAACGACGTCGAGGAGTTATCTTGAGATACAACTACATATGCCTACTATCCCGCAATCCGCAAGGCGTGTGGCGGGGGTTTATCTGAATCTAAAATGTATGGTACATTTTTACTTGAAGTTTTGAAAGGAATTCAAAGCCTAATGCATTGACATATTGATCCAACCCCGACCCTCTTTCCCTAATTGAAATAAGACGGTGAGCCGGCAGACAATGGAAAGAGTGATTTCCGAAGATATACCGCGCACGCGATCAGCTTGCTACACCCCGCTCCACACCATTGTTCGTTATGCTCGTCCATATGTGCACGGACCAAAAATATCGAGCGAACGTACGACCCGGCAAAAAGGTGTGCACCAAGAGAAAACAAGTAGCTTAGTGCAGTATCCTTTGACTTATGTTTTTCCTTTGAATGTGCCGACCCGGTAGGATGGTAAACCGCAGAAGTTGTATGCCGTGACATAACAAACGGTAATGAGAAAACAACAAAAATTATGCAACCAAAAGTAGCACCACGGCCTTTGGGAGTGCAAGATACACCTATGTACGAACTTTGGCAGCATACCGTGCAGCCGTAATGAAACGCACAGTGGACAAACAAATAGACATCCCCTTTTATACATATACAGCACACTTCCGATTATCCGGGCTAATGATGGGGAGCGGCGGCACTAATGATCAGAAAACACGGATAACCCAAACTTTCACTGAAATATCTTAAAATGTTCATAATTTACGTAAAACAACTATATGTTATTATTTATGCAGTTATTCTGCCATTTTAGAGTGCTTCCTGGATTCATTGAGAGCTTTCTTCGCCAGTCCGCAATCTTTTTGGCAGCTAGAACAAAGTTGCACTCGCATTATTACGGCTCCTTATAAGAACTGGTGTCGAAAACCACGCATCCGCGGCTGCGTAATCACGGATACAAAAATGTGGTTTGCACGAATGCTTCAAAATCATTGCAACAACACTTTCACCACGCCACGTGGTCGCAACTCGCACAAGTTGCCTGGGTTGCAACTGCTGTGGGACGTGCATCCGTGATCACGGAGTGTGATGCGCATCGCACTAGCTCCCGTGAATGCAGCTAGCGCGCGATCGCTTCCGGTTTACGAAGGGGATTCTAATGAAAATAACAAGACCGGTATATCCTAGCATTCAAATGCAGTAATCCCGTGATTTTGCGTCCGAGTTTATTTTTTATAAAGATCGCGGAAAAATTGCGCGAGAGTGAAAAATCATGCACGGATAATCCGCAACACGGATATACCGTAGCCGGATAATCGGGAGTCTGCTGCATGTAGATAGATAGATAACAACCACTTCGTTTCACTATTCCGCAGGTGGTGGAGCAATGGACGGGTACTCATATCGAGCCCCGCGCGTACATCGCAGTCGTGCTGCTGCCCATCATGGTGATCTGCTGGATTCGTAACCTCAAGCACTTGGCGCCACTCTCTCTGATTTCCAACGTTCTCATCATCATCTCCCTGGCGATAGTCCTCTATTACGTCCTCAGGGACCTGCCACCCACCTCATCCCGACCTGACTTCACATCCGTCGCAGACCTACCCGCTTTCTTCAGCACGGCAGTCTTCGCTCTCGAGGGCATCGGGGTGGTAAGTAAGACCCAATCTAGTGATAGAACAATGTCGGTCAAAATCGATACTTCGATCAATCGTTTTTCGATCAATCGTTTTTCGAACAATCTATTTTTCGAACAAGCGATTTTTAATCGAAATAAGAAGCTCGGCTTTTCAACAAAAAATAGAAATATGAGCCAAATATCGACCAATCGAAAAAATCGAGAGTTTTTCTTCGGAAAAACTTGCGATTCGTACCATGCATGTTTATAATTCTACCTATAAACACTCAAAATTCATATTTGATTGGTGGAAAGAAATCCCAAAAAACTAATAAAAATGGATAGTTCAATCATTTGCAGTAAAAATTTACAAATGCTCATGTTAAATGCGATGGTGGTTGGCGTAACATGGTGAAACTCCTTCATGATGCACAAAGGTTAAGAAAAGACTTAGCTGTTTCACAAAATAAAATATATTTGCGACCGGTTTCGATACAGCGTATCATCATCTGGCAATTACAAGTATCAGTACATAGAATTTATACCCTTGAAGGCGTTAGAGGGGTGGTAGAGTGGAGGTGGAGAAAAGGGGGACATTCGGAGTACCCATTATTGGATGCAATCAGTTTGATTGTGTTTAGCTCCTTCATCCTGTTGTAATTCGACAATGGAATCAATCATAATCTGTGAAGTATACAATGTATTGCTGATAGTTTGTGAGAGAAGTGGTGTCGTGAATTGCGGTGTATTATTTGGTGGAGGGGGTAAGGGAAGGGTAGGTTTGGGAAGTACCATGTATTAAAGTTTTGGTTTCACCGCTTGGAACCATTCGGCTCAACTTTTCCACAAAATAGAAATTTGGACCAAAGGATCGATTTATAGGGAAATAAATCGACGGTTCTTTTTTAAAAAAGTACGGTTCGTACAAAAAAATTTGCTATTCATTCAATTGATAATAAAATTTCACATTTGATAGTAGAATGAAATCCCAAAAAAATAATTAGAATATATGATTAAATTATCTTTAGTAAAAATTGACAAATACACGTACATTTAAGTTTCGGGACCATCGCTGGTAACACAACCATTCAGATTCACTAATATTTTTAAGAAAGCCCAAATGACTGAGATGCGTTTTTGATGAACTTGAGTGAGCCTTTCCAATTTTACCGGCCTTACAAAAAAGTCTTTTATATGGAATGGATGGCGTTACTATAGACCGCTGTGATCAAACGAAATCGTAAAGATCGAAGTTAAATATTGAGTTTGGATCGAAACTCGAAGATCATGACTCGATCTCGATTTTCTCCATCTTTGAAAACTGAAACTTGATTTTTGGTAGTACTACTATGAATAGGGTATTTTCCTTCATAAAAAAATGGAAGGCATTGATTGCGATTCGTTACCCACCATTATGTATTCATAATATACAAATTATTTGGTTTTAGAAATACCGGTTGAGACGAATGGCAAGGGTCAATTTTATCCTCATTTGAAAAAGGCCAGATTGGCGCCCATGCGATGCCACTTCACGTGACGTCACAGGAACCTAGTTTCTATACGAGTAGATAGGATTTTCACATCGTCTGAGATTACCAATGCATGCATGAGGCACAGAGCTAAGTGAAACATGTCTTAATAATCACCTATTAAAACTGGCTAAGGTCGGAAAGTTTTCTTCGTTTGATAAGGTTTTAATAATCAATATTTAAGCCAAGCGATACAAGCTAGCAGGGTACTCTGCTACCTGCTAGCATCCTGCGTCGTATCAGCGCTCAGAGCCTCGCCCCAAGGTCACCTCACTTGCGGCAGCGGGAACCAGAACGACGTCACACGGAGTTTTCCCATTATCCATACTTAGCCGTCACGTTTTCGCGCGCTTGAAAATTTTCACTTTTCATTTAATCGCGAAAAATAGATATCGTCATTTAAAAATCTAAAAGCGTGAAATACTTACTCCAGGCGTAATGATCTTTCGATTTAGGCAATAAAAAAATAATAAGAAACCACCCTATTGATATCATTTTAATCGATATGGTTTAGTTACATTTTTTCCGTAATTGTCGTAATATTTGGTATCATGGCAATGAGAAGCATTTCTTTATTCCATGCTATGCACATAATTCCTATGCATCTTAAGATTTCCACTAAAACAGTTATTTGATACTATCATACAAGGCCGTATCCAGGATTTTGTTCTGGGTGGGGCACAAGGATACCTCGTCATACAAAACGAATGCAATGATAATGAGAGCGTATTAAAAATCTTGCATATTTTTGAGGGTCTGGGGGGGGCACGTGCCCCCATGCCCCCCCCCCCCCTGGATCCGCCTATGCTATCATATATTGAAGAAGATCAATCAAATTGAGTATTCCGAATTATACAAGCATAATTCTTACATCGTCATGGCAAGAATTTGTTCCTTTCGCTAATGTGCTAGAATCCTTGTCAGAAAACTTTATTTTATTTCCTACATATAATATTTTGATTATTTCATTTTGTGTAGCCTGCACTGCTTCATTATACTTATTTGAGGTATTCCCCCATATCGTTATTCAATGTCTTACTAGCGATTTAACTGGTGCATTAAATATTGACAGCTTGGAACCAGTTTTCATAAAAGATTTTATTCGGTATAGTTCGTACACGACTTTCCTTAATTTACTGTTTACCTTGCTTAAGTTTACGTCAAATTGAAAGAAATGATCAACATATATGAATGACCAAATGTTTGTATACTGCAACTTGCTCTAAGGGCTCTTATAGTTCCAAGAAGATTTGTTACAATTTCTGAGTAAACAATTATGGTCCTGCAGAAATAGTTCTATGGAAGTATACTTAATACCTCTATCAAATATTTGCATTACTTTTAATTTTTTCGTGTTAATTATTACGTCATTATCATGCGACCAATTTGATACTTTTTTAATATTCTTGCATTGATTTTTCTGCATATGACAATTTTTTATGATTTGTTTTCATTACTAATTCATCTGCATACAGCAGGGTATTTCTGTGCCTTACAGATTTAAAAATTTCATTGACATAAAAGGTAAACTAACCCCGTATTTAACATATTTGATATTAATATGTGAGTTATCAAACTCAAGTGCCATTTGCCTATTTGATAAATAACTTCGGAACCAATCTTAAGCCTTACCTCTGATTCCTATACTCAATAGGTTATCTAACATAATTTCGTGATTTACTTTATCAAATGCCTTTCTTTAATCTTTCACATATTTGTTTTACTTTTGAACTTGCAGTCACTATATACGAAAATTTTCTCAAAGAATGTCTACTTCCTTAATATTTTTGAAGCTCAAATTTATCATTGTTAATAAGGTTAAACTTTGGGAGCAATTATTTTAGGTATGAGGCTACATATTTTTAAGTTTTTTTTCAGATTTCAAACGTAATGGGTCTTTAATTGTTCAAGGGCACATATGAGGTATTTTTATGTATTGGTCTAATGTGAGCTATCTTCACATCTTGTGGAACTATTCCTTGGTTTACACTATTTTTAAGAAGCTACGATAGGAATTAACTGCGGGTTATTCTTGATATCCTTCATACGAATTCTTTACACTCCGCTCTCCTTATTCTACATGTATAACTGTTAAACCATATTTTCTATTTCAGAAATGTTAGGCTCAGCTATTATTATTATATTTTATTTCTTTTATCATTTTATTTAATTCCCACAGCATTTTGGCTGGTTTTAGGCGAGGTACGGGTCACACCTAGCACTCCCGTCTTTTCATTTCGAATTAAAACATTTTCTAACTATTCGACAAGTGTTTAAAATTGCTCTTCTTTGTGTCGTAAAGAACAAATTTTTTGGTTGTCCGATACCTTTTAGTCTCTGGTGTTTTGAGTTGAAGGACTTGGAACAGGCATGCATATGGGCTTTCCGTACGTTTTCTGGTCCAGGAATCAACCGCGCCCATTAGAAAGAACAACCAATCCCCGTCCACCGTTTTTCCTCCCTCCATCTTGGCCCTCTGCCTTGCACCCTTCCTTATGCCCTTTCCTCACTTTCCCTCCTCTTCTCACTTGAGAAAGATGGGCTGCGTCCCATCGAAAATTTGTAAAAACAACCTTTCCCCGTAAGTTCCTCACTTTTATTTTATTTTTCGTTTTTCTGTCAATTTCTAAGTTTTTTTGTGTGCCCACCCCAGGGCAAGAAGAAGTTCCTTTACATTATTTATATATATAATATATATATATACACACATATATATATATAATATATATATATATATATATATATATATATAACTGCATATATATATTGATATAATAACTGCATCTCCTCAAAGCTAAATTTTGAGTGATAAAATTACGTCACTTTTATTTTCAGGCAGGTCATTTTTCAAACATTTTCCCGGACCCCCTTAAGGTCGCCCCAGAGCATATTCCTAGTTACGCCACTGGGTACAGCAATACCTATCGGGAATGTTGTATTATGGTTTTCATCGTGCAGCACCAGATGGCCTCTATTACTATGTATTGTTTTATTGGCGATAATTGATTGGTTTTAATACCGTAATAATTTGTAATTATTAATATTAAGACGATGCATTATAAGTCTTCTGCAATGGGGAACATGCATGAAATTCGTTCATCATGCTAGTAAGTCTTACTGAATAAATAATTTTCTCACGAGTCCAAATATATCAGTCAAAACTCTCCTAGTACTCCACAAACGGCATTAAATGCCAATCAAAAGTTTTCGAATATCGCTTGAAGTCACGTGACCTGAAACGCCTTCTGACGTCATCGGACGGTAATCATTCACTTCGCTAAGAGAGTAGCGCGGTAGAGCCTTGAATGCAAGATATCGAAGTAAAAATAGCAATTATTTTCGCCGAGTTTGCATTTGAGCCCCTGCATAGACCGAGTTTCTATCCACTTCCTCAGTCTGTCATCAGTGGATACCGCACCTTGACGTCACGCTCCGATGAAGTCGTGTTTTCAAGCAGCCGATGGTGATTAATTTTTAAAGACACATAACTCAGCTAAAACACATTATCCATCCGCCAGATTTTCGGCGGGTACATTTGAGGTAGGGACCTTCATATTATAGTACTTTTAAAAAATTGTGCATGTTCCCCATTTGTTTTCGTTTTACAGATCATGCCCCTGGAGAACAACATGCAAGATCCGCAAAGTTTCACGGGCTGCTTCCGAGTTCTCAACACGGCCATGAGCGTCGTTGTCACCATGTACTGCGCCGTCGGCTACTTCGGATACCTCAAGTTCGGAGGGGAGACATCGGCGAGTATAACCCTCAACCTCCCAGTCGAAGACGCGTGAGTTAGCATTTATATCTTTTGCGTTTGGAAATGCTATAGGGTAATGAGGAACTAGCATGATTTTTTAAATTTAACAGGTGGACAAAAAATTATTTACTTCAACTCAAAAAAGAAAATCACCACTCTTAGAGGCCAAAACCAACTCTTTCCACCAGTTTTAACTTTCGCGAATTTTGCGAAATAACTTCAATAGCTTTGATTCAGGTGTGAAACATAAGTTTGCAAAAGAGGAAGAAGAGAAAATACGCTATTTGTCACCCACCGCATTGAGTACCTACCTATCTATTTTTTTGTGATTAGCCCTGGTATCATGTGACTTAAACTCATGACTTCAAGCACTCAACAGCAACTGCAAGCCTTTAACTGACTGAATAATCTTCACCAGATCAACAGCGACCCTAAATAAGGGGACAATCAAAGGACAATCAAATGTTTCGTTTCGACCCGGAGCGAAACGAAAATAAAAGGCCTAGGTGTAAAACCCCCGATGCTCTAAGGCAGGGGTTCCCAAACTGGGGGGCGCGCCCCCCTGAGGGGGCGTGGAGAAATTCCAGGGGGGCGTGACACCCAAATGAAATAAATAAAAAAATTATAAAAATAATTTCCTCAGATCTTTGAAATAAAGTCTTTCTAAGTTTTTATAATTGTTTTTGTAAAGTTTCAATAAAGTTGTAAACTTTATCAAAGAAGGTTACAAGTAATTATATTCGTTTTTCATGTAATACTTGTTTTAATTTTCATCATACGTACAATTATTGAATCTTTCCATTCTGCGTTACCGCATTCAACAGTGAAAAAAAAATCTACCGACTCACCGTATCAAGTCAGCACATACTTGTACGAGTACAAGTAGGAGTTGGTATGTACGGCACCGTGGAAATAGGGTATTGCAAAATGGAAAGCTGATATGTGTAGCGGGGGGGGGGGGGCGTGGTACAAAAAAGTTTGGGAACCCCTGCTCTAAGGGGTGTCACCGATCAATTGGCAGGGATTTTTGAAAGGAAACTCATAGACTACGTAGAGATGATTTTATTCGACTCGTTTACATTCTTCGCCGCCACACGTCCGACTAGCCGACGACCGCCTCTCAACAGGCCCCCCTCCGCTGACCTCCCCTCCTCCTCCTTCCTCAGCCATCGTCTTATTCTTTCACTAAGCTCTACAGTTTCCCACGGGAGGATGGAACAGCCACAGGATACGCGGGAGTAAAGCGATCCGACTTTTCGCAGAGACAGAAACTTGGGAAGGAATATGAAAGAGAGTGTAGGTGATGGGTTGGGGGCGTGAAAAGGGTGGGAACGGAAGTGAGTCTGCTGTTTCTGTCTCTTACATAGGTTTAGTTTCGTTCCCGCACGAAATTAAAATCACCAAGGAGTTTAGTTTCGACCCGGGGCGAAACTTTACTCCCAGGAACGAAACTAAATTAATTGAAACTACAATACTCAGAGTTAAGTTTCGATCCCAGAAGTTGAGTGGAGGGGGATAAGAGGGAATAGTTTCGGCCCATTACGTTTGCCATGCGTGTAGAGAGGTGAAAGCATCGAGCTTTAAAATCGTGTGGCCGGTTTGCGTTCACCGTTATCCTGTTAGTGGCAACAATATGAGTGCACCATGCATCTAATGGCGTTAGGCCGAACCTCTACTTCATTAAACAATGCTTCGTACTCGGTGTGTTGGTGGAAACTAAACTGTGCGAATGTAAAGCACGTGGTCCCTTCGGTGAGAAACATTATCTGTGTTTCGTTTCGTTCTAGAGTTTTAGTTAAGTTTCGACCCGAGGTAGTTTTGATTCCGATTTCGTTTCGACTCGTAATTTAGCTCCCCCGGTTTTAATCCGTTTCGTTTCGTTCCTACACTCAGCTCCCTTGAACGAAACTATTGAAATTTTACTGGTTTTGATTTTTGTTTCGTTTCACTTGCCAACCCTGGTCTTGCAAAGATGACCTCCTCCCAGCTACTCCTCCCGACCGAAGAGGACCACATTGACGTCACCGGTTTGATAATTCGCACTTTGTTATTTTTCACGTTTATCCAAACGTCACTTCTCTGCCGTAAGACTATTCTACGCAAAGCAGTCTGTACGTCCTGATAGGGTGCAAGTGCCGAAGTGAGTGCCATCGACTTGAGTGCCGCCTTCGCAGCTGCGTCTGCCTTTCAATTTCCTGCTATTCCCATGTGCCCAGGAACCCGTAGGAATGAGACTTTGCTTCCCGCGACAGGGTGCATTGGCAAAATAGTGGAGATAAATTGCAGCGCGCTCATCGATCGGTGCATATGATGGTGGAAGGGTGACGTCAAGAAAACTTCCCTCATCAGCATTGGGAGATTTTCCAACCCTTACCGTTCATCGAAGGTAATTCTGCGGCACCGGTCATACCGTGCTATCCTCTCATAGAGAACTGGCGTAATTGCTCTCTGATGTTACTTCTGGATTAAAACGAGCCTAAAACCACTGATCATTAGGAAAAAAGTAGGAGAAAAACATCACCGGACAGCTCCCGGATTCCTCGCGATATTGACTCAACCTGACGATATATTCCAGACGGGAGACGAAACTCTAGCCCACCAAAGTCATCGGAAGGGAACCGATATCCGGATTCACGAAATTTGACACCACACGCCGCGCAAATCAGAGGTATAAACAGGACTGATCATTATTTCAAATACAAGTATTTTTAAATACGTATTAGAAATACATTTTTAATTTTTATTTGGTATTTCAAATACACGACCTTAATTTGTCTTGAATTTTGTATTTTATATACACGATTTTGGTATTTCCCCAACCTAAAATAAAAAATACATCTGTAAAATACTTATGAAATAACTCTGATAACACTTCTGTAATATTATGCTTCAGAGATTACTTCGTTCTCGTTAGAATACTTTTCTTCATTCTTGCAACTATCCATGATGTACCAAGGCAGGCTATATATAATATATATTTATTTATTTTAAGATCTTTCAGTTTCCATGCAAATTTATTTTTTATTTTAAATTGTATTAAAATTGCTATTTTGTAGTTTTTTTTAAATTCCTAAGTCAACCGTATTTTGTATTTTGCATTTCAAATACTTTTGGAGCCGTAGGAGAATTTAGAGGGGACGGCATGGGGGCACTTGAAACCGCGTTGAAAAGGGCTTCTTGGAGGCCGAAATGGCGCTATTCGCTTCTCATTTTCCTATTACACATCTTGACCCGCTCTTCTTGACTTTATTCTCCTGGCAGTTTTAGTCTGTGTGTTTTGGTGTTCACGTGTGCGTGTGAGTGAGTGAGTGCCAAGGCTGGGCAGTTGAGAGGCTGAGTTTGGTCCCTGCAGTCCTTTCCCATCTTCGCAAACCATTGCAGTAAACCCGGGTCGGTGAAAACGGACACGTGTAACTCGTTACGGCTTTTGGAGTAACTCGTTTAACATTTAATTTCATGTTTACAGTATGGTATAGTATTTGGAGGCGGCGACCGACAGATGAGGTCATTTGCGCCATGAGAGAAGGGTAGGTAAGGAGGGCGGAGAGAAAGCCAGCGTCGGCATTAGCCTGCTCTTAACAAAAGGTGCCAAGGAGATCACGGCTTAACGTCCCATCGGACGGACGGAATGTTGCACTTGAAATGCTCTCCACAGAACATTCAAGCAGGGATCGGGCAGTCTCTGAAACTTTTCTGCCACCGCCGGGATTTGAACCCGAGTCCGCCGGGTGGGAAGTCAACACTCTAGCCACCAAAACAACCCGACTTTCATGTTGAAATAAAGAGAATATTTCGCAAAGTGATTGTTGTATCTTGTTTTTAATCTCAATTATGAGAAGATCGTTTGTCTTTTGCCCCCCCCCCCCCCCCGGAATAAAAATTCAGGATCCGCCCCAGTAGGAAAAGGTATTTTGTATCTCAAATACTCCTCGACCTATATTTTGCCCAGCCCTAGGTATAACAGATCATTGACGCATTCTATTGTCACCACCCTGCATATATACTTTATATTCGTGACCCGCAGGTTGGCGCAGTCCTCTAAGCTGATGGTAGCTGTGGCTGTGATGTGCACATACCCGCTCCAGATGTTCGTGCCTGTGGAGCTCTCCTGGCCCCCGTTATCCAAGCGCCTGCGCCTCCACGGCGTCGTCTGGAGGGGACCATTCCAGCCGGAACACATCCTCCGCTTCTCGTTCGTCCTCTGCACGGGTAATATTCCCATCTCACAAATTGAAGATAGATCGACAGTGGCGTAACTATGGGGGGGTGAGGGGAATAGACCCCCCTCAAAACCTCAGATAAATAAAAATAATATTCAAAAATATTGTCTAGTTGTGACATATAGTATATTTTAACGTAACCTTTTAATTAGTGTTATTATTACTTTTCCTCTTCTATTCTTGACCTTTCTTAATACATTTTATGATATTTCTTGGAGTTATGTCAATGTAAACCAAGTTATAGCCAACGTTTCAATTTGTTTAAAATCATCCTCAGGGCTATGAAAGGGAAAAACATGAACAATATAAAATACAAAGATGACAACGATATACAATATTTTTGCATAAAAATGTTACGATCGCGTTTTTTATACAGTAATACAATTTAAAGTATACACATGTATATGTAATAGAATACACAAAAAAATTAATTTCAATCAAAATTAATGGTAACTAGGCGTGGCAATACCTTAGTAACTCAACATCAATAAATATGAACTAACAATAAGTTAAGAGGTATGTCAAAAATTTTTGTGTATTCTATTCTGTTCTTATATATATGTACATGTGTATACTTTAAATTATATTACTGTATAAAAAACGCGATCGTAACATTTTTATGTATAAATATTGTATATCGTTGTCATCTTTGTATTTTATATTGTTCATGTTTTCTCTTTCATTGCCCTGAGGATGATTTTAAATAAATCGAAACGTTGGCTATAACTTGGTTTACATTGACCTAAACTCCAAGAAATATCATAAAATGTAACAATTTAATGAAACCCAAATTTTAAGTACCAAAATTATGTGAAACGTATTTGCAGGCATGTCATTTTTACAAAATTTTCCCAAACGGAGTGGGGGGTGGCAGATAACCCTTCCCTATTCCCCCTTCCAAGGTATATTCCTACTTACGCCACTGTAGATAGATGTCTTTATTCGAGCGAGGTTGAGACTAAAAATTTCCCTCTTCCACCTAACCCCTCATTAGCATCATTGCATACATATATAAATGTAAATAATCATTACTAGTATTATTATAGTATTATACCGATTAACGTAGGTTTCCATGGAGTACTAAAGAAGTGATTTGGAAGCCTCCCTTTCCTTCCAGCGCTGCCTTCTTCAATTCACTGTAAAGCCTACTCTCTTTCAATCTATCTAAAAATCCTATTCTTTTCCTTCCCCTCCCTCGTTTCCCTAACATTCTACCATCTAACACCATTTTAAACATCCCCTCCCCGCTAAGTACTCCCTCCATCCATTCCTTCTGTTTCCTCCATATCTCATCTAAATGCTGCCTCTCCTCCCCAACCATATCCAGCACTTCGTCGTTCCTTTTCCTCTCCGTCCATTGCTCCTTCTCCATTCTTACCCATACCCACATCTCGAATGCCTCCAATCTTCTCTCGTCTTCTTTCCTCAGTGTCCACGTTTCCGCACCGTAGAGAGCTACACTCCAGATCACTAACCTTTTCTTTAAATTTTACATATCGAACCTCTCAGAAGCTCCTTCCTGTTCATGAACGCCTCCTTTGCTAATGCAATTCTCTTCCTAATGTCCTTACTACTGTATCCGTTTTCCACTAACGTACTGCCTAAATAGTTGAACTGCTCAATCTGCTCAATTTTTTCAACACCCACCTTTATCTTGAGTCTCACATTCCTCGCTCGTAATGCTTTACAAAACCACATAACCTTGGTCTTCTTGTGATTGATAATCATTACTATAATATATAAAAATAAACGTTTGCTAAGTAAAACATAGGATCACGAGGCACTTTTTTTCAGTAAGTACTGTTTTTAAGTATACAAAAACAGGCTTTTGTAATAACATAGACAGTTCCTGCCTGAGTTGACTCGATTCCTCACTCTTGTTGAAGTTTGTTAAATAGTTTCAAAATTTCAGTGATTCCGATCCCGATTACGATTCTTAACATTCGATTTCGATTCTACCAATATTGAATCCGTCGATTCTGATGCCATAGGCTGTTTTTTTTATTTAAGTGTTTCAATAAATTTGAGGTAGGAATTTAAGTTTCGCCACTGGAAATTCTTGCATGGCAGTGGATACACACTGTGATTTGATAATATATAGATAGGAGCAATATCAAAATGATTTCACACATGAGCGTACCCAGCGAGGGGTGCGAGGGGGCAGCTGCCCCTCCCCCAAGAAGCAAAAATCACAAAAGTTTTAAGGAAAATCGGGATTGGATTGAAACGAAAGTTGACAACAAATTTTCTTCAAACCAAGGAAAAATGATATTAGCATGAGACATGTAAATAAAATACTTTTTTTCAAGCAAATAATTTTAAAAACTAACAAAGCGCTGTTATGGTTTTCTTAAAATTTTAGTTTCATTCATGGGCGTACCCAGTTAGGGGCATGGGGGGGGCAGCAAAATCGCAAAAGTCTCTCAGCAAAATCAGTACTGAATTGAAACGAAGCACTCAACAAATTTTCTTTAAACCCACGAAAAATGATATGTATTAGTATAAGATATGTAACTAAAATAAAACTATTTTTCAAGGAAATGATCTCATAAACTAATGTCACAACTTGGTTTTCCCCCCCCTAGACCTTGGCTTGCCCACCCCCCTAATTATGATCCTTTAATATTTCACCAAATAGTTAGCATTGACCCTTAAGGGATTATTATCAATGTTTTGGTCAAAGTAGGCGTGGCTATCCTACCCAAGCACCCCCATTCCTGCCACACTGCGCTCAACAATCGGAACTTGTGGTGTCCCTTCCAGTATATTTACAACCTCCTTGGGAGTTACAAAAAAGTTACCTCTATCCAGGGCATGGTTGTCTGTGTACTTTAAACTGTTAACATGTTAATAGCCCCGATTTTAAAGGCGGCATGGAGCTTTTTTCGGTGGTATATAAATAAATGTATCTTTAACGTCACTACGTGACTACGGCATGGAAGAAACCACGAATATTGCAAAAGAGGATCCTTAAGTCGGCCTCCAAATGTGTTGTTGACCACCGCGCATTTTAATGGGTTTACAAAAGTCGCCACTCGCGTCGCTGACGGACAAATTGATCCGAGTTGAACGGGGAAGTAAGGTATAATTAGGGGCATTGACCGAAATTGATACAAATTTTGTCGCGATCCATCAAATTAATTAATTTTCAATTGTACTCCTCGAAATTACCAAAATTATGCTGCAAAATATTGGAAAAAAAAGTGGATCGTATTGCACTCATCACCGCGCCGCGGACATTTTCGACAACCGATTAAAATGCGACCGAAGTGGCAACAGAGATCAGCCTTCCGTGGGATGGAATTGGGCCTCTTCTATGCAGTCCTCTTGGAAGAAACGCTGCGCTGGTCACTGCGCTGATTCAAATGTGTTTTGTTTTTACGATTACGCGACGCGTAAATTCAAATGACTGTTGGAAGCACGGTCATACTTGTGGTTTGAAGTACTACTGCAATCGGAATCGATTTTTCCCCTTGGTAAACACTCATTTTCGATTCCGATATACTCCGATCCGATCCGATATACTCTTGGCATATAATCGAGGAATCGAATCGACCCATCGCTAATTTAAAAAAAAACTAATTTCGCTTAAATAAAACTGCCGCATCTTTCTCTCCTTCAACGCACACTAACGAGTCCATTTCTCTTTTGCATATTTAACAGGTATCATTGCGTTGATCGTGCCATCCCTTGACTCGCTTATGGGTCTCATCGGAGCCGTTTGCCTCTCCACGGCCGGAATTATTTTACCGGCCATCATTGAGACAGTTTACAGGTACGACAAGCTGGGGCCGTTTTACTGGATCTTCTGGAAGAACCTTTTCATCATCCTCTTCGGACTATTAGGACTCACCACCGGAGTGTGGACCAGCATAGAGAGCATTTTGAATCCATCGCCATAGCGGATGCCTGGAGAAACTAACGCATCGACCTGAACGAGAATTGGCTGTGATCGTGTCAACGACAGAAAAGCTTAAAACGTAGGACGAGGACTTATCATGGACGCATTTAGCTTTTAAAAGCTAACACCTTCTGCAGATATACCTGAGCAAAGGTTGTACTGTGATACCTTAAGCGAAGGTGGTTTGGATTCCAGATTTGAGATTGACTAGGCTATTTTTTTCACATTTGGACGCTAGCATCCAAAATGGACTTACAGCTAAAAAGAGGGAATTTAAAATCTTCCGTGCCTAAAAAGTTCAGCTATTATTGAGTAATTCCCTAGGTTTTTATTTTTAATAACACTGCTTCGTGAGAAAAGGGCATTTGCGTTTAGAAATCGCACATAGAAAACTTATCAACTTAGATAAGGCCCATGCCAGGCCGGGGAGTGCGAGAGCTTACGAAATTATGGCAATAAATGTGATAATTTCGTTTATATTTATATATTTGTTCATTTTGACCAACATTCGCGGTCAAAGTAATAGGGAACATGATTCAGATGACGCCTGGATGTGTTTCTGTATCCAGCCATTGTTCCAAGAACAGTGAAAGCTTGATATACAAAGAGTTACATTACGTTTCCATAGTTATGCATGACGTTTTTTTTGTGTATTGTATACGGTCCTTCTTGACGGGATAATGAATCCTCGCAGAGAGTTAAAAGAAGAATTATGCTTACCTACATGGATGTCAACCTTTTCGATATTAATGATGAGTTCGTATTTGTGTCTTTTCAATGACTTGATGTGGTGCTTTTTTTCATCTGCGCGGAGTTGGATGGCCTTAGGTTTTATCGACAACATTTTTCAAGTGAGATATAAAAAAACAGTGATAACTACGCTGTCTAAAATCAAAGAGTGCATTGTGGACGTAATTGAGACAGATAATGATCATATTTATATGCGTACGAAATACCTGACAATGTAATGGCTGAAAACAGAAAACTTTTAAGATCAAGTATTTCAACTTTATGTTCGATGAAAATACTCAAATGTAAAATGTACAATTTTTAAATATATACTGTTGATGAAAAAATCTGGCTCGCATTTATTCCAAAATTTCCATAGAGACAATAAAAGGTGATCAGTTTATTTATTCCCTTTAGAGACATATTCTAACAATAAGAGGCAAAAATATCCAAAAATTTCTTGTGAGTTGGAGGTTAATCCATTAATACTTTGATACCGAACGTCATGTATAGATGACGCACCGGGCTCTGCCCAGATCCGAGAGTCATCTATAGATGACGGCAGACTACGCTCTGCAAAATTTACGGATCTGGGCAAATTTAAAATTTTTACCTTCGGGCTGTAAGTATTGGCGCGCCCCTGGCTACGCCACTTTCTGACTTCTATTCCTTTGTTTTTCTTCACCACCGAAAGAGGTGTACATAAGGCGGTAGCCATTAATTACGTAAAGCGTTTAGGGGGGGGGGGGGTCAAGTAGTATTAAATACTAGTCTTAACTTATCTAAAAATAATTAAATAAATTGTTTTTTAATAAATCCAACGCAATCAAGCATAGATTACCCTGAAATACACTAAAAGCTAAAGCTGTAATTACACTAAAAACACGCATTTTAAACAATCCCACGTGATACTGGAGGGAACCAAATATTACGATATCTCACTAAGGAGGGTCCAAAAATCGCCGAAACCACCTCAAATAATCAATGGACGCCCCCTAATAGTAACGGCCGAGGGCCACGTGGACAGCTCATCTACATCTGCATACTACCCTGCAAGCCGCCTAAAAGGCGTGTGGCAGGGGGTGTTAGGACACCAGCCATTTGCGCATAAAGAGGAAATGCTCCAACGAAATTACGACTGGTATTTGTTAAAGTTTTTTATGTTTCGGGGAAAAAGGAAATCGCACATCTATCCGTTCTGCAAATTATCTCTCATAATTTATCACTTTTCTCGGGCCTAAAAATATTGTGGGGCTCTAATTTTATGTTCTCCATGTCGCTCTTATAGATATTCATTCTCAATTGCTCAAGCAATCTAAGCCTAGCGTGCAGCCTCCGAGTCTCCAGTGGCTCCCAGCCCAATTCGCTTAACATATCGGTAACGCTGTCTGCACACCAGTAGCAGTTTTTGACGAACCGAGCAGCCTCCCTTCGTGTTTTATTCAGTTCGCGGATTAAGTCTTTCTGCTCCGAATCCCATGTGTTCGCTACATAATCAAGGTGCAGTCGGACGAGTGCGAAATCGCACCTTTCTTTTACTTTCTCAACCGAAAATCTTCCCACAATACGCTTGACGAATCCTACTTTCTTCAGGGCCATGCCGCAAATATTCCTTCTATGTGTTCCCCACGAGAGTTTCGAGGTTATCGTCACTCTTAGGTACTTCACTTCGTCTGTTTCCTTCATGTTAATACCATCCACAGCATAAACATGGTTATAGTTGGACGAACTTTTCAAAAAATGCATTTGCTCGGATTAAGTTCAAATTCCCACTCTCGACTGTACAAATAAACGTTGTTTAAATCCTGTGATAGAATTTCATAGTCAGAGTGATCACTAATTTCGCGATAGATAACAGCGTCGCCAGCAGATAAACGTATTATACTGCTAATTCGGGAGCAGAGGTCATTAATGTATATAATGAACAAAAGGGGACCGAACACGATTCCTTGTGGAACACCTGATGTCACTTCAACTACATCAGAGCTTATTACGTCAAGAACCACTTTTTGTTTACGATCATTCAGAAAGTCGCGTATCCAGTTCACCACTGTTTCGTTTAACCCATTTACGGCCAACGTTGCGAAAACGCAACATTATTGAGAAATGCAAAAAAAATATTTCAATTGAATTTTATTCATGTAGAATTAGCTTTTTTCGATAAAAATAAGTTTAAACTGATTTTTAGTGAGATTATAATGACATTTAATAAGTATTTCGATACTTATAAAAATACTCAAAATGTGTCAATTTTCGAGTCTCCTGTTAAGCAAGATAAATAATTTTTCCTAAGAGTAACTATTCCCTTTATTAAGTTTTTTATTCGTCCATGTGGATGTAGAAATTTCAATTAATAGATACTTAAGCTTATATTTCGTCAGGGAGTCAACATTAAGCGAAAATCAGGTCCGGAAAATAATGTTGCGTTTTCGCAACGTTGCGTTGGCCGAATCCGGTATCTATAGGCAGATATGCAACCCGCATTAACCCTTATTTCCGTCTCGTAGGGATATGCCGTTTTTACTGTCAGATATAATCCTACGCCTTTTTATGCCTCGTATTTGACAGATATCGTCATATTTGACAATTAAAATTCTTATATATTATATTTCCAATGAGATGCTGCATTGTTTTACCTAAATCCAATTTAAAATAGTGTTGCATTACGGGTTGAAAGAAATGAGTCAAAGTGAATATTTTTACAGAAGATAACGTATTTTCCAGTTTTTAATTGACGTTTTTATAACAACAGATTAAATTACAACAAATAATGACTATTTAATACTATAAAAAAATACTATTTCACATACTATTCTATGTTAATAAAAGAAAATACTATTCGTGTTATTGGGGAGTATAGTAAATACATGGTAGGTGTGGACCTACTTGATAATGCAAAAGCAAATTACCGCACTAGAATTCAGGGGAAAAAAGGTCCTAGCTTATCAACTTACTGGGCAGCGTTTGCACTAACGCCAGGAGATTGTACAGGTTATGCAACGGAAGTAAATTTCACTGGTAGACTTCAAATCGTATCTAGAAGGGACGCATCTAAAAAGTGAAGTGAATCAGTCAGTAGATGACGTACCCCTATACAATTCGCGTCCATAAACATGGAAATAGTTAGGCCATGTAATTCATCGCGGATTCGTGAAGCATGAAATGACGAATTTGGCCATAGAGTTAAAAAAAAAATTCAGTAGTTGCCGAAAAAGTGTAAAAGTCGAACGATGCATGAATGTACGAAATTTTATGTTCCATTGCACCCAAAATGCTTGAGTATTTCATAATTAGCCATTAGTTATTGTTATTCAATCTGCAATGATAAAATTAAAGTCAATGATAAAAAGGTAAAATGCAAATGATAAAATACATGCTCTTCTGAGAAAATTTTCGCTTTGACTTATTTCTTTCAAACCGTTATGCATGTCTATTTTATAGTAGAATTAGGTCAAATAACAACTACATCTCATTGGAAACATAATATCTAAGGATTTTATTTATCCAATATGACGATATTTGTCATATACGTGACATAAAAAGGTATAGGATTATATCCGACAGTAAAAACAGCATATTCCTATAAGACGGCAATGTATTGTAATGCGGGTTGCGTAACTGCATACAGATACCGGATTCGGCCAACGTTGCGAAAACGCAACATTTTTTTTTTACCATAAGCAGATTTTTTTGACGGCCCATATTTTCAATTCATCTTATTTAGCATGTTATTAGGTAAAATGAAGAGAAAAAATTATATATTTTCAAGTATTTCTTTACTCGGCCGGTAATGGGTTAATCCGCATGACTGTAATTTGTATAAAAGTTTGTTGTGAGGTAGCGAGTCGAAAGCTTTCTTAAAATCTAGAAATAAAGCTCACGGAAGATAGAAACACAATTCAAGTAAATTTTATTGGTCCCTTCAAAGCCCGTGCACGACTATATTAAACGGTGAAAGCCGGACACGCCAACTCGCGAGATCCTACCTGTGGGCTCCAGATTCCATGGTATCGTAATTTGATAGGAATACCTAAGAAGGAAAAAAAGACACATGAAAACTAATTGTATTATAAGTTCCATACTTGATTTCCATCTTGACAGACCCCTTGGAGAATTTAATCATATCCGTCACAGTATGACAACGGATGACAACGCGTGAAAAACCCAACAACGAATTCTTCTCCATTATCTCCGAAGTACGCTTCACCCACGTCTTATCTTAAGTGGAGTTTACTTTCATTGGTATCTGTGTATGTTTCATGGTGTCTGCTGTATAGTTTACTTGTACCACTGTCGTATAGTTTACTTTCGTGTATATCTTTGATCACGGTCGACATATTGGGTATTGAAATTGCTCGGAAATTGAGTACAAATGTTCCGGTGGTGTAGCGGGTAAAGTAGCATGCAACGGATCAGAGGTCCTACGGATAAATACGGATGATTTAATGCTGCACGCGCCTTAGTGACATTTTCTGATCTGTAGAACTTCGTGAAATTCAACGTTAGGCCCAGAGGATGTTGCGCGGCTATTTAATTCTTACGAGCTCATTTATTTGTTGAAATTCAACTCCTATCTCGCATTAGAATTTGGGCAGTTGAGAGTAGAGAGAATTTTGACTATCTTTCCGGCGTCGTCCAGCCCCGCTTCAGTGACCGTAACCATTAGCCGCATGTGAGATGCATCACGGCCTATGCGTCCTTTCCCATTCAAGGGAAAAACTCCTCTTGTTCCGCAGGGCTGAGTGAAGGCAGAGTATCGATTTGCCCAAACTAATGAGTTTTCAATCTCGAAAATTTGGCTGCTCGACAGTGCTGTAGTTGGGAACAAAATTTAGGCGGTACTCACCAAAATTTGCCAACAGCTGAACATGTATTATACACCCGGCCGCGATTGAAATGTCATACTCCAACTCTTACATTGGTTCCAAGTTGTGCCACGAGATAACTCTGAACAAATAAATAATCATTTCCGATTATTCTTTCTGAAATCCATTGAACAATTTATAGAAGGGCTATTTTTTTACAGATTTAAAAAGGTAGTTTAACCGGTACCCTTATAACGAGTTTGGATTTTAGGGGGTACGCCATACCGGCCCAACTACAGCACTGCTGCTCATAGTTCATCAAAAACATCCAGCAGATGACTAAGTGAACAGAATTTTAGACTTGCGATTCAATTTTCTGTCAAAATGAGTTTTAATAATTAATAAAATTATATATTTTCCATTATTACCAAGGATCTAACGTTATTTCGAATTCTGAGGTGTATTTTACCGTTAGCGTTGTCTGCTGTTTATTGAGTCCCTACTTTCAGATTTTTGTGATTTGAAGCACTCGACCCATTTTAAGCGTGAACATTTCGCGTCAAAAATGAGGTCATGAGGCAATTATTATGGCATGAGGAGTAATTTTAATTTTCTATATTAAATTATCACATCACATTATCTGTTAAATATTTTTGTCGTTTTTAGTTCAAGAGACTTCATTACAAGCCAAAAATTTTACGAATAAAAATTAGTTTATCATTCCATTTACATATCAATAAAGATATTTTACTCTTGCAAATCATCGAATGACCTTTAATTACGACAATTTCTCTATTTTCATGCTAAATTTCTGAAGTTCCTTACTCATTGAAAAGGGAAGATATAGTTTTTTCTAGTCCATGAATTATAGTGTTTGGTCGAATCATGCCATTGTCTTTGCAAAAAGTATTTCCAGAAAGAGGCCGAATGTTTACTAAAAATTACGACATATATGGAAGAATATTTCTTCATCACTATCTTTTGTGGCATTTTCTTAGGTTATTGATGCTTAATTGCGTGCATTGAAGATAGTCTGGTGGAAAATACTATTTAGGCAAAATATAAGTAAATAAGTTAAGATATACACCATAAATCTTTTTCGATTCAGACACAAGAAAGGAGATGACGGGGTAAATGACAGCATGGTCTGTGCTATAATATGTATATTATATGTATATTATTTGATTCTTGGTTAAGGTGCGTTATCTGGGGACATATCTCAGGTAATCCCGAGTTGGGCGTGGTAAAACCTCAGAAGGGTCGCTCACCCTCTTCGAGCGAGGGACTCTATGAGTGACACAATGTGATATGAGGTCCCTCCGAGGGTTATGACCTCCCAATGGCTTTGTTTGAAAGTCTAAGACTATAAAATCTACCCAATCTTAAATAAATACTTAGTTTACCCCCTAGCCCTAAGGAGCTTACTAGTTCTAATAGGTCTCCGGTATCTCCGGGGCATTCTCAAGTGTAACTAAGATATTTAGAAATGAACTCGAGTGCATGAAAACGTACTATCGATGATGAAATACCTACTTTCTAAAACTCCTGAAAATTGCCCACTTTACGTAAGCTAATCAGCTTAATTACTTTCCCACAAAAGATCCTTATCTGATTGATTAGATTACCCTCTACTCCCAAACTTTTGAAAATATACGCGCCGTGCTTTCAAAGAAATAGTACCGCATAGAAATACTCACGGTTTTGACGCTGGGCGCCGACCTCCGCCAATTCCTGCTGGGCTTGTCTCCTGGTCATAGCAAGAGACTATGATCCTTCTCAAATATCTTCGCGATTGGCCAAGTCGTTCAACCTCGGAATGCTTCGGGCGATGTCGCGGGAGGGAGTGGGACGGGGAGATAGAGAGAGGCGGGCGTTGCCATGTTTCCGTGAAAGACATGGTCAGTGCATGGAACCGAAAGATTATGTCAAAAACTCTCTTTTCACTTGGCAACTCAGCTAACACACTCTCGAAGCGAACACCACGGAGGTCTGAAAGCGACTGAATTTCCCGGAGTCTAGACTACGCCTATCGCATTTTCGTTGGTTTTCAGAGAGCCACGTTACCTCAAAAAATACTTGGAACTGCCTCTCAGCGGCACAGATATTTCAAATGAACTATAATTTTCTAATAGCTGGAAGCATTGTCGATTGCATGCGTAGGTATTGTAGCGAGACCCAGGGCAGCACTTCAAAAAAAGGACCGCTGGTGTTAATATACCGTTTTTTTTCAGCACTTTTTCAATGCCTGCTTCACTCATAATTCATTATGAGTATTTACGCTAGCACAGAACACAGTATGTGGTCAAGGGTGGTGCATAGGAGACACGGTAGTATGATTAGGTAACACTTCGTGATGGGATGGAAGTGGGGTTTGGAAGGACATCGGACTTCAAATGGCTCCCGAGGGTATACGCGAAGTATATGGAGTCTCAGCTAGGGGAGCAGCTGTCTGGAGGGTCGAATAGGGCGACCGTCGAAGGGGAGTCAAGCGTCCGCCGCACAGTGGGCCGAAATCGAAAAACGCCGAACAAAATCTCAGAACTTTGTTTTTTTTTAGTGCGAAATTCGAAATTTTGCACAGTTCCTGTCAACACTGGCGCCGATCCATGGGGCCTGAGGGGGCCCAGGCCCCCGCAAAAATTCGTTAGGGGGGGCGAAGGTCTAACAATTAAAGAAAATTAAATAATTTGAATCTACAGAAATTATTCTTTTTATGATAGTTTATTATTTTTTTAAATAAAATTTTAGTATTTTCAGAGCTACATAATAACTGCTCTTTAATAGTCTATAAGCATAATTATTACTGTATATTAACAAAAATGCCGTAACTACTTATGTTTATGTTTTGCTTCTTTTTTTTTAGCCAAAAAATGTGTCAGGCTTGTCGAATTTCCCGGAGGGTCGTGTTATCAAGGGTCGAGTTTTCGGGGTTCCAATACATATTGATCACTTGACTCTTCTAAAATGTTTTTAAAGAACTTTAAAATTCAATATTTTCACCTAAAATTTAGAAAATTTCTTGAGCAAGATCCCACAGTATGGCCCCCCCACAAAATTTTTTTAAGACTCCCTAGTTTTCAATGCAATAGTGCATTTTTTGACGCAAACCATTTTTCATAGGCTACTGCTATTTGACACAAATTGTATGACTTCAAAGTTGAAAAAATTTCGCAAAAATTGCCCGGATTCATTTTTTTCGGTATTCAGCATTTTAAAACTAATACTACATCTTTTGTCGGGTAATATCGCGAGTTAACTCGGTGATCCTTTTTTTAATACTCCTACACAAACACAAAATTTTTATGAAAAACAGAGTCCATCATTTTGCATCGTATTGGCCATAAATACTAAGTAATACTAAGTAATAACTACTAAGTCGTGAATGTTAGTGAAAAATAACAATAACATACTGTTTGTTAATGTTTTGAATATTTGTCGCTAATGAATAGCTACAAAAGATGTGGCTTTAGTTTTAACATGCTGAATTTCGAAAAAAATTCAATTCGGGCAATTTTTGCGACATTGGTTCAAATTTGAAGTCATGTAATTTGCTTAAAATAGTTACCCATGAAAAATGGTTTTTGTCAAAAAATGCCCTAATGTGAAACAACTGCGCAAAATTTCAAATTTCGTATTTAAAAAAAAAATGAAGTTTTGTCCAGCTTTTTATGATTTCAGCCCACGATGCGCTGTGGCATTTAGCCCTGGGAACGCAAGTAATATATGACGAACAAGTGCGTACCAAGACGGTAAAGTAGGTATCTATTTCTATATGCAAATATTGGTATCTATTTCTATATAAAACCCACTTTCTACGACTGACTGACCGAGTCATGCAAATGTTGGGGGGTAAACGAGACGAAATACGACAAAAAGTCATAGAATTGACCCCTGCAAAAATCGTTTGAAACCCTTAGAAAAATTGCCAATACATTAAATATTTATACGTTATAATGTTGCCAACTGCCTTTGCGTCATGAAAATTGACAAATTTAATTTATATAAAAAATTAGTTAAAATTTTTATTTCACTAGAAAACTTTTTTGGAAACCAATGAAAAGCAATGAGTTCCAGTAATTTAAAAATACAAATTTTTTCACATTGCAAAGGATAAATTAGAACCACAAAATCATGTTAACCCTTGCTACGATGTGATGTGATTTATTCTTACTGACTACACAGCTACATCAATTATTTCTGCGCACAAAACAATGGATGCTCCTAGGAATAAACATGACATGCCTTGGAAACAAAATTGAAGTGTAAATTGTTTCCATTTCCATGGCACTTTCATTTTACCACCTGGCTTAAAGACACAATTTTTTTAATTTGAAATTTAAGGTTCAACATAGAACTTTATTTCATGATAAAGTATTAATTTCAAGGTTTACAATATCAAGTTGAATTTAGTACTTATTATGTGATTGAATGGTGATTATTTATACTGGAGGAAATGTTTTAATGCCCAATCTTGATAACTTAAGGACCTGATCTCAAGAAATTTCAATGGCAGATTATTTGAATGCTTGTGGTGGTGATCTCATCTCCTGTTTAGCAAGTCTGAGGAGCACTGCTCTGTCTAATTTCCCACCCCGTGATTCAGGTAATGAATCCACAAATACAACACCTCCATGAAGATGCTTGCAGAATGGCAGATTATCTGTAACACAAATTAAAAGAAATTGAGATTTAAAAAAAGAGGCATTCCGAGTTAGACCATGAATGGAACATGATCATTTTATTCATGCGCCCATTTTGCTGGTAAAATCGTTATTACTTTAACCCTTTTAGTGCCAGCCTTTTTTCCCTGGTATACGCAAGGAATGCCAGGGCTTTTTTTATGAATTTGCACGATTGTACTTAAAATTTTATAAAAATTCTAATATGAATGTGTTGAAGCTATTTTTTTTATTTAAACTTCTAATACTTATGTCACTGATTAAAAAGTTCACCTATGTTGTTATTTCTTCTGTACAACTGGGGAAAAATATTTAATTTTTAAATTAATTTAAATACACCCGGCCGATAGATCGGCCCGTGGCATTCTTCGCACATAACCCTCGGGCCGATAGATCGGCCGGCTGGCACTGAAAGGGTTAAAAATTTGGAAGAAATTCATGTTGTGATAGTTAAAAGGTAGAGGAAATGAAAAACTATTATTATTAGGAACTGCTTTCAGTGCCATTGTTACCATCCCAGCCACTAGTTAAGAAAACCTTACAAATTCACTCAAAGTATAGATTGCCAAAACTTACATATTTATTAAGTGTAAACATACTACTTTTTCCATACCATCCTTTTAAGGGAAGAAAAAATTAAATTGTAAATAAATGGCACAATTAGTTTTTTTTTAATGGTCATTATATGATGAGTTTGAGGTAGTTAAATATCCTTCCATGATGTTTTATCAAAAATTACGATGGCAAAGATCCTTTGGTTGCATAAATGATGTGGAATAATCCATATTCAATGTTATCATTCTAAATGTTTCTGGAACTACAGCAAATGGTTTTAATAAAAATAAAATTGCTGATGGTAGCAATAAAGGCTTCCTCAATGTATTAATTCTCAGCAACTGTTCAGTAAAGATTAATGGTAAGTGGATATCTAATTATTTGTCAATTTCAATACAAATGATCATTTAGTGGTAATAGCATGCAGCTGGTTGGTCATTTTGCTGCTATCAGGTCTGACAAGTGCGTTACTTCCTGTCTCACCACATAATCTACCATCTTTAGTAAGCTCTGCTGCAGCCCCAATTACTAGAACCAGCAAACTGGTTCATTGTTCTCATGTAAGTGAACAACATTCGGCCTCCTCTCAAAAATAACCTGAGAGTTAGTGGGATTAGTGCTGAACATTGGACAGAGCGGTCACCCTTTTGCCCTGAACCCTATTGCTTGGTGTCCTATCCAACGACTTGATCGATGGGTTTTTCTTATTTTTAGAAAAATCCTCCAAAATCATTGGCATAGTTGGCCGATGCCGGGTTTCGCTCAATGGCGGCTTGCCCATAAGGACTCTCGGATACCGCCCCTCCCAAAGATTTGAAAAAGGAAAAAAACTTAAATACCCATTCAATTGTAATTATACATCTATTAACCAAGGTGTTTTTTCAAGCGCATAATAATAATAATAATAATATATTTATTTGCCCAGCGATTGAGTTACAAGGTATTGTACACAATGTAAGGCACGTCAAGAATTAATAAGCAGAAACTATTTTCAAGCGGACAGCATTCCAACCCCAACAAAACAATAATTAACATTAATCAAAGTACACATTACAAGGGATCAGCTAAAAACTCATTGACATTATAATACAGCTTATTAAGGAGAAGATCTTTCACTTGTCTTTTAAAATATTTGTCATTCAGCGATTTAATAGATAATGGTAGATGATTGTGTAGTAGAATTCCCATCCTTCTCAATCCATGTAAACATTTTGTGGTCCTGGCATAATCTACATGCAAGTCATTATGGCTTCTTGTGAAATGATGGTGAAAGTCTCGATTTTTTTAAAAGGATGACAGGTTTCTATGGATGTAGATAACAGCAGATAGAAGATAGAATATAGATACATTGCAAATGTAGGAAAAACATGCAAAAATAGTGCGAGAAGTTTGCATTTGTAGACCTTGACTTGGTTCCCGGCCCCAGTGCGTTCTAACCCTGAAAGAACCGCCCTTGGCTTCTCATTGATGCTTGGAGTCCTATGCGGCCGTGTACTTTGCTTACTGCTTGAACCGGCCGTGATAGTAAGGAAACACCAAGTTAAATGAAATGTTTCATTTTTTTCATATAAAATTAGGTAATACATTATCTCTGTGACTTCTCATTTCCTGTATTAAGACAGCCGCAAAATACGTAAAGAAAATGGTGGATTTGCCACTACGAGGGTTGTATCCAGTGTTAGGTCATGCCACAGTGAAGGTGCTAAAATTACCATGTCTTTCATAACGTGGTTCCCATAAAAAATTTACTGATTGGATTTAACTTTTACATGTACCTGCCACAAATTGCTTGATCTCATCTTCTGTTGCACTTTTTCCTGGTTTGATCACGACATAAGCCCTGGCTGCTGATGTTGTTTCAGGATCAGGAACCCCCACGACCCCAACACCTTGAACTGATGGATGCCGAAAAATCACCTCTTCAATATCAGCAGGTGACACCTTTTCACAAAAAAATGAAAACACTGAGCTCAGTAAGCTTATCCCTAAAATTAGCATTTGTAATAAATGCAAAACGAAGAGCAAACTGTTTCCATTAGCATATCACTATCTGTCAATGACAAGAAAACTGTCCAAATATTTGTTATAACCATTTGTGGTGAACATTAAGGGACCAGAGGGACTGAAAAACCCAAAAATGAAAGCAGTTTAACATAAACTGCATATAAGCTTAAAAGCCTCCACTTTGGACAAGATTTATATTATCTTAAAAAGAACTGATAGGAAAAAAGGAAAAAATAGTATGCAGAGTTACAAGTTACCTTGACTTTCCAAGGAATATCAGTGTACATATTCTAGAACTCATATGCACTTATCATTTCATTATATCATGAGTAAAGAAAAGCAATAGCATCATCCCCCCTTATATATGTTTTATAATTTATGACCATGAACTTTTTTCAATGACATATTATAGAACAATAGAAATAAAATAACATAGCCTTTTCCTTAAAGACATTTGCGATTTTTGCTTCTTGGGGGTCAGGGTCAGCTGCCCCCTCCTGCCCCTCTCTGGGTATGCCCATGATTTTCAGAATAATTAATCAAAATAATAGCACAATAAAGCAAAATTTAAGCATCATTTGATAAATAAGGTAGCAAAATAAAGAACACTTATCTTATAGAATCTGCATACTAAAATACATACATTACATACAATATTACCCAATAGCCTGAAGAGCACGTAAAATTGCACCTTGCTCGATTGGTCAGGGGCTGTATGTTGGCATTTAAAGGGGTCTATCCATAGCACAAAAGACATCATGGAAGTGTTCGACTACACTAATAATGGAGCTTTAAACTTTGGAGGTGTACCAGTTAGTCTTGCTAAATGTTAATACATAATGTTTTTTCACACCTGTGCCTGTCAGGCAAATTGCACCTGAACTAGACAATTCCAATATTGTGCCTGACGAAAGGCTAACAGCGTGGAGCGGGTAGGAAACAATATGAAATGGGCTGTACAATAGGAAATTCCAGTGGGCACCCCCTGCCATGAGGAATGGCCGGTGAGAGTTAATCCCCTTAGCAATCCTTATGTTGGAAGAAAGTGCAAAATTACAGACCCCGAACTAGGGCAAGGCAGAAGGGACACATGTTCCGGGCGGCAGATTTCAGGGACCAGGGGACAGAGGGCGGCAAACTGATATTTGTCCCCCCTGATAAATCTTATAGTTCCAGCCCTAACATAGTTCAAGATATCCGTGTAGTAATATAAGTTTAGGGAACCTGCTGCAGGGAGCCAAGCAACAGTCAAATGTTTAAAAATGCTTTTTCTGCAGTCAATATGCAAAACATATAAAAACATTTCTGCAGTCTAAGGGAACATATAAAAAATTTTATTTACCATATGCATGAAGTATTTGAACACCATGTTGATTCTCTCGATGATGTAAAGATGGCCATCCTCATCGAAGAAGCCTAGGTCTCCAGTGTTAAACCATCCATTCTCATCTCGTCCCCACATCTGAAAAGAAATAACATATGCAAACCTTTTTCTGGCTAGGATATGACACACATTTTGTACATGGTCAAGTTTTTTTTGTTCAGCAAATCATTAAGAAAAAAAATTTGCATTTGGTCCTCAAAAATTTCCTCTAACCTGTATTCCTGGTGGCACTAAGTATCCTTTCATGACAAAAGGGCTCCTTACCAATATTCTTCCTTTGGAACGTCTTCCAACAATCCTACCACTTTCCACGTCAACAACCTAAAACAAAAGGATTTGCTAAAATTGGTAGCCACAAATTCAACTACATATATACACTTAAATCAGAGGTAAAATACATTGGTTATTGAAGAAAAATCACTGGTACTTGCACTTATAAATTAAGTTTTTGCAAAACTTCATCTACATAATTGATCACCAATTTTTTATTAAGTCCAATGAATTGTCACAATTAGCATCCTTTAATAAAAAGAGCATGAAATACTGGTTAACAGAAATAGAAGGAAGATCATACAAAAGGTGAAACAGTGAATGTACAATGTAATTACCTTTGCTTCAACCATAGGGAGCAGGACACCAGTGGAGACATGAGATTCTGCAAGGAAAAGTATTCCCTTCTGAGATACAGGCTATGGAATTCAATCACAGAGAAATAATAAAATTTAACTTGCAATACTTAAGAAACAAATTATTTACTATTTTAAAGTAAATACTCACGTGGTACTAAAAATACAAAAAAAATATTCCTAAACAGTTCTAATATGCAAACTTGTGTGGTTTTCAACAAAAATGATGGATTAAAAATCAAATCGGTCATCTAATATGGATATGGGTCATAGCAGAGACACACTTTTGGCTAAGAATGGCTCTTTTCATGGCAATAATGTTCAAAAATAAAGTTATAAACCTGAATCTGAATGCACCAGCAAGGAGCTTAAATGTCCCATATATGTGTGAATAAGAAGACATCATCTTCAAGAATTTCCAAATTCTTTAACTTTGACTTCAGCTGAGAACTTTGACTTCAGGCTAAGAGAAAAGTTGAGTAAAAGTATATATCTAATTTTGGCCCTACGACCCATTACAAAACAAAAAGACTTACAAAATCTTGCCACAGACCTCTAATAAACCATCTGGAGCCTAGCTACCACACAAAAAATGATGAAATGTGCTCAAGGACCTTATTAGTAGTGGCAAAGCAAGATGTTCGAGCTTAAATTTAACCTGGGTGAATAAAATAATATTTAAAAATCATGAGGTCAATTCTGAAGGCCCTCATGATTTGCTTCACTCACAAATTCACAACTTCAGAACTGAGAGTGTTTAAAATTGATACTTTTCCTGCATTTCATGTGCTTGGTATGTCTAATTAATATTTTTAGCCCCTTTTAAAAAAATAAGTTAACCTTAGACTACTGGTATGTTTTTTTAATGTGCTGTATGCTGACATCAAGAAAAACGATTTTTAAAGTTTGACCATTGCTTGACCACCTAGGGCAGTTTCCTAAAATTTTTATTGCGACTGTGGTAGAGCTAAAATGCATTTTCGCTCACTTATGCAGCTAAACTCTCCCCGGCCACCCCTCAAGGCAAGGGGGTGCCTCCCGGCATTTCCTATGGTACTGCCCATTTTGTATTCCTTCCTTTTCACTCCACACTGTTAATATGCTTACGACAAATGTCCAAATGAAGGCCCATCTGCTGGTAAGAAAGAAATAAGCTTGCCCGGGTTATAAGGGTTCATTCCTTGTAAGACACTTGGCCAGGCTAGAGGGAAAAATATTTCTTGGTTCCCTCCTTCACAGGCTGTAGCCAGTGTCGGATACATATGGGGGGCAAAGGGGGCCCACGGCCCCCCTTGTGGGGCAGCCATCATTGCCTAACATTGCAGAACCACAATTGTAACTTTTCCCCACCTCTCCTTTATGTGCTTCTGCTACCCATCCCCTTCCGCTCAAGATCACCGAGAGATTGTCTTGTTCTGTTCCCGCGCCTCGTTGCACGTGAAGTCATTGTTGTTCCAGTGGTGCAGCGAGGGGGGGTTTTGGGGGATAAACCCCCCCCCAGAGCTCAGAGAAATTTTTAAGTTAAATCCATTTTACTAAATTGGATTGATATCACTAATAGAATAGTGAAAGGATTAATAAGATATCCCTCAGAAAGCCATAAAAAACACCATTTTGAACCATTTATCTTTAAATTCCGCAATTTATTAATCTTGCACCTGCCGCTTATCCTGGTGGGTATTCCATACCCCACACACCCCGGTATTAGTAGCACCTAAACCCCTCCCACCCTTAATCCCTAGCTGCCCCCCTGTGTTGTTCTAAACATTGTCAAATATATTGCAGATTGCACTGTTGCAATTTCATTTAATGATATATTGATAAAAATGTATTTCATTGTGTGGAAACATTTTTATTGAGGTAAGGAGACAGAACTGAGTGGAGAGCTGTGTTAAACCAATCCTAGGATTGTTGACCGGTGATGATGATGGTGATGATGAAGGAGAGCTCAACGTATGCCATGTGCGTGCACTGTGGTGTGAAACTAATGCTAGGGAGTGCAAAATCCACCTCACCACAACTGAAGCATTTGCGGTAGAAACACAAGTTGCTATGTATTGAGAAAGTGAGAAAATTTTGGGGAAACGGGGATGAGGAAAATTTGAATACTGCCAAATGACTTGGAAGCTTATAAAAATGATTTTCAACCCTTTCGCTGCAGCCTACTCCCCAGTAACCTACCCGTAGCATGCGGCAAAAACGCTAATCACACGGTAGGGAGGGAGAAAAGGTATGTTCACACCAGCTTACCATGCAAACATACCAGGTACATTAACAGCGGCGAAAGGGTTAATCAGTTAAAATATAAAAATGTGCATAAAAATCTAAATAGCATTCGTTTGTTCGCATGCACCCAGAAGAATCATGAATAATTACTTCATTTTATAATAGGTAATTAAGAATGCATTTGGATCTGAATACCCGAAGATCCGACACCTGAAACCAAGAATCCGATTCGGATACGAAAAATATCCTGGATTTGTCGATTCCTAGTCATCACTATTAGAGTGCCTCAGGAAATACTATAAAGAAAGGAGCCTTTAATTCAGAGAAATACTGCAATTGAATATGTAATTAAACATACAAGTACATATTACCAGCCAAATAAATTTACTGACATTAAACTATGCGATTATCAAGTTATGTGCAGTTATTTTATCAACCACCACCCTCGCCTTGAACACTTTTTCAAAACTCGACTCAAGTCAAATTTTGAAAACTGGTTTGAGTAAAGTTTTTTCTTCAACTTGACTTACTTAAATTTCAAGCTGTTTACTCTCCTCAAGCATAGCCATCAGCGCTCTCCTGATACTACCACTCAAGGTGTGGTATTTGGAGGAGGCGACCGACAGCTGAGGTCATTTGCACCATGAGAGAAGGGTAGGTAAGGAGGGTGGAGAGAAAGCCGGCGTCGGCATTAACCTGCTCTTAATGGAAGGTGCCAAGGAAATCACAGCGTAACGTCCCATCCGACGGACGGAGTGTTGCACTTGAAATGTCCTCCACACAACATTCAAGCAGGGATCGGACAGTCTCTGAAAATTTTCTGCCACTGCCGGGATTTGAACCCGGGCCCACCCGGTGGGAAGCCAACACTCTAGCCACCACACCAACCCGAAGCCCTACCACTCAATTATCACTCTATCCATCACGACCAACTTGAGAAAGTGAGAGTAATCAAACAAATGCATGAAAAAATGCACATCTGCAGGGAAATGTGAGGTGGGTAGACCAGGCTGTTTTTCGCCATATACACACCATCATCTATATTCAGCACTTTACTTTTGCAGAGAGCTTCCTTTTCTGGATCCAGCGTGACAGTGTAATGTTGACAATATATATTTGAGGAGATGGATAATGTTTCGGTCATTCCATACATCTGAAAGAAAATTGAAATAAAAAATTAACCCGGGAAAGGGTGCGGGGTGTGTAGATGATATGCCATGGTTCTACTTCCACATATTCTATGTTCATTGTTGTATCTACAGCATTGTTATATCTTATACCCTCAAGTCTCATACATTAGGACAAAATATTGCCAGTATCCCATTAAAATTTCATTTCGCTCGGGATTAGAACGAATTAAAGTGTCCTGGGGTGTCACCTACACCCCACTCACCCTTCCACGTTCCTCTACCAAGCCATTGGACTTTCCCCGAGCTTTTACCTTACCTGAGAGCTTATTTTTTTTCTCTTTTAGCATGTACAATATAACATTCAGCATGTTTACTAAGACATTACATGCCTTGAAACCTAAAGTCTCATCTCACATATTTCCATAAAACACAGTTTTCAGCATCCCTTCCTTGCTCAGTATGTACTTGCTCCATCCAAACCATCAGTCTCACCTCTAGAAGTTCCCTTTCCTCACCCACCATGACTTGCACTTCTTCATTCCTTACCAATTCACCTCCTCCATTCTTCTCCATACCCACATCTAGAATGCACCAGTCTTCTTCTTATCCTAAGTCCATAAATTAGGTCTACTCCATACTTTTACAATCATTGTATACATATGTATCACGTTCCACTGATACCCTTATCCCCCCAATAATAATTAGGTACAACCCTACCCTCCAAAACCATCAATACCTGCCTTATTTAGATATTTTCAAAATTCCCATCTAATTTTTCTCACCTCCTACTATGGTGCAAATATTTTTTCTTAGTCATTCAAACGATACACATTTGTATACAATAGCCTTTGATCTACAGCAAAAACATTTAACAAATATTCTCCCACGACATCATACCCTAAGTCTGAAATACGTGCCTATATTAAGAATTCCCAGTTTCTATGAGATAGTGGGAACAAAAAGTTTTGAAATGCGTCACCAATTTACCTAGCTATAGCAGATCCCATTAATCTTCCCAATTAATCCTGTTGTAGTGATTTTGCATTCAGTAATCCACTGTATAAAGCCGACATTCATCTTTGAATATTCATTGATCAGACAGGTGTTTCCTATGATGTTGTGAGGTGAAATAGCTGATACGATAAATTTGATGCTTTTTTAATGCAATAACTTCTTTGCTCCATGAAGAAATTTTATGCAATCATGTGCATAATACTTCCACTTAGCAGCATATTTAGTTGTCTTAGTCAATATCATCAGCATACATGATGCAAAAATATTTTCAGATACAACCACATTAAAAAGTAGCACCTATGTACTTACTTAAAATTCTTATTTTTTACATACATAGTTATCAATTTACCGAAACAGCATGTCCTTACTCACAACAAGCTACATTGTTTCTCCTCAAAGAGTACAACTCTTTAAATAATAATATATAAATAATAAGGACAATGAAAGACAGGTAATCTTACTCCCATCTTGCATAAACCCTTAAAAAGTTAGATCAAATGCCCAGACTTACCGCATCCAATTTAGCATTAGGAAATTTTCTTCCCAAAATTTCCACTGTAGAAGGATTTAGGACCGATCCTCCAATTAATAGTTTTCTAACAGATGAGACATCTCTTGATTCCAACTCCTGCGACCTGGTTACTATATTTGCAATGTAAACAAACATTGCGAGGTAAGTTGGCTATGAGCATGAAAAAATATATAAGAAATTAAATTTGCAAAGTAACAGATTTTCCATAATACACAGTTTGGAAAGAGAAACTAATAAGTTTTTTCATAAAAATTGCTGTATTGATTGATTAAATAATGAACTGAAATATGCATATTATACCATACTAGAAATTTAAGAGCTCTTTGCATTTTTTCATTGAAGTAAGAGTACATGTAGATGATTGAAAATACACTGAAATACCACTGAATCTCATTGCTGTCCTCCAGTTTCAATGTCTAAAGAGTCAATTTCAAGCAAGAATCTGAAAGTATTAAGTGAATATCAGTTGCATAATTTCAATCATGTTTAACTCTTTGAGTGCCCTGCAGAATTACCAAATTTCATGTAAAAAATGTGAGACAATTTAAAAAGGAATGCACGCCTTAAGAAAAATGTCTAAAAGGTGATTAATATAATAATTTGCAGAAATTTTTAAAGAGTTTCCTCAGAGCTTCTGTTTAACACGTTGCGTACTGGGGTATTTAAATTCCGAGGAACGCCGACTCTGGGTGGAGGAGTTAAGATTGGAAATATTCCTTCGGTTTAAACATGGTTAAATAGCTAATGTTTAGAATATAACTTTACCCAATCAAACTTTATGATGCATCAATTCATTATGAATAACAAACAACAGCTGAAAACGTACTAACGAATACGTATTGTACGCTGAAAAATTGTTTAGGTTGACGCGCCTAAATGACGAGAATCTTCGTCGTCCATCCGGAACTTCTGGGAAAAAAAAATGACGAGAATTCTCGCCATCCGTACATTACAAATTAAGAAAGTACACAAACAAATTATTGCATTGAAAATATTTTAATGCGACTAATATTTTTGAAGAATCTCTCATGGCAACACCTTCCCTAAAAGGGTTAATTTATCCTGCTCCAGTAAATATTACTTCAAATTAACTAAATAATAATTAATGAATGATCATACTTAAGTGAGATAAAAAAGGTGCTGTTGCACTACATCCATTACAGAACATTGCTTTTCCTTACCTTGTAGTGATCGAAGAACTTGAAAAAGGATTCCTTATCAAATGAAGACATGAGGATAACTGTATCACCAAGCACCAATGAATTATGTACCACGAGTGTGGATCCAACACTGAAGTTTCCCATCAGTCCAAGAAGGGTGTTGCTCTCCCAATTCACTCTTTAAAAAAAATATACAGCAAAACCTCTTTATATCGTAATTGAGGGGACCAAAATTTGGGCAATTTGATGTATGGAGGTTCACTATAGAGAGGTTTTAGTGATAGGCACTATTTTTTCATATTCTTCGGAAATGAAAGGCACTACTGTCTTTTAAACCATTATATTTATGTTTAAACAAACATGCATGCATTAGTGAACATATATTTATTATTTAACGACAACAGAAAGCAAGCGCCCCCACGTGATTTTTCCATAATTTGAGAGAAAATGATGTGATCTCTCTTAATCCAACACTCACTTAAAATGATTGGGATGGTTGGATATCTTTTTTCTTATTTACTTTTAGGTATGCTCACATATGGAACAAAATGGCCATAACTAATGCTTAACATGAAAATTACATGAAATGAAGTTCTCACTTCGTAATAATTATTTATTTTTTTTATTTTTTTTTTATTTTATCTTATTTTTAAGATCCAATATAGCGTAAAAATCCATTTCTGGGTAAGCAAATTCCTTAAATTTTCGGGGAGGGGGGTGCAAGAATCGTCCGCTGAGGAAGGCTCTGTCATGAGCAACAGCCGAGGGCCCCCAACAACCCCAGACTGCCCCTTAGTACAACCCCTCGAATTTAGTCTCCAGAAAATGTCCCCCCACTCCAAATGAACACACAAAATATTTTACTTCCCACAGCCTTCCATAGAAAATATGGCTTTTTTTCTCATTTTTACATAAAATGAAGCCTATTGAAAAAAAGGCATGGAATGTCAGTGCATAATAAGGGTTTGTTCTTGAGAGTGAAGAGTCATCGCTGAGGGAGGTGAGTGCATCATGGAAAAATTTCCAAATTCATTGAATCAAATACTCACCTTTCCAAGTCAAATGGTGCTCCCATCCCGACAAGCAAGGCCACCATGTCGCGGTGCGCATGCAAGGCTCCTTTCGGCTTTCCTGTACTCCCACTCGTTGATGGAATGAACATGATATCTTCTTCCGGATCTATGACTACATCTTTGTTGTACGCTGTGGCCAATCAGAGAAAAAGTTACTTATTATGAGAAATACTGAGTCGCAGTCTGAGGCAGTATTCTTAAACCATAATGCTTGGGTTGGGATAATGCTCAGAAAGAGCACTATCCAAAACAATGTAAATGCATGAAATACTTCCTGCGGCACAATGAAAGAAAGCACTATTGCAATTTACTGACTGATTTCTTGCTAATCAATTAATTACACTTAAAGCATAGCATAGGAAATGAACATCAATGTTGTTCTTTGTTACTGACTTTTAATGTATCACACAATAGGCATGGTTATGCGTAAGAACTGAACTGTGCTTTCAAAACAAAGACAACAATGATAATCCAAACAGTCTATTTACGATATCAATATGGATCGTTTAAATGCATAAACAATAAAAATCATACACTCCAACAATACCTAGTGAAGATAGAAAGTAAACCAATACAGGTTTACATGCTTTTGACAGATTATTAAGATGGTTAAGTCGAAATATCTAACATGTAAATAATCAAACAGGCAAAAGGTAGAGAAAACCTTATTATTTTATATGCATAATACATTTGGTTAAGTGAGAATGGAAGAATAATCAGGGAGCATATGGATTAGGAAAATGAAATGAAATGGGAGAAGAGCTGATGTAATTATGAACAGTGGCGGATACAGAAAAAACTCAAGGGGGGGGGGCGCAACATATCTTGAGTTGTCTTTACTTTTATCGTAATAAAAGATGATCAAGTCACAGGCAAAGTATATGAAAATTTTATTTAAAGTGATTATAAACATGTAAAAGACAATGCCATCTTATGATATAAAAAAGTTACAATTGTGGTTTTGCAATGTTCGGCAATACAAGCGGACCCGCAAGGGGGGGGCGCACGCCCCCTGCGCCCCCCATCTGTATCCGCCACTGATTATGAACACAACACAAGCCAGTGATCATTTAATGTTTTGCTATCCAAAAAAGGAGGACATTTATAAGTTCGAAAAATTTCTACCTTGATTCCTAGCAAATGTTTTTTTCAGATTTTCTAGATGCGTGGCTACCATGGAGGTTGTAAATATCTGGAGGGGGGATCACTGGTTTCGAGTGTGGAGCGAAGTGTGGCCGGAATGGGGGTGCTTGGGTAGGAGAAACCACACTCTCTTTGACCAAAACATTGACAATCTCATTAGGGTCAATGCTTACTATTTGGTGAAACTTTTGTTCATAGCTCGTTAATACATTAAAATAACTTATGGAACATACAATGTAAACCTTTTTTTCTCACTTCATTGGTAGGCTTCATGAAGTTATGACTCAAACCTCTTTTCCCAGGGAAAAATTATTATCAATCCCCACAGTTACGTTCTACAACCAGCTCACCTCAAAATAAAATTTTATGAGAATGAAGTAGTCATTAGCCTACACTTACGCTAGTATTTAAATTTATTTATAGCCAATGGAAATGTAACAATTACAGTGATAAAGTATATTTTCAAGGATCTCCCCACCAGTAGAGTGACTAAGAGACACAGAGTTTATATATTAATAGAAGTATCACGAATGATGGGAAAAATCCGATGACAATCACCAGCGAAGTACTAATGATTATGGTAGCATTTTTCACTTAATGTTGTTCATTTTCAGAACAAAACTTAGCCAACTCAAAATATCAGTCGGAGACAAGTCCAAAAATTGTCAAACCAAGATGGTGGAACTTTGACCACGCTAAAAAATTGGAAACAGCGCCTCCAGATATTTACAACCTTGTTGATGGCAACCCTAAATGTAATCCTTTTCATTCTTAAAATATAGAATGTTCTTTCATTTTTAACTTAATCTGTATTCAAAATTAATTGTGAGCTGCAAGGCGGACATTGGAGGGTAATATTTGGCCCTGGGTTTTTCATCACCTGATCCATCATCCTCAAAAGCCATTTCCTCGACGGGGGATGCTCCATCCACATGCCCATCTATAGAGAAGTAATTCACAGGCCAATCTAGGTTCCCAGCAGCCATCTTAACCAGCTTCTCCGTATCTGGCTCACACATGATGAATCGAGTTTTGGTCTCCTTCATTAGCCGCTCCACTTCGCCTTATGGAGAAAATCACAGACTAAATTTTTAACTACCTATGGATGTAAATATCAATTCCACACAGGTCCATTCAGTAAAGTTTTGAGACAAAAAATATTTTGGCATACCACAGTGGCGGCGCATGCGTATACGCATGTTAGCAAGTGCACACCCAAAGATGAATAAATTATAAAAGAAAACTATTCCTTTGCAACGCGAAGGATAAAAGTACTGTCTGCATATGCAAGAAACATGAGCCTCCGAACGCTACAGCTATCTCCCTTTCGAATTCACCGCTCTACTAGTGTGCGATCCCGTGGCATCATGCCGGGCGCATTTTCGGTCTGTGCGATCGCTTGAGGGAGCTCTGGCGGGACGAGGTAAGCGGGGGGGTATGTGCTGTTCAAAGGGGCGATGGGAGCAGACTCAAAACCATGCGAATGCGCACGCGCATGTTTTTGGTGACTGACTAGCAGGTAGTGTAGTGGTGTAGCCGCCACCTACACTACCTGCGCCCAGGATCCTAGTCCGTCTACAGAGCCATCTGTATAGCCGTTTTCTACACTACTTCCTCATAGGGTGTAAGGAAAAGAGAATGAATTTCAACTACCGTCACTTGTAAAGGTGTGTTGAGAATAATTATATTCATACATGCTAATATTATTTCTGTTCATGCAATTTTAAGGGTGGAGTGTACCAGTGATATGTTTTGCCTGCTATGTATTCTATTACGACGAAATATGACGCTCATGGATTAGGATTAACATAATATAATTAAATCATCCTATATCTGCTCTAATGCACACCCTAGATAAATTACCACCAGCCGCCACTGGCATACCATCATAGCTAACAAAGCCAATAATTTGACTTTTCCCTGTGAATTGATATGTTTACAATGTCAGTGATGTTCATTCATAAATTTAAAAAATCAAAATCAGTGGTTCTAGCAGCCACAAAAATATATTTACATAGGAGCTGTTGCTCCTAAAATCTTAGCTTGAGGATGCAGTCAGCAGCGTAGTGAGGAGGGAGGGGGGGTCCAGACCCCCCTGAAATATAAATGAACACTTTTTTTGCACCACAAAAGAAAACCAAATATTGAAAAGTCAAGAATTTGCAAAAGATTTCTTTGAAAAATGAAGTTTTTTTGATTATGAAAAGTGTAAAAATTAGTTGAAAACCCTCTACTTAGTACTTTTTTTTTCAAAAATTTTCCCCCCTGAGTTTGGACCCCCCAGGAAAAAACTCCTAGCTACGACATTGGATGCAGTTAAGGATTCATAGCTTCTATGAGGTTTTAGAGTGGCTTTAATTCTCTATGTTCACCAATGTAATGGAAATTAGTTCATCTGGATAAAGAGAGAAGATAATACTGCAACAATGACTGAAAAAACCAGCTTGAAATTGAATTTAAAATAGCTTGCACACGGAGAGATAGTATAGTTGAAGGAAAGGTACCCTGGAGAAGACCAATAGATTAGTCCTAGGGACAGATCGAGAAGGACTGGAGAGAGAAAGAACCCTAGAGAACTAGCAGGAAAGAGGGCGAAAAGTAGGGATGCAGTACATCAATCCTAACATTGTAAAGCCAGACATTTTGGTGGTCAATAATTATTGACAACAAAATAATAACTATGACACTAAAAATACGAAATTACTTAAAATTTTAAATTGATAGACAGCAACATTCTAGTTGAAATTGTTAATTAATTGTTCATACCTCAATAGTAACACATATTATCCTAATAAAATATACACCTCTATAATATATGTTACATGATGATTCGTAAAACGACTTTAACCAGATTTTGTTGGGAAAATTTTGCTGGCACTAAGGTACATAATTAAGGACTTAATTTAATCATCTATGTACCTTGAAACTTTCATCATGTTTAGATTACTGCTAACAAAAGCATATACAGTACTAAATTTTGCTTTATATTTTTCGTATATGAAGGGTCAAGGGAGTTGGCCCAAATTTACACAGTAAGTACACGTGTAAAAATGGGCGAATTCTCAACTTATTCCTTACACCAAATTTTGACTTAGTATGCATGAGTAAAATTCTCCCAGTACTGTATGGGTAAGCAGCCACCTTTTATCAACTGCAATGTCATAATACCATGGAGAACTCAATGTGAAAAGATGGGTCTATCCAGGAAGAACAAGAGATTATTCAGCAAAAAATAGGTTGAATGGCCAGCAAATACCTATGTGAGGTCACCCAATGGTGTGAAGTCATTGTAAAAATTCCAAACAGAAAAATCATTTGTCCTGTACAGGATTCAAACCCAGAGAAAACTCTGTCCGAGAATTAGAGGCCATGGTAGAATACATGGTAGAGCACCTAAGTAGCATGAATTTGTGTGATCTGGATTCCAATAATGATCAAAGCATATAATTCTTCCTCTGTGGAATTTTTGCATTTGAAAATCAAGAGGCAAGAGCTTTGGATCATGGGCATACCCAGCGTGGGGCAGTAAGGGGCAGCTGCAAGCAAAAATCACAAGTCTTTCAGGAAAATTGAAACTGGAAAGTTTTGAACAAACTTTCTTTAAACCCACGAAAAATGATAATAGTGTAAGACAAATAGCTAAAATATTTTTTTGAGCAGTAATTTTACAAACCAATGAAGCAATGTTATAATTTTCTTAACATGTAGGTTTTATTCACCTTTTCTCTGCTAAAATATTAGAACTTGAATTATCAAGGCTTGCCTTTCCCACCGCCTTGTTATGATCCTGGGAACACCGCTTTATTTGGATATGTCAAGAAGTCTACGGAGAGGAAGAACCACTGGTCACGAATAGAATTTGATGTGGAAAAATTGAAGGTATCAGTAAGCTGTTGGTACACAGTTGCTTTCGGGAAATACTGCGTAGGCAACATTATCAGAAAGCAACCACCAACATTGATAAAAGAAGCTGTGAAAATCTTCAAACAAAAATATCAGTAAGCTGATTCTAGTGTTTAATAATAGTACCTGGTTCCTCCTGCTGGAAGCATCCACGCACAATCCCTCCACAGAGTTCAACTCCCAGTTGCAGTCCAAAGAGTAGAGCCACATTGTAAGTGATGTAATAGAATACGTCTCCCTTCTGGAAGCCCCTCTTGGTCAAAGCACTGGCAAACTTAATAGCCACGGGTTCAATGTCTGTATACATCAGGGACTTCTCCCTAAAAGCATCAATCTAAAAACAGAACATCAAATTCTGATAATGTATAACTTAACTATACCCACGGAAGTCCATATTTTTCATTAGATATTACATTGCTTAGGGTGGTTTGTTTCCAACTCCTAGCTATTTCAAGGAATTTACACAGATCTAATAGCAGGGAGTTCCCAATGCAATATTAATATTTTTTCACCAAATTTAAGAAAGATAAATTATTTTAATGAATTAAGAAATAAAAGTCTTATTAACCCCATTTCTCAGTAGTCCTTGTGAACCATAAAAATTAATGTAGTTTCAGAAATTAAACCAATTTATAAAAAATGTGTTCTCTGTAATATTCCATTTTTACCGATAACACTAGATGTTGGCACAAAGATCTATATCTATGTATTTCATGCAAAAAAATTTCACAGCTCACCACACAATTCGACACTTTTTTTCGATGATAGTACTAGATTTTTCTCACTATGAGTTCTTTGCTGCTCAACGGGTCCTTTTTCATGATCTATTACTCGCTTGAAACTTAGGCTTTCCACTTTAAATTTACAGAACATAGAGTGAGCCGTTTTCAATATTTCCCTGTACCCATAGGCGGATCTAGGGGGGGGGGGGGGCACAGGGGCACATTCCCCCCCCCCCCCCCCCCCCCAGATCCTTATAAAATATGCAAGATTTTTAATACGGTCCCATTATCATTGTGTTTGTTTTGTATGACAAGGTATCCTTGTGCCCCCCCCAGAAAGAAATCCTGGATCCACCCCTGCCTGTACCTTTCATTTGAAAACTCAATCTCATAAAATTCTAGATGTAAACTTCTCCTTGAGATCTTTGAGACATGAGCTAATGCTGACCTATCCTCAATGCCATAGGCATTTCAGAATTGAGTGTAAGTTGAAAACACGTAATGAGGCTCGAAATTAAACAAGTTTGACTGGTAGAGCAGAAGTGACGCATACTCTCACAACTGAAATGTAAAATTTCTCCTACTGCATTTTACTGTATTCAGGCAAATTTTATTAAAATGAGGAATAGATGAAATTGGTACGTCTTTCTCGACTTACCACAGCTGCCCTATCTGCTAGGACCTTTTGGTTCATTCTCAGGCACTTGAACAGGAAGTGTGGATAAGGCACATTGGGAATATTCAAATCCTTCACCATGTCTGCAAATGGAGAACGGACTATAAGACTATCCTCTCCTGTACTCTCCATGATCTCCTTTCAGCAGCTGATAACCTCTAAAAAATGAAATAAATTTTGACATATTAAACCAATGCAGTTACTTCACTAAGAAAGTACAAGAATTTTCATTAAATTTCCATTAATGATAGAAAATTAAATCAAAACTTTGTTAAAATACAAATAAAAATAATCAGTTGTAATGAAAATGCATCATTTAAATGGATAGAGCTACATATTTACGAATCAAAATCATTGACCCCATCTTTCATTAAGGGCTCCTAGACCTAAGTTAAAGTCAGTGGTGAATTAATCGGGGGATCGGAGGGAAATTCTCCCCTCCCCCGGAATTTTTGGAAATTTTAAAATGATGGCGATGTTATAGGAGACTCTCCGGAGACATTTTTTTCGCCTGCTTAAAAAACAATGTTTAAAAATAATTGACGCATACCTAAAAGCCATTTGCCTAAGAATATCATATGAATTATCATTTAGAGCATTGCTCCACCACTAAGGTGCCACGGAAGGCAGTGCTGCCGACTAATAAAAAATATTGGGGAACCCATACTGGGTCTTTCCCCAGAAAATTTTATAAATAGTGAGTTTTAAAGTTTTTTAGAATTTTAGAAGAGTCATGTGTTCAACATTAGAACCATGAAAACTCGACTCTTTATTAACTCGACACTCCGGGGAAAATTGACAAGCCTGACACATCTTTTCCTCGAATAACGAATAATCATAACGAATTTTTGGGCGGGGTCGGGCCCCCTTAGGCCCCATGGAGTCGGCGGAAGGTGATGAACCACCCATATTTCCCCCCTCCTGAGACAAAATCGCAGCGCACCGATTGCCTCGCTTAGCTTAACACAGAAATATTGGGTTCACAGTCAAATAGGTCAGTAGTCTTCCCATGGGGACTGCATAGAGGAGGCCCAATTCCATCCCAAAGAAGGCTGATTTCTGTTGCCACTTCGGTCGCATTTTAATCGGTTTTCAAAAATGTCTGCGGCGCGGTGATGAGTGCAATGCGATCCACTTTTTTCCAATATACTGCAATAAAATGTTTGCAATTACGAGGAATAGCGTAGAATTGGAAAAATTATAAATTTGATAGATCACATCACCATGGACATAAATTTTGGTTCAAATCCCTAATTATTCCCCATTATATTTCCTATGAAAATCGGATCACTTCGTCCGTCAGCGACGCGAGTGGCGACTTTTGTGAACCCATTTAAATGCGTGGTGGGTGACAACACATTTAGAGGCCGTCTTGAGGATCCACTTTGGTAATATACGCGGTATCTGCGCTAAGATAAAACAAGAGACAAAAACTTGAAACTACGGAAACCTGAGCTGTATCGTAAAATTTGAACCGTAGTGGAATATGAGGAATGTAGCCAGCACTTCCCCGCCCAATCTATCCCCATACCAGCGACCTCCAGGAAGGGTCAAACGCCCCCTCAGGCACATATTGCGGCGAATAGCTGGGAGCATTCCAAGTCATTGAAAGTACATAAAAAATTTCAGAGTTGGCAACGAAAATCTTAAGGAAATAATAAATGGACTAGCTGTGCCAACATGCTTGCACCACTGCGAGGTTGACTCTGCTGCGCTACCGATCGTTACCTTGTCGCCTATCGCTGTGGCGCTGTTGCCTGTCATAGTGCCGCACCTGTTGCTAGAGGCCATGAATTTCGTTCGGGGGGGTGGGGGAGTCCAAAACCAGGGGGGAAAATTTTTTGAAAGACAGGGTACTAAAAATAACTAACGGGTTGTAAACTAATTTTAACACATTTCATAATCGAAAAAACTTCATTTGTATAAGGAAAAATTTGTAAATTCATGATTTTACGATATTTTTTTTCTTTTATGAACGAAAATAATTGTGTTTTTATATCTCGGGAGGGGGTCCGTAACCCCCCGGACACCCCTCTGGCTACGCCACTGGCTAGATAGTGCCATTGGAATTCTCTGCAATATGCCACCTTCAAGATGTGGCCCATGTTTTTGTCATGAGAATCATGGCCCAATAGGGTAGTTTCCTTCATCAAAGAAAACGAAAGGCATTGATTGCAATGCGTTACCCACCATTAGTGTATTAATAATATAAAAATTATTTGGTTTTAGAAATACCGGTTTAGACGAATGTCAGTGGTCAATTTTATCCTCATTTGAAAAAGGCCAGATTGGCGCCCATGCAATGCCACTCCACGTGACGTCACAGGGACCTAGTTTACGAGTGGATATGAGTCTTCCATCGTCTGAGATTACCAATGCATGCCTGAGGCACAGAGTTCAGGGAAACGTCTCTTAATAATCACCCATTAAAACTGCCTATGGTCGGAAAGATTCCTTCGTTTAATAAGGTATTAATAACCCTTATATTTAAGCCAAGCGCTTCCTGCTAGCAGGGTACTCAGCTACCCGCTAGCATCCTGCGTCGCGTCGCATCAGCGCTCAAGTTGGGTTGCTCAAGTGGGGAGAATTGAAGTAGCGTAAAGTGAAAATTCAGGAGAAACTAGACCGTACATGAAAATTTATCGAGGAAAAAAGGAATTTTAATACCCATCTAACTAACTACTAACAAAAAAGAATGAATTAAGACAAATAGAATCGTCGGAAATGATTTTTTTAAACATCAGTGAAAGGCTTCACAAGATTGGATAAATTAAGAAATACTCAAATAAGAGATGAATACGGTGTCCAGGCAGTTACTGATAAATTACAAGAATACAAACAAAGATGGAAGGAACATATTTGAATGCCAAATGAAAGAATTCCAAAACAAGCAATGGAATATCAACCAATTGGAAAGAGAAATGTTGGAGCCGGAACAGGCTTAGTTAGTAGCCTAATCCTGGAGGGAAGAAGAAGAAGACTAACCACTCCATCAATGGATCCTCACAAATATAAATTATGAAGTAGAAGTGAAAGAAACTAAAAAATACAGGAAAATGAGCCAATTCCAAGATTGAATGTATAAAGCTTTCGTGATATACTCTGCGTACGTTGATCTTAACATTTAAAAGTAATGAATTTCTAAATACGAGCCAAAAAATGTTTTCTATATAAAATATACCTAGAAACGCTTCAATGACAACATTTTACTAACTTTTTCTGTTATTTTTAATTTTTAAGGAAACATTCTCACATGCATCACCTGTGATACATTATGAATATAGACTTTTACATTAAATGGATATGTATTACAGATTTTCCTCAAAAGGTTTTCATTTAACATACCCATTGAAAACTTCTAATTGGCACCCGTACCTTTACTAATTAAATATATACCTACATCTAAATAATACCCCACAAGCCGCCTAAAAGGCGTGTGGCAGTGGGTGTTAGGGCACAAGCCGTTTACACATAAAAAGGAAGTGCTCGAAAGAAATTACGACTGACATTTATTAAAATCCTTTATGGTTCGGGGGAAAAACGAATTCCCATAGCTATCCGTCCGGCAAAACATCTCTCTTAATTTATCGCTTGCGTTGGACCTGGAAATATAGTGGGGCTCTAATATTATGTTCTCTGCGTAGAACAATTGAGCAATTGAGAAGGGATATCTTAAAGATATCCATTCTCAATTGTTCAATCAATCGAAGCCTAGCGCGCAGCCCCCGAGTTTCCAAGACATTTATAGGTATCACTCGGGTAATTCCTCTAACTCGTTTCTCATAGGGGAGCTGACTTCCTTCGACATAATTAGAAGCTGATCACCTTTGGCACCTACTGACTGCTTCGAGAACTACAGAGTATAACGACGGAGTTCATCAAATCTGATACGCCTTGCATCAGGGCCGGCCCTAGCAGGTGCGGGGCTAGGGGCGAACCTTCAGTGCGGGGCCCTTCACTTAAAATTTTAAACTCTATACCCCATCTACAAACTCGAGCATTTTGAATCCCTACCACTCTCTGGCTAAGTATGTGTTCCCCTCCCAAATTCCGACTCACAATAATGTCACTAATTTCAATCAAACATCTTCCTCTTCCGCCCCACTCTTTTCTCTTCAAACTTTGGTTCGATCTGCAAATTTTCCGCTATTTCTTTTGCGGTTATCTGCGCACTAATGTAACCTTCATTTCGGTACCTCTCAATGTATTTGATTAAGCCATTGAGGGAGTGGGCTGCTCTTTCGGACTTAACAATACAGTAATAGTTGAAATTGCGTTTTCAAAACTATCGTATATTTTAATTTTTTTTCACGAACGCGGGGCCCCCCAAAGCGCGGGGCCCGGGGCGGTCACCCCGCCCTAAGGCCGGCCCTGCCTTGCATTAGACAGGAAGAATAGGGTGGTTTCCTTCAATTTTTTTATTGCCCAAATCGAAATATTATTACTCTTGGAGTACATATTTCACGCTTTTAGATTTTTAAACGACGATATCTAATTTTCGCGATTACATGAAAAGTGAAAAATTTCAAGCGCGCGAAAATGCGACAGCTGAATGCCGGGAAAAGCCCGTGTGACGTCTGGATACTACTGTGTGAGGCCACCTGGGTGCGAGGCTATGAATGCCGCTACGATTCAGGCTGCTTGCTGCCGAGCATGGCTGTAGCGCAGAGTACCCTGCTAGCAGGCAGCGCTTGCCTTAAATAAGGATTATTACTACCCTATCAAACGAAGGAAACTTTCCGACCTTAGACAATTTTAATAGATGATTATTAAGATAAGTTTCCCTGAGCCCTGTGCCTCATGCATGCATTGGTAATCTCAGAAGATATAAACCTCCTACATACTCGTATAGAATCTAGGTCCCTGTGACGTCACGTGGAGTGGCATCGCTTGGGCGCCAGTCTGGCCTTTTTCAAATGAGGTTGAAATTAACCATTGCCATTTGTCTGAACTGGGAATTCTAAAACCAAATAGTTTGTATATTATGAATGCACTAATGGTGGGTAACGAATCGCAATCAATGCCTTTCGTTTTTTTGATGAGGGAAACTAGCCAATTGTGCCCTTCAGAAATAACCGGCACTGAGTGTAGTGTATAATTTTTAATACAAAATGCAGTGAAGGGTTAAATTGAACAACAGTTTCCCTGATGCGACGTCACAGTTTGGGTCCTCAGGTTTGAATAACCCATTTAGATATGTGTCGTCGCTAGAGTTTAACTGCTAGAATCTGTTGCGCTGTGATTCGTTGGCGCTTCATTTTGAAAAAAAGCCGTTTCCAAAAAACATCCTCAGGCCGTACGAATCTTCTTTAAAGAAATGATCTGGCTTTGATGGATCAAAGGTTTACGCGGTGTTTCTTCATATGAGTCACGGCTTTCGGGCTTTCCTCCGCGTTTTGTTGTTCATAGATGACGACAGTTTCTCCAGCCAACCTGCTGGCGTCTTCAGGTCAGAAGTCATCTGAAGATGCCAGCAGGATGGCTGGAGAAACTGTCGTCACCAATGGACAACACAACGTGGTAGAACGCCCGAAAGCCGTGCCTCATATTTGGCTTTAATGCTTCAGGCCCAAAAGTTTACCCTTATGGCGACCACCCACGGTACATCAGCTGAGGAGACCACTAGCCCAGGGGCGGTATGACCGGGACGGCTGGTCGGGCATCACCGAGGGCCCGAGCTTACGGGCCCCCCACAACGCACGCGTCTATCGTGAAGTGTATATGAAAGGTGCATAAAAAAAAGAATCGGATTACTCGGACCAAAGTTTTTTTTGCGATTACAAAATTGTAAGTTTTCATTAATTTGCTTTATTCACAACAAACTCAGGGTAAAAAGGTCATATAAAAATAAACAAAAAAGGAGTCAAAAGAACAAAAAGAACCTGATTCTTTTTTGAAAGGGTTATTCGAAAAACTTAATTTAGAGTTTTTTTAGTATTTGTATTGTTAAATTTTAAAAGCTCACAAATTCTCCTTTTTTAGTTTTTTAATGGCTGAATTACTATTTTTATCAACTTTTATTTATTTTTTAAGTGCCAGAATAGCGTCAAAATCCATCTCCGGGCATATAATTTCCTAAAAATTTCCAGGAGGGGGCCCCCATTAACCCCAGACCGCCACTGCACTAGCCCCAGGTGCACCTATCCTCAGACACACCATTTTTTCATGAATTTAGATTAAATTAATTTAAAATGAAACACATAGCTGATTAAATTGAAATACATATAAGGTTTTACGTAGCGTGCGAATTGACAACAAAATATTAGTGCGGGCAACCCTCATATCACCCAAGCTTCCTCGAAGAAAATTTGTGTCACTATGCGTAGGAAAAAGCGGTCCTTTATGGCCATTAACCTAGCCGCATTAAAGTTTACGGAATGGTTGACCCTTAACCAAACATGAGGGGGTGAGAAGCCAAGGGGTATTAGTGATTTTATTTCGAAGCAGAGTTAGGTACAGAAATTGATAAAAGAAATATTTTTAAAAAATTGGTGGCCGAGGGATACGAGTGATTTTCTCTTCTGTCCTGACATCGAGTGGAAAAACAAATGCACTACTAAATATTCAGTTGGTCTTGTTTGGTTTCTTTTCCCAATTTCTGTTCCTAACTCTGTTAAGACAAAGAATCACTTGTATCCCTTGGTTTCCCATATGTTTTAGACAGTCATTCATTGCATCCCGCTAAACCTTTCACAAGCAATACAAGTATGTTTTTGGATAATGACGATGAATATTGTCTCACGCGGAATCGTACGTAAGTATATCAAATATTTTCTCACGTTCAAACTCACCAAAGATCACTGGAAAAAATGAAGTACTCCTTATCGGTGAGAGGTAACCTCCGACTCCAATGGTTTGTGAGGGTAGACGACTCTTTCCTCCGATTCAAGATACCTTCTGGGCTTTCCACGAAGCGAATAGCACCACTTAATCACAGAAACTAAACCTATCTGTCCACCCACTCCCTGATTTCGCTGGTTCCGGCCAGAGTAGTGTATGTACTCGTGAGTCCTCGATAGTGGACGTGATGACTCACGGCTGAGATTCAAACAATCCCCAAAGCGTCCTTAAATTTCGACATAGCTAACCGCACGCGCATAATACTTTGAACTGGACACCACCACAGCCAAACACGGGCGGAGTTGGTCGCTAGCGCGCATCACAAGTTATCTCCATCGATATCAGCCCAAATTCACTGCACGTGGAATATAACTCCAAGGACGTATAAACAGAGTGCCTGAGGAAGTAGAAGAAATACGATGATGACAACATTCTAGCCCCCGAATTCAATATTGTTATGCAATTCATGTGAATTGTATTGATTAAAAATTCCTCGGGTATAGAACCACGGACTTTTGGCTTTATGGGCCACTCTGCAATCCTGTACGCTATTCAGGTTTCTTGAATTAATTATAACATGAATTTCCCCACCTTTCATCAGTAGCGGATAGAGAAAAACTCAAGGGGGGGAGGCGCAAAAGATATCTTGAGTTACCTTTACTTTTATCGTAATAAAAAATAATCAAGTCACATGCAGGGCTTAAGAAATTTTTAATTAAAGTGATTATACACATATACAAGACAGTGGAAACGAGACTCCAGGGCGGGCTGGCAAGATTACACTCCTGGGGCAGGGTCTATAAGCGCGAGCTTTTCACACCTGCACCCAGAAGGGGGGAGGACGGGAAGGAGAAAGGAAGGAGGCGCCGCCGCGATAGGAGCCCGGCGACGCTTCCTGGGAGTGAATAGGGAAAGAAGGGAAGGGACGAGGATTCCCGCACCGTCACAGAGGCGGCTGGGTCCTACCACCCAAGCGAAACCAGGCAAAGCCATTAATATTCTAACGACCTTGGAGGATTATTCTATGAGGAAGAATAATTCAACGATCAGATCGTTAGATACATATACAAGACGGAATCAGGACCCAAGGGGGGTAGGGGGTCCTCTGAGGGTTACAACGCACCGGTGCCGGGAACCAAGTCAAAGATTTATACGCCCGCGCTCCCGGGGAGGGGTTCGGATGGGAAGGAAAAAGAAAAGGCCATGGCAGTACTCCATACTCCCAACCCCCCAGTATTAGTTTCGCCTAACTCCCCCCCCCCTAGCCTTCTGCGACCCTCGCTCGGACTGAATTTAATATAATGGCTGACTTGAGGATCCTCTTTTGTAATATTCGTGGGTGAGACAATGCCACCCGAATAGGGTGGATTCCAATAATTTTTTTATTGCCTAAATCGAAAGATTATTACTCCTGGAGTACGCATTTCACGCTTTTATATTTTTAAATGACGACATCTATTTTTCGCGATTAAATGAAAAGTGAACATTTTCAAGCACGCGAAAACGCGACGGCTAAATATGAATGCTGGGAAAAGCCCGCGTGACATCTGGCAGCTATTGTGTGAGGCCACCTGGGTGCGAGGCTATAAATGCCGTACGATGCTGGCTGCTTGCTGCCGAGCATGGAGGTAGCGTAGAGTACCCTGCTAGCAGGTAGCGCTTGGCTCAAATAATGATTATTAATACCCTATCAAAAGAAGGGAACTATCCGAACATAGGCAATTTTAATAGGTGATTATTACGAGATGCTTCCCTGAGCTATGTGCCTCATGCATGCATTGGTAATCTCAGACGATGTAAAACTCCTATCTACTCGTACAGCATCGAGGCCCCTGTGACGTCACGTGGAGTGGCATCTCATGGGCGCCAATCTGGCCTTTTTCAAATGAGGTTAAAATTGACCATTAACATTCGTCTAAACTGGGATTTCTAAACCCAACCAAATAATTTGTATATTAAGAATAAACTGATGGTGGGTGACCAAACGTAATCAATGCCTTTCGTTTTCTTTGATGAAGGCAACTACCCGATTGCGAGAAATGGTCACAGGGGATTTGGAGTAGATGGAATTAATTGTAGCACGACAGTGCTTGGCTCTCCTTTGCTAGTGTTTTGCAAAAGGGAACCACTGCAGTGGGGAGGCAGGAATTAATTGTGGTTCGCCACTATTCGTGAGCAAACTGTTTTTGGTCCGCAACTTTACGCAATATCGGGCCACAGCCCTGGAACCAAGTCAAAACTGTGCGTGCAGAAATCCCGCGTCGAACGCAAACTACGCGATGTATTTTCGGAAGCATGCATCGCGTCATGTGAGCAATAACGAGCGTAGATACAACGCGGGGAAACTCGAATCGAGCTCATTTTCATCATCTATATTTTCTTCAATGAATACAGTTTCTTCTCCTGACCTTCCTTATTATTACAACAATGTAGTGTTATGATCTTGGAGTATAGGTCATGATTTAAATTAAATACACATTTGGCCAACGTTTCTGAGATTTATTCTCCTTCCTCAGGGCTCTGTGATAGAAAAGTTTCGTTACGAAAGTAACGAAACCGCGGCGCCACCGTAGGATGTCAACCGACAGGAACAAAATGTTTTCTCTGTTCATTTGGTACCGCGGGCTAGGTTTTAGGATGGTCGAACTTTGAATTTCGAAAAAAGTTAGTTATTTGATGACCGACCCTAACATATATGAATCGGGTGGAGGGCCAGATAGTAAAAACACCAAAATATGGCCAAATTCGCATATTGTAATTTTTTCGCGATGTTCCACCGCCTAAAATTTTTTTCGATACACTAGCCGAAAAGTATTCAAAAACTCCCCGAGAAAACATTTTTTTGTGGCCCTCTTAAAAATATTTTAAGACACACGCGTTAGATATTTTCAAATCGACGCCATTTCTCCTAGTACAGCTAAATGTTCCTGAAAACAATTGGACACCTGCTCCATTGAAAAAAGCTTTCAAATGCCGCAGACAGCATTAAAAAAATATGATTTTTTGACAGAGATATCTAAAAAAACAGTGAAAATCGTATTTCCGAGCTAGTTGGCTCTGGTGGGCCTATAGCAGGCTGGAAGTGTGGATAGGTTAGTCCCATTTGATCCCAAATCGTGCGCCCTAAGTACGGGAAATATTCCGGAGGGGACTTTTCACCCTCTTATAGAGCTATGCCCTTTACTCGCCTCACGACGTACACACCTACGGGTGAGAATTTTTTGTTTACATTCAATAACACCGACCACTTCGACTCCAACCACGAATTACCTTCCTGCCGCCGTGATGCGGTGAACGTCCGTCGCCCGAGCGCCGCTCTACTTTCTGTCGCCGGACTTCATTTTACTTTGGCATTCAATGCGACGGGACCCATTCGACTCCTTCATAGGAATTCATTTTTTGCCGCTCTCGACACTTGCCATATATATATAAGACCGCTCATCCATATCCCTACCATAAAACTCACTGATAAACTGATTCATACAAAAAATTGTGGTGAACGCGAGAAATACAACAGAAAGACAAAGAATGGACTTCACTCTAAAATCACCGAAAGCCCTAGGAAAAATTTTCGAAACTCTAAATTTTCTATCTATCACAGTGCTGGGACAACTGGAAGTCAAAAAATCGATTTTTTTTTTAAACTATCAGTTTTCGAATCTAAGCCACGTGATGCGTCGAGAAACCAATTTTTAGACCAATCGGAGGACTTTTAACTATGGGAAAATCGTGCAATATCACCATTTCCTGAATTATAATATTATCTCAACAACTGTGCTGCGTCTTGGGTTTACAATGGAGGGAGATACAGTGTTGTGTCATAGGGTCCAACTAAAGGCTGTTTTACACGGTACACGGAATTGCGCAGGTTAGAGCTGCAATAATTTCTAACATGGCGTGGAATTGCACGAATGCATGAACGAAATTAGAACAGGGGCTATTTTGCCGTCTCGCATCCACGCATGTGTTCCAGCAATTCACCGCTTTACACGACGCAATTTTGATTGCGCCTTCACACGTACGTCAGACAGCGCAATTCCGTGTACCGTGTAAAACGGCCTTAACATTGTAAGAACTGGCAGATTAACCAGAAAAGGCCGCAGGCCTTTACCCTGCTCTGACGGAGCAGAGCTAGCTAGCGAAATCGAGTTCGAATTTAAAATAAAGTGCATCAAATTCAACCTCATTTATTTTTTTTCGTTAACTGATAGATGCAAAATTTCGTATTGCTAATATTAACCTCAGCGTGCGTTCAAAAACGGAATTTCGACGGATTTTTCTGGTTTCCAGACGGCGACATCTCATTAAGAGTTTTGTAGAAAAAAATAGACTAGTGAATCAATTTCTTTGTCATCGCCGTATCTAATGCCTTTCAAATTAGTAATGCGAAGTTGCATCATAATACGACCATTAGTAACTTTGTCGAACTAAATGTAAAATTGCTTTATTTTACATTCTGTTTACCCAAGGAAATAGTAAGTTGGATCGTTGGATCGGGAGAGCCCTGTGTTGGTGCAGTGAGGCCTTAAAGAGGAACTCACGAATACTAACGAGGAAACAAGCTAACTTATTAATTCTAATAAATTCGTAATCAGTAAATAGGGAAGGTAATGGGTTCACTTTGAATGGGATATTGATTCACTGCATTTTTAGGAATGTATGCTAACTGCATTCAAGATGTATTTAGCAATCGTTAGCTGATATTTTCTGAAATGAACCTTTTGAGTGTGTCAATCGGATTTCAATTTTAATATTTCATAAAAGCTACATTTCGTACTTGGCTTGTGTTCTGTTTATATAAGCTATGTTAATGTTCTATGTCTGCTCCAAGAAAATATTTGTTCTCAATTTTAATGAGCCATTCTCATTTATATTGAAATAAATCTTTGGCTGAGTACAGGCATTTCATTCCAAATATATTGCTGCATTGTATTTCACTGTGTCCATTGAGGCAGTGAAATACAATGCAAACTCCACTAAATTTGTTTTACTTAAAATTCCAACAGATATTTAGAGTTATGAAAGTATACCGGGACTAGCCACGGTGATAACTTTTTACGGAGTCACCCGCAATGCACAAATAGTGCGAAAAATCCACAGAGGAAAAATCATTCGCCTTGACCGGGATTCGAACCCGGATCCCTCGATTTCCGGCCGAGTGCTTTAGCCAGTAAAGCTACCGAGGCGTCATTCTCCCCTGTGGAAATTTGTGGACTATACCGGACAGGCAGGACGGACTTTGCTCTCCGGCTGTGGCGCCATGCGCACGACCTGGACTGCTAGTCGCATCATATGCTCAGCAGTCCATACCACCTTGTCCGGTATAGTCCACAAATTTCCACAGGGGAGAATGACGCCTCGGTAGCTTAACTGGCTAAAGCACTCGGCCGGAAATCGAGGGATCCGGGTTCGAATCCCGGTCAAGGCGAATGATTTTTCCTCTGTGGATTTTTCGCACTATTTTCGCAGATATTTAGAGACTCTTAAAACTCTCTATATAATCCATTTTACATCAAAAATATGCTCTGATCATCTGTGAAATATATTGTTCAATGTAGGCAGCCTGAACAATGGAACACTCTTTCGTGCAATCACTTATAAAGAAGGATTCAGTAATAAAATTTAATTTTTATGTACATTGAGTTACAGTGAATTTCAGAGGAAAATTAACTATACATTCAATGAAAAGTTGAATCTGTTATTAATACCAGAATTTTCTTTGAATGGTATAAATAAGCTCTTCCTTTATGCTCACCACACAATCCTGGGAGGTAAGTCAGTATTTGATTGCCTATAATTTGAGGTTACATTTTGGAATATATGCAAGTAAGCTTTGAGTCTTTTCCACTAAGTTGATGAACACCTTAGCAATTAAATATACATCATCATTGGACAATCTGGCCAACAAATAATTGAATGAGGATATATTTTTCTTGAGGAAATATTTTTACAAAACATCTGAAAGGAGCTCATTGTATGACAAGTGGATCTTGTTATGGTTCTCAGTAGCAATGTGTCTTTGCATGAATATAGATGCTACACTCAAAATGCATTGGGTACATTTGACTTCAATATCTCCATTTCTGCTCAGTCCTTTGCATGTTTTTCACCAATATATCATTCCTTATTTAGTCTTAGAAAGTCTTAAAAGTGCTGCCCTGTCAATCTTTCCCGCTCGAGATTCCGGAAGTTTATCCATGAACACAACACCTCCATGGAGATGTTTGTAGAATGGCATATTTTCTGCAACAAAATGAAATTCAAAATATAATCAAACCCTTTGTCTGTAATGATACTGAAATATTTTCACCCAAGTAAATATAGAGCTCGGCTGTAGAAATTAGATTTAGCCCAAATTGCTGAAAATGCTCCTGATGTCTTGAGCATGACAATATTTTTCATCATCACAATTTATTATCACACAACTCCCAAACAATATCTTAAAAAATTTCAGTTCGTGGACAAAGTTTTAAAGTTTCTTAGTTTGAAATTAACTTTCCGCCTAAAATTGGTAAGATTATCTGGCAAAAATTTAAATTTCAGGTATAGATTGATGCTTTTGCCAAGGGTACAACCAAAGGAATTATGATTGTAGGCCATGGAGGGGCCGATGAGTTTCAAAATTAGAAGAGAGCAATACCTAAACGATACAAAAAGTTTCCAAAATTAAAATTGGTTGTTTCAGGTCAGAATTTGGACGGAAACATTCCATCATGAATGAAATAACCTTGCAGGTGCCTTATACTGTACATATTTATGAAATAACACATTTTTATGAACCTATTCCACTTTCCTTTGATTATCCCCACTACACCCAGAGGATGGTGGTTGCCTACACCACAAAACTGCTTTCGGGGATACGGTAAAAGATCATTTTCTTGATAATTAAAAGCAATGGAGCTGATGTATTTGGCCTGAAATATCAAGGAAAGAACAATGCTATACCCCATTGGAAAAAGTGAGAGCTTGCCAAAACCAAATCATAATTATTTACATTTTTAAAGTTTTTGCTATAAATTTCAAAATTTTCAAAACAAAATGGCGAGCAGAAGATATTAACCGATTTAAAAAAAAAATCATATCTGTAATACCCATCCAGGTATGCAACTTTTACTGGTATTACGATTCACTCCTAAAAAAAGTGGCAAAACGAGGTACCCTAGTGGACACCCAGGAAAAGACACTGGAACCTCATCAGCAGACCTAAGGAATCTTCCACAAGGGTGGAGCCGTCACCACCTTGAGCTATCCTTACCCCTCTAATCCTAGAGCAGCCCCCCCACAGCAAAATGCGACCTCAATACCACCTCCTACTAATAATGTTGATACAAATGGATAAAAGACAAATGCAAGTACAAACACAACCATTTGTGACAATTGAAACCCATAGAGCAGTTTTTAACCCTTTCCTACCCATGTCTACAAGAGGAAAATATTTTCCATGTTAAGAGTAGCATGAGAATATTTTAAACCACTCTCTTCAGAATTCTTTTTTGCAGCCGAGTTAACCTGGTATTCTCATCCCTCCAATTTAGGACCCAACTCAATGGAGCGCTCCACTATTACCACGACCACTGAACACAAACCTTTAACCTTTTCTTAGCACGAGTCCACAGTTACCTTATTGCATTAGCAGTGTTTCTTTAAACAAATATGGCTTTTGATTTTCAATAATTTACACTCACATAAGAGTAACTATAATTTTTTAAGTATTGTAGGATTTTAAACAGATTTCTAATGTTTATATACCAGACAGTTATGTTTGACCAATTAGAAATTCCGTTAGATATTTTATACCTGTCAATATAGATCCACCTGAAGCCAACGTGGATTCCACATTGGTCCAGCCACTCAATATCCACCACCACCATACATTCACAAGTGTACATGGATTCCTCATGGGTTCCACGTTGATGCCACCACCCATATCTCACTGAGTAATAACGAAGTGAGTAAACACTAAGTACTAACAGTAAGACTTAAATACTAGAAGTCTGTTAATTGGTATGCTAAAATTTTGAGTCGAAATTGCTAACGCATATAAAAAACTAATAATTCATTTCAAAATATAAAAAGTTGGAGTAGGCAACAAAATTTTTCTTTACAAAAAGCACAGACAATATAACCACTTCACATCGAATTCCTGCTCTGAGGAGGATAATATGTAGATCAGAGATGAGTAGAAGGGCTGGGTCCAATTTCCCAGGGGTTGCACTAAGTCCCCGCTAAGCTGGGTCTCAGGCAGGGCCTGAATACCTCTGACCATTGGTACATAAGAATTCACTTCCCCTCGTCCACGTTGGGCCTAGCCATTGTTCGTTCGTTTGCGTTGAAAAATCCATGCCAGATAAAGCCAATGTTGGGTCTCTGGCATATGAAAATGCCCTTTGACTACCATCAACATTCTGTGTGAAAGGGTTAAGTGGTGCCTGTAAAGGATATTTCATTCATATCTGCCTATATCATTAAAATTTCGTGAACTTTTATCATCCTACGACAACGCAACCCACAAAACACTTCCGTACACCGAGGGCCTTTGCAACGAGGTCGACATTTTCCTGGCTCCATCGAATCTTTTATATGGAGGTTTTCACTGTAGTTAAAAACATTGTACTCTCAAGTACACACCTCATTGTATATTGTGGGCTCCATGAGTTTCAAGTTTCAAAAAAATTATACCTTTTCAAGATTGCCATTACTGTACTCAACTTGGTGCACACCACAGTTATGTAACACATGTCACTCAAAATATACACAGATTGGGCCATGTCACCACAAAGTTACTCACACTGAAGACATTAAAATAATAGTGATGGACTCTTTTGTTAAGGCCTGGTTACACCGTACATTAACACGCACAAGTTAATGTACGTTTGCGTGAATGATTTTGGTGGACCGGAACAGAACAAGTACGAAGGCATGAACCAAATTAGAACAGGTTCTATTTTCTGTGCATGCATTTGCACAAGTTGGGTGGTTACACGGTGCATTTTGGCATTCATTCTCCCGTTCATACATTTAGACATTAACCCGTACAAGTTGTATGTATCGTGTAACCAGGCCTTTAAACATGTGGCCTAAGTAAAATAACCATTTTAGTACATCAATGGTACACTCCATACTTATAACAAGTCTACACAGATGTTACCAAAAAATTTTTTGTAAGAGACCAGATAGTATTCTAGAATGATGATAAAACTATAATTATAATTTTGCACATTGGAAATTTAAGAATCTATACCTGCCACATGCTGCTTGATCTCTTCTTCTGTCACACTCTTTCCTGGTTTGATCACAACATAAGCCCACGCTGCAGATGTTGTTTCAGGATTTGGTACCCCAACAACTCCTACACTTTGAACACAAGGATGCTGCAGAATTATCTCTTCAACGTCAGCTGGTGATACCTATTTGTAGAAGAAGTGCATAGAATTCACAAATGAAGAAAGCATATAAAATTAAGAATGAACAAAAAGGCTTGCAAAGAATATCATTTCACAATACGTAACAGTCAATGAAATCAAATTTCATGTTAATCATAGTCATGACATTGAATTCATTAGCTATTTTTTATTCGACTGAATAGCTATGCTAAATTAAGTTAGTTTTTGGATAGAAAAATACTAGTAGAGATTATTAATATATCACATAGCATACATGTATACCACAAGCATGGATGCCAAATAGTATAATTTTATTCATATACCTCACATGGGAAGAATAAAGCTGCAAGATTTTTTCCAACTTGCATATTAGTAAATACAAATTTTTCCCCAAGTCAATAACAAAAAGATGGAGAATGAGATTCAAAACAACTCTGTAAAATGTTTTGAAACATGAATCATAATAAAATTATTCATTGTATCATATTGTTCGTACAATTCTTCACGAGTTAATATTAATTAATGAGGTATTGATGGAACAGTATAAATTAGGTTATGAATGTTACCAATGACCACAAAATTTCACAATTTGATTCAAGGAATGTTGGGGTAAAAGGCTGAGATTTTTGCAATGGGTGGCATTTAAAATGCTTATCTGAGGAACAATGTGGTATTGTAGCGACTTTGTGATTGTCAAAGTTGCACGAAACAAAAAGGCACATGCGAATCACATTTATCTCTTTGAGAAAATAAAAAAAAAATAAATACACCAAATGGGAAAAAAACTTAATTTGGCTAATTGCTGAGAAAGAGTTGTATTGACAGTACTGAGTGGCAAATTATTATTCAAAATATACTGTATTATTCAAAATTAAAACTTGACTTGAGGCAAATTAATTTTACAGATTATTAGCATTTAATGCTAAACCTGTTATGAAGTTATAATTTATGCATATACCTTTATTGGAGAAAAGTTATGTTGCAATGTGTGCAATGAAGTGAAGAAAAGAAACGTAATTAGAAATACATAATCATTTGTATACACCAAAAATCGAAGCATAGGCATAGTAAAACACTGCACTGGGTAGTATATGTAATGAGCTACATCAAAATTTTTTATTTACCATGTGCATGAAGTATTTGAATATCATGTTAATCCTCTCAATGATGTAAAGATGCCCATCCTCGTCAAAGAAGCCAAGGTCTCCAGTGTCAAACCATCCATTCTCATCTCTCTTTGAGACTATTCCCTAAGGAGTGAGAGACATTCATCAGTTTCAGTCCTGAACTTAGACTCATGAAACCAACAATAATTACTGCAAAAAAAAAACCACCTACTCAATTTTGGTTTGATAGGTACCACTACAGCTCACCTACCCTAATTTCTACCAGGAAATTCCATATTGTCAATACCTGCAGTAAATATTTCCAAATGGTACACGACTACAAAAGCAATAAGTATATTACAGACATTACAATGTAGTACTCTCAATGGTAACTTAATTAATATAATCTGTAATAAAAAAATAGTTCTCAAAATCTGCCAACTTAAAATACATATGTATATGAATGAAGAGATCAGTTTCTTATGGATGAATATGTATTCATTCCCTCCAGAAATTTCAAAATAATTATTCAAACAGATAATTTCAAATAGTATCTCACCTGTAGCAAACCAACAATGCAACCTCACTAAGTCACACATATGTTAATGCTACTCATTAAAGTTATTGAGGCTAGCTTCTTTTGCATGACCACCTCAAAACCCGAGGTAACTATGTATTTTTGTTAGGGGTGTCCTAGGGCTTTTCCAAAGATTTGAATCCAGAACTCAATATATTGCAGCTGAAAGACTATGTACTAGGGGCGGTCATCAAACAACTTTTTTCGAAAGTCAAAGTTCGACATATTACAAAATGTAGCCCGACGTACCAAATGAACGGAGAAAAAATTTTGTTCATGTAGGTTGACATCCTACGGTTGCACCAGGGCCGTTTATGTTAAGCTTAGGCAACCCGCAACACATTCCCTCTTTTTACGCTATTTCGGCGATAAATGTCGTGATTTTAATGATTTTTTCAGCCATTCTGCACCAGTCATGTACGAAATAGTCGAGGTAAGCAACATAGGTCGAATAATAACGTTTATTATACAATCACCGGTATTAAAATGCAAAGAAACATAAAAAACTTTGAAATTTTCTTAATTAATGGAATATATTTTAATTTGGTGTACTCGTATGGGCATGATCGCACTAATCTGACCCTACCGTTTATATACAACAACATTTTTCCCCTCTCCCATCCTAGAGTAAGGATCTCCTCGTCTCCCTACGGCCTATGAACCCTATGAACTAATGTCAACGCACTGCTCAGGCTACATCGTCTACGAAAATGACTCCGTGTTCCAAATTTTGCAGTTCTTCACCCACCATGAGAACAGGTGCCACTCTGGCTCTCAGGGAGACGCAGAACTCGCCACGTGGAGGGCGCTCCAACTCGAGCTTCTCCCATTACTACCCACCCTTCAAGTCTTATGACGTACCAGTTAAGATGCAATCTTTTTTGTATCCAAAATTGGTGGAGATAAATGGTAATTAAACAGATTGGAAGGAAGTGAGCTGCTGAAGGCTATTTAAATACAAATTAAAACAAAGTAACATTTGCCGGTATCCTCTCCTTTTTCTCCATTTCCCCTCTATTCTCCTTTACTATATACATATTCCCTGTACGCTATTGATGAATTGTCTTGTACATGTGGATGGCCTTTCGCAAGGTTTTGTGAGGCAAGGATTTCGTGCCGAAGTGATTTTTTTTAATGGAGAAGCAACTAAAATAAACAATGAATGTATTGACACGCTCTTCAGTTGAGAGTCATCTCTTTGGCGCTCCTCGACAGATGTTTGGGAGATATCTTCCCACACATGAAGATATTATGAAGTATTACTAATGGGTGAAGATGGAAAAGATGCAAGAAAGATGAGAATTTGATCAATCTGCCCAGGAGATTGCCCATGTTGTCGCCGACAGAGTGGACCAAGTGTAGAACGACGTGTCTGGACCTTTAATGTCAAACCGCGGCATCCTCATGGCAGTTTAGAGATACAACACGAAATGTAAAAAAATTATGAAGAGCACAAAGAAGAAAAATTCCTCTGTTGCCCATCGAGACTTTATTAATTTAAGGAAGATGTTAAAATATTGTTTTATTTTCCTCAATGTGTCTTCCAAAATTGGCCTAGTGTATTTGTAAGCCGAAGACGTAAATTAAAAATGAAGAAGTGATTTTTTTTAAGAAGTTTAAGAAGTTTTAGACCAAAGATCAACCGGAGAACTAGTGATTGGGACCATTGATTGGAAAACCACAAAAAACATAGGAAGAAGGCAACCAAAGAAAAAAAAATGATAAAAACGGACGAATCATTTGAAAATAGGGCATCATTTGCCCAGAAAATTGGTTCTAAATTCAAGTCTTAGTGCTCTTAAGTTCAAAATGACTCGCCACCTGTGCTCGGCGACGAATGGCAACCATCCTCCCGCCCATCCTATAATAGCTCTGCGCGCAACATCCTGAAGCTGCCTGTGACCTGCCAATCGGTGAAAAGGCACAACGTAGCCAGCGGTTTGCAGCAACCCTCGTGACTGGAGCGTTTGAAGACGTCAGCCAGGTCACACCTGAAAATGCATCGATGATTGTCGACCGGAAGAAAATTGCGTGACAAAGGAAGAAAGACAGAGAGCTTACGACTTCAGAGGATATGGAAAAGCTTAGAGATCAAACGAGGATAGCATTGTTCTTCAAGGGAAGAAAAGAGAAGACGAAAATCAGGGAATTGTGCAGCAACAATGAAGTGCGCATCACGACATAACCGAAGAGCATGTAGTCATCCTTGCAGAACCCGGCGGGGTTCATTTGGGACATGCATAAACTGAAACAGGAGAAACAGAATGGCTCGGAAACTCTATCCTCGAATTAGTTGAAGCTGCTATAATTGACACGTCTTCCATACGGTGCATCGGTTGTGACGGATCACATTCGAACACCGCGACCGGCTGGAAGGGAGGCGCTATATGTTTTATCGACGTGCGTCTCGGGCGTGCCTTATAGATTTAAGTGCCTTCTGCATTCAGATGAACTTCCTCTTCGACTTATAATGGAGAAATTTGATGAGCCAACGACGGAACCAAATATCTACATTGGGTCAGTTGGTCGCCAACTAAAGACCTGTGTGCAGCTACCTCTAATGAAATTTCAGACGATTGATCTTGGTCTACCTGATCCTGAACTAAATTCATCTTTCATCAGCAAATACCAAAATTATTCATTGGACATGGCTCATGGTATTTCCAGGGGATACATCCCACAAGAGCTGGCTTATCGCGATAATGGGGAAATGAATAACAGCAGATGGGGAATGACGGCCAACAGAGTGATCCGCGTTTACATAGAAACAAGACGACCAACAGTGGCTTTGAATTCAATAACCGAGACTATGATGAAACTCTATATTCCTATGGGGTTCACAATAAATAAAAATTGGAAGATTAAAGAAGCAGAACATATCAGGGAAATGCTTAAGAGAATAAGACAATTCCGTAAAAAGTAGAGTTCTCGAGAAATTCATCCAGAGCAAAGCGTTCTTTGCTCATCCCGAAAACATCCTCATTGGTGAATGATGAAAGGGTCGAAGCGCGAAGAGTAGCCTTCCAAAGGATATTGCAGGCAAGAAAGACCTATTCGCCAGATGAAGGCATCAGGGCTTTTCACATCCCTGACCAGTGTATTTATATCAGTTCATAGGCGGGCCATAGGGAGATGAGGAGATCCTTACTCTAGGATGAGAGAGGGGAAAAATGTTGTTGTATATAAACAGTAGGGTCAGATTAGTGCGATCATGCCCATACGAGTACACCAAATTAAAATATATTCCATTAATTAAGAAATTTCAAAGTTTTTTACATTTCTTTGCATTTTAATACCGGTGATTGTATAATAAACGTTATTATTCGACCTATGTTGCTTACCTCGACTATTTCATACATGACTGGTGCAGAATCGGCTGAAAAAATCATTAAAATCACGACATTTATCGCCGAAATAGCGTAAAAAGAGGGAATGTGTTGCGGGTTGCCTAAGCTTAACATAAACGGCCCTGGTGCAACCGTAGGATGTCAACCTACATGAACAAAATTTTTTCTCCGTTCATTTGGTACGTCGGGCTACATTTTGTAATATGTCGAACTTTGACTTTCGAAAAAAGTTGTTTGATGACCCCTACTATGTACATTCCAATGTTTTCCTGGCGTATGACATGGATGAATTGCCGCTGGGCTTGCTGCTGGGTATAGATCTCCATTTCTGCTGATGTGATCCAGCCCAGAGGAGGATGGAAAACTTAAACATCGAAAAATCAGCAACGATGGAGACACGGCCGCAAACCCAACAGCAATTTATCAACTACCTACTTACATTGTTTGGTATCCAAGAAGGGATTCATACTAGACTCTCTCTACTACTTACCACTCTCCTCCATGGTAAAACATGTTGATGCTAAATATCCTCCACAAAATATAAGGCAAAAAATGAGATGAACTATTACTATACGTAGGTATTTCTTTACTTTCCCTCCTCCTTATTATTTCAAATATATACTGTGCTGCACAGACGTAATGGATAGAATACAAAATTTGATAAACACAAAATTTCAAGCTTAAACAAAACATCCCTCAGAAAGGAGACATCCATGGGCAAATACACGATGTTTTCTATTCCATCACATCTTAGTATATACATAGAATTTGAAAGGGAATATTTGGAAGATGATTTTATCCTTTAGATACCCTGTATACTGGCAACACAATACACTATGAGTTATTAGCATGGTACGTGAGACACAAGTGAGCTAATGTGAGTCAGATTCAAGCAAAAGAGATTTAAAAAGGAAGTCATCTAAGGTTACTTGGATCCAAAATTGTTACCTTAAATGGTAAATTAGATATAAATGCTATATAATGGCAAGAAATTAAAGAAGATGGACACAGCAAAGCTGAAATAAAAACGCAATACATTTGAAAATTTTTATTCGGCCATTTACCCAGACGGCACAGGAAGTTTTTGTACCTGAATACGAGGGTGGACCATCAAGATACAAAAATCGCGCTTAGGAAGTTACTGAAAAGGTTTTGTTTCTTTATTTCCTTTAATGACGAAAAAAGATGCAAGAGGACTGGCAAAATCATATGCATCGATAAAATTGTATCTCATCGATAAAACTGTATTTGGTCTGGGACTATTTTCTTTCGCGGGTGGTGCCATTGTGCCATATCCTCCTAGAAAGATCACATGCCTTCACAAGCCGGCACAAGCCGTTGGAGATCGCATCGTTTACGTCACGTCTCACCACATTCCAGGGATTTTTGTGGTTAAGTTTGTGAAAAATAGAGTGTCTGGTAATGGTGAAGTTTCCCTTATTCTTTAATTTCATTCACTGGGCTTCAGAAACGTGTTTGTGAGATATTTTTGTTAAAAATGCCTTTCGTGTGTGTATTGTCGGGATGTAATGGAAACTCCGGGACATGATTCAAGTTTTTAGCTTTCCAAAAGATCCTGAGTTGAAGAAGAAGTGCATTTGGGCGATAAGAAGAAAACATTTCACCCCTACGAAAAACTGTGAGGTATGTACTCTTTCTCGCTGTAATTATTTGGATGTAATTTTAAGTTAGAAGTGGCTTCGGGATGTTGATGCATCAACATCCCAAACTATTCAGTACTGAAGTACTATTCAGTACTAAAAATGGTGATTCAAAATATTGTAGCAGCAATTCTTTTGAAAATTCTTGCATTTTAGTTGTCTTTTTTGTATTAATTCATTCGGTAAACGTGTGGTTAAAGGAGAAACTAGGAATAAGCTGCCAAGTTTATAGGATCGAATATTGCTTCTTAGCTTGCCCTATGGTGTATTACACGTCGGCTTTCATCATTTCAAATTATCTTATGCTATAGTTTAAAACAATAAAAATATCAGGCATACAAATATTTACTATATTTACGAGCCTAGTAATTTGATTTCTCATGCAGAAATACCAAAAATTGGAAATGATTTGACCTAATAAGTTACATGGTATTTTATTATTTATTAATTTTAGGTGAGTGAGCTTCACATCGCACCTTGTGATATCAGAAAATAATCTGTGGCCTTGGACGAGAAGACGAGGAGAAAATTCTTGCTGAATTGAAGGTGCCCAGATTGGAGGAAGGTACCATTGCTTCACTGTTACCTGTCGCCAAGAAGACAGACATTGTGGCAGAAGTGACATATTTGTGGATGTGGATTTGATTTGTGCAAGTTGATGCTGTGATAGTGGACGTTCATCGGAGAAAGTATTGAAGATAGTTTTTATGTATCGACCAGTCCTCTTTTAAATAATTTTCTATTCGAAAGAGAATAAGAGTAATTGTTTCGCTAAATTAGATGTGGGATAGAAGAGAAAATTGGAAATATTATTGTGGTTGACAATAGAAAATACATAATATATGTACAGTATTTCTGTGGGTTTTTTCTTTCCTGCCTCTTTAAAATTTCTTGTGGTGGTGACTTCATGCAAAGTAAATGTAAAATCGGAGGTGTGATCTAAGAGATAACATGTTTTATTTTACAAGTGTTTATGCTGGTGATTTGTCAGGACTTTCATATTTGTAATAGGTTGATACATTTACTGCAGTGACCTAGAGACTTTTACTCATCTCAAATAATTTTTCAAATACTTTAGCGCCTGATATGGGTAAGTTTTAGTAGCTGAGACTGAACTATATGTTAATTTTTGCTTGCATTTTGATGAATTCGATCATACTAATAGCAGATGTGTCAGCAATCCTGTTTCATCGGCAATTTTTATTTAAAAATTTTATTCCGTCAGGCTTTAGGGTAAGCTTTTTAATGCTCGTGAGCTATGTGATGTCTTATTTAGTGTCAAAATTAATAAGAATTTACTCTTATTAACATCTCACGGTTTCCAAGTAAGTACGAGCCACTTAAGAATGCCGGATGCTGGGGATGCGTGAATCAGCCTTGAGAATCTCATTTTTCGCAGTTATTTAAGTGGCCGAATAAGTTTTGTAAGTTCTCAATAGGTAAATAATACTGTATCATGAATTCTAAATACCATGATATAGTATTATTTACCTGTTGAGAACTTACAATTCATAATGATTCATATTAAGGTTCTTGCTACGGTCGGTAGCTATCGATTGTGATGCGTTCGATACATTTTTCGATTAAGCGAGTTACGATATATCTAATTTTCGACCTAATCGATTGAGATTAGCCTGAGTTCTGTGTTCCTGCGCGCTTCGTATCCTATCGTACGTGCTTCATAGCGGACATTCACATGCTACGTACGCGCTTCGTCGACAGGCCGGGATTGAATATTATCCATTACCGAAAAGTGACGAAGCGGCCTAGTATCCCCGTAGTCAATGGGTACTATGTACTTACAAATTAGATACGGAGGGTTCAGTGCCATCTGGGTACAACAGTGACTATTCTTATACGTACATCTAGGAACTAGGCCTCGATCAATATTTGCCAGTCATGCAACCTTGGCATAAGCCACCCTTGTTCTACCAAACTTTTATAGAAATTAATTAATTCCACCTCAGGGTTTAAGGTACTTTTTATTCACCCAAAGTTGTTTTCGGTAGAAAAATTTCAAAAATATTTCAGAATAGAACAACTCACTCATTGCATTTATCAAGTAATGCAAAAATTAATATCTAGTAAAAGAAAAAATTTCATGATACTGTGTACTTTTGATCTCACCTGTTTTTCAGAGGGCACTAAATATCCTTTCATAATTAAAGGGCTCCTCACTAATAACCTTCCTTTGGCATGCCTTCCAAGTGCTTTTCCATTGTCCAAATCCACAATCTAAAACATACGGACACAAAAAATGTTACATCTTCACATAAATGCAATATAATTTTTCAGGGAAGAACTAAGTATGTTGTAAGGACATACTGTGATTTAGGACATAGTTTTCAAAAAAGTATCAAGTCTGAGATACTTGATGTACATATGGGATTTCTGAGGAATGTATCACAGAAGTGAAGGTTCCTATAAAATATTACTACCGTCTTACATTGGGTGTTTACAAAAGAAAAAAGTGAGTATTTTTGTATATGATCATGATTTTTGCAGTTAAGAGCATATTGTTGGATGGGCGTAAGTTAAAATAAAATGATTCTTTGTTTTTGTAATGACTTTAATCATTTCCTCCAAAAGACAAGAAAAATAAAGAGTAAGGTAAAGTATCTCATAGATTTGTGCCCAAAATCACAAATTTAAAAAGAAGCCCAAGCAGCAATCAATATCCCAACAACATTGTCGACATAAACCCCAACAGCACAAACTGTCCCAAACTGGCATATTGGCCGTGTATTACATGTGTTTAATTTCTTAAAAAACCATTATTACCCCAGTAAACATGGAATAAACCTCAAGTATCAATGGTCTTACGTCCACTACAAACCGGATAATACACGTGTATGCACAAGGAACCTAATTAGGGGACCGTTGTAGTTATCGCATTCTCCATCAGGGATAGGGCTTCTTGAAATAGTATGTATAGTAAATAGCAGTAACCAAGGTGGAACTTCACTCATACTAAACAGGTAATGAGACATAGGCAACATTCGTTCAAAAATTTTCATTTATTGTCGCAGCAAAGGTTCCTCAGTAAAAAATAATTCATGAAGAAATACATACAGGACAAAACACGAGTGGTGATGATGTGACAAAAAAAGTGATGATGATGTGAAAAATGAATGTGAATGAAATATGATATGTATGTAACATTGTCAAAATATCCATCATGTAACAACAATGTATTATGGATATATCAACCTTATTTAGATATCTGATGGATATCATCTGCTGCTTGGGAGGGATATGTGAAGGGTAATGAAAGAGTAGTCTGTTTTTCATCTCAATTTGTACATATATTCAGAGCTACTTAGGGGCAGAAGAATCAGGATCTTCAACTCTGTGGTTTAGGTTTAGCTTTTCTTAACAAATACCCTCATCATTACCTGGAGAAATAATGTATAAAGCATGCAGGAGCATTTCGATTGGCAGTTTCTTTAAAAATGGCATTGGTGACACCATAGGATTAAGTCATATCCTAAAAAAGTCATCTATCTGTAAATTTCAATATATGTACTGACTCAATACCGTGAAAAGCAAGCTTTGAATTTTGATAAAAGTTGTTAACTATGTTGTTTATCACTGGCATATGGATTTTGACCACTGAGATTGCTAAATTTTGAATTCATACCATTAAACCAGGAGATATCAACAAGTTTGTGGGAGAAATTGCTTCCTGCAGATCAGCCTGAGTATAAGTCAGATTAAATTTCATATTTAAATTAGGCAATATGTAAATAAATTAATTTAATAGAAAGTATGAGGGAAAAAACAATACCTTTGCTTCCACCATAGAAACGAGAACACCATTGGAGACATAAGATTCTGAAAGGTAAAACATTCCCTTTTAGGACAGAGACCACAAATAGGTATCTATTGCACGGGCTTAAATTATGTAATAATTAAGGATATGAATACTTATTTTAGTTAATGAATAGTTTATTTTAGTTAAATCTCATTGCAGTAGCAAAGCATGCTAATCATTGGCCCCATAATAGCTATAAATTCCAAGGATTGAAATTTTTCCTTTAGCCACAGTGTATTAGGGATGACTGAATGAATACCTAAGAAACTACATTTTTCTACAATGGACTAATATCAGAACAAAACAATACATAATTCAAATTAAACTTGCATGCAGAGCTTCTTAATTTTGAATGGTACATTTTAAAAAAATAATTAAGTTGATCAAAATCATGATAAACAATAAATTACGTCAATACAGCAAATGTGCAGCTGAATACATACATACCACCATCTATGGTTAACACTTTATTTTGGCAGAGAGCTTCCTTTTCTGGATCCATCACAACAGTGTAGTGTTGACCGTAGATATTTGAAGAAATAATCAATGTTTCAGTCATTCCGTACATCTGAAATTTATGATGCATTACTCAATTTCAACATAATAAAATAGACTTCAACAAGTCATCAAGTGGGTAAAAATAGATGAAAAGCTATGCTTCATAGATTTCACCACTTTTCCACCACTTTGCATTCCCACCAAATTAATCAATGAGGAAATTACCCTGATACTCTTTTTGATCTTACATGCAATACATAGATACACCTCTTTACGCACTTCACCATTGAGGCAGTCAGTTCCCAGGCAGCACAAGGGATTTGGGATTTGGAGTACAATGGGTGTCAACAGGGGATAGCAAAAGATACTGGTAATATCTATGTTGCACTAAAAATTTTACATTACAGCCGAGGTATTTTCACTCTTTCTGTGGTAATGTAGTTTGACATGTTCTTAATACTTTTTGTCACATGAAAATGCATGCTTAGGTTTAATATTGGAGTTTACTAGATCATTTAGGTTTACTATCTGCGTGAGACAAATGATTTCAATTCAGCTCACAACTTCTGTCATGGCCGACGTTTGTTTGCCTTTCTACAAGCTGATATGTGTTTTAAAAAGCCAGCAACTAGACTCATATTACAGCACATATTGTAAATTATTTGTATGAAAAATATCTGGAAAATGACATGGGGCATTAACGTGAAGCAGTTTCTAAGCACATAACTAACATAAGTTTCTAAGTATGGTGAATAACAGCGTTCAGGCAGCCAGAATAGAAGCCAGCATACCAATCCGCGTTGGGTAGTTCAGAGTAAGTCCACTTCTCTGGTCTATTATGAAATTTGGGTGCTTGATTCGGACTATATCCTCGTTTACCCCTGAATCTTTCATGATTCTAACAAAACCCTCAAACCATGACATCCGTCTCCCAGACAGTTGCCCCTTAAACACCGTTATCTATTTCTCTCATCCTTTAGCATGTGGCCAATGACCACATGCTAAAGTACATGACCACTGGTCATGTTCCTCTCAGTAGCTCCCTTTCTCAAGAAACATTCTTCCAAAGCAAAGAAAATCTATGGGGGTGAAGAGTTTTTTTATTTTTTAAGTTACTGGCAATCCTGGTCTAACTAATTGACATCACTGTTAATGTGATTTTGTTAAAACTAAATTAATGAAAAGTATACATACATTTATTAATAGCTTTTGGGGAAACTCGTGTCAAGACTTTAAAATGACCAACAATTCCTCTTCCATGCTGGAGAAAAATCAGGTTAAATGGCCCTCGCCATATAATTCATCACAGCAATTATTTTTGATAACGGAAATGCATGCGTGTACATAAGATGTAAAAATACTACAAAGGACTGCAGATAGTAATTTAAAAATAAAATATGGAGACAAGATAATCAACAAATGATTGTCTAAAAGGCTGATGTCATAGCTTGTCTTTTTTCATGCCTGAGTTAAAGTTTTGAAGCAGTTTTCAAGCTTACGATTAGAAATTCTTAGACAAAAATACCAATAAGAACTTGGGTAATGGAAATATGTATAATTATTGAGAAATATGAGAAGGACACCATTTGTGAAATGGCTGTCTTAGAGACTGATATCATGGTTTATATAATTATTTTCACTTAATGGCTAGAAGGCTAAGTGGACTTTCATCATGATTCCTCATGAAAAATTTCTGATGTTGAGACCAGTATTAGGTCCCATCAACACATCTGCCAGGGATGCCGACTTACAAAAAATATTGGGGGGGCCCAATCCGGGGATCTTGCCCTGGGAAATTTTATAAGTATCGAGTTTTAAGTTTTTTAAGCATTTTAGATGAGTCATATGATCAGCATTAGAACCCTGATAACTCGAATCTCGATATCTGGACACTCCGAGGAAAATCGACAAGCCTGACACATTTTTCCTCACACCCATAACGAATTTTTGAGGGAGCTCGGGCCCCCTCACACCCCACCGAGTCGGCGCCACTGACATCTTCTTTTTACATAACTATAGGATATTCTACACCAATATGAAGTTAATAAATATGTATCTCCCAGTTAATTAAAATTATGAGCTCAAATACTACAAATAATACATACTTATAAGAAATTATTTTACTTGTTAACTTACCGCATCAATTTTAGCATGAGGAAATTTCTTTCTGACAGCATTTACCATAGAAGGGTTGGAGACTGAGCCACCCAGTAAAATATTTTCCACAAATGAGACTTCTCTTGATTCTAACTCTGGGGATTTGATGAGAATATTTGCGAGGTACACATACAGTGCAATGTAACTAGGCTGCAATATAATGGCAAATGCATAAAATTGGTTAGATAGCATGAAAATCATGCTTATGATTTAAATAATTGAAATATATTAAAAATTTAAAAAAGCAGGTTCAAATACTCATAGATTACCTCTTATGCTTATTAATACAAATGAAGTTACTACTGAAAATTTTATAAAGTATGTTTTAGACAGTTGAGGACTCAGAATAGTGACCAGGGATAGGGATGTTCGGGGCCTGAGGGGTAACTTCTCAGTCGTACTGGGGGTCTGAGACCTCACAAAAATTTTGAGAATTTCAAAGCTTGTAGCGACACTTTACAGTTGACTCATTACTAATTTTCCAAAGATTTAAGTTTTTAAAACAAACATTAATGTACGTTTTTAGTGACTTGGGTTTTTGGGGCTCTCATCTCCTGTATATACACAACAGCTGCACAAAATAACAGTTTAATCTTATAGTGTGAAGTGGATATCCTGGGGAGGGCTACAGGGTCCACCACAGGCATTAAAAAAATTACATCAGTGCAAAAAATGGGGTCAAATATTTAAAAAATTGAAATCCCATGAGTCAAATGATATGTATGTATTAGGCATTTAAAGCCAAGGAAGCTAAATCTAAATTTAAGTTGAATTGAACTACTGCATATAAATGAATCAATGGTGGACTTCTAAAGAATACATCATGACAACCAAACTAGGTACCTATAACAAAAAGTTCACAAGCAACCACACCAACCTTGTAATGGTCAAAGAATTTGAAATATGTGTCCATATCAAAGATAGATATGATGATCAGTGTGTCACCAAATATCAGAGCATTTTGAACAGCAAGGGTGGATGCAACACTGAAGTTTCCAAAAACTGCAAGTACTGTACGAATCTTCCAATTCACCCTAGAGAAAAAAGAATTCAATGCCACGGAGATTATTCAAGATAGTGTTCTGAATTGCTTGTTAAATACATGCTGAATAATAAAAATCCTAACATTCCAGATTTACATGAATATATGCATCATCATTAAATTAGATTTTCCATGTTTTTTGTCTTAAAATCTACTTTGAATCATATACAATGGAAGTGACTCAGCACATCAACCAATGTGATCTGGCAAAAGATTAACACCATGTCAATGGATTAGCTTCATGGTCAACTTGTTTATGGCAACAATTCTTATGTAGGCTTTTCTCATTCAGGTTCTGCTTTATCTTTTAACACATTCACATCCATGATCTTTTGGTACATATTTCTTATGACACCATCCTCCTATTCCCAAAAAAAAACTGAAAACCAAAAGTCTGCATGCGCACGAGTTGCCTGACACCACTCCAGTCAGAATCTATGCCTACATAAGTAGTCCTGATAACCTGAAGCAGCAGAGATCCATTGGGACATAGTTGCTCTGCGGCCGGTGCGGAAGGAAACTCTCATTGCCAGTCACAACAAGTGTCATGAAGGTTAATGTGCTAAAGAGATCATTAAATACTTAACTTTCATATTCATAATGATACATACCTCTCCAAATCAAATGGAGCTCCTATGCCAACTTGCATTGTTACTACATTGCGGTGCGTATGCAAGACTCCTTTTGGTATTCCTGTGCTGCCACCAGTTGATGGAATGAACATGATGTCTTCTTCTGGATTGATAGCTATTTCTCTGTTGTATGCTTTAGGTGATAAAAGAGATAAAAAGTCATAAGAGATAAAATATTTCTAATTAAGTGAATTCAGGAGAAAATCTACTGAAAGCTGCCCCTTCCAAATAGATTTTCTTTCAATGGAAATACTAGCAATATGAGAACATTGTGTATAGTTTCAATAGACATAAAGTTGAGAAACAGTATGACCCATTGGCCAGAATAACCTTGACTGGTTGAGGGATATTGGTAATACAACATTTCAATTTTAAATAATTTTCTTTTTAGTAGGCGTATCAACTAACAAAACTATGTATACTAAATAGACCCCAATAGCTTATAACATGGAATAATTTCTCTTCAAAGCCCTACAAATTATATAAAAATTTTGTTTTTGTGAATTTGAAGCAATGTTATTATGAATATATCAATACATCTTTTTAGGATGGTATGCTGATTAATTATTAGTTTACGGGTAACCAAGAGTCTGACATTTTATAAAACAGAATATATAGTCAGCTTTTCAAATACTAATAGAACCATGATTTTGGAAGTCTCATTCACCCCGTCCCTTCACACAGAACTACAATAAAACCCAACATAATAGCTGCATCATTCCCTTAGATCAAATGACAAGCAGTCGTCACAAAATGGATGATAAAAAACCAAAATACTGATGACAGCACCAGAGCAACATAACAGCATACAAATAGCATATGTATAGCTATAATGACCTCAGAAAAGTCTTGATCAAAAACAAATTTTTGTTTAAATTAGTATAAACTCGTGCCATAAGCTAAAATAGGAAAGACCATAAGAGGAAAATATAGGTGGATACACAAGTCTCCCTTAATTTAATAACAATACAATTATCATTTTCATTAACCTTGAGATTTGGTTGATTCAAGTTTGGAATCAGTTCTTTGCCAACATTTTTACAAATAAATTTTTCATCCTCAGGGCTGGGAACTTCATTCAAGAACTCATACATTAGGCAGCATTTTCTGGGTTTCACCACCTTGTGGTTGTGTTGGAGACGGAGTGGTTGTGTGTCTGTCTCTAACGCGGTGAAACCCAGAAAATGCAGCCTACATTACCAGCACACCGCGGAAGCCTTTGCACCAACTCATACATTAAATAGTTTTCATCAAAACAAAGTAGAAATTGGAATTAAGGAAATAAAACTTAGTAAGGTTCACTGATTGTTTAATTAAGGGCACGACCCGGGTTTCGTAACTTAGTTACATCGTCAGGTGACTAAACCTGCATGCATTATACATTTATACCCAAAGTACACAAGTGACTGTGAGGACATCTGTCGGAAGGAAAAGGACTAGTTGGGAGGCGGGGGTGAGGGTTAAACACGGACTGAAATAGGGAAAAGGTGGGGGGGGGGGAAGGGAGAAGGGGCAGCCTTGGTTTGGGACGAGGCCCTCCCTCCATTACCATGGATAATCGAAGCTTTATCAATTGTCTACTGGTATCCCCATCACAGGGCTAACTATAACTCTCCTATCACCTGATCCATCATCCTTGTAGGCCATTTCCTCAACGGGGGATGCACCATTCACATTGCCATCGATGGAGAAGTAATTCACGGGCCAATCCAAATTCCCAGCAGCCATCTTAACCAGCTTCTCCGTCTCTGGCTCACATAGGATGAATCTAGTTTTGGTCTCCCTCATCTGCCGTTCCACTTCACCTTGAAGAAAAAAATCACACATGAATTCCAATACATAACATCCATAGTATAAAAATTGTGGAAAACTAAGGTGCACGATTATAAGAGTGGGTACTCACCGTTGAAACTTGTCTACATATTTCAATACCAAATAGAGTCGAACTTTGGACTATGAAACATACTTTTACTTTAAGAAACAGAACTATATTATAACCTTTTAAAAAAATTATTTTGCAGAATTTTATGATCTGCCATAATAACTAACTTTCCAGTGCATTTACAATGAATGCATGCAAAAATACCTCAATAATTGATTCAATTCTGTCTGAAAGGTCATTTTTGAATATTGCAAAAGTTCGTTCTTGGTTCTACCAGATTCCTACATTCACAGCAAAAAAGAAGTGGCTACCCAAGCCATGCAGTCAATTTAAGGATTAACCAACCAATCTAGCCAAGGTAGCATGATGAACTCCTCCCTCATTTGATTTATTATGTATGTATATGGTTGATACAAATATGCTGTCAATGAATGTACCTATTACTTCAGTGATTAATACCTACATAAATCATATTTTACGGCTACAAAATTAAAAAGAATTAGATGCTATGTAACATTGTATGGTATAAAAATTGTCTCAATCACAAAGGAAAATCGAGACAGTGCAGCATTTCCCTGACATTTGGGTCATAAATAGAAAAAATAAAAAAATCGATGACAAATTTTGTGAAATTAGACAATTATGTCTACCTGAAGTGTTATTTAGTAAACATGTATTTTGTATTGATTAGGAAAATGACCTTTCAAGGGCACATTTGGCACCGATACATCAATTTTTGTTTACTTTAAGAAAAAATTAACAAAATAACAATGAAATCAAAACAAGTGTCTACAAATATTATGGATTCGAGTCAAGCAGACTCCCACCCAGATATTCATGGGCAGGCACTTATCCAGGGATGAGGGAGGTTTTGGGATCTTCAACCCCGCCCTCAAAAGAGAAATTTTTTGAGGCCCCTTGTAGAAACTACCCACAATACATCTGATGAGGAGGCAACTAGCCCAGGAATACCTCTCCTCTGACACTTCGTTTATTAATACTGTTACAATTCATAATATGTGCCACCAAATAACTTTGAGGAAACGTCGATAATTATAACCACATGCTGCTGTCATGGTTCAAGCCTCGCTTGTTCACATTCTGGATTTACCTATGAATAGGTGAGGGTTCACCCCAGACTGTGTCAGATCAACTTGGAGAATTATATTTGGAGGTAACCAAAGGCTTCACCCGGGACTTGAACTAGGGACCCTTAGATTAACAACCAAATGCTTTTAACTGCTTGACTCCTAGACTTCCCAGCTTAAACAGTATAAGAAAAAAATCTCTATGATGGAAAAGTATCTAGGGGAAGACCAAGGAACAATGTACCCAGAGCTTAACCTCTAAAATTTTTGGTGCCGGAATGCATAACAACACATTTAATCCACACCTTTTTCAAAAATAAGCTCCCTAAAATTTCCCATTTTTTTAAAACTTGTAATGAAAGTTACAAAGAGGATACAGTGATGTCATGGTGCCGGAACACGCCGGAATGCCGTTCCGGCACTGGTTAATAAAATACATAATAATTTTATCAATTTTTTTACTCAAAATTTCTAATATTTATCATTCGTAACCAAAATGAAAAAAATTAAAATAGAATGTAAATAATAACTTGTAATAAAAAACACATAGAGCAATAATTCAATTCTAAAAAAACTAAGTAAAGTGCATTCCGACAGTGCTAAATTTGCCATGACGTCACACATAAAGAGGGATATAAGGCAGAAGAGCCTCAAGGAGGCAGAAGAATCTTAGGATAGGAAGAAATGGAGGGCTGCAGTGTACCAACCTTACGATTGTAACACTATTCATTAATTCCTCGACATATGTTCGAGATGCGCTCCGAGACCTTTTTCATAAGTTTTATGGTCGTAAGTTGAAAAACCTAACAAGGCAAGGGTATGTGTTGTTATCCTGAAGAACGCAACACTGCATTACAATTTTGGATTGACTCATCGATGGTGACGAACTGATCTTGCTGCGCGTGCGACGCGGTTGGAGCCGAAAAAATTTCAAACGCGAAGTGAAGGAAAAACGCGCGAAACGCTGAATTTTTCCCGACTTCATCATCACCATGATTTGTCAACAATCGTAAGATTGATTTGACGCAGCTCTCCATTCCTCTCTCCTATCCGCTAACCTTTTCTGATCGACGTATTTCTTATCTTTCATATCCTTTATAATCTGTTCTATACAACTCATTCGGAGCCGTCCCTTGCCCTTCTTCCCTTCCACCTGTCCCTCTACGATAGTTTTCATCAGGCCATCATGTCTCATAATATGGGCTACTAAGTTCTGCTTCTGGTTTTTTCAGGATGACTTTAGCTTCTCTCCCACTCTTCTTAGCAATTCCTCATTACTTACACGGTCGATCCATTTTATCTTCATCATTCTTCGGCAGCACCACATTTCGAATGGTTCCACAATTGACTTCTCTGCTGCTGACAACGTCCAAGCCTCGCTTCCATAGAACTCTAACCACCACATTATTATCCCGAGGAGTCATTAGCGTACCCAGCGAGGGGCAGGAGGGGGCAGCTGCCCCCCCCACGAGCAAAAATCGCAAATGTTTTAAAGGAAAATGATATGTTTTTAATCAAATAGTTTTAGAAACTAATAAAGAGCTGTTTCCTTAAAATGTTGATTTCATTCACCTTTTCCATGCTTAAATCTTACCTATAACTTGAACAAACATGGCTTGCTCCCCCCTAGTTTTGATCCAGGCATTGCATACCATTCCCGCTAAGTATTCGCTCCATCCATACTTCCTATCTCCTCCGTATCTCATTTAAAAGCTGCCTCTCCTCGCCCTTCATATCCAACACTTCGTCGTTCCTCTTCCTTTCCGTCCACTTCACCTTCTCCATTATTCTCCATACCCACATCTCGAATGCCTCCAGTCTTTTCTCACCCTCTTTCCTAAGTATCCACGTTTCCGCAGCGTAAAGAGCTACTATCCAGATCAAACTCTTCACTAGTCCTCTCTTTAAACTCTTACATAACGACCCTCTTATACAGGGGCGCAGCTAGGAAATAAGGCTAGGGGGGTTTTAAGCGCAACTAATACTGGGGTGTCTGGAGGTATGGAATAACCGCCAGGGTAAGCGGGAAGTGCGAAGGCACTCCTTCAGAAAAAAATTCAAGATAAATGGTTCAAAATTGTGAGTTTTACGGCCTTCAGAGGAACATTTGATCCTGGGTACGCCCGTGCGAGGAGTCGCAGCTACTCTAACTTTAAATAATCTGAGATGAGATAAATCTTTCTTCACCTACCTCTACGGGGAGGAGATACACCGCAGCATTCGGACCTTTGTACAGCTGCGGAAGAATAAGGCGAGCCTTCTGAGCTCTCTTGCCTTTTTGCTGATATGTCGAGATGAACCCCTATGAAAAAATTGTATAAACCTGTTTCAAAATTTTATACAATTTATACAATTGCCATGGCAATGTATAAGATTGTATAAAATTTTGAAACAGGTTTATACAATTTTTTCATAGGGGAAGAGACGGTCCCTAACTTCGCCCAGGTTCGGTCATCGGTGTAGTCACCAGCGGCCCAACGAATTCTGCGAACAAGCCTAGCATTGGTCCGTGAACGGATCCACCAAAAACGGAGATCTTTAGATATTCCGTATATGCACTGAGCAACACTAGGAAAACCTGTGCTCAAAACTGTGATCTGTGACCACCAGAGTGACTGTATATAAGCAAGTTAAATTTCTCACTCGACACTCACAGCCCTGAGGACGATGGCCGAGTCGGGCATCGAAACGTCGGCAGTTATGCAGTTCCTGACCCGGTGGCGATCCCGAGAACTCTTCACTAACCCTTTTCGCCGGGAAAGCACGAAATCTTTCTACTTCTTCGAAATCGAAATGTTTCCACTTAGTCGGAAAATGAGGGAGGGAATGCGAATTATTAAATAAGTCTGAGAGTAGCCAGTTAAAGTTGAGAGAGCGGCTGGCAAATTTCGACTGAAGGTTGGAAATTTTGTCCAGACCGGGAGCTTTCTTAGCGGGGAGTGCAGCGAGGATTGGCCGGATAGAAAACGGTGTTGTAATCGGAGAGGGATTTGGAATAAAAGGGAGTAGAGCAAAAAAATGAAATAATTACGCCATCATTTGGGGAACAAGAAAGGTCTAATGATGCATTTTTTTGCAGATGATCAGCCAAGATTTCGATTTTGGTAGAGGGATCATAAATGAGGCCAAAATCTGAGTTTAACGGAATTGGAAAATTTTTCGCGCGATTTTTGAATAATTTTATAGTCCACCAGATTGGAGTTGTATACAAATGTGGGGAATTTTACGGACGATTTTCAAAATTTCGTTTCATGACGAGATTTTCCCATTTAGCGCGGCTTAATTTGCTGTTTGCTCGTCGCGAGTCTTACAATAGGGTGGTTTCCTATTATTTTTTTATTGTCTAAATCGAAAGATTATAACTCCTGGAGTATGAATTTCTAGCTTTTAGATTTTTAAATGACGATATCTATTTTCCGCGATTAAATGAAAAGTGAAAATTTCCAAGCGCGCGAAAACGCAACGGGTAAGTATGAATGCCGGGAAAAACTCCGCGTGACGTCGTTCTGCTTCCCGCTGCCACAAGTAAGGTGACCTTGGGGCGAGGCTCTGAGCGCTGATACGACGCAGGATGCTAGCAGGTAGCAGAGTACCATGCTAGCTGGAAGCGCTTGGCTTAAAAAAGATTATTAATGCCTTATCAAGCAAAGGAAACTTTCCGACTATAGGCAGTTTTAATAGCTGATTATTAAGACATGTTTCCATGAGCTCTGTGCCTCATGCATGCATTGGTAACCTCAGACGATGAAAAACTCCTATCCTCTCGTGTAGAAACTAGGTCCCCGTGACGTCACGTGGAGTGGAATCGCATGGGCGCCAATCTGGCCTTTTTCAAATGAGGACAAAATTGACCATTGCCATTCGTCTAAACCGGTATTTCTAAAACCAAATAATTTATATATTATGAATACACTAATGGTGGGTAACGAATCGCAATCAATGCCTTTCGTTTTCTTTGATGATGGAAACTATCCTATTTATGGCACGTATTCTTGCAAGAAGTGGTTTTCATTCTTAAATTGGAAGTTAATCACTAAAAGCAATAAAAATAATAAACATTCTTGCGCACACCAACCCTCGCTGGTGTAGTCGTCATATCTCCGCGCTCGAAATGACACTCCTTAAATACCTACCCTCCATTATGACTGTAAAAACTTTCTCTCATGCATATGCTTACTGTGATTAAAATTAATGACAACATTGTCGCCGTATGATCAAAATGAAGACTACAAAATATACTGCCGTGGCGAAACCCCGAACCTGAGACCTCTGGGTGGGAGTCAACGTCGCTAACTATTACACCAACTGACCCATCTGTGGAAACTAGTGCTATTTTGGAATTATTTAAGGCTTGTTAAAAGTACCGCAAGAAAATTAATTAATTACAGCTAAACTAAGGCCCATTCAATGGAACCACTACCAGTTCAGAGATGTGTTCGCCATTCCCAACGCCATAAAAAATACGGCATTGAAAAAGGCGGAGCAAGGTACGCGGTCTCCCCTTGTAAGTCGATTTATCTAAGTCGATTCTCACCCGATCTCACGTAAGGGAGATAAGGGTACCTGTCAAGTATCACGCAATTTTTTTCTGCAAGAAACAGCGTAAAATGTGAATATAGACTACAATATCAGCAATTTTAAACACAATTCTCAATTAATCTTAAATAAAAATAACTAACCAAACTGTTTTTTAACTGATGACTTCAGGCTTGCCTTTGTGAAACCTCTCCGTATTGGAAATAATGGAGTAAAACTTTGTCAGGTTCGTTTTCATATTAATATGGGCACGACCCGGGTTTCGTAACGTGGTTACATCTTCATCGAGACCTAAATATGTAACCACGTTACGAAACCCGGGTTGTGCCCATATAAAAATAATAGTGAACCTTACAAAGTTTTATTTCTTTATTTCCAAACTGTTTTTTAATAAATCAAACGCCTTAAAGCATAGATCAACGTATCTACACTGAAAATAGGCATTTAGAACAATCTCAAGTGAGATTAGAGGGGAGGGGCCGAGCCAAATCCCACGTTATCTCTATTAAGGAGGTAGGGAGATACAAATGTCGTCAAAATCACCACACGTAATTAATGGACGCCCCCTTAGATATCACCGAAAAAAACTACCTCTAAGGAGAAAACGGTAGAAAAAAATTGTAAGAACTGGCTGAGTGTGCTCTTGGGGGACAGAGCCCCCCAACCAGTGATAGCGAGGGTCAAGCTTAGGATTGCAATACCATGAATTGATGAAAGTAGTTACCTGGTTCCTCGCGCTGGAAGCATCCACGGATAGCACCCCCACACAGTTCGACACCCAGTTGTAAGACAAAGAGCAGAGCTGAGTTGTACGTGATGTAGAAGAACACGTCACCCTTCTGGAAGCCCCTCTTGGTCAAAGCGCTTGCGAACCGGATGGCCATTGGTTCGATGTCCTTGTACATGATGGTCTGCTTCCTCAGCGCGTCCATCTTCACGCAGAAAATCAAATATTTGCTTTATTTTCTGGTACATGAGTGACTTTTATTTTGAAATGCGAAGAGCTGAATTTAAATAGTTACTTAAGACTTTATCTGGTGGAATTAGGATTAACTTGATGAAATTATTGGCAATTATCCATCAATTTTAATGCCAATCAGATTTGACGCGGTCAGAACATTGGATAAATGTATGCATTCTTTTTTTCCCACAAACAATAACGGTGTGAAATAATTGCTTGGACGAACTCCAAAACTAAAATCTCTCTTGATGCATGCATAATTTTAATTTATTTTTTTCGTAGATATTGACGGATGGCGTCGTAAACCCTTCCGCCACAGGCCTAAAGAGGCGACTTGCGGCGGAGTATGTGAATATAGACCTATACACCCAGGCAGGAAACGATATTTATTGTAATCGGTAATCCAGTGACAATCATGTATAGTTTGTGACACGCCATGGTAGGAAATATTGAATGATTCGTTGCTCAATACAACATTACCGATGCTATTTTATGCAACGCAACGCGTCTTGCCCGAATAAATCCAACAATAAATATTGTAATTTGATTCATAAATTGACATTTGACCATGTAGCATATGTAGGGGAGAGTGGGGAAAAACCGACCTGCTAACCTTTTTCATGAGAAATTTGGCTTTCTGCTACACATATTTACACAAAAATAGCGTAATTGCAATATTTACTATTTAAAGAAATAAAATACTGATGCATTATTTTTTACTGATACAGATTAAATATATATGATTTTTTTCTAATACTGAAAAAATGACGGTTTTGCCCCTCTGGTGGGGCAAAACCGACACCCATATGTTTTACATTTAAAAAAGTTAATAATGCTATTTTTGGGAATTTATATTACAAGACTCACTGTTTTTACAATGTGCAGCAACATTTATTAATTAAAAATAAGAAATTAACACTGCGTGAGTTTAGATTTTCATTTTAGAAACAAATGTCACATATGAAATTATCATCTCCTTCTTCACAATTAGCGCACGCCTCATGAGCCCATCCTTTACAGTTCAAACACTGAATCCACCCCTCCCTCTCTTTAGATTTTGAATATAATTCATTGCAAAATATGCATGCCGCCTCGTCTTCTTCACATTTTTCCTCATCTTCGAAAGCATCGGTCTTCATTTTCTTCGACTTAACTTTGTATATTTGGGGGGCTGTGGCTTGGAAAGCAAGCTTTCTTATAGGACCCTTTTTCTTTTTATCATTCTTCGCCACTGTTCCTTTGTTTTTCGCTGTCATTCTTTCTTTTTTAATATTCTTTTTCTCGTCTTCCTCCAGTTCTAATTTATAAGGCGACGATGTAATTATGGCTGTCTTTCCAGGTTTTCTTCCTCCTTTCTTTTTGAATCTTTCCTTTTCTTGTGGAGGTGGCATGAGTAGTTTGGGTGAAATTTGTTTCCACACACTTTTTTCCATTGTAAGGGGTTGGAGAGAACTTGACGCCGATGTTGCTGCAGAACATGAGGGATGGTTCCATGCTTCATTTTGTGCTCTAGAGGTTGATGGCCTGCACAGCATATCATCAAAAGCAGGAAATGCTGGTGGCTGAGGATGATTAACATCAGATGAAGATGACTGAGGAAGGCTAACATCAGGTCTTCTAGAATCCGAAGACAGGAGATATGTGGGATCAAATTGTTTAGAGGAGAAGCCGCAACGGGTACAGCAAGTACTTAATAAATTGGGTTATATTATTTTATTAGGTAGAGTGAAGCACAGCTGATAAGTTGAAATATCGTGGGGCAAAACCGACCCCGGTCGGTTCTGCCCCACTTTCTGTTTACGGTTTTGCCCCTAGGTACACAGTAAAACAAATATGGCAATTTGAGGTAATCCAAAATCATTAGCCAAGCTACTCGTGCGTTAAAATATAAGTAAACACAGTAAATAAACACATGTACTCACCTTCGGTAAACCAGATTGCGGTTACACTTCTCGAATCAAAATAAATATGACGTTAAAGTTGTAAAAGAAACTGGTTAAAACTTCAGAACTCTACATAACCCACATCGTCAAGCATGCCAACGGAACCAAGCTCGATCTGCACGAAATGGCGGCCTCTTCAACTGGTTCATAGTTTTACCGCTGGATATTGGCACCTAATGGGGAATATTAAAGGGGTCGGTTTGACCCGCCTGGTAGGTTTTGCCCCACTCTCCCCAAATCATAAAATAATTCTTTTCATAAAAGATACGTTCCCAAATTATAAGTTATGTTTTGTTTTATTTACTGTTGTATTGCTGTCCGTGTGTTTAAATTGTTTTTAAAATTTTATTTGTTTGATTATCTTTGCACTTTGCCCTAAATTGTGAACATATTTTCATCGAGAGGTGGCACCCACGCGGAACAGAGGGGGTTAGCTGTGTGAAAAGGTTGAACATTTCAGTCATATCATCCATTAAAATGGACACGACCTTGGGGAGGGGTTGTAACTCGGCAAAAACTCCCCCTCCCCCTCATGGTAACGTCACTGAGAATAGGGAGCATTGAACTTCATTGAATGCATAAGAAAAACGTCAAAGTTGACAGTAAAGAATTAATTAAATTAATAAGAATTTTGGGGGGGTCTGGTAAAGGTAAAGTACTAAACCTGTTGAATGAAAGCAAAAATATGTATCACAATTTAAAATAAATTTTAACCTTCGGTAGTACTTATATTGTTGTTTTCAGATGCTTATTCCAACAAATTTTCCCGATGAATCCCCTGTTTCACTGTTGGTAATCTGTAGCCCCTAAACCCCTGGAAAGGTGGCTGGTTCCCCCAACATAAAACTCGAAACTTCGCCCTTGAGTGAAAATCGTAAGCACAATCTGGTCAGAACTTGGTGGTCCCGAAATGCGCAGAACTCCAGTGAGTGCAGGGGAAAGTGACTGCGGTGTAGGGAATTCGAAGGGGATGCGAAGCTTTATAGTATATAAAGTATCGGGACTGGTTCCAAAAATCAAATTCATTGCAGTTGTCATAATAATTACTTAACGATCTGCCACTCGTCAAAAGCGCCCTGGAAGTCAGTTTTCCGGGATACTGTTCAGAACCTTTGTCGTTGTCACTTGAACCGCCTCAATGGAGTCGAACCGATATCCTTCGAGCTCCCTTTTTATTCGCGGAAACAAGAAAAAGTCAAGTGGAGCCAGGTTAGGACTGTAGGGTAGGGCGGATAGGAAATATCGATTTTTTTTTTCAAATCCATCTGGCCCAATGAAAAAGAGTTGTGGGATCGATCAAAAATAAGGCCTGAAAAATTTGAGACCTCTAGGTGAACCCCTGACCCCCGCTCAAATGCAAATTAGGGTGGTCAGGGAGGATGGTCAAAATTCGAAAATAAAATATTTTATGGTCACTCCCTATAGATTTTGCCGAGTTACTGCTCTTCAAGGGCAAAAATTTCGTGTATTTTGACGTATCTGCCACCGTTTAGCCACAAAATGCCTAATTTGAGTCCGCGCCCCCGAAGAATATATTCCAACGCCCACGCAGCGTCGCGGATACAAGAGCTGCAGGCCGATCCCGTCCCCTCCCCGCTCGCTTCTCCCCTCTCACGCCTCGAATACAGAAAAATTCATCCCGCGTGTGCTGCTAGGAGGGCGTTCATCTATGATAGTACAAATCGGAAGATGGTAGAAGGTAAAAAAGGATGCGTAGTGAGAAGACTTGTCCCTTATTTGGCGCCTCGTCAGCGTTAAACAAATCGTTGTTACCAACTTTTAGAGAAGTGATGAAATATTTTGAGATCCAAGAACGCAGGAAAGGAGCCTGCGGTCTATGAAGAGGCCTCTCGAGTGGCTAGGTACAGGCTTCAGGTAAATGTGTCGTCATGTCACACGGACCAATAATTGCGCTTCGAATAAACGTGTGCAGATAAATCCGTGGCCATGTTTGCGCGTTACTGACCTTTAAATATTATTGAAATATCCATTTTTCTATTAATCCGTCAATCGTGGTACTACGATCGTAAAATCATAATTTGAGAAATTTTTAAGGTTTTATGACGAAATTCACAGCTTTTCCCAGGTTTTTTTTCACGGTTTACGAAATTCACGGCTTATTCACGGTTTTAAGGTTTTCAAGGTTGAGTGGGAACTCTGCTTATACCCCCGCGCCATCTCGAGTGGAGAAGGACAAGGGATGGAAAAAAGGATGGGAGGCATCGCCGCGATGAGAGCCCGACGACACCTCCACCGGAAGGATAGGAATGTAAGGGCGGGACGGGAAAACCCTCGCCGCTATAGAAGCGAAACCAAACCTTAATTTTTCTACGGAAAGGAAAGATTTTCTTATGAGGAAGAAAAAAACCTACGATTTTCCGTAGATTGCCAATGAATGCAGCGAAATTTTTTTCCACACCTTCATGGGTATGCTTACCGAAATAATAATACAATTGACTATCGTATTCCACAGACTCCAAACCCACGAAATTTAAATACTCCAGTTTTTTTCCGAACACACTTCGTTCATGTTACCAGAGCAAAATATTCGTTTGGACTCACCAATGCCACCCTATCTTCAAGGACCTTTTTGTTCATTCTCAGGCAATCGAACAGGAAGTGCGGGTAAGGTATATTTGGGACGTCCAAATCCTTCCCCAAATCCGCAAACGGCGATCGAACAATCAAACTATCCTCTCCAGTTCCCTTCATCTTCTTCTCTCAGTGGCTGAACCTGTAAATAACTGTACCATATGAAACAATTAGAAATAATAACGATTGAATAATACAATTTGAGAAGACACGAACCTTAGATGCTCGCTAGGTAGGAAGTGCCATTAAGAATGTCAACACAAGTCAAAATATTATTAATATATCAAAACAATATTATATGCAAGCATAACTACGGATTTAAAAGGCTTAAGGATGTAATTCTCAGTGTCCGGCGATATCTGGGGGAAATGTTTTATATCCATGAGAATAAAATAAAATTGTGTGGAAATTTACCATTTCATTTTATTCTCTTGCTTAAGGATGTTCTATACGCATGTAAAAATCGGATTTTGCAGACTCTATTGACGTCGCCAATCGCGGGTTTACTATCCAATCCACAGTGTTCTGTTTTCAAAGGTCGTCAGAGAAACATAGCATGATTAAGTGAATTGAACAATAATCTTGTTTCACTCTTATATCATAAGTATTATGAATAGAAAACAGCTTCGATACAACGGAAAAAATAAACCAATATTCTTCTCTTGTTCCTTCGAAGTAGATAGTACAAAACTAAAGTTATTTCAATAGCCTGCCATTTTTATTCTACTTCTTAACAATAAAACAAACCTCAAAACCTTAAGTTATATAATACTATCGCTAGGATTTTCGGTCTAGAGCACTATTATTCGCCAATTTCAAGCGTATATGTACATTCTGGAAGCTTCTCGCCTCCTCTGAAAATTTTACAGGTTAAACTATCGCGACTTTATGTGAGATAATGCCATTTTAATCCAGTTCTATGTAAATAGTGGATGTTTACAGATAATCGCGTAAAATTATACAATACGAGCTTGATAAGTAAGTACCACTTCGATGTGGAAATAGTAAATTTTCTGCAGCAATTTTAATTTTGTGCGAAGACCTACACTTCTAACTACTTTAATACGTGACAAGCAGGCCTCCGGGCGTTACTCGGGAATGATAGTACCCAGATAAGTAGGTACTTGGATTTAACGGCCACGTACGATTTTTAAGTTTTCTCTTTGAGTGTGTCAACATGTGTGCCTACCCGGCAGGATGCCCAACCGCAGAAGTAGTATTATGTATTGTAACAAACAGTATTGAGAAAAAGTCGCAAAGGACGCAACCGAAAGTATCACTACGGGGTTTGGGAGCATGATATGCACCTAAGCACTAACTTTGGTCGCAATCCGTGCTGCCGTACGGAAACGCATAGCGAACAGACAAACAAAAATCCTCTTTTACACATTATTATATAGATTTCCTCAAAATTTTAGAGGGCCCACTCCATCCACTCGCTCGATCTCTTTTGGTGACGGATTACTAACTTATAATTTGCGCTACCATTTTTAAATTTCAAGGGGATAAAAATTAGACCGTTCATAAAGTTGGCCGGTATCTCAAGTTTTACCTTTTCATTATTTTCTAATACGTAAAGATGGTGGTTTCCGGCGATACTTTGAGGAATTTGCTGAACATTTTGCACGAATAAAATTTGAAATTTGTTTTCCTACAGAATTTTTATTAAAACACGGCCAATATTTTCGATGCTTAATGTCATCTTCCGGTGAACCATCATGACGTGAACCGTCGAAACCATGGCCGTGTTTTAATAAAAATTCTGTGGAAAAACAAATGTTAAAAATTTTAATCAACCAAAATATTCTCATTTGTATTTTTTTTTATCTGAGACACCGGATTATCTCGAAAAGGATCTACTCTGTTACCCTGAAAGTTTCAAGATGACAGCATAAGTTTTAGGGCAGTAACCTGTCATCAAATATATCTGAGGTACAAATATACCGAAAGTGCAACCATCGTTTGGACAAAATTTCACATTAAGCGCGTTATTACATAAGAATCGTGATGGTTTTACGACGACAATGCATGCGTGAAAAACTACAGCGGTAATATCTCTTAAGCAAACACTATATCCGTTCCAATAACGTGTATTAACTATTTTCTGGAAGAAAAAGTTAATCACATTTAGTATATAATTAATTAGGTGTAGCAGAATATATTCCGATTATTAAAGGATCATTTTTTACAGTAAAGGGTTAAAAAATAGTAGGAGAATTCATTCCGGTTATTGAACTGAACCGAACTGAACCTCTGTGAGCACCGCTTCAGCTGAAATTAATGATTCGATATCATGCATCATTAAGAGTGATTGCATTCAATTTCGCTAGGTTGATAACAAAAAATTAATAAAATAAAAAAATTAAGTGAATATTTAATAACAATAATTAAATTAAACACAAAATTCACCCTCATCGGCTACTGATTAAGTAAATGTAACAATTTAATATCAATCTCAGTGAGATTAATCAAAAGTGCTATTGTTTAAGGAGACCAATCACTCCTTGTCGACCGGGATCATTTTGTATTTTCTGTGACGCATTACTTGTTTAAAACGAATTTTATCGCCTTGAAATTTTCTGGAAAAACAGTACTTTATGTTAACATATGCTTGAAAAGTCGAAAATGTAACAAATATAAATGTGAGTGGAAGAACTGGATATGCTTTCAAAATCTCGAACGTAAAAAATAATGAGTAAAAAACTGAGTAAGAATTTTTAAATTTGAAGGACAGGCAAATGTTCAAAAGGACATAGAGCATGTGCATGGAGAATGATTTTAACATGACTTCGTAAGTTTTACACAGGCAATAAGTTACGAAAAAAAATACCCATCGAACTGGTGCGATGCGTTCCCGCAAGCGTCACCTTCAGGCATAGTTACACCTGCAGATGGTCTTACTACCTGAATATGGTGCTCAAGGTCTGTAACCCAAATCGGTTATACCCGAGTGTACTTCGTCTTTGTGGTTTTAGAATAATTTTTACAACACCAACGTATTTATACCAAAAACCCACCGTCACGAGGGAAATAACGGCGACATTTTATTTTCACTAAAAAGATTGAAGACAACTCTGATGACCGGATTGGCGCTAGAAATAAAACAGATACGAAGAAAAAAAATAAATTTACCGAAAACTTTCACCAATGAGTGCTACGGTCGACTGTAGAGAAGTATCGGCGGCATTTTACTTTCACTAAAAGGTTTGAAGACAACTCTGATGAATGGATTGGCGCTAAAAATAAAACAGATACGAAGAAAAAAATTAAATTTACCGAAAACTTTCACCAATGAGCGTTACGGTCGAATGTAAACAGCAAGGAAGTAACACGTAGATTCCTTGGCGTGGTTCGAGCCGGTTACAGGGAAGGAGCCCGTTAGACACGTCTGTTCAAGCCCGGAGACGGAGAAGGAATGACCTCACGCAATAATGCTGCTCCCGAACTAATAGTTATCTTCACTGGAGTCGCCACGTGCCGAAACAGCATGATTTAAAAGGGGATAATATTCCTCCTTCATTTTCGGCGCACGCGTTTGCGCTGGTGATGATAAGCATGACAAGCACCAGACTTTAAGTAAATACCGTGCACTCCGAGATGCGCTGGTTTAAGCATCCAAATTTGAACCATGTTTGAGATAAGAAAATTCAATCAAAGAGTTGAGTCTCATTACATAACCAAGGAGGCGGTTGGTACAAGTAATTACACACACCACTGAAATCACAGCTAACATGCATTTTCACCCTAAAGGTCCATTACTGATACGGTTTTTAGTGAGTTGCTCAGTTACGCATGCTCGGCAAGATTCAATAAAGAGTGAAGTTAATTTTTCTGGGAAAGTTTTTCATGAAAGAGTGAAGTTAGTTTTCCTCGTGAAAAAGTTTTGATGTGGTGACAAATCTATAATAAATATGCTATAAAACCCACTTCCGACCATTCACTCCCGCATACAAATGTTTGGGGTGAACGAGACGAGATTTTTATTTTTAAATTTGGGAAAATTTAATTTGGGAATTTATTAAAAAATGGCCTCCTACAAAATCCGATGGCGGCGTAGCGATCATTGGTAGGAAGGTTACAATAAATCACCATAACAACAAATTTGATTTTGCAAATAAAAGATGCAGAAATGAAATGAGAAAGGGAAAAATAAAAAGCTAAAACGAAAAGACGATGAAGATAAGGTAGGAAATATACAATCTAATTTTTTGAAAAGTCAAATTCTCAATGGCCTGTTTCCATATGAACAAAAATTTGCTTATATCTTAGCGCGTTGAAAAAAATTATAGTTTTTTTTATAAAATGGAGTTTAAAAATTGAATGAGAATTTATTGAATGAAAAAGTTAGAAATAACATAAGCTGAAGAAAAATAGAAAAAGGAAAAGTGGAAAATGAGAACAAGGTGAAAAACGAAAAGAGACAGATAAAATAGGAAATGTATTAGTAGTTGTGACCATTTTAAACTCAATATTCTCAAAACAACGTTTTTTTAGGATCTGAAAAGAATGAAATAGATTTTTTATGACCCACACAGATTCTATAAAGTGCCAACTTCCACAATGCCTTCTGTGGGAATTTGGGTATTAAAAAAATCAATTTTACAAATATCACATTTTTCGAATCTTTGACCACTTTATAAGCCGAGAAACCAATTTTAAGCCCGATCAAAGCATTTTTTAAATTATGATCAAATCGTGCAATTTCAATACTTCGTTAATTATTATCTAAACAACGGAGGGAGATAAGCTGTTGTGTCATAGAGAGACACCAGAAAAGGCCGTAGATCGTATGAAGGGGTTGCTGGGGGGAGGGGGAGGAGAGGCAGAGCTCCCAAGCTAGCGAAAACGAGCATTTTTATCAGGGATGGCAAGTGAAACGAAACGAAAATGTTTAGTTTCGTTCCTGCACGAAATTAAAATCACCAAGGAGTTTAGTTTCGACCCGAGACGAAACTTTACTCTCGGAAACGAAACTAAATTAATCGAAACTCCGCTGCTCATAATTAAGTTTCGAACCCAGAAGTTGAGTGGAGGGGGATAAGAGGGAATAAGTTCAACCCATTACGTTTGACACATGTTTAAACATTGAGCTTAAAAATCAAATGGCCAGTTTGCGTTCACCGTTCTCCTGTGAGTGGTAAAAATATGAGCGTCCCATGCTTCTAATGGCGGTAGGCCGAACCCCAACTTCATTCAACCATACGTCTTACTCGGAGTGTGGGTCGAAACTAGACCGTTCGAAAGTGAAGCACGTGGTCCCTCCATTGCGAAACCATATGTGTGTTTCGTTTGGTCCCAGAGTTTTACTTTTGTTTCGACCCGAAGTAGTTTTGACTCCGATTTCGTTTCGACCCTGAGTTCAGCTCCCCCGGGTTTAATTCTGTTTCGTTTCGTTTCCACATTTCGCTCCCGGGAACGAAACTATTGAAATTTTAATGGTTTTGCCTTTCCTTTAGTTTCGATAGCCATCCCTGAATTTTATCACGACTATTACATTAGAGCAAGGGTCTTCAACCAGTGGCCCGCTGTCTAATTTCTTGTGGCCCTTAACCCTAGGAAGACTGAAAAAAAATTATCGCGTAGTAGCCTGACTGGGTCCAATGGACCCTGAAACATTTTTTCCACAATATTACCAGTTTATGATGAATTTAGACTGAGTTAAGTGATGTTTTCCATCTTATTTACTTCCTCAACATATTCTTTGTCTTTATTATTATTACATTATTTTGTTTGAAGCCATTACTGGAGCGAAGCATAATATTATTCCTTCTACCAGAAATATCACTCCACCTTCCCATTTTTATGAATGTTCGTTAGCACAATAACATTAACACAAATTACATAGTGGATTTTTTGTCAATGATAAATTAGATATGTAACAAATTTAATGAAACAAAAGTATGATGAATTTACAAAAGTTATTAAAAACTGTTATGCTACTACAGGCACTGATTGCATAAAATTTCTGAATGATCTTGGCATATAATTTGTACACATTGTGAAGAGGATGTTCGTGTCTTTCTATCCCTTTTGTAGTTGCACTTACGATACTTATTTTCCTAGGTTGCTAAGGTTGTCAAAGAGTGTGTCACATTTTCTTTTTCACCATGTAAATTCTTCCGATAGTTGATTTTCTCTTGGATTCCATGAGATACCACTTTGTTAGGAAATCCTGTAGCCTGTATGGCACTTACAGTCGTGAGCTCGGGTGGAATCCCTCGTTTATTTTACCTTATGATCTCTATAATCGCTAAATCTTTGGAAAGTAGTGAGTTACCTACTTATGTTTCTGGCTGATTAGTCCCTCAACCATACCTGTAACTAATCTTTTCCCTTGATTGACCTCTCGACTTTTATGAGATTCTCTACCTGTGTATACTTAGAAATTCCACTTGTATGAATCACTACTATGACTTGCAGCCAAAATTTTAATTCCATACTTTCCTGGTATTGATGATACAAACTCTCTAAAGTTACAGCGCCCACGGAACATCAATAACTGTTCGTCAACTGTCATGCAGGATCCTGGCATGAATGCATATTTCAAATATTCATTCCGCCCATCAAATATCTCTCTAATAGTCTGCAATTTGTCTTTGCCTCTGCTTTCCCTCATTTCTGTCGCATTATCAAATCAAATAACCCGCAGTATTACTTTTGACTCCATAATACTGTTGCATATTGGCTGCCCGTCTAGTTTACTCCAAAGTTCTGAAAAAATTTAATTTTTTACTTGTAAAAATGATATATATTAGCATTGACAGAACCTTATTTATTTCAGTCATCTTCTTCATTCTACAAAGCTTGAAAAACTAAACCTTTCAATGGTGGTCCATTTTCTATCAACGTCAAAGATGTTAGGACGCAAAATTAGCAAAAGAGCGTAAGAGAGAATAAAAATTCCGCACGGCGCACGGGATATGACGCAAAATATTACGCCTTCGCATTCTACCCTTTTTAGTGGCATGAGGTTTTTTTTTACCACTCCTCTTTCAGATTGCGCGAAATAAAAATTACTCCCAATAGGAATTCCCCATTTTCGTATTTCTATCATGTTCTCAGAAAGATGAAGAAGAATCGGCCAAGGTTCAGTTCTTCTTCATCCTTATTCAACATTTTAGGCTTCATCTCCACCGGATTCCCTACTACCCTCCTCTTGTTAGCGCTGTATATTTAGAAGCTGAACAAGTCGTTCTGCAATCTTTAGATAAATGCACTCCAAATGTGTGTCACTATTAGCAAGCCTGTGAATAAAGTGACAATGAAATTCATCAATTTTTCATTCCAAACTTCACTTAGATATAAATGGAAGATAACATTGTTCGTGCTACTCCTTAGTTGTAAATTCAGGTAAAAATTAGCAAAGCACTGTCTCGTATTATGTTTCTGATATCATCAAGCAATTCAAAGAGTCCAATAATTTCGCTAGAACAGCTAATTCTTACAATAATTATAAACAATCCTTTTTTGTTATTACCTCAAAAATATCTTGATAGCTATTTTGACTGTAATATCCAAATGGCGACGCCGACTTCTTAGCCCCTCAACTACACAGTATATCAATAGTCACTCTATGAATTCAGTCACATCAATACCTCACTACACAAAATTTGGTACCACCAAGCATCCGGTAAAGATAGGAATAATGGCATTGTTGTATATCATAGTAGTTGTCATCTAACTAATCCATCTGAGGAGTAAACGATTTGGTAAATGAGGTAAATACTGAAGAAGTACATTAGAATGAAGGAATATAGTCTTTTATACAATCCATAAAGTTTTGTACCTACCATGCATGGTATCAAAATGTAATGATAGAATTCAAGTTCTTCAATGTCTTCAGTTAGATAGTTGGAATAACAGCAAATGTCGGCAGGCAGCGAGACCACTCCAGCTCGCGAGCGTAACTTCTGACTGTCCACCACGAAAGCACCGCAGACGCTAGATGAACGGTCTCAGATATAAAACTAACAGATTATGGGACTGAATGTTGATAATTCACACTGTGTGTGCGTCAAACCAGAGAAAGTTACAAAAACTACCCATTACGAAACGATGTGGATACATGTTTCTGACTGTGTCACTCTAAATGTGACATTGGAAGAGCATATGAAAGGCTTCAAGCCAATCCATAAAAAATGTCCACTTATTGGTAATAACTATCGCCTACGACTTTGTTTATATCACCATAAACATTGAATCTCCCAAAAATACAAAGTAAATAAGAAAATTGATGATAAGTTGAAATCCCAAATCACCCAAAGCATTGAAAATAGTCGACTGGGTCCAATGGACCCAGTCCGTCCACTATATAACTTTGTAGTATACTATAAAATGTAATGAGCCCATTCTCGTTATTTCTTGCTATGTTTTAGAGGACATATATTTAGGAAAAGCCACGGCGTAAAAATCAGTTTCGTGCATTTTTGACATAATTATAAACTTTCAAAACTACCAACTGGGTCCATTGGACCCAGCCCGTCGTTCCAGAGTGTAGTGACTAAAGAAAATATTGTATCGTGAACCAAATATCCCTAAAATCCTCTATAATACTCGAATCATACATAACTCATCAATTAAAATGTATTAATAATGAATATACTTCTGACGTTTTTCGTTGTGCACGAAGAAATTTATTTAGAGACACTATCTGGCTCATGGAAAATTCGTTTAGTCGGCGAGTAAAACGCTGTTATTCATAAAAATATATTTATAGTATACTATTATTTTTCTATTTTTTCGATTTAGATATTTACATGTAATCGTTCAATTTCTTATACACAGAACCACAATGTACAATGCCATGATTCAAAGTCTTACGATAACTAAAGCAGAAATTTCAATGTCACAAACCAACTCTTTCCCTTTGATGATCGCAGGGCCGCCATCGTTTGGCAATTTTTAAAAACTTATTTCCTCATTAAATTTTTAATTCTGAATAAAAATAGATGTAATGTTCAAATCATTACAAAAGTGATAAAATACTGCATTAGCTTATTTTTCTGAAACATCCTGAAGCTTTCATAATGATAACAAATCGGAAAGTGGATTAACATTGAGCCGCAAGATTTGACACGGGCAAGACAACATTGAAACAATCACGAATATTACAAAAGAGGATCCTCCACTCGGCCTATAAATGTGTTGCCACCCACCGCGGATTCAAGTGGGTTTACAAAAGTCGCCACTTGCGTCGCTGATTGACAAATTGATCCGAGTTTCACGGTGAAATGAGGTAAAATTAGGGGTATTAGCCAAAATTTAGTCATAGGATCATTGGATATATCAAATTCATAAATTTTCAATGCTATTCCTCGCAATTAGAAAACTATACTGCAAAATATTGGAGAAGCGGTGGATCACATTGCATCATCGCGCCGCGTGGACATTTTTGAAAACCGTTAAAAATGCGACTGAAGTGGTAACAGAAATCAACCTTCTGTGGGATGGAATTGGGCCTCCTCTACGCATTCCTCTTGAAAACAGCAAATCGAGCTCGGAAAAACGCTGCGAAAGCATTTCAAATGACAGAGTGAAACGGTAGTGCGGAAGGACAAAGTGAAAGGGTAGTGTGAAATGGTAGAGTGAAATTATAGTGAAAGAAAGGGTAATGTGAAAGTGAGAGATGAAATGGCAGTGAAAGAAAGGGTAGCGTGACAGTGTGAAAGGGAGAAAAAATATAGGTGTTTAGTCATAAAATAAAATAAAATTACTTTCAGGCGATGATAGCATTAGGTGCTGAAACCTGGGTCGTGCTATTTAAAATAAAGTGTGGAATAGAACAAAGTAATTTTATTTTATTCTATGATGCAGCAATTCCACAAAGTAACACCTGAGACCGTGTCTTATATAGGTGTTTAGCTTCACATCGTAATTTGCGATAGGAACACCGTAAAAAGCGAAATTCCAGCGTTTCGCTTAGGACATCTTCGGAGTAATTGGTGCTTATCTATAAGAGGTAGAGTCACTGCCTGCGCAACTCGGAGTCAGCGTAAATAACTCCAAAATTCAAAGTTATCCCGCCGAAAACCGCGGCGTGTGGGGTCACGAGAAACGCTCTGCCAGGAAAATTGTAAACATGCCCTCTGGTCACACACGAGGCAAATCCTGAAACATCACACCATCGGCCAAATGAATCGACAGTAATCTTATCACCCTCAATGAATTGCTCTTATGAGGAAGTAGCACTGGATTGAATCCGATAAAATGACGATCGCTGTATGCCGCGAACGGGATCGATCGTTATCACAGACAAAGATGGCCTTCGCAACGCATCAGGTTCACGGAGTGCGGTCAACACAAGTGGTATCCTGGAAACAGAATAACAAGATTGACATTTTCGCTTTCACAGTTGTTGAGCGCGTTTAAAAAGTCATTTTACAATTAATTGCTATCAATTTGGTATTTTTATTCTTTGCTAACCTCTTGTTTAGCACAAAGGCGTTTCAGAAATTATATATGCTAACGTTTTGCGTCTTTATTCTACTTCCTCGCCTTATGACGTCTTTATATCCGTAGCGTGAGCCTCTCTTGGTTATTACGGTTCAGCCGTTGTATACAAAGCCAGAAAGGTCTCCTCTATATTGCCGACTATAATGTGCAGATTTTAAATTGGAAAACGCCCGAAATATACTACTACCACCAGGATAGCGATTTTGAAGTCCTTAAACTGATGTGTACATTTCCAGTAACGGTTACTTCAAATTGGATTTCAGTCCAATTTATGCCACAGGTGTGAGATGCTACATTAACATCGATATATTGAGCCAGCTGATATTTTTCCGATATATGCATCGAAAACTTGAAGGAGAAGCAGTTTATAATTTTGATTATGAGCGATTGCCAAGTAGACGAGGTGACGTATTAAAAATGACTGTTTAGAGACAATTATTGAGAGGACAAAAATAAATTCTATTTGTACTTGAGGAACAACCAAAAGTAACTGACAGAAAAATGCAAAAATATTTGTAGTTTAGCTTTTTTAAAGTTTGCCTAGAAATACTAGATACATATCTAAGACGACGACGAAGACAAATTAATAAAACCAACGGCATGATACTGATGAAGTCAGGAGTTACTTCGTGGAGATCAGTAACAATAGGCGATTATAGCTATGTAGCCCGGTCAAAATAGACATTGACCCTTGTATAAATTCCCATTCCATATCTTTTTTAATTGCTTATTCCCTCACTTTCCGCATTTACAACTGTGATTAAATTAATATCTGAGCGTGGCGTTACAATCGCTGTTAGCGGCCGTACATTTTGATTGGCTGAAGGAAGGTGCCAGCAATGGTTTCAGCGACGGAAAAAGACACGTGCCGAGTGTTGGAAAAGGGATTAGGATTTCCATCCATTCCTCGAGGTATCGTGGAAAACGATCGTTTAAGCGGTAATTTTTTCCGCCATCATTGTAGTCAGTGGCTAAGCGAAGGGGTCGAAAACCCCCTCCCCCGAAATATAAAATCACATTTACTATGCTTCATGAAAGAAAACGAAGAATTGAAACGTCATGAATTTACTAAAAATTTCTTTGAAAAAAACGTTTCTAACTTTTCCATGCACGAAAACTGCTGAAATTAGTTTAAAACCCTATTCTTAGTACCCTGTTTTTAAAAAAATCCCACCCCCCTGGTTTTGGACGCCCCCGAACTAAACTCCTGGCTACACTGATTGGAGTGATCGCTGGAATTGTGCCTCGAAAGGGATGGAGAAAATGTTCGTTTGATTCAGGCTTAAGATTAATGGCCGCTCGACTCCTACGCCACATGGGAAGTTTTCCACTTGTTTATTTATCATGATCTTCCAAACAAATTTGAACGAAATCTGAGGGGGATCTTTCGTGAGCGTTCCTTGTCAGTACCCAATAACCCTCAATCTTATCTTCGTCCCTCCTTAAATTGACTTCTTCCTTACGTATGTGTCTCGGGCTTGCTGTCAGCCTAATCTTTTGAAAATGACATTGAACCAGGCCCGGAAGAAGGGCGGGGCAAAGGAGGCACGTGCCCAGGGCGACAGATTTTGGGGGCGGCAGAATTAGAAAAGTTTATTCAAATAGTATTTAATTTTTTATTAAATCAGTTAACAATAATTATTGATTTATAAATTTATAAACAATTTTATTAATAAAAATTCTTAATATTCAACATGCGGCGTGTAATTTCAAGTGCCGCATCTCAAAAAATAGGTTACGGATGTATTTTACTTTAGTGGTGGGAGAAGGGACGACAAGCTGATTTTTGCCCCCCCCCCCCCCCCCGGCAAAACCTCTGGTTCCGGCCCTGCGTTGAACCGTTTAAATCGCTTGAGATCGTGATAGTTAAAGTATGGAAGCGTACATTAGCCCGGTCAAATCAGCCCAAAAAATAGGGGTGTCTTTACACAAATTCCCAACGAGCTGAAAATTTACAGGAACGCTAGGAATACCACTCTTACGAAATCCTGAAAAGTCCCCATCGATCCCGTCTGTAGAAATTTTTTTTTTTCAATTTCAAAGGTCACAAAAATGGATTATTTTATTATTTGACCGAAAGGTTAGTTTTACGAAAAAAAATTATTCAGACCACAATTGTAGATCAGAAAATTGTAAACAAAATTGTTATCGTCTTTTTTTCTCTAAGATTAACCATTTCTGAGAAAAAGCCATTCGAAAGTTAGTTGGAATTGTACAATAATGTGCGGAGAGCGCAACAATGCAAGGTCATGCACTTTACGGAGAATATAGTTGCAGCTATTGTCGCCTATTGTTACTGATATCCACGAAGTAACTCCTGACTTCATCAGTCTCATGCCGTTGGTTTTATTAATTTCCCTTCGTCGTCGTCTTAGATATTTATCTAGTATATCTAGGAAAACATTAAAAACTACAAATATTTTTGCATTTTTCTGTCAGTTACTTTTGGTTGTTCCTCAAGTACAAATAGAATTTATTTTTGTCCTCTCAATAATTGTCTCTAAACAGTCATTTTTCATACGTCACCTCGTCTACTTAGCGATCGCTGATAATCAAAATTATGAACTGCTTCTCCTTCAAGTTTTCGATGCATATATCAGAAAAAAATCGAAAAAAGATGGCGAAGATCACAAAATTGAGGTTTTTTTCAGTCCGGAAGTTGAAATTTGAAGTTAAAATAAGTTATATCAATTGATTGGCATATTTCATGATGCAAGCATTTATCTTAATTAATGGATGTAAAAATTAACGTGTCCTAAAAGCTAGGCATATTTAGTGAATCTAAAGGATGAAATAAGATCATCTGCGACACAGAGGCTATAAGCTATAATTATTCTACGAAGAATTACCAAACGAGGCATGACATCACCTCAGTTGATACCTGACGCATGCTATTTTAAATAGTAAGTAGAGGCTTAAAAGATGCGATGGCCTGAATTGAAAAAAGAAATTGTCCACACTTGCAAATAATCTAATTGTTTTTAACCACATTTATTTGAAATTTCCAAATTAAAAATTTCGTTGAGACTCACCATGTTTTCAATAAGTCAAACAATTTCAACGCCATATTCAACACTTTAAAAATCGATTCATCCAAATTTAAAGGCCTATGGCAATGTTGATACATTTACACATTTGTGAGCTATAATAAATGTCAAGATCAGGTCGTTTAACGGGGATATATGTTAAGCCTGCTGTTCGAATCTCACTTCCTTTCGTAGAGGCAAACACGCCCTTTGGACCACGCCGAGGTCATAAACGCTTGTGCCTACACCTTCACACTAGCATATATCATCCTCGCGGAATGAGTCTCAGTCCTGAGCAAAGAGTATCGCAAATTTTCCCCAAAAAAGTGCGAAGAATGAGTACCAGCAAAAATCATGTTCAGTCTGTTCCAACGAGACAATGTGAAGAAACGTGTACCGAGAAAAATTAATATCAATTAAATGGAAATAATCCACCTAAAGACGGTTTATAGGAGGTGTGTTCTGATGAGAGTAACGAGAACTAATTTTTTTATTTTAATTTCTCGCGAATTTGGAGAATCAGACTATAATTTTTTTACTAAGTTGGTATTCATGTCCCTTAAATATGATAAAACTTTTGCCCGTATTTATTGATTACTTTGTGACAGCCGCTATGGTTAGACGTGTTGTTAAGTGCTCGGCGATTTTCGGTTCACTCTTAATAAATTTTTCGTGAATTTTTGGGCAAAATCGATAATGTAACGATACCCCAGCCTCCATATTTACCAGACATGGACTCCACATGAATAAATAAAATAAAAACGACCTGAAAAGGCCTGAATTTTACAAGCATCTATGACATTGAAATAAATTGTTGAAAGAGCTAAAGGGTGTTCCCTAGATCGAGTTTGAGAAGTGTTTTGAGGATTGGAGGAAGGAGCGGCACAAGTTAGTAGGTAATATCTTTTGTGGACTATTTTGAAGGCGACAACTTTTATGTGGACGAATAAATTATTTTAAAACTATAGTTCCCGTAAAATTCTGAACACTCGATTACTGATTCAAACCGATGGTTGGTTTGGATGGGTGAGGGTAGAGCTCACCACAGACTAAGCCACAAGCGTGTGAATGTAATACATTCATGGTATGAGGGATAGATCCTTTCCCTGAGACTCTTAGAAATACGAAGTGTTTGTTAGAAGGTATCCGATGACTTCAATCGGTATTTGAACCCAGGACCCTTCGGTGAATAGCCAAGCGCTCTACCCACTAGACACAATTTCCGAACACAACTCGAAGAATTTAATAATACCGACAAATGTTTCTACAGTTCTAACCACTTTCAGGGCCAAAATAATGTTTTGAGAACCTGGAAAATCTAGATCGGTTATAAAAACTCTGTGAAACGTCAAAAAGCATATTATTTTCGTTTAATCAACATTGGAGGTTAAAATCTGAATGCCCATAAGAGCTAAAAAAAATTACATCCGAAACCTGCTTTTTGATAAACTTGGCAAACATGAACGGGGAGAGGAGCCATAATGTCTAAAGCCCTAAAAATCAAAGTTGGAAAAATAATTATCTCCGAAACTGGTTACTCGATTGACTTGGCAATCATGAACGGGGAGAGCTCTCAGCCTAATAAAATTCACTAACTCATTCTTTTATTTTTGGTATGCAATGTTTAGGCTTCTGGGATGGACAACTACTATTAATAATACCACTTCTTTTTTTTTAATAAAAATCTAATAGTAATTTACGACTGAAGATGATGATTATTCATAGATACCTGGGTCGATATATTTACTATAACAATATATATAGATTGCCTTTATTAGCATACAAAACTTGGTCCTTGTAAGCCATATGGCTTGTCAGAAGGTTCCATTTGTCCTACAAAGTGACACATTGAAAGCATAGCATTTATATTTCATGTCAAGTTTCAACTTCATAAACAAAAAATAACAGTAACATGACGCAAAATGTTTTAGGAACTTTGAAAACAAAATATGAGAATTGAATGTAATTTTTACATTTCAGATTCATTATCATTATTCAACAATCCTAAGATTGGTTTGACACAGCTCTCCATTTCTCTCTCTTATCCGCTAACATTTTCATGGCGACGTATTTCTTCTCTTTTACATCCTTTATAACCTGTCCTATGTAAATTATTCGGGGTCGTCCCTTTCGCTTTTTCCCTTCCACTTGTCCTTCAACGATAGTCTTCATCAGGCCGCCATGCCTCATAATGTGGTCAACTAAGTTGTCCCGTCTTCTGATTACGGTTTCAATTTAACTTTACAGGTTTTAAATAACATTTCAGATTAATTATAGAAATTACAAGTTTACAGTTCCACTAATCAATCATTATTTCACTTTTCTTTCCACATCGGGCAAAGATTTTAGATTACATAGAGCCTTTGGCATGCAATTAAAGGTATGAGGTAAAACATGCTATAGCAACCTTTTACCATACAAAAAAGTGAATTTCAAAAAGGAAGTGTTAATAGTAATATTTATCCATCCAAGAAACCTCTTAACATGTCCCTCGGCGGGTTAAAATAAATTCTTCTCACCGTAGACTGCTTAGTCAATCGAATAACCAGTTTCGGGTACATTTACTTTTCCTAGCTTCAATTACAAATCAGATATTCCAGTTTTTGTAACTTTTCACTAAAGCAACTTAGTAGATAAAATTATTTATTCTTCACGCTAAAAAAATTAATCCATTTACTTATGCCCGCCACCATCCGGTTTCATTGTTATGTTGTCTACCCCGCTTCGAATTCACGGTTCAAAAGAAATATTAACTTGATTTTAACATTTATTCCTATAGATTGAGAACACCGCATCGCTATTTTCACATAATTCCAGCAAAAAAGGGTCAGCAATTACGAATGTATGTATTTTTATTTAACATGCAGCAATATTCTTCTCACAAATTAGAGAAAAAACAATGCCAACGTAAATTTGTATCATGTTTTATTTAAGATGCACCTCATATAATAATCTTAGGTACATTTATTAACAGAGATTCAGACTGAAATTGTGGACCACATGTTTTTCACGCACAAAAAACAATAGCTTGCGGATCTAAAAAGATTCTACTTTATCAAATTAAATCTACGGAAAGCATAGGGAGGGAAGTCTTTTCTTCGGAACAACAAACGACAGACAAAAAAATGGCATCATGATTTGAAAGAGTAACGACACTAAGTATAGTTTACTTTTTTTGGGTAAAAAGGTCCTCAGTATATTAGGCCACGGGTGCGTTACGAGCGGTGGGCGGCAAGCGACGTGAGCGGCGCCGGTTTGATATCGGACTTCATTTAGTTGCGTGTAAATATGTTGAGGGTGGCTACGATATGTCAGAGCGGCGAGCGACAATGAACGGTTCCGCCTAGCGCCACTCATGGTTCCAAGTCCAGACCTATATCTTTTTCACTGCCGCTCAGATGATTTATCCTTCAGTCTAGTTCAAAACATCACAGGAGAAACATGAAAGTGGTGACCATGAATATTACAAAAGATGATCCTCATGTCAGCCTCTAAAGGCCTGATTACACGGTACATTAACACGTACAAGTTAATGTTACGTTTGCGTGAATGATTTTGGTGGACCGGAACGGAGCATGTACGAATGCATGAACCAAATCAGAACAGGTTCTATTTTCTGTGCACGCATCCATACAAGTTTGGTGGTTACACGGTGCATTTTGGCGTTCATTCCCGCGTTCATACATTCAGACATAAGCCCGTACGTGTTAATGTATCGTGTAACCAGGCCTTAAATGTGTTGTCACCCACTGGGCATTTAAATGTGTTTACAAAAGTCGCCACTCGCGTCGCTGACGGACAAATTGATCCGAGATTCACTTGGAAATAAGGTAAATTACGGGTATTAACTGAAATTTACGTACAAGAAGATGTTATCGATCATATTCAAAACTTTTCAATGCTATTCCTCGCAATGATAAACATTGTACTGCAAAATATTGGAAAAGAGTGGATAGCATTACACTCATCACCGCGCGGTGGACATTTTTGAAATCCGATTAAAGTGCGACCGAAGTGGCAACAGAAATAAGTCTTCTGTGGGATGAAATTGGACCTCCTCTATGCAGTCCCCTTGGTGGTGATCCTCCGGACAAGCAAAGGAATACTGAGGTTAAAATAAGTGTTAGACAAATAGAACAAATAGAAGTTTTTAGTGAGGTGCAGTTCAGAGAATGCTTGCGAAATTATCAACGTAACAACTTCAAAAACTCTACACTGACCAGAAAACTATGGAAGGAAGTACGAACAAGCCAAACTTCTTTCCAAAACTCTATTTGTTTAAACAGGCAATTATCAGAAAATAAGAATTAATTGACGATGTCCTCACTGTTTTCCATCTTCAAATGCACTGGTACCACAACGGGTGAAATTCGATGAGCGCAGGGTGGGCTGAAATCGAATAAATAATACAACTGAGTCGTGAAAGTTGCCAAGAATAAACAATAATAAACTGCATAATAATATTGTAATTTTTTGTTTCCATTGAATTACTGCAAAAGGTGTGGCATTAGTTTTAACATGTTGAATTTCGAGAAAAATTCAATGCGGGCAATTTTTGCGAAATTTGTTCAACTTTGAGGCCAAGTGATTTGTTTAAAAAAGTAACTAATGAAAAACTGTTTGCATAAAAAAGGCACAAATTTATTGACGACAAATGTGCAAATTTTCAAATCTCGCACTCAAAACAATCGTTACTGAGGTTTTGTCCAGCTTTTTTCGATTTCAGCCCACTGTGGAGCAGGAAGAAAATTGAGGTGCTACTTCGCACTCGTCCGGCCGCACCTTGAACATGCAGCGAACATATAGGATGCGGCGAAGAAAGACTTAATCCCTGCACTGAATAATATACAAAATAAAGCTTCGCTATATGAAAACAACTGCTAGGGGTTTACAGAAAGCGTTACACAGATGTTAAACGGATTAGGCTGGAAGCCGCTGGAGACTGGGAGGCTAGGCTTAAATTGCTTGAGTAATTGAGAATAGATATCTTTTAGAACGACACGGAGAACACCATTTTAAAACCCCACGATATTTCAGGTCCGACAGAAGCGATGAATTAAGAGAGATATTTTGCCGAACGGATAGGTATGAGAATTCGTTTTTCCCACGGGCAATGAAGGACTTTGATAAATGCTAGGCGTAAATTAGTTGGAGCCTTTCCTTTTTATTTTATAACGGCTAGTTTTCTAACACCTCCTCCACACACCTATTAAGGCGACTCACGGGACAGTGCGTAAATGTAGATAAAATCACCCTAAAATAATATGCTTCCATAACTTTAACCGAAAAAGAGCGAAAATTTTTCGTGCGATCTTCATAGGGAACCCTATATGTGCCTCGAAAGACTCACGAATCGTAAAATCAAATCGTAAATTCTCGTCACGCGCTTGCTAGCCATTCATAGGGAACCAACGTAATTGATTGCGAGACTGCTGCTAGAGCCGAGGACTCCAGTTGTGCTCTTGCGTCAGAGAAGAAGACATCTCCACGGAGCGTATACGAAACGGAGAAAAGAACGATAAGGCTTTAAAGAGGAGAAATTCAGGCGACTGATTCCTGAGCTAAACACTAGACGTGGAATATTTCCTCTCAACAGATCAAGAACAAACCACAAGGTAAGTCTCACATTCTGAGCAATATGAATCCAATCCTTTTTCGTTTATCACGCAGTTTTTCAATCCCAAGGTCGAACTTCATAGGTTAGGGCAGACCAAGTCACAGGAAGTGTGTGAATTTCACACATACAGGGTAAGTGGGAAAAATCTATCCCAAGGTCTGTTTTTCTGCAAATTTTGCAGAAGCTAAATTACAAATCGAATTAATAACCCTAAATTAAAAGTGCTTCGATTAGGTAAAACTGCTTCATAATGCCGAGTCGTCTTAAAGTTGATAACCTGTAGGCTTAACAAACATTTTCCGTCTACTTCGACGAATCGTAACTATGAGGCCTTGATGAATATCGAGTGGAAATTCCTAGGCATGGCAATTGGCTGGTTGCTGGCTAATTGCTAACTAACCGCCAACAATGTAAATATGGCGTCTCATTCGTCCAATAATTTTTTTACCGTCGGTTGAGATAGAGCTTGAAAGAAAATATTGCAATAAATTAAAAAATTAATATAAAAACCCAAGTTTCTGTTCCTCCTAAAAAGAAGAAAACGAACCGCCCTGTCTTGGTCCAAGGACCTGATATAAGGTTTTACTGATATAAGACTATATGTTTAAAACAAATCACAATAAATTTTTAAAAAATAATATAAAAACCCACGTTTATGTTCCTACTAAAAAGAAGAAAACAAACCGCCCTGCCTAGGTACACGGTCGTGATAGGTTTTACTGATGTAAGACTATATGTTTAAAACAAAAAATGAAGTGCGCATTCGCATTACATTTGACACTGAAGTAACATTAATTTATCATCATAGAATTAAGATTTTAGTTGTTTAATTGTAATATTTACGGAGAATGAATCTCATTTTCGATGCTGAAATTGATACGCACCGCGTTCTTGGTTTTGAACAGGTAGTACTCTTCCATCTACCTGTAAAATTTTACGTAGGACATAAACTAGGGGTTTAATTGACAAATGACGGCCGAAATGGCGATTTTCATAGCTTAAAGACATGGGAAACAGATAAATATTTCTTGAGTTCTACAAGTTTATCCGCAAGCGATGAAAAAGCAATTGCGAACAATATAAATTCACATCGTGCCAATATACTGCACAATTTCAGAGAAATAGGAAAACCTGTGCAGTTTGTAAAGTAACAGCCCCGCGCTCATACGTTATGTCCTCAGTCGGATATTTCACGATGCTCGAAGATCTCATTTCAAAAACATCACAATTGACACCAGCTACTCCCCAGATCTGGAGCTATTTACGGTTCTATTCGGTATTGCCTGGGTACCCAATCAAGTATGATGCCAAGTACGTATTTTGATCATAATATCACCGATTGTTTTTACATGTGATGGCATGCGTGTATCTTTCCTTAAAGGCCTTATGTATCGTCATTTTTTTCTCATTAGCAACAAATAATTAGCCGGATTACTTAAATAGAAATAGATACTTTTTTAAACTACAGTAGCGTAGTAGTAGTGCAGTCATTATTTCACTTTAAGAGCATCAAAAGCATAATAATAAACTACTTTGGTCCAAGATAAAATTTTCTGCTAGACAGGAAGATTCAACGGCAGTATCTGGAAACGTATAAATATAACTGGAAATTTTACTAATAATTTTAACCTTTCACCAGATACAGCCCAAAAGCACTGTCTGGCGGTGAATCCATATGAAGTAGTTTTTTCATGGTATTCATTTTCAACATCATTGTCAGTAATTTTTAAATGTGACATCAGGTTTATATAGCCTATATATTCTACTTTTGAGCTCAAATGGGTGATATATATATGCATCACGAACACCATAATTTGGTTTTAACTATATTCCTCAAAAGGTAAACAATGGAAAAGAGGATGGGGCCCGGTGACGATACCATACTAACATCACCATTCCAGAGCATATCCAAGAAGGCTCCGGATGTTAGTATAACAGAATTTCTATTCCAAAGCCTGGAGATGAACTATGAACTTTTGAAAGACCAAATATGGGTGGTAAGTTTTCAAGTGATAAAAGTGGTGTTTCTTATGAAACTGCAGTAGGAGATAAAATTTCAAGGAAAAAGAAAGGCCTTCTCTACATCAAGTATTTTTGAAGAAGTATTTGTGGCGGATGAAGGATTCGAAGGTACAGTCCAGCAGCTGAGAATCGTCCGATGACAGTTAAAAGGGTCTAGTTCGGGGTAGGGGGCAAGGTTGCCAGGTAAGAAAGGGAAACGCCCACCTCATATGTTAACAAAAGGGTATCGTGAAGAAAGGAGTCGGAAGGGAGTGTGAAGGACCCAAAGGAAGAATCCCCTTTGGTGATTCGAAGAAAGGGCTTGTTTTGGTGGTTCAGGCTTGTTTCAGTGCTTCATATGCATGTGACAACGTTGTATGACCAGGCAACGGTGTGCGGTGCGTTTGGGAGACAGCGATTGGCTGCAAACTGTGCTAGCGCAGGGTTCTCCGCTCCTCCTTTTGAACTGTCATCGGACAACTCTCGCCGGCTGGACTGTAGACTACATACAGGGTGGAGAAACATTATCTCACGAAATTTCAACCTTGGATAGCTGATGCCAGTAGAAGCCAAAATTACTATTGGTGTTTAAGTCGAAAACCATTTTTAAATAACAGAAACCTTGAGCCAAGCGCTGCGATTTGCCGCGAGTTTACCCTGTAGCCGGATTCTCTGGATAGCTCATGACTACGAATGCTTTGCCTTCCGGGGATCGCGATGTATCCAAGGCATCCGGCAACAGGGCAAACTGACGTATCCCAAATTATCGCATATTGGGATCAGGAGTTGAAATTTCGTGACATAATTTTTCCTCCACCCTATATACAAATCCAAGAGTCCAAATGCATGCTGCATGCTGGTGATTGATCACCCCCTGCCAAACACCCTAGAGGTGGCTCGCAGGGTAATTTGTAGATGTAGATGTATACTCTTACCATCAGCATACTTGCTGTTGCCCGCCATCGAATCCCCACACTCAGATATTACGCCTGTGACGCTATCCTTTCCTCCCTCAGGATATCTAACATAACAAGCCGCCGTGTCTTATCTGACCTCATGTTTCTGCATGGAATCTTTAGCGGTTCTTTACGGACAAACGAAATTCTCCCTCTTTTCCGTTTTCATATTCCTACTCGCCCCTTACGAAACAACTCTCTGCTTCACATTCCGCGATTCCGTCTCTCCATCTCTCAAAGCTCTCTGTTCTACCGAATCCCCTCCTTGTTTAACTCCATGGCTTCAATAATCCCTTCCCTGGACCTATTTTCCTCTGACAATAATTACAAAGCCACCTTAAAATGCCATCTGAATAATTCACCATTGTCTAATCAATAGAGCCCCTTCTTATGTTTAATAATTTTGTTTTCTGTTAGTTTTTATTTTTTCGTGCTATTGTTTGTTATCTTATAGGTATTATTTATTTAATGAACAGCCAATGTAAAAGCCTTTGTGCCGTTTTTGGTGATGAAATAAATAAATAAAATAAATAAATACACTGGAATCACTTACGCTGCTGACAAGCTATCATACCCAACCCTGTTCCACCCATTCTCACCCCGGTTGGCTTATGTACCTGAAGAAATTTTTCAGTAAAAAGTATTTATCTAAAGCATCCAGACCGAATTTATGACTTGGTCCAAATGCTCATTCTTCAAAAAATTAAATTGAATTCAGATTAGTGTAATAGCAACCAATACTTATTTCAACAAAAAAACGAGAATTGCCCTAAGTGCCAAATCAAACCCAGCGTGATTTTTTTGTCACATTATAAAAAATATAAAAAACTAATCAGCAGTCTAGAGGCAATATTCAAAGGTGAACAACAGCATAGATCCATATAAAATTATACCATGTATACTTATTAATCCTAAGGCAATGTACTCAAGTGGTAAGATCATAGCAATTATAAGATTAGTTGAAATAAATTTTGTAATATGACAAGAATTAATGCTATTAGATTACTATGACACGTACTATTAATAATTAATAAAAATCGCTATTTTGATGTGCTATTAAGCATTAGAGACTTTGCTATCAGATAAGGGTAATACCAATTATAATTTTTAAGGAGACAAAGGACAATTTAAAATACTCCAGATAAAAGAGGTTTCTACACCATTTCATTTGCCAATATCATTCAGTTTTGAACCGGAACTCGATAACTAGCAGTAAAATGGACTGATTATCAAGGAATTCGTGTCAATTATTGATTACAAGATTTAAATGCCATGATTCAAAGAGAAAAATCTACAAAGTACGGTTATACTTTCCTCGCTGAGTTTTTTTCCCCTTAAAATCAGTGAGTCAATCATACCAAGACGATCTAATTTTCACTTAATAAATCCAAGATTCCATGTTTAAATCATCACTTTTTTTATCGCAGCAAGACATATGGGATGGAGCTTCATACAAGTACAAGGATATAAAACCATTGACGAGGAAGATAGCCAGCGGTTTGGCACGATTAGGATTCAAGAAAGGAGATGTTTTATGCTTCGCAACAGGCAATGTCACGCTAATCTACTTGGTCCAGCTCAGCGTGTGGATCGGTGGAGGTGCCGTGCGAGGATTCCATAAAGGGGACAAAAAAGGTGAGATAAATAATTATTTTATACGACGTTAGTTGCCACACAGTTTGAATTAATTATGCAGACACGATAACCCTCATTATTTTCAAACAAAAGGATATTAGGCAAAAGTTATGAACACGGTAGTTCCTCTTTGTTCGACCTAAACCATGACTGAAGAAAGATCTGAGGTTTTCCCGGCGTATGATGATGTTGAAGTAGTTTCGGGTTTCCCACCGGATAAGGTTCTCCATCAAGCCCTGATGACGATGGACGACACGGCCATCGAAACGTCGGCAGGGATGGAGAACCTCATCTGGTGGGAAACCCGACACAACTTCAACTAAACCATGACTACAGCGGTCAACTTACAAAACTCTTTAATGGCCACTTGGACTAGGCTATGGAGCAACATTCTCGCTGAAAATTAAGACTCCAATGCATTGCTAGTTAATATAAAAGATTCTTTGTATGATTTTTTGTCCGCGGTTGTGTTCAAATCTGTCGAGATTCAATATTTATAGGACTCGCAATAGCTATTATGAAACCCTTCATTAATACCCAAACTTCATTAATACCCAAACTTCATTAAAACCCAACAAAAAATACAAGGTATGATTCACTCTTTATTATCATAGTCGCGAGAAATTTAAAAATTTAGTTCCGGTTATTTTCTGTGCTAGGGTAGACGACTGATGAAACTTCATACTCGCGTGGCAGTTACCAAATTCGGAGTGGGCGAATTTAATTGTCGGGAGAACACCCCAACTGATCCGTTGCCATGCCGACCGTTTACAATGGATTACCTGCGATGCCTTCCACAACAATCAAACCGAGCCGTGCTGCGCCGAACTGTACCGTGCTACGCCGAGCCTTACCGTGCTGCGCCTAACCAAACCGTGCCGGGTGTTCGTAATTGGTTTCCTCATTAATGCTATGTTCACTTACTTCCAGAGGACTACGAACGGGAAATGAGGGAGGTCTCCTGCCGCTTTACGCTGTGCGACAAGGACACCTGCTCCAAAATGAAGTGGGCCTCACAACAGCTGGGGTGGGACGTTCAAGCAGTGTCAATTGGAGGCGATGTGGAGGATGCGAAAGCTATTGAGGACATGATTGCAAATGACGACGGTTCTCGTAAGTAAATTGGTGCTAATCACGTTAATGGTCAAAAGCGAAATTATAGTAGCCAAAAAAGAACGACTAATGTTGGTTTCGGTCGGATTTCGTTCGCAAACTACATCATTGCCGAAAAATTGCATAAGGCTGTTACCGAATTTTCCTCTTTATATATTTAGCCGGTTTTACATTTTTCTATTAAAAAGAAAGTTATTCTTAAGATTAAATTACCTGTGTTCTGTTCATATCAAGACTCCTGTAATATTTTGTAGAAATAGTATGAAATAAAATAACAATTTTTGTAACACAACATTGGCATACAAAATCAGTTTTTGTTGGGGTGAAGGGGTGGTTGAGGGGAGGGATGAAGGGAGTATGACAACATTTTGCGAAATCCTACATAGGCGCCAATCTGTCCTTTTTCAAATGAAGTTAAAATTAACCATTAACATTCGTCTAAACTGGGATTTCTAAATCCAAATAATTTGTATATTACTAACACACTAATTAATGGTGGGTAACGAATCGCAATCAATGCCTTTCGTTTTCTTTGATTAAGGAAACTTCCCTCCTGCAGTGGGTTTTTTCCAATGAGGACGACAGTCAATATCCTTAGGTTTTTCCCACGTTCACTAACATCTTTTTCCACTTGGTCAATAGTAGATTTGTTAAATTATAATGCTAATTGTTGATTGAAAATGGAACTTCTACTTATTTTTATGTAATTTCTCTGCATGTAATTTCATGAGCAACTTGACAATGTATTTAACTGCATATATTTAATGTTTGACGAGGGGTTAGATGGAAGATGGGACTTTCTAGTCCCAATCTCGCCCAATAAAGACGTTTTATTATTATTATTATTGAACGATAGTTTTAAATACGGAATAAACGATGAAAAAGGGGGCTTTGGAAATGGCCGTGTGATTCAGAAAATGATGTGTCAAGCGATCAATCGTTAGTTTCCTGAAAACCTATCGCTGGAGCTATCATTCTGAGGGACGGAAAAATGATCATGTGATTCAGGCTTAAGGCATGAGCCAAAATATATTAATATTTCTATGGTTCGAATTCCATCGATTTTGCTAATGACAGCACAGTGATTTCTTCACAGGCTACCCCCACAATGTGAAGATAAACCCAGGAGAGGACGTTTACATAATTGTCAGCACAAGTGGATCGACAGGGGTTCCCAAGGGTGTTCTACACACCCACCGTAACATGGTGACAAGCTTTTCAAATTTTGGAGCACCGATAAAAATTGAGGAGTAAGTATGCTCTGCGAATGGAATTATTGGTAAAAAGTAATGTACACACGTATGATTCAAGCCAAAGTGAACTCATCGCACCCGCTCGATGAGTTGAATTCCATTCCATTTGTCGTGGGGGTATAAATTGTCCAAAACTTGAGATATCATATCAGTACATTAAAATTTGCAGGAATTTTTCCACAAATGAACTAGAAGTAATTTAAAATATTTTGTATTATTTTCACCAGGCTTCAGTTGTTCTAATAAATTAATTAGTAGTTGAGCGTTGAGCTTTTATCCAAAAGTATGAGAAAACCTATTAAGCAATAGTTTTATAATAGGTACTTCTATTGAATGTCTGATTGATTTAAAAAATGAAATCTCTTTATTCAATTATCTTTCCTCCTTAATTTACCAATTTAAAAAGAGAGTATGTGCTTTCTCGGTTAGATTCAGGTGGATGGTTGTCAAAATGTAAATGATTTGAGATGTAAAAAAGTGTATCATTACAAAAATTTAAGAAGGCGTACACTCCCATCACAAAAATATTACAACTTGTAACATTTTAATGGTAATACTACATTGTAATAATTTTCAAAGTAAAATATATTAATTGGGGTTCAATGAATTTTACAAATGCGCTAAAAAACAAGCACATATTTTTTGACTCGAGAATAATACCCGCAACCATGTTTTGTGCGTAGAATATCTATATGACTTCGAATACAAAAAAAGATAAAATTATACCATCATTATGGTCTTATTTCATGCTTGATGGCGCCGCATTTCCAACTAACTTAGACCACGAGTGTTGGGAAGATCTCTATTAGCAACAGTTGGAAATCATTTGATATCAGCATACGGAGGAATCGTTGGGTCCATTGTTTACGGTTTCTCGCTCATGAGTAGCAGCAAATTTGACCTGAAACTGCTTCCAGAGCAAATTGCCAAGTACAAGGTGATGCACGTTTTAAAATTATTAAATCGGAAATTTATTAACTGAAGGTATGTAAAATTAGATGAACTCAGACAGCTAATACGCATGGTCTAATATTTCAGCCCGATACAGTGTTTATGTACCCATATGCTGCCAACATTTTCATACAATCGCATGAATTGGCCAACCATGACCTGTCTTCCGTTAAAAATTTGTTGTGCGGAGGATCAGTAGTTGCAGCGGCCACTGCAAAAATGTTTGCGGATAAATTACCCAAAGTACATCTCATGGTGGTAAGTATTCATCTATATTTACATACTACCCCGCAAGCAGCCTAAAAAGGCGTGTATGAGGGGGTGTTAGGACACCAGCCGTCTGCATATAAAAACCATATACTCAAACAAAATTACAAAATTACGTCCAGCATTTATTAAAGTCCTTTATGGTTCGGGGGAAAAACGAATTCCCACATCTATCCGTTCGGAAAAATACCTCTCTTAACACTAGCGTGCCCGACCAATGCTTACACCATATTATGCCCGAGTGGGTCAGTTTGACCCAATATGACCATCTTTGCAGATTTTACTCAAAATACTTCACTCCTTCCCAGTTTATTTATTAACATTGTTTATAAAGCATTTGGGAGGGTAGTAGAAAATGAAATTAGACGAAAAATATTAAATTGTAGTTGTCAAACAATTTCTACGGTGTTATGGGAACTAGCTTCCACAAATTTGTGAATACCTATCAGTTTTCCTCAGATGGGTTTGGGAGGTACAATGAATTTCAATGGAATCAGGTCAAAAAAATTACAATAACATTTTGACAAAAAATCAGTATAAATCACACCGTTACATCGAATACAAAGTAAAAGTAGAATGGCTTCGAATGAATTTGATAGTCTGGGTCAAAATGAGCCATCTGGACATGGCAGGTATAAGTGATGAGAAAAAATTAGAAAAAATAACAATATCAGGCCTAACTTTAGCACAGTGGTAAACCAAACTAAATAATTAAAAGTCATAAAATATGAGTCTAAAACTTGACTTCCTTTCAAAATAATCAACATAAAAATTCTCTTTAGGGTCACATTAACCCAATACGGAAATCGGTGGTTCAAAATTGTGCCAATATCGATTCTCTTTTAGTTTATGATAATGTCGATGTTTACAACATTTATAGAAATGAAAGGTGCTCATACGAGTATCATCATTGCCACCATTATGATTTTTACTTGTTTTTGAGGGCTGATGAAACCTGCTATAACCCATTTACTGCTTTTCTCCTATACCGTGTATATTGTGGAAAAATATCACTCTTTACACTAGCATGCCTGACCTATGCTTACACCCGAATTTGTGAATGCATCCACAACGGGCATTCTAGAATTAATTTATCGTTTCCGTCAGACCTGTAAATACAGTAAGGTTCTAATATGATGTTCTCCTTGTCGCTCTTAAAGATATCTATTTTCAATTGCTCAATTGCCGCTCGAAACAATCCGAGCTGACAGGACTGAGCCATTCGCAAAGATATTCGAAAAGGATCATAGCCTACGGAATTCAAAAACTTCCAGTGCGCCTGTGGCTGAGTCCACCTGGTATAACTTCCGGTTATTGCCAGGCTATTTTCCAAAATACACTTTGATCGTACTAATACTTTTTCTCTTTTCTTTCACAGTTATACGCCATGTCAGAAATTTTGTACTTTTCCTTTTCATCGGTCGATAGAAGTGCAAAACCGAAATCAGAGAGAATGATATCAGGGCTGGTGATCGGAACGGATGGTGGTCGTAAGTATGGCTGCAATCCCTGAAACGTGACTCGCACAGATGAAGGAGGGTCACGCATCCGATATAAGTTTTAAGGATTTTATATAAATGCCATTACATTATACAAGTTAGAGGAAAATGTTTAATTGAGGGCCAATGAGCAGAGATGAGCAGTAGCTGAATAATATAGCTTTGTTAACGGTTAGGCTTTTTATATTTTAGACCACTTTGCTAGTTATAAATAAATAAAACTGTAGCCCTGTATTTTCAATCTACTCACTCATTATTTTCCGAAATAAATCGTTACTTTTTTCCTTGTCTTGACCTCTATTTAAATATAATTAAAAATATATTTTTAAATAAAAATATATAATACAAATAAATAAATAAAATTGTTAATATAATTTATTATTATATAAATAATTATAAATATACATTTTTTTAAATAGCGATAATAAAAAATAATGGAGCTTTGTTAACGGCAAAGCTTATATTTTAGGCCTCTTTACCAGTCATAAATACTGACTTATAAGTTTCTGAAATAAAATGTTTCTTCCTCAAAATGCCTGCCCCCGTTGGCCAAAACTCAGAAAAATATGAGAGAAGTGGGCGCCAGTCTTCGCAGTCAGAGAAAGAAATTATAAACTCAGAATCCGTGCGACTAAGTGAGCCCAGACGAGGTTGTTGTAATGCACCTAAAGAGAAGGAACTACCCTTCCTCATCTGCCATGTCCCCAGTCTCGAAACAAAGCGCCAACTAAAGCAGGACTCGCATGAGGTTTCCATAATCAAAATCCCTGACTTAATATCAACGGAAAAGTAGTCGTAAACAGGGACATAATGCAAAAATTAAGCAAGATATATTGCGAAATAAAGTCAAGCATAAGTCGCTGTAGAAATAAAATGAGTTTGTTTTCCCTTTTCCTGACCTCCATATTTAATATTAATTTTGAATCTTTGAGTGTAGGTCTTGAAATTGAAACAAATTTTGCCGATGCTTCGTTTTCTTTATAAACCATCATCAGTGCTAGAAATTAAAATGCGTGTTTAATTATGAAACGTAAACCAAATTCAGGGTTTTTACGATATTACAATCAAAAGAAGAAACATTCAGTGCTAAATAAACAAAAAAGATGGGACTAGAGTGCTTTCCATTCATCGACACTTCGACTTGGGTCAACGTGTGTCGATGAATGGAAAGCATCCATCATCGAAATGCATTTTTGCAATGTTTATTAATGGTAGCTAAGCCAATAAAATTTATTACTACCTGTCAATATTTATTGATTTAATAATAATATTTTTTCTTAAATGCCTATAGTTTGAAATCGAATGCCATATTTGTTGGAGTAAATGATTTATCATTATTCATGTTCTACTTATTTAGTTATTTAATTATTTTTTCATGTTCTACCATAAATGTTGCGATGGGTATACGCGCATACTTAGATTTTCTTGCTATGATTGTTTGAGTTAACTTCAAGATTTCATTTCTATGCCCTGATGTGTTAGTTGTGCTGAATTCCATTCGGAAATATCTTATATATTTTGTACAAGTTTATTTTGTGATCTCTATTGTATGTAATATTCATCTTATGTTCTTAATGGACAATTTGTCCGAGAACAATAAATATTATTATTATTATACTTGATCTTTCTCAACTAACTCAGGATGTAAAAAAATTTTAAGACCGAAGTAGTTGACATTGGAAAATAAAAGACACTCAAAAAAGTTAACAATAGCTGTACAATTGAAAATATGGTTGGACTGCTGGCCTTGAACCCTCGGTTTGACTCCGGGGATGTTTTGAAATCTTTCGTCACACTTGTATCCCATATTACTTCTTCGGAGCAAATACTTTACCCATCTCTATCAATAACCTCATTAAGATTTTCTCACCAACGAAGTATTTGCCATGCCTAAAACTTGTACTTTCACCATGAATCCAATGACTAATGCAACACATACTATTCCTAAATTACATAAATGAGTTATAAAAGTAGTTATAACTACTCAATGAAATAATCTATTCTTATATTCCTAGGAGAACGAGTTTCATGCGGACAAATATTGCCATCTTATGAAGCCAAGGTAATTGAAAACGGAAGTGAGCTGAATGACTGCATACATTATTACAATGGAGCAAATTTTTAAAGTTAATATCATTTTAGACAATGCAGACGGATAGGCTGATATGTATAGTAAAATCAAAATAGCTTAAATCACAAATTCCAGACAAAGAGAGATGGAATTACTTAGCAAATTACAGATGTCTAATCTGGTTAACAAACGATTTCAATTCTAAATAAAAACCTGGTCTCCCATTTGACCAGAAATAAGTTAAATGCCCTTATAAATATTTGATGTGCTTAATGAACCTGGAATAATATCAGATATAAAAAAGAAGGATCTAACTCTTAATATTTAAATGGTTACCTTCTACAGCCAACTTGAATTTACAACTTTCTCACGCCACGTTACTATCCTTATCAGTCAATACAAAATATACTACTATCGGCGCCGAAAAGATGGAACGCTGAGTTTTAAAGGCCGTATCACACTAGCGACTGCGACCGCCGCTGCGACCGCGACTGGTCCGTCGACCAATCAGAGCGAGGCAGTCGACGCTGCGACTGCGACTCAGAAGAATAGCCGACCGGCTATTCTTCTGTCGCAGTCGCAGTCAATCAGAGAGCTCCATTTCAATATCGCGGGCTTGCGGCAGACGTGTTTTGGTTACCGTAGCGAGGGAATTTCAAGAAGGTTGTGAGATAAAACTGAGATAATTTCGGATTTTTTAAGTGAAGATAGTAGACAGCATATTAGCTATTGGACCCGAGTACACAGGTGACTAATAACGAAGTACGATTTAACATATTTTAGGAAAAATTTCAACAATTGCTGCTCTCTATCCATTCTTTGGGCTTTCGTAAACAAACAAGCCACAAGCAGAAACGTTCATACGTGCGCATGCGCGACCGTGGCGTCGGCCGCAATGTGTGATGGGGTGCAGTCACAGCCACCTAGAGAGAAGGCCCGTTCACAGGCGTGTGACGTCACTCATTGAAGTGCTACCGCCAAAGCATGGCAGAACAGAAGTAGTTGTGGTGCTGTCTGCGACGGTGGTTTAGCCGCCGAAGTGAAAAGATAATTGATACCTAATTTACTCAGTCAATAAGAAAATAGTCAGCGGGTTACGAGAAAATACTGACACGCATCAACAAAAATATTTTTCAATCTCAAAGTTATTCGTTAATATTACGTCTTATGGCACGTAACATATAACTTCGCCGTTCTCAAGAAAAAACTAATTATAACTAATTCATAAATTGTCGTTGTGAACTAGAAGTACTACATAACAATATTAAAATCTGAAATAACTATGTAGAGAAGGCTCTTTGCATCCAAAGAGCATTTATTATTCAACATAAAAGCGTCTCAAAATTCGATAACATAAAGTGGTGATGGCAAGTATTTGATTAAACCTGGTTGCATTCCATATACTTCCCTTGGATAAATAATTTCTTTCTGGCAGAGTAAAAGGTGTTCACACAAAGTCCCAAATGGATCTATTATTTAAGAGTGAATTCTTCTTTATTTTGACATTAAATTAGATATGCCCATGGGCTATGAAAATCTTACCGTAGAGCCTGATGAAATAAGATTTTCAATGATAGTTACTCTTGAAATTTGGTATCGTTGACACATCTGCCATTATTACTCTCGAAAGCATCAAAATGCAAGCCAAAATTTACGTATAGTCCAGCCTCGGCTAATAAAACGTACCCGTCCCAGGAGCTTAAGTATTTGAAATATTATTTGGGATGAGCAAAAGTTTCAATCCCACTTCAGTAGATGTATCAATCTAATAAAAAATTTGGAAGTCCTGCCATATCACCAGCATTCACATTTGTATAAAGAACACGACATCTCTTAAATCACATCTCAGATCTTACTTAACATGCATGAAGTAATCACCACAAGGAATTTTGGCGGCGGGAAAGAAAAAAACACAGAAGTAAAATACAAATATTTTGTATTTCCATTCGTCAATCAAAATAATACCTACAATTTTCTCTTATTACGATGAACTAATTTGGTGAAACAAATACTGGTATTTTCTTTTGAACAAAAATCATTTAAAAGAGCACTGGCAGAAGCCACAATAACTATCTTCAATAGTTTTCAGATGAATGTCCATTGTCACATGAACCACTTATAGAAAACAAATCCACCATAGTCCTTTATGTCACTTCAACCACTATGACATTCTGTCTTCTAGATGACAGTTTCAAATGAAGTAATGGCACCCTCCTCCTATGACACTTCTAATTCAACACGAGTTATCTTCCCCATCTTCTCCTGCAAGGCCACAGGTTCTTTTCTGATGTCACTCGCTGAGAAGTGAAGATCACACGACTAAAATTAATAAATAAGAAAAAGTCATGAAAATTACTAAGTAGTTATTTCATTTCCAATTTTAGGCATTTCTGCATGAGAGATATCTAATGACTAGGCCAGTAAATATAGGAGATCATTATGTACCTTAAAGATTTTTTAAATTTTAAAACTAGACCATAAGATAATTTCAGATGATGAAAGCCGGGCATAGATAAATTACGGTTCATTGCACCAATTGTAAGAGAAAAACGCAAATTTTCATTCACGGTTGTTAAGACACACCAATAACATAGTATAGCATAGTATAGAAACATACGTTTCTGACGCGACTTATGCATTTCTCATGATTAGATGCTATCCATGCAATTTATCAAGTAAATATCGTTGGTAGATAATCGCGTAGATAATTCAAATTGCTTTTCAACTATGAGTAACAAAAGTATAGTTAAATAAGCACTGTTTTGCTGAGTTTTTAGACGCATAACACAGCAGAGGGCAAGATAATAAAGAATATTCGATGCTATAAACTTGGCAGCTATCTTATAATTCCCAAGAAACTCCTTCAACCTCACGTTTACTGAACGAAATAATACAAAAAATTCAGCTAAAATACAAGAATTTCCCATTGAAATGCCGCTTCTGTATTTAAATCACCACTTTTAGTACTGTCAACATCCCCAAGACACATCTGCCTAGAAATTACATCCAAATAATTACAGCTAGAAAGAGTACATACCTTAATGTTTTCCGTCGAGGTGAAATTGTCTCTTTTTATCCCCCATATACACTTCTTCTTCAGCTCAGGATCTTTTGGAAAGTTAAAAACTTGAACCTCGGGTCCACTCCTGTGGAGTTTTCTTCGAATGCCGGCACTACACACGTGAAAGGAACTTTTTAACAAAAGGCCTCACAAATACACGTTTATGAAGTCCAGCGAATGAAATTCAATAATAAAGGAAACTTCACTACCCTCAGAAACTTAAATTTTCACCAACTAACACCACAAAAGTCCCTAAAATGTGGTAAAACGTAACGTAAATACACTCGTAAACAAAGTGGTCTCCAACGGCAGCCGGAACAACACAGCACTTCTCGTGGTGACGTCAGAGCCTCAGCCGTCGCTTGTGACGGGGCCTTTTCTCTAGGTGGCTATGGTGCAGTCGCAGCCGAAATCGCGGTCGCAGTCGCTAGTGTGATACGGCCTTAAGAATTTGCATAGAATCCTGCCGAAGCTCCATTTGGTCGTGTCATTATAATTTTACTCATTGTTTATTCGACTACAACAATGAATCACTAAACATTGTTTAGACGTAAACGTTTAGCTTCTATGGTCGAAAGAGTGAGGAAGAACGCGCGAAAAAGTATGAAAATGGCGAAACGGTGTCTTCTTTATCTCGTCACGAGCAAAATATTTGATTGGTGGTTTTCATTGTATTTTAATAGATAGAATTAGAATGAATTAATAGTTGGAATCGTTGCATTAGAAATAGATTTATGAAATTAAATTTTACTCATTCCTTAATTTTCAAAATGGCCGAAAGGTAAATTTCAATTTCTGAGGCGTAAAAAAGAAAATATAAATTGCAGTTACGTATGCAATATGTAAAAAATTCTTAACTTTTCGTGTAAGGAAATGTTTATATTGTTCCTCTAACGCCTTTGTCGTATTGGTAACGCCAAAAATCGTCGTTTTGGAAGAGTGCATTGCCACGGGACGATTTCCGTCTTTTTGGTTTATTTTAAGTAAGAGGAACAATACAAACACTTCCTTAACTGAAAAGTTTAGAATTGTTTTTACAAATACATGCGTGACTGCAATATCCATTTTCTTTTCTACGCTTCGGGAATTGAAATTTACCTTTCGGCCATTTTGAAAATCAAAGAATAGGTCAAATTTAATTTAAAGAGCTTTTTGTAATGCAAAGATGTCGTTCTGTCCATAAAAATTAATGACTTGCACCAATTAAATATTTTTCCCGTGACGTGATGAAGAAGACCACCGTTCCGCCGTTCTCATAGTTTTTCGCGTGTTCTTCTTCACTCTTTCGATCGTAGATGGTAAACGTGTAGGTCAAAACAATTTTTAAAGATTTATTGTTGTAGTCGAATAAACAATGATTAAAATGATATATGGCACGATCCTATGGAGCTTCGACAGACTTTCATAAAAATGCTTAAAGTTCAGCGTTCTACCTTTTTTTCGCAGATAGTAAGGTCGCTAAGCGGAATGAGTTTTACCGTTCTGCAATGGTTAATTCGGAAAACAAATTCTGAGAGTGGAGGCGTTTCTATAATATCAGCACGATATCCATATGAAGAATTTATTCTCGTACTGCAAAAATATCGTACAATGGGGTTAAATCGAAATAAGCAGGCTAAGAGTCAGAGAGTTATTTTTTTCTCACGACGCTTAAATGAATTTCCACTTTAAAAGATCCAGATTTTACAATCTAACGCATATTAACTTTGTTGACTTGATGCATATTTTTAAGTTGGCCAACTTTTTTCCGTTTCAGCTCACTGCTCGTTAAATTGCTATTCACTTTTTCGGGAAGCTATACCGAAATGATGCAAATAAAAATTCGTGCATTATGAAATGCAGAAAAAAGAATTACTTTGTGGTAGAAAAGGAATTAGAGATAACTCTCTTCCATTTCAGTCAAAAGGATGAATTTGGTGAATACGTTGACCTAATTAGATGAAGCTTGTGTCCTCTCAAGTGTTCTAATGCCATCAACAGGTCAGATATAATCAATGATACAGTACCTTCAACCAACGGACCCAAGCCCAAAATCCCAATGAGGGTTTCATGTTGCACCGATGACAATTTATGTAAAAAAACGACATAATGAATATGCACAACGAATTCATAGTAATTTTTTCAATCTCTATGCTTTTAAATGCAATAAACGGTTGCCTGATATAAACAAATATTCTATGGGACACATTGCACAAATTGCACAAGTACACAAATTATGACATGAGAAATGCTCAGCACCTTTTTATCTTTCACACTGATTTACGAATCCTATACCACAAAAAGATGGTAATTTAAGCAATGTATTTTGAAAAAAAAGCCAGTTGTTGAAAGTAGATATCTTATTTTACTGCAGATAGTTGACCCAGTTCGGAGGTGCGGGGTGGGCAGGAACATGAAGGGACAGCTGTGGGTCAGGGGACCCTGTCTCATGAAGGGATACCTCAACACCAAAGCCGAGAAGGTGAGAATAACAACTTCCTTTCATGGGTTATGACACCATTGATTACTTGAGCACATTTAGGCCCACTTCGTAAGCCGTGTACTTTAAAAATCGATTACGCAAATACTGTTGAGAAAAAAGACATGTTGTTCTTTAGTTGGCTGGTAAAAATTATTTGTGTCTGATTTGATTTGAAAGAAAATTTACTCAAATTTTGGATTCTGTTGCCACTATGATGAAGGATACGGATGGGCATGCTTCACACGATGGAAGGATTTGGGTGCAGGCTTTCGATGCATAAAAGATGTTTTTTATTGCAACACTCTGAATTCTATTGCAACTTATCTTACTTATCTTATCTTATTGAAACTTATCACTCTATTGCAACACTACATGAATCTGAAATGCCAATTTAATGTGAAATCTTATGCAATTTATTTCTTTTAATCAGAATGGAAACGAATCTATGTATTAGGTTTACCTAGTTATAAACATATATATTACACTAAACGATTTTAATTTCTCCTGGTACATACACATATATTACACTGTTCTGCAAAAAAAGTAAAAAAAAATGCTCAGCTAAAATTTAGGGTGTTTCTGGCCAATTTTGGGTCGCTGAATCCGAAAATGACCACCGTTTTTTTTATCCTCCATTTTTACGAGCAACCCCTAAATTGGGGAAACCAACCCCGTATCTAAACTTATCGCTTTTCAAGGGACTGTTACTAATACTACCTGCTTCTGATTGAAAAAAACTGACGTTTTGAGGAAATCAAGGTCATAAGAGAGACAAACTTGACTGGGGTTGAAAGTATTTAGGGGGTGAAAATCCAAAAAAACTTAAAAACCCATTGAAATGAACACTTTTCTATAATAATAATAATAATAATAATTCTTATTATTATTATCACATATACATGTATCTCCCAGGTTGGGTGCACACAGTACAGAGCACAATTAAAGATACATGAGACTCGCACAACTAAATTTTCGGTAGCATTATCACCTTCAGTTAGGAAAAAGACTTCCTTGGAAAAAGTGTCTTTTTCCTAACTCCGAGGAAGGTGGTCCTGCCACCGAAAATTTAGTTGTAACAGCCTTTTGTACCTTTAATTGTGCTCTGTTCAGTGTGTGACCAACCTGGGATATGTTTGTGTAAAATACCTCATCGAAAAACATCTTGAAGTAATTATTATTATATTTTTATATTTATAACTAGGTACACAAGAATTAATGTGCTGATATAAAGTTATTTAAATTTTATACTAACAATAAGTGAAATCCTCTCTAATGGTCACTAGCACGTCTGGAATCGCAATCGACAAAGTAAAATATAGACTTTGACAGAAAAAATACGACTTTTGTTTAATTATTCCAAGAATTTCGCGGTCACTTTCTTTATAACATGGCTTAATTCCAAAGTTATATGAGAATACACCAAATTATAATGTCATCAGCCTTACAGAATTACCGCCCAAATGTCTAACGCGTAAAATCAATGGTTTGTGAAAATGATGTAAAATTAATGTATACCAATGGGACTTAAAATGACAACTCAACGACTTAATATATTCCTAAACTTAATTACTTTTTTTTGAATGGCCTAATCGACTTGTAATGGTACTCACAAGATGCAAACCAAAAAATATTTTTTCTTCACTAAATGCAGGGATACATAACAAAACTTGAAGAAGATGGCTGGTTCGACACAGGAGACATAGGATATTTCGACGAAAGTGGCAACTTATTTATAGTCGACCGGAGCAGCTTTACGTTCATGTACAAAGACAAACTGGTAAGTTAAATCGAATATGGTTAAACTCAACAGATTAGATACTTTACTTAATAAAACACTTCATAATTTATGAATGACAAAATTAAATGCCAAAATGTCAGAATTAAATGCCAAATATTATGAATCACTCAAGGCGATTTAAATAATTATACGTTCAAAGAATACCTCATATTTGCCATAGTGTGATTTATGCCTTATTAAACCTTTATGGCATGAGTGATTTAGAAAATTAATTTACCTATACTAGCTTAATTTCAATCAAAATATTCAATTTACCTCTAGCATTAATTTCTCCAAAAGGACTTTGTCCGTTGTAAAAATAACACTTATTGCTGCGTTGAAAGCATATCATTCAAGCTATAGATCATACTATGAGGGCCTGGAGCAATGAGTCAGACTTTTTTCAATACTACTGATATAATTTGTGAATGGATTCCGAATCGCCGCGCAGGAGAAAAATTGAAATGCTCAAATATTTTTAAAAGGTGTCAATGAGTTTCCACAGGCTGGTATTTTTGGAGTAGTTTGTTAAAAATCATTACCATGTAAAATTAAGATATGGTCGATTTTGAGACAGAGTATTTCAAATTTTACTCCTCAATTTTTCAACCTTTGTCAATAATGGTGAATGGAATACATGGATTTAATAAATAGTAAATTATCAAACAAATAATAAGCTTTAGAATTAGACAAAAATAATATCTCTATGTTACTTAGGTGGATAAATATAAGGAGGTAAACGATAGAAGACAAAATTTTGGGCAAAAATGTGAAAAAAATTAATGGGCATAAATTGCCCAACCACTTTTTTCCCAACCCGTTCTAGGAGTATTTATATTGAGGGGAAAATGCGAAATTTGCCGCCCACTTTGCATAAGTTGATGACGTCGTTGAAGTTTTGGCTCATTAGCAAGCTCAAAGAGAGCCGATCCTTGACGGCAATAATCGATCATTGAAGTCTTGATGACATCGAACCACGTGAGACGGTGGCGCGAGAGCGAGGAGTGGAGGAGAAGCGGCGCAAGTCAGTGACGTCATTAACTTTTATTCGAAAGAGTGAACCCGGTTGAATTTTCGCTCTGAATAGCTCGAGGAGTAGGAGATGGGCCTATAGACGGAAAAAATACGAGTCTCTTTATTTTTCTATCACTATCGCAATCGACAATAATAAAAAAAATGTTAAGGAACCAGTGGCGCCGACTCCATGGGGCCTGAGGGGGCCCGAGCCCCCTCAAAGATTCGTTTGGGGGGGCGGAGCCCCCTCAATAATTCAAGAAATAATTAAGTTATATTATGCTTTGTGAAATCACAAAAATGTGTGACGATAGTTACCTTTTAAAATAAATTCAACAATGTGTTAAAACAAATAATTATAAGGTTAAGCAGGTTAACTGAATCAAGTGGTGTGAATCATGATAGTTTCGGTGCTGCGACACACTTTGAATTGAACCTCTTCCCGGGGCAAGACCTCCGATATGGGCCCCCCCAATATTTTTTATAAGTCGGCGCCCCTGTAAGGAACCCATTCGCATGGCAACTTTTTCAAGTTACTGCGGAACCTGGATAGCCTAGTCGATTGCGTAGTGGCCTAAGGCTCTTCGTTTAATTCCGGATCAGGGGTAACATTTTGCTTCGGCAATTAATGTGAATTTAACCAAAATACACAAGGTAGGCTTAGTAAATGGCACAAATACGAACGCTACGTGACAGAGCACTGTCACGAGTAACAAGTGTTTCACTCACGAATATTACAGTAGAGGATCCTCAAGTCATCGTCTAAATGTATTGCCACCCGCCGCGCACTAAATTGAACTTACTAAAGTAGCCACTCGCGTCGCTGACAGGCACAGCGATCCGAATTTTACTGAGAAATAAATTATAATTAGGGCCGTTAACCTAACCGTGTATTTCTTGCGATGTGATCTACTCAATTTATAACTATTCCGTGCTGTTTATGAGGATTGTAAATATAAAATGCATTAACATAACGATGACTAAGTTGTAACAAAACGTGCCTCGAAAAAAGTAACTTTTCAGGAGAGCAAAAAAATATTTTTTAACTGCAGTATATAATTTTAATTGAAATTAAAAACCAAAAATACGTACAACTGAAAAAGAAGCATACATTTGCAAACAAAGGGTTGTTTTTTGCTTGAATTTTATTTTTTATTAATAGTATTAGCAGTATCAGACCGTCCAAATTTTGAGATACGTGTTGTTAGAACTTAGCCATCGATAAATGGATCTCTATTGTACTTTAAATGGAACGCTTTCCACTTACTCGTCAGATATTTTTGAAAACTGATTAAATTGCGTCCGAATTGGCAAAATATATTAAGCTTCTACGGGACGGACTCGGGTCTCACTATGCAGTCCCCTTGCTTAAACGCATTAACCTTACATTGTATTTTTCTTCAAATTAGGTGTCACCATCTGATATTGAGGACATCATAATGAGGCATCCAGCAGTGTCCATCGCAGGAGTAATTGGAGTACCCAATACTATCACCAAGACATCAGCTCGAGCATACATTGTGCTAAAATCAAATCACAGGGTGACCGAAGAGGAAATGAAAAAATTTGTTGCAGGTAAATGGGATATACACTTGCGTTACGTAAGTGCATAGAGTATCTGGAGAGGGCGTTAGCTACCCCTCCCACGGTTGGAAAGTGAAGCCGGGGGGGCGTGGCACTTTAGCCCGTCCGCCATATTCCTTTACCTCGTGTGAAGCAAAAATTATTATCGTAGCATTCGGTGTCCTCCCATTCCTCTCTCGTCCATTTATCCTTTTTTATTTACTTTCATAATTGAATTTGGTTAAAAAAAATTCTATTGTAAATATCAGAAGTTATATACTTTGAGGTTTCACATGAATTCATCAGATATTTTTCAGCTTACAGCATAAAATTAGTTACTATTGTCGCAAGTGACTTGTCGTGCGTCACACTTTTAATTTGCCGCACCGTGGTTGAATCGCCTATTTCATCCAAAAGATGCATTTTTTCCGGTTTTATATTCAACAAATAATCTTCGCTCATCGGTGGGAACGGCTTTTTCCGGCTGTCAGTAGGGAAAATATTGAGTTTCCTTTGACGAATTTCCCATTAGAAACCATGTATTTCTGCTCCATCCGAGGTAAAGGAATATGGCGGACGGGCTGAAGTGCCACGCCCCCCTGGCTTCACTTTCCTACCGTGGGATGGGTAGCTAACGCCCTCTCCAGGAGCTCTATGCGTAAGAGAGACAAATAAAGGGTCTTATATTTTACATTTTAATCAACAGAAAGGGCAGAAGAGCACATGCAGTTGCACGGAGGAGTGGTCTTCATGGCGGAGCTACCTGAAAGCAGAGGAGGGAAAATCAACAGGCCGGAGCTACACAAAATGTCGATGAGAGAAATGAATACTGCTTAAACAGATTCCAATAAGTTCCAAAAAAATGGCGACCCTTTTTAACATCCGTCATACCTGCCTCTTGAGTGTAAATAAAAAATTATATCAAAAATTTTTCTAGTTAGTAACTACAAACTCTAATCCCATGTATTTCAACTCATAATTAATTATCATTTTCATATACCAGGTGCCTCAAAATGAATAGCTGAGTTTTAACGCTTTCTAATGTTTATCTCACTAAACTTACAGCTTTATCATCACCTAGTGTTTTACCCGTCTGCAGGTCTCCTGCGCCAACGCTGTTTCCATTGTTTCCTGTCTCAGGCCATTTCTTTGAAGGCCTTTCATTTTCCTATTTTTAAGTTGTCAATAAACTTCAGCCTTCTCCTTCCCCTTCTTCTGATCCCTTCCACCGTTCCCTCCAAGGCTACCTTCAAAATGTCATTCCCTCTCATCACATGCCCCAGCCAGTTACTCTTTCTTTCATTTATTTTACCCATCAATTTTCTTTCCTCATATACCCTGTTTAGCACTTGCTCATTCCTTACTCGATCCGTCCACCGTATTCCCTCCATCTTCCTCCAAACCCACATCTCAAATGCTCCAATCCTGTCCCTGTCTCTCTTCCCATCGTCCAAGTCTCAGATCCATACATAAATACACCCCACACACACTACGGAACCTGGATAGCATAGTTGATAGCGCAGTGGCCCAAAGCTCTTAGTTCAATTCCGGTTCAGGGGGAACATTTTGCTGTGGCAATTAATGCGAACTTTACCAAAATACACGAGGCAGGGTTAGAAAATGGCACAAACAAACAAATCTACAGCTGTAAATATTACATAAAATTTATATATAATATTTCTCTCCCAATTCCTTTCATCTACGATATTTACCGACTCCACGTCCTCCATCTCTTTGTCATCATTCATTTCATTAGACTATGGTAATATTGACTCCCTGAGAAGCCACAGAAGAAGACATCAATCGAGAGGTAATAGCAATGCCTTGGGTGCAACGAACTAATGCTGGAAACATAGGGATCAGATGATCAGCGTTGAAACCCCACTATTCATTTTTGAAAAACCCGGTGTATTGGCAGCTGGGAGAAAACGTAAAGACTTTTTGGGAGATGCATTAGAATGCATTCGATGAGAAGCAGTAATGACTAACATTATGATAGGGAAACTAAAACTAGATGAGGTGAATGAACTCCATCATTTGGGAAACAGGATAACGGAATTAAATTAAAATAAGTAGTGGTGATAGGTAATATTACGACCTAACCGTGAAGAAGCAAGAATTAGGAGAAGAGGCTGTGCCGTGCCATCCATAATATTCAACGTTTACTCCGAGAAGTCCATTCATCAAATTAGAGAAAAGGCCTTAGGGGTGAGTATCTACGGAGGAAAAAACAACGCTCTATTGGTCTATGGCATACTTAGCTGTAATAGCAGAGACTGAGAAGGATTTGAAGAGATTTTGGCAAATATGAGTAAAGCTAATGGGTAGATATCATCTGAAAATAAGCACAAAAAACTTAAAATATATTTTGCAGCACAGGATATTAAGTCAAGGCTAACATTAAAATAGACAAAAAATTGGAAAACGTAAATGAAATCTGTTAATTGGGAGGCAGTATAACAAACCTTGTGTATTTATAAGTTGAATTTCACGTGATAGCGCGGTGTCCCTTATATCAGGTTTTCGCTGTCAAAATGGCATTTATATTCTGGCTATAAATCACATTTTTTTATCAATAGAGGGAGGTAAATATACAATTTTACCTAATTTTATACAGATTGTTCGAAACACCAACTGACGGGGTCTTCCAACAGGTAACTCGGAACGTTCTCGTCTTTGTAATCAGATGTTAATTTCAGAAATAAAACCAACACCGCAAATGTGGTTAATAAGTTCCCGGTTATTTTTACAGTCTTTATATCAACTCACCAACCTGTCTGTTTGTTTGTCTGGTACAAATCTTGTAACTCAAATTTGACTCACTTCCTGTGAAGCAAAAACGCTGAAATTTTGCACACTTCTTCATTTCCGATGACAATACATGAAAATATAACTTTTTCTCTCCAACCCCCCTTTAACCACCCCCCAGTCAACCCCCCCCAAAACATGTTTTTGATCTAAGAAGTTCCAAATGGTCGATTTTCGTGTTTCGTGGAATTTTTAACATAGGGGTAGGCATTTAAAAGCATAGGGGTGGCATTTTGAAACATAGGGGGCTTACCATTCACTGAAAATTTAATAAATATAGTGACTTTTTTAATACGTCACTTTTGGTTTTTCGGGGTCACTGAGTTTTTTTGCTTTGTGTCATATATAAACGTTGCTCATCCCCTGTAATCTAAATATAAAGGCTGGTTTAAAAAAAAATTTTTTTTATAAGAGCTTATTATTCCTAACTGTGACAGATGAAAACTTTTAAACGTCCACAAGGGAAAGATTGCCGAAAAGGCGTCGAAGGCTACACTGCCTTGCAGGGCCGATTCTTGGCATTCTTCTAGCGTAAGCGAACAACATTCCGCCTCCCCCTCAAAAATAGCCAAAGAAATAGCAGGTATTTTCTCTGGAGATATTTAAAAATAAATATAAATTATTAATGTACAAGGGTCGAGACTTGAATAACAGTGCGAACTTAAAACGTGATTGTTCTTATATATTCAATGTGATATTTTTACAGCTTAAAAATCAATTATTTATAAAAAGTCACAGTAAAACATGTAAATAAATCAATAAATACAACACACTTCTGCTTTAGAGAAATTCAATCATTTATTTACTCAACAAATAAAAACAAACTTAAGAAGTTTATAGTTGGTAACTAAAAAGAGATTTTTCTGGGGTATGGGTTTCCATTTTACGATATAGCCTTACTTCTACAATAACTTTATGGAGTATATCAACCCTCAACCTTTAGGTGAGTTTACACTGAGAAACATGTTATATAAAAAAGTTACATATGGCTAATATCATGACACAATGTTACATATAACATGTAACATTGTGTTAAAAAAATTCGTGTTATACAATACGTTTTTCGTTTCCCAAACGAAGCGGGAACACGAATTTTTGTTTTATAACACAATTTCACATGTAACATGTTACATGTATTTGTAACTCTTTCGTAAAACATGTTATATGGAATGTGAGACTTATGATAATGGTGGGTGGTGAAAAACTTGAGAAGGTTGAGCAGTTCAACTATTTAGGGAGTACGTTAGAGGAAAACGGATACAGTAGTAAGGACAGTAGGAAGAGAGTTGTATTAGCAAAGGAGGCGTTCGTGAACAGGAAGAAGCTTCTGAGGGGTTTGCTATGTAAGAATTTAAAGAAAAGGTTAGTGAAGAGTTTGATCTGGAGTGTAGCGCTTTACGGTGGAAAAACGTGGACACTTAGGAAGGAGGATGAGAGAAGACTCGAGGCATTCGAGATGTGGTTGTGGCGAAGAATGGAGTTGGAGAAGGTGAAGTGGACGGAGAGGAGGAGGAACGACGAAGTGCTGGACATGGAGGGTGAGGAGAGGCAGTTTTTACATGAGATACGGAGGAGATAGAAGGTATGGATGGGGGGGGGGGGGTACTTAGCGGTGAGGGGATGTTGGAAACAGAATTTGGATGGATTTGAAAATTTGGATGTTGGGAACAAAACAGAGGGAAGAATGATATGTAAACGAGGGAGAGGAAGGAAAAGAACAGGATTTTTAGATAGAATGAAAGGGAGTAAGTCTTATTGTGAATTGAAGAGGGAAGTGCATAATGGAAGGGAAGGCTCACGGAATTCTTCTCAGGCACTACATGGGAACCTACATTAATCGGTAGAATACTTAAATAAAAATAAATAAACTCGGTGTAAATGCACCTTAGTCTCCTTGCTTGATTCATCTACATCTACATGATACCCCGCAAGCCGCCTAAAAGGCGTGTGGCAGGGGGTGTTAGGACACCAGCCGTTTACAGCTAGAAAAAAATGAAGTGCTCTAACGAGGTTGGGACTAGCGTTTATTAAAGTCCTTTATAGCTCGGGGGAAAAACGAATTCCCATATCTATCCGTTCGGCAAAACATCTCTCTTAATTTATCGCTTCTATCGGACCTGGAAATATAGTGTGGCTCTAATATTATGTTCTCTGTGTCGCTCTTAAAGATATCCATTCTCAATTGTTCAAACAATCTAAGCCTAGCGCTCAGCCTCCGAGACTCCAATGGCTCCCAGCCTAATTCGCTTAACATCTGGGTAACACTGTCTGTACGCCCGTATCTGTTTTTGACAAAACGCGCAGCCTTCCTTTGTATTTTATTCAGTTCGCAGATTAAGTCTTTCTGCGCCGCATCCCATATGCTCGCTGCATATTCAAGGTGCGGTCGGACGAGAGCGAAATAGCACCTTTCTTTTACTTTCTCATCCGAAAATCTTCCCACAATACGCTTGACGAATCCTAATTTCTTCAGGGCTATGCCGCAAATATTCTTTATGTGTGTTCCCCACGTGAGGTTCGAGGCCATCGAAATTCCCAGGTACTTCATTTCGTCTGTTGCCTTTATGTTAACACCATCCACAGCATAAAGATGGTTGATTAGAATTGAACATTGGACTGAGCGCCATTTAGCTTAGCGCCCTACGCGGCTGCTTACTTAGCTTACCGCTTGAACCGGCCCTGATGCCTTGGGTAATGAATGCTAATGATGAATATCATTGGGAGCAGCACAACAACTAAAGGCGTGAACTATAAATCGTTCGTTCAAATCTAAGGTAAGCTGCACTTGAATAGGACACAAGCAAGAAAGGGTGGACGAGTAACTTGAAAAAAGGCCTTAATGGAAAGCAGCTACATATGTGCTACGGAAACATAGGAAAACACAGAGCGCAACGAAAACAAAAAGAGTGTAACAGATATGCTCCACGCAGTAGAATGGCAGAGCTTGAAACTTAGGAGAAAAATGAACAGAGTTTGATGGACGTTCAGAAAAGTACGAGAAGACCTTGGAGTAGATGTACTAGTGTAAAACCTAACGATGCGGAAAAAATTATGGTAAAAAAACACAACTTTTCCAAAAACGGTTTAAAATACGGTAAAAAGCAAAATATAAATTTTTCATCACTCGAAAAATCAAGCGTGGTTGCTTATTGGATTATTAAGATTCCTAGAAGAAACAAACACCATCTATAGATAAATTTTAAAACATTGAAATTTAGTTAATCAGAGCACAATGGAGCAAATTTTCAAATGTCTGATTAGTATTGAGCATTGTATTGCCACGAGAGAATGAGACGAAGAAAGTTAAGAAATGGGTCTAGAAGGACCTCATGGGTGAGAAAGCATTGGCACCCATGCTTTATTCTCCGAAGGATGAAAAGCCTATTTTTTTTACTTTTGAGAGAATTTTATATTTTTTTGAATACAGCGTTTTTTCCTTAATTTTTTGTGTTTCATTTTTTTTCTAATAACTGACTGTGAAACATTAAAAACAAAATTTTGGAATGCACTGGACATAAAATTGTTTCCTCCGACAACTTTTGGAGACAAGATTTCTAGAAGAAACAAATGAAACGGTGATATTGATGAAGTTTAAAACATTAAAATTTAGTTAATCAGAGCACAATGGAGCAAAATTTCAAATGTCTGATTATTATTTAGCGTTGTATTGCCATGAGACAATAAGACGAAGCAAGTTAAGAAAACGCGTATATTAATCAAGAGTTCAAAATGAAGTGCCGGTCACACGGGAGCTTTAAATATTAAAAAAAATAAGTTGCGGTAATAAAATAGGACCAAATAAGTGCGGTATATTTGGGTTTTGGCACTTCAAAGTAATCTTAGATGGTTTCTAACACGGACTCACATGAAAAATATTAAATACTACCAAAATATAAAAAGCATTAACATTTATTAGTTTCCTCTCCTTACCCTCCATGTCAATAACTTCTTCGTTCCTATTCCTCTCCGCCCGCCTCAACTTCTCCATACTCCTTCACAAACAAACCTCGAACGCGTCCCTTTTGCCGTCCTTCTTCAGCAGAGACCACGTTTCCGCGCTGTTAAGCGCTAACTCCAGATCAGCCACTACGCCGTTCTTTTCTTTACACCCTTGCCTTATTATCCACATTTATTAGCTCTTTCCTATTCATTAAGAATAAAACTAATTAAGAATCTTTCTTCCTGACATCCTAACCAGTGTGTGAGTTCTCCCCTTAAATGCTGCCTAAATTGTTAACTACTCCACCTTCTGAAATTTGAGCAAATCAACTTAAATACTAAGCTTCACATTCACTCCACGCACTACTATCTAACGCGACCTGTCCTCTTCTTTCCACAGAAGCCACGTTTCCGCGCCTATAAGCGCCCGCTCCAGATCAACCTCTACACCGTCATTTTCTTTTCACCCTTGCACTGTTATCCTCCCACTAGCTCTTTCCTATTAATAACCGCTAAATCCATTGTAAAATCTTTCTTCCTGATGACCTTACCAGTATGCGAGGTTTACCCTAACATACAAACTAAATTTTAAAAATTTCCACCAGCTGAAATTTCAAGTCATTGAACATTCTATTGTTTCATTGAAAATTCAAATCAACTTTTAAACTGATCATCACATCCCAAAATTTATTTGGTTATACTGTCATTAAGCCAAGTTTCGCATTCTTTACACCGAGTTTTCATTAAATTTCCAGTGAAATTAAACCGTAAAATAATATAAATTTCACAATAGTTCACTTTTCTACATTCAAAGTGACAAAACGGTTTACCAAGCTTTCTTAATCAATTTATAACAAATAGTTTGTGAATACAAATTTCGATTACAGCTCAGCAACTCCAATACGTACTTTAAGCCAGTAAATGTTAAAATGAAACCGTTGAGATAGTGTGGAAGCCATATATAACCGTGGCCCACACAGTAGCTACCTCATTTTTATCTCAATTGCATCCGTACAGATTTATCAGCCTCATTAATCTTTCCAGTGGAAATACACAAACGTCATTCCTGGGTACTATTCGTGCATCCTAAGTCTACTCGAAGAAGACAGAAAACGGTACTTTAACGATAACGAAACAATGGTGCTCAATAAGCAGGTAAACAGAGACAAAGTTCAACAACGGTATTTTTGGGCCAAGGGAGATATGGCAATGACCTATCACAGAGACCGACCCAGGCCAATGCTCGTTGGGCTGTAGAATAAACTGCATTGTTTCAAACGTAATTAGGGAATCTCTGCATAGTTAAAACTACAAGTGCGTTCCTCAGCAAAAATATTATAGTTGGAAAAATATTTAAAACATAATTTCTCTACATTATTTATTTAATTATTGTACTGTTTCAAATTTGGGTAAAATGTTTTAGTGTTTAAGTTTCCTTTTTCACACAAATATTAGGCACACTGCATTGTCAATGGTACACATACGCCATTTTGTTAATATGCTTCTGTAAACAGGCTTTTTGGGGTGAGTTTTGTACTCACCGGTACAGCCATCAATTACACACGCCTTAGCGCGGTCACTATCGTGAAGGAATTAAATTGTTAACTTGCTGGGGCTAACTTGGTTTACCGGGATAGCTATAACGACAAATAATATAAGACACAAAGTTAAATTTCCGGAGTCTTTCACACTCTCTGAATATATTTAATGGAGAAAATAAAGGGTGAAAAACTTATGGACTAAAATTTCATAGGGGTGAGAAAGAGAGGGAAGGGAAGAGGGGGTGGGTGGAGGTGTTAAGGCAACGCATCACTCCAGTCGAATTTATTTATTGTATTACTTCTAATTTGGGCCAAAATTTTTAATTTTTAAGTTTCCTTTTTCACATAAACACTCAACTACATTGTCAACGGATTTTGGCTTTTTCGGGACCTATTACTAGTTTAAATCTTAAGATATCATCTGGAAATGCTCATGGTACATTATGAACACCATTGCCAATATTTCTTTGCATGTCAAATATAGAAAAGTCAATATCTTAGAAAATAAATCAGGTCAAAATTTCAAATTTGAAATACAAGCAAATGTTGAAAGGATCTGACTCTATAAATAGGAATGAAAACGTAAATTGAAGGAATAAAAACTTTTCTTTTTCCACGTGGCGATATATTTTGTCCGACCATGTTTTCGTTACGGCTTAATATTTTCAAGGTGAGTACAGGTAAACTGAGCAGTATGGATTTTGTTTAAACAAATGGACTGGGAATTTTTCGCGTGCTAAGGGGTTGGTTATCCCCCTCTATTTTTTAAAGCAACTACATATTCTAACTACAGTCAATTAAATATAGTACTCAATTTACCTGTAATCCTCACCTTGAAAATGTTACGCTGTAACGAAACCATGGTCAGACAAAATAAGTCAACACATGGAAAAAGCAAAGTTTTTATTCCTTCAACTCATACGAAAAAGGATTTCCACCACGTCACGCCCGCTACCATTACTTATCTATAAACCATGTATAAACCCTGACATTTTCAAAACGAAAACCTAAGTTTTAGAGAAGAAATATGCAGCGAAAAAAACTGGTTAAGACAGAGTCCTCTGTATTGCACTCTCAACACTACTCCGTCACCATGTCGAATAGTCGCACACGCTTCCACGATGGGAAAGGCGATGTCAGCTAGACACAGGGGCTATTTGGCCGCCTCGCATCCACGCATTCTCGCATGTGTTCTGGCAATAGGGTAGATTCCTTCATCACAGAAAACTAAAGGCATTGATTGCGATTCGTTACCCACCGTTAGTGTATTCATAATACACAAATAATAAGGCGAATGATTTTTTCTCTGTGGATTTTTCGCACAACATTGTTTGCCACATAAGTAATGGCGAAGTTGATGAAGCATTGACTTCGAGGCTTTTGGAGTTATTTTTTTTAAATTTACCATTTGAAAATTAAGAGAAATGGTCAATTCTACGGCAATAAACATTTCTAATAATTCCATTTCCAAGAGTTTCATATGATTTTCGAAGTTCCCCTAGCTGTCACTCTTCAAATTGTTGTACTTTGGTTCGTATTCTCCGAAAAATACCAACTCATTTTGAATTCCGACGATTTTCCTACGTTCAAGAAACGTAATAAAAAAGGTGATACCTGCACATATCACCATAAAGCTGTAGATGGCGTTTAGCCTAACAATAGCTGACTAAACTGGGTTCCATAGTTGACCCATCTAACAATCCGGGTTCGAACCCTGGTCAAGGCGAATGATTTTTTCCTCTGTGGATTTTTAGCACAATTGGTGAATTGCGGGTGACTCCGTAAAGATATCACACTGGCTAGCCCCGGTATTCTCAAACTAAAGAATGTTGGCCTACTACGACTCTACATCTTACTTATTATAAGGCAATCAAGAGGACTCTGAATCACGCGAACGTGATGCGTCCTCTAGAGGAAATATTGGGAAAGAAATAAATAATTGAAGACCTGAGAGAAAGAATTGGATAATGATGACACACTGCGAAAAAGAGATGAGAAATCGAAAAGACGGCGAAGCATAAGGGTTTCCCTGTGGGGCATATAAAGGCTTTGGAGAGAGTTCAAAGAAAAGCGGCTCGATACGTTTTGGGTAGGCATCGGAGGATAGAGAGCCTATCAGGCATGTTAAAAATACTGGGGTGGGAATCTTTGGAAAGTAAGAGAAAGAGAAACCGACTCTGCGGTATGTATAAAATATACAAAGGGGATAAAGCATGGAGGGAATTAAGCAATGAAGTGGGAAAACCTATTTCATTGGTAGGAACGATCATCAGTTCAAAATCAAATTCCGGGCGCAAAGGACCAATGTTAAAAAAATTTCATACCTGAAAAAACAATTGAAGATGGAACAGATTGCCTGCAGAGTTATTTGAGCCCTTTCCTCGTAATGTAAAAATATTTGAGAAAAAGCAGAAAAAGTATTAATTTTTTAGAAATTTTAAAATTTGTACAACTGTCTAGTTGATATGTGACTTTGTGGGGATGTTGTGTTTTTCTTTTTGTATATACATGTTACCACCTGGCCAGTTGCCAAATTGTAACTTATGCAATAATAATAATAAAAGTAATCCATTTTTCTCACTTTCTCTTCGGCTGCTTCGCACGTGTTTCATCAATGGAATCTTGTAATTGGTTTTTAACCCACTTCCCATTGTCCGATCGGCTTAAAATTTTGTATACTTGCTTGCTCTTGATAACAAGTCCTCTAATTAATTAACTAAATTACCATAAAGAAAAATAGTCTTAAACTTTCTCCTTAGATGGCGTAAGTTTCTTCTAGAACTCAGAGTCCTCTAGATTGCTTTCTCAACACTACTCTCTCAGTAGTTATCATATGGAAATATAGAGGACTCTGCTAGAACTCTTCCTTGTCCTATGGATGGCAATTCTCTACACCAGCGTTTCCCAACCAGTGGGTCGCGACCCACTAGTGGGTCGCGAGCGGAATTTAAGTGGGTCGCGGCGTGGCTCTTGAAAATGTACCAAATTTAACTGATTCACCAGATAATTTTAATTTTATGTATGTGTCATTTTTATTATTTTTTTAACATAAAAAATCTTGGTACAATGCTTGCCTATTACATTGAAACGAAAACAATAGCGTAACAGTGCTTATGCACGATCTGGCAACACCGCCGCCGCACCGCACACATCGCTTTCTCACTCGCGCAGATCTCGGTTGTTATTCTCAGTCTGGCAACGACTTTGCACGCGTAAGTACAGACGATAGTGGCTTGATACTTTTTCTAGCGTTGTTTCGGTTTAAAAGTTTTGGTGTTTGGGTTGCATGTTAAGTAGTTGGTGATGGAGAAGTGGCTGAAAACTGGATCATGCGTTAAGAGAAAAAAGGAATCTACTGACGTAAGTGAGCTCAATCGGCCTTCTACTAGCAATGACATTAAAATGCCTCGAGTATCGTCAAATGTTAAGATAGGGAAAAAATATTTCGAAAATATTGTCCTGAATACATTCAATACGGATTTACATTCATAGGTACGGATGAAGAACCTATACCTCAATGCGTACTTTGTTTTGAAACCTTGGCTAATGAAAGAATGAAACCTTCAAAACCTCAGAGGCATATTTCGACGAAACACCCTGAATATAAACCTTTGACATTTTTTCAAAGTAAGAAAGCGGAACTGTTTTCGACTCGTTCAAATATGGAGAATGTATCATCAGGGCAAAGTAATAAAAAAATTACTATGGCCTCATACCACCTGTCATTGCTAATAGCAAAAAATGGTGCTCCGCACACGGCAGGATATCTGGGCACTTCTGCTTGACGAAAAATCAGGTAAAAAGATAGATCAAATATCCCTATCCAACACTACAGTGAAACGTAGAGAGACGTTTAATTGTAATATTGAGTAATTATAATAAACCAATTTTGTATAGTTTTTTTCATTACTAAGATGTGTACATGTTTATTTACATTTCCCATATCCTTAAGTTTTTATACTTAGTATGTTTCCATTTCATAAGATTGACCAAATGTATATTAATACCGCTTAAGTGTACAATATGTATACATACGTATTTGTATGTGTGTGTATAATTATGGGTGGGGTAGGGGTGGGTCGCGAAAATGGAAAAAATTGAAAGGTGGGTCGCTAGACATAAAGGGTTGGGAACCACTGCTCTACACTACTCCCTCATAGTGTAACTATGTGGTGCATTATCGACAACTCAGACGACTCTGATAGGACTTTTCACACTGAAAGTTGACGGAGGATACGAGTTCAAGACCAGTCCTTTCCGAAATTTTGATTTTCAAAAGTTGATTTTTTTATATTTCACAAAAATACATTATGAAAAACAACATGAACTTAAAAAAAAATATTTAAAATTAAAGCTTTAAAAAAATTTTATACTGTTTCGGGAAAAAGGCTGTTTGTTATATTTTAAATAACTATTCACTGTTATATCTTTTCTGTTTAAAAGTAGGTATTATTAATAATTAGCGTTGTTAAGATTTAGGCTAATATACGTCAAATATGAACGCGCCACCGTGAGGAAAACATCGTGAGGCACTTCCAACCTAGAAATATATCTGTGGCTTCCAAAAATTGGTTCGAGGAATCAAGTCCGGAATTTCCACCAATTCCAGCCATTTTTCTCGGAAAAGCCCAGTTCTCGAACTTCTAGTTACGCCACTCATGATAAACAAATGAGGCGAAAATGACGCACGTGGGTAAATAGCGAAGATTTACGAGGCATTCCTCACGTATCATGCACGATGTATTCCTTACGCCACTACATTTATGATGCATTCCTCACGCCATTATCACTCCTAGCTGGGGAGTTGCCAGGATTTTCGCTCGGGGGGCGGGGTCCAAGACCAGGGGGGAAATCTTTTAAAAAACAGCGTATTAAGTAGATGGTTTTAAACTAATTTTTACACTTAACATTAAAAAGAAGAACTTTGTGCTTTCACATTAATATTTATTCACGACCATGGTTTCAACGTTAGACGTCATCATCAGGTGAACTCTACAGAGGTCCATCACATCCTTTTATACCAGGCTAGGAGGGGTAGGGAGGAAGGTAATTAGGTTGAACGGATTGGTCAACAGAGAAGAGGGAGGGGGATAAAAACTTGGTCATATGGTATGAAAGAAGTTAGGAAGAAGTTAGTTTTTCCCCCTCCCTCTTCTCTGTTGACCAATCCGTTCAACCTAATTACCTTCCTCCCTACCCCTCCTAGCCTGGTATAAAAGGATGTGATGGACCTCTGTAGAGTTCACCTGATGATGACGTCTAACGTTGAAACAATGGTCGTGAATAAATATAAATGTGAAAGCACGAAGTTCTTCTTTTTAATGTTAATTATGAATCGCTTTCACCACGTTACGCCTCAAACAATTAATTTTTAACTTTTCATAAGAAAAAAACTTCATTTATCAAAGAAATCCTTGGTAAATTCCTGATCTTTCAATAATTTGTTTTCTTTTAGGAAGAAAGGTGACTGTTTTTATATTTCAGTGGTGTCCGGACCCCCCGAACCTCCTACCTCGCTAAGCCACTGACTCCTATTCATGCACTTCGTCCCATTATATCAACAGACCCTATCATAATAACTACACCACCAAATATTAATCTGGCAATCGCAAATGGAATCATTTATTCCCCCCCTCCCATAGATCCGATACTGTACCTCTCCAAAATCGACAGAAACCCTAGGAGAAATTTTCGAAACTCTAAATTTTCTATATATTACAGTGTTGCCAATTGTTTCTACTTTTTAGGGCATTTGGGGGTCAAAAAGTCGATAGTAATTAGGAACTTGAATATCGCGGAGAAGATAGTTGATGACACCAAAGTCATTGTGGAAGCCATTAGTCCACGCCTTGTAACAGTTAGAAAGCCTGGAAGCCAAGAACTGTTAGGTGAGCCAAGGAGTTAATGTAAGTAGATTAGAAATCACCGAAAAAATCCATAAAGGAAAAACGGAAAACAAAAATTATAAGATCTGGCAAAATTACCAGGGAAGGCCGCAGGCTCATTCCGACAGACAAAAACAGTTTTAAATGTTCTCAATATATGGTATTAGTTTTAATTTTCTTCGTCAGCAATTTAGTTATCAACTCTGGCTTAAGCGTTCGTACGATTCACCACCCAGAAGTAGAAAATAAAAAGAAAATAAACAAAGATTAAAAAACACGCTATTTCCAAAAATGGCAAAAAGTGCACCGAAAGTTAAAAAAAAATAAGCTTTTCATATCTCGGAGAATAAATCGTGGGCGCTGATTGGGTTAAGATATTAAATATTACGTTCCAATCCTTATTCACTAGTATTATTCCAATCAAGATAGCAATATATGCGATCAGCCAGTGGCGTAACTATGGGGGGATAAGGGGATGGATCCATCATGGATCACCCCCCCCTAAAGCCTCAGAGAAATAAAAAAATATTTAAAGCTAATGTCTAGTTTTAACATTTAATCTATTTTAAGTCATTTTTTTAGCGCCAAAATGATGTAAGATGTATTTCCAGAATTGTCAATTTTCAAAAATTTTCCCGAACCCTCATTGCTTGGGGGGGAGGGGCAACCAAGGCCATCCCATCCCCCCCCCCCTCCCAAAGCATATTCCTTGTTACGCCACTGCGTTCAGCGATGTGGCTATTATAGCAGAGTCAGGTGAAATAATGGGACGAATTGGGAGGTTAGTATTGATAATGGCAACGTGAGGAACGCATTATAAATCTGCGCTGTTTACCCACGTTTACTCTTCTACAGTCACTTGTAATAAACCTAATCACCGCAGATACTTTACTCTCAGGGTGATAAAGAGCTTTTTTTCTACTTTTTAGTTCATTTCTTACTGTTTCTTTTTAAATCGTGTTTTTTAATCTTTTTAATTATATCAGTTCAGTTTATGTATATTATTCATGATGTTTATTCAGTATCTTGGACTGTAGGTCTTGAAGAATTTTAAATGCAACTTTTTGCCAACTTTTTCCGGTATATTAATACACCGTCATCAGAACTATGAATGAATATGAGTACATACTTTTGACACATAAAAGAAGGCATAAGAAGTTAAAAAAAAGTTTTTTTTACAATGAAATAACATCAATAAAAAACAATTCAGTAGTAAATTAATTAAAAAGAACAGACTATAATTTTGAAATATGGTTTTGCGTCAAAATTCAAGTCTCCTATTTTAAATTATTTTACAGTTGAATTATTTTCCTTCTACAATTTTATAATTGTAAAAAAATTATAACCTAATATGCCTTTTTTGTAATGTAATCATGGATTCTGTTTTAGTCCATAGCCCGGGTGAAAGTGTATAAATATACCGAAACCTAGGCAAAAAGCTGCATTTAAAATTCTTCAACACCTATGTACTTTAAGACACTGGATCAACATAAAACATGGAGGTCAAGAGAAAGAAAACGAAAGAAATCATGATGATAATGATTCGAAAAATTATCGGTTAAAAAAATCAGATTTAAAAGTGTTTCGCAGATAAAATCCTAGAAAATTTACTTTAATGAGTTTAGATAAGGGGGGATTTCTATCGTAAATAATGCAAGTCATCGGCGGGGAGCGACCAGGACCGCGGATGCATTGGAAGGAGATGATGTTTGCACGGCATGAAATCACTGTCAAGACGACATGCTAGACCAATAAAACCAGTGAGATAACAAAAAAAACTCGAACTACGCTCATAGGAAGGCAGAAGACGATCAGGCAGCGACCGAAAACAAAGAGTCTGTAGAGCTCAGAGCGAACATTCTCAGAACGTGTACAGAGAACAGCAGCCAGGTATGTGAAAAGCCGTTTCGATTGTCTTAATAGTGTTACTAACCTCCATTACCAACAACGATGGGAATCACTGCCAGACCGTGGATTGAAAACTAGACGAAACCCATTATGAAATTTCAAGAGCAGTTAATTTTCCCACTGAGCCGTATCTTATGAATGCCAACATAATACGACAGATCAGATCATAAAAATAAAATAAGACAGATAGACGAAAGAAAATATAATATATATCGAATATCGTCATTTCAGCGATCGATAAGAGACTATAACGGTCGAGTTAGGACTTAGAAATAGGTTAGTTGACTGGCAGTGTAACCTGTACCTATTCCTTAATGCATGCTTCTCAGTTTTCCAAGATTTTCTAACGACATGTTTTGCATGTCCTAGCTTCTAAAGCATATATATCCCTAAGTAAGATACAAATCAATCCAATAGCGTATATGTTGTGTAGTGCATAATAGTGGAAGTAAATTTCTATCTTTTGGTGCATATTGGTGATAGTTCACCCCCTGCCAAACACATCTGCAACTGTCTCGCACAGTAATATGCAGAGTTCCCCCGGAATCCCCCTGGTGTCCCATCATGGTTCGGAAAACTGCATTCGCTGCCTACGAGCAAAAATAGAGACGTAACATCTACATTATTCGCCCTAGGGTCGATAAAAAAAAGTACGTTTCCTCAGATAGTAAGATCCGTCCAGGAATTAAAAAATACTCGAAGCTCCGATTAATACTTTCTTATAAGGTGACCCATTACTCCCGGATCGTATTCTGTCCTTTTGCGTTAAGCATTTCTCGTTTGCAACTTACGCTAATATTTTGAAAATATCGGCCTTATTAACATTTAAATATAGCTCAAGCATAAAACTTCCATATCTGATAAAATACTCAGGTTAAATTTTCAACAATGAGGTAGTGACGAATTCTGAAAAAAAACCAATCTCCTCAAAACAAATCTCAAGTTGACAGCGTAATGTGCAATGTGTCAACCCTGCCGCGTGAACGGCGGTGAAATTTACAAGGGTCGCCGTGAGAAAAATTCCTTCGCACCGGAAATCGAACCACGAGCCATATGGCTTTCCGGGCCACTGCGCAGGCCACTACGTTACCCGCTTTACTGGTTTCCATGGCGATTGCACCGAAGCTGGATTGCGCGGGAAAATCAGGAACCTGGATAGCGAAGTGGTCTGCGCACTGGTCCGGGCAAAGACAAATATTGAACATCGATGATTTTTTCAAAACAAAACAGGAGAATGCACAGTTCATTACAAGGTCTGGTGCCACATGAAATAAAAATCGTTGAAATTAACGCATTCATCCGTAACCACCATGAGTAACATCACAGATCAAGGCTTTCTCTGTCAAATAAAGAAGGACCTGGTAAAGAACGACCACAAAATTATAAGTATAATTACTACCTTAGATTTGTTAAGTGACATAAGGTCTTCAGCCAGTGTGAACTGCGAAGCTTTCTATAACCGTCTCCCTTATCAAAGAAGATTTTTCTAATCAAAGCAGCATCCTAATGTAATAATAACACAATAACCAAAAAAACATGTCTACACGCATCCCCATCTTATAATTTCCAAAGTGTTTTTATAATGTTATTTATTTTTATTTAGTATATTTATCATTTATATTATTTTCTATACTATTTTTTAATCGAATAAAAATAGAATACAAAATCGATCACGGCGATGAAATTAACAGAAATAAAATATCGATGAAATAAACTTTCCTCATCACAAATTTTTAGTCACTCTGAAGCGAAATATTAATTGTAAAAGATTCAAATACTTTCTCCATAATTTCGCTACAGTATAAATTATAACTCCACTTTCCTCTCGACAGGTGATACAACAGCAATAAAATGGGATCCAACGACACAAACATTGTGAAATCTCCGTACAAGAGTCTTATCAAAAGTACTCCGGATGTAAGCATCACAGATTTTCTATTCGAAAGCCTGGATATGAACTATGAACTACTGCAGGACCAAATTTGGGTGGTGAGTAATTTGTGAAACACCGGATTCTTATTCCAGATGTTGGTCAAGCAAATGCATGCGAAGGTGCTTTTCCTTCGATGAATTCGGTTGACGCCGACAATATTAAGAGTTACGTCGAATTTCAGCGAGTTTATCTCAGAAACACATATAAAAGTCAAAATTTTTTATCTTTACCTGCAGTATTTGTCTAGTCGACGAACACTAAAGCCCGTATGACACTTTCCAATTTATTGGCCAATATATCGGCGCGCAATATTGGTTAAAATATTGGGCTTTACGCATCGTACGACACGTACCAATATTTACACAAATATTGGCCGTCATAGTGTTCTAATACCCCACTAGAGAACGCCACATAACACAAAATGACAAAAGAGCATCTCAAGACGCAGACTGATTGCCAATGATTGATTGATGAGCTACAGAATGGGAGGTGGCATAATAATTGTGAATTTAATAACTATTTCGTGGTGCGGCAAAGATATTCCCGAATTGCTCGAAATTTCATTCGGGTGAGTTCCTTGAATAGGCAAGGTGAGATAGGCAATATTGTGATCTCATAGGTGAGCCACGTAGCGGCTCGTTTTGGCTGGAATGTGTTCATCGAATAAACAGAGGTTGTGTCATTAATTGGAACTTTCACCCGAAAATTTAGCGCTCAAATCATGGAAAATAGTTTAATAATTGTAAATTAAACAAAATATAGACGCAATCGAGGAGAAACACGACGTTTTTATTCATTAAATATCCGAAATGTTATTTCCGAATTACCCACTTTAGATAGTTGATGTTTGTGAATTTATGTTCTCTCAAAGTATATATTAATTATTTGAGCTATTTCATGGGTTGTCATGCTTCCAAAGTTTTTATATATTATAATAAAATTTCGAGGTGGATGCCAATGGCAAGATGGACGCCGTGCGCTCATATCATTCACGGAAATCATTCGAACATATTAGAACAGGCCTGAAATTTCATTCGAATGATCATTCGAATACAGGAAATTTCCGTTATACACGGTGAATGATGGTCATTCGAATGATCCTTCGAAAGATCATTCACCGTGTAAAGCGGCCTTAATAGCCAAACCGAATGTTTTGCAAAGAGCTTCTAGTTTTGGCCACTAGGAGTCGACAAGACTGATTTCTGATTGAAGATTGGCCGCGAGAAAATAGAACCTGTTCTAAATTCCAGATTGGGCGAGAAATTGTGTCCAATATTGTGAAACGGATATTGGGCTAGAAATTGGTGTGTGTCAGTGGGTCCACAATCCAATATCCAATTCGTGCTCCGCTCCGTTCGGGAAAATAAAAACGTGTTGTAAAATGCGAATTTTTTGCTTTATAACGCAATATCACATGTGATGTGTTACACGGATTTGTAATTTTTTCGTAAAAAAAGTTATATGTTACTTGTTTATTTAACATGTTACTCAGTGTAATGTAAACACAGCTAAATATAGAGTTCCGATAACCCTATACCTCATTCACCAATGTATTAAAATCGACTTAGGTGTCTCCGACGCAATAATGAACTAATGTCATTGACTACTAACGATCATGGTATATAGCAGAGACTGGGAATAAGCCATACAGTCAATTTTTTGGCATGTGCACGCGTAAAGGCATGCGAAAAACGGTAAATTCTTATTAGAGAATTAATGTAATGTGCATTTCGTCAAACATAATACGGTACTTTCCTTCACCAAAGAAAACGAAAGGCATTGATTGCGATTCGTTACCCACCGTTAGTGTATTCATAATATACAAATTATTTGGTTTTAGAAATACCGGTTTAGACGAATGGCAAGGGTCAATTTTATCCTCATTTGAAAAAGGCCAGATTGGCGCCCATGCGATGCCACTCCACGTGACGTCACACGGACCTAGTTTCTATACGAGTAGATAGGAGTTTTACATCGTCTGAGATTACCAATGCATGCATAAGGCACAGAGCTCAGGGAAACATGTCTTAATAATCACCTATAAAAACTGGCTAAGGCCGGGAAGTTTTCTTCGTTTGATAAGGTATTAATAATTCTTATTTAAGCCAAGCGCTGCCTGCTAGCAGGGTACTCTGCTACCTGCTAGCATCCAGCGTCGTATCAGCGCTCAAAGCCTCGCCCCAAGGTCACCTCACTTGCGGCAGCGGGAACCAGAACGACGTCACACGGAGTTTTTCCTAGCATTCATACTTAGCCGTCGCGTTTTCGCACGCTTGAAAATTTTCACTTTTCACTTAAACGCGAAAAATAGATATCGCCATTTAAAAATCTAAAAGCGTGGAATACGTACTCCAGAAGTAATTATCTTTCGATTTATGCAATTAAAAAAATAATAGGAAACCACCGTATTGATAGATTGGCAGCAGGGGCTCTGTGCTCGCTGCTACAATGTGAAACAACAATAGATAGTTAATAAAGGAATGAAATGCTTCAATGAGAAGGAAATGAATTTCAGAACGGTTCATAAATATTACATCAAGAATTCATAATAAATAATTTCACTCATAAGAAACAGTAAGATGCATCCAGCAAAACCTATTTCTTCATTCACAAGAATTATCACAGCTGTTTGTATCCATTTACTCGCGTGTGCGTTCATAAAATTTTGTGCTTCACCAAGTTGCAATTTTCTTCAAGCGTTAAAGCAGGAGTTATTGCAAAAATAAGAATCAAATTAAAACAAGTCGGGTACATGGATTATTTACATAAAAAAAACACCGAAACTACTTAGAAACAATTTCCTCAGTTACTACAGTATTTATAAACTCACCATACAACCCCGAAGCCAGGCTAGCTTCTCAATTGCTCTTAAAATAAAATTGAGTAACACCCCAGCACCGGAATATATACAATTTTCGAGTAACGTAGCACCATTTCCCAGACATTAAATAAATATGAACAATATATTTTTAAATATCAGAATGAAATTTGCACAGCCATGGTTAAGTACGACTAGAAGTTAACACTAAAATGAACAGTCTGCTTCAAACTACATTGATTATCATCCATCTTCTGGCATACATTAGAAATGCAATGTAAAAGTTGTTTCACTTCATTTAAGCACTTTCACCGACCAAATTTCTTCAAATTAATTCAATGTCCTACCGCCTTAAAATTGTGAAGCATCACGAGCGAGGAATTTGAGACTTGAGATAAAGGTGGGTGGTGAAAAACTTGAGGATGTTGAGCAATTCAATTATTTAGGGAGTACAGATACAGTAGTAAGAACATTAGGATGAGAATTGCATTAGCAAAGGAGGCGTTCGTGAATAGGAAGGAGCTTCTGAGAGGTTCGCTATGTAAGAATTTAAAGAAAAGGTTAGTGAAGAGTCTGATCTGGAGTGTAGCTCTTTACGGTGCAGAAACGTGGACATTGAGGAAGGAAGACGAGAGAAGATTGGAGGCATTCGAGATGTGGGTGTGGAGAAGAATGGAGATGGTGAAATGGACGGAAAGGAAAAGGAATGACGAAGTGCTGGATATGTTTGGCTAGGAGAGGCAGCTTTTACATGAGATACGGAGGAGACAGAAGGTATGGATGGAGCAAGTACTTAGCGGGGAGGGGATGTTGAAGTTTTAAGTAAACGAGGGAGATGAAGGAAAAGAATAGGATTCTTAGATAGAATGAAAGGGAGTGGGTCTTATTGTCAGTTGAAGAGGGAAGTGCATGATGGAAAGAGAGGCTCCCGGATTTCTTCTTAAGGTACTCCATGGAAAGCTACCTTAATCGGTAGAATACTTTAATAATAACCTCCTCAGAAATGTTTTTTTCTCCTTGAAGCAAGACACACTGGATGGATCCTTTTACAAGTTCAAAGATATAAAACCAATGACCAGGAAGATCGCCAGTGGATTGACACGATTAGGATTCAAGAAAGGGGACGTTCTTTGCTTTGCAACAACCAATGTCGACCTGATCTACTTGGTCCAACTCAGCGTGTGGATCTGCGGAGGTGCGCTACGTGGGTTGCACCCAAATGACACCAAAGGTAAGTGACTACAGATAAAATTATACCACATAAAGGCGGATGAGAATCTGCTATCGTTCCAGGGGCCGTATTCTGTATTTCGTCGGTGCCGCACCGGTCGGTTTCCCTTTCAAGCCCACCGACTGGACATCAAACCGTACCGACAACGGATTCCGCACCGACGACGACACTTTCAGCGATTCTGTAAGGTCGTCGGTTTCAAACCAGTCGGTACGATTCCCTCTCCTTCCCAAACAGGGAAAATCCGACTGAAGTTTCACGTGTCTCCACCAATGAAAGAAGGGTAAAAACAAGAGAAGACTCATTGGCACAGTTTATTGTCGTCATTCTCAATCTTTTTATTTGCGGAAATTACGACTTATTGCTAGATTAAGATAAACGATATTGGATAAGTTGTTAACAATGCTTATATAATGTGTGGTAGTAATGCTGTACCTACAGAATCGAAGGAAACAATAATACAACATCACAATAAAGTTTGTACGTGATGGAGATTGTTGTTGCTGGAATGAATTATTGAAACTATCCTTGAGATCGTAGTTTCTTTTTTTAAATATTGGTTCCGTATAATGCTATTTATTCATGATTTGGTAATATAGTTGTCATTAAGTAAGTTCCGTATAAATATTATCAACGGAAGGTTATGCCATTGGCACCGTAGCAGACGAAAATAGCATACCATGGAACGTGAACGTAGGATTCAAATGTAATATTAGAGGAACAAGTTAGGAAATTGTTATAAAAATATGGAGCTGGGTGTAATTAAAAGAAGTGTAATGACGAGGAAGTAAATAAATTGTGATTGGGTGAAATACATATGTATAAGTTGCGCATTCCAAGTGAGAGAAAATGATAATATTGCGGTAAACCTCATACTTATTAACAAATATCTTCTTTTATCGTCAAGGGAATCTATGGCTGACGATGAAATGAAATATAGTTGCCCGTTACAAATGAAAGAAACTGATACCGTTGTGGCAAACTTCATACTTAAATAAAAAGATCTTATTTCTATGCCGAGAGAAACGCCAAATTGATGATTGAGTGAAATAACAGTCGCCTATTCAGAGTGATATTAAGTGATAACATTGCGGCAAAACTCATATTTAATCAAAAATATCTTTTTTATGTCAAAGAAGCAAATAAATGATGATAGAGAGAAATAAAGCCTATTACAAGCGAGTGAAAGTGGTAACATAAATGAGAGAAAGTCATTATATGTTAGCAAACCTCATTTTTATTAACCATTATCTTATTTTGCCATTTCTGTCAAGGTAATTAATATAGATGATGACACAGTGAATTATAGAGGCGTATTCGAAGGGGCAGAAAAAGATAACATTGCAGAAAACCTCATTCTTTACTCGGTGATGAGGTAAAAACAAAATAAAACGTACAATGCGCACCGGGGACTTCATGAAACCCACTAGTCTGTGGCCGTACCGACACCTTTTTGCTGTCGGTACGGCTACCGACGATCTCCCGTCCTCTCGTCGGTGCCGCACCGACCGGGTTCGTACAGAATCGCACGACTTCTCACCGGGAGTCGGTGTGACGTCGCACCCGACGAATCGATGCCGCACCGATCGGTTTGGAGTTACAGAATACGGCCCCAGGTGTCGTGTAAGAAATCTGAACAGTGGCGGATTTTAACGTTTTTTTTTATAAACTCGCTTTGCTGTTCGTCGTCTTGTCCAGATCAAATATATCTTGCAACTCCTTCCGATTAGGAATCATGCTGAAATTTTCAGGATGACCCCGAACCATATGATTACAACCATATGATGAATACATTACTCTAATATTTTCATTATGATTCGAACTGTATCTCGATTTTCATCCAGAATTGAACATTATAAAGATAGCGATTAGTTTAAAAGAAATGGCCACCAAAATCCAATGGCAACGCTGCGATCATTAAAAGGAAAGAAACCCAGCTAGTACAGATTTAGCCTTATCCCTAAATACGAGAATAATAAACACACATGCCGTGACGAAACCCACCTAGACGCAGGGATAAAGTATGAAGAATCCACGCCTAATATGGGTATAAATGGGAGATGAATTTCCGTATTTTTGGAAATACAACTATCCTTACGCCGTTATGACCGGTAGGTGGCAGCTGCCTCGCGTTCGACGGGCGGACAACGATTCATGCGTCGTCAGCCGAGACAGTGGCATATACAGAGGGGGGCGCAGGGGGCGCGCGCCCCTCCCTTGTGGGGCCGGCCATAACTACCTACCCTACCTTATTAATGAAAAGTAAAAAATACTACCCATAAAATAAAAATTTTCACGGTGCAAAAAATGTTTCTTTTTAGTATGGCATGCTTTAAAATAAGGCACTTTACAATAAAACGTAACTGTAGCAAAATCCTTCCATCAATTTTCTCAAAAAAAAGGAACATTTTTTTTTAGATCATTTCATGTAGACTTAACAGAAGTCTCCTGGTCTAAAAAAAGGATTTGGAAATAAAATTCTATTAATAATATGTTCAATGACTCGTCTATAATAAGAAAATGTCATCGTCATTTCCAAAATAAAAAAGTGAAAAAAATAAATTTTTGACCAGCTATTTAAGATTTCAGCCCAAAGTGCGTCGCCGGGTTTCTCTCCACCCTTCTTTCCTAACCCTTCCCTCATGGCGCTAGTGACCTCAGCTGTCGGCCTTCTCCTCCTAACATCATTCCATACAGAACCCTGGTCAAGGGAAATGGTACGGGAGGCTGGTGTACCTATGGCATAGTGTACCTAGGAATACTTGAAACTAATGGCAAATAGTGTGACCATAAAATTAAATTTCCGTACAACTGCTGGTCATTTTCCATTCTACGCTTTCCACGGAGAAATGGGGCAAATGAATCTAAATAAATAGAGTGGTGAGTGGTGTACTTAGGGCATAGTGTACCTAGGAATACTTGAAACTACAGCAGATTCCGGTTAATTGGGACATAGGTATCGGGACTACCGCACTTAGCCCCAATTAAGCGGCTGCCCCAATTAGGTGAACTCTCTCGTATATGGGCGTAAAAAACTTTGAAATGGTAGAAAGAAGACAAAAGAATGTTTATAATGCAACCTTAAATTATTATATTATTAGTTTGACTAATAAATGAGCGAGTTTATTTAATTCATTATCAATTTTAAGTATCATAACAATATAGCTGAAAATATTATTCACAGCCTCGGGCGACGTGGAATGAACGTCTTTTACTAAGTCCTATTAAAGAAAAGTCCTATCCCCTTATGGATATTCTATCAACAAGAGCTTTCAAAATAGGGCAAGATTAGGAACACTTGAGAAAAATAAGATGAAATCAAAGGAGGAAAATATTTAAAATAGTATTCTGAAAACAAAAAAAATAAATTTCGATGCGAGTATAGAGTCTATGTCGCTGACTCATGGCCCAATAAAGTGGCATGCTGTCCCAATTAAGCGGAGAATACTCTGGGATATTCCTCTATTGGGTTCTGTTCTTCAAGATCTGCCCCAATTAAGCGGCTGCTCCAAGTAACCGGTGCACCCATTAAACGGAATCTACTGTATTGGCAAATAGTGGGACCATAAAATTAAATTTGCAACCATTTTTAAATAGATTTCAGCAGCTCAGAGGGTTTGGGGAATATTCATATTTTCCTCGAGCGATGAGATATAATTATATTCATTTCAGAGAATCAAGATGAGGCAGAAACTAGATTCCAATGGAATAGCTCCCGTGCTTGTTCACAATCATACAACTGCTTGTAATTTTCCATTCTATGCTTTCCACGGAGAAATGGGGCAAATGAATCTAAATATATATGTAGGGGAGGGTGGTGTACTTAGGGCATAGTCTACTTCGGAATAGGAACACTTGAAACTATCGGCAAGAGCTGAGATCTAGGGGCTTTAAAGTAAGCTATTACCTGAAAGAAGCACTAGAGTGTAGCATGGGTCAATTTGATCAAAATCAATTTGAACATAATCCAAATGAACTCGAGTTCATTTGGATTATGTTCACAAAGAAGATGCTAGTTTGAAGTTTTTGATGCTGAATAGTAAAAATTTTTGGTTGCATATCAATGTCTTTTACCAAAAATTAATCACTCCAACAGTGGCTATCGTAGCATAGGTGAAATCGATGGAATGTTTAATTGTATTTAGGTTTTTTGCTCTTATGGGTTTCCCAGAGCATCAATAAAGCATTCATTCATTCATTCATAAAAGCCCATGATGTACCTAAGAACATGTTACTGTGTTTGTGATTTTTGAGGTCAGCCGTGATTTATGTTCTATATATGTACATAATTCTATACATTATGTATATAATTTGCTTTTTTGCATGAAATTCATTATATAGTTGGACTTTAAAGAATGCTCTTAATTTAGGATGGTACAGCCTAACTTTATTTTTACTTGAAAGGAGTTATATTTTAAAATTGAGTATTTACCTAAGTTATGTAAATTTTCTTTATAAGACACGTTAATGTATTTTCAAATTTAATAAACAAGTCATATTTATTTCCATTTTTTCACTTTTTAATTACTGCTCCCACCAATCTAACTTGTGCTCCTTGATACAATATGTAGTGTTCCTAAGTAAATGAACCTGATGTACCAAGGAACAATTTTAAGCACTTTTAGAAGTTTTAATTATATCCATTAATAGTAACGATAAAAGTCTAAAACTTAAAACTTATGTTAAGCAACTCTGATGGATTGAATTTTTACTATTAGACTGAATCTTCATTAAATATATTTTGGTTTATATAAAAAAATTGAAAAAGTGTTCGTGGTACAACACACTCCCCTACTTCTTCCGTAGAATTTTCACACTTAATGTGCATTTGCGTAAAGTCATGCCACTGGCTAGCCCACGGCAATGCATTACATGAAATCATCTCCGTTCCTCCTCTGTAATGATTTTTAACTCCCTCTCAGAGGATTACGAACGAGAAGTGAAGGAAGTCCGAGGCCGTTTTATGCTGTTCGACACGAAAACCTGCTCCAAAATGAAATGGGCCTCACAGCAGCTGGGGTGGGACGTACAAGTTGTGTCGATTGGAGGAGGTGTGGAGGACGCAACGGCCATTGAGGACATGATTGCAAATGATGACTGTTCTTGTAAGTATGACACCTGGTAACAGATGATATACCAAAAAAAGTATGACCTGAGTGCAATATGCATAGACGAAAGTTATCACATAAAATTTTCCAGAGATAGTTAAGTTAAGCAAAATAAAAGAATAAACTTTGTACCGTTCACTAATTTATTTAAATAAAGCATGACTTGGGTTTTATAGCATATTTACGTATTTAGATATAGATATTAGTGAACCTTATAAAGTTTGTTCTTTTATTTTCCATAATGAAAAGGTTTCATGCAGTCAAGCCTGAGGTATCACTTATAGTCAAGTGAAATCATATATGATAGAGGTGTAGCATTTATTATCTAGAAAACATCTGTAAATTTAACACACCATTCATCATCAGAATTAGTTAGAATTTTCTGAACCTGAACTAGAGCAATTTTTTATTATAAGGAAGACAATGCATGTTTTTCCTCATTGAACCAATGAAATAAATTTTTGTGAAAAGGTAAAGAATAGCATTGTACCTCAAACTCAACTCAGGCTAAAAATTTAGTCTTCATACAGCTTTATAAATTACTAGATAGTAACTAACTTTGAAACCTATCATTACCTGGATTTCACTCTTAGGTGTTCAAGAATTTTTTCAAACAAACTTCAGAACTAAAATCCTAAATATTTTATTGGCAAATCATAAAACTTTCTAGACAATTATAGTAACAAAAAAATCAAAGGAATGCATTCAAATAAATTATGGCAAGGCAAATACTATAACATATTATTATATTCATTCATTGCCTTATTTTTCTTACCCTTAAAGGGTTTCAGGTTTTGGTTCTAGGATTTGATAATGAGAAAGATTTTAACTGAACATTCGGATTCAGATTAGATTAACAAAAGGATTTAGTTTCCAATTTGATTCAACTTTTTTCAACAACATGATTTTGAAAATGAGCAAATATAAAATTCACCCATATGCAATGGCTCCAGTCAATAGAATTGACTTTATCAAAATCAATTCTCTAATTCACAGTTTATCCCCATGATGTACAAATAAATACCAAGGAGGACATTTGCATGATTGTCCCAACAAATGGATCCACAGGGCCCCCAAAGGCCGTGACACACACTCACCATAGCATGGTGGCTCTCTACTCAAGTTTTGGAGCACCAAACAAAATCACGGAGTAAGTAAATCAATAACATGAAGGTACCATGAAATCATAATACGAGTATTTCTGCGTAAATAGGTATTCTATAAACATGCTTTAAAATCAAATTAAATTCCCTAAAAGTCAGATACAATTCTGTTCACTTCATCAGCAAATCCAAAACCCTTTGTCAACAAAAGATAAAAAATTTTTGATTCTATTAAAAAGTCTGTTATAATTATGTAATCATATCTGGTGTATGCACAAATGGCAGTTTATAAAAAAATTCATTTTTTTAAACTGATACCACATTATACTTCATACTTTTGGCAACTAATATGTCATGCCAGTACCATGTCTCAGCTATGCCTGTATATGTGCTAACCCCACCCTCATTTTTCAGAATTGGGAAAAGCATTTTTATCTACTCTCAAAATAATACAAATGGATGCTATTCTCTGTGCAAAATTTTGTTATCTTTAAGGAATGGGAACCTATGTCCAATTACTCAGGACTGAAAGCTGAGCTTTTCTTTGCAGTCATGTAAGAATTATTCCTATGAAAAAAGCATGATATTGAGGGCCTTAAGAACTGAATCTTAAGTTGTTTTGACCTAAATCTTAAGCCTATCCATATGACATATGGGTAAGCTAAAGAGATATGACATATGGTTACCCACTATCCCCATTCATCACAAAGAGAAATATACTGCATCATGCTGTTGAGGTATGGCTGGCACAACATGCTTCCACATCTAAAGATTCCGCCTCCACACCCTCCTCAGCAGAGTAAATGTTCTTGGTAGAAAAATCTAGCATTTTAAAGATTTTTTTTACATTGAAAGGGTTTTAACAGACAGGATTAATTCTCCAATGAAACATAATAAATTCATTTTCACAATATCAATGAAAGTATATGCTCCACAATAAGACACACTTACAGAGAGAATAAATTTTGACAGCTATTTCATGACTGACTAAAAATAGGACAAATGAGATGAAAAAAGATGTCTAATTTTATTGAGAATGTTGAAAAATAAAGGTGTATTTAACCAAAAACCTTTTAGCTATTTCCAATTCGAGGTTAGCCATTCTTAGTATTTTTACCCCCATCAAAAAGTCAACCAATTAATTGTATAAACATGCTAGGAGTAACCATTATAATTTTTTGTTGTAGTTTTTGTTTTAATTTTGTTGTTTATAAAATATTTTGTTGTGCACACAAAATAATGGTATGAAACACACACAAAATTAATGGTAATTATTACCTTTAATACAACTTTCCCAACCTGCCTTCAAACTTCTTTTAGAATAAACACATCAAAAACGTTGTCACCAATCAACTACAATACAAGCTACTGCTTTGGAAAGTGCTGATTTCTGATATTTTTGCTATTGCTAATAGAAGGAGTGTATATATACTTTGAAGCTAGAGGAAGAATTTACTTATTAGCCCATTTTGTTCTAACTGGAAATGAAATTATGTACAGACACAAATTGGGGGTTAAACTTGTCACGTTGAATTTACAAAAACTAATTGTAATGATTAAAAAATGTTTATCACCCCATCATTTAGCTTCCAAAACTAGTGTTTCTGAGACGGTTTCGAAAAATTCTGAAAAAAATTGATTCGCAACTTAAAAAGGGCAATTTTTAATATTTATCATAAGAATTTGCCTTCATACTAAGTCTCACAAGGCGAATTTGGATGGAATAATTTTTTTTATTAACAAATTTAGGTCAAGAGAGGTAGGACGCATTGCCCTATCAATGGCGGGGAATCATTTGATATCAGCATATTGTGGAGTTACAGCCTCCATTCTCTACGGCTTCTCCCTTCTCAGCAACAGCCAATTCGACCTCAAGACTCTGCACTCAATGATCGCAAAGTATAAGGTAAAATTGGACACAGTTCTCCACAACAGAGCAGGAAATCAAATGGGAAATTAATTCTAGTCAACATTTATTCATTTTCCAGCCAGAAAGCGTACTGTTGTATCCATATGCAGCCAATATCTTCATACAATCTGATGATTTATACAAATACGATCTAACTTCAGTGAAATATGTATTCAGTGGAGGATCAGTATTTACGGTAGCAACAGCAAAACTATTTGCATCCAAATTACCTCAAGTAAAGCTGATGATGGTAAGTTCCAAATTTTTACAATTCACACTGTATGTGAAATTCATCATGAAAATACACAAGTGAATAAAACTTAATTCAGACAAATGGGCAAAGTATAGACCAGAGAAGGATCAAAGAACATTCACAGCACCACTGTCGAAGCCTAGGGTAATCAGAGACTGAGAATGGCCAAAATAATTTCAATAAAATATTTAATACCACTTTGGTCCAATTCTAAGCAACAAATCATCCATTTTATGTCTCTTTGGGTGCGTTCAAGTATACCCTAAGAATATCCTTGGCCACATTTTTCCTTTCCACCTCCCTAGTAATAAGTGATAAGTATATGACAAACCCTTCTCTCCACCATCCTTACTTAGGTATGATATTTTAACATCTATCATACTTGCTTTACATTAAGAAAACCAAATATTATATACATTCTATTTTGGAAGTGTTTCTCTACTAATGTCACATGACCACCAGGGATGCCGACTTACAAAAAATATTGGGGGGCCCAAACCGGGGATCTTGCCCTGGCTAAATTATGTAAGTGGTGAGTTTTAAGTTTTTTAAGCATTTTAGAAGAGTCATATGATCAACATTAGAACCCTGATAACTCGAATCTTGATATCTGGACACTCCGGGGAAAATCGACAAGCCTGACACATTTTTTCCTCACAACCATAACAAATTTTTGAGGGGGCTCGGGCCCCCTCAGGCACCATGGACTTGGCGCCACTGATGACCACCATGAAAAAAGCATAAAAGTTATTGAAGTCCTTAAGTGGTATTTATTGATAAATTAAATTTATTCAAGTAAATATTAATAAATTATTATTAGTACATTGTTTATCATATACTATATGGGTTTTCTGAAAATGTAGAAAAATTCACAGTGAGAGTAAAACCAACCAAACCAAAACTATTCCATTGAAAAGGTATTTGCGTCACTTCTATATTTATACTGAATGGATAGCTTCATAATAAAAAAAATGAAATGTCAAACTAATTTTCCTCAACCTCTCAATTCTAACAAATTTAGTTACAATAAGAAACTTGCCATACTAATAGAGAAAGATTTTATTAGTTGAGGGCATTACTTCAGACTAGATACCCTAAAAAAACAATTAATATAGAAAATTTAATAACCTCAAGATTCTTTTCAGCTCTATGGCATGTCAGAAATCTTGATAACCACGTTTTCATCAGTAGTAAAAAATGAAAATATATCCTCAGAAAGGAAGATATCAGGAATAGTGATTGGAACAAGTAATGGCCGTAAGTTTATCTCTACCAAACAAAATACTCCCCACAGCTATTACAACTTCACTAATTCAAGATTTCCAATAATTTGCTCCTTTCAACCGAATCAACAATTTTTATTTATGTTTCCAGGTGAATATATTTCATGTGGAAAAGTCCTACCTTCATGTGAAGCCAAGGTAAATATTAGAGCCTGCACAATGCCTCAGAATATATATTAAATAAATGTTAAAAACTAATACATGCCAAGATTATCAAATATTAGACACAACAAAAAGATAAATGCCACTGGTAAAAGCTAAGGAGATTCAGTTTCATCTTGATGCACTCTAGTTTCTCACTTGCACCATTAGCAGAGAATGTTCCTTTTTGGCAAATCTACAGACAAAAGGGTGGAAGAAATACATTCATTCAAGATGAGTCCAAAAAGTATCCGACCATCATTCATCTATCCACATTGGCACCATTTTTTGTCATCCGAACCGTGGCATTCTTCAAAAGTAGTGCCATTCTATTGAACCACACGCTCCCAGCAGAGATTCCACGTATTAAAGAAAACTTAGAACGTATGCTTTGGAAAGACCTATAGCTCGTGCTTTGCATTACTCTGAATCATTTCGATGTCATCAAACCGCTTTCCTTTGAGAGCCATTTTTCAATTTTGGGAACATCCAAAAGTTGCAAGGTGCAATGCCGGGACTGCACTGAGGCTGGCAAAGCTATACAATGTTGTGTTTCGCCAAAAACTGCAGCATAAGTTTCGATGAATGTGCTTTTTACCATTAACGATTATTGTGGTGAAGGAGCCAGTCACTGCTTGACCAGAAACGCGGTTGTTCTCTTCTCACGGCATCATGCAATCTTTCCAGAACTTCAACATAATATTCTTTGTTGATTGTCTGACCTCTTGGAGCAAATTTATTGCACACAACATTGTAGTGCTCTGGCACAAAGATATGAATGCACGTTGGATACTTTTTGGACACACCTTGTATGGTGGAATACATTTACCCAGATCCATTTCACATTTGACTTTCAAGCCTCCAAACTATTTACTCTACCACCCCCAAATGGCACACTTCCTAGAAAAGTAATAATCAGCCAAATACTATTTAGAAGTCACCAAGGTAAAGTAAATCATAAAAACAAAATTAGCAGAGCATGCCTATCTTTTGGCAAAAGTTAATGATATGCAAAGGGAACCCTTCAGGATGGCTCTGAAACAAAAGTACTATAAGTTCAATGGGGAACAGGTTGGAGCAGTGTCTATAGAGTTTGCTTCCTACCTGGTGGGTTTGGGTTCAAATCCCGGCAGTGGCGGAGAATGTTCAGAGACTGCCCAATCACAGTTTGATTGTTGTGCAGAAGACATTTCAAGTGCAACACTGTGTCCGTAGCATGGGACGTTAAGCTGTACTCCCCATGGCGCCTTTCCTCAACCCATTAGTGCATAGAGTCCGATATATCGGACGTGTGTATTTTATTTTGTTATGGGCTCCAGTTGACTTGCACTACATTTTAATACTGTATTAAGTTCAAATGGATATCTGTCTTCACCTCCCCCCTCCACTAATATTTTAGTTGACTCATTGAATTTATCAACTAGAGAAGTATTTATGTGAGACATGGCACACGTGCGATATATCAGACGCTATGCACTAATGGGTTAAGAGCAGGATAATGCCAATGCTAGGTTTCTCTCAACCCTTCCTCCCATACCCTTCTCTCAAGGCACAACAGACCTCAGTGGTTGGTCCCCTACTCCAAATACCACTATACTAAGAACCACAAAACATATCAAAGAAATGCATCACATTGTCTAACATTAGAGTCACACAGGAGAATTAGTCTCTCAAGTTTGACCCAAGATTGGAATAAGTTCATACATCCAATATCTATTGTACATAATTTCCTAAGCACCTAAAATCTTTGTACAACTTATTGGTGAATAACTTTTATTTCAGTCCCTACCCAAACCAATTTCATACAAATAAAAATGCCAGTAAGCAGTGAAAACTCACTATAAGTACAGCATCTACAGTCCACCGTTCTATATGGAAATTGAACCACCCTTCAAAATTTCATCAGGATATGCTTACACACTAAGAGCAACATAAAATATTACATAATAACATGCTAACATATCCGTTATTTAGGCATTATTGTTCCTTTGCAGATAGTTGACCCAATCAAGAGGTGTGACCTAGGAAGAAACAAAAGGGGGATCTTGTGGATGAAATGCCCATACATGATGAAGGGCTATCTGGATCCCAAATCTGCAAAGGTGAATAAAATAAAATTAAGAACTAAAGATTCAATGTTGATGCAACAATCTTACTTAGTATCTGAGAGAATTTAAGGATGAATTCTCCAAATCATCTATTTATATATGTACATACATAGTTTAAAAAATTCACAAGGTAATACAGTGTTCACCTCAACCTAAATTAACTAAAATCATTGACAACAACAAACTTAGCCCTTCCTGCCAGTGCCTATAAAAGGAAAATGTTTTCAAAACAAAATTTTTAATGAGTACCATGGGAATATTTTTTATCTGCCTGATTTTTTTTGGGGAGGAGTTGCCCAGGTTTGGGCACTTGGCCACAACCTTGAATCTGGAAGCGGCACTGTAATAGATCCTCCACCCTTCTCTCAGTAGTATTCCCCTCTCTACTCATTGCATTATCACTGATTTTTCAAATAAATATCGATTATGATTTACAATAATTTTTGCTTATATAAGAATGACTAACATTTTTTAAGCCATTGTAGAATTATAAAATGATTTCTAGCATTGATAAGAACAAAGTTTGTAAACACAAGGTACTAAGCCATTTACAGCAGAAGTCTATTAAAAATAACACTAAATTTTGTTTAAATATAGCTTGTATACAGAAATAAACAGACAATTTATTTCAAATATAAAAAAATTGGAATCTGCTACAAACTTTTCTTTGCCAAAATCATTGAAAATTCAACCACTTCACCGTTAATTCCTGCTCAGAGGAGGATCATGAGAAGGAAGGTTGAGCCTAATGGCCGGGGTAGCACTAAAGCCTTGCTATGCTGGGTCTCAGGCAGGGCCTGAATACCTCCAGCCATCGCTACCTTAGCTGTAACTTCACTTCCCCCGCATCTGCTACAGCTGACATTACGTCTTTTGCATACAAAAATGCTTGTCGACTGTAGCCGACATGCGGCACGAAAAGGTTAATAACTCATTCAGTGATTCACCCAAAGGTTAGTTCAAATAGGTGAGAGTAGGCCTTATCTCATACTGCCACAGGAATTTAGGTGATAATGACCATTTAGGATAGAGGGCCAGTTCCTTTCTCTGGGCCAACTCACACCTCGAGACATTCGATTGCAGACACCCAAACACTTCACCTCAGATTTCAAAATACAACCTTTCTATAAGCAGCCCAACACTACTTGTGGGGTCACCACACTCCCCCACTATGACCAAACTCAAAGTGGGAACTTTAAATGACAAGTGACTAAATTGAACACAAAAATGTTTTTCATTAATTTGCTAAGACTTTACTTGTTATGACAATCAATTCCAAAATTTCTTCATACTTCCATTAGAAATTTTTCCAAAGAAATGTCTCTTATGATTCACCTGACTGCTGCTACATGTATGGAAAATGTTAGCCTATCAGATCGCCCAATCAAGAGCCCACAATTTTTAGAATTATTTGACGCTTAATACCAAGAAAATGTGGTTCCACTTGCCTAATTCAAGTGCCTCTGCCACAGTGAATAGGAGATAAATGGATTAATGGTTTGCAGCTTAGAGGATTAGAATGTGGCCCTTACAGGTTGAGAGGACTAGCGGGAGTAAGAAGGAAGGATTGATAATTTTTCTCCTGAAAAAGGAAAGAATGTGAATAGAATAGAATAGAATTTGGGCCTTACAGATATGAAGGGGTTATTTGAGCATGAAGTAATAAACAGTCGAAAGTGTACATAAGCTTTTCCCAAGAACCCTATCAGAGGACGTTAATCTCCTACCATGATCATGTTATCAATAGCCGTGCAAGAAATCAATTTTCAACTTTAGCCGTTAGAGTGGCGGAAACCACATGGGAGGCAGTTAGCAGACATTACATAGAGAATCCATGTTATTCCACAATAGTGTTCCACCAAATTACAGTGAATAACGATGATTTTCACTGAAAGTTATGATAGGATGCATTAGAAAATAGTCAGATCTGTATTTAACAGGTTGGAATAGATGCATATACCTGTGAATGAACCATAATAACTGGCGACCCAAAATTTGAGCAAATGATGAGCAGATGCACACCAATATTACCATCCTCATTGTGAGGTTCTTGGCTTTTCCCATCCTGGTAAAAATTCAAGCGGGAATGCTTAGCAAGCTCTTTCTAGAGCTAGTCGTATCCACCACGATCTAGCTTGAAATCATTAGGATACTGAAGAAAGCATAAACTTAAGGATGAAAAGACCAGGGTTGTTTACCTTACATTTGGCTGTATCTTGGAAAATAATATAGTATGTATTTTGCAGGATATTTATTGCGTGTGGGACACACAGCACCAATGGCACTCAGTGTAGATCACCTACTATGATCATATCCCAGTACTATCGTAGATGAAGATGCTGCTATGAGGTGAAACCAGACATGATAAAAATGTTAGTACGCACAGAATAAACACAAAATATCAGCATTAATTTATGTAACATACTTCCATGAAGTCACACATAACATGACTGAATACATATACATATGTACATAATTTTCCAAAAGTTTGGCCAAGACGTACAGGCCACAGTATACTTAGGGTGTACCACAGTTGGATTTAGCTAACGGGCTCCTTCACTATTTGTACTTCAACCTCAAACTGTTGTATTTTTTAACGTACCAAAGAAACACTGTCCATATTTGAGTTCTAATCACGCATTTTTTCTTGATATACAGGGCCATGTTCTTAAACTCGAAGAAGATGGCTGGTTTGACACAGGAGACATTGGATATTTTGATGAAAACGATAATTTATACATTTTGGATCGGGCAAGATTCACATTCATGTATAAGAACAAACTGGTAAGTAAAAGTCTAATGGGTTTAAGCTATGATAGAACATTCACCTACTTCAAGAAAAAGCAAAAAATATAAACATCACATAAAAATCTATGCAGCAATAGAATGTACCAGGAGAGCTAGATTAATGAATGCACCGTTATTTTAAGTCTAATTGTAAGTAAATAAGTGGTTGTAAGCCATAGAAGTTGGTAGACCACTCAGTCTGGAAATTAATGATGGATGAAACCTACATCAAGTAAATCTAAAAGGTAGGCTTCCGTGGTTAAATTGAACCACTGCACTAACTTGGTCTTCAGGGTGAAGTCATGTTGGTTGCATAAGAGTTGATCGCTTGGCGTTCCCAGAAGTTGGAGGGAAGCATTGCCTCCAAAATGTTGGGTAAGAGTGTGAACAGTGATAACTCAACACAGATTCACCCCAAAGACCGATATAGTGCACTGATACATCAAGTAAGTTGTAAACCTTCGATGCCTTAATCATATTCAAATTCGAGAGCCATTGAGTGAAATAGTGTTTAAGAACAAATTAAGAAGTTCATATGTACATAGAACTCATATTAGTCCAAAATCCTTTGACTCTCATCAGTTTCAAGATCCCTTGTGATTGGTGACTTTTCTAATTGTCCTCATGACACTGAAGGCTCAGGCAGGGGCGGATCCAGGATTTATTTCTGGGGGGCACAAGCAAGGCCATAACCAGGATTTTATTCTGGGGAGGGCACAAGGATACTTCATAATACAAAACGAACGCAATGATAATGGGACAGTATTAAAAATCTTGCATATTTTTTAAGGGTCTGGGAGAGGGCACGTGCCCCCGGACTCTCCCCCCCCCCCTTAGATCCGCCTATGTACGCGATCACCTTCAGCATTGGCGTGTGGGATGGATATCCCATCTTTTTTTTTCATAAATCGGATTTTCGCTGAAATCATCGCTTGTATGATCTTTCAGCAAATCAGAATGAAATGCCGCTTAAAACTTGAAAAGTAAACGCCACGATTTATTTTCAATTTAATGGTAGTTGTAAAATACGGAAAGTGACAGAATAAGCGATGGTAAAAGGGACGGTGGGAATGACTGTGTGCAGGGGCGGATCCAGGATTTCTTTCTGGGGTGGAGGGCACAAGGATACCTCGTGATACAAAACGAATGCAATGATAATGGGACCGAATTAAAAATCTTGCAATTTTTTAAGGGTCTGGGGGGGGAGGCACGTGCCCCCCCCCCAGAAATAAACAATATGAAACACTTTCTTTCATTTTAAAATAAGGTTTGCCCATCAGAAATTGAGGATATAATAATGAGGAATTCCGGAGTGTCTATTGCTGGCGTCATTGGCGTGGACCACCCCATTCACACCACCTGCGCTCGGGCATACATCGTGCTGAAGCCTAATTACAAGATTACTGAAGAGGAAATGATAAACTATGTAGCAGGTAAAGCCAAAAAACATACCAATTTTTAAAACCTTTTCATTTAGATAAAAGTTTGAACTTTGCAAAATGCAAACAATTATATTAGGTAAGTAGTACATGAAAGATGTGCTGAGCCTAACTCTTTCAGGCCAGCTGTCACGGCAGAGGGTGCCTACCGGGATTTCCTACACTACTGCCCATTTTGTAATTTTTCCTTCCAGCTCCATACTGTGCTTTCTTTTGTGTGTCTAATTACCATAGAAGTCTTAATACATATAGTCCCTCCTTTTTTCCAAAAATGCCTGTGGTAAAAGTAAAGGGGGGACTAGGTATATTCAAACGAATTTGTTTTAACTTGACCATATTCAGAGAAATACGGTAATATGCATACAACAAGTGCCCAAATGTAGACCCATCCTTTGGTAAGAAAGAAGAAAGGGTCACCCTGGATTATGAGGGTTTACTCCCTGCAAGACACTTAGCCAGGCTAGAGGGAAAAATATTTCTTGCTTCTCTCCCACAAAGGCTGGAGGCTAAAATCATGAAATACCACAGCCCAAGAGTTAAAGGGCTTCAAATACTCAAACACTGCAGTACAGTACCCTTGGAATGAGTTTTCCTAAACCTGAATTATCCCAAGCGGTTCAAACACAGCCCTCATAGGACACTTTGAACTTGGAGCTTTTTTTTAAGTTTAATTCAGGATTCCTGGGACCCTTTGACAGCTAGGCAAGGGTTCAACCCACTATGCCTTCTGGATGCCCTTACTTAGGTGATATTGGATCAAGAGACCTTTCAGCTTGACATGAGGAGTTCTTATTGCCAGGGCTGGATTTTCCAATAGGCTAACTAGGCTTCATCCTACGGCCTCAAGAGCAAAAGGGGCCAACATTCAAATTTTTAGCTAAATTAAAATTACACTAAAATCAACTGATTCGGGCGTTACTTGGTGGAACGATGAAATGTTCATGGTGAAACAAAACTCAGTACTATTCAACAAACTTTTATTTTAACAGATAATTTTTGTCTTGATAATGACAGTATAAACGTCGAAACTAGTAGACTGTTAAAATAAAAGTTTGTGGAATAGCACTGAGTTTTGTTTCACCATAAAATTACACTATTTAATACAATTAAAACTACACTACAGCTATGGGGTTATATGCACAAAAATGCTGCCTTTTGCCATTGTATATCCAGTAGATCAAATCATTATGTCCTCTAAAGCCAATTAAACTCCGTGGAGCAGGAATATGTTTGAATAGCATGAGCAGTATGACACACTGAGCGATTTTGGGTGTTCCTGGTCCAAACGCTGGGGGAGATAGAGCTGATGTGGTGGCTAGAGTGTCGGCCTCCCATACCAAGGGCTAGGACTCAAGTCTCGGCAGATGCAGAGATTTATCATAGGCTACCCGATCCCTGCTTGAGTGCCAGGTGGAGGGCACTTCAAGTGCAGTACTCCGTTCGTCTAATGAGACGTGAAACCATGGTCCGCTCAAAACATTCCGAGCTAGCAAGACTGGGCCAGTGGCAAAGACGTCTGAAAATGATCATACAGGGTGTCTAGCAAATTTCTTTGAAAAAATTCCCTCACTTTTCTCTGCTGTCATGTAAAAATTCCCTAACCTTTAAATAAGTTGAATAAATCACACCAATTTTTTGAAACGCGTGCTTGTTGCTTCATTCACTTGAACTATAGTATAAAAGCAAATCACTTCCAGTAATAACAAAGAATAAGGAATACTGTGCCCTATTTGGCTCGGTGTTATAGTCCTATAAAATGAGGCGAGGGGAGTCAGGAGTGGGAAGAGTCGGTGTGACGCATTACACCCTTCCAACCAACTGTGCACCGTTCGCTGCCATAGCAACAGCACATACCCACTCATCCCTCCCCCACAGCTCGCAATGGTCAAACAACAACTTGTAGCCAAGTCTTTATTCTTCAATAGGGAAACTCCTTGTAACCATTACAATTCAACTGCTTCATAATTTTAAGATATTTGCCGCTTACGATTATCCATTAATTTTCTCGGTTTTGAGTAAAATTCCCTGACCTTTCCCGGTTTTCCATATTTTCCTGGTCGCTAGACACTCTGATCACCATGTCTATCTACTTCCAGCTGACACAGCTGAAGGTTTAAAAGTGAAAATTTTTCATCTAAAGTCCAGCTGGCGAGAGTCGTCCGATGACAGTTAAAAAAGAGGGGCGGAGACCCCTGTGCCAGCATGGTTGGCAGCCAATCGCTGTCCTCTATACGCACCTTACACCCTTGCCTAATTATACAACGTTGTCACATGCACATGAAGCACTGAAACAAGCCTGAACTACCAAAACAAGCCCTTTCTTCGAATCACCAAAACAAAGGATTCTTCCCTTGGTCCTTAACGTTCGTTGTCCTTTCTGGCTCCTTTCTTCACGGAAACCTTTTGTTTTCATGTGACGTGGGCATTTCCCTTTCTTACCAGGCAACTTTGCCCCCTACCCCAAACTAGACCCTTCTGCCCATCTTCGGACAACTCTCGGCAGCCACACTGTACATACATAATTTTTTTTCCGTAGTCCAAGTTAATGGATGTTGAAATGCTCTCCTCTAAATTTATTCACAGAGAGGGCAGACGACCATATGCAATTACATGGAGGAGTGGTGTTTCTGGATGAACTCCCAGAGAGTAGAGGAGGGAAGATCAACAGGGCAGAGCTCTACAATATGGCCAAACGAGAAATGAATGGAGCATAACATAATTCCCAACATTCAACAAATGCTGACTCAACACAAAAAGATCCTGAGGGCCAGCAAATTAAGTTATATGCATTGATATTAAACTCATTAATCTTTACACCGTCTTTTTATTTATGCTTTCTTTCACATGTCTTTTTGGCATTGGGGCAGGCCGATTTTCACATAAGGATAGAGCCTGAGCATTGTTTAGACATGGGGTTCATACCTTCTGCAGCCCATTATGATGATATTTTATCTCAACCTAAACAAGAGAGAGGACGGAAGAGAATAGAATTTTTAGATAGAATGAATGTGAGTAGGCCGTACAGGTAACTGAGGAGGGAAGTGCTTGTAGGAAGGGGAGACTCCCAGAATGCTTCTTAACCCTTAGACTGCGGGAATGCTTTATATGTTTTGTATGCTGACTGTGGAAAAATGTTCGTAGAAGTTGGACTATTGCTCGACTACCTTCTTCAGTTTCCCAACATTTTTATAGCTACATGGGTGGAGCCCAAAAGCACTTTCCCACACTGTAGGGATTGCTATTGCAGCTTAACTCTCCCTGGGATTTGGACTCCCCCTACTCGCTACCCCACAGGCACACTTCCAAGTAAAAATGTTGATAATTACTTCATGACCATAGCTCTGGAGGACAGAATATAATGTTACACTGAAATCATTTTTGATTATCTTAGGCTTTCGAATTACCAATTAGCTTCAATACTTGATGCAGGGGTGAATCTGCATCAATGTTGGCAGGGGGGTGATGACTTTAGTCTTGGGAGTATGGAATACCCCTCAGGAGAGAGGGGCACATATACTCCAATGTAAACTTTTTGTATGGAGTGGTATGCTCTATGGTGAATGCAACTCAAAATTCTCTTGTTTTAAGGATTTGTAGCCATGCATTTGCATTCCTTTACAAGGATACAAAAATTACTTAACTAACAAATTAAAAAAATTGGGGGAAGTCATGACCCTTGACTGGATGATGCCTTGTTCACTGAAAGATAGCTCGCACTGCATCATAATGTCACACTCTTAAATCAACAATGAGACCACTATATACCCTATGCCAGCAGGCCTCCTCAGTTCAGAGTACAGTCTCTCCTAGGAAGACATTTAATGATCTAAAGGATGTGATCATAGCACCTCTATGGGTATGGTATTTGGAGGAGGCGACCGACAGCCGAGGTCATTTGCACCATGAGGGAAGGGTAGGTAAGGAAGGGTGGAGAGAAACCCGGCATCGGCATTAGCCTGCTCTTAACAAAAGGCACCAAGGGGACCACAGCTTAACGTCCCATCCGACGGACAAAGTGTTGCGCTTGAAATGTCCTCCACACAACATTCAAGCAGGGATCAGGCATTCTCTGAAAATTCTCAGCTGCTATCTATAGGGATTAGAACCCGGGCCCACCAGGTGGGAAGCCAACACTCTAGCCACCACACCAACCCGATCCCCACATCCCTATGGTGTCATAAAATATGTGACTAGTGAGACAGTCCGACTATTTCCTCCAAGGATGCAAATTTGAGTGAAGGTAAAAAAAGTAATTTCAGACTTTATTCGGTGGAATGATAATTAGTCATAGAAAAACTAGCATTTTATACAATAAACAATTTACTGTCAACCGGTTTCAAGGTTATTTATATCCAAAATGTACCTGAGGGTAATTCCATATGCATCAAAAGCCATGGTAAGTAAAAATTTTATAAAAATAATTTGAACAGTGGCGTAAGTAGGAATAAGCTTTGGGGGGTATGGGAAGTCTGGGAGGGCGACCCCCCCCCCCCCCCCAGGCAACAGTCTCCCCTAGGAAGATTTTCCAGAAAAAGAAGAAAGTCCAGGAAAATTTTTGAAAAATGACATGCCTGGAAAATCATTTTACATCATTTTGTCACTTAAAATTTAACTTAAATGAAACATATGTCAAAACTAGACAATACATTGTCTAGTTTTAACATACTATAATAGTTTTTTAACACTATAGTTTTAAATATTTTTTAATATCTCTCAGGCTTTGGGGGGGGATCTATCCCCCCCCCCCCCCCTCATAGTTACGCCACTGATTTTGAATATATGGCAAGCAACCATGACAATGAAAGAGGCTTTTGACGCAAAGCACTAAAATCTTCAACAGCCACTTCTTTAGAAATGATATGCCTAGTCAGTGGCGTCGCAATAGGAATATGCCTTGGGGGGATGCGATGGTGACCCCTCCCCCCAGGCAAAAATCTGGTAAAAGTTTTGAAAAATGACAAGCCTTGAAATGCATTTTACATCATTTTGGCACTAAAAATCTGACTTTAAGCAGATTTAGTTGTTAAATGTCAAAACTAGACAATAGTTTAAAGATTTTTTTTTATTTTCTGAGGCTTTGGGGGGGATCTAACCCCTCATCCCCCCCTAGTTCCGCCACTGTACCTAGCGACCGTTACAGAGCTTCATGGGCTGCATGTAACTTACGAGTTGCCGACTGAGGCTTAATATATTTTCCTCGTCGCTGAAAATCATACTTCAGCGGACACGTTCCCTTTAAAGTCATATTCATGCGATTACGACTCGCATTATATTTAGCAAATAATTTCTATCCAATTAGTAAAGGTATTTCTGGGCCAGAGATGACCAGAACTAGGCAATCCAACTAGTACACTGCCCACTTAAATATTTAAACATCAAAGCGAATTTTATCTCTGTTTCATAAGTAAATGTTCTCTTTTTCTCCATACCTATACTGCGATGAATAAATTAAAAGATACTTACCTCTAAAAAGCTCATTTTCCAATGTCAACTCCGTTTTCATCTCAACGACACGTGAAAACACAACACCAAAGTAGAAACTACTGTAATCCAGATTTCTACAACTGTATGAACATCGTAGGTACTTCTGATGGAACCTTTACTAAAAAATGTACTTCTGCTGGTTTCATTTGTCTAAAAAAAAGCTTTTCTCAGTAAATAAAGCCGACGAAACAGATGAACACCACACTTGCAACCTAAAAGATCGTTCAAAAACTTATCAAGTTTACGAATTGCGCAATGATAAGCGCATGAAAACATGGCGCCACGTAAAGGCGGAACTTTAAAACTCTATTTGTATGATTCGAAGAACATTGCCACATAACACGAATAAAACTCAGCAAAGTGTGGAAAAAACAATAAAAATAAAAGTAAGAAAAATATAGACCGTTATTTTTACGCTGAAGGGCATCAGTGTTCGTTCATTCCGTGAACTTGAAAAATAAAATTAAGATGAGCAAATTTTCAGTAAGAATAAGTTTGAACGTATCATTTTCCATCCGAGAATTATAATTCAATGTTCTTGGAGGTCAAGATAGCATTTTTATGTGGCAATAAGTAGTAAAAAATATATAATATTACGCCATCACATGCTTGGTAAAACAGTAACATACAGAAAAAACTCAAGGGGGGGCGCAAAACATATCTTGAGATAATTCATTTTATCGTAATGGAAAACAAGTTGCAAACAAATTTTAAGAAATTTTTATTTAAACTGATAATGTAGGTGTTTATACAAGACAATGCCATCTAATAATATAAAAAGGTTGCGATTGTGGTTCTGCAATGTAAGTCAATGCGGGTGGCCCTAGAAGGAGCCACCCGCATTTCTCCTGTATTTTTTTTTTACTATCGTCATTAAATTGTTACAAGTAGGCCATTGGCCTGGTAGTAACATGAATATAAGATACAAGAAATATGCATCCGCGACTGTGGTAAAAAAATCCTGTGAGTAGGAAGGTGAAGGTAGGAATTCTTGTAGGTAAAGAAAATACCTCATTGATTATAATCAATTGATAGCTTGTGAGTTGATATTCTCACTCTATCAGGATAATGAACTAATTAATCTTATGATATTTTTAAATGTTCAATTTCTCAAGATATTTGGCGGTTGAATTTAGTATGACGTAGTCATTATCAAGATAATGTCATTTTTTACCTCTACTCTGTTGTATAACACTGAATTCAAATGCATATCAAAGTCTCAATTCTATTGGCTACAATAGGCCTATTCAGCAAGAGTTTTGGAGTTTGTAACCCCCTTGATACAAAAATGTACAAGTTTTAAAAATTATGTTTCGAAATATTTGATTATTTATGGAATTTCAAGGCTAATCTAAAGTGTCATATAAAATACATAGAGGCTTCTAGATATGCTTATGCCAGTGACCTTTCTAAAACTAACTTCCTTGCAACCATAGGAAAGCCTTGAAACTTGTCAGAAGGGCTTTAAATAAGTGTTAAATAACACCAAGGGAAATTGGGGTAAGAAGGACGTTCAAGAAACGACTCTACCTTTTGCTAATATCGGCTAAATGAGGAGGATTTACAGCCTTATTAAATAAATAAAAAATGTAGCACTGACATGTCAGTGCACTTATGGTATTAAAATATGAAATTTGATTAGTTAATAACATAGAAAATGAAACAAAGGTGAAACAAATTTTTTGCTCACAATGAATATTTTTAGTTCATGACTGAAGTAGATTTCATAAACTTACAAGGTGAATGAAAAGAGTTCGTGAAGGAATGGAGAGCATGTGAATTCAGAAGTTCGCACTTCACATTTTCAACTCTGGATACTAAAAATTATACCCCATACTGCAGTGTAGGTATATATGCCTGGCCCTGAGGAAGATGGGGCCAGATTGTGGCCTCATCTGGGCCAGGTAAAAGAAACAAATAAATCAAATCTAATGGCAAAAACTGTTCCAGCAATGGTCATTCCTTACATTGGTTAAAGCCACCCATGAGACTGAAGGGTGTAAACATGGAATGAAAACTGGGTGAAATTGCTTATTTAATAATATGGCCTGCAGTAGAATGAAAATTACTCTGGTTAAATGAAAATGTTTGTTATATGTTACTAATTTCAAACAGACTTTTAAGCTGGTGTTCCTTCCCCCACCACCTCAACCTCTATTCATGGGAGTGGCACTGATATCAGATGATTCATGAGTAAAATTTTTTCTTGGCATAAGATGTCGAAATGTATTTCCTACTCATAAAAATAATCCTCCAACAGTTGCTGCCTAAGAAATCATTTACCACTATTCGTAGCCCTAGAGTTCTCCAATTAGAACTCCCCCTTTTTACAAACAGGGCGGCATAAAAACAAACAAGATGCTGGGTAGCAGTGGTGTCATGGGGCTGGAATACGGTGGAACACTGTTCCGGCACTGGTTAAGGAAAGACATAATACTCGAATAACACTTTTATCAATTTTGGTGCCATAAAATTTCTAATACATTCATAACCAAAATAATTATTTGCTTATTCTATATTGGTGGTTGGGTGAATCATTGTACTGCAATGTAAATTGGCACTGTTAATTTTGCCATGACAACACTGCTGGGCAGTGGTGCAGTGAGGGGGGGGGGGATAAAACCCCCCCCCAGAGCTCAGAGAAATTTTTAAGTTTAAGCCCTTTTACTTAAGTGGATTGATATTACTAATAGAATGGTGTAAGGATTAATAAAATATCCCTCAGAAAGCCGTAAAACTCACCATTTTTAACCATTTACCTTAAAATTCCGCAATTTATTAACCTCGCACCTACTGCCTATCCTGGTAGGTATTCCATACCCCCACACACACCAGTATTAGGTGCACCTAAACCCCCCCCCCCCCAGCCTTGATTCCTAGCTGCACCCCTGCTGCTGGGTGATCAATGAACAGGGGTTCACAAATATAACCCTCTCACAGCTGTGCCCAGTGAGAGTTCCTTTAAATCCTTGCAGGATACAGCCATAAAGTACCATGAAACTGCTGGAAAATTAAGGCATTACTTCACCTATCCAAACCAGCACAAAGGCTCAGCAGAGTATGATGAAGTTCAAAAACTGCAATGTATTACCTACTTTTGGGACAGAATTTAGTTGATTTTGAAATTTAAATGGGAGAAACATCTCCTATTTTACAGACAGTGGCGCCGACTCCATGGGGCCTGAGGGGGCCCGAGCCCCCTCAAAGATTCGTTTGGGGGGGCGGAGCCCCCTCAATAATTCAAGAAAATAATTAAGTTATATTATGCTTTGTGAAATCACAAAAATATATTGGTAATTTTTATTTCACATGTTTGACGATAGTTACCTTTTAAATAAATTCAACAATGTGTGTTGAAACAAATAATTATAAGGTTAAGCAGGTTAACTGAATCAAGTGGTGTGAATCATGGTAGTGTTTCGGTGCTGCGACTCACTTTGAATTTAACCTCTTCCCGGGGCAAGACCTCCGATATGGGCCCCCCCAATATTTTTTATAAGTCGGCGCCCCTGTTTACAGAATACATACACCAGCACTCTAAGAGGTGACAAATAGATAAAAAGTAAACTATGATTAGGTATAAAGAATATAATCTGTTATAAATGATTTTTATTTTTCAAATCCATCCTTGTTTATACATTAAGGTGCAATAATGCAACAGGCAATCGGTATAACAATTTATGCAACTTATCTATGTACAATATATCAAAACTTATATGAACTCCCAACAACCCATCTCCATCTTGGTTTCTTTAAAAACACAGTAATCCCACCATTTTCCCCAAAATTATCTTTCCAAGAAACACTTAAAATGCACAACCATACACATTCAATTTTATATTAGCTTAGTTAACTACAGACCTTCATACATTTTTCTATACCTTCTTAAGTTCTTTAAATCATTTGGAATAATATTTCTGATTTGTAAAAAATATGTATTCATTGAGTTTGAATTTTGTGGGTGTCAGCCAAACATTTAAAAAATATAGATAGGCAACTTGTAGTAATAAACTTTCACATAACATGATTCATGTCAAATAGGTAAATTCTTCAATCTATACACAGGATTTATTTTGTCAATTCTGCCATAGTAAATTGGATTGGCTGGTCAAGTACTATAAATTACAATAAACCATCGTAAATATTATCCATCATTTGAATCACAATATCACTAACACAAATAAGTTTATAATTGAATTGCACGACCCTTTGAAATTACACTTCCATCAGGCCTAAGAAACGGGCACCACCAATGGACGTACAAACATTAATATGTAACCTGATGATGATGATATGGAATGGATTAGATCAAGCACATAGTCAATAGAAATTTGTACAATATACAAGCTGATTACTGATAAAGCCCAACTTTTTTTGCTTCAGCATTGCTTCCATTGACAAAAATGCTAATGAGATTAAAGTGTGTTTTCTTAAGTACAGAAATATTCTTGTACATGATTAAAAAAATGTTATGAAATGATTTCAGTAAGGCAATCTCTGAGCACACCAAATCACCTTCACTATATCATCTTGACTTGCTAATAACCATAGCAGTACCCAGTTGGAATGTTGAAATTTCCAGATTCCATAAATTGGATTAAAATTCTACAAAAATATATTACCCAAAATCACATTTCTGGAATAGTCAATGATTTAAATGTGGGTACTAGTGCCTCAGTCTCATTATATGATTAGAATGCTTTTAATCCATTTATAGTCTGATGCTCTCTGAACTTCATAAGGACAGTCCGAGTATGCATGAGTTTTCATACTTAAAGCCGTTCAAAATTTATGATGTAGTAGCTAATAAATTGTATCCTTCAAAATGACATTTCCTTTGGCAGTTCATAACAGTAACACACATAAAGATTATGTCATTCACAGCATGACAAGTAAACATTGGTCCCAGCCCTACACTAATGGTAAGCCGAGAATTAAAAACATCTAATATAATTAACAGTAAATATATATATTTTTTTCACCATCTTGCTTCAAATGTCAAGCATATTTGATTGTAGCATGACAGTTAAAAAGATAACACCTACCAACAGATACATTCACTTAAAAAATCTCCTCCATATTTCTTAAATTTATATAGAAATCTTTCATAAATAATCATGCCATTGGAAATGACAAAAAATAAACTCTAACATTAGCCCATTCAAAATGTGCCTTATCCAACCTAACAAATATGTTTGGTTTTTGATATGACATAAACTTGCAATAGAACCTCTTAGAAAAACATATAGTAGGTATGCCAAACTATATTTATAAGTGTATATGTATGTATATGAGTAGGTAAGCACATATTAAGGGATTAAAACCACGTACGTTACTGCAAAATACCCATATCTGTACATTCCTTCAACATCAATTTCAAGAGGCTAATACGTTCGTCATACCTACTTATAGATATATCTTTTAATTTTTTTAATTATTCAATAAAAGCTACTTCACTGTAAGTTTAGTAAAAATAAGTGACTGCATTTCTTCGGTATCTCCACAAAACTCATTCCAAAATAAATAACCATTTTCCCTCCTGATGGCATTAATTCATCACCTAATTAATGACAATGTATATATCTCACTTAGATGAGTGACTTTAGCTTTAAGATATATGAAACTTGGAGCACACCATTTTTGTTCATGCAATATATATGATTCATTTTTATACTCTATATAAAACATCAAGGCTTTAAATAAAAACCATTATGTCAAAAATTCAAAGAAGTGTATCACACCTTCATAAATTATATGGTAAAAAAACTTACATAGGTATCAATGATGAGAGAAAAGGAAGGTAGTTCAACTTCCTTGAATTTCATAAACATTTTATCATTACAACAATGTAAAATTCAACTCTTTAGTTGCATACGATGAAAAACGATAAGGTATGCATATGGTCATCATATTTTTTTAAAATGCTAAATGCTACAATAAAAACCTATTTGAAATGCTCACATGCCTCGAATGGAAGGATAATAACCATAATGACATTAGTGAGAACATTGAAAATACATTATGGTAGCACGTATCCCTTAATCACATAAAAATTAACATCCTAAGTGACGAAAATCGTTGTTTTTTTCTTGGTTCGCCACTTATGATTCATTTGCACATATACACATGGTACAACAGACACATGCCACAGAAAATTATAATATTTCACTCACTTGTCTTTTTCAAACTTCAGCATCCTGAGATAAACATGGAATCATTTGGTTGAACCCTTTCATTCTTGGAAATCACTCAGCACACTGCGCAACACCAGTTTCTGAATTATAATTATAACTGCATCAAGGCTCCTAAAATGGAGTCTTTTTGGATCAGTTTAAAAATCACAAACACACGCAAATCACATTGACAATCCTGATGCAATAAAACTAACACCAGATCTAAATACCACCACCAAAGTTTGGCAGTGCTATCCAGACTAATAGCTATATAAGGAGGACAAGGCCTTGCGAAAATACCTGCAAAGAAAAAGTGAGATAATTAGTACATGATGCAATTAACGTTAGTCAAAATTTGAGCAAATGAAGAAATAGCTTCACGTGATTAAAAGAATTTTTACTTTGTTTTTCCACATATACTTTATTAACACGCGACCATAGTTTCGACGCACTGCGTCATCATCTGGCGATGAGTACAATGAAGATTCTCCTTATATATAAACCAGGGTAGCACTACCCTGGTTTATATATAAGGAGAATCTTCATTGTACTCATCGCCAGATGTTGAGGCAGTGCGTCGAAACCATGGTCGCGTGTTAATAAAGTATATGTGGAAAAACAAAGTAAAAATTCTTTTAATCATAATGAGTAACTTCCATAAAGTAACGCCTCAGACTATCAACTTAAACAGCTTCACCACCAGACCTTCAATATTTACCATTCAAATGTGATTCTGTCGCAGTGAAAGATGAAATCATGGTGAATGGTATCTTGCAAGGTCCATCCGGTTGTGGGTGCTAAGCTTCATTCTTTTGTACATGGTGTATGATAATGGAAGACTAGCAGTGAGCAAAAGACCGATGAAATAATAATGCACAAATATATTATACGTAACCAGAAGTTGGCAGACCAAAGCACCAGCACCTAGGATTAAAAATAAAATATCCAGTTAGATAGATGGAAACATACAAATACGTACAATGTACACAATAGGAATACTTCAAGAGAGAATCAAAATGTTCAATGAGACTTACCCATGATTATGATGAGAGTTGCAAAAATATAACTCTCAATTGGATTAATATTTATTTAATTGAACTCCGTGTGACAGGATATGGCAAGTGTAACTGGAAAGATAAAACAACACACATTTAGCTACTGTGCAGGGACATCACAAGTACCTATGTATTACCACTTAATTATACAAACACTTTTCGTATTATCTACGATAGCTAACTATGTATGTATTTCAGTAAAGATTATTTAGTTTTAATTTCATCAATCAGCCTGTGCATTCAACTTACTGATGGAGAACCAGCAGTCTGGGTCCCTGCGGTTCTATTGATCCGACTGCTAGTCGAGCTGGATGTGGCGTGTCCCCCAACCAGAGCCTGGAGTTTTTGGAGTTGGCTGAGTAAAGATGCATTGTTGCCCTCTAAACTCTCGATCTTCTTCTTGAATTCACTGTTCTCGTTTGACAGGTTCTCCACCTTCTTCTCCAGGGCATCCATGTATTCCTTCTTCTTCCTCCGACTTTCTTGGGCTGATATCTGTGAAAGAACAGAGGAAAATGTATAAGCTAAAACCTTTGTATCTAATTTCAACACTGAAAACAAATAGCGTAAGTCACAAAAAAATTGATCAATCCAAATGAAAGGTACAATATAAACTGGTTCCATTCACATTGAAATTAAAAGTGCAAACCAAAAATATACCTGTCTGCATTTTATATTCCACATATATGGTATAACTGCATAAATTTATAAAATTAAAATAATAATTGCATAAATAATTAATTCATGAATAATAATACATACTTATAATAATCAATAAAATATACAATCCACACTAAAAATTACTCTATCAATATTAATAAATTTGCATTACATACATTAGATTGTATTAATATGTATTGATAAATTAATACATCAATATTAATGAAGATGATTCATGTTGACAGAAAGATCTCAAGATACAAAATAAATTCCACTGAGGATATTATGATGAAATCAAAATTACCTTATTCTTGATTTTCCTCCTGATCTTTTTGAGTGACTTCTCCTCTGCCTTGGTGAGTGGAAGTCGCGTGGGGATGGGGTAGCCCTCAGCCAAGAGCGTCCTCTTTTCTTCCTCTGTCAACATCAACACACCTGTGGATCCCTTCTGAAAGAAAGTATCCCAAAGTTCCATCAACAACAAGTTCAAAATAGTACTATCATTGCTTTGTCTATAAAATCTAATAAGAACTTGATGAAACAAAACATATTTCGTATGTTTGATACAATGGATGAGGTAAAAATTTTCAAGCTCAGTTTGTAAAAGTGAATTTATGACAAAGTAACAAGGACCATGAAGCTTCTTGTCATCCTTCTCCTGAGGATGCCAGGGGGACAGCTGGCAAAACTGTTTTCTTACACAGGCATAGCCCAAAAATGTTGACTTCACACATTCAACACTGCGGAAACCTGCAAACGAATATTCACACAATGGACCCTGTATAATGTACATATTCTAGTGCAGAATGACTAATTCAACACATTTTATTCAAGAATAGAATGAAGTTTTTCCAATCTTCAGGTATTTCACACAAATATTTTTCAAAAAATGTAATTGGGGAGTGCGTATCTATTTCCTAATTGGAGGTAAAAATGAATTCATTAAGCTAGGAACATTTTTACTTAGAAAACAATTTTTATTTTACTCAATCATGTTATATTCTCTTCAAAAAATTTAACTTACGATGGCTCAGTGGTTTAACTCATAGCACACCTTACCAGGAATTGAGAGAATTTGGTTGTATGCACCATGATCAAGTAAAATGGTTTTTTTATGACAATTTTTACCTTTGATGTTTGAACTTTGGAAAATGCTAAATGATAGAAAAATCAGAATGTCAATGCAAGTTGGAAAAGTGTACCTAGGGAACTGGTTTTTCCATTGACTTGGTAAATAAATACAGGGAGGAGAATATAAGCAGTGATGTCATGGTGCCGGAATGTGCTGGTATGCCGTTCCGACACTGGTTAACAAAAGACATAATTGTCAAATAACACTTTTATCAATTTTGTTGCTTCAAAATTTCTAATATATACATTCATAACCAAAACAAAAATATTTTATTAAAATGTAAATAATGACTAGCAATAAAAAAACACTCAGAGAGAAATATTTCACTTCTTGAGAAAAGTTAAGGAAAGTGCGTTCTGGCACTGCTAATTTTGCCATGACGTCACTGAATGTAAGTAAATTTGCCAAGAGTTAGTCCATGAGTGTCTCTTTTTAAGAATTCCATATCATCACCGCATTTTGATCCAAAGAAACAAACTATTGGAAATTTGTTGGTATTGACCCATTTTTTGTTTTGATTGCCACCCTTTACAAATACAGTCATGGTAGTTACAACTTCGAATAAAATTCTGTGAACATATATTGGAGGAGTCTTACAACAAAAATGAATACAAATAAATGATTTTAATTATTCCTGATGAATAATATTCAGGTATACCTCTCGGGCTCTACGCCACGTTAATTCAGTCATGTTGGCTGACATTTTAACTCGGTGTAGACCCCGAGGGGAATATCTGAAAATGAATACATACATATTAAAATTTCATGCACACAAGTTGACATATAAATAATTCTGTGGAGGAGTGGTAGATTTAACTCACCGGTTGACTGCTGATGAGGGGGGTCTGTATTGGCTGCCGGCTTGAGGATCCGCTAGCTGACAAGTAGAGTCGGGTGGCTGCATTCTGTTGTTGACCCCGGCCGTTCCTTGAGCTGCTCGCTGCACCAGCTGCTGGAGATGATGGTTGGTGGTGGATTGGTGACAGGTTTCCTTCGTTGTCACTGGTGCTGGATGAGGGTGGCGTAGGAGGAAGTGAAAACCCTGAAGGAAAACATCCATATTAATTATCAGAACAAATAAAATATAAAATTGAGAATAATGTGCTTTCATTAATTTTCATCTAATTATTACAATAATTAATTCTGATATGATCTGTCATTGCAAAAGTATAATGTGATGCTAAGGTGCAATTATATATTCAATTAGTTATAAGGTGGGACGAGGAACTACATATATGACTTATAGAACTATGTATGTATATTAGTGAGATAGCCAGGAATTTCGTTCAGGGGGGTCCAAAACCAGGCGGGAAAATAAAAAAAAACAGGGTACTAATTAGAAGATTTTAAACAAATTTTTAGCATTTTCATGATCGAAAAAGCTTCATTTTTTCAAAGAAATCTTTTGTAAATTCATGATTTTTCAATATTTTGTATTCTTTTATGAGGCAAAGTAATTGTTTTTCACTAACGGTCCATCGCTTTTCGTCAATGGATACTATCTGCATACGAATTAGATACGGAGGATTCTGTGCCGTCTGGGTAGGATATAAAATCTGTCACTACATTTAATGAATTCCAAGAGGGTGGTTTCCTTTTATTTTTTTATTGCCCGAATCGAAAGATTATTACTCCTGTAGGCAGCATTTCACACTTTTAGATTTAATGACGATATCTATTTTTCGTTATTAAATGAAAAGTGAAAATTTTCATGCGTGCGAAAACGCGACGGCTAAGTATGAATGCTGGGAAAAGCCCGTGTGACGTTATTCTGGTTCCCCCTGCCGCAAAGTGAGGTGACCTTGGGGCTAGCACATGTGCGCCACTGCGATGCAGGCTGCTAGCAGGAAGCAGAGTACCCTGCTAGCAGGTTGTGCTTGGAGTAAATAAGGATTATTAATGGCCTATGATATGAAGGAAACTCTCCGACCATAGGCAATTATAATAAGTGATTATTAAGACATGTTTCCCTGAGCTCATGCATGCATTGGTAATATCACACGATGTAACTCTCCTGACTATTCGTATAGCACCTGTGACATCACGTGGAGTGACATCACATGAGCGCCAATCTGGCCTTTTTCAAGTGTGGTTAAAATTGACTATTGTCATTTGTCTAAACTGGGATTTCTAAAACCAAATAATTTGTATATTATGAATACACTAATGGTGGGTAACGAATCGCAATCAATGCCTTTCGTTTTCTTTGATGAAGAAAACTACGCTATTCCTTAAGCTTTGAATATACTTCATTACATGTACACTATTTATTCGATTGTACATCCTATACACACATCTTAATCACTGTCACCCATTGGAAACATTGTTACTCAGCTCTTTTAATAACCATAATCAAATTTACGGCTAGAGGATGGCATACATTGCTGTACAAGTAACTACTCACCCGTTGAGCTGGGTTCCAGCTTGATGTTTATTTTTGGGACTACTACTCTGCTCTGTTGGCTGAAGAGTGTAGACCTTGCTGCTAAGAGGATTGTAGGCTGCTTAAGTAAGCTCTGCTGGTTCCCCGTCTGCAATAAAATGGAAAATAATGGTTGTATATATCCTTCTTTAAAAATCACAATAAGAGATTAAAAATTAAATAAGATTAAAAATTTGTAATGGTGAAAATACTGAGGTAATACTTTCAACTATTTTCTTTTTAAACTTTTGTCCCCCAAAAGGACCAGTAAAGTATGCAGACATATGCCCTCTTGAGGGCCGTTTCCCCGTTAACATAAATATATTATTACTGCTTTAACAACCCTGGAGTAAGTAATTTTAGAAATAACTTAAGAAATACTTTAACATTTTATATCACTGCTTATCACCACTCAATTTTAATACTAAAAATTGTACATATGATTCTAAGTTGCTTATTTTTTATTTATTTAATAAGTGATTAACAAAAAAACGATGACCTTTACTGCTATACTCATGTAGTTTTGATATTCATTGTTGCAGCAGTCTTGATAGCATATTTATTGTTACTGCTCATCCTACATACATGTATCTATATTTCTGTTATTCATTTTGTTACGCTATTAGTTCATTCATATTTTATTTTTTTGTAAATATTCTGCTATTCTATAATCTTATTTTATATTATCTCTTCTAGTTTTTTTTTTACTCTCACAACCTAGCCATGTTTTATTTTATGATCATTTAATTATAATCCTTTTGTTGTTGTTCCTTTGTGGCTTAGTTGCTATGTCATCATTGTTACTCACTAGATATAAGTCATATCACTAAATTTCTCCTGCCATCTTAAACTATCTCCTGTAGAGGATCGGAACAAGGTCATGGCAGAGGGGGCACGTGCCCTCTGCACGGGGCAGATTTCAAGGGGCAGCAAAATTTGAAAAGTTTGTCAAAAACAAGTAATTTAATTTTTCTCGTTAAATTATTTAACAATAATAATTAATTTATAAGTTATTAAACAATAACATTAATAAAACTTCAAATCAAGTGGCAGGAGGATGGGGAGCAAATTGATCTTTGCTTCCCCTGAACAAACTCCCAATTCCGGCCCTGCTCCTGTACAGAGATTCAGGATTTCTTTCTGGAGGGGGGGCACAGGCAAGGCCGTGTCCAGGATTTTGTTCAGGGGGTGGGGGCACAAGGTTACCTCGTAATACAAAACGAATGCAATGATAATGGGACTTTATTAAAATCTTCCATATTTTTTAAGGTTCTGGGGGGGCACGTGCCCCCGAGCCCCCCCCCTTGATCTGCCTATGTAAAGTGGTGTATAACTTTGGAATGTAAATTAATATACTTAAATAAACTTAAAAGTTGTCCTGTTTTTGCATTTTTGCTCTGCACGAAGATACTAATCCTAAGAAAGCCCATTTCTTTTAATTTTTAAGATCCCTCTCTCTCTCTCACCTTGTACTCCTGCTTGATGGTGGCGTGGTGGTGGTGTGGTGGGGAGGGTGCGAATGGTGATCCGGGGGAGAGGGGGGGCGAGGAGGGGGCGGAGGAGGAGGGGGCAGGCGAGGAAGGGGTGCTCAGGGGCTCGTCCTTGACCACGAGCAGGGTTGCGTCCATAGCCGAGGACGCAGCCGACGACGAGGCGCAAGACGAGGACTGCTGCTGTTCGGAGGGCTGTGTGCAGGAGGAGGCGGACGAAGCGTGGTCCGACCCCTTGTGGTCCCTGCCCCCCAAACCTCTCGACCCACCGCTTGACGCTGTGTTCATCGGAATGGCTGGGAAGCACTCCTCCTCCATGTCTGCAGAATAAAAAGGAAGACATGAATAGAATGATAGATACATTATAAAATTCTTTGGAAGAACTAGTTCACTAACTATTAAATTTTTATCATGCCAAAAATGAACTTCAGACCTGAAATTAAGAGGCAGATTAAGTGCCACTCCCATCCACTGTAAGTCCTAGAAATTTGGAATAATAATAATATGATATTTTTTTCGCTCTGGCAAATGCCCCTAAGAGCAACAAAATTTACAGATTGCTTACAGGAGACTTCACTAAAACTTTCAACTTTCAAGAGATAAATGAAATTTTGTAGATTTTACTAATGGTAAGAAAGAGGAATGATATTTGATGGTTGGCTTGATGGATGGATGGCTGTGAGGAGTAATAATATACATCCTTTGGCAATAAATGCAAAATAGGCAAGATGGTAATACCCCGAGGAGCAACAGAATTTCCAAACATTTGAAAGAAACTCCATTTTAACTTCCACAGTTCCAAATATAACATAAACAAAAACAAAGATATTGAATAAGATGTTGATGTGAGTATAACAAAAAACATAAAAACTGAATAACAAAATCATAAATAAATACAATAATGAACCTCAAACTCATTTGATTACAAATAATAAGACAATAAACGGCAACATCACAGATTTGAACAATTTTAGAAGTGTACAGCTAACCTAAATTTCTATGGAGCAGGTATGCATTAAGTGCCGATTTAAATATCCATTTATTCTTACTCCACTTTAGATTTGCTGGGAGGGGATTCCATAATTTTGTTTCCAGATTTGACTAAGAAGGATAAATGACATTTGATGGCTCTTTGTGATGGACAATATATAAGTCTGCTGGCAAATTAGGCAAGATCATAATCATTAAGGCGGCTCTTCAATGCATGTTTTTATTTTACCAGCTCAACAAACAATGTTTCAAGATAATTGGAGAATATCTTACGGCCACTTGCCGATAAGCATTCATATTAACGCTGAGAGACAATACATACCACCATTGGAAGGACTAGTTCACTAACTATTAAATTTTTACCACACCAAAAATAAACTTCAGACCTGAAATTAAGTGGCAGATTAAGTGCCACTCCCATCCACCGTAAGTCCTAGAAATTTGGATTAATAATAATATGATATTTTTTCGCTCTGGTAAATATAAATTCAGGAGGTATTACGTAAGCCCGGTAAATTAATTATTAATCGAGTAACTATTAAAAAAATAATTAAATTAACTATGGACCATCCCTAAGTACCATTGGTGGTATGTATTGTCTCTCAGAGACTACTATACAATAAATACCACCATTGGTGTTATGAATTGTCTCTCAGGTATTGGTGGTATGTATAAGTGGTGGAGCGCCCCCTCCCAAATAAAGGGGCAATATCCGCCTGTGCTCAAATTGAACACATTCATACCATTTCCTGCGAATGCAGGGGCCGAGTAACAGCGGAGCCCCCCTTTCCCCTTTATATGAGATGCAACCAACATAACTCCACTGCCTCGAGGAGTAGCCTCCAAAGCCATTGGTTGTGGGATGCTTCACATTTTGGGGAACCCACAGGCCAATTCACATTTTGGGGAACCCTTGATTGGCCCAGATGGCATACCGCTTGGGCGCTAAAAGTTTGCGTATTTTTATAAATCCATTGTAAAGTGGGACGCTAAGCCTAAAGCCCCTTTATTCATAAATGGGCTATGCTGAAGTTCAGTGGTCCCTACCCTGTGAAGGCCATGGTCCATTCAGCCTATAAATTCAGGACGTGTTACGTAAACCCGGTAAATTAATTATTAATCGAGTAACTATTAAAAAATAATAATTAAATTATGTATGGACCATCCCTAAGTACCCCACCCTTCACTTTAGCCCTTTTCTAAGATATGGTATACGCCAGTGGTACATTGGTGCTGGAATGCCGATCCGGCACCGATTAACATAAGACATAATAGTCAAATAACACTTTTATCAATTTTGTTACCTCCAAGTTTCTAATATATACATAACCAAAACATAAAAAAATGTATTATATGCAAATTATAGCTCGTAATAAAAAAGAGACAGAGTAATATTTCACTTCTAAAAAAAGTTAAGGAAAGTGCGTTTCGACAGTGCTAATTTTGCGATGGCGTCACTGTTATACGCTTAAAACCTTCGTAAGAGCGTATTTTACTGCCAAATTCAAAGGTGCGCATATAATGGAGATCTTCGGTACATCTTTAGTATATATTAAGCATTTATTATCAGAGGCGCCGACTTATAAAAAATATTGGGGGGGCCCATATCGGAGGTCTTGCTCCGAGAAGAGGTTAAATTCAAAGTGTATCGCAGCACCGAAACACTATCATGATTCATACCACTTGTTTTAAGTTAACCTGCGCACTACCTTATGATTTGTTTTAACACATTGTTGAATTTATTTTAAAAGGTAACTATCGTCAAGCATGGGAAATAAAAAATACCAATATATTTTTGTGATTTCACAAAGCATGATATAACTAAATTATTTTCCTGAATTATTGAGGGGGCTCCGCCCCCCCAACCGAATCTTTTAGGGGGCTCGGGCCCCCTCAGACCCCATGGAGTCGGCGCCACTGTTTATTATGGAGCTGTTGCGGCTGAAAAAATAAAAAAAATACCTTCTCAAAATAGTAATAAATATTTTTTCGCAAATTCATAATACCCATTGATAAAAAAAAACAAAATTATGGTACGTAGAATGTGGATAATCCAGAGCACAAATATTTGAAATACCAAATGCATTTTTTAAGCTCCAAGTTCCAAGACTGTAGCGAACAAGGACGGTCTAGGGGTTCAAACCTTCCCGAAACACTTGGAAGATTAGTGTTAGACGTACTCCCTCCAATTGAATCCTCTGCGAAATGTACCCTCCCCCCCCCCCCCCCCCGAAATCTTCTGGCTACGGTCTAGCTATGAGCCGACCGTAAAGCTTTATATCATTTTTTGTGTATTTGAATTTCATATTCCGGTTTTAATCAGCCTTTTCCTATGATTAAGTACACCAGAATCTCTGTTAGAGCTTATACTAAGTTCTGATTTTCAAATGCCATTTCCACAAAATGTATCCTGGGGATACCAAAATTTTATCGTCAGTCAATCAAGTACAACAAGAAGAAGATGCATGGGATATTGCACAAAAATTAATTTTTAAGCCTTAACGGACCATTCAACCTCCCTGAAGGCGATGGTAGATTATACCATTGAAAATCCAATGCCCGTTTCCACCTTCGCCCGATTTGAAGCCAGAGACATTTTCTGAATCCTTAAGTTTCCTATTTCCCGAAATTGTCCAAGATACACATAAATGTGTAAATTTTTCACTATCCTGTGGACCATTCTCCTGTGCTCTAGCTGAACGTAATCTTGGACATATTTCTTGGCTCTCGATAATTTTGAATCAATTTAAGCATCACGGAAAGGTAGCGAGCTCAAGGTAGGGCAATGTGGAAATGTAACACGCCCAAGCACTTAGCAGAAGACAGAGAATATACATTTTCATAAATTTTTTCCAGTGTGGACGATCTCTATGCGTAAATCATTTATAAGTACTAATGCAGAGATAAATATCCCTGTCTACGTTTGACACATCGCGCAAATTTATTTCGCCCATGGATCATAGTCCATACTTATAACCAGTAGCGTATCTAGAAATATCCTTTGGGGGGATGGGGAGACTTGAGGAGGATATGGGACTTGGGACCAGGCAACGGGAAGTCCGGGTAAAGTTTTGAAAAATGACTTGTCTGGAAATTATATTACATCATTTTGACACTTAAATTTTAGCTCAAAGCAGATGAAGTCATCATATATCAAATCTAGACAATAGTTTTAAATATTTTTTTTATTTCTCTGAATCTTTGGGGGGGATCTATCCCCTTATCCCCCTCATAGTTACGCCACTGCTTATAGCTATATCAATATTACTACGCATTTCAACAATTTTCATGAGGTCGCTGAGGTGACATGAAGATGATTCCGACACGTGTCCAGCATCTTGGTTCATAAATGCAGTTGGCCAATGGAATCACATATCAAGTTTTGTTGAGACACCCGACGGTGATTTGTTTTCTTTACTTTTTTGTGTCCCTCGTCTGCAGTGGCGTAACTATAGGAATATGCTTTGGGGGAGGGATGAGAGGGGATGGGGAAGGCCGACCTCCCACCCACCACCCCCCGTTTTAGGAAAATTTTGGAAAAATGACATGCCTGCAAAGACATTCTACATAATTTTATCACTTAAAATTTGTGTTCCCTTAAAATGTTACGTTAAAATTTACTATTAGTCAAAACTAGGCAATAGTTTTGAATATTATTTTTATTTCTCTGAGGCTCTGGGGGGGAGCGGGGAATCTATCCCTCTCATCCCCCCCATAGTTACGCCACTACTCGTCTGCATGGCAATTCGCTACAAAGTTACCCAACGTACGGATGCGAATCTGTTCAAATCGCTGATCGGGTATTTTAATAATGTTTTCTCGCGCGAGAAAGAATACGCAACAGTGTTTTCAGAGGGTGCCCATTAAGATAGCGGCAGGAATTGTGAGATACTGCACCGAGCTGGAGCCGCGATGATAAAAAGAATAGGAAGGGCGCGTGCGCGTAATCCGAAGAAGGAAGGCTCGTGCCGGAGTCAAGACAGTTGAAGGACGAGTTCCGAACATGCACTACGGAGGAGTCGCCACTCTCGCTTCAGCCGAGCATCGCACGCGCGTCTCTCCTGCTCCGACCCCCTTCCATCGCTCATCTTATCGAGAGTGACTCTCCTCTTCGGAAGCATCACGCTCGCCGGAACGTGAATTCTGCGGGCGATTACAAAGTCACGTATTCACACATTTTGGCGAGAGTTCAGAGGAACTAAGATAAAATAAGCCTTAATACTTGCGAGTGATTGTTCAAGACAGCAGCAGTCAAGTAAATTCTTTTGTCATTTAAGTTGATTTTTTTTCGGTATCAGAAAAGAAGACAAAGGATAATGCATTCAAAACGTGGTACCAAGACAAGATTTAAAAGGGGCAAACGCATCAACCGAGTTAGTCGTTAGGAAGTACTTAGAACAGAGTGGGAGAAAAGAGAACTGAATTTCAGTGCAGCTTCATGGAAAAAATACACTAAATAGATCATATTACTACAATACAGTATTAAATTATATATAATCTGTTAAATTCTTACTTTAGATAGTTTTTTTACAGGAATTTCTATTTTTTATTAGCTTTAATCTAGTTTTTAAGAGGCATAATAGGGCCAAAATCCATTTCCGGGCCTGCAATTTCCTAAAATTTTACGAAGAACTACCCCTGCATCCCCAACCGAGGGCCTCTTATCACCCCAGACCGCTAATTATTAGGACAATCGTTGAAGAACAAGGGGAAGAGAAGAAAGCCAAAAGGAAGAGCTTGTATTAGATCAGTACCTATATTAAATGATAATGGACACGAAGGAGATGATAAACGTATGGGAAAAGATTAGCCGATTGGAAAATTGTGCAAAGGGCTGATTCAAACCGATCTCGGGATTATTGATAGTTGTTGATAATAAAGTAACTTTTTATGCATTCATTTTCTTTCATAGTAAACAGCAATTATATACCCAGCTGAAAATTGGATAAAATAATCTCAAACACACATCATAAATGCAGCAAGATGAATTGCCCCTTAGCGTACATGATTACGTTAAAATGAAGATTACGTTGAATTAAAGCTTGGAATACATTTCATGTTTCTCCAGATTCACGAGTTATCTTTCGGCGGTTATTCCGTTGTCACTATCAAATTCATGATTTACCTCGGTTTTGAAAAGAAGTTTTCCATTTCCAGCAGTCACACCACGTGCGACACATTCGGTACCCACAAATTCAACACAGATTTAAGTCAACAAAACATGACTATTTATCCTATGCAACAAAATCTGAGCACAGGCCGTTGCCAGGGCGGTGTCAAGGGTTTCAAATAGCCCAAAAATCTTTGACGGGGTTCAGTCTTCAGGGAAGCTGGCCAAATGAACCTCAACCCAATTCAATCCCTCTTCAAAAGAACCCCACAAAGTTAATTGACAATTTCAAATCAGATTCCTGTAGATTGCCTCATAATAACTACGATGAAGGTGTTGTGTTGAGAATGGCAATCCAGAGAACTTAGTTTTACCTTGCTGCAGCCAGTAATCTCTCTGCCACCACAACAATTACATGTTTGGATGTAGATGGCTGTGCCTGAAGATAAACAACTATTTATGAATTAAAATTAGCTCACATATTCTTCTATATTTAATTATAAGTTTCTTGTGTTAAAAATAGAAAACCTCCTTTCATTGATTACCATACGTTATAAGTAATGTTCTGTTCCGTTCTTCCTTTCTCACTAACTCGTTCAGTGAGCACAAATCGTTGCGAAATCATACTTATCCGTGAATTTTGAATCCAGTTGGGCTAGCAATGCGTAAAGCTTATCTGGGAGAAAAATTCGATTCGCCACGAAAGACGGCGCATACGAAATGATCTTCCAAAAATGAGGTTTAACATTATAGAATTCAAATATTAAAGACTGTGAGGACGAAGAAAAGTACTCAAACATGCAAACAAATGCATGAAATCGGCAGCTGCCACCTGATAGTGTCCACGTGCGAAAGGTACGGCCTAAATAACCTGTCACAATGACTGCAAAGCTATAAGAAACATGGATTGATATTGGATACTCGCAAGAGTAAAGTTCACAACAAAATATCGGATAAAACCGTCAACTGATTCTTAAACAAGTGGATCATGAAAATGCATCGGCCAAGGTATAGAATATGTGGATATACTGTGAATACTCTTTGATATTCGCGGATGAATTACACGCCAATATTATTGTATTGGACCATGTAAAAATGGAATCCCATGATGCATCATTAATACTCCATACCGGTGGATATTTTACTATCATTAGAACTGTGAAAAATTGCCATATGACAAGGAAATACTTATAAAAAATTTAGATTTAGCGTGATAAGAATGTTAAAACGCTATTTTCTAGTACTTTGATGACTATCCCACTAGATTAAAGGTTAGATTAGGGCGAAAATTTAGGAAACTCGATCAAAATATTAGGCATTGTCGCGAATTAAATACAGTCCATTTTTCTAGGATACGAAGTTCTTTTAATACACTGAATTGACTAACGAAATTGTTTGCGATACATATAAGAATATTTACGCTCTTGCGATAGAAAATTACTGGATCAAGCCATGTGTTGGATAAGCGGCCAACATCAGCAATTTGAGAAATACACTGGATATTATCTCGTGTCATGCAATGCAACACTTCCACTCGTGGTTAATGTATGCTTTGAGAGATTTTCTAGCGCATTTACCGTGGATCAGCAATATTGGAAGTTGACAGAGGTTGAGTCATTTTTTTCATTCACTCTTAAATGAACGCACATTCGTCCAGAGGCCAACTTTTCTCTCAGTACAGAAATCATGCTTATTTGACTGAATCGCGGCCTGATAGCCGTTGCAAATAATAACAAGAAAAAAATTATAAATTGCCAGCTATTAAAGTGACCGAAGAGATCTATCGCAATAAAGCCGTGTTGTGTATGAAACAACTATATACGCAGCTACAGATGAATCGAAACTATTGTTCAGCTCCAAATTTGTCAAACCTCAGTGAATATATTTCCAACAACTTGACTAGACAATCTTAAGTCCAAGTTTTTTTGTGCATCTTAAATGCATCAAGGCAATTACCCACGCACCAGGTCGAACCCTTGCTAATATTTTTGAGGATACAGTAGATCGCGAGGAAAACTATTGAGTGGAGTGTTTGTCAACTGATAAGTGAAGCTCTTCTAATTGAATCTTCCCAAAATTTTTAGACTTCTAATTTGCGAAGGAAGGAACTCTACGTGAAAGCGATATTTTAATTTGAGATTCACCGCGAATGTCGGCACTATATGTGGCTACTCCAGAGCCTATCTGAAATTCCTCAACTAATCCACACTTCCATTATTTTCTACACTGTTTGCCAACATGTATTTTACGGATTATTCATCTTTCAAGGCAGTAAAAGAAGGGATGAAGTTGAGTTAAATATAAAAATTAAAACAGATTCAGTTAAATGACGTAAAAAATGGATTTTAATAGCTGTGATACAATGCCTGAATGGCATATTGGGATTACGTAAAAGGATATGGGGTTGAATATTATTTGACTTGTAAAGTAGATTACCTAATTAGTTCTGAGTTTCCAGGTTTTCAAGAAAAGCGGTGAACCTGAATTATGTATTTGTTTTGCACTGCATAGCCGTCAGGGATGCCGACTTACAAAAAATATTGCGGGGCCCAAACCGGGGGGCTTGCCCCGGGAAATTTTATAAGCAGCGAGTTTAAAGTTTTTTAAGCGTTTTAGAAGAGTCATGTGATCAACAATAGAACCCTGATACCTCGATTCTCGATATCTGGACACTCCGAGGAAAATCCACAAGCCTGACAAATTTTTTCTTCACACCCGTAACGAATTTTTGAGGGGGCTCGGGCCCCCTCAGGCCCCATGAAGTCGGCGCCACTGAATTGGTCGTGGTGTAAAGTCGTTAATTATGCGTATTAGAGTTTTGTTCATTGTTCAGAGATTTCAAAAGGGTCCCAATAATCCTTTTAGCCTGGTTTGATAGTTTAGAACAAGTAATTATGCTCACACAATTCTAGGCAGTGGTATTTTGTATCAAACTACGTGGTTAGCAATTGAAGGCGGAGGTGTGAAGTTGGAGGAGTGGTTTCGGAGATTGCCTTTTCCGCTGCTGTGGCAGCACATGTGCGCGAGAGGCACCGAAGGGCAGACAGAGCGATATTCGCATCTAGTGTAGAATATTTTGCCGAGACTATGCGCACGAGGATTCTCAATTAGGTAATACTTTTCGATTTAAATTTTATCACCAAAAGTAGGAGGAAAAGCTATGGCTTTGGGTCAATCGCCATCTTACATGATCGCAACCATATGTTGCTCTCATGGGATTTTGCACCCTCTTGGGAAGAGGAAAGTTAAGTTGTCGATGGAAGCGGCCGATATTTTTTGAATTCCTGGTAGTAGCGAGGAATATTTCAATGCTGCCGCGTGAACGGCGGTGACATTGACATGGATTGCCACGAGAAAAATCCCCCTGGGACGCGAATAGAACCACGGATCCTTGGCTTTCCGGGCCTCTGTACAAACCACTACGCTATCAGGGTTCCTGATTTACCATAAAAAATTGTACCAAGACTCATGATATCATTCACAATTTCCATGAGAAATGATGCAATAGGGAGGCTCACTATACTAGTAGCAACTGGAAATCAGGAACTAGGATAGCGTAGCGGACAGCGCAGTGACCCGAAAAGTCACACGTCGATGGTTCGATTTCCGACCTAGAGGAATTTTTCTCATGGTAATACACGTGAATATAAATAACGAATTAATCAATGTGGCCATGTATAAGTTCGGTATTTAGATTCACTAACCAATTCAGGCGTGTTATATAGTGGAAGTTCGACATATTGAAATAAAAAGTAGGTGTATTTATTTATTATTTATTTCCATAACACCGAAAACAGCTCTATACGGCCTTTTAAATCCGGTTTATTAATACGTTAACAGTTGCACATATACAAATAACCATGCCCTAGATGCCTGAGGTAACTTGCCCAGGTGGGACACGAACCCGTAAACTCCTGTATGGCAGGCGAGGACTTTACCCCGCCGCCACCGGTAAAAGGTTTTCCACAATTATAACAGTGGAAAATTGCAACTACCCTTTATTTCAATGTGGCCATGTAGGTACCTTTATTCGCCTGGTACGCCATCGCTGGTCTCCATAGTGACAAGGGCGTACCTACCTAGGATCAAAACTAGAGGGGGGCAAGCCGAGGTCGTTCAGTTTTAACACAGAAAGGGTTATGGAAACCAAAAGTTCTAAAATTATATCAGCGCTTTATTAGTGTTTAAAATTTTTTGCTCGGATGAAATATTTTCATAGTAATCACATGTTTTTTTTTTACTAATATCAAATTTCTTGGATTTAAAGTAAAATTTGCTCAAAACTATCGTTTTGAACTAATTTTAGTTTTGCTTCCAGGTGTCCCCCGCTGGTGACACCAATGCATAGTGACTAGAAGTTCCTCCTCAGTCTGATACGTTGCCGAGTTCGGCGAGGCGGACTCTTCAAGGAGCGCCTAACCGTCTAGTCCGTTTCATCCAAGGAGCAATTCAGTGTTCGATATACCTTCCACGCCCACGTGCGACCTTAACCTTGAGGAGGCCGAGGGCACGGAGGGGTGAGGGTGGAGGGGAGGTAGGGGGTGATGCGATTGCAAATGATTCCACTGATGCATCACATCTCTCGACAATGTGGTGAAGTCGTTTTTCCTCGATGCTACAGAGATGAGAGAGCACCAATAGCATGAAAAGGAAGCATTACAAAATCCGTTCCCGATAATATAGCGTGGTTTTGATTCAATTAGACATTTTGTTGGCATTACTCTTCTAATTTACATTTAAATCCTAAACTGTTCATATTTTACGTAAGGTATTTTTCTGGTACACTTATACATTTTATTTTTTTTAGCCTTTTTACGGTTAAATTAAAAGTATTTATTAATGTTTCTGTGAAGTCCTATTTTTATTTAACCATCAATTTGACCTCACCTCATTTAAATATTTGCTCTTAAGATATAAATTTGATCTACACCCCCTAGTGGTTTTCCGCTGAAAAAATTATAACAATTCACCAAGCCTTTCACGGTGGAGCAAAGAGTAAGCAGTTTTGAAAATCAACCCAACGTCTACGTTGAATTTACATTGAAATGAATTTTGATGTCCCCGATAACTTATCCTAATTTTGACACATGGCCATTGCTGATAATGTGTCTGTCGCAGGGGGATGAACACTTTTTAATAGTTTTGAATGATGAATTTGAAAATGATGGATTCTTGCTATGAATTTAATTGTCATGATAAGCAAAGTCACGCAAGAGGCTATAAAATAATACAATTTCAAACAATACGAAAAGCCTTTAGAGCATTTCCTCTTAATCGGTTGTCTTATCAACGTTGGGTGAAGATCAAACCGTCCCCCATCTCCTTTCCAAGTCATGTCAACGTTCAAGTGACAATGTCCACCTCTCACACTTCAGTAGTATTTTTTTCCTCGACCATGCGACATAGTATTCGCACCGTCAGCGAAGAAGAGAAATTATGAAACGCGCGAGCGCATTTCCCCTTTCATTTTTTTCCTCTCCCCCACCCTTCCTCCTCCTGACCCCTCATTCCCACACCACGTGAACTATTTCCACTTCTTTTTCTACGCGTATGCTCGACAGACTCCGTCTTTTTCTCCCCACATCAGCGAATTTGCGTGCACGCGTGTACCGATTCGAACCGAGAACAGAAGACTAAAGGAGTGCGGTCTTGTCTTACTCCGTGGACTCGGCTTTGAAACGAGACGATTGTATTGCGCAGGTTTAAAATTACGGAATAAAGGAGGATACAAGTATGAAGAGTTCCATGGTTTACGTTATATGGTCAAATTTGATGCACTGCACGAAAACCTCGACACAGAAGCTTGCCCTCACTTGGGGAATTCGACAATCTATCATGAAAGATTTGTCAAAGAGAAAAATGTTTGTCCAATTCTGTATCAAATACCAATAGTATAAGTAGTATAAAAATGGTAAATAAAAATTTGTCAAATACGCAACTAAGTTCATTAAGTTGAAATAGAATTTTACTGAAATTCAATTTACAATGGAATTATGAAGAATACCATTGGGCGAAATATTCTGAAATGTTTTAGTATAATATTCGTTTCGTTTATGCAAGAAAAATGCCTGGATGATCACATGCTACACATATCAGATACATTTTGGCTAAAAAGGATGGGAGATGTGCCCATAAAATTAGTCCAGAACATCTGTAAAAGGGTAATCATACACTATAAATTTCAGATCATTCCAGGGAGGGTGATTCACGTACAGCTATCCGTCTGCAGAATGGGACGGTAAGCCTTGGTCCCCTTGGCTTCTTCCGTTCCGTTAGCAGGCTATCGCTGATGCCGGGTTTTTCTCTACCCTTCCTTCCCTACTGTTCCCTCGTCGCGTAAATGACCTCAGCTGTCCGTCTCTTCCTCCTATGCATAGCTTTTCTAGCAAATATAAATCGTGCCACTTCTAAAAATTTTGCGAAGATATCACTACATGGCCATAAAATAAAAACTACCTCAGTTTTGTTCCTGCATTTGTATATGTATCAATAAATCTTGGAATTTGCATGTCTCAAAATGATATAATTTGTATGGTATGAAGAATCATGCGATGAGGATATTCAAATAAAGATTATTCTGAATATGACCTATACTTCAGGAATTTTTGACCATTAATTAAAAGAGGTCAAGACAAGAGAAAAAAGAAAATCTAATTCTTAATACTGCGACCAAGGTCGTACCCAGGATTAAAACGAGGAGGGGAGTCAAGCCATGGCCGTTCAATTTGTACCATTTTAGCACAGAAAAGGATAATGAAACCAAAATTTTAAGAAAATTAGGACAGCACTATTATTTTTTTACATTTTTTTGCTTGAAAAGCGAATTATTTTATTTTATTTCCATGTCTTTTATTCAAAACTCTAATTTTAAACTACATTTATTTTCAATCCTGGGGGGGGGGGGCGGGGGCTACCCCCTCGTGCCCCCACTGGGTACGCTCATGATTGCGATAATAGATTGAAATCATTACTGGAAAATACTCATAATATAATCCGAATATATTTCCATGATATATCCAAAATATTCTGTGTATATATATATGAGTCCTAAAAATGTTTTAAGTCACTTGGTTTATAACCCAAAATCAATAGTGTAGCCTCATAGTAAATGATTTCATTTCATTTCCATTTTCTGACGTCACGGTACTTTTTTCTATACACGCAAAGAGAAAAGAGACGTTCTTAAAGAGAAAAATTAAACGAAGTATTGTTTTTTTTCAGTTCCCTGTCGAAAAGGAAGCGTTCGGGGAAGTGTCCGGGTAGTGTTGCGGGAGTGTTCAGGAAGCGTTTAACGGTACGTGAACGCTTCCCGGCAGCTTCCCGAACACTTCCTCAACACTACCTGACTGTCGACCCTTCGCTTGCCGAACACTTCCTCGCCACTTCGTGGTTGAAACACTTCCCGGACGTTTCCCCGACACTCCCGGAACGCTTCCGAAGCGTGGGAAACACTTCCTCGACGCTCGCTGGACGTTTCCCCGACACTCGACCGCGACCGTTGTCGACACTCCCCGAACGCTTCCGAAACACTTCCGCGGAAGCGTTCCAAGTGGGCCATAATCTGCTTCCCGAACACTTCCGCGACACCTCCTCAACGCTACCCCAACACTTGCCCGCCACTTCCCGAACACTCCGTCCGACGCTTCCCCAACACTTCCTCAACACTTCCGTTTCGCCTGGGTTTTATTTTGTTTATTTTATTTATGTTGTTTTATTTTATAGTTTGCGTGCTATGGATACTTTTTACTACAAACAATATTTGAAATAAAACTTCCTGTTTGTCTTAAATAAGGGAAAAGTCACTGGAAACAACTGAAAATTATGCTTAATAATTACAAGTAATAAAAAAATATGTATTTGGACAGCCGTTATCGGAAAATTCATCACAAAGTTAGTATCTATCTTAAATTTTGTTGACTAAAATGCAAAAAGTAGCAGCAGAAGTATATGCGTTCAGCGCTTCTTCTTAGAACAGGAAAAGCGACATCACCACACCACACTCCACCTATTTGTGGAGACTAAAAGCGTGTTACTGTTATTATTTTCCCCTCGGAGCAACAGGTGTTTTCACGAATGTTAGTGTTTGCAAAAGCTGCTGCCGTCTCCTATATTTCCCGAAGAGGGTCACATTGAGCGAAAGAGACTATATGAGCTTAGAAAAGGGACGCCACAATCCAAACAGACAGCGGAACCAATCAAATTCGCCGATCGTCGTCGTTTGCGATACGCAATGCAGACCACGAGGCAAGGAGAAAAAGGAAACAGGATTCAAGACGCTAAAATCATCGCAATTAGTTGAATTAAAATGGCGATAAGAATCAGTTGGAAATAATAATAATCATTAAGTTATTGATAACCATGTATATTATCTTGTGGATCTTATGGCTGAAGTGGATAAAATATGCATATAAAAATTTAAATCGTAATATATAGCATGCATAACCTATAATGGATACGTTGCGCCAGAAGTTGAACATGGAGCATAGAACATCTAAGAAATAAAGAAGAGAGAAATAAAAAAATTAGAAATAAAAGTTTACATAAATTAACAATACTTATAAAATATTACGTTAGATAACACGCTGAAATATTCTTGTATTCTTTTCTGATTAGCTTGGAAATGGTAAACAAGATCGGAGAAGAAAAGAAACTGTAGAGAACCATAAGCCAAAGATGAACCCGGTGTATTCCTCATTCGATAATACACAGTACTGGTATATCTACATGATATATGTAAAGGTGGGAAAAATAGAAAAAATTACCCCAAGTAGGCCAAGAATTAAGTACTTGCGGCAGAAAATGAAGGCCATAAGATGAAGGAATACAAGGAAACTACGGGAATTTGCTTGGGAAAGGATGAATCCGGGGTATCAGACGATCTCACTTATGATTAGAGTGCTGTGAATGCATGAATAACGTAAAAAGTTCAATTAAAAAATTAATTCAATTTCAAGAAAAGAAGTAAGATTTATTAGGAATGAGGCACCGTAAAATAAGAATTAGGTATTTAAAAAAAATCTTGATTTTATTAAAAGATTTAAAAAAACATGATATTTAAGTGCCTTCACAACTTTGAAAGGCGTCATTACGAGCATACAAAGTCCTTTTTTTCTCCCTTACGAAAGTCCACCAATCGAGGACAAGAGGTAGTGGGACGAATCATAATTTGGTGACTGTAGCAGTCAAACATTAGCAAAAATTAGAAGTCGTTTACCCCTGGGCAGGGAAAGTTAATCAGGCACTAATGCGACCATATGACCATCTCGGAAGTGACGATTAAGATATACGTTAAGAAGTATACAGTCAATCGTGGGCTAGTCTTCCGGAGATCGAGTCAAAAACATGCTGCGAAAACAACTAATTTCCAAAGAAAAACGGCGTCCCAATATCAACCCAATTTAAAAAAGAGAAAATTTGACATTTAGCTTGGGGTCGGAGCATAATAGGATAGATTGAGGGACTTCTAACTGGATTATGGCGGAAAAATCCAGGAGAATCTGCAGCGGGAAAAACTACTAACACGTTGCGTACGATGACTAGAGTTCTCGTCATTTTTTTCCCGGACGTTCCGTTCCGGGTGACGAAGATTGTCGTCATTTCGGCGCGCCAACTTAAACAATTTCAAAGCATATTAATTAATTTTGTGAACTTGGACTTCCGTAAAGTAACACAGCCTTTAGGATGGGAGACAAGTCGTCTCCCGAAACGTCGGCTTACATAAAAACATTGACCTGGTTGAGAACCCGAGAAATATTCGTCAGAAGTATTCGCCAGGAAAAATAAAAATCGTTTATCATACTATAAGTATTTTGTGGTACGCTATCATTAGTTGTTCGTTTATTATTATGAATGGAAGTAGTGGTGGATCCATGATAATAGGGACAATGCAATGGGGGGGCTAAGTAGGGGGTAACCTCCCGGCAGTATAGCTATTCCGAACAAAATTACCATTCTGTCTAGAGTAAATTGGATATTCAAGGGGTTATATACCCCCCCACCTTAGATCCGCCACTGAATGGAAGTATCGTAATGTTTTATTTTAATATTTCTCCTCTATTTTTCGTCATTGGTTGGGCCATATATTTTTTGCGATACCTCATTCATAAATTTTCTTATATTTTCTCTTTCTTTTTGGAAAACTTCAACGTTTTGGTACCGTAAAGTGGTACCAAAAATATTTATGTACCATCCGGTTTTTGTTTTATCCGACGGGGCATTAGACTATAATATTCTATAAGCTTACGCACATGGATTAACTAAGTTAAGTCGTTTTTATATTTCAAATTCTTCTGTATTGTTATTCCTTTCAATCATTACTGAGTATGCATTTCAATTGAATAATTGAAACCAGGGTCACTTACATAAAAATTAAAAGTCCAAATTGACAAGTCGTTCTGTTAGCAGTTAAGATGTTGACAAACCTGAGCAACGGCAAACTCCATCAATCCAGCAACCCTCTCCATCCCCCAACTGGTGTCTTTAGCGATAAAAAAATGAGCCCAATAACTATCAAAAAAAGAAGAAATGAAATGAAATTAAAATGAAACGGAGAAGACATGGTCCAAACCACTCCGCCCACAAAGGCGTGGCAGCGAAAATCCCCCTCCCCCTCTTTCTCCTCCCCCCCAACAACCTTCCAGCCTCGCCCCCTCCCCTCCTCCAGCGGGATGAGGGTTGCGCGCATTCCAGGACGAGGCGTGGATCGCCTCCATTTTCTATCTATCTAGATCTGGGCTGGAGCAGAGAGCATTCGTTCACTCTTCCCGCTCATTTCGGTCATCTGCCGAATCGGTCACTCCGTAAAAAGTGAGTCGAATCTATAATAGTCCATTTCTTTTACACATTCTTTCAGGTTATACACCACCTAAGGTATATTAATATAAAACACGAACATATTTCAGTAATACCTCCTGCAAGATCCCACATTCCCATTGAGTTTCATTTGTAAAATGCTTTTTCAATAAATATGACAGTTGTACTAGTCAAAATGATGTGAAAGAAGTTCCGCACGTTTTCAGCACCGTTGAAGTCCTATCTTATTTTATTCCATACATTCATACATGTACCAAAGCGGAGACAATCCAGAAAGACCAGTATCTTCATAAATAATTCTCGATTGTAATATTCTTGGTCGCAAGCGCAGATGCTAAAAATCGCTCCAGTATATTCAGTGAAACTTCAATTCCCTGGCTGAAAAATATGCAATTGTTTAAGGATAGAACCTCTAGTATACAATTTTTGGGCACAATTGTAATCTTTTACGATACCATCGCCATGGGTTTATTGACCTATCTATCAAATATGGAAAGTTTTCCCTTCCTATATAAACAACATTCATGAATATTTGGGGGGAAGAGGACGCCGAAAATGATTAAACCAGTAGTGGCGTAACTAGGAATATGCTTTTCGGGGGGAGGGGATGGGATGGCAACTCCCCCTTACCCTCTTGCGGGGTTCGGGATATTGAAAAAAAATGACATACCAATAACTACATTTTATATCATTTTGGCACTAAAAAATTAACTTTAAGCAGATGAAGTTAATAAAATTAACTTTAAGAAGATAAAGTTATTATTAGTCAAAACTAAACAATGGTTTTGAATATGCAACACTGCAACACCAATATTATACGGCCGCCGGGCGGCGCGGCGATGTCAACTCACTAGATACGTCGTTCTGCGCATGCCCGGGCGGCGTCCCAAGACTTCCATAAGGCAGAAGCCTAGACGCGTCATAGCACCAGCAGCCCCTACCACAAACACTTTTCATATAACTGCATGGTGATGGATTGGGACGTTCTGGCTAGCGCCCCACGGCTACAAATTAGAACTTCTGGCGCTATTTTTGCGTGTTTTTCCCAAGACTTCCATAAGGCAGAAGCCTAGACGCGTCATAGCACCAGCAGCCCCTACCACAAACACTTTTCATATAACTGCATGGTGATGGATTGGGACGTTCTGGCCAGCGCCCCACGGCTACAAATTAGAACTTCTGGCGCTATTTTTGCGTGTTTTTCCCACATTTTCGATGCATGCGATTGAAAAAATCACCTTGGTTAATAGAAGTATAATAGAAATTGAATGGGTATTTAATTTTTTTCCTTTTTCAAATCTTTGGGAGGGGCGGCGTCCTAGAGTCCTCATAGGCAAGCCACTGTGGCAACCGTCCGCAGTTCATTTTTGTCTCGTTACTCGACGCACGGTCGTGCAACGCCCCCACACCAGAGCAGCGGGAACACGCGGACGACCGTTTCATCGCATTTTGGGTCAACGCGAAAATCCGCTTCGGGGCGATCGTGAGGAAGGGCATTCGATAAGGAACTTGCGGGAAGGATGGGAAAAGAGAAAAAAAGGAGGAAATAAAGAAAGATGGAGGAGGCAGAGAGAGTAGGGCGAGAGAAACAGGCCGCAAGCCCCATTCCACTCCTCTCTCCTCACAGCCGCATTCAACAGCAAGCCTCTTATTGCCACCTTCTCTTCCTTCGTTCTCCAAGCAACGAATAAAGCAATGACCGATTCTCCAGTCGGCAAGCAACAATAGGATGGTTTACTATTTCTTTTATTGCCTTAATCGAAAGATTATTACTCCTTGGGTACGTATTTCACGCTTTTAGGTTTTTAAATGACAATATCTATTTTTCGCTATGAAATGAAAAGTGAAAATATTCAGGCGCGCGAAAATGCGACGGCTAACTATGAATGCTGGGAAAATTCCGTGTGACGTCATTCTGGTTCCGGCTGTCGCCGTGTGAGAACAACTTGGAGCGAGGCTATGCACCGCTACGATGCAGGCTGCTAGCAGGTAGTAGAGTATCCAGCTAGCAGATAGCGCTTGGCTTAAATAAGTATTAAATATTAGTACCCTATCAAACGAAGGAAGCGTTTCGACCATGGGCAATTTTAATAGGTTATTATTAAGAGATATTTTCCTGAGCTCTGTGCCTCATGCATGCATTGATAATCTCAGAAGATGTAAAACTCCTATCTACTCGTATAAAAACTAGGTCCCTGTGACGTCACGTGGAGTGGCATCGGATGGCCGCCAATCTGGCCTTTTTCAAATGAGGTAAAAATTGACCATTAACATTCGTCTAACCTGGGATTTCTAAAAACAAATAATTTGTATATTATGAATACACTAATGGTGGGTAACGAATCGCTATCAATGCCTTTCGTTTTCTTTGATGAAGAAAACTACCCTATTGTTTTCACCCTCCGCGCATTTAAGCGGATTCACCTAAGTCACCGCTCGCGTCTCTGACGCCACAACGATCCGAATTTCATGGGGAATTGTTAAACGAAATTTATACCCATTATAATAAAATCTATCAAATTATTTTTCTATGCTATTCCTAGCGTGTACAAATACTTCATTGCTAATACAAAGGGTAAATGGATTTCTCTGCAATGATCGCTGTGCAGCGGGCATTTTGGAAAACCAATCAAAAAGCGAAAAAATCTGTAAAATACATAAATATTTACAAAAAGTTATTTTAAAATAAAATTTATGGGTCATAAAAATGACCGTATGTGGGATGGATATGGCTATTCCTTTTTAACAAATATTCGTGGGTTATCCATCGTTATTCTCGCGACAGAGTCTTAGTACCACAAAGTAATAACGGAAATTATTGTCTGCTTTTACGCCTCGATAATGGGCAAAAATACTTATTTTCAGTTGGATACAAAACATACGTTCGATTATCTGGATACGACGTAAGTTGTGCTTGCGCGAATGCCAAAGTAACCTTGAGCTTAACCGGAGAAGCCACGATTTAATGTTCACAATTAAAAGATTGAGTAAATGCGTTCGAACTGTATTTTTTTGCGAATGACCGTTGCATCAACTCCTTGAGTGCACACTATCTTTGCCGAATCAGCTCAACTCCGGCAGTACCGCCGCAATTCCCATCGCTGGCGCATGCTAATCTATGCGATAACGTTATCGATTCGCTCATTTTATTTACGACATTTACTTTTTTAAATGTTGCTGAAGGACACTCTCAAGCCATCATTAACCAATGAATAACAGCTCGTAACACGAGCCTTGCGCTGATAACTATTTATAGTAAAAATTAAAACATATGATGCATGGAATAAAAAGTTTAGATTAAATTATTCGATTACGGAGCGTTTTTTATTTCATTCAATAGCATGAGAGAGTTACGGACCATTCAAGTTTTTTAAATGGTGATATGCAAGGCGGATAAAATAGCTGAGGTTATAATAATGGGTGGGAATCATAGTAATTTCACGTGCTTTTGGCAAAAAAAATACGCGGACCAAGATTTGAATCCTAACAATGACGTATATACAATGTTATCACTTTGCTATTTAGACATATTTATGGTCAGTTAAATTTTTATGCAAGCCATTGCTATCCTGCGATTTTCTTCCAAGTAATATGTTCTACATAGCAATTGTTGTCAAATGTAATGTCATGTAATTATAAATTTTAAGTTGACGTCATATTCAATAAGCGAGTATTTATTATTTAATGGAAAACGAGAGTTAGATAGAAGAAGGAGCTTTTAAGTGTCTATATCGCCCTACAAAAAATAAGGTATTACTTCATGATTTCACTTTCACAATAGTTTATAACTATTATTTTCTCTTATTCTTCAATCTGTACGGCAAAATTCAGCGTTACGAGTGACATGACTTTAAAACACTCATGTATTATTCATTGCATTATTATTTTATTTTATTAGCATACATTTCTCTGGTTCTGTGACCGTGGAAACCACCTAAAGCTCCTTCTATTTTTTATCTTGTTCAGCTAAATATATACCAAGTATTTACTGAAATAGTTTCATGCAGAGAAAAACAAATGTTTCACATGAAAATATACCTATTTTAATATAAATTTAATAATTTCCTTCTAGATTTTAGATATGGCTGGTAGCTATTTGCACAGCCTTTAATATTTGGATGTGTTCTGTACTTTTTCATTCAATCTTAACCTTTCACTGCATTTTGCATCATATATGATACACCACATTCATTGCCGGTTGTTTCTGAAAGGAACAATTCTTTCTCTCTAAAGCATGGAGTATCAGATATGATACACCCCGTCGTTATACTATGTTGTTCTCGAAGCAGTCAGTAGGTACCAAAGGTGATCAGTTTCTAATTATGTTGACGTACGTCAGCTCCCCACACGGGAAACGATTAATCTAGTATATATGAGTATATCTATAGGTTTATGTAATTAGTAAAGGTACGGGCGCCTATGAGAAGTTTTCAATGAGTATGTGAAAGAACACCTTTTGTGGAAAATTTCTAAATCTATGATACATATCCACTAGATGTAAAAGCTGTCTATAACGATATGTGATATTTATAAAAATTAAAAAATAACAAAAAATGTTATTAAAATGTAGCAATTGAAGCATTTCTCGATATGTTTTATAATTTTTTTACATTCATTAAGAAATTGATGCAGTTTGGGGTCAACAGACTTTTGCGAAATTGTTTTCGCATCACTCCGGTGGCTGATACCATTGGCGGGGGGGGGGGGGGGTATTAGGGGATAAACTCCCCCCCCTGAACTCAGAAATTTTTAACTTTAATCCATTTTACTTAATTGGATTGATATTACTAATGAATTAGTGTAACGATTAATAAATTATCCCTCAGAAAGCCGTAAAGCTCACCATTTTGAATCATTTATCTTAAAATTCGGCGATTTATTAATCTCACAAACCTACCACTTATCCTGGTGGGTACTCCATACCCCCACACATCCCGGTATTAGTTGCACCTAAACCCCCCCAGCTTTAATTCCTAGCTGCGCCCCTGGTTGATACCACTATTGGATACTATAAATGAAAACTTTCTGCTGCCTTTATTTTCCAAATCCTTACAAACTCTACTGCCCGGTCCTGATATTATCCATATTTTTCCAGTAGTCTTTTGTATGTTATCCGCCAATGGAATCGCAATGCCTATGAGGAGAATGTACCAATTTACCAACAAGAATGTTATTATAATTATTAATAGCAGTAAACATATTCAGTAAACTGGAACGCGATTTTCTGAGTAATCGTAGGCAAAAAATAGTTCTTGACGGCATTAACGCTGATGTAGTTAAAGTGACATCAGGTGTCCCATAAGGAAGCGTCCCCCATTTGTGTATTATATACATAAATGACCTCTACTAACGAATAATAAGTAAAATACGTACATTAGCTGACATCACTGTCATCTATTATCATATATTGATATGAATACTACATATATTGTGCCCTGTATCTTCTCACAATTTTTTTGCGTGATACTTTCCGGTTGATAGCAAAAAAACTCACTCGACTTCTTCAAAACACATCCCAACCCCTCAAAGTATAGCTTTGCAAGCTCATCGCAGAACCTGGAAGTTGGAACCTCAGACCTTTAAGGAGAGAATAAAGGTTCAATCTCGGCGAAGCAGAAGGATCACCCTTCCCTTGTCTTCCATTCTGACCTTGGGTTCAGATCGTCTCGAGAATTAGAAGGGATGAACAAGAAGCATGGAATGGAAAAAAATAAGGAAGAAAAAGCAGAGAGGAAAGGAAAGGCCGGTCATTGACGTTGGATTCCGGCACGAACTACCACAGCGACCGACTCGAGGAAAGAAGGTGGACAAAAAAGATCTTCTTTGCCCTCAGAAAAACAGAATTACGGAAGGTTTCCTTCATTATTTTAAAGAAGATGAAATCATTGAGAAAAGAAGTCGAATACCCTATTTTGATTATTAGTTAGAAACATGTCCCATAAAAATGAAATTTACTGCCACTCATTCGATAGTGCCTCTATGTAGAAAAAGCGAGAGTTATAGAATAAAAAAAACCATGGAATAGCAGACCTGATCAAAATAATAATTTGATTTGATCTCTTGGTCATCCAGAAGTTGATTTTTTCAATTCTGCCAAGATTTGGTAGAACTTCTCATGTTATTTCACAGGAAAGAAAGAAAATATGAAAAATTTGGAGTTTTGGGAATAATTCATGTCATCATTGCAATTGTAATTCTATGAATACTGGTATGAGAACTCCACATACTACTTTTTGGTAAGAACAGATGTAGATACACTAACATACTTCAACTCAGCAACAAAAGCAATTGCTGTTCCTTCAAGAGATAAATTTAGGATAATAAAATGATGCGAGGTAACAGCTGACCCCTCCACACGAGTCGACATAATATGTTGAAGGCTTACTTACTGCAATGAAAGCAGCATTAAGGAGTAGACAGGGCAGGGTTAGCTCTATACATCAGCTTCCCTGGGAGCTTAGCAGCCCGCTATTTTCTTTTTATTTGGTAACGGCTGGTGTCCAACCCCTAACCTCGCATCGCCATTGCGTTGCCATCGCCTCGCATCGCGTTCCTATTGAGGCAGTTTTCGGGGTAGCATGCAGATGTACCTATACGGCTAAAGCTTTCGCGAAGAATGAAATAATGCATTTAGAATTATATATATTGTATATCTGAAAAAAAATGCAATTATCAAACTCTTTTCCGCTATTTCAGCCGAACATGTCAATGGATCTAGCGATAAAATTATTTAAAAAAATAACGAAAAAGTAATTTAAAAAATAATAAAATCAAAAATAATTTACATGGAACTAACGAACTTTTTTATTTTCAGAATTTATCTGCCATTATAATTAAAAAGTTAGTCCGTTAAAGAACTTAAATTTAGCATTTTATCAAGTTTTTTCGCACGATTTCACAGTCAAATATTCATGAGAAACAGTATAGTAAGATACGGATTTTCAAATTTCATTTAGAGAAAAATACATGATAAAAAGCCTATACTTCGTAGGCCTCGGCTAATAAGGCATGATGAGAGGAGAAAATTTTTCACTATTCCTGAAAACGTCATGCGTGCCATTTCAAGTAAAAACAGCATGAAAATCCTATCTTTTGTAGCCCTCAGCCAATGAAGAATAATGAGAGGGGCAAATTTTGATATTTTCATGGATACGACGTACCACGTATATTACCAAAGAGAATCCTGAAGTCGGCCTATAAATATATTATTAACCACCACGCATTTAAATAGGTTTACAAAAGTTGCCACTCGTGTCGCTGACGGAGAAATTGATCCGAGTTGCACGGGGAAATAAGGTATAGTTTGCGGTTTTAACCAAAAATTATGTAAATGATGATAAGATCTATTAAATTCACTTCTTTTCAATGCTATTACTCGCAATTACAAACATAATGATAGAAAATATTTGATAAAATTGGATCGCATTTCACTCATCACCGCGCCGCGGGCATTTTTGAAAACCGATTAAAATGCGACCGGAATGGCAACAGAAATCAGCCTTCTATGGGATGGAATTGGGCCTCCTCTATGCAGTCTCCCTGCCTGCTCCTATGGGAATATTTCTATTTCTAAGCTATAAATCGCTTGATTCATTAATACGGAGAGGTTGTACGAGTTAATGTTTTTGAATATGCTTTCTTAAGTCCACATATACTGGATAAATTCTCTTAGATAGGGAATAAAACCACGGAACTTAGGTTTTCGTGCCGCCGCGCAGACCACTATGCGATAGACGTCCATTGAATCCCTTGGCAATATTACAGAGGTTCGTTGCTTTGAGCGTTAGCTCCATGTAGTAAATCTATGATGTCAATGCTACTGAATCTGTGATTCCAAAAAATCACTCACAATCAGCCCTTCCAAAGTCCTCAATCCAGCAGAATTTTATCCAAAGGCAATTCATGAGAGGTGCACCGCCGTTCTTGCGATAGGACAAAAATATTCCTCCTCTTCCTGTCGTACATTTGGGAAAAATAAGATAAATAATATAGCAATATAAAAATATAGTGTTTTAAAATCACTTTTTATATAAAAGAAGAAAATAACGGTCTACGGTGCTTAAAATGATTGTAAATTTAAAATATATTTGATGAGGAAGTTACTATAACTTTTAGAACATTTCAGATATAAAAAAGCCGAAATTGTGGTGCACCTGTATGATTATACTCACTTTTTCTAAGATACAGAAATATATCTATTGCCCAGAAAGTATTAATCAGTAATTAATATTTTATATTGTAATTTGAGACTCATTAGTTTTTTAGATCAGAAAACGGCTACGCCTGAAACAACGACTTCTCGAGAGCCTAGATCCGGGCCCTATGGTAATGGAATAGGGAGATATCCTATTATTTTTTTATTGTCTAAATCGAAAGATTATTACTCCTGGAGTGCGAATTTCACGCTCTTAGATTTACGAATGACGATATCTATTTTTCGCAATTAAACGAAAAGTGAAAATTTTCAAGCGCGCGAAAACGCGACGGCTAAGTAGGAATGATGGGAATAGTCCGTGTGACGTATTTCTGGTTCCAGCTGTCGGCGTGTGAGGTGACCTTGGGGCAAGGCTAGAGCGCTGATACGACGCAGGCTGCTAGCAGGTAGCTGAGTACCCTGCTGTAATCGCATGGGCGCCAGTCTGGCCTTTTTCAAATGAGGTTAAAATTGACCGTTGCCATTCGTCTAAACTGGGATTTATAAAACCAAATAATTTGTATATTATGAATACACTAATGGTGGGTAAGGAATCGCAATCAATGCCTTTTGTTTTCTTTGATGAAGGAAACTACCCTATTGGGCCTCCTCTATGCACTCCCCTTGCGATGTACACTCCGTTTCCCGGATCAACCTTTACAAGACCGCGGCTGATTGCGAGGTCTGTTTGATGTTCATTGGAATGGACCGCCACCTCATTATCCGCGAGGAAAAGTCATTCAGCGTGGGCGTGTAAAGGCGAGGGGTTAAGAGCGCCCGTGTTGAGTCAGTGAGACGGCGATCATGGTAGCGGAAGATGGCCGACGGACGCAGGTAACGGTCGGCCGAAGGTCGCTCCAAGCAAAAGCATTCCGGAAACGAGAGCACGTGGGCGGCGAGCGGGCGTTCGACCTTGGAATATCGAACGGGTCGATTCCCCTTCGCGAGGATATCGCGACCGCATCCGATTCAAATCCGCATGGATAGAGTTGCTTCAGTTACAAACCGTAGGAAAATTTTAGCTTCTTAAGTAAGTTTATTTGAGTAAACAATAGATGAGAGGAGATACTGCATGAGTTCCAGCCAAACATGGCGCCATGTAATAGTAACTAACGTGGTATTTTTTATTTTACAGCATTTATCAGCAAATATAATTTTAATAAAACCGTTCATCTTGCCAACCTACTTTGTCCTGATGTGCTGACATAGATGTCTTAACTCGCTATATCATTACGCTATCCCTCACTTTCTCCTTACCTTCTGTCACTTTGCTGTATTTTTTCCATTTCAACTATTTTACCTGATTATTTCTGGACCTATTTAAGCCTACTAGTTTAAATAGACAAGATATCTCAAGGAAAAATTCAGTTTCATCAAAATTTGTCAAGAGTTTCACAATGGATTTTAATTAAACTGTTCATCTAGCCAATCTACCTTGTTTGTTGTCTTGAAATTGATGTCTTAACTCAGCGTACTATTATACAGTTCCTCACTTTCTCTTTTCTTTACTATCTTTTCATCTCTAAATTCAATTTGAGAACTTCTTCCTTCAATTTGAAATTGTTTTGTAGCAAACGTTTGATCATTCAATTGTTGATTGCAACATAGAGACGACAGAAGTTATGTGCGAAGACGAAAATTACACGTAGAGCAAGTAAAATTTTCAGAGCAATTCATAAAGGATTGGTAAACCGCGGGTTTCTGTTGAATATAAACTACTGAAAAAATATATTGGTACTTTACGCTTTACAAATAGTAATACTTTATTGCACCTACTGTGATTGCAGCTTTAGCATAGGGCCAATTTCAAAACTCCATATTCAATTTTTATTTCTGAATATTACTCGAGATACTCTTCAAATAGTGGTAAAAGTGTAAGAATATTAAATTGTCATCCAATTATGAGCTGCTCTGAAAATATCAGTACTCTAGTTAATCAGGAAGTAGTCGAAATTTGATTTGCAAGGCTTTTCCCGGAAGGACAAACAAGAAAGCGAGTATAATAAAAGGTGGTAAAAAGAAGCACGGTCCGCGAGACTTGTTTTACATGGAGCGATGGATTTGCGGTAGAAGCTCACACCATCGCCACAAAAGTTAACGTGTTATTTTTTTTACTACAATTTATACATTAATGAATATGTATTCTACTGTCAGACCAGCATCGCCGTAAGAAATTTTGTGAAAATTGTGACTTTCTAATACAATTTGAAGAAAGCATAAAAACTTCAGTCCCCGATGTACGAATACTGGAGCATATTTTGATGGTTTCATTAAAATGAAATACAGAAAACTTCTTTCAAAAAACCTCCTTAACAGCGAATCGCTCCATGTGAAAATGAATAACCAATTCAATGACTTTCTACAGAAGTTTACTTCACGGACCGGCTAACATTTTGGCACCTAGTGCGATGTCAAGGTCTTTTAAATGAAAATAAATTTTAGTGGAGAAAAATAGCTTTTAATTTTGACATGGATATAACCAATGCCCACAAAGTTAAACCTGATACGCTTATTATTATTATTAATCTCCACGTACTTGAGGGGAATTTCTAGCTTCCGAGCATCAAATCAAATAAATCAACTTAGACTCATCAAATTACTTAATATCTCATCATTTTTATTATTTTAAAAGAGTCAATTTTGCCTTCTCTTATGAATAACCTAAATTAAGGAGCATTTTTTTATTATAGTCACCAGTTATTGAGTCGAGACAATCCTTGTATACCCAAAAGGCTAGATATTCTTTCAGTGAATCACCAGCCCAAGATGGTTATTTTATTTAAACTTAAGTTTTTATACGAATTTCTTTTTTAGGGATGGCAATGCACTCATGTACGAACAGATCAGTCGTTCAAACATTTCACGCTGGCGTTTGTTGTCTCAGCATATCCACGCAAGAATGGTCACAGCACCAATTAGTTGGAGTCAATACGCTACGCATTGAGGTACCACGATCGCGGCCTTCGAGAAAGCACGCAGCGGCGTCGAGAGACTATTCATTGAGCGAACGGCTTCAGTCTACGAAGCTCACGCCGGGACCTTCTCGTTCCAGCCGAAGGCGGAGGAGGATTTTTCAAATCCCCCCTCTCTCCCACCCTGACCTATACTTCCGTGGGTCAAGCGCCATAAATATCGAAACTCATTGTTTCCCCGAAGCGATCGGTTTTGTTTCGTGCGAGGAGATTTCCACGGATTAGCGAGCATTTTCTGGTCTAGCATCGGCTAGGGAGACGGCGAAAATTTATGCCTCGATCCGCTCATGACATGTTTATAGAGGCTAGCTCGTTAACTCCATTCGAGTTCTCCATTGTCCCGGGAAGTTCTAGCGACGGAGTTATTCGCAATTTCCGCGAGGTTTATAAATTTTCGCCTTCGGACAAGTTCTCTAAATTCCTACGTGGATAAGAGTTTCGAAGCAGCTAGGGCGGAAATAGGCGAAGGGGTCGGTTCCATAATACTGTCGGCTGAACGGATAATAAGGCTGGACATCATGTCTCACCTCAGAGTTGAGACTCGTCCACGTGTAAAGCAAGTAATTGCAAGCTGATCGCTTACAGATAACCATTGGAAATTTATTTCCTTCAAAATAGCAATTTCAAAGGATGAATGTATATCATGCTTTACCTTCAAAAAATTTCCGATCAGTAGTTTAAAATTCTGAGGCAACGAAATACTTATTGATAACAAAGTCAGTGTATCAGAGAGAATGATTAAAAACTGAAATTATATTAACCCGCTAAATAATGTGAAATCTACTTCACATAATTAGTACATTTGCAGAAAATTTTGAAACAATATTTTATTTACAGCGGAGCCTTTTAATTTTCCATCGTTACTTTCAAAAAGGGATGCATAAAAATACGACCAAACAAACGTTATTCCACAAGACTTTGTACCTATGAAAATAGAAGCCTAAAAATCCAAGGAATTTTAACCAGGAAATATTTCTTCAGTGGATGAGTTTTCAAACTCAAGCCCTCTTTTTCTGATCCAAGCAGTTCATTTATTAAGATATGACCTGATATCCAGAATTAAAGTTATTGGAGCCTAGTGAATTATTTAATGACTTCTAAGGAGAAATATTCCAATATTGCATTGCTTATATACTTCATAGACAGTTAATGTGCCATTGCCTAGAGGCACTGTCAGTTTTTTGAGCTGTAATATCGACAACACGATGATCCATAGATAATTGACCTGGGTATAACGCAGAATCTCAGGATATAAATTAATACAGACTCCAGGTAAAAGGGGTACTGCTATCTATTGAACTCCATGGCTTAACAAAGGATGGGGGTATTTCTTTTATCCCTCTTGATAGAGGCCTGTGTGGAATGTGGTAAATGCACCTGGATAGAGCACTTTAACACCTTGGAAGTAAAGAGATCAAAGGATAGAGGTCAAAGCGAGAACAATAGAAGTCCAAGTAACGGTTAGCGGGAGCTCGGTCAGTTACAGAAGGGCGTACACATTTCGAACCCTTTGAGGAAACCATTGGAGGGAAGTCTTCTATGCGAAAGAGGGATAAGAAATAAATAACATGCAAAAAATAGGAATGGGCGCGTCATTTGGAACAGTACTAACCTATTCTCGCAGGAACACTTATTACCACATAAAATTCAGCTACTATTATTATTTACTATTATAAGACGGAAACCATTTTGAGCCTAAAAAAATTGCATTAATAAATCCAGGAGTGACTCAGACAATGTTATAAAAATTATAAAAAAGAAGATTAATTTTATAGGAACGTTAACCGAAAAAATGAAACGTATGTAATGAACGATTAAGCCATCCAATAAACGCATACAGTATGACACTGTACTGAGGAAAAATTCACCTTCGATTTATAATTTATTATTAACTATAACCATGCCGCAAGTGCAAGGAACTATAGCGAAAAAAGTGCAGCCTAATTTGAAATTTGATGGATAAAAATTTGAAAAGGGCCATGAATTCATGAAATCACACCGTATTGAAAACAATGAATGTGATTTCAAAGGAGACACTAAGTTATGATATACAGCAATCATATTCCCAGAGGTGTCCTACAAGAGTTCGTTCAGGTGATTACTTGTCAACACCCTCGTTAAAGTCTCCACACAACTCGACGAAAAGAGGTCCCACAACTCATCGCCGGAAGACGGCAGAGCTCATTTTTCACACTTAAACATTCTTGTTATGGTAGAGAGCATTAAATATGCCCTTAAAAATAATTAATTGTTAGTCAATTTAAATACTGGAAAATGATCGGAATAAAAAAACCTATTCCTCAAAACATTGGCAAAATACAAGGCCGGCCTCAAAGTCGACGACAGTAAAGGTCATTGGATGATAATATTAAAAACTTTAAATATAAATGAGAAACATATCAGCACCTAGCAGGATTCTCTATATACTAAAATAGTGGGGTACTTATTTTCTACTTGAAAATCAAGCAGTGCCACGAGTTGGAATCTTTTCATACATCTTAAAAATTTCTAAGTATGAACAATAAGACCATCCAATAAACTCATACTACCATACTGAAAAAAAATTCATTTCTCTTTTCAACCTCGATTACTAATGCTCTGTGCTCTATCATGGTGGAGAAAAATTGTATCATAAAACTTTAACCGTTGATATTTGATGCCATTAGCAACCAAAATTTGTAATCTTGTTTAGGTCGGAAACGCACTATTATTAAACGACACTTCTAAGTCATTTCTTGATGACAAATGCTACATAAGTACCTTGGTAGATTACGCATCTGATAATTCATTTTTCCAAAAAAATATGGAGATATGAAGAATATCTTAAGAGCAAAAGAAAGAGAAAGAGAAACACCATGGTCAAGCTGAGAATAGCTGATTATACTGCAGATAAAGAACCATGAAATATTTTTATTTCTCAGACTCACAGAGACGCCGTTAGCAGTGAATGATTCAATACTAAGCGCTATTCCTTTTGCCACTACAGGTGAGGTCGTGGAGATCCTGGAGTCAGCTGATTACACGCATTTGAGCCAAGCGATTCGATTGGCCACGAGTTTGTCCTGTTGCTAGATGCTCCGGATAACTCATAAGTCATAACTTCAAATTCTTTTCCTACCGGAGATCGCGATGTATCCAAGGCAACAGAGCAAACTCGCGGCCAATCGGAAGGCTTGGATTAAACTTTCTTTAGTTAAAAAATGGTGCGTTTTCGACCTAAATATAATGATGATTTTTATTCCTAGTGGTGTCAGCTATATAAGTTTGAAATTTCGTGACACAATTTTTCTGCATCCTGTATATTTGTAGTTTTAAATTTTTATTAATCGATCCAGAGTAACTTTCTTTCCACTTACCGTCCATCTTGCTCTCGAGACTGATGGGTGAGTCTGCACTCATGGAGTCTCCGTCGGAAGAAAGGCTGTAAGAGTGCTCCGTCTTAATGGGCATGTTTCCCAGCACAGCGTCAGTCATCAGCCGATCCCTGAAGACCACTGGCGGGGTTCGAACTTCGTCCTGCAGGAGGGCAGCCGCCGCCGCGCACCATTCCACCTCTGGCTCTGTTCCGGATCTGAAGACTTCATGGATTGCCTGAAGGGGACAAGGACGAAGGAATGATAAAAGTGGTCGTGGCACTCAAAAATAGAAAATAACAATCCAAAAGCATTTTATCACAAAATAACTGCGATTGCCTCAAGAGAAGTGCAGCATTATGATGAAAATGGGCCAGTCATACGGAGGTGGGGAATAACAATCCAAAAGAATGCTATCAAAACCAATGCCTCAAAAATAAATGATCTAAATCGAGGTAACGATATCATTACGTATGGAAATTTTTGCACAAAATTAGGTAGGAATAAAAATGCATGTAAACCCACTAAATTTTTAAAAATCTGAGAAAGAAATTATACTGCTAATTTTCAGGGTGAACACTTGAAGTATTTCGACTTTTCAGACATTCATAGACGCCATTAGATGTGAATATTAAGTTCGATTCCATTTGCCACTCCTAGGGAGGATGTGCATACCTCCTGGAGTCAGCGGATGAAGCGCATAACTTTCTGTGGGTTAAAAAAATGAAAAGAAGTTTAAAAATTATATAATATTCAGCGCACGAAACCAAGTATTATATTTGCTTAAATTATCGCAGATTTTGTCCGAGTAGGATCGCATCACTGTAGTGAAATTTTCTTAAAGCAAGAGTGGAACGACTGGAAAAATTAAAAGCACAATTCATCACTCTCCATGACGAAGCAGTTTATTTCATCCAGTAGCGACTAGTGCCCAAGTTTTTCCTCGCAATTCCCTCGGAAAAACATGAGCTGAAGTCAAAACAACTCAGCAATTCCCCAGAGGGAGTGTGTCCTTTTGACCTTAGGAAAACGCCCTGCACAGACAAACGTCGTGGGCACCTATGGTTTTCCTCTCTTTCAGTCAATCACCTCACACTATTATTTTCAAGAGCGCTCAACGTAGCTTCGCAGTATCCGAAAACCGAAACAAAATATAAACACCCAATTACAATATTGCTCTGGAAAATGGAAAAAAGTTGACGCAAGAAATCTAGCTTTACTAATGATAAATTGATTTTATTAAAATCTTGCAATTACTTTTTATCATTGAGCATAATCTAATGTACCTGCATGAAATATCAAAAAAATAAGTATCATAAAAATAAAAGCTAAGGTAATGAGATTCATCACGTGATCTTGGGCTTTGCCATTAATATCTTAGTCTCAAGTTGGAAGCCGAGAATCAGTGCAGTAAATACTTAATTACTCTAAGCACACACTTGGTACCTGGATAAGAAGGTTCCAACGACAAACGAAGAAAATATTTCCATGAAGATTAAAATGGAATAACACAAAATATGCTCCAATTGCATCAATGAACATGTTTCCTATGGTCAGACCGGCATCATATCAAGTTTCGTGAAAACTATGACTATCAAATACAATTTGCAAAACGTATGACGTAGAGAGCTTTTAATCTTTGATATATAAGTAATGGTTCATATTTTTAAATTTTCATGAAAATTAGGCTCACAAAGTTTCTTTCAAAGACCACCTACACATCGAATCACTCGAGGTAATAATGCATAACCAATTCAGTAACTTTCCAAAGTAGGTTATTTCCCAAGCGCGTACAAATATAATAGTTGAAAGATGCTAGTTGAAGCACAGGCTGGTTGAATGAATATCAGTCCGATAAGTCGCTAGCTGAGCGAGAAATGCCAAGGGGACAACACAGAGGAAGCGGCGAGCACATACCAATGAAAGAGACAGGAGACATCAACGCTTGAGGGACAAAGCCGTAATGCTCTTTACCAAGAATCGAGTTGTTTACTCAGCGAATGGCTTTGCCAACAGGACGAGACGCACTCGTAGCTTTAGGGGTAATGCTCGAAGGTACCAATGCAGATATTTTAAACATCCAATCAGACGAGCGCATAATAAAATGAGCGATCTGAATTTAACGATTTTGCCTCAAAATAGAATAGAGAATATGTCTGAAAGAAGTTTAATGACCTTAATACAGGAGTAATTATTAATTTTCTATTTATTTTACGGATTTTTTTTAAGTATGAGAAAGATTTTTTAAGGTATGCAAATTAGATTTTCTCTTGCACGGTAAAGGACTATAATAATTGTTAAGCGTCATTTTGTTAGAGCATTTCCTTTTTATAAGTAAACGGCTGAGGTCCTAACATCCCCCGCCACATGCTTATAGAGGCGGTTTGCGGGGTAGTATATAAATGTAGATGAAGTGGAATTATAATCTATATGCGGTTGAGCGACGCATTAAAAAATTATATGATTGACGTTGCTTTGGAAATATGGGATATCCGAGAAAAAAGATGGGAAAACATGCAATGCTGGAAAATGAAAGCATTATAAAGAAATAAGGGAAATAAGGTCGAAGAATTGAGTTGAAAGCTGAGAAATCACTGCCATAGGATTGACAAAAATCAATGAGCTAGATTGAGTCAATGAGGGATTAAAAAATCTCAGCATGAATGGAAGTGTAAACGAACACCCAACTGGATGGAGAATCGGCAGACGGACTGGAGCACAAATCAGTAATACTTTCTCGAACCAAAACGGTGCAATTTTCCGCAAAAAAATACTCAAAGGTCAATTTTTGCCTTCGTACAAGGATATAAATGCGGCGTAGATACCTCTATCCTAGGCAAGGTAAAGCAGAATTGAGGGCACCACGCAAATAAGAACTGAAGCGTACATAATTGTACAGAGTCGGATAGCATTTTGATGAAATTGCAAAAAGATAAAAAATTGAAAAATGCTGAAAGCAACAGTAATAAAAAGACGCAGTTTCTAAAGGCATCTGCCGATATTTTTCCTTCACTACCGCATTCATGATATTATATAGCACTTTTACTACCACAAATGGGATCTAAGAAATAGATTGTACGTACGCGTGCAATACAATAGGGCGGAGTATAGACCACGTACCGACCAGGATAGCCAATAGGAGAAAGGAATGGAGAGCAGCGTCAAGCGAATCATAGGATTGTTGACTAATGATGATGGTGACGATGTTTTCATTCCCCCGAATAGAATGCCAATGGGTTAGGATGAAAATTTGGTTTAAGGCTATATAAATTGACATAGTAAACAGAAATAAAACGCAAATTCATTATATTCGCATATAATACATGTCACAAAAAGGTTTATAATTCTTTAATAATTGGAAAATTTCACGCAAAGTCAAATTGTGCAATCGAATAAGGATAACACACCCTAAATTATGGAGAAAAAACATTTCATTAAGGAGCTCTCCTTGAACCGAATCTTCCATTTTCTATTTCGAACGTTCCATTTCCCCAAAAACACTATAGGCGCGAAAGAAAAAAGACGCTAATCACTTGATTGATAAAATACCCGAGGCATCATCAGAAAGCTGTCGCCTACTTTCTGGGTCATTTTTAAACGTTTTTAAATAGTCTTTTCGCCTTATCTCTCGTAAAAAGATAACGATGAAATTATGCGAATAGCGCATTAATTCTTAGAATGCATCCAGAGCGATTGGATTATTGTCGTTTCGTTGGCAATGCTTTCTTGTTCGTATTTTTAATTTCTATCATTAAATTGATAGCTGATTATTTTAAAATTTCGGCAAGATTTTTCATAAAATAATACAACTCTTTCCAAATCCATAGTTGAGTCTAGAAGGCCAATTTGGCCGCAGAAAATTTAGGACACATTATATATAATATATGATAGCTGAATAAGAGTACGTACTGCGGTGAGGTGGCACTTAAAATAAATTAAGAGGTTTCTTTCCGAGGCAGGGTTGGGATGAAAAGAACTTGCGCCGTACTTGTGAGAATAGACGAGAAATAATAAATGCTAATTTAATACTGTAACTCTCGTATTACGTGTAAGTATATATTTTTATGCTTCGATAGCGTTGGTGAAAGAATCGGATGCAATATATCAGAATTACATAAAAAAAACATACTTTATATGTATTTATTTAATCTGCGTCTTGGAGTGTTGGTCTTGATAAATTTTAAATGCAATTTCTTGCCAGCATTCAGGTATATTTATACACCTTAATCATGACATTTTTCGATGTTTAAACACTCAGTAATTAAATATAGAGGTAAAGAAAGAAAATAACATAATATAAATAGACATATTTATATGAGTGGGTTGGAAGCCAAGGGGTAATAGTGATTTCTTTTTTCTATACACAGTTAGGTACAGAAATTAGGCATGGAAAACAAACGAGATCAATTAGATGATTAGTAGTGCATTTGATTTTCCACTCGAAATCAGCACAGAACAGAAACTCACTTAATGAAAATGAAAAAGCAGGAGCAATTTCCACAATTTTAAAATTTATTGTGGAAATTGCTCCTCTTTTTCATTTTCATTATATCACGTTTCCACTCCATCTCGCCTGAAACCTCAGACTAGAGACTCACTTGTTTCCCTTGGCAACCAAGTTTTTGTGCATTTATTCTTACAATTACCTTTACCTAACTCTGTTGAGAAAAAAATCACATGTACCCACCCCTAGGCTTCCAACCCACTCATATAAAATATGTCTATTTATAATACGTTATTTTCTTTCTTTACCTCTATATTAAATTATTGAGTGTTTACACATGGAAAAATGTCGTGATGAAGGTGTATAAATATACCTGAATGCTGGCAAGAAATTGCCTTTAAAATTATCAACACCAACACTCCAAGACGCTGATTAAATAAAAATATATAAAGTATGTTTTTGTATTATGTAATTCTGATACATTGCATATATGATATAAAAATAATAGAATTATAATAGCGTGCATTCTGATCACATTATGATCATAAAGCTAAATTCATCGTTCCATTAAAGGATTTTGACGAATGTTTTTTTACAGTAATCTTCGCCCTACATGCATTCAAATCATTCCACCACGAGAGCGATCCCACAGTGTTCAAAACCAAGCCCACCGTAGGCGGGGCACGAGAGCAATTTAAAAGGATTTAGTCCGGCAATTATACAGCCGACTACCCACCTCACCTATCTCGTCGATCTTTTAATAAAACGCGAAAGGAAAACAAGACGAAAAAAATCACAGTTCGAACGAGTTTCAGTGGGAGGAGCCGAAAGGTGAAAGTTTTTCTGGACTTCCGGATGTAATCCATCCACCCCGCTTGAGCCGATACGAGCAAAAATCTTGTTATTATTATTTGACTCCGTAACCTTTGAAAGGTCAGAAAGTGGGAAACCGTGATGTCCCGCGGGGCTTACTAGAAACGCACTCGAACATTTTTGCACGTGCGTCCCTCTCGATCTCGTTTCTGGAGGACAACCAGGTTTCTTAAACACGAGCGTAGTGGAGAAAGAGATAAACAGAATTTGGAGAGACAGGAATGAGCAATATTTCCATGGACGGCAAAAGAAACTAAACGAAACTCAAAACCAGTAAAATTTCAATAGTTTCGTTTGCAGGATATCCATAGGCCTGAATTTAGTGTGAATCAATTACCTTTGTTTTAAAGTTTATTTCGTTACGATCGATCAAGTAGTTACCGATATGCACGACTTCAAATTCAGGTACCTCGACTTTTTGCAAGGCATAAAAATTTCGTCTGTCTAAGAATTTCAGGCCTAAGATTTTACATTTTGTATGAATAAAACAAAAACTTTGCTTGTTACAACTTGACCATGTGGTTGAAAAAAATGTTTTTTACAACTTGATCATGATTACGACGGTTAACGTCATATTTTGGCCAGATGACGTTTCTACCACGTACACAAACCCAGAATAAGAAGGTAGCCGTCGCAACAGTGGTCGTTTTTTAACAAACATTCTGTGGAAAAACAAAATTTAAATTTCATTCATATAAAACGTTAAGCAAATACCAAAAAGTATCGCCGGAAACTGCCAACTAAGATTTTACAATTCTGATTTATTTTTATGACTACATCTGATGGAAGCAGTGGTAAATTAATATTATTAAATGCAAATTATTGGCCGAGATATGGATTTGTAGACTTTTATTCTGGCACATGATTTTATGGATGAAATTCAGATGCAATTTTATGGCTTAAATTTTAGACATACTATTTTCTAGACAAAAATTTCAAGATACGTCTTCATGGATTGATTTTTTGAGATACTACTTAGCGGCTAGTAGCAGACGATATGATGTAAGCATTGGTCATAAGCATAGTAAGAGTGTATGCACGCGGAAGATAGAAAAAGGTACTCGCGAGGAAGCAGTAGGAGGAAGGAATGTCGCCCGACGACAATATTTCGTAACGGTAAACGTATGAATCGCGGAATGGCGGCTTTGGCGGTTGGCGCGTTTCGATTGCCGCGGGGTGCAATGCCTTCGCTCCTAACGATTTGCATAAGTGCGCACGACGGAATATCGCGGCGTTTAGTCAATTCAATTTCTGCAGCGAGACCTTCGCCGGTATGATCCAAAAGAAAAAGCGACCTTTATGAGGCAGCAACGAGATTGCATATGATTCCATTCGGATGCTTGCAAAAAAACAATTAACTTTAAGCCCAATTTCAAAGGGAATATAAATTTAAAGAACACATTAGTATATCATACTAAAAAAAATTAACAAAAAATATTTGCCGCAAAACAAATAACCTAATCGGCAAAAAAGAATTGCGGAACATGGCTAATATTTTTGCAAAATCAGTTTTTCCTAATTTCCATTGAAGTTTAACTCAGATTACTTACAGTAGAAGTAGCGCAAGGAACGAGAATTGATTTCTCTCTCAATGAGATAACACCATAAAACGAATAAATTGTCACATTACGAAAACCTAAATTCCCGTGACGCGTACTCCAAAGATTGTCGCTTAAAATATGAGTTTCTAATCCGCTTTCGTTTTAATTATTCAACCTAAAAATGCGCTTACTCTAAATTCCGATCTGGCAATTCTTTCTTAACTACATGAAAAGCGTATACTACTCTGAATACATGTTAATAATATGAAAATTAGTACTTCCCTATGAGTGTGGAGATGTATATTTTATCTAATTCTCTGAGTCGCGGAAATGAAAGAATTTAGACTGGACAAAAATTAATGGGAGGTAGGGGAGATTGAAACCCTCTAATGGCTATGGCCCTGTCGGATACTTTGGGGGCTACTTATAAATACTATCAAAATTTCACCATTTTTTCTTTTATCCGTAAGAAATTTACTGAAAAAAACCGGAGATACGACAGGATTAACGTGTCATTCATAGGACATAAAAATACAAATAAAGTTGCAGGTACGATTTATCGGATTAACCTATCTTAATTTCCCATCGTTACGGTCGAAAAACATGATATTAATGAAATGGAGATAGTATTCAATTCCAAGATTGAGTTTAGATAAAACATAATCCCGTGACAGAACGGCAAACAGGTTTAATTTTTCGCAGACATTCATGAATATTATTTTGCGACGACTGCCCGCGGTTTCCTTAGAACTCAATGCAGAACTAATTACAACACTCCCCATCGCCGCGGCTCTGAAGCTAACTGTAACTTTTATGACCTCACGCTATGATGCGCGTGGGATTTTGAACACAACACGCAATGTTGCAGTCGTAAGACACGGAAGAAATTGAGCGTGTAGAGAGATGGGAGGAAAAGCACGTGGTTATGAAAGAGGAATGTGACAATAAGATATTAATGCCATCCTGCCGACGAACGAAGCGAATTTCATTCTTATGGAAATTCCAAAATAAGTTCTACCAACCTTTCGCCTTCGACGGTTGTTCGAAGTACTTGGTTTACAAAAAACACATTTTTGGAGATTGGTTGCGTAGAAGCCTAAATGGTTGAGCGTCCCCGGTTCAAAACCCGGGCACCGTAAAATATTCCTACGGATACCCCAAAAGCTTTACGGACATCTCCAAACATAGTATTACCCTAATTATCAAAATAATAAAAAAATATAAAAAATCGTCATTGCAGAAAAAAAATAAAACCTAAGATCATACATATCCTGTCTTTAATTACTTAAGTTTCCGAATTGGTACCAGTGAAACGTATTCAAAGTGACACTATGATAAAGATTACATACAGGCAACCACCTTCTGAGGATGAAATTTAGCCAAATGTAATAACTTAAAATTAGTTACATCAAGCCATTAAATGCCACAGAAAAATTATTAAGTGCCCCTGATTTTTCCGATTGCAAAAAGGGAGGAAACACTACAAAAAGCAACAGCCACTTGTCCTTTGTCTTTAACATTATGATGATCACTATCGGCAATTAAAGTAGATTTGCAAGGAACAGTTAATGCATTGCCCCCGCCTGCCTCGTTTACCATATCGCCTTTCTTAATTCCGCATAGAACTAAGGCCTTTTATTCTTCAATTTATCACTTTGACCCCATACCCCGCTCCCCTGACCCCTATCACGGAGTTTTAGGCATAAATATTTTAAATTAAATTGATACCTTTGGGATTGGAGCTCATAACATTTGGAGTATGCTTCTCAACGGAAGTTAGCCAAGGACAATGACAGCTGCGGAGAAATCTAGGGTAGAGGCCTTCGAAATATGATGTTACAGATGAAAAGTGGATGAAATAGATCAACCGAATAAGCAATGAGGTTGTCGTATGAAGAGCAGGAGAGAAGCGAGGTCTCATGAAAATCTTGACATTAGGTGTGAAAATATTGGGTGATAGGAGAATTGAGTGGAGAGCTGCGTCGAACTAAACTTAGGATTGTTCACCGGAGATGATGATACTAATAGAGACTTGGTATGGTAAATGGTAGAATTTGAACTCTAAAAAAATAGAAGGGTTCATTTCGATGCAAACCCGGGTAGATGGCAGCAGATGCGCGGGCGAAATCGGTCAATCGAAATATTATTATTATTTAAGTATTCTACCGATTAAGGTAGGTTTCCATGGAGTACAGAAGAAGTAATCTAGAAGACTCCCCTTCCATCATGCACGTCCCTCTTCAATTCCCAATAAGACCTACTCCCTTTCAATCTCTAAAGGCCTGGCTACACGACACATCAACACGTACAGGTTAATGCCTAAATGTATGAACGCGAGAATGAACGCCAAAATGCACCGTGTAACCACCCAACTTGTGTGAATAGTGTGCACAGAAAATAGAACCTGTTCTAATTTGGTTCATGGATTCGTACATGTTCCGTTCCGGTCCACCAAAATCATTCACGCAAACGTACATTAACTTGTACGTGTTAATGTACCGTGTAACCAGGCCTTAAAATCCTATTTTCTTCATTCCCCTCCCCAGTTTACCTAACACTCTACTCTAACACCGTTTTCAACATCCCCTCCCCGCTAAGTACTGGCTCCATCCAAACCTTCTTTCTCCTCCGTATCTCATCTAAAAGTTGCCTCTCCTCACCCACCATGTCCTGCACTTCGTCGTTTCTCCTCCTCTCAGTCCATTTCACTTTCTTCATTCTTCTCCATACCCACATCAAATGCCTCCAATCTTCTCTCGTCCTTCGTCCTTAGTTTCCACGTTTCCGCACCGTAAAACGCTAAACTCCAGATCAAACTCTTCCATAACCTTTTCTTTAAATTCTTGTAAAGGGATCCTCTCAGAAGCTCCTTCCTGATCATGAACGCCTCCTTTGCTAATGCGATTTGCTGCAGTGTAAAAAAAAGTAAGGCGACGTGAGTTCCGAATTTGGGTAACGGGTCTGCGGCCGGATCACGAGGGAAAATTTCGCGGAAATGTAATGGGGTGACTGAAGGTGGACTACCCCTCTGCATTACCTTTCCTATGGGGTCAAGAGAAAGGGAGCCGTAAAAAGAGAGCAATGTGTAACGCTGGAAAAATGTCGAGGGGCGTGTTACACCCACGACTCGAAGTAAGCACCGCTACACGATCAAATTATTTCCACAGAAATGGAATGCCAACTGTTCGAATCTCGTCAGCGACGAAAATAAAGCGGTGGATGAAGTAGAGTCTGGTGGTTTCCACGTGAATAATAACCAGGAGGAACGTCTTTCGGGTTTCTCACCGGGTCAAAGGCTCCGTTTCCTTCGAAGTTTCGATCGCCAAATCCTTGACCGTCAAGCAAGGTGGACGAATCGTACCCTTGACGCGGTAAGAAACTTGAAAAACTTTCCTCAAAGTAAAATTACACCAAAAATTTTTCTAGTTGAAAGTTTCATATTAATAAATGCTTACAATTAGTAGCCTAGTAAGAAGACAACACGCACAAAGAATTCGGAGAAATATGCGAGCACAAAAGGATGGAGAACAATTGAATATCTCACCATTGTGTCCAGATAAATTTCTGTTCATATCGTCAACTTAGAATCTACCTAAAATAAAAAAAAAACTAGCAAGATCGCAACATAAAGTGACTGAATATTTTTTAGCTGTAATGAAAAACATTCAGCCCACATAAAAACAAATTTTTCATTGAAAAATAAAAATGTGGCATTAAGTGGTTAGCCATTACCTACACGATATAGACGATGGCATTTGTATACTTATCTTAATTAATTGTATATAATTCCTGCTTTTAAATACGATGACAAAAGATCTAGCTATCAATCATTTACGCTAGGTTGAGAAAAATTTCCCCACCAGAAAATAATTTTCCCGATTGTCTCGAGAAACAGGATAATAGAACACGAGACCCCGTTTGCGGCTTCTTGAAGACTTTCTGTTCGAAACTTCAATCGCATCATGTGTACCCATCCGACAAATATCCACCTATTTTGACTTTATATGGACTAATTACCTCATTACCAATTATTGTTATAATTACCCATCTGAATATCATTTGGCCCGGATTAGCGTTCGTGAAGTTGCCAGTACAATTTATTAGGAGATCATAAATAACATACGACAAATAAAACACCGTTCTTCAGCCCGCTTGAAAAGGAGACTTCAACGCAGGACTCACCAGATGGGAGAGATGAAATATTAAAAGCTGCGATTAAGTTTTGTCGTACGCAACTCAAAGACCCTTAGAATTTTGAAACTCATACGTAGCTTTTTTAGTACGTGAAAAAAGTGGGAGAAAAAGAAAACTAATTCAATTTTTTGAAAAGCAATACTAATTAAGTATTGAGACTGAGCATTTAGTCGTTACGAAACAATCTGAAAAGCGATTTGAGACGCTTTGAAAATAAAGATAAGTAATAAAAATTAAAGCAAAATAACCAAAATTATCAGGAATAAGAAATGAGGAATTAATATATTACACTAATTAATGACGTACAAAGCGTTTTGAAAGACAATTTTCTCTAAATTTCCGATACAATTAGGCATAAAAAAGGGATTCCCAAACCAAAAAATAGACTCGCATGAGACACCACTAAATCAAATTCAAATTACGAAATAATACACACAAGAATATGCCCTTAGTAAGGACCGCAACACGTAATAAGTAACTAATGGACGAGATATCGCGTAGTTCAATGCGTGGAAACTCTAATGGCCAGTTTTATAATGTCTGATTAACGCTAAAAATAATACAATACAGCCTTTAACTTTTCTGGAAGTGATTGAAAGGTCAGGTAAGCTTCTGTATAAGGTATTAATTTTAGTGAATTAGAACTTTTAGCCACCACTAGGTATCTTATCTGTCAGGCTGTATCATCTTATGGTTAGGGCTATACATATATTATTACAAAACCGGCTCTAAGAAGGTCAAATTCGTAGGCCCAAGTTCACGGAAAGCCAATGCTGACTAAGAATGATATCACCGTGGAAAGATTGGCCGTGAACGACTGCTAAGCGGTACAATGAAATGAGAATCCACTCGTCAAACATTTACCGAGCACATTAGAGCATTACCTCCACCCTCCTAAACGCACCGCTCAGTGGTGGGTAAATGCGATTCCACCGTCTTCTACCCCTCAGCACCATCTATTTCCGTGAAGTTTGTGGTACCGCCCTTGATAGCAGATCATGTTCCAGTATGCAAATAATTAATTGATGTGCCCGAACGACGACAGTTCACGGTGGGTGGGCGAGCATTAGCTCGTGAATGAAGACAAATTGAGGTCAGCTTCCGGGGTCCGCTCATCTATTGAAGCCACCAAAATTTCCTAAGAATATTTTATTGGATACCTTCTTCTCCATTGCACTGGAGTTGGTATGGTTGCGGCAGGTTATACGGGATTCATGTATTTGTTTCCCCAGCGAACCCATTGCCTGAATGATTATCATCCGAGGTTTATTTTTGTGCAACTGTTAGCTGTATTATTTTAAATATGCATTTATAATAAAATGGCCATAACTATACAATTGTGTAATTACCTTAGAGTCTATTTGAATTAAATTGGTTATTTGAAATAGATAGTTGGCACGGCAACAAGTGATAGGAGTTGCCTTTCCAACTAAAGGTTGTGAGAATCAGAGGGGCAGTTAAAGAGGGATTTAGAACTATGTTCTATTGAACCAGCCCATCCACACGACAAAGCCTAAGCCTAAACAGATGAACAAAATTATGGGGATCTTTCCACCGCTTTTTACTTTAACATTTGTTAAACCTGGAGCCCTCTCAACTTCTGCGGCCTGGGTGGCGGCGGGATTAAGTCCTCGCCTGCCAAACGAGTTCCCACCCGGGTAGGTTGTCCCAGTCCAGGGCATGGTTGTTCACTCATGGGTAAATGTTATTTTGCTGAAAACCCCGATGTAAAATGCCAATTTGAGCTGTTTTCGGAGGTATGGGAATCAAGGTCGGCAAGGTGGGGAGGCAAAAGGGCCTGACAGATAAGCAGTCTTCTTATATTTGAGATTTTAAATAACATAAAATTACTATGCGAAATATTCTTTTTATTTTAATATTGAAGATGTTAACATGGATGTAAGTATACTGGGACTAGCCACTGTGATAACTTTACAGGAGTCACCCTTAATGCACAAATTGTGCGAAAAATCCTCAGAGGAAAAAATCATTTGACTTGACCAGGATTCAAACCCGGATCCCTCTACCGGCAAGGGAAAGTAAACCCTTGGCCTACCTTTGATCCACCTATAAAACTATATAAATTAACGATACGTTACATGAAATCAATCATCCTATTCTCTCCTGCTCCAGTAAAGTAAACGCAGTCCTGGAACAGAGGCCTCAACCGGGGGGAAAAATTGCTCAAGGGTGCACCAAAAGCTACGATCGGATTGAGGGGAGAGTATAGGAGGTAAATCTGCGACGCAAAATTCGGCGGAAGGGGGAGGGGAAGAGGGGGGGGGGTAGAAGGAGGAGACGGCGCGGGGGCCGATGGGATAGAAGAGGTGAATGCCTCCGAGCTCTAAGGAGGGTGAGGAGGAAGGGCTGTATGACTTCGTCATAGGGCATTGCCACTCACTCTCTCTCTCCACCCAAACATCTCTCCCCATGCCAACCAATCCACGAAGAAAACAACGGCGCAGCGAGTGTCCGCAACTCACACCTCTTTCGTCGATGAAATTCGCGCGTTGCGTCACTCCATCCACACTGCCGATTATGAGATACTAGCCGAAAGGCACGTCGGATTCCGACGGGGGAAGGGAAAAAAGCATGCAATGCTATAATGATCCTTTCTTTACAGAATAAATTCGGGTTGATTGAGCTTCTATCTCCTAAAACACTTTTTTTTACGCTGAATCCTCCACGCAAAGAAATTCTTGAGCATGCTCGTGAGAGTACGAGGTCGGCAAAGCACAAAACATTCCATCAATTTAAGGAAAATTTATATTTGCATTCAATTGTCGGGTTAATTACATAAGCTCGAGTCTATTTTCGCAAACCTAAAGATTAGATTACGAAGTAAAAAGCAAGATGAGGAAATCTGCAAAAACGTATAGATAAATGGGTTATTCTATATGGTAATTCATTAAAAATTTAAAAATCATGGAAATAATACTCGTACACAAAAATCGAGCGACAAAAAGTTAACGCATTCCTTCATTCATCTGATTTTGAAAATTGAACTCTAGTGCCTATATTACAGGTTATTTAAAATGACAAATAAAAGAACTTATCGAATACTACGCTTTTTTAATCAAAATAATAACTGAATCCATTGGAATATCATTCGGAATTTTCATACCCGTTGATTACCCTTGTGTAATGAGCTATTTATCCAGAAAATAACATTTATATCAGATAAAAACTGTATATTTCAATGATTGATGGCAGAAATATACACCATCATTGACCGTGTCTGCGACAAAAAGAAGATGATCTCTGGGTAAATTCTTCTCCCAATTCTCATTCCAGCGGAGCAATTAAATAAGTTTTCCAGTGGGTGAGCTCTACCCTAACCAACTTTCAGGTTGAAGCATATGAGTAAGTAAAGGCTCCACCACAACCTCTACATTATAAATAAATACAGTTCACAGGCATTGTTTTCCACAGATTATATTTACGATTAAATAAACTGAAATTAGCTGACGCCACAAATCAATGAGGAGGTCATTACCTTTTTACTGAAACTTTTGGCTTGTTGGCAAGAAAGAATTGAGATTTTATATCTGGTTGCTCTTAATTCTCAACTACACTCTTATATCGATATAAACGGATTGAGAGGATAACATTTTCATTTTCAAGAGTGGACAAGGAAAAACACGAGAGACTATCTCACGACACTGTAGCGACTTAAGGTCACAAAAGTGCTCCTTCGGCGACAACATTGTTGGGATTGGTCTCGGTCGTGAGGGATAATGTCCCCTTGCCATCTAAATACGGCAGGCGACGGATATTCTGACGTCTGGGCACTCACCGCCGGCGATATTTATGCAAATTCGATGTCCGGAGAAATTGCGAATTGCTGTTTGCACGAGAGAAAACTCGACGGGGGTCTCGGATGTGGGTACCGGGGTTCAAAAAAGGCTGAAGAGTAAGGATATAAAACATAATGCTGGCGTTTCTTTTTCACCCCTTTCCATTTCTTTCCGCTGCAAAAGATCGCCTCACAGCAGGGTGGTCCTTAGCCAGCAAAAAAAAAAACATTCAGGCGTCTAGAATGGAAAAATATATGAACAGCGTCACAATGGAGAGGGAAGGAAGGTTAAGAGCCATAAGTTCGAGGAGGCATTTTCCAAAGAAAGCAGGGAAAATATTTGCGGTGCGATCTCACACTATACGGGCATACATTTTCTCAGGAAAAATAATTGAAAGAAAACCCAGGGACAACTAAGATTTAAATATCGCACTTTCATCCCATTGATAAGATCGCTCATACATTTATAATCAACCGTCGAAGTACTTACTAGTTAGAACTATATGCAACAGTAAACTGGGAGCTAGGAGCAGGGATGACAAGTAAAACGAAACGAAAATGTTTCGTTTCGACCCGGAGGGAAACGAAAATACGAGGCCTGGGTTTAGTTTCGTTCCCGCATGAAAGTAAAATCACCAAGGAGTTTAGTTTCGACGCGGGACGAAACTATATTCCCAGGAACGAAACTAAATTGATCGAAACTCCGCTGCTCATATTTCGAACGCAGAAGTTGAGTTGAGAGGGATAAGGGAGAATAGTTTCGACCCATAGCGTTTGACATACTTATTGAGAGGTTAAAACATCGAGCTTAAAAATCGAATGGTCAGTTTATGTCCACCGCTATCATGTTAGTGGTAAAAATATGAGTGCCCCATACATCTAATAGCGGTATGCCGAACCTGTACTTCATTCAACCATACTTCGTACTCGGTGTGTGGGTGGAAACAAAACTGTTCGAAACTGCACGTGGTCCTTCCGGTACGGATTATCTGCGTTTCGTCTCGTCCCAGAGTTTAAGTTTAGTTTCGACCCGAAGTAGTTTCGATTCCGATTTCGTTTCGACCCTGAGTTTAGCTCCCAGGGTTTAAATCCATTTCGTTTCTTTCACTTTTGATCTATAAAAATAGTACTCAATATCCTTCTAAGAGAGCTTATTACAAATAAAAACTGCGGACTAGGCAGTTGCGTATCTTTACGGGGTCACCGGCAAGTTCATATTGAGTGCGAAAGTACAAATCCTCTCTTACTCATCTAAATTTGGTATCGAAAGTTACCAGGTCTAACTATAATGCATGCAATAACACGACTGCAAATTTGATGTCTATTGCTTGAGCCATTACATACAGTTGCTATTATCCAAAGGGAATATAAAAAAAGCTTGCAGTGAGTGCCGGCATAGTTTTAAGTAACGTCACTAAACAGGAAGAAATCGACCGTTCGTTTCGGTGCAAGATTCGACACCTACTACGACACGACACGACACTTACTAGTAATAGCAGTTACTGAATGAGTAAGAATCATAAAAATAAAGAAGATAAAATTTTAATATATGGAGTTAGTATGTCTCACATACTGTTTGTCATTGTTTCCCAAGGTTACGCCAAAACACTCCATTTGGGATCCTACTCGCTTGAAACCGTGCTGGAAATCTCCCTTGCCTCAGCGGACCCTGTGCTGGACCCAATGGACCGGTTGGACCGATCCAATGATTTACAATTAAAACCTGCTTGTGTGGAGCGCCGATCCTTCTCTCGACGCTAGATCGTTTTTCGGCCAAACAAACGACTTCTCCCTTTCAGCCAACGCGTGCGTGCTTTGCAATGACTTCGCCTCGTGCGTGGTGTCAGCGACCTCTTCTGCCAATCGGACGCTGCGTGCCAAACCCCAAAACAAACGGGCAAAAGATGATCGCATCGCTGAGAACGGACAGAAATTTTCAAGCATACAGACGCACAAACAAAAAACTATCTCGATAATAGGCATTTCTTCCGCGTAGGTAAGTGCTTCACACGGCAGTTGCGTCAGAATAGAACATTAAAAACTAACACAAATTGAGTTTTCTTTTCTTTCTCTCGGCCTCAGTATTTAACATTACATTAGTGTCTTGGAGTATAGGTCTTGAAAAATTTAAAACGCAATTTTTACCAACGTTTTGGTTCATTTGTACCCCTTCATCAGGTATTGGGAAATCAACAATAAATTTATGGCTAATGCTTCGTAACTTTGGAATTATTCCATTATCAACGCTTCCATGCAAACACTTTTTTGCAGTTTTTTTCAACAACTCTGCAATTTTTTCTATGCTACTATTAGCAAGAAGGTTTTCATGGAAAATATAAAGTTCTATAACGTTTTTCATATATGTTTATGTACAAGCAACCTATACTCCACGAAAAGTCTAAAAATATAATAGGAGGCCAAGCAAAAGATCTCATTTAAATAAATATTAAGGATATTTCTTGGGAAAAGATTTGATACCAACCCGAGTTTCGACTTATTTCATCTTCAGGTGAATTTTTCGCAATCCATGTTATCTTATATCTTGCAAAGAAATTATCATATTATTTTAAACACTACCATTACCACGGAAACACTCAATCACATTTCCTCCGACATCATTCGGTTAGTTATGCTGGAGTTTAAGCAGGAATCTTTGGGCAAGAAATTCCATAGGGACCTTTCGTGCGCAATCACTTTTTACCAGAAGACGCCTACTTTAGTGACGTCCAAACTGAGTTAAGCAGGAATCGACGCGGAGGAAAACCCGAGAAGGAGTTATCTCTATTGAACTTCTCAGCGAAAACCTTATTTGCAAATACATAGTTCGTGGTTGTAGTAGTACTACTTCTGCAAAGATTTGCGGCATATACGCTCCAATTTCTCTCATCCGAACAATTGGAAAATATTTCCGCGGAGGAGATTCATTTATTCGATGCAGTCCAAAAACAGCGCAAGGCCAATTACAAAGGACGCATAATAACAGTGAAACAAATTTTAAAAATGATAAAAAACGTAGACAATAATAAACAAAATAATGCTCAAGCTTATTAACAAATTTCACACAAAGAATGGTAGTATTCATAGTGTTGTGCGAGGAGTAGGTGAAAAATTAAGATGGAGATGGTGCAATATAAATGTACATGAAAAAAAGGATCAACATTGGGAACATATTTTATATAGGAGTTAATAGAAGAAGCCTGAATAGAAAAAAGTTAAGAAAGAGAAATCCGGGGCGAATCAAAACGTAAAATCCTAGAAAGTTAAAAGCAAGTACGTCTAAAGCGCATGCTTAGGCTCAGTGAATGCCAATTTTATCCGCTCATAGATTAAGATGAAACAGATAAAATAAAGTCATCCTAACATATAAATCTCTATATCAAAACAGTTTTTTTTTATTCTGTAAGGCGACACTATCGAGCAGTTTAATGATCAGCACCGTGCTATAAGAATCTAGCTCACGAATAAGGCCACCCCAGCTCCCAAAACAATGGAGATAACCGAACGATGGCGCCCGCAGGCCTTAAAACTGGTGCTAATCCCACACATTCTTTATCGCCAAAGCGCATCTGCTCGTGCATGCTAATGAGGAGTTTCACACCTCGCCGGCATGAGATCAGGCATTTTAATGCGCGGACAGTGACACGAAGTGTGTATAGAATAATTCCAACCACCAAAGTTGCCACAGCACATACCAACATGAAAAAAAATCCGATCTTTTACCAAACTCGGATTTCTAGTGTTCCTGCTTAAATATTTCTCATACAAACGTGTCCGAGTGAGAAAACGCATGCCATCGGTTAACAAATGTAAGTGGAAGGTCGCAAGAGCCAAAAAAGAAAATATCCAGCCCTTAACTACGCTTTGTAGTCGAATGATTTCAATAATTTTAAATCAGAATTTTCAATCTTTTTAAAATTATCGTGCTACAATCATTTTACAGCCGTTAATTATGGCGAAAGAAATTGCACACCTTCAAACTGCTTGCTTTCCCCAACTGGGCCTGCAATTTTTTAAAAATCAAAGTAGAAGTTATCTGCAATCGAACGTTCATTCATTTGAACACTGGCGTAAGAAGAAATATTCTTTGCGTGGGGATGGGATGACCTCATGTTGTGATCCCCCCTCTAGGAAACCCTGCAGGGGGGTCCGGGAACAAAAATGACATGCCTGGAAATATATTTTTTTCACCATTTTGGTAATAAAAATTTAACCTTAAGCAAGATGCAGTTAATATATGACAAAGCTAGACAATCGTTTTAAATAATGTTTTATATCTCTGAGGCTTTGTGGGGGATCTAACCCCACAACCCCTATAGTTACGCCACTGCATTTGAACATGCGTTCATGACACAGCTTCACACGGTGACTTCGAAGTGCACGTTCCAAGGTGCACTATGCCGAGTAATTGGGAGTCCAATGTGAAACTGGATTTATTGGGCCTTCATGAAAAGGTGAATAATATTGTATTTTCCAATTCTGAATGCAAGATACGCGTAAATGCTGAAAAGCCCCCCTTAAAAGAGACGCTACCCTCACTCGCAACGTCAGGTTTTTTCCGTAGCTAAATACTAGATCAATAATTATTTTATTAGCTCTAAAATTTTTCAGAGCATTCAGAGGAACCGTATTCATCATCTGCCCGCATCTTATACTTGAAAAAATAACCCCAGTATAATATAAATTAAAAATTGTGCGAATTTGATTTGAAGGCAAAATATGACACGAGATTACTTTACATATAACCTGAAAATTTCAATATGGTAACATGTATAATTTAAAATAATCTCACGCTGCATATATTTTTAAGAGTATTACCGACGAAGAAAATCAGAAAAATGATCCACCCGCAGTGATAATTATTGATCTACTAATTTGGTATTGATAGGATCTGTTTTATTTTTAAAGAACCTGAGATTTGTTTAAGATTAGAAACCTTTTTCATGTAGGCATCAGCCTCCAGAAATGACCGCTTCCTTCAGTAAAAAGCACAATCAAGATTTGAGCATGAAAATATTTTGGGAGATGTTATAAAATCCATAATGTACTAAAAAGAAATGGTAGTCTTGGATGATTATATAAAATTCTTAAAGCACTTAAAATTAATTGAATAAACACTGTATATAAGAGCAACTAGGCTGGAGGAGGGGAGGGCCACATCTAACCAAGCAAAAATAAAAAATAAAACAGGCGAAGCCAAGTCATACGTGATAAACGAGTAATAATTCACGAAGAAAACAACATAATATAAATCGTGCGGGAGTGAGGCGTCATCTTAATTCTTAGCCATCCTCCCTCTTTCCCTTCCTTCTTCGTCATCTTCCATTCCTCACGCAATCGCATTCGTAGCAGAGGCAGAAGAGGAGGAAGAAGCCAAAAGGCAATGTCCTCTCGGGCGCCCGACCTTGATCTTGGAAGCGATCCTTTTCGACCACACCCCAGCCTCCTAAACTCAAGACCCCACTCCCTCCTACCACTACCTTTACCTGCCGAAATAAAAAAAAATATTGTAAAAAATAAAACCTTCCCCTCCTCCACGCGTAAGTCCTCTTTCTCCACCTGGCCGAGCCCATTCCTTCTCTCTTCTCTTGTTTTGATTTCCCTGCTTCGGAATTCCGCGCTGTGAGCATGCCACTCATTGCGTCACAAGCGGTCGTCACCCGCGAACAAATCGCGGCACTCGGCAGTGCAGACATTTGTTATAAAACAAAAGAATTAGGATAACGCGTCAACCCCGCTGGACCGTTCTTACTTCGGGACTCAATGGTTCCAAAACTTGTAGGTTGCATATAATTATCAGATTACCTAAATAGAAATGATCCTTGTCTATTCATCATTTAGTACTTTCCCGGCGAATAGAATGAATAAAATTCTCTCGGACTTAAGCGTTGGTCAGTAAAATTAAGGAAGCCGACGTTACGGATTCCGTCTCGCTACTCATTCTCAGTCTGACATCGCGTCGTTATTATAAGGATCAAGGGTTGAGAGTAGCAAAATAAAAAGAAGTTACTGTCTCCTATAAGAAATTAATATGCAATTCCACATTATAAAATAATTTGATCCTTTCAATCGAAAAATGATTATTTACTATCCTGAATGACTTTGGAGATGAATATATTTAACGTGCTTGGTTGCAAAGCGATTGCATTAGAATGATGTAGAGGTTGGCGAGAGAGTTTTTAGCAATAGCCAGTAGAATAGCACAGACGAAGAGGGCTTTTACAAAAAGTAGAATATACTTACAGATGACAATACAAGTACAGAAGTAAAGAAACAACTCATCAGATGCTATACATGGAGCACGTTTACACATGGGAGCGAGGCTTGCACGTTGAGACTGGCGGAGAAGTCAAGAGTGGAAGTATTCAAAATGTGGAGCGACCGAGGAATGATAAAAATATAATGGATTGGTAGAGTAACCAGCGAGGAAGTGCTAAGAAGAGTGGGATATAAGAAAAGTCTCCTAAAAACCTTAAGGAGAAGACGGAGCAACTTAAGTTGGCCACATTATGAGGCATGATGGACTGATGAAAACAATCGTCGATGGACATGTGAAAAGGAAGAAGAGCAAGGGACGGCCGCGAATGAGTTACATAGGTTAGGTTTTTAAATATGTAAAAGAGAAGAAACATGTCAATATGAAAAGGATAGCAGATAGGAGAGCGAAATGGAGAGTTGCGTCAAACCTGTCTTAGGATCTAGCGTCACAGAGCTAGCCAACCGTGTTGTACTTGACCAAATTTCCTCGTCATTACAGACAAAGAACATTATTTTACAAAAGGTCATATAAGGAAATAGATTGTTTAATAAAATACATGGAGCCGCGATAAAGGAACTGGTATCTTAATTTGTAGTATTTGATAGTTTGATAAACTAAATTTATTGTAACAATGGGACTTAGCAACCATATACAAATCAAATGATATTCAGCAGCCCTGAAGATGAGACCCGAGTCGGAGCTCGAAACATTGGCTAAAATGGATAATTTAACCTGGTGGGAATCCCGAGAAGAGTTACCCATATTATTCGCCGGGAAAACATCAAATCATATTTCACAATCTTGGGATTGTTGACTTAGGATGAGTAGCAATCAAGAAAAAAAATGCGATCAGCCTGAAAATTGAAATAAAAAAAATGATCTGCTATGAGAAAAACTGTTAATTTAAATGAAAAATATCGCGAAATCAGAGGGAGGAGGGTTAAACTGAGATTGATGGAGATGGGCAGAGAAAGGGGGAGAAGAGAGTCTGTGGCAAGCACGGGGACTTGCATCCATCCATCCAAACGGACCGGTCGTTTGTCTCATTTGCATACCGCCAGACTGCGTTCCAATCCGTCACTCCCGCCACCCACCCACCCACCATCGCCCCCGCAATACCACACGAAAGTCACCACGAATCAGTGGCGAAGCGTGAGGCTCAAGTGTCGTCATCGCGAGCGCTCGAAGAAAGGCAAATATTCGTCTCGAAAAATTGCACTAGAAACCTCGTTCCATTGCATTTAAATTATCCATTTGAGTACATAAATGAAAATAATAATGATGACAATAATTTTTTCCTTCTTATCTTGACCTCGTTTAATACATGTTATAATATTTCCTGGAGTTTAGGTCAATAAATAATATAATGACAACATAATATCAATAAATACGTACAAAGTTAAGGTATGTCAAAATTATTTTTTCTTACATAGCACTGATGATGGTTTTAAATAAACAAAAACGTTGGCAATAACTTGTTTGCATTACATACGTTTACCTAAACTCCAGGAAATATTATAACAAATAATAAAAATGATACATAATAAATATGAACAGAAAAGAGTTACCTTGCTGAAAACCAGTGCTCGTTACAATATAACAACTCAGTGAAAACTGAAGAAAATTTTAGGGGGAAAAAAAATAAAAAAATAAAATAATAATAATAATAATAATAATTTAATAGAATTTAGTTCATTTTTCATGCAACTATTGCTTAGGTAATCGGACCCGGCACGCCTATAGTTACCGTCAAAATATGCTTTACTTCTGTCGGCGCAGGCGCAGAGATATAGTGCGCACAGATTTTAATGACGACATAATTGGTGGTGAGAAGGTATTAATATGTTCCGCAAAAAAATTAACTGCACTATAATTACTCCTGCAGATTTTGAAGTGTTCTATGCTAATTTTCACGTTCAAACTTCTCTAAAATATGTTCATCAAATTTAAAAAGTAGCGTTAACTTTAAGAAAAGTGCCGCATCGAATCATGAAGTCGAATTTTACTATAGGAAAGCATAATGAAAAAATACACAAAGAAATCAAGCTATCAAGCAATTTTAAATTTCAAAACTCAACCACACGTTTTTCAATGGGCTCGCAGTCGTCATCAGGTACCTGTTGTACCTGAGGCAGTTGTAAAACGCGTTGAAGAGTTTGATAATAAAATAAATTAATAAATATAAAAGTTTAAAATAAGTAGACAATGCGATATATGTGTGTATATTTTTTGTATCAAATTATAAATTTCAGCCGATAAAAAGTCAATATGACAACAGACTGATATACATAAGGAAATTTCAGGACAATTGACATACTTTGAACTTTAGAACGAAATTATACAACTTTATATTTTCGACAGAGAATCTACCACAAAGCGATTGAGATTTCGGAAAACACTATTTTTTCCAAAGAAATTGGAATTAAAAAAATGTTATGCATCAAATACGTATGGAACACATAATGAAATTATAAACCTAACACTATAGTTTCATGACAAACATACTTGAATAGGTATCATAAAACTATCTCTTTAGTATCATCTAGAGTTAAATGATCCTATCAGCAGTGAGAATCTAGTGATTATTAGCGCAGCTGCATGAATCACATGAACCAAAAAGTAGGATAATAAAATAGTTCTAGTATAACTTGATCCACAGAAAATCTTACTCATACTTATTATTACATAAGCATACATATTTACGAAATATACAATTTATGATGCAGACAACCTAATCATAATTGCTTCTCAAAAGATATATGTTCCTACGGAGAAAAAATACCCTACCCATGCAATTCGTATTAGTAAAGCAATAATCAATCGATTTGATCAGGCTGCATGTATTTGTAACACATATCATAAATTTAGTGTAGATATTTACGGCATATGCATCGCGTATGCCCATCTTCTTCAGGTCTTCATCGACTTTAAGAATCCAGCTGCAATACCGGCGAAACTAATGTCAACGAAGATTAGCACGCGGTGCTTATCCGGTAAAGGTCTACGCTGAATCTTCACCACACGCGAAAGCCTACTCAAGGATTGTATATCATTAATATCTTGCGCAAAAATAACGAAGAAAATGACGAAATAACGACTGAAATTAACGAATGTTGATAAAGAAGAGCGATGCCGTAATTGCTCTTGCCAGACAACTGGCGTTCTGGGGTATTCCCATCTCCACCCACACCACGCAGGGCGAAATTTACTTCTCCCCCGCTGTCTCTTCCGCAGCAATTTATCAATCGGGTGCGCATTGCGCCATTCATTCCACCTCGCACACTGATTCGCCTGAAAGTCTCTGAACGAGGGCTCTGATCATAAAAATAAAACTCAAATGCAAAAAAATACTAAGCAATGCTCCTTTTTTCGTAGGAAAAGCCTTAGTTTCAATATGGGGATAATCTTATAATTTGACTCCATTGATAAAAATTTCTAGGGTCCTTGATAACACAATAAATCTCTTTAAATACACAAGAATAAGTATTCAAATGATGGACGCCATAACGATGGCTACGTTCTAACAACACGTATTTCAAAATTTGGCTGATTTGAGACCGGTATCTAAAACAAAGTGTAATGGCATTTAAAAAATAAAATTCAAGCAAAAAAAAACTCTTTGTTTGCAAATGAATGCTTCTTTTTCAGTTTTATGAATTTTTGGTGTTTAATCTCAGCGTAAAATTAAAAATATAAATTGTCTCTTTTGCTCTCCTGAAAAGTTGTTACTTTTGAGATACGTGTTGTTAGAACTTAGCCATCGATAAGCAACTTAACAAGCGGAATTCAAAAGTAACTCCAAGGCGACAAAGTAGTAAAAAATCAATACAATAATAAAGAAGATATCAAATACAAAAGTCACAGAAGGTAAGGCTCCTGGAAATTCTTAATCAATGAGCCAAATTTATGAAATCTTTATTGTGGCCCTGCAAAATACTGATAGCGCAGCGTAAAGGCCTGTTTACACGGTACATTAGCCCGTGCGAGTTAATGTATAAAAGTAGGAACGTGAGAATGAACACGAAAATGTACCGTATAGCCACCCAACTTGGGAGAATGCATGAACGGAAGATAGAACCTGTTCTAATTTGGTTCATGCATTCGTACATGTTTCGTTCCGGTCCACAGAAAACATTCACCCAAACAGACATTAACCCGTACGTGTTAATGTATCGTGTAGACAGGCCTTAAAAATTATATAAAAATGAGGAAGTGCTATTACCGGAAAGGATAAAGGATGCACTATTTTTCGAATGTTTCCCAGGATTATCAGCTGCAGAACTTTGTTCTGCTCGCCGCAAAGTGTTGTAGGACATGAGAAGCCTTTGGAGTGATGCTTTCTCTCCGCACGTGTGCCAAGAGCAGCCTTATTTACATCCGTAGCACCTCAGTTCGCACCTCCGCCATTAAAATGAGCGAAACGACAAGGACACGGGAGGGAAAGGAATATTCAAAGGCGTAGTAATCCCTTTAAAAGACTCCAAGAGGGTCGCATAACTTAGAGAGTATGGAGACAGAAATACAGAAAAAAACGTGAGGAGAGGAAGGAAAAATGATGACGCATGTCGATGGAAAGGAAAAAAAGCCACGGCGAGGAAAAATGAATCATGTCACGTGACCTTCGATTACGTATACGTAATAGATACATACATACACACCCATATGCGACCGTATCCTTCGTGGCCAATACCTCGTGTAAATATCAGCACAACGTAAAGGTACCAGCCTTCCACATGGTTTCTATTTACTTGCAAATACTTATGTAATAAAAGCATTTGTTTTCATTTTTTAGGCAAAGTCAGAGGCGTAGACACGGGGGCAGGGTTTTCGGGTTACAACCCTTCCTTGAACATTTAAAGCTTGTACTTCATCCAATTCATATACTTTATTTCAATAAATACTCGTAGAAAATTAGTATTTGTGAGTTCTAAAAATCACGTTTTCAACCTCAACAATCTCAAAAATTTCCCAAATCCCAAAAAGTAGTGGTGTAAGTAGAAGTTAATTAATCAAGAAAACCTTGTTGCGAACAAGCCATAGCACTCGACATTCACTGCACTGAGTAAAAAAGAGCATCTCCATATCCTTACTCACAACTCTCAGATCTCATCCCATTTCATTCGCCGAATATGAAGGCAAAAAGCTTTGATTGGATAATTGCGTACGTACCTACATCTCTTGGCTGACTTGCAATGCGGAACCTAATTGAGTACGCATCTCGAAGAAAAAAAAGGTAGGTTGGCATTTAAGAGTTTCGCGAAGGAGGAGAGAATTCGATCAGCCGGTGACCTATATAGTTACTCACTGGAGTATTTTCCTGGCAGTCATTACGTTCAGTGGCGCCCGTACGTGGGGCGAAAAAAATTACACGTGGAAAGAGTGCGAAAATATCTTCGAACTCTATAGGAGCGCATCGCGAAAGATACTTTTCTGACGGTGAAATTAAATTCATGTTGATCGCTACCGCCATCGGCATTTACGAAATCCATAGTGTCTTCTGATAATTATTTTGATTTCTGTTTTCGTTTTTACCATTAGGAATCATATTATTTGACGCGCCGCAGGCACGTTAAAAGCTATCGCCGTAAACCATATTCACCACAACCAGCCAATTAACAATACAATAATTATTTTCTGTGATGCTGAGTAGTGTGTTGTTTATGTCAGCAGAAACCTAAAAATTAAAAGTTAGAACATGAATTAGAAATTTTTTTATGACAATTAAATATTTCATTTTTTTACTTTTATTATTTATTTTTATTATTTTGTTCTTTTTTATTGCAAGAAGTCATTTTTATATTTAAAAAAATATATTTTCTATTTCTTACTTTGCACGTAATAATTTTACAATTCAAATTCACAATTATTGTAACTTAAGTACTGGAAGAAGGAAACAGGATATCGCTGTCAATATATTTAGAATAACAATTTTCAATTACGGGGATGGCAAACTTAATGCTCTGACAAAGCACATTGGATAAAAAGTAATGCAAAGTATATTATGGGGTATGACTATTTTCTGGGTCACATTTGTTCTGTCATAGAGACGGATTTAATCGTTATCGTTTTCTCTATCATTCTTTTTTATTCATTCATCTGAGATTAAATTGAGTTGAAGAATGGTTGCTACCAGTTACACTTGATGGTGTAACTGGTAGCAAACGTAAATGGTAAACGGGAGATCGGGGTTTGAATCCTAAGTGAAGCCAAACGATTTAATCTGAGCGAATTTCATACTTGGCGTACATGCATTTATCGTTTTCGTATCCTGGAAAAATTTCAGATTTTTTAGTTTCTGCCCCCACATTTCGTGTAGTGGTACCCCTAATTGAACTCCATACATTTCAATGGAGCCATTCGATTAAAAAAATGCGTTTTAATGTACATCAAAATCAAGATGGGTTATTATCGAGGATGCCATAAGAGCTTATTCCTTCACAAGCGCGTAGGTTGATCACAGAACTCAGATGAAGAGTTGGGTGGGATTGGATAAGGAAAAGGATTCAGGGATACAGGCTACGAATCCCTTTTTCGCGTGGGAGAGATACCTTTCGAGGTTTTATTTTTTCGCAATTTGGAGGAAACGAACGCCGAGCAATTGCTCATCTGCTCACTGCGACCAACTCACCCCCTCCGAGCGCGTGGGAGTTTTAAAAGGCCATAGGAGGGTGGTTGGTGGGAGTAGGGGCGTTTCAGCTCCCCCTGTGAGACGCTGACGGCGGCGGCAACTTGGTTGAGGTAGAATTCGTTTCCACTGCGGTCGGTCTGTTCGCGGGAAATCCCTGGGTGGGCGTCAAAGCGAAAAAGTTTCTATGGGAGGCTCTTCCCACCAACGCAATGCGCCCGCTGGAAACTGAAGTAGATCTGTAGCACTGCTCATCTCGCCAAGCTGTGACGCACACGCAATGATATAGAGATACCGACAGATGGGACCATACCATCCACACCTCTGGTAATACCAAAATGATAATACCTTTTCCAATAAAATGAGTTTCTATACTTCTTTTCTTGACTTTAAATGGTCTTTTTTTTTTGACCGTAGGCCTCGTTAAAAAATGATATTTGATATAATTATGATAAAATTAACTTTTTTAACGCAATGAAATGCAATAAAAATGAAATTTTGCCAAAATAAATATTCTTAACTCATGTTAATGAATCCGAATTGATCCTATCCGTCCAAATATTCTCAGCTCTATTTTCATTTCTCGCCATTGACCCACAGTATATATTTTCTAAAGCCTTTTTTTGTTCAGTTTTTCACAATGTACTTTCAGGCTCTACCCTTTAATGTAAACTGATAAATATTATTTTAATCTTCAAGCTGTTACATTTCACAAACGTCTTGGCGACAAGACTTTCTTTTTAACTTTTTAACGCAATGAAATGCAATAAAAATGAAATTTTGCCAAAACTTGGGAAAATTCATTTTCCTTCGTCACGATTTGAAATTAAATCGGAGATTACTTTATGATAGAAACCAAATAAATATTCTTATGTTTAACGTTATAAAAATAACTATTATTCAATGAATTTCAAAATTTTGCATCTAATCGATAGTCTGGTATTTGCTTTCCTTTCGATGGTCTAGGTACCGTGAATTGCGATGAGATCAAATATCAAAAAGGTATTAAATGCGTTTTTTTTGGAGGGTATGTCCTGCGTTGAGAAAATTAAAATGCAATTTTTGCCAAAGTTTCGAAAAATTAATTTTCCTTCGTCAAGGCTTGAAATGAAAATGGATATAATCTGAGGTATGAACAAAATACGAGGCTATAACAATGTTTTACAATAATTTAGAGTATAATCAGAACACCATGCAGTGGTAAATTAACAAAAAGGAAACTAGAACTTTGGCACACATATTTTTTGCGATGTTTGTTTATGGTTACTAAGCTAGTACAGCGTTTGAATCCTATGTGTTTGTACAGTGTGTGAATAACCTATACTATATGATTATTAATCAAAATGAAGCTAAGCAATAAGCAATTGGCAACCTTATCCTCATTAGGTAATATATACACGCAACACGCGTGTATTTTAGCCTGGAGTGATCCCTACCCTCACTTATTCAAACTATCCCTTTGGTTTAATGATAGGAGCACACCCTTTTTCGTCTGTTAATGATTCCTTTGTTCAAGCGCACGTGAAAACGTATTTCAGCGATGTTTTAAACTATTTTTTTAAAATTTGTAATCGAAAAATGGCATTTTCTTCTCGAATTAATAATATGCAATAAAAATGGCATAAAATTATACTTTACGCACAGCTTTAAGAATAGTGGCTATTGAAACTGGAGAAATACTATGGCCTTTCTTGCGAAAACTAACGTTACAAATATCATCGCGATCGCAGCTTTTTTTTTAACTCGTTAGCATCCCCCCATATTTCTTTTCCGTGCACACCCGCCCCACTCCACCCACCCCTTACCCCAGCCGCCCCTCATTGTCATTCATGGCGACTCGTCCGACCTTTATCGCGAGGTGCATCGCTGTTTTTAAATGAATTGAGCAGTTTCGAGCCCTCGGAAGTTTATTTTTAACCCTGGCTCTCCTACTTTTTCGCGTACCTTTTCTCTTGCCCAATGGCGCCCGCGGCCATCAGAAACCAGAGTCCCAACAAGCCATTGTAGAAGTCAATGCAGTACTAACCTGCGCAATTCCGTGCCCCGAGTAAAAAGGCCTTTAAGTATTTTAATTGTAAAGTTGTTTATTGGGGCTATTGCTTCCAACGATAACGGTTCGAACTTTGATCCAGGGAAATAACTGTTCCTAGGTAGAATTTTCGCACTGAATGAACAATTGCTGGTAACACAGTAAAGGGATACCGAGGGGTAGTCTTTAGTTACTTCCTTAAAATAAAATCATTCGGGAATATATTCTCCCGATTCGACCGCGAGCAATCGTTTAGGTGTACATCTTACTACCCCGAGGCTGTGTTGGGTGGGAGCGATTAGCACGAGGTGCTCGGGCCGTTTACGGCATCGCGGAACATAACCGCGAACCGAGACGAAAAGTCAGCCGAGAGTACCGTGAAAAACCCTCGAATGCCAAAGCAAAGGAAAGCCTCAGGGCTGGAGAAAGGTGTTGAGCGCTAAAAAAAAAAACAAAGAACAAACGAACAAGCATGGCAACACTACCTCTCATTGTTATTCTCTCGTTGAAAAGCTCAAGTCATAAATCAGGAAAGATCAATTCCTCCCTTCCTCTTTATCCACCAGAGGCGGAATGGCTACGCGTGGTCAAAGGGCTACAACGAGCAAATAAGATGTGCATCTTTGAAAAAAGTGAGGGGACAAAATTAAGTGAGCATGTTTATATGATAGACAAACAAAACAATACAAAGTAACAGTCTTTTCAATTCCTCTGAAGCCTGAGCAAATACAGTGCAACTTGTTTATTAAGGCCTCGGCCGAGAAGTCAAACGAGTATTACATCATTCGTTCCCAAGTCCCGCCAAACTTAAAGTGTAATGATTGAAACCACGGTTTTATCGCCAATAGATACCAAAGCCTCGTGCATCAACAAAATCGGGCTCCTAGCTACCAAATAACCTTCGTATAAATGGCTGAAATGGGCGACGTGCAGGTTGAACCTACGTGGTGTATAACTCAACATAATTTTCCATCCTATGAGATTTTAAACATGAAGTGTTAAACGCTTCTCGTATGAACACCGTGCATTGAACACTCTCCTTAAAATACACATTAGGTGCACCAATGAGGGCCGGTTTTTAATGCTCTTCATGAGACAAAGTTCGCGATGTTTCGATGGCTGCCTCTACCATTATCCTCAGGGCAGGACAATCCGAATATATAACCAGGCACCATTTTCGGATAGTCCTACCCTGAGGACGATGGCAGAGACAGCCATCGAAACGTCGCCCTACAAGTAACTCACCCGGTAGAAAACTCAAGAAGATTTCATTACAATATTAGGATTGTTGACTAGTGATTATAATGGAACAGGCGTATTAGCAATATTAATACTTCGTCTAAGATTTAGATTTGCAAGAGTTAGCTGTGGTTTTCACGGTAGAGATCTTCGCGTGACGTTCACATCGAGGCTGAGGTGGAAATATCCGCGAATGACTTGACGTAACTTTTCGAATGACTGTAACTGTAACGAATGCCGCTAGAGGCATTCTACTTTTTTTTGGTCACCAAGTTACGAATTCTCCCCTGGATTGTCGCCGCGGAGAACACGCGATCGAGACATCGCAGCGGGAAGCGGCGAGAGAAGTCGGCACGAGCGACGAATGTGGCGACACTCCGCGAGAAAATCATAAATCACCGAAAGACGAAAGCCGTTACCTCCGCGGGAGAAGAAAAATTGGTGGGAAAAGGGTGTTTATAGATATGGAAACTGTCATGAACATGGAAGGAGAGATTCACCCAGCATTGCACGAAGATATAATAATAGTAACAATATAAATTGATTCAAGATTTTAGCCCTAAATACACTTATGGTAATTCAACAAATTATTATTTGAAATTAGGTGCTTCTATGGTACGAACTCCGTTGTGAGGTCACCGTCTCAAACATTTAAAATGGAATACTGAATGAATAATGAATCGATACTAAAGAAATCCCGCTCTAACGAGACAAAACGAGATCACAATAAGGCGGAGTACATTAAAATTGTAATTAGGACACGGTGGCATTTATCTATGGAGTACTACTAGAAAAATTCAAGGCCCAGAGCGTTAAGTTAAGAAGCATGTAAACTTTAGCAATACGATCAAAACTTCTCAAATGTCTCCTACAGGAATTGAACGATATATACTTGGAGAAAAGCATGAGAAATGAATGTTTAGTTGAAAAGCTGGATCAGAATACCACAGCATTAAAAAAAAATTTCGGCAATCCGTCAAGACTTTATCAAAAGATCTCAGCAGGAATAAAACGATGGATTATAAAGAAGATTCTTCATGGAAAAATTGAATCTAAAATCGTTATCGTAGAAACGAAAACTAACGAATTAAATTACAAGCGTTGAAAGACAACATTAAGATTGCGCACTAAATTATCCACGGGATGATATGAAACAAGTCACTCATCTTTGAGCATGCGAAGTATTGTCCACGACTGCACATTAAATCAGTGGCGCCGACTCCATGGGGCCTGAGGGGGCCCGAGCCCCCTCAAAGATTCGTTTGGGGGGGCGGAGCCCCCTCAATAATTCAAGAAAATAATTAAGTTATATTATGCTTTGTGAAATCACAAAAATATATTGGTAATTTTTTTTCCCATGTTTGACGATAGTTACTTCAGTCAGTTACTTTTAAAATAAATTCAACAATGTGTTAAAACAAATAATTATAAGGTTAAGCAGGTTAACTGAATCAGGTGGTGTGAATCTTGATAGCTTTTCGGCGACACACTTTGAATTTAACCTCTTCCCGGGGAAAGACCTCCGATATGGGCCCCCCCAATATTTTTTATAAGTCGGCGCCCCTGACATTAATAGATATCTCGGACAAACGCAGACATGATAGATGCATACGTTCTTCAAGAAAATGAAATTTCGCAAAATACAATGTCGATTTCATGAATGGATTAAAAAAAACACTCATAAATCAGAAATTCTCGCTCATAGGTCAAATATAAAACTTGTTAAAAATAATATTTGTTGTCGATAAGCATGTCATAAGGGAGTATGGCTCCCGAAAAATAAGAATTAGTCATTGAAAATATGGTCCAAAATTTTTGTGGCACTAAAAAAGATAGTATCAGATAGTAATTTTCGGAAATAATTTTCATTTGCAGTGCTCATAAGCATTAACCGTCGGAGAGGAAAAACGAGTCATAGGAGTTTGTTATTTTAAAACTGCAATAGAAGCCCTTAAAACTTGAAACTCATCAAATATTAAGAATTCAACGTATAGATCAAAGGGGTCACTCATAATATTTATTCTACCGACACTTGTGAATAATTTCAGCAGCGTTTCGTTTTTCAAGCGAGCGTTAAAAATGTTTGATGTAGAAACGACAGGAATCAAAACATCGATGCCAAGTAATGTTAGGGGACAGGGAGTATGGAAAATCCAATGGTTTTATAGTGAATTCAAAGTAATTTATGGGTGTATACATTACGGAAAATATTATGAATGTAAAGTAAATTATTTTTAGTCAATAAAACTTGCCATAAGGTAGTTGGTTTTTGTTTTTTGTTTCAAATTTATTTTGAATCCATTCGAGGCGTACATTTTTCACAAACATTCTCCTCTAGGCAAATAGATTGACTTTAAAGTTGATTGTATCACATGGCATTTCCAGCCAGGAGAAATAAATGGAAAACTTTCCAGTCAGTATATTTGAAATACTGGCATACGATTGGCATTAGACAGTCGGTTGAACGCAAGTAGTCCATGACATTCGTGATGATACTAAAACGTCGAGGGATAATGCGGTGAAACGGTTTAAAGTTATAAATTACGTCAATATTTTCATCCATTTTCACAGCATCACTTCCTGGTCAAACTGGGGCAAAAGCCCCTTTATCTCCATCGACATTCCTGCCAACGAAATCTTCCGATCTCAACATACACACACGGGACGCTTTCTAAGGCACGGACGTGCGGTCCTCGACAGACTGTGCGACCTGTCACGCACGAATTCTCACTTGCAGGTGCACGCGCATCACATAAACACCAGCGCCACGGGTCGGGGAGTGGGGGAGACTGAAAGACAAGAGAATATCGGAAAGCGCATAATTTATGTCACGGTCTCCTCCTCCGCCCCAAGAACGTTTCCCTCGATGGCAGATGCGGAAAAAAAAACAAGCGAACGGAACCAACTACTTAACATAACCCTACACCCAATCCATCAACCCGACTTCAACACGATTCCGTGGAAAACGCGACACGGTCACTGTTGCGAATGGCGACGAACGAAAGATCTTGAAGGCATTCGCAAGAATGCGAAGACGAATCACGTTTTCAGCTCTTCAGAAATATCGCAACTATCACAGCAACTCCTTTCTAAGTCTGAAATAGTTTGAAAGGCAAAATAATAGCATATTTTAAGCAACGAAGCATTTGAAAAAATCATGCCCATTTTTGGGCTAAACTTTGAATAAATTTAAATAAGACGAGAGGGACGATAGAAAGAATTCAAAGACGACGGCACAGCGTGCGAAGTTATTTATTACGACGCGCGGCGTCCCCACCGTTGCGTTGGTCTCTGTGGCGCGAATTGGCCAAAAACGATTATCTATCCCAAGATTCAAGAAGAGAAAAACTAAGACTGAAGATCAAGAATACATCCTATAAACCTGCATATTCTGCAATATTCACTATTTTATTTTCAACAGGTTTGGCGTCGTGGCCGCGGCGTGGTCTGGTCTACGGTTTTAACAGTGCCCACATCCAATGAAATGAAAATTAATAAAATTATGATTTCAATGCCGGAAGTTCCACAGAAAATCCTAATCATTTCTCGTTGAATGTACATATTTTTTTCCAAATGTATCGAATCTTCTTCACAGGAATCTTATTGGAAGATAAGAGGGGTCATTCACGGCGTCAAGTTGAACATCACTTCGCCAATTCAAACAGGGGCTTCAAGGAGATGAATCCCGGAAGGCGTTTGATCTGTTGGTGACAACAGGCGAACTCACAAGCAGGACTGTATATCATTCCCACACACTCGCAACTTTGTGCGTAGTTTATACAAATTACCTCGAGTACGCGAATAAATGGGGCATACGGATGAATAAGCGTTATATGGAATACACTTACTGCTGTTTCTGGACTTGGTAATGGTTGGAACGCGAAGAATACCCCACCTGGAGGTCGTTGGTGATACTTGGAAACACTCACCTGAAAAAAACAAAGGAGAAAATAATTAGAACAAACTATAATATAAAATCAACTGATTTTGGAGATACTTGGTGGAACGATGAAATGTTCATGATGGAACAAAAACCATTTACTGTTCCACAAACATTTTTTGTATTTGCTGCCAACTGGTTTCGACGTCTATACCGTCATTATTAAGACAAACAGTTTGTCTTGATAATGACGGTATAGACGTCGAAACTAGTTGACAGCAAATACAAAAAATGTTTGTGGAACAGCACTTGATTTTTGTTTCACCATGAACAATAGTATATATCAGCAAGGATTAGCAGGCTTTCGTCTCATAGGACCCACTCTTAATTAACAGAGACCACAGAAAAATAATACAATAGAAGAATAAAACCAATGATGCGAAAACTTGTTTGGGAAACAGACGCTCTTTTTGAGTTTCCAACCCTTAATATTACGCCAATTTAAGTCAGATAAAGTTGCCGTATACGCGGCCTAAAGCCTTCGGAGTAGATCAATTCGGCGCGAGGAAGAGAAAGGCCACCGGAATGAGTTCGAGATGAAGGAACGGAAAAGAAGGACAATAATAAAAGAATGTGTTAGGAGGGTGTAGGTGGGGTGGCGGAAATTGGTACAAATTGATAGGAAATGGCGTTGGGAGGTGGGGGTGGGTTATCCGGGTGTGGAAATAATGGAAAGGATGGAGAATGGAGAAGGGAGAATGGAGCGGTGGGGAACACAAATTGGAGAAAAAGGGAGGAGTGCGTAAGGGGTGTAAAAAAAAAAGGCGGAGGATAATCCCCTCTATCCGAGGGATAATCTTTAGACTAGTCCACTCCAATAATTCAATACCAATCACAGAATAAGGGACAAAATGAAATTCGGAAAGTTCTGGGCTATGGATTTCTCAGGTTGGTAAAGAGAAGGCATCCACAATTTTACTATCACCTAGTTAACAATTTTTACAACTAAACCTCGTGATGGCGCAACAGGATGCTTCAAAAGAAAATCGGTACGATGCGTGAAAAACTACTACTAGTGAACAGGGCGCGTAACAGAGCTTTTGCACGAAATAGGTTGGGAGCAACAAGAGACTTGGGAGAAGCGTGGTATGGTTAGCTTCCTTAGAGCAATTAACCCTTAATTGGTCTCACCCCAAAACTTACAAAAACTGGTCGCGTCGGGTCATTGTGACGCGAGTTGAGTTTATTGCGATTAATAAATACTTTAGTCAATATATTGGTGCACGTTTTATTGCTAAATTTACAGTTATATACTCAATAAATGTTACATAAACTATGGCCGATCCATAGAAAACGGTATCGATATTTATGCAGAGAATAGATATAGATACATGAATTTAGTAAAAAGAGGGAAATGTATTGAGCTTTACCACATATGAAGTAATCAGCCTGCTATATAAAACACACCAATATGACTAAAACAGGATTAAGCGCAGGGTCGAAGGAGGATAAAATTTGATACGCTCACGGTCCCGCCGGGTCAAAACATCGGTTTCAGCAAAACAAAGCAATACTTTGAAAATCCAACTTTACTTAGCGGTAGAATTACAAGAAATAACAGACTATTAAAAAAATTCCAATTTCGAACGACGTTATTTTACTTAAAAAATTATCTAAGAAATCCAGTCGGCCAATTAAGGGCTAAGAACAAAAACCTTTCAGATTTACACACTGAATATCAATTTAGATTCTCACGATACTACCACATCTGAAAGTAACGATTATAGAAGAGAGACATTTTGCCGAGTGGAAAGGTACAGGAATCCGTTCCCCCCTAACTATGAAGGCATATTTACACGATACATTAACACCTGCTAGTCAAAGTCTGGTTGCATAAACGATTAAACAACTGCGAACGACTAGAACGGCACATGTACGAGGACTTTAAAAAATGCACCATTAATATTTCGCATTTTCTAACAGGTAAACAGATGAAACCATAGCACCTCCCTCCATACGCTTATTTAGGCGGCCTGCAGGGTAGTATGCAAATGTAGATTTAATTAGAGTTATAAACGATAACTGGGGACAATGCGAATTCCACATTCGATGTTTCCTGGTAACATTGTTATTTGTTAAGGACGCCACTGGGAATTCCAATCCACTTCGTGATTTCGTCACGAAATCCGTTTAGACGAATTTATGCTCGAGTTCGCGAAAAACAGCCACCCCTTCCCACTGGCTGCATTTCGTTCTAGTTCCGCTACAGCCTCCAACGAAGAGGAGAAAAAGAAAAATAGCTCGAATTCATCTGCTTGACAGTTCATTCTGTACGTACGTTATTTCATTGGCTCTGCCCTGACCTACATATTTGGCAACGGCTTTCACGATGCGAACTAGATGTTCCGCACTTTCCGTCTGCAACAAGAATGCCCGCATAAAGAGACGAAAAAAATATGAGGAACCAAAAGAAAAAGTCAAGACTTCGTGAGGTCGGTTCTCTTACCAGAACTCACGCCTCAATTAGCGAAGCATGCATTGGCTCATGCTCCAAATTTTTTTCAGACTATATCTGCTGAAATACGTAAAATTGATCACGCAAACGCGAGTCACTGAGACTGGGAAATCTAAATATGGACCGCAAGCAAGTTGTTCGAATTTATAGACTTCATTGATGCATCAACATCTTGTGGCAACATAAAACATAATTTTAACCATAATTTTCCCATATTTGCAAGAAACAACTTTTTGTCACTTCCAAAATATATTTTTTTAATGACGATAAGTTCACTTCACAAGGGTGAAATTTAAAACTTGAGTAGTGATTATATGCAGGCCACTATCTCTGGGTTTCACATAATTTTATGAGTCTCTTGTGGATCACCTCTAGGTTTTTGGAAGCAATTTCACTCACAAGTCCCCGTACATAGTCGTCTAAGAACAACCACTCCGTGCAATGAGCAGCACTGGTGATTTCTTCATACACACCTCATATTTTACTCATATATTCATCTGGTAATTTTCTAAATATTTTCAATAACAAAAGTCCTGTAATAGGGGTTTAAATGACGATTCATCACCTTCACATGAAACATGAATTAGAAGAAAAATTGCTAACACGCACGCGAAATGCTTGCTGCAAAAACATCTGCATAATACCCCGCAAGCCGGATATGTGTTGCCGCCATTGCCGGCCTCTGTGGCGGTGGGGTAAAGTCCTCGCCTGCCAAACCGTAGGTCGTGGGTTCGAATCCCACCTGGCTAGGTGGTCCCTATTCAGGGCATGGATGTTTGTGTTGCGTATTGTTTATCCTCCGTTGTAAAGGCCTTAAAGTGCTGTTTGCGGGGAAGTTGGAAATAAATAAATAAGATTGTGGTGGGTGGTGTTAGGAGACCAGCCGTTCGCATATAAAAGTGAACTTCTCTAACGAATTTACGACTAACATTTATCTCTTTATCGTGCGGGGGAAAAATAAATACCCCTTCATATCCGTTCTGCAAAATATCTCTCTTAATCGTTTCTATCTGAATTATTGCTGCCAATTAGAGCACGTGCTGCGTGAATAAAAATAGAAAACGCTTCAAAGGCAAGAGATCAAGAGAAGAATCCAAATACGGTGTAAAAATGAGTGAGTGATATAGAAAACGATAGCAAGGTACTGGCCCCCTTCCTTGAAAGTGAGAAATTCAGAAGCCTTTTGCTTGGGCCGAATTCCAATTCCAAGTATATCATCTCACCATATGCCATGCACTTATTCAAGTACATTTTCATGGGCGTTCCAGCAAAATCGAAACACACCTACGTCAGAGTTCTTTATATTGCCATAAAATAACTACGAGTAGTGTTGAGAGTGCAATGTAGAGGACTCTGACGTACGTACGACTGAAGCGCTCCCACACCAATGCTGCCGTCTACGAACTTTTAACCAAATCAAATCACTTATTGTTAGTGAAACCACGGTGACATACATTTCTGTATTTGTGTATATATCTGTGAGTGAAACGTTGTGATGAACGACATGCGTAACTCTCCTGAATAAAAATGGTTATTTGCACAAAAATGACCGTCTTAAAATATTTAAGCGTCGATAAGAGAATCATTGCGTCTATATTACAGCTGGAGTAATTGTTTCAGCAGCGGGATAAATAATGAAATGTGGCGACGAAAAACTCCAATTTCGATGTAGTACGTTAATTTGAATACATTATTACAATATTATGGCTGGAGTATTTCACCCAGCAGCGGGATATAGAATGAAATAAGACGACGAAAAGCTTCAATTTTGATGCGGTAAGTTACTTCAAATACATTAGTAATGCATTACAAAACAGAAATACCTGAAGAAACTATTCCGCATTTAATTTTGAAACAATATTTTAAATTATCATTTGGGCGTGAAGACAAAAACTGCGTGGAATTCAATCAAAACATCATGTATATAGTCGAAAATTTTATAAGTTGACGCTTAAATTGAATAATCGCATTAATCGATCTACCAAAAATTAGAAAAGATGAAGCGATTCGTTTACCACCAAAATACCCACTCCAACTCACTTATTCTAAGACCATTCAGCGACGGGTTTTGAATAATCTTTTTGCGTAACATGGTAGCATTGTCACGAGGAGGGCATTTGTTTACTTTCCACTCTAGTACAAGAAAGAGAGAGTGCATTTTTCATAATTAATTCTATCTATAATTTTTTACTTGAAAGTAAAGTATTTGAGTATTTTTTTCGGGTCTTTTCACAAGAAACGTTATGCCTACTCTGCAAGCATAGCTAGATCGTTTTATTCACCATAAAATGGGTACGAATTTCACTGAAATAAACTGCACTTAAAATTGCTAATCGCGAAAATTCGGTATACCTACTCAAAGCACATTTAAGGCCGGGAAGCGTGCGTGGGAGGATGTCGTGATGTTGAGGTCTTTAAAAAAAAAGAAAGAGCAGAGAGAGTGCGAAGTAGTGGGATTTAAAAGCACGAGCGGGAGAGAAGAGACTGCGTCTATCTCTTTCTCTCAATGGAGTTCCAGTTATTCGACGTGCGTGGGAGGAGTGGATTGTGGGTAATATACGACCAACTACCCCCCCCCCCACATCTGTGTCGAACCGATCTCTCCCCGTGTGGAGCAGATATTCCTAACGGCTGTCCCCTCTCCATCGCAGATTCGCGTTTCCGTGTTGAAGAGAAGACGATAGATTGACACGAAGAGAACGGGGAAGGAAGACGATGATGAAGAAATCACGCACAGAGTAAGGGAAGTGAGCGATCATTCTTTTGATTCCTCAAAACCTATCGCTTGAGCTATCATTCTGAGGGACGGAAACAATGATTGTGCGATTCAGGCTTTATAAAGGAGCATATCGATGGCCAAGTTCTAGCAACACGCATCTCAAAAATAGCAACTTTTCGGGAGAGCAAAAGAAACGATTTATATTTTTAATTGCACACTGAAATTAATAACCAAAAGTTCATAAAACTGAAAAAGAAGCATTCATTTGCAAACAAAGAGTTGCTTTTTGCTTGTATTATATTTTTTTAATGTCATTACACTTTGTTTAAGATACCTATTTCAAACCGGCCGAATTTGAGCTTATTTGAGCTTAGAACTTATATCGATATGTTTCCATTAACCCATTATTGGGTCGATTTGAAATTCGGACATAAGACGTCGAGCGCAGCGCAGTGGCAAGAAAACCTTTGCAAACACGGCTCAGATTGAAGCGGTCGTCTCCACTGAAATTATTAGGCTTTTTAGAAATTTCCATTGCTTATCGTAACAGGCTCGAATAATAACCCTCCGTATTAGCTAAAGCTGGTGTTTTTTTTTCGAACATCGTTTCCTTTCCCGTCCTCGAGGCATAATCCACATGCATTGCCATGAGAAGAGAAATTCCCGTGGACCGGGAATCGAACCACGGACCGACAAGTAATAAAAAGGACGGCTAACATTTTTAATTCGCACGCTTAATCATTTAAAATGACATCACACATTGCTGAATCTCAGAATTAAAACTTTTATGAACACACAAAAAGAAGACAAAAAAACTGCATGCGTGAAGATATCGGCTTTTCTTTCGTGGAGAATTCTGGGCGAGGCCAGACTTGAGGCGAAAAAGAGGTGTCCATTGGAAAACAGATTGACTGAGTCTTTGTAGTGGGTGGGTGTGTGTAATGGGCTTCCACTTCGTGATGAGAACGTTAGGAGGAGAAATTGCCTCCACGCGTCGGAGGCTGGAATGCTGGGTAGTCGGCCGATGGCGAGGGGGCGTTACGGGGATACTAGAGTAACGGAGAGAAGGCGTTAAGACGACGCACCACTCACGATAAACCAGTATTACTCCGCGACAGGGTTGAAGTTAACAGGGTTGGAGGAAGGAATGGAAACATATGGAATGAAAATAAACGTTAAGAAAACTTAGTGATGAAAGTAAGCAATGTAGATGGTATGACAGCGAAGACAAAAGAAGGTGTAATAGAGAATCTGAGAACCTACAGCTACTTAGGAACTTTGATAACAGAGGACTGGGAAAGTATAGGAGAAATAAAAAGAAGGATAGGAATGGCGAAAGAAGCTTTTAAGAAGAAGAAGAAGAAGAAGAGATTGTTGTGTAACAAATAACTGGAATTAAAATTGAGGAAGATATTGGTGAGGTGTTATCTGTGGAGTGTGCTTATATATGGATCTGAGATTTGGATGATGGGGAAGAGAGACAGGGACAGGTTTGGGGCGTTCGAGATGTGAGTTTGGAGGAAGATGGAGGGAATACTGTGTACGGATCGAGTAAGAAATGAGGAAGTGTTGAACAGGGTAGATAAGGAAAGAGCATTGATAGCTAAAATAAATAAAAGGAAGAGTAACAATTAAAAAGAAAAAAAAAACTTTGCATTTATCCACCAATTTGTTTTCGTGATACAACTAGTTTCGACGCAGCGGCGTCATCCTCAGGTAATAAATTGGTGAATAAATACAAAGTTTGTTATTTTTAATTGTTGAAATGAACTTCCACAAAGTTGAGCCTGAGACTACAAAGATTGAAAGGAAGAGTAACTGGTTGGGACATGTGATGAGAGGTAATGGCATTTTGAATGTAGCCTTGGAAGGGACGGTGGAAGGAAGGAGAAGGCTAGTGTTGATTGACAGTTTGGAGATGGGAAAGTACAGAGACTTCAAAGAGATGGCCGGAGACAGGAGGGGGTGGAGATAGTGTTGGTGCGAGGGACGTGCCGACGGGCAGAACACCAGATGATGTCTCCGCGGCAAAGAACTTGTTTAAAACCTATACTACAATATCCAAATTTCACGCGAAACAGAGTTGACCCTAATATGAACATTCACCTATATTCATTGCGTGGCTAAATTTCTCACTGCCGATTCTTTGTATCGTAGGAGTGGAAGGAATAAAAACTTGGCTTTTGATAATGTTACGCTGTAACGAAACATTAATAAAATCACCACGTGTAAAAAGCCAAGATTTTAATCCTTAAACTACTACGATAAAGGATTTTCATCAAGTTACGCGCGCTACTATTAATTACGTGCATACGGGGGCTTTAGGTGGGGGTACAGGGGTACGTGCCCCCCCACTCCCAGGCGCTTAAAAAAATAGACAAGATTTCGATTACGGTTATGATTACGCTTTATCGGAATTTATCGCCACAGCCGGACCGGGAAATGAAGTGGGGCTCCAATACAGTGGCGCAGCGAGGGAGGGTTTTAGGGGATAAACCTCCCCTAGAGCTCAGAGAATTTTTAAATTTAAATCTATTTTACTTAATTGGATTATATTACTTTTAGAATAGTATGAGGATTAATAAAATATCCCTCAGAGGGCCGTAAAACTCACCATTTTGAACCATTTATCTTAATTTTTTCCGGCGGAAGACCCCCGCACCTCCCGCTAACCCTGGCGGATATTCCATAACCCCCAGACCTACCAGTATTAGTTACGCCTAAAATCCCCTTAGCCATAATTCCTAGCTGCGCAACCTGCTCCAATGTGATGTTATTCGCGTCGTTCTTAAATATATATTTATTGTTGATATTCCATATTACTATATTAATAGATTCGCAATTGCTCATACAATCACTATTATCACCATTATTCTTTGCCGGCCTCGGTGGCGGCGGGGTAAAGTCCTCGGTAGCCATGCAAACGTCGAGTGTTCGAGTCCCGCCTGGGTAGGTTTCCCCTATCCACAGCATGGATGTTCGAGTAAGTTTAATTGCTAAATTTATTGAATGGCCCGATATAAAATGTGCAATATGAGTTGTATTCGGTGGTTTGAGAATAATATAAAATAAAATTACTATTTACTTTTGAGGGAGCGATATAATACGTATGCTTTCAGCGAGTAATTCATCACGGAAAGAGAAAAGTACGAGCAGTCGACTCGCGTCTGCTTGAGGGGATGAGGTGGATTGACTTGAAGAGGGCGTGGCTGGCGGAGATCCGATGGGGAATCCTCCCACTGCCCCTGCTTATCTGCTTGGACCGCATTTCGCCGTGCGAGCCGCCTCATCCCTCCCCCCATTCACCCTTCCTCCTTGAAACCCTTCCCTTACCGTTGTTGGGGAGGTCCACTGTGCTCTCGCACGTGTGTTCACCCCACACCCTCACAGTCAGTCCCCGACGGCCGACGCTCTCTTTGCCCTTTAGAAACAACTTCCACCTTTCCCCCCTTTCACCCCCCAACCATACCACTCTCCATCTGATTCGCTCTCTCCCTTCTCTCCTCTGCAGGTTTAAAAGGACGTTTCGCTCAAGAAATGACTGTGTAAAACAGATAAATTAAGGCTTAACTGTGTGAAACTTATTATGGAAAATAAAAGAATAAAATTTCGTTAGGTCCACTTGTACCTGCATTTAAAAAGTCACCGGTTTTCATAACAGAAATAGAAGATAGAACATAGTTAAAAGATGTAACGCGGGTGTTATGAAACGCGGGTCGTGCATATTTTAGTATACAAGTGAACCTAAAAAAATTTTATTCTTTTATTTTCCACAATGAGTGTGTGTCGATACCAGCAAATTGTGGAAATAATTGTGTAATGAGGCTTTGTGAATTATCTGGAAAGTGACATATTGCAATTAAGGATGAGTAATATACATGGTAGAACGGGAAACGTTGGATAAGAGATACAGTTTCCTGCGTCATTTTGTGGAAATTGTTAACATTGAGCATAATGAAATCACTTCATCATATTTTTTACAGAATTTTATTTCTATAGACCTAGGTTTCGACTTTTGCCATTTTCAAGGTTTAAAGTCTCCAGGGATATGAGAATGCAGCCCCTCACGAATAGACATCACTCCCCATAGATCGGTCTATTTCCATTAGGAATTATTAATTTAAAATTTACCCTCTCATTTTGGAAATTTCAGGTTTTAATGAGTAGACCCTTGTCAATGCATATAAATGTATCGGAGTCAATAACTTCTAAAGGGATACGGGTGAATGCTGACAAGTGTATATCCTTAAAACTTCCAGACAAGCAGGGTTACAAACAAGACAAAATGAGCTGAAATCGATACAATCAGACCAAAAACTCTAAAGCAGTTTTTGGGGCATGGAAACTAAAAATTCGTGTGATGCTCCAGGCCGTTACGAAATATAAGAAGATTTAATTCGAAATGAGGAGTTATAATTATTACACGAATACTTAAACCACTCTAGGGATGGCGATAATAAAACAATTTAGCGTGCAGTAGCTACATGGGTGGTCGATTGGCCAGGAATAGGATGATTTCCTATTTTTTTAAATTGTCTAAATCGAAAGATTGTAACTCGTGGAGTAATTATTGCTGTAAATGACGAATCGCTATCAATGTCTATCGTTTTCTCTGATGAAGGAAACTACCCTATTGAAACGGAGTAGGACCAAGAGAACGGCGCAGCATCACGAGTTACAGTGAGGGAGAGTAATTTATTAGGCCGACCGAAACGAAGCTGCGGTGAAAATGGCGAAGGCATCACGCAGCCGGATTCATTCCGTTAACCGGTGCGGACTTTAAATTTAAAAGGGGACACGAAGAAATACGTATATTTTTGGCATTTAAGCGTCCTATAAGGCTTTATGTGCGGACGCGAAAATTCTCTCGAACGGGACCCGCTCCTTGGGTGTCCGGTGCACCTGGGCGAATTGGAGACATTTATATTTATGAGAGGAGAGAGCCGATGGAAAGGACATTCGGGCCGAACCCAGGTCACTTGGCATCCCCGGAATGATTCCAGCTAATCCATTTATGGCGGGCACCGAAAAATACACGCGAGTAGAGAAAAATGCTTTTTTTAACTCAGTCCTCGATTACCACCCCAATTTAGCGACACACAGTAGATCGTAATCAGTGAGGCATAGGTAATCCAACGAAGGGCGTACCCAGGATCGTAACTATGGGTAAGCCATGGTCTAGGGGGGGGGGGGCAAACCAAGCTGTGACATTAGTTTATGGGACTATTTCTTTAAAAAAATAGTTTTATTTTAGTTGCATATCTTATGCTAATCCGATGATACTAAATTACAGTTTCCGCATTATTAAGAACAAAATTTAAATGTTTCATAAAGAGTAGGTTTAAACATGAAATTCAGTGTTGTGATCAAGGGCGTACCCAGTATGAAAACTTATATAATTTTACGTGGATGTAAAGAAAATTTGTTGAATGCTTTCGTTTCAATTCAGTACTGATTTTGCTTAAAGACTTCTGCGATTTTTGCTTCTAGGCAGTCGCCCCTCCCCCCTGCCCCTCGCTGGGTACGCCCATGACTTCAACGTCACCGAATTTTAAAACAAAAATCGAATTTTCCTAAATACGAGAGAAAAATTTGATCATACATTTAGTGCGCATTAACTACATGAATATTAACTTAGCTATTAGCTACATGAATATTAGCTCCACCTAACTTAAGTAAGTACATTGAAATCGTAAATTTATATGAAAATAAAATGAAATAAATTTAAATTCTCTATGATTGTTTAATAAAAAACAGCCAGTCTACCTTTTACTGATATTTTTATACATCTATTAAGTTATGCTACCGACTCCCTGAGTGTATAGAGAAACTGGTGGCCCAACCAGCAAAGCGCATGGCTCCTGAACTAAAGGTCCTTGGTTCAACCCCAAGTTAAATCCTTAGGAGACCCCCAGCATTCTTGTAGATCTAGGTGTCTCTAGCGTGAATGTGTTAAATTCATACACTTTTGTCATAATCTGGGTCAAGTTCTATTATCGCTAACCAACTTGCGGGTTCAATCACAGTGGGAGAGGTTAGGTTAGTCTATAACATTCATATGAGTCTAGCCAAGATCCTCAGATATACTCATTCCAATTGCGGCATAGCAAATTGATTTTCTTAATGGCATATTACGGGAGCGAAGGAAAGTGAATTCAACATTTAAACTGCATCATAATCCACCATTTAAAAGCTCCTTTCAAGTAATTATCGTAGAGAGAGGATGCTATAAACAGTGAAAGATAATATAGCTTATTAATAGAAAGAAGATTCATATGCATAATTACGAAGCAAATAGGGAAGCCCAACTTCGGAGTGGCAGAGAGTAAGAAGTAGTTGTCTCAAATAAACCTAATCTCACCGTATTCGCAATGAAAAACATTTCGTTACTTCTACAATTTATTTAAAAATTACTACCGGTTTCGGCTGTCACGCCATTATCAAGTACATAAATACCCAAGAGAATGGCACCCTAGGCGATGGATGGACCCTGGGTATTTATGCACTGGATAATGGCTTGAAAGCCGAAACCGGCAGTAATTTTAAAATTAATTGTGGAAGAAACGAAGTGTTTTTCATTACTAATATGGAGCCCTTCCACCACGTAAATGCTTTAAGTTGAAATTTAATTCAGTAACCTCACCGGTTAAATACTACCATTATTACCAACGTCTCGTATAGAACAAACTAATTTCTGTTGACTTTCACTTCGCAATCGTTTCCATGCGTCATCCATTTCGCTCCGCGAGCTTGCCTACGTGATTTTCCTTGAGCCTTTTCTCTGCACCCTCAGGGGTAATTTTCTCGATGGGATGGGGTTGTCAGTATTATAAGACCACCCACGCACCTTTGAATATACACTTGCCTCCGTTCCGTGCCCTCCCATTTTGCCCGAGATCCTCATGATTTCACGCAGATAACACTTCCGGGTGTTAGAGCAGAACACGTACGCGGCGAAACACGATTTCTTTCACGAAAAAACAAACAAACAACGGCAGAATACAAACACAGAAACGCATGGAAGAGAAGGAAAAAAAACACGTAATTTCGTGAATTAAAGATGTTAGTAGTTCTCCTTCTTCATATCTAGATGATTCAATTCGAAATTGAAAAAAATAAAACTCCCTCTGGAAATTCGCCTTAGTGCCAAGCAGCCGTGACGCTCGTATTTTCTTTGGCAAAGTAGAAGTAAAAGATTATCTTCCTTAACATATAGGTATTCATGTTTAAAATTTAAACATTAATATCGTGTTTCCCGAGAAACTTCGAACTCTTTGGTGTAAAAAGGTAATTTTGATACATAATTAGACGTCCTATATGTAGGAGAATCCATGAAGTTGATCGCTTTTTAAACTGCTGATGGTACAAGTAATGAAAGTAACATTCAAATTGACCACTCCAGAAAATCCACGCGGGGGCGTATTGACCGCTAACTTATCGGATTAACTTGGATATTTTACGCAATGTCTCCGGAAAAATGAGCTCCTGAATAGATGTAATTATACTTTATAATGCAATACTGCTCCCTGGCAATACTTTCCATTGGAACACAACGGGTTCAGTACACAGTCTTGAATTTTAGGTGTAATTTTCCACAAAATACCTCTGAATTCGACCAGGGTTTTAACGTAACAGCATCATTTTCCTGAAGATGATGCTGCTGAATAGAAATCCGCGTCAGATTGAATTGTATTTAGTATAAAATTGCACCTAAATTTCCGGAAAGAGTACTGGACCCGCTATTTTCCCATTGACCGGAAAGTACTGCATTGAAAAAGCTTTAAATCCTTGAACCAACACACTGCTTCTCGTACATTTCGAATGGCCTAGATTGGGAGCGAATTTCTTCCTTCCAAATCTCACGCGGTTGATCTCCGCGGCAACGGAGGTCGGGAGGCGGAGGTGGTTGGGCCCCCCTCGGAGAAAGGCGTGGCGGGAGGGCGTGGTGGAAAGGCGTGGCGGGCTTGATACTGAACTCTCTTTCTCCTCACTGCAAGAGGAACCCGTGTATTCCCACGCAATGGAGAGGTAAGGTGAACACTATAAAGGAGATATATGTATTATGTCTCCCACTTATTTCTCACGAAGCGGGAGGGTGATAATGGAGGCGGTGAGTGGAGGCCTGGGCGATATATCGAAATATCGAAGAATACCGCGACACGTCAACATATCGGGAATCCGATACTGAATTTTGAACATCGGCGGTCTACGGTTGTTCGGTACAAACCGTGATGCCAGAAAGCACGATATCAAAAATCAAAACATCGGGCAAAAAGATCGTCAGATGGGTAGCAGCAATTACAATTTCCGAATCATAGCCTACGGTAGGTAGTTGGCGTATAGTAAAATACCTTTCCGGAATTTTTCTCTTTTCATGTATTTAAAATTTCTAGGACGGTGTCATTGATATTTTGGAGTATATTTTCGACTTTAAAATAGTGCATGACTGGGTTAACACACTATACACCTTGGTCCTACATACAAAAAATCTTTTAAACAACGTCAAAGTAAGTTTTGGAAAGGATGTAATTTTTTACGCAGGGTACATAAAGGGGAAGGCAGGCACTAAAATATTTCAAAGTTACCACTTATAGTATAGAAACATCGTAGAACCTTATAAATATATAGATGCCACAATCGAAAGATACATTAATGATAAAAAAGTGAAAAGGAGCTTTCAAATATATTATTTTTTAAGATGCCAGGAATTAATCTCTAAAGAGAATCGCTTTGCTGCTGATCGACGGGATCCGGGTTCTGATCCCGGCTGTACCAAATGAATCTGTAAGAAGCCCTAGGGAACGAACTGTCCCTTCTACCTTGAGTGTGTGAAATACTCATGCCTTGGATACGCGTATGGTGAGTTTTAATCTCACCAATCTAAATCAACTTTCCGATTGAATCTTTGAGTAGGTGAATGGAGTACATGGACTTAAGACTCAATTTTCTCGAATTGAGGGGGGAAATAGTTTCTGGAGATAGCGCTCCAATTTACAGTTCTTTAGACCTGAGGCTTTCTCCAATTTTACTTCCAGAACGTTGTTTTCCACCAACAAAATATTTCTGCGCGATTAGGGACGAAGAAAGTCCCCTAAATGGAGGACTGAGAACGCCTTCTGAGAGATTGGAGTCTGCGATTAAGATGCCGGCCTTTTCATATTCAAAACCCCTTCTTGGGGAACGGGAGGCATGGCAACTTTTTAGTCGCTGCGCTGTCTCTCGCCTGACATAGCGATGCATCGTAGAGTTCTATTGATTGATTGTCACCGTGGAAAAGCTTTGGTATGACATTAATCTGGAATTGACTGTCTTGGGATTCCATGGCGTTGTCCCAATCAGAATCTCATCAGGCTATCTGAAAAGGATTGTATGTGTATAAAAGGCAGTCGATACCACCTCTCTGCCCTTCATCGACCTGTAATGACCTGGGACAGTGCCAGCGAAACTATTGTCTACAATTATGGGCACACGCGGTGCATATCTCCTTAGCCGATTTCGATTACGATTTCGACAACTATTCTTAAGGGTTATTTTCACGGGGGTGCCAACTGACAAAATATTTTGTACGTGGCTTATGGCTCTGGAAGGCTTGAAAGTTAGAGTAGTTTGAACTAGGTGAATCTAACTCATTTTACGAGCATGGTTGGTATCTGATGAATTTCCTCCTGGTGGAGAAATAAACAACGGGAAGGAAAGCCTGCATCGCCTCCAAAGGACGCGAACTTCAAGAGGGAAGAGTTGACTCGTTTGTATTATCAAGACGGATTGCTGGATCGGTTGTCAAGACAACGCGGTATGCGAAAGGTGGAGGAGAGGAGGAAAGGGCGTGGGGGAGAGTACGCGTGTCCCTAGCCATCGCTCAGGAGCTGAGCCGAGCACGTGGAAGCGAAAGGTGTCCAAGCTTCGGCGATGAACGCGGGAGATATTAGTCGCTCGAACCCGCATCGATGAAGGGAAAAAAAGGTGTGGCATATTCTTACTTTCCTGGAATTTTTACATCAACTTCTCAAAAACATGCTGTGGGTTTCATAAATCGATATCCTAAGAAATTTACAGATCGATTTTTTAACATTTAAAGGTAATGTTACAATCGAGAAAGCAATTAATGAAATCAAAGAAAAGGCTTCGGGAGTGAATATTCATGGAGAAAAAAATTAGCACGCTAAGATTTGCCGATGACATCGCCGTCATAGCAGAAACAGAGAAGGATTTGAAAAAATATTCTCGTTAATATGAGTAAGGTAATGGGTAAATGTCAACTGAAAATAAGTACAAAGAGATCCAAGATATTGTAATTCAGCAGAAGAGAAGAAGCCAAGACTAACATTAAAATAAGGAAGCAAACACTGGTGGAGGTGGATTAGTTCCGTTATTTGGGAAGCAGGATCTCCAGCGACGAGAGAAGCGAGAAAGAAATTATTAGCAAAATAACGAAGAGAGCATTCCACCAAAAGAGAGACCTGATTGTGCCGGGAAACTTTAATATTGAAGTAAGGAAACAATTTATAAGAATCTACATTTGGAGTAAGCTCTTGCATGGTAGTGAGGTATGGACAATGACAGCAGTGAAGAAAGCAAGGATAGAGGCCTTCAAAATATGATGAGGAATGATGAGGATCAAATGGATCAACCGATTTAGTAATGAGGATCTTCTAAAGGCCGATATACACGGTGAATGATCATGCGAATGATCTGATCACGTGATCATTCACAAGATCATGCGAGCAAAATAGAACATGTTCTAATTTTCACTGAATGACCATGCGCATGAAGTTTCATTCGCAAATTATTTCGTCATACACGATGAATGATCATGCGCATGATCATGCTGAATTATAATGTGAATGAAATCATTCACCCGTTATTGCGGCCTTAAGAAGAGAGAAGAGAATCCCCATGAAAATCTTAATAAGAACAGGGACAACCATATAGGTCACATCTTGAGACATGGTTGCCTGATGAAGACAATCGTCGAGGGACAAGTGGATGGCAAGAACGGAAAAGGAAGACCTCGAACAAAATATATGGAACAGGTAAAGAAAGATGTGAAAGAGAATAAATTCGTAGATGTGAAAAGATTAGCTGGTAGGAGAATTGAGTGGAGAGCTGAAACCAATCTGAGTATTGTTGACCAGTGATGGTGATAGTAATAATAAATTTTATTACTTCACTCGGTAACCTATGCGAAAAGTTAGCTCTCGCTATGTGTATTTCGTTCTTTTTCCATTTTCAATGTCAATTCCCGTTGATATTAATTCTCGAATACTTTCAACGCGATATTTTTATTTATTCGTAATGCACGTTATTATTTTAGTTCCTTACACACGATGTCTCTTTTAGAGAACGTTAAACATTCTTCGTACTTTTTAGATTTTATTTGTAATATTATTGAGCTTATGTTAAATATCTTTGGTTGAATTGTGAATTTAGCGGGTTTTTAAACTATTTTGTAAGTTTAGAATAAAAAATGTATCAGTTCGATATACCCCGAGCGAATAATTTGTATAGAAAAATCGAAACTTTAAAGTCAAATTAATGGGTAAATAGTGAAATTTGAGGTTGAGCTTATATTTACCCTCAGAAGCCGGTGATTCGACGTTTAAAAAGATACCTCATTTATCACTGTGAGTGCAGAATATACGGAGCATATACTTAAGGAATGACGGAAGAATACCTTTGACCAATAATAAACTGATATCTAGAATCCGTAGGGAATCAAAAAGGACAGTATGCGTTATTGTACTCATATACTGCTATAATTTTACATTGACATTACTTTTAAGTAACATTTAGTTTAAAAAGTATTTAGTTTTAATGTGTAAAAACTAAAGAAATCATTAAATTCTTCCATTATCACTGGGCGACGAATGAAAAAATTAAAATACTCAACCTCCCCGGCGCTAGAGTTGGCAGCCCTGCTTGGCACCCTGGCCACGCCCACCTGTGGATTCAGCAGAGAAAAACGCCCCCCATCCTATCTCCGCACCAGAGAATGCGTATTTCCACCCCTCCTTCTCCAACCCCTTGGACGCTACATTCCAACTCTGGAAAGGATTCAACAGCTCTCCTTTACAAGGCTCAACAACTGATCGCGTAGTATCTCTAGTTTTTTTTATGATCACACAGCCAACTAAGCGCATTAAGGCACGTTTCATGAATGCGTCTGACGCGTCGCGAGTGGTTGGCGAGTTTCATGCGTTCCGAGTTGAAAAGATTTTAACTTTGGGCGACGCATCTAGCGCGAACTCACGCGAAGGATTCCAGACTTCTGATTGGCTGAAGATCCCGTTTTTGCGTCTCTTCGCCTGAAACGCGTCAATAAAAACGTGCCTTTAATTAAAAGAATTCACGATCATTCCACGCTTCCGTTCCATTACGGTGTTTATATCGAAGTAGGTAGGCAGAAAGGCGGAGTTGTAAATAAATTTACGGGTTGAGAGAGGGGTCAGGGTTGTCTAAGTCACTCAGTGGTTCGATGCGAAGGTTGGTATAGATAGTTATAGGTAAAGCTAGCCCCAGACTAAGTCCCTGGTGAGCGGATTCCACACATCGACCCTCATCTATCCAAATAAAAGCTTGAAACCAACATTTAACGAATGATTGGGCATCGTAAAGCAATTGAGTCAAAATTAATCTGTTGTTTAGATACGAAGTTCATATTTTCTACCACTACAATATATTATGTAAACAATATTAAAAATTTCCACTAGGTATATCTTAATTAATTAACCATTTAATAAATACAATGTAATAATTTCTATCTTAATCAAAATAAAAAGGAGAAACTGAGCTGAAACGATAAAGAGTTGGAAAAAATTGGATTCTACAGAAAATTTTCAAATATTACGAAGCTTAGCATTCTCCTTTAAAATAATTCAGCATAGCGATGCATAAAGCCCAGTTACCAGCTACGCCAAGCTTAACTCTCTACGACGCTCCACAAGTTTACGAAAGGTCAGCCAGATAGTTACGTGCTCTCTGAAAAAGAGTTTTTGTCTCATCGCCGTAATCTCACCATATATCGATGGAAGTGCTCGCTGCTTGCCAAGCTCCCGAGAAAACTATGCGACCACGGAGCGGGTGGCCTTTAATCTCGAATTCCACAACCTCCCGCAAAGGTTCAAGGCATCGATGAAAGTATGCCTAGTTTTCAGGGACGGCATACTTCTTTTGGTTGCTTTAGTATTTATGTGGTGGTTAGAGACGCATTTGGAAGAGATACGAAGAAAATAAAGATCGATAGAAACACATGACATATCCAGCCAGAACTAAGGATGTTTTAGCATGTGAGTTCGAATGACCTATATTAATATGAGCCGTAAAGATATGGTTAATTCTATGTGAGGTTTACGCGGCGTTTTTCCACATTGTTAACGGCGTTCCTCAACGTAGTCTTGTCTCAAAATGACGAGTTTCTCCAGCCATCCTGAAGACGTCAGCAATCTGGCTGGGGACACTTTGTCATTATTAGACAAGACTACGCGGAGTAAAGTCAGAAAGCCGTTACCAATATAATTAATGCTAAACAGATGTGAAACAATAGATGATAAATCAGAACTGAACGAGCTTTATGTATCACAGCAAGTTAAATACTTATCATCAATTTCAGTTACTTCAACTCACTGACAAATTCAATGACTGTCTATATTAATGTACCTCTAGTTTTAGAAGGTCTAATCGGTAGTAAATGTATATAAATACAGTTATTTTCCTTCATAAAAGAAAACAAATTATAGAAAAATCATGAGTTTACAAAATATTTCTTTAACAAATGAATTTTTCCGATAATGAAAAGTGTTAAAATTAGTTTAAAACCCATTACTTAGTATCCTGTTTTTCAAAAAAATTCCCCCCTGGTATAAAAACCCCTCCAAACGAAATTCCTGGCTAAGCCACTGGATTGTACCCAATAAAGCTGTGACGAATAGAAAAAGTTATTCTTAAATTTGTTTAGCGATACCAGTCAAGTTTGCATTCTGCGGATGTCACGTGAACAAATCTTCTTGTCTTCTGTGCAACGAATTTTTTTTTTACCAATGGTGCCCCAGCTACCGAGCCAAGATGATACCTTCTTTTCCCATAATAGCCGTGTAAGTGGTTCCCAAACTCATGGCATTCGCCAGGAGAGAGCGGTGACTAAGCAGCTCTTTCAAAAGGAGCAGGGAGCAATTCGGCTACTGCCTCCATCGAAGAGAGTAGTTTCTTTTTCAACAAACTCTGTCGGCTTGAGATGAGGGACCCCGGGGCAGCCAAATACTCTCAACCCCTTTCCCTCTATATTCTCGCTGGCACCGTCGCACAGCAGGGCTAAATCCCATTTACGCGGACCGCCAGATATGAAAGATTTAACCCTCTCAGCAACGCGGAACGATGCATCGCTTTTTGCTTCTCAGACCAAAAGCGCCACGAGCCGAAATATAGTCTTTGAGGAAAGATAATTCATCAAATTAATAGTTATACAAAAACTAAACTTTTGGATAAAAAAATCAAGATTAGTTACATCGTTAACCAATGGATAAGAGTAAAAAGTAAAAAAAACCGTATGTTGATGGACCGAAAATTGGCACCACGTAGTTTTTTCGCAGCAGTTACCCTAGGCAGTTTCGCAGCAGTTACAGTTGGATATTAACTACCCTCGGTATTCTCGCTATTTCTGTTACCACTCCAAAGTTGGTTGCAAAAGATGACCAATGCTCTTCTTATACACGAAGTGTAGAAGAACTTACGCCTCACCATGCATGCAAACGTTAAATAACAATATTTTATTTTCAATTAATTTTACATCAGTAGAGAACTGTTTAGACCACTCACAAGCATACTACGTTCTCATCAGGATCCCTGTCGTTATTCCAATGTTATTTTGCAAAAGCAGTTAAAAAATAATAGTTTTTAATAGTTTATTTACCACAATATGAAAGTAGAAATTGGTTCTGATGTGCATGAAAATGATTTAAACATTTAAAAATATTACATAGCAATAAAAATGTAAAATTGCATTTTTTACGATAACTCACGAGCACGTACACAGGTGATAAAAAAAATATTCGATTCAAACGCACGCCATGAATTATAAATTTCGAGCGAAAGCTTGGAATGAATGAAGGTTATAGTCCTTATCAATAATTAGACACAAAAAACTACCCACATCGTATCATTTAGATACATTCATCGTGTCATGTATATTCATAATAGGGAATAAACTACCTGCTCTTGGAGCGTACCTAATGCATTTGGTTACTTATTTGGGTACAGTCAAAGACGGTCATACTAGAATCCCAAAATTGCTCCAAATATCACCCATGGGAGAACTAAAAAGAATTGAAAAAATGACCTAATCCCATTGTGAGGTAGGGGAGAAAATATAATCAATTACCATCCGTCGTTCGTTTTTTTTTCACTTCAACGTGTTGGCTATCGCTCACAATCTGCCTCAGGAAATATTTTGATGCATTTAACGGAGGAAAGGTTGTTGATCACGGGCGTGATATGCCCCGCATAGGACCGGTTTGTTTATTTTGGAAATGTCACGGATGAAGGAGGAGAAAGAAGCACGTTCGTGCTCTAAATATGAAGATAGCAAGCAATCAAACAATCAGAAAGAATATAAAGTCGCTAGTTTACATAATTTTCCGTGGTTAAAATATCTCAAGATTAGATTAGCTCATTCTTTTGAAATATTTAGACACAAACATCTCTTAAGTGTCGGAATGGGACTAGGTATTTTTGGGCACCAATAAGTTCCCCCTTCGTATGTAGTACTACTAATTTGCAGTTATTCGTACTAACCTGTGATAGTTACGGCTACACTCAAGCCTTGGAAACTCTTATTTAAATCTATGGCTGAGGAAGAGGCATTCCAATTGCTTTAATAATGATGGGTCTAATTACTTTACTGGCCATAGATACTGCTTGTTAAATTTGAAACATTACTTTATTTATACGACAACAGCTTTGGAGGAATCGAAAAAAGTTTGAACGGCTATGTGAATTTGTTTCCAAAACTATTACGTAGAGATTTAGCGACTAAAAGTACGGCGTATGTTGAGAAATAATTCTATGGATAAAGGTACATCGTTGCAGGGCAAACAGGCAGTGATGGCTTTTTTAATTCCTGATATAGTGGTTAAGGCTAAGTTAAGGCATTCATTCTGAGATCGTGACATTATATCCATACATATACCTGTAATTTGCGTTTACAAATAAAGTTACAAAAAAGCATTATCCCCAGCTATTTTAAACATTACCGCGATTAAATTGCGGCGTACACGAAGGATTTGTGGATAGCCGCGGGAGCCATTAAGATTCAAGTAAATAATAAGCTTGATTCAACATTTCGCTTTATCACAAATATGAACTCACATGATTTTTCGCCCAGCAATGACAAATGTGCAGCATCTTCAACAGTACCACATAGTACAAGCATAATAAAAAATGCCAAAAGCAATGATAAAATCCAGCGAACGAGTTTATAAGCGATGCTTGAATATGTATGAGATACAGTGATATGAATCCGCCGAATGTAGCTGAAATTTCATGCCTAACGCTCATAAAATTTCCTGCGAGAAGACAAATTTTTAACTTGAGTTTCTTGAGTGCAGTTCACAGTGCTCGCATTAGATTACGATGAGAATGTTTTATCGCTCGAGTACGTAAGTACGAGTAAGTACACTAGAGAGTTTTAAGTGAGCAATAATGAGGCCGGGATTCGCCACTCCAAGGGCGAATTTTATAGTGCCGGAATTAATTCAGCCTGCACAACGGGCATGTAAATTTATCTAGCTATGCGCACGAGGGCATGCCTTCTTTCTAGGGCGTGGCGTCTTTATCTCAGCACAACGGGGAAACAGAGAGAGAGAGAGAGGATTTTCTTCCCATTCCCCCGCCTGTATTTCTCTTCCACTTTCCTCCACCTCAGTTTAAAATGTTTCGCTGGTCCGGAGAAGTCTAGCAAGAGACGAGACGCCGGAGCATAAAGGGCAATCTCGCGGCGGCAAGAGCAAAGAGCCCTCTCGCATGCCTTTTATCCCGAGCTGAGAGCGAGCGGTTGAATTTACGAGTGTGTAATCCGGAGAAGGTCGCGAACGAAAAGACCTCGTTTACAGTTTTGGCGGATTCCTCAACCAAGGAGGAAATTCTCGTGGTATCGTCCGCTTTCCCCTCTTAAAGGGACACATCACTCCCTCTCAACCGCCTCTATTTTCGTGGCACATTAATCATTTATAAGCTCCGCTTTATTTATTAAACTATTCTAGCGATTAAGGTAGGTTTACGTGGATTACTTAGGAAGTATTCTGGCAGCCTCACTTTCCTTCATGGAATTCCAACTTCAACATGGTAACTTGGTTTCCTTTTGGGAAGAGTACTTTGCTTCTGACTGAATAGTCATAGGTTCAACTGCTACGTTAATATTCGACCCCTTAACAAAAATTCTCTTACAATTAGTGCGAGATGGCCCACGGATAGGTATATCAATTTATTTATTAAATATTCTACCGATTAAGGTAGGTTTGCATTGAATATTTAAGAAGTATCCTGACAGTGTATCCTCCCTTCATGGACTTGCTCCTTCAATTCACAATAACGCCTACTCCCTTTCATTCTATTTAAAAATCCTATTCTCTTCCTTTCTCTTCTTCATTTACCCAACACACTCCCCTCTAACACTATTTTCAAAATCCCCTCCCCACTAAGTACTCGCACCTTCCATACCTTCTCTCTTCTCCTTATTTCATCTAGAAGCTGCCTCTCCTCACCCTCCATGTCCAGCACTTAGTTGGCCCTCCTTCTTTCCGTCCACTTCACCTTCTCCAATCGTCTTCATACCCACACTTCCAACACCTCCACTCTCCTCACGTCCTCCTTTATTTCCCCCGCTAGCATCCTGTAATTTTCAGGGCAAATGGAGTTGATCGCCGCCAGCATCCTGCAATTTTTGGGCAAAGGAGTGTTTTCAGAGCAAGTGGAGTTGAGTCAATTAATCACCTTTACCTCAAATATACAAAGATACCTTGATACCCCAACCATACTAAGATTGGTTTGACACAGATCTCCGTTCCTCTCAAATATCTGCTATCTTTATCATAATGACTTTTTTTTCTCTTTTAGATCCTTTATAACCTGTCCTATGTAACTCATTCTGAGCCATCCCTTGCCCTTTTTCCCCTTCGCCTGTCCTTCTACGATTGTTTTCATCAGGCTATCATGCCTCATTCTGTGGCCGAGTAAGATGTTCGTCTTAACCACAAGGTTATTAGAAGACTTATCTTTTCTCCCACTCTTCTAAGAACGTCCTCATTACTTACTCGGTCGATAAACTTTGTCTTCACTTTTCTTCGGTATCACCACATTTTAAATCCTTCCACTCTTGACTTCTCTGCTGCACTCAGCGTCCAAGCGTCGCCTCAAACCCTAAATTTCCTTAGCGGGTTAAAAAGTTTTCTTCCTCTAAAGTGTTTCCATAAATTCCGTGGGATATTCATTGAAAACTGTTATGTTGTAATGGCCCTTTAGTTGTCGTTCATTCTTTATGTATTCTCCTAGATTGATCCATTTTCATATACATAATTTTCGTCTCTTAAAAAAATTGGGTCCCTCAAAGAGTACTTTACAAGTTACCACTTCTTAAGAAAACTGGGTTTAAGACTTACGGGGCCAAGCGACATGGAGCTTGGGATAAATGCATGTAATGCGGAGCGGTGGTAATTCAAGAGGTACCTCGTAAAATATCCTCGCCCGAGCACTGTCTCCTTATCGAGCTCAAGGCTAAGGAAACATTTGCGGATCTCCCGCAACGCTGGGTGGATATAAGTTACGCGATCAACGACTGCTTTGTGGAGGAAGGAAGGCGATCCGGCTGAGTAAATCCAGGAGCATTGTAGAAGTGCAAACGACTGCCGTCATACCTACGGGAGGAAGTCGTATTTATCACGCCTTTTTCGAGACAGAGCCGTTAGCACAGCGTCCGAAATGAATTGACAAAAGAACAGTTCCGCTTCGGAGCGAGCTTGCGAATGGCGTTTCTACCTTGTTTTTTTAAAAGTATCTTCTCCCACCTTACTCGATGCGACATTTCCTCCGCTTCGGCTGCCGCCAACTGGAGGTGGGAAAATTTGAATTATTTGAACAGCGGGTCGTTAGCAAACGTCCTCCCTCCACCAAAGTCAGATGGAAAGACGAATGTACGAGGCCTCCGGTTTGGTTTGCCTTGGAGATACACTTGAGCTTACAGCGAGCAACAACAATGCGTGTGCGTGAGTTTATAGAGCCCAGACTCCTCTTTGTCGCCATGACAGCCGAGTTCCCCATCCCTCCGAGACGACGCCCAACAGTTGAGCCCTCAAACCGCGCATTCACGCATGCAATTGTTTCGTAATGAGATAGGGGCGGGGTCGCCGGTTGGGTTAACACACACCCTGTGATAAATGCCGCGTAATTGGAGATCCAGGTCGGGGATTTTTTCGGGGTGGCCGATGGGGAAGGCCGCGCGTAAAATGGATATTTCTCTATTAATGAGACCGACGGAGAAACAAAAGAAATGCTATTTCAATGAAAATATCAAAATATGCTCCTCTACTAAAAATCCTGACGATACAAAAAACATCGAGCTTTCTGCGCCATTTTCTAGCGATGCTGATTTTCCAAAGGTAACGCAATAATTATTTACTTGGACAAAAAGCCCATTAATTGTGGGCTAGCACCCATGTCGACCACTTTCTTTTCAACTGAATGGTGGGTGGCTATATTTGTTGGAAGTGTGTAACAGAGAACATAATCACGAATACTGTAATATTGTATGTTCCACAAATTAAAAAAATTGGCCCCAAAGAGTAGGAAGGCTCACGCCCACATCTATCAACCCAGGCCCTGGTATGTGGTCTTACGAAATTCCCTATACCCGAAGTTTCTAAGCTTTTTACAAGTCCTGCGCCAAGCTCTAGCAAAGTTAATTGAGTTTGTATGTAATTAGGAGATAAAATGGGGATTTAAATGTGCTTTAAAAATTGCTATGTGCTACGAGGAAGTGGAAGTTTTACTTAGAAAGATAGGGTAAAAGTTTCTTAATTTAAGGTATTTTTTGTGTATGTAATTGCTGTGTGTTTCTGAAAGCAACTTAGTTATCACGAGTGTTAGTTTTATACGCATGCATAATAACTGGATTCTTAAAACTGAATGCACAAACGATAAGCAAAATAATAATAATTACTGGATTCAATTTTAAAAAAATTGTATCATATTAGCACCAATTCTGTTGGAAAAATGTACGATGGTAGTCCCAGAACAGGTTCATGTGGAGTACCTATATTTATATTCCATTGCTTTGTAAAGGGTATTCTGTAAGTGTTCCCGAGTGGAATAAAGTCTTATTACGTTAAATACCTACATATACGAATTCTTTACCCCATTCCACCCATACGAACTCCCTATCCGCAGTTCGGATAATGTTCGGATCATTTTTCAATTACGCAATCCAATCCCTTTTCTCCTTCGATATGACCCAATTCGTATGCATGAGGTGTTGAGAACGCAAAACGAAAATAAGGAAAAAAATAAATGAAAAGCGAAGTAATGACCGCGACTGGATCACTGCTGAATCAAATTTGGGTTGAAATATAAAGGAGGTATCGAAGGTTTACTTGCGAGGCCAAAAGTTCGCTATCCTGGCAAATGACTCTATCAGCCATCATCCCTGTAACAAAAGACTACCTCACCAGTATAACTTGTCCTAGAACCTACTTCTCCTCTTTCAAGGACACAATAAAGGAATGAGTTGAGTGATGGAGGTTAGTATTCTCTGAAGTGCCCTATCTGAGAAATTAATCCAAGGATATTTATAGTACCTTGGAATTTAAAAAAAACGACAAAATTATGGAAAGGAAAGAATACCTTATGTTGATTTTATGCGGTGATTTGAATTTTCAGTTTAAAGTACTAATAGCTCCATTAGGCTTTTTGTTTTTATATCTTGTACGCAAGCTTTCACGCATAACCAGCGATGAAATGATGCTGGTTTTCAAACAGTACCTATTTGCAATGCCTTGTTATAATCACGATGTGAAGATTAAAATATGTGCAATACTTTTGAGCAATAAACATAATCGGAAATGGATCAAATGACGTCACCACTCCATTGACGGCTCAATAGAAAAATTCATAATGATTTGGACCAAATAAGGGGGTTCTAAAATTCTCAAGCATTGATTTTTCTCCTGAGCACGATACGCGGAATATTTCCACCCTCCTCAGGCACCACGGCGTAATTATTCAACCGGACACCGGACGGACCGGCCTCCCCTCTACCGGCCGACTTTAGAAATAAAAATGACGCGGGCTCGCAAATTGCTACGAGGGGAGAGAGTGTGCGAGTGAAGAGGTCGGGCGAGTGCTTGGTATTTAAAATCGAAAAGCTTCGAAAGCGGTTCGGTTCCCGTTCTTCTCTTGTTCATGTGGACCCCGGGGCGAGGGTGTGGAATGCAACCGAAGAGATGTGAGACAGTGCTCGCGGTGGTGATAATGGTGAGGGGAGGGGGAGGATGCGGTAACCATGGGAACGGAGAGGATCAAGGGAGGAGTGGAGGATGAAGAGGGGAAAGGCTTTGGAGAGAGAGAAAAGGTATGGCAGTAAATTCGAAAGCATGTAGGCAGTTAGGTAGCTTGAAGGACGCTGGCTGCGCCATTTTAAGTATTCAGTGAGATTCCATCATTCCATCCTCAGGAAACCAAAGCTTAATGACGCAGGAAATTTGAATGAGATTAAAACGTCAAGTTTCTTTGATCTCTTCATCTTTCGGGTTTTCGCCGCGTTGTTTGCTAGAGGTGGTCGATAGTCTGTCGTCAACCTGTGACAAAGAGCGCCGCGTAAACCGGGAACAAGGAGAGATCAACGAATCAAGAACGCCACGGAAGAACAAGACAACATTGAAAAGCGACTATATAAATTTTCGAAGATTTTCTTACGGCGCTTTTCCACGCTACGGCGTCATTTCCGAGAACCTAATAAAACGCGTCGTATAGATTAAAATAATCTGTAAAAATTTACAAAAGTTGCACATTTTTTATTCGGTATGAATTTTTAACCAATAAAAAAAGCCGAGTCGATCCTTTCTTTCATGCTGAATTCATTCGGCCGGTTGGATCCCAGTATTCCCTTCCGATGGATTCAAAATGATTCTAAAAAATTACGGAGTCTGCAGTTCGATACATACATAGAACTAGAGGCAAAAATAGAGGAAAGAGGTTTAAGATCCTATATAAGAACACATCCATTGCGGGCCCGATTTTCATGAACTTCGTCAGATTCGGCCGATGAAAGGAGAAAGAAAAATAGAGAGTGGTTTTCGCGCCATAACTTCCGTTCAAATACTTCTATATTCAAACGGCGCACACGGGTCGAAAGAAGGAAGCTTGCAGAAGCCCATGCGCATGATCGGAGGTGGAGACTCGAAGGTGGATATTATTTACGTACGGAGGCGGAGAAAGACCTCCCTTGACGTGCTCCGTATCTCCGCTTGGACGGGACCACGTCAATATACATGCTCCCCGCTGAATGTGAAATCATTAAATGGAATATAAATTGATATATTTTCGAAGTTTAGTTAATTATTCGACTCCAATTTCTCCATGTTTCCGCTGCAACCGCGTGGGTTTGTTGGTGATGACAACAGTTTCGCTGGCACTACTGCCAGCGTCTTCAGGTCGAAGATGATGCCGGTCCACGATTTTTGTCCTCGTTATATAGGGGGTCAGTCCCGCCAGTTGTGGCTGCCGCTCTCTTATTGGTCCGCCTAATGAGCCTCCTCCAATGGGCATCCAGATGGTAGCCGTCGTCTCTGTTAAAATTGTCCGTCCGGGCTATCTCAATGGATTCGCGGATGAGGCTCATTAGGCGGACCAATAAGAGAGCGGCAGCCACAACTGGCGGGACTGACCCCCTATACGATATAACGAGGACAAAAATAGTGGACCGGCATCATCTTCGACCTGAAGACGCTGGCAGTAGTGCCAGCGAAACTGTTGTCATCACCAACAAACCCACGCGGTTGCACCGGAAACATGGAGAAATTGGAACCTGAACACCGCGGAAACCTACGTAGTCAAATTATTCGACTAATTATTACCAGGGGCGGATCCAGGATTTCTTTCTGGGGGGGGGGGCACAAGGATACCCCATAATACAAAACGAACACAATGATAACGGGACCGAATTAAAAATTTTGCATATTCCTTAAGGGTCTGGGGGGGCGGGGGGGGCACGTGCCCCCGTGCCCCCCCCTTAGATCCGCCTATGATTATTATCTAAAGCGCAAATGACCTTTCCTGCTGGTCGCCTCCTCCAAATACCATACCACCGAAAACATTTCTCTTTACAGCCTGCCTTTGTAACTAGGTTTTAACGCTCACGATTTTTCCCTCTACGGACGGAGATATCCGGATGAACGGCGTGACCAATGCGAAGTCCGATCAGTGGAAGGTATACTCGTGCACCCCCGCCTGCCAAGAGCCAGTGGCTCCATTCCATTGCGCCCTCGCAGGCCTTCCCCGCCCTGTATGGCGCGAGACGTGTTCCCTTCACCGTCCACGCTTGACCCTTGACCTTCGCGTGGGTGTGGCTGCGACTGACTGGAGTAGCGCGTTCCATCCGGAGGGAAGGCCTTAGGAGAGAATGCGAGCATGCTTATGTTTGACTTAAAATGACGTATCACTCATCTAGACATTAAAATGACGTATCACTCATCCTGATCTTATTTTGCCTTTTTATGGAGACGCATTGCACCATGAACATCGTAATACAGGATAATTTAGTCGGCTACAAAATATGTTTTCACCCAACCCGAATTAAAATTTGATGGTTCAATAAAGCCATCTCTCTCGTCACCGACAATAGTGCTACCAGTGGTGTAACTATTGTGGGGGGATAAGGGGATAGATCCCCCCCCCCCAAAGTCGAAAATAAATTTAAAAATTATTTAAAACTATTATCTAGCTTTGTCGTGTGATAACTGCATCTGGTTAAAGTTAAATATTTAGAGCCACAATGATTTAAAATTGTATTTCCTGGCATGTCATTATTAAAAAAATTTCTCGGACCCCGTTGCCTGGGGGTGGGAGTCGCCACCCTAGACCATCCCTCCCCCCCCAGAGCTTATCTCTAGTCACGCTACTAATTACTACGATACTTGTTGTGTCGGCCTTTATTCCCCAAGTTCACAGTCTATTTTCAAAATATTTATCTTCCTGGAATCGAATATAGGCGATCGATTCTCGATTCCGATTCCGTGACCGAGAATCGGTCGTTTGGAATCGACTTATCCCTTATAAGAACAATTGAGTCGCACCTCGCCCACCGCCCCATCCCAATTCCTTTTCAACCTACCCTCTGACCACTCCCATTGCCTCGCCTGTTTCCAGCTCAATCAACAGGCATTAACACGCACTCCTCCATTTGCGAAACGAGTTCTCCATATCAAAACATTCGTACCGCGGGGAAAGCTTGCCTCCGGACTCAAAACGTTGTAAGCTCAAAAGGAGGCGATACAATCAAGAGCTTACTAGAGAATCGAGGAAACTAAAGGCTTCTCATCTATACGCACATCCATGAATTGATGGACAGAAAAGTTGACTTATTGTCACGGGTAGAACTTATTGATTGAGTAAGACATTTATAATGTTTCCTCTGAATTTACTTTAGCATAACAACGAGCTTCGTTGTTTCAACAACATCTTAAGTGTTGTTTCAACAACGAAACGGGTGTTGCTACAATACATTCAGTGTAAATATTACAATGAGTAACTCATTTAACTAATATTCATAAGTTCCACCACATCGCGCCAAATATGCAAATATATAAGTACAGAACTGATAGGCAAATCGGAAAACCTTGATGAAAATATCCGATTTATTAAGCTGAATTATCAATTTTATTACATGTACGGTTTTATTTATTAATGTTACTGCACGACCTGAATAGCAGAATCCTCGACCCCCCAAAAATGATTCTTTATCACTCGTTTTTCCCTCCCGTAGGTCTACTGGATCTCAGCTTTCTATACCGATAGGTTAAAGTTGATCCCCTAAAGTTACGGAAAACGCAGTTTGGCACCTATAATAATGGAAAAAATAGAGGAAAGAGGTTTACGATGCCATTATAACCATGAAAGTAGAACATTAATTCATATATTTTCGAATTATAGTAAATTAATTGACATTATTGAATAAAATCACATTAAAAATTTTATCGTTTTCACATGACGCGATGCTCCTTGACGAAAATATTTAACCATCCATCGACAAATATTAGTTTTTTTGCTCAATTTACTAATGTGTATTATACTTTTCACGACATATTCTTAACAAATTAAAGAGTTTATTTCCCCTCATTACGAAGCATGAAACTCGCTATGCTTCTCTCTATCTACTTACTATTCTATTTTTGCAATCACGGTCACTGAGCCAGGGAAGACAACTCGTAAGACTTACCTGCAAGAAAAAAAAACAAAGCCAGAATAAGCATTAAATAGATAATTGTAAAGATAAATTCATAGCTAAGGGTAAAAAAATTCTTTCTAGTTCAAGAAAAACATTTGCAAAAGCAAGGTGTGTTTCAATTCAAAGAATGACCTCTAACACAAGTAAGAAAATATAGAAAACAGATGGAATTGATGACTTGCCTCAGCATATGCAAATCCTCGAAGAGAGTCAATATAATCCCAATCGGATTGGAGAACTAATTAAATTTGGCCACCGCTATACTTTTCAGGAAGCATTGGGAGGATCAAAGGGGTAGGACAGGGCAGGTATAACGGTTAAAAACTAAGTAATGAAATTTGAAAAATAAAAAAAAATTGGGATCTCCATTGAATACCTTTAGTTTTTAGTTACACTTTGATAACTATGAATTTTTCATTTCAATGGAATTCTTCGAACTGGATGTATATTCTCTATTTCTTACAAGTATAAAATATAAAATTAAAACAGGATAAGTCGAGGTTATTTTCTCTAGAAATTGAATTAGTTTCATGTACACCAGGTACAATAACAAGAAATTAAAAAAAACTCCCTCAATCAACAAAAAAATCAATCGAAATTGATGAATGCATCCTTTTTAGGGGCCATCGGGGGGAAGAATTCGATAAATTAACTTCTAAAACACATTCTTTATCACTTCTTATTGCTCAAGGAAAATTGGCACAGATATTTTCCCTCTTTGGTGCTAAAAAACTGAAATGATTAATTTTCGAAGTAAAGAAACGAAGACCGTCAGTCTGTATCATAAAAAAATTCTAGTATTATACCCCCTAGATAAGTACGCAGTTTACTGGAGGAAGTAAAGGATAATTGCACTCGCATCCAGCATACCTCCGTCCCCAAGGACAGCCTCGAAATGCGCGCCACTTTATCAAAAGAAACTGCTCCAGCTTCAGCCTGTCACGACGACCACGTTTTAATCGCACCTCTTTCTTTTGCCACTAGATCGTTGCATTTCACGAACTCCAGACCGAAACGGCGTCGCAGTTCTCAGTACTCTATCACGTTTATTTCTCGAGAAGCCCACGGTCCTACATCAAGTTCGCCGTCCTTGACAACGATACCGTTATGAAACGCAAAAAAAAACATTTAAAAAATTGAGAGGGGCCGAAGAAAAAAACCAACAAAAACAAATATGACAAGGATCCTTCGCGTGGAAACCTTGCTTCAACTTGCATCATCCCGTTTGGATCAGCCTTCGTAGGTCGTCAAGGCTAAGGGACAAGTTTCTGAAAATATGCCGAGCGGAAATGCTCCACGCGCTATTTTTTAAAATACCCAATCCGCTATGTTGCTCTCCAAAACTTTGTTTGTGACAGAAGGATTGACTAAATGATTTTCATCAGTAAACCGAATTAAAGTATGCCACCTATAGTCTTCATGGGTTGGAAGGTCTAACGTGATTGGCCGGGCGGCAGCCAATCTTATTTTCCTTATTTCAATCTTATTATATAAGTGCACGGATTTATTGTATGGAAACCGAGTAAACCGAAATTTAAAGTAAACCGAAAAAGAGTAGTCAGCTCAATTTCAATTTTCCACAATCACTCATTCATTCTGTGCCTGTGGTTGATTTTTATGGTTAGGGTAGAGCTCATCCCACGGAATGCGCATGTCACAGACAAATTGGACGTTCCATCAGCGGTCTGTCAATATTTTTCATTAAAATCGTGATAATTTTTTTACATGAGCATTCCACATATTAGAAATAAAATTTAAAATATAAATTAACTGCACGTAAAAACGATATCGCCAATCCAATCAGACCCGCCACGGACCACATAATCTGTCCTTCAAATCTTATTGTTAGTCACATGTAAAGAAGTCGAAAATAGCTCTTGTTTATATTTTCTCTGAGGATTTTACTCAAATATTGGGATAACGCTTGAGGCATATTGCACAAATTAAGGGCCATCATCTATTTTCTTTTTTGCTCACTATTGTAAAGCTCTTGTTTCTAGAAATTTCCAAAGCTAGGGAGAGAACATCTCATTGGTAGAAATAAGAGACTCCATTCCGGTCTCACAACTCGGAACTTGCCCACCACACCCTCAGCTTTAACTGTTCCAACCCCCTCAAAACTTCCCCTCAATCTCGTCTCGTGCAATGACTAACTACGTCTCCCGTCCTTTCTCTACATATCGATAGTGTTTTTTTTTGCTCGTCCCATAACCGGGCGCAATGTGGGAAGGAAACTCGAAGGGGAGAGGGTGGCGGAGACGGGCGTGGCACTAGGGGGAGGGGGTAGAGAAAGGAAAGAAGGTGTTGCGCACATAATAACGGAATCCGTAGTGAGCACGCCCCGGAGAGAAGGAACTGGAAACGCAGCAAAAGGGAGGTACGCACAAATGCTCATACCGACTTAATAAATCTGTGTGAGATGGATTTTAAAATACAAACGCCGGCATGCACCCACTGGATATGTGCTGTATGAAGATATACTGACTGATGAAACCATGGAAAAACGGATGGAAACACAGCCTATTTTGTAAATTTTCTTTTTCCTTAATCAAATTTGCTGCGGTAGAATGCAAAAATGAATATTCATATATTCGTGAATCTCTTTTTGAATCAGTGGCGCGGCGAGAGGGAGGTTCGAAAGAACCGGACGCCCCCCTCGCCCCCGAAAGATAAAAGCACACTTCCTTTGCATCGCAAAGAAAAATCAAATATTAAAAAAAACATTAATTTAAAAAAATCTTAAACAAATGATGGTTTTTCGATTATGAAAAGTGTTAAAATTAGTTTAAACCTTCTACTTAGCACCCTGTTAAAAAAAAATTTTCCCCCCTGGTTTTGAAACCCCCGGAGCAAAACTCCTGGCTACGCCACTGTTTTGCTCAAATTTTGTCGGAGGTTTTCAGCCTCTGACAACCAACGCGACGAAAAAACGGAAGATGGAGAGATCCATGAATCCAAAAAGCCACGTAAAACTACGAGCCAACGAACATTTATATGCCCCGATAAGACGAGAAGCTGTACCATTGGGTTGAAACGTGGACTTTGCCAAAACGAAATGTAGAAATATTTTGGAAATGTAATGGAAGGATCGAAAGTAGAAAATGTTCGCCTTAAAAGGCCGCAACTCAGCAATTTTCTACAGCGACTGGCATCGATTTTCTTGCTTTCCTTTGATGATAACTTCCATTTTTTCAGTTTCCGACCCTCCTGCCCATTGAAATTAGTCGCGGTGGGGTCACGGGTTGAACGGCAAGTCTAAAATATCAGGGTTTTACTTTGAATAAGTCCCACAATTTCTTTCAATGTGGCAAGTTTCCCAGAAAATAATTATTTTTACGATCCGCCCTTTTGTAAGTCCCTAAAGACTATGCATATTATGCACCTGTCATTGTCAGCGCAGAAACGTAGGAAAGTGCAGGAAGGTACGAGGACAGGCTGAGTGGAACTCAAGCTTTGGAGAATTTGCAGAGGGAACAGGTGTGGCCTCCACCCCAGAGGCAAGGTCGTCGCCACAATACGAAGGACTCGATATCTTCTGCGCATATACCATCTCGAATTCCTCGTTCCTACGTTAGAATTCCTCAGATGATAACTTCCAACCTGCGCGTTAATGGTGACCATGGTTGGATGTCTTTCGAAGATGGTAGAGCTCCGTGCTTAACTGGCGAAAACATGGTTAATTATATTGGGTTGAGAAAGCAGGTAGGGTTGAACCATCACATTAGGAAAATAAGGGAGAATTTTTTCGAGGATATAGATATCGTGGTTTTCATTCACTAGACGTCATTTCTGGAGTAAATTAAGTTAAATTAACATGATTCACCAACTCATTATTAACTTTGTGGTATTGTATTTTAAGTTTTCTTAGATATTACACTATTAATTATATCACTGCTTTTATTACTAAATAAACATGACACATTAGTACCAATAAGAGGGCAATAACCGAGTCTGGAGAATTAAGTCACTCTTAGCTCCTTGGAAATGACACAATGTTTTGAAACCATGATCGACTGTCGAGTTTTGGAATTAAAAAGTGTGGAAATTACAAATTGTGTTCTTTCATTACTCTTAGATTCTCGTTCTACTCTTAGCAACTATTTTTTTGTTTTCTAATAATTTTTCCAAATATGACTACATTTATTCCAATCTCTGCATTTCTTTTCAATACTAAATTGCTCCAAAATGCATAGAAAGTTGATTCGTCGATTTTTTGCTCTTTGCCTATCTTCCTCAAGAATGCGATGTGAATTAATGAATACGCTTCGCAAAGAGATCGTGTTACAATGAGTGATGGAGACTAGTTAGAGCACAGGTCGGTTGAAACAAACCCTAGATAGTACAGGAATTCCTATTGATCATTCATGGAAATTATAATACCAGGACGAAAGTGCACTAATAACATTGTCATTAAATTCACTTAATAAATTATACATGATTTTTTATTATTTTAAAGACAGAAGACAACTATACAGAGAAAAAATAGATGCACAAGTATTGACACTGAAGGACACATGAGCATCATGGATCAATAAATTTCAATTAATAAATGGTAATCACAGCTCAGTCTCAACAGGGAGTACTCTCAATGACGGAGCGAAAGCCATTCTTGATGACGCATTTCATTGCGGCATTGAGCTATACGCCTACCGTCCCCTATTTACGAACTTTCTATAGCCATGGCATTTATGGCATTGCTGCATTTTTTGTTACAGCAAGCATTTACCCCCAATAATCACGAACTATGCGTCTTTAAAGTCAGAAAATTATAAGTTTTTTCAGGAACCTTAGTAAATTCAAGTTAGAACTACCCTTTCAAAGGAGGTAAGTAGGCATTTAGTAATCTCAGCGATAAATCCTGGGACCGCCGAAAGGGAAAGAGTTAAATATGGTTTCTGCATTTTTCATGACCTTCGAGGGAATAAGATCTGCATTCCTTTCGGATTCTCGGTAGGGCTACTCATAATCCATCACGCAAATGCGGTAGAAAAAAACCACCTCGTAAGGAACCTAGGGATGAGAAGGCTTTTTAAGAGAACAGACTTCAATTGTTCCAACACCAAGGACGAAGCCGCTGCATCGGATTGCCAGAATACATCATTCTTCGTTAGTCTTTTTTATTACCGGACCACAAATATCATGAGAGGGATGAACGCTCCAACGGTAGGGATTTTTATTTTAACAATATGCCGTGGTTTAAAGTAGTATCATGGCATTAATGCTAAATTTTCAGGGCTCAAAGTTCGTATTTCGTTCATGATAAGTCACCAAATTGGGAAGAAATTTTGAATTCCTTCTAAGAACGAATACACACGATTACTGGTTCATGTAATTGTGACGCTAATTGTCGACACCGAAGCAGTACCGCCGGTCAGAGCGATTGCAAACTTATGTGACTTGCGATCGCTTATATTTACTTGCTGTTCTTTGGCAGAGAGCGCTACTTGCGAGCGGCTGATACCCCAGCCTTACACCTCTTATGCTTTGGATTTTACTTCCTCAAAGGTATTTGTAAAAACAATTGGTTTAACAGTTAGAAAGGAAAAATGAATTCGTCATAATAAAAGAAGTAATAGAGGTGGTCTATGAGCTAATTACAATCTATCCAAGCAGCATTAGTTCTGACTACCGGGTCTTCCAGGCAACATGTTGGTGGTTAGATATTAACGTGTAGATTTCCAGGAGCTATGAGTTCAAGTCCCGAGTAAAACCTTAGAACATTACCAGAGAGATATCCACGTGGTTCAGGGAAACCCAAGAAAAGGAACAGCCCTAACCACTCTGAATGTATTTGATCGTGGGCGTACTCAGCGAGGGGCATGGGGGGCAGCTGCCCTCCCCCCCCTAGAAGCAAAAATCGCAAAATTCTGTAAGCAAAATCAGTACTTAATTGAAACGATGGCATTCAATATGTTTTTTTAAATCCACGATAAATGATATGTACTAGTATAAGGTATGTAACTAAAATAAAACTATTTTATCAAGGAAATTATCTCATAAACTGATGTCACCATTTAGTTTGCCCCCCCCCTAAACTATGGCTTGCACCCCTCTAGTTATGATCCTGGGTACACCCTTGTACTTGATACATACTCTTGGATATGTCTGCAGTGAGCTCTGCCACCACCTATATAAACCAATAGGCCACTTGGAGTAACTGGTAGTATAGCGATCGCAATTGTGCAGGGTGTTATGTGCCATAGAGCGAAAAGGTAAGTTGCAGGCAATACCCATATGGGCCAGCGTTGAGTATTGAGTGTTTATAACCGTGTATTTAATAGTGCAACCTTCAATCGTATAGACACCAAGGACGCCGCCGATGAGTCGTCGCGAGTGCAATTCTTTCCGCGATTGTTTTTATTTTTGATCCTTAAACCCAAGGTGAAGCGAGGGATAATTTGCGAGAGGAATCCTAAAACTGCAACTTACTTTCTTGCCGCCACGTATCCATCAATGACGCCGGTCATCTCGACATCTCAGAGAATAGGGGAGACCTTGCACGCCTTCCTCACCAACACATTCGCTTCCCCCCAACCTCGCATTTTTATTTATTTTTTAATTGAAATAAAATAGTATACGTACAGCAAGGCAGCCAATTTAAAGGGCACTTATGAAAAATAAAAATTAAACAAAAGAGCTAATTTCAAATTCAAATCTGACATAAAACAAAACAATGAAGCGATGACCACAATCACAGTATTTATCACGTTATACAGTCAATTATGCGTTAAATAAAATGCTGCCTAGTGATTAAAATTTTTAATTGATAACAAACGCGGAATAATATCAGTCGGGAGAGAATTTATTATAACGGAAAGATGGTAGGTATATAGAATAGAGAGAGCGGTTAATTACTCTTAGCCTCGGTTTGATTAAAGGGAAACGAATTTAATACCTATCATAAGTGGTATTGCAGCGAAATCTGAGAGATAAATCTTATAGTCAGTGACGTAGCCAGGAATTTCGTTAGGGGGGGTCCAAAACCAGGGGGGAGAATATTTTAAAAACAGGGTACTAAGTAATGGGTTTTTAACTTATTTTAACACTTTTATCAATCCAAAAAACTTCATTAAAAATATTTTGATAATTCATGATTTTTTAAAATATTTTTTTTTTTTTGTGAAGGAAAATAATTGTGTTTTCATATTTCGGGGGGGGGGGAGGGGGTCCGGACCCCCCGGATCCCCCCCTGGTACGCCACTGCTTATAGTATAAACTTTTCAGTTGCCGTATATTATGGTTGAAGACGGCATGCTAGTCATGACGCATTTGATTTCACTGTCTTTTTTTTCAATGCCATTCCTCCGTTTTTTTTTTATTTCTCGCATACAGCTTTTTCTTTTGTTTTCACGTCAGTCGAGAGTAAAAGGCCACCGAATGCACTCTTTCCCGTTACCTACCCGAGATTTATGGACCACGTGGTCGAGGACGAAAGAGCGGAGCAGCCAATTATCCGTTTAAAAACGTTTCCAGACGACAATGAACTTCTTGTGGAGAACAAAAGCTAGGTATGCGCGCGTCATCTGTTGGACGTAAGGCGGCTCGAGGTAGGTATAATATTTCACGACCCAAAAGCGGATCACGAGGAGCTTAAAAGTCAAAATAAAATTACACAGATTCTTCCGCGTACGCATGTAAAGAGACAAAAATAAGTCAAAATGAGGAAAAAATCTTATTTTTCCGACGAAAACGAGGAATTCGCTGGCTGCAGCCTCCGTAGCAGGTCGTTTTAAGGAAGGCATGCGGGATTTTGACACGAAGGAATTCCATGCCAAGATGAAACGAAAGCAGCATGACTCGCAGAAACCAATTTGAGGCGGTAAAAGAATAAAAAAAATGCCTCATAATGTTTGAGTGCACGAGAAATTACTCAAAGGAAGAGGTTTCATAAAATTTTGAACACAAAAAGCGAGAAATTGGGCTCGCATTATGTTTTACTAAATGAGAACATAATGAAAATTCCGGACTTCTGACTTGGAAATAAACACTTGATTTTAAATGTGACATGATTGTCTAGTGTACCATCTTGCGCCATAAAACACGACAACTAGAAAATTAAGTTAAAAACTATAACAGTATTGATATTGCATTTCACTCTAATACCGGTTATTATAAGTATTACATTTATTTACCTTCGCATGACAGTAATTGTCTACCACATGGCTACATATTTATAGCATTCATGAATACGAATATCAATACAGGTTAATACAATAGTAAATGAGACTTGGACCCTAAATATTTCCCCTAATTCTAATGCCTCTGCATGAATATTAAATAAAACAACTTCCCAATTGCATTTTTTCTTAAGTTTCTTCATTTGGCACTTTTTGGCAACTTTCCCTAATATTTTTAAAGAATGTTGGCCTTAAGGTGCAGTTAGGACATAAACTAGAGCTAATATGTGAAGCCAGGGTTGAGAAATTATCAACCAACAAAATTAAAATCAGAACCTAATATCCCATACTTACTACACTAAATCTTCTTTATTTCACTATTTCACTTTAATTACGTACGACGTTACTAAGGGAAGTACAACAAAAAAAGCACCTAACTGTTTCAAAGCAAAAAAAAACCTGAACGGAAGATAAATATTCATAAGGCCGGGAACTCAAAAGAATTATTAAGGGAATTAAAGCAGATAATGTTCAACGAAAACATGCCAGAGCGTATACATAGCCTTACGATTTGGAAATAAATAAAATTATATGCACCTAAACATGTTTAAAATAGCAAAACTTTATTCGAATTCGACCCTATCGGCTTTTATGCCGGGACCGTAAAGCTGATTTTATACTGATGTCTCTAGGGCTTGTTTAGTCTACGACTTGCATGGGCTGAGAGATCTACTACCATTTGAAGCATGATTTCACCATCCCAACGGTTGTCATTTCGGGACACGAAGAGTTAGACAAATTAATCTAGTAGAAACATGACAAGGAGAAATGCCTTCGGAGAGCTAGATACACGACGAAGGGGTAGTGACAATCATTAATTGAATTCAGAAAACGCTGGTCGCATTGTTGTCGGAATGCGTTGTAGAGATATCACCACGGAGATAACCCATGCCGCGATTCCTAGCGTCACGACGCGGAGGCGGAATGTCCGACAGAGGAAAATGAGGTGGGTGTTGTCTTCAGCAGTTCGGAGTCTTTAAATGACTTCGGCGCGATCGAATGCCCTGAGCCACCTCACTCTGAGAAGTTCGAACCTCCCTTTCGTGGGCGTGTCTGCAAGAGCAACCGATCCCTATAAAAAAAACCTTCCCACCACTTGAATTCAAATTTTAAGAGGAGATTTCCTATTATTTTTTTATGGAATGAATCGAAATATTATTACTCCTGGAGTATGCCTTTCACACTTTTAGATTTTTAAATGACGATATCTATTTTTCGCGATTCAATGAAAAGTGAAAATTTTCAAGCGCGTGAAAACGCGATGGCTAAGTATATATACAAGAATTGCCATGAGAAAAAAATCCCCTGGACTGGGAATGAAACCACGGACCTTTGGATTTCCAGGCCAATGCGCAGACCACTGCGCTATCCAGGTTCATTAATTCCCATGGCAATTATACCGAGGCTCATGGTACTTTGTGTTAGGCGTTCGCGGTCCATCAAGGATGGCAACGCGAGGGAGAAAGGACTTCCAAGAAGCCACAACCGGTTGAGAGCCTCAAACCTGCGCTAAAGCCGCGCAAAGAGGTATGTGTAATATTTAAAACCTATGCGGCTAAGTATATGCTGGGAAAAGCCCGTATGTCGTCATTCTGTTTCCGGCTTCCGCCGTGTGAGGCTATCTTGGTGCTAGGCTATGAGCGCCGCTACGATGCAGGCTGCTTGCAGGTAGCAGAGTACCCTGTTAGCAGGTAGCGCTTGGCTTCAATAAGGTTTATTAAAACCCTATCAAACGAAGGAAACTTTCCGATCATAGCCAATTTTAATAGGTTATTATCAAGAAATGTTTCCCTTAGCTCTGTGCCTCATGAATGCATTGGAAATCTCAGACGATGTAAAACTCCTATCTACTCGTATAGAAACTAGGTCCCTGTAACGTCACCTCCTCAAATTTGAAAAGGAAATATAGCAAAATATTTGAAAAAAAGTGGATCGCATTGCATTCATTATCGCGCCGCGGACATTTTTGAAAGCCGATTAAAATGCGACCAAAGTGGTAACAGAAATCAGTGGCGTAGTCAGGATTTTCATTCGGGTTTTTTTCAGGCCGCGATTCCGTTTCCACAGAGCTTTAGCTAAGCTCAGCTGAATGAGGAAGGGCAAGAACAAAAAAATATGTATTATTTTTTTAAGTGAAAACTTCTTTAGCGGCGTTAAGCACTTTTGCGCGATAGGGAAAAAGCATAGAATTCGCGTGAGCGTCACCGACCCGATACCGAGATCGCTACAGCGAGATATACATATGTATAGTGTGTATAGTGTATACAATGGTATAGGTTGCGTCACCGCTATACTTTTACATACTGAATACTGGCATCTGTCTGCCTCTAGTTCTATACTGTACATATGTACTTTTTCTTTACAGTGCGTATTATTTTGTAGACTGTTAATAGAGATTAATATATAAACTTTGTTAATACATTGTTAATATATAGACTGTTAAAGTCTTTTTGTTTTAAAAATATTAAAATTGAAAATAAAAATCTATAGTGTAGATTATATAAGTTCATTAAATATAAAGAGCTCGAGCATGAACGTGCAGAAGAGTGTACACGCTATAAAAATACAAGTCAGTACAATTTAAGGCAGTTTCTTTTATGTGCATAATGAACAATTATAGGTTTAAAGCATATTAAATAAAAGAAATAAAAGCATATTATATTTTAACATATAAATGATGTTACTTTCTATTCATACACATCGTATTTTTAATATATATTTAATAATAAACAGTTTGCTGAAAAAATAATTTCAATTTTTGTTGAAAAATGAGTATTACTGGAAAAATTAGTTCTTTAATAATATTAACTCTATATAAAAAATAAATGTATAATAATTATTTCAGTTTTCACTTCTGTCGGCCAGTCCCACGACTGCCCCGTTTTTTTCTTGCGGTTCTTCCAGCGAAGTTTCACCGCGATCAGGACCCGGAAAACTTCCAAGTCCGCGGCGGCTTATGGAGTCTGAAAGTGAGCCGGTCAAAATGGTCACTTATCAGCGGGAGGAGCAGCGGCAAGTGGCATAAAAAAATGACGTCTTCATTCCAGGAGTTGCCGCTTGATCTCCGCCAGTCCGGTTCGCTTCTGCGACTGTGACCAAATGTATGCAAGGAGTACCGGATGTCTCACTCGCGACATAACAAGTGAGGAACGAGCGCCGCTCGCTGCGCAGCTTTCACCAGATTGAGACTTAATATAGGGAGTGAACGAATGGGGCAAAGTAATGTTTGGGCAATGAGTGAAAAAAAATGAGACGAAGAAAAAGAGGGGGAAAACTCGGGCGGAAACTAGCGGGAAAGGGTGCCAAGCAGCAGACGATATTTTATTTTATTTATCTCAACTACCCCCAAAAACAGCACAACGAGGCCTTCACATCGGGAAATTAAACGATCAACAACACACACACCCATGTGCCAGAAGATGTAGAAAGGAAATACTCAATTGGCCGCATAATTCTCCCTCCAAACAATATCCATATTGCTCCAAACAATATCTTGTTGCTCCAAACAATATCCATAAGTAGGATATGCTGTGTATAGAAAAGGGTAGTTTCTTATTTTTTTAAATGTCTAAATCGAAAGATTTTTACTCCCGGAGTACGTATTTCACGCTTTTAGATTTTTAAATGACGATATCTATTTTTGCGATTAAATGAAAAGTGAACATTTTCAAGCGCGCGAAAACGCGATGATTAAGTATGAATTCTGAGAAAAGCCCGAGTGACGTCATTCTGTTCCCGGCATCCGCCGTGTGAGGCCACCTTGGTGAGAGGCTATGAACGCCGCTACGATGCAGGCTGCTTGCAGGTAGCAGAGTACCCCGCTGGCAGGTAGCTCTTGGCGTGAATAAGGATTATAAATACCCTATCAAGCGAAGGAAACTTTCCGACCATAGGAAATTTAAATAGGTGATTATTAAGAGATGTTTCCCTGAGCTCTGCGCCTCATTAATGTATTGGTAATTTCAGACGAATTAAAACTTCTGTTTACTCAATCTAATACTAATCGCAATCAATACTAATCGCAATCAATGCCTTTCGTTTTCTTTGAGAAAGGAAACTACCCTATTGAAGAGCACAAATGTTTTGTTTGTACGTCTGGGGATAACCAAAAACCATAATAAGCACACCCAATACCTATTAATTAGATGTAGAGAAGATATTTAAGAGATGTTACTATATGGACCTCCATGTCCAATGTTTGACATCACTGCAACGCTGTTTGGCTGGCCCTTTGCATATTTGACATACATCCAAACTACGTCAATGGGATTACCATAAATATTGCACGGAATTCATACGTAAACGCCAACAATTTTGTCTGGAAATTTTTAGGATACTGATTTCTGATTGGGGTCTTATGTTGTGAACAGAAATCCCTAATGCAGAGAGTCAATGGCAACAACATTCTCCTGTACTGTATCTTTAGTTCCCACCGACAGGTAAGGAGATTGATCCTCGACAACTCGATTCATATCAAGCATTTACCGCTTATGCTATTAAAAGAACGTTTTGCCACAATTTCAAAGTTCATTTCCCTTATGAAGACAATCGTTGAAGAACAACTGAATCGGAAGATGAGTAAAGGAACTCGGATAATTTTAAAAACAGGTAATGAAGGATTTGAAAGAAAAGAAATACGTAAGTTGTGTGAAGAGGTTAGCCCATACAATAAAAGACCTTTGCCAAACAAATCTTGGAGACAATTGACGATCGTGTTAAATCCATTCTTTGCCATTATAAAACAAGCACTGACGTAAAAAAGGATAATTAAGACGCTCAGAGAGTTGATGATTCAATCCTAGTATTTTAAATTCAACACATTTCCCGGCTTACGGTAGTGCCAATCTTATCTAATCAGGTAACACCATTTGACTTCAACTACACCCAATAACTCAAATACCAATCCCGTGTCCAATGTAAGATTTATTTATATGGTAACTCCAATGGTATAATGAAAATTATGTAAGTTATTAGTTAAGCAAAAGATTGCAATACGTCCAATGAATTTATTTTCGCACGGCCTATTTCCTTGTAAGAACAATATTTTCAAGTGCATATCATGCAAAATATCACATGTTTTTGTTCTAAACGAAATTGGTATTCAAGCAATAATTAAAACTATAAGGTGCATTACTGTCTAATTATTGTTAATTATATTATTTCTCATCCGGTTTCTCCGATGAGATCCCACCAAAAGAGAGATAACCGATCTGATAAACTCCCACTCACTATTATGCTCATTTCCCCATTCTTCTTCTGAATGCAACAGAAAGTACTGATAACAAAGATATATTTTGAGTTGGTCAATATTTTTCGTCAAACTGCCACTAGGAAGTATAATAAAGACCATTAATACGCATAAAAATTTAGTGTCACCAACAGAAATACACGACAGAAAAATCACTTTGAAATATCTGCGCCGTATAATATTCCTAAGAATTTTCGATACCAGAGAATGAATTTCGATTCGAGCAAATAAAAAGATCGCGGCACAGTTTCATCCTACCCTCCCGATTCGAAAGCGGCGCGCCGCGGCGTGAGCCGAAAAGAGCGTTCCCGATGAACTCTTATTCAGAAAGGTCATGGGGCCCACATGTGCTCCGGCGGCATACAACTACCCCTCTGGCGAGGAGAAAATATGACGGCGCATGCAACATTGGCATTCACCCTCCCCCTTGGTACTTAGTTGGAGGATGGGGAGGGTAGGAGGGGATGCGAATGAGGTTTTTTTCATGCACTACACTTTTTCCTACCCTTGGAATGATGCGAATCTTCTTCACATCACTCGAGTCGCCATGCGAGCCCCTGATATAGAGTACGGGATCAGGCAGGAACAAAGATACTGACTCGAAAAGACGAGGAATTCAATTTGATTGCTACGAGACCGATCCTCCGTAGTCACAGACGGCATGCTAATTTTTTTCCTTTCAGATCTCTCAGAGTGCTCCAAGCATCCTTCCCTGTAATTTCAAGCTTATCAATGCCTCTTCGCTTGGAGAACATAATTACATCTTCAGCACGGAGAGAAAACTGAAAAATGTCTGGCTAAGAGCAAAACTGGAAATAAAATGGAAAAAAATGCAATTCATCCATTAGATGCATTACACTCAAGATAGGAATTCCTAGCTGGACCCAGCTTCCAATTAAATACTAAAGCAACCCCTCATTCACTTTCTTCCCCACAACTACACATAAACCTGTGAATATCACTCCAGTATTCTCCACTATCTCTCCATATCACATTACATAGTCTTAAAATCTTTATTCCCCCTGCCTCCATTTCCCTTTTTATATTTTCTATCTTACTGGCCCTTATCATAGTCCTAACTTAGGGGACTGCATAGAGGAGGCCCAATTCCGTCCCACAGAAGGTTGATTTCTGTTGCCACTTCGGTCGCATTTTAATCGTCTTTCAAAAATATCCGCGTCGCGATGATGACTGCTATGCGATCCACTTTTTTCTAATATTTTGCTATATAATGTTTATGATTGCGGGGAATAGCATTGAAAAGTAATGAATTTGATATATCACATCGTCATGTGTATACATTTTGTTTAATACCCCTTATTATTCCTTATTTCCCCAAGAAACTCGGATCAATTTGTTCGACAGCGACGCGGGTCGCGACCTTTGGAAACCCGTTTAAATGCGCGGTGGGTGACAACACTTTCAGAGGCCCACTTAAGGATCCTCTTTTGTAATATTCGTGGTCCTAACATTCCATGTCCCTACATTCATTAGATATTCCTTTTCTCCATTTTTCGGCATTCTTTCCTTTTTACTTGGATGCTGATGATGATAAATCTCTACAATAGTTGTAGTGGTAGCATGTTGACGACCTCGATGACCTTGCCGACCTCGTTGCCGTGAACGACATCCGGCCTTTGCGGACGGGTCCCGTTCGATGAGTTACCGAGGCTCATTTGATTCTACTTCAAGTTTTCAGGGAAGAGGTTGTTGGTAAGGTTTCTCACTTCCATTCCAAAAGTGTTTCTTACGCCATACCACTACGTTCAATATCTTTCGTCCGGCACTTACCCGTGCGTTTAAACTCGGAATGTAATCTCTAAGAGTTTCAAAATAGGCTACCTGCAATGAAATTCAATCCTTTTACTAGGGACGATAAGGCAATCCAGAATCTCGGGAGAGGAAAACGATACCTTCAAGAAATACCACAGTGCAGTTATCCCTTACCAGCCAGAGTCCAATCGAAAAATTGTATCGATTCATCCTTATAAAATTGCTATTTTAAAATGGAAAAGAGCCATTCAACTCCATATTCAGTGGCATAAAAAATTCCCTGAAACTTCCGTTACTTATAGCGCACGTTTCTTCCAATCTGACGCGTGTGATATCTCACTGACGGCAAAAATCGAAGTAACGGCTCCGCTTAAAGGCATCGCGAAGTCTGCATCTCACATTCCCCGGACGGCGAGGAAAAAATGAGTTGATCTCGGCGGTAATTGACAGATATGGAGTGAGCGGACAGAGTGAAAGCCGTTCGACTCAGAGACGCGTCGTCGGTGGAATAGAGGCGCTCGCTAAATCACCTTTCGATATAGAAAGGAAGATGTGCACTGAGGAGCTGCGATCGCATGATTCAAAATAAATACTTAATAAATTGCGGACCACTGCCTCCAAAGTAAGTGCTGCCTTCACATTTGAAATCTTGACATGCTATGAAGAAAAAGTGCAAGATTACATTACATACAGTTTCCGCAGTGAATATATTTTTCAATCGACACTTTTTCCAACAGCTCATATCAACTACGGAGCCACTTTCATTCAATTAATGCCAGCACCATTAATTTACGAATATGGAACTCAAAACCCCTATTCCAAGATGCCTTTTCTTTATTTTAAGCATATCCGTTGTGTTATGGCTCACTTTATGTCAATTTCATGTAGACGGACATTCTATTTCCGATTACATTCTGAGTTTCTACAGTGCGTAGACAAGAATAGCAGAAGGAGTTCATGTAAATTTTAAATTTACTTCGAAGGTATCGCAAAAATAAATACAGGGTTATCAAAAAAGGATTGAGCGGTTTTGAACATGGTTTGAATGAGAACAGAATTAACTATAGTTTATGTTTTTTTCCAAATTTTTCGTCTCAAACAGTTCTTTTAACATAATTAATAAATTTCAATACGTGCACCCTTAGTCGCTCGACAAATGCATAAACGATATTTAAATTCTGAATAAACATTAATTAACATTTTCTCCTTAATGGTTGTCATTGCTTCATTAATCTTGTTCATTTAGTGGTTTATGCCGCGAATGTTTTGTCTATAAACAACGGTTTTGATATTCCCCAGCAAGAAAAAATCGGAAGGCAAGAGACCAAAATGTCCCTACCGTCTTCCCACGAATTACTGATATCGCACCCAGTATTATAATTTCAATCGCGAGTGACAGCATTTAAATTCATGAATTTGACAGACTAAGTCATCACGAATATAAATATTGGTACATAACCCCAATTGTATCGCATTTATCTGTTTAATTCGGATATTTCTACTCGTCAACGACGCTAGTGACGACTTTTGCAAACCCATTTAAATTCATCATTAAACCCATTTTCATTGGAAGGAATCCGTTTAGTTTATCAAAATTTAATTTATTTATCTCAGTTGGTTGAATAAAATACTGAATTTATGAAATTCCCTCGTTTCTTGGAAGTATATCTTTGTGTAGAAGGGAGGGAAATCAGCATCTGAATGGCACAGCGGTGGCTGACTTCTGGGCTCGGGTAATGACTTTGACATTTGATGCCCCGCTCTCTCGGGTACTTACGTCTCTTTCCGACTCAATGTTAGCTGCGTGCGGTCATAATTCGAGTAACTCAACCGCAAATATTAATTTCAGAGTCCCGTACGCTTCAGACGAAATGGGAGAATAAACGGCGACTCTCACCGGCACAGTGCGATTTGCATTCCACCATTCTTCAAAGGACCTTGACGCGAATTTATTCCAGCATGAGAATACTATCTAACTAGAAATCAAGTTGCAGGTAAGTTGCCTTAAACGACGAGAATGGAAATCGATGTAAATTTGAGAATAACTCGCTAAATCGTAGATCAACTTTGCCCCCGGCAAGGATAAGAAGCTGCTTCAAATTTCTTCTAAATCAGCTCAAAGAGGACTCATAACACCCTCAAGATCGTATTTCGTCTTATTTCGCGACATGTTGTGCATTTGAAACTAACATTATTGCTATTAACAAAATTTCAAGGTATGTCGAATAGAGCTTTCTATAATATAACTATATCTCAGATATATAAAAAAATTAACATGCAGAAAATACTGACGAAAATATTTTCAAATTTGACCTACAGGAAAATGGTTATGCAGGTCAACACAATAATAAATTTCATGAAAAACTTATAGTCTGAATTTTCTTCGAGTAAATATTATTTTAACCAACGTCATTACCTTGAAATTTCCAGGGTATGAGAAAAATAGACCTTTATCAACCTTAACTAAAATATAAAAATTTTAACCTGGCAGAAAATAATATTGCAAAATTTTCAAATTTAAGAGATATGTAAATGATTATAAAATTCAACTCTATACGCACAATAGAATTTCATAACAAAATGTTAGTCTGAGCTTTATACGAGCACTAGTGGTCACAAGCTGAAGGGATGCGTCTTCTTAACATACTTAAAATGAAAATTTCGGGTTGTATGAGACTAATGGTTTAAGATTTCATAATGTTAGATACACACACTTCTAAATTTATCTTCAGCCACTTCGCAGTTCCACCCAGGTTAGACTAGTTTCATTACTCAATAAAGTATCATATCCCCAAAGTAATTCCAAAACAATTTCAGCATCTGAATTATTGATTCCTTTGCCCTTTGTCAACGTGTCAGTAAAAATTACATTGGAGAGAATTTTGAAGTGAAATTTAAAAATTCGAGAAACAGGAATATGTTAATCTATATTCATATATATTATATCAGCTTCTGTATCATCGATTTCTTTGACGTCCCAAAATCTTTAATATTATGAAATTTTTAGAGTACTAGTAAAGAATAAATCTTTTTCAACATGTCGGTAAAAATTACATTTGACAGAATGTCGAGGAAAAAATTAGAAAAATTTGACACATAGGAACAAGTATTAATTTATTATTTCAGCTCCTGAATTATTGCTTTCTTTGCCATTTATAATCGTTGATGCCTTTGCTCTTTGCCAACACGCCAGTAAAAATTAAATTTGAGAGAATTTTGGGGTGAAATTTAAAAATTCGAGGTAGGTATAGGAATATGTTGAATATATTAATTTATTATTTCAGGTTAAGAATTATTGATTTATTCGCCACCACAAAATCTTTCATATCCTCCAAATATTTCCCCCGAGCCCGGAGAATGTATCCCATCGACCTAGAAGTTAATTTTCGCGTTAAGTTAACTACGCGGCACGGCTCAGGTGCCGTTCTTCGCATTTCCGACTGCCGCCACGCGGAGATGGGAATCAGGATCGTAGCCCGGTGGCCCAAAGACACAGAGTCCCAAATGGGCTCACTCCTACCACTCGCCTCGTCCTTGCTCGACTCCCCCACTAACCCTTACCCCCCTCACTACACCCTCAAGCACAACCCCCGCCGCCGCCCTTTCAACCAACCGGGCTCCTTTCTCCGACTAACGCGATTTCGCGTCTGCACCTGACGACACCACCCCACACACAAGCCCCTCTAATCGGATGAACTGGAGGTGGCGGCGGTGGTGAGCAATCGATTTTTTTCTTTCTCTTCACCTCTTTCTACAGATAGTCGGTTAAACCGGATTCAAACGATCATTTTTCACGAACAAGTCCACTGATCATTCCACCTACGACTTCAATGATAGGGAAAATAATTGCTTAAGCCATCGTTTTCCATATCACACGTTCATTAGAGACATCCCTCATTCTTGCTATCTTCTTTCAGCCTCATTAACACATTAATTTTTTTATCCCATCCCAGGTATAGCTACAGATTTGAATTATTTCTAAAATATAATAATAATCAGATAAAACAAGAAGGTAAGATAGCGGAATGGAGAGCCGCGTCAAACCAATCTTACGATTATTGACCGATGACGAATTCCGGGTATCGGGAAGCATTAGTTTCATTATAAAAAGAGTATTATTTATTAGTTTGACTTTTAACTTATAGACTTTACGACGCCACAAAAAAATCTCGAAATAATTCCAGCTCATAACAATCCATTAAAATAATTTATATCCTTCTAAATACATTATTTCTCGTCAATGAAAGTCACACTAAAATAAAAATGGGAAAAGCCCGTTTGGCGTCATTCTGGTTCCGACCGCCGCCGCGTGAGGACATCTTGGTGCGAGTCTATTAGCACCGCTACGATGCAGGCTGATAGCAGATAGCAGAGTACCCTGCTAGCAGGTAGTGCTTGGATTAAATAAGGATTATTAATACCCTATCAAAACAAGGAAACTTTCCGACCATAGGCAGTTTTAATAACTCTAATACTAAATTTTAAGTAAAACTCCTGACTATTCGTATAGCATCTTGGTTCCTGTGACTTCACGTGAAGTGGCATCGCATGGGCGCCAATCGGGCCGTTTTCAAATGCAGTTAAAATTGACCATTGCCATTCGTCTAAACTGGGATTACTAAAACCAAATAATTAGTATGCTATGAATACACTAATGGTGGGTAGCGAATCGCAATCAATGCCTTTAATTTTCTTTGATGAAGGAAACTACCCTTTTGCAGAACAGAATCTGCAAATATTTCCCGATCAAGTATTTCCTCGGATGCCTCAACAATGACGGCTCAGTGTCTCTCCAATACAGTGGCAGAGAAGAAGTAAGTGCAGTCCCTGGGGGCCCAATTCGGTGTCTCTGAATGTGGGCAGGCAGGCTGTTGCGGTCATGGGAGCAGCTGCGATGGACAAGGGTGCGGCGCACCCAACCCACATGCCTTGGGGTGAGATTTGCGGCTACGCCCGCACCTCGATGACCAGGGCCGATGGTCGTGGATTCCCCGGGGACGCGGGACATCCTGACCCAAATGGGCCGAACCAAGTCCCTCCATTACCTATCTATAAAGGAGCTGGGGCTGATTGGGTGGCTAGAGTCTTGGTTTACCACCCTGAGGGTCCGGTTCACATACCAGCGGTATCAGAGACATTTTAAACGATTTAAATAATAGTCTCGGGCGTGACTGTATGGAAATCCTTTATCGCAAGAGTTGGAGGAATAAAAAATTTGCTTTTTTCACAAGATTATTTATTTTTTCCACATGATCGGACAAAATAATTCACCATGAGTAAAAAAGCAAAGTTATCATTTCCTAACATCTTATTTAAATGATTATTAAGCTTCAAGCACATCACTCCGTCCGTCGGATGGGACGTCAGGCCGTGGCTCTCTACGCGCCTTTCTTCTACCCTTTGAATGTCAACCGATATTCTATGCAGATATATTTTTGCTTATTTTGCAGTATTCCAGGGAAAAATGATGCTCAAAATACTGGTGAGTGTAAATATTCAAAAACTCAAGGACAACTGTAATGCATGTGGTTTCTCCTTTTTGATATATTACGAGTTTCATGATTATTTTACAAAATATCAGAAATAATTTAAATAATATATTATGTTGACATAAATGAAATAATTTTATTTATTTATTTATTATACCACAGAAAACATCACTGTTCGGCCTATGCACAATCAAGCGTTCACTAGCATCCATGCCCTGGATAAGGTTAACTTACCCAGGCGGGACTCGAACCCGCGACCATTTTTTTGGCAGGCAAGGACATCACCATGCCGTCACCGCATTGACTTCCAGGAGGAGCGCGACAGCGCTTCCCGCCACTCTTAGGGTTAACTTTGGGCGAATGCTGACGTCAGGTTTCTCTCAACACTACCTTTCCTGCACTTTTCTACGTCTCAAAAGGCCTAAGCTGTTGGTCGCAAAATACTTATCTACTAAATGAACTCCGCATGCTTCCTAACTCAAGTTACGGGAATGTAATGGGTAGAAGGAGCTAAAGACCAACTGAAATATTTTTGCAATGATTGTAAGTAAGAAATGAAAACTTTACGGCAAAAACCACCATGCAAAACTGGATCAAACGGAGGCAAACTAAAGTATTAGTTTTTCAGATGTAATTAGTGGAGAGACCTAAAGACCAACCGGTATAATTCTGCAATAACGGTAAATAAGAAATGAAAATTGAACGGTAAATGCCACCATTTAAAATTAAATCAAACGGAGGCAAATCAAAAGATTATCGGATCGGGGCATTCAAAGGGACTCAGAACAAGTACACATTATCGATTCATCAACGTGCAACTTGGGCTTCGAAGGCCACGGCTCGGAATATCCCAGGCAATAAATTATTCCCTTCAAGGAAATCGCAAGAGATGAATGGAAGCGCTTCATTAGCCGAACGGGAATACAGGGAATTGACGAATCGTTACTTCCTCAGAAGGGAAGAGGAGTGGCGTAGTTGGATGTGCAGAAGAGAAGGGTTTCACCTCTCTCGTTCAGGCGGGGAGTTGGATTAAGAGGAGCCGCTTGCTTCACGAGTGATACGAACACATTACACTCATTGAAGTGACCGACGCACAGAAAGGAAGCCGCTAAAAAGACACGCGCCTGCTTCCTGCAAAGACTTTAATTCTCACTCCACATATTTTTTTTCTCATGCACTCTCATTTCGAGAACCAACCCTTTGTCGCTATCGGACGCCCACCGGAAGCTCTCGTGAGGCAGTTTACAAGAGCTTCGCGCCAGATGGATCATGTGGCGCCGAGAACAGACATGCGGGGATCATATCGTTTTCACGTAAGTGCGGGCGGCTCCGATAAAAAGAAGACAGTTTTAAAATCGATGCAACGACCTTGATATAGGTCAGTGGATCAGTCAGAAGAGCGACCCATTCACAATTATTCATGAGGGTTCAAAGAACAGCGTTATGGCTCAGACGTAAGGGGAGCTTCGAAAGGTAAAAACCAATGGAGCTTCTAGCGTTCAGCACGCATCTCCGACAATCATGGATTGCATGGAAATTGTCGGGAAATAAAAGGCGATTGATCTCTACGTTCCCTGGATATCAGCAGCTATCAATTCATCTTGACTTCCTCGATTTTTTAAACGTGTCGTCGTATGAAAAAAATACGATTTGTGGCGCTAAAACCATGATAGCTACACTTTAAACGAAAAGTTTTCAAGAAGTTCTAAACATGTCGGTATGCTAATCCGCAAAGGCGGATAGCATACAGACCACGGGGCCACGGGGGCACGTGAATCCCCCCAAGACGCTTGAAAACGAGACAAGATTTTTAATACGGTTATCATTACGTTCGTTTTATTTTGTGTATTACGGAGTCTCAATAATTTACTTTTAATATTAATAACTCTCATATAAAATAAAGAGAATACTTCCTACGTAAGCAATTTGTTTTATTTTGCTTTCAATCTCAAATATGAGAAGACCTATCAGATCCCTGTACCCCCCCGAAAAAATCCTGGATCCGCCCCCTGCTAATCCGTATAATGCATGAACGCACTCAATACCTACATGCTTCTACGTAAGGGACGGTTAACATTGGTGAGTATAGAGGTCACTACGGACTAAGCCACGTGCATTGCGCGCATATATATGCTGGGTTATGGGCCTAGATTCTCTCCCACGGCCACCTCGAACTTCGAGGATTTCGGAGGCGTTAATAATCTTCAACCAGATTAAATACTTTAATAACTATATATTAAATACTCGAAAGATGATCTAGCGAAGCCATGTTTTGGGAACAGGTCCGTTCATCCCTTCCCTCTCCTCAGGCTCAAACTCATGAAGGGAAGGGGCGGTGACCACGCCCTGATATGCATAAACGTGACGATTCCCCTTCCACGATTGTTCGTCTGGGGGAGGGTATAGGGCGGGGTAAGGGTGATACTGAGAGAGTGAGGCGGAGGTGAGGACCGACCAGTAGGGCGGTTTGTAAGCAAGCACTCTTTCTGGCGAGGGACGAGAGAAAATCTGGTTAGAAAGCAGACGCGGAAACGAGACGCGAGAGGGAATTGAAAATGAATAATAGGGTGGTTTCCTATTTTTATTATTGCCTAAATCGAAAGATTATTACTCGTGGAGTACGTATTTCACGCTTTTAGATTTTTAAATGACGATATCTGCCGGAGTCGGTGGCGGCGGGGTAAAGTCTTCGCCTGCTAAACAAAATGTCGCGGGTTCGAGTCTCGCCTGGGTATGTTTCCCCCGTCCAGGGCATGGTTGTTCGTGAACGTTTACTTGTTACATTCGTTGAATACCCCGGTATAAAATGGCCAATAAGAGCTGTATCCGGTGGTTTAAGAATAAAATAAAAAACAAAAAAGCCTATTTTTCGCGATTAAGTGAAAAGTAAAAATTTTCAAGCGCGCGAAAACGCGACGGCCAAGTATGAGTGCTGGGAAAAGCCCGATATACGTCATTCTGGTTCCAGCTGCCGCCGTGTGAGACCATCTTGGTGCGAGGCTATGAGCAACGCTACGATGCAGGCTGCTAGCAGCAGAGAGGAATAACTCGCTAGCAGGTAGCAGATTAGTATATGGTGTGTGAGGATAGGCAGAATCTAGATGAGATACGAAGGAGACAGAACGTGAAGTGAGCGGGAAGGGGATGTTGAAAACAGCGTTGGAGAATGTTAGGTAAACGAGGGAGAGGAAGGAAAAGAACAGGATTTTTAGGTAGAATGAATGGGAGACCTTATTGTGAATTGAAGGGGTAAGTCCATGAAGGGAGGATACACTGTCAAAATACTTGTTAAATATTCAATGCAAACCTACCTTAATAGGTAGAATATTTAACAAATAAATTGAAATTCCTTTCCGTGGGCCATCTCACACTTAGAGAATTATTGTTAAGGGTTCAAATGTTAACGTAGCAGTTGAACCCATGACTATTCAGTCAGAAGCTAAGCGCTCTACTTGAAAGGAAACCAAGTTACCTCCAGGAGAAGGTACGAGAACGCGAAAAATGAGAAGATCGAAAATATTAGGATTGTGGCTACAATAATTGAGCAGATCACCAATGAGCCAGATTCGGCATCGCCATAAAACGGCAGTATTTTCTCGACATCAGATGAGCTAGGACGAAAATATTGATCATTAATCTAAATATGCTTTGAATATATACAGCAATTTTTGAAACGATTTATCGAAGCCGAGGTAGTTAGAAACTGACGAAAACTTCTGCAATTCAGGCGATGCCAAGAATTTATAGTAGCGTCAAACGCAGCATCAGTCCGAATTCTAACGTAATGTCTTTTCAAACATCATGAGCCACGATGATTAAATTAAAATTGTCGCTTAAGGACTGTAGGAAGAAAATAACAGTATAGTTAGACCACGGGTTAGATAATAGAGTAGATGATGAAGCATGTAAAGTAGAAGGATGAGGTTGGTTTTCAAAGAATAGCCAATAATAGCATTCAGTAGAGTTGCGTCATACTAATCTTGGGATTAATAGCTGTTGATGATGACTAGGAAAATTATTAAAATGTATGTACACTCAATGAAATAATTTAATACTCCATACTCCCTACGGCTCCTTCACTCCCTAACTCTATGACATCGAATTACTCGCTCGGCTGGGCGCAGAAGGTCGCCATCTCACTCTCTTCCCACGCACAACCCTATTCGCTTTCTCCCCACTCTTATCAACCCCCGACAACCTCCCGCGCATCTCCGGACGACGACGCGCTCTTGACGACAATGCTCTCGGAGGCAAACTCACCCGAATACAAAGCGCCCTCGCTTGCTTTATGGCGAATGCTGTAGGCACTCCTGCTACTCCAACAATCTCTCATCGCCTCTGAACCGGACCGCAATATTTTCACTCAATCGGAAGGGTAGAAGTTTATCCTTTTCCCCGATCCACCTCCGACTTTCCCATCTTCTACAGTCGGGTGATCTTGTTTGCCCTCCTCCTCGCTTGTTTATTTTATCTTGCTGGTTCTGAGAAAGTCGCGCTTCGATAGGTCACAGATCCGTTTGCGATGACTTAACTTGTGTTAACTGAGCCGTTGAGGATTTAAAAAAGGATACATTTCTGTTCTTAACTACTTAGAGTGGCTCATATTCATTGAGGGTGAAAATATAAAGGTATCGCTCTGTGACGTTCTACGTCTTCCGGTATCGATACCTCCCGATCCTTCAAAATGTCCGCATCAAACCGTCTTACGGCCATTTCTTTCTGCATCCAGCTTTTCCTTGGCCAGCCTCTTCTTCGCGTTCCTTTACCCTGACGAACCAAATTAAGTTCAATTGATGGACAAAATCCGGCCATTCCAGGAATAACATTCAAAAAGTTAGTGAAAAGGATTTTCAGACTTTATCCAACAAAATTTGTTTCTCTCAGTGAAACATTAAGCATTCCATCGTGTCGCATGGAAACATCCATATCACTTGACGCCAGATAAGTAAAATAACACATCGAATTGAAAATGATTTCTCCAACTTTCACCTGTGCCTCATGTGTTATGTCGACTTATGCGGATTTTCCTTTCTTGCATCTTTCAGACTCTGCCGGCCGCAACGAGTATGCCTGCAAACCACCATAATCGTATTTTTCCTCCCACGCTACCCTCATCCCACTAATATCTACCATCTGTATTGTGTTCACCGAGAAACGAAATCATTGCTTCCCCGGGATAAATCCGATCGGACGTGGCGCTAATTGAATCGGGAGGGGCCGTGAAAAGACAAGTGCATGAATAGGTCGACCATCCAATCAGAAACATCCTCCCTCTCCTCTCTTTCGGCCACCTCCTTCCATGCTACCATAGAAACCGTCTTCTTTCCCAAAACATACTCAAAAAGTTGTCCTAGGGTTACTACACTGTAGCCCTTGATTTTTGCCGATGCTATTCTAGTCATTTTATGTTTTTATATAAACTTAAAGGCGTTAATTTATGAACTTCATGACCAAGAATAATCAAAATACTTGAGGAGAGGAGGGAAATAAAAATACCGAGAAAAATAAAGAAAAATGAAACACCGTAGTTTGAATTAGTTTTACGAGAGCATGTCTGTGCTATGTTGAGATGATCTTTTTTACATAATATAATTCGTTTGAATTAAACATTAAATATCAAGGTGTGAATATTATGGTGGTAGGCCTGGAGGTCACCTAATATGAACAACTACTTAATTTATTTCACAAAATAAATACTAACCCACCGAACAGAGTGTTACCAAGTCGATAGATATTTTTCGGGATCCAGGGGCCCTAAAACGTTGACACTAAGGGAGCACAGGGGTCCTAATATCTCGGGTCCGCTGATGATTTTTTGACAGCGGAACATACTTCGTAATTGTAAGTACTCGCATATGGTCCCGAGTTCTCTCAGCTGATTTCAGTGCTTATCTAAGAAGCAGGTAATAAAAAAACATAAAGATGGCGCACTCCTCAAAACCCTATCGGGCTTTATGGTGACGTATCACTAGTTAAAAGCTAATGCTACAATCTCAAAATTTTCACAGCATTCGAAGGAGACCCTGGTCAAGAACCAAAGAAGTCAATAGACCAGTTTTTAAATGTTAATAATTCACTCTATTGACTCTATTTCTTTGCTGAATAACCTCAAAACATCATTATGTAAGTAACTAAATGTGGTAATTTTTCATGGGGTACCACTATTGTGTAAATGTTTTTAAAATAATTAACTAGATAAAGATCCACTGCACAAAAAATTGAGATTTAACAGTCAGACGAAGGTTAGATATATGGATGATCCTTGTAAAAGCAGGAAAGCGTGAAATTTTTCAATCGGCCGAGAGGAAGGCATGCTTACTCATAAGAGGTTGAGTGCTGAACTACCGATGCTATGGTCCATTTTCCCTGACAACTCCCTCACGCTGGGCTCATGTCATCTACCGATTTGATCGATAGATTTTTCTTCCTCATAGGAAAATCTACTAAAATTGGTAGCATATTAATTGCGTAAGCTTGGTTTCGCTGATGGTAGGACCTGCCCGCCTTGTGACGGTGCAGGATTCCTCGTCCCCTCCCTTCCTTCCCCCTCCTTTCCCCTGGAGGCGTCGTCGGGCTCTCATCGCGGCGGCGCCTCCTTTCCTTGTTCCTTCCCGTCCTTCCCCTTCTGGTGGCAGAGGAAAAAAGCTGATCGCTTATAGTCCCTGCTCCAGGAGTGTATCCCGCGAGCCCGTCCTAAGGGTTTCGTTCCCACTGGGCTCATGTCACCATGTCAGCCTGAGTTCCCTGTGGAAACTAACCAAACGCCCTTCTCACATTCAGCATCGGCTTGATGAGGTAATCATCAGTCCTCCTCTCCGAATCCCACTGCTGAGTTTAGCCGCAGGAGGTAATGAAGTTAGCACACTAGCCTGCATGCCTCCCATGCAGAGGTGATAGGGGTAACTGGGAACACTTCAAAGCGATGGACTGCATACAACATTTGATCGCATCCGAAACTCTGTTTTAATGGAACCCGTAAATCTGATTTTTATAACCCACATTTCCTTTGAAAGTTGATGTTTCAAATTTTTTCCATTTTAATTGAGAGATGATTATGATTCTTTTGATCTGGTAAAATATAAATAGAATTATTATTTTTAATTATTTTTTATTAAAAATTAAAAATTTAATTATTGTTATTAAAATAATAATTTTTAATAAAATTAATATTTTACCATATCAAAAAAATTCCTACTCTTAAAAAATCATTATATGATGTACACGTTTTTCTGCTTTTACAAGGATCACCCATGTGTCTAATCTTTGATTGACTGGTTCACCTCAATATTTTGTCTAGTTGATCTTAATATAGTTTATTATATTATAGCAATTTACTTAAAAACGACACCAAATGCAAAATTACCACACTTCGTTGCTTACATAATGATGCCATGAGGTTACTTAGCAAAGAAATAGAGCCAATAAAGTTAATGATTAACATTAAAAAATATTAATTCGACTGTTTACGAGAAATTTTCTTTTTGCGCATTGCCCGAGGCATCACACCTCTACGTTGAGAAGGATACAAATACAATTTAATACCTCCCTGCTAAAGAAATGTGTAAAATGGCGTACAAGCAATTAACTCTCGGACTGAACTTCATTTCCCTTCAGTGAAAATTTACGCTTCAATATCTCCTGCAGTTTTTGAAATCAAAGAGTCGAAATTAATTTTTTTGGAAATGCCTATGTACGAGTATAATGGCCATGTGAACTATTTATTTATATGTACATTTAATCATTCAAAAACGGCCGACCCGGCCTTTACATTTAATGTAAAAATTAAAATCTGTAGCTTTAACAAATATAAGCTATATAAAAAACTATAAAAAGGACATTTAAAAAAATATTCAGAAGATGGCTTTTCCAACCTGCCTATTGAATAATCTAGTGGACATTTAATGATCGAGGTAAGGGTCAGTAGTCAAAATGGTATTGAAAAAGGTAGGGAGTGTGTAAATAAGCGCTCTGTGAGCGAGAGAAATTCGGAATTCAGGTTGGTGTAGTAGGTGATTATTACGAAAGGAGCGGGTGGAAATGTGGAGCGAAAATAAAGAGAGAATAACTGTGATATTATTTTCATAATGCAAGAAAATTTCCAAGTTTCTATTTAAATCCAAGGGATACTTCACCTTATATACCAGGTTAAATGAGATATTTCCTGTTACTGGAATTCTGAGCCCACACTCCTGATAGAAACGTCGCTTATCAATGGATTCTATCAAATTGGAACTGAAATTTATTGCCACCAAATTGAATTCCACAAAATCCTTAAACCCCAGATTTGACTGCCCTTCCCGATGACGGCGACCTATTCAACCGAAAAACAGTTTAAGGAGTCTCACTCATACCCTTCTAAATTTCATTTCTGCCATTCAGAAGCTCCATCCAACTTTGTTCACAACAATATATGTACTAAATTCGAATTAGCACTTATTATAAAATACTGAACTTTTTACGGAGGATGACATCAAACTGTGTTAGAAAGGTTTAGAATCTAAACTTAGATTCGTGATCCCTCGTTGAATCTCGCTATTGAGAAACGGCGAGAGATAAACTGTAGAACAGACGGATTCAGAATGTCTTTTTTTCCACGATCAATAAAATTTTATAACGGCAGCGTTAGAACTCGTAAATAGATTAGATGACTTTCAGTGTAGCCTACTAACTTCTGTAAAACTTAATGCATATTTCTGAATTTTATTATTATTTCTAACAGCATATGGTAGTATAATTTGTTAGCATGCATGACGTTTTTTGGACCGTGTGGTGTGCATGTGGGAGTCGAATTGCATGCTGCATGCTGGTGATTGATCACCCCCTGCCAAACACCCTAGAGGTGGCTCGCAGGGTATTTTGTAGATGTAGATTTCTTTCACAGTTTATTTAAGAGACAGTTGGTAAAAGAAAAGATACAGCATCAATTTTAGTTTTGAATATTCTATGAAGGTTTTACGAAGGAAAGAAATCTTTCTCTTGCATCCTGAGGGAAATCCATAAACTTCAATATTTCCATCTCGACAGCGACATCTGATCACTTCCCCAGCACGCGCGACTCGTTTAACCAAGACTTACGACCGCGGAAGATAATCACCTGTTTCTGCTGCAAGCCGTCAAGTTTGACATCCCCGTTTAAAATTATTCCTTTCAAGCCTCGCAAAATGATTTCGACGTACTTTCTTTCAACTTTCCCCGCGAGGATATCGGATGCCAACACCACTCTTGCCGATAATTTTTGCAGCAAATTTATTTCGAAGCACTTTCGTCGACTACCAGGCACGCAACTTTAATGTTTTATTTTTGCTATACTTGGAAACGTCGCGAAGCAAATTTAATTTCATCTCAGTAATTTTTACGCGGTTCAATAAAACATTGAGCGGTACTTCGGAATCGAGGGAGATCCAGATCCGATTCAATCAGTATTCTCTTCACTAGTTCGCGGGTAACTGCAGGGTAAGGTAAACGTACACAAAGAGGTTTTCATTTTCAAAATGACTAAAAAATATGGCCCAAATCCACAAATATTTTAACTCTAATTAAAAAAAATGGATGGCGATTCATTTTTTATTTATCAAACTTTAAAAAACCTTTGAGACAACACTTCTGAAGGGAGGTATTGGTCGAGCAGTAAAAAAATACATCCGTGATATCTATGCATACGGTAGGAAAATTTTGCAAGTTATTACAGTTCGCTGCGGCAGAATGAGGCATTTAAGTATGAAATACAACCACTAATCTGCCTCAATGTAAGCGGCATGGTGAATTCCTCGATGGCCAAATCGAAGGTTGCGGGTACGTGTTCCCCACGTTCACGTGTAGGTAACCCCTATAAAGGGCATAGTAATATACAATAGCGTCTTATAAGTTGCAAAAATCACTAAATAATGTAAACATCGCAGTAATGTATATTTTTCGAGGATGTACGAACATTATTTTAAGCACTCACCTCGAGTAGGTACCCCGCACAGAGACAGCTGCATTTTTAATGTTTTATTTTTGCATAAGTTGAAAACGCTGCGAAGCAAATCTAATTTCGTGTTCGCATTTCTTGCGCGGTTCAATAAAAAATTGAGCGGTACTTCGGAATCAAGGGAGATACAGATCTGACTCAAATAACATCATACCTCTTTATGAGACAAGGAGGGGTACAGCAGCGCCTATATTTAATACCAGACACTTTAAAATAAATTTTCAGCCGTGTTCCTACTTCCATGCTCATTCCAGTGACTTCTTTTACACTTGTAATAAAGTTTTTTGGCATGCATCCCATTAAATGGATTGAAATTGATTTCCACCTGATTGAATTCCACAAAATCCTTAAAAATAAAAAAATAAAATCGCCACAGGTCCACTTGCTCGTAAGCCCAGCCGGTGCTTTGTTTATTTATATAAATTAATGCTACTAAGATGAAGATAAAAAGTTGTTCTCCAAAAAACTCTGCATAATGAACTTGTGCTCTTTCGGAATCCAAATCTTCAATTAACCTTAAAGTATTGCTAAACTTCAACAGGAACAACCGATATGATCATGCTATACTTAATTGATATTATCAGTTTATCTCCATCTTCCTGATGATAATATTTCTTGGTATCATTTCTTTTCCCTCCTTTCCTCAATTGAAATCCTCCATAATAGTACGGTCTACTCAGCAATTCCCAAATTTTTTTTCCAAATATCAATCCCATCCAATTCTAAAACCAACCAGATTCCTCAAGCACGCATTAGCATCCATTATGAATAACACCTTTCTCAGTGCAACATAAACATTTCAGAACATACTCCCCTGGCAAACTCATTAAATCCAACAAAGAGAAACTATGAAGTTGCTTAAAATTTAATCAGTAATATTGATACATTTTATCGCGTAATTAGCCGTGAATTATTGAAGTCTATAGAATTTATTTTTAAATGTTTTCATAAAGAGCATTTATTCACGATTTTGAGAAAAATGTAAAGTTACCTGATTGATTCGATCCGTTTTAATAACTCTACTTAGTAATAAAAATTCATTCTCTTCTTTTATCCATACTTCATTTAATCGCTCTCAATCACCAACACAGTGAAACACGATGTAATTGCATTACGATCGCTGATCAAAGGAATGCAAGAAATGGTCGGTAGTGGCCAGCTAATTACTCCCGCTTGCTTGCGCGCATAAACTGTCAACTCACGTCGCCAGACACTCCTGACGCGGGAGAACGCGTCGTGCCGGGCGTGTTTGGTTCCCATGGCTACTTGCCAGAAGACGAGCGTCTAGCGTGAGAGTGTGGGTTCATGGTTTACATGCAACATACGAAAGTACACGCACGCAAATCACATCATTTTTACGAGATACCAAAAGACGAAAAAGAATTAGAGCGATATATAAAGGTTAAAGGTATAAATATTAAACTTCGATAATTCTTCTCACGCTACGAAAAATTGGAATGTGATTGCAATCCTAATGTTAAATAATTCTTAACCATATTCTTCGAGACCTTCATACCAACAGGGACCCCATTTTACTCCAGTCAAATTTAGTCCTTCCATACAGTGGCCTTAAAGAATAATATATAATTGATAAACATTAATAAATAACAAAAAATGTTTTTTGAATTCGCCAAATGGATATCAAAACTTTGCACTTACTGTTTTGATGGAATGAAAATATTGGAAACCATTCGGATAAAGGCCAAGTTTTGTCCATAAAATTCACGATTACTCACCTGCAAACAAGAAAATCAGAAGGTAAGTATTAAAAAGAAATGATATTAATGCTTAAAATCTATTTTCATAACAAAAAATTCAGTTAAACATAAAAATACTATTCTTTCAAATATTTTTATTCGTAAGAGAAGGGTCATTAACATTGATACCGGTACATATCCGCGAAACCAAGGTATGTTCGTGCCTGAGACCAGCGCGATGATTTGTTTTATAGGAGAAAAAAAAAGTTAGTTGAGTGAGTAAGATAGAGCATGTTTTTTTTTCTTTTATTTGTTTATGTCTTTTGCGCATTGCCTTACATGATTGCAATCATTTGCATCCAGACCCATAACTTTTTTACTCAATAATACAGCCAATGATAAGTTAATTAATTTTACTATCACCCGACTGTAAACTTTAATTTATCATGCGATGATAATTTTCTATGCATAGTATTATAAATTATTGTTAGTTTACATGATAAATACTGTAGTTAGACTTTTATACGCCTTAATTAAACAACTTTGAAGGCTCTTTCTCAGTAGTATAGATATTTGAATTGGCATTCATATTACGAAAAATATTAGATAGTTGGCGGAGTTGTAAAGTCACGGCATTAAAACAGTTACTGACTACTTTCTGATGAAGTATGAGCTATTGTCTACGTACAAAATTCTACAAATGAGGGACCTCAAAACATTTTGGGATATGAAATTGACGAATAATAAAAAAATTCTTGCTCGTAAAATACAACGTAAATTAACGTAGCAGTGAAGAAAGTATCGGCGGAAATCAACAATTTTTAAACCCGGACGTAAAAAATATAGGATTTTGACTTACATTAAGTGGGTACATGTTTACTTGTACCAGCACTTCCTTTACAAGAGAAAGGCTCGCGTATGAGATTCTGAAATCCATACTTTCCAACTCTTCGCAATTACTTTTTCCCCATGAGAGTTAACAAGGATATTTCGGAGCATTCACGCACCACATACCAGCTGAGCGATCGAGTTACATCGATCAGATGTTTCCGCCCGTGTGTATAATCCCCGTACACGTGAAAGGACCGACACTTCATTCAAGCAAACTATATGATAGGGTGAGAGCCCACCTTTCCCAAATCAGCGTCTTCCGGCGGTAAAAAAAACCGTTACTCAGGCAACGATTTCCGCGAAATTCGATCACCTTCACATACTCACGTCCAGGAAGAATTTTAGCAGAGAAATCGTAGAACATGAGCAGCAGTCTTTCGAAGAATTTTTTCTCTAGCGTAAAATAAATTGAGAATATTATAGCCAACAATTTATGGTTTGAATAAACAAAGATTTACTCACGAATTACGACAGTGAATAAGAACCATCGCGTGATTGTGATCTTCCAATTTTGGAAACCTATATGACTCTAATGAGATCTTAATCCACTAATCATGGGTGCCCCCCAAAATCCTGAAGGAGCATTAGCCTTTCCAAAAGCAAGATCTCCACCCCACCAACGAATCAAAGCGTGTATTTAAAAAGTCCTCCCAATTTTGATCAATTCCCTAATCCCTGTCTTAACTCATCTTGCGATTAATTGTTTAACTAATTATCCACCAACGTATATTACCTCTATGGCTGGTATTTTTTTCATTTTTCTTAATAGCAACTGTGTGCGTACCTAGCGGGGGACAGGAGTGGGCAGTTGACCCCAACCTCCACCGAGTAGCACAAATCGCTGAAGACTTTAAGGAAAGTCAGGACTGGATTGTAACGAAAGTTTTCAACAAATTTTCTTTGAGCCCACGAAAAACGATATAAGTTTTCATACTGGGTACGCCTTTGTTGACAACACTGAATTTCATGTTAAAACCTACTTTTTAACGAAACATTTAAAGTTTGTCCTCAATATAAGGCACGGTCTCAGGCGTTACTTTGTGCAACTGCTTCATAATAAAATAAATAAATTACTTGATTCTATTCCACACTTTATTTTAAATAGAACGACCCGGGTTTCAGCATTTTGTGCTATCATCGTGCTCGTGCTATTTAAAATAAAGTGTGGCATATAATCAAGTAATTTGTCTCTTTTATTTGTTCTTAATCATTCTAAATGTGGTGCTACAGAAGAATGATGAAAATCAAATGGATCGACAGAGTTAGTAACAAAGAAGTCCTAAGAAGAGTAGGAGAGAAGAGAAGCCTCATGAAAACCTTAATAAGAAGACGGAACAACCTTATAGGCCACATCCTGAGACATGATGGCCTGATGAAGACAATCGTCGAAGGACAAGTGGAAGGCAATAATGGAAAAGGAAGACCTCGAACAAAATATATGGAACAAGTGAAGAGAGATGTGAAAGAGAAGAAATACGTAGGTGTGAAAAGATTAGCTGAAGGAGAATAGAGTGGAGAGCTGCGTCAAACCAATCCTAGGATTGTTGACCAATGATGATGAATCATTCAAAAGCTGTAAGTACTTTAGAATCATCGGATATCATATATTTTGCCAATCGAATAGGCATGGGAATTCGCTTTTCCCCCAAACAATGAAGTACTTAAATAAAAGCTTTTTGGACCATCGTTTGAGTATTTTCTTTTTCTCTGTAAACGGCTGGTGTGCTAACATCCCCCGCCACACGCCTGCTGAGGCGGCATGCGAGGTGGTGTGTAGATGTAGATAATAGCATGAGCTTTACATCAGACCATGTGATTAGATATAAATTCCTTGAAAAAGAGCCTCATGTAATTTCCGACCATCGCAATGAGTTACCTCGGAAATAGGCCACGAAAAGTTGATCCATTACCAACAGCGAGGACATGACAGCAGAAAAATTTACATGCACTCAAGTTGATTCAGCGTTCATGATTCATGCCGAAGGCTCTTTCCTTCCAGCATGCGTGAAGGGTATAAAAGAGAGGGACGGAGGTTGGCAACACATTGACGGTGTGTCCGGACATAAAATAGTCGGGTCACGTAGCAAGCGGATCTTGACCTTGCGAGCTGTCGCGAGTGCACACAAATCGATTGTATCGATCCAGTTCCGATTCTCGACAGCGACGACACGTTCAGACTCAGTCCCGTGAATTGGCGGCAGTTCAGTCTGAGACGGAGAAGGGCGGGAAATAGAGAAGCCTACGTAAACAGATGAACTTTAGGGGAAGCAAAAGTATGAAGGAGTGGTAATACCGCGAATTTAACCACGAATATTAGAGAAGAGGGTCATAAAGTCGGCCTCTAAATGCGTTGTCAGCCACGCGCATTTAAATGGGTTTACAAAAGTCGCCACTCGTGTCGCTCGAGGACAAAGTGATCCGATTTCCACGGGGAAATATGGTATAATAACGGGTTTTATCAGAAACTTTCATGCATGATGATGTGATATATCAAATTCATAACTTTTCAATGCTATTCCTCGCAATTACAAACATAATAATGCAAAATATTGGAAAAAAGCGGAACGCATTGCACTCAACACCGCGCCGCGGACGTTTTCGAAAAGCGATCAAAATGCGACCGAAGTGGCAACAAAAATCAGCCTTCTATGGGATGGAATTGGGCCTCCTCCATTCAGTCCCCTTGCTCACTCCCGTGAAGTGGCGGCAGTTCAGTATGAGAAGGATAAGAACGGGAAATAGCAAACCCAGTGTAAACAGATGCACAGCAGGAGTAGGACAAGTAGAAAAGTGTGGTAATGCCACGAATATTAATTACATAATAGGATTCTCAAGTCCGCCGCCACAGTTTTTTTCGCTCTGCGCGCATTAAAATCAAATATTTCAAAACCGTCACTCGTTATCCAGGACATTAGTCTATATATTAGTATTTTGTAAATTATTAAAATCCCTAAATATATAGGACGAGATGTGTAGTTTTCGGGGATGCCTGTGGTAAATAAATATACTGTCTAACTTGATCTGCGTGTACTCAGACTAATAAAATTTCAATAATCATCCAATGTATTAAATAATGTTCCGTTGCTAAGGCACCTGAGCACAAATGTCACGGCGTTTTAGAATTTATCACAATCATAACAGTCGGATGCCTCAGCACACGGACATCCATGGCTAATACACCACTCGTACACGATAGCGCTTGGCGCATTATGATCAAATGTAATGAATAATGTTCTGTGGCAAATGTACCCGAGCACAAATTTCACTCCACCACGATTTGAAATACATATCAGTAGCAAGGATGGCAGGTGAACAACAGCCCCAGGTACCCCAGTTGCGCCTGAAACCCCCCTTAAGGTACGTTTTCATGGACGCGTTTCAGGCGAAGAGACACGAAAACGGGATCTGCAGCCAATCAGAAGCCTGAAATCCTTCGCGTGAGTTCGCCCGAGACGCGTCGCCCGAATTTGACATTTTCTCAACTTTCGACGCGCCAAACGCGTGGAACTCGCCAACATGGCTGCTTGCGTGAGCCTTGTCTCTGTTGATGAATTTATCATATCCAAAATAAGGGAGAAATATACTTGCGTAGACAATTTTAGAGACTACGGATACCGGATATAAATCACGGGGAAAAAGCCTGAAGGAAGATAGGAGTATCTACTCATGCGGGACCTTCCTACGCGTAGGTTCGCCAACGAATAGGTTAGCTTTGATGAGAACAGTTCACGCGAAGAATGACGCGTCTCGTTGCACGCGTCCGCACCAGACGCATTCATGAAAACGTAACTTTAAACTTAATTCCTAGCTGCGCCCATGATTCCTGTTCATTTGTCTGATACCAGATCACAATGATATCCACGGCTACTCGACCACTAGTACACGATAGCTCTTGGCGCATTCCTAGGGCCCCAGGATGGAGCGATAGAAGGGAGAGGACGTCCTCTCACCCGGCTGGGGCCCAGCTAAAAGACGGCGAGAGGGGAAGGAGAGGATGAGGAATGTTTGCATGACATATTAATCCGACGAGGCCAAAAGTACGAGCATTCGCCTGTAGATGGGAGAGCGTTCAACTCGCGGAGAGTGACTAACTCCGCTCATTACGAATTTCAAATTAGGAGGAAGGACTGGCTGCATGCTTAGGTTGACGGTTGGGCTCTATAATAGGTGGGGGTGGGGGCGGTAGGAGGAAGAGACCCACGTGACGCATCCCTAACAAGTGACGAAAGCAAAGCGGAATTGAATCCATTAAGGTGGGAGACACGACCCTTCACCCCCCTCCTCTCCCTTCCTCAACTCTATATAAAGCCTTCGACGGGAGTCATATGTGCGATCAGCCAGTGAGAAGGAAAGGAGCAACATGGATATTCCCGGTTGACGACCTCGTCGGAAAGCGTCGTTACAGTTGATCACAACTTCCGATTTTGTTGCTAGTAGTTGGCAGTAGAGCACTCAAATATTTCGGTATAACTAGGGTAATATAACTAGAAGTTCAATCCTCGCGACACATTGCTATTTTACTGTTTAAGTGATAAGGAGAAACAGATCTAAAACTGAAGTTGTTTCCGTTTTCCAACACGATACCTACCGTGCTTTTCCCTACAAGTTACCTATATGATTTTTACTAAACTCTTTGGGCCATTGGAATGTTTTATTCGAGCAGAAGGTAGTAAAATGGGCATTAAAAAAATAAACTTCGTTTCTTTATCGTATTCAAGTTTAAAGAGGCAAAAAATTGAATAAAAACTAAATATTGGCAGAAAAAATGCATAAAACGCCAAGTTAGAGGTCTCCAGTCAACATGGTTAGAGTAAACGAGACATAAGTCGTAGAATAAAACGTTTAACTCATTCCGGAAGACGAGAGGCTTGGAGATGCAACTGGTAATGCATTGGACTTACAAGTCAAGGTATTCCAGTGAAATTATTTCACGGTGAACGTCATCCTTGATGCATACATGAATGAAAGCTGTCGGTGAAATCTATGTTCAAAACCAATCTGTGTCAAATCATGTCACTTTACTAAAATTACTTAAAATTCGAAGAAGATAATTTCTCAGACGACGTGAAACATATCCTTCATATACCGTCGTACTAAGGTAGAGTTGATAACGAGAAGAAAATAAAAGAAATAGACTGCAAAACAGAGAGATTCAAAATGTCATTCTTCCCTCGTACTATTAAGGATAGCAAAGGTGTCTCAATCAATAATGGCGCCACTCGCTAGGACGGCTCATTGCATGTTTTTTTCCATGGTTCTAACCTAGCATGGATTTGCTCTAGGAATTATTAAACCATTCGTAAGTTTTGTCTCTTCATGAATATGCATGTGCATTTTGCTAATATGCGTAACATTTCTATGACCGTGGCGGTCCTCTTGAATGCTGCATGCTGGTGATTCGTCACCCCCTGCCAAACACCTTAGGGGCAGCTCGTAGGGTATTATGTAGATTTAGATATATCCAGATGACATGGGGAATGAAAGATAAGGAGAATCACGGCTTGGGAGCTTAAAGCATGGTATAGCTGGGAAATCGGAGTTTCGGAAAACTGCTCTGTGGAGGCAGAAAAAGGGAGTGGGATACGGTTGGCGCGGAGATGCATACGCCCATGCAGGATAAAGGGTTTGAAGAGGAAGAAGCCGTTGAACTCTCTGAATCATCCAGTCCCTTACTGCGCCGCTGATTTCGAGGAGTGTAGGGAGCTAAGTGCGGAGGAGTGGAAAGGAAAACTTTTCCAATGAGGAAGAAAGGAAGGAGGAAAAATGGAACGGTTTAAGGTGAGGAGATGCGGAGGAGTGAGTTTGAGGTCTGGTATTGCCAAATATTTATGAAAATGAATATTTTAAATTCAATGTAATTTATGATTTATTAAAAAATGTTTCCCAAACAACATTTTTGAATGGTATTGTGATTGCAAGTCTCCTAGAGTACCTATGTATTTTACCTACCTTTTCAACGAGCACACATTTTCGTATCTTAACGTTTATATGCCGAAATTATTTATCCTTGTCGTGCATGTTCTTATGTTAACCAATAAACGCCAACGCCATACGGAAGATCAGATCATATAGATAAAATAAGAGAGACAGACTGTAGAACAGACAGATTCAGAATGTCTTTTTTTCCACGATCAATAAGAGATAATAACGGCAGCGTTAGAACTCACTAATAGATTAGATGACTTGTAGTGTAGCCTACTAACTTATGCATACCTTAATGCATTTTTCTGAATTTTATTATCATTTCCATCCGCATATGGTAGTATAATTTGTTAGTATGCGTGAGTTTTTTGGACCATGTGGTGTGCATATGGGAGTCGAATTGCATTCTGAATGCTGGTGATTGATGAAGACAATCGTTGAAGGACAAGTGGAAGGGAAGCAGGGCAAGGAACGGCCCCGAATGAGTTATACATATAGTTACACATAGGACCGGTTATAAAGGATGTAAAATAGGAGAAATGCGTCCCTATGAGAAGGCTAGCGGATAAGAAAGAGAAAAGGAGAGCTGCGTCACACCAATGATGAAGATGAAACATTACTAATGATTTAAATAAAATAATTGACTTGAAGTTGGTTAGGGTGTAGCAACATAACACTTAATGGGGAGTTAACTTGGAGTAGGATTATTTGAAAGGGGATGAGGGGGGTAAAATTAGATATTCGGCTTGTAACCTTACATAGGGGGTGGAAACCCCACAATGCTCCCGCTCGCCACGGCTTTGAAAGGCGGAGTTATTCCCAAACTGTTCCATGAAAATCTACCATCAGCAGAACCAAACTGCAACAACAGTAATTCCAACTCTAACTCTATCTGTAGCTTCTCTATATCCATTTTCCGCTCCCCTGCTATCCTCATCCTCCCATTTCCCTATGGTCCCATCCCTGGCCATCCATTTTGGCTTTCTCTAAGGGTAGACGTCCTTCAGCAATGGATGTGTCGCAGGAGGCCCACAAAGCACTAACGCAACGTCACCGCGACTACAGAGCTGGGAGGCTTGTAAAAGAGACTACCTCCCACTCCATTCGACAGCAGAGTTCCGTGGGCATAACGAATAAAGTAAGAGGAAGGTGGGACGACAAGAGAATGTGTCATCGAATTACGAGGTAAATGGAAAATTTTGAAAATATAACAATCCCATGAGGGAGCGAGGTACTGTTGGCGTCAAAATGATATGCCGCTGTACTCTGCAAATTTATATCTGGGCTTGTACGCATGCTAAAATAATGAATAATATGTCCATTTAAAGAAATTTTTATTCTTAATTCCAATGTATTTTTTGCTTTATGAAAACATCAAAAATGTAGACAAACCAGTGCAATAAGTGACTTCGCACACCGTAAAATTAGCCGTTTTGTCAACTTCATGAACATTGTAACTTAACCTAGGGAAAACTACAACGTCTACAGAATTCATCATCAACAATAAGTTGCAAAAATGTAAGTAGATAAAGAATCTTTTGCATATTTTTTGCGCTTCCTTTTGTTTACACTTAGTAATTAATTTTTTTACATTACTGAATAAACATAGGCTAAACGCATTATCGTTAAATTCATAACTCTTGGGTACGTGTGAAACAACAATTTGCCACATAAATAAATAAAACTTTTTCATACATTCAGCCAATCTCTCGCAAATTAGAGACAAAGATAAGCACATAATATTGCACACACTGAAAACAATTGCTAATGCAATGAGATTTGGGTTCACAATCAGTCTCCAATTCCCCAGCTGGACGTAGGGATATGGAACAGAAAAGATTATTGCGTCAATCATTATAATATTATCATTTTTTTGAATAAATAACTTAACTTTTTTTAAAGAAAAATGAATTAATTTTAATGCATTGGAATAAAAAATTTACGCTATATTTTTACAGCCACTCATACTGAGAAGTATCCCTTTCTTAATCAACGCACTAGCCTCAGGAATGCTAGTAAAAGTTGAACGAAACGATGGCTTAACTCAATATTTCTTTACAGAAAAGTGACCAATCTCCATTAAATAGAAAAAAAATATTGAATAAACGGACAAATTCCTGCTGGTCCTCCAAGGGGAATAAATTGGAAAAATATTTTTGAGCTCCAAAGAGCGGGCAGCAACCAGCTCAAAGAGAGCAGCCAGATGAAAATCAATACGTGGTCCACGGCATTAGTGCAATGAACCTCTCCTGCTCACGCCGGCGTAATTTCAAGATATCGTTTGCCAAAGCACAGATATTTAAAGAGCGTAGCCCGATAAAGGAATTACAACTCTTAATCACGAATTAAAAAAGAATTCTCCTGTAAAGGGACTTATTCGACTAACGGCCAAAAATAATAGACGTTTCGTACCATAATTTTGGAAATTCGCATTTTTACATTAACAAACATGGCGATACTTGCCGAATCATACGACAGCTTTAAATAATTCTAGGATACAGGTTGTGTTGACAACAGTTATATCTCAAGGATTATGCTTGTAATGCCAAAATAATCAAGAAAAATAAATAAAAATAATGAAGATAAACCATGTCAGTAGACTACATATTGACTTAGTACCAAATGCATCATATATTTGAAGTCAAATCACGTTATCAAGATGGAAATAATGTCACGGTCGGCTCAAACACCAGGAAAACCTATCAGAATTAAAATAATAAGGATTATCAATATCTTCCTAAGCTCAACTTCACTTTTTAACCCCGATTGATATCGCCTATGATTAAAAAACGTATTTAGCGATATAAGCGAATTATTTGGCCCAGATTGCATAACTACGAACCTACTTCGTACAAGGGCCACTAAATCGTCCCCAATCATGCCATTCCTATTGCCCATTCGTTTTCCAATACCGCCACGAATCACTTACTTCCTTTACGGAATGCCATGCTATCGGAAAATTCGGCAGAAATATTGAAGGATGAAGACCCAGATAAATTTGGGGTCGATTAATGGGTCTATTCCAGTCATTCTGTTCTTCCAACAATCACAAAGGGAAAATGAAGCAGTATCCAAGAGTGAATCCATCAGGGACAAAATTGGCAATCTCGATTGATTCAACCGTAGCTTCCCACGGCTGAAATCGAGAATCGAACGGGTGAAATCAGGTTAACTATAAATTGCCTGCACTAGTCTGCAAGTGACAAGCCTCTAGCATACAGGGAAGCATAAAACTTCTTACGATAAAAAATAATATTATTTTGTTCACACCATCTGTGACAGGTGAGAGTGACAGTTATATTAGATGCGTATTTAAAAACGTGTAATTTTTCGAAAAGGAGTATTAGGAACTACAAAATAAAAGGCGTAAGAAGAATTTTATTGCAGGAGTAAGTATTGACTTAAAATGGCAAGGGTAGGTGAAACTTTTCATTATTAAAATGTCCTCTCATTTCAAACGGAATGCCTCACTCACAACAGTAACTTAGGTACATCATTTATGATCCTGCTTTTCCTCCAAAGTTTCTGAATGAAATTACACGTCATTCTAATTAAAATTTTAAAAATATGACAGTTATTTCGGCGTAACAATAGCTATGTATCTAACTCCCAGACAGTATTGTCGTCCCCATAGGTGGGTTTAGGGGGGGGGGAAGGGGGCATGTGACCCGTGACCCCCCCGGACCCTTAAAAAAATAGACAAGATATTTAATACGGTTTCGTTATCATTGCGTTCGTTTTATATTACGGGGTATCCATGTGCTCCCCCAGAACAAAATCCTGGATCCGGTCTTGGTCGTCACTATTGATGTTGGAATAACTGCACGACTTACCAAATTTCTTTATTCCCAAACAGTTACAATGAAGCTACTTATATAGATATTTTGCCTAAATTGGGACTGGAATGATATTTTGGAACCCTGTGATGTAGAATATATTCGAGAGAAAACGTTCTTTTGCCGAGTTGCAATTGCGATCAATGAGTTTGAACCGATACCACCCAAACGACGGGTACTTCCACATATTGCCAGAGCTGCACTTTCGCGGATATTCCCTAAATTGGAGCGATTCCGTTCCTTTTTTTAGGGGTACCACAGGGACACCTGCTGGGTCCCCTGCTCTTATCTGCTGCCCGCAAAAAGCGTTCCGGATAGGCAGTCCTTCGGGGGAGCTCTTGGGGTGGACGAGACCACGTGGGCCGATAGCGCAGGGAGCGGTTCACTTGTTTTTTCTCCCTCCAGCTGGGACGCAAATGAAGTTATCGGTCGCCAAGGGGACGGGTAGGTTAGGGGGGGGAGGTATCGCAAGATAGAGGGAAAGGAAATAAAGGAAAGTATCGGCAAGGAGACCCACCCGTCATTAATTTCCTGTTCTACGAATCGTTTCCGGTCCTAGAGAGGAGTAGAAGAGGGGGTGGTCAAAAAACGACTCCCCCTGCGAAGGCATTCTCCCAAGTCGACCGGAATTTTTGCGTGAATTATAACAAGTTTAAAATAAAGACTACCAACTTGAAATGCTCAGGGTATTGCCCCTCATGAATATTTTTGCCCGTATCTCGAAGTTGACGACTTCATCGCAGTATTCTCTCGTAAGAAATCTATTTTCATTAAAGTTATCTAAAAAATATAGTCCTTGGATTACTGAATTTCCCCAGAAAATTTCAGGATATCTAGAGTTGGTCCTCCTGAAATTTTTTTCCCTACTCTACGATGTTAACGCTTTATTCTCTGGTACAAATATTTTTACATTTGTTATCGAAGGAAATACTTATGTTGGTTTACTGTATTTCTCCAAAAGTTTCAGGGTACGTAGAGTTGGCCCTCACAAACATTTTTGCTCGTATCTCGAAGTTGACAATTTAACCGCAACATTCTCTAGTGAGAAATATATCATATTTCATATCTTAATAAATATTGCCGTTGGTTTACTGAAATTTCCCCAGAAATTTTCAGGGTACTTAGGGTTGGTCCTCATTAATATTTGTTATCTATACAAATATTTTCGCTGGTGTACTCTATTTCCCTAGAAAATTTCAAGACTGTAGACCTTGTCATTAAATTCCGTTCCAACGAACCTTTATCGCCCCCTACAAAAGAGGTGGACGAGAATCCCGTCACATACTCAACCGGCACTATTTTGCAGACGTCGCCATCAACCGTCTCACCTCCTAGACGACGTCGGGGCGTCAGGGGCGCACTCCAGACAGGGCCCCTTGGCATTGCCCCTGCACACTTCGGCACTCCCCCAGGAGATGCCGGCGAGGGAACAGGCCCTGAATGACCCTAATACTTCAAATAATCAAAATAAAAATCCCTATCCCAAGTTTGATACAACTATAGTATGAACCAGTGGTGCAGTGAGGGAGGGCTTTGGGGGATAAACCCCCCTCCCGAGCTCAGATAAATTTTTAAGCTTATCCTATTTCACTTCATTGGATTAATATTACTTATAGAATAGTGTAAATATTAATAAAATATCCCTGAGAAAGCCGTAAAACTCACCATTTTGAACCATTTATCTGAAAACTTTTCTAAGGGAGGGCCCCCGCACCTCCCGCTTACCCTGGCGGGTATTCCACACCCTCAGAAACCCCAGTGTTTTACACCCGAAACCCCCCCTAGCCTTAATTCCTAGCTGCGCCCCTGGTATGAACCACTTACTTCGCTAACTTTTCGTTTGTCTATTAATAACCAGCAGTTTTATTTGCTTTCTCGCATGTTCTTGTCCTTAGCATACTTCACGTCTGTGGTTTGACCGCGTGCTGTTGTCCTGAGTGCTTTGCCTTTGTCCGGTAAGCGAGCGCGTGTCTGATTAAGGCTAGGATGAGTGCTGCATGCCTGGTGTGGAATCACCCCGTTCCACACACCCCTTTGTTGGCTTGCACGGTACCTCGGAGATAAGGATATATATTCCATTTACCTAGGAACGGCAAATTTAGTTTCGACAGTGGAAGCCCGCGTCGCCTGAATGACGGCGTGGGATTCTTCCCTCCTATCCTTAAAGCCTGTATCACTACCCAGGTGGCGTCGCGACGGTGCCTCCTTCTTATGTCCTTCTCACCCCACTCCCTCTTGAGGTAAGGGCGAAAAAGTCACTGACTAACAACCCCGGTCTTGAGCGTGGATTCCCTCGAGAACCGCACAGTTCTCGCCATGACATAATAATTTCTTAGTGTACCACAACATGCGTGGCAGAAAAAGAATTGTAGAGTGAACTGTACGATGCATATAAGTGAGTGCCATTTCAGGGCGATAATAATGAATTTGGTGTCAGTTTTATACATGATTGGCCATTAATCATAAAGTAAAGCTTTTAAATCTTTTTTAGAACTCTCCGATCTACAACAGAATTATCTATGAAACTTTTTCACCTAATTTTTCACATAAATTATTTCATACTCATAACATGGTAGCCAATTATGAGTATTATGAAAAATTATGAGTAAGATCTGATTAATATCGAAATATTTTGTAATTGCTTCCAATATTTTACTTGAGAAGCTCTGTAATTGATAAACTCGATTACCGAAACCTTAGCGAAGGATGATAAAGTAACTAATGATCAACCAAGCTACAATCGGAATTTCTTCGGCAGTTCAAGTGAATTACCGAGTGTTTCCTTACTTAAGCGAGCCTGTTTTAATTTCCTTTCTCTATTTTCATTTCTGCGCATAATTGTATGAAGACATGGAAAATATGTAAAAGGAAAGGAATTCCGGGACTCTTACAAGGAAGCAATTCCGGGACTGCCTCCATGCACAGGAAGGCTAGATGGACATATCGTCTGAGGAAATCTGACCGGCCGTTGGTCAAGGCGTCTCGAAACGCATGTTCGTCGAAAAGCCCGTCGCCCGGCCCTGGCGTCGCCCAAGTCCCTCGCCCGCCCCTTACTCCACACACCAACAATCCCCCCCCCCCAGGGCCACCCACACGCTTAAGAGACCCTTACGCAAAGTGACGAGAAGGGAATTGTGCAACGGGAGAAGAGAGTTGGGGGAAGGCCGGAATAAGGAAAACCCCAACTAAGAATGAATGGGAAAGTGTGGGCCATGCTCTAATGCCTTAACATATGGCAGATTCCGTGAGAAGGACAAGAAAAGCGAAGTCATTCACGGGTGCAAAGGAAAAATAATCCCTTAACTCCAGCATTCTTTCGATAATTCTCAAGCACTGTAGATTGGAGATGGTCGAGGCGAAATGGTGAGGCGCAGCTTGTTTTCCGGGATTTCCTTCGCGTCGATTCATTATTCAAGACAATTTCGACGCCTCTTAAACTGATACCCTTCTTGGAGAGATTGAACACCTACATTCAATAAAATAATTCCCTAAAAATTTGCGATCCTAGACGCGAAAAAAGTTGATTTAGTCAAGCATTGTACTTAATCTTACTTCGACTATAGCAACCGACGCGACGCGGTAGTTACATGAAGATGGAGACATTTTAATATACCAATTGCTCTCACGAGGTCATTCTTGAGATATATTTTGGATACAACATACATAAAATAAGTCATAGACGACATTCATCAAATTATAGCAAAAAAAATATTTAGATATTTCATGAAATGAGTTGCTATCAGTCTATCGTACCTAGTCAAACAAAGTAATATAATTTTGCAAGTAATTTTACGCCAGTTTAACGATTATTACCTCACACTCAAATCCCAGTTGATTTGTACCAATAAATGCATAAAATGAACTCGAATATGAATGCATTAATTTTTATATCATCGGACACCTCCAGGAAAATATGGAATACTGGGAATTACTACGTCACGAAACGAAAAGAAAGCTAGTTGGAACGTTGGGTTATTTTAGAGTCATTGCTCAAAGCCAGTAGAGGGAACAAGGCATAAGCAGATCCCTGGTAAACGATAAGGGAAGCGACGGTATTCGTACTGAGCTGGGTGAGGTCGTCTTTAAGCCAGCGCAAGGAATTCCAGTTTCTTGGGTGGCGAGAACTTTAGTGAACACCCTTATCAGGAGACAATACGATCACAAGCCCAAGTGCAAATCTACTCTGAGGTATTCTGGTAGGGGGAGCTTTTATTCTGGAAGTCGTTCCGGAAGCTTCCATTGTGGACTACCTGGCACTAAGGATGTTATCTGACGCTGACATTAACTGGGCATTTTCAAGCATTTATTAAATACAAGCAAAATTAGACGGGACTAAAAATAATGCTGTATTTAGCTTTTCGCAAAGGCCATTTTTATTATAGTGAACGCGTAATAGCTCCATTAAATACGACTAGATCATAAATCTTCGAAAAATGTGATGGTATAATACAGGATATTTAAAAAAAAGTGCATATAGAATTTTATGTCGTTTAAAATCGATGCTCGTAGAGGACTCTTTGTGGACTCGAGGCAAAAAAAACGGGAATAAAAAACACTAGGGTGATTTCTCGTAGTAACTATAATGCCTATACCTCAAGCCGTTTTTACCAATTCCCGTAATCATCAGGTTCACAGCTTCGGTGATTTTCCGCAATATCAACTGAAGTGTACTGATAACCAGAAATCGGTTGACAGCAAGTTATTGAAGCATGTGGATTTAATAAATTGTTTCAATTTCTTCGCAATGTGTGGATTCCAGAAAGATTCCTTGTTCGAATATAGTAAACATAAATTGAGTTCTGTTTTAATTCCGAGTTTTTTAGTTATACAAATATCTGTAATAATAATCCACGCTATTTTATTTGCTCAACCGGTTTCAACGTTTGGACGCCATTGTCAAGAGCTGTCCGAATAAAGAGCATCTAGCAACGAGCACCTTGTTTCACATAGGTACAATAATAACTATGAATCAACCTGTTTCTACTACATATACGGATAGTAGATCTTTATTCACACAGATTTTGATGATGACGTTTAAACGTTAAAACCGGTCAAAAAAAATAATAGAAATAAAATAATAATAAAAATATAAATAACAATAACCAAGCATTGACACCAGTTTGATAAATAAAAAAGTACCAAATTCAAAAAGAAAAAAAAATTAAAACAACTACGGAAAAATATATCACTGTAATCTCCGAATGTTTTTGTAAGGTTTATTTGTTTACCAACTTGTCGTTCCATTAGTTTTTAAGCTTCATTTTCACGCAAACAACACCACAGACGTAAATGGAACATATGTACTAACAATAAGACATAGGACTCACCGGATCAGTTTTATGTTCGCGCCTTCGGCGCTGCCATGTCTCGTGAGTAAAACCGATTGAGCAAATAAAATAATGTGGAAAAATACTTCAGCTGTTTTTGTTCATTACTATAAATAGATTTCCACACAGTATTTCCATCAACAATCGATCTGATCCCAGTTTTTTGTTGCTAAGAGACATTCCGACGCACAGCATAAGCAATGCTCCGTCCCCTAAATTGCAGAGGCATAAGACACCCCGTCGCTCGCACGGCTCATAACGCTTCCATTCCCGAGGCGGGACACCCACTTTGGCCTCTAATGCACAAACCTTCTTCCACTCCCCCTTTGCCCTACGGAGGTAGTGTGGAACACATAAATACAATCACCTCCTCATGGGAACACCGGAAAAGCGTCGAGAGACATTACTTTACGTTCGCGGGCGATTTATGGCACGAGATGGCTGTGACACAGTGGTTGAGGGCTGATAGAATCCACAGCACACGGCTTCGGGAAACGCACGGATGTGATGTTTCATAGCGACGGAAATGGACCGCGCGCGTGGAACACGCATCCATTTAGGTGAAAAAGGAGCCAGAGGCCATAGTGGGCCAGAGGGGAAAAAAAATAAGGAACTGGTGGCCATCAGGAGGAAAATACAGTTTTGGAAACGGATAGTAATGATCTAGGAGAATATGGCTATAAAACTGGGTTAACGCATCGAAGTTGATTGCTATGATAGCAGCTAAAAAACGGCATCTCGCAACAAATGGTACATCAATACATAGAGTTCACAACGCTGCATGATGGCAGGAGAGGAAAAGCAAGCTAAATACCAGTGGTGAAAGGAATATATTTTCATATGTTCTGGTTTGTTTACAATAAGTATGTACTTAAATTTTGGATTACAATTGCTCCCTCCTAAGGAAGAAATTTAAAATAGCAAGACATAGCCACATCTTTGTTTTCGCAGTTAAATAGACGTTTCCAACTATGTGTAAAGTTAAACTGCTTCAAAGCAATATCATGAAACAAGTGATTTCACACGCAGTAATGCGCTCGATTGCAAATATATGTACATCACGAATCACATCATTGTAATTAGCGGCTTCAAGTTTTCAAATAGATTGATTACTTCCTAAATAGACTCGTCCATTTGCTGTCACACTATAGGCCTATCACTAATAGTTACTACCAGTTGACTGCTATGGCAAAAGTCGACTTGGACGTGTGTTAAACTAGCCGTGAGAGGCATTAGTATGTGTAAGTGAAAGAAACCCAAGAAAAAGACATATCACACCGGTTTTACATTCTTTAAAAGATACCTAAGACTGGCAAGCTCCTTCCAAATATAGCATTATTTGAATGCCATGTGTGCAGATTTCTTATCTTTCAAGCAGTAAAATATTCTAAAAGTGTGATAAATACGTTTGAAATATCTATATTAGCTTTTAGTGTTTTAGCGGGAATAAGAATTTAAAGCGTTTCAATTGGCGTTTTGGCCGAAAGGAATATTTTTATGACTTCCAGATAAATGAACAGATACCCTAAGAGGAAAACCAGCTCACCCAATCCTCTACTTTTATATTTATCTCAGCAGAAAAAAAAACCTTAAAAAGGCATACGTTGAAGCAGCATATACAGCAAGGAATATCCGTCTCGCTTTATTCCAATCTTCAAATTGCTTTTATCAAGAGATTCATACATTTTCGTAAACTGTTATTTCGAACCAAACATAGCTGTTAAAACTAACTCTTAACTATAACACTTAACGTTACAGCCACAGAAAACTACTGTAGTCCGACAAAAACGGTGTATATCGGGCTTTAGCATGAGATAACACAAATAATGCTGAAAAAGGCATACCACAATAACGCATTGAGCGATAAAATTTTAAATAACCGATATTTAAAATAAGTAGATGATAACGAAAACCCGCCATATTGGATAGAACTCAATCTAATCTTAGAATAGGAAAGAAAAAAATAACTTTCCCATCAAGCAATTAACTATCGACACAATGCCATCCGAGTTCGAGGCCAAAATGAACGAAAACACTTGGCCCGCATAATGGCCTTCTGCATTGTTCTAAAATTTTGGAGGCTGTTATCACACGAGAGGGAAAGATAGTGTATTGAAAGGCTTCCTCAAGAGATAAGACAACAGTTGGTCTGATGGGCCACTCAGAGCCGGCATGTCCCGTCGCGTCGTTTGCGCTACCCCTGAATTATTTTCTCGTACAGTCCTTATCTTCCCGCTTGACGAGCATAATCCCTCCTACAAAAAATTTGAGGCGTCTCAATTATTTGAAATGTCCGTTTCTTACGACGGGATTAAGGGATTCCCGATGCGTGATAAAAACCGACCACACCCACTATTTTACCCACGAATATTACAAAATCGGATGTCAAGTTGGCCTCTTAAATGTGTTGTCACCCATTGCGCATGTATATATGGGTTTACAAAAGTCACCATGCGCGTCGCTGACCAGCAGAGCGATCCCTATATCACTGGGAAATAAACTATAATTTGAACTGTTAACTGAATTATATATTCGTATTGATATAGGTAGTACATCAAATTCATTAATTTTAAATAATGCATCGCGCGAATGCAGATATTAAATTGTAAATATTGAGAATAAATAGAAACCCCTTCACTCAATGTCGTGCTGCGGACATTTTTGGAAATAGCTTAAAATGCGCCCAAACGAGTTTAGTAATTCATAGGAAGATAGCAGGGATGGTTGGCATAACAACACCAAAGCCTTTGGGGTCACCCAAAGCTTTAATCTGGTTTTGTAACTACGAAACGTTAAAATGTTCAAGGAGCAATAAATATATTATTATTAGCCCTCGCTCAACCCAAACCCTAAAGCGCCCAAACGAGACAACATAAATCAAGTTTCTTCGGGACGGACTGAGGCCTCCTAAATATATTTCCCCTGGAGGAAAATACTGGCGAGAAAATTGCACCACTGCCGGGGCCGGCGCCTAAGAAGGAATCCGTCGAGGGGCAGTTTCAGAAGTGTCCACTCCCGTCTCACTGTAAGGCGTCACCCAATTATCCACGGAGGCTTACCGTCTCTACCAAGTGCGTCAATTTTCCCTTAGACGGGGACTGGCTGGGGAACACTCCGCCTTAGAACGCGAATGAGAATATTTACGGCGAGAGATTGAACTTGAAGAGTTACAAAAGATATGAAAAATAATCTCAATGAGTTAATACGACCAATGCAGAGCTGCATCCGGTAATAAAATTAGGGACATTCGGAAATATGATTTGGAAAATCAATTTCCGATAAGTAATAACAAGATAAAATCAAGTATCACCCAGATTGTAGGCCAGTTCATAACGCAAGTAAAGAAACAATTGGGGTATTTTTTAACAATAAGCAATTATAGCATGAGGAATGACTGATAAATCTTGATTATATATTTGATTATTTCAATATATTTGATTAATATTTTATTTTATCTTGCAATTGCTTATCGGCAATTGCTTTTCCAAACCATTTTTCCGAATGTCCCTAATTATATTCCCGGAAGCAGTTTTGCATTGGTCGTATTAACCGGTCGGGCGGTTGGTCCTGTCAGACCATCCAACCGCCGACCGCCCTACCCCGATTTCTGTGGCGTCGCAACGTCTTTACCATTATCGGATATTTTTTCTAGCAATATGAGGTTTGATATTGCCAAGCACATCCATGAAAAACACTTCGCCCATCCTCAAATAATTTCAGAATTCATTTCCATCCAATTCTCGAAGTAAATTCACGAAGGGTGAAACTTCAAGCAGCCACTTCTTTGCTGATTTTTATGTCATCAATAAGAACCTAATTGGCAAAAGGCAAACCCATTTTTTGATTTTTCGAAAAATTCGGAGCCATTGAAAACACAAGCCGAGACCGACTTCACTCCGCGCGATCACGTTGTGTACAGAAGAATATTTGGTAAGTTGGTCGGAACGGGTGGATTGGTTTGGACGTCTATAGAGAAAAGATTTGGGAATCGAGGGAGGGAGAGAATAAATCACTCTTAGTCCAAGTTGATTGAACAGCAGTGATTTCATGGTGCCGGATGGAAAAAAGACATAAAATTCGAGTAACATTTTCATCAATTTGCTGCCACAAAATTTCTAATATTTACATTCGTAACCAATACAAAAATAATTGTGATAAAATGTAAATAAAAACTTGTAATAAAAAAAACACTCGGAGTAATATTTTACTTCTAAAAAAAATTGAGGAAAGTGCGTTCCGGCACTGCTTATTTTACAATGACGTCACTGGTGAACAGAGCCTCGTCGCAAATATTCCATCCTCCTCTCGCACGCTCTCCGTCTCACTTGAAATGCGACTAACACTTCCTGACTGACTGAGTCTCTCACTTCGTGAAACATTTCCTTGGGAGACCTTTGGTGACAGGCAGTACTACCCTCATGCCCGTTAGGCATCCCGAGAGAATCCATCCAGGACGAAAAAATAGAAGTACCTACGTTCTATACATCACCGGAGGGGATCTTGTAGTGAGGGCGTGACTATTTTCCGTACTCTCTCTTTGCGTTCGGGAGACAAAACCACAGAACTGGCGCCCAAAGACGCTAATGCTTTTTACTTTCAGATGTGACACTGAGGAGACACATGGTATGAATGGAACGAGTACTTAACGTGGAGGGGATGTTGAAAACGGTGTTGGAGGGTAGAATGTTAGTTAAATGAGGGAGAGGAAGGAGAAGAATAGGATTTTTTTTAATAGAATGAAAGGGAGTAGGCCTCATTTTGAATTGAAGAGAGAAGTGTTTGAAGGAAGGGAAGGCTTCCAGAAAGCTTCATAAGTACTCCATAGAAACCTACATTAATCGGTAGAATACTATAATAATAATGCTTTTTACATATACTCTTCTAGAAAATATTCTCAGCTGGTGTAACTCTTTCCCTAATTAACCATAATATTTAGTAATTTATTATATCACCTTTACTTTTTTTCCCAAAATACACTTGTACGAGTCCCCCAAGCATTTCAGTGACGCAATACGACCCCACCAACTCACATACCCGTGGGAACACATGAATTAACGATCACTCACTAACCACCACAAACCGAAAGTTGGTGGGTGTATGCATACCTTATGCATATCGACAATGTTTTACGATAGTCTAGCATGGCGAGCGTAGAAAGTAAAATTTTGTATGAAATAAGGAGGATGTAGTGGGTTTGGGAGCGAGTTCAAAGTGGAGAGGGAATGTTAAAACCTGAGTTGCAGATAATAAGTTTTGGTCAGCAGGTAAGGGGGGGTGCAGAATAGGGATTACAGACGGAACGAAATGGAGTAGACCTAAATGATAAGAATTGTAGACGGAAGTTCAATATGGGAATAAGGATGGCTAGGGTGACCCGCAAAATTATCCATCTAAACCAACCTTAACCAAGAGAATATCTTTAACAACACATTTGATAGTACGTTCGGAGGACAGTCATGCGGATTTGGAAGTCTTTAGATTGGCTACACCATTTGCTCCCTTTCCGATCATACATGGCAACTGTTGCACACAGAAATCTGTGTAAATTGAGTTTAAAGCTTAGTAATAAAATAATCATCCTCTCTGCACAAAAACTACCTGCACCATGCTTTTGGTTGGTTACATATTTAACCAGGGGTACCATCTCCCCTTAATCTCCCAATACCTGACAACTAAGCCACAAAAAATTACTTTCGCCTGCTGAAAATTTTTATACATACTCTTCTAGAAAACAATTTGTAGCGGGCTCTACTTTTCCCCTAATTCAAACATAATGTTTGGTAATTTATCATATCACCTTTACTTTTGTTGCACCTAAATACAATTGAATGGTTTGGAAGCCAAGGGGTACATGTGATTTCTTTTTTCTATACACCGTTAGGTGCAGAAATTAGGTATAGAAAACAAACGAGATCAATTAGATATTAGATATTGTGCAATATTCCACTTGATGTCAGCACAGTACTTTAAGACTCACTGGTATCCCTTGGCAAACAAGTTTTGTGTATTTCTTCTAACAATTAACTCTACTAACTCTGTTGAGGAAAAAATAACTTGTACCCCTTGGCTTACAAACCACTCAATTGTAATAGACTCAAAAGAAATTCAATGGCACCCTACGCCCTTTCAATCCCCACAATCGTGGACACCTATGAATTAACGATCACTTACTCTCGCTATCTCACACATTCAGGATAAGGGAGCCAGGGTAAAGTGACATTCTCCACTACCGGGAAAACGTAAAAGTGCCGTTCATCTAAGGGCCTTTGCAATGGCGTAAATTTGATGGAGTGAAAGCATAGCGCGACTCTGCACTTCTTTTGTTCGATAGACAGCGCCGCGGAGGTGGCGCCCGTGTAGATTCAGACATTCGATATGGACGGCGGATAGGCGAAGGACGATCACGACTTGTGGGGAGGGGAGGGGAAAGAGAAGGAAACGGCGAATAATTCTCTCTCCGGAGTCGGTTCCACCAGCAAAGCGTGAAGTTCCCAACCGAGTGGAAGCGAGGGAGGAGATTCTTCGAAGTCCTGTTATAAGTTCTGCTCAGCCGTTTTCCTCCACTACACCTCCGCGGACAGAAAAAGACTGTTTCAACGCCTATTCTAGCAGGACTCCAGCAATTTATATCTTCCGCATTAGGTAGAGTAAGATTTTAGAATTCTCTTGGCTCAAAAATTTACATTTCATGACTTAATTCATATTTTTCAGTTCAAAGTGTAACAGGCCAACGGAAAACAATTTTTGAGAAAGCTAACGAACGCCAAGCGAAACGCCAATCGTTATTTGTGATACATTTACCTCCTATAATGATTAAAATAAAAATAACACTTGAAATTAATATATAAATAGGATTTTCCTGGTTCATTTACCTATTTAGCCATTAACGGCGCGATAAGGTATTAATTCATTTATGCCCAATAAGGGGTTTTAAAATTCCGTTTTCTACGGGCGAACGATTATGAAATCTGGAAGTGTAGTGGATCAAAGAGAATTTTATAGCGCAAATATCCTGACCACCGATCCCATACGGTAAGAAGTCATTAAAAATTATTTTAGTAAGCATTTTTGTGGATTACATTAATGAGATACAGTCCATGGATGATTTTAGGTTCTCCTTAGCAAAAATATTAATGGCACGAGAATTTTCATGGCAAAAATAAAAATCTTTTAATAACATAAACCAAAAAGTGTCACTCACTGTAAGATTCCCAAACTTTCACCTCGAGAGCTCGGACTCAGAAATAAGTCGGCTTTGAAAAGCCACGACAGTTTCACGGATTTTGAGGCCTTAACCAACAACAAAAACAGAAACTTCCGCAGGGGAGTGCTTGATTTTTTCTAAGAGCGTGTGACTAACAAATGTTGAGTTCTTCCTGAACAAGGAGCCAGCTAAGAAGTTCCCGGAAAATCCATAGCCAAGCAGCTTGGGTAACTCACCTGAAAAGAGAGAAAAGAAAACATGTCAATATGATTTTATTAAAAATAGACGTGCAGTAGTAATAAAAGACAGAAAAGATCAAAATTTATTAGGTGAGGAAACTATTACTAAATCACTCAAATAAAAACTAGACCACAACCCGGGTTTCAACATCTTAGCGTCATCATCAGGTGGTAATGGTTACCATCAGTGGGTTTTTATTTTTGCAAAATTTCAAATGTTTTATTATTTAACAATGCATTGCCATCAGAAACTAACAAGCATTATGCTGATACGACTATGAGAAGTTGGTTAAAATTAAATTACAAAATTCTATCAACGAAACATACAAACAGGAAGAAGAAGTTAAGAAAAAGCGTATGGAAAACGCTAATGTTAGAATTCACGAGGAAAATTTGAATTTGAAGAGGTGTAATGAAAAGCTGGGAAAGGTAGTTACCAATTAATTGTTCTGCTATCACTCTATTCCAAGCCTTTAAAATTTGCCTTTGCTTTGACCTATCAGTACCAAGCATCGTCTAAGCTCCGCAGGAGATAAAATCTGGTGATGATTTAGGTATTAATTAAGTTAAAAGTATATCTGTTGAGGGAGTTGAGATGGCATCAACCACCTGATGAAGACGATAAGACGTTGAAACCCGGGTCGTGTTCTAGTTTCTATTTATGTGGTTTAGTAAAAGTGTCCTCACCTAATAAAGTTTGTGATAGAATACCACAAAGTTTCTTATGATCGTGTTTTATTCCCACAGAAAATACCTACAATGTCAGAATTTTTCACGTATCTATTGAGGTATTATATGGTTGAACTCTCCTCCAGTTTCCAACCAGGTTAGAGTCTGCATGTTGAAGACCGACGTTTTGTTGAAAGACCTTTTTAGCTCCTTCAGGGCTGATGATGTCGATGTCAGAAGTGTCGGTACTTCGCCGTCATTAGCCCTGAAGATTTTGGGAAAGTCTTCCGACGAAAAGTCGGCCTACGACATGCAGTCGCTAACCCGGTTGGAAATCCGAAAAGGAATTCATTTTAGTCATTCACCGAAAAAATTGAGATTATTCATTAAGAGGAATTATATATTTATAGTGGGCAGTGGCGTATCCAGCCATATGCTTTGGGGGGGATGGGATGGCCTGGGGTGGCGACTCCTACAGCAACAGGGGCGGCAACAGGGGTTCCGGGAAAATTTTTGAAAAACGACATGCCTGGAAATACACTATACATCATTTTGGCGCTTAAAATTTAACTTTAAGCAGAAGCAGTTATTATATTTCAAAAGTAGTAAATAGTTATAAATAAATTTTTTATATGTCTGAGGCTTTGGGGGGGGGACCAATGCCCTTGTCACCCCCCCCCCATAGTTACGCCACTGACAGTCGGACTTTTTGTAATAACAAAAGTCGTTCTCATTACTTTGTAATCGTGGCCTTCATGGATATCTTAAGCAGTAATAACTCAATGATTCAATCAAAATACACATTCTGGGTTTTTCGCATTTGTCTGAATGCTTTCGAATGTCCGAAGGCTTCACCCGGGATCTGAACCCAGGACCCCTCGAGCAGTAGCCAAATGGCTATGCTGAAGGAGCTACGTCAGTATTCAAAGCAAAGACTGTCTAAACAATCCAGCGCAAAAGTATCACTATAACAGTTGTTTCGCATCTAGCGCTTTTTTATATCATCTCTATTTAATGTTACAATTTTCCCATTTGGAATGATTGCAAAGAATTCATATGATACTAAATACACCGTTATAAATTGTAATGAGGTTTAAATGGAGCAAACACCAAGGGTTTCACGGTAACAACAATTTTGAATTCGTTATTATTTACTCGATCCATGCCAGAAAGGATCCCAATTATTCAGCTCCGCAGGGATCTGCTATCTCTAAGACCACGACCCCATTCTCAGACTGATAATGAAAAAAACATTGAAGTGGTGGTAAGCAGGATGAAACGGAGGGTAATTAAATCATCAGCATTTATATTTCCCGTAATGTAAACGAGGAAAACGGACAAATGAGGAAATCAGCGCGCAGGAAAATCAGTGATTCCCCCCCGTTATGCACAATCACTTGAGCAATCTATGGAGCGAGGTCAGAGATTTATTTTTTCGCCACTATCACTGTTATTTCCCTTCTATGGAAATTTATTTATTATTATGGCGCTTTATTTGTTTCCCAATTCATTCTAATATTTATTTTATGCTTCCAATAAAGGATGCTTTAAATCTCTTTTTCGGAAATTTAGGGGAAAAAGGCAGGCACCGCTTTTCTGCGAATCCGGAGAAGGTCCCAGAAAGGCGAGCATCGATATAAATTCGTTCGGACGTATTACACGAGAATACTGTGTAAATCATCACCAGATTTTATCACTTGCGGAGCTTAGACGATGCTTGGTACTGATAGGTCAAAGCAAAGGCAAATTTTAAAGGCTTGAAATAGAGTGATAGCAGAGCAATTAATTGGTAACTACCTTTCCCAGATTTTAATTACACTTCTGCATCAAATTCAAATTTTCCTCGTGAATAGGGTGGTTTCCTATTATTTTTTTACTGCCTAAATCGAAAGATTATTACTCCTAGAGTGCGCATTTCACGCTCTTAGATTTTCGAATGACGATATCTATTTTTCGCGATTAAACGAAAAGTGAAAATTTTCAAGCGCGCGAAAACGCGACGGCTAAGTAGGAATGATGGGAAAAGTCCGTGTGTCGTATTTCTGGTTCCCGCTGCCGCCCTGTGAGGTGACCTTGAGGCGAGGCTTTGAGCGCTGATACGACGCAGGCTGCTAGCAAGTAGCAGAGTACCCTGCTAGCAGGTAGCGCTTGGCTTAAATATTTGGATTATTACCACCTTATCAAACGAAGGAAACCTTCCGACCTTAGACAATTTTAATAAGTGATTATTAAGAGATGTTTCCCTGAGCTCTGTGACTCATGCATGCATTGGTAATCTCAGGCGATGTAAAACTCCTATCCTCTCGTGTAGAAACTAGCTCCCTGTACGTCACGTGGAGTGGAATCGCATGGGCGCCAATCTGGCCTTTTTCGAATGAGGTTAAAATTAACCATTGCCATTGGTTTAAACTGGGATTTCTAAAACCAAATAATTTGTATATTATGAAAACCCTAATGGTGGGTAACGAATAGAAATCAATGCATTTCGTTTTCTTTGATGAAGGAAACTACCCTATTCTAACATTAGCGTTTTCTACACGCATTTTCTTAACTTCGTCTTCCTGTTTGTATGTTTCGTACATAGAATCTTGTAATTGGTTTTTAACCAACTTCTCATAGTCGTATCAGCTTAATGCTTGGTATTTTATGATGACAATGCAATATTAAATAATGAAACATTTGAAAATTTGTTCCAAAGTGCTCAAAATTATTTACTACTGATACTATCTATTTTTTTGCTGATGCTAAAAACTACTGACTTAAAAGTATTGTAGGCACATGAAATACTCAAAATAATAATCTCTTAGCTCCGCTACTCATTTGTTTGCATAAAAGCTGCAGGCGCCGCGTGAACATTTCTTGCCCCGAAAGTAGCAATGCAATTCGAGGTATCGCCACTGCCGAAGCAGTCACTTCTTTGTGCAAAGCCGCCGGAAGGGTCGACGGATGACTCGACATCTCGCAAGAAGCCGATTTCCCGCAGAGAATCGATTATCGCTCATTTACATCGCGTTTCATTCCCCAACCTCCATCTCTCTTAATCACCGAAACACAATACACGCCCGATGACGAACGCTTATCCCGTAAGCGCTTGAGGGAGCAAATTATAAAAACATTCCCTCTTAAAGAGACAGCGAGAAAAAAAGTCCACAACTGGCGAAAGTCTTTGAAATCCTAAATGTGGATTTGGGAAAAGGTGCATCGTCAGAGTCGGTGAAATCTGAAGCGGTCGGAAGATAGCGGCATTTTGAAGAACAGCTGTTGAAGTGGTAGTAATTAGGGGAAAGATAGACAGGACATGCCATGGACTTCGGTGGCGTGGAAAAGGAGCTTTCAGCTGTTTTGAAAGAGATGGCCCTATTTTATTTTGCTAACGGCTGTTGTCATACCATTACCCGCCACACGCCAATTAAAGCGGCTTGTGCGGTAGTATGTAGATTCAGGTATTCGCTAGAGGGAAGGGGTATGTATTTCGTAATTATTATTTTTTAAGTATTCTACGGATAGAGGTAGGTTTCCATGGAGTATTTACGAAATATTCTGGCTGTATCCCCTCCCTTCGTGGACGTCCCTCTTAATTTACAATGAGACAATTCATTCCATATAACAATATTATTCTCTTCCTCCCATTCCGTTGTTTTCCCAACATTTTACCCTCCCCTCTAACACTGTTTTCACTGTTTCCCCGCTAAGTGCTCTCTCCATCCATGCCTTCTGTCTCCTCCATATCTCATCTAAAAACTGCCTCTCCTCACCCACCATGTCGAACACTTTGTCGTTCCTCCTCCTCTCCGTCCACTTCTCCATTCTTCAACGGACCTACATCTGGAACGACTCAAATTAAGGGCGTACCCAGGATCATAACTAGGGAGGAGCAAGCCATGGTCTAGGGGGGGCATTTTAGGGGATTTATGAGATTATTTCCTTGAAAAAATAGTTTTACTTTAGTTACATATCTTATACTAATATATATCGTTTTTCGTAGGTTTAAAGAAATTTTTTGAATACTTTTGTTTCAATTTAGTTCTGATTTTGGTTAAAGACTTTTGCGATTTTTGCTTCTAGGAGGGGGCAGCCGCCCCCCCTGCCCCACGCTGGGTACGCACATGACTCCAATCTTCTCTCGTCCTCCTTCCTTAGTGTCCACGTTTCCGCACAGTAAAGCGCCACACAATAGAGCAAGCCCTTCAATAGCCTTTTCTTTAAACCATAAAATTTAAGCTCTCACATAACGATTCTCATTAGCTCCTTCCTCACCATTAATGCTTACTTCGCTAAGGCAATTCTCTTCCAGATGTCCTTACTGCTTTATCCGATAACCTCTACTCTGCTGCCCATATAGTTGAATTTGTTGAGGAATACGGATTCCGTTTCGTTACGCGATAGGAATTTGGCTATTCCCTTTTTTTTCTCTCCGACAACCCATGAAGATGGTTCATCTCACCGTGGGAATGAAAAACCTCGAACACACCTTTTGTCGATCATTCGTGAAACCATATAAAATCAACCATTGGTAAAGTAAACCGTTCGTAATAATTACGATCAGTCTCTTAAACCCACCCCCCAAGACAGGAAAAAGTGAGCCGACAACCGCCGCGCCGCATCAAAGTCTCGGACATTCTTATTTCTGAGAACGGACCATACAGCCACAAATTCTCACGTCTCCCCAGCAACGCCGATGCGGCCTTTTCGAGAATTCCAGTTCCAAGGAGCAATAAAATGTGGACGAAAAAATACACATCGTAGCCACGACGGCGATGTATATGCACGTATCACTACACACGTCCATCTTTTTCAATATACTTCAAAAGGAATACACTTTGTCTTACAAACTACAGCTCATGTAACACAATAATGTCTATACATGATAAATTGCCATCTTATATAAATAACATTATTAATTAAACCATCTTCAAAGTTATAGCAAAAAATATCTACTACAGCATCCCTCTTATCCAGCAGATGAATGCTTATTGGAAGTGAAACAGGGACTTAAAGGCTAAAGTAATTAAATAAATCATCATACTTCTATTGTATTTAAACGAGGTTTATTTGCTGTTTAATGTTTTTCAGTATATTCTAGTGAAATTTTTACTACCGTAATTGCATGAAAAACTATGTTTCATATTTATCTGTTACCTCTGTTTCGCTGCTTTTGTTTGACTTGCCTTATCTTTGCACACAAACCAACGGGACCAATCAACATTATTTATTATTATTAATTTTTTATTAGAGGACAGGATCATATGTTAGGAGTAAGGGGCGTGAGGACCGATTGTCGTCTGCGGACGAAGGCGAAAAATACGACCTACTATAGGTATAACAAGCTCGTGAGATTCAAGAAACTTTGCTCACTCCATTCGAGGAAAAAACCCAGGGAGACTATATTTGCGGAGTGGGGGGATGGTGGCAAAGTGGTGGCTTTCCCGGAAATTTTTTCGAAAGATTTAAGATATGTACATCCTCGTGTCGTGACGTCTCGCCTCTTTTTTATAGGACAGCATTGAAAGTAAGAGGGGAGGGGATGACAGAGAGAGAGAGAGCAATAGAGCCCAAATTAATAAAAATTTAAATCGGCATTTTTAATTTGTTAATACTAAATACTGCACGAAGAAGTTGATTTACTACATCAGACAGATGGGTTAGAGAAAGGGGAGGTATATTTATTGATTTTTCGATATTAAACGTGATCTTGCGTATTAGGAAATATAGTTACCAAAGCTATTTCTCAACATTATCACAGTAAAATATTCTCAGTTATACTGAATGGTGGTTGAGTATCAAATTAAGATTGAGGGCATAGCAGAGAGATAAGTATCATAGTCCAAATTAGTAAAAATATAAAACTTTTCATTCATAACTTCTCAATATTATATACTACATAGTAAAGTTGATCATAAAAGCAGGAAAATTGATCAGAGAAAGAGGAGGTATAAATATTTATCTTTATATTTACAACCTGGTATTACGCCAAGAAATATAATTACCTAATCGATTTCTCATTAATAATATCGTAAAACATTGTCAGTAATATATAAAGTCCGTCGAGTTCAATTGAGTTACATGGGTCTCCGGGTCAAAATACTGTTGTGGGGGAATGAATGGACCATTGGCTTCGTGAGAATACACCCCTATCACATGAGTGTCACTGTAAGTCTCATACACACATAATTTAGAGTCCCTTGGTAGGGAAGCGTTACTGTACGTAGAACTCAGACCCATTGTTGCGCGACTATAGAAAGGGGAAACTTTTCAGCTGAAGATTGGTTCCAATAAGACGCATTTTGAGTAAAAATTTGCGAGAGGTATGTGAATTCATCAGTATGATTTTTTCGATGGAAATTTTATCTATTTTCCGCATTGGAAACAATGATTTAAAAAAATCTCTTCAAGATTACAATGGACACATTGATATAGGATTTTACATTGCATCCATGCGCTAGAAGCGAAAGAAAACAATGCGCTCGGAATTTTTCTTTGGAAGAGAAAATATCATCCAGCCCTCATATTTATAAAGATTTTATGTATTACGAGCGTGAAGGTAAAGTTCCTCACCATAAAAATGCAAGCATTGTCTGGCAATCTTATTATATATATGCACAGTGTGTGTGCATAGATATAATAAGATTATTTACGTAGATTCTTCATTTTCTAGAGAGCCCTCTTCGCAACTGCTACGCTTCTAACTATTTCAAAAAACTCTCTTTCAACCCTCCATATTATTTGCATACAACCGCTTTGAAGCGACGTACGTCTTTTCAAAATCTGAATATGGTAAATAATTATTTTAAAATGAAGGGTGGAAGATTTAATTCTTATAGAGGACGGCAAATTTTTTTTGTTAGGCACTATGTTGCCTCAACTACCCTCAACCCTCGATTCTCATGATAACGACGCGATGTCAGACAAGGGTCAGTTTTACAAACCCTTAAAATTTTAGTTTCAGTGGATTCTCATTTTTGTAGAAAGCTCTCGTCGCCTGCGCGTACACGTAATTACGCACAAATAATACGCTCGCAGTGTGTGTGTGTGTACGTATCGAGAACGCACGGAGACTTCACACACACATTATCTGCACTGGCGGAGGTGACCTCCATCCGGAGTGGCCTTGACACGATGCGAGGGCGATGACGTCACAGCCACTCCCCCTCCCCTCCCCCCGACGCGCCCCTACTCCGCTCTCTTCATGTTTGCAGAAGACGACGGGGGTGACAACTTCGCCCCACTTCATTCCCTGGATCTCACACAAAACACGAGGGCACATTTAGGTTATCATTTTCCTATTCACCAACAAAATGTCACCGTAATATTAAACAAAAAAACATAATTAGTGATGCGTGAAAATCGCATATGCGATAAATGCGATATTGATGCGATATACGTGAATAAATGCGACATAGGCGCGGTGACAGGACTATTATGATATTTAAGCCGCAAATTTGCCTTTTCGAAGGCAGAATTCGTAAATTTAGGGCCGAACCTGCCCCTCGCTGCGCCACCGGACGTAGGGCCTTACTACTTCATACATGGTTACATGTGATAATCACCAGTTCAAGAAAAAGTGCCGATCAAAAAGGACAAAAGCAAAGCAGTTCTCCTTCTAGAATAGGACGATGAGGGACTGGAACGACCTACCAGCAAAACTATTTGAGCCCTTCCCGAAAAATTTACATATTTTTAAAAAGCTGTTGAAGAGGTAGGGACTAATGGTTTCGTTATGATGTTTTCAATTTCTTTATGCATCGTATGTTCATGTTACCGCCAGGCCATTAGCCTACTTTTAACAATGTAATGATGATAATAATAATAATTTTCATCGGCAGCTACTAGAGAGGTTGAGGGAGAATCATGGTAGCTTCTACGATTCTAAGCAAATATTTATAGCCATCCGGATAGAAAATACTGAGTTTGGTAATGCTGCACTCCACACAATCTAGACAGAGGTTTGCAGAGAGGTTTTTCAGCCAGTAAAATGTAGTTGTGACGGACAGACGCAACCGGTTGAAGGAAGAAAGTTTTGAAGATAACTCAATGTTGATGTTTAACTAGCGTAAATTATATTCAGGCTAATAATATCAATTTTAACTATTTACATTATGTCTTATTCCTTAATTTATTATTGCTAAACCCCATAATTAATTAAACTACTCCGTATGTTGTTTTTCAAATAAATGTGTTTCATCACACTTTGCGGTCAACTACTAGTGCTACATTATGAAAATAAAGAAAAAAATAGATCCTAAAAATGCTGTAAACTGTAATTGAAAGTGCTGTAGCATTAAAATGAAAGTGCTATTTTCACATATCTCTAACCATTATTTAAAAGTATTTTATTTCATTCCACTTAAGAATCTACCGATCGATTGTAATTTTTCCTGCTGAATAATATTGAAGGATTCTTCTCGGATTCTATTCCAGGTAAATTCTGTCGCATTGGCCAATACACCCAAATTAACATGGTGTAGAACCCGGGAAGTATTCCTCAACTCTATTAATTTTCTGTAAAACATGACTGGATAGTAATTTTTTCACTTCAGTATCATTTATAACGGCCGAAATCGTTTATAAACAGAAAACACAAGGAAAAAAAGCAGTTTTTCAAACACTTAAAACGATCTTGTATGACCGATTGCATGCTGGTAATATTTCATTCGAGGGAATGATAAAGAAATTTACGAACGAGGAAAAGTCCAGGAGAATCAAAACACGGCGCGGTCGACCTTCGGGCAAATTCCGGCTATGAGATGCAATACGCAGAAGACGACATCGAAATTTCCCAGTAAGACTCATAAAGGGCGATAACGCCTGAGGAGGAAAAACGTTAGTCGCGCAACGCGACGACACTTCAGAATGTTACAAATCACCCGTCCGTATTTCACGCGTGTCGCTGCGGTAGAGGAACCATCTCCCTACACCTTGAATAACCGAAATTCACCCCTCTGTGACTTGACTGTGACTTAGCACCAAATCTACCCTCACTTATTCATTTATCAACCTTCAGGTTGTATAACTAATTCTTTTTCATGAATTTTCATAAAAAATAAGCATAAAAATGAAGTCAAATACTATAGTTAAATGGAATTGGCACAAAAATCGCGTTAAATGACTGGATACTGCTATTTAAAAAAAAATAATTTCATTGAAAATTCCGAAATTTTTATTTTATCCCCATTTCTTTTTACCCTTTCACATGGGATACACCTTGTCCAGGGAAAGGCTTGCGCGTTCCCATGATCCCTAAAGCTGCACTGGCGGGATTAATTTTAAATTACTCACGGTAGGGCGACCCCTGTCGCATAGGTCGAACGGTAGGACACAGACGAATTGTGATGGTGTCACGTGAAAAATTCTGTTGGAATGGAAGTGGGAAACCCTACCAACGATCTCTTCCCTGAAAACACGGAACATGAATAACCTATGCAAAACTATCTTAATCGGTAGAATACTTTAATAATAACAATAATGATAGTTCCTTATGTTTCCATTCTACTTATTTGTTTTCTAAGTATCAAAGACACTATATCTTTTGAAAAATAAACTGCACCAAGCATAAATTGCATCAAGCAGTCGTTCGGAATTAACCAAAAACAAAAGAAGTGTTACCCCACCGGCCATTTAAGCACGACTCATCCATAACCATTCAGAATCCGATTACATCACCTTAGCACTCAATTCAGAGCATTGGATACACGGTTGAAAACAAAACAACTTTATCATTATCTCTTTTCAATGCGGAAGTTTAGGTCTGAGCGAGTCTGAGTGGCCTGAAGAAGTAGATAGAGTAAAAATGACTTTCTCGGAATCCGATCACAATACAGTAACTTATTTGGAAAAATGGCTATAAAAACGTATTTAAAACTGTGTCATTACCGAGAGAGAGTACTTTATCTTGAATTGACACTGAAGTGTTGAAACCGGTCGAGGTTGTATCGAATAAAGCTTTTTGGAATAAACAGCGTTTTCAAAATATTTACTTACCCATCAGCCAGTTCAATGAAAATGACTTGCAAACAATTGATGATCCCTTGCGTAAATAAGAATTTAATTTGGGGGAAGAGATTGATGAACCCGTCAAGATGTACAAAAGCGCAAGATTCTTGAGGCTTATAGTTACATGCTACTAGTTTTTCCTTTTGAAATGTCTATGTTTTAAAGTCATTATTATACTCCTTTTCCTGAACTGTAATATATATGAAAACTGCTGTGTGTTAAAAGTTTAAGATTCAAACGATTAATATTTGTAAATATTATACATAGCCTTTGGTGGGTGATTGACCCCCTGATAACCCCCCTTATTAACGATACTAAAATGAATACATTTACGAACGTCATCGGATTCCCATGAACGAATGAACACGATTGTTAAGGATATTAAAAAATAAAATCATGGAGGGATAGAAATTATACAACTAAGATTCACAGCGGCACGTTAAGATTCCCTTACTACAGAACAGTGGCATAGCCAGGGGGGTGTCCAGGGGGTCCGGACCCCCCCCCCGAAATATAAAAACAATTATTATTCTTCATAAAAGAAAACAAAATATTGAAAAATAATGAATTTACAAAATATTTATTAAACAAATGAAGTTTTTTCCGTTACGAAAAGTGGTTTAACACCCATTTTTTAGTACCCTGTTTTTCAAAAATTTTCCCCCCTGGTTTTGGACCCCCCCGAACGAAATTCCTGGCTACGCCACTGCTACAGTCCGAAACTAAAAAAATGAGCTACTGAGTTCGCTTCATATTCCCCTCTTCCGTGGACCCTGAAACCGTGCGACCAGTTCCTGAGGGTGCGGGATACCTCAGGGAGAGAGGAAAGGGGAGATAAAGCACTGTTGAGAAATGGCTTCCGACGTGCTCGACTCGCCCTCCCTGCAATGAATGACTTGTCGCTGAAAGCAGTCTTTGGTATCGTACTCTGCGGTCCACGAAGGATGCTGGCGATGATGGAGTCAATGCAGTAGTCACGCTGCCATCACCTCCTGCCCGTGTCACTTTCAAACGGAAGTAGGTACCACTGAATGCGACAGAATAAGTAGTATAAAATAAATATCGTCCGGCAAAACTTTCCATACGACCGGAGAAACATTGCTATTTACAATATTTTATTTTTTTATAGTATTCTACCGATTAAGGTAAGTTTCCATGGAGTACTGAAGAAGTGATCTGGGAGCCTCCCTTTCCTTCCAGCACTGCCTTCTTCAATTCACCGTAAGGCCTACTCCCTTTCAATCTATCTAAAAATCCTATTCTTAGATAGATTGAAAGGGAGTAGGCCTTACAGTGAATTGAAGAAGGCAGTGCTGGAAGGAATGGTGTAAATGAGCATTAAACAACATAAATGAGTATAAAAAGGAGAATAATTGGTTATTTTAAATCATACAATTGCAACAGCAATGTAAAGAGATACTATCACGATAGCATACTTCTCCATAAAATGTAAAGAAATAGATAATAGCGATGATTCAATAACTGTTAAAATTAATTTTTTGACAAACTATATATGAAGTAAAGGCACATACAATATGTATAACATTTATACACTGGTTTTTAGTGTGAATTGAATCAAGGATAGTTCAGTTACTTCTTTATAGGCCGTATTCCATTTATTACGCAAGACATTCATAGATTATCATTTATATTACTCTCCACCGCGTACCCTTTCTGCGTGCCTTAGAAAAGAAAACTTCGGTTCTAAGGGCTAAATTTAAAAGAATAAATGCACTTGCATTGACAATCACAGATATCAGAGAATCACGGGATGTACCGTGAACTAGGCCTAGATTGAAATGGCAGAACTCGAGATCACGTGATGGGTCTGATTGACTGACTGGGACAATAGCGCTTCTTTTTATGTTGATTAATTTGAATGGGAATTTTACTTCCATCTAATTTAATAATTACGAAGATGTAGAATGAAATTAGCTATTAAGAAAATCTAATTATAAGTATCTATTTCATTTGCTAACGTTTTTCATTTCCCATAATTATGCCGATGATTGGGTTTCAATGTTTGCCACAGATTTTCGTCACCGAAAGCCCTTTGTTATATTTACACTGGACATTGATACGAGATGGCGTTGGACTACGGAATGACGTAACTGTGGGTCTGCTTTCTCTCGGAGGGAGAAGGGAAGAAGAGGGAAAGGTTGGGTTGGATCCTATTTCCTGGAGAATGTACCAGGGAATAGGGGTAAACCCAACGCATTCTTTTCTGACATTAAATTTAAAGTGAATTTTTTAAATTATTGCTCTCACCACGCTATATAAGTCATTTCCTAACTATAGGGTGATACTAAATGATGGTTTCATTTACAAAAATTTGTATGAATTCAGGTACAACTCCAAAAAGAACAAGCTTTATGCCGATGAACAAAGGAAAATTCCAAGTTTTTTATCAAGTAAAAATTGAAAATTAATTATAACATTTCTAGTTATTAAATATTTATTGAAAACTAATAGTTAAATTTATGAAATTAAATTCAAGTTACCTTATGAAAAAGCACTTTGAAACTTCCCAATGCACATATTAAAAACTAACAATTAAATTTATTAAATTAAATTCATATCTCATTACGAAAAAACTTTGAAACTTCACCTTTAAATCGGTATAAAGCTTGTTTATTTTGGATTTATACTTGAATAAATACGAAGTTTTTAATTGGGCCCATCATTTAGAATAACCCTGTATATAACCTATTAATTTATATAATTTAGCCACGAAAGACTTTTTTTTTAAGAAATGCCGGCATAATTAGTTATATAAAGTAATTTCCACAAGAAGTGCAATCCCGAATGAGCAGCATGCAACAGCATTAATTCCATTATCTGCTCACGAGAGGGCAGAAGAAAGATGACGTGCGCGTTCCGAAACAGGGTGATTTTATGCGGTGGGAGGGGGTGACGTCATCTCGTCTTTGGAGAACGCGAACTTTCCCTGCCCCTGCTTCACTCTGGCGATCCAGACGGCTCGACCGACTTCCCATCATTCCTCACATACACAGTATACATACACACTCACACACACAAGCGGCTAATATCAATTTTTTTTCACTTTAGGGTGCGCGAGGCAGGCTTTCATCTGTTTCCTTTGCTTCGCGGCTGTCCCGCGGGGGATGCGCGACCGCAGCGCCAAACACACTCCCACGCACCACGGACGCCATCTGGGGAAGACGCCGAAATTTTTGCTTCACCTTCGATAAGTAAACAATTAAGAACTAGGGCCACCTTTTTCGGGGTCTCACACAGTAACGTAATTTTTTTATAAATAGGCGTTTCAATTACAACTCCGAGTGTGGAGAAAAATGAACTGTTTTTTGCCTCCGCTCATGAGGACCTCAGTGGGAATTCAATATCATGTGACCTCTTCCCTTACCATTCCACAATTAGAAACAAAATATCCTTGAAGGCCGCCCTTATTTTCTCCCACTGATTTAAAAATCAAATACATTGATGCTGAATAGCATAGAATTGGAATGTATATAAAGATATACAATTTCAAAAATATTATCCGAAATAAAACAAGAATAAGTGAATAAAAAATGCCAAATGTCTGGCATCAATAGGAACTGTGTGAATGCCATAGGGTCGATCTGAGTTGAGACCTAATGACATTACGGTGAAGTATACACAGGGTCGTATTGGATTACGTGCTTACATGGATTAAGCTCTGAAGTGAATTAGTAAATAACTTCGACCAAAACTATTTCATGAAGAGTTTTGACGAGCTTTCTCTGGACCTCCAGCTTCACACATCACCTGAGTCGCGCAACTGGGAAAAACTAGCAGAAAACCATTTCACAAATGGGCTCCCAAGGCAAACATAAAAAGTACGACGCCAGAGGTCCAAGTTGATGTTGGTATCAACTGCCTCTAATGGTAAAGTCAATGACGGGGCGTATCAGTTACCGTGCATGAACGAAGAGAAATAAATTTTAAAAAAATGAAAAGCGTCTCGCGTGCTATTTTGTTTGATGCAGAGTACGAGCGAAAGTTGACGCTCGCAGACCAACAGGCCGCCAGGTAAAAAGTCGACTGACATTATCGGCCATGACTGATGCGGTTTCCATTAATTTCTTTATAAGAGAGATGCACGCGAAAAACCGCCGTTAGCCACCATTATATTCCCCCCTTCAGCGAAGAGGTCGTTGGGTGCGTGGATAACTTCACAGAAAAGGAGCGATTATTGGCCAACCGAAAAAGAGCATTGGACTGGCTGCACCAGCCACGAAATGATAGAAGTATCAATCCTACTGCCGATGATATGTGACGCATTGTAAATTTTAAAGTGGCTAATAAATGCATCACAATGTTGTGGCAATAAAACTTCGACGTGTTATCAGAAGTACAGTGCCCTCAACGGCGAGGAAAATAAAACCGATACGCAAAGTGCATAAATTTGTTACGGTCGAAAGGAATATTTTTAAATTGAGGGCCAGTGACTTAAGAAATGTATTCTAAAGAATAGAAAATCATGATAAACAGCTGGTGGTACAGATAAATAATAAAGCAAGACTTAAAAAGTCTAATTTAGATAGATGACACTGATAAAATATTGGTAATACAGGTAACGTTATACAGAAAAATAATTCGAAATATATCAATGGGCAACAAAATATTCCGGGAATCACCCAGTTAGTGACGTTATCAGAACTACAGAAGTGTTAGATCATGTACAGCCAACATGTACAATCTCTTTAAATGTTCTTTCCACAAATTTTTAACCTAAGTTCTTTCTACAAATGATTTTTCCGAGGTAAAAGGCAATAAAAATTAAAAGAAAGCAATTCTTAAATTAGTATTAAGGAATAAATTATTATTCATATACCTGTATAGTGATTATAATTTTACCATCATAAAAATACCATATACAGAATGCATAAATGTTATGAAACTACCATTATGGAATCTGTATACCATAAAATCCACTTCCGACCACAGACTGACTCTTCTTCTTCTTCATCCTAGCGTTTGTCCCGCGCTATTGCAGGGTCCGCTGTTCTGCAAAGTCTTCTCCACTTGGCTCGATCTAGGGCGTCTACTGGCGTGGCGCTGATGGTCTTCATGTCCGCCTTAATTATGTCGAGCCAGCGCATCTTTGGTCGTTCTCGTGGTCGGCGTCCTTCAGTACTCAGCCGCATTGCTGTTTTGGCCACGGAGTTCTCATCACTACGCACCACATGCCCATACCACCGCAGTCGAGCCTCCCGCATCTTGTCTGTGATCGGTGCAACTCCCATTCTTTTCCGAATGTCTTCATTCCTGATGTGATCCAGGCGGGAGATGCCTAGGATCCATCGCAGCATCCTCATTTCCATGACATGCATGGCCTGTTCTTGATTTGATGTGGCTGGCCAACATCCTGTTCCATATAGGGCCACTGGGCGGACTACGGTCTTGTATACTTTGGCCCTGAATCGTTCGGGCATTCGACGGTCGCACAATACGCCAGACCACAGACTGACTAAGGTATACACATTTTTGGAGTGAACGAGACGTGATACGTAAAAAACTCATAGAATCAACCTCCTCTAAAATCGTCTGAAACCCTAGGAAAATTTGTTCGAAGCACACAATTTTCTATTTATTGCAGTGTTCCCCACTGCGCCTATGCTTCTACTTTATGAAATCATAGGAAAAGTTTTCGTGCCACTTAAAAAACCGAAACGCTTGATTTTGGTAAATTACTATAAAGAAATTAGCTCGACTCTCAACAACTAAATGGCTGCAATAGAAAATCATAAAATGGAATTGGAGCAAAACTTGGAATCGAATGTTATCTCACGTTTTGTGGAAATTTCTTGGCAAGATTAGTCAGTGATTTCATTTTTAAGTTAGTCAGTTCTTTTTAACCCTTTCTAACCCAGAGCTGCCTCTAGGAGAAATTAAATTTCAAGACTTCTCATTAAAAAAAATCGAACATTTTCTTCTCAATCAAAATTCTTTTGGCAACTACATATTCCACCATTCAACCTCAACAGCACAAAAGAAAACGTAGTTTAAATCTTTCCTGAATGGAGATAAAATGTATACCGGCCTCGGTGGCGGTGGGGTAACGTCCTTGCCTGCAAGAGGTCGCGGGTTCGAGTCCCGCCTGGGTAGGTTTTCCCCGTTCCAGGGCATGGTTGTCCGTGTACGTTTAATTATTACATTTGTTGAATACCCCGGTGTAAAGTGGCCAATTACAGTTGTATCCGGTGGTTTTGAGAATAAAATAAATAAATACATTTTTGATGTTACTTAGAGGCAACATTGGGTTACAATGGATTGAATAGCACGCTGAGGCTTGTCATAGCTATATCCAAGGTAAGCAACTTAAATGCATTCATAGACATCGATCGTTGCACTCGAGAGTAACAAGACCCCAGTGAAGGAGGCCATGGGAACGATTGGTAACGAGGGAGAGGGTCGCACCGACCGCAGACCAACGCAATGGCCTGATTACTGTCCGAATCCCACCGATCTCCCTCAAGCGAACTGCGACGATAATAATTCCAAAGGCAATCGAAGAGGATCGAAGCCAGAAATGGGTCACGGCCCTTTCAAGCTCCAGTCGATGACCCGGCTCATATTAGCGAGGTCGGCAAAGTGAAATTAGACGAAGTGGAATACGTTGAGGGGTGCAGAGCAATTACGGTTATTAACAGTCGACACGAAAGACCGATTCGTCGCCGCCTCGTTGCATGAAAGTCAAGCACGCGAAGGGAAATTACCACTAAAGGGCACATGAATATGCATTATTCGTGCGATTCAACCGTCATTTATTCACACGTGCGTTAAAACTGACGTGAAGCGAGAAGAAATAATCAGCATGCGAATCCGCGGATGTGAAAAAGGTTTTCCGATGCTGGTAAAAATTTGTTTTCTCATTTCGAGCAACCATTTCGCATTCTACCATTCAGTCGAATCATATACGTACTCTTCGGGGGCCAGCTGCCCCCCCTACACCCGAAAATTAATTTAATTTGCGTATGTTTGCGCATACGAAAGTTTTGACAAATATTCTCTTGCAGAAAAATGACACTTGTATTAGTAAAAGACATGGAATTTTAATAGACATAATTCAAATACTTTTAGAAACTAAAAAAGAGCTGTTATGATTTTCTTAAAATTTTGGTTTTAACCACCTTTTCTGTGCTAAATGTTACAACATGAACAAACACGGCTTGCACACCCCTAACTTTGACCTTTGTAAGCCCTCGAGTCGAATCGATATCGGTTACGTTTGGCAAGATAATTAAATATACCATACTATATTATTGAACCGAACGATTCATATCGCAAAGGAAAACTGAGATTAAAACAAACCACTGCTTTTAAAGTATTTCATATTAAAGGAAATACAAGCCGTAGCAAAAAAACTAATTACAATTTATAGATATAGGTAACGAAAAATTAAAATCAGTCATGATAAATTAGTATCACTCCTCATTTCCTCATGGGGATAGGCACATGGTAACCCTATAACCACTAAAATTACAACTATAGCGAACGATTCATATCGCTTCGGAAAACTTAGATTGAAACAAACAACTGTTTATGCTACAAGCCGGACGTTTTTCGTGGAAAATGAAATACAAGCGGTAACAAAAAAATACGAATTACAATGTAGAGCTAAAGCGGGAAATTTAGGGCATATGAACGTGGATTATTCGTGCGATTCAACCGTCATTCATTCGCAAGTGTGTTAAAACTGACGAGAGGAGAAAAGAAATTATCAGCATGCGATTTCGCGGATATGAAAAAGGTTTTCCAATGTTAAATATTTGCTTATTTTTATTTCAAGCATTCATTATGCATCCTCCAATTCTGTCAAACCGATATCGGTTACGTTCGGCAAGATATTTTAATATGAAACCGAACCATTCATATTGCTATAGAAATCTTTTGCAAACTATCTAACTAAACGCTAAACGACTTTCAATGCATAAAATCCGAAGATTCAAGCATGATGAAATGTAATTTTTCCATATTGAAATAAATACTTGCAATTTCCCATGATTGTAAAATTTATTACGACTTAGGGTTCAAAGCTACTATATCAATGTTTTTGTTGTCCAGGGGATCTTCCGAATATTATCATTCATTATAATAATATTAGCATGCATTATAATAATTGTGGTATATTGCAACCACCGCAATATTATTTCAATGTGTCGCTCTTCCAATATTTCACGCCTGAATTAGCTGAATTTAATAAAAAAGACTATCAACGAAGCTAAGGCACGTGTTGGCACGGATGCAAAAAAAATTATTCTGGCTTTAGATACACTTTCGTCCGTTTATTAAGTTTATTTTGGACGGAGATCATTCATAACCATGTTTGTAGTTTCAATGCAAGCGCCCGACTCTTTGAGATAACCCTCTTATATCGCATTATCTGCCCATCATTATAATAGTCTCCTGCCTCTAGTGTCGCAGAATAATAGCGGCAATAACAATAAAGTCACTTTTTGCTTGATTATTATTCACGGAGGAAAAAGTTCACGGCCACTCATATAATCAGCAGCGTACAACTCGAGATGATGTCTGAACTTATAAAAAAGATCATATTGAGAAATTTTAATCCGATGCTCATTCAAGGACAAGCTTTGTTTTCCTAGTTATCCTCATTCAAGAATTAGAATAAAAAAATATATCATACTTACGTTGCACCCAATAAAAAACAGTCTGATTTTAAAGAATTGAATAGAGTAGTAAAGATAGGGCATATATCACCAATTTTCAAGGGGCTACCCGAATATTTGCGTTTTTTTTGCCATAGCGAGGATAACTTAGACCAAAACGTAACTTCAGATCATCTGTATGTAAAATCTAAAGAAAACACTAAACCCATTTGTATGCAAACGTAATTTAAAAAATAAGGCTATTAAAAGTGAGGTAGAGCCATATAAAAAATTGAGATGGTGCAGGGCATGAGAAGAGTCAATAAAGATATTTATCGGATCACACTAATTCCTGCAGTTTGAGCCGACAGTAGCGCTGTTTTCAATGATGTATTTCGGCTTTCGTTACATTTTACAGCATATTCAACATTTGCTGGTAATCACGATGGATTGCTTAACGAATAATTTATTTGTTCTAATACAATTGTTATGCTGTGTCGTACTTAATAGTTTTGTTAACAGTGATTTTATACTCAATTTGTTATTTATATATTTCCTTAGATGAGGACCTCCAACACAGCCTACACAAAATCGCAGTTTTTTAGCAAATAACTTTTAAATATAATATCATTAAAAATTTTTGCAGTTGAATTGAGTATCTGAATATTGATAAAAATTGCATACAAAAACACCCAAGAAATAAAAACTGACTATGCCGCAAGCCCGATAAAAGACGTTTTTCGATAAAAATAATAAGAGGAAAATTACGAACATAATTTATTCAACTATGAATCTAAGTAAGTTCTAAGGGTTGAAGCCTGGAGCTATGAGCAATTGGAAAAGCATATTATGAGATCCAATAAATAACAACAAAAACAAATACCGAAAAATAATGTTTTCTTCGCTTAACGAGGGAATATCCTCAATAAAGGGCTCCATGACGTTGTATGTATCTTTCCAAAATCAAGGTCTGGCGGTCACCAGCTTCACCAAAAGACATTGCTGACCGTCTTCCCAGACATCGGCTATCTTTTCACCCTCGCCCTTGGCCCTTATGGCATTCCAACAGGGAGCAATAACTCGTCCCGAGTACTTGTCCCTCCAATGGCATCTTGACCCTTCATCGACGGTGCTTCCCCCTCGGTCGCATTATCCGAATCACGACCAAGGACGCGATCTGAAAATGGGCACACAACCGGATAACTCTCGAAAACGTGTCCAGCGCATGTCTTGTTATCCATACGACGCCCATAATCCATCACGTACTCTTCGGCAGAAGTTTTAGCGCGAGGAATTTCATCGGTACATGAAAATATTGGCTCAATACTTCTAGACCAGCGGATCCCAATCTTTTTTTCCTCTCTTACCTCTCTGCATGTATATGACTACAATTGCAACCCAAAAATGTAACGTGCACATTTAATACATGTAATTACTTACATTTGGCCTAGCTGGGAGCCACTATTGCATCGGAGGCTACGCGCTACCCTGAGATTTCCATGAGTAATTAAGAATAGATACTCTTTCAGAATGACACGTAGAACATCATGTTGCGACCTCACTATATTTACATGTGAGACAGAAACGATAAAATAAGAGAGATATTATGCCAAACGGATAGGTATAGGAATTCGTTTTTCCTTTTAACAAAAAAGGTGGGCGGAACTTCGTATTCAAATTTGTTATTTTTGTTAACGGTCCTAACACCTCCCGCCACTCACCTATTGAGGCTGCTTGCAGGGTAGTTAGTAGATGTAGTTGTATCCTCTAATCTAGACTCCACCCAGGAACGCTGTTTGGGTCTGATGAGGGGATTTTATAGACTTCATCGCCAATTTCGTAGTAGTTAACAGCAGCATCACATATCGACACGGGTTAGTTTATTCGCTAAAGCACTAGACTACCTAACCAAAAATTCGAATGATTATTATTAAGCTCCTAAAATGTGCAGAATTTAAACGCAAGTAAAATTCAGTATCTGAGATAGAAAAACCGGAATAAGCAGGGGCATACATATCGATTCAGTTGAATGTATCGTAAGAATGTATAAAAATGCATGCGCCAACCGTCACAAGGTAATATACACGTTAACTATACAACTTTACAAGGTGTATAATTGGGCATTGGGTGAGTGGTTATCTAAAGCACATACACAACAAGCGACTACTATTCGGATGCTATAAATTTCGCAAAACAACTACAAATACGTCAAGCATAGAGATTGATAGCCTATTATGATACCCAAGGAAATAAGTTTGGCGTGGGATGCCAAAAATTCACTCATGTAGAACGGAATAAGGGAATTGGTGTCAACATATTTGAAGATTTACGAATTCAGTTCCAGCAACAGGACTCCGAATTTAGATTTTAAGTTTATGATGGCATAAACAGCGGTATTGTGCTCCTGGGGACGAGAATTAGTATTAAGTCTATTTATCACCATAAAATGTTTGAGTTAATTTTTTAATGGTACAGATATTACTGCCAAAAGCAATCTGCAGGCTAAAGATGACTTTGATAAATGTAGGTTCATCAATAAAATTTTCACAACGTGTATTCTTGCGAGTTTATTTGATAAACTAGGGATATGCCCTGTTTCTCATTAACTTTAACTGAATAACATCCAATGTTTCCATCTGCCCATTGAAATATTTTGAGAAGTTCTTGAATTTTTACCGGGCTCACAAATGCGCGAAAATTCTCAAACGATGCAACTTTTCTGCTAAATTAGTCTTGGAGAGTGAAAGCTATCAAAAATTAAATCGTTGTCATTTTCAATTTTTTTTGTTTTCAGCATGTGTGCTGAGATTATTGATTTTATTCCAAGATATGGCTGAATTATAAGCAATTGGAATCTCTTCAAGTAAACAGCGACATTTTTTGTTGCATCGATGGACTAAACTTAGGAAAGCGAAGTTCTCCTCTAAAGAAAACACATTTCCAATGCGCTACCCCAAATCTTACAAGTTACTTCTGAAGGACTGGTAAGTTATTCTTGAACACAGAAGAAAAGAAAGGAATAATTACGACGATAAATGAGGAGGAAAAAAGAAAAGGAATCTTAAACGGGAGAGAATTTAGAATTTCCAAAATGGTCTTCCATCACCTCTGACCTCCATTCAAGCGAAGGTCAGGGACGACCTCGTACTATCACGGGGTCAGCACGGGCGCTAGCGAAATGTGGTATTTTCGCACTGATTGCGGGATAAAAGTCGATGGAGCGACTTAGCACGGCACTAACAAGTCACTTCAATTATCGCATAATGTCGTGACTCTTAAAATGGATATGAAATTCAGGTCGTCCCGAAAAGTATTACCCGTTCGACTAACATAACTGCTTTCCGGTGCGGTGGCCTGGTGGAAGGATGCTTGGCTAATGACAGAATAGTCGTAGGATCGAATTCCGGGTGAGTTTTTTTTTTTTTTGAAAGGTCAATCGTCGTAATGGATTGAAATAAAATCCAAGCAGCAGAAAATATCCATGCAATATCCATTTAATGTTATAAAATAACCTTAATATCCATAAGATATCGAACATATTTGTACAACCTTGTATGGATATCCAAAGATTATCCAAAGTTCCCACTTTAAGATATTCAATAAATATCCATTGCTAACATCCATATAACATATAGCGACATAGCCCAAAAGTTTTTAATCAACAGTGCTATTACATTTTATTTTAATACGTCGAACTTCTACTACATCACGCCCGAATCGGTTGAAATTCTTGATAGGAGTTTACCTAGGTAAATGAACAAGTACATCTGTGACTCTTTCATAACTGTATTCTCGTAAGCCTTAGGTTTAATTCGAGGTGGCACGACCTGAACTATTCACCCAAACCTTCGGATTAGGGAATTGAGTGACTTATTATTATTATAGTATTCTACCGATTAAGGTAGGTTTCCATGGAGTACGCAAGAAGTGATCTGGGAGCCTCCCTTTCCTTCCAGCACTGACTTCTTTAACTCACAGTAAGGCCTACTCTCTTTCAATCTATCTAAAAATCCTATTCTTCTCCTTCCCCTCCCTCGTTTCCCTAACATTCTACCCTCTAGCACCATTTTCAACATCCCCTCACCACTAAGCACTAACTCCATCCATACCTTCTGTCTCCTCCGTATCTCATCTAAAAGCTGCCTCTCCTCACCAACCATATCCAGCACTTCGTCGTTCCTTTTCCTCTCCGTCCATTTCACCCTCTCCATTCTTCTCCATACCCACATCTCGAATGCCTCCAATCTTCTCTCGTCTTCTTTCCTCAGTGTCCACGTTTCCGCACCGTAGAGAGCTACACTCCAGATCAAACTCTTCACTAACCTTTTCTTTAAACTCTTACATAACGATCCTCTTAGAAGCTCCTTCCTGTTCATGAACGCCTCCTTCGCTAATGCAATTCTCTTCCTGATGTCCTGATGTCCTTACTACTGTGAATTGAGTGACATTTACATGAAATTACAAGGTGTATCTGAAATTGAACAATAAAACTCTATCATGAAACAACCTTCCTCCAACACAAAAAGTTAAGTTCGTAAGATTCGCCAATTGGAATAACCCGTAGGGCAGTTTTTGAACTTCGACTTGGCTCCTTCCGTTTTAGCTAGCCAAGGCACAAAAAATTGCCGTAATACACGTGAGCGGATTCCATTGCTTTTAAGACAGCGATAGCTGTACAATATAATTAATCAGCTCAGCTCAGCTCACTTGATGAACTAACGGAAAAAATTGCAAGGGACAACAAACTTATATTCGGCACGAAACTCAACCAGGAATAATATGACACCCCTCAAAAATTCACTCCACTGGATTCATTGCTTAATTAACACGATTTTAACTGCAAGTGTATCAGTTTAGAAAAAATGAGCCAGTCTCGATGCTTTTTTGTTTTATTTATGACAAATAAAGTCAAATATAATTTTGATATGGCTCTTTTGTTATCCAAGTATATACAGTGAGAGTCAGTATTCCATTTAGGTCTCACATGAAATGGAGTTTTTACTACCCCGGCGTTCTATTTGGAAACGATTATTGTGGTAACCATGTATTAGAATGTCACCAATATTATCATTTGACATCAAAAAATATTTATATAAACCTTCAGGTATGTCATATATGTATAGCCTGATATTTACTGTTAAATAAAAATGAGAGATACTTTAAAAGCGAATATATGTATCTTTTAAAATAAATTGAATATTTTTTTAAATGTGGCGAAAGTTTTGGTTTATGATTTAACAATCACAAGGGCTGTTAAAGTATTATAAGAGGCATTTTTTGATGAATAACCATAACCACAATTTTAAATTTAATGAACAAAAAATCTACCGAGATAACAGACAGTAATTATAGATTACATGTAGTTAAAATTCAAGTAATAAATGATGATTGAGCTTCAATCTCGTCAGAGGAAGTATGATTCCGGACGAGACCCTTTGAAGAGTGCGTTGCTCGCAAGAATGACAACGACCAGTGCGATCTTGGCACATTCCCGCATAAGGACAGAACAGTTGGAATTCGCTTGTCCAATTAATTCGAGCGTCTGCCGTTCTGTGTGATTTGCTCAGCAATTAATTCTTCGATGTCACCGCGAAAATGTCAGAGGAACGACTTCAGCAGTGCGCAGTAAAAAAATGATCCGCTAAAAGTTAAACGGACCGCGGGAGTAGCTGAAGAATGAATTGCGCATCAGAGAGAAAACTTCGAAGGACTTCTTTAGCAAGCAAAAATTTACCGCGAAAAAAATTACCCAGCAACATCGCTTGAGCAGCAAGCTTGGTGAAGGGAAACATTTCAGCACATTGGTGCTCGCATTTTTTCCATCATTATTTATGAGAAGGATAATGCCATTATCGGCTAAGTAAAACTACAAGTGTGCAGGGATTTCATGTTTTGCTTTTTTAAAAAGTAATTAGAGTAATAAAATCCGTTGATTCAAGCGTGATAGAGAAGAATTTTTCTATATGGAATTAAATATTCGCAATTTTGCACGATCATAAAATTGCAAGCATTTAATTAAATGATTACATTGAGTAGAAAATGTACCTCTTTGTCGTTTATCATAACCATCTGTGAACAATTGTTTTTACTGAACTTATTTCGTCAGTTTTTAAAAAGATGGCCGAAATATGGAGCCAGAAAACAATAATTAAACTTGTTGAAATACTTAGAATCAAACTCCGGGTAAACTAAAGAAAACAAATATCCATTTCACGTAGGCCGATGATTCATTTTCATAAAGCCACGGGTGCGGAACACCCATGGCTTCATAAAAATGAATGATTCCTCTGAATAAAAGCGTGTCATTAGTGCTATTTTAGCGATCATAAGTACTTAAAATAGCTAGAGAAGAATGATTTTCACACATAACACGAATACTCAGAATATGGTCCCAAAATTGGTACAAAATTTAACTCTCCTAACGGCCACAATTACTTTGGCGGTGTAAAAACACCACTTTTCTTTTCCAACCACCCTATCCTCCGATGTCACTAATGAAATCCTGCCACCCTCCTAACAGCCGCGCCGTGCTCCGTACATTCAAATGCACACACATCTACTGGCGCTTTCATTCTATGCATTCAATTCATTAAGCACTCAGTTAGCTATCCCACTGAGGCATCTCTAAATGAAATGAGACCGTTTAGGCGCGCGTATCTAGATTACTAAACAATTAGATAGCAGCCAAAGCTATTCCCCACGTTCACAATTCTCGCTAAATTGACACCCTAACTCCAAATAGGGGATCAAATGTCATGTATTTCACTAGGACAGTGAACCAATCCACGGAGGACGGTATTCACTGACAATGAGAGGATAGATACTTGCAGGTTTTAATGGTATCAATAAAATTTCACTGCACTTTGAAATGAGATCCAAATATTTTCTTAGGAATATGCGATTGGATTACGGCACGATCAACCAGCAAGTCAACATTAATATTCAGAGATGATCCAAGGAAAGGATTTACCAGAGCGAAATGAGGCCATAAACTACAGACTTATCGGTAAACGAGTAATAAAAATCGTATCGGTATATCCAAAAAATTACTTCGCTATGATCAAAACATTAATGATACATAAAATGGCAACAAAAATTACGAAAGTATGTAGAGGTAATTATTTTGAATGTATTTTTCATTAAAAATAAAATTTTGTCTCCAAAAGCTTCACGTTATTTTCATATCACATACATGTTTGATCCCCTCAGAGATTCAACTGTGAAAAAATAGAAAACTCTTCTGTTGAAAAAAAAGATGAATAATCAATTAGAAGCCAAGAACTAGTTGGATGGCATTATGTCCGATACATGCTAAAATTAAGGAGCTGACTACTATATTTGCCGAAAATAATCAATGATTCAAATTCTTTTTTTTATTATTATATTTATTCACCCGGTTTTTTACTCTTTGTATCACCTTGTACAAAAACCACTAAAAAGTGAAATTTCATAAACTTATAATTTCTATTATGGTGGAATACTACATAAAAACCCTGTAACTATACGTTTCCTTCCTTACTTGCGGTGACGTAACTATGGGGGCATGAGGGGATAGATCCCCCCCCCTAAAGCCTCAGAGAAATAAAAAAATATTTAAAATAATTTTAATTTTATTGTCTAGTCTTGGAATATAATAACAGCAACTGCTTAAAGTTACATTTTGAGAGCCAAAATGATGATGTAAAAATTATTTCCTGGCATGTCATTTTTCAAAACTTTTCCCAGAACCCCCGGGTGAGGGGGTCGCTACCCCAGGTTATCATCCTATCCACGCCGAAGTATATTCCTAGTTACGCCACTGCTTACTTTTATAAACATTTTGAAGCATACGGAGTAAAAATTGCTATACATTGGTCGATTGTAATGAGGACATATTGTTCCGACCGTAAATGCGAAAACTGCTCACTGCAATTTAATTCAGACATTATGAACTCACAACAGCGAGCAGAAACGGGCTCTTTTTTCTTTCTTTCCACGTTTAAAGTGGCGGGCTTAGTGAAAGCATACTTGATGTGGGCGTGTTCGGCCACACAAAGCTTTCAGAAAACACACTTTTCCGAGACAGTTTAAGGGCGCCAAGCCATTTAAGAGCTTTTACAAGGGAGGGATAAGAATGGGGTGTTTATAGCGTTTTGCACGTCACCAGCGCAATAATGAGGGTACATTTGAATGAATATGGCGGTCGGTAAAGGCGTAAGAAGAGCAAGTGTGACAGAGAAGATTCTGGCTATACCTGCTTGCTTGACCCTTGAACGCAAGGTGAAGCAGAGTCTGAATTACTACGGAAGATGGAGCCATAAAAAAGTTCCAAGAAATTCTTGCTCATGAAAACAACCCAGTTGGTTTTGCATAATGGAGATAAAATGGAAATGATACGCAATTGTCACGATGATACTACCTCCAAACTTCGGCATACGTTAGGCAGAGAACATATTGAATAGGTACTACTTAGTTGCCTTCATTACAAAAAAACATTGTTTTATTTTATTTATATTTATTGTCGCGTAAATTCAATACTTTATTTAGAATAGGAGGTGCAATATTTATTCTGTGCTTGATATCACACTCAAGGTAATAAAATAAAATATGCGATTACGAAAGCACAAGAATGTAGCACAGGCAATAATTCCAACCGCGAAACAGCTGATAGCTAGTCAAAAATAAGTAGAAATAGCTCATACCCATCTGATGAGGAGTTACCATTTGGCGTTACTTCCAAAAATTAAGAGATTCATATAAATTATTCTATTAAAGGAGCTCAAATAATTAGAGTAAAAAGCTATTCCTACCACCAAGCCGTGTAGACGAACCAAATTACAAATTTAATAAATACCGGCAGGACGATACCAGGATAATTTTCGATAAATACCGGTAGGATGAAGAAAAGTAATTGAAAATATTTGCAATACCCTTCTAATTTTATGGAACTAATCTCAGACGTGGAAGAGTTAAGGAGATAGCGAGTGCAACGACAAAGGTACATCTGATGAATGCCAGTTCATTATGAGTTAAAAAGTAAAAACTAGAGGTCAGTTTGTAATATATATAAAATAAGATGAATTTTATCACGCTTTCATGACATTTTCAGACCAAACGTAAGACAGAAACTAATGTCTTGTGAGCTGGTGTGAACTAGAGGGAGGCACCTATACTAATATTATCCTTGCTACTATGTAATCCGCAAAGATCAAAAATGTATATGCTACATCGAATGGACGACACAGGCAAAAAAAAACGAATGACGCTGTTAATTACAGGAGCATGCTATATCCATAAACTACTCTTCCTTTCGTTATAACGGCCACGGTATACTTAGGTCAAATAGAATAGCCTACAAGAAAATAATAAAATTACCTTCTTCGCCAACTATGATATCCATGGCTCAAAGAATTTTGTGCACTGCAGATTTGGTTTACGATTCTATCCACATAAATTTTATTGAAGAGGAGAAGTTACTCACCTGAAAAGAGAAAAAGAATGAATGAGTATTAAGGATTTGGAATAAAACACACGTTAAATATCAGTCATACACAAATGATAGCATTTTAATTATATGACTCACAAGCTATAGTTTTTTTCCCATTTCGTTCAATACACATCAAGACTCATTCATATTCCGAGTTGATTAAGCTCTAACACGTCGACCTCAAACAATGACACGCATCGACAATGCCGGCTGAGATAAACGAGTGTTAAATGAGCCAATTCGGAATGTGGAGCAAATCTTTGCGCGTGTGAAGTACAGAAAAAATGAAGCACGAGAGACACGAGGAGGAAGGTCAAAAAGTCAGCCACGGGTCTCCGAACAATCATGAAGGGCAGCCGAAATAAAACGCATTGGGTTAGACGCGATTCGAGATGTCTCAAGATCCAAAAATAATCAACCCATTGCTAAAATATATATTCATCGACAGCGTATTTGAACTCGACTCATGGAGACACCATACCGTGTTCCTTGGGGGGGGGGGGGGGGGGGAGGGAGAGAGATAGAAGGTTCTCAGTTTTAAATATCATTCGTGAATGTTTGGGATAAATTATTTAACTTCTTCCCATGTGAATCAATGCATGCAAATGGTTCACAATCATTTATTGATGGATTAAAAAATGATTAACAGCCAAATAAAAAGTTGGTGCCAAAACAGAAAGAATTAGTCAAAAGAGTCCACTGTACTCAGTGTTTGACTATGTATGAAATTAATAAGTAATTTAAAACAAAAAATAATCAATTTTATGTAAAATGATTCTATAGTGCACAATATGTACAAATTGATGTGAAAAGTAATATTTTTCACTGTTTAATAGTTTAAATTAAAAGCAAAAGTTAAAAGAGTCCATTGGACCCACCTTGCCCGATTACGTCAGAAAAATGTTGCCCGTATTAGGGTTAAAATGTCTGCATCACGCATAAGATCAAACAGCCTGTTCCTAATTTTTCCCTACTAAAAAATCAATGAGCACGAAAAATATATCATAGTAGGTTCTAATTTACTCTGTCGCTCTTTTCCAAACTGAATATAAAAAGAAATTGATCGAAATTGAAATATTCAAAATAGAGAATAAAAAACTCTTTAAATAACAAAAAAACACTGTTTTCTGAATATATAATTCAGTCTCAAACGAAATAAACAATTGTTTTCCGTTTAAAAACTAAACGAAAATTCATTAGAGTATTTCAAGCAAGATGAAAAGGTATAAACGACTCTCTACTCTGCAGGAGGTAAACATTGATTGAAAATATGATGATATTGCCAGCACATGCCACTAATTCAGGGAAATTTTTCTACAAGCATAACCTAAATTGGCCAATTTTAAAGACATAATGCTATTGAAAGGAGTGAAGGAGTAAGTATGTTAGGAGAAAAAAAGGAGAAGGAAAACGTAGAAGTTTTTCTCCCACGAAAGGCACATGACAGACAGCGTTTCCTAAACGACTGTCGCTGATGTCTTGCGGTGTAATTCGGGGAAATCCTCCACTTCTGGAAAAGGCTGACTGTCACTTCCAGTTTTATCAATTGGAGTACCTTGCAAGAGAGGGATTTCATCCTCTAGAGAAAGGAGAACACTGAACCAAAGAATTTTATCTCGAAATAGGGGCCATACACCTCCAATCATTCACGGCTATGCGTGTTGGTGGGGTTGTATTTATGCTCGAAAAAAATGCTATAACGTCAACTACTTCCTCATAAACTGAGATGGATGGAGAGAGGTTTTATATCGAAAGAAAAACCTTGTACTAACGGGAAAGAACCATTCCTTTTCAACCGGGAGAATACTGACATTTTCGGCGACGTAATACTCGTTCGAAACTTAAACAATCACATTGGTATTTACAGGGAGTAAAGAGTATTAAAGAAACAATTTATAAGAACCTACATCTGGAGTGTGCTCCTATACGGAAGTGAGGCATGGACAATGACTGCAGCGGAGAAAGCAAGGATAGAGGCCTTTGAAATGTGGTGCTACAGAAGAATGATGAAAATCAAATGGATCGACCGAGTTAGTAACGAGGAAGTCCTAAGAAGGGTAGGAGAGAAGAGAATCCTCATGAAAACCTTAATAAGAAGACGGAAAAACCTTATAGTCCACATCTTAAGACATGATGGCCTGATGAAGACAATCGTCGAAGGACAGTTGGAAGGCAAGAATGGAAAAGGAAGACCTCGAACAAAATATATGGAACAAGTAAAGAGAGATGTGAAAGAGAAGAAATACGTAGGTGTGAAAAGATTAGCTGATAGGAGAACTGAGTGGAGAGCTGCGTCAAACCAATCCTAGGATTGTTGAACAGTGATGATGATGAAAGAGTAAACCCTTGCCAAAACTTTCCGGTGTCATAAGTAAAAGGATTTTACAAATGAGAAAATAACCTGATTAAATTTTAAACATATGAATAAGGAAAATGAAATCTTCTCTGTTTAACCATAAAATTGCAATACGATATCCAAAGTGCTACTAATGGGACAAGAAGAATAAAAAGAACCGGTCGAGTAGAAGTGATACGTACCCTTGGTGGAATAAATGAAAAAAAACTCAAGTCTATAAAAATATCTAAGAGTGAGAATTTTATAAGGACACAGTGAACAGAAAGGAGTTTTTGTGGAGCGATGAATAAAATTGACGTATCAGGAAGGATGCCAGGTTCAAGCGACTGAGAGTGCTCAACAAAGAGAGGGGAGGGACGGGGTGGGGATGTGAGGGGGGAGAAGGGAGGGGGAATGGCTGTCCGGCGTCTCGCGGTCGTCTCGCTCGGAACATCTTCCACAGGTGGTCTATTGAGGAGCGTTACCATGGTGACGGAGGAGGGGTGGGATAATGAGAGAGTGGGGGGGTATGATGAAGTCTCGGAATGTGTCGATACAACTTCAAATAAGACTGCGGAAGTCACTCATTCTTTGAGTAGTTCTTTAGGGTCGCCAAAGCTGGAGCACAAGAAAACGATACTTGAACGAACTAATGGTTTTTGAGACGCTGGCGATTAGGAAAATATAACTGATGAAATAACAGAAGTCTAGGATGAATTAAGAGGAGAATGGAAAAATTGACACAATCAGGAACTATATAATCTTTATAGTGACAATACGACTATGGGATTATTAAAAAGCAGAAGATTGGAATGGTTAGGTCATGTGAAACGGAATAATAACGAAATATATCCTAAATAAGCTACATGGGTGATCTCGGAAGGAAGACGGAAGAGGAGTAAAAAGAAGGACGACGAAAAGGTGAATGGATAGCATTATAAAAAGATGGATAAGATAATAGGAAATTAAGATATGCATTTTTTATTTTTTTTAGAAGGTAGCAGATTGAAGATATGAGACAGTCGAGAAGATCGAAGGTGGCGCCGACCTGAAGAGACTGCGGAACTCACGCGAAACGATAAAACGGTTGGGGATGACGGGGCGCATTTAATTACGTCAAATGGGACAGGAGGTGGAACAGAGGCATTTCACGGTTTAAATGGAAGTTCTACTTTGTGGACGAAGTTTTCGGGGTTGGAGGGTGAGGATGCTGAATGAGAGATTAATTTTCGTCTTTTATGCGTCATGAATTGGCTATATCTCTTGGGATCGAAGTTTGATGATGCGAATTTGTGGTCCATTGCGTATAACCTCGCTAAAACGGAGACTGCATAAATTTTACGGCGACCGTTGACTGAAACAGTGCTGAAATATCAGTAACCTTACACTGCAGGAGTAAATTGGATTAAATCGACATCGGTAAGGCCTTCCAACTGCAGCCGCTTCCTCTCCTTAGCTATTTTCTCTAACTCTAGATGATGTTTTGACTCCTCTCTCACTTTTAAGTCATCATCGAACTTCAATCTTGGTGAACGTTTAAAAGCTTTTTATATCAACAACTTTTCTCTCTACAAAACTTATTTACCAAAAATTGGCAGAACCTCAGGAAGAGCCCTGATAATTTAACTCTACTTTCCTTAATCTAATTTGTTGATATTCTTTTACAATCGATTTCCTAAATAAACTCCTCGTAGCTCTTCTTAACCAATCCATCTTTTTTTACGACAAATATTTTCGAGGTCCCACTTAATCAAATCCAGGTCTTTGAGGTCTCAAACTCAGCATATTCGAACTATCATTCACCCTATCCAAATACGTATAAAAAAATGGGAGAATGGAATTACACCCGCATTGAACTATCAAGGAACTCCGACGAGCTTCACCTCAAAATCCTCTAAATGACTCAATTATCTCTCTGGAACCTCTCTGTAATGAACACTCACGTGAGGATAGCGGCAAATGACGTTGATTGAATCCTCACTGACTGAATGCCTACTAAAAATGAAATTCTTTGCCACTTGAGGCCTTCCGGGAATCATGGTACAAAAACTTCTCAATGCGAAGCTTGGTTAATTATTGCTCTCTGAGGCCAGGATACTGGAAGCGTAAAGGGAAGATGTAGGTACGCTGAGTCGTAAAACTAATTGGCTTTCCTATCCCCTCACCGAGTATTCCTCGATAAAAGGGTGTCATTGTCGTTTGATGACTTTGTACGGACGAGAGACTAGTTTTGCGAGCTATATGGTTTGTAAAAGAAGAACTCTCCCGACTGGATATAGCGTTTCGTGAAGATGAGTATGGCAAAGCGGGGGAGAAAAAAAAGTAGAATCACGCCACGAGATTAATAGCACGATTATCCGAACGAAAATGTAATGGCGACGGCAATTACTGGCTCAGGGGCGATGTAAATTTTGACGGGTATGGCGTGCAATTTGGCGAAAAGCATCTCAATTATCTTCGCTCAACCTCTTTGTACCTTCGTCTTACAAGCATTTCCCAATCAAAATCTCACCTTATTCCATTCTCCTATCTTTCTTCGGGTTTACATTAAGGTATATGATTTGTAAGCTGGTTCTGATGTTTGCGTGAGCCGAAGTTGGTTCCTCTCTCGGCATTTTTCACGTTCTCGCCGTTGATTTTAAATGAATTACTCACATTATCCTTACCCCTGCTTGTATAATTTTGACAACAATGATTTCTATACATGAGAGTAAAACATTTCGATACTTAATTATGAAAATAGTTTGTTCTAAGTGTTTATGCCACTATGGGATCACCACTCTAACCCTTTTAGAGTCAGATCTCTTTTCATTACATAACCCGAGTAAATCATTAATTAACAGTGCATTTCATACGAGGGATTGATTCCAAGTAGTGACAAAAGGAGATCATAACGTGGAATGCATCTCAAGGTTAGTAGGTATTACCAGGCTTTATTAATTCCAGCAATGAACCCTCTTTTTTATCAACAAACTTCTCACAGCAAAACATCATTTCCATGATAAAAATAATTTAAATTTTTTTTAATTAAAAAAATTAATATTTAGCCACAACATAAGCAGAAAAAATATGTAGGTTAAAAAAATTAGACGTTACATCCTCCCAAGGTGTAAACGAAACAAAATGTCTAGTATGATGCGTGGCACGATGTAATGAAAGTTATTAAAATTAGTTAGTCAAATGTTAGTCAAATGTTAGAAAGTTAGTCAAATGAAGCACTGCAATATTTCCACTGAATTTATTTACCACTTTATTAGTTAATATACACATTATGAATTTACAACTAAACTCGTGGTGCTCATATATATTCAGTGGGAATATGGAAACGTTTCATGCAACTAATGAAACAAAGATGGCGAGTAGGAGGTCAACAATTTTGCAGGTAGGTAAGTAAGTAAGCGGGGGCTGTAAGGAGGGCATTGACTTTGGGTTCCAGTCGAGCGCCGAAACAGATGAGCGTGGCCTTTCACGTGGGCCCCCGAAGGCGGATCTGAGATCCATTTCGTGGATGAGGAGCGGATCAAAGGGTAGGGGGGAGAAAAGAAAGTTGGCTCGCAGGCAAAGAGAAAGAAGCCGACGACGGTGAAGGGAAACCAACCCCCATCGGACTGACTGACTTTCGCAGAAGATGGGAATTGAATCCGACACATGCAAAACTGGATGTGGAAATAATTAGCGCCGAAGGAAATCATTCGCAATCACTCACTACGGACGGGGTAAATACTTAAAAACGTATTCCAGAACCTGAGTGCAAGGCCGGATCCAGGATTTATTTCTGAGGGGAGGAGAGGGGAGCACAAGATCCTGACAGGCAAACGCTCTTCTCATACTTGAGATTAAAAACATCATATAGCAATCACTGTACGAAAAATTCTCTTTATTATAATACGAAAGTTATTAATATGGAGTTAAATGGTTGAGGCTCCATAATACACGAAAAACGAACGAAATGATAGCCGTATTAAAAATCTTGCCTATTTTTTAAGCGTCTAGGGGGGACACGAGCTCCCCAGCCCCCTTAAATCCGCCTATGCCTGAGTGTATAGGTAATGCAGAAATCAAAAGGTTTAGTCTATCACTATGCATGGCTATTTCTCAAATTTAAGTTACCAGTATTTCGTGCCATGCGACTATGAGGTATTAAAAATCATAGCGCAACTTTTTCCTCCTAGACCTCATTGTCGTCCATCACATCACGTCGTCTTTGTCCGCAAGTGTCACCACCGCTCCACAGAATTCGAAGGCTGAAAAACTAAGGTTCCAGTGATTCGGGGAAGTTAATCAATTTAGGAACTTTGTGAATCCTGACTATTAACAGTAACCGTGCTTAGTTTCGAATGTTTAGGTAATGAAGGAACTAAAAAGTTTAGTCTGCTTCCATGCAAGACTATTTCTCAATTTTTATGCTACCAATATGCCCTACCTATGTTATTTTCCAGAGGGCACTTAGTTCGAGTGGAAGTTGCCTTTTAAGTGTCGAACTTCCAGTATAGCCATGCTCCCGGTCTCCTATGGTCGTGCAAGCTTCAAGTTGTTACTTGATCTCGTGGAGGAGATTGCTGGCGATGTTAGTCTTCGCCTTATCTGTTGGTAGTGAGAGCGAATGATTTCATTCAGAGCTAATTATTTCTAAATCCAATTTCTCCCGAGTCGGGATCAATTGATGCAAGGTAGTTTCGGAATTTGACTATTTTAGATGGTCATGGAACTGTAGAATTGACATAGATGCGCGTAAATGGTCTGAATTTAATATTCTTCAGAAACCATTAGTACTCATTTTTGATGCGATAAGTGAAGTGCCGCAAATGATAAGTTTAACTAATTAGAGGGGAAAATTGGATTGGATACGTGAGTCCTCCCTTTACTTTGGTGGTTTTCACCTTATCTGTTGGTGGTGAGAGCGAATTTCCTTCGACGCTAATTATTTTCCATATGCTATGTGCCGGGTTAAATTCATGGAACATAATTACGAAATTTTACCGTCTTGATTGGTCAAGTATCTGTTGAATCGACACAAACGACTCTATGTAAATTGGTCTATCTTGATGTAAATTTTATTTTTTTCGGAAAATTATTTCCCACTATTGATGTATTATGGTCAGTGCTGCAAATGACTACAATCACACAAAGAGGGGAAATTTATATCGGTGTCATTAGGTGCATCGTTTTGCCACTTTTTTTAGGAGTGAATCGTAATACCCGGCAAAATTTGCGTACCGGGGTGGGTAATAGAGGTATGATTTTTTTTTCAAAGTCGGTTAATATCTTCTGTTTGCCATTTTGTCTTGAAATTTCGAAATTTTTAACGAAAAACGTTAAAAATGTAAATAATTTTAATTTGGTTTCAGCAAGCACTCATTTTTTTCCAGTGGAATATAAATATACACCTAAGACTAGATGCGCGTAAATGGTCTGAATTTAATATTCTTCGGAAAACTATTATTACTCATTTTTGATGCGTAAAGCTAAGTGGCGCAAATGATAAGTTGAACCAATTAGAGGGGAAAACTGGATTGGATACTTGAGTCCTCCCTTTACTTTGGCGGTTTAGATTCAAGACTCAAGTTGAGTAACAGTTAGCGTTCTATTTTAGCAACTAACTTTAACTCAACTCACTTGATGGAGTAATTGTGGAAATTTTCGGGGAAAAATACCATAAAATTATGCATTCACCACAACTCTTTTTTAGCCATGGTCTCCTGCTCATCATGAAAAGTGACATAACTGGAGTACAATATCAAGCATGGAAGTATTTTCACGAGAAATATTGCATTTTAAAAATGTGAGGCGATGGCGGCAGGCATCATGGATTGGGCGACTCAATTGGATGCAATATGTAATGAAAAAAAAACACAAATTCGCAAAAACTGGTATTTGCGAGTGTGTATTTCTGTTTGTAATGCTTTGCGAAAACTGGTATATGTGTTTTTTTATTTCACAATGCATCTTGAAGGCCGCAGAGCTCAATGCCCTCATTTATATTTTGCATTTGGACTCAATTAAAGTTCGGACTCAACTTATCAGCTTTTGAGTATAGCCATAGCGACCTTTGAGACTAGATTGTGGTATCATGACACCAACGTAGCAACCCAGTCGAGTTAAAATGCAGCCCTAACGATTGATACGCATCGCCATTTCCCTGTTACCTGACATCCAAAAACTCCGTTAATTACACAAGGCTCGTAATTGCTGAGCCTGATGCACGTATACATGTCAAAATTCATGCCGTGAATTCCTTGCGTGAAGTCGTGAATCACATGAACGTGTACGCTAAGGCATTCTCGCAAGGTGGAAAAGTAAATAATGCTCTTAATTCTTCTAAATGATTCATAATGATGTCTTGCCAGATGAAACAAATGTAACTTGAAATGTGAAATCTCGTGCCCCATGTGAAAAAGCTGTAAAAAAATAATAGATATTTCAACGGCTCATATATATCACCGCTTCTGAAGAAAATTCAATTAAGGAATAGATTATGGCGAAAGACATCTTATTCCCTCTTTTTCTGCACCAAGAACTCGTAGGTATCGCATGACTCGGAAAATTTCATTTATTTTTTCCACCGTAAAAATGGAAATTTTGCGTGTAGGGAATCCTCTGGGATGGCTAATTAATCAGTTGATATTTTCACATTTTGCAGGTCAGGATCAGCGCCGTTTTCACGTCACAAACGAGAAACGTCTCCGATTACATGGGGTAATTGGGGGTGGAAGTTCAAGGGATTTAACCTCCCAACAGAAGTGAATGAGTTGAGGCATACAGTCTTAGGTGTACATTTATATTCCACTGGAAAAAAATGAGTGCTTGCTGAAAACAAATTAAAATTATTTACATTTTTAACGTTTTTCGTTAAAAATTTCGAAATTTCAAGACAAAATGGCAAATAGAAGATATTAACCGACTTTGAAAAAAATTATACCTGTAATACCCACCCCAGTACGCAACTTTTGCCGGGTATTACTATTCGCTCCTAAAAAAAGTGGCAAAACGAGGCACCCTAGTGTATACTCTCCTAATGACACCAATATAAATTTCCTCTCTTTGTTTGATTGCAGTCATTTGCAGCACTGAGCATAATACATCAATAGTGGGAAATAATTTTCCGAAAAAAAATTAAATTCACATCAAGATAGACCAATTTACATAGAGTCGTTTGTGTCGATTCAACAGATACTTGACCATCCAAGGCGGTAAAATTTCGTAAATATCCTCCATGAATTTAACCCGGCACATAGCATATGGAAATAATTAATTAGCGTCGAAGGAAATTCGCTCTCACCACCAACAGATGAGGTGAAAACCACCAAAGTACAGGGAGGACTCAAGTATCCAATCCAATTTTCCCCTCTAATTAGTTAAACTTATCATTTGCGGCACTTAACTTATCGCATCAAAAATGAGCAATAGTTTTCTGAAGAATATTAAATTTAGACCATTTACACGCGTCTATGTCAATTCTACAGTTCCATGACCATCTAAAATAGTCAAATTCCGAAACTACCTTGCATCAATTGATCCCGACACAGAAGAAATTGGATGTAGAAATAATTAGCTCTGAAGGAAATTATTCGCTCTCACTACCAACAGATAAGGTGAAGACTAACAGAGCCAGCAATCTCGTCCGTGAGATCAACTAACTACTTGTAACGTGCGCGACCATAGGAGACTGGCAGCATTCCTTACGTGGATAACCGGTACTTCAAAGGGATTTCAACACCGAAATAATTGTCCAACCGGAAAAATATCACAGTCACAAAGTACGAAATATTGGTGGCATAAAGTTGAGAAATAGTGATGCATAGAAGCGAACTCAACTATTTCGTTCCCACATCACTTATAAGTATTTGAAACTAACCATGTTTTCATAAAATTATCACGATTCATAAGATTCATCATTAACATCACCAAATTATAGGAATCTAAACTTTCCAGCCCTTGAATTCTGCGGCGGGGTGTTGAAACTAGCGAAGAAAGACATATGTAATGGACAGCGTTGAGGGCTGGGAGGAAATAGTTGAACATCGCTGGGGGCCATAATTTTTTGTAAAACTAAAATATGATCCATAGAACCTGCCCAGCAATATCAGTGGAAGCACTGATGCGAGGAAATAACGCAGCAACTTTTTAATAACACAGATCGCTAGGCGCATAGTGATCAATATAGTACAGGACTAACCTAGACGCAACCGGACAAATATTTATTTTTCTTTCCCCTTCCCTTCAACGCTGCGAAAATAGAAACCCTAAAGGAAGTGATGAGGAGGTAGGCATTATGGGACTGTATCGAAGAGGGAACGATGAAAAAAAAGGACTGGGGCAAGGGAAAATAAATGAAGGGGAGTGCGCGAAAAAAAGACAAAAGAAAGAGGCCGCCGTAAATAAGAAGATTGGAAGGAGATGGGAAAAAATATATATGTTGGTGTGCACGACTTTGACCCCGATTTCGGGGATGTGTAGGGAGGGGGGGGGGGGGAGATGAACGCAGTCTCACAGACAACCATCATTTCCGCGAGGAGAGGGGGAGGGGGCGGCAGAAAAAAATATTATTGAGGTTTAAACGGCCTCCGGAGAGAAGGGAAGAAGAAAGCGCGGGGGTGGAGGACTATCGAAGAATCGTGGAAGGGGGGCGGTGACTATGGCGACCGAGATTATAAAGCTGTTGAAGTAGAATTCCTAAGGGGGATTGGGGAAAGACCAGCACAGGGTGAAAAGATGGGATGCTAAGGAGGCCAAAAAAGTTATTTGTGAAACTTGCATGTGCGGAAATTTAAAAAAAATATGTATGTACACGCTTCCCCGCAGGCCGCATTAATAAAAGTGTGGAAGGAGGTGTTCGAACAGCGGTCATTATCCTTTCTCAAGCCGCTATTTTTGTTATTTATATTTTTAATAGCAATTTTGTTAATCCGCCATCGCGGGACGTTAGAAAAGCAGCCCTTCACCTTTATAAAGCAACTATTTTTGTTATTCATGTTTTGTTACAGCGATTTTGCTATGCCACTATCGGAAGATGTCTGAACAAGAGCAATTAACCTTCCATAACTTACTAACTTTGTTAATCATATTTCTTTATTTCTATTTTGCTATGCCGCTATCGGAAGGTTTTAGAAAAGGAGCCCTTAACCTATCTTAAGCTACTATTTTTGTTATTAATATTTTATTACAGCTATTTTGCTATGTCACCGTGGGGAGATGTTAGAACAGCAGCCCTTAACCTTTCCAAAGCTAATATTTTCGTTATTTATATTTAGTTACACCACTATCAGGAGGTGTCAGAACAGCAGCCCTTAACGTATCTTAAGACGCTATTTTTGGCGTTATAAATTTTAAAGTAAAATACAATTGCACTTTTCTACAACTGCTTTAATGAGTCGAAAAAAACTATATATTGCCTGAATCAGTTAAATTTATTTTGAAACGCTCTATAAATTTTCTACTAAATTATTTGCGCTCCACTACAAAGAAAGCGCCTTAAATTGGTGGTGACTTTAAAACAAGTCCGCATAAAAGGTTACCTGAAGTTCCCATAAATGAATTAGTTTAAAATTATATGTATTTATTATGCATTAAGTTTTGTAACAATTAACATTGTAAATATTATTTTCAATAGTTTTCTCAAGGGTTTGTTTCAATAATTGAAGGAAGTAGGCCATATATTCTCTGGAATTCGAAATAAAAAATGTATGCTTCATTCATAATATATTAACTATTTGATATATACCCATTCCATGACTTATGACTACATAAATAACTTAAGATTTTAAATTACTTCTCTCAAATTACTATAATGAACTCCTCACACTCAGAAAAAAACGACCAACTCTCAAGATTACGATGTGCTAAAAGCTTGCACCGGATGATCGGTCGTAAATTCAATCACAGTTGACTCCGAACATGAGGTTTCAGTTTGTTTTCGGGTGGGTATAATCATTTTGAGGCAATTCATTCAAGGCCAAAAACATATTCGTCTTAGAATGGCAGTAAGGCTGAACCAATGGGACTGTTTATAGTAGGCCCATTTCCATCCCGTAGAAGGTTGATTTCTATTGTTACTTCGGCCGCATTTTAATCGTTTTTTTTAATCTCCACGGCGCGGTGATGAGTAAAACGCGATCAACTTTTATTTTATTATAATTTAATATTTTTTTAATTTAATTTAATATTTTGCAGGATAACATTTGTCATTGCGGGGAATAGCATTGAAAAGTAATGAATTTGATAGATCATATAATCATATGTCTAAATTTTTTCGGTTAAAACCCCTAATTATACCTTATTTTCCCGTGAAACACACATCACTTTGTCCGTCAGCGACGCGAGTGGCGAATATTGTAAATCCATTTAGATGCGCGGTGGGCGACTACATATTTAAGAGTCCGACTTGAAGACCCTCTTTTGTAATATTCGTGGGCTGAACCTTGGGTTTGAAGCTTCTCTTGATGCAACAGACGAGGCGAGAGGTTGGACGGGCCACTGGGACTCTAGGAAGACAAGAATAGTTAGGCCCGCGTCATTAATAGACCCGAAAGGAAAGGTAATGAGGCCGCTAATTAGCGGCGGAATGCGGGTTCGGAGGTATTTTTCCGGAAACTGAGAGGACAAAACGGACGAAATTACTTAAAGCACAACATTACTCAACAACCAGCGATACTTACGGGAAAAGGAGACTCGGACGAATTTGAACAAGGTGGGCGATGAGTGGAAATTTGACGAGGACACACGAACGAGACAGAAGGTTTGAATGGATAATAGAGAAGGAATGTTTAAAGCAGTGTTTCAGCCGTAACGGATATTTCTGATAAACTGTGGTTCCTCTCAAGGCAATAATAATTACTAATCGGGCAAGAAGTTAATGTCAAAACGCGCTCAAACTACGGAATATACGACCAAGATCCATTTTCCGCGATTTCGGTGAAAGTGACCAAGATTGAATTGGCAATTCCATGTACTTGATTTATCCGATTGACCCACTACGGCGAGAGCATTTCCTTTCATGCTCTTTATTTCAATTGTAAATTTTATTTCAATCAATTTTTTTCCTCAGGAAAAAGTAAAGGCAACGGGATTTTACTAAAACCTGTTCATTAGTATTTTACTTGGTAAATTTAACCATTTTATCTGTATCGACCTACTAACCAGCAAGCCGCCATAATAGACGGGGGCGTTAGAACGGAAGCCGTCGACATAAAAAAGAAAATGGGTGTAATAAGTTCCGCCTAGCTTTTACTAACTACACTGTACCGCACTGTTTTAAAAACTTGTATTTGCAAATAAATTCTGAAAATGAAAAATTACGTTAGTTACATTAACGTGGCGCTAAGTTCGGCTCTAATAACCGAAAAGAAGAAAAAAAATGGATTTCCTTCCCTCTATACAATTTCTACGGAGCTCAATGCATATTTTTTCATTCTTCACGAAAGCTTGAGTCAAATAGATTTTCACCAATATATTACCTCGAAAACCGTCTCAATAAGAGTGTGGCAACGTTTGAAGTTTTTAGCTCACCAGCCGTTAAATGAAAAACAAATGCTCTTACGAAGTTCGGCCGAACATTTATTTAAGCCCTTCATTTTTAGGGGGAAAAACAAATTCCCATACCGATGCGTTCGGCAAAATATCTCTCTTAATTATCGTTTCTGTTGGACCTGGAAATACGGTGGCATTCTAGTATCATGTTCTGCGTGTCGTTCTCAAAGATATCTGTTCTCAAGGGCTCAAGAAAACGCGCAGCCTCCGAGTCTCTAGCTGCTCCCTAATAGCCATCACCACTGTTCAACAATCCCAAGATTGGTTTGACAAAGCTCTCCTCTCAATTCACCTATCAGCTAAACTTTTCACACCCACGTATTTCTTCTCTTTCACATTCTTCATTGCATGTTCCATATACTCTGTTCGAGGTCTTTTTATTCAGTTCTTGCCATCTACACGATGATTCTTTTACAGTATATATAATTATATATATATAAATAGTTCAAGTTAATGTCGTTACACACAGAGACACAAAAAAGAAACACTCACATTGAATAAATAAACTTGTGAAGCTATCGAAGCACTTCAGGCTTCTTCGTCAGCTTCATTCATTCTTCAGCTGACGAAGAAGCCTGAAGTGCTTCGATAGCTTCACAAGTTTATTTATTCAATGTGAGTGTTTCTTTTTTGTGTCTCTGTGTGTAACGACATTAACTTGAACTATTTATATTACGTGCCACGTGCATTTCGTATTTTCCAATACATTGTGTAATTATATATATATATATATATATATATATATCTCACTCCCCAATATTAATTTTATATAATAATACTGAAGTTGGGGTTTCAACGTCGGTCTATGCTTTTGATTAGTGCGCATTTACCTCGAGTGCATTTGTATGTAATCATAAATGAATATATAAGGATATGCGGCGAATAAATAAGGACAGAAGGATAGTAAATTAATTATATATATAGGCGTCATGTGAATGAATGAAGTAGTAGTTAACTTATTTATTTACTCTGGCGTGATTCATAGATGCCATCGAAGAGGGATAATTTAAGCCCCGAAATTGGCGGATCGGGACGTGCCTTTGGCCAACTTCCACCCGCGTAGACTTGAGAGCGGAGGGTAACCATCTACACAAGATCGAAATCGAATATTCTCGAAGAGTTAGGATGGAACCGCGATTATCTCTCGCACGCCGTAATGCGCCCGGTGTGGCGGGGGTCAGGATTAAATCGGCCTGAAAGGACGTGGCCATTAGGGTAGGTTAGCGCAACGCAGGCTGGCGAAGATGGAAGTGAACGGAGCCTAATTTCGACTTTAAGACCCGAAAGAGCGGTCGTCGTGTATTACCGAAGGCAAGAATTTAAGTCGTTTAGCCCTTGGGAAGATGAACTGATGCGAGACAAAGCTACGGTTCTCTGTGAAATTTGTGCCCGGTTCTGGATTCGCTCATGCGGCAGGTCGGCCGTGAGTTTCAACATAATACGACTCGAGCCGCATGGGAACTGCCATTCCGTTCCCTTCAAGCGAATAACTCGGAAGGTTTCTCGCACCTAAACATTCATCAACAAGACGCCCTGCAAGATAGCTCTAGGGTACAGACATTACCGTCAATTTCCTCAGCGCGATTCTATAAAATTTGCTTGATACTGAAAATAAAACGCATTAGATTTTTAATCGCACTCATACAGCAAGTGTACAAGAAAAAATATGAGCGCATGCCCATAAATGACTGCTTTTAAGAAAAAATAATTTGAAAACAGGTCACATTCACTCGCTAATATTTTTGGGGTCAAGCGCTTCTTGATGTCAAAATAGAGAGGACGCGACATTTATCGCAGACCTCTCCAAGGCCGATTGCTTTATATGATGCTGAAAGAACGTAATCCTTCCGTCTACTGAGCAAAATAAATAGCTCATATTTTTCTTAAAACGCTAATTTCAACGGTTAAAGAATTAGTTCGTTCAATACGAGACTATTTAGACGGTATACTGTATTTATTAAAGGATATATTTTTTATTTATTTTGTATTTTCATTGTTAAAATTTATCAACCCCACTAGTTTTTTCTAATTTTTTTCCAAATTTTTCTTTAGACTCATGATTAATTTTATATTTGCATTTTTATTTTTTATTATCATGAATTTCCTTTTCTCTACATCACTCTTTTACAGCACACATATATTTAAATAATAAATTAATGAAAATTGTTTTCTTGCTGTTATATTTTTTTAAAGTTCATAAATCACCATCAGCCGTTGCTTTGAGATATGATAGCGACCTCAATGCAGGTCTACCTATGGGGTATCTATATTGTACTAAATTGTTTTATTTATTGTATATATATATATATATTTACCTACTTTGTATTTTATGAATGAGTGGAATAAATAATATTATTTAATAAATATTTTATTATAATGTATAATTATAAAACCTCTTAACATTTAACATATGAGCTTTTTATCATGAATCTCTCTATTTATAAAACAGAAATTCGGTAGAATTATCTGCTTTAAATATTACATTCTGTTATCGTTTTTTTCTTCACTCATTGCAATCGCCTATCTCATTTTATAAATTCACTTTATACATCTCCCTCTCTCTGTAACTCTCGTAAACTTGAGTAACACTGAAATGATTTCACTATAAGCTTTACACGAGTTTTTGCTCTTTCTAATCCATTAAATTCACAAAAAAGGAGAGAATACGAGTCGTTCTAATTTTATGAACCGCGACGCGTCGGACTGGAATGGAGACAGTTCTGTCTCAATTAACACCAAGTGTAGCCCAGCAAATATTAAGGAAATAATTAATGTTGCTCGCAGAAAAACATATCGTACACAAGCGTATGGAATGTCAGGTATGCGTAGTCACTAAACTCGAGTGAAGAAACACTCCTAAGGCGGAGTGTCGCCTAGCAATCATTACGTCGGTTGCGAGATATGCGGATAGGGGGAGTGGTGTGGACGGATTGGTCAGTCAGCCACGGGAAAGGGGCGCGGAGGCGTGGAGGGGTGAGGGGAGGCCCTTATAGGGAAAGGAGAGAGGAAGGGGGGTGTGGTGGGGGGGGGGGGGCGGGGGGAAGGCGGAAGCAGAAAAGGATTGGTGAAGGTAATGACCGACCTTGGAGTGGGTCAAGTGCCTCTCGAAGGACTGTGCAAACGACCTCAAGAAACAAGGCGACCACCCCGCTCAAGATGCCCTCCAGGCTAAGCCTTTGTCTTAAAATAATTTCCCACGAGAGAATATTCGTGCCAGCGATCACATAATTCAATGATTCATTCACTATAAATGTCAATATAGTGTCATAACCAGTGGTGGATCTATGGGGGGGGGGGGGCTAAGGTTGGCTTAGCCCCCCCCTTCGGGTATCCAATTTAAACTAGATAGAATGGAAATTTTTTCCGACCCACCACAACTGTTGGCATTCTAACCCCCACTTAGCCCCCCTCCTTGCCCCTATCCTGGATCCGCCACTGGTCATAACCTATAGTCCAGTAATAGGTAATTGAATCACTAACATTTTAGGAACTCCTACCATCAAACGCTATTAATTTTTGTAAAAAGTTATTCCACGGGTAATATTTTGCTCGAACGCATTAAATAATGGATAAGCTTAAGTAATGGCTACAATTGTGATTAATTTCTAGGCATTCGGTAATATTATGGGTAGAAAAGGCTGCGAAATTAGCTTTTTTCAATTCGAGATTAAAAACCAAGCCTTGATGACGCCATTCCATTAACATAATGTCAGGGTTGTAGAGTATTTATTTTAATTTAAATGGGGGTTCATTAATGTCACGCATTATGCATGCAAAACAGTGACCCACCTATTGATACGATTTTGGAGAGCGTTAGGTGACGAAAAATTAGGAAATGCCTTCATATGTTCCCTATAAAGTAAACTGAATACAGGCTTACTTGTGTAGAATAACAGCAATTAGAGTAGTCAATTATATTTTTCTCGAAAGAAAACTTATCTAGCCTAATTTTGAAACGTAGATATTCTAATCAATTCCCGTAAAATAAATATCAGAACGTCTCTCATCAATTTCAGCAGCTTTGATTCATTTCAGAAAAAAAAATTATTTTGACGGAAGAAAATCTGAAAATATTTTGGTATTAACCATGAGACATCCGATAGTTTCCTTAATTTTTTCCGAAAAACGCTGAAGACGTTCTATTCACGGATTGATTTTCAGGAAGGGTCACAGAACTATTGAGTAGGCTAAACTTCCATTTGTGATAAATAGTAAATATTTTGAGAAAGCAAACTTTATAATTGCAGCCTAAAGTGCAGCAATTTTGAAGGCACTCCTTAATAACGCGAAGGAATTGACTGGTTGAATATTATCTCTTAACGCCCGCAATTTTTTTCTGGGGCTAACCAATTTAGCTAACCTGGAACGCGGTTCGCGGAGCACTCGCTTGCCTGGGGGCGATAAAAAAATTCCCGGTTCATTGCATTCCCCACGTAACGTTCAATATCGTCATCGGGGGAGCGATTCCAGGGAGCTAGCTAATTGACCTCCGGGGCAGTTTTCAAGCTCCAACTCATCTCTCGCCCTCGGATAAATTACCTCGATCGGAGTGCAGCCCCAAATGGCGCTAATAAACACCTCGATCAGAGGAGAGAGGAAGGGAGAAGCAGAGTGTGAGGTTGGGGAGCTGAGAGAGAATTAGCCTACTGGCCTACGCCGTGCTTTCCCAAACCATCTCGGCTGTGAATTCACCAAAGGAATCCCTCTCACCCCAGCAACTGATAATTTTCAAATTACGGGGACGCGGAACGAAAAAAAACGACGATGAACCTTAATCACTTAACTCACTGACTTGCCGCAAAGAGCAGTTAATTCGATTTTTTCGATGACCCGAACATTGCCTCCCGAACATTTTTTTTGTTCAAGTTTGAAGTTCGTTAACCAACCAAGCAAGAGTGTAATAAATAAAATGATTCTACTCAAGAAAGAAGCATATTAAAAAAATCTTGCTCCTTTACTCCTCCACGAAACAATTTTGCCTACAAAGTCTGAGGCTTAAAATAACTGAACGTTAGATTTGACTGCCCACAATTGCTAACGTAAGGGCAGCAAATTCCTAGGTGCTCAGAGCAGCTGTTAGAAACTCCAATGAGTAAAGGAAAATACGGAATAAGGATATAAAAGGTGGGAAAAAGCAATTAATGACAGGAGAATAGGAAATAATTGAATGAATATAAGAAGAAAAGCAAAGAAAATTGAATTGAAGATCAAAATAACAACTAAATGTGGTGTGAATCAACAGGGAATAAGATCTTGAGACGTAATAAAGGGTTGTTAAGGATTACAAATGTGAAAAGAGAATCAAAAGAATTGGAGGAGACAAATTAATACTGGAAAACGGAAAAGGGTAATAATTTCATAAAAAACCATCAAGTGTTGAAAATATTTTTTAAATATTTTAAATGAAAATAATTTTACGAATAAAAATTATATATAATGGTAAATACAAGTATTTTATGATTGGTTTTCACTTAAAATTTTACGAATGAGAATTTATCAATTTAATAGTAAGTTTTCATTATTTTTATATTTTTAATGAAAATAATTTCGAGGAAAAATATTAATATAGTGGCAAGTACAGGAATTTTATAATCGTTTGCCGCCGCAAAATTTACGAATAAGTGTATATTAATTTAATAGTAATTTTTAGTAAAAGTAAAATAAAAAAACATCAGAAAATCGCGGACGAATATCCGTGTGTTAGAACCGGTATTATCTAAACGTTCATGCGGCCAATCCAGAGCACACTCTCATTAGAGAGGAATCTCGCCGACATGAAAAGGCATTAAGGAGACACCCACCACATTATGCACGCAATTTTTCACCCGATCAATTCATTAAAATCTATTGGATAGGCGCGCGATGCAAATATTCCCCCTTTAATGATACGAATCCAGGCTCGGCCCCAAGATGGTACTTATCTGAGGGCGGCCGGGGATTTGGCAGATATTCAACAATGCGGTGCAATAGAAATTCATGAGGAGAAAGGGTGCAAAAGATGCACTTTCATATCACATCACCACGCATAAATTAAGAGTTAGAGGGTTGCTGAATTTTAAAACGCCCGATTTAATTTTTCCACGACTTCCTCCTGACGCATTTAGCACATCAAAGTAAATCCGAGTGGATTATAATCATTCTTTATGGTATAGCAAAAACTCAAGAGTAGCCGACACCTTCGGACAAGCCACTGGGAGTGAGTGAAGAGCGGTAATATCTAATGGACTTATTTCCACCTTGCTTTCCTCACGCTGGTCAGTGCGATCGTGGGTACATTCTTACACTGAAGATAAAAAAAGAGCGATATTTGGCAATATGGCTAGAAAAATAGGATAGAAGTAAACGGGATTAGCGTAGTATATCGTAAAACCAAATATATAGTAGACGATGCTGTAATTTACAGGGAAATCCGTTCCAGCAAAGATATGGATAAACTAAAGAACGACCTTCCTGCTATCCAAGCGTGGTGCGATGTATGGCAGTTAGAATTAAATTTGAGAAAATGCGTCATAATTAAATTCTGGAAGAAGAAGAACTCTCCACAACATAGCCATATCATTCGGGGAACCCAATTAAAGACAGTTGAATCTGTGAAATATCTAGGAGTTAGACTCAATTATGATCTACCGTGAAATAAACATATTCGAGAAATAACGGGTCAGGCTGATCGTAAAATTGGTTTTGATAAAAGAATATTAGGAAAGTGCGACGACAAAGTGAGAGAAATTAGCTACTTCTCCCTTGTTAGACCCCATTTAGAATGCGCTGCTAGGTTTGGGACCCTCATGAAAAAGGCTTAATAAAAGAGTTAGCACGAGTGCAAAGAAGAGCTGCCAGGTCCGTGAAAGGTCGTTACGATAGTCTTGTTAGTGCTGACCTCTTAGATAAACTCGAATGGGAATATCTGTCACACCGCAGAATGAAAAAAAAATATTTCTCACTTTTTCCTCAATGGCATGAGGGATTTGTTGGCAAAAGCGGGGGAGAGAAAATTGGAAAATGCCGGCTTCCCCCACGGCCTCTGCCGTCGAAAGAAGATTGTTCCTTTTCCACCCACGAATGCCTTAGTCTCCTATTAAGACATACTGTAATATTCTCTGTACTTGATAACGGTGTAACAGCCGAAACCGGTTGGAATTTTTAAAAATATACTGTGGAAGTAACGAAGTGTCTGTTATTGATACTATTAAAACTACGCTATATTTCCAGGGCCTACAGAAAAGGTAAATTAAGAGAGAAATTCTGCCGAATGGATAGGTAAGGGAACTGTTTTTCCCCCGAATAATAATGGACTTCAATTAATACAAGGTGGACTTTTGTTAGATCATTTCCTTATTTTATGCTCACGGCTGGTGTCCTAACACCCCCCGCCACTCACCAACTGAAGCGGCATGCGGGGTAGCGAATGAGCTCTACCATCACACATCCTTAGTACACCAAAGGCTCTTACACTGGGAGATTAATTGAGATATGGCAACATGAATATATTGATGAGGCACTAGAGGCGAAGAAGGTACAATAATAGTGAAACAAGGAACTTCAGCACCCAGAAAAAAGCATTTCTGAGAGGTGGAAAAAGTGATTTTCATAAAGCGAAGTTTTCTTTTTCTCCAAGTGCTTTCGGGCGACTCCATGAGAACGAGAAATAAAAAAAAGTGAAGAGGGATCACTGGATGGAAAAATGGGGGGGTTGGTGAAAGAGGGTGGTGGCGGAGAATGAGAGGAAAAAACTCGAAACTTTCTCGCTTTTTCCTTAAAGACATGGGGGATTGGTCGGCAAAAGCGGGGGAGAGAAAATTGGAAAATGCCGGCTGCCCCCACGCCCTCTGCCGGGGAAAAGAGATTGTTCCTTCTACCCCACGAATGCCTTAGTTTCCTACTCAGACATACTGTAATAGGTGGAGAATTTGCTCCAAAAATAATAACTGCAAAATGGGCCCAGGCTAGTTCATCTTCTCCTAAAACTAATTACCTTTAGGGGACGTATCTCTACGGACAAACTGCTTGGATTTCGTCTTTATCACTGGCGCATTACATGTCTAAATCTTATGCTATCATCTTAAAAATATTAATTGCACATAAAGTGGAACCTTGTTCACATTTTTCTTCAACCTAAATATTGGCATAACAGAACTTAACTTAACTTGCATTTGGCATAACTTAACTTATCGGCATCGGTGGTGTCGGGATAGAGTTCTCGCCTACCAAACCTAAGGTTGCGGGTTCGAGTCCCGCGGGTAGGAAGCCCATATCCAGAACATGGGTATTTGTGATCGACAATTATAGGATAGCCCCCGTCCTCAAAGGCCACATTTGTGCTGCTTTCGGGGTAAATGGATAATTATAAAGTTAATGAAGCTTAACGAATGAAGATATATCAAGATAAAATGTTCATTTTTAAGATACAGGCAATGTTTGACCAAAATGTATTGCATGTACCCTAACAACAAGCCGACACGCCAAGGCGGTTGAACATGACGCCAAACTTAGGCCTCAATTAGGCTCTGAGGATACCAGAGCATCACTTTGTATACTATAAATTGAAAGATTCTCAAAGTTATAAACAATATGCGAGGGTATAACACCAAGCACTACGAAGCTGAGTAAACTGCCATAGGGCTTAAGGAAAATATAGCGTAGTGGTCTCTACGTGGCCCAGGAAACCAACGGTCCACAGTTCGATACCAAGAGCAGGGAAAATTTTCCCCACGTTACTTTCATCACTGCTAATGCAACAGGTGTGAGATTTATCACGTAATAAATTGCGTATTTCGTGAATTAACTCGAACACCTTCACTGAACACGGGAGAAAACAACGTTTTGAAACGAGACTGAGCTACAAAGTCTCCGAAAAGAAAATTCCCAATTACAGTTCTCCGCTGAACATGAACGAGAGAGCAAATTTTCACCGTAGGATAACCGCAATGTGACACACAGACATCACCATCATCATCCTCGGAGATCCTCAAGCCAGCTCAACGGTATCCGCATCGGGTCGATTGTAAAATGCAGATTCGGGATCTCGTCACGACGAAGGCACTTGTGACTGCCTACCTATCGGCGGAATCGCAGCCGACGATCGAGAAATCGCACCCACGCAATCAAGGAGGAATGCGATTGGGAAGCGGATGGGGTTGACCCAGATTGGGTGAAGATGATGGATGATGAAGATGCTGGAAGGGAAATACCATGAATCCCGGTTGGAAAGGATGGAGGGTCAAGATTTAGAGTGGGAGATAGTGCAGCATATATTGGTCCATGGTTTTCCATTGAGGCACATATTTGTTTGCACACTTTGAAATCTTAAAAAATCGCTGGATCTTCAGCTTCCTTGAGTTTTTAAGCTTTTAAAAAAGTATCCTCGGAAACTATTCGCATTGGTATTAAAAAAATCAAAGAACAATTCTCCCAGCTGTTAACGTACTTATTTGCAAGCGTATATTTTCCATAAAATTATTATTTTTTATACAGCAATGCTTTAAAATTTTTTCGTCACATTTCTACGTTATATTAATGATTTCATTGGATATTTTAAAGTTTAAAATACGAGTAGCTTATTTTAAGTTTAAAGTTTAAAATAGCTTGAATTTTATTTTTTTAATTTTTGACATGAATATAGAAAATTTCCACCATGGTAACACTGGTACAATTATGTAGCAGGATTATTTCAAATTACCATGCTCGATCAACTCCGCCGCATTACGCCCGAGAATGCAGATATTATTTTACCTAATGTGGGGGATTTTAGACATAAATACATAAATTTTCCACCAAGGTGAGCCTGATACGATTATATATACAGCTGAATTGCAACATTTATTTTATTCCCAAACCACGAACACAGCTCATATCGGCTATTTTATATCAACAAATTTAACAATCACACGTACACTAACACCAATGCCCTGTATTAGAGAAACCTACCGTGGCGGGACTCGAACCCGCGTCCTCTTGTTTGGTCTGCGAGGACTTTAACCCGTCGCCACCGAGGCCGGCGATTATTTTAAATTTCCTACTTCCATGCTAGATATATTCCACAGTATTACGCCTGAGACAGTTTTTATCATTTTACCCATGCATCTTAATACTAATTTACTCAACATATTAATATGTTGGCTACAGAAATGCAGCGCAATTCTTGAAATCCTTCGTGTTTTGAAGTACTTAAACTACGGCCGACTGAGCGATGACATATTTCGTGTGAAAGTTACCGATGCTCATAATTTTTCACGTAAATTTCCACCAAGGTAAGCCTGATGCGATTTAATACCTACGTACGGGAAAAGGTAGGTATTCATTGTTGCGGAAGAGGGACAGGAGAGTGGTAGGAGGGTTTTCTGCTTCCATGCTAGATGTATTCACCGTATTACGCCTGAGACTGTTTTCATCATTTTACTTATGCATGTTAATACTAATTTACTCAACATATTAACATGTTGGATCTTGAAATCCTGCTTGTACAAAAGTATTGAGACCATGGCCGATTGAGCGATGACATATTTCGTGCAGAAGTTACCAATGTTTTTAATTTTTCACGTAAATTTCCACCAAGGTAAGCCCGATACGATTAAATACCTACGTGCGGAAAAAGGTAGGTATTCATTGTTGCGGAAGAGGTACAGGAGGGTGGAAGGGGGAGGATGGAGGGGAGAGGGGGTGGTGGTTGTGGAAAGTGGGGCAAGAGAAAAGGGAGGGGGTGAAAGTAAGTGGCCGGAGACATTTCCGTCGAGCAATGAAGGGAGGGCGGCCTTTAAAAAACTCACCCCTCGGCAGCGAGCAGGGGGTGGGATGGTCTGGAATGGAAGGGAAGCGAAAAGGAAGAAGAAAAATGGAGAGAAAGGTCGAACATTCTATACTAGAGGGGAATGCGAATCCTGTGATAATTGGGTGAACAGGAGGACGAAGCATTGGAAGGGTTGTTTAGCGATAGAAAACATTCAACACGTTGCGTACCGTGGTATTTACATAGATGAATGACGTAAAAAACGGGCACCACGGATTTTGGGAAATGATAAAATCACTGAAATTGATTTTTTTTAATTTTCGAAACGGTGAAACGTACGTTACGGTACGGTGAAACCTTTTCAATCTGCAACCTATATTAAAACGTAGCGTACCCGAGTATTTAAAAGTAGAGTAACGACGTACCTGCGTACAGGTTTTAAGATTGAAAATATGTGCCAATTTGAGTGGACTGCCTTAGGTTAAAACGAGGTTAAAAATTTGATGCTTAAAATATGACTTTACCTAATCAAACATTACGATACGTCCATTCATAACCAGTAATGAAACAACTGAAAGCGTACTACCAAATACCTATAGTATGTTTTAAAATTGTTTACGTTGACGCGCCTAACTGACGATAATCTTCGTCACCCTTCCAGAACGCTCGAGAAAAAAAATACGAGGATAGGTAGATGAGGGTAGAGCTCACCCCGATTTAGACCACAGGTATATCAATTTTAAAAATTCAAAGAGCGAGTTTCTACTTCAGTTCCAATTCACACTCAGAAGATTTTAATTTGGGTGTGTCAATTTGATTGCACCCGAGACTTGAACCCGGTACTCGCCGGAAGCCATTCTCTCTACTCACTGCAAAGCCCTACTCACTGCTTTGTAAACTACCAGGCTCCCTAAAAATTCATACGGTGGCCTTAAATTCCGAGATAATTAGGGAAGAAGAAAGGAGATTCATGCATAAGTATAAGGAAGAAGATGCCGAGAACGAGGAAGGAGAACACGATTTATAACAGCGGTCATTCTGGGCTGCGCTTAAGTGATTTTTGCCAACCGGGCCCCGAGGCCAAAGAAGACGAGGAAATCTTTTATTTCATCTTTCTCTCCAGGCGGATGCCACAAATAAAAAAAACAAGACAGCGAAGTGAATACTTCGCTTTCTTAAATGTTCGGATCGTTCGGAGGTGCATTTCTAAGGAAATGAGCCCTGCTGATGGGATACGGTGGCTGGATACTAAAAAAAAAACATTCGACGGAAATAAAGGTTCCAATGTGTGGAATAAAAAAATATAGTTATCTCTAGATACTGAGAAGAATCATCCTCATAGACGGCACTAACAGACTTAAGTGATCATAGCTTGGAAAATAAAAAAAAGAATGTCGAGAATTTCCAACGGTTTTACTTCTTTGTTGTGAAAAGCAAAATTGAAAAAAATACATTACATTAGATAAAGGCTCCATGGTTAGATAATGAAAAATGTATAACACAAAAAGCATTTTACTAATTACGTAGAATTCCCAATTATAAGAATAACAGGATAGGTAGCCATTTGATCGTGTGGTGATCCCAATCTTTCATCCATCTTTCCCGTTCAATCAAATTTTATTTTTGTAAACCTGCATAAAAATCGTCGGTTTAAACTCACTAACATTAGCATAACATTTATACAAGCATACATAAAACTTAATAAAATTTATTCAAGCACACATAGAGACGATAAGTGGTCACTACAAGACACTAAAAACATTAGTACATACATTTGTAAATATATAAACAATTAAGGCTGAACGTAGTCTACAATATTAACAGCAGTATTCAATAGCCATCGAAACCGTGAATTCCAAAACAGCATTATCCTATTCAGCGAAGTTTTAAATCATACCGCAACATCTCCACACATTTCATAGCCATTGTCAAACTCAATATTTTCCCCATAAAGAAATTCGTTACTGTATGCAATAATCGCATAAAGAAAAAATCGAAGCAACAGCCCCAAAAATATCCGTAAAAATTGCTAGTCTCATGTCCCAACAAAAGGGAATATTGCGTTTTTGGAATAATGACTTTTATTGTGTACGAAGAGTAAACAACGAAGCAGCTCACCAGATATGAATGGTTACATCAACATATAACATAAATTTTTAAAACAAAATGCTTATTTACTCTGATCAGTGACCTTTATTTTCAAAATTGACACGGCAAATACATAGAAACTGATTATCTGCAGTTTCAACGTGCTTAAGAATACTGTAACTGTAGATAACTACACTTCCCAAAAAATCAATGAACCTTGAAGCAATTTTTGAAAGTACAACAGAAAGTGAGAGAAAGTTCTATCGATGAAAATGAAGTTGGTTTACTTCGCAAGCACTTTGAAATTAAATTTGAAAAGCCTCCTTTAGGACGCTGAGATAAATAACGCTGAGGGATTAGAGAAACAATCAGACTTTATAAGAAGTTTCCAAACTGAAAGCTTGAGGAAAAAAGCGCACTGCTCTAATGTTTTCCACCCAATATAAATTCTGTTCATCAATTACTTAAACAGAAGCTCTCGAAGAAAAGGAAGTTCTCTAAACATTCAGGGAAAATAACAGCCCTTAAAATTCTTGAAGAATAGTTTTACGAAATATCCAAAGATGTTCGATAGTCACCATAAAAGGATTGGAAAACGCCCAATATATGCTGGAATTTGTATAGTATAACGCAGCGTAAAGTTAGAACGGAATTCAGGCTTCCGAGCGGAGCAGGAAGTTGAGAACTGATGAAAAAGGCACATGAGGGAGGCCATAAAAATTAGCCCCAGATACATGTAAATTGCTTAGAGAAAGGCTTTTGGCGGTGGAACGAAGGGCTATAGCAGGGAAAACACTGAAGAGAGAAGGACTCAACGCGAAACCTTGGAACGAAATTACATATGAGGTGAGAACAAAAAAAAACAAAATATCCACAGCGTTCAGGAGATATAGTTTTACAGTTACGTCTGATCAGGAAAGGTGATATTTGGAGGAAAATATCAGTCCCGAGGTCTCTTGTATTTCATTACGAGATCAGCCTAACAATAGACGCTACACAATATCACACAGATGCCACTCAATCATTGCTTTAATCCGATGGTTGGTATAAATAAGTTTTAGATGACCTCCACGTAAAGCGTTACAATAAAATGCGTTTAATGTTAACACACTTTCGTATTGTTATCACTGATGTATTCCAATCGCACTTTGTATGATCAATCAATGATCTCCTTTGTAACGCACTTCAAGAAGCAATTTATCATATTCTCATATTTTACATTTAGGTATTCTTTCAAAACACATGGAGCCAAGGTCCTTCACAACATAGCCGACCAAGCTTCATTTTGTATGCTTCGCATACATTTTATAAAAAGTATAATTGGAATACGAACCCAAGAATATAACACAGTTAATTTCCTAAAGGAGAGCAAATTAACTTAATAAAATCATAACAGAAATTCGTCTGGTCCCTCGTACCCTTGACGTGATTTCATGCATCGTTTCTACGACTCTTGAGCCCGGTCCGCCCCAGTCTGCCTGACAATGGTAAAGCAATACATCTACAATACAATGACGTCAAAAAAATAACCTGATATGGCAATCACTTTAGTGTAGCACCCACCAAACTTTAGGCCTCAATATCTCCAGTTTTATCTCGGAAAGCAAACGAGATGCCTTCCGAATGAGGAATAATGTCCTCTAAGCTAGGACGTAGTTTGAGAAATATCATTGATTTTCTATCCCTTGCATTCAAACTGATGAGAAACAATACCTCTGAATTTTCTAAATCGAAGGGATTGGATAGTTTGAAAGGTGGTAAAGTCGGGGGGAAAGAAGCAAAACACGGTGAGGTGAAACGCAGACAGAGTCGCCAGGGGGGCGAGAGTAATCAGTCAGCTATTCCCAACGAAGAAAAACAGGTGAAGGCTATGCCGTAGCGAGAAAAGACGCAAAGGATCACAAGAGTTTGCATAATTACAAAAGGCCCCACTAGGCAGCAGTCGCAGTTCCAATTTGAACACGGTTTCCAAGCATTAAGTCCTCCTCTAAATTTTGTCACTAGTGGCGCTAGTTTCGCTAGCTGCCTATCCTTTTCGAAAATCGTGAATGTCTGCTTAATGTCTGCTTGAGAGCAAGCGAGTGTAATCATCCTCTTCAAGTTGCAAATTTACCGTTTTTAGTAATGCTATTTTTCATTTTTCTATCGTTCAGATACTTCTGAAATACATGGGACAAACCTCATCGTTGTTTTGTGCCTGGATGGAACTCCGATAACGAGTCTACGTCGAAAAAAAATTAGTACAATACTTATGTATCTGAGGCATCCATGGGGAATAAAGTGAAGCGGAATGATGCGCTTGAAGTGCATTCTGGGAATTTTCACGACAATGCGGTCGCGCGAAAGTCCCCATGGGTACGGCGCATGCGCAGTTGAGCGGATAAAATGGGACGAAGCTATTGGCAGAACCTGAGCAGAAATCAGACTTGTGCGAGGGTACATATTATTTTCCGGGAAGAGTAGTGCTGGGTATCAAAGGTACAGCTTAAGGAGATTTCTATGTGACTCTCAATAACCCATTTATGCCGAACAGGTCGTTTTCGACGCATTCAGAAAAAAATTAGCCTATGGAAATGCATCACCTTGGAAAAATTTGGTTGCATAGATAGTGTTGCAGAAAAATATTTTGAGGAAATCCTACCATTGAACGGCCATCATTTCAACTACAGTCTCTGGTGAGGACGCCCACATTCAGGATGAAAAAAGAGCTGTGTTCCCGTCGCGCTATATCGTAATTAGCGTAATATGCAACGATTATGTATGCAAATTTAGCACATCTAAGGGCAACTAATATATGAGGTTATACAGGTATGAAAATGAATCGAAACATTTTGATTCACAGTGCAGTTATTGCTTTTGATACAAATGGTGGATCAGTAACGACCCTTTCGGCACAAATCCGCAATATAAGAATAAAACACGATCTTGGGAAAATTTGTGGCGCTCCATCACAAAATTTATTTGGTGAAGAAACTTTTACTAAACGACATTGATGCAACTGGAACGCGACCCGGGTTTCAACGTCTTAGCGTCATCATCAGCTGATCATACGCCTGATGATGACGCCAAGACGTTGAAACCGTAATGTTCCAGTTTTATTTAAGTGGTTTAGTAAAAGTTTCCTCACCTAATAAATCCATAATAAGTAAATTTCCCGTTTTAAGAGCTGAATGCCTAAAAGAAATAGTATTACGTAAGCAAACGCTTTCCATAATATTTTTTCAGCATAGGTACCTATATTTCGATGGAACTTAGACTCAACTTATATTTTTCCATTTACACTTACCGTTTTACTTTGTTTACATTTATAACTAAAGAAAGCCTCATTTGCGTGTCATAAGTTAGATGTATTCTGATTTTGTACCTGAAAACTAACTTCATCACAACAGGGCAGTCCATATGGCAGTAGCTGAGATAATAAAGAGTATTGGTACAGGATGACGACCAAATTCCTCTTTCTGGAGCAGATATTTCTATCACTGCTCCAGACGACGATGGCAAGGTTACTGATGAAGACTCTGGGGATGAAGAATGTAGTTGCCTTGGACAGTTTTAATCGGCGCCAACTTCATGCGCGAGCGGTGCTGGTTACTGTAGATTCGGATAATGGTGTTAGCTGCGATGGAAATGAAAGGGGAAACCAGTAAAAACAATGAGTCTTATCCCACGACGGAAGGCAAGTCAAGATCCAAGCCAACATTCACGAAATGGGAATCTATATTAAGGTAAACAGGTAATTAAAATAGACTTTACCAGAATATACCGCTACGTTTGGAACTACGCATTTCAATAGATAAGTTGAAATTACATCCCACAATTTCCTACCGTTTACGACGAAAGACCTATTGAGGGTGAGGTGTTTTGGTAGAGATGAAAAATGTTCGGTCAGCCCGAGCGAAGGTCGACTAAAAAAACACATCCAGCAGCTGTCTACACCTCCTAACACCATTTACGCGAGAAGGATATGCAAAGGATTTCAGAAGCCTTAGAAGATACCTTCTCCTCCTTTGCCCTTCTTCATATGAAGTTCCGTGATTGAATAACGGGCATTAGCATAATGTATTCGTATAAACGCCAGCGATTCTCAGCTATATTTTGCGGCAGCTATGTAATTAGTTTCACAGCGTAATTTGTTACAAAACCAAGTTTGGCCGCAAAATCAGCAATGATATTCAATACACCCTGAATAGAACTACTTAGAATTAAGGTACACCACACTTTACTATTTATTGAACACTTTAAGAATACCGCTATTGACTAATGTGAAATGAATAGTAATATTCTTTGTTTCCCGATGTAAACAGCTAATGAAGCAGAAAATAAAATTATCAGTTACCAGTCTTTGAATCGTAATTCAGTGGAAACTGGGTATGTAAGCTATTATATTTTAACTAGTTAACTTGATTCTTTTAATGCAATGTTACTTCCTTGAAAATCATCAATAATACTTAATAGTATGTTACCAGACAAATACAATGCTATGAAAATAAATTAATCATACTGGAAATGGAAGTATGATTTGCGAAAATAAGTAAGAACAGCTTGCTGACGAGTATTACTGGATAAATTATATTTTTAACTAGATTTTACGCAAGCATATGCTGGCCGAAATAATTTGCTTTTTCTCTTGGCAATATTCGAACTTATTGCTAAAATATCTACTTTACTTACACTATTAATTTTAAAAAGGTAAAAACAAAACATTTTATTTCCATGATTGAAAAATGAACTCTCCAGAAGAAATAATTGTAATATTCTTTTTATCGCAATAAAAACAGCTATTATAGCAGATATAAAATAATCATCTCGATAAAACAATCATCATGGGTATTGCAGTAACTGTATTTTCATCCGATAGGCATAACAATTTAAATCGCCAGCCTGAAAAGCAAAAGGAGGAAAATATCTGGTATTGGAATTCAACAATTTTCCATTATAATCCAGTATAATCATGACTTTATTGATCGTTACATCGAAGGAAAAGTAAATACCATACGGAATCATCTCGTAATAAAACGTATGTAAGTTCCACAATAACATACAGTTATAGATTTTATTGATGGATGAAGCTCAGCTTCTCGGAAGTTGCCATAGCAATTAAGGCAGAACAAACATTTTATGAATGCGGTGGTACGTATAGGCAGATATAGGAATATGGGATCCAGATGGGTTGAACGAATCAACAGCTGGAAAGGTTTTCCGAGAAGATAAAGTGGCAAATGGAAGAATGGGTGCTTCGGGCGAAGCGGTACTTTGGAATGCGAACAGGTGGATGATTTTCTTAAAGAATCCACTGGAACCCGAGATATGCGGACTTCGCTTCCCACTTGTTTTTCTCCCCCTTCCCCTGAAATGTCTCTGGAAGTTAGAGAATGGTTGGCCTTTCGGTAAAATTTCCAAAATCTAAATGGACTTTTATCTCCAAATTTCTTTCAAAAAATAGTCAGTGGATACCATAAAGGTCATCTCCATAGTTGGACGAATGAAAGCCGAATCGAAATTCAGCTGAAACTTGACATATATGTTATTGTATTTCAACTAGTTAGTATTGATTCTTTTCATGCAATGTTATTTCAATGGAAAGCTAAAAAAAAACGCTGACTTTCATGATAGCATAAAAATACCAATTCAATAAGAACAAGAAATAGAACTGAAAATGGAATAGCATGGCAATGGAACAACTCTTCCAATATATACAATGCGTACGTTTCCGGATATATTGCCTTAGTTGCAGCTTGACTGTGACGAAGTATCATTGTTATGTGGTTACATTTGGTCCTGGCCTCATATTTTTTTCCAGTACCAGTACTACGTATTTAAGACAAAGGAAAGATAGGAAGGCATGATACAGTATTCTAACTGAGATTGAAAGCCGCTTAGGATACTTGTAACGCTACATTACCCGCAAAAATGCACAGCAGAGATTACCAAGATATATCCCAAGCAGCATCGAGACAAGACGTACGAGCACGTTACGTAAAAATATATTACCTTCAACGAAAGCTACGTCCTTAAAATTACCAAATAGGTACGCCACTATAATTTATTAAAATGACAATGCTATAATGGCAAATTCATACACCTATGGATTAGCTTGGGGTAAGTTCTATCCTAGCCTAACAAAACCAACCTTAGGGTTGAATTTCTAAGAGAATGAGAGATAGAAAATTAATTTCTGAAACTATATTAATAAACTACTAATTATTCCATACATAGTATGTTTCTAAAGAACAGCAAGAGCGAGCGGAATTGTGCTAGAGGCAGTTGATTCGTTATATCGCCCTTTTTTCGTTTGATATATACTTAGACGAAAAAAGTCAACAATAGAGACAATGAAGAGAGCCTCAACATTTAAACACCGGGGAAAGGGTCATGCCATCAGCAACTTGATGAACCATATTTCTCTCTTCCCAATCCTCCTTTTCATGTCTGTCTCAGTCAGCACCTTTTGTCCAGCATTCTCTCCTCTCATCTCGCAAACAAAGGCTATTTATGAATGAAAACGGCATATCAACACGCTCTCATCAACGGATTCCTTCCCATTATCGAGCACACTGTTTCAAATTTCGGCCAGCTTGCACATAATAAATGGAAGTTAAGACGCAAAACCAGTTCGAATATGAACTTCAACGCGGAATGCAGAAACAGCGTTCAATGGCTTACTGCTAAACAGATTTCTTTCGGATTTAAATAAACAACCGGGCAACTATGTGCTGGATAAATGAGAAGATAGATGAATCATAAGATCTCCAATTTATGTAATTAATTCATTGGTGCCCACTAAGTAAGGCTCTTTTACAATCCAGTCTCTGACTTGGATACATAAACAAATAAACATCCCCACCTCCTAGACAACAATACAAAATATGATGAATAAAAAACACATACAGTCGCCACAAATTTAATATAATTCAAATGAAAAAATATTAAGCATCAGGGTATTAATTACATAACGTTTTCTAAGTCTTATCGTAGGATAACTGCCAACTGAAACAGCTAGGGTCTGACCACAAAACTGGACGTGATTTGGCGAAAACTTTTTTCCGTAATAGACATCCAAGGGGCGGAATAAAACGTAAAGGAAGAATATAATTAATTCGGTTTCAGATACCACGGTATATATCGCTATAGACTAAATATTCATGATAAAGGTGCACATCAAAGCAAGCGGAATATTGTCATACTAGCAGACATCGCTTTTATACAGTTAGTCCCGCGTTTATCATACTTTTGAATGACTTATTCATGAAGCTTGCTTTCCTCTTTCATCCTCTCCGGTTACAGCTCATCCAAATCTCTACACCACGTTATGCTGAAGCGTATCATAGCATCCACTATTTCCTCCACATGTACCACAATTGATGTGCTCTTCACTTCGCCTTTCCACACAAAAAAAAATCTTTGACTCTTTAATTAAGACACAACCCGGGTTATGGAACGTATAAGCGTATAGCATAATATATTCATACTGCATAGTTAAAATTTTATGGTAAAACCACAGTTAAGCAATTCTCCCATTCAAGACTTCGAGTTCAACTTGAAGTTATTCGGAAATACTTTACTTAACTCTGCATTCGAAATATTCTGAAGTTAATGCTACGGATGTATCATGTTACGGTTAACGCAGCCCATTATAAAACCTGCCTTTAATGTCATATTCAGGTCATGATGATGATAAATCAAGATGACATAACGAGTTGAAATCTGCGTCGTGATTAAAATTTTAAAGCGAACTCCGCAATTTTAGCTTATTTCCACCAATCGTGGGGTTGCTGCCTAGGGATGATGATACAACCTTAGAAATAAAGAGTTGAAAACTCAAAATCCGAGAAAAACAAACACTTATGCCACACCCAGCCGGCACCAAATAGGGCGGTGTCCCTCGGAAAAGGAAGGACTTAGGAGAAGGCCGAACAAAACGAGTGAGCAATGAGTGATTGACGGCAGCACACTGAGTGCTCCCACACGCGGTGAGGCTGATTTATCACGGAAAAATTGGAGCGGGATCGGCGCGTGAAGGAATTCGCGAGCGAACGACCCTTGACGACGCTCACTGTGCTGCTGCGGATGCATTCTCTCCCCTATCCTCACACCCCCCACCCCGCCCTCAAGCTAACAACAAGGTCACCTTAAGCGGCAATTCCTTACATCTTTGCAAGCACAACAGAAAAGTTAACGCATTGTCATTCACAAAACATAAAGTGCTGATTCGATATCTAATCGGTTGCGCTCACGCTATGACTAACATGTCTTCACTTTTACATGGATAAAAAAATTCCCGTGAACCGGGAGTCGAACCACAAACCTTGGGATTTTCGCGCCACTGCGTAGACCACTGTGATATCTAGGTTCCTAAATTCCCAAGGCAATTGAACCTAAGCTCATGGTACCAGATGTTAGGTACTGCACAATAATTCTTTTCTTGCGTTCAACTTTTGAACCCGGGCCTTCGGGGAAGAAAGCCGTGACACTTTTCCTCAAATCCTTACTTGCATATATCTCTCGAACCCCGGACTATGGAGAAGAAAGCCGTGAAATTTTTTTCTACGCTTCCTGAATAGTTTCAGAAAATCGCATAGGCATTCAGATCCTGAACATCACTCTCAGAATATCTCCTTGTAAGCAACGTTAATTTCAAGGCAGTATGGAATTGTAACCTGGAACAGATGAATGTATTCCGTCTTAGGGAAGCAGAATAACCGGTTATTGAAGAAGCAAGAAAGAAATTCGCCATAGGGCAGCCCAAACAACGAGGGTATTTCACAAAAAAAGGATCTACCAACTGAAGGAAATTTAGGAATGGATAAGGAAGGAATGGAACTCAATAACACTACAATCAGACAGCTAGAGACACCAGTGGCCATTTACAGGATTATCAAAATACAATGATGTGGTTTAAGTCATTCATAGGAAGATAAAGGGGCAATTTCAAAATGTTGAGTTGCCTTTTTTAACAGTAAATGAATGACAAATTCGTGACCCAAACCACCAAATCAACAGGATCAATGGAGCAATGATAACCATTATCAAAGAAATGTTAACTAATATTTGGACAGAAATTGAGTATCGCAAGGACATTTTCAAACAAATTAGGACGTGCATATTGAAATTGCGTTAAAAGGCCGGTGAATATTTACACATTCGGAAGACTTCCCTCCCATCGGAAATCTAGTTACACCAGAGTTTATCTTTAGGGTGTCCGATGGCTGGATTCTGAACCCAGGACGTGACCACAGGAAGATAAAAATAAATTAGATGGGAATACGGATAAAAGTTTGAAATTTCCCAAAATGGGATTCACTTAGTTGGGTTTCAAAACTTCCATAAGGTTGCCAGGTCCACTTCGCATGCTTTTGATGCCTCATTCAGATTACGATCGTTCCAGCAATCGTTAGAACTATCGTTCATTCACACAACGATGATTAAAACCTGTGCTGCCCACTAGTGCTGACATCTAAAGTGAACTAGAAATTGACGGTTAGCAAGGCTGTTGAGGTATGCAGAGTGAAGATATTTCTAATGTTCAAAGAGGATTTAACGAAAATTTTTCTTCCGCCCATATTCTTCCTTGTTTGGACCAAAATTCATGAAAAAATAGAGCGAAGGGAGCTTCACAAACTTTTCGTCCTTCTCTTGTCGCTTCTTCTTCCGGTTTCGCAGCGCCTAACCATCGTAAAGTGGCAACGTTAAGAACTACGTGAACTATTGTCCGGACATGTATTCACACGACTAGTTGTGCCAACTATCGTTAGGACGATCGCTCGGACAATCGTAATGTTAACGAGGCATGAGAGATGAAAGGGCGCACGTAGAAGGGAGAGGGAGCAAAGGAGGGATAACGGAATAGAGAGAGAGAGGTAGCCACCATCGTTTCTCTTGCCGCTCCTCGTCCGATTGACCTTTGGGTGCGACCTTGGAGGGACTGCAGGAATCGAATGGACTGCGAACACGACGCAGCATTAATGACATCGGAAAGGAGAACGAGCTGGACCCATCTCTTGAGGAGGTGAAAGTCACGAGATAGTGCATTTATGCACGTAGTGGTCGCGCAGTGTGGAAATGGCCGCGGTAAAAAAAAAACAAACGAGAAACGGATACCGAAATCCCCCCAATCGCCATTCTCGTTCGTTTTTTCACACTAGCCTTTGATCGTGTAAATGTTAGATGCAATGCTGCAGAAAAATTTTCTATTTTTTTTTTAATTTTACCATACCACCGCAAATAGCACTGTATTGGCCTTCTACACCTGGGCTTTTTCAGTGTGTTAAACAATTAAATCTACACGAAAATCTATGACCCGGATAGGGGAAATCAACACAGGTGGGATTCGAAACCCCGACTTCTTGTTCGGCATGCGAGTAATTTACCCCGCCGCCAGAGCATTGAGCAAAGATTTTGATCCAATGTTTCACTTCGAATCTAAATTGTGTTTCGCGCTACAATCGTCGACCGTTCCCGTACCGAATGTGAAGCGACAACAAGGATAAATCCGGCATTAGGGCTCAGACCAAAAGATGCACGGAATTTCGCGCACCAACGACCTCAATATGTAATAATATAACAATATAACTTTATTCCACTCATATGTAATTACATTGCAACAGAAAACCCCTTAACAATGGTGGAATATATAGGAACCCCTTGTGAAATCGTTTTGGGGCTAGAATCATGCACTATTTAAACAGGAATGGTGCTATCAATACAAGACAAATAAATTTCTTTCGTTGAATTCAGTGATTTTTTCTTATCGTTTGCATTCAATTGCGATATTCCAGTAATGAACATGCACGCAATACTAATACACATGGTCACTAACTTGCTTTTAGGAACGCATAAAAATTACATACATACGTACAATATACCTTGCATTAAGAACATTTTATGCTACCTTTCTTAGCAACAACTCTACTACCTCATAGCGCATAAGGCATATTTTTAACTACGGATGTAAATCCCCATCTTTTCTCCTTCTTTGCCACATTGATTGGCAACACACAAAATAATCTTGGCCCCAAGTATTGATATGACTGTTGATAAATTTCTGTCGTTGGCCTAGGTATACCATAGATAAGAAAAGAAAAGATCGCAATCGGGAGGAGAATTCGATCAAAAAGCAAAATTAACTTACCGCTGACCAGTAATCGGCAGATTCACAAAGAGGGAATCGTCGACCATACTAAAACAGCATGAAATTCGTTACTCACCTGTAAAGGAAAGAGAAAAACCGTTAGTAACAAATTTTAAAAATAAATCACCATGTGAAATAATGACGCTCATAAGCAATGCGCTAATGCATCGAAAACAATTCAACGTTTTGTAAAACTTCGATAATTCAACAGTTCGACGATCATAGAATTAAATACACCATAGTTCAAGATGACTGAAGAATCGAGGAGCAGGATCCAGGAAGCTGCATACACATATGATCTAAAACTGCATCAAAGTGTTCTTCTGGCTACACGCAGGAACTCATGGAGGGATAAATCAGGTAAAACTCGAAATACTTGGGTCCGCCAGGAATAGATACGTTTGTTTTCCAATTTCACCAGCGCCTAAAACACTGCTGACAATTATGAAATTATCTCGTAGGATGAATAAGAAAGCGAGTATAATAAAAAGTGGTAAAAAAAATACGATCAGTAGTGATGGAGTGATTGGCCATCTTACGCCTACTGCCCGAAATAATAGCTCAGAAAGACACACGCCCACTTTTTATTCCAAGCAAAAAAAGTTGGACTCAATAGCAGCCTCCAACATGACTCTGGAACGCTTCGGCTGAGACGGATCGATTCGGAGAATCAACAGGTGGCGTGGGACTATCCCTTCTTCCCCACCCACTTCACTCCATCTCTGATATTTCCATGACAACACTTAAACAACAAAAGACTCTCGAGCATCTTTTACGTGACTAAATTATTCGACATTGAAATAAATTAAAAAAGGTGGATTTGAAAAAAATTATATCAGCGTGATTATATCAATTTTATTATAGGTTAATCGAGGCCAGGGAGGTATCATTACACTGAAGGTGGTTATACTCATAATTATAAACGACTCTCAAAGTATTTGTTTCAACTTTTTTGATACTAATTTAACTTTGTGTCATAAAATTATTCACGCTAACCAATATTCAATAACGGTCTTCAATAGTAATTATTTTTCTACGAGTCAATTAAGGTAGGCAAAAAGCGTAAACAAAATTAGGTCGATAATGTAATCCCGATATCTTGGCAAAAGGCTAAAATATCTAATTGTTTTTTCGTCTTAGACTGAAATTTTACGTCATTAAGCTACATCATGACTTTGGTAATAAAATATTGAGTTTTTCTCCCAAACTATGCTTCTCTAAGCAAAATTTCAATTAATTTATGAATTTTTTGAAAGATGATCACATTCGTTAGTACCATGTAGAGATAATTACAGCCATTTATCTGAAAACTAGAGCATTCAAAAATCTTATTTCTTGATTAAAGCTTTCGTGGCTCATGGCGATTAAAGAGAGAATTACAGGTGTATACCGCGTAGTGCACCCGAAATTTCCCCGACGTTTCGTGACCGACTGCTGGACACTTCTTCAAGGGAATTGTGTGGGAGTCCAGTTCTACTGCCTTTTGCCTACCTCTCCCACCTGAAATAAAAAGGCAGCGGAACCAAACTTCAGCACCATTCCCAAGAAGGAGTGACCAGCATTCGGTCACGAAACGCCGGGGCAACTTCCGATACATCACGCGGCATACACACACGTATGTTTCTCTTTAATCATTCAAAAATCCTATTTGGCCATACAACAGTGCGATTTATATATTTCTAACAGAGGAGGAACATTACAAAACCAAGAAGTCTTGTATATTCGAAAGTATCACGAAGAATGGGATATACGAAGCAATTTCCATACAAAAATGTATGTAACCGATCCAAGTTTTGACACAACTAGCGTCAGCATAAATATCTTGCTTTATTAATTAAATTTTGCGTTACTACTCAGGTATGCCTTATTTTTTAAAGGACGTATATCATAGACTTTCACAAATTTTCGCCTTCTTTGCTCAGTGAAATCCAAGGGTATTCATAAATTAGGCAGTTTTCGTGAGAATTCGGATGGGGGTGAAGAGGATTGCAAAAGCGTCTAAACCGGGACATCCACCCATCGGATATATTAAGCTAACAAAACGATTCGTGCCGTTCGAAAAAAAAAGAATGCCGAACCGAGGATTACACGACAGCGGAGATCGAGGCGTCGTCTCTTCGTCTCGGAATAAATAAGCGACCCAAACGAAACTCATTTTCCCACGCTCCAAGGCAATAGGGTGGTTTCCTATATTCTTTTGATTGCCTAAATCGAAAAATTATTACTCCTGGAGTACGCATTTCAAGCTTACAAATTTTTAAATGACGATATCTATTTTTCGCGATTAAATGAAAAGTGGAAATTTTCAAGCGCGCGAAAACGCGACGGCTAAGTATGAATGCTGGGAAAAGCTCGTGTGACGCCATTCTGTTTCCCGCTGCCGCCGCGTTTTGAATTTCACCAAAGTTATTAAAATTGATACTTTGTACTTCAAACAAAGTATTATAATCTCTCATTACCTCCATGACCTAGGCCCCAAACACCCTCCAGATTTGAAAAAAAATAATAGATGCAGTGACGTCAATGCAAAATTAGCAGAGCTGGAACGCACTTTCCTTAACTCTATTTAGAAGTGAAATATTACTCTGCGTTTTTTAATAGAAGTAATAATTTACATTTTCTTACTATTTTTTTTGGTTTGGTTACGAATGTATAAATTAGAATTTTTGAGGTAACAATATTGATAAAAGTGTTATATGACTAGTATGTCTTTTGTGAATCAGTCTTTTGTTAAAAGCGTTTCGGCACGTTTCGGTACCATGACACCACTGAATAGATGCATTGAACAATATTGAAAAATAATAGACGTTTTGAATTCGAAAACAAACTTGATAGTCTTTGCACACCCCACTACAATTTTGATGGTATTAAATGGTTTAAGCAGCAGTCAAGAGTGTGAAATAATAAGAATATATTTAGAAGATTTTAGGAAAATGAAATTCCTTTCATTATTCGCTGATGCGCTATTCCTTAAAGACGACGTGAACTGCGTCCGATTCGCACCGATGAGCAGCGGAGGAAAAACGTGGTGCCCGATTTCGCTTCTATCGTCTTCTCTTGTTTTTTCTCCAGCGAGTGGCATCCGGAATCCGATCACGACACCAAATGGCGTCACAACTCCGAGTCGACCCGTGACACGGAATCCAAAATGATGTGCTTCGATACCAACGGTCTCTTTTCCGCGTCCTGGGAAAATGACGCAACTGAAGCAATTTTCCGGAGCACAAAAGAAGCGATAAGGGAAATAAAAATCTGATTTAAAAACAATAAGGTCAAGTCAAATCCCTTCCAGCAGATACGAATTCAGGTGCAGCATTGCAAATCGTCGCGAACGCAGAGGGCCAACCGAAATTGATTCAATGGCACATATATAGCCTTTTTTTAATTACTCCACACACAAATTACATGGAAATAGCAAAAATTGAGTAATTTTAGGTAGCCGCGAAGGATAACCTGTTTGAGGCTACCATCCAAAATAATAATACATTATGCTTAACATATAGTGTAGCTCATTTTGTGTTACCTTGATAATCTATACTAACAAATCTTAAGTGCGTACATGAAAAAAAACAACTAAAGTAGTATTTATAATTCATTTCCATCAATATTTCATAACAATATTTGTTCTACACATTCTTTAGTGAGAAGCCAAGAATGTACATTTTGCAAAAATTTTTCTAAGACTTTGAAATAAAGCATGACTGGGGTAACAAATTAAAAACCTTTGGTTCTACGTACAAAAAACATCTTTTAAACAAAGTCAAATTTGGTTGTGGTGAGGGCACACTTATTTTACGTAGGGTAAAGGGAGAAGGCAGGGACTGAAATATTTTAAAGTTGCCACTTCTAGCATAAAAACATCGTAGGACCTTATAAATATATAGATGCCTCAACGGAAGCAAACGCAAATGAAGAAAAAGTAAATTGAACAAGCAGCATTAATTTATTCGATCGGTTTCGCATATCCAGCCTACGTCAGCCACTGATGATGTTTGCGATTATATACTGGAAAAAATCATGTCAGCCTCTAAAATTCCAATTATTATTAAAAATATTTAAACTTACTAAAAGCTATTTTAAATACTAAATTTATGGGTAGTATTAAATGACAAATTTAAATAAAAAAACCATGGGAAATATTTTTTCACCGCTACTTCCATACAACCCAGTTCATTACACCGAGCAATTTTAACTTAAAGATTAAAAATGTTTTTACCTAAATCCCTAAGTTAAAAATCTTTCCTCAGCAATTTTCATCCGATCGAACAGATCACGGTGCTAAATTAAAGCTTTAATGCGATGCTTACTTTTATCTTTCACGAAATCAGCAATAAAAAGAATAATATAATTTCAGAGTATATTCGATCGCATAGGAAGAGCCTAAAAACAATTGAGAATCACGAACGCAACCGTTTTTCACGATAGCGATCTACTTGTTCCCCGTTCCTATCATCCTCACACGATCATCCGTACGACCGTAAGCGGAGATCGCAGTCAGCATGCATGTCCGGATATTCATAATAAGCAATTCAGAACGATGTAGATTTTACGATGCGGCGAGTACTCTTTACGATGATACGGCGCTGTCGAGCCGGAAGTGGAAGGGAAAAGTGAAAAGCGAGTCTTGCGAAGAAGCTGTTTGGGAGTAAGAGCCACTTCAGAATAATTTTTCCAGAGAATTCCAGAAATAAAAATACAATTACAGGATTGTTGACGGCCTCGGTGGCGGCGGGGTAGTGTCCTTGCCTGCCACACAGGAGGTCGCGGGTTCGTTTCGCCTAGGTAGGATGTCCAAATCGAGGGCATGGATTTTCATGTACGTTTGATTTTTAAGGAAAAAAAACTAATTTAAAAAGCAAATGGTTCTTTTTTCGGTTGTACAGGAATAAATAAATAGGCATTATGAAGAGAACTGCATTATCCACTGGAGAACCATAGATTTCTACCGCTGTAAGCTTGAGGACATTACGTAAGACTTGCTACATATTACATTGACATTAGATTTGCTTGATGAGTGGATTTCTTCATCATCGCCTCAATTTACATGGTAATTAATTATTTATTGGAGTACAGGTCAGAATTATAAAATGCGAAATGTTGGCCGACGTTTCGTTATTATATTGTATCTCCATCGGGACTTATTCGCGTTTTTTATCGATTTATTAATTTTGTTAAACAATTGATAAACAAAACGCAAATAATGATGAGGGTATAATATAATGTTGAAACGTCGACAAAAATTTTGCATTTCATTTCACCGACCTATACTCCAAAAAAAATTAATTATTATTATATTTGTTATCGTTTTAGTGTGAATTCGAGTTCAGTTTCAACGATCGCGCTGACGATAATAATGAGATCGAGGCAAAAAGAGACGAAAACGACCTCAGCGGCCTCTTAACAACCCCTCCTCCTCCATGCAACCACCCATCACCCCGCCAATCCCTCCCACCCTTTCCCGTTTCCGTTTCCGTTGCTTCCGCCGATCGTGGCGCCGCACAGCGGTCAAGATTCTTTTCCGCCTCCCCCCCGCCTCTTTCCACCGAGTTGAATAGCGGTCCGGATCACGAAGTACGAGACACTCGGCCGGAGGCAACTGCCCAGGCGTGCGGAAAGTGCAGCGGCTATAAGGTGCACGGTTCTCGAGACCGGAAGGAAACGAGACGCGAGAGCAATCGAGATATATCGATAGATCGAATCGCTGAAACCGCAAAAAAGAGAGTGAAGGACCTCATCAATGCGCGAGTATTGATCTCATATTAACGACCATTTCATGAGGGACTTGGTTGAATCATAAGCCTCGATAACTTACAAAGACGTCGCACTCATTAGAATATCGCGAGGGATCACACCATTCCCCATAATGACAGTGCAATCTTATAAAAGCATATGAAGCAATCTTTTCCGATTTGTCTTCGTGTAACTTTCACCCTAATGCAGTTACAATGAAAAAAACCGTGTAATTCAATAAAAACAAGCCGTGTAGCATAATTCAGAATAACATCCAGGATATGTATATACAGTTATTACAAGTGAGGCATAAATATTTGTGCATGGAATCACCCGATTGACGACACAAAAGTGGAATCTGAAAACAAATTCGGCCTTAAGTGTGAGACTTTTAAAAAATGTACAAATTTTCCGGTTCAATTTTAAACAGACGTTGACTGAAATTTAAACTAAACTGAAATTTAAACTATACCAACATATTTCCGGAGCACGGCTTACAACAAGGCGATATTTCATCATCATTAGCTTAAGCGTAAGGTTTGGACGATGAAACAACCGGAGACAAGAAAGATCACCGATTCAAAATTGCATAGGCCTCCAAATCAACTTTTATTTCATAATTAGTATATAAATATATTTTATTATATTTCTAATCTAAGAGGACAGAGCAGATGAATGGCCATGTCATTCCTTACAGTCACATCTCAAAGGCATCACGAAGCATTGAAAGCAATCCTTTCTCCTCAAGCAATCGCAGGCCGTTACATTTCCCAATAAAAGATTGAAGGGAAGGGGTTAGGAGGGATAAAAATCCAAATCATCTTTCCGCATCATTTGGCTTGCCTGCCAACTTTATTTACGGCCTCCACGACGGCCCAAGCCGACTACCGCCGCAAGACGCAACCGCCGATATCTGAGCGATCAATAAGAGAGGTTTATTGCGAGGGCATGAGGAAGAAAAATAGGACGATCATCGAGCCATGAGACTCATGGAGCCTAAATCTTCGGCAGTTAACCAAGCGAACCAGCAATTAGCGATCGGTACGCTGCTCCGCGGAATGAAGCGGAACCACATAAGATAAACATAATTTCAAACACTCTCACCAATCACACGCTAGCTCTGCGAGACGAGTCGTAAGGGCGGAGGAAAACCTGGCGTTGGCAGCTACCTCTTAGCCCATAAATGCCCAATAGGTCGTTAGCAACTACCGGTTAACTTAAAAAATAGCTTTCGTTGTACTCTGTAAATAATTCTAATATTTTTTAGAAACTATTCCAAAGTTTTGATATAAAAATTCATTTATTGAGATTTTGGCGCCATAAGTACTTTCATAAAATATCTTATAGAAAACCAATTTTGGGGGGGGGGGGGGGCGAAATATTTTTTTCAATGTTGGTTTTTAACTAAGCCATGTATCATTCGTCAGAATAAATCTGTACACAGGCCATTGAGCAACTTGTCTAGTAGTTATTTGGTTAGTTAATTGGCCTCCCGTCAAATTGTGAGATATTATTTTTCGGCACCACGTGCAACTTATATTTTCACGCAATCTTTAATAATTTCTGCTTAGGTGCCCAATAATTGTGTACTTTTCACACTTGCGTGCTTCGCTGGAATATAAGACCTCGATTTATTGAGTTGAAGGTTGCGCGGGTTGAATTGAAGGTAAGATTTGAAGGCTGCGCGGTACGTCATAAACTGCTACGGGCGTACAGATAGCGTTACCCATGTGCTAAGCTAATTAGCCTGAAAAGCATGTGGCAGGGGGTGTTAGGACACCAGCCATTTGCACATAAAAAGGAAATGGTCTGACGAAATTACGACTGGCATTTTTTGAAATCCTTAATGGTTCGGGGGAAAACGAATTCGCATATCTAACCGTTCGGCTAAATATCTCTCTTAATTTATCGCTTCTGTTGGACCTGGAAATATAAAGTGGCTCTAATATTATGTTCTCCGTGTTGCTCTTGAAGATATCCATTCTCAATTGTTCAAGCAATTTCATATTTCGTGCCTGAGAGAGAGAATTTGTATGTGTGTGATTTTACTTGTTACTGCATTCACATTGTTCAAACTAATATAGCTTTCTTTTGTTTGAAAAGTATAGCTGCCCATTTGTATTGCTTTCCACTATACTCGGTCGTTTATTTTATGTATGTATCCAAGGGTGACTATGTTCCTTACGCGTCTTATAAAAGTCGGTGACAAAGGAATATGTAATAAGTTCTTTTTCTAACGCTCTGACCCACAAGAAATTAGTTGATAAATAAGATTCAATTAGGGATTGCTAAAGATTTATCGACGATAGTGAAGTAAATAATAATATATAGATACTGGGTCTCCTGTCAGAGACGGAAGATGTTTCAATATTCTCCACATTATTGGAGTCAAGAGCGTCTCGAGGAAATACAGGTCAGCAGTGTCTGCTTCGTCTCTTCGTCGAAACTCGGTGAAGCGTGTCATCCGCGGTTGACAAGACGGGAGACGCGGAAAAACCTCTTCCAACCTTTTCTCCTCTGGGAATCGCGAGAATAAGCGCTTGGCTTCCCCCGAAAGAAGTCGCTGCCCGTCGAGGCGAAACTTCGAAAACTACTGGAAAAGACGCTCGGGAAGAAAGAAAGTAAAAGAAAAGTCCACGAAAGTCATCATAAAAATCGTCGAAGATCGAGTTTCTCAATATTTGTAATGCTTTAATTGCTGCGTGAAGAATTATCTATAGATTAAAATACTCAGAGCAACCGAACAGGCGGAGACGATTATTTACTCGTTTTACTTTCTCCCTCTCTCTCTCTCTAGAAATAATTCAAGGCAATGAAAAGAAGAGGTGTTTGAGTGCCCTGTGGTATAATTTAATTAAATATAGAAATTGGAAAGTCATTTTGTCCGTCGAATGAGACAGAGCATCGCAGACAGTGAGGTAGCCAGGAATTTCGTTCGGGGGTGGGTAAGTCCAAAAACAGGGGGGGAAATTTTTGAAAAACAGGGTACTAAGTAGAGGGTTTGTTTAACTTATTTTATGACTTTTCATAATCGAAAAAACTTCATTTTTCAAAGAAATCTTTTGTAATTGCATGATTTTTCAACAGTTTGTTTTCTTTTATGAAGCAAAGTAGGTAATTGTGTTTTTATATTTCGGGGGAGTCCGGACCCTCCCCCTCGCTACCCCACTGATCGCAGTTTTTTTCATGAATAATATAATCTAAAAGAAATATAAGGGATGGATTGTAAGTATTCAGATTCGTATAAGCAGCAAGATTTAAAAAATGTGTAAAATACTCTGCATAATAAATATCATCAAAAAAGTAATAGAGCCCAACGCATGGCTACAAGGCGTAACTACGTCGTCTCCAAACCTCGTGCAACTAATTCTCTCTCTAAAAACCCGTGTTGACTGTAAATCCACCGGAATTTATTAATGTGAACGTTACAATAGATCCAAAATGGGGCTTCAGTGGCAGACTGATGGGTGTGGCGAAAAATGATAAAATGGAAAACACAATTTTCTGTGGTGACCGATTATGAAACTAATTGCACATCAAATTGTATCAATCGCCTGTAATAGCATCCATTTTTAACTGTCATTACTTCTCCATGATTCCACACATTTAACAAGAATTACTTTAGTAAAATAAATCCACAAAGAAGGGAAAAATATTAATTGAGACCCTTGAATCAATCGGCGGAGAATATTTGCAGTGGAGTTCATTCACCATAATTTTTTAATTTATTTAATTTTTTACCAATTTACTCTGCTTTCGACTACAACTCAAACTGCATGATGACGTTAAATCCTTTCGACGCCGTGCAACCAAGCACGTACTCGTGGGCCGACCATGCGATTAGGCGTATTCCACGCACATCGAGAACAATAAGTCGACTATGGCACGGGGCGAAACAAAGGCATAAAACCCGGCCGCTTTCGAGGAATTAATTCGCCCCGTTCGACTGTCGAATAGGGCGGCGGTGGCTCATTAAAATATGGCCACCGATGCATGGAGAGCCCCTTGAACGAACTGCCTACCCACTCCAACCTCACCACTTCGGCCGTCGACTCCTGCCGCCGGTCAGCGAGGAAAACGCAGAAGGCGCACAGGCGGCAGGAAATGACCGAAGCGTATTAAATGAAAAGGCGGTGGACGTGAATAAAAGTGCTCCGCAGAGTGATATAAAGGAAACAGTTTGCAGAATTCAAACCTACCCATCTCATCAAACCATTGCCTCTCCCCCATTATTTCAACCTCTTCTCACCCCTACCATCCTAAGGCCCCTATTATTTCACTCATCCCGCACCTCCTACAGTATACTTGCATGAATTGTCTGCATGCTCATGATCTCTGCGTTTGAAGTTAACTGAACCTTTCCTGAATCCCAGAGGAGAGCAGTCTCTTGGCAAAAGGCAGGCAAACAGACAGGACAGGGTTTGGATATCTCTGTGACAACACTCCACCCTACGTAGTTATTTTCTTTGAGAAACGCATTTGCCTTCTTATCTCTTATTATTTTACGCAGGCGCGTTTAGTGCTGTCTCGGTAAACCAGGTTCACCCCTACCAGCCAGGTAAAAATAGAAAAAAATATTGAGCACATTTCTCTGTGATGTGTGTTGTTTTTTAGTAGAAATTTAAAATTTACAATTAGACAATAAATCATAATAATTTTTAATTGAAATTTATGAATCCAGCAATAATATGATTGATATTTTTTGTACTTTTTGCAATGTATTCATATCTTTTGTCCAATTTCTTTTATTAAACTATCTAAAATACATAGATTTCACGAAATATTATTGACGTTGTCGAATGCGTTATATTTAGTAACAGGACACATAACTTCTCCTGAACCGGTCTTACTTCGTATTTTTTCGTGGCTTTTTATTAATGTAAACCTCATGCTGTCATCTTGGGAACTCTACGAGTATGTGGAGTGGATCTTTCAAGGACTCTTGCTGTAATTCAATTATAAAAAAATTTACCTTGGAGAAAAAAACTAAGTTTGAATTTCCACATTTGTAACAAGGCAAATATTGACGAGAGTGGAGTTTAAATGCACTGAAAATTCCAATAAGATAGTCCTAACTTTTTAACAAGTATTACGCCCAGAAAAGAATCCGATCGAGCGGAAGTGATGCGTACTCTTAAATAAATGTGCGTTGTAATTTATTATTTTTAATCTGACGTTTTTAAAGTACTCACTCATCTTCACGCTGATGAGTACGCGTGCGCTGAATCTTTGTTTAGGTGTGGAGTAATTAATGGCTTCATAATGCACTTAAGGAAAAAATCGTAAGATGGGAGGATAGGAATCTGTGAAAGAAAATACTCGGCGCTGAAAAATTAAGGAATGGATATTAGTGAACTTCTTTTCAGCTTCCATTCATATATCCATACAGTAGCTTTTTAGGCATCCTCCCTTCACATATTTTTTTCAGATGACCTAGACAAAATAAGTGACGGTTGTAAATTAATTATTAACATATAACTAATAACTTCAGGCTTTACTTTGTGAAACCTCTCCATATTGGAAGTAAGGAAATAAAACTTTTTAAGGTTCACTGTTATGTAATTATGGGCACGACCCGGGTTTCGTAACTTGGTTACATCGTCAGGTGACTGATCTTGCATGCATCATACATTTATACACAAAGTACTCAAGTGACAGTGAGGACATCTATCGGAAAGGAAAAGGACTGGTTGAATGGTTGAAAGCCACAACCAGTCCTTTTCCTTTCCGATAGATGTCCTCACTGTCACTTGAGTACTTTGTGTATAAATGTATGATGCATGCAAGATCAGTCACCTGACGATGTAACCAAGTTACGAAACCCGGGTCGTGCCCATAATTACATAACAGTGAACCTTACAAAGTTTTATTTCCTTACTTCCTAATTATTAACAGTTACTTATCACCAAACACAAGCATCGTATTTTTAGGTCAAAAAAAACCGTGCTGTTATGCTTTAAATGAGAAAAGTAGCAATAAAATTAATACTCATATCTGATCTCTAACCGTACGTTGACCAAGATGAGGAATATTATTTCGCATTAGCATGATTCTATCGGGCTACATCAGAAATGAAATTGCACTAAACAAAGACAACAATGCGTGATGTAATTAAGGTTGGAATTCTTATATGTTAAATTCCCAGTCCGTTGGACACTACTCCCAGGGGAGTACTCACATTGAATAACGTGACACCGACAAGGTGTCAAAGAGCCGGAAGAGATCGCCACCTCAGTCACGGAAAGGAAGGTAGGCACGCACGCAGCCGCACGGCGAGTAGCGGAAATAAGGGACAAAAGTAAAACGAATCGATTACGTAAAATAACATAAAGTAATTTAAGCGCACACGATAATCGTTAAAATAATAATAACCTAAAATTAGTTATTCAACTCAATCTTAATACGAATAAACGCAAATAGCGTGATTTATTTCATAATTTGCATATTTGCTTAAGAGAAATAAACAATACAGGAAAATGAAATGTAAATGTACCTACCTATATAACTCATTATACTCCCCTTTGAACGCAGCCGGGTATCTAGCAAGATAACAAATAATTGTCAACCATAATTCCCACCGAAAATAGCCATTAATTTCTAGGCCACAAGAAGTTATTATCTTGTGAGAAACTTCGAAAATCTTCTATTAAAATTAACGTGTACCAAATAAAACTTTATTCACGTCAAATTAAAAACAAATTGATAGCACAAAATATTTTACGTAGGGTACAAAATGACTTAACGACATCAACAAGAAGTACTTGAGTGGTTGCGAAAGACTTTCACCAAAGAATTTTTTCAGCCAAATGAATAGAAAATCTACAAAACAAAGTTTAAGTATTCTCTACTTTACTGAAGAATAACCAGCTGGTCATCAGAAATTTACGGAAATAATTGAGCGGTAATGCATGATCGATATCACATAGTTCAGTCATGCTTTACGAACAGCTCTAATTCTGCAACGAAAATTGAATTTCATTTACCGAAAATGGTAAGGTAAAGAACTATGTCGAAGTTGGAGGCTTGGAAGCATGCCGCTGGAGGATATATTCTAAAAAAAAAAGAAGAGTTATCGCGGTTATCGATCACGAGAATCGCACTTCATTTTTTTCCTCCGTTGTCAAAAGGGGTGAGCCGCATGGTATAATTGGGCCTTTGTTGCGGTTCGATGCGCCGATTATTTTGGACTCGCTCTCCTTATCTTCGAACAAAGATAAGAATCAGGGATGCAAGGAGAAAGGAAGGGGGTTTTAACCTTAGACTGGAACGGACCAATGAGGCCCCCATGCTCCGGACAACGGACCTCACAAAGGATGCGGGTGGGAGTAGGAAAAATATTCCATTCTGAAGAGCAAATGCGTGAAGCGCTCTAGATGGTTCCTTGGAGGCCAATGCTGAAACCTCGTCGTTGGTAAAAATATGAGAAAAGGCAACAACAAATAAAATATAAATATCTTGTATAATGTGAGTCTCAGCTTTTTTATAATTTTACTAAATACGTTGACACTGAGGACAGAAGATGAGAGAAGATTAGAGGCATTCGAGATGTGGGTATAGAGAAGAATGGAGAAGGCGAAATGGACGGAGAGGAAAAAGAACGGCGAAGTGCTGGATATGGTTGGCGTAGAGAGGCAGCTTATAGATGAGGCAGGGAGGAGACGGAATGTATGGATGGAGCGAATACTCAGCGGGGAGGGGATGTTGAAAATGGTGTTAGAGGGTAGAAGGTAAGGGAAACGAGGGAGGGGATGGAAAAGAATAGGATTTTTAGATAGATTGAAAGGGAGTAGGCCTTACAGTAAATCGAAGAAGGCAGCGCTGGAAGGAAAGGGAGGCTCCCAAATCACTTCTTTAGTACTCCATGGAAACCTACCTTAATCGTGAGAACACTATAATAATGATTAATAAATAGATTTAATTAAAAACCTGACATCAATTCGTAGAAATTTCGCTCTTCTTCATTGTAACGATATGAAATATAAACTCTAATGACCATAAATATTACCGTCACAAACCCATTTGTACGACCATTTGTGTTCACCTTATATATTTATTGGTGTTGAAATACTGATACCTCTCCTACTTCGTGAATGTTAATGCTAACTGATTGGGTGCTTTCCATTCATGCGACTCACGCGTCAACTTGTGTCGACTCGCGGTAACTGATTATAACTCTCCTATTCCTGTGCGTTACCGTTTGTTGACTTGTGTCACAACAGTCGGCGACACACACCGAATGGAACACGAAAACCGCGACGCAAGTCGACTTGTGTCGACGTGTGGCAATGAATGGAAAGCACCCATTGTGAGGTAAAATATCTAATTGAAATATAAAGCGGGAAAACAAAATCTTTTGCTACAGTTTGTCCATCAGACCCATCACTTGATCTCAGATTTTGCTACTCAAATCCTGCTCGATCGATCAGAAAATGATAATCGCTCTTTTTTGTATATACTCTTTGAGTATTTTCCGAGCAAAACCTTCATCACCATCTGACCACCTATTCATACCACTCAGGGGCCTGTTTTCGTAGTCTGGTTAGCGCTAACCATAAGATGATAGTCTTCGGCTTTACCTGGCGGGGGCTGAAGTTCTGGTTAAGCAAAAATCACAAATGCCTTTAAGGAAAATAATATTTTTTTCCAAGCAAAACATTTTAGGCACTAATAAGGAGCTGATACAGTTTCCTTAAAATGTTGTTTTCATTCACCTTTTCCATTGTTAAATCTTACCAATAACTTGAGCAACCATGGCTTGACCCCCCTAGTTTTGATCCTGGGCACGACCTTGTACCGAAGCTAACCAGAACGTCCAACCACCTCAAGGTAAAGCTAAAGGCTGTATCGTTCTACTGTTGGGGCTAACTAGACATTGTAAAAATCGACCCTTAATCTACAAGGTTGCTGTCGACAACGCAAATCCATAAAAACTTAGAATATTTTGGATCATTTGAGAAATGGTCGTTACTTTTAAGTGCTACATAATGTAAAGCAATAATCGACTAGACGCCAAAATTTGTTGTTTGTTCACTCTTCGGCTAATCACTTTAAAAGAGCCAACAAAGAAAAAAATCTATTATTACCTTTAAAGGCTGTTAAAGAAGAAGCAGGTGCCCCAAGTCTCACACCCGACTTAATGACGGCCCCCGATAACTCACGACTGAAACCAGACCCACCGGCTTGCCTCTCAGTCGGATACGCCGCGAAGAAATTAGTGGACAATTATCGCCGCTTGGCGGGATGATATCGCACCGGACTTCATTTTTTTAAACCATGAAACTTGATTGGCCTGCGCTTCCGACAACGATTGTAGTCACGCCGAGGGTGCGTTGCCCCCGGAGACACAGCGACGTCGCATCTAAAGAAATAAAATTCAAGCGGAAGGATAGACAATAATTATCTCTACTCACATGAATACCTGCAAAAACAGCCTATAGGTAGAAAAGTAAGAACACCTTGACTTCCGATTAAACAACCGTTAACGGGTAATATACGTGGTATGGTGGGTAGAGCGTTGGGCTGCAGATCGAAAGGTCCGTAGTTCAAGTCTCGGGTGAAGTCTTTCCCCACACCAAAACAAAAATCCTCCAAAAAGACGTAGCTCAGGGAAACGACCACCTACCATGACGTGTAACATCCACACACACACACTATGGCTTAGTCTATGATGATATCTACCATCACTTACTTCAACTAACCATCGAATGGATTAACAAAATGAATTATAATTACGAAAATACTATTTTCATGCACTCAAAATTTCAACCTAATAATAAATATTGTAAAAAACGTATAAGACTTAAATTATTTTATCACCACTCACGCCATAGCATAAATTAATCAAGGACGAGGATGTAGCATGCTGATTAATAATTTTGTTATTTCACAACAAACTTCATAACATTTAGAAAATACAAAATAAATTTTATCACTATGGCAATGAAGATTGCGTCGAGAACGCATACAAGTAGCAAAATTACAACGTTTTCTCATGCTTTATAATATAATATGGAGATGAGTATTACGAGTGTTTAAGGTAAAATATACTGCAAGCATCATTTAGCATAGCATCAATAATATACTACACCTGAATTCCTACTAAAAGACGCTCTTGAACTGAATATTCACGATTTCTATTCCAAGGAAAAAGCGCCGGCAATTTATTCCACGTGATTCATTGAATCTGGAGCGAAAAACGTGCATCTAGGAAATGGACCTCACAGAGGTCTATAGCGATTCCTGAGACAATGCAAAACATTTCCCCCGCTAAGGCTGGAAGAGAAATTCATAATAAATGGCGCAAGATTCCACATTTTACCGAGAGACGTGGAATTCGCTGCATCTATCGACCAGAGCAAGACTCTGCGAGAGCTGATCCGAGGAGTTTATTCCACGAAATATCGTGACGAAGGAGAGAAAAATAAAACGATTCGCATGTCGAACGATGCCATAGGTGGCGCTGATGCCATAGCGGAACTCGAGGGAAACATCCAACAATCGCGCCGTCAAATGGGGCCGTAAAAATGTTTCACCTTCTTCGACAGCCACGCTCCCGTTCACGCACGAGAGCCGAAATAAAAAAAGTGACGAACGGCGCTCGCAAATATTCAGACACAATGAGGCGGAAGGGAGGAAGTGATTTCCCACAGGATGCTGTGAATTCGGCTTGCAAGGCGGATTTAGGATCTAACGCAATACATACGTCTCTCGCTCAATCTTAGCATCCGTACGTTGAACATATTATTTTCATTATCCATTAGCCCCGAAAACAGCATCAATATCGCCTTTCACTTAGGGGAATAATTAACAATGAACAATCACAAACCACAACCAGTTCCTGGATAGAGGTTACATATTCACGTGGGGCTACATTGAAGCTGCTGAAAATATGTACTTACACCAAGGATGAAATTCGACATGAAAAAATATTGGCTTATCCGGGACACGAACCCGGATTGATGGAACGCCCTACTGACGGTCAGATATGCTAGGCAGTAACACCACTAAGCCATCTTCTGAGGGTGAATCACAGGCTCACGTAGTGCTTCCGAATATAGTCGATCGAATAAGCTTGAAAATATCGACTTACTGAGCAGCCTATTTTTGCTTTAGGAAATGAAGATTAAACAAAATTGTTTTAGCATTATTAACGAAAAATTGTTAGCAAGAAGATTTTTTTTTAATCACTCGGTAAAAGAAAAAACTTCTTATAAAGACCTCCAGAACGAAATTTAACTCCTATGTAAGAACTAAGTTGAATCTAAGGGAATTTCAATCACCAAAGCAGAAAAATAAATTTCATTCAGATAGGAAAAAAGCGTAGTTCATTCGATAATACTCTTTCGATCTATTACCACCAAGCTCTCAGTGGAGAAAAAAATGACCACATTTTCCGGTAACCATAAAGTTTAAAATATATGCTCGAAAAAATACACCATGAATGGCTGTGAGTCGCTTGTCCCAATGATGTGGACATTTTTGGATGACCCATGGAATATCCCATTAACGAATAACCATGTTCAGCGACAGATACGGCATTATGTAGTCTATCGTAAGAATTCGAATTTTACACAGTTGGTACGAGGAAATATGTTTCTTGAAAAGGTGATATCACCTTTCGATAGTACCTAACCTGGAGGCAAAAAGAAGCTCCACCCTTTTAAAAAACCCACGTGAATTTCAATATTTCAGGATTTTTTGCCAATTCCCAGAGAGCCATTGTTGTTATCATCGATTTTCTTTTCATGCGATTTAACCCGATACTCTGCCACTTTCCGTGAAATTAGAAAGTATATCTTTTAGGAGCACGGCTGAAGTGACAGATCTTGGGGGAAGATAATGGAGGCAATGAACCGAGTCAACCGAGCGGAAAAGAGAGGAAATGTCGAAAGAAAATGCACTCGCCTCAACCCAGGTGGAAAATAAATAAGCCAGCCGGCAGAAGATGAACACTTGGATTGCTTTCGAAAATATCGCCAATGATTGGGCATCCACGTAAAAATATTTTCTTCGAATCATTTTGAAAATAATAAAAATAGGCATCCATGATTGATGAATCACTTTTTTCAGTGTAGCCAACTTAGTGAATAATTTCAGTATTATTCAATTGAATCTCACCTCCTGAAGAAAGAAATCGTTGGCACATTAATGGCTGATGCCGGGTTTCACTAGTTAGTGGGCCCTTTCCGCTTCTATAGCGGTAAGGTGTTTACCCCGTCCCTTTCCTTCAAACTCTATCCCTATTCCAGAGCCTTCGAAGGGCTCCTATCGCGGCGGCGCCTATTTCCTTGTTCCCTACCATCCAAACCCCTCCCCGGGAGCGCGGGTGTATAAGTCTCGGACTTGGTTCTCGGCCCGGCGTGTTGTATCCTTCAGATGACCCACCTAGGAGTCCTGAACTCTCTCTGCTGAAGAAAGAAGTCCTCTATGCCCGTGACGTCATTCAATTCCCCGTCGATAATGCAAACTAGTTTCGGAATAAATATATTACAATCAAAGTGGCCGAGCAGTTGCAATAAGCTCAGACCTACACTAATCACTCTTAGATGGGAATCTAGTAGATGGGAAAATTATCGAATGAAGTATTCATTCATAGATTTTAGTAAAATCATGATAATTATCCTTTGTCATGAGGAAGAACTACAATGAAGATAAAAAAGCAGTCGAAATAAAAAAAAACGCGTTCACAAAAGCCTTCATCGGCGTAAGCCAATAAAACCCACGGCGCACGTGAGCAAAGGGAGCAAAAGGGAGCACGTTATCTAGGTTTACGTCATTTCAATTTTGGTCCCATGCCTAGAAGCCGATAAAATCTCTAGTCTACGTTTATTCTGAGATGGCAGTAAAACCATTCAGGCAATTACTTCACAGAAATTAACATACAGGTTTCTTGACATTTTTCATGTTAGCATAACTGCATACTCCTGAATTAAATCCCATTATTTATTACATTTCTTGACATTTTTATGTTAGCATAACTGTATACTCCTTGAATTATCCCATTTATGTTCATCTACATCTAAGTTTGAACGGTAGATTCTTTTTTTCTCGGCAATGACAACATTTTGTTATGGTTGGCTCAAATGTGAGATAAACATATTATGCATATCGACACGATTAAAATTCTATTAGCGGCTAAAGTTGGAAATTTATTTTGCGAGCGGTTGGTGTTCACAATACATAAAATAAGAAACAATACTTCTAAGAAAATATTGCGAATTCCATTAAGGATTTAGTCATGCTAAATATTCACCGTTCCATGTTTCAATGTGACTTTTCCTGCATGGGGCACTGAGATTGCGTATACCGTCATCACGAGCATTTGAAAATAAAGGATTTTCTAGTGGATATCCACCGCGCATCAAAACGTTTTTTAATCAGGAGACGCCACTCTCGTCGCGTTTGACGAAGCGATCAAAATTTCTGCGGAAATACACTTTGGTTAGGGCTGTCATTGAAATTTCTTTTACTAGCATCGATATAATTCATCGAGCTAAAAATGATTTTGTGCTATTCCTCGCGAGCGCAATTATTTTATTGATAATATTGTGAATAAATGGATCGGTCCGCACTCATCGCCACGCACCGGAAATTTTTGAAAGCTATTTAAAAGTGCAAAATTGGCTACATAAATCAAGTTTCTATGGGGTGGGCTGGGGCCTCCTCTATGTAGACACCTTGGCCGTGATATCAGTGTGTGATCAGTACGCCTCCTTCAACGGCCGCTAACCCGCAACACTATGAACGCGTCACCGCCACTTGTTAGCGGGGATGCGCTACTTGATTTCCGTAAACATACCATCGAACGGGGCAATATTTTGGCATGAGGTCTCGACTGCTTTCTTGGCAAGGCGACATAGATTTCCGTCTTCCCGGGGCTGTGCGGAACTATTTTCGCGAGTTATAGCACAAGGAGTTTGCCTACCCTCAGCTGCAAATCTAGGCTAGAAACCTTGTCTATCGAACATTCTACGGCCGTAATTCTGAATCTCCTCCAGTTAGCAGTAGAGATTTCTTGGCTTTTCTCCGTGGCCCTGAATTCTTCTACCCGTTACATTCAGGCTCATTCTCAAGTTCTGGACTGAAAAACCCAAAATATTCACATCATTCAGTCTCATTACTATTAAATTATTCCACGCACAATTAGCCAGTTGTTGACTTTGAAAAACACAAATATTTTGTGAGATACCAATGAATGAATGATATTTGGCACGAGGAAAGAATCATTATCATGCAAGATGAATTCTTATCGGTTAACAGAACATGCAAGTTTAGTTTCGATAATATTAAATGTTACCGGGGGATATATTCAACTAGGACCTTAATGTACTATTCCATTAGTAAATTTTTCGTAAATTGATGTTTTGAAAGGAAATAATAAGGAAGTCATCTAGCAATAAGGAGTAAATATAAAAACAGAACGAATGAATTCCAACTCGGACATGCCGTTTGGGATATTCATTTCCATTTCTGCATTATGAGATTATTTTTTCGTTTACTCAATATTTATTTTAACATTTTCCTACATCAACGATCATATTTATGTATACGGTTTAAGGAGCAGGGGCACAGAGCTTAGCTGTGTTTCTGAAATTAAAAATTTCAGCAATGAAAAATTGTCATTTTACACCAAACAGGCATAATCCTAAGTGAAATCTTTGTTCCTTGTTTATGCGCAGTGAAATTTTGGCTAAATCACTTCATTAAAACAAACTAGACTTGATGATCATACAGTCGAAACTAGTTCACTGCATCGAAACTATTCGACAATAGAAGTCAATTTGTATGAAGAAAAGATTTGTTTTAATTTTCCCAGCATCATTTAAACAAGTTAAAGATGATAATATTTAAGTAAATGAAAGATCGTAGCACTTTTCCACAAGAATTTTTAATTTGTACAACGCGTTTCGGCTCACTGAGCCATCATCTGGTACAAGACGCTTGAACACATGTGAAGATCCCTTTTATACCCTTGAGAAAGGAGAGTATTGGAGTAGGAGAGGATTTGACATCTTTGAGGATGGGGGGGGGGGGGTGGGGTCAAATCCTCTCCTACTCCAATACTCTCCTTTCTCAAGGGTATAAAAGGGATCTTCACATGTGTTCAAGCGTCTTGTACCAGATGATGGCTCAGTGAGCCGAAACGCGTTGTACAAATTAAAAATTCTTGTGGAAAAGTGCTACGATCTTTCATTTACTTAAATATGTCTAACTTCCACCAATTGAAGCCTGAATCTGTTGAACTTATAAAGATGATAAACTGTTTGCAGTACAATTTTTCCATTTAGGAACGTATTTATAAAATTTGTGAAAATTATATTTCGTATCTGTGATTAATTTAATAGCGTTTGTTACGTAAATAAAGTATGAAAGTACTTTTTAAAGCGAATTACATGACTTGCGTATACATTGGATGTGAATTATACATTTTCAAAATTGGTTATTTTCATCACCCCTGTAGTGAGTATGCGGTTTATTCGATATTTTCCCCTGCACTCACTCTCCAGGAACAAATGCTCATTAATTCAAAAGATAAATGCATATTACATTGTTAAACTTAGTTTTTTGGTTATGTATATACTTATTTTTCAGGCAATGGCAACATTTCGTGGAGTGTTCCCATTTGGGAACATGCTCGAAAACGCATTTAAAAATATTTGTTCAGAATTTCTTTCATAATATCTCCTAATTAGTTGAAAAATAAATAGGATATGCAAAAATATAATAAATATCAATTTATAAGTTAGTTCGGTCTATAAAGTTTTAAACTAATGATACAGACTTGTAAGTCCAATAGGAATATTTATCAAAGAATCTTATCCTTAAAGCACCCGTATCGATACCGAGAGGCATTCTTGATTTTATGGAGGAAAAACGAAGACGGAAAGATGCTATCTCGTACCAAGGAGCCCATATTAAAAAAAAAGAAATAACGAATTCCGACTTGGAAATTTTGATTGACACAGACGTGCACCCGATCGTTATTCTTTTATTTTCTCCTCGCCACCTCGCACATCGCAGCATCAACCTTTCAGCTTTCTCCTGCGCAAATGATGGCAACCCACTCTTGAAACGTACCCAGTCATTCGCGTGCTTCAATCACGCGAGATGCATCTCTCCCGAGCGACACGGAGTATCGATAGCTCCCTCCCTCAATAGAGAGAGAGTTTGAGGTAGTGAACACGTGGGAGGAACGGGAAAGATCAAAGGGAATGCTACTCAACGGAAGGGTTGACTGTTGGGGAGGGGGAGAGAGGAGAAGAGTTCAGTTCCTTTTTAGATATTGACCTGCGAAAATCGACGCTAAAAGGCTTTCGGCAATGTTTGACAAGCTCTACAAAAAAAGGAGAGCGAGATTCTCAGTGCTAAAACTTATACTCAAGTAGTTTTTTTAAAGTATTCAACTCAAAAATAACATTTCATTAGTGAGTATCGCTTCCTTAATAAAAATTTATGGCGTTAAAAAGTTATTATTGACAAATTTTCCCCGAGTTTTTACGGAAAGATTTTGATTGACTGTATTTTATTATGGAAAAATTTTTAAAAATGGTTTCCAAAAGTTCTTTTTATGATGAACACAAAGTTTTTTTTAATTATTCTGATATCTTTTAAAATAGCTTCGAAATTAAACTTTATGGAAACCACGTTTTTCATCAAAATTTGCCCAGCCGCCCTTTTAAAGAGGAGGGGAGAAAAACAAGATGGCGGGGAAGAAAATCTAAACCACATTTATTTATTTTAAGGCACATTGCAAGTGGGTCAATGGTCAGGTAGCAAGCAATTTGCTGCTAGAATGTAAAGCCTGAACTATGATTACGTTACTATGCAAAAAAAAGAAACTATGAAAAATACACCCAGCGAGAAGTAAAAATCCAAAAAAATAACAACGATATCAAAATTATAAGAAGAAAATCACATTAGAAATTGAAATGAAAAACCTATTACGAACATTGAAACATAATGAACGTAGCCTAATGACTACACGTAAAAAACTTGTAAACCAATGAACGTTACTCTATCTTCTCTAGCAGCGAATTTGCAATAGTTAGTCCTTCTGCGTCAATATAAAAATGTAGTCATTAAATAATTGCAAATGACGATCGGACGGCAATTATAATCCAAAATACCCAGATAGACAAGTAAGAAGAATGACAGTCGATAAATTCCTTAAAATATGTCGCTACGCACATGTTATTTATTGGTATAAGTTTAAGTTAAAGATGATATTCGTGGGTAATTTCCCTAGGGACAAAATATTTTGGGACTACCTTCCTTGATTCTCCACCAACTTCACGAATTTTTATGCAAAAAATGGGTCTTCCCAGAGTAATTTTCATTCGTACTCCTATATATTATATTTTGTACACTATGTACTTGTGTAAGCTATGCATACGAGGCAGTTGATAAACTACGTCATCAACTTACGAGAGGAGTAGTTGGGGTGGCCTTAAAAACTACGGAAAGTAAAGAGGGAGTGGTAGTACAAACAAAGTATGGTAGTTGTTACAATGCACATATTACTTTTTCTTGCTGGTCAATATCGCGTCGATTACACTACAGTTGAACGAGATAATGAACGCCACCTGCAGCCAACAAGGCCTCTAAAAACACTCACGCTTTGAACGATAAAATACTTTTAATTAAAAGAATTAAATTTCAGAGACAGAGATTCGCACGTCGAGGGGTTGTGGTGCAGTACATGCTCGTCAACATATGGAGCAAAGGAAGAGTAAAAAATCATTTAAAGTTGATGCGGCTAATGCATGACCGTTAATCTGATTTAAAGATCATGGACGACAGCTCTTTGAATGAGGAATGAACTTTCAATCCACTCAATTAGAAGATAGCTAGATGATACTCTCTATTTTTGAATCCTTAAATCTGCTCAGAACAATTTAAAATAATGTGATAAAATTAAATTAGGGTAAAAAAATATAGGGAAAAAATGTCGTAAGAGTGTTGAAGTCATGCATAAAATCATCTTAAAGTGAAATCAAATTCAAGGAATCATTAATGATTTTAATTTTTTCTGGCGAATAATATTCAGGAATTCTTCTTGGTTTCTACACCAGATTAATTCTGTCGTATTTTCCAATACGACTGTATTAACCTGGTTTATAACCCTATATTGCGTATAAGAACTCCTCAAGGAAACATATTTAGAATGTTTGCAAATTGGAGAAAGTGGATTCTGGACAGGGCACTGTGCTGCAATTTGAAAAATAAAAGGTAGGTAGGCGGACGCAACGCCCATTGGAATAGCAATGGATGAGTTGCAACGGGCTGAGAAGAATGTATTGGGGGTTAATAGGATTTCTAATGGGTTCGAAATCGATTGATCGAAGGGAAGAGTCGACGGTGAACTGGAAGGGTTATGGATGAGAAAAGAAATCACTTCGAAAGAAATTGGTGCACAGCCTCTTGCGTCGAGGAAAACTTTCTAGAATGTAATGTGTCCTCATATTTCACAAACCGTGGTCACGACGCGACGCAGGTGTTAAAACTAATCCCCTATCAGATATCACGCAGAATCCGATTTGTTACTGAAGAAATTTAAAAAATTATTTATAAAAATCATGACAAAGAATACAATCTACAAGACGACAATTATCAACCTCACTCAATTCATCGTATAGAGAATTAATCACAAAATATGGAAGCGGCTCGAAACTGGGATATCACGTTGAGTGAAAATCATGAATGTGGACGATTTTCATGACATTAATTGCTGAAGAAAACATCGAATATTCATTCGTATCAGTCGAGAGCGGCTTCTAATATATAAGACGATATAGTATTTGGAGGAAGCGACCGTCAACTAAGGTTATCTGTGCCACGAGGGTAAGAAATGAATGGTGGAGAGAAACCCCACGTCGCGTCGGCTTTATCCTGCTCAATATCAGGCACCAAGGGGATGACGGGCTAAAATTTAAGGACCTCACATCTGGGAAATATTTTTTACTGGAAAATTTGAACATTATATATCGTATTTTTGAAGGCTTAGGCGATTGAAATAAGATGTTTTCCCATGAAAAAAGTGCTAAAGAGAGAGATAATAATAACAGCAATGCCTGCATCATAGACATTTTTCTCCGTTTCACAAGGGATAAATATTCACTGGAAATTTATTGAAAAACTACAGATATATTTTCCGGCATTAATTACATGCCTTAGACATCCCTAATCTCTTCGTCTTTTTCAGACGGATGGGCACCTCGACAGAAATTACCGAGACAACCGCATTGAGCATTGAGTCTTATGAGGTTTCGATTGTGACTAAAGGCAAGAATGCAATTCTATGAATAGTTTCAGTTCCACATAGCTTCGGAGACCACACAGGAGTAGCACTTATAATAAAAAGTATAGAAGGGAGCTCTTATGAACAGGACCCAAAAGGGTGATACCGTAAAATATATCGCGGCAACCCTATCTTAACTTCTCCTACTTCACCGGACATAACTCACGGACCCAAACTCATAACAATATCCGGAACGGCTCGAAGTCAACAATTAAAGAGCTTCTAAGGCTACTGGACAAACTGGTTTATCGGGTGATTATTAAGTAGGGGGTTGGGGAGGGAGAACTCACGCTTCCGCTGTGGGACCAATGAACAACCAAAAACATAAATGTTGGGGGACCAAGATAGACTCCTTATACTACTGATTAAAAAGGCGACTCCAAGGAAAGAGCCAAAATTCATTGCCTTTCTTCCGCTTTATCTACGTCTAAAAAAAATAACGAACAAGAAATTCGCATTCCAACCCATTTCCGTGGAGTCGATAATATTTTTTTCTCCATTCCATTAAATGCTCTCTTCTACCATTAGCCCGGAAGTAGCACGTTTTATTACTCTCAAATTCGCGTTAAATGTGTTTTTTGAAAGCTAGAAGTCCATTAGGGTACAAAGAAAAGTAATATCGCAGTTATAAGGGTGAACAAACGCTTATTCCTACCCCTACTCCACGCTGATAAAATACAGTGCATTCAAAAAGAACGCTTTATCGCAGGGCGAAAGGTTAGCCAAAGGGAAAAAAAGTTTTGATGATAGAAGCCGTTAGATAAAGAGTGTATTTTGACGCAAAAAAACATTTCGATTGTGCCCATTGCCCTTAAAATATGTAAGGTGTGTTTTGAAAAGAGCTTCTGGTGATTATGACGGAAAATATTATTACAGCCCCTTAATTAAGCTTAAATATCTTAAACTCATGGACACGACAGATACGTCAAAATTGAGATGATAAAATCCACTTACCTATCCATATACCTATCACTTATATAGCAATTTGAAACAATTTTTTATTCTGCTCACTGTCCAAAAGAGCGGGATATACATACCACAGCTTATGATAACACTAATGTAAGGTTCTCAATACATAATTACTATATGAATATAAATTTTAAACCCCTCATGATGGTACTCTACTTATGCAGTTGCAGGCCGCAACTGTTCCAAAACATTTTCCTACACGAAAACTGCCCTCTAGTAATTGGGTCAAAGCCTCGCTCCCATTGCGAAACATGCTCCATATATAGCATCTGATAATTTTTTTCCTTTATTTTCGTATTACCCTAAGTTAAAATATTAACCTTAAAGGGAAGTCCTCGGCATCAACAATGTCACGCATGAAAATTAGAGATCAAACGCACATCGGAACGTGAGCCAAATTCACATTAAGATTAAAGATCAAGTTCACGTATGCATCTTAATCGTGAAGAAACCACCATAAAATAAGAGATATGGAGGAGTCACTATGTAAAGATAAAATTTAAGTACCTCGTAATGCTGCTGTTTTCACGCAGTTGTTGACCGGAACTGATTTCAAAAGTTTCTTCTCCTCAAAAATGGCCGTGTTAAGTGATTAACTCAAAAAACTGGAAAAAGTTGTAATTGATATTGAAATAAGATATTTTCTTACGAAAATGTGCCAAAGAGAGAGACAATACTAGCCATGGATGTATAATAGACATGTTTCTCCTTTTAACAAGAGATAAATATTCAATTATTGAAAAACTTGTCATACATTTTCCGTCATTGAGTATATTCATAGAGTATATATTGAGTATATACATATTCCATAGATATGTCTAATTTCTTCGTCTCTCTTAATGGTTTTTACTTGACTTACAAACTGACCTAATTTCAAATTTATGGTGGATAGAGCGGCATCCGCTGAAGTCAAGTGGTGTACTCGGATTACCTATTATTTACGCAAAAGAATCGCCAAAAAAAAGTAAAAAAAAGAAAACATAATTGGAAATGAAACGTGAACGCAATTTTGCACATCAGAACCATGCCAACGTCAAAAATGATTTTTAAAAGGTATTTATTATAGTTAACTTGACTAGTTTCAACACTGCTACCAGCCTTTGCACACTTAACTGATGACGACACACCTTAAAACATATTCAAAATCCAAGCGGTAAATCTTAAATAAATATATATTTATTTATAAACGAAAGATATGTAAGGCGTGTGTTAAAGCCGGGAAACTAAATATATTTGCAAAATTTAAGCGAAGACGGTGTAGTGGTTTTCGTTTTGTGATATTGGTACCTGAGATTCCCAGCCGCCTTGCCAGTTTCAGGTATTTTTTCACAAAAATCTTCCTTGTTTCCTCATAGACTTTAAATTTCCCGTACATATTTAGATTTGTCACAATAATTTGCTTCTGAGGGCCGTCTCAACTTTTTTTTGACAGACAGCTTGCACGAAAAAACCATATTTCTCCATAAGAATCCATGTTAAAATAATCCTCATATTATAGTCAAATATCTCAAAAACGGCACTCGGGAATTCCTTTTTCTTTGAATCATTAAAAGTGCGTTTTTCAAAGAATGTGAGACCAAATTTACATAAAATTCTTGTTACTTTACCGGGGTGCTCTTACTTAAGCTTAAAGATCATTCATCGAAAATGTTTGCTTAACATACATGAAAATTTGAGATCAAGCACACATTGGGGCACAAATTGTGAAGTAACCACCATAAAACAGGAGCAAGGGGGCTTGGCACATAAATTCCGAACAAGCCACGGCGACTGTTAACGGAGGCTGGCTCATTAAGCGTCTTCGTGGCCATTAATCTGGAAGCGTTTAAGAGCTGATGGGCCGAACGCATAAATGTCCGTGAAGAGTACCACTTTCAGGACGGGAACGAAACTAAAATTTCACGTTCGTTTATATAAAAAATGGATAAAATCGCGAAGATGATGGAGAAATGTAATTACCAAGCTGGACTCTGGAACGGAAAACGCGGAAAAGTTCCGTCCGAAACAAGAAAGACGAGCTCAAACGGCTTGTTTTCCGAACAGAATGATTTAGGAGAGAGATGCGTGGGAGGAAGATGAAAAGTCGTGGCAAAAAATACATCCTATGGATCGAAAATTGCGAGGGATCGAATTTATTTCATCCTCACGACGAGGGAAAATTCTCGATGATAAACTTAGGAATGTAAGGAATATTCATCCTGTGATAGAAAATAATATTAACTGCAGACCCAGTACGGTGATTATCTTTTATAATTGCATTATGCCTTCCGGTGCACAAAATATTATAATTTTAATTGCGAGCGATCGATTTTATTTCGCCCTCACGACGACGAGTGAACACTCTCGATGATAAACTTTGGAATGAACGGAATATTTAAACTGCAATAGAAAATAATATTAACTGCATACCGGTACAGCGAGTTCCTTTCATCAATATTTGATAGTTTTAAGGTGTCAAAAATATTATAATTTTAAATTTAGGTAACTGCTATGTCCCAATTACTTTATTTTATCTGTTATTTTGATCTACTATTTAATGTTAGGTAGTAAAGGTATTCGAACCTGATCAACAGTAATGGTGTTTCCTTCGTATCAGGACTTTATACGCCCGACGCGAGGTAACAAATTAAATAAAAAATCTTGGCGTCATTAAACGAGACATTCCTTGCGGAAAGTGATTCAAATTCTTGATAATATTTTATGGTTACATTGCAATAAGCCCAGGACCTAATAAAGAGTACACAACAGATTTAAAAAAACCGAAAAGTGTATCGAAGAACTTTGGAACAAATACTCAAATGAGACGCAAATCTAAACGTAAAACCATATAATAAATAAGCATAATAAACAAAATTATAATAAGCAGGAAAATATTCCAAACTATATATTTTTTTCTGTTGTCTTACCGTGAGTGCTTTGATTCTTTTCTCATAGGAATTATTATTGGAACCAATTATTGCTGTTAAAAAATACGATTTCCATTCTCACGGGCCATTTCGTCCTGCTAAGTCTCCGAGTCATGGTTTACCGAATTGAAGCGGGTACTTTTTTCGTTACAACCTCGATTAAAACAATTAATATAAGTAGTTTAAAGCTAGGTGTAAGTAAAAAAAACGGAAAACCGAATAAAAAAATTGTGGCGTGAATGAGTTTTCGGCATCCCTTTTCAATAATTAGTAGAGCGTGGAGTGGGCATAATTTTGAGCCGATAGTAGGTAATATTTATGCATGAATGAAGTATAACTGAAAGCATAAATATCCCCGACTCTCTCGATGAATCTGGGATTGCAAATACCTTCGAATCTTCTGCATAGAAGCGGTTTTGAAGCCAGTCTTTAAAGTCACCTTTGGTGTGGTGGATTATGCGGAAGCATTATAAGCAGTCGAAGGAGGCGAGTGGGTGGTTGGGTAGAAAAAAAAAGAAGATCGACGAGCGAAGACGGAGAGGGTGCATGCAGGAGGCGTCGCAGGTCGATGGTTATCGATACGTCGCAATCAATTCGCTCAGGAGAGAGAGGCAGGAGGCCCGTAAATATTAAAGTGGATGGAGGAGTGGGGGAGAAAGCGAAGGGGGTGGGGGTGGTAGTGAAATCGGAGGAGGAGAAGCGAAAAGGGGATGACGACGGGGTTGAATCGCTTGAAGTTGAGCGGGGATTGAAGGCAGCAGAGAGCAGTAGCGTTAAGATTCAAGGCGAAACAGAGAAAGTGTGTGTGATGCTATGATATCGAGGGTGTTAAGTCTTAAGAGGGGTGCATACCTCCCTCTCGGCCGGTCGCGTTTTGTATTTTTTTATGACGTATTGCGCATTTAAAAGCAGCGCTGCAATGAACAATATGGTATCCGGCATTACCTTGTGAAATCTATATTTTATGCCGAATCAACAGGAGATAAAAAGTAAATACATTAAAGGAAAACCAATGTTTCGAATAACAGTAATATTTTCCAATGATAGTAATATAAAATTCAGTTAAAAATGAAAAAATTATCTTTTCATCAGTGATGAACTAAAACGTGGGTGCTGAGGAGGCATAAATATTACGTGCCACTCTTTTCTGAACTATCCAGACTCTTCTATGCTTATTTTTGAAGCACCTTATCAACGCTCAAGCTTAGTTCTTTGAGTGAAAAATGAATTAGGCTGGTAGCCGCTTAAGACTCGGCGTGGTGGGCTTAGATTGCTTGAGAAATTGAGAATAGATACGACGAGAGATACGACACGGAGACCATCATATGTGAACACCACTACATTTCCAGGTCCGACAGAAGTGATGTATTAAGAATGATATTTTTTGGAGAGAATATACATGAGAATTCGCGTTCCCCGTAAGGTATATGAACTTGAATAAATGCCAGTCGTTATTTTGATGCAGTACTTCCTTTTACATAAACCACTCGCATATAGAGGCGACTTTCGGGGTAGTACGTAGATGTAATCATACATTTTTACGCAGGTAGACGGAAAAAGGGGGAGCAAAATATTACCAAAATCGACTCAAGTAATAAATCGATAGGCCTTTGCGGGAAATGATGAAATAAGGGTAGATGTAGGTGGAATCATACTACACATGTAGACAGTGTAGGGGGAGAAAATCAAGTAATAAATTGAAAGGCCTTTTAGGGTAACGCACTGAAGATAACTCCTCCAGCCGACGCGATGGACGAACCGAAAGTTCAGACCGACGACGCGCAGGTGTCGCTTTCGTAATTTTTCTTCGTCATGGCGATAAAGAGAATTAGGGCGACGACAGGGCACGGAGGCAGTCGAGGCGTGCGAGACGAGCGCATCATTCTGTCAGGCAGTCCGTCGGTATCACGCGTGCGATGGGGGGAGAGGACGAGAAATGGCACTTTTCCCGAATCCTGACGTTTCGAAGACAAAACACTTCCGGCCTTCTTATCGTGTGCTCTGCGCACTGCTCTCTCGACTTATGTCTGGCCATTACGCCTGCCCATGTAAAGTGGTTGCATTTTTAATGAAATTTACTGCTCCACTACCCTAAATCTATAGATTCTTAGGCACAATTCTTTTGTGAGATATTTATGTGTGTATAAAGAACATTCTGTAAAATTTTCAATTTTTTTCATTCAGTTCCTTTTTAGATATTGACCTGCGAATATCGACGTTAATAGGCTTTCGGAATTGTTTGACAAGCTCTAGAAAAAAGGAGAGCCTTCTCAGTGCTAAAACTTATACTGCAAGGAGTTTTTTTTTAAGTATTCAACTCAGAAATAGCATTTACATATAATAAACCATGGCAAAATTCACCTGTACCTCAGGAACGAAACTGATAGCCAAGGGGAAACAACTCCCCTTACTACGAATATATGAAAATTTCACACGCCTGTAAGTAACGGGTTGAACTCTACCCTCACCTATCCCTAACAACCTTTGAATTGGATCGCTGAGGGCGTAAAGGGTTCACCAAACTGGGTATTACCGTACAATCTACTGTGTTACGCTTACTGATTGTGAGACGTTAACCCTTAGCTAAACCGGCCCGCAAGGATAGCGCCAGGTCACGCTTACGGCTTTTTTTTCCGCACTTTTATATTTTCGGTTTTCCTAAATATACAATAAAATTTCAGGGTATTTCATCATTGGATAACGTCAAGTAGCTTAAAGCACTTTAAATATTTTTCTCTTTCATTTATTAACAAAAATAAATCATATTAAAATGCAAATTTCTTTACAAATACTTTTAATAACTTTTCTTGAAGAATTGCAGATTATAATGTTCTTGGTCGAGGAAAAAGTACAGAAATAGTGTGCCATCAGTGATCTATGCCTAGTGAACTCACTGTTTCGAATTTTCGAAAAATGCGGCAGAATCCCCGCTTAGCGTTTAACTAAAGGTTAAAAAGCCACCTAGACCACAGGGCCAATCTCAAAAGCGTCACATTTCAGATGTTTAACTTAAAAACAAAAAATTTCCCTGATAGCGATGCAGTTGCTCCGCCCGCACTGCCGCCGGGTGGTGGCGCCCGGTCTCTCCCAGCGGCGCCGCCGGCGCTTACCGACGCGACGTCGCGCCTCCATAAGTTATCGGGGCAATTAAAAAAAAGGGAATAAACGCGAAAAAAAAACAGGAAAAAAGACAAAAGCAGAGCGCCTCCCGCTAGAAGGGGCGGTGCGCATATCGCTTCTCCGCTTTTTCCGATTGTCGGTTACTGGCCTCAACTGGAATCTACCAAGAGGAACGGGAAGACAGGGTATTCCGTTAAAGGGGTCTGCGAAGGCGGGAAGGGAATACAGGGGAGGGGGATTAGATAAAGGAATAATGAAGGTGGGGTGGGGGCGGATTAGTCACCTGGGTGATTTCAAGACTGCATGCAAAACAAGTTGTATGGGTTCGGAACACAAATTTTTCTCCCAGGCCGCAAATTAAGAACATACGAGGGTTAACCAGAAAGAAATGACCATATTTTTTTTCTTCGCCAATTATTTATGGCACATAATGAGAATTATACACACAAAAGAATAACGTTTCAGCTACATACCCTGACCCTGCTCTGCCCTACTCTACCCTGACGCTCCACTGGATTATGAGTCACGGAAAGTAGTGTATGAATGGTTGAGCTATTAGAGCTGAATCAATTGATGTGCTTTGACCCGCATTAAAAATTTTAATTCAATTTTTAGTATCTGTTCTCTTTAGTGATCTCCGAATTTAGAAGATATTTTTTTATATTTCAGCAGTGGTTATATGGTCTGGGGAAGTATAAGGTTTAATTGTAAATAGTGAAGTCGAAATATTTTATGTAAGTGACTTGATATGTGAGTTGGTATCGGGTAGTTTGTTGGTAGTTGACTGATGTTTTTATCCCTTTTTTACAAGTGTGTACAAGTTTGTTTTTACAAGTATGAGCTGAAATTTACATATCCCGACCAACGTATTTTTTCTCGTGATCTCCGTCCCTTTCTATGGCCGTCATCTAGCGTGAAGCAAGGGTGTGTAATGTATGTCTTGTTGGTACCAATCCTTGTTCTGACCACGGAGCATATTCTTCACTTTGTGAATCAACTCCTCGTCAATCTCAAAATGTATTCCACGAAATCCTTTGATTGCCCAGAAAAGTGGAATTCTGACGAAGCCAATTCAGGGCTGTAAAGTGGATGGGGTAACACTGTTCAACCCTGTTTTGCCATGTGTTCACCAGTCCTCAAACTTGTGCGGGGCCGAGTGTTATCGTGTTGATTCAAAACATCTTGGCTGGTATGGTGCTGAAGTCACTGGAAGCATCGATTTCCTCTGCTGATGAACCGATTTAGCGCCAACTGTCGAGTCTTAATGCGTCATTATTCGCAAATGGCAACATCTTCACGGCCGTGAGATGTTACGAAACTATAATATTTTCGTAACATCTCACGGCCTAAGGCCTACGAGCACTTTGTCTCAAACACTTACCGAGCACAGACCCTATTCCGTAAAGACAGTGGTTGATCTATGGGGGGGTATCCCCATTGGGTATCCAATTTACACTAGATAGAATGGTAATTTTTTCTGGCTCCCACTACTGCTGGAATTTTCAACCCCACTTAACCCCCCCTTGTCCCTCTCCTGGATCCGCCACTGCGCAAATCCGCAAGTTATTTGGCCACAAAAATTACGGCAATTACTTCAGCGAGATCCTTGAAAAATTCGCGGACGTCCATCCAAAAAGTTGCGTCAACACGCAGACCTGGTAGGACCACGCACGAACAAAGTTCAGCATGCATGTTAATTATGCATGGGTATGCATGCAAAGTTATGCATGGGTTCTTTTCACCGATATATATGGTCAAAAAATGTATTTTTTGAAACTCGAAAAGGCAGCTGGAAGATTCAGGAATGCATATCAAAATATTCGAACAACTCTCATCAACCCAAGGTAATTGATCTTGCTCTTTACAGCTCAAGGCCACTGAGTTACAACTTACATCGAAAACCTCGTTGAAACCCTAAAAATTTCAAATAACGTTATTAACAAGCTTAAATTTGTCGAATACATGATACCACACCCGTTGAAATTTCGTGGTTCGGCCATTTAAAATACTTGTAGAATACTACATCATGAGTCTCACGTCACCTTTTTCAACGGTTATAACGAAAATATTAGTAGCGATGACGTGAGAGGTAGATAAAAATGAGGAGAGGGAGAAACAGCAGAGCATCGGGAGGGGATTACGTGAAAAGCGACATGGAGGACCACTGTGGGCTTGCTTAATGGATGCGGGCAGCCTCTGACACCTCAGACGTGAACACCAGGGGGTGTGGGTGAGGTCGTATCGGTAGGAAGAAGGGGAATACCCTCATTTCACTCCCTTCCACCCTTTCCTCACCCTCATGCCATTCAAATCGAGAGCGCAATGAGGAGGAAAAATGACTATCGTTGGGCGCTACTCGCTGGCGAGCGCTACGCAATTCCTTCCTGAGAACAACTTTTTTAAGTGTACAGGGATGAACGCTTTACGGCCGTATAAAAGTTGAAATAATTAAATTCCCCAAGCCGCACTCTTCCTGAACAAAACAGTGGAGGGGGAGTTTAGGAAGTAAGATAAGTTGTTAGTGGAGATAGAGGTACAACAATTAAAACTGAAATTGCAATAAAAACACCAACGTCAACCCACTCACTTAGCAATTTTTCCGTGGAAAAAAATGTCCGCGTAGATCCCAATCGAGTAATCAGACAAAAAAATACAATTAAGAAATGTACACTAATGCTCCGCTCTAAAGAACAAATTTCCGCGTAGAACTCACGCACGCTCACACGCAGGTTTGTGAAGCTTTCGCCTACCACATTGACCCACTCAAGCAAATGAAGTAGGCATAAAACACATTAAATTAAGAAATGCAAAATCACACTCTCTCTTTAATGTGTTTAAAACGGTAATTTGCTGGTCTTTCAGAGCTCATATAATAACTATTACGCACATATGATGCTAGGCTCATGTTACATGGAAGGACAGAATTCAGGCTCAATGATCTCGTATCAGTGCAACCTTGAAAGAATTTTATCTTATTAGCGTCTCTTCTTTAAACAAGATTTGTCTAACTTCTATTGACCCGAGACGACAGCAAATTTGGTTAAATCCATAAATTTCCTATTTATATTATCGGTAAAGTCCCTAGATCTATCCATTATAATCGTATCTCACGTTATATTTACAAATTACTTATTTATACTTAAGGGTTTAACCGAGAACATTAGTTGAACACACCGTAATTACAAGAAATAAAATAACCAGTTCAGGCCAATCAGCCTTCATTTATGTTTTACATGAAATATGGTGTTCCAAATATACAACTGTCTGCAACAGAATTATGCTAAAATGGTCGAAATAATTGCAATGATAACTGCAACCGTAATTACATAAAATAAAATAACCCATTTGAAGGAGAGAGAAGTGTCCGAGATATCATCCTCGTTTTGTTGATGTTTAAAAATTCTGTCAACAGTAAACAAGGGAAAGAATTCGTCAATGAGAAGCATTACCGGGGGACCGGGGGTATGCGGCGGAAATACAGCCCAGTTTGGGTTGGCCCAAAACCGATTTCAACGGCCTACATCGGAGGAAGCCGTAGTGCGGTCACAAAATCGATTACTCGTATTACTGCATTCAAAAGAGCTCCACTGTTGACCCGCTGCCGACAAGGGTCTCCTAACACAGCCCGGGAAGGACGAGCTTAACGAAAATAGTGAAGAAAATTCAAGAATCATAGACGCATAGAGATGCAATTTCGCTGTATTGGTTTGACAAGGTTCTTTGAAAGAGTTACGTCAAAGATGACATAGTGTATTAAAACTCTTATAAGAAGCATGATCCAAATGAAAAACTTGCCTTCTCATCAATTTGGCGCAAAATGAAGGATTTAGTAATCAAATAATGCCAAATATAGCTTGATTTTCTCATAAATAAAACAATATCAAGATTTTAAACTTGATTCGAAAATACATTATTCGCAACTTTAACCACGTTACAACTACGGAAGGAGTTAGTGACTGATTGTATTTTTCATTGAGTTGGAAAACCGATATTACCTCAGATATAATTGATTTCATCAACCAGGATTTAACGCATGCTTCGGTTCAAACCCTATTAGCAATGGAATTCAAAGTAAAGTCCTTGCTTGCCGCTCTAGAGGTCGTGGGTTCGAGTGCCACCTGGGTATGTTGCCCTCACTCAGGGCATGGATGTTCTTGTACGTTCGATTTTTACTCTAAAACGTCCAATGTAAATAGCCAAAAGTCCTGTTTACGAAAGTACAGGAAATAATGAACAGATAGAAGGCCGAGGAATGCAATCCAGGACAGGTTAGTTTTTACTTGCTGAAAGGCTACATAATTGGATATGAAGAGTTAGAGCAATTTTCACGATTTCAGTATACAGTGAGTTTCATCGATAACACCCTAAATAAAGACATATAACGCCAGCCTCGGTGTTGGAGGGGTAAAGCCCTTGCCTGCCAAACAAAAAGTCATAGGTTCGAGTCCCGATTGGTTAGGTTGCCTCCAGTGGCGTAGCCAAGGGGAGGTCTTGGGATCCCGAACCCCCTCCCCCCCGAAATGTATAAACATAATTATTTTCCTTCATTGAAGAAAAAATATTGAGAAATCATGAATTTACAAATTGTTTTCTTCGACGAAAAGAGTTTTTTCGATTATGAAAAGTGCTACAATTAGTTTGAATTCCTCTACTTAGTACCCTCTTTTTCAAAAGTTTACCCCCCTGGTTTTGGACCCAACCCCCTGAACGAAATTTCTGGCTACGCCACTGGTTGCCCCTATCCTGAGAACGGTTGTTTGTGCACATACAATGGTTAACTTGTTGAAAAATCCCGATTTAAAAGACTAATGTATGCTCTTTTCGGTGGGATGAGAATTTTAAAAAATAAAATAAAAAAGACATTTGATAAGATTTATAAATCAAGAGAATAAAGATGAGGAATAACTAAATTCATAAGAATGAAAATAACTCGGAAAATGAAGAGGGCAACTGCAACAAACTAATCTCATGGTAGACGAATTATGAAGGCCGCTCCTTACTGCAAGGAAAATTTCACCGTGGGGTGAGGGAGTATGGCAGGAGGTTCGGAAACGAACGGCGGCCGGAAATACCTAGCGGTGGCTGCGAGTGCGCCGCCAGAATGGGCGAGGTCTTTTTTTCCAGTGAAGGAATTCGCTCGAAATCTGTTCTCCCTTCAGACGGGTAGGGGGCGCCGCTAGACAACCGCACGACGCCGCCGGCTCGGTAGGGATGGATTGGGGAGGTCAGTGAACGATGCGGTGAAAGATTGAGCGAGCGGCTCCCACACGGCTCACGGAGACTCACTGAGTCACGAGCGGCACGGCGCCCACACTCACGGAGGGGAAGGAGTACTCGGGACGAGCCGAAAATGGGAACAGATAGGGAGGAGAGCGGAATTCGGAAGGAGAGGCGGAAAGACAAATCGATGGCTAAGGTCTAACAACACGCATCTCAAAATCTGGCCGGTTTAAGACAGGTATATCAAACAAAGTGAAAGGACGTTTAAAAAATAAAATTCAAGCAGAAAACAACTCTTTGTTTGCAAATAAAATCAACTTATTTGAGCGTTACTTGGTGGAACGCTGAAATGAACAAGGTGAAGCAAAAACCAAGAACCGTTCCATCAACTTTTTTATTTATTTAAACTAATTTCAACGACTATAGCGTCATTGTCAAGACAAACAGTCTTGATAATGACGCTATAGACGTTTAAACTAGTTGACAGCAAATAAAAAAGTTTGTGGAACATTACTTGGTTTTTATTTCACCATGAAAATCTTCGTTTGCGAATGCATGCTTCTTTTTCAGTTTTATGAATTTTTGGTTTTTAATTCCACTGTACAATTAAAAAATATAAATAGTTTCTTTTGCTCTCCTCAAAAGTTGCTATTTTTGAGATACGTGTTGTTAGAACTTGGCCATCGAAATGCCTAATTTCAGCGACGCAAAGTTGGACAAAGGCTTTGCTAGTCATTACAAATTTTTGAGTATCCTCGAAGGCAGGCAAATAGTTGTGCGAATACTGTTTTTTTTGTAAATCAAAGACCATTCATAAAATTTTTTTGTATTAATGAATTAAGTAGTGTCAATTTAATTGATTAAATTGTATTTGAAGGAATGGAAAGGTAAATACTGGTCAAAATGCTCAATATACTGTTTTTCAAGTGATTAATCATCTTCAGTTGTTCCTAAGTGGTAGCCACGGACGCGACGGTGGAAACATTTTCATATATTACTTATATGTACTAGGTTAGCCTTCCTATTAAACGCTATCAGAGCCTTAATAACTTACCTCCTATAGAAATGGGCCAGAGAATTTGGTAGCGTATAAAAGTTGATGCAAAGCACAATGATACTTTAAGAATACCGCTATCACGCTATTTAGATATTATATCGTGAGCATACTTCTGTGTGCCTTTGAAAAATAGTGGCTGCAGTACAATCAATATTATGATGACAACGCTATAAATGAATCGAAACACAGTTCTTGAACCAATGAAAGAAAGGTTGAATGATCTTGAGAGCGGCCGCAGGCACCAACCTGACTTCTAAGCTGCGATTTTGAACCCGGGTTACCGGTTACCCGACGTCAAAGTATAAGAGTAAGGATTCTAACCGAAAATGAAGTACAAACTGAGAAATTTAAAATGGGAAATGTACGATACATTGATGATACCACGTTTCTTAGGGTTACAAATATCCAGACAAATTTTGATCCGCCCATTTCAAAATGAACTCAATTCATAGACACATTGTGCTTAAAAGAGAATAAAATTAAGCAAGTCATGAGGTCATGCAGCTTAAAACGGGCTAATAAAAGCAAAATAAATCAGGAAAGGAAAATATGAATATGGATAATAATTTTAAAATAGTTTATACAGCATTTTACAAGTATTCCTTCCTTTCCATTCCTTCAAAAATAATTTACTTAATTAAAATAGCTCTCCTTAATTCACCATTACAAAAAATTTATATAATCTTCTGCAATAAAAAAACGAGTATTCGCGCAACTATTTGCCTCTGATGAGACTATTGTAATGAAAACGCATGTTTAATGACTAAAGATGACTTTATCCCCAATACATGCATGCATACAATGGAATCATGTTTCAATTAAAATCCACGACAATCGCCGTTGAATCTCATTCCGCAATGAAAAGAATCACGAGATAAAAGCGAGTATAAATTGAATGAAGACGACAAGAATATGGCAGCCCTTTGTGAGATTGCCGCTTTACTAATGGGATGACTCCACATCTTGCGCGAGAAATACAGGTAATTAGCACGAGAGAGAGAAAGCAATCTTGGCGAATTCCACACAGAGACATTTTGTCGGAGACTTCGAGGAAGTTGAAAGGAGGGAAAACAGAACTCTCGAGAATAAGTGTGAGGCATAAGAAGTGTGGTCATGAATGGCTTCGAATCAAAGAGGCCGGAACGAGAGGAGAGTACCGATAAATAAGCTGGTCAGCTTTGTTGAGAGGACGTCGGCCGGCCGTCGGCGGTCAGAACGATTGAGATTTGTTTACAATCGTGATCGCGTTCGTAAGTGTATTTGCCAAACATTTACGCCACTGGTTTCTGCGATCAGAAGAGAGAACGGCTGCTTGGGTGAGTCATGACTGTATTAGCACCGTCGATCGCCAGCCGCTACTCACTCAAAGCACTCGAGGAAACAAATGACATTTGAAATCAAGGCGGAACATTGGGAACGTTGGCGTCTTCGAGCTTAAGCAGTCGGCTAAATATACAATAGGGTGGTTTCCTATTATTTTTTTATTGCCTAAATCGAAAGATTAGGCTCACTCTCATCGGCTCAATCTCATCGGCTCACTGCCTAAAATTCAAGTTAATGACGTAGAAATAGATTATTCTGAAAAGGTTAAAAATTTAGGCGTTATTCTAAATAAAACACTAACTTGGGACGAACACATAGCATGCATCTCTAATAAAGTAATTAAATCTTTGCACCAGTTAAAATGCTTCCGTAACCTAATGCCAATACCATTGAGACTCAAACTAGCGAATGCTTTGTTGATTCCTCATATTGATTACTGTTCTTTGGTGATGTCGAACATTAACAAATGTCAGATATCTAAATTACAGAAAATACAAAATTGTATCTTGCGTTATGTGTGTAACATTGGATATTATGAGCATGTCACTCCATATTATAAGGAATTAAAAATTTTAAAAATTGAAAAAAGAAGAAAATTTCAAATGGGTCTCTTTATGTATAAACTTTTAAAAACTGAAACTCCTTGTTACATTTTCCAGCCTTACATAGATAACTTAATGAAAAAAACAAGATTAACAAGAAATAAAAATAAATTAATTGTACCTATTCATAAAACAACGATGTATCAAAATTCATTTTATATTAATTCATGCCATGTATGGAATTCGATTCCCCAAGAATTAAAAAATATCTCAGAATTCAATAATTTCAAAAAGTCTTTGTTTTCTTTTTATTTTTATGATAACTGAATTTATATAAGCGTCTGCATCTTGCAATTTATGGTTTGTATGTTTTTTGTATGGTTTTTGATTTTGTTTCATGTTATTGGAAATCTGTATAAAGGTGGTTGTTTGAGTTGGTTGGTTTAGTGTTTGATGATTTCTTCTTTTTTTATGTTAACCTTCTCAGTCTGAGTGTTTATTATTATGTATTTATTTAGGCTCCAAAGGAAAGGATTCCTAGAGCCAATAAAGTTTATTTATTTATTTATTTATTTAAAGATTATTACTCCTGAACTGCGCATTTCACGCTTTCAGATTTTTAAAAGACAATATCTATTTTTCGCAATTAAATAAAAAGTCAAAATTTTCAAGCGCGCGAAAACGCGGCGGTTAAGTATGAATGCTGGGAAAAGCCCGTGTGACGTCATTCTGGATCGCGCTTTCGCCGTGTTACCTTGGGGTGAGGATATTGTGCGCCGCTGCGATGCTGGCTGATAGCAGGTAGTAGAGTACCCTGCTAGCAGGTAGCGCTTGGCTTAAATAAGCATTATTAATACCCTATCAAACGAAGGAAACATTCCGACCATAGGCAGTTTTAATAGGTGATTATTAGGAGATGTTTCCCTGAGCTCTGTGCCTCATGCGTGCATTGGTAATCTCAGACGATGTAAAACTCCTATCCACTCGTATAGAATCTAGGTCCCTGTGACGTCAAGTGGAGTGGCATCGCATGGGCGCCAATCTGGCCTTTTTCAAATGCGGTTAAAATTAACCATTGTCATTCGTCTAAACTGGGATTCCTAAAACCAAATAATTTGTATATTATGAATACTCTAGCAGTGGATTAGGAATCGCAACCAATGCCTATCGTTTTCTTTCATGAAGGAAACTACCCTATCACAAGAATCCTACCTATAATTAACTGATGAGCGCAATTTATCAATCACTTCAGAAATTTTAGGGCAATGATACTTAGAATTAGGTAAGTAGTTCATTAATTTTAAGCAACAATTTCTCGCACAGCTTCTTCGTTGGATTAATGGCACCAGATGATTTTTACGATCGCAAATCAAAACATTTCGTCATTGTTATATCCAAAGATAGTTTTATTTGCTTGGTACACCCATTATTCCTCGTAAAACTCTCGAAATAAATTAACCTTCATTTTCCTATGGATGATAAGTTACAGAATCACTGGCATAAAAATAACATAACCTTAAATACTCGACACTAAAAAGGGTGCTTGAGACAATCTCACGTAAGTTAAGCGAGGTCAGAGAAAATTTCTATCCTCAGCATACACGCGCAAAAGGAAGGAGATGGTTAGCCGGGTTGGCAAATCTAATAGAGTGGAATGGTGGATGAACATGGAGACAAAGACACCGACAATGTATTCACCATCGGGGTGGTCACGAGAGGGAGCACTTGGCCTACGCTCGAGATCTGAAGCTTCGTCACTGAGGTTATTACAGAACTTAAGTCCGGGCTATCGCGCTGAAATACCGAGATACAAAGGGAGTTGGGCGCTATAAATTACAGATATTGACGCGAAGAACTTGAAAATGGATCGTGTCATTTCCAATACCAACTAAAATACTAATATACCGATTCAATTGACGCCAGGATGCGGGTAAAATTTATAAATGTATGGTTTCCAGGAAATATAAACAAATGGCTAGTCCTGACCAAGTTTAAAGGCATAAGATTGTTAATTTCAGTCAAATTTTCAGTACTTCCATTTTCCCGCCTTCTTCTTAGCGGTTTTCAGTCAAAACTTGAAACCAAATATGTAAAGGTTATTTACCAGCATTTCTGGGAAACCAAACTGTTTCCTGAAAACACATCTCAATTTAGTAGTGTTATGTATAAAGTAGTTTCAATGATCGAAAATCGTAATGAATAAATCTTCTCTCAGTCAAGTCTCAACTTTGTGGAATTTTTATTATTCTGTCATGTTAATGGGAGTAATAACGCCTTAGTGATGTTCCATATAACGTTACTAAACGTTAATTCCAGTTTATTAAACCCAACTGGTTTCGATACTTAACTGCACCGTTCTCAAGGATTCAACTCCCTAGCAGCACAAGAGAAGTTGAGTTGTGAATGACGCAATGAGCGTCGAACTCCGTTGGGATGAACAAACGTTGTGAGGAAAATAACTTAGCCGTTATCATTCGCATTAATACGATCAAAAGGTGTCTTTAATTTTTGAAAGTCATATTATCAAGCGATGATTCGAGATGCTGGTGAAGGCGTTGGAGAAGACATTAGAGATGTGGGTGTGGCGAAGAATGGAGAAGGTGAAATGGACGGAGAGGAGGAGAAACGACGAAGTGCTAGGCATGGTAGGTTAGGAGAGGCAGCTTTTAGATGATATACGGAGGAGACAGAAGGTATGGATGGCGCAACTTAGCGGGGGGAGAGGAGGTTGAAAACTGTTTAATAGGATATAATGTTAGGTAAACGAGGGAGAGGAAGGAAAATAGTAGGGTTTTCAGATAGAATGAAAGGGGGTAGGCCCTATTGTGAATTGAAGAGGGAAGTGCTTGAAGGAAAGGGAGGCTGTTAGAATGCTTCTTAGTTACTCCATGGAAACCTACCTTAATCGGTAGAATTATCAAGCGAATGATGACGGCACGAGTAGTATTATGTTGAGAGAAGGGAGTGTTTAAGAAGAAGAAGAGGAGGGAATGTGGAAGAGTGGGGGAAGGGAGGAAGAGGCGGCGAGAGGCCAAAATCAGATGGATGAGCGTGGTTGGATGTCGATGACCCCTCAACGAGGGAGCGTCAACACTCCAAGGAGAACACACCACGAGGAGGATAGTGGATGACGAGGAATTCCAACATGAGACGCCATAAATTCAACGAAGAAGCCGTGAGGGAACTCATCATGTAGTAGCATTTATAGTATTTCACATTTTAAATAACTGTAATGATAATAACTATTTATTTAGATTAGGATTAAGTAATATAAAACTAATTTGCATTTTTTTGGGATGATACCGGCTGCAGAGGTGACAATAATAATAATAATTGTTCTTGTGGGTAAACCCTTTCGGGATTCCCAGCGGATTAATTTATCCATATTTGCTAACGTTTTGACTCCCGAGTCGGTGCTTGACACTTTGGCTAATATAAATAATTTAACCCTTGGAAATCCCGAGAAGATTCTACCCACATTATTCGCCGGTAAAGCATGAAATCATGCTTCAATAATTGTTATTGTGAATACAGTTCTTTACGGTTATACTGTTTTTCACTATTATATTCTCAATTCATAACACTGGTCATCATTATTATGAATACAGAATATAATAATATAGAATAGAATTATGATAAATATTGTGGACATTATTACGAAAAATAGAAATAAAATAACATTATAGTGCAATCATTATATTTCTATAATTCATAATAAATTTACTTATTTATCGTGACCTCAATTTATACAGTCATTAATTACTTAAATTTTTTTAAATTTTTATTAAAAAATGCTATTATATATATATATGGAAGAAAGGACAAGAATTTTGACATACCTCATTTGTGTATTTAGTCTTTTCTTTTCCATCAATCTACAACAATATTTTTTTTTATTATTATTGTAAAAAACATGGTAAAAATTGTTTATCTCTTCATGTATTAAATTACTGGAACCATCATTCATAGCCCTGATGAAAGTATATTATAATATCGAAACGTTGGAAAACTTTTTGCACTTCATTTCACTGACCAATTTTCCAAGAAATAATTAATTTCTATAAATCATAATAACATTCACAGTGGTTAATATTATGCCACATGTATTATTATATTCTCTATTCATTTATTGTAAATATGAACAAATTGAAACTCCGAAGCTATATAGAAATACGAAAATCAGAACTATGATACGAGCTGATGATGAAAAGAGTCAGAACGATAGCCAGTGAGGAATCGTAATTATTCGTAATAAATGAGGAAAATATTGAATAATACCTCAAAAAAGCCTAAAAGGAGTGAGTATTTATCCCTCATTAACCATCCTTTTAGCCGTTATTGGTGTCTTGTTAGATTATTATTTAGTCATGAGAGAAGTCATCGAAACTAAAAATGAGTAAAAGAAAAAAAATAGGAGACGAATTTATTTTTTTCGAAATATTAAGTCTGGTTCCGTTGGAGATATAATCTGTGTGCTTCGGGGATTTGGCGGAAATGTTGACCGGTGTAAACTTTTGAATGAAAAGGCTACGTAATTAGGTGGATCTGGATGAATAGCACGAGATCGGCTCTGCCCAGTGGCTACGGTGGGCGTTTGTCTTTTTTTTTTTTTAACTTTTTTTTTCTTACCCGTGGGAAGAGTCATCGTGAATAGGCATGCTACGTAGGAAGGAGAAATGAAATGGCGTGGGTGACTTTAAGTTTTCCGCAGAAGTTTGAGTAAAAGGAAAATTTCAAAGACTGAATGATACGGACCAAATATTCATTGCTCGTTCATAATGGCTACCTCCGTTGGAGCAAGATAATAATTTCAAACGGATATTCATGACACATAAAACGCCGTGGTAACCGCAATATTAAACTACCTATTATAATTGGACATTAAGAAGAGAGGTCAGAGAATTTTAAGTTCAGCATACTACCACTACTATTGGCTGAAGTTTGACTGACTATAAACATAGAATTTTAGGATCTAGGCCTATGTATTGCAATAGAGAAAATGTGGAATATTAGAATCGGAGTAGACTGCTGGTAGAAACATTGAGCTTCCGTTCGATTCCATTATTTATATTCTAAATCGTAATTCAATTAGAGTGCTACGACAAAAAGAAAAAAGCATCCAAAGTTGCATGGCATGTGGCACAATATGGCTCATCCGTACTCCGCACATTTTTCCTGCCTCGGTAGATAACACACAGTTTGCCACACAGTGACCAAAGTTGCCTCGACGGCGACTGTTCGTATTCCGCACATTACCACTAATCCAACTTTCCTGACCACGGGCGTCCAAACTTCGCATATTACTGCAAGTTTGACGGCAATAGGCTTCTCTATGACCTTAAGTGGGTCTATGGTTATGGTACACACAGGCAGAAAACATCAAGATTTGTTGTGAAATAAAGTTGCAGCTGTTCGAGGCATATAATAGACATAACTGACCAAACCAAAAACTAAAATTAAATTTCACTTTCGAGTTTCAGTGAAGTTTTTATTAGTTGAACAGCAATATTATGAAATCACAACTTCGCTCCTAATCGTACGCCTAGCATATATTGCACCGAGCAGGAATATCCCACGCACAGCCCCATACCCACTCGGAACAACTGGATACAGGTCAGTAGTGAAAGAACAGAGAGATGGCACTTTTACACAGGTTTATTATCTAAGTACGACTCGTTTCGACCGTCAGGTTATTATCAAGTACAAGTATTAGTACCTGACTCTCGAAACGCGTGTACTTCCAGTAATAAACTTGTGGAAAAGTGCCATCTCTCTATTCTTTAAATCCCGTATTCTGGTCATTTGCGGTATAAAGACGTAGACCTTTATGTGGCCCTTTTTGACGGTCATAAAATGTGTGGAATACGGATACGACCAGCGCAATAATAGGGGGTCCTTCCAAGATGGCCGAATGCGCAATGTTATTTTGCTCCACGAGGGGGTTGGTGAAGAGGAATTCGCCTACTTACATTTCACGGTATTGCCTGCGCCAGATGAGATAGGAAAGCGATTTTATTTTCTACTGGACGCCACGTACTCAATAGGCCTCCCTCTCTCTAAGGGGTGGATGAGATGGATAGTTTCCACACCCACGGCGACAGATGGCGCCAGTGGTAAATTAGTGACGCCAGGCGACAACATGTTCCTCACACACATATACACAGTCACGTCTCTCAGCGGTCAGCGTTGCTAGGCGACCAAGGGGTGCAGACGCCTGTCTGCCCGGCTTCTCTTTCAGAAGTGGGAAGATTTTGGCGTGGCGTGGGAGGTGGTCAGGGTTGTGTAGGAAGAATTATAAAAAAAGAGAGGCTGGCAAGAAGGCGCGGGGTGGTAAACAGACTTGAGGATGTGTCAACTCAAAGATTTAGAAGGGAGGAAAGTCATGTCATGGCGTCTATGCCATGCAGAGGGCATGGGCTTACCCAGCGAGGGGTAGGGGGCGTACCCCCTAGAAGCAAAAATAGCAAAAGTCTTTAAGCAAAATCAGTGCTGAATTGAAATTGTATTCAACAAATTTTCTTTAAACCCACGAAAAATGATATGTAGGTATTAGTATTAGATATGTAACTAAAATAAAACTATTTTTTCAAGGATATAATCTCATAAACTAATAAAGCGCTGTTATAATTTCCTTAAAATGTTGGTTTCCTTCACCTTTTCCATGCTAAAATGTCACAACTTGGCTTGCCCCCTCCCCCCCCCTAGTTATGATCCTGGGTACACCCTTGAGAGAGGATGCAGATTACGTCTTCCTCCATCACGAACACAGAAGCTGAAATTTTTAAAAACATAAAGGATGATAATAACTAGGTAACTCGTGCGAAAATTTCGCAATTTCACGCAATTAGGGAATAAGTATGTCAAGGAAACGGCGCAGTTAATTGGGTTTTCAATAGAGAAGAATATGTATCATAGAGTACTTTCTTTGTACTTGTTTTCTTGAAAAATTATACAAAACATACTAATACAATACAGGCATGATAGTCCAGTACCAGTTGCCTAATTTTTGAGATCAATACTTAATTAAGTACAATTCATCATAATCATCATTACAAACAAATGCAACCAGTGCAGACATGCAACCTCTGCATTACAAACATCAATAAATTTAAACATAGCACATATGGGTTTCTGAAAAATGCCTCCTTAACTTCAAGTCGAATTTCTCTTGTTTATACTCATGTTTAGCCTAATTATTATTACTGTTGTTCTTATTGATGCACACGTGAATAAATGGCTAACTAAGGTTAGAATTGTGCTAAATCACAGTGTTATCCTAATGATATGGTTTATTTTTGAAAAAAAAATTGTTTGTTTGACACTAATTTCATAACGAATTATCGCCTTAGATTCTTGTATTTAGTCTACCATATCTAAGGCGATTATTTTGTTAAAAATATTGTTTTGCTGAATTGTTTTCAATTTTTTTTTCTCATGGACCTGAGTGCCCACGAAAATAAAGGAATTATCATTACCATTGGTGATTCTGTCGGGTTTCAATGGAAGAGCTGTCTCCACAGCACTCTCTCCTGTTCCTCTTTCTCTTCATCTCTATGTAATTCCTTCCTTCATTTACGCCTGTGAGCATTCCGTGACTCTTCCCTCTTCCTCTCTTCCTGTCTATTTTTAACTTCTATAAGCAGTCACCACTAAATATGTCCCATCCATTCCGCCGTTCTCCTTTCAATTTTTACTCCAGTATACTTTTTTCTTCCCCTATTAGTGATGAGGGATATAGCGCTAACTGTGATTGAATCACCATTACTGAAAAGTAGAAGCCACTGTCGGTGACTTAATAGTCGAAATCATTGTGACAGGATCACTGGATTCGGTGAAGATAGTTCCGGCTGGTACCAAGTGATGACCGATATATCTCAAGTGATGTCGATATATATAAGCCATCTGTGATTGAAGAGAAGTAGCCGATCACTACCGGTGACTAAATCACTGAATACTCTAAATCCCTGAGACTGTGAATACGGTAAAGATAGTTTAAGCAACGAGCTAACGGTTTGAATATAAAATATGTTAAAAAATGCCGACGGGGTTTTAATGATTGCCACTTATCAATTCCTTTACCATATAAAATTTACTAAATCATCGTAAATATAAACTCAGAATCAGAACTATTCCCTCAAAAAAAATTGCCTAATTTTCCAATTTTCAATAAGTTTATTCGTTCCTTTTGCGGAGAGTTCATTCATTGTAATTGGACAAAATATCAGGAATAGCAGCGCCACAAATCACGGCTGACTTTTATGAGTGATTCTCCTCGGTGATCGCAATCACAGTTAAAAATCCCCGTTACTGATGAGTAGAAGTTACAAGTAACGAAGAGATCCGAATATCACAGTTCCGCTCATAACTATACCTTATTCCCCTCATCACTTCTTCATTCGTCATGTTATCTTTTCATAAGTAGAATTAGAAGAACGTATATTAAATATTTTCGTGAAAATTACATAAATTTATCTATATACTATATAGCCCCTTAACGACCGCTCATTCATTCATTCACTCACTCAAAAATGTTTGGGGTGAACGAGACGAGCTATATATTTTATCATAATATATAGCCTGGTGTTAACCTTCATAACATCGAACCAATTTTGCCTCACTCTCAGCGTTTCCACCTCAAAATCTGCATGGGAAGAAGAAGAGGGCTTTTGCATGAACGGCCGTCGACAGGTTCAATTAAGGTTCTTAATGCTCGCCCACACTTCCTCCGTGACGTCAGAGCCCACGAAAACAAACCGCCACCCCCGCCGTCTGACGGGCGTCAATGTGATGTTGAAGTTTCGCGCAGTTTAAGAGCGGGTGATACACGCGTGGGCGGCCGTCTGCGAGAAAAAAAATCATGCGAACGATGCGCCACCTATTGTTGCCGTCGGTATTACCCGACAACGAACAAATTGAATACAAATACGCGATTTCTTTTCCAATTACACAAAAAGTAATACGGTGACGCGTTTACATTTTATTTACGTAATGAAATCCATATGGTACGCAGAGCATCATATACCATATATTCTAGCTGTCACCAATATTTTTCAGACTTCAGTAAGGACTTACGAAAAAATGCAGATCAACTTCGCCAGTATCTACATAGGAAAATCCTCGAGACAAAGTGGAAGTGTGTGATGTGAATGATGAACATATGTGATGAGAAAAACTGCATAAAATTTTCCCAATTTTACTGAAATTGTAGCGTTTTTTCCACAATGAATGAAAAAAACAATAATCAAAGACGAGTGCCAAATTTTTACTCAATGAAAACTATTTTAGTCACTGTTATCGCTTTTATATTTTAAGGAAAAAAATTCAGTCACTTAAGTTACCATCGCAACCAATGTTTGCACAGACAATTTAAGATAATATTGCTATATTAAGCGTTTATTACAAAATTAGCTTTCCCAGATTTTACAAAAATGAATTATAGATTGGCCATTTTCAATCAACGAAATATTTCAATTTAAATAGACTACAAGCTTTTACCATAGAAAATTAAAACTATAAATCAAGCATACACATATCTATGAATACCCTTAAAAATATTCTCAGAAATCAAAACGCATTATTTAATAAACCTATACCAAAATAAGTTTAGTATTTTCGCAATCCTGTGGAAGGATATTTCTTTTTTACTATCAAAAATTAAAACTATAAATCAAACATACACATACTCAGGAATACCCTTAAAAATATTTTCAGGAATCACAACGCATTATTCGATAAACCTATACTAAATAAATTCAGCATTTTCGCAATCCTCCGGGACGATATTCCGCATTCTATTCGTGCAAAAAGTCGGCCTCGTTTTGCAAAACAGCGGTGTGGAACCATGAATGTTTTTCTCACGAAATTTCCGATCGTCGCGTCGGACCTAAATCGTAAACGTCGAAATAATAAATTAAGTTGAGAGCCCGACGCGGACTAAAAAAAACGGAAGAGCACACTCATGTTATTTGACTACTGAGTTCTAAGGCCCAGCACCATGATATGTATTCGGAATGGAATCCGAGAGAATCGACACTCTTCTGAGTTGAACGACCCATTCGGGAGCGGCGATGGTTTTGGTCGCGAGCCAATAAGGCAAAGAGAGGGTTTATTTGCACGGGCGAAAGGAATTCCCGAATAGAGATGAGTTCGCGACCGTAAATTCAAATAAATTTTCTTTCCAAAATTCCACAATGCCGCTCAGAATACCTTAGTAACACAACATCAATAAATATGAACAAAGTTAAGAGGTATGTCAAAAGTTTTTGTGTATTCTATTCTGTTCTTATATATATATGTGTATACTTTAAATTATATTACTGTATAAAAAACGCGATTGTAACATTTTTATGTAAAAATATTGTATATCGTTGTCATTTTTGTATTTTATATTGTTCATGTTTTCTCTTTCATAGCCCTGAGGATGATTTTAAATAAATCGAAACGTTGGCTATAACTTGGTTTCAATTGACCTATACTCCAAGAAATATCATAAAAAGTTATTAAACAAGGTCAAGAATAGAAGAGGAAAAGCTCAGACTTACTACACTCCAGCACGAGACGAAATATCTCCGATGAAAACCGAATTAATGCAATTTATATATGTATTTGAAACCTGCTTCGTGAACAGCGGTGAAATTTACATTAATTGCCATGGGAATGCCATTATTTATTCAATCATTCAATCACTGGCATCGGTGGCGGCGGGGTGAAGTCCTCGCCTGCCAAACCGAGGATCGCGGGTTCGAGTACCGCCTGGGTAGGTTGCTTATACCAGGGCATGGCTGTGCGTGATAGTCTTTGTTACATGTTATCTCCCCCGATGAAAAAGGCCTTTAATGAGCAGTTTTTAATCAGCAGTTCGGGGCAATTAAGATAAATTAATAAAAATGACGAGTACTTTGTTAAAAATAATTCCTTCTAAGTTTTCTTTTCTCAAAAACAAAGTTTTAAAACCGACATCGCAATCACTTGCGCTAATTAACCATAATATTTTGCAAAATGGCTGTTTGGTGTGAGTTTTTGATTCACTTGAAAGGAAACGCATCTTCCGCGCGAACAATTTCCGTGAAATATATCAAAACATTCTCTAAAACATACCATTGGAATTAAGGAAGCTAGATAGCAAAGTGGTCTCCAAAATATCCCGGATGTCCTTTAAAGACAATTTAACCTTGCCACTTCAAAAAGTATTTTGCTCAGATATAAACTGACCCAATCTGCCTAGGTATGTAAAGAATCGAGGCACTTATCGAGGATAATATATTCTACATGCATTCACGATGAATACGGCACTAAGTGCACGAAAATCGCCCTCCATTAGGATTTGACTCCATCCAGGGATTACAAGAAACCAATGAAATATTACTCAATCGGGATTCAATTCAATTTGAGGTGAGGAACTCACACGTCAATATAGACGGTTTCTTCCTTCAAACTTCAAAGACCTAAGGTCCAATAATCGCTCGATACGGTGGTTACCACGGGAACAAACCGCGCGAGAAAATAAACACAATATAGAGGACGGGATGATTCTGGGGCACTTGATTTATTCATAACCACTATTCATTTCAATCACCAAGAAGGACGAAAAAGAGTCACTACCTTTGTTGGTAGACCGATAGCCGAAGCCCAAAACAACACGGAGGAGTGAAAAATTACCCATAAAGCTACTGAGAAAACCACACATATATTTTCAACGATACCCGTGCAAAGCGAAAAAAAAGTGCCCTAACGCGAATTTTTTATCATTTGAAACAAAACTTCTCATAGAAATCATTATACAGAAATTCCTTTGCGATGCAAGTTAGACTGATTTATTTAATTACAATTTCCCTAACTCTCGATCCACTTGGCCTTCAAGCTACTACGTCTTTAATTAATTGCGCAAAATATTCATGCTCCATAAAAACACCTGCTAAAAATCATCTTTTAAGCAATTCATCCTTTATTTAGTATAAAGGATACGACACCATCAACCCAGCCAATCTGTTGACAGAATTCCATTGAGCTTTGCAACGTAAGCGCAACTTGGCCAAGTTACATGTAAAAAGCCCCGATCAAAAAGAAAAACTAGAGAGATAATACAGCAATCATTTTATAGGTGTATTTAAACATTTTCTGATAAAAATGTTCACCTTTTTTTATTGATCTCAACATTTTAGTAGAAATATTACGTAGTAGGAAACAACGCATACAACACGACGCATTTTAGTCATGATGAGGAAATTTGAAGATCCGCCAAATTGCTCGACGGAATATCACGCTGAAACAGCATCTCACAAAATCTCCTTATAATCCCAGTTTAGAGCAAAATATCAAACGTGTACGTACTCACAGATAATTCGTGGAAAGTTAGACCTGGTTTGATGGTCACACACTGAGGGATGAAACCAAGTTCACTCACCTAGAATACAGAAAAAAGACACAGGTATTAAAACGAGAATAAAGGAAATCAACACAAAAATAGAAGTTCCATTAGAACACCTCGCGTTTGACGTGACAGTAGGAACATGTCTTTGACTCTGCTGAAATATGAAACCGATATCATCTATAAAAGTGAGGTCTAACAAAAGAAGCAACTAACAAACACCACAATGAACGCGTCGATTGCCGAGGAGTAAGTTGAAGAGAAGAATAAGCTACCGGCCAAGGCTCTTAATCAGAATTTTTACGATCCCAATATGGGCACATAAGAAAGAAACGCTATATATCATCGGTGTAATCTTGAAGGGAGAACGTACTGGGCCGTTAAATGCAGAATAACTAAGAAAACCCATTTACATGATACGTGATATCACTCTAACCCGGTCGATACGTGTTCATTCGGGCTCTCATTAGTGCCCTAACGCAAATGTTTTATCATTTGAAACAAAACTTCTCATAGAAGAAATCCTCATACAGAAATTCCTTTGCGATGCAAGTTAGACTGATTTATTTAATTGAAATTTCCCTAACTCTCGATCCACTTGGTCTTTAAGCTACTACGCCTTTAATTAATTGAGAAAAATATTCATGATACATAAAAACACCGGCTAAAATCATCTTTTAAGCAAGTCCCGAGCGATTCTTCAAGTATGCTCCTTCAAGACTCCAATTTAATGAGTAAATAACTTCACATATAACACAGATATGAAAGGACTTGATGCAGTAAGGGTGTACTGAGTGACATGAGAGGGTATCTAATTCACTACAGCTAGCTCCATACAGTAGAAAAATAAAATCTACCTTCTCGCTCTCATAAATATCTCCAGGAAACATTCCAGAAAGGTCACTCTATTTTATCTCCTCTCCACTAGAGGACACTCCCATACACTTGACCTTGACGCGAATATTTCGCCTTAATTTTATTCCATGATTGCATGATATTTCTCTCACCTAATCTGTTTCTTGCCAACATTCTTTCCTCCCTTTATTTCTTTCCAAAAATACTCAATATCGTAACACTCTGGTTTGGCTATCAATACAACACTTAGAACTAATTCCTCTTTAAATGGACGAGATTATGACGGAACAAGGAGGAAATTGAGTAAATAAATATTTAAAAAAGGCAAAAGTGGGCGATAATTAACCAGGAAATCCGAGATTTCTTACGTTCTAATCATACATGTCGCGAAAGATGCGTCTAATAAGTAGTTTCCTTCAATAATCTCACAAGGCCCCAAGATTGAACACATGCAGTACTCTCTCTACAATCCAGTACTTCACTTATCCGGTCCTGCCTGTAATCCAGCGCTTTTACACAGGCAGCTACCATACGGGTAGCACAGTAATTTCGAGTAGACTACTGGTGAGCCTAGTCCAACTCAGAAAAAAGGGAAAGTAGTTCAATGGTGTCAGGCTCAACTCAATTAGGGAAATTAGGGAAAGTAGTGGTTACCGAGAGGGGAGCATTTCACTTCAATGGAATAATATTGACTATTGGTAATGAACACTACAGTATCGCTTTCCAAGCTTAATTTTTCTCTTTTGTAGTTTTACCGTAAGTTAACGCTTCGATTGCGTGCGTGCTTGTAATGTAGTGCATATTACAACATATTATATATATGTATGCATAAATTAACAATAGATTCTGCAATTTAATTGCGTCATGATTAGTGATTCCCAATAATCCAGCGTTTTCGGTAATCCGGTAGTTCTCTGGTCCTATATATACCGGTTCACCGAGAGGACACTGTATATGCACCAATGGCATGAATGCTTCGTCCGTTGACAACAGCCAAAATATACCTGAAGTATATCGTATATTTTATCATCACCACAAATTCTTGCGTGAGTTCGATTGATCGTAAAAGAAACAAAATACTTCAACATCCTTGCGTCTCCATAGATACTGAACGAATCCTTGGGCATATGGAACCCACGTAACACTCATTGAGCTACGAATCCAATGTCGCTGTTGGATCCACTAACCTCTATCGTTTCGTCATGGCACGAGAGAGAAACCATCTCCAAACGTCCCCGCAAAGAAGAGTCGTATCCATGGTTTTATGCGGAATGGGAGCTAGGATGGGGGGAATATCGGAGGGCATGATGGGAGTTTTTGTGAGAGCGAGTGAAAAAAATTAAGCAAAAAGGAGCGGGCAGAAGAAAACATGACACTATCGCCCGAGCGACCTTGAAATCAAGTGGCCAAGGTGGGCGATTTCGTGCCCCCCCCCCCCCCCCGCCCCCCGATGGAGAATGGCCAACCGGACGACAGGAGAATAGAAATGGGAGAATTTTCGGCAAAGAGGAGGAGAGAAGGGAAAGGTCGCGTAGAAAGAGAGAGGATAAACTGAGGTTGGAAAATCAGCGGTCAAAAAACCTGAAGACATTGCTTTGTCGCAACTCTCCTCAGTGGCGTAGCCAGGAATTTCGTTCGGGGGGGTTCCAAAACCAGGGGAGAAATTTTTTGAAAAACAGGGTGCTAAGTAATGGGTTTTAAACTAATTTTAACACTTTTCATAATCGAAAAAACGTCATTTGTTAAATAAATATTTTGTAAATTCATGATTTTTCAATAGTTTGTTTTCTTTTATTAAGGAAAATAATTGCGTTTTCATATTTCGGGAGAAGGGACCCGGGCCCCCTGGACCTCCCCCCTGGCTACTCCACTGACTTTCCTCTCAACATTCGTCTCAGCAAGTAATTTTACATTTACATGCACTTATTATCTCTTACTTCATCATTTTAACGTGGAAACGATCAGATAGGGGTAAATTTAATCCTTTTCCGAAGTGAGACGAATGATATTTGCATACGGTGGGTCTTAGAGTTACATTTACATGCATTTCTTCTCTTTTATATACTTCATCATTTTTAACACTAATACGGTCGGTGGGGTCGATTCGATCCTTTCCCAATGTGAAATGAATGCCATTTATAAACGGTGGGTCTTAAGAGTAATTATATTTCTTGACACTTTATCGTTTCCTATTTCATGCATGAGAGTAAAAGGAGGACCATCACTTATTTCTACTTTCTAAGGAAACATCAAGGATACCTTAATTGCCTGAGGTAAGGATCAAATTGATCCCTCCTAAAGACAGATTGTATCACTGAAATTATTATGTTGAACCAAGACGTTATGTCTGATTCCTAATTTCAATATCAACCAGCAATGTATTCCATCAGAGAACGGAATTCACTGGAAAATCAGCCACGTAATACCAATTTAATTTATTTAAGAACACGGTGAAAATAAAAAAACGACTGAAAAATGCAATAACACATAAAATCTCAATACATTCATTCAGGCAATAATTCGAAGAAACACAAATTTTGACGAGCCGCCACTGAGGCAGAATTTTCTGGAAATTAGCAGGTAAACGCTATTTCTATAAAAAAGAGATATCTTAGAGTGCTGGAAGATATTTAGGTGCAAGCAAATGATATGCCTTTTTGTTTTTGATGAAAGCATCAATTTTCGAGCATTATTATCCGCTAAGATATAATTGAGAGGCTTGCATACGTGACCTTGACTCAAGTCTCATGCATTTCCTGCAAATTTACTTTCTAGGAGCTGATATGTACGTGAACTGTATGCTCCATCTATAAATGTTTTCCTGAAGACAACCAAGGACTAACACGATACAGTGAAATATTGTAAACGAACATGATCATACTCATAAGCGACCCCTAATTATCTTTGAAGATGGGAGCATCACTATCCAGGCCACGGAAATCAAATATACAGTGTGTTTTTCCACTGTGATCACCACTTGCAATATCTGCGTGCAACGTTAATGATCCCGAGATTAATTACTCCTTCGGCGCAATTATCCTCAGCGGTAAACAAAAGAGGTCGGTGGTAATTAAAATCACGACCCAATGAAGTATAGTGGATAAGAGCACGGCGATTAAAACAGCTTTATTGCGAAGGGAAGTTTATCCATTTAATGTCTACGTTAGCAGTGATGATCGGACATCCATCAGCGGTGAATTGAAAGAATACCAGTGTTTTGAACTCCGTACACCTTAAGCCGAACACCAATCTATTTAAGCCTCCATGGCAAATACAGATCCTTAGCAAATCATTTCGCAATCTTCTCACGCTTAGGCCAACGTTCTTCATCCCCCCCTCTATAGGGTACACTTGTTTCAGAAAACGACGAAAGTTTGAATGATTATTGAAATTCAAGCAGTAGTTATATACACTAAGGATGAAGTTCTCTATGAAAAAATATCCAAGGCGTGTTAGCCAATTAAAACCACCGAGCGTAGAGTCACTTATATTTCATGTAATACTTCATAGCATTGGATTACTAAAAAGAAAACAATTTCCGCTCCTTCCTGTTCCGCAAAAGAAACAATAAAAACCGCTATTATAGAACCGTAAACAGTAGCAGTAAACGCGCTAAATATTTGCATAAAATGAAAAATTAGCAGTAGTTTCTAGAATACTTTCAAGCAACATAACAGAGAAATGTTAAGCATTACGTGGTAGAAGCATCTTCCATCAACAAAATTATTCTACCGTCCCATATTTTGGCAACTTTTCCCAAGGCTTCTTCGATAAAATTCTTACGCTACAAATACCTCTTCAATCGAGTTGTACCATAACGAGGTTTCTTTACGCAACGCTGTCAATATCTGAAATGCTAGTCGTTATTTAGTTTTAATGCTAAGAATATTTCTTTCTAAACTATAATGATCACTTGAGAAAAATATGTATTCATTGACAATATAAAAAAGCAGTTCCTGGATAAGGCGACGAAAGATTTTATCAAAGAAAGATAATCCCTTATATTTAATTTCCTTACAACCAATCCCTTGGATAAAAATATTATTACAAAATTCAAAACAGGTCCCAGAAAACGTTATTTCAAAATAATTTTACCCCCTTCCAAGATTTAAACCTGAATGGTCAGGTGGTGATCCCATCCAATAACGTATTGACGACCGCGGCGCATGAACCATGATTCAGCGAAAGAGAAAAGAGGTGTCACGGCGAGACGATTATTCATGCGGTGCCGGTCCATCTTAATATCCCATCATTAGCACCTTCTTCCGAAGCAAACGACCAGCTAACTAATCCTCTTCTGAAGGAAGGCGAAATTGAAAGCTTTTCTTGGGGGCAAGAGGATGCTTTCTTTTCATTCTGAACATTTCAGAATACGGCAATGAATAGAATGTCGTCGAAAACCACGTAGTTTTATTCTTATAATATTTTTCTACCATATTATTAAAAAAAACACAGACCTATATATTCTAAACAGTAAATGAAAAAAATGAAATGAAATAAAAATGAAAAAGAAATCTAAGTAGTCTAAGTAATCTTGGTGAAAACTTAAAGATACTAGAGACCTGAATGAGTGAGAAGAAGAAATGTGAAACGAAAGTAAAAAAAAAGCCAGAGGAAGATGTCGAAAAGATCTTGGAAGAATAGAGATGGATTGTGGAGTAATTTTTTTACGTCCTTATGACAGATATATGAATATCTGAGGAAATATCACCTTGAACTAAGCGTAAGCTAAGAGGTACTAGAGAACTAAATGAGTGAAGAAGAACAAATATGAGGTGAAAGTAAAAAAAAAAGGTCAGAGGAATATTTCGGAAAAAAACGGTTGGATGAGTAGGGAGAAAGAGAGGTAGTTTTTTTTATACGTTCACACACGAAAGATAGGTGGGTATGGCGAAGGAGTGGGAGACGACAAGTGGAAGAGAGGAAAGGGGAGAGGGCATCGGTCTGCTCGGTCCAGCAGCCTCGCGGAGTGCCTCCAGAGTTCAACAGCCTCCCGTAGCCCAGGCGACGCACCCAAAAAATCCTTCTCCCATGGCCAGTGAGTACTGCCGCCCTCCCTCCCTCCTCCTTCCTCTACCCCTGGTCATTTTTTTCAACGCTTGCTTGTCCCCCCACGTGAGCCTCATACTGACCGGTCCCCGTTCCGAACAAAATGCCTGTATACGCTTTATATTTTATGCCGATTATAACGAGCATGTCACACCATATTTATTTATTTTTTATTTATTTTTCATCTCCCCGAAAACAGCTCATTTAAGGCCTTTCACATCGGGGGAAATAACATATAACAACGACTATCACACACAACCATTCCTTGGGTAAGGGCAACCTACCCAGGTGGGACTCGAACCCGCGGCCTTCGGTTTGGTAGGCGAGAACCCTTAACCCCGCCGCCACCAAGGCCGGCAATATTACTAACTTAGTGATGGAAAACTTTCGGAAGAAATCCATTTTTCGAGGAATCGATTTTTAATCGAAATGAAAAGATCAACCTTTCGACAAAAATCGAAATTTGAACAAAAATATCGAAAAAATCGGCGAACAAAAATATCGAAAGTCGAAAAAATCGGCGGTTCTCTGAAAAAAAAACATGTTTATTATTAGATAAAAACACCAATAAAAACACATTTGAGTAGTAGAAGAAAATCTACTTTGAATACATCCTTGAATTCTTTGTCGAATAAAGTTAAGAAATATACGAGACATATAATAATTTTGGGATCACCACTAGGAACCGTTCGGTTAAACTTAATTTTTTAAAGATAGGGCAACGCAGTGAGATGCTTTCTTGATATTGGAGGGCTTGCATTTACAATTTTTATGAGGAAAGTCTTTCATACAGGACGGTTGACGATATCATAAGCAGGTAGGGACGCTGCTGAGATAAAACTAAATGGTTAAGTTCGAAGTTTAAAAATGGAGTTTGGATCGAAACTCGAAGATCATGACTCGATCTCGATATCCCCGATTTTTCACCATTGAAACAGGATTTTCGATTTTTCCACCAATATGCCAACTGCTGAAATAAACTAAACTGGTAAACAGACGTTATAAAAGCTACTTTCACATATGAAATGATTAAATGACAAATACTAACTTGCCCGTATGTGCGGTTAACATTTAGCATCAACACAAACGTATTACACGTAAAACAGAAATTCTATCCATTTCAGCATATCGAACCACTTTGTATGAAAAATCTTTGCTCATATCTTCCGGCAAATTATGGAACTCATCGCCAAGGAATATGACATACAGTGGGGTAGCCAGGAATTTCGTTCGTGGGGGGGGGGGGTCCAAAACCAGGGGGAAATAAAAAAAACAGGGTACTAAGTAGAGAGTTTTAAACTAATTTTAACACAAAAAAAAACAAAAAAAAAAACTTCATGTTATCCTTTGTAAAATCATGATTTTTCAATATTTTGTTTTCTTTTATAAAGGAAAGTAATTGTGTTTTTATGTTTCGGAGGGATTCGGACCCCCCAGGCCTCCTCCGTCGCTACGCCACTGCTACATCACTTAATAACGCTATGGTACTGAAAGTAAAACTATCAATTAGCTATTATAAATATTACTTCAATGCAATTGTAACTCTTCTTTGTATATTGTATTATATTATTTAGTTGATGGTACCATACTCGGTACTGATGTTTGAATTTATACGAATGGCTGCGTTCTGTAACAGAACCGATCTGTTTATTCTACGGTACATCTTTATTATATTTTTTATTTACAACTGTAATAAATAAAAGCTTAAATCACCACAACAGAAAAAAATTCGGTCACATTTTTTCCTGGTCCCATTTATACTAATAGCCTTTTTTCTACAAAAAAAAGGCAAGAAAATACCTCCAAATCATCCTTGCCATCTCCATGAAAGGACTCCCAAATGATCATACTGAAAACGTAGGTCTTTAATGAGAGTTCCTTTAATTATATACATTCGTATATAATTATGCGTTATGATCAATTCAAAATAACGATCGCGTGATATTTGAAAAGGAATTTTGTGACGATCCAACCGTATCTCGAAATAACACGGCCCGTTGGAGTTTGACAAGCCGATCCGTAGTGATCACTTCATTACCACGAATATTTTGCGGTCGCTTCTTGGAAGAGACGCGGAAAGGAAATGAATGACAAAAAAAAGCTAACGGAATTCTATCTACTCCCAAATATTTCATCAGCAATGATGCTCTTAAAAAAAACTAAAATTTGAACCTATGGCGCTTTGTTAAAATTAAAAGTTAGGAATTTGATTTCCATGAATTTTCAGTTCCGAATATGTACATTCTCGGTCTTTTTTTACATTTCAATTGTATGCGGCGGTATAAAATAAATACCTATCACCATGTGAGCTCAAAACAATTTTGGATTGATACGTGGGAGGCAACATGTTTTGGGCCTGAAACAATGCGGATAATTTATGGCATTGGGGATTTTCGAAAAAGATATCCCTATAATCGTAAATGAAAAGAAAAACTTTGTAATCCATACATTGATTTTCAGGTACAACTAATATCGACGCAGCGGCATCATCTTCAGGTACCTACCAAAGTTTACGTTGAAACTGAATTGTCCCGAAATTAAATTGGTGGAATATATAACAAGTTTTTTATTTCATTTACGTGAAATGAACCTCCACAATCCTGAGACGATAGAGATAAAGATATACCATTTCACAGCCGAATATAATTCGTTGTCTTGGACGTGACTCCGTGGAATCGACTTAGCTCTAAGAAAAGTAAAAAAATATATAATTCCACATAAAGTTATTAAAGTACCACTTAGGTTTCGGCGAGATATGCCATCAATTGTTGTGGTTTGAACGTGTATGCAGACAAGAGCGGATCCAAGATTTTTTCTGGTGGGGGAGGGGAACACGGAGGCCTGACGGGCAAACGGTCTTCTCACATTTGAGATTAAAAACAACATGCAACGATTGCTGCATGAAATATTCTCTTTATCTTAATACGAAAGTTATTTATATGGAAATAAATGATCGAGGCTCCGTAATATACAGAACTAAACGAGTGTAATGACAACCCTATTAAAAATCTTGTCTATTCTTTAACACTAGCATGTCCGACCAATGCTTACACCCTATTATTCCCGGGTGGGTCAATTTGACCCAGTATGACCATGCTTGTATATTTTACTCAAAATACTTAATTTCTTCGCAGTTTATTTATTAACAATGTTTATAAAGCATTTGGAAGGGTAGTAAAAAATGAAATTAGACGAAAAATATTGAAATTGTAGTTGTTAAACAATTTCTATGGTGTTATGGGAACCAGCTTCCACAAATTTGTGAATACCTATCACTTTTCCTCTGATGGGTTTGAAAGGTACAGTGAATTTCAATGGTATCAGTTTAAAAAAAATTCAATAACGTTTGGACAAAAAATCATTATAAATCACACCGCTACATTGAATACAAAGGAACAGTAGAAAGACTTCAAATGGATTTGATATTCTTGGTCAAATTGAGCCATCCGGGCATGGCAGGTGATGAGAAAAAATTAGAAAAAATAACAATATCGGGCCTAACTTTTGCACAGCGGTAAACCAAACTAAGTAATTAAAAGTCATAAAATATGAGAATTAAGGGTGTACTTTGTGTATAAATGTATGATGCATGTCGTGCCCATAATTACATAACAGTGAACCTTACGAAGTTTTATTTCCTTAATTCCAATATGGAGAGGTTTCGCAAAGTAAAGCTTGAAGTTATTAGTTATAAAATATGAGTCTAAAACTTGACTTCCTTTCAAAATAATCAAAATAAATATTCTCTTTTGGGTCAACTTAACCAAGCCGGGTATTCTAGTGTTAAGCGTCTGGGGGGAATCATCTTCAGGCGCTAATTATGATTTATCTTATTTTTACCTAGTCACTTGAAAAAAAAAATATTTAAAAAAATTTTAAAAATAAAAAAAATAAACATGTTTAAAATTTGTTTTTTTTTTTTAATTCATCAAGTAACTACGTAGCAATAAGATAAACTAATCATAATTAGCACCTGAAGATGATAATTCATCGAAACTCGGGTCGCGCTCTGATAAAAAATATGTGGTACAAGTAATTGTCTGATATCCAGAAAACGTATGATGGAATACCACAAAGTAAATCAAGAATTAGTGAACATTACTCTTGCTTAAAATTCGGTCTTTTTACGATCAAGAAATAAACGGAGGGGTTTTATGCTCAGGTGATGACGTGCGTGAACCTGAAATTTGAAGGGAGGGCTGTGAGAAAAAAGCAGTTGGGAATTCGAGCGGAGGCAAGAGCCATCACGATGCAGACGCAGTTGTCGAAGAGACGAATGTCACGCCCGTCTGAAATTCCGAGGCGAAGATTTGACGGAGAGGAGAGGGAACATGCAAGTCGATAGGGGGAGCCGTGGTTTGGAAGTCACTGGCAGATGAGGAATTCAAATCCTTTGAGCTCCGAGATGCAAGCAAGTGGTCTGCGAGATCGAATCGTGCCTTCATCTTTACGCACACTACGCAGTGAACAACTTGTATGCACATTATTTTTATTATTAAAGTATTCTACCGAATAAGATAGGTTTCGATGGAATACTTAAGAAGCATAGAAAATTCGGGCGACCAATAATTATTTAAGCACTCTCTGGATTAAGTTAGTTTTCCATGGAGTACTTAGGAAGTGTATCTAAGTCAGACGATCGATAACTATTTAAGTATTATATTGATTAAGGTAGGTTTCCATGGAGGACTTAAGAAGCATTAAGGTATATGCACAACTTGTCTACGATTTAGAATCGTTCTTCCATTGCTGCTCACATTTGCGTAGAGCAACATGTATGCAAATTTTCATTATTATAGTAATCTACCAATTAAGGTAGGTTCCCATTGAGTACTTTAAAAGCATCGCTAGGTCGAACGACCGATTATAATTTAAGTACTCTAGCGATTAAGGTAAGTTTCTATGTAGTACTTAAGAAGCATCGCTAAGTTGGACTACCGATTATCATTAGAGTATTATACCGATTAAGGTTGGTTTCCATGGAATACTTGAAAAGTATAGAGGTAGAATGCACATAAGCAATATTATAATTTCGTAAAATTCCGTCTTCATACTTTCAAAGAAGTAAAGGGGTATTATGTTCTTCAACCAGATATTCTAGGTGAATCAATTTAAAAATCATCGTGCTAAAACTGCGGGGGGGAGGTCAGTATGTTTGAATCGTCATTTCTTCATCAGGCGTCTCCCGGGTTTTGATATTTGAACAATAACTTTCATTCCAGGAAATAATACTTTGAAGGTTTTTATGGATAGAATTTCTACATCATTCATGCTAACTAACAAACTTGCATAACTGTTGATCACCATCCATCTGATGAGCAATGGTTATACAAAATTGTTCTGGTCGAAAAGATTGCGAAATATAGCCATGGATAATTATATATTAGATAACATTCCATACATTTATATGCATGCTTTTATCACATTTGTTTTTGAATGTCTGCATGTTAAAGGTAAGGACTCAAAGAACAGTCCTTGTAACTGATTCCATCGACGATTTTCCTGTTGAAGTATGAGACTTTAAATTTTATTATTTAATTAAAATACAGAGGCTACATCTATAGCTCAGCATAATAAAATTTCGAAGCCGTATCAAATAATCCAATATCACTATTTTGACACTTTGAGTGCCATGGGCGTAAGATCACGCCACTTGTAATCCTTCGATTTTTACTACGGGTGTAATATTTTGCCATCCGTCTTATGAAATCGTAGTCCGCAATATTTAACGAAGTAGTAAACCTATAAATCTAATACTAAAACGAAACAAATGAAATAAAAAGCAAAATTCTTTCTTTAAATTGATACCAAACACCTATTCCTTGTATCTAAGGTTGGTTGTGAAGAAATGTCATGAAAGAATTTAAAATGGTCAGCACTGGGGTAAAGATCCGGTGCACTAAGGTCAGCACGCACGTTTTAATACTTCGCATTCTTGCGCTCCATCCTTCGTTTGAAATCCTCCTTATCAACACATCTTAACAGCCTCACAATCCCCCCTTCATCTACCATGGACCCTTCTCACCCCCTGCCGTTCGTCAAACCCGAAAACTCGCCATGGCAACTGCACGTGAGGACGTCGCCGGTGGGAGGGGGAGAGAGGAGGGTGGGCGGAATAGGTAACACGGAACTGGCCATTCCGGTCCCTCGCGATGCGAAAAAAAAAACAAAAGAACCAAGCGACGACTTTTGCAGCGCGTGAAGGTTGCGGAAAAAAATCATCTCCATTTTCATTTCAGCCCATCATCCGCTAACTTATGCAAATACATAATGAATAATCCCGTTTAAAAGGCTCACATATCTAAAGACTATTTGTGACTTTGTTATCAACGCCGCGAATTCAATAAGGACGAGAAGTATAAACACTCGTCAAGGCGTGTAACACTGTCACAGGCGGTGGAATATTAATTTTAGATCTTTTTTAAACAAAAAGAGAGTCGAAAATTGAGGGTAATTCCCTGGCAATAAAGTTATGACTTATTTAGGAACACATAAATGTCAGGAACTTTATCTTTTAATACGACTAGACGCGGGTGTACAAAAAAACAGCCTATCACATAAAATTTCAATATTGTGAGCAAAACATTATTTTCCTATAGGTTTTACGTTTACGTAGGCATTATATCATAAGTTCATCTGCTACAAAGTATTATTTTCTACTTTTTGGGTCAAAATCAGGGACTGAGATTTAATTGAATGATCGTGAACACTCTCAAAGCGTCTTATCAACAAATTAACTAATTAAAGGCATTTAAAATATTTACAAACTCATAATAAAAGTATTAGGAAAATATCAAAATTTTATTTTTGAGAGATTTTTAGCGGATACGACATATTCAATGCTTATTCTTTCTTTAGTTTTTTCATACTGTAATTATTGACGACTGAGGCAGGACCAAATTTTTTAGTTGGTGCAATAGAATGCTCAGTTTTAAGGGGAACACCATTTATTGGCGCACGAAAGAAAAGTAAAAATATAATAAGTAAAACAAAAGTCTAACATTCTGATGATGAGATGTTCAGGGACGTGAATATATGACTCAAGGAAATACGCAGCGATGATAGGAGCATTAAAACATCAGCCATTCATGAGGAATTTAAGCTTAAAATCCGATAAATATTTATTCACCTGTCAGTCAGTTCATGGAAACCAAAGAGATGAAATTATGTGCAGTACAATGTAAGTATATATCAATTACACATGACCCGACCCTAGGCCTAAAAGAAAATACGAATGGGCTTTCTTATCCGGGGGAGTATCCTATTTCCTCGCTCACGAAGCGGTGATAATCCAAACATTCATTTCACGCCTTTTCAACCACCACACACGATCCCTATTCAACGGTCGAGATGGGTTTCGCCACGTCTCGCCGCGTTGCAGTGACGGCGCCACCGTCGCACAACCTTTCGACGAGAAAGGCTCAAACGAACAAAAAGGACATTCGTTCGAAAATTCCTTTCACCAGGAGTTTCTCACATCGCTCCGAGCACGAAAGAAAGAGCGGAAGAATCGCGGAGATTCCTCAGAGAAAATAGCGAGGAGACTGCAAGCAAGAAGAGGACCAATTCCGTCCCATGGATGGTTCATTTCTGTTGCCATTTCGGTCGCATTTTAATAAGTTTTCAAAAATGTCCGCGGTCCGGTGATGAGTTCAATCCGATCCACTTTTTTCCAATATTTTTCAGTATATTTTTTTTTCAATGCTAGGAATAGCATTGCAAAGTAGTGAATTTGATAGATCACATCATCGCGTGTGTAAATTTCGATTAATACACCTAATATTACCTTATTTTCCCGTGAAACTCGGATCAATTTGTCCGACAGCGATGCGAGTGGCGACTTCTGTAAACGCATTCAAATGCGCGGTGGTTGGCAACTTGGCAAGTGAAACGAAACGAAAATGTTTTGTTTCGACAAGGAGGGAAACGAAAATACAAGGCCTAGGTCTAGTTTCGTTCACGCACGTAATTAAAATCACCAAGGAGTTTAGTTTCGACCCGGGACGAAACTTTACTCCCGGGAAGAAAACTAAATGAATCGAAACTCCACTTCTCATAGTTAAGTTTCGATCCCAGAAGTTGAGAAGAGGGTGAAAAAAGGGAATTGTTTCGACCCATTTCATGACAGAATGAAAAGAGGATAAAACATTGAGATTAAAAATCGAATGGCCAGTTTGCGTTCACCGTTCTCATGTTAGTGGTAAAAATGTGAGTATTTAATGGCGGTAGGCCGAGCCTCTACTTCATTCAGCCATATTTCGTACTCGGTGTGTGGGTCGAAACTAAACCGTTCGAAGGTGAAGCACGTGGTCCCTCCAATGCGAAATATAGTCTTCGTTTTGTTTCGTCCCAGAGTTTTACTTTAGTTTCGACCCTAAGTAGTTTTGACTCCAATTTCATTTCGACGCTGAGTTTAGCTCCCTAGGTTTAAATCTATTTCGTTTTTTCGGCTTTACTCTGAATTAAAGAGGCAATTCAATGAAGGACGGGAATAGTGAGAGAATACTCCGTAAATACTCCATGCAAACCTACCTAAATCGGTAGAATATTTTAATTAAAATTCTTGGTATGAGGTGAGCTCTACCTTCACCTTTCGAAACCAACCTTCGGCTGAAATCAGTAAGTGTGTCAGAAATGTAGTACAATTCAAAAGAAGAATGGTGCATCCACTTTTCATCCGATGGGAATGAACGATATCGGCAAATGAACGAGATTGCCCGTGGTCCCTCGCCTGTTTAGGTCACACAATCTCCGAGAGGAAATCTCAACTTCCACCCCGACTCAATTCCCCCTCACCGCTCTGAGGCTGCAGCCAGCCAGTGAAGGGAACCCACCTGATAATCGCGGGACAACAGGTGTTCCGTTAGCGGAAAAAAAATTGAGCGGCGCGGTCCGCGCGTCGTGGGCGATGGCAATCGCTGTCGGACAAGTGAGAATCGGGAGGCGCAGGTGTAGCGGAGGGGTGTGGCGGCGGGCGGAAGTGGCCTCCTCTGTCGGGAGATCGCTCAATTATTCATGGGGGCGTCTTTTCTCCGAAACGAATTATTCACAGATTTGGAGAGCAAAGTGTTTCGTTAGTTAGGGAGCGGGAATGCTGAGTTAGACGCGACCGGGAAAGGTTACTTTCCATTTCCAATCCGACGCGACGCCAGGCGAGGGAGCGGAGAGTTTTTAGCCTTCCGCAGCTAAATACACGCGAAGTAAAAATATCCCTCATTCACAGAATCGTTGTCACCGAAAAGATGGGATATTTCATCATAATAAGTAAGCAGTCATAAGATTGGTTTCAAGAAGGTTGTCAATATCTAGAGGGGGCACCACTGGTTTCGAGGGTAGAGCGAAGCGTGGTCGGAATGGGGGTGCTTGGGTAGGACAAGCCACGCCCACTTTGACCAAAACATTTGACAATCCCATGCTTACTATTTGGTGAAATATTTTGTCATAACTGGGTAATACATTGAAATAAACTATGGAACGCACAATTTAAACCTTTTTTTCTTACTTCATTGATAGGCTTCCCGAAGTTATGAATTAAACATCTTTTCACAGGGAAAAATTAATACCAATCGCTAAGGTTACGTTCTACCACCAGCTCAGCTCAAAATAAACTTTTACGACAGTATACTAGTCACTTACCTGCACTTATACTGGTATTGAATTTCATTATAGCCAACGGAAATGAACAATTACAGTAATTATGCATATTTTCAAGGTTATACCCACCAGTAAAGTGGTTAACAGACACACTGTTTATACATTAATAGAAGTACAGGTTATGATGAGAAAAATCCTATGACAAACAACGGATGAATACTAATGATTATGGTAGCATTTTCACTTAATGTAGTTCATTTTCAGAACAAACCTTAGCCACCTCAAAATATCAGGCGGAGACTAAGATTGCGGAACTTCGATCACGCCAAAATATAAGTCGTAGCCAACTAAGTCCCGTATTCTCCATAAGGTTTCTAAAAGACTTCTTTTTCATCACATTGTTCGTAGCACTTCCTCATTACTTACAAGGTCGATTCAGTTAACTTCACCAGTCTTCGGAAACACAAAATTTCGAATGCCATTGGTTTATGGCTTATATTTTTTCATTTCATTAAGATGTTTAAATTCGGTCATTTCATGGAGTGTTCGCTTAAAGCTTGACACTTATTTTGGTGACAGAGTCAGAATAAATACCACGATCTGTTCTGTTAAAATGTGATTGCCAGCCGAAAAGAGTATACACAATACTTCACAACTAAATGCTAATTATTTATAGATGAGAACTAGGGATAAATTTCGGCGCCTCTGTTATTTTTCTACAACATTAATGCATTACTTTACTCTGAAGACTTCTGCAACTGCAGAACATTCACCATGATGGTATAGAAATTAATGTGCAATGAGGTGCATTATTTACCTCAAACAAGGAGCCCTCAGCTACGAGAACTCGAAGCTTGAAAAAATTGGCGTTACCTGGGGTTATTCTTTCTGCAATTTTCAGTAGAAAGATAAACCAGTTTTCACAACATTCACCGGTAGCCGTAATGGAATAACTTGTAAAAATTTCCTCCGAAAAAATTGTAACGAAAAAGCAAAGAAAAACATTATAGGTAGTAATAAGGAAAAATCTCTTCGGTAGTGGTGAGTTGAAAAATCTCTCTGGTAATAGTGAGTTGAAAACTCGAAAAACTTGTATAGGCAAGGAAAGGCATGCATTAGGTGGTGGGAGGAAAAAAACGGCAATAATAAATCGAGAAAAAAATTTCCGCAGAGAGAAAGCATGCACAATAAGCGATTCAAAAATGGTTGGTGCTAAAAATACAGAATGAAACCCCTCGCGCCTAAGTTGCGAACTGTTGTGCGAGGTCAATTTTTCGCCAGCCGATTGGGGCGGAACGACGCGGGGCTTCGCGGTGCGTAATGATAGACCGGCATGGTATGTGGAAGGCGCAACGATGGATTGCCTTCGCGGAAGTTCGAAGCCGAAGCCGATCAACCCCCGCTCGCATCGGCAACAACCGCCCACAAGAGATGGGGCTCGATTACGGCAATTTTCAGACTCTTCCTCAAAGGTGAACCGATCGTTGGAGGCGAGCGCTCAAAGGAGAGATAGAGGAGGAGCAGTCTACGAGCCTACAATTACAACAACTCTTTCTACGCCACGTTACAAGGAGGGAGTTGCGGCTCGACTCAAACCGCGTTAACTACCACCCTCAGTGCCACTGTGTAGGGAAAGGTGATGGGCAAAGGTGAGAGGAGATTAGAAGCAAGAGAATAGGGTGGTTTCCTATTATTTTTATTGACTAAATCGAAAGATCATTACTCCTGGAGTTAATATTTCACGCTTTTAGATTTTTAAAGGACGATATATATTTTTCGCGATTAAATGAAAAGTAAAAATTTTCAAGCGCGCGAAAACGTGACGGCTAAGTGTGAATTCTGGGAAAAGCCTATGTGACGTCTGTCTGATGCTGTGAGAGGCCACGTGGGTGCGAGGCTATGAACGCCGCGCTGCGATGCAGGCTGCTTGCTGCCGAGCACGGCGGTAGCGAGGAGTACCCTGCTAGCAGGTAGCGCTTGGCTTAAATAAGCATTATTAATACCCTATCAAACGAAGGAAACTTTCCGACCTTAGCCAGATTTAATAGGTGATTATTAAGAGATGTTTCCCTGAGCTCTGTGCCTCAAGCATGCATTGGCAATCTCAGACGATGTAAAACTCCTATCTACTCGTATAGCATCTAGGTCCCTGTGACGTCACGTGGAATGGCATCGCATGGCCGCCAATCTGGCCTTTTTCAAATGAGGCTAAAATTGACTATTAACACTCGTACAAACTGGGATTTCTAAAACCAAATAATTAGTGTATTATGATTACACTAATGGTGGATAATGAATCGCAATCAATGCCTTTCGTTTTCTTTGATGAAGGAAACTACCCTATTTAGTAAAATAGTAAGAAAATACGTTTTAGCGAAGAGGTCAGGCCTGAGTGTCCTTGCAGTTAATTCCTCTTAAGTAAATGGATAGAGCTAATGCATATACATCCAGTGCCCAGTCATAAAATATGAATTTTAAACTCATTTAAAAAAAAGTAACCGAAAGAAGAGAATAGGACACATTTTTTTAGAAATAACTTGTGTTTCTTTTACAGGTTCATCGGATAGAGAAATAGATATAAATTAGGATGGCCTCATAGTATATTGGCAAATATATATTTCGTAGTCTCTCTCGCAGGACCTCTTTAGGGCCCGCATGAAATAAGCATAAGCATAAAACATATACGATGTACCGTTACCGACATTCACTTCTGTCTAATACATCAAAATCGTCCGAGATAACACAACAGCAAATGGCTGGTGTCCTAACACCCCCTGCCACACGCCTTTCAGGCGGTTTGCGGGGTAATATGCAGATGTAGATGATGTAGAGAAATGCATGAGATAAAAACTCTTTCTTCTTCGGTTTGTAAACGTCCGTCCTTCCAACTCCCGGAGGATGGCGGCTCGGTGGCCTTTACCCCACTCCCCTCTTCCCCTCGCGAGTGAGTGGGTGACTGAGTGGCCCGTTGCAACGGTGCCGCGAACCTTGAGAAAGGAGTCACGGAGGAGTGCAGAGTGCAGGGGGCGGGCGGGGGGGGGGGGGACGGGGTAGTTCCAGTCGCAGAATGGCATTCCAAGGGCGCTGACTCACTCTCCTATCGAGGGATGCCACTGCGGAAAAAGCATGCACAAGCGCCGCTAAAGGTGGGTGTACACAAACCAAAAGATGAGGCTAACGCTCTCACCTCAACATCAGTTTTAATCATCATCATCAGAAGTCAACAATCTTAAAATTAGTTTGACATAGCTCTCCATTCCTCTCTCCTATCCACTAGCCTTTTGTAAGAGACGTAATTATTTTTGTTAGAACGTAGGTTGGGGCCCATCAGTATTCATCATCATCATCAGAAGTCAACAACCTTAAAATTAGTTTAAAATAGCTCTACATTCCTCTCTCCTATCCTCTAGCCTTTTCACAGCGACTGATTTCTTCTCTTTTACGTCCTTCATAATATGTCATAACTCATTCGGGGCCTTCCATTACCCTTCTTGCCTTCTACCTATTCTTCTACGACTGTTTTCACCAGGTCATCATGCCTCATAATGTGACCAATTAAGTTTTCCCGGCTCCTCCATTAGAAGAATATAAGATCAATATTATTATTGGATATTGGGAAACGGTGGTAGGTAAATAAAATACTGATTCGGAAAAAATTAAAATTCGAAGTCAGAGGTAGATTAAGGTTGTTGTTGTAGGAGTGGGAGAGGGGGAACGTTCATAACTAACTGCGGTGCTTTCGTGGCATGTAATACCTCACGGCGATACTGCATCTGAGATCTAATAAGCGTGGATGGAAGCTTTTAGAAATCCATTAATTTTTTTAAACATTTTTTGCTGGGCTGGTGAAATAAAAATTTACATCGGGGGGCCACAATAAAAATTACCGTCTTTTCAATTTTTCCAAAAATTACGGGAGGGTAAAAATAAATCTGGTTTCGCGAGCGGGTTAAGAAAATCCGATGGAATTTCCCTGACTAGAAAATTCCTGTTAAGCCATTCTTTTCACCAAAGCAGCGCAGACTACACTACGTATGAAGGTTACGGGGTTTTCGTGCTATTTCACCTCAATGGCGATCCTAGTTATAGTTCTCTCTCTTTCTTTAAAAATACGAAAATTGAACAAATAGGGTAGAGTGCAGCTTCGATAGGTAAACTCTGACGTTCGCAAAACTTCTACCACCTTTGAGCTGAAAGGCAATCAATAAAAAGCGAGTGGTAAAGAGTTAAGGAGTGGAGATATAGTAGGTATATTCGGGGAGGATGAGCCGCAGAACATCCTGAAACGCCGTTGGTGGTCGAGGTAGCATCAGCTGCAATGAGTAGTCGAAGCACTCTGCCCACCCTGTCTACAAGGGAAGGCAGGATACGAGAGGATAACTCTGTTACCAACATCCATTAGCCGGAGCGGCATCCGAACGAATTAATGGAGAGGATGAAAGGCACAAAAGTTTGTTTCAGAAACAGAAGATCACGCGTAAAGTAACGGGGTGGTTTTCTATTATTTTTTTATTGTGTAAATCGAAAGATTATCATTCCTTCAGTACGTATTTAATGCTTATAGATTTTTAAATGACGATATCTATTTTTTGCGATTAAATGAAAAGTGAATATTTTCAAGCGCGTGGAAACGCGACGGCTAAGTATGAATGATGGGAAAAGCCCGTGTGACATCATTCTGGTTCCGGCTGCCGCCATGTGAGGCTACCTTGGTGGGAGGCTATCAGCCGCGTTACGATGCAGGCTGCTAGTAGGTAGGAAAGTACCCTGCTAGCAGGTAGCACTTGGCTTAAATGAGGATTATTAATACCCTAGCAAACGAGGGAAACTTTCCGACCACAGAAAATTTAAATAAATGATTATTAAAAGATGTTTCTATGAGCTCTGTGCCTCAAGCATGCATTGATAATCTCAGACGATGTAAATCTCCTGACTACTCGTACAGCATCTAGGTCCCTGTGACGTCACGTGGAGTGGCATCGCATTGGTACCAATCTGGCCTTTTTCTAATGAGGTTAAAATTGACCATTAACATTCGTCTGAACTGGGATTTCTAAAACAAATAATTTGTATATTATGAATACGCTAATGGTGGGTAACGAATCGCAATCAATGCCTTTCGTTTTCTTTGATGAAGGAAACTACGCTATTATGATACCAATAGCCTCAAACATAATCTCAGGTCACTTATTGATAACATTTTTAGGTGGTGTCGGTCAGAAAACTTCTTATTCACCCAAGTTATGTATTTTCATTACTCAAATTGTAAGTATTATCAATATGTTCTAGAATTAGTAGCAGAAACTATTCAAATATACGTATTTTCTGTATTCAGGAGTCTTTATTTTAGTAACCGGCAAATATAAATGCCCACGAGTCGTAGGTGGAATAAAATTCTCAGAGAGTAAGGAAAATAATTACAGCTCTCCATTTTTAAATTGATATTCCATGCACTACCTCATCTCATGCACTTGCTACCTCGCTATTACTTCCTCTTACAATCGTCATATAATTTGGAGTTTTTTTTTTTCAGTAAAAGTTGTATTTTTCAGCATTCTAAAGACGGATTAGGAGTATAACCGTTAGATTGTTGGACAATCTTCTCCAGAAAATATAACCCTGTCTTCTATCTCTATAACTGTGACTTCTCATGACTCTTTCGTCTAGGTGGAGATGCAGCAGCAGAAGTTAACTTTTTTTGGAATTAGTAATGTCAAATTTAAGAGTGAAATTCGTAAATTATTGGCTTAATATCGATTGTTTCATTTGTTTTTAAATCACCCGATTAATTTTGTATTGTTACTCATGATTTTTGCACATATTGACAATTTATTGCATGCTGAGTTGAGCTTTTTATTTTTTTTATCATATAAGTATGTTGTTTTGTAAATGGTAAATCCATTGAAAATAAATAAATAATGTGATACATTTCACCCGCGATAGAAGACACTAGGTTGGCATGCGATGTATCTATGCTGAGATTTTTATTTTTTGTGTTCTTTCAAGAGTTAATGGATAATTTTGCATTTTTGTTTTGTTGTTTTTATATTAGCATGTTTTGTGAATTGTGGATCCATTGACAGTAAATAGATAAATAACGCGATACATTTTCCTTCCGCGATAGGTGACTCTGGGTCGGCATGCTTTATGACTATTCTGAGAATTCATTCTTGCCCGAAAACCTCTGGAAGCACATCACTACTGCAGTGAATAGGTGCAATCGGATAAGCTGCATGGTTTGATCCCAATTCATTTAAGCGAGAGAGAAGGAAAGGAATAAAAAGTTGGGAGGAATTGGAAGAAGAAAGAGTGAGATCGTCCTGAAGGTAACATGGCACGGCGTGACTCGCAAAGACGTCTGAGGCAGTCGTGCATCACGGTCAGCGGGCATCTAGGCCTTTCGCCGACACACACACACACACGCCAGCGAACGGGAAATCTTACAAATATGGCCCTCGTCCCTGATCGAACCGTGACCCTTGCAGAGCGAAGCCGCAAAAGGAACCATCCCACCCACCCGAGTGGGTATTCATCCATCTCGCATGCCTTGTTCACCCATTGCTAAGGGAACGATGATGACGACAGATGCATCTCGCTCATAAGTGCTGAAAAAAATTAAGTGCGATGGACCGCGACGGAGGCGATGACATCGCAGACAAGGCGTGCGGGAGGTAAATACATTGCAAGGCACAGACGTGAGAAGACGAAGAAGAATAATGAATGCATGGAGCAAATAGCTGAGTCTCTTTATTTGAGCGACATTCAGAGTCAGGGACACATAAAAAGGCATTTCATTAATGGTACAAGATTTATGAAAATTATTTTTCTAAAATCTCCATGGCGTCTCTCTGATGAAATAATACCATTTTCTCAGGCATTTTCATAGCTAAGAGGTGACTTTTTTGCGCAAATGAAAATAACAAAAACATACGAGCATCATAAAATTTCTATCTATTTATAAATTTTCCATAAAAAAATACTGATGTAAAATTTTAGAATTTCAGGTACAGTCAAGTGCTAAAAATTTCAAACAAAATGCACCCTGTAACTTTCAAGATGATAGGATAAATTTAAAAAAATATCGGGGAGAATGACGCCTCGGGGAATTCTGGGGATCCGGGTTCGAATCCCGGTCAAGGAGAATGATTTTCTTCTCTGCGGATTTTTCGCACAATTTATGCATTGCGGGTGACTCCTTACCACCGTGGCTAGTCCCGGTATACTTAAACGCACTGAAATATTTCAATTCCAGACAGATTATGCATATCTTCTAAAATTAGTGGGTAGTAATCAGAAAGATCGAAATAAGCTGCTCCACGATATTTCTCAGGAAAAAGTAATCTTTAATCACAGCGTTAAGTGTTGAACAAGGGGAACATGGCTGGTTGAATGGGAATGGTGCGCCCTCTTAAAGCTTAAAGAAGCCGGCAGACGCCTAATCGATCCCCTTAAGGTCCTCCACGGGACTCCAATTGCACACGGCCGTCGTAAATCACGCGTCCCAGTCAAGAGGCTCGTGACGTACTCACACACACACGGAACTTCGCATCCGACCCCACTTCGACCGCAAAACGGGTAGTATCGCATTTCACGCTTGGTTAAACGAGGAGCAGCAAGCGACATCTCGAGTCGACGAGAATCTGAATCTCTATCTGAGCTCGCAAAGAGCATTCCTTCCTTCCCCCATTATGACTCACACCCGCGCCTCTTTTTACCCGAATGCCATCGCGTCTGCCGTTCGCGATGCTCCCAGCCACACGAGGCTGGAATGCCATTTCAACCCGCTCCCATCACGCGGCAAAGAAGAACAGTTCTTTCGCCGTGACTTCGATACTAAAGGCATTTATTGCCGCAGATTTCATCAGAAGGTGACGAAAAGATAACTCAAAGGTAAAAGACCCTTTTATATTTCATTAATAAGAACACGCACCAAGCTGTGCGATTCGTCAAAAGCTGCTTCGGGCGTATAGAAAGCCTTACACAGTTAACGAAATCGGCTGGGAGCCTCTAGATATTCGGAGGCTGCGCGCTACGCTTAGATTGAAAGAATGATTGAGAATGGATATCTTTCAGAGCGACACGGAGAACATTACATCAGGACCCCGCTCTTTTTCCAGGTCTGACGGAAAATATAAATTAAGGGATATATTTTTTCCGAACGGATGGGTATGGGAATTCGTTTTTTACCCCGAATTACTTAGTACTTCAATAAATGCAATGCGGAACTTTGTTATCGAGCATTTCCTCGACTTCCCTAAGACGTAAAATTTCTACCTTCTGATATTTCTTCTCCTTTATCTACCTGGTCGCTACTTCCGAAGAATGGTTAAACGTAGCTCTCAACTCAATTTTCCTATCGGTTAAGCTCTAAACAGTTACCTGGTTCTTCTTTTTTACATCCTTGATCCTGTTAAATATTGTCATGCATGATTCCACACTTTCTTAAAAATTATCTTGATTTATTTTCGATCAACAGTTTATTGCTAGGCCTACTGCTGCCACAAATCATTTCCTTTTCTTGTTAAAACGTCGGTGAATTATATCAAGGTTCTGAACACGTGATGATATTAATTATTTCAACATCTCAAAACAGCTGCCCTAGGTGCAATCTCTTTTTCCTGTTACGTTCAAAAAGAATAAAATCTCTGCATTACTTACTGATACATGAGGGCTGAAACTTCTTCAAAACTCAAGTAAGACATCCTAAGTGCCGAAAAAGAAAATTTTGCGCAATTTGTTATCCAAGTATTCGTTCATTCGGATATGGTGGATGTCAGGGAACCCTTAGCCTTGAGAGAGGAACACCTAAGCTATCTTAATTGGATACACGTGCTTGGGGTTGAATGCCAACAACCTTTTAAAGACAATTGCGATAAAGTGTTCCTTAGGAGAAAACATGAGATATGGCAATACTGATATCCATAGCGTTTCAAGGAAACTGCCTCTCTCACATATCCCCATCGAAGGGATAGGCACGCGAGGCTTAAACATTGTGATTAAATGTATTCAGCTTTTAACTGCGGGAGCAGTTGGAAAAATGAATCATGGGCATTTATATAGAAAAATCTTTCATTAATGATAGGAAATGGAAGGTTTTTCTCGAAATTTCTCCCTTTCCTTGATTCCCATTCTCTTTTCTAAATTAAATACAACAAAAGGTTCCCGATAAAAAGAATCGATGGAATTCAAAATGTTTGGCAGCCTAGTACGGCACTACATGAATGAACGGGAACGCTCATGGCTCAATACGAGTTCGAAAACGTCGGAAGAGATTTGATACTGGAAACCAAAATCACCATCATGAAGCTCTATCATCTATTTCATGATATTTGAAATTAATTTAAAGTATTTCCGTAATAATAACAGAGTAAACAAAACTGGTCGTGTATTGATTTTTCTCAAATACCTCACTTAAAAACTAAGTTCCATTCAAGTCCATGTCTACTTTTTCCTCTTGCCTGAATAAAAACATCACTTTCCTTATCATCTAACACACTTTCCTTTTGGCAAACTCATATTTCTTTACCCTCATCTTAATCCCATTCATTTGCTAAAGAAAGGAAAAGAAAATAACAATCTAATAAAATTATTGGAAATCTCCTCGCATGGATGTTTGAAAATCACGTAAAACATTAATTTTTTGTTCACTTACGTAATACACGGCGCTCCACCTATATTAATGCGTACAGAGTTTTTTTTATTTAGCATCATTGTGAACCCATTGCCAAATATGCAGCAAATAGTGGAGCAATAGATTTTAATTCTACCTCCGAGCGTACTCTAAAAAAAAACCTTTTCGTTGAAGGCACGCGACAGAAAATCCAAAATGCGATACTTAAAAACTAAGTTCAATGTTCAAATACCTAATAAATATGGATCATAAAAGGCATGCAAATTTTACGCAAACATTTCTCCTAATAACACATTAGCCTAAAAAATTAGACGACAGAAGAGCTAACACCCAATAGTCAAAGACATGGCAGAAGTTTTCAAACAGAATGCCTTCCACGGCTTCTAGAAAGCCATATTTTTAGCAAGTTACTTTAGCATAAGGTTTCACTTTCCTTCAAAGCGGCTGAACTTAATTTACATCGTATCCGACAGAAAAAAACTTGCTCGTGGCCTTTCCTGCATTTGAGAGCAAAATCATCAGAACGTCTCGACACAAGTATCAGGGACCTAGGTAGAAGAAACACCACTTATGAAGTCATAGATAGTTGTCGAATTCCATAAATTGGATAAAAGGTAGCATTAATTTGAAATGTGTCATGTTCATAGATAATTTAGGGAACATCGGAGACGGTTGAATTTCAAATAAATCCGTGCTCTATGAGGAATACTTTCTATCTGCATCAACCCGTGGAAGCTCTAATTTATCTGTTGCTATGCGCACGGTTGTTTAATTAATTTCTTGCTTTAAAAATTCAGTTCCCTTATAAGTAAATATACCTTTAAAATGGTCAAAAATCATCAGTCCATTTGATCACCAATACACCCAATGATGGTTTTCTGACAAATCTGCAAATAACAATCTTGTATTTTTCATTTGCATCGTAATTAGCAATGGACTGCTTTTGAAATGGATATCAGGAAGTTAAACAGATAATTAGGCATAAAAAGTGGGTCCGCAGTATAAGCATAAATAATTACCACAATTTAAATTGCGGCAAACATTTATGTTTCAGTGGTGATATTTTCAACTACCAGTGACAATAAACCCTATGCCTACATCTAAAATTCAATTTCCCCACATAACTCTCATCATTTTCTGCATAACGCGGTTGTTACATAATAGGCGTAATGTGTTACGTAAAGCGATTTTGCCACTTTCTAACTTGTAGCATCCTCTAAAAATAGGGCAACCCAGAGTAGGCACATATCCTGTTCTCACTTGCCCGTCCCTAAGCTTTTGCGTTCCTTATCCAATCTCTTGCTTCATGCGAATGTATTAACAACATGAGATACATTTCCTGAACTACGTCTACTATAGTATTTTATTTTGCTAATTACCGTAGATATACGAAAAAAGTGGAACTATTTTCACTCACAATTTTTTCATGTCGCTATGTAAGAAATTAAAGGAAAGGTTAGTGAAGAGCCTGATCTGGAGTGTAGCGCTTTACGGTGCAGAAACGTGGACACTTAGGAAGGAGGACGAGAAAAGACTGGGGACATTCGAGATGTGGGTGTGGCGAAGAATGGAGAAGGTGAAGTGGACGGAAAGGAGGAGGAACAATGAAGTGCTGGACATGGTGGGTGAGGAGAGGCGATGAGGAGACAGAAGGTATGGACGTAGTGAGTACTTAGCGAAAAGGGGAATTTTGAAGACAGTGTTAGAGGGTAGAACGTTGGGTTAACGAGGGAGAGGAAGGAAGAGAATAGGAATTATATATAAAATGAAAGGGAGTAAGCCTTATTGTGAATTGAAGAGGGAAGTTGTTGATGGGGAGGGAAGATCCCAGAACTCTTCTCAAGTACTCCATGGAGAGCTATCTTAATCGGTAGAAAACTTTAAAATAATAACTTTTTCATGCATGTAGAGAAATAGCAGATGGTGCCCGCCGATAAAGATGAGTTGCATAACCACGCCTATCTACACATTTTCACTATAGTGAACCTGAAGAAAAATCTAGCGCGTCTGCGCTCCGATTGTTACATAGTTTTTTTGGACGGTACGGGTGGGAACATCACCAGCACAGGCAAAAATGTGGAGAGCAGTCTTCAAGGGTAGTGGTGCACGGAGGGGGTGGGGGGTTTGGGGGATAACAACCAGAACTCAGAGAAATTTTAAAATTAAATATAAAATTAATTATAGAATAATTTAAAGATTAATAAAATATCCATCAGAAAGCCATAAAACTCACCATTTTGAACCATTTTTCTTAAACATTTTCTGGGGGAGGGCACCCACACCGTATTCCATATCCCCCCCAGAATTAGTTGCTCCTACCCCCCCCCCCCCAGCCTTAATTCCTGGCTGCGCGCCTTGTCAAGGCAACATGTTCCAGTCCTTCGCAGCATCCGATGAGCCCATCGTAGTTAAGCGCTCATCAATCGCCAGCGGTGGGACGCGACGACAGGACCATAAAAGATGGACCACGCGGGTTATGCGAACGCCAAAGAAGTTGGAATGGCGAAGGTGGACATGAGCGAGTTTCCCTCCTAGCAATGCCCACATAAAAAAAGATGAATAGATATACTTGCCAACATGTTACGTTCCGAGCATGAATGGAATAATGGGCGACTTAATGGGCTATCCGTGACTCGGACGTTTCACGAGGAAGTTGGACTGGGAGACAGAATTGGGGCGCGGAACGAACATTAAAGAATGTGTACCAACCTGCACGCCGATTGATAAAGACGACTGCGGAAACTGATAGGGAATTTAGAATGCATGCCATCATACTACAGTAAAATATGAATTTAATCCACGGAATTTATCAGATGGCAACCAGAAAGGGTTGACACCGATTGAGTCGAAGTAAAAAAGATCAGAGAGATAAACAATTATTTTACTCTAGTTATGGAAACGAAATTCCATCTAGCTTTCTCGCCCGCCATCAAGTTTGTAAGATATGTTTATAATATTCTAGATTTTTTTAAATTACCGCAAAAAATTATTATTAGAGATGCAGGTAAATATTGACAATAGTTTTAAGAGCATAGCTTCAATTTTAAACGTATAACAAGCCATTTTAGTTTAAAACTTGTTCAGTGGATGTGAAGCGTCTTAATATATGTTGAAATCGGTTCGGATAAGGTAAACTAGTTTTGGAATACTACTACGTGTATGTATTACAATTAATAATATTAATACTTACTAATAATAAATATAAATAAATTTTTTGCACCACTTGAAATAATTCATAAAAATAATGATAATAATGATAATAATATAATAATAATAACTATTATTATTATGAATTATTTCATTTATTATTATCAATTATTTCAAGTGGTGCCACATATTTATTTATATATCTCTTCAACCCCGAAAACTGCATCACTGGCCCCTTACATTGGGATTTTCATCTTAAAACTTAAAAATACACGAGCATCCATGCCCTATATAGCAGCAACCTACCCAGGCAGGACTCGATCCCGCGACCTCTTGCGTGGCAGGCAAGAACTCGACCTCGCCACCGCCGAGGAAGATATCGACTCAATAGGATAGTTTCCTTCATCAAAGAAAACGAAAGGCATTGATTGCGATTCGTTACCCACCATTAGTGTATTCATAATACACAAATTATTTGGTTTTTGAAATACCGGTTTAGACGAATGGCAAGGGTCAAATTTTATCCTCATTTGAAAAAGGCCAGATTGGCGCCCATGCGATTCCACTCCACATGATGTCAAAGGGACCTGGTTTCTACACGAGAGGATAGGAGTTATACATCGTCTGAGGTTACCAATGCATGCATGAGGCACAGAGCTCAGGGAAACATGTCTTAATAATCACCTATTAAAACTGGCTAAGGTCGGAAAGTTTTATTCGTTTGATAAGGTATTAATAAACCTTTTTTAAGCCAAGCGCTACCATCCAGCAAAGTACTCAGCTACCCGCTAGCAGCCTGCGACGTATCACCGCTAAGCCTCGCCTCAAGGTCACCTCACCGGGCGGGAGGGAGAACCAGAAATACGACGTACGGAGATATTTCCCGGCATTCATACTTAAGCGTCGCGTTTTCGCGCGCTTGAAATTTTTCACTTTTCATTTAATCGCGAAAAATAGGTATTGTCATTTAAAAATCTAAAAGCGTGAAATACGTACTCCAGGAGTAATAATCTTTCGATTAAGACAATAAAAAAATAATAGGAAACCACCCTATTGGAGCAAAAGGGTATAAAATAGAATGGTTAAAACACTACGAACCGACCAGATTTTCCCAGAGAAAAAAAGCGAGACAAATAAATGAAATAATTGGAGTGATGGACTACGCCGTTAAATGACCGACGGCACTGTTCATGAATACAAATTGAGTCTGGAGCAAGTCGGCTAGAGAAACTAATTGATTCGAGTCGCGTAGATTTCGCGGCGCACGCTTTTGCTCCATATCTGTCTCCGTCTAGGTCTAGCCTTTGCCCCCTAAAGGAGCGGCATGGGAAGATTGAGTGTCAAGAGATTGCTTTTCAATCCTTAGAGTCACCGATCTGAAACTCGGACTGTAAGCACGACCGTCAAAGACGCTCTAGAATTTACTGTGACATTAGTTGATTAAAATTAAAAATTCCTGGTACAATCCGTACTATAAACTAGCTAAAACAACAATTACCGTGTGGAATTTATTATTACTTAATTTAACTTTTAGCTCCACCGAGGCATAAAAACGTAAACTATGGTCATAAGGTCCTCCAGAATTGATTTTCTTCAAGTTCAGCTAATCCCCTCGTGCTTCTAGAGACAGGGCTTGAGGAATGAGTATCTTAGGACTTGTAATTAGACCATTTTAAACTAATTATCGAGTTTTATACCTCACACAAGGATCCAAAAATGTAGGTAGCAAAATAACTGATGCTCTATCACAGAGTACGATAATAGCATCACAAGTCACTCTTGTTTTACATTACGTCCTGGGATAATTCTCTTAAGTTTGGCTTTTCCGCGATCGCTGAAAAGATTAGAACCGCAGCAGGAAGAGCAATGCATTAGGTCTATTAGTTCAGGAGTAGCAAGTAATCCAATACCGGCTTCGGCTTTCTTCTCTTCCGTCGACCACAGCGCTCACGAGAACAAATACGAGTCTATGTTTGGCTTCCGGTCAATGTGATGGGCCGACACATATTGGTTCAGGACTAATAAACTGGGATATGTTTCAATCATGCAGTAATTAATTACTTTAAAAAAAGCAAGACAGGACAGTGATTCGACTCTACAATACGTAAATGAAGCTGGAACGAGCCCAAAGTCAATTTTCAAATGCCTAGGTATTACTTAAAAATAATGAGACTAAAATGTTGAGTATTTCTTTACATTGGATCTATTCCTTAAATAGTTTGGATTAGAGTAATTACGCGTGTCATTGACCAAGTATTTTTACAAAATAAATCGAATTTTATTTCTTTTGTGTTGAATACTGCTAAGATGCAGGCAAAATTAAATTGTTGTATGAACAAACGAGGTAAAATCTCAAAAAAACTCATCTGTAAAATTTAACTCAATCGGATAAAATCATCGAACATAATGGCCAAGCGAACACAGTGGGCAATATTTTGTTGCAAAATATAATTATAAATAATATCTGTACCTTAGAGGTAAATGGCTGTGTCTCGTTTCCCTAATTTTTCAGGAGAGCACTTTTAAGATATTTAAAAATTTAACCAAAAATTACTGAAAGGCCAAGTAACAAGTTTACAAAATTTTTATATCACAATGTTACAGTAACCTTACCTTCTAGTAATTACTAGTTACTTTTTTATAAAATCTCAAAACTGCTCTCCTGAAAAATTAGTACATTGTGTCCTTTACCTCCGAGGTAGATATCGATGGCTAAGTTCTAACAACACGTATATCAAAAATAGCAACTTTTCAGGAGAGAAAATAAACGATTATTTTTTTATTAACTGCACGCTAAAATTAAAAACCAAAAATTCATGAAACTGAAAAAGAAACATGCATTTGCCAACAAAGAGTTGTTTTTTAGTTGAATTTTATTTTTTATTGTTATAACACTTCGTTTAAGATACCTGTGTCAGATCGGCCTAATTTTGAGATACGTGTTATTAGAACTTAGCCATCGATATGGAGAAATTCCCAAGAAATAACGACGCTTGCTCATCAGCTAGCAACAAATAAGCGGAGATTGGGTTGTCATGGCTACCCGTCGAGCGACCTCCCACGGCGATTAGTGGGGGTGGAAGGAATAAAAAACAAGTGAAGGGAGCGTCTTCTGGAGGAAAAGAGAGAGAGAGGTCACGGAGGTGGGGGTGGAATGGGAAAGAATGCGATGTGGGTGGGGGTTGAGTCCGTGGCCGAGGCGGCTGATGGTCCGATTGGCAAAGGAGGCCTTGCTGAGAGGCTTGGGAGAATGGACCAGCGAATAAAAAGGGCAAAGGATCTCCTTCGCTCTCTGAGATAGTAGCATCCGACACCAAAAAGACCGGCATCACTTTCACCAAAAAAACTTCTAGACACTACTAAAAATGCATTATAATTGAAGCTATGAAATCCTCTACTGGTCCAGACGGCAGGTAATTGAAATGAACAGTTTTCACGTTAATAATCGGGGAAATTAGAGTCGTTGCTTCGATTTTTCCGCGAATGGATATTCCATATTGAGGCATACCTATCCACGTTGTAAAACCGAACTGATGGTTTTGGCAGGTAAAAAGATGTGCATAAAAAGTAGCAGGTCTCAAACTTTACTCAATGTACTCATGTTTATACTTCAATTCACAAATCTGGCTTATGATTAATTAAATGTAGTCTGACGGCAGAAGTAAGTTAACACGTGCCGCTACAATTAGGCGTATATTTGTGAAACCTAAGGGCCATTGAACGCTTGAAGAAATATTAATCCCTTAAAACTTCTAACACTGCAAATATTGAACGCGATCTCGTGGGGACACTTGGGTTCCTTCCCTCTTAAGGCAAACTGGAATCACAAGACATTAAATATACTTTCATCCAATTATTCAAACGAAAATTGCACGAACATGACATTTCATCTTATACTGTACATAATCAAAAATTCAGGAATTCTAGGATTTATAACAGGTTTAACCGAAAGATCTGGTGGATAAGCGATTGACGTACCGACTGCCCGGAGACAATGGAGGGTATGATCGCAGCTCATGCATAGGCCACGACCATCGGCAGATTATCATTGATGACTGCATTGGAGGTTGTGCATTGGATTGAGGGGTGAGATGAGCGGTCGGATGAAGGGATGGAATAGTGGGGAGGCAAGGACGCCGAGGCTGCGTGATTCGGTGCGCGAAGGCGATTCTTTATAAAACTTCAGCCGATGAGACGAAGAGGAGAAGGGGAGATCCCGTTACCTGGGAGACGAAGGTGCGGGTGCACGAGGGGAGGGAGGATATTGTAGAGAGAGGTCTTGAAAGGCTTACAGGCATGTACACAGGAAATACATCTAAACGACTCCATGGGAGTAAGTACAGTAGACTGTAAAACGTAGGCTTTCGCTGCACTCACCTGTAACGGATGTGGCCATTCATCGCTTAATGACGCTGCGATACGTCCGATTCCGATTCTCCGTCAGCTACTGACGTAGTCTGGGCCTTATACAGATTACAAATGAGTCTCAAGATGAGCATCCCAATCTAAGTCTATTGTCATGAGAATGTCCATTAACTTCACACAGTCAACTCTGTAATTCTTTCTCAAGATCAGAAACAAAAATGATAGTTTGCCGAAAGAACCTGTTTTTTTAGATTTCATCTGCGATAAAAATATATGTGTCTCAGAGGGTATTTTAACCCAGCCTTCACGAAGCAACGATATGCACAAAAAATGATTGATGATCAGTTCTGGCATTCCATGATGGCGATTGCCTCCGAGTATATCAAATAAACTTTAAAGCTACATCCTCTACGAAAATGATTCTGGCACTGAGAGTACCTCATAAGCAAAGTAATTTCGTAAGGTCACTTTGATAATTATTATACCATGTGGTACATCCGCTTCGCCATACATAAAATACATTTTACCCAGATTGAATGACTAGAAAGTATGAACAATAGTTTCAGGAAGATAAATACCGAAAAAATATTTGCTACCATGAATTTTCGACGCATATCATTCATTCCATAAAAGAGGAAATAGAATTTTTAAGATTTGCTATTTACCTACGTAGAAATTCTACATTGTATCTACTTCATTTCTGCAGCAAAACTCTTCTATGCATTTGCAACTTCTCACTTACTATTTTGTTAATATCTAAGAATTTTTTCGCAAGGAGAAAGTATGAAGACGTTTAATTTTCTCTGAAAATTTTCGCAGCTTCTTTTATCTATCTTCAATTGTTAGTTCTTTTCGGGAAATGCTGCGTTGGTAACATTTTCTAATCTACGCTTCTCTCCTTCTGGGAGCGTTTCCAAGGGAATTGAAAACGCTCTCAGTGGGAGAAATGAAATTTCGAGCCCAAAATGTTTCCAACGCAGCATTTCCTGAAAGGAACTTAACAGATAGATATGAAGATATTTCTATAATATATCTTTTTCATTCGCTATCATAATAATCACTTGGGACACTTAGGAAGGAGTACAAGAGAAGATTGGAGGCATTTGAGATGTGAGTATGGAGAAAAATGGAGAAGGTGAAATGGACGTGGAGGCGGAGGAATTACGAAGTGATGGACATGGTGGGTGAGGAGAGGCAGCTTTTAGATGAGATACGGAGGAGACAGAAGGTATGGAAGGAGCGAGTACTTAGCGGGGAGGGGATATTGAAAACTGTGTTAGAGGGAAGAAGGTTAGGTAAATGAGGGAGAGGAATGAAGAGAAAAGGATTTTGAGACAGGATTAAAGGGAGTATGCCTCATTCTGAATTGAAGAGGGAAGTGCTTGAAGAAAGGGAATTTTCCCAAAATCCTTTTCAAGTACTCCATAGAAACCTACCTTAATCGGTAGAATACTATAATAATAATAATTCAACCATGCGGCAGGTTTGGATAGGCGAGGGTTGATCTCACATTAGACTCGGGAAATGGATGTAAATTTTGCAATTTAGAGTGAGAGAACCAGCCCATTTCTCCAGGTCTATCAGTGAAGATTTTATTAGGAATTTCAGACGCCCCGATCCGATTTTGAACCAGTTACGCCAATGCCATTAGCATAAATCTCTATCCGAAGTGTTTTATCATAAGCCCAATTTTTTCATATTTGATTATTTAGTCTATGAGAAATTTTCTCCGAAAGTCTGCACCTACCTAGTGGGATATTCCCATTCAGCTTTCGCTTTTACTTTTTCTTAATAGTAAGCAGTACGAAGGGGCAGGCTAGAGCAATTTCATTTCTACACATAGTCAAAAGTACTGCCGAGCGGGATAAAACATTCAAAATTCAACATAGTACTCAGTAAAACAGCGGGCTAAAGTCTTTTTATTTTTACATAATTAACAGTACAACAGAGTTTGAAAAAGCATTGTTATTTCATCATATTAAACAGCACGACGGGGCAGGCTAAAACACTTTATTTTTTGTGCGAAAAATCCACAGAGAAAAAAATCATTCGCCTTGACCGGTATTCGAACCCGGATCCCTCGATTTCCGGCCGAGTGCTTTAGCCAGTTAAGCTACCGAGGCGTCATTCTTCCCTGTGGAAATTTGGAATGACGCCTCGGTAGCTTAACTGGCTAAAGCACTCGGCCGAAAATCGAGGGATCCGGGTTTGAATCCCGGTCAAGGCGAATGATTTTTTCTCTGTGGATTTTTCGCACAATTGTGCATTGCGGGTGACTCCCGTAAAAGTTATCACCGTGGCTAGTCCCGGTATACTTAAATACTTTATTTTTTATACACATTTAACAGTATGACGGGGTAGGATAAACTAATTTTATTTTTACGCAATTAACAGTGCGACGGAACTGGCTAAAGCTTTCAAGCGCGTATCCTGGACGTCGCGCCATCCGCATAACCCCACAGACTGGAATACAGCTCTATTTCCACCCACAGCCTCCTCCCCTCCCACTCCCAGAGCCGAGGGAGGATAGATAGACTGGCGCCAGGGTGCCTACAGTGGCGGGGACGCAAAGGGGATGCGGGGGCGCCCGCAGAGCTAGAGGCGCCACCCATAACCTTTCTTCCTCGGTTTTCCCTCCTCCGCGCCTCGTCCGAGGGTTGCCATAGCAACGGGGGTGATGCAGGAGGGGAGGGGGAGGATTAGGCGGCGGGCGCCAGGCCAACCCCACCCCATGCGTCTGACTCCTCCCACCCTTCCATTTAGAAGACCACACTGCCCTCCGCACCATTTCTTTGTCCCCCTATTGACTGAACGGGAAAAGGCTGGACGGAAATAGTGATAAACCCCTTATGCTATTATCGTATTTTTTTTTCTTCTAGTCCACCCTTTCTTCCCTAGGCGAGATGAAGTACATAAAAAACATCTTTCCCGTCATATTCAACATTTTATTCGAGCTGATTGATTGATTCATTCCATCAAAAGAAATACCTAAACAAGGGGGGAAATTTAAAAACTGAATTTAGCAAAAGGAAATAGTGCTAAACCGGATATGCCCTATCTTGTTTTTTCCTTCAAGTCATCCCTTTCCTCAAGCGAGATGGAGTACACAAAAAAAACATCTTTTCCGTCATATTTAACGTTTTATTTGAGCTAATTGATTAATACATTCAATCAAAAGAAAGACCTAAACAAGGTGGGGAATTTAAACATTGAATTAAGGACACAAACGGAAAAGTGATAAACCGGATATACTCTATCGTGTTTTTTTCCCCTTAAGTACTCATTCTCTTCCCCATCCGAGATGTGAAAACACATTAAAACCATCTTTTCCAACATATTTGAAATTTCATTCGAGCTAATTCATTCATCCAATCATTCAAACACAAAAACCTATTTACATCGTAAAATTTAAATATTGAATTAAATAAACAATTTATCAGAACTTATTCATGGAGTACCTATGTTTTTCTACGGAAATGAGGCATGGAGAATGACGGCAGCAGAGAAACCAAGGGCGGAGGCCTTCGAAATGTGGTGCTACAGAAGGATGATGAGGATCAAATGGATCGACCGAGTTAGTATTGAGGAAGTTCTAAGAAAGGTAGGAGAGAAGAGAAAAAAAAATAATAAGGAGGCGGAACAGCTTTATAAAGCACATATTGAGACATGATGTCCTGATGAAGACAATCGTCGAGGGACAAGTACACGGAAAGAATGGAAAAGGAAGACCTCGAAAATATGAATGGAATAGGCAAAGATTGATGTGAAAGTGTACAAATATTTTAGGTGTGGAAAGATTAGCTGATAGGAGAATTAAATGGATAGCTGCGTCAAACCAATCAGCATTTTTGGCCAGTGATGACGAATCAATTCATCCATATGTTCAACCTAATAGAGGCACAAAGCTTTTTTTCTAATTACCACAATACGGAGGGGTCGCGGATTAACTCGCGTTTTCTACATTCTGTCCATATATCCACCTACAATAACAACCTACAATGACTACTTTATCTAAACACTCATTACATCAGCTGTCAATTAAACTTGATCTCCTTTGTGTTTCCGAAGGCCGTTGCGCTATTGAGTAATAAAAATAATAGTTGATAGGAAAAAACCAAGCTCGCAGGGAAATATATCCGACCATAGAGGTTAGTTCGAAAATAAACATAGAACCTTTAACGAAATGAATACGATGAAATTACTGGGAGTTCCCTTAGAAGTCTGTTGGGAATAAGGGTTCCTTAATTTTCGCGAACGCAAATGATGGCGCTCGGGTCATTCCACGTCAACTCAACACAAAAAATAGTATTTTAAAACCCTACCCTCTACAATTCCTTTCAAGTTTTGAAATGTTAAGGCCCAATAAAGCAATGGAAAAATACTACTTTGATAATTTAACGGCAATAAACAAGTAAACTACATGCACTGAATAGTAGAGGCCTTCACGTTGTAGAAATCCATCTTACTGATTTGTGAATGAAAACATTTGCTGTTTCTACAAAGTTCCAAATTGTAGAAACAGCAAAGTTTTTCATTCACAAATCAGTAAGTAAACTACAAGACAATATAGTGAAATCCCGCGAGAATCCGCGATTAAACATCTTTTTTAATTTTTAATGTAGAAACTGCATTTGAATATAAAATAAATACAAGGAATAGTTAAAGCTTAACAATTATATGGCACGTGGCTTCTATATTCGAAATTTAAAAAAAATGCTGAATTCGACCTTCGACATTTGATACCTCAAAACACCATCCGTACCATTTAAAAATGTAATTAGTAAAGTTAAATGTAAAAAATTAAAAGTACTTCTTTATCTTGTGAAAACATTTGTCGTTATTTACTCATCCGTTTCTAAAGGATCCATTCGTGGCTGAATAATTGATTTCAAAATTTTAAGGTTCAGGATAAGGATTTTTCCCCCTTTTTCTCCCTGTTACCAACTAAATGGGAACGGACTCTTTGAGATTTCATTGGCAAATACGTAAAAAAAACGTTCAAAATTGGCGAAAAAGAAATTCCTCCATCAAGGGATATTCCCAGTAAGTTAATTCCACAAAAAACTACGCCAATCAGCGAGAAAAACCAAAGAGAGGTGTTTTTATCGTCATCACCATCCCAGAAATGCTAACATTCGGCGAAAAGAAAAGGTCAGACGAGGAAAATGGAGAGAAAACTTTTCCTTGGGGGACGCCCACGCGAACACACAGTGGAAGCGTGGGCGCCGGAGGAGGGGATTATGGGTAGAGGGAATGTGTTGCGAGGAATGGAAGGGAAGACGGATCGACGTCTGTAATTATACCGCAGGAGCGGCAAGGCGGGGGCGAGGTCCTTATGGGGGTGGTTGGGAGAGGGTTGAAAGACCATCATCCCCCCACCCACATGCCATACACGTACATCACCGTTGATTCTGTAGAAGAGTTTCATCAAGGTGCCGCAGCGCTCATTGATGCTGTGTCGCTGGACCGTTTGACGCAGGGGGATACGTGGTTTTGAAAAATTACGTTGAATTATTAATATCTTATTATTAATTTTCTCTCTGGCTTTTCAACATTTTTCCATAATGTACTGACCAAGTCAATTTCAACAGTATTTTGTCCAGTTATTCTACAGATAGAAACCGTCGGACAATATGACAGATGTCCAGAATGACTGATTTTTGTATTTTTCATAATATGCCTTCCAGGTTTAGTTGTTTTAATCAATGAAGCACTTCACATGGTGTGATTCCAGTTGCTGTTATGACAATTAGGCATATATCCATCGATTGCATTTTCCAGATGGCTTTAATCTCTACAGCAAGTTTGGCATATTTATTAACTTTGGAGCAGTGTTCTTTCAGTACATTGTGGTTTTGATGGGATTTTCACGTCCATGACTGTAGGTTATTATTATTATTATCAAAAAATTCAACCGATTGAGGGAGGTTTCCATGGAGTACTTGAGTAGTATCCTGGGAGATTTCCCTTCATTCAAGCACTCCCTCTTCAATTCAGAGTAAGGCCTACTCCCTTTCATCCTCTATAAAAATCCTATTCTTTTCCTTCCTCCCCTTCGCGTACCTAACATTATTCCCTCTAACATCGTTTTCAAAATCCCCTTCCCGCTAAGTACTCCCTCTATCCATACACTCTGTCTCCTCCGTATCTCATCTCAAAGCTGCCTCTCCACACCCACCATGTCCAGCACTTCGTCGTTCCTCCTCCTCTCCGCCAACTTCATCTTCTCCATTCTTCGCCACTCCCACATCTCTAATGGCTCCAGTCCTCTCTCGTCCTCCTTCCTTTGTGTCTTTGTGTGTCTTTGTGTCTTTGTTCGTTCCTACCTCTTCACGCTAAAATAAGTAAATGCTACGTTTACACGGAATTTGCAATGTTAGTTCTGAGATTGTGATTTTAACTTTAGGCTCCTCTTCGAGATTAACCAAACAAAGAAGAAACAAGCAGGGAGTGTAGGAAAAATAAGATTTTACGCAATAATACTGACTGAAATAAAATTGGCACTCCACGCGGCTCCTTAATAAATTTCATTCGCTCATCCAATTTTTGTTCGATAAATGTTGGTGCCGCGCATAATCCCCCCAAACGGCAATGCAAAACCACAGCAGGGCGTGGTCCTTATGGGGGTGGTTGGTAAAAGGTTAAAGACAATCATCCCCCTCCTACAACCACGCCATACACGAACATCCTCGTCGCTTATGGAAGAGGGTTTCCTCAAGGTGTCACACTGCCACAGCGCCCCCTGATGTCGTGTCGCTGGACCGTTTGACGTAGGGAGTGGGCGTGGTTTGGTGACGTTTTACACTGGTCACAAAACCACTGTCCCCGTACCAAGTGAGAAGGGTTAAATCATTATTTTGATGGGCCCAATTACTGAAGATAAGAGGAACATCAAGGAGGTTTCATCACACACACACAACTTTATTTCGCAACCGTACAACTTAGAACAAAAACGTTTCGCAAATTTTGCTTCCTTAAACAGTACACTACAAGTGTACTCACAGTAAATAAAATTCTAAGATTATATTTTCAAACGAGTATTCTGAGTAGAGTAGTATGGTGACGTATCTACATATTATTTGTATCGTGTTTCCAACAGGATCAAGAACTTTGAGCGAGTTTTTTTTCCGGAGGAAATTACATGCCAGTTGAAATGAACATATTCCCGATGCTCGCACAAATAATGTCAATCGAGGAATGAATCCATGAATTGGATTCATTCAGGGAATGATAATGATTTCCAAATGCTATTTCCCCATGAAAACGGGGCTGTTATTGTAATTTATCCATAACGTAGAATCAGTTAAATACATCTTGAAATGAACATGAAAAAAAAACTTTTCTATCAATTCTCAGTATAACCTCCTCAATTTTGGTGAAATACCTTTTCTAGTATTAGTAACATAATCAGTGTTTGACACCCTATTACACTTCCTTTGCATTATACCATGATTTACTCATGAAGACAATCTGATAATGACATTAAGTTTTCGCTCAGTTATCGGAGACTTATTCCAATCGCTATTACTCTAGTGAGGATTTATTTATTTGTTTATCTCGATTACCCCCGAAAACAACACAGTGTGGCCTTTACATCGCGAGTCTACATTCCAGATTCGGTGGTCAGAGGTGTATTTGTAGTGGAAACTGTGGGGCTCCATTGCTGTAAATGTCAATGTAACTCAAGGCTGCTATTGATTTTTAAAGCAATCATCACTAAATGTTACCTTTTCTTCCTCCCCATCATAATGCATCTAAAATTCTATCGCGGGACATTTCATCGCGCTACGGAGCAGAACCATCATACGGGCACTTAACGAACTAATGTCGACGTTCCAGCCTGTCTACCGGTTTCGTTCAGTTAAGCTCACATCTATCCACCTCTATCGCTACTTCAAACCGTTTCGAACACCACTTTGTGCAGTTAAACGCCATTCCTTACCAAAACTTTCGTCATTTCTCGAGCGATTAACCGTCCCCCGCTTCGCTAGTCAATTTTACGGCCCTTATCCGCTTATCCCGTTTTCTCGGGGTTCACTATGTGCCCGAGAATACACCATTGCACTTTTATTGTGGCGCTTACTTAGACCTTCCTCTAAATCCTTCATTTCCCGGGAGGAGTTTCATAATATAGTGCAGTAGAGTTGAAGGACCTCCGCCCGATCGGTGATTAATAAACCCATTCCTCCGCTAATGACGTGAGAAAGATTGTGATAATATTCACTGGTAAGTGGTAAGGAATATACCAATTCTGATAAGAGACTAAATGCCATAGAAATCTCATTTTGTATGGTAAACTTCTACGAAATTTTAAATGATAGCCAGAATGCTTCCATACCCATCAGATTCTAAGTTTCAGTCGCCATATTACATCAGAATATCTTTATAATAAGTCAAAATATAATTATCTGTACTTCTCTCCCGATTAATTCAACAACCATTAATTTTCGGTAGTCAGCGTAACTATTAAATCCAAGTATATTTATTATTTTCTAATCTATTCATATTCTTGCAATTAATAACTAAATCCTATTGCTTTTTCTCGGATGACAACCGAATAAATCGCTGCGATCAAAAAATCAACCCGAGTAAATAATCCTTTGACGGATGAACTCTGGTCTAAAAGAGTTATTTATCGCTTCAGCGGAGAGAAATAAATATGAGAATATAAAATGTTCTCCTATACTTCCATTATAGAGAAATGACTAGCTCAACACCGTTTCCAACTCAGCAAATATCAATATTTGCGAATGCGCTCAAATAAAATGGTTAAGTTTCAAGTTATCTAACGTATGTTCAAAGAATGTGATTCCACAGTACCTGGCCTTTATCATTTCCAGGTAAATTCTGCCGTATTCATTCCATTTTCAATTATTCTAAGCGTTTTGTTGGGCTGCGCCGTGTTGTTCAATCATGCATCCTGCCTCACTCAGGATTTCCAGGAAGTTACCCTCATAGGCCGCAGCGTTTTTATGATTGACATTTATTTCATGCGGGCACAGTTCCACGCAAATCACTATCTATAAATTATCATCACCACACCCGTCATCCTCTCTGTCCTAATGTATGCAGGCGCCGGATATGCATTCCGGCCCCGATGTTCAAAAATTGTGTTTAATATTCGAGAAAATTGGAACAAATCGACATGTTATTATATGCTATAATATTCTACCGATTAAGTTAGGCTTCGATGGATTCTTTTCCTTTCTCTCCCTCGTTTCCCCAACATTTTACCTTCTAATACCGTTTTCAACATCTCCTCCCCGCTACTCCCTCCACCCATACCTTCTGTCTCTTTCGCATCTCATCTAAAAGCTGCCTCTTCTCACCCGCCATGTCCAGCACTTCTTCGTTCCTCTTCCTTTCCGCCCACTCCACTATTTCTATTCTCCTACACTCTCCATTATTTTTCACACTCACATCTCAAATGCCTCCAATCTCTCGTCTCAACAAATCAATACGACCAATAAAAAGTCGTTTCATTATTAAATTAAATTAAATTTACTTAACTCTGTTGAGAAAAAAATCACTTGTACCCCTTGACTTCTCAATATTGCAATTGTTGTATGTTGTTTTTAATCTCAAATGAGTGGGTTGGAAGTCAAGGGAATACAAGTGATTTCTCTATTCTATACATAGTTAGGTACAGAAATTAGCTATAAAAAACAAACGAGATCAATTAAGTACATAGTAATTCATTTGATTTTCCACCCGATGTCAGCACAGAACTGAGACTCATTTCTATCCCTCGGCAACCAGTGTATTCATTGTAGCAATTAACTTTACCTAACTCTGTTGAGAAAAAAATCACAATTACCCCTTGGCTTCTCAACCCCTCATATAGCAATTGCTGTACGTTGTTTTTAATCTCAAATATGAGAAGACCGTTTTCCTTTCAATCTCCCCCCCAGAAAAAAAATCCCGAATCCGCCCTTGGACACTTGGGCCGAGTGGACGTCACATTGGCCGCCTACTTCGCGAGTACGGGAAGGGGACGAGGATAGTAGGAGGCAGACGATAGAGCGTACGGACACACTAACACACACTGGCAGAGAAGAGGAGAGGACTTGAACACACTCCGATGATCTTTATTATAGGAGACCAGTTGCATCGTACGGGCGACGGGGAAAAAAAGGGGGAAGAAGATTAGGTTTCCATTGGTTCCCGACAAAAGCATCGGCCGAGGCGAGATAAGAGGAGTGTGGAGTAAGTATGTGAGTGGGAGCAGCCAGATACGCATTATATTGATTGCGTGGGAGGGATAAAAGTCGTGAAATCCGACATCCTATAAATAGACCACACGACAATGGGCTGGATAGTAGTCTTTTTTCACTATTCTCCATGATAAAAAGGAAAATAATAGAAAAAACAGTCATGACGAGACTGTTTATGCTTATTCTTCCACCAAAACTATTCCAATTGTGAACTAAGCGATAGAGCTGATTTAAAAGTAAATAACATGAAAATATTCTTTAAATTTTAAAGAAATATAATGTAAACCCATAACCTAAGCCAAAATTATGTGCAAAATCCATCATACATAATAAGTAAAAAAATTGATGGAAAGGGATAAAGTGAAAAAGCAAAATTAAATATAGAAGTATAGGATATTACGTATTAAATAAATTCGAAACTTAAGATATTCTGGAGCTGAATTAGATAAATAATAAGAATAATAAAATATGGCCAAATAAAGCTCATGCTCTGGTTTTCTTTACTTAACCTTATAGTCTGTGTACCGTAGGGTACTTGACGTCTCGATTATGAGAATATGCATGCCATATTTCTCTCTACAGAATGCTTACCTTATTGACGCAATCTTTTTTCACCAAAACACATGTGTAAACATACGATATTATGTCTCCTCCCGTGATATATATTTGAAAGTTGATTAAGCCACTGGGCTGAGAGAAAAAAGAGCGTTTATTTTGTATAAAAATAAATCATGGAGAGTGTGGAAGTTGGATAAGAGAGTGTTCGGGATTTAAATCTTACATAAGGGAGATGAGAAACTCGTCGAAGCAGAAAATTGAGCGGAGGCTGAAAAGGCAAGGGAAAGAACACAGTAATGTCGTTGGGTAAAATTGATGTATGGGCGAGTAAATCCATAGCCAATGTGCTTAGGATCACACGCAGTCCACAAAACGCGTTTCTTGAGCCAAGAAATACAAAGCTACCTTTCCTGACTGAGGCGTTCCATTCCCCCGACATTACTAGATTTTTCTAACCTAGTATTTCCCTAATTATTTCCTCGAGCTATTCATGCACTTCATCTGCTTCCTCCTCCTTATGATAAGCAGTGGGCATGTAAATTTAAACCACCGCAAGGTTTGCGGGTCGCACCTTAATTTCCACAAACGGAATATTATCACTTACCTGAGATGTACCTACCACTTTCTTATCCATTATCTCGTTCAATACTTAAGCTACCCCTCGTTGAATTTCCTCCTCACCACTACATGTAACCCTATACTCATCACTCCAGCAGTCCCAACTTACTTCACTTTTTCCTAAGATATCTATCCTCCCTTTCTCCATTTCCCACTTTATATTTTCTAGAATGCCCGCCCTCTTCATTTCCCTCTCATTCCATGTCCCTCCATTGTTGCTGCCTCCTTCTCCTCCATCCTCTAGGTCTTCTTTTCTTTTTTCTTGTATGCTGCTGATGATAAGTCTGTGCTAGGGTTCCGCACGCTAACGACCTCGCTGCCTTGAACGACACCCGGCGTTCGCGGACTATTCCTGTTCCATGATTCCCATTTTTTCAGGGAATAGATATTCGGTCGGTTTTTCCACTCCCAATCCAACAGAGTTTACTTCGCGACACCATCACTTTGATATAATATAAATAGTATATTAAAAGAGAATATTATCTTAAAAAAGTACCAAATTTTTAATTGATATGTTTTCATTCAATTTATTACACTCTCCTTTTGTAAAATTGTTTACCTATTCAAATTATAAATTTCAATACTAGTCGCACTGCGATAATTACCCGTTTTTGATGTAAACAAAATAATCTACGCCCTTATGCCGTGAAATGTTGAAACACGCTGGTCAAATAATGAAAACACTATTACTGGATACCAAGTTTATTCTGAAATGGATGAGCCTATTTTCCTACCCAGTCTTTCCAATCTCTGCACTCTGTATGCTCGATGGCTGCTCACGCAACGCCGAAATACCACAATGAAGCTCCGCAGGTCTATTTTATTTACACTTCAATATAAATATGCTCAGCTTTTTAATCAGCGATAAACTTGAGTAATTCCTTGAAAATGCGCTTATCTGAGATAAAATTGGCAAAGATTCAGGCCGATGAGGTCTTTTATTACGCAAGCGCAACGTTCACTACCGAATCAAAAAGTCGAGGCCTTCAAGGTAGTGAACATTATATAGGAGAAACTTAGTTGCAACGAAAAGTTCAATTAGTTTCAGCATCTAAAAAAAAAAACAAATAAACACGCCAAAGCGAGTCTTGTGACTTCAGTGCCGCACGACATGAAATCAAAATATTCATATGGAAACAAGTAGTTCACCCTCAATCGAAAACTAATGTTGATTTACGTTTCAGATTGATTCGCTAGTTATCTTCCTTAAGGAATGATTGATTGAGTACTATAACATTTTAAAAAATGAGGGAAGAGTGAGGCAACTCAGGCTTATCAAAAGCCTTCCTTAATCAGGTCAGAAATAGAAAGACATTTTATTTTCTAGATAACTCTTCGAGAGTAAATTCTCATGGTGACTGATTAGCAAGGTTTAAATCTATCTAAATAAGAAAATGTGTAAGGATATGAAAACTATTTTGTCTTCAAACACATTGACAATTATTTTGCAATAAATAAAAAAAAACATTGGATAAGACCTTTTAGCTTGGATTTATAAACAAAGGGTTACATAATAAAAAGAAAAAAATTCATTAAATTGACTACGATATCACATATTGTGTCACTAACATGACCACCTCATCCGATCTGGCAATTTAGGAAGGGGGGGGGGGGGGGGGAAAGGAAGAGGAATAAATAAGAAATTATTACAATTTCTTTGTTTCATTATTTTATCAGCTTGAAAAGGATTTTTAACATATTAAATCTTCTGAAGAACGTGCTAGGGTAAACTTTAAACTTTGATTAATAATCTTCGTGTTTCGTCTTATTTGCTTTTTTTCTCACATTACATAATTTCCTTAAAACATTATAGACGGATTATCAACAAAATGAAGTTCTCCTTAATTGATTATTTGTGTTTAGTGAAGAATCATTACTTTCGTTCCCAGACCCCTCGACAGTTGGACAGGAAACTGTGAACGCGGTCGTTATAGGACATAGTAATTAATGCAATGATGACGTGGGCTGTAAGAAAGCATCGGAAACGAACGTTTCAGCATTTTTATTCATATTCCCACGTAAAAGTATAAATTTTATTTAAAAATTTATAATTTTTATGCAGTTCATTTTGAATAAAGAAAAATGTAATTATAAAATATAATTATGTTATAATAAATTTAGCAATTATCTAAATTTTCCCAAGTTTTAGACAAGTAGCACTATCAGAGCCTTTCAAAAAAATGCTGATTTTCGAATGTAATTTCCACGGAATGTAGCGAGGATAATCCTCATTTGCGGTCGCCTTTTCACGAAGCCAAATTAGGAGTGGATAATTTAAAAGTTAAATGAAACTGCCACGTGCTTCCTATCTCGAACCAACCTCACCAACTGAAAATTACAGCCGTGGTTTCTTCGCCTGACGCGCTTCATTCAACGGCGCTGTGCGTGGGTAGGCCCCGCCGCCTCCTTGTCTCCGCAAAAGGGTTTTGCGTCACGGCCAGGGCTCCAGGGTGTTGCTCCTTGAATGAGTGGGAAGCAGCCTTCCAACACCCACCCACCCTAGGGTAACCTCTCCCCACCCCTGAGACAAAGTACCTCAACCCCGCACGGTACACGGGCGTCATGGGTACCAGCCAACCGCAAGCACGCCACCCACAGTATCATTCAATCCTACCATGTTCCGACCCTTTTCTCTCGCCTACGTACAAGCCAGAGAGACGATATTCAACATAAAAATAACCACTACAAGCTTTTGTCAATCTTTGGTAAAAATTGACTCCTGAAAATCATTCTTCTGAAAACGTGTCCTATGAATATCACTATTTGACGTTCTACGTTAAAACGTAGTTAATAATTCCTCAAAAGATACTTTTTTCACTAACTTTAATGAAATTTTTCCTAAGATTCTCGTGATTAATCGCTAATTCACGCTTTACATTTCCAGCAATATTACATTGGGAAGCATGGAAGACGAACGTGTAGTATAGCCGCTGCGAATTCCTAACATAGCGGCGAAATAGCGAACAACATTTTAGCGCTAAAATTCCTTTGTTATAAATCAAATAAATATCGGCCGGCCTTACACTCCCAGCGTTCAAAATCCGAATCTTAGACGAAACTCACAGCATAAAACAGTCCATAAACTGCCTTAAAAATTTATATGCACACACATATGAAAATACATTAAAGAAAGTCACCAAAAGGGCGTCAAACATGGCATCAAAGGAGACTAGTGCACGAACTGAAATCAATGATACAAGCGCTATGGCGGCGCCAGAACAAAACACCGACACGGCGTAGTATCGAACTGTACTCTCACGCTACAATTATTATATTTGAAGATGTATCTTGGCCGAATTTATGCGCCTTGCGTTCAAAAACCGAAACGCAGAACGAATCTTACGGCCGGCGGGTTCATGAATTTTCTTTAAAAAGTTTTGCAGCACACAGATAAGTAAATAAATTTGAGAATGCCACCAAAATTACGTCACTTGTGGCCAACGAACCAAGGAGACTATTTCACAGGCTCAAAGCAATCAAAGCTATCCTGCGGCATCGCTGGAACAAAACAGTACTTATTTTATAGATACGCCTCATATTTTTCATTAGTTTATCTCAACAAAGCATCACTGGTTAGAGCAAGTTCGTTATCATTAGCGATAATCTTGACTTATACATGAGATGACGAGTGGATGCGTAGAAGGAGATGGGGCCAGCTTGGAAGGTAGGTCGAAGAGGGTGGTGAGGAAGGGGTGTTAGCATGAAAAGAGAGGAGTGAGGGAGAAGGGATGAGCGTGTTTATTAATCTATCCATCAAGGCATAAGCCGGGGCGATTAGAAGGGAAGTGAAAGAGTGTCGGGACGACGTCTCCCGCCCACCGTCCAAATGCGCCGCAATCTGGGTCAAATGGAACTCCCCGACGACGCGACGATGAAAAATGACGCTCGGAGGACAGGCAAGAATGGCCCACAGGGTCCTTCGCTGCTACATCGTCATTCGCGTCTTCGTCGTCAACATGCGCAACGATTGCCAATCAGGCGAGAGCTACACACATTAATATTTCACTCAACGTTCGATAAATACTACCTCTTGTAAAATTATTCGACCTCTCCATATCGTTTTGAGATGGGAAAATAGCAGGGACGGGAAGAGAATCGAAGGTGAAGCACGTGATCTCTCCGGTGCGAAAAATTACCTAGTTTAGTTTCCACCTGAAGTAGTTTTCACTCCGATTTCGTTTCAACCCTGGGTTCGATAGCCATCCCTGGAAAATAGTGCTCAGGCATTGGGAGGTACCGAACAGCCTGCGAATATCAGTCAAATAGGTACTAAATATTCTTCATTATCAAATACTTTATACTTTAATTACATTTCATCAACGTCCTTTCTGTTCATTACGTAATGGGAAGCAACAAGGCATTTAAAGCAGGGATTAATATTGATTTTCTCCCAATTCCCTATTCATTCATCACATTAAAAAGGATAGGAGACCCAAAGAAAGAGAAAGGAGAGGTTTAACAATTAATGTTACCTCAGCGTCTAAAAAATAGATCGCAATAGGGATGGAGGGATAGAATATAAGTAAGATATTAAATTCCGATCACTTTATCGTATAGCTGAAAAACTGGTTCACTACAAAAAGTCGCCATAAATGAAAATGTCCTCCGCAAAGTACGACATATGCATTTAAAGCAATGATCATCAAAGCACTTCGAAGTCGAAAAAAGATATTTGAGAGCTAAATTCCTCAACAAAAATGAACAATGAATACCTCTAGACCCAGGATAGCTTAAGGTAGCCAAAAAAGAGGGTTTTGCACTTGCAAATTCATAGATAAGAAGAAGTTACCGCTACACGCTACAAGATTGTCGTCTTCAGGTTCTATTTGTGATAGCTTGAATACTAGAATGCACGTTCAAATGGAAACAAAATTTGCGATCAGCAGAGTAAAATTTTGATTAGTACTCGAAATATGGTGGGGAGAAGCCCTCTTACGAGAACTCCGTTACCCCCAGCTTGAGTAAGTCACTTTTCCTGCTTCACGAGATCAGCCAATGAGAAGGATGATAAGAAATTGGAGAAGATAAGGATGAAATGAGTGGACCGATAACTTCACATTGATACACTAAGTAGACTCCATGATCTTCAAAATTCTTGATAAAACTCTGAACAAACATCGAATACGCCGCCCAAGAGTATCACCTTTATCACAAACTCCTCGCGTGGTTATCTATAATATATTACAACACGGCAGTTGCGGTTGAAATGAATCCATTCGTAATCTTAGAAGATAAAGGTTTTTTTTCCACGATAAAAAGATTCATACTGCTGAAAAAATGAAGAGGTATGAGATATTAGCCTCCTAGTGATATATGTAAGGTTTATTAATACAAAAAGGATTTGAAATTTGGTACCACAGTACAATGATGAATACATGAAATGGATCAACAATAAGTGAGAAACTATGACGCCCTTGAGAGTCGTAGGGAAAAAAATTGAGCTCAGAAAATCCTTAGTCCGGGAGGTGTTCAGACAACCCAAGATTATATTTTAGGTCATATTTTAGCTATGATAGCACTAATGAACCTCATATCTTGTGTACCTACCTAAATACATTTAAAGTTCATGATCGCATCTCTCATTAATCCGCTTCCATGATCTGTGCAAGAAAATATACAGTTTTCTTGTTGGGGTATTATATTTTAGTTCATATTTTAGCTATGGCAGCACTAATGAACCTCATATCTGGTGTACCCCCCTAAATGTATTTAAAGTTCATGAGTACATCTCTCTTTTATCCGTTTTCATGATCTGTGTGCGAAAATATATATTTTCCTTTTGGGGTGCTCAAACACCCCACCGCACTAACGAAGGTATAGAGACACAAAATTGTTCTTTTTGGTATCTTTATAACTTTTTGTAGCGTTTCTCAAATCGACATTTTGTTTGTACATAAGTATGGCTTAAACCATGATATATGTATCGAAGATTTTATATCTCAGCTCTGAAAATAAATAAGACTTCGGGTGATGCTCATCACAATGCACGAACCTTAATGCATGCTCAATAAAATGCACGAATCTCTAAACCCCAAAATTCGAGAATTCGTCTTTAAACCCGCGCTTCCAATCGGGAATTAGATATCTAACGAATGCACATATTAGGATAGACAATTTCTTGGTATTTTTTTTTCTCCTAATTTCTGCTTACTTAATATTATGACTTAGAAAGGAAGAGACTGTGATACAAAGCCATCACAGATTGTGACTGAATTCATTGGTTCATCTCATTGAATGACCGCACCGAAGGCACGAATTTACTTGTTGTACGGGTGAGTCAAAACTCACCCCAACCAGCAAGTTTACATAAGGAAATTTAAACAATAGCGCACGTGTAACGTTGGCAGTGATAAATGTTGTTTGTGTGGAAAAGGAAACTTTAAACTATTGATTCAAAAATGATTTACAAATTAGCAATCCGTAATAGCTATTATTGCAATTATTTTTTCCATTTTTTATTTTAATTTATTACTTTTTTTCGTGTTTTCAAAAATTCGCTATTGTGAAGCTCAAATTTTTTTATAATCATTTATTTTTTTCTTTAGATCCTTATTCGATTCGGAACGGCAAATAAAATACACGAACCACTAATCCCCATATTAGAGACTTCGTTAATAAAGCCGCGCTTCCGATCGCAAATCTACCGCATCAAACACGGACGATCCCCCATTCAATGTCGGATGTTTTCCGAGAATCCGGGTGCGATTCGCAGAATCGGATGAAGTCGAACATTCCCTGGGATCTTCCTCACCGCGACGGGAGGCGGTCATAAACTCGTCCCTTGAAAGGAGTTCCTGCCGACATAATCAATTCCATTCTAGGAGGATCCCACAGGATAGCCCACGCGCTCAATGGGATCTCTTACCTCTAATTAAGATTCCGAACCATGACCATCGCCAGTTGAGGGATACGGAGGTGGAGGTTAAAGACCCCCACGGTTTGGAGGGCTTGGGAATTTCCGGGTAAAAACATTCACGAGGGCCAAGTGCGATTTTAAACGCTGTAATTAACTATCGGCTCAAAATTCTGAAAGCCGAGCCAGAGAGGGATCATGCCGTTGAATATTTGGGCACAAAAGACCATTCATGGTTGCCAAAAGCCTTTCAGAGTTTATTTTTTGATATTTCGAAACGCTAATATCTTTAAAGTAACAGAAGTAGGCGAGATATAGCGGAATGATATCCTATAAGTATTGAAATAAGAGAAAGATGGCACTTTTCCAAAGGTTTTATTATTGAAAGTACCACGCGTTTCGACCTTCAGGTCATTATCAAATACAACCTTGCATGCGTCGAAAAGCGTCGTACTTTCAATTATAAACCTGTGGAAAAGTGCTCTCTCTCTGTTATGTCAATACTTATCCGTTAATATCTTTAATAAATATGAGGAATGAGTTTCAGTGAAGGATGGAACAGAGTAAAAATAATGAAAGACGAAATACAATAAGAAGAGTAGAACAATTAACAAAGAAAAAAATTGGGGAAGTTGTAAATAAAAACTATTTATACACTAATTTAAATAAAAAACTTTAAATTTTGAAATTATCTGATGAATATTGGTAAAATTCTATCGAATCAGAGGTTGGCGTAGAGAATCAATATCACAAAAAATAATGACAACTATCTGATAAGATTTTAACTACTTTAATGCACTAATGTTAAGGTATTGGCTATGACTAGCGTTACCTCTATCTGGAAATAATTCAGAATGTAAATAATCTACCAAGTTCAAGTCATTGGAGAAACACAAAGCAAAAACTAACATTCGGATATGGACAAAAAGATTCCTTTCAATTCTTCTTCCAGAGAACTACGTGAATGTAATTTATAGACAATCTATTGAAGCCTTATTTTCGGTAATGAGAATTTTACTTTCAACCTGTAACTATCAAATACTACCCGACATCTGCAAACGATACTATAGACATGATGGAAACTAATTGAGATGCAATCGAACACAATTTTTCGCTTAACTACGATCAAAGACTACATACATAAGTAAGGAGTGCCAAGAAATTAGATAAAGAAAATTCATAGAAAGCTCCTAAAAGTTCACCTTTATGAATCAGCCACTAACCCCAAGCTGAGCAAGGATCATCTATAAACTGCTGTACCTGGAAAGTTGCGTGCACTTGCATATATATAATGAAATGGGAGTGCACATTCTTGCAGGAAAAGTAGGACCAAAGCTTCCGGAGGAGTATTTAAGCGTCCTAGGTTCCACCGTTCGCTTCATGGGCGATAATTAAACTGCGAATATTAACAGCCTCGGGATACAAGAGATTATAAATTAGAGAAGGTGGAGATTACGGTGTAATCCACACTTACAGAAGAGGCATACAGTTCTTTTAATGAGAGCAACACACTAGGCGTCTCTAAGGCTGAGTAAGGATACACGGGGACCATGATATAGCGTTTCCTTCACCTCGGTCTAGCTAGTGCAGAGAGATCATGTGTATGGTAGTATTTCCTCCTCCCTTAAGCCCTCAAATCACGCTACGGATTTCATCTGAAGGATGTCAGAGTCGTAGAAATAGGAGAAGACGGAATGCAAGCTTCCGCTTAACGTTTTCAATGACTAAACGAGAAAACCTATATCGCTAAACAAGATTTAATGGCTATGTGTCACACGAATAGAAAAAAACATAAAGTAGGCTTGGAAATAAACTGAAAATAATGGGTACAGACTGAAAAAGTACCGTATTAAACCGCACCAAATCGCAGTGACTTGCCCTGACTATATGTCATCAAATTATTTCAAAATGCATATGTTCCTATTCTCGAAGAAAATGTTTGCCTCCAAAACTTGAGCGAGCGAACCAGAGGACAAAACGATTTTCTTTCAGAATAAAGCTATCCAAATTAAGCTACGAGGACTTATTTCTTTCATGTTGAAAATTAACAGATGCCTGTGAATATGAAAATTTCACCCTAAATCAATACTTGGTTATAAATAGAATGAACTCGATTGTTAATTTCAAGTTAAAATATAATAGGAAATCACTTGCAAAAAGAAACAAGTCACATTCAAAATGTTTTTTCTTTATACAACCATTGATAATCAAGGAATGCATAACGAGTCCAAAATTTCACATTCAAATACTAGAGTAAATCGCTGGTTAAGCATGGAAAATACTTACCTACCGAAGATAATCTCTCGTTCTCCCGAGAAATCTTTATGAATATGAACTTCCCAGGGGAATGAACTGGGTGTTACTCTCTTGCGAGGCCATCAACCATTCCATTTCGCAATCTATTTAGTATTTTCCACAGCCCCTTAAACCCTTTCCATGGATATCAAAGCGCTAATCTAAGGAGCGTCAGGATAGGCGACTGCACGTGACATCTCCCTGCACAGTTAATTCCACGGCTAGGTGATGAAGAGGATTAGAGAGTGGAATGGAATACAATAACCGACTATAAGGTTGCATTCCCGTCTACTTCTTCTACTGCTCACTCAACTCACTACGCGAACGGATAGGCTGCGACCGTTGGGGGGAAGAAATTGAGTGAACTCAATGGATATACTTGCATGTGACCAGATGCATGGAAGGCTAAGGTAGATGCTGAAAGGGAGACAATAATGAGCACTCACTCCTGCGGCTTACTTCCAACCAGTCGTGCGGTGTTCGCCATTGAACTGATGAGCAACTTACCTGTAAAAAAGGAGAAATAAATTATTAGTTAGGCAAATCACATAAATTACACTGTTTTTTTAAATTAATTTTGTGAAATCAGCTTCAAAGTGAATGATATTTTTTTAAGCCATACACAGCACCGACTTTTTACGATAGCCCACTCAAAAGCAATCTATTCCAATTAAAACTTAATTAGCACATAAGTCTAGGTTTAAACACAAAAGAGGGTGATAGAATACGTCATGAGGGATCATCAGTAAACAAATACATTTTCAAAATAGGCACTAATGCTTCAGGGCAATCATGAATAGTTTTTGCATGCTGGACCTAATTTCATACCCTCAGTCGATTCTGACTGAATTTTTGCGATGAAAGAGGTTTTAGATTGAGATTCGCTAGCTTCACCTAACAAAAAAAACCTGAATAATGTTCTGGCTGAATATGAAAACATGGCGAAGAAAATTATCCGAAAATTTCTTTTCGTTGTGGAGGAGCAGTATAGGGAGGTGATTATTGTGATGTTTCAACGGAGGTGAGTATAGGAAATAATACGAGCGTGAAGGAAAATAATGTAGCTTCACTGATAAGGTTTGCAAATTAGCACAGAGGGGTAAAAGAGAACTCCAAAAAATTTAAATTACAGTAAAGGTTTGCTGAAAGAGATAAAAAATTGAAATTGCTTCAAGAATGCAAAAATGGCCGCATAATAATCATGAAAACCACAAGTCATGCGGCACACGTTAATGCTAAATCTTCCCCAGTGGGAATAAGTTTTCTACAAGCTGACGAGTCCTCATTATTAACATTGCCTTTTTCTTTCTCCCTATCTTCCTTTATTTTCATAGGGCATTATTGATGCTGGAAAAGATAAAAACATTTTTGAAAATCTCCCAACACAAGGAAAAGAATCGTAGATATTATGCAAAAAATACACCGTATAAGTATCGTATAACTTAATTGGATTCTTTTAACACAAGAAAGGCTGTATTACATTATTCCTCCCGTTCACCAAATCTGAGAGGGAGTCTTAGCGTCCGTCTGCAAAACTTCCGACCGGGAGGAAGAAGAAAAAATAAGGGCGAAGACTCGACTTAATATCCGCGGAAGGCCCTCTGTCTCTGCACTCTGGGTCCGACGACAGAGCTTCCGCTCCTCTCCCGAGAGATGGCGGGGAGGGAGGAAGGGTGGTTGCGTCTCCTCCTCACTTCCGGCCAAGAGGGTGGTTGGGCCGGAAGGGGTTTGAGAAGTTGATTCACTCTGGACGAGTGGACGTGATCCGAAAGCAAAACGGGAAGCTTTCGATTGTTTTCGAAGGGAGTCGATAGGGGATGATGGACTTGGGAAGACTCATCATTCTCGCCCGACCGGTCTGATTTCCTGACGCATTACTTGCTAAAAACTCAAGCTAACTCACTCATTCATTCAACTCGAAGGTTGGTTTGGATATGTGAGGGTAGAGCTCACCCCGAACTAAGTCACAGGAATGTGAAATTCACAAATCCAGGGAAGAGAGGAATATCCTTCCCCTGGGCCGCCACAATTAGAAGTATATTTAGGTTATGTCCGAACACAATTCCTCATTTTAGCCAAGGACTAGGTAACCCAGCACCCAATCCAATAGGCTACAACGCTCCAAAAACAATGAGTAACAATTAAAATTCACCAAATATAAATGATCTGCGATATCAATCGGCAGTTTAATTATGGCGACTGAAAAATTGAAGCTAGAATAAAATTGTCTCCAAAACACGAGAAAATTAGTAGTATACAATAAAAGTACACTAAATTGAAGCATATTCAATAAAACCTAATTTTAGACCCCGAACGAGAGAATGTAAAGTGGACGCTTATGAATGAAGTGTGGAGGTGATCCCTGTGGAGTGGTGATAGATGTTAGGTCATAAGATTGAGCAACCATGTTGATTGACGTAATAAAATAATGAGGAAATAAGTGCAGGGAAAACGGCTGCTTATGGAGGTGACCGCTTAACACGTTGAGTTTGGATAGTGAGAATTCTCATAATTATTTTTCAAGCGTACCAGACGAATAACGAAGTTTCCCACGTAAACCTAAACAATTTTATATTCCAATATACTTAGATATCTGGCAGTTATTTACTAATTGTGAATGGGCAAATTGTAATGTTTGATTAGGCAAAGTTTTATTATAAACATTAGCTTTTTAACCATGTTTAAACCAAAGGCAGTTCGCCCAAATTGGCACATATTTTCAATCTCATCACCTCAACCCAGGCAAGTTGTTCCTCTACATTTAAATAACTCGGTACTGAACGTGTTGATAGAGGTGGCCGTTTAAAAAGGTTACACTTTACCCCCTTTCGAAAAAAGTTTTTTTAAAAAATCGCCTTAAGTGATGATACATTTCCCAAAATTCGTGGTGCCGGATTGGAGGAAAAAAAAAAGCTTGGATGGCTTCTTTGAAAAATGAGAGGGAAAATGGAAGAGTGTCCTTAATGAGCGGCTAATCACTTAGCACTTGATTAGGTCGGATCTCTGAAGCGCACACGTTGGCATGGAGGCACGTGTATGGCCCGCAAACGAAATTTCTCCCGTTCTTGTCTCAGCCTCTTTCCTCTTGCCAACACACTCCGTCCCAAATCGCGAGTCACCCAAAGGCATACACCGCGAGGGATAAATAAATAAATGAATGCCCGCATCCCTTTCTCTCCCTCGCAATCAAACACGCGGAAACATCCACGCGGATTTTCACCTCCCGGAATCTTAACGACTTTGCTCCAACACCGATGACGGAATAATGTGCCATAGCCAAATAAGCGGTGCAGCAGTGAGCCCCCAATAGAGCGAATTGAATTGACGGAATATGAGTCACCACCGTCTTCTGCGGCCTCGTAGAATTTCTTTCATTTTTCCACATTGCTTTGGACAAAATTTACGTGTAGTTTTAAAGGGTGACTCTCCGGCTCCAAAAACACAGAAACCGTAATAATTAGTGATAGGTGAAAATGGCACATGCGATAAGTGCGATATTGAAGAGAAGCACGTAAATAAATTCGGCTTACGCGCGATGACAGGACCGTGGACCTGGCATCGAATTCCGGCGGTGGTAGCCACTTTCAAGCAAGGATGGCAAGTGAACCAAAACGAAAGTCAAAACCAGTAAAATTTCAATAGTTCCGTTCCCGGGAGCGAAATGTAGAAATTTAAACCCGGGGAGCTAAACTCAGGGTTGAAACGAAATCTGAGTCAAAATTACTTGGGGTCGAGACTAAACTAAAACTTTGGGGATAAACGAAACACAGATGTTTTGCACCGGAGGGATCACGTGCTTCATCTTCAAATAGTTTAGTTTCGATCCAAGCACCGAGTGCGAAGTACGTTAAATGAAGTAGAGGTTCGGCCTACCGCCATTAGATGCATGGGGCACTCATATTTTTACCCCTAACAAGATAACGGTGAACGCAAACTGGTCATTTGATTTTTATGCCAAATACCTCTTCATACGTATGTCAAACGTCATGAGTCGAAACTATTCTCTCTTATCCCCCTCCACTCAACTTCTGGGATAGAAACTTAACTATGAGGAGCGGAGTTTCGATTAATGTAGTTTGGTTCTCGGGAGTAAAGTTTCGTCCCGGGTCGCAACTTAACTCTTTGGCGATTTTAATTTCTTGCGGGAACGAAACTGAACCCAGGCCTCGTATGCTTGCAGGCCAGGCCTGCTTTCCAGAGGCTTGCTTGAGTATGTAGCACATATGGAGTACACTTCAAGTGCAACTTTCCGTCTGTCGAATGGGACGTTCAGCCGTGGTCGCCTTGGAGCCATTTGTTAAAAGCAAGCTAATTACAACGCCGGTTTTCTCTCCATGCTTCCTTTCCTACCCTACCTTATGGCGCAAATTTGCTTTCCTCCATTGTTTTCAGGGTGACTAGTCGCTCCACACGTACGCATAGATTAATCCATATCGATGATTAAGTTCTAGCAACGCGTATGTAAAAAATAGCAACTTTTCAGGAGAGCAAAAAAAGGATTTATCTTTTTAATGTTATATAATTTTAATTGAAATTTAAAACCAAAAATGCATAAAATTGAAAAAGAAGCATGCATTAGCAGACAAAGAGTTGTTTTTCTGCTTGAGTTTTATTTTTTATTAACAGTATCATCAGCATTAACTCAGACCGGCCAAACTTTGAGATACGTGTTGTTAGAACTTAGCCATCGATAAGCCCATCCCTATACTATCCCTCATTAAGCGCTCACTCTACCACCGCCTTTACTTCCTTCTGAATTCATTGCCGGATAATATTGATCCGTTTCATCTGCCCTTAAACCCATTTGTCAATCTCGTCATGTCCCATTCTCCGGAGAATATATAAACCTCTTTCTCTACCTCCATTTCCACGTGTCTTGTATTTTTGTTCATTACTCTCTTTTGCCTTCGTTCTTTGTTTCGATTGATTGCCTACTTGTTCGTTTTTTTATTAATTTAACTAAAAATTAATTAAAAAAAAGATATTATTTCATGTTTGTTACTGGGTCACTGTAAATTGGCATAATTTCTGCAAGTGATCAATTACTTAGCCCCTTTCACTTCAATTAATTTTCTGGATATTGTGCCCATATTCTCTATTTTATTTTCTTTGGTTCTTTTTAAATGGAATAGTTGGTATTGATATTTTTTAGTGCTTAGTCAACGTAGAACGGTAAAATAAAAAGTGATTATTAAATATTCGGAACACAGCTATCGTTACTGGTATAAAATCATTTTATTCCTTCCAATGCATCTTCATCATCATCATCATTGGTCAACAATCCTTGGATTGGTTTGACGCAGCGCTCCACTCTATTCTCCTATCAGCTAATCTTTTCACACCTACGTATTTCTTCTCCTTCACATCTCTCTTTACTTGTTCAATATATTTTGTTCGAGGTCTTCAATATATATTTTGTTATTATATTTTGTCCAATGCATCTTATATCTCTAAATACGAGTTCCTTATGAACATTGTGGACGTTTTAATATTGTCAAAATTTCAAAATATTTGTATTTTTCCCCAAACTATTGCTAAAATTATGAAAATCGGATGCCGAGCTATTCTCATTGCGCGATATGGTATCGGAAGTTTATGACGAGCTAGACTCGTCATTTCAGTGCAAGGAGTTAAATGAATAGGTATATGACCCACGCAGTCAATCATCTCTTCGAAATCGCCACGAAAATAAACAAAACACGACCGAGAGAGTGGGAGTAAGGCGTCATCTTAAATACGTGAGCCAAAACAGATATTTTGGAAAATGGAAAGGAACTTGATGTACGTAGGGAATGTAAGGGATGTTAGTGAACGAGACAAGCGTGGGAGAATCACGTTTTAATACCTCTTCAGCGTTCGTAGATCTCTCTCTCTCTCTAACTAGTTGATTGATTGGTCCAGGGCCTCCCCCCTCCACGTCCACGACCAATCACCCACGCCGTAGCTCCTCCTCATCCCTCCCACGCACTCATTCTCCAACTGCTCCTGCCACTCACGACGGGAACACAAAAAGTAAAACAGACCGTCCGGGAGGAAACCGGAGACGCTCAACCGATTACCCTTCCCCCACGCAATTAACCCGCTCAACCCAGAATCCAGAATCCAACTTCTCTCCCCCTTCCCCAATCCGTAATTCTGCGAAAGGAAGATGGCGAGAGAAACCTGCAGGTAATATCGTGTTATGGGGTAAGCGAATCGACGAGAAAAAAAATTGTTCATAGATGTATTCCAAAGGATAGATTTGTAAGGGTACGGCCCACCACCTAAGTCGCGGGTAGCACGCTTTAAATTGTGTGGGTTCTTGGAGTCGGGAAGCAAATAATCACACACAAATATTTTAAGTTTTTGACCCAAAGTTTATTTTCATGCAAAATCCCAATTGCCAAATCAGTTCAATGAAAAGACAAAGTAATAATGAATTTGTGCGTCAAGAATAGCCAAAATTTAGGATATTACCAATGTCTCGGGAAGGAGAGGAGCTGCTGGTGATGGCACGGGTGGATAGCGAGGCGCTTAGGTCGCACGGGCCATACGGACCGTGCTTCGACTCCCGCCAACGGCTACATTGTGACTGACGACTGACGAGAGGCAAGTGAACAGTGACAAGTTAGTGAGTCTCTCAAAAGCATCTCCACCGTGACATTATATAGGGAAGTGGAACCAGGATGTTTTCGACAAAGAGGAAGGGAAAAAGGAAGGTCTTTGAGCTTAATTATACGAGAGTTTTGAGCGATCATCAACGCCGCGACTGTGCAATCTCACCCATTTTGAGATTAATTGTAACAGACTATTTTAATCGCACATTTTCGTCGATCCATAATCATTTAATGATTTTTTTTAAATCCCGAGTCTTTAATTTAATGTCGAAAAGGTTGGATTCCCAAGTAAAACCGTTTTTATGGTTGCTGCAAAGTCTAACCAAAAAAAGTTAGCGCAGTTAACCCGCAAACAACTGAGATAACTGCAACACGAAGCTGCTAAAGCCTCAAACAGAAAAAATGGCGTATTTGTGGTTTTTCGGGGCGTCGGTTAACATCAAGTTAAGGGGTAAACGAATCATCGCGAAGAAAATTAAGTAACTAATGAGTTGCTACCCAGCGTTTATGTACAAAAAAATGCTTAAAATTGTCTCACCTACCACCTCCTGAAGAATTGCAGATTCCTCCTGAAACAACCCTGTACATAGACTCGGTTTTCAAGTCTTCAATCGTACTAAAATCTCGATTAGTAGATTACTCGAGCGGTTACCCATTTGGAGGGAAAAATGTGAAAACAAATTAACCTCACCGCGTATAGCCTTCATGCGAATCCATCTTAAAGCGAAAACAGGTCGCAATCGCTTCCGCGTAAGGTTCTGAGTGGCGGCTCATCAAAGCACGGCCAGGCAACTCCAGATCCCCGCAATTCCACTTCTCTCCATCCGTATCTTTCTCTTTTTCATTTCTTTTAAAATCATCTCCAGACGTCTAGCCGCGACGCGAGAATGAAAATCCTCACGAGACTGCTGGGCGCCCACAAGCGGCAAATTGGAAGAAGAAGGAGAAGAAATACGTTCGCTGCAGGGAATTGCGATTTCCATACCCATCCCCGAATAGAAATCCTGTGAAATATTGATCGAATGCAATGGCGTATTTAGCACGTTGAGCACGAACACGGTAAAAATAAGGTGTTGCACAACGTCTAATCCAATTCGTACGAGGCAATTGAATCTTTCTCAATTTAAGACGCGACAGATTGATTTTGACCCAACGAATTTCGACAATGGAACCTAATATGCTGTCTCATTATAAAAAAAGCTCAGTATAAGGGAAAAAATATCATCGATTTCCGACAAGATTACCTTCATTTCTCAGGCCGTTCTCTCGGGTAAAAAAACTTACATGCTCGAAGTTAACAGGGGAAAAAGTTTAAAATGGCAGATTAGAAAATTAATTTATACTTCTAATACGTCAATAGCCACAGGTACAGCAATCAAAATAAAATATAGCAAACAATTAAAATTGGTTATTTACGGGACTGAACGGCTCTAGAATTTGTTCTCTATCTATTATCAGCTTTTGAAGGGCGATTTCTTATTAATAAATAAAAATTTTAATGATTGTGAATAAATTTAAAATCAAATATGAATAAAACATAAACATTTTATTCTATTTCCACGGATGGAATGTAATTACAGAGCAACAAGAACCAGCAAGTTGTGTTAACAAAAATATGCATTCTTGGCTGCTTACACAGCATGAAACGCATTCCACAGCAGAATGGTATTTTTACAACATTTTCCTATCTACGGGCCGCAAAAATTGGCCGCATGTTACAAGTGGTATGGCGATGCGAGAAGACAATACTTATATTTAAAATTATATGTGCATGAATAAATATTTGGTCAATCCAATGAACGTAGGAAATAATCTATGCGTAGGCATTATCACTAAGTTTTAAAATAAATCAAAAAAATCACTTTGCGGCCCTCTGTTTGCCGATACCTCCTTTAACACAAATCAAATTCTTACAGTGAACTAACATTTTCGAGCATAGCTGCATCCTAGGAAGAATTTTAATATGAGCTAACAAATTGTTTTTCGTAAAAATTGGCATGGTCCGAATATTCGTTGATATAAGCGCGTGCTAGAACGATGAGACAATTCTGATATCCAAAATTAAATTCGTGTTAATAAAATGTTTTCCAATCCAATGAACATACGAAATAATTTCGTAAATAAAAATCTTATACGGTAAAAACATTTTTCGATTAGAGCTTAATCCAGGCAAGCAGTTAAAATATGAGTTAAAATCTCCAGTAGATGTTTAAAATTGCTCAACAGCGAGAGAATTATTTCTCATTTTTAGAGAATGTTTTTGCATTATTTCGTATAAAAAATTTAAGCTTAAATTTGATATGCATGAGGCTCACTCTCTTCAAAAACAAATGCAGCAATTGGGTTATCAATGAAATGCATGTCATTTTCTCGCTTTCGCTGACGAAAGCACCCAATACCACTCTAAATGTATCAATTTATATAGCATATATGTGACATAAAACTGCTTTCCATAAAAAATTAAAATAAGAGAAGTATTAGGTTCCTTATTCCAAATATTTCACTGATAAGGATTGAGCTTCTGAAGACCCCTTGTACGGAATTGATGAGAAAAGAAGCGATATCATTCTTGTTTCTCTTTTCATGCAGTTTTTTTTTAGACGACATATTTCCTACATGGATGATGAAATTCTTGACACTGGTTAACATAAAAGAGCATGAAGACCACTTCAAGACGATTACCTTTTGTGACAAGAATCGCTACTTATTACGGCGTTGACTTTAACACCAAAATACCTTCAAACTACTTCTCTCCCCAGGATGAACAAGGAGGGTTCATTTTTTTTTCGGCGAACTCGACAATCCCGTTATGTTTTTCTCTTGCTGAGTCTTCCCTTGAAGGGATGTAAGCACAGAAGATCACACGGGAACAATTAATCACCAGTCACGAGAGGATACGACGCCGCCCGACCCAGGCCACCCCGGCGAAAAAAATGAATAGCGAAAAGAGCCGCGCTCTTTCTCTTTGTGAAGCCGTGGATGCAGTCGTGGGCAAATAAGGCTCTAAAAATGAAATGGTACGTGCGCAATCCTTAATTTTGTTTTTTTTCCCCTCCCGCCAGCCCCAATATTTACTCTTCCCATCTGAAACGGGTGAATTCAGGCTAAGCACATAAAACTGCATTACGCATTCAGTATGCCCTCTCAGGAGAAGATAAATGAAGGATTTTGGCAGTGCTAATAAGAATAATTATAGAGACTTTATAAATAAAGAAATAAGTTTAATACCGAAAGGTAGGAACCGAGCTATCAACTAAATACGTTAGTACTTGAAGGACTAAGGTAAAGTGAATGAAATGGTACGAACAAAGTTAAATCTTTCCAGTTCACAAGAGCAAATGAACGAGCTAGAAAAATATCCAATGACATTACTGGCAAATTATCAACTTGAAAATTGATCCTTATTATTCATTTGCTGCATTTCTACACATGTTAAGTGAAATTGAAAGGATTCAAACATCAGCAAAGATCATCGCCACAATATAAGCAAATCCAGCATTATGAAAAGAATTAGTAAAACATAATAACAATAGGTTATCAAAATATGACTTCTTAGTGACAAAAAACAGCTTGAGTAACATTTCTTCATTTACCAAATTTGCAGCAACCCAGAAAATAGCGTACTTCGGACGTTTATATTGGAAGATTTCACAGTTAATAAAGTGTGAAGAGAGATACTAAATACAGCCAACAAAACAACAGGGTTCAGGTTCAACTTTCATAACAGAAGTGATGGTTTGAGGCGTGACTTTATGAAAGCGATTCATTTTTCATAACAAAATTTAATATTCACGGTACCCACCCCCACAGTAATGCCTTCAATGATAAAAAATATTTCATACAGAAATAAGAAATAATTCTATCAAATGACCTCGTATTTTTACTGACAGAGTCACTAGAAAACTCCATTTGCGGATTTTTATTTATTCCAATATAAAACGGACAGATTCTCACAAATATAACCCGAGAAATTACTACTCATTTAACGCTTTTCTGGTCAAAAGCTATATTAGGAAAATAACTGAATCGCAAAGAGTACACTAAATAATGCGCGTTAGTCTGATGTAATCAAAAGAGACGGTTAGTAATTAAACCCGATTTCACGAAGATGGCTTTCTCATTAACTTAGCTCCAAAAGAATGTCAACGCAGGCATGGGATACGAGAAAAAGTAATCTAGAAACGTCAACTGTAAAAGAGTCCCACACCGATAGTATTGAAGACGTAGACTTTGCATTACGAGTTCGCTAGCTATTACTCACTCATGACCCATTCGGATGTCGAAAATTAATTGGATCTGGAACTAGTAAAACCAATCACCTCCTAATAACTGACGGCCGCCCTTTTACCTAGCTCATATACACGCCAAGAAATCGAATTGGAAATCCTCTGAACATAGGAGCTTCTCGCAATATGACCTCAACACGAATTCTTCGTAAACATTGAAATTACAAGAGTGCAAGAGGACAGGTTACGTAATTATTCCATTATAGAATTGGAATTACTTCACGGTGAGCGGAAGAAAGCAATAGCCTGCGAAGCAAAGCCAAATTTAAGGTAAAACATTATATTCCTTAGCTCTTGCAAAAAAAAATATTTACCTTAAATTAATAGGGTTAGTATGGCTTTTTATATCAATCAGAACAATGCACTAATGAATGATATGTGATGATACCTTAATCCGGTGTTTTTTTTCTGAAACAAGGGCCACGAAAACGTTATGATAGAAGCCTAGTGATAAAGTAGGTACTCTGAAAACCTTAAGATGATTGCATAGAGTGTATGCATAATTTTGAATCGATAGCAGTGCCACAAAAAATATCTACCGGTATAGTGGGACGAGGTACACCCTCTTAAGGAATTTTTCTTGGTGCCAACATAATTGCATCGTATCTCGTCTATTTTTATCTCTCACTATCGATGGGAGTTTAACATCGCGTGACGTCTCCGACGGAAAAAAAGACGTTTACTCTGTGAGAAAACCCACATCGCACATTTTCCCATAGGGCATCTTTTTAAGGGGAAAAGGCGAGATATTTCGGAGAAAATAGTGGAATGGTAGGAGCAGTAGGGGGCTGAGACGGGTATAAGAAGTAGAGGGTGAGTGATGGGATCCAAGCTCGCAAAGATAGGTACGGGAGTGCAGGGCACTTTCCAAACGAGAGGGACCGTTCCAATTTCCACGGCGCCACCTCCCCTTCAACTGTCTCCCCATGAACCCCTTCTGTTTCTGTTGGTAGAACTGCGCGCCGACTCCAAGCATCTTTATCGTATTTTTTTCGCGGCGTCGCGTCAGGGAGAGCGCTGACACGGTGTCCACGCGCCGCGGCGCGCCGCCGAGATAACCGGTGGTGGAGCGGCGCGGAGTGTAAGGATTCTTTGTAATCTTCTTTCATTACCGGAAACAACTCAGAAATAGAAACAAATATAATTTTCCACACCTTTAGTGCAAATCTGAGGGACCAAGCGTCTACTATGGACAAAATTAATTATAATTACACTAATTTAAAAGCCAAATAAATGTTTTTTGAAGGAGTTGTAGTTGTAGAGGAAGATTATTTCTCTTCTCACTTGAGAAAGATGGACAGCGTCCCATCGAAAATTTGAAAGAAATAACCATTCCCCGTGAGCTCCCTCTTTTTTTTATTTTTCGTTTTTTCCTCCATTACTAAGTTTTTCTATGTGCCCACCCTAGGGCAAGAAGAAGTTTAGTTAAATCATTTATAATACTCGTGTGAGTTTATTTCAAACGTTTGCATACCTTCATGTGCAAATATGAGATATTATACGTATACGATAGAGAAAATTAATTATGACTAAGCTCGTTTCAGAGATGAATTAATAGTTTTCTTAAAACAAACTATCAAGAAACATCATTCCAACCACTTCTGAGGTCGTATGTTATCGCATGCAATGTCAATGCCCTACACGTTGAAGAAGCTAAAATTCGTCGTACGTGTTGCGGTAAGATTTTCGGATGAAAAAGTAACAGAGGTGCTATTTCGCACTCGTCCGGACTCACATTAAATATACCGCGAGTATATAGGATCTGGCGGAGAAAGAATTAATCCATGAACCGAATAAAATACAAAGAAGGGCCAAGCGATTCGTCAAAAACTCTTACAAACGCACAGAAGTGTTACGTAGGTGTTGAACAAATTAGGCTGGGAGCCGCTAGAGGCTCGGGGGCTGCGCGCTAGGCTTAGATTGATTGAGCAATTGAGAATAGGTATCTTACAGAGCGAAACAGAGAACATCAAAGTAGAACCCCACAACATTTCAAGTCCCGACACAAACGATGAATAAGAGACATATTTTGCCGAGCGGATGGGTATGGGAATTAGTTTTTCCCCCGAACAATGAAGGACAGTAATAAATTCAGGGTGGAACTTAGCTGAAGAATTCCCTTTTTATTAGCTAACGGCTCATGTCCTAACGACCCCCGCCACACACCCTTATTGAGGTGACTTGCGGGTTAGTACGAGGATGTGCATGTATATATGTGCATCTAAATTTCTTTTTAATTTTGAATAACTGGGCAACATATAAGTTAATAGGCCGCTGAAAAACGTCTAAGTGCAACTACTCTTTCACAAAACCATAAAACTCCAAATAACTTGTTTCTTTAGTTAGTATTAACACAAATATCACTATTATAACACTGCCCAGCCACTCATGTAACTGGTGTCACTCCATAATTTTTTTACAAGTCCGTTTTCCATTCCCTCATTTCTAATTTTTTTCGATTCGCGTCATTATAGGCGTTCATATATTTATAATCCGAGAATTTTATTCCAATTTAGGATAAATTTACTTGCTAATTACCAGGATTTGATTTCGGGCAGTAAGCCAACACGTCCGCCAACAAAATGGCACGATCAAAACGTGGCCTCTTCATCATCAACGGAGATGAGTGTCAGGGGGGAAAAAATGAATGCAATGAGTCGGGAACTCTTTCCTCGGTCCAAATTTTTCGCTTTCCCGAGAGAAAGGAGAGGCTCCCCTCATTTCCACCGTGCAATTTCCCGCGCAGACACCCGCCTCTCCTCCCACCCACAAAGGAGTAAATCCCACGACGATGGCCCAGAGACGAAGACGTTGACACGAATTACTCACGCTTCTCCCTTCACTACTTCCGGCGTGTCTGCCTTCTCCGCATTTCCGAGAATCATTACTACCATCTAAACCGAGAGGCTAGGGCGTATTTTAGTTGAAGCTATCAATTGAATTAAAATCAAATAACATCCTAAATTATTTACCCTTAATAATCAAGAGCATAATCATTACACCCGTCAAAACACTGATATACACTACAAAAAAATAACCTCTATCTTTCAGATCATAGTCCATACCATACAATCATGTCCATTTATAACAAATTGCCATCAGATTTAAAAAATAATAACAATTTAAACATTTTCAAAATTAGAGTAAAAAAACACCTATTGAAACACCCCTACTACTCTTTAGAAGAATATTTATTGTAAGTAAACTTTCTCCTTAATTTTTGTACAAAACCCGTGTTATTTCTTTTTTTTCTGTAAATTTATACATGATTATGTACCCAATTTACCTTTGAAGTATGTATCTTAATTTATAATTTGACCTGCCTTATCTTTGTAATCCAAACCAACGGGGCCAATAAAGATTATTATTATTATTATTATTAAATGATATAATAGAATTTTTTGATAATTCACCACTATTTTTTCTTACCTATACCACCCTCCAATTTCCATTACCTTTGCACGAGTGAAACCATCGGGTTGCGGGATCTTTCGCAATTTCTCCATTACGAGCAGTCTAATTAACTGGGTTGAGTGGTTCCATCTACCCAAGAACACAATTTCAATCTACAATTTTTTATACCTAGTATTAGAAAAGCAAATTAAAATTCAGTAATTCATTTTTACTCAGCTTTTCAATGATTTTTTCTATCAAATTTTATTCCCATTAACCCCAGTTTGCGGAATTTATCTTTTAGCTTTGTCTAGCATTTCATTTATTTTACTCTAGTTTCTAGAAGCCCATGAGGCTTTCAAAATTTCAGTAGTCCCTTCAAAATATTCGGATCAAAGTAATCGGACTAGAGAAAAAATGAAATAATTAGTCATTAAGGGGATATCTTCCTTTAATCTCATTAAGTTTAAGAACACGGACGGCGACAGCGTAAATTGAACTCCCTAGTTTTCACATAGATTAAAAGCAAAAAACTGGCAAAAATTGTTTATATTTATTCCATTGAAAAAAGGCTTACCTACTTAAAGGCTAAGCTATCAAGGAAGATTTTAACTGTTTCAACAAAATATTTTCCGCAGCATTATTATAAAAGTAAATAAATCAAGCGATACAGTGCACTTCACACTCTTGCTATTGCCATATTGGTGTTAAGGCATTCCAATCAACCCAAGATTATCTACCAATAGAATATTCAGTAGCTACCTTGATTCATAAGAAAGAAAAATCGTGAATGATTCATCACAAAATTAATAACTAAGAGCGAAAAAAAACAAACTTTCATGTCACTAATGTAGCAAGACTAGTCCTATTTCATTTCCACGCTTGCAACTGAAACAGGTGAATCGGAAATGCAGGACTAGCGGCAGGACTGGGTAATAGATTTTGTGGGGTGCACACGCTATACATATAAATCCAAGGGTGGCATTTAATATCGTGTTCCACTGCGGTTGGGCCTGATTCCGACATCCATGGAGACGGCGAAGGAAATCTGCCATCTTCATCGCACCATCAAGACGACATTGCTTTTGAGCGGTGAATAGTCTTCCTTCCTTTGCATCATCATCATCATCCCCTCACAATCTATACCCTCCCTCCCAAACCTCAGCTCACGTTCCTCCCCGCCGTCTGGAATCTCCCGAGATTTCTCAGACGCGTCAGGGGAGTATATGAGAGGGGGGGGAGACAAATCCCTCCTGCCATTACCGCTGGAGCTCCGAGGAGGAAATCCGTGACGGTTTCGAGACAGGACTAAGCTGCGAAAATAGATTCTTTTGATAAAATAGGTATTTTTATCACCCTGCAGCTTTCTAAATAAGATGCTTTTTTCCAAATTCAGGCGCCGTAATGACGAATAGGTAAGCTTCTACTCAACCTTAGCGCGCTAGGCTTAGATTGATTGAGTAATTGAGAATGGACGTCTTAAATAGCGACACGGAGAACATCATATAAGAACCCCACAACATATCCAGGTCCGACAGAGGTGATAAATTAAGAGAAATATTTTGAAGAACGGATAGGTGTGGGAATTCGTTTTTCTTCCGCACGATAAGGGACTATAATAAATCCTAGGCGTTATTTCGTTAGAGCATATACTTTTTACATGTAAATGGCAATGATGGTGTCCTATCAGCTCCGCCTTTTTAATAGACCTAGTCTATTGAGGTGAAAATCTTCAATGTACCTACTTAAGAATAACGCCTCAGCGTCGAAACGCGTCGTACCAATAAATAATTTTCCAGTGAAAAGTTATCAGGGTTGTGTATTTTCATTTCTCATACTTACGTCTTTCTCGAGGGGTTTCTTTCTATTTTCCATTCGCTATATTTCTCACGTATTTTCTGTGCCTTATGATGTGGGCTATCCACTAATTCCTTCTCTAGTGCACCAAAATTCCCTTTCTTCTCCAATTATATGACAAAAACCTTCTCGTTTCTGGTCCTATCTGTGCATTTAAACATCAGCATTCACCGCCAGCACTGGGTTTCGAAGGCTTCTATTCTTTTCTGATCAGCTTTCCTGGTCCATACCATCTCCTCATCCATACGGTTCCACTGTCCACGCGAATGTTTTAACTTAACAGTATTTAAAAATAATAATAATGTCCTTAAATGCACATAAAACTTGGCCCTTCTAAATCATAAGGCTTGACAGAAGGTTCCACTTATACAACACAGTGGCATATTGCAAGCATAACATTTACATTACATTTAAAATTTCAAATTCATAAGCAAATCAAACAACTAAAAAAATAAAAATTTTAAGGAACTTTGAAAACGAATTAGGAGAATTTAATATTACTTATTTGAAAACAAAATTTTAAAAACTCTTGAAAGGAAGCATTTGTTTCGTAAAGCTTGTATTTGGTGGTGCAACTTCCGTTAAGGAGTATGGCTACACGACTAGATCACGGATGGAGGCCATGTTGAAAGGTGAGATGCACTTTCACTATATACTACCCCACACCGCAATAATTCCCATCGAAAAAAAAGGATTTCGAATAAAAAAAGAGAAGCATTAGCCCCGCGGGATGGCACGCGCGGATTCAATCAATCGATCGACCAATCGTCTCGAAGATTGGGGAAGACCCACAAGAACTGCTTTCTCTTTTCGCCTTCCGCGGTTAGTGTAACATCACCCCTCCTATCTCCTTCTCGAGGCACCGATTTCATTTCCAGGCACGGATTGGCATGAACTTCAAAAACAAGTGAAGAAATTTTCATGGTGAAACAAAACCCAGCCCTATTCCATAAACTGTTTATTATTAGCTGTCAAATAGTTTCGACGTTTATACCGTCATTATCAAGACTAGTCTTTATCCGTCCGTCATTAACAAGATTAGTCTTGATAATGACGGTATAAACGTCGAAACAAGTTGACAGCTAATAATAAAAAGTTTGTGGAATAGTACTGGGTTTTGTTTCACCATGAACATTTCATCGTTCCACCGAGTTACGCCCAAATCAGCTGAATTTAAGTGAAGAAATATTTGTAGGTGAAGAATAAAGGATGAAATTTCTCCAAATTTCCTGCACGTAAAATAATATAGTCATATTTATAACTCGTAATCTGATGGAAAATATGATCAAATATATAACACATATAATGATCAAAACCTTATAAAGGTTTTGCACACGTTCTTCACTGATTTTAGAACTGCATGCGAAAATAGCATTTAACAAAGAAATATTTCAACTATCGACAAAGAAAGTAATTTTCCACCATGTATCGTTTTTTACATGAAAAAAATACTATAAACGTCGATTTTAGGTCTAAATTGTTCATTCTTTTGGAGCCTCTCCGCATTTTCAATATTATGTAAAAAGCAATTGAAATATCAAAATTAACTCTGGTCTATCTATCAACAGTATCCACTTCCGGAAAATGTAATGAATCTGACAAAATCGCAGACTTTCCGACGCTTGAAAATGAAGTGCATTCAATCCATGTTTACAATAATTAATCTTACTACCGGTTTAAGATTTGCGTATAATAGGGTGGTTTCCTATTATTTTTTTATTGCCTAAATCGAAAGATTATTACTCCTGGAGTACGTATTTCATGCTTTTAGATTTTTAAGTGACGATATCTATTTTTCGCGATTAAATGAAAAGTGAAAATTTTCAAGCGCGCGAAAACGCGACGCTTAAGTATGAATGTCGGGAAGTCTCTCCGCGTGACGTATTTCTGGTTCCCCCTCCCGCCCTGCGAGGTGACCTTGAGGCGAGGCTTAGCGCTGATACGACGCAGGCTGCTAGCGGCTAGCCTAGTACCCTGCTGGCTGGTAGCGCTTGGCTTAAATAAGGATTATTAATAACTTATCAAACGAGGAAAACTTTCCGACCTTAGCCAGTTTTAATAAGTGATTGTTAAGACATGTTTCCCTGAGCTCTGCGCCTCATGCATGCAATGGTAACCTCAGACGACGTATAACTCCTATCTTCTCGTATAGAAACTAGGTCCCTGTGACGTCACGTGGAGTGGCATCGCATGGGCGCCAATCTGGCCCTTTTCAAATGAGGATAAAAATGGACCATTGCCATTCGTCTAAACCGGTAATTCAAAAACCAAATAATTTGTGTATTATGAATACACTAATGGTGGGTAACGAATCGCAATCAATGCCTTTCGTTTTCTTTGATGAAGGAAACTACCCTATTCCATCATTCGCGGTATCGGAAAAAAAATGATTTAATGAGCCTTCATGACTTAGTTGAAAAACTATGAGACAACTGGAAAACATTTTCATGCAAACCATTTCATAATTGCTTTTGTGCGATTACCATGCAAATGCGAAGAGGATTGAGGAAACCATCGTTGTGCGAGGCCACACGTAGAGGATGTTCCAACCACGCCGATCTCTCAAAAGTGATCTCATTCGATTGCATCAGCATCTCCATGACGACTAACATGCACTCTCTCTCTATCCCAGTCACAATGCAACCACGACATCCGCGACACCATTCGCGAGCATACAACTCCGCGGGACACACGGGTAGCACTGACACTCTCTCTATACATAAGGTTTCCAGCTAAAATTTGTGGCAAAATGATTAGAAAAAGTAAAATTCACGTGTCACGTTACACTCTGAATATTTACAAACACCGAATATATTTACACCTCGATATTGTACAAACAGTACGAACAAAATGTAATTTACTCAATGACGCACTGAGATTACGCTTTGGCGTACAGCGCCGGCATCCAAGTTGAAGCATCGGGTCAGCCCTTTGCATGAACTATGAATAACAAGGCATTACAAGGGATTTCAAGCCTTCAACTCGCGGCCCGCTGGCTAATTTTACTTATCTTATTAATGTTGACACCTCTAGCGGCTAAAGAAAATATTGTATCGCTCCACAAAATATAAAATATAGTATATCGACACAGACGTTAAAAATAAACAATGCCAAAAATCGCATTGATTAATTGAAATTTTTAACCAAGAAAGATTATTGCACTTTGAAATTATGTTTTATTTTATTGATGTAGTGGTAAAGTGCCGTGGAGCATTGTGGCCCATCGGACGATGTGAAATCGATTGTTGGCCCTTGCATTTAAAAAGGTTGAGGACCACTGCATTACGCTAACATCTTCTCAATTCCTTAACTTCTCGAGTTGATTGATACGATGGCAGCCATCGCCTACGTAAAAATACTACCCAGCAATCCGCCTCAATAGACTTGTAGCGAAATATATTATGACACCATTCGCTAGACTGTGCGAGAATACTAAAAACATAAGGTTTTCGTTGTGAGGGAGTTGTCTGCCTGAGTTCGAATTTAGGTGAAAAATCATTCGCTTCACAGAATGGTGCAGCATTCATGTAGGAGAAGTGAATCTGGTTTTGAGAGTGGTAGCCCGCGTCAACCTAATGACTCAGGGGGATTCTTCCATCCATTTTCCTTCCGCATCTATCCTTAGCCAAAAGGCCTCGGCGGGATGCTGTCGCCGCGGCGCGCCTCGATCATTTTGTCCTCACCCATCTTGAAGTAAGAGAGTAAAAGTCACCGACTTGTGAGTCTAGCTTCAAGACCTTATCTCCGGGAGCTCGCCCAGGGTTTTGTATCAGCGCCCGAGTTCGACGTAGCATTTAATTTAAGTATTTTAATGTTTCCAGGAAAAACAAACTCCCATACCAATCTGTTCGGCAAAAAATTGTATTGTGAATGCAGGGTTTTGTTGATGTGTACCACAGGTAACAGCCTATGCAAAGGGAGTGTTACGTATTTTTTCTAGGAAAACAAAATCCCATACTAATCCGTTCGGCGAAATACCTTGCGATATCGCTCATTTTATCGTTTATATTGCATTTTATTCATGAATACCTCAGTCACCAGTATTGGCAAAGGGATTGAGTATTTTATTTTTAACGCGAAAACAAATATACCAATCCGATCGGCGAAATGTTTCATTGCATCGCTCATTTTATCGTTTACTTTACTTTATTCCCAAACAACCGAATACAGCTCATATCGGCCATTTTATATCGGGGTATTCAACAAATTCTAACGATGGCGCGTGCAGGAACAACCATGCCCTGGATAGGGAAAACCTACCGAGGCGGGACTCAAACCCGCGATCTCTTGTTTGGCAGGCGAGAAATTTACCCCACCGCCAACAGGCCGGTTTATGTTGCATTTTATTCACGAATACCTCACGTAGCAGCTTTGGCAAAGAGATTGAGTATTCTATTTTTTCCGGGAAAACAAATTCCTATAGCAATCCGTTTGGCGAATATGTCTTATAATATCGTTTATGATGCATTTTGTTCATGCATACTCAGGTACCAGCTTTAAAGGGAAAAAGTGAATTAGAAAGGGCAACGAATGGATAACTGTAAGTTTATAGAAGCCATGCAGGTGGGATATGACTCATTCATATAACGTGAACTTCTAAAGTTTTGAGTTTGACGGTGTGAATTCACGTCTGAAGTTTTCGCGCGATCGTAAAATCCTCCATAAACACTGACGCGCACATTTCAATCCTATGAAAAGCGTGTCCACCCGAGCACGTTAAAAAAGATATGAACGAACGCGGCATGCTAATTCAGGCAAATATCTGGACACATGGATCGTCAAATAAAATCAAAATCGTTCGCATAAAACATAAACTTTAAACTTGTTTAAGCAAGAGGTCGCGAGGAAGCGTAAAAAAAAGTCATCTGTAAAATCAAATGAATGCATAACATACCATTTACGTCAAAATGTTTACTGTGTACTGCGGTGTCCTTGCGCTATAGCAATATGCCAGAGCTATAATGCACTTGTATTACACAAGAATGCAGAAAAAAGAAAAATTGATGAAATCGATAGATTCGGCTTTCACTTGGTGAAAATTTATGCTGAATATAAACAACTTATGTAAATTTCCACATAATTTTTTATTGGTAAGACGCGTTTTTTTTCTTAATTCAGAAAAGCTGATGCTTGCATAACAGATTTACATAGGGACGTATTCTCAGTATTATCTCCAGAGAGATCTCAGTACAAGTAATGGCATTGGGTAGGGCAAAACCAAGGGCTGCATTATAGTTTATCTCATAGCATTGAAATCCTACGCACCTATTCGAATTACATGCAAGCTGCACAGCCCCCGTCCGCTTCCCACCGACATAGGTACTTTCGGACCGTATGACTACCTCTGCTGCCTCGACCACACGTTCACCTCTTCTCCAAGAGCCGTTTCATTATCTGACCTTAAACTTTCCGTCATAAAAGGTTGCGGAAAGTTCAAGACCAGCTAACAACCTCTGGAGAATAATTTATAACTTTCGAGGAATGTGGACGTCGTCCAGTGGTTGTGAAACCTTTGCTGACTACGTGAGAGGTTCGCTACGCTGACGGAACAATGCTTACGGATATTTTGTCCTTAACTGAGTGATTCACAAGAAAACGTGCATACAATTTATGCATTAGCTTATAAAATTTGCTTTAAAAAAATACTGCTTCCACAAGAGCAATCCCTCAATGCCAAAAGGCGTAGTTAGGCTACGTATTGGGGAAATGGAAATGGCTAAACTTTTTCACAACTTTATTCAAGGAAATAATACCGCACTAGCCGGCATATATTACCCTTAAGGAGTCGCCCAAAAGTGCATATAAATTAATTTATATTTTTAAAAGATAGGGAAATGGTATTCGAAACATTCTTTACGGCAAAATTATTTTTATTTTGTACATGCATGAGATTAGACAATTCGCGCGGACAACCTTTTTAATGGTCGAACCCGGTGCGGTCACATATAAACAATACATTGGCAATTGAATTGTTATTTTTAATGCATTTCTCTGGCTTGAGGTGAAATATTTTACCACCGGCCAGGGTAAGTTTTTCAAGGTATACATTTCGTAGTCATGAACATAATTTTCCCCGAAGACCATAAAGGGTAACTTCAGATGCTGAATAATTTCAAAAGTAGAGTGATTTCAACTGAAGAGTAATTCCAAATGAAGAGTAATTTCAAATCATAAGTACTCATGATGTCATGAGAAGAGTCAAATCAAAAGTAATATCGCGAGAAGAGTAATTTAAAATGAAGAATTATTTCAAATGATGAGTAATTTCAAACGTAAAACAAGTGTCTCCGAATGAGTTTCGTCCCCCACGCGGCCCAAGGCACTCGAACGAGTCCTTTAAATTCAAAACCCCATTCCATCCCCTCTTCCAGATTTTCTGCCCTTCTTTGCCACCCCCTCTCCGCTTCACCTTGCGTGTCCCGTTTCCCCAATTCCGACAGGATTCCAGTCTACAGAACCGTTCGCCAACTCACGCAGAGGGGTGGCGCAAGATGAAATTCAGAAGGGATGACTTTTCGAGGACCTTCGTGTGAATTCGCAAGAATCAAGGGGTGCGCCGAATTCGATAGAGGCTGAGTCCACGGAGTATTAAAGCACAAATGAGAACGCCTTAGTCAAGCGTGAGCTCTATTCTAACCTATCCCAACCAACCAAATTTTATAATTTATGTGTGGATGATACGGCGAGAACGCGAAGAGCTTGAAAATGACCTCTTGAGGTTGAAACATGTCGTACCAAGAAAATTAATCTGTGTACGAAAACGAAGTCGTTTTATCATTTGTGAACTTCCACAAAGATGAGACGGAAACCACTGAGTATTAAAACGTTTATAAATTTAATCCCAAGAGTTAAAAAGCACAAAAATAAGATTAACTATCGAGTATGAATCCCGGGACAAAGTTTAGGGCTATCGTAAAAGAATGGTGAGGCTTTGAGCATGGTTACGATGGAAACAAAATTACGTATATTTTATACTTTTTTAGTTTCTCGAATTAGTTGCCTCAAACAGTTTTTTTCATGATTAATAAATGTCAATACGTGCGCCCTTAGTCGCTTGACAAGAGAGAAATCTGGTGTATCCATTAGCCTGCTCTTAACGAAAGGCGCCAAAGTGACCGCGGCTTGACGTCCCATCCAGCGGACGGAGTTCTGCTCTTGAAGAGCCCTCCTCAAGGCACTCAAGCAGGGATCGGGCAGCCTCTGAAAAATCTCTGCCACCATATCCCTACTTACTTTCTATGATTTACTAAAATCGCACCATTCTTTTATGATAACTCTGTATATCCTGGGATATTCACGAACTTATTTGCAGCAGACACGTCTCTCTACCCTGAATAGACGAATTTCACATACCAAAGTCTTAGTCAAGGGTGAGCTCTATTCTAACCTATCCTAACCAACCTAATTGTAGAATTTAAAAAAAAACTAGTCTCCCATACGTGGATACGCACGAATTTCACATACCAAAGTCTTGGTCAAGGGTGAGCTATAGTCTAACCTATCCTAACCAACCAAAATGTAGAATTAATGAGTGGATGACATGGCAAAAACGCAAACAAAGTTACCCTAAAATAGAAATTTATTCAATAGTAAAAAAATATCTCTTGAAATAAATTAGACTAAGAACCAACAGACATGGTATTCAAAGCGAGTTAAGTGCCAAGTCCCACGGCCCATTCAGCCCACGACCGTTTAAAAATGCATTAACACAAGACTAGATGTCGTATGACAGGTTCTCAATTCATCTCGGACATCCACTCGGCAGAAGAATTTCAATCAATTTTTTTCTTGCAACAAGATTTGACACGCATCAATAAATTAATCTTTTATTCGCCCGAAGCAAAGTCGCGTCCAATATTTTTTTTTCTACCTTCGATCGACAAAAAAAAAGAACTAGATCCACGTGACCCTGATTGATTGACACCCAATTAGCAGCATTCGAGAGAATCCATTCCTTCGAGAAAGCTCGGCCGACATCAATGAGAAAGTTGTCCTCGCTGTGCACTCCAGGAAACATCGGAGACGCCAACAGAAAACAGCAGAAGTAACAGCCGATTTGACTTCTGAGGTACGAGGGATAGAACGGACGTATTCTTGCTGTCACAGTAAATACGTTCAAGTTGAAGAAGTTGATGTTTTAATTGACAACTTTCTCTTAACAGCTATTTCTGATGATTCATAAACATTGCTTTCTTATCATTCGTAAGTTGTAATACAAGTATTATCTGTTTGCCATTCAAATAATAAAAAAATGGTGGCATATATGTCATGATATTAGATATATATATATATATATATATATATATATATATATATATATATATATATATATATATATTTTTTTTTTTTATTCTCATTTATCATCATCTACATTTTTTTCTGCTCTAGGAAGTAAAGTATCTAGTGAAGGAAAAATCAAGAAAAGTCTTTTCAATATTCACATCACTATAGTCATCTTCGAAAATCAATTTTGTGTAAGAAAATATGTGAAGGATAATATAAGGACTGAAAAACACAGTCAGTAGGAAAAAGTTTGCATATGAAGTCTTTTGATAGTAAAAACAGAAATTTCAACAAGACAAAGGACTCCTTCCTTTAAATGATTACAGTGCAGCCATCGGATTTTGGCGGCCATTTTTGGAATTAATCTCCATATTTAATTTTAAACTCTGAATAAAAATCTAGATACAGTTCCAAAGATTATAAAAGTGTCAGAATATTACATAGCTATCTGGCTCTGAGTTATTCGGAAAATTTCAGCTTGATAGCGAATTGGAAAGTGGATTCATATTGAGTTGCAAAACGTGACCGGGACCAGTATAGTCTTTGCTAGCGCCAAAGGGATTCCTATGCTATAATTGTCACTCGCTTGCTTTGTTGTTTATTATGTGGCGAGTTTGTTGTGTGTTTGTTTTTTGGGCGAGGGTGTGATTGCTTGAAGTAATTGTTTTCGTGGTTGTTGGCCGTGAACGTTGTAGCTGTGAATGTGTCGCCGTGTTGGACTGGTCTCAAACCGACGATGCTTGAGGAAGCCATCGACGGGAGCCTAACATTCAGGTGAGTTGTGATATGGATAGTGTGGGACTTCCAGCGCCTATTCAAAATATAGTCCACCATTAATACTGTCGTATCGCGCGTGCAGTCTTAGTACATGAATTTTACACGGAGGAAATTATTATACTAATTTATTGAGTTTTCAGAAAACGTAAATTTAAAAATTTTATTCATAATGTTCTAATGTCATCTGAACTCGGTTCAAATGCAATAATTCAAAGCATTAGCACCCGCAGAAGTGGGCGAAAAATCGATTTTCGAATTGGAATCCACAGAACGAGAAAGAAAGAGGCAGGGCAGTGAGGCTGAAGAAAAACGTGTACCTAATAAAAACGTTGTTAGCACAAAAGAAACGTGGTGTAAGAGGGAAAGAATGGCGCATTTTTGGATAACTTACGGCGCGGGTAGTTTGCAGTTGACCCAGATCGGGTGGAGCACGTGCATGAGCCAATTTTCGCAGCTGGGAACAAGAGATGCGGGGACGGAGTAAGTGTGAGAGGAGATGGAATGGCTAGGAAGACATCCACGATCATCCCTGCACGTGGGAGCGGGAGAAAACACATCGAGAGATGACGAGTCGGATGGCAGTGAATGGCGTGGGTTATAAACTCCAAGAAGGAAAGAAAAAAATGCACTTCCAACGGATATACGATCTGAAGCAGCTTTCCACGATGCTACTCGATCCAGCACAAAGTTCCGGTACACAATCACTAGCATAGCATATTTCCAGAATCGCATGGAAAAGAAGCGGCAATCTGGATAGCAAGAATTAGAGCCACTATACTAGCTCTTCTGCTTGAATTCGTATTTGATGAGGTGTTTGTTCGCCCCTAGCTCTGAATAAGGCTACTCAGCCGTCAACAAAACACGTAATATTCCAGAAGCCGCTTTGAAATTTACAATTCTCATTCTTCTTTCGGTTCCAAGTAGGGATGATACCAATGGTATAATACTAACTGGAGGTGACAGACGTGAATGTGAAGTACTCCAATCGTATTATTTTTATTGCATTCCTTTGTATTTAGATTTATTTTTTAAATTTATCACTATGAAAAATAATATTAACATATGATTATGGATACTACAATAAACTTTTCTAATCCACCGGTATGGAATCATTGAAGAAATACTTGGATCAAGATCAAGATCAAGAAGAAGATAGGATTCGGAAACTACTTAGGACCGAAGCGAACGGCATGTGACAGAGATTAATGGTTCCGTTGACAAGGTCTTGATGATCTCGATACCTTTCCAATGTAAGCACTACGAAATAAGTATACATAATTGGCAATCGGTGAGGCCAGCATTCCTCGAAAAGCTCCTACATAGCAATTTGAATCTCTTTTTTCGTGGAGAAAACCCGGACAATGACTCAATCTCAAAATGTTTGGGCAATCCATCGAAGGTACTCGAGAAAATGCTTTGGAAAGTAACGGTCCTTCTCCCATTCCGACAGATCCCGAAAAATTTCTCAGTTCGACGCTTTTTTTTTTAACTTTTCTTCTCTTCGTCTCAGACTCCACTATTTGCCCTGAGGGCTCTATCTCCCCTTCTTTCTTTCCTTCTGGGCAAAATGAAAACTGCGCCCAAAGGCCAAGAGACCGCGCGGCGATCCAGTTCGTGATTGAGGTTTTTTTCTTCGCTGTTTATATATCCGGCGGCGAGCAGCGCAATTGTAGGCATGGGGCTGATGGGGAAGGGGAGAAGGCGGAAGATGCAGTCCCAGCCCTCCCTCCTCCGCATTCTCACCCGTGATTTCCAAGAAAATGGTCTCGACGCGCTCTTTTCGGCTGGGCCAACGCTCACTCAGCAACCCTCATTGCCCAGCTCTCGTTCTTCATTGTGTTATATCGTTTATTTCGTGATTCCGCTCATAATCTTATGGAGGGTAATGTTTCGAAGCCTGCCGCTCGAACGGTGGTGAAATGTACATGAATTGCCATGAGGAAAAAAATCCCCTAGACCGGGAATACAACCACAGAACTTGGGCTTCCCGGACCACTAGTCAGATCCAAGGAGGTTGTAAATACACTGGAGGCGCTGTATTCGAGTTTTAAGCGCGGTCAGAATACCCACGCCTTCCGCCATCTTGGTTAGACAATTTTCGGACTTAAGTCTCAAACACTATATGCATAAATCAAATATTCTATTCCTTATATCGCCTCTGATTTATAAAATGAAAATGCAACGATTACTTCTTGATTGTCGTCGGAGTTTTCCGATCGTTTGTCATACTACTGCGTATATTAAACTGTTCATATAGTCCTATCGTGGTGATAATATATCGTCGTGAACATACTTTCGTACTATTATTGCGACCGGTCCGCTATCGTAAGATTTCCATTGGCTGTAATCTAATTACTTAACAGTGCAGGGAAATGGATATTTTAAACTTGTAAAATGTTATTTTCGGCTAAGCTGGTTGCACAGCAGAATCGAGGTGATTGACAATAATTTTTCCTCGGGAAAAGATATTCGAGGCATATTTTCATGAAGCCCTCGCACAATGATATAAAAAAGGTTTACCGTGTTCGTTTGCGATAGTTAATTTTGTAACGTAACAACGATCATGACCGAATATTTCACCAAATAGTTAGCAATGACTTTTATGGGATTATCAATGTTTTGGTCAAAGTAGGCGTGGCTATCCTTCCCAAGCACCCCCCTTTGTCAAATGATTTTTACTGAATTATTGTGCACTTGTAAATTATCCCATGGACCAAATGGTCCATTGTAATAAATTAATTGAAATTGAATTGAATATTTGCTGTACTCGGGCCAACTCAAAAATTAGTATACTTTTTATCATTACTCTCATGGCGTAACAAGCTAATTCGCATGCTGAATTGACAAATAATTGCTCTGTCTTCTCAACATAAAAAGAAGAGCAATAGGTAAAGCCTCGGAGAGAGAAAACTTGAGAGCGGAACATGAAGTAAGGATCGCGAACGGATAAAAAAACAAATGAACGGAAGAAGCAGGAAACGAAACGAAGGAATGCTTCCACCACGAGTGAGGGAGGAAAATGCTGCAGCGAGGAGTGGACGGATCATTGAGGAAGAATGCGCGCTTCTTTGGCCCCTTTTGTTTCGCGATCCCGACACAAAAAATTTGATGGCTCGGAAGAGGATGGACGGGGAAAGGATGGATGGATTGTTGGGGAGGGCGTTAGGTAATTGTTGCAAGAGGGAGGAGGAGAGGGAGAGACCGTTATGGCGATTAGAGTTGAAGGGTGAAGAGAAAGGCGGGCGAGGGAGGAATGCCCAGCGGAAACTGTGGAGAATAAGAGTTTCAATTTAAAACCCTTTTTTTTCCATCGACGCACTTTTTTTTCATCTCATTGGCGAAATGACGGGAATGCTGTTGAGGTAGAAAAGAAGACGAGATAGATGCGAATTCCTTGCGGATAACCTTATCACATGCACACATGGTCTCAGTCTTAAGAATCTCAGAAAGCCGGCCTTGGTGGCGGCGGGGTATAGTCCTTGACTGCCAAATAAGAGGTCGTGGGTTCGTGCCCATAGTGGCGTAGCCACGGGGGAGGGTTTTCCGGGTTAAGATCCCCCTTGAGCCTTTAAAAGAGGCGCCTAAAACGAGTAAGGTGACTCCAAATGATGACTTAATAAATACTTGAACAAAATTATTATTATCGAGTCCTAAATATCACGTATTCACCATCAAAAATACCAAAATTTTCCAGGGTAGGACCCCCATTTGCCTCGGAGTGAATTCCATACACCCCGAAAGGATCCCAAAATCTCTGTTAAACCCCTTATATAAATTCTGTGTAAAAAGGTTACTTTTTCCAAAGAATTTATTTAAGTCGACCGGTTTCCTTACAAAGGCGATATCTTCAGGTACAGACAAACTCTGTACCTGAAAATATCGCCTAAGAACCTAAGAACGCCTAAGAACGGAAAAGTTTATTATGTTTTCAATGATAATAATCGAATAAAATTTATGGAACAGGTTTAGTATGAGAAAGAGAAGAAATATGGAGGTGTGAAAAAATTATCTGATAGCAGCTCCAAACAAATAGGATTTTTGATCAGTGATGATGAAAACTAGAGAAGCTAAGCACCAAATATTTTGTAGAAATGTTCAGCAAATCTAAAAATATAACGTCGGGGAAAGCGTACCTTTTTTAGTCCACAGTGTCGATATCGACTGGGATACGCTTAATTTAGCAAAAACAGGTTGACATGCGAGAATAGGAGAGGATTCGCACAAAGACAAACGGCATCAGCGAACCGCGTCGTTCCAATTTTTCCCACTCCTACACCACCTTGATACGGATTTCTTTGTGGACCAGGAGGCAGGGTACAAAAAAAAGGGAACATGAGGGATAAAAAAATTGAATTCGCACTCCCCCCCTTCATTTCCTGGATGTGGAAGTCGTCGAAGGAATCAATCAGCAGTCACTAACCCGTCTCTCTTTCCTTTCGGCTCAGCGGCGTCGTTTCCTGTCTATTGCCGAAGAGGAGGAAGTCACGGGTGCGCCGGCATTCGCGCCGATTCTCCCAAACAACGGGATACGAAGATCTCCTTTAGGTGCACTCTCCGTCTTTTTATATTCACCTTTTTTTACCAGCATTACCATTTCTGAGCTCACAGGATTTTCATTACTTCAAAAATGTATATAAACGCTCCGTAAGTATTGTATACCACGCTTAAAATCAATGGTTGGCACATTTACTCTATGGAAAGTTATAATCATTTATACCGATATTAAATCAGTATCTTTGAGTGTAGATCATGAAGACTAACAATAATTATCGTGTTATTCTTATATCCAAGGCCTGCACTCAAGGATACTAATTTAGTATTAACTATGGAGGTCAATAAAAGAAAGAAAAACTCATTCGAGTAACAATTTTTCAATAACCAATTTCATTCTAAATGCTACACAAAACAGCCCTTTTTTGAAAACGGCACATCCCTTTCCTATCTACACATTACGATTCGCAACCGTTTTTGGTCTTTTCCGGCCAAGACCAAGAGTATAATATTTACATATCCGTATACGTCTCTAGCATTTTGAGAAAGTTACGCCAGTATTACGCAAATATAAAAACACATAGCAGTCCATTTTACAGTTTCGCAAAATTAAAAAAATGGACAGCGCCAATTAACTAAAAAATGAGCCTGAAAAATGTCACAATAGCATAATATATACATATATTATCCGATTCGGCATCATATAATATCCGATATGCGATAAATTATCAATCCCCCGATGAAATATAAAGACATTCCTCCCTATTACTATCCGATACGACATGTCATGCATCGTGATATTTCATTGAGATAAAATTGTTCAACAGGTGATGTATCGCGATATTTTTATCGGGCCCGAAAGTCATCGTAGACGCCAATCATCGAAATTTTTAATAATTATCGAATTGCGATTTGTATTATTTTTTTTTAACCTCCCAGGCCCCATTGGTCAATGCTTGCAGAAAGAGAAGGGATTGAACGGCACAAAGTAAAGAGGCCAATGCGCACTCCGGAGAGAGAAAAGCAATTGCTTCTTTGAAGGAAGCGGTTTCGAGGGGAAAATGTACGGAGTACCCTCCCTTCAGTAATCCATCCCCCCCCCCCCACAGCTGTCGAACGAGTGCCAGGGAAGGTCACGGCGGCGAAGCACGACGTCTCCCAGTCGCGGGCACGAGACACATCCGGGTTCCGCCACGGGGACTAAAAAAAATGAAGAAGAAGAAGAGAAGCAAAGAGAATGTACGTAGGAACCTGCACGAGGAGGTGGATTGCAAAGAAGCATGAACGACGCGGAGATGGGACGATCATCTCGAACCATTCAACTGCGACACCTTTCGAAGTGAGCCGGCAACTTGTAGCGATCGGGTTGTATGCTGACCCGCAAAACTAAGCGGAAACACTTCTCTCGGGGGAGTTAGCGCTTTGGAAGTTTATCTGCTAATTTCTTATGCAATTCATGGAGTAGAGTGTTTTTAGCAAAACAAACTCTTGAATTAGGTCATGAATGAAATTATAAAAAATTAGAAGGCATAACTTGCTATCTTAAATTACAGGATAATCAATCCGAAGCTCAAATTTATTTATTTTATTCATTTATTTATTTCCATCGCCCCGAAAAAGCACTACTAGGCTAAAGTCGGTGGTTTTACAAAAATTAAGGTATAACAACCACAAAAAACCATTCCCCAGCTAGAGGTGACCTACCCAGGGGGAATTCGAACCCACGACCTTCAATATGGCAGGCGAGGACTGTGCCCCGCCGTCACCGAGGCCGGCGAATCAAATGCTAACTTAAAAGAGTATATGTTACAGCATATAGGTATTACCAGAGGTATAAAGGAAGCTATAAAGGAAGGGAAAATGAAGAATAAGTGCTGATGCTTCTTTTCTATTACGACATAGAAATCTCTTTAACCCTTTCGGAGATAAGTTGATGACGTCACTAACTATTTTCGAGTGAATCATTGCTTTTGCACTACTCCTCGGCGTCGAGCATGGACTGTGCGTTTTTTCGTGGTTTTTAAACGCTCTCCCCTAATTACCCTGAGCATTTGGAACATCACCCAACTATAATGAAGCAGCAGTGGAGTTCATTTCATCTTTATTCGCAGAATCTCCAGCAGTACTTCAACTGCTGCAACGCCCAAAGGGTTCTTACAGGCCAATATGTAAATGCAGCATATAACGAGGAGAAAGGAATAGAATAGGATATTTGGGGATGGGATGTGATTGAGTTTGAGTCACACATACACCCTCCCACCATCCGTAGCCGGTTCAAGGCCTTTCACAATTGCAACATCGGTGCAGCAGACCGATAAGCATTGCTAATCCGTCTGAGAGCTGAATCCGGTCCGGGGGAACGGCGGAAAATTTGGCGGCCAGTGATTTTTGGAACCGGTAACAATGCATGAGGGAAGAGGGAATATATTTGCAGCATTTATATCGGCGAGGAAGCTTATAAAAATCACCTTTTAATCCATCTGCATCACTGGCGTAGCCGGGGGGTGAGTGGAGGGGGTCCGGACCCCCCCGAAATATAAAAAACGCTATTATTTTCCGTCATAAAAAAACGATGAATTGAAAAATTATGGATTAAAAAAAATTAATTTGACAAATGAAGTTTTTTCAATTATAAAAGGTATTAAAATAAATTTAAAACCTATTATTTAGTACCCTGTTTTAAAAAACTTTTCCCTCCTGATTTTGGACCCTCCCCCCCGAACGAAATTCCTGGCTACGCCACTGATCTGCATCATTAAGTAACAGTCCATATATTTCTCAAATCTGGAATGGGTTTCAGAATAAATGCAGTATTATCCCCCATCACCTACTCACAGAGAAGATTTGGCATTGGTAGACAGGTAATTTATATTGATTTCTCATTGCAATCAATGCATGGAGTCAAATAAACGAATAATTGAGGCTCTCTATTGCAAAACCTCTTTTTAATCGTGTCATTATTTTCTAAAACCAGAGAAAGCTCCATTTGTTTAGACCTAGAGAGAAAAGGATGAATCTTTTTCCAATCAAGACTACAATATGGTAAATATTTGTAACCCAAAGCCAAAAAATTCTCCTTAGCACATGCTGGCGCTTAAAAACAATGGTTTACCCAAAAAATGATTTGGTAAAGTTAAATAAACCAAAAGAGATGTACAATCACACTCCTCACATAATGATAGAAGTAAAACCAGAACAACTGGTTGTTAAGACGTTTTCTTTCGTTGATATATTTTTATATCTCCACCATAAAAACTGAAAATCGACTCCCATAAGCCTTATACCGCTCTCTATTTATCACGATATTTTACAATTTATAGCTTGTTATAGATTTTCTGCTATCTTAGAGTTTACGCAGAAAAGGGAAATTTAAAATAATTAGAAAAGTATCATTGAAACTTATGGATGTCTATCCGCAGAAGCAAAAGAATATGAATCCTTTTAGAATTTATATTAATACCTTTTTTTCAAAATTCAAAAAAATCAGGAACGAGTGATATATTATCTCGATTTCGTAATTAGCTGGAATACGAAGACGTCACAGCCTATTAATTGATTTTCAGCGCAATTTTCAACTTTAATGAAATTTATTTCATCCAATTCTACAGAGATAACGAAAATGATTAGGAATTATCTGTCAATGATATAGAAAAAAAATTCAATGGTAATCAAAGACGATGATAATATCTGTCGTCACCATCACGACCGACTCTAATTTCCTAGAATTAATTGCCAATTCGATCATTTTTAATGGAAAACAGATGGAATGCTCTTGTTATCGTGGTGATTAAGGATATCGTACTCATCAACTAAATTTTTGGGAAATCAAGAAACCTTGGAGAGACTTTGAGAAAAATTGATTCACTCAGAAATAATTCAAACCATGAGTGCTTAGGGTAACTAGGACACAGTTTGAAAACCGCAAAAAAACTAAAGCTCATGCACAGCGCCGAGCAGCTGGGCAGAAGTAGTGAATTCCAAAGAATGAGTTCGTGACGTCATCAACTTATATCCGAAAGGATTAAGGCCATTGATTTTTTTCATCGCGAATCTCTCCAAAAGGCCACGACGGATCGCTGATCAGATAATACGGCTCTATTTATCTGATTAACACTATAATATAAAATTGTTGAACAGGCCTATTCTCCCCTTCATCAATGCCCATTTTTCGCACCGACACGGATAAGATGAGATCCAATTCTTTCCTAGCGAGAAAAACAACTCGATAGCACTATTACTTTAGGTGACAACTCAAGACGCATTCTTGCCCTTCATCTCTCAGACGACGACCCATTCAATCTTTACGCACTAATGGCGTTCCCATTCATTGCCCCATTCAACCCCAAGTGCACGCGTCGGATAGGATAACCGATTCATAATGCCTTCCCCTATTTATACCCCACGCTTTGATCATCCCACGTCCGGCTCTCAACGAGGTAGGTAATCTCATCGCCTGAAACCCTTGGAGCTCGGAAAAGTGCCCTTACCCCGACGGCGCCGCGCCGCCTACTAGCGCCCACGCCATACCCTGAAGGGGTGGCATCCCCGCGAACTAACGGGGTGGTAAACTTGGGTGTGGGAAGGAGGCTTATCGTGCGGAGGCAGGCGTGGAGTCGTCGCCCGGAGGTGAAATTGAAGAGAGGTAAATGGTGGGTGCGAGGAAATATCCTGAGGGAGGATTTAGGTGAGGCTGATTCGGGAAATATGAGCGTTAGAGGTGAGGAGGACAAGGAAAGGAGGTTTTATATGAACGCGGAGGCGTCGCGCGGTGGGCGTTGGGTTAGAGAACAGGAGAACATCACAGAGGAACAGCGCAAAGGGGGAAAGATCCAGATTCAACATAGCCACACACCACAATATACAGGGTTATCATCAAACAATGGTGCGGTTTTGAACTTGGTTTAAAGAAAAACAGAATTACTTATAGTTTATTTAATTTAAAGATTAATATTCTTATTTTTCAAGTGCAAAAATAAGATAAAGTATCGAATACTCACCCCAATAATAAGTACAGTGTTATCGTATATGCATACAGGGTTTCAAAGCTCTTAATATCATAGTCAAAATGAAGATAAAACTTAGAGATTCCAGGATGGAGCCTCGTCTGCGACATATATTTCATATTTTTTTCTACTTTTCGAGGCTCGATCCTGGAACATCGGTATGATAATCGAACACCGTAAATGTTGAACAACGTGAACACAATAGATGTTCGGAAGGGAATACATTTGACCTGTAAATATTAAAATACGTTTTGCTGTGTGACTTCCTGATAACAGCTTTTATTGGCTTTGAAAGCAGTTCCTAATTCCTTTCCAATGATCCTTAGTATGTCAAACAATGTAACCGTATCACTGTTTCAATATTATTAAGTCCGGCTTTTTTGTTTGTGCCTTCGTTATTGCGTTCTTCCGTTCCCCATTTGGTTTTAAGAATTGATCTTAAGAATTTTCGTTCCGTTATGTATATTTTCTCTCTATCAGTTTAATTGGTTAATCCTATCCATGATGGTATTGCGTATGTTATTGTAGGTCTTATATATGTGTTATAAATAAATACTCTCGCCTCTGGTGGCGTTGAATTTTTGCTTGAAATTGGTGCAAAGCCAGCCGTTACACCAAGTGCCTTTATCATAATATTATTGATATATTCTTTAAAAGTTAGTTTATCGTCCAGGGTCACCACAAGGCCTTGTCTTTATATTTTATCCCCAACTGTCGTACACGGAGGATTGGGCATCGCGGAGTTTCTGTGGGTAGTCGACGGAATATTATTGTTTGTTTAAAAATAAGTTTTCCGTATAAAATATTTGTTATATAACCCCATCTGAGGGGTGATCCGAGAACAAGTCCCGATGGACTACAACACTTCAAAGTTTGATTGAATTCTTAGACCCGAATTTCGGACAATCCCATCGTTAGACCTAGAGTTGGACACAAAGGCTAATACTAATATGAGAGTTTCTTCTTAACAGCCTCACTTGAGAACCTCAAAGGCACACTAATCATTGGATGGCATAGAGCTTAGATGATGAAGACATTACCCTTTATTGTTTTGCAACCTTTCTCCAAAAAAATGATGTTTTTAGAGAGCTATTTGGATCCGTTCTGAAAATACGTCCCCCACTGAATATAATATGGTTAACGACGTATTTTCTGCCCTCCTTTCATATTTCCAAGCGCGCTTTCACCCCTACATCATCACTCACGATTGCGGTTCAACCACAAAATAAGATAAACCGCTCAAAAATTTTATGGAGCGAGAGAGTTCAGGCAAAAATCTGCAAAACCACTACGACGAAAAAAAAAACCTCGTCCGCGTGCGTTTAGGTAAATGAGGTGGTGCTGAGAAATATCGTTGGCAGTTGAGAAACAATCTTTCTTCATAATAGCTTGAAAGATTGAGATACGACGCATTTAAAAGAAGAAAGGTAATATTAAGCATCATTCATGAGGGATATTAAAAAAAAATACTGGGAGGATCGATACTAAAAAAATGATGGCCAAACACCTGATTCAAGAAAATAGTAACACTCATCGAGCAAAGTACAGGTTCAATGCTTAGTTTCGCTGTCCCAGGAAAAAAATATGAGTATAGCTATCAAATAAAATAAAATAAAGGCGGTGAAATCTGTGAGAGCAGAAAAAAAAAGGAAAAATATATCGATGGATATATCACATAAATAGGAAACTATGTGATTCTAAAAATATAAAATTTAAATTAACTCCATGCGTCTCATGGAAAAAGCCTCAATTCTATTGATGAGAGGTTGTAGGGAAGGTATTCTATATTACACCAATCAATAACCTTTTAGTTCGGAACGATAATAATTTACGAATAATTGCGATTCATACTCTTCATTCGGGAAAGCAAAGCAAAATTTCTCTAACATTCGGGAAAGCAAAGCAAAGAAAAATTTTTCTGAAATATCACAATTACCTGTGGTTGCCGTCCTCCCTGATACAAGTTATTGTTATCATATAGTAAAAAGGATTCCTAGGGGATGCATAGTTAGTCATGATGTTTTTCTCCGAGATTTTTAAGTAAAGGTAATAATCGAGGATTTATGCTAGGTAGCCGAAGGGTATTCTCTAAAGAATGGCGATGTTGCTATGAAAATCTTTTACGCGTCCATTTAAAATAACGGCATGGGATATATCGCAAGGGAGATCGAATAGTTTCGAATGATGGGATGAAAAAATATGGAATATGTCACTACATACGCTAGCGTCAACCATAGGAAGATCACTGATCGCCTATCGCTCACTCATTATATAGAGTAATATGTTTTCAGAAACTCCTTAACCTAAAATATCCACATTTCTGGGATCGAAATCTTCGTGCCAAAAATAATCATCAGCTAACTCATCGTCCGAATCCTCCCGAGAACCTCCAGAAATTGGGAAAGTCGAACTGCACTTTACCAAACTATTCAAAAAAGGATTCCTTTCACCAAAGAAAACAGAACGTAAATCACCGGAGAAATTTTTGTACGCGGCTCATTTATCATTCACTGAAGCGACGTAATGAAAATAAACCGTTTGATGTTTTTTTCGTCGGCGTTTAAAGCGCACATTTGGTCCACATCCCTTAAAAAGTGGAAGTAATTACGAAATTCATGAGTCCATGGACACTAATTGACGGTCTCATTAATTCTGTGGAAGTTTTTTGAAGGAATCAAACATCGTTAGCAAGGTTAAAGCAGCTATAATATTTCTACAACCAATTTCATAAATTTGGCATATTTAGGTATATGTACCAGCGTGAAAATCTATGAAAAATAAGCATTAAATAGAATTCCGCCCTGTTATTGCCCTTTAAAATCACAGCATGAGAGCTGTCGTGAGGGATATCGAATAATTTTGAATAATGCGATGGGTTAAGGACTATAATAAATGGAATTTGTCACTACATGACCCTAGTGTCAACTATAGGAGGATCAGTAATCACCTTACCAGATTCAGCTTATCTATTCATTATTCTATCAAAAAATATCCTATTCAGGTTTAAGAAAAACAATTGTAGTTCCTCAATAAAGTAAACAATTTGCCGCAAGTTATGAAAATGATTGACGAGAAAAAGAAAAATAACGGGATGAGAATTCGGCGAAAAACAAACAACCGCAAAATCAAGCACAGAAGACCTCAAAGCAAATACTTTCTCACGAATGCGTACATCCCCTCCGCAACCTGCTGACATTTGCATGGAGGAAGTTATTCCACGAATAATGAGAGAGATGCCTTGAGCGACTCCGGACACGACATAAAATTTGACGAAGCCAAAATCATCACAAAGGAAAGGAAATATTATCCCTGGCTGATAATAGAATGGGTTGATAGCGCCAAAATGCTAAAATATAACTTGAGAAAGAATTGAGAAAGGCATATAAGAACAAAATTTCTCGATAATTCGTCGAAACTGTGGGCATTAGTGAGATTTTTGTGAAAGAACCCCAATGTAGTTGTGTAGTACCTAAGTAGTCTTCCGTGGCGTTCTTTATTCGGTGATGCTTCCATCTTTCGGGTTTTCACCGCGTTGTTTATCACAGGTGGACGACAGTTTCGCCGGGATGCTACAGGGCGTCTTCAGCTCGAAGAGACGATATCGGCATTTTCGCTTTTTTGTATAGCCCTATTATAAGGAAAGAAGATATTATCCCAGACTGATAAGGGAGTCAATCGAAATCACAAAAACGCCAAAATATTTTAATAGGAAAGACGGATACCAACCGACAAATTCTTGGAAGAGAGTTTACCACAGACCGGCCAATCACAGCGCAGCAGCGAGAATAGGAGGGCTATGTAAACGCAGCCAAAATGCCACACTTCGACCTTAATACGCCTGGTGGAATATCGACGAAACTGTCGTCAGCCTCTGAAAACCAACGTAGAGAAAACCCGGAAGATGAAGAGATCCACGAATTCAGAACGACACGGAAGACTATGAGAAAACATAATAGATAGAAAGATGGAGCTTACTAGGAGAAGGATGAAGCTTTGGAAGAGAATTTCACCCCATTCCTCCACTTCGCGGCGGATAAGGTGGATAATGACCTCAATATCAGACACTTTGTCACTTACACAATATATTTTTTAAAGTTTCTACCTGTTTCAGCTTTTACACCATTATCAAGTACACATATTTTATGTACTTGATAATGGTGTAACAGCCGAAACCGGGAGAAAAAAATATATATATTTTGAAGTAGCAGTGTCTGTTATTGATAATATGGAACCCTTCCACCACGTACAACCTTCAAGTTTCGATTTAATGGATAATAGCCCTTAAATGGAAAGATACAACATATCAAATCCGAAAAGCCAAACATGATGAAGTGGAATTTTTCCATGCTAAAATAAACACGTGCAATTTTCCACAATTATAATACAAAATAATATTATTATCGTGGAAAATTGTAAGTGTTTATTTGAATATAGAAAGATACAACACTTCCACATGAAATCCATTTGCTAATTTTGCTCGCAATGCTCAGAAAGCTGAGATTCCATTAACTCCTCTCCAAATTTTTTATCCACGCTAATTCCACTCAGTGAACATCACCTAAACCTGCTCCGTATAACCACTTTCCTATTTGTGAGCTTAACCCCATTTAGTAATAAGCTACACTTCTGTTAATAAGTGGGTCAACGCCACCATAGATCCTAGTGCACTACGATGTCAAGCTAGGCGCTGCATAAGGACAAGTTAACGCTAACTCTATGCATAAATCGGCCGAAACTCAACGGCAGAAGACTATCACCATATTGCGGTGGTTCCCAACAGGCGGTCCGGGGACCCCAGGGGGTCGGCATCCCAAGGCGAAAGATTCCGCAAAATATTAATAGAACGAAAAAAAAAATATTTCGTTAAGTAACAGATTTTCAGTTTTTGCAGCTTTCTCAGCGCTTAATGCTCGAGAAAATTTTTTTTAGCAGTATTCAAGAATTGAATAACAACAAACTGAACAAAAAACCTGTTAAGCTCCAACTTTTTCCACAACATGTCAACCTTAATTTCTAAAATAATAAAAAGTAAAAACTCTAATTTGTCTCTCTTCAGTCACTTGGTACTGTGATAGGAAAGTTTAACTTTGCAATTTATAATTTTAACTTTAGGTTAAGGAATTAGTGGGGGTTCCTGCCGTTATAACAAATAGATGAAGGGGTCCTTGGAAAATATTGTTGGGTTTAACTGCCTTAGTTATCCATTAGTTACGTGAGGCGTTTAGGGGTGGGGTGAGGTGGTCGAGTCGATTCTCACCCAATCGCACGTGGGGGATTGGGTCGGGCCTGGCAAGAATCACATAATTTTTTCCCGCAAGAAACAATGTAAAATGGCGATCTTAGTAATTTGAAATACTAGTCTTGACTAACCATAAATAAAAATAATTAAACAAATTGTTTTTAATAAATCCAATGTAATGAAGCATAAATTAATGTATTTACACTGAAAACACGCATTTTGAACAATCTCGCGAGAGATGAGAGGGTGAGGGTCGAGCTAAATCTCACTGAGGAGGCTCCAAATATCACCAAAATCACCTCACGCTATTAATTCCCACTGAGGGGTAGGTATAGTGGGAAAAAAATCAGCTCTGGATAAAGAGGGGTAGGGCGACACCGTGGAAGGGCTATAAAGGGGTTAATGCTCTCGTCTCCGTCTCGTCAGGAGAAAGGATTTTTTTTTATTGTTTGGCAGGAACGTAAGACAACAAGTGGCCTGAGAGGTGCTTTCTCTTCCGAAAGTCACTATGCAAAAAAACGATGTCGCTGACGAGGACCTGCCCAAAATGTTGACAATAAAAAAAAACTGAAAATCGAGGGGTTGACTGACCGTCAATCTCCAACGAAGCGAACACATCGCACGACAAAAAAAGAACCGTGAAACTTGCCCCGATACCATTTCGACGAATCGGCCACGCCTTTTTTTATTTACGTCGAACGACAATTTCTAAAGGCGTTAATGATGGATATGCTAATCAAGAAGGCAAAACAGTCTACTTACTAGATAATCCTCTTTGTCACGAACAAAAAATACGGGTAGGATATCCAGAAACGACTCAAATGGCGAAGAACACGAACTTCTTCTGCCTCATAGCGTAACGGGTAGAGCATCGGGCTGCTAATCCTAGGGTTCCGGGTTCACTTATCGGGTGAAGTTCAACAACAATCCCTCCCCAAAAAATAATCCTCAAAGAGCGAAATGGTCCAGAGATAGAAAATGACACCCCTACCCCCGCTTTAAATGAGTGAATATTACATACTTATGGGGAGCTCCAACCGCACCTAGCAAAACTAAAGAGTTGTATCACCTTGAGGAGTGCTTCGTTAATAAGCCAATATTTAAAAAGACGCAGATTTCTACATAATAGACGATGGGGTCATAACCCGTCATCAGTTAGAAGGCTTATAATTGATACTTAACGGAAAATTTGCAATATATATATTATCTTCCGACTTTCAGAAACCAAATTCCTTTAATAATATAGCTGGCCTCGGTGATGGCGGGGTAACGTCCTCGCCTGCCTAACAAGAGGCCGCGGGTTCGAGTCCCGCCTGAGTAGGTTTCCCCGGTCCAGGACGTGGTTGCTAGTGCACATTTACTTGTTACATTTGTTGAATACCCCGGCATAAAATGGCCAATAAGAGCTGTGTCCGGTGGTTTGAGAATAAAATAAAATAAAAATACCCTGATACATTCCCACACGAGTCCAATAAAGCATAAAAACATTCCACAAGCCTTCCCACTGGGACTACTTAGAGGATAATTCCATCGGTCCCACAGAACCTTCATTTGTAAACGTTTAATCAATCTATACGATATTTGACATTGCTTATTTTGACATTGTTTATTTTTGACATTTTTTATTTTTGACTAATGTGTGGAAATTCGGTGCGCGATACAATATTTTCTTTATAGTCTCTAGGGGCCGCAAGAAATTAGCCCGCGGGCCTCGGGTTAAAGATCCTTTGTCTACAGTAATTTTTAACCGATTCAGGCGTTATAAAGCGTAAGTTCTACGTACTGAAATGAAAGGTAGGTGCACTATTCCACAGTTATTTAATGAGTACGACGCGTTTCTGCTCACAGATCCATCAACTGGTACCTACGCATCAAATAATTGATGAAAAGTGAAGCTAACTTTCATTTCAACGATAGCAATATTCGTGGGCCTACCGATCATTCAAAGTCATCGGTTGGTGAATAACGTCAACACACCCACTACATTGTATCGGAATTCGAGCGGTGTCGAAATCGCGTTTCCCCGCGTGAGTCACCGCCCGGAGGCACATCTATAGAGGGAGAGGAGAGGACCGATTCGATTCCGATTCTCGGAAAATATTCGCGAACGTGGCCTACATTCTGGGGGAGCTAGTAAGTGCCCGCTCTCTCCTGGATGGACACTGCCCTGCCCATTTGATGCCCGGGTTCACGGCGAGTGAGGTGACGGCTTAAGATGACGCATCACTCCCGACCTGACGTTATGATTTTCACTTTTCTGATGACGTATCGCCATACTATTAAAAACAGACTTCCGACCTCTGACTGATTCATACAAATGTTTGGGGTGAAAGAAACGAGATACGACAAAAAGTCATAAAACCGATCCCCTCTAAAACCTGTCTATTATGTTTAACATAATGAAAGTACTTGTGTATTTTCACCCTTATATATTTCAACCCACCACGTTTCAGCACATAATGTCATTTTCGAGGTTGACCTTTGCCAAGGTTTACCTTTAAAATGGTATTACGTGCCGAAACCTGGGTCGGTTGAAATAAATGAATGCGGAAATAGATATTTAATTTCATTACGTCAAATATCAAATATTGCCACCAAATTACGCCGAAAATTGTACCTTTTGTCCCCTAAATTGTCTGAAAGCATAGGATAAATTGTCGAAACAATAAATTTTCTATATATTACTGTTTTGCCAACTATGTACAACCGTCCACATTTTGGGGGCATCAGCTGATGCAATGTATCATACATTCGTTTAATAAGAAATCCACCGGGATACTTTTGCCGTTCATTGGACGCCCAAATGAACGATATCGGACTCGACAAGTACATACGAACCGTATAGCCCCAAGATGTGATTCACGCGAAATCCAACTCCTCAGGTCTTCAACACCCCATTCGATCCCTTTCCCAAAAAAGACCCCCATCCCACCAAGGACAAGTTCCGAGACAAAACATCGCGTCACAACACCGATTCGAATTATTCTGCGCGCGTCTGATCGCTATTTTTTTCTGAGTACTCGCGCGCGCCCTCGTTGCGTCGGACGTGAGATCCGCGAAATGGAGCGACCGCTGCCAACGGAAACCGAGCAAAACAATTGATTCGATCGGCGCACAGTGGGCTGAAATCGAAAAAAGCTGGACAAAACCTGAAAAACGATTTTTTTTGATGGCGGAATTTGAAACTCTGCAAAGTTGTTGTCAATACATTAGTACATTTTTTGACGCAAAGTGTTATTCATAGGTTACTTTTTTGAACAAATTGCTTGGCCTCAGAGTTGAACAAATTTCGTAAAAATTGCCCGCATCGATTTTTTTCGAAATTCTGCATGTTAAAATTAATGCCAGACCTTCTGTAGTAATTCAATAGGAACCAAAATTTACAATATTGTTAGGCGGTTAATTACAGTTAATTTTTGTCAACTTTCACGACTCAGTTGTAGTTTTTGTGGTCAATACGATATAAAATGGCGGACCCTGTTTTTCGTCGAAATTTTGTGTTCATGTAGGATTTTAAAAAAAGGATAACGAGATATTTACACCACATATACAAAAAAGCACATAGAGTGTGGTACCAGAAGGACAACTGCGACCACTTGCGACGCCGAAATTAAGATCGATTTTTCGAACGTGCGGCACAGTTCGGAGCTTGCTGCTGGCCACGGGGAATACCGTGCTCGACGGACGTTGGAAAAAGAATCTTTTAGCAAGTTATTGTGTATAAGATATAATGTACTTAGTGCCACATTTATTTTACATTTCGGATAACCTAACGTCTTCACTGTCTTGCGATATTTATCGTCGATACTACACAAATTGCAGGACTTCGTCGATATTTTTTGCTTATTTGGGATTATAATAAAAGGGTCACCGAGTTACCTCGAGATATTTACATTAAAACTACATCAAACTTTTTAGAGTGTCCATCCAAAGAAATCAACTACGACCGTTAGCATTAAACAAAACATAATCGATGTTTATGCCGCGCGCGCAGTCCACGGCAGCTCCCTGATGGTGTGGAATGCCGTGACGCGGCCTACCTACTAATAATTTATCTAAATAAATAAAAAGTACTCTTAGACGGACTTAAGTTTCATAAATCAGTTTGAATGAATTGTTTAGGCATCAAAATATCACTTTCCCGGTTAATTATTTCTTTTTTGTTTGGTTTTTGCGATGAGAAATTACTTACGGTTAACCTCACATAGAACACAGACAGCGATCAGGTACATACCTAGAATGGAAAAAATATAAATTAGTTTTGAAGTTTGTTAAATATAAAGAAGAATTTGCTGGAATTAAGAACATCTACATGAACAAAAAACACAACATATCCGTCACAGTAGCACACTGTCAATAAAAAATACATTCTCCATAGGCTAATTTTCATTAATAAAAATAGGATTCTTTTTAAACTCCGTATCCTAAAATCATGTATTCATCAAATAAACACCAGCTAATGTAAATGGACTGGGAAACATCCTGAGCACATTTAAACACCGAAAGAAAGTAATTAGTTCTTTATAAAGCTGTATATTTTCAATTGAAATCAAAACAAATCGAATGGATAATAATTTTTTTATGATAATGGTTTTTAAAAAATTTACCAAAACTATTCTCAACAAAGCTATCGGAGCGAAAAATACAGCATAAATTCTTTTTATAATGAAATGGAGTCAGAATTAATCAAATTATAATTCAGAGTTAGAGAGAGGTATTCTGCTGCAGTGAAGGAAATTATTAGTGGAAGGAAATTTTCCAGAAGGTGTCGTGGACACCAATTAAGCCATGTATAAATTAGCTCCGTACCCAAGTTGTGGATACTGTGGTCCAAAGGTAAATATTCCGTTTTTTATCGATATTTGATTTCATTGACCAATGCAAGATGATCGATTCATCGAATTAAATAATTAGATATACTCGGATGAGATATTAACCGTTTAATCCTCTGGAAAGTTTTATGATACATATAGTAGACCCATATCAAAAAATAACCTGTACTTAAATTATCAAATATTACATATGACAAATTATGTAGGCCTAATTTTCGAATTGAAATATGAAAAGAGAAGACGACAATTTTCAAATTTACGGTTGAAACATAAGTTATGCAAATTTTCCAATTTAGGATACGAAAAGTGAATATGAAAAATTTACGTAACTGCTCTATCGTAGATGAAATGTTCATTTTGATACATCGGTAAGATTTTTTCTTACTTACGCTCAGGTCAAGTCAAACTCAGAAAGTATTAGTGTTACCTGGACAAAGTGACAGTTGGGGAATTCTCGTAAGCATAGGATAATGAGTTCGATGACAATCGTTCTTAAGAAAATTAATCCGCACAAATTTTCGCGAAGTTAGGTTCTATACTTGGGGACTTTGATAACTGAAGACAGGTAACGTATAGGAGAAATAAAAAGAAGGATAGGAATGGCGAAAGAAGTTTTCAAGAAGAAGAAAAGAGCCTAGTGTAACAAGGCACTGGAATTAAAATTGAGGAAGATATTGGTGAAATGCTATGTGTGGAGTGTGTTTATGTATGGATGTGAGACTTGGACGATGGGGAAGAGAGACAGGGACAGGATTGGGGCGTTCGAAATGTGGGTTTGGAAGAAGATGGAGGGAATACGGTGGACGGATCGAGTTAGGAATGAGCAAGTGTTAAAAAGGATAGATGAGAAAAGAAAGTTGATGGACAAAATAAATCAAAGGAAGGGAAACTGGCTGGGACATTTGATGAGAGGGAATGGAATTTTGAAAGTAGCTTTGGAGGGAACGGAAGGAACATTACGTTCGTTTCATTTTGAGTATTACGAAGCCTCAATCATTTAATTTAATATTAATAGGCTGCAAAGAGAATATTTTCTACAATAATTGATGTATTTTGTTTTTGTCTTAAATATGAGAAGACCTGTCAGACCCTTGTGCCCTCCCAGAAAAACTCCTGGATCAACCCTTGACCCGAGATACCCTTTGCTGAGTTCATTTTGATATTTGCTGAGTGCTAGCGATCTGGATTCTTAAAACACATTTCACCTTTCAGCACGATTCATCTAGGCTAGAATCAGTCAACTCGAATTTAAAAAGCCCCAAACGCTAGCTGGCGGAATAATTTTGATAAAAAAGGGCCAAGTGTCCGAGGGCATGGAATTCTGAGGGTCAGCCAAGCGGAACAAAAGCCCTAAGACACTGTAGGTAAGCAGTTACAAACAGTAAAAACTGAAATGACCAAGTACAAAAAACGTTTTAAACCAATCGGGATTCCCGGAGACTAAGAAGTGAGACGAGTTGCGATTTTAAGCATTAAGTAACTCATTTCCCCCACGTTCACGGATCGTCCTTTTTGTTTACAAACGCTCTTCCTTCGGGCGGCACATTTCTTTTGTCATGATAATGCAGACGGTTGGGCATTGGCGCCTGGACGAGGTGTGCTTGAATTTTAAGTTATGAAAATGAGCTTTTTATACACGCCCGCATTAAAGATGATTATGTTTAAGTTGGGTGAGAAAAAAATAATTTACTTGAGCACTGCCTCTGGGAAGCTGAAGGGAGCGGAGAAAGGAAATAACAAGAAAAGGAAAAGCACTTCAGGCGAGGTGGTGGGGAGGGTGGGATGCTGAGGGCAGGAGCCGAATAAATATAGGAGGGTCTCCGAGGATTCTCCTTAATGGCGGGGAAGAGGCAGGAGAGGGGAGGGTGTTTAGGAGTGGCGGGGAAGGCGAGGTTGAGGGAAAGAAGATGAGGAATGTGGAAGCGGAGATACTACTTGCACGTACGAGGAGGAAACTATTCTGAGGGAAAAAGCAGACGTACGGAAGAGGCAGTGGCGTAACTAGAAATATGCTTTGTGGAGGATGAGGGGAGGAGGGATGAGGGGCCTAGGGGGCGACTCCCCCCCAAGCAATCGAGGTCCGAGAAAAGTTTTGAAAAGCGACATGCCTGGGTATGCATTTTACATCATTTTGGTACTTAAAATTTAACTTTAAGTAGATGCAGTTATTGTATATCAAAACTAGGCAATAGTTTAATAATATTTTTTTTCTCTGAGGCTTTGGGGGGGATCTATCCCCCCCATAGTTACGCCACTGGGAAGAGGCATAATAGAAAAAATGTATAGATAAAATAAATCATGTGCATCCATGTACACTTTGCAACAACGTATTTCAGATGTTTATCAAATTAGGCTTATTAGAATCATTCCCACTCCATTCCCATTCGCCTTCGCGATTAAATTAAAAAATTCAGGGTAAGAAGAGTACAACCTTGCCAATATTCAACTGTATCTCTATATACAAATTTCAACAAAATATGCAAATAAATATAAAAATTTCAACCAAAATATACAACTATATATACAAATTTCACTTTTGAGAAAACACTGAGCACTGAAGTCGAAGTTTTCGAAGATGAGGTACAGGCAAACGCTGAGAGGGGTCCATTCTGTATGCTATGTTCTTCTCTTCCGTTTATTTCCTATCCATTTTTTATCATTCTTTCTTTGACTTCGATACAGTTTAACGTGCCTTACATTATCCTCGCAGCATTTTCATGTCGTATCGCTCGTTTAAAACGTACGATATTACCTTGATGTTATCAGCGTATAAAGAGTAATATTTTGCCAACATTAACTATATCTCAAGCATACGTCTTAAAAAAACAGCACAAAGCTTCCAAACATGGACACTTATAAAAATTTGAGATGTTAATGAAAACATGGTGGCTAAAAAAAAAAAAGAAAGAGACGATGCGAAAGAGAAACGGTGCACCGTCATGAGGACAAAGGAGTTCAGTGAGCATCCATGTCTTTCTTTTTAATGAGAACAACCGAGAAGTGGTTATCATCTTCCACCCTACACCATTCTTATCTTCCAACCACTACAACAATCACCTCACCCCCACCGAGCAATAAAAGCAAGCCACCCGCGTCGGAGGCTCGGTCACCTCGCGGGCCCGCCATTTTATCAACCTGGCCCACACTCCCGCGGCACTAATTAGGGCCCAATTAATTCCGCAGCTCGGAACTAATTGGTGCAACATTCACAGCCGCAGCAGCCAGGGGCGGCGGAGAGTGCAGGCGCGCGTGGAAAGTGCAACCGGAGGCGGCGGCGAGCTTTCAAGACCGAATCACTTGGGTGGAGTGATACGCTGTCATTGATACATTCATTTATACCCGACTGAATGAAAAAAATATCAAAATGGAAAACTACACCGTTATTTCACGGTTAATAACGCAGAGTATTATGAAAACATGTAAGTAAAGCGAATCTGTTTTTCTATAAAGCCTGTTAGCGAATTTAGCATAAAACGAATAACCGTAGGTACGTCACTAGAAACAAAACCATCAAAAATTAATAAGTTTGGAAGAAAATCAAGATGTAATTTTTAGGTGTTTTTTTTTAGGTACTTCCAGGGAATAGTTATTCGTGCAATTGTTAAAAGTGTTGAAAACCCTGAAGTAAAATGGCCAAAATATGCTTTGTATAAAGGTATATATGGGAATTAAATAATAAATAAATAAATTTTACTTACGTCCAAGAAAACGAGTAATAAATCAATTATATAGTATTATTTTTAATCACGTAATTTTACTCCAAATAGTATTGAAATAAGTGAGTCACGATGGTAATATTCCTTCCAGAAAGATGAGGAAAACGCTACCGAAGCAGCTCTGAATTGGAGCCGCACATAATTTCCCCAAACTAGACTGATGATAGACCCGGCACTCTGGAATCTATTCCGAGCCAGGAGAACGCGGACCGGTGAAAGTGGTCGTGATCGTCCCAACAATAGAGTGAGGCAGCATCACGGGAGGAAATTATGAGTGGGCAACAAGGTCCATAGCGGAGGAAGAATTTTCAGAGGTCCAGTAGAGGTAGAATCGTTGGTTCCGGAGATCACGTATTTAATGATAGCGTCCACTAGATACTAAGTAAGTTTTACAAAAAATACCGAAAATTATAATTTGTGACGCATTATTTCGCATAATTTCACATCCATAGAATCTGCAACTGAACTGCATGAATATTAATACAATATAGTGAGCATTTTGAGTAGATCTAAATTAATTTCAAGTGCGTTAAGAGAAACGCAACAGTATTTATTAAATCGGAATAAATGTGAACCTAAATACTACATAAGGGTAACTGAGCATAGGTATTATTGGATCATTTACCTAGACATCGTGAACAAAGCAGAGACACATTTTCTAAAATTGATATAAGAAATTAAAAACGTTAAAAGTTAAAATGCTGAATACTTTTCATGTCGGATGAACTTAAAATACAATACATTTTCAGAAAATCTAATTTTGTTTACTATTTCCTCTTTTAGCATGATGCGACTAACCATAGTAAAATGTCGTCAGGCAAGTATGGTGGTTTAGATACTTAAGTGTTTTTCATATATTTTCAATTGGTATTTTTTAAGGGTAAGTTTTTAAGCATAATATCGTAGTAATGATTTTTTTTCGTCTATAAGACATTTTTGTAGCAATTATAAATTATGCACAATAAGGCTATTCATCAAAATTTGTGTTAGTAAGAGTTACTATGGTAAAAAAAATCTTAAATGACACTTAATACTCAAAAAGATAAAGTCGGATTCGAAACATGTTCGAAGCCTGAATTTAAATTGCATTAAAAATTAATCTGCGAAATCGTACGATGCATTTTAATACGTATTTATAAATTCGACTTGCTTTACGTACCGCGAAATGTAATAAAGGTTCGTGTTTTCACTCAAATCTGATGAAAACATTTTTTTTTAAACACGCCCCAGCCAGCTTGGAGGAAAAAGGCAGTTGGTTGGGAGAATGGAGTGGTCGCTAAGGTCGAAGGGTGGGGGGATGGGGGTGATGGAGGAGGGGGGGGGCAGTGGTCATCTCCCGGCATACCTTTAATACCCCCACCACTCTTCCCCCTCCCCCTCAACGAGCTAACGGTGGTCTCCCTCCCCTGTCTTCATGGGAACCACTCCGCGCGGGTGAAGAACCGAAAAAGCCGCCACCCGCGTCGCCACCGTCGCGGTAAGGGCTTTTAGAGGTTCGAGGCATTCACGAGGTGGTGGTTCACGATCACCTCTCGTAAAGGAAACGCAAAAGGAGGAGAAACAATATCTCATGAACACCAGTTATCGCTATAGTACGCGAGAGTTACTTTATTAAACCACTGGATCCTGATTTTACTCCGCGGTACTGTTTTACTTTCAATACGAAAGGATGAATTAGACGAGTCCTTAATCCAAATTATGCCGATGAAGTTGCAGGAAAACACCAGCCAATAAAATTCTTAAGAGCATGTTTTATTGAGATTTTTACGATAGTCACTTAATCATACCACTGGATCCCGATTTTACTCTATGATAACGTTTTACTTTGAATAAGAAAACAAGAATTAGACTTTACATTAATCCGCATTTGCTGATGAAGTTGGAGGAATATACCAGCCAACAAACTATTGAAGTTCGTCAATTTCTTTTTGCTTTGCTTTATTAACTAGAGGCAAACACAATTTAATGCCTAAATATTGGTAATAATTAATCAATAATAAATATTAATTAATTGCTTACCAGAAATTAAGTGTTCGACTGATAGCCAATATAACCAAGGATTTTATAAAATAGTTCTGTTAAATACATTTACTCATAAGCACCGTATATTACGCAAAAGAAGAACGCGTGACGCGATGAAATATTAGTTGTGCCACGTTAGCTGTTAATTCATTGACTACTTAAAAACTAATAGTTAGGTGTTCGACTTATACCCAATATTACCAAGGGTTTTATTAAATATTTAATTATATAGCCCTGATGAACACTTTTATTAATACGCCATGTATGTTTCGCAACAGAAGAACGCGTGACGCGATGAAAAATGTAGTTGTGTTACGTCATGGTCACAGAGGACGCATTCATTTATTCTCAGCAGGACACAATCGGCGCGTCAATGAGCCAACTTCTCTTAGAAGAACCATCGGACGAAGTTTCCGAGGATCTGATAGCTAACTCGTAAGTTGAGAAAGACACCGCGCTCGTGAAATTAATGGTTTCCGCTCGATCAGACCTCCCGCTACCACGAAGGGATGGATCTCCGATGGAATTGAACAAATCTCCTGGAAAATCCATTAACCGCGGATACATAATTAAGGTATTGATGGGGTTGAATAACATTTTGTTTAGATTACGTGATAATACGAAGCGTAAATCATCATGCACGGCTCTTAACGTTATTTTTCATTTAGAAATTTACGCCAGGGAGCTTCCACGCCAATCAATGAAGAGATTGCATCTACGCGAACCAATCAGCCGCATCATTTGGAGAACTCACACGATTCATCCTCTCGTACTCCTAATTGCACAGCGGAGGAAGACAATTACAAAAAAATAGACACAAAAATCGAAAATGGACTACTCTCTCCATACGGCTATGAGATAAAATAGACTCGATATCAAATGCATTCAACGATAATTGACCATAACAGCTCTGTATTTCATACGATCATAACCGTTCAAGTTCGAATCTGCCCGGTTTGAACACATATGATCTCACGATATATAATACCTTGAATGACTGAGAGGTCCGATAAATATTCACCAATTTAGTTTCCAAGATATTTTCGTTAATAACGGAACATAAGCAGTAAATGTATGTACATTGCAGAGACAATTAACGATACACCGGAAACTGTCTAATTATATTTTCGATACCACTTCATTCATGAATAAAAGAGTAAATAAGCTAATAACTTGCGTAAGGAATTACGAACTCATTATGTAAGTGTTAATGAAACAAATAGTCTCATAACAAAACTATTTACGTATCTACGCCTATAATACCAATATTTATAGTTAACATTTTTTTCCGCGCATTAAATTTATAATTTTCCTCTTCCACTTTTCGGAAACCACTAGGTACCCATCATTAAAGCGTTGATGGCACACAAACAGATATTAAGGAAGTTCCTTTTACGCGTCATTTTTCAGAGGTTTTTAAATGGCAGGGAACACTCAATCGAATATTCTTCCAATTTATCCTTGGATAAGCACCGATTATTATCAGAGCAAGAGCGGGAGACTAAATTAGTCGACTCTTCATTTTTTTCCGTCATGATGACTCACGTGAGTGAATTAACGTGACTTCTACGGGGTAAGAGGAGGCTTAGAGTCAGAATAATGAATGTGCTCATTCATTGTTGAAGTTCACACCTCAATGGGGAACTCATGGAACCTTTATCAAAAGCTTCACATATGTTCATATGGGTCTAACTGTTTCATAAAATCGAGCACAAACGATTAAATCTTTTTTCAAAGGAGTAAAGGTAAGAAACTTACGATTAGAAGGTAGGTGCCGTAAGTCAAGTAGCTAATCGACACTCTAGCATTGCTCCTGATAGGTACCATCAGTAATAATCTTCACCTATGCCTATCTCGTAAATTTTCTTCATAATAAACTTCAACGATGATTTATACATAGCCCTAAAATTTGCTTTGTCCTTTTGAAGTACCGGAAAGCTTTACATTGATTGAATGAAATGATGTACGACCGACGTATTATAATATATAGATTTAGCATCAAACTTTAAAATGAATACCTACTGCCATCGTCATTAAGGAAATGATAATATCGATGAAGATAAATATCCAAACCAGGCTTCCATCCCAATAATACACAGTTACCATAAAATAACGGTGCATTTTATGTAATTCATTGGAATATATTAGGGTTGGGGTAGCAGATATTTTTCATTGATTGATCGCTGCTTGAAAGCTTTGTGGAGGGCAAATAACGTGTAGTACTCCGTCCGTCGCATGGGGCGTTAAGCTGTGGTCCCCTTGGCGCCTTTCGCTAATAGTAGGCCTACTTCGACGCCGGTTTTCTCTTTCTCGTCGTGCGAAAGGCGATCACATTTGAATTTATTAATTATATTAAAAAACTGTTTGAGACGAAAAATAAGAAAACATAACCTCTGAGTAATTTTGTTTTCATTTAGACCATGTTCAAAATCATTATTCCATGAATAGCCTGAATCTCGTTTCATACATTAGCCGGTAAAGCACCTTAACCTAATTCAGGCTAAATCCTCCCTTTTCTCTTCGAGCCTAAAGATGCACATGAATTCCCTTCAAAACATTAATGCCAACATTTTGGACGACTCACGGACGTAATTAAGATGCTAACGAAACGCTTTTTGGGCCGCTATAGGGCGGAAATCATGAATCAATGAATGAGGTGAATAAAGTCGACTCGTTTGACGTCCTTCTTAGTGGAGGGATATCCATACCATGTTAGCGCACTTCAATTATAAAGTCGTGAGCCTCTCTGGCGGGCAGGGGAGTGGAAAAATATTTTTTTCTGCAACTTCACGTCTTCCTCTCATGTCCGGCTGCTCGAGGCTAGCTTTCCGAATGGAAGAAGATTGAGCGGATTTTAAAAAGCAGCCGCGGGCCGAATGATTCCACGACGAGGACCAAGAGGCGTTCCTGCAGTGTGCCAATTAGGCGCCAAATTCGAAGGAATGGAACCATCATAAAGGGAAGTTTCCGATTCATTAAGCGAGAAAAATTGAAGGAGACGGGGATCGGAAGAAAATTACTTGGGGCAAATAAAGGCAAATAAAGAGAAGAAAAATGACAACGAAGAATAGAAACAGGCAAAAAGCGCGATGAAGGGCTACACACCATAATGACAAAAATAAATCTAACAAAAGTCCCAGTAGGGTATCATTAATAATACGACGGTTTCGAGCATTCAAGGTTTGGTAATGGAAATCCTGTACACCCTTGGCCATGTGGCGGGCATAAAAATGGGGTATTAATATATCAGATTGGAATTCTGAGCAGACACTCCGGCAAGAATATTACCTCTGCGGAATAGCGTATACATTTTTACCGGCAGATAGAACAGCTACGATATTTGGGTACCTTTGCGATATTATTATTTCCAAATTTTTTTTTCGAGGGCCTCGTAATTTCGTCAGCTAAATCGAAAATCGACGCAAAAAGTATCGCCCTTAGCGTGTTGTTTGGTGAATATTACCCTGTAATAAAATATTATCCTGTGTCACTAAGGTATCATCGCCTTGCAGTGGCGCAGTGAGGGGGGGGATTTCGGGGTTACAACCCCCCCAGAGCTTTTTTAAAGTTTAATCCATTTTACTTAATTGGATTAATATTACTAATAGAATAGTGTAAGGATTAATAAAATATCCCTCTGAGAGCCGTAAAACTCAACATTTTGAACCGCTTATCTTAAAATTCCGCATTTTATTGATCTCTCACCTGCCGCTTATTCTAGTGGGTATTCCATACCCTCACACATCCCGGTATTACTTGCACCTAAACCCCCACCCCCAGCCTTAATTCCTAGCTGCGCCCCTGTCACCTTGCGTTGAAAAGAAATTAATCAGCGGAGGAAAAGGTATTTAATAAGTAGCTGATCCACACAAAGAGAGTGAAGTCGGTTTCGATCCTTTCGAGTATACATTGACGAATGCAAAAAGACGGGGGAACTCCCAATCGCGTTTAACAGCACGCCAATAAAAGAACGTCACTAGCGGTCGAACATACTGCGTATGATCGCACTAACCTTGAAATAGAATGATAACTACTGCGCACACTGATTTCTCAAAGCCACTACTGAGAACTCATAGAGGGAGACGATCATGCCTATATTGCGACGGAACATCCAAACGCACAAGTCAATTACCCAAATGTCCAACATCATGATGAACAAATGGAGCCACCCGAATAACAAACGCTACAATTAAAAATAATTAGACCCGATGAAATTTCATTTCGAAGCATAAAATTTTACCCAAGCAAAATAAAATGAATTATAATTTTTACAGAAAAAAATGCACAGATAATTTTGTTGTAAATAATAGCCGTAGAGACTATTAATTTTGCCACTCGCAGTAATTTCTAGATGAAGTAAAAATAGCTTGGGTATTTACAAACCATTAAGGATTCATTTTCTTTTTACCCGATGAAATAATTCATTGAAATTACCTATGAGTCTGCAACAAGAGGCTACAACAAAACCTGTGCAACCTTTTGGAGAAACGGGAATGACCCTTAATGGAAAATGAAATGGGCACTGCAAACACAAGAATCTATATGCTTCTTGAAATATGGACTTTATGCAAATTATCAGCAAAATAGCCCAGGCGAAGAGAGCATTCCACTAAAAGAAAGACCAGCTTACAGCAGGAAACTTAAATATGGAAGTAAAGAAACAATTTATAAGAACCTACATTTGGATTATGATCCTATACGGAAGTGAGGCATGGACAATGACCGTAGCGAGAAAGCAAGGATAGAGGCCTTCGAAATGTGGTGCTACAGAAGAATGATGAAGATCAAATGGATCGACCGAGTTAGTAACGGGGAAGTCCTAATAAGAGTAGGAGAGAAGAGAAGCCTCATGAAAACCTTAACAAGAAGACGGAAGAACCTTATAGGCCACATCTTGAGACATGATGGCCTGATGAAGACAATCGTCGAAGGACAAGTGGAAGGCAAGAATGGAAAAGGAAGACCCCGAACAAAATATATGGAACAAGTAAAGAGAGATGTGAAAGAGAAGAAATACGTAGGTGTGAAAAGATTAGCTGATAGGAGAACTGAGTGAAGAGCTGCGTCAAACCAATCCTAGGATTGTTGACCAGTGATGATGATGCAAATAATAAACTAAATTAGTTCATTTTCAGTTCAGAGAATGAATGATTGAGTGTTATTTTTACTGGAAGTATGCCGGTTCAGGTAGGTCTACTGGAACACAAGAAGCCAAAAGTATTGATGAATGCAGACGACCATCGGAAAAATAAAAATTCAGCAATGGAATCGCAAAGTGGGCCTTGGGTTAACGGAAACTGTCCGCCCAAACTCTGCAACGCATCAGTTCCCCCGACATTTCATAATCACACGGCCGACAGTCACGCCTTCCGCTCCTCCACTGTTTTTTCGCACCATTTAATATGCACTTCGAGCCTTTTGTTCTGTTCTCTTTCTTTTAATCCTCGACCTCCTGTTATTCGCTGTGACAGGCGAAGAGATTCTGGGAAAAAAAGTCAAGAGAATTCAACAATAAGACCTCCAGTATTCTTGAGAATCAGGTTGGTGTGGTTGCTAGAGTGTTGACTTCACACCCTGTGGGATCGGAATCAAATCCCGGCGGTGGCAGAGTTTATTCAGATCCCTGCTTTAATGACGTGCGGAGGACATTTCTAACGCAACGATCCGTCCGTCGGATTGGACGTGAAGACGTGGTCACCTTGGCGCCTTCGTTAAGAGAAGGCTAATGCCAACGCCGGGTTTCTCTCCACCCTTCCTTACCTACCCTTCCCTCATGGCGCAAATTACCTCAGCTGTCGGTCACTTCCTCAAAATACCACCACTACCACTCCAGTATTCCTCACCTTCATCATTACCCTGCCGGACTTAACTTAGGGCTGCATGAATTGACAGGCAATAGAGACTGCCGATCGACTGGCAATCATCCACACATTAAGAATCATTGGCCCCAACCAATTCCAAGGAGAAGCCGCGGTTCCTCACGAACATTTCTGCTATTTTCCTCAATAAAAAAAATATATCACTCACATATATATCCTACGCACCCTAATCTTACTACCCCGTAAACATGTAGACGAACTTCTTTCGAGTCGTGGCCATGGGAACCGCCTCTCAACCACTTCTCTACACACGTCTTCAACTAATGGACCGGAGAGGGACTCCGAAAAGGTTGGTTGTTCCGGAGTCCACTAAAATATGCCTCCGGGACGAACTAATGGCTGTGAATGCGAGCCGTGAGGCCCATGATAAACCCGGGGAGAGGAAGAGAACCTGTTCCACGGACGGAGAGAGAAACAGGGAGTGAGGTTAAGCGACTCTTGCGTTCATATAATCGCGTCAATGCTGCAAGCACTCTCAGTCCATGTTACGCATGCATCCATTTGCTTTACGAGAGTCGTTTTCGATGCATATGAGCATAGGAATGATTGATAGTCATCTTCAAAACATGAACAGGACAGGGGATCGCAAGGTCAATCACGAAAGACACGGGCTGGAAGCTTTAACAAGCAAAATGATAAGGGCGGCTCGGTAACCTACAGATCGGAGACTGCAAAAGCCACGTAAAAGCTCCCATTACCTTTGCGCCTCAGTCGAGACTAATGATGCTACATATTCTGAAGAGCCAGAAGGGATTAAAAAATGAGTACATCATTGGAATCAAAATATAAATGCCTAAGACTTTTCTTAGCGGCCAAATAAAAAGCTCGATGCGCATATCGATGGCTAAGTTCTAACAACACGTATCTCAAATTCGTCCGGTTTGAGAAAGGTATCTCAAAGTGTAATAACATTAAACAATAAAATACAAGCAAAGAACAACTCTTCATCTGCAAATGAATGCTTCTTTTTCAGTTTTATGAACTTTTGGTTTTTAATTTCAGTGCGGAAGTAAAATAAATTAATTGTTTTTTTTTGCTCTCCTGAAAAGTTGCTATTTTTGAGATACACTTTGTTAGAAATTAGCCATCGATATGAAATATTGTGAGTAAGCCATGCGAGGCAAAAACATTTTCTCGGAAACCCGCGAGAATAATTTTTCTGATCAACAATATTATTACCAACGTCCACTTTAGGTAAATGCTTTTTCAGAGAGGCTAAGAGAGCCAATGCCGGGAAGAAAAGGCTATGAAATCCGGCTTGTAAGAATTAATTATCCTGGGTAGCATAGTAGCATTAATTTCACATCTGCAATGATTTTCATCGCATACGGACTTTTTTAAAACAACCACCTAAATAACATAGCAACACGCGAGGTTTCTCCTCACACATACTACTTGCTAGTACTATGCATCAGAACTCGGATGATGCTCACAGCGGCGTTTCCTCAATCAGCGCGTGAGAAGAATAACTGTGTAAGCTTCTCCTCTACGTTATGAATGATGATAGTGGTAAAACGTAAAGTGAAAAGCAAATCAACTTCGATACCATTGACACGCTAAGTATTTCCAATTTGGAGAAAATACGATTTTGTTCAATGAAATAATGGCATCCACTTAGCCAAGGATATCAGTATAAATATATCGAATCACGTCAAGGATATCAGTGTAAATATAGAGAATCAAAAATTACTCCTCTGGCACTTTTAAAGGCATCTCTTTTTTTTCACGAGTTCTGACTGATTGATTATTGAGGAAAATTAGGACGGGATTTGATACTTGTTTATTAGGAAAACTACATAATCCTTAAATGAAGAACGATTGGCTGTGATTCACGCCAAATTTTTGCGACGAGAAGAATGAATTTCTTGCCCGGAAGGGAAAGTAAAATTATTGGAGTTGTCTCGAGTTTTGCTACGATAGCGACACAGCTTCGGCAATCGATGGACTATTTTATGGGCATCATAAACGTCGACTCAAATTGGTAATTTTCGGGCAACCGGGCAAGAAGTGATCGAATATTCAAGAGAGATTCCAAACTCTTTCCCCTTCCACGCTCCCCGCTGATTGGCCAGCCTTTCTTTCGGACCACCCAAGTATAATCGAAGGAAGAGAGGGACGTTCAGATCGGCATACTCAACCCTTTCTAAGTCCTCGATTGAGGAATTATGCAAAAGACAAGCGAGTGAGCCATCCGCAATTAGCGACTCCGTGACCCAATTCCCGCCGAAAGACGCATCGAACAATGCGCCAAGATAAATAGCGGGCAATTTCCAATACCAACAGTTGTTGAAAAACTGCTATCCCCTTCCGCAACTTCGATGGGGCAATTATGTCCACGGATATTCTCCTATAAAAACAACCGACGATAACATCAATTAAGGAGCCTTTATAAGCCAAGTGGTACAAGTGCAATTATATAATTTTGGGGATGAGTGCAAACAAGGCAGTTGTTGGTTTTCACAATATTGCTGCGACTAAAGGATACAAGTTTATCACTGATGAGTATATCGATGGGTAAGTTCTAACAACACGTATCTCAAATTTGGCCGGTTTGAGACAGGTGTTTTAAACAAAGTGTAATAAATTTTTTTAAAAATTAAATACAAGCAAAAAATAAGTCTTTGTTTGCAAAAGAATGTTTCTTTTTCAGTTTTATGAACTTCTTGTTTTTAATTTCAGTGTACAAGTAAAAAAATTAATCGGTTTTTTGCTCTCCTGAAAATTTGATATTTTTGAGATAAGTATAGTTAGAACTTAGCCATCGGTATGTATATTGATTCAGTGATTCACTAGCATACCTTTGCAGCGTCCACTACCTAACTTCAAAACCGTTCACGCAAACCTATTCTAAGGAGATGTCACTGTTCTTCAGGAAATATTTTCCATTTCCTGAGTAAAAAAGCAAATCATTGAATGGCATGTTACTTGTATTCGCCCTACTCTCCCTCCATAAACATGCAGGCACAAAACACCTTCGGGTCGTGGTCATGGCAACGCATCTGAACCGCACCTCACCACGCGTCTCGGCTAATGGACAGGAGGGTATCTCCGCAGATCAAATTCTCCCCCTTAAAAATGACGCATTGTGGTTGAAAAAGATCGGGTAAATATAAAGTATAACATAGATGGATAAAAGGCGCGTAATCCCAGACACACGGAACACTTGAAAAATATAAAAATTGTCAATAATTTATTTGGCTCTGCAACGAAATTGCTTATTTCACCAGCTCAACAAACAATGTTAAAAAAAATTATTGCTGAATATCGAAAGCCACTTTTTAAGGTATACACATTATTGATGAAAGGAATGTCACACTAACAAGTTGTAAGTTAAAAATAAAAAATACTTTGATATAGTCCACACTTTATTTCAAATAGTACGACCCGGGTTTCTGCATATCATGTTTTCATCAGGTGTTACTTTTATCATGCTATTATTTTTAACATGAAACAGTTCCACAAAGTAACGTCGAAATTTCATACCACCAAGTGGCCACAGAAATTATAAAACAATCTTTATCCGCCCGTGAAAGGAACTGTAGTATTTCCGTAGCAGAAAGAGAGAATTCAGTATTGTGCCAACATTTCACTTAATATAAATGACGCATTGTGGTCATTTATATTAAGTGAAAGTATAACTATAAACCTGCCGGCCTTGGTGGCGGTGGGGTAAAGTCCTCGCCTGCCAATCTGTAGGCCGCGGGTTCGAATCCCGCCTGGGTAGGTGGTCTCTATCCAGGGCATGGATGTTTGCGTCGTGCTTCGTTTATTCCTCCGTTGTAAAGGCCTCTATGTGCTGTTTTCGGGGAAGTTGAAAATAAAAAAAATAAATAATCTGCGTGGTGTAACTGTAAACTTGCGTTAAAATCACCAAGTTGTTACATCTACTGACACTTAAAAATCCATTCAAGGTTGTCTGATACAAGTCTAGCAATCCTCCATCCATTTTTTCGCATCCCTCCTCAGTCTCCGCACCGAATTCCTCGGCCGTTGATTCCTTCCCCTCCGCCCATTCCCCCTACTTCCCCTCCCCCGATCACCCACCTGTTACCTCACTCTTTTTAACGCATCCACACAAGAAGGAGATTTCCACCCCCCTTCTCTTCCCACACTCCTCCGAACCCTTCCCCTACCATCGCCTCCGTAGTAGAGGTGCCTTCATACTTCCGACGGTCATTGGCACCGGCTACCCCCCTCTCTTCAAACTCTGTGGAAGTTGAAGAAGTAGAGAGAGAGAGAGGGACCTCCGAGTGTTAGGGTGGGGTGGGGAGGTCTACACGCTTGGATCATCACCGACCCCTCTCCCCCAACCCCCTTCATTTCTCTCCGTTCCCATCGCAGCTAAACTTCTCGGCTCAACCCGTGACGGAATGTCCATCCCGATGCGCTGACCGCTCTCCAACTTAAAATAGTGACGCGTTCTTCGCAATCGCCATGTTTCGGCGCAGAAGACGAGGAGGAGGGGATGTTACTAAAAGGTGGTTGCACGGCGCTTGCATTTTTGAAGATGAAGAGCCAGGGGACTAAACAGATGAGGTTTCGTGGACGCTTGGTTTTTGTCGCCACTTAGGGAAGATTTGAATAGGTTTTCCCCGAAAAGAATAAGTCCCCAAAGCGAAGCAATGAGATGAGGCGTAGCCATTTATTCTCAATATTTACAGAGAAATGTTTGCATGGTGGAAAAAATCATCGAGGGATAAGTAGGTGGTAAGAACGGAAAAGGAAGACCTCGACTGAAATCATATGGGACAGGTAAAGAAGGATGTGAAAGAGAAGAAATACGAAGGTGTGAGAAGATTAGCTGATAGGAGAACTGAGTGGAGAGCTGCGTCAAACCAATCTTAGGATTATCAACCAGTGATATTACGGTGATTTGCCTACGCGAGGAATAACATTAAAACATGGGCGTACCCAGCGGGGGGCAGGAAGGGGTATTTGCCCCCCCTCCTTAGAAGTGAAAATAAAATTTGTTAAAAACGAAAGTTTTGAACAAATTTTCTTTTGAAAAAAATTGATATTAGCATGAGACAGGGGACTAGAATAGAAATCATTATTTATCTTCAAGCAAATAGTTGTAAAAACTAATAATTCGCTGTCATTATTTTCTCAAAATTTTGGATTCATTTCTTTTTTTTTGGTAAATCGTTACAGCTTGGACGCCCACACCCTGGTTTTGATCCTGTGTACGCCCTTGCATTGAAATTTGATGAATTTGATATATTATATCACCACGAAAATAAAATTCTGTTAACCGGCCAAATCATTGTTTACTTCTCCGTGAAATTGAGATCGCTCTGTCCGTCAGCGAAGCGAATGGTGCCTCATGTAAATCCATTTAAACGCGCAGTGGGTGGCAGCAGATACAGAGGCCGACTGGGGCAATAGTGCAATATGCATTCGCGAATCCCGGTGGCGGGGTAAATTACTCGCCTACTAATCCCAAGGTTGCGGGTTCAAGCACTTCCCTCAATACAAAACGAATATTGCAGTCACTCTAAAACCAATTGGGCTGGATAAAAAAGGCAAAAGGAAGAAGAAAACCATAAAATATTAGGGACTGGCTAGGGAAAGAGAGAAATGGAGATCTATACCAATATTTGGATTGCAGGAATATGCAAGAATTACAACCAGCCTATGACCCCCCTCTAACTGCTTCATTTATACTAGGGGTTAAATCCTCAATAATCTGTTTACGTTACGCATTAGGCAAAAGTAAAAGTCTTTTTGTGATCATAAGGGACTATTTATATCCCTGTTTAATTACTAATTACTTTTAATGAGGTACTTTAAGAATATATTGCATGCATTCATCTGCTACACTCTGGATACAGTCACGGGTCCATAGACGGCTGACACGAGCAAAATATTAATATAACCCATAAGGGGGCGGTTAAAGGCAGAATAGTCCCAGGGGATTGTAAATAAATATGTCCCTGTATTATAAAGGATATGAATTACCGTGCTACTGTATTGCTTAAGATGAAATTTTCTAATAAGTTAGAATACGTATGAGATATAATGCGAGGATAGTATAAATTCATGTATCACATGCTTTGCTTCGCAACATTAATATCGATCTTCAATAAACATTATTAACGCAGAAGTATCTTTATCTAATAATCACACGTCATAAGATATTTCGTTTCTCATAAAAATAAAAAAATGCACCGTTTCATTTCTTCCGTCGCTTTTTTTCTATGGACGATTTTCTGTTTGATGTTATCATTTTGGGAATTTCAAAGCGTTAATCGTGTATCATATTCCGGAGTAAAAATACCACCGGTGTATGACACACGTGCATACAAACACACGATGAGTGCACTTCATTTTTTTCTGTTCATTTGATTAAAATTCAACACTACCAGGTGAAAAAAAATCATATAGCGACGAAAAATATTTTAAAACATCATCAGTGCGGATTTTTTTTTACCTTTATCCACTCTTCTCCACAATGCGACGGTGCCTTCCCCTCGTTAAATTGAAGTGGCCGACACGACCCCAATCCCAAATGATTAGTGAGTCTAATATTTCCTTTTATTTTCCATCGTCAAAGGGAGAAAAATAAAGATTGCGAGAAGTAATTGAGTTCCTTTGCCGCGCAATTCCTACACCCTCTTGTGAAACTCTCAATTAAAATTCGACGCTGACAACAAAGGAGTGACGAGGAGTGGAGTGCACAGCAGTTCACGAATACGTATGTCACGAGCTACAAGCACTTTATAGACCATACACTCAGGTTACTGAGATACAGAATATTAAGATCAAAGAAAATTTCAACGAGTGCATTTTATTCAGGACTGATGTGTAAGTTTTTAAAATCTTCAAATGGCAGTTTTAGAAATTATGAACAGTTTAAAATAAAACAGTGAAAGTAAATATCTTAAAGATGTATGTCAGAAGGTTGGTACATAGATACCGCATGAAATTGCGAATTAAGGCCTCAATTCACGGACATATTCCATTTTCAATCGCAACATCATTATTTTACCTATGTCAATGGCCCTCAATGTAGGCCTATGCTTACAACTGACGACGCACAACCGTGTATACAGTTACACGTGCATGATAAACGAAAGGGGAATGTCCATCCAACGCACTTCTTACCCAATTCCTATGGCCCCGGCAGCCATGAAAGGGTAATGCGAGGGTGGGAGGTTCTTAATTAAAGAATCCTTATCGCTGCGCTCAATTGAGAGAAAGGGGAGACCTCTGGTGATATAATAAGTGTTGCGGCTGTGAACGCGCGCCCACATCAAAGGGTGGGCCCCCAAAGGAGGAAGCAGACACGGGAGCCCTCATTCGGCGGCACTTTGAACACCGAGAAACAAAAGAGCCGCGGCGGGAGAACGAGGTGCAGTTGTCGGTGTGCAATGAAAAGGAGGCATATAAAAGTGCATTCATCCCTTCCTCTTAGCTCTGCATCAACCCCTCTACCGTCCCTATCCAAAATGGAAGGAGAGGTATCTAGCTAACAATGAGCTAAGACACGGTAACGCAACCTGAAGGGGTTCGATAACCTGAGGTTCATATTGCACCACTGTTCCGGATATACAAAAAATTCTTCACAGACTTTAGGGTGAAATAATATGAATGGAACATCATATGCGTAGGAAACTGAATGAAAATTCAGGAGTTTCATTCTGGTAGGAAAATGCTTTTTTTATTACTTATTCTATATACTATTTTTATCAGCTATGGTAGTAATTCCTCTCCATCTACAATTAGCATCGTGTTCCTTAGAAATTTTTATGTCATATTTATGTAAAATAACAGGGGAGACCTTATGTAAAAGTTAATTAACTAAATCTTACATTGATCTTCCCTCAACCCCAAAATCTACGTATGATAATAATCTTTACATATGCCGTGATAGATATTCGCAGATCATAACAAAGTAGAATATCGTTGGCAGATCCTGAGATAGCTGGGATAGTAAGTTTTGGTTATATTGCATATATGTATAGAGGGTTATCATAAAAGAATGGTGCGATTTTACTAATTCATAGGATGATAGTAGGGATAGGGTGGCAGAGATTTATCAGAAGCTGCCCGATACCAGCTTGAGCACCTTGAGGGGGTCTTTTTAAGTGCAGCACTCCGTCCGTCGGATGGGACGTTAAGCCGTGGTCCCCTTGGCGCCTTTCATTAGAAGTGGGCCAAGGTGGACTCCGGGTTTCTCTCTTGTCGAGCGACTAAGGGTGCACATATTAACATTTATTAGCCACGTAAAAAAACCGTCTGAGACGAAAAATCCGAAAATTAAAAAAAAACCCAAACAGTAACTCTGTTTTCATTTTAATTTCATTTCATTCCATGCTCAAAATCGCATCATTCCGTTATGATGATCCTGCATATTCGCTTTGTCCATTCCTTGCAGCTTCATAACGTATAACCTCGCCCGGTTACAACACTCCCATGTCATAATCAGGAGGAAATACTATACTAGGGAACAGTGGCGTAACTAGGAACATGCTTTGGGCGGGGATGGAGGCACCCATCCCCGCACCCTCCCTGAGGTCCGGGAAAATTTTTGAAAAATGACATGCCTGGCAATACGTTTTACATCACTTTGGCACTAAAGATTTAACTTTAAGCAGATGCAGTTATTACATGTCAAAACTGGGCAATAGCATAAATATTTTTTTTATCAGTCTGAGGTTTTGGGGGGGGGGGGATTTATCCCCTCATCTCCTCCCCATAGTTGCGCCACTGCTAGGGAACACCTTATATTTAGACACAACGCAGCCAAAACAAAGGTGTCAAGTGAGAACATTAGCGACACGTGCCATTTATAGGACCGGAAATCCGATGGGTGCGAATCAAGTGGAATTTTGGGATTATCACCGAGGATACGAGTGGGTCGGGTTGTTTCGTAACCGCTGCGCCACCTCGCGGAACAAGTTAGCAGTGGTCAGAGGTCACGCCGAGCCGTTTCCCGCAACAGGCGCATTTCCGTGGCATTGACTCGAGTCTGTCGCCGCACCAGCGAATGCCTTGTTGAGGAGTAGCCTTCTTTCCCACGCCTCATCACATGTGAGCCGCGAAGCCATTGCATCGACTTCGCCGCAGAGCCTTGCCTTGACCTCTGACCTTAAACCACAACTCCCCAGCACGGGGACCTTCCTGAGGTCAATGGCTAACCGGTTCACCAAATCCTTATCGCGGCTCGAATTTCGTCCGACGCGGAGATATGACAGTTTTTTAATATTATGAATATTATAATTTTCTAACGTACGGAGGAACGGAGTCTTGTGCTTGATATTTCCTCCCCACATTCAAGCAGGGATCAGCCAGTCTCTGAAGATTCTCTGCCATCGCTGGGATTTGAACCCGAGCCCGCAGGGTGGGAAGCCAACGCTCTAGCCACCACACCAACCCGATCCCCCTTATGGAACCAAATTAACATGGATACCGATATGTTACCTCGGAATGGGCATTCTTGACTCAATAGCTTGAAAAGGATATGTGAGTGATTTACCAACTAATTTCTAAACTCATCAAGGCAAATGAAAGACTAGAGAGAGAGAGAGAGAGCAGAGAAATACAAAAGAAGTCTGAAAACCACCAATAGGGTGGTTTCCTATTATTTTTTTATTGCCTATATCGGAAGATTATTACTCCTGGAGTACGTATTTCACGCTTTTAGATTTTTAAATGACGATATCAATTTTTCGCGATTAAATGAAAAGTGAAAAATTTCAAGCGCGCGAAAACGCGACGGGTAAGGAAATCTCTCCGTGTGACGTATTTCTGGTTCCCCCTCCCGTCTTGTGAGGTGACCTTGATCGAGGCTCTGAGCGCTGGTAGGACGCAGGATGCTAGAGGGTAGCTGAGTACCTTGCTGTCTGGTAGCGCTTGGCATAAAAAAGGTTTATTAATACCTTATCAAACGAAGAAAACTTTCCGACCTTATCCAGTTTTAATAGGTGATTATTAAGACATGTTTCCCTGAGCTCTGCGCCTCATGCATGCATTGGTAATCTCAGACGATGCATAACTCCTATCTTCTCCTATAGAAACTAGGTCCCTGTGACGTCACGTGGAGTGGCATCGCATGGGCGCCAATCTGGCCCTTTTCAAATGAGGATAAAAATGGACCATTGCCATTCGTCTAAACCGGTATTTCTAAAACGAAATAATTTGTATATTACGAATACAGTAATTGTGGGTAACAAATCGCAATCAATGCCTTTCGGTTTCTTTGATGAAGGAAACTACCCTATTCTTTTTCTCACGCGTACATTAGTAAAATTGGACATTGCAATATTTCCACTGAGTTTTATTTTGGCACTACGCGTTTCGTTGTTACAAACAACATTATCAAGCGTATCATTGTTTTTGTAACAACGAAATATATTATCATTATCGTTCATTACTATTGTTTGTAACAACGAAACGCGTAGAGTACGTCTACTACGTCGTGCCTAACATCATACAAGATACTCATGCGTACACTTCCAGACAGGGGCGCAGCTAAAAATTAAGGCAAGGGGGGTTTTAGGCGCAACTAATACTTAGGGGTGTGGGGCACTGCATACTCACAAGGGTAACCAGGAGTTGCGGGGGCCATCCTCCAGAAAAAATTAAGAATAATGGTTCAAAATGGCGAGTTTTACGGCTTTCTGAGGGATATTTGATTAACCCTAACACTATTCTATAAGGAATACTGATCAAATTAAGTAAAATTGATTAAACTTAAATATTTCTCTGAGCTTTGGGGGCGGGGGGTTTAACCCCCAAAACTCCCCCCTCGCTGCGCCACTGCTTCCACATACATATTCAGCCTTCTTTTGCTTCTCTCCAACAAAAGAAAATTAAAATTTAAAAAAATAAATCGTGATCACGGCATTTATAACTCGGGTAGAAAGGCTGAGGAAAATTCGGATTTTCAACCAACAAAATTTACCGTTTTTCCGTCACTCGACATGGGCCAACATGCATGCATGTTCCGATCCACTCGTGGTCATTCTAACCTGGCTGTCCCTCCAATGTGACCTCTGCCCAACCGGGTGAACTCACGTGGCCACAAGGGGAGAGGAGAAACGAGGATAAAAGCCACGAGAGGGACGAGGAAAAAGAAACAACGAGTTTAACCACCACCCGAGTCAGTTCCTATCCTTTCACTCCACGCCCACTTACAGGGAAGGGAAACTTTTAAAAGATTACCAACGCGTAGGTGAGTCTTTTTCCTCCAGGACGGTTGCCAGGGTGCCGCTAAAGAGGAGAAATAAATGATCATTGTTCGGGGCCCTTTTCTTTCTTCTTTTTTTTTCTCCTTCTCGAACGGGATATAATTTTCCGTTTCCCCATGGGTCGTGGAAAGAAGACTTTCTTCTCCTTCATGGACGTTCCCCGGTCATTACGCCCCATTGGAAAGGTTCAGGTGCTAGTTCTTGCTTCGAGTTACGCCAAAAGCTACAGAGTAAACACTCCAACGGCGTGGTAATTAAAGCGGACGATTCAGTTCGTTTCGACGCCTCTCCAGCTGAGGTCTCTATTCATTATTCGAGTAAAGGTGTGTCGTTTTGTATTTCGTCGGCTGTCAGGATTCATCTACCTGGAAGTGGGAATAGCACATGCGGCAGCTCTACCCTTAACGTTGACTGCTGGAGAAATTGTAAGCATCGCTCGTTAAGTACCGCTTCTAACTATTTCTTTTTATTATCACTGATTGCCATTATTCTTGGTGTAGCTGATTTAGAAAATAGTTTTAAATTTTTATCTAAAACCATCCATGTGAAAACGAAAAGTCAATGTCCTTGGTTTGATTCCCAGTCTAGTGGAATTTTATTCCCTTGGCAATTCATGTAAATTATTTACTTACCAATACCAAGGTTATCCTCTGCGTAGGAACCAGTGGTATAGCCAGGAATTTCGTTCAGGAGAGGTCGAAAACCAGGGGGGGGGGGGATTTTTGAAAAACAGGGTGCTAAGTAATGGGTTTTAAACTAATTTTAACACTTTTCATAATAGAAAAAACTGCATTTGTCAAAAAAATATTTTGAAATTCAATATCTTTTAATATTTTGTTTTCTTTTATGTCAGGAACCAATGATTAGCGTGCACTAGAGAGGGAGGGATACATTCCGAAGCCCAAAGGGCGAGTTAAAGCAAAGTCAGCGGTACATTAAAAAAAATGTATATATATATCAGCCATTAAGATCATCGATAGATCAGTGTTGAAGTCTATTTATCTCGGAAACTTAACATCAATAATCCCCTTTCTCAATTCATGTAGCGTTGCAAGTCTAAGCTCTTACTCTCTCATCCATGACTTTTATTTTCCTTTCCTACATCAATTCCTTTTCTCGTGGTTCAAAATTAAACTTCATCCTTATCAGTTCCTCATTACCGATTCGGCGATGAACCTGTGCAACACCGAAATATCCAGATAAGTTCGACATATTCTTTAGTATTGTTTATGTTTATTATTCTGTAGTATTTTTTATATGATATATACTATTATTATACGTATGAATTTTATGAGCAAAGTCAGAAAATATGATTTTGTTTTTTCCCGGCGCATGATACCGGGGATAAGGGCCTACAAGCAAATCAACCGGTGAAAAACCCGAGAAGATTTCACAATTAACAAAATCTCGTCACCATATTAATCCTACGTGCAAGCGGAAATCAAGGTTGACCTGATACTGCTACCACGGCATCGTGTGTATGGGTGTACCTCGCCTGTAACTGATCGAAGATTCACGCAAAGTTTTTGACCTACTCGCCGTAGCGATATTAGTGTCCTCTTGTCGGCACATCAGTTCTGTATACGGGTGCATGTGACCTGCAACAGAATCTTCGAACTCCCCTCCGGAACCCTCTCGTGCGGTCAGCCCATCTTGCCGCAGCTATTCAGATCCCACGCGGCTTGGGACGATCCTTCTATTTTATTTACAAAAAAAAAATTGAAGAGAGCTTTCCGTAAGAGGGCTCTAGGAATGTGACTCGTCAGAATGTGAAAAAGGGAAAGAAGATACGGAATAGGATGGAAGGGAACCGGGGATTTGAAAAAGCCGGAGAGCATAAAGTCAAGTTCTAATAGAAATCCCGATCTTATCGCGTCAGGATTTAAGTTCGGGCTTAGAAGAATTGGAACTTGAAACGAAATTCTCGCCGGGACCAGAGGGTTTTAGGTTTAAAAAAATCCACGAAACACACCTTCATGCCATCGGGCAACGATCAGTTTCACTGAGTCAACAGGGAGTTTCGCGAAGTTTTTACATAGTTTCGTACCATCATTTCGTAGTTTTTTTCTAACTCTAAGACGAGGTCAGAATGAATTGAAAACTTAAGTGTACCACAGAGTATTAAAGTTCCTTCAGTTGAAACGAACACTAGAAGCAACTATTAATCTTCCATAGCACACAAACATCAACAAAATACGCCAATGTTTCCCTATTACTTTTTTTTACACATTAAGGCATTGGCGCACCTAGCGAGGGGCAGAAGGGGGCAGCTGCCCCTCCCTCCCCCCCCCCAGAAGCAAACATCGCAAATTTCTTTAAGGAAAATAATATTTTTTCACGCAAATAATTTTAAAAACTAATAAAAAACCTGTTACAGTTTCCTTAAAATGTCGATTTCATTCACCTTTTCCATGCTTAAATCTTACCTACAACTTGAACAAACATTGGCTTGCCCCCCCCCCCTTAGTTTTGATCCTGGGTACGCCCTTGCATTATGGATAATATGGTAATGGTAGTAGTAGCATTTCTGTATTATTCATACACCACATATGGCCGCTATTTTTTTTCTTCATAGCTTAACCCATTATCACTAAGCGCCGGTTTTATAATGCCTGGGTAGTGTTAACCGGAACATGGTACCGCCAAAACCTTAGCTGGAGAATGTTAGTATGTACAGTAAGTAAAAGTAGTTCAAAATAACGTTTCGTTAAACTAATGATCTCCAATGCAAGGAGAGTTAACACCACTTTTCATGCTCCACAAAATTTTTACCAGACATTACAAAACCGGCCCTAAATTTTGCTTCAAAGTACCATCAAAAATTTACGAATTAGGGAAGATTTAAACTACGTGCTCTTTTGCGCTGTAAAGTTTAATGGTGAAATGAAAGTATAGAATGAAAATTCATTCGAGGACGAAGATTAATCTGAGGAGGAAAGAAGACTGCAGTCATTTGAGATGTGAGTGCAGCGAAGAATGGAGAAGGTGAAGTGGACGGAGATGAGGAAGAACGAAGAAGTGTTGGACATGGTGGGTGAGGAGAGGCAGCTTTTAGATGAGATACGGAGGAGAAAGAAGGTATGGATGAAGAGAGTACTTAGCGGAGAGGGGATGTTGAAAACAAAGTTAGGAGGAAGAATGTTAGGTAAACGTAGGAGAGGATGGAAAAGAATAGGATTTTTAGATAGAATGAGAGGGATTAGGCCTTAGAGTGAATTGAAGAGGGACGTGCTTTGTAATTGAAAGGCAGGCTCCCAGAATTCCTCATATGCACCTACTCCATGGAAACCTACTTAAATTGGTAGAGTGCTTTAATTATAATTCAGAAAAGATTTAAACTATGAGTTCTTTTGTGCTATAACATTTAAAGTCTTTATTTAGCTGTAACAATAATTGACAAGGGTAGGAAGCCAAGGGGTACAAGTGATTTCTTTCTTCTTTGTGGTGCTAGATACAGAAATAAGGTATAGATAACAAACCAGATTAATTAGATATTTAGAAGTGCATTTCATTTTACGCTCAATGTCAGCATAGAACAGAAACTCAATCGTATCCCTTGGCAACCATGTTTTTGTGTATTTCTTCCAACAATTAACTTTACCTGACTCTGTCGAGAGAAAAATAACTTGTAACCCTTGGTTTCTCACCCTCTCAATTATGATTGCGTCGAAATTTTTCACTTCTTTTAAAGTGAGAAGTCTTGAAATTAAATTTTTACCAGAAGCAGCTTCCCAGATGGGTTAGAAAGGGCTAATACAGTGATTACCAAAAAAAATCATTTACTCAGTATTACGCTGATTCCATTCAATCCCTTTTAAAAGATTTGCGTGATACCTTCAAGATACCGCTTCCGGGTGGACATTTAGAGTATCCTTAAAAAACAAGAGTTCTTCACAGGCTAAACCATGGTCTAAACTGAGTCGGGACGTAATCCGGAGATTATCAACAAGTAATGCGAGCAGACAAATCTAATTCACCATAGCTTCCACAAACACAGAAGCCTTACAACATCGAAACCGTATGGCTTCCGAAGGTTTCATCGCGACATGTCTTTCGGGCGTCATTAAAAACTGAACACCATTTTTCTCTAAATTCAAACGGCAATAATAAACTAAATATGAAGTATTTATGAAAAAACGACTGTCACGAATGCAGGGATGCAGAGATTAATCAAGAGTTTTACGCACACTGAAAATTGCACAATGTTTAATCATAAATCAACCAAGAGACTCTGGTGTTCCTCTCACCTATTTATTGTTTTATCAAATTTTAGTGAGAATGCTTTCATACAAATTCCTCGAGGAAACAAGAATACTCCTGGAATTTGGAATATGAATTTCACAAAAAGAATGTATTTCAGGATATCGTTCTAGTATTAACCAACCTATCCCCAAATTAACGAGAATCAATAACTTCAATGACGGTTACACTTCCAAAATATTTTTTTATAAATTCAGAAGTGCAATCCGAGTCAATTTTTCACGCAAAGGGTAGGGGGCGAACTGTTTGATTATCGATTTCGGTTCGTAGCCAACGCCTCAATTTTTTTATGAAATAAAAAGGGTTCGCACCAACCCCTAAAGTTACAAGTAAACCTCCCCAGATTCTCGATTTCACTCCTTAGAAATATTGAAAATGTTATATTGACAACATGCATAGATTATAACTGCAACAAGGGTGATTATCACCGCGAAATGAGAGCTCAACTTAAACATAACTGATTACAAGTTTTATTTCCAACATGTGACTTGAAAAATGTGCATTCTAAATCCCAACAATTACCTCTTCAGTCCCCCTTTAAAAAAAATGCTCTTCAAGTGCAGTACACGGGAGGCAACAAATCAGGAATATGAAGTCTCCGGGGTAACTCGAAAGTCGGGCTCCAAACTGGACAAGAATGACCGGAGGGAGTAGGGGAGAGGGGGAAGAAGGAAAAGCCATTATGAAAAGAGGGGGGAGGAGGTGTGGAAGGGAAATGTAAAAAAAATAGAAGTCAGAGGAGCGATCCTTAGGGGAAGGGCGAACGGGTTGGACGAGTTATACGCCGCTCCTTCCACGGTCGGCCTTCTTTCAACAGCAAGAGCGCGAGGAAAATATTCGGCCTCCGACGAAGGAACAGAAGTGAGATAAGAGAAGAGGGTAAGGAAATCCGATTTTGAAAAGGAGTCGAGGAAAAAAAAGCCACAGGGGATCACGGTTGCGGCTAGGGAAGGAGCTAAGAAGGTTGGTTGGAACAGGGCTCTTGGAGGCACGCATGTAGTTACTAGCTGGCGATCTTCCAATTCAGCCTTCTAAATGATCTCAAACAGTTCCCATTTATTTGACACGTTTAAAATTGCAATTTTACGTCATATAAATAAACTCTTCATTAACGGTTTCTACCGCTTCGGTTACTACTGCCAGTGTTTTCAGGTCAAAAAATGTCATCTTCGACCTGAAAATACTGGCAGTATTGCCAGCGAACCTCTTGTCTTCGCCACAGCAACCGACACGGTATCAACCGAAAATGAAGAATTTAATCACTGACCGCGGAAATTTCCGTCCTCTCATTATGTCATGCATGCTAAAATGTTTGGCTATTGGTTCTATGCTCCTTGAAAAATAGCAATAGAACGCAGAATTACCAAAATAACTTTTTATCCTAAATGATGAGCTCTTTCACCTTTTCTACGTACATAACTACACTTATAAGATGCCTAAAGAGAATTAGAGCTCACGGAACAGAGCTTCCTTAAATATTATCGAAAATTTGATTCGGAGATAATGGCTTGACGGATTAATTGGTAAAATATCAGAAGCTTGGTGATCCAGGTTCGGACTTCAGTTAGCTAAAATTATTTTTTCGTAGCGAATACCATCCTTCATAGTGTATAACTTGTTTGAACAAATTGAGAACGACGTGCATGCATAATAGTGCCGGAAGAATCTTTGATGCAAGAGGAACTGGAAGTTAAAAATAATAAGGATAACCTGCTCCGTGATTGGTAACCAGGCGCCTACGCATGGCGTCCTCTTGTGACGAAGTTACACCATTCATACTCGTGAGTGTGTAAGGCCAGTACGAGAGGAAAAGAGGATTCAAAAGGAGTGGCGGCAGACGGTTCACGAGAAGTCCTTATCTTTAAAAGCCTCCTTGTCAACCACTCTCAACTTTCTAAGAACCCCAGCCACACCCCTACTCCTTCAAGACCTTATATTTACAAGCTGTCTATACTTAAGGGCGCTTCTTCTATTCTGACCTCCCATCAGCATGTTTTCTAAGACATTTTTCCAGTCCAGATACTTACATTATTTTTTTACGCTTTTTATTACCTATCTTAAACGAATATGCTGTCAAAAAAAATAATTTTCAATTTTATATGTTTTCAAGTTTAGGAAATAATCCATTTTAAATGTCAGGTGTTAGTGAAGGCTCCTAGAAGTCCACACCATATTAAAACTTCCGTGACTGCAAAAATTTCGTGACATGGCTTATCAGCGTTACACGCGATTCCTTGCCTTTCACGTCACAGTTTCACACGAAGATTCCTTACCCATCTCACAGCCGCGGTTTCTGCAAATTAAAACATGTGATTACAAGACTTTCAAGACCGTAAAATATTCGACGGAAAAGGATAATTATCACCAGAAATGGAAAAAAATACTCCCATGGACAAATAAATGGATAATGAATTCATTTTTAATGATTCCCGATTGAACCATATGCCCATGAGGATCTAACGAACGCCAGAATACTGAAAAGGGTTGGACTGCATGAATTGTCTCTAATTTGGGAAATGCAATAGTCAGTTTGAAGCAACAGTCAGATAAAATGATAAGGCCCTATCTAATATACCAGCTTAAAGTGCCCTATTTCAACAGGAATAGCGGCTTCCAATAAAGATTCCCACTGCGGTAGTCGAAAAGTTTGAGGCTGAAAATCTAAAGGGATGGATATGGAAATGTCAACGAAGTCAATTCTACTCCAAGGAATTCGTCCTTTCCCTCGAAAGAGTCAAAAAACTTCATCGAGAAAAATTTCCTTATACATCGCACTTGGTATCTCAAGACAATTGATCGTTCTAAGGTAGCTTCTATACTCGAAAGTTTGCTGAAAAAAGATCACTCCCATGCAATCACCATAAAACTCCCTAGATGTTTCGGGCTAGCTACAGTGCTGCCATCTATGAGAATAATTTCTCGTCAGCGACAATAGCGACGACAGATGAATTTGTAAGTGCCCAGTCCTGATTATCTTAAGTCCGTAGTTTGAAGTAGTTCTCCAAAGTTGAGTGCCGGGCGATCTTTTTTGTACCTGCACTGTTGCCACTAAGTGAACCGCATAGATGAGCGCGAGAAGGTTGTTATTGTTGACAGTCCACACGTGGCAACAACGGCCGCGGAATCGCTCGATATCGACCGCGAGCGTAGTTACGTAATTTCTTTCCCCGAATGGGGAATGTTTCTAGTTCTTCCCCTACAATATCCTCCGGAGGCCAGATATGAAGAGCCTCTGTTATGCTATCCAATTCTCTCGTCTTTGAATGAACAAGATGACATTGGCGTCAACCCTTGGATCACGCACGACGAAATTCCATACGCACTCTTAGATCGTGCTAGTGGTCAATGGTTCCCCCATTTGCTCAGCGTGGATATCTGTTCTCGAAATTAGGTTAATATGCGATTTAGTGGAATGATTGAAATTAAATATTAATACTATGGATCCAAACTATATGCTTCACGACCCCTTATTATATATATATATTTTTTTTTTAATCACGAGATGTGGGTCATTGTAAATATTATTTAATTTTTTCCAAACTTTGCCAACGTTTCGGACATTTTATTTGTCCATCCTCAGGGCTTTAAGTCTGATGTTGTTTTTATTTATTTACAATTTGTAATTGTAAATAAATAAAAACAACATCAGACTTAAAGCCCTGAGGATGGACAAATAAAATGTCCGAAACGTTGGCAAAGTTTGGAAAAAATTAAATAATATTTACAATGACCCACATCTCGTGATTAAAAAAAAAATATATATAAATACTATGGATATTGGACATTTCGATACCAATGAAAATCCTCCATGGCATAGAAACGTCTTCATATCTCGTTGCTTCAAAATATTTAATGAAGTCACAATGGTGAATAAATTTGAAGGCTAAAGTAACATATTTCGGTGTACATGAGTACATTAATACTCCTAAATTCTTGTCAAATAGACAAGCGTCAGCGAAAGTTTCATTTGGCTCAACATTCGAGTATATCAGGTCGGATCAAGCGGTTGGATGTTTTGGCAATTCTGCGGAACCGGAAAGAGATTCAGGGTTGAGCGACCAACACTTCGAATGAACCTCAGTTTCAACCATTGGCACTTTAGGCTCAAAGTTTTTACTTTCATATCTCCAACGTACAATATGATTCAATAAACATGATGATCGGAATAGAAGCTTGATGTAATTGAAGGTTAATAAATAAAAAGAATAATAAACTATATAGAATAGCAGCACTTACATGAAAATTATTTCCAAGCGGCCATACTTCAAACGATAATGAAAACATTGGTCAATACTGCATACTTTTCACTCAAGATTAAATTCATGGATTCTGTTAAATACTTCTTTACCGATTAATAATGATTAATACGGTAAACAAAAATCCCGCAACAAAAAAATGTATACATATATGAGAGAAGCCTTTTTCGGTTTTTTTCCGGAATTGAAAAAATACAATCGACTGACCACGAGGACTGGGGTGGCTCAATACTGGAAACTCGATTTACCTGTCGAGTTTCCAGTAAAAATACTGAATGGACTCCGATATCGAAGGGTCAGGAGTGCCTAAACAAAATATTCCAAGACAAAGGACGATACATTTACACAGGACCGGTCGCTACGCCGCCATTAAAGCAGAAAACAAAGTTTTATGGATTTACCGATTTTTATGGGTTTAAGATTACCGTGAGTTTCAGAGCAGTCGAAATCATTTCTCGTTCCCACTGATGAGTTTTTTCTGCCAAGAAAGATTTATTATTTTAATTTAAAATGATAGCAAACGATCGAAGGCTGGGAACAATATTTTTTCACCTAAGCTACGCATCTAACCTTGAATGAAAGAAGTGAGCCACTGAAAACAACAGAGAAGCGCGACGCGGGAAGTTTGCGAAGGAGGTTCGACGGGAAGATGTGAAGGGAAGTGCATTTATAAACAATGGCATCAGGCAGCCGCGGATGTGAGGGGGCGGTTTTGAGAATCCGCCGACGCGAGGCGCTCATTTCCCTGGAGAATCGGAGATTGGGGATCTCACGAAAAAATTGGAGCGTGGAAACACAAGGAGGAGGCTTATTAATTGTTATTCTCCCTTTCCTCTTTCCCTCTACCTGCTTCCTAATCTTTCCCCTCACTCTCCGACCTCCAACGGGATGGGACTGATAATATATACCCCCAGAGGAAAAGAAATGAAACGCAAAATAAACGCACCATTCAGGTCACGAATATAAACACTGGAAGTTTCTCCGCGAAACGTAGCTATATGTATTAGACTGCGCCGACGAACCATAGTAGCATAATCCGAAACAGCGACTCCGAGTCTGGTCAAAATGATATCGTGAATCTCCAAAAACTTACATATAATCTAGTGTTACCAAAATTGAAAAAATGGTCCTGTGTGCGTCCTCTGCTAATAAATCTTGTAGAAGAAGTATTAACCGTTTAAAAACAAAGTAATTATCATAAAGTCATGTAACAACACTTATTTGTATATTTTAACGATAATTTTTAGTATACAAAGTACTGTTTAGTATCTGTAAGTTCATTTTTTTACCCTTCCAAACAAGAGTTGTAAGTTAATTTCTTTTTTTTGGGATCGAACACTGGTGAGAGTTGTCAGGTCTTTGCTTGAGAGCAGTACTACGTATTTATATTTACTATGTTTAATAATATATATATATTTACTCTGCGAAATATTTTTCATGTAAAAATGTTTAAGCCTCCGTATTATAGACAGCAAAACGAACGTAATGATAACCGTATTAAAAATCTTGGTTATTTTTTTAAGTGTCCGGAGGGGTGGGGGGGGGGGCCTCCCCTAAATCCGCCTATGGTGTTAAGCAAGATTCACGATCTACATTTCACAGTTAGCGTGACGTACTATACAACGCAATTTTTCCTGTATCGGAAGCAGTGGGCAATATACCAAGAACACCAACAAGTATTTAGTGTATATTATCATGATTCATACCAGTGGCATAACTATGGGGGGGGGGGAGGATGACGGGATAGATTCCCCCCAAAGCATCAGAGAAATAAAAAAGTTATTTAAAAATATTGCCTAGTTTTGTAATATAATAACTGAATCTGCTTAAAATAAATATATTAATGCCAAAATAATGTAAAATGTATATTCAGGCATGTCATTTTTCAAAAAGTTTTCCCGGCCCGGGCCATCTCATCCCCCCAAAAGCATATTCCTAGCTATGCCTCAGATCCATTTAACATCAATGGAATTCCAAAAAAGAAAAAGCTAAATCGCGTTCTTCAAGAATTTCTACCAACATTTTACTCTTATCCTCGAGCTTTTCAAAAATTCTTCACATCTCTCTTTTTGACGATGCGACCATGAACAGCATGAAAAGTTTTCCGCGTCAATTTCTGGACCGATTGATTCCCCTCCAACTGCGAATCTATTTTCTTCTTGAACGTACTCGTTTCTAGGTAGCGGGCACGATGCCACCGGCGAAGAGTGGTCAGTGACTTTAATCGCAGCAATCTTCGTTCTATTTCCAACTCTCTCCTTCCGTCTCACAGAAAAACAAAGTCTCGAAAAAGAATCGTCACACTAGCTGAACACATGATCCGGAAAATCACGAACGTGAATTTCTTTAGATATTCCAGCACGATACCCTGGCATTTGGACAAAAGCGCTCAACCTGGAACTTCAGCAGTGAAGTTTTAGTTAAATTTTCTCTTCACTCTTCATTATTATTACATTTTGAGTTAAAAGAAGAGATTGGGCAGATGAGAAACTTTGCACAGTCACCTGCAAGTATACACGCGAAATACTAAAATTCCATGAGGGAGTGTCGCTTAATTTGAACGGAAAACAAATCACAACCCGACGAATACACGCAGAGTGCTTCAGCCACTTCAGCCAAAAAGGTATCACCTCCTGATCAGTAGTTCTTAGATGGTTTCGGAGTACATCGGGCTGAATTTCTGCCGGACATAGATTGCCACGAGGCAACAAATTCGTGCGCATAGTGCAACAATGCCGAAAATGAAGTGAATTTTTGAACAAAATCATGTGATCGCTCTCCAAAAATATCTCAGGAAGTAACTAGCCAACTTTGAATATCAAGAAACGTTTACAGGCCAAATTCATTCGAAAAAGTCAACTTGATGGAGCAAATCACAATTTTTGGGTCGAACTTTGATATATCATTATTTATTAACATATCGAACAGAAATTTTTCACGGAATTTCTTCAATACGCACACTTCTTGAAATCAACTTGAGCAGAACTTGGGCACTCATAAAATTTTTCATCTGAGGTAATTCATTTATAATTTGTTTCATACAAAATTATCCTATTGTTTTTATAACTTATTTATACACACTCCCACTTCGTATTAGGAACTCGTATACCCATAATATTGTTCATAAAATTGGACAAAATATACTTATTTCATTTTTTCCTGAGTAAAACTGTCCAACTTTAACCTGCAATGAGATTTATTCACACCTATAAGTGTATATTATTTATCCCACAAACACATGGCCTATAACTAGGGATTTTTGACGTTATTCTTTAGAAAACCTCTAGTGACGACCCATGAAAACACTTTGAAATACAGTGAGTAGTTAGAAAACTCCTTGATTCATTGATACTTCTCGAACAAATTAAGAATAATTTTCACCCCATTATCACTTCGTTTCCCGCGCATTTGGAGATAGCCCGGACATCAATCATCACACGGAGATGATATACTCCACGGCCCGTGTAGCACGCTTTACTCGACCGTTGGACAGAGGGGGGAGATTGGGAAGTGAGAAAACATCGCAATCATCTTCTTTTATGCTTTTATTGAGATGTAATGACGCTACCCGAGGCATCCTCCTACGAATAATGATCCATGAATGGACGGATGGGGAAGGGGAGTAATTTATTCCGAGGGGGATGATATGGAATCTTGGCGCCGAAGAATCGTGGCTATCGTCTCACGATGTGATGCGATAGCCTCTTTGCCCCCGGGGGGCTTCCGTCAACTCCAACTTCGCTCGGTTTATTTCCGTAATTCTCCCAAAATACTAGGAGTAGCGCCATAAAATGCCCAGCGTAGACTCATATAACGCTTAGATCCCACTGTTCAGAGAGAGGACTACCGCTGCACTTTTTCCCTTCCCTAATTCCAGCCCACTCAACCAACTCCCTCGGAAACGGAGTTGCATTATATCCCTTAATTTGGGGAATCTATATATCCCCCGAGAGGATGTCTGTTTGTATGTCCACTATGCGTTTCCATACCGCTGCACCGATTGCAACCAAAGTTAGCACATAGATGTAGCTCATGCTCTCAAACCCCATAGTTTTACATTCTGTAGCGTCCGACGCGTTCTATGCGTCGTTTTCTCATTGCAAATTGTTGCGTCACGTCCGGCCTCGGTGGCGGCGGGGATAAGTCCTCGCCTACCATACCGAAGAGTCCCGCCTGGATAGGTTTCCCCTAACAGGAGATGGGTTTGGGTGATCGCCTGTTGTTGATTGTTTAAACTCCCGATGTAAAGGCCACATTGTGCTGCTGTCGGGGGTAATTGAGATCAAATAAACAAAAATACAACTTCTGCGGTTGGATATCCTTTCTGGTAGGCACAACTCTTGACTTACTCAAAGAGAAAGCATATAAATCCTCCTATGAGACTATTAATTCTAATTTCCAGGTTAGCCACTTCTCTGGGTAGGTACTATCCTTCCCGCGCAACGCCGGGTCCCCTGCTACTGACGAATAAACGGTAACCTGCAAATCGTCATAGTAGCGTAGGGAAACAAATGCTACATTTGAATGAATTCTTCTCTGGTTTCCAACTAAGTTAAGCTATATTCTCACCCTACTTTAGCCAGATCGGAAACCAAAGAAGATTTCCTTGAAGTCATTCACCAGGAAAAGCTTATATTCATCAATTGCTTCACTCCCTTGAAGCCTTTGATAGGGATATCATAGTGATACCATTTCAATCTAAGATGATTATAAAAAGACTGCGTTTTTAGCTAACCTTTAGAGATTGACATTCTATCTTCTTCTACTCGTGGCTAAAGCCTTTGTAACCCCTGATCATAAAATTAACAATTGTTTTCTAATTATATGCTGTTTTTTACGGTATTTAAGTGTTACAGAGTATTTTTAGTTTTATACTGCATTTTCCCCGCGTACTATAATAGTGTTTTTGTATCTCATTCCGTAATTTCTCATTAAATTCGTTTGGTAAAAAAGCAGTTTTTATCGTATTACATGGAACTTGTATCCTAATCATGCTAGTACCAGGTAGCCATCAGAGTGGTGTAGGGAAAAATTGCTTCACTCTTAGAATATGATGAGGATACAAGCTCTATGTAAGATGATTACAAAAAGCCTGCGTTTATAACAAACGATTTCAGAGAGTATTTTCAGAATAAAATACAAACATACCAGTGTGTAGAAAAAATGCAGTATAAAACTAAAATCCTCCGTAAAACTTAAAAGCAGTAAAAAAAAGTAAGCACGATAATAGAAAAACAATTGTCTCCGTCAATTTTATGAGCACGAGTTATAATACTGTAGCCATAAGGAGAAGAAATTAGGAAGTTAATCTCTGATGAAATTTCAGGTTCTCAGACACACAGGCTTGTATTGGATTTCTACAACATATGCATTGTGCAGGGGATGGCGACCCAATTTCCACTGCTGTGTCTATAATAGATAACATTACGAAACAAACTGTATTAATAACTACGTGGAAGACTTTTTTATTTCAAGATTGCTTCCTGGTGCGGGCATACATACGTTTGACAATTTTTCGGGCCATACTCTTTGGCATATCCAAATACCACGACATATGCACTAGAAAGAATGTCGAAAACAAGGAAGCGAAAACTGAGGGCGTAAGATGAGGGGAGGTAGGTTGGGAACGCGGCTCGGCCCTTGAGGTCTTCAAAAATCTATCGCATGTAATCGACTGAGCCACTTCCTCGTCCTCACTCTACACTCAACTCCACTGACTAAAAAAAATAAACAGTACTCCTCTTCGGATACGTTACATTCATCACTTTCCTTTGAAAGACTAGATTCGGAGCCTGTGCGCTAATCAGGCATCACTGCTGAAATGTTAATAAAATAACAGATTCCAAATCTGGATGTTTTATCAATGGAAAACATCTCATATAAACAGACTTTTTTGTGCTTTTGAGCAATTCTTAGAGCTTAAATTACAATTTGTCACAGTTAAAACATAGAGGATAAACGGCCATTTTAACGGTCAGCAGGAGCACGTGACGTCAAAAACGTACCTAAGAAAGGGGTTATGTCGTCGTTTAACTCGGCAAATAAGTAACAAATTTAAAAACGGAAAAATATGGGAATTTTTATTTATCAAGAGAACTCTCCCTGCAAACGGCAATAAAAAAATTGGCCAGTTATATAGCTCATTAGGTAGCGGTCAACAGGAGCGCGTGGCGTCAGTAACTAACCTGTGAAAAGGCTAAGGTAGTCGAATAACTCCGAAATTATGCGACGACTCGAGAAAACGTATAAATATGGGTATATTTATTCATCAAACTCTTGTTAAAATCGGCAATAAAAAAATCTTCGCGAATGAGCCCAATTATCATAGGCCATTTTCTCGTTTCATTATTAAACAATAATTATTAATTTTTAATTTATTAAACACCAATATTAAAAATATTCTTAATATCAAACATACGTTGTGTAATTTCAACTACCGAATATAAAAAATACGGATAACGGATATACATTTTAGTGGTGAGCGAGCGAGGGGTATCAAGGGATGAGGGCGGAAAAACTGATATTTGGTCCCATAACAAAACTCCTATTTCCGGCCCTAGGTAAACATACCAAATATACATATACTTGAGCTAGGGGTAAAGGCAGAGGTATAGGAGACGGAAAAGGGAGCAAGGAGTAGTAGAAGGGGTTGCCCCCGTTTCCAGAAGCGCCAAAAGGATTCACGAGCAGCGCCTATTATGCAAGCGAAGCCACAGACAGGTTGGGGGTTGTGTTTTGTGGGGTGGAATGTGAGTGGGGATAGGGAGAGTGAAAACGTGAGCGCGGAAGAGAGGCACACTCAAGAGGAGGGAGGGGAATGGGGGGAAGGAGTGTTTGGCTTCGTCCCCGCGAGGCCTAGAGAGAGAGAGAAAAAAATGAAGAGCACGAAGCGATTGCCGTCTGCGCTTCAAAAAGGAACTGTGGCCCGGAATTCAGGAAGAGACGGTGAGTGCACCTACTAAACCGATACTTGCGTTTTCTTCGAGAGTAGCGAAGAGACTTCTCTCACGGTTCAAAGCCTGCCGATATGAAACTATATAAATGTCTATGATAAGGACGATTTATCGAATGCCACCATGAAAGCATGGGCAAACGAAAAGAAATAATTCAACATAAGACCCATCAGAAATATAATTCAAATCAATATAACAAGGAGAGTTGAAAAATATCACAGTAGTTAATAAAATTTGTATTATTTCCACAGAAAGAGAAAACTATTGACCGTTGTTCCCAGTGCAGCTATAAAAATACTGAACTGCCTCCATTTATCTCAGGAGTCGATTTTGGGGATGTTTACTGGCCATCTAGGATACAAGGATTGAGCTTCATGGGCAAAAAAGGGAGATATTAAAAAGGACTGGATATCTAACAAATTGTTATCAGCGTATAATTAGGAACATAAAACGCAGTGACCCTGAAAAGGGACACGGAAGTTACTTTTTTCGGGGTCGCTGTAGTAGGAACATCAATATTGAGCAAGAAAAAAATGAAATTAGTAGATAAATCACGGCAGATTTTATGTATTGATCAATTAATTAAAAAGAATATCAAGACAATTTTTGGAAGTGTGGATTAGGTAGAAAAGAAGTGATACGAATAACTTTCGAATAAATTACTTAAAATATTTTTTAAATAAAAATAAATAAAGAACTCATCACTGACAATAAAAAGTAACTTTAGCAATACTAAAGTAAATAACTGATTCCCAAGGAGACATCCATACAAACTTTAGAAGTTTTTAGTGCCATACTGGTGGCGCGGCGATCGCCGTTGCACAACGTTCCATCCGTTGAGCGGTATGAAAGAATCACTTAAAGTCCAGATCAAATGTTTCTATTTTAGTCATCTCCATGCGAGTAGTGATATAATTCACTAAAGGGGACCAAGTAGTGAGAGTGATAAAATTATGACTTATGAATTTTGAGAAAAGAGAGAGTAGAGACAGTAAATTTATCACTGAACGCAGATACGAGCATAAACGGTTAACATCCATAGTGAAATATGAAGACAACAGATCCGCACGCCTTCTCCCCATTAAATGGCTCTATAGCATTTTATAACTCTCATTCGATTACCGTTCATAAACTTTTATTATCGATAATGAGATCCGATACGTGAGCGGCAGGTAGATTCAACAACTAGAAACCGCAAAGGCTTCGAAGACATCAGGGAGATTTTGAGGCGTTCAATGCGATAGAAATCAGAAGATCAAGTTGATACGGCGGTAAGGCAGGGGTCACAAATTATAACTTGGATTTCATCTGAAAATCCTCACCCTGTTAGTCATCTTTCTGAATCACAGAGGAAGTAAATTACTATCCAATTCAGAACTTTGACGGGTTGTTACTTCCAAGAATATGAACATGCTGGAATTTCTTCTAAAATTGGATGATAACTTATCAAAATATGAAGTCGTATTTAATCTTAAAAATAAAAATATCACCTGGTTGGCAACGGAGTATGATCCTTGCCTACCGAATCGGGGATCACGGAATTGGGCCCAGCCAAATTTATCCTACCCAAGGAATTGGCGTTTCTAAACGCCCTATGTTATTTTTTTTAATCACCGATCTAAAAGACTTCATTTGGGTGTTTTCTGGGCGATCGAAATGAATGAAATAAATGAATCAATCATGACCTCCAGCAAAAACATTATTAAATTCATAATTGGCACATTGAATCTTGAGATAGGCACTAGATACCTTTTTCGGTTCTTCCTACAATATTTTACGTAAATTAATAAATAAAACATTTTGCAAACTCCACCAATACTTTTAATTGAGTACAACGGTATTTCGTCATCATCAGGTAAACTCGTTTTTAAAAAGGTAGAATTTCTCTTTTTTATGTATATCTGTGGCTGCACATTGTTTTTTTCTCTTTCTCTTGCGGGAAAAAGCTACAATGCAATTATGATGTACCTATTCTCTTAAAATATATGTACATATTTTCATCCACATGTTTTTGTTTGTATATCCATGTATTCTATACTCCTTAAAAATATTATATTATATTTTTGGAAATATTATAAACGAATCTTTGACAAAATAATCAGAGACACTACCTTTAAATAACATAACGTAGTGCGTCGCAATGGCAAGGATGCGCCATGTTGTGCGCCATGCCATTGCCATTTTAAAATCGCTTATTCTCCTTACATAGTCTGCGTCCGTTCTCGCAGACTGAACAAAGAAATTCTACCTTTTAAAAACCAGTGTACCTATAGATGACACAGTATCGCTGAAATGCGTTGTACACAATTAAAAGTCTAAGTGGACATTGCAAAATCTTTTCTATATTAATCCTCCTGATATATTCCGCAACATCTCGTCAGACACCATTGAATCTATTGTTCGCGAAGCTGGATTTAAGCAAGTGCGTCCATCACCCACATGCATGTGCTGAGAAAAATCAAGGCGAACTTGAAAGTCCCAATCCCATAGGCGACCTCCGTGGAGGGGAGACTACGGCTATGCGTTAATGAACGGGAAGCTACGTCTGGGCAGCAGGTGTCGACAAGAGTCACCGGCCAGCCGAGACGCCGCGCCGCCAGCCAGTGCGCGCGCGCATTCAAATTCGTGCGGCGAGGAATCTAATTAATAATCGCCGGAGTCTGCAGGGGTGGTGAGTTTTCGCACGAGACAGATGTGCATGGTAGAAGGGGAAACCCTTACATATGCGGAGAATAGAGGCAGGGGGGGGAAGATTTGAAATGAAAAATCCACCGTTCCGGAACGAAAGTTTTCATTACACGTCGTGCGAGGGTACACTTATTGGCGGTTCCGCTCATGACTTCCGGGGAAATAACAGACGGCATGTATCAAATCCTACGCTTTGCGTGGACCACTAAGGGCATCTTCGGGGGCCCAATCTGAGAGTAAGTACCTAATGTAAAATCCTTCAGTTGAATATGCAAACTTAATTATGCCACTTGCATAGTGATCGGTTAAATGGAGACGGGTGAAATTTTTTATAGAATTATAGAATAAATGTACGAGTATCAAATACCACGCCTTGCGTGGACCACCAAGGGCACCTTCGGGGGCCCAATCTAAGAAAAAATATATGATATAAAATCCTTCCGTTGAAAATGCCAACTTAATTATGCCACATGCATGGCGATCGGTGAAATGGAGAACGGGCAACCTTTAAATAGAATTATAGAATAAATGTATGGGTACCAATTCCTACGTGTGACATGGGCCACTAAGTGTATATACGGGGGCCAAATCTGTGAATAAGTACCAAGCATAAAACCTTCTTCTTAAAAATGCCAATTTAATATACCACCTTTCGAGGTGATCAGTGAAATAATGTTTGAGTCTTTTAATCTTAAATACACAAGCATCCATTTTTAAAGAGAACTATAGAGTTAATGTCCAAACGTTTTCCACTCATTGCCTAGGAGCTGATCTAATTTTAATAGTTCATAATTAAAAATTCAGGAATCTATATACGCATGCATGATTTAACAAAACTTGTTTTCATAATTTGTCATTATGAATGACCAGTTACGGAGATAAATGCAGATGGAAATAGTTGATAACTCTTGCCTTCAAGCCATTTTTATGAAATCTATATTGAAATAACTGTTGATTTCCTCCTTCAAGCCATTCTTTGGCTGCACCATGAATAAACTGAGCGCCATGATAATAATGGAAATACACGATTGTTCCTACAACCGGGTCGACCAATGATAAGTCCCCACACACAGTATTAAGTGGCAATAAAACATGAGTTATCAACGGTGAACATAAGCGTATTTCAACTCGCTTTCCAGTTGAGGGCCACAAGTGAGAAATGAAGAGACCGATTTCGTGATGCTTCAAGGAAGAGCGATTGCCGAGGTCAAGGGCTGCCAGCCGCTATTACAAAAACCACAGCCGGTATGATCATCGCCTCTAATGGCCACTTCAAGAGAGATTTAGGATGAGATACAAGATTGAAAGTGCAATATATCATTTAATAAAACATACTATTTCAATTAAAATAAAATCTCAAATAAAAAACGCATATCCTTCATTCACAAAGCACACGAAAGCTCTCAGCTGGATTACTTCTACGATTTAAAATTTCAGAAAAGAATTACCTTTCCTCACCTGCTCCCTTCATGCATTTAATCCAATTCCGCATCAGGCACATTCACATCTCTAAGAAAAAAACCCTAGGATACCACAATACACCATTAAAAAACCGTAACAGGCTGAAGATAGAGATCGCTAAAAAAATAAATACACCTTCGAAGTATAAAGTGGAGTATTTACCAGAGTTCGCAGAGGCTAAATATTGGGAAAAAGATAACAAATATAATAATATATTCACTAAAACAATGCATAAAATAAGAAAAATGTAATATTACAGCATCTCGAAAGTACTTTGTACTCGGGAGAAAGTTTTCCTGCGTAACCATTTAAAACGTAGATCCTTAAACTTCAAAAATCCTGACAAAATGAATAGCAAAAATCGCGTGCTAGCGTCTAAGAGAATAGAGGATTCAAGCTGGTAAGGCGATAGAAAATGGAATATTGAGCAAGTAATCAAATTTTACATTTCGAGAACATTAATTATTAATGGAAAAAAGGAAAACTAATGACTGGATGTGAAAACATATTCAATTCAAACATCTCGAAATATTTACACTTTTAAAATATTATTTCAGTTTTGTTTGCGGTCTTCAAAACCTATTGGTATAACCATAATTATTTGGGAAAAAATATAAGTTTAAATCCCAAATTCCGTGCTTCGTATTCATATTTCATGAGGACTAATCGAAAATTTGCCTTCTACGGTCATTTATCAGCAGCTCCAATCATACACAAGCCTTGCTATGCTTCTTCCACGGAATAGCTTCGTAACGAAATTAAAATAAGCCGCGAGAAATTACATTCTCCGGAAAGCGTTCACGCTGATTACGAAATTAACGAGCCTCCGAAGAGAGTCCCTTCTTGATTCTCTTCTTCGCCGCATAAATGACTCGAGGGCGCCGCTATATTCCTTCCGACTGAAAATATGGGCCGCTAATGAATGCAAAACTTAATCGAAAAACAAGTTCCGACGACTAGGCCTAGTTTGGCGTGAATCCGCTCCGTGATCTCCGACAGGATTTCCAGATATCAAGCAAATACGTCACGCTCATTATTTTGACTAACGAAGAGTTTCAACGTCTCTCACGTCATCACAAGATACCTTGGTATGAACTAAGATCGATTCACATTCATACACGTCGCCAAAGGTGAAAATTCAAACATAGGTACAATGTTTAAAATCTTGTAGTGAATTATGAATTCCCGCCAAAGGTGAATCGTTATTCTTCTGTTGAATGAGTAAGTCAAATTCGCGTTGACTGGAATTTTTGACTCAGCCCCACGTGTTCTGGTGCCGTGGGCAGGCAGTCAGATTTGAAAAACCTTGTAGAATTGTTGTATTCGAGAATTCTTTTCGCTATAAAAGCATCGATCTTAAGTTTTGCATTTTAACTATCGTAATCCACCAGGTCCTTCATAATAGAATCAAGAACACATAATGTACATACAGATAGAGGTTGAGACAAAGAAAAAGGAACATAAACACATGTTTATGACACTGCGGTGGCGTGAAGATGGAATGATAGGCAAAAAGACATGGAAAATTTTCACCTTTTCGTGAGGGTGTTCTCTGGATCACTGATCACTGTTCGAACCATGCTGTAGCCATTTAAATATTCAGCACGTTCTAGGCGAGAAATACCTGTAGTCAGAGACAACAGGAGGCGTGGCATGGGTAAGAGCTAAACGCTAACTCTGAAGCATATAAAGTCAGCAGTAAAAATATGTACACAAAAAATTAATCTAACGACCTAGCCTTGGACTCAAACCGAACGAATATCAAGGATAATTACATTTATCTAGATGATCACTAATTTAGCGTCAACTTGGATCTGTTCAATAAAACTCTGTGCCCAAGTTTCATCGTCCATAATACCCATTATAGTCATTTGAAATCTGGAGAACCCTCACCCCTTTCAAAACGCCAACGAGGCGAACACGCAGGCATGCGAGGCTATAATGTTCTTCACTTTTCGGAGTTGTAGAAGTACTTTTACGAGGTGTTATCCTATATATCCGTTCCTCAGGCGCACATAGGTATGGTGCGCGTCCGTTACGGCGATGATGGTGTAGCGGCGATTCTCCGCGGTCACTTAATTAGTCTTGTTCACGGGGGAGTGGATCCGCTAACGAGAGGATGGGGGACGTCAGGCGAGTGGGGCATCATGGGAAGTGAGGAGGGGAAAGCTGAGAGATATTAGTCAAAGCAAGGCGGGGATAGGGGCAATATATGAGCAGGTAATTTCAGGTTCCAAAGGGAATCTAATTCACAACAAAAAAAACTGTGCACACAACGCGGCTGCTCTATCACACGCTTGGAATATAATAGTGCATTATTAGGGTTGAAACAGCACTATTGCCATGCTGGGAATTCGATCCAGCATTCGGACGTTGGTAGTTTAATGCACTTTCTGGGAGGAAACGCAGTTATGTTTTAACTCAGCAAGGAGCTGGTGGTAACCTTAAATGCAGCAATTATGCATATTGAAATACTAAGGCAGTCAAAATATTTCAAATAAAAAACTGGATTTTAACCAATATACTTATTTAATTTTGATTCCTCATAATACAAATAATACATGAACTTTGTATAAACAAAGATTTGGAATTAGTAACCCTTCGAGGTTTTAGCCTCGAATTAGGGTTTCCGGCTTACTCAATTACAAAAAAAAATTTCATTGGTCTGTGCGGCATACATTTTTTTAAACTTCCTCTTAACTACTAGAGTTCAAAAACAAAATATATAAAATACACACATAAATTATATACAGTTAATAAAGTGTCCAAAATTGTAAATTATAGAAAGGAAGAAAAGAAAAAAATTACTATACTTCATAATATCCGTGCACAATTCTTCGTGTATTTTCGGCAGCTTTTATTTTGAATAAGTGAACAAGAACTCAATTTCAATAAAAATAAAACAATCCTGAGCCAAATTATGTTTCAATGATAGCGTTTCCTGAATCGCCCATTGCGAGAAAGCTCGCGTCACCGCGATGGAAAGAAAGTGTTCTCTGAGGAAGAAAAACGTGAAAAGAAAGATGGGCGGGAGAGGAGCGTGAGGAATATTTGTAGATGGGAGAGAATAAGGGGAAAGAATGATGAAAGAGAGGAGAGGCGCTAATGGGAAAAGACAGCAGAAGATCACATCGTGAGTTGTGAGAACACAAAGACACCACGTGTAGACTTCAGCGCATGCGCAAAGAGAGAGGTTGGTGGCCAATGGTAAGCGCGCAGCGTTCCGTTGTCAATGGAAACTGCTCCCATTCTTGGCGCGCTTTTTCGTCGCACCTCGCCGTTTGCTATAACCCAGCGGTTCCCAAACTTTTTCTTTCCGCGACCCATTTTAGCTCATTCTTTTTAGCCGCGACCCCCTAAAAATGGTCGTCCAAGTTTAAGTACGTTGTTCACCATATTATTAGTATCTCGCGACCCCTTTCCGAACGGCCTACGACCCCCTTGGGGGTCGCGACCCCCACTTTGGGAACCGCTGCTATAACCTCTTATCCAACGGCGTACCTCGGCGTAACTAGGGGGGTGCAAGCCATTGTCTAGGAGGGGGGGGCAAGCCAAGTTGTGATATTTTTGCGTGGAAAAAGTGATTGAAACCAACATTTTAAGAAAATTATAACAGCGCTTTATTAGTTTATGAGATTATTCCCTTGAAAAAAATTGTTTTATTTTAGCCACATATCTTATACTAATGCATATCATTTTTCGTGGCTTTAAAGAAAATTTGTTGAATACTCTCGTTTCAATTCAGTACTGATTTTTCTTAAAGACTTTTGCGATTTTAGCTTCAAAGGGGGGGAGGCAGCTGTCCCCCCCTGCCCCTCGATGGGTATACCCATGTTCTTATCATTCGTTATTAAGATAATTATATTGGAATTCTAACACGAACTCTGACAGCATGTGGAGAACACTGAAAGCATATACCCTAAAACGCATGCATTGCCAAAACAAAACTCCCTCTGCTATAACTCGGTCGTAATATATTCCGTAACTATAACCATGGGAATTCCAATTTGCATAATGATAATTCTCCTGTTTTGAGACTCGCAATTTAGCTGTATGAAATAAACTCATCAGTAGACGCAGAGAGAAGCACTAGATGATAGAATTCCTTGTAACTACTCAGACAAAGACCAGTGTTGCCACTCCCCGGCCGGGTGATATTTTTCTTAAAAATTGCATTCAATGATTTATCGAAACAATTACCCCTCTAGAGAATTAAACGCTTTTCGTTTAATCAAATGAAATCAAAACGTCAAGTCAATGAAGCTAAAACTCCAGGTCACACGCCAGGAAAACTAATCTGGAAACAGATATGGTAATTAAAGGCTTACTTCCGAATCCATTAGCATATTTATTGGCGAAATGTTCCTTCAGAATGAATATCATTATGGTGAATATCTCCATCATTTTGCCTGAGGGTTTAAACTAATCAAGTGCTAGAAGTGGGAAAAGTCAAACCCATCGCCTCGGGTTGAAATTCTGATAAAAGGGGGTACAAATCTGAATTATAGAGTCTTGCCGAACGATAAATCTTGGAAGAAAACCTGAATGAAAACAAGAAGGAAAGAATTTCGGATTATCTTCGGACATCGTTGATAAATATTTCATAGACTTGATGGAGCGTTTTGATCGCGAAAACCAAAATATTGAACATGATAGAGCGAACCTGAAATATTTAACATATCATATCTAACAATGTTATACTTAGCAGTGAAAACATACGCTAACTTACAGTCAGAATACTGGCTTTTACAACTGAGTAAAAAACACGACAACGCTAACCTTGTTCTCTAAACCGCTCTTATTCTAGGACCGCTAATTTCTCATTCAATCACTCACTCCAGCCTTCCATTAAAAAACAGCGATAATTGTGCTACCTTTTTACAGTCAATGTAGCAGGTCAATTAAAAAATTCACCAACGCAGCAAATCTAAAGTGATCATATACTAGTTAATATTATTTATATCTGCAGTGCTTGAGATTTCAGTTTTTAGTGAAACAAAGTATCACAGTATCACATAAAATACAAGATGTTCAAATGTCGAATTAAAAGTTCCATCAGAATTTTCAACAGGTTCCAGAAGTGCAAGCGCTAGAGCGTAAAAAATGCTCGAAAGAAATTGAATAGCCCATTCCTAAAAAGCATGAATAAAACGTTTGCCCACACATTGTAGACAACGGTGACGTGCTCAACTTAAACGACAGAGGGGTTGAGAGATTATTATTAATCTCAACAAATTTGAAAGATAAAGGAGTGATGGGGTACGACTGATATTCACACGGATCAAAAAAACGGAGGGTTAATTTTCAACTGGCGGATGCAAAGGGGTGTTTTCGTTTCCGCTTCTGAGGTGCATCTTCAAAAACCGCTGTCCCGGAAGGTGTATGATAAAAAAGCGAGGAGGGAAAAGGGACAAAGGATAAATAGAAAAAAATTACCGAAGCAAATCGATGACCGATTTTGATCGGCTCGTTCTAAGAGGTGGTTTCCCTGCAGCAGTTTACTGGGAGAAGTAGGCCTCCGGACATTGGCCATAAAAATACCTTTTGTCGAAGACGACCGCAAGGAGGAAGCTCGCTTGAAAAGGACGCGGAAAATTACAGTCTGCCATCTTTCACCGCCTTAAAGCGGCTCTTTTATATTTTCCTTCCATAGACAACGCCCTACACAGAAGTCGACTCAAGAAGGTTCCGCCATCGAAAGAAATAAATGTCACTGGCGTGAAAATTTAGCAATGAATCATTCTTATTTTCCAAAAGCTGATATCGCTGAAAAATATTTCTCTTCCCACAGTGCGGATTTTCATTTTGGAAATTGACTTATTTGACAAAATGACTCAACTCATATTTTTTGCTTCAAAAAATATACGGCTATATTTTAATTGTTTCAATTACAAAACAATATTTATATTTCTCACTTGAATGGCCCTAATAATATGGGAATTGAGTGGAGAGCTGTCATACCAATCTTAGGATTGTAGACCAGTGATGATGAAAAAAATACGGACTCCAAAAATGGTGAAAATAAAAATATCAAATATAATACAAATATTAATGTCGTTTGGGAAAATATTGATATTTCCGCAGATTTTCGATGTGATTAGAAAAAAAATTATACGAGCACACATGATATATAAACGAAACATAAGATTCATAAAAACAAAACGCAGTTTAAAAATTAAAACGTAATTATTGATAAAGCTTGAAATCAGGTACATTAGAGGCAATGGCGCTACAGTCGGCAACGTATTCATGCAGTCTATGCAGCCTTATATTTTGCCATTTAAGTGAGCGAAGCATTCCCACTCAACGATGACTTATTAATTGCTTAAAAGTTACGCACTAATTTTGAATCCCTCAGGGTACATAAAAAAATACCTTTTCAACATTTGCCTGCATCTTAAATACGAAAAGTTTACCTCAGTACTTTCAATACCACTGCCTTAAAATTTTCCATACGATATCGTCAGTTAAAAACGAGTAATTCGCCGCGAATTAAAGACAAAATACGACCGGTAGAGAGGAAATAATGAGACCACTTAACATCGAAAGATCCCAATAGCGAAAGACACAAAAAGAAAACATGCATGTGAAACATTGAAATGAAGACGTTTTCTTTATTGTTTCAGTCACGACGAAACTTTTTCTCTCCGACGTCTTTCATTTTCGCTTCAGAAAGAACGATCGCAGAGCAAGGCGACTTTAATTGGGTTTTGCAGTACTCACGGCCCGCGAAAGCGTGGTGAAGAAAAGGGACGTTCTCGATGTACTTCAAGCCTCTCCAAACTAATTTAAAGCGGTGCAGGGCATAGAAACGGGAGACGATGGTCGACTTACCTAGAAAGAGAAGAAAAAATGGTTAAATTATGCCTTCTCGTTGACAACATGACGTAAAAATTAACCAACTCCGAAAAAAAAAATTAGCTGGGGTAAAAAAAGAGAATAAGGACCATAAACAGACACAATCACGGTCCTTTCTCGTTAAAAGACGCTTAATGAAATAATTAGTTTTTGAACAACGCCAAACCAAACTCTTTTGTAACAATAAAAAGCATGTTATTGGTTATATGGATTGCAGTGTACCATTTTCCATGGGTAGAAATTTTTGGATCAGTTTCAAACCTCTCTTTTCAGCAAATAGGATCCTCTGGATAATAAAATGAAATATTAAGAACTCAAGCTGAGATTACAGAGAATGACTGGTCCAAAAAAATGTCGATTTAAGTTAGGTATCGAGCAATTTAAATAGTTTTATGTTTTTTTTAGTAATAAGTATACATCAATCCGTTAGCAGGAATTATATAACCCTAAGAGCGCAAGCGAGGGGAATAAAGAGAGACATGCTTTATTCGTGAGGAAGCATAATATATAATGTAAAAATATAATTTTTAAAATGAAAAAGAAGTGTCTCTTCCATGCAAACAAATATTCAATTTCGCAAGCAACCCCTCATTTTAGCTAACAAATTTACAAATCTAGGGAAATGGTTCGCCGAGAAGGTGAAATTAATGGAGAGATAAATAGGGATGAGGAAGATAAAAGAAACTTTCAAAGAAAATAAGAAGACAATGGGTTTGGATGGAGCGTGATTTGAAAGAAAAAAAAGGATGCTAAAAACCAATAGAGAGGAACTTTTGGTAAATGGAGTTGGGGAGAAGGATAAAGTAGTAATGCAGCGATTCCCGTCCTTTTTTTCCCTCCAGTACCCCTCTATATGTGCTTAACTAATATTGTACCCCAAAAACTGAAACGTGCACATTTTATTACACAATTTCACTACGGGTAGGTGACAATTTTAGTTGTAAATAATTGTATAAACTGAAAAATTGTTTTAAATACCCCGTAAAATATGTATACACATTTCCTGGTTAAAAAATACATGGTTCTGGGCGTCTGCCATTAACGATTATTTTAGGCGTACCCCGGACTAGTTCGTCGCGCACCCCAAGTGGTACGCATACCACGGGTTTGGAACCGCTAAATGAAAATGAATGGATAGAATGATGAATAGTATGCTTTATGCCCAGTTAAAGACGAAGAGTCAATGAGTGAGCAGTAATAAGGTGGCACGACAAGTTTGGCGAAATATCCCACGAAAATATAACCTAAAACAGTAGATTATTACTTTAATAAATAACTGTGTTTACCCAAAGCAGTTCAGCCGCCAATAATATACCCCATAAAGGAGATGAGACAGAGTGTCGCATAAAAAACTGCAGTAATATCTTGCATCTATGCGGAGGGCAAATCCTTTTCACTCGCCTATGCAGCAGTGCGTGGTTGGATCATAAGGCTTGGGAAAACCAACTTGACCATCATTAGACAGCAAGCATACCCACAATAAAATTTATATCAACTCAACATCACTAAATCACGCACACATACGCGTGCGAAGCTACATAATTTACGGCAGTATATGAACCCTTTTTTCTCAGGGGGGTGAATGCATCACGCGGATATTAGGTCGATAATTCACCAAACAGTACCACTTTGGGGAATTAAATTATGAAACTTTAATGGTGCGCAAGAAAATTACTCATTTTAAGTCACCCCAAGCATATCGCCCACATGACCTAAAATGGTTAGCACAAACACGAATTTTTCCGGTTAGTCCCCCATCAACCCTTAAAAATTATGCAGAATATGGTCAACTAATGATTATTTTATTGTTGCTCTACAGGATTATATAACTTAGCACTCAAGAAAACTTGGTATTAACAGCGAACATCTTTGCACCTTCATGCTAAATATTAAATCTACGGAAATATTACCTCAGTTATTTGGAAGAAAGTATTGCCGGTGCAAAATTCAGTCACAATAAAAGGCTTTTTATTTCCAATAGTGTACACTCGTCAATAATGAAATTGATTTTTAAAAATTCATGTCGCAGCATTTGCTATTTTTGTAAATTTTGTTCTAGGGGGATGAAAAAACCTAGAAAACATTTTCAAGAGGGCTGTTGATAAGCTTCATCATCATCTAATCATCGCATAATCATCTTCTGGCCTTCTTCCTTAATGTAAATTTCGGAAATTACAGATAACAGATAATGATAACCGTTCCTCTGCAATGAAAGAGCGAAAATCATGGAAGTTCAATTTAAATAAATATAGTTAAAATTAAATCAGGCACCTATCTTATTTTATCATTACGCACCTATACAACACTTTTCTACGGTATTTTGGTTATAAGATGATAATAAAAGGAGATAAGAATAAAAATTATAATGGAAGGAAAAAAATAGTGAGGCTTTGTCTCATGGAAATTTTTTTTTATTTTTGTGCGTTATTTGAAGGAGAAATTTATGTAAAAACATAATGCATGACTGCCTTTGTTTTTTAATGAATCGTCCCCCCAAAACAGAACATTCTTTAAGGAACCTAATTACTCATACAATATTGAGTAAAATGTTGTACTATGTTGCGCAGAGGAATAAATTGAAAATATGTTCATTAAATGTATTTTTGGCAACGTTTTCCATACATAACTCATTCGAAACAGAGGATAACTTTTGGCGAACAGAATCGCCTTATTGGAAAATGCCGTCTCGTTGACAGTCCGGGCGAAAGGGAAAACGAAATATATATGCACGTCTTCGAAAAATCGATTGGGCCCGCGTTGTTAAGTCCGTGAACTAAAGGCAGGAGAGAAAAAGAGGAAGGACAGAAGTTTCTCCCTTGGTGCGTAATATAGGGGTCGTGTAATAAAGTAGTCGGTCTGATGCGAGGACTGAGAAAGGCCTCAGGAGGAATGGAAACCTTGGGAAGGAAAGACTTGGAATAAAAAAAAAGAAGTCGACGCGAGCGAACAGAGGAGGAAATAAAACGCTGGGGAAGCGAGATAGAAAGGATTCTACCAGGGACTCGAATTCGAACAGAAGATATTCATTGAATAATTATCTAATTTTTCTCTTACACTCAGTATACGAGTCATTCTCTCACATTCACTTCATAAATTTGCGTTAAATACTCGTAAATAATGAAGTACCCACATTATTTCACTGAAAATTCAATTCAATGGTAACATGCTTAAAACTGGAATTAACAGCGATTTTTGTCGTAATGGAAATTTTTAAATTTTGCGGGTTGGGAATTTGAAGATTCCGATTTTCAATTTTTTTATTATGCTGCTTTACTATGCTAGCTCTTGACTATGATAAAATTCACCGCTGTATATATCGTTAACTATGTCTGCGGCAGTCGTTAAGGTTAGACGTGATTTTATGAGCTCGACGACTTTTGGCTCAAACTTCATTGCTTTTTCGCGAAGTTTTGGACAAAAACAATACTGTAACGATTCCCCAGCCTCCATATTCGTCAAACGTGGCTCCGTGTGACTTTTTCCTATTCCCAAAAAGAAAGAAACCTAAAAGTGCCGTCGTTTTACAAGCATAGAACGCGAATCGCTGACAAAGGTAAAGGCTATCACAGAGATCGAGTTTGAGAAGCGTTACGAAGATAGGAAGAAGCGCTGGCACAAGTTCATAATATTAATTGAGGTCTATTTTGAAGGCAACAACATTAACATAGACGAATAAATAAGAATTTTTTTCAAAAAGCTAATATTCCTTTTATTTTCTTAAAACACCTCGTATGGATAGGGATAGGTAAAATATATACGCAGGGAAAAGCAAAATACTGCTCCAAATGTATTTAAAGTACTAAATATCTTTGACTTAGGCATTTTTATTTATTTTTTTATTGAATCATTCAAAAAAAGTGAACACTTCCTTTACATTGAATAGTAAATTTAAAATCTGCAGCTTTAACATATATAATCTATAAAAAAAGTTCAAAAACGATATTAAAGAAAAAAAGATTCAGAAGATGGCTTGTCAAAGCTACCTCTTGAATGATTCGATGAGTATTGAAAGATCCAGGTTGAAACACAAACTACAAAATGGTATTTTATATACCTTTTAAAATACAAAATATATTTATATGGGAACTAAGAAATTTAAAAGATATGTAACCTTCCTTGGGTATATTATATGGCCTGCCGTTATGAATGGTTGTAAACACGAAGAAAACAATTCTAACGGAACCAAAGTAATCTCTGAAGATATTAAGATCATATTACAAAAGTGTTATCAGAGCTACTCCAAAAGTATTTTTATTTATTTTATAATGGTAAAATACCAGAAATCTGCATTTGAAATACAAAATACAAGAGACACTTGGAGACATTATAAATTCTGGTCGTGCATTTGAAATACCAAGATAAAAATTACAAACCTATTTCAAATACATGTCTTAAAATACTTGTATTTCAAATAATGCCCAGCCTTGGGTATGGAGCTGAATGGAGAAGTCGAGAAATATTCACTGCCAAAATCGTAATAATATTCACAGTGGCCTCATGTACTTGCGACATTCTGAAGTATGGATAAAATGTCGCCGTTGAGGAGGGACCCAGTGGGGACCGGGAGAGGAAAATTTTCAAAAATTCCAGGGACGGAGAGATATTAAAAAAAAATAAGACGGTAGGAAGGAGGAGCGAAGAAGATTTCTTATGAGAGTTGTGGGGAGGGCGAAGCAGTGGAAGGGGATGGCGAAGGGTTGAATGAACGCGGCAAGGAAGGAGGGAGGTTGCCGCTGCTGGTGTTGGGGAAAGAAGAAGCGGTCAGACTGGTGGAAGGACGCGTGAGGCGACGCCCCCCTCAGACAGCGGTCTCCCTCTCTAGGGAAGCGTAGCGGTGCGTGCTGAGGTTTTAAGGTGGGCGCGTAGATGAACCGGGAGCGATTGGAATGTCTCCCAGTGACAACTTGCACGATGAGGAAGAGTGCCTGATTATAGGTAGGGCCCACGAGAACGTGTTAGCGGCAGGGTAGGGACACAATCACCCGAAAGGACGGTCATAGTTAATATAATAGAAGAAGAAAAATTTCAACTTTTTAGCACTGGTTTTCCTCGAACATTGTTAAAGCGCAGTCTGGCGGCAGGGGAGAACACAATCCGCCGAAAGGACGATCATAGCACAGAGTAAGGATATACAGAGAGGACAAAACGGCTGAAGGCGGTAATCAGCTCATTGCGCATTTCACCATGTTCTAAATAAGGAAACGTGGCTTGAGTTGCTATTTGGTTGCTATCGTTGCTATCATTCGCGCTTGGCGTGGAGTGTTGTCGCACAATTTTTTTTATTCCTCCACTCTTCAATGCTTTCACGTAGTGTGCTAGTGTTTTAAAGAAACGTGGAAAATAAGACGAGAAGAAAAGGTTTTGCTTGGTGTTCAGCCATTAACTGCAAAAACAATGCGGGCATGACGGAAGCAAAGTTGAGTTTCTTCAGTTTCCCTAAAGACCCTGTGAGGTAAGTAATTTCATATTTTTTCTGAGTTACATAGCTGATAGAAGAAACTAAACTTATACTCGAGTATTATCTTGCATGCGAAATGAAATTGTCGAAAAAGTTTAGTAAGAACTTGTGGTGTTGGCGCAGGTCCAAGGAATGGGCGATTCGATGTCGTCGGTCGGATTTAGAAAACAAGACTGTCAGTTATTTACATAATAACTGCCGGATTTGTGCGTGCGATTCAGCGTTCCTTGCTCTACCTTTACTAGCAAAGAAATAATTAGGCTACTTTGAATTTTAAACCCTCTTTTTTCGGTGCATGGTAAGTCGTTAGCACTATTTGGTTTGAATTTACCGCATCATTTTACTTCTTTTCAAGATGGCCGCGTGCGCATTTTTCATTACAGAGAAACCTATGGTATTCCAACCTAATGTCCCCTCTGTATATATCTACTCTGTGATCATAGTTCCAACGGAAGTGGGGGGATCGGGTTGGTGTGGTGGCTAGTGTGTTGGCTTCCCGCCCGGTGGGATCGGGTTCAAATCCCGGCAGTGGCAGAGAATTTTCAGAGACTGCCCGATCCCTGCTTGAATGTTGTGTGGAGAACATTTCAAGCGCAACACTCCGTCCGTCGGATGGGACGTTAAGCCGTGGTCCCCTTGGTGCTTGGTCCCTTTCGTTATGAGCAGGCTAATGCCGACGCCGGGTTTCTCTCCACCCTTCCTTACATACCCATCCCACATGGCGCAAATAACCTCAGCTACCGGTCGCCTCCTGCAAATACCATACCATCCAACGGAAGTGGAAAATTTCCAAGTGCTTAACGCTGATTTTCCTCGAAAATTATTACTGTGTTTAAATGTAGCTGTAAACTGTATCGAAAATAAAGGTGTTAAGGGTGTAAAACGATAAGCTAATTTTTCATCAAGCCTGTGACTACATTCCACCATGTTACCAAAGGCGTACCCAAGATCATAACTGGGGGGGTGGGGAAGCCATGGTGTGGTGGGGCAGAAGCCAAGTTGTGACATTTTAGCATGGAAAAGGTGAATGGAACCAACATTTTGAGAAAATTATAACGGCGCATTATTAGTTTATGAGATTATTTCCTTGAAAAATAGTTTTGTTATAGTTACATATCTTAAACTAATACATATCATTTTTCGTGGGTTTAAAGAAAATTTGTTGAATTATTTTGTTTCAATTCAGTACTGATTTCGCTTAAAGACTTTAGCGATTTTTGCTTCCAGTGGGGGGGGGGGGGCTGCCTCCCCTGCCCCTCTTTGGGTACGCCCATGTATGTTACGCCTTCAAGGATAACTTTTACGGCCGTTTTACACGGGGCACGTACTTGCACAATCTGACGTGCGTACGAAGGCGCAGTCAAAATTCCGTCATGTAAAGCGGTGAATTGCTAAAACACATGCTAGAATGCGTGGACGTGAGGTGGCAAAATTTCGTTCATGCATTCGCGCAATTCCTCGTCATTTAAAAAAATGGATGCAGTTCCAACATGCGCAATTCCGTGCCCCGTGTAAAACGGCCTTTGGACGAGTTTCTTGAAGGATATTTTGTATGGTAGTGACGTTAAGTGGTAAAATGCCTAATACAAATGTGAACCATATGAAAAAAATGGTTTTGCTACAATTCGGTGAAAAGACTACAAACCTAATAAGCTAATAAACAAGGATAAAGTAATGTACAATATGCATAACCAACAGCACCTTCTTCAGCAAATCGATAACAGAAATTTTAAATTGTGTACATTAGACCCTCACAAAAATCAGCTGTAACCCCAACAACTGCAATTCGGGTGCTGAGAAAACATTTAGTACCGTAAAGGAACCGAAATATCTCAGCACAGGCATTCGATTAAAATATGTACCTATACTTATTTCGAATACAGATGGTTCCAGAAAACTCTCAATCACAGACATCCCATAAATTTCTATTAGTTAGAAAAAGTTTCAAACAAGTAAATCCTCGGGAAAAGACGATATACGATCGATCGAAAACGATAGGCGCGTCCGTTTAACTATTCGCCATGAAACGATGAATGTTAAGCCGTTTGATAGACGATGAGTTTACCACCATAGGGCGCTCTCTGCCATCACGCCAGGTTTAGCCCGCAGTGGACGAGGGGCAAAAAAATTGCAGACTGCTTGAGATGGAGTGAGAGAGGAAGGCGTGCATGGTGTAATTTCATTGCGATCAAAGCGGACGCCAGTGAAAATTCTTCAAAGGGCGCACGGTAGAAATAGCAACATGCGACCACGCTGCGTTTAAAAAAGCATCGGAGCATTGAGATAAGAGAAGCAGATGGCCAGGAGGGCAGGTGCGAAAGAAAATCAAAATCGAGAATCGATTTAAATGCAGTAATCAAACGACTAAAGGGGAATCATGCACAGCGCAACAGTGAGAGAATGTAAATGTTTGTACCTATAAAAACGTGAGAAATCACGCACATATTTCTGCAATACGTGTGGTTAAAATTTCATTCTGCTCGTGTCACGCTCGTGTCAGTTCAAGATCCAACTCACGTAAACGAAAAAGTCTCCAGAGTGATGAAAACACCTTCCTCAGGCGGATTGTCTCGGGTGCGACTTCATGGAATCGACAAAGCATAATGAAAAGTAAACCAGTATAATTCCATTTAAAAATTTAGGTGGTCCTTTATTACATTTATGTGGAATTACAAAGCTGTTCACTATGCCTTTAGAATAGTCCAAAAGTTTATTTTTAAAAATTCCAATCCAATTAAATACGACAGCGTCATCATAAAAGCACACCTATGTCACACGCTTTGATGATAATATCATGAGGACGGCAAAGTTAACTCAAACGGGGACATTGCCAAAGGATACGGTAATACATGAACACAATAGTACAACAAAACCTGGATTCAAAAATTAGATTGAGCAATATATGGCCAATCGTTAGATGTCTAGATAAGAAAAAACGGATGCAAGTTTCCAAAATATATGGAAACATTACCCTTTTAAAATATGAAAAAATATGAAAACATTACCCTTATACAATCCATCACTGAGAGGAGAGAAATGACAAAATGCATTTGATACACTATTATCGGGAGATAAGCACTAACTATTTCCATCTTAAGGTAAATATTAAGGGGATATAGTGACCAATACAGAGTAGTTATTCGGAGAATCCTATTTCAGGAATCCTCAGGAATAAAATATTAATAACGAATTATATAATATAATAGTGAATCCTGTTAAGGACAATTTTCGATCAGAATAAGGTATTTTCATTACTTATAGAAAACCTTACAAAATAAAACGCCAATTTAAATATTTAGTTCCATGTTTTCAAGAAAATAGATGGCTGTATACTTGAAGACGAAAAATTGTACAATCTGTGTCGCAGATTAACGGACACATCAATAAAATTTTACGAAAGGAACGCAAAGAAAGACACAAATTTTATTTCCAATGTGCACACGTTAAATTTCAACATACTCATTTCAACAAATTTCAATCCTTTCTGGCGTTTTCTACGGAGACAATGAATCGTATCGCAGAAAATATTTACGGTACTATGCAACGAAAAGTAAATAGTTTCGACTCTATAGTCACCGGAAAAAATCCTAAAACCGCCTTCTACTACCATCTCCTATAAAATATTGAGCATCATTGGTCCACTATTGCCCCACAGTATAGACTAAGACGCTTACAGAGTAGGAAGAATGGGAGAGTGAATAAGGGCCCTTTAGATTCATAAATACTTCCTCGGGCGTCATGAAAGGCGTAAGCTGGAATAAAATCCCGGCGGAAGACGCGGAAAAAAAACTAAAAAAAATACGACGGCACTTTCAACAAAAGGTTCGAAAAGCAAAGGGAGAAATAGTACTTTCAGCCACGGTTTTTTCTTTTCCGTTCGTGACGGATGGCCCGAACTTGGCTGCTCCAATGAAGGGAAAAGAAGGAGCTATGGCCCGAGCGGGGAGTTACTTCTTCCTCTCCGGTCAGGACATCAGACTCACTAAATCCAATCCGTCCTGATACTTCGGGGAGGTATTTCATTCACTACGCAAAGAAAAAGTTCGCGAGAGATAGGTATGTGAGCATCGCAATAATAACGGAACTTTATTCCTTTTTTTATATCTCCACGCCGGTGGAACCAATTTCAAAAGGTAGCGTGAGTCCAATCGTAAAAAATATATGAACAGAACTATTAAGGCTAGAAAAGAATGTGATTAGGAGGACGCTTCACAACCACCAAAACGGTCATATTTTGTCTTTTTTCGTGACGTTGAACTTATTTCAAACATGGGCTATCATCTGGAAATATTCATAGTTTACAGAGTTGACTATTTCTCAGTAGATTTCCGCAAGTTTTTCGCGTCCCCTTTCTTGTATGGGTGTGTTTTTGCAGTGGTTTTTTTTCAATAAGGACGAAAATCAAAATTCTTAGATTTGCAAAACGTTTTTACACATCTTTTACACTTAGTACATAATTGTAACTTTGGTCACTTTTGTATCTTTCGTTCTTTTTTTAAAGCATGCTTTTATGTCTCTTTTTTACTAAATTGACTTCATTTTTAACTTAATTTCAACAATAACTTGACAATGTATTCCTCTGCGAATATTTAATATATGATGAGGGATTTGATGGAATATGGGAATTTGTAGTACCAATCTCGCCCAATAAATGCATATTATTATTATTTTCAACATTTATGTGCCTCAAATATGAAACTTTTGCACCCGAGAAAACGCAGAGGTATTATTTTAAAATTAGGTTTGGTTTCCCGTTAATACGGAGACTCATAAGGAGGAGCTTTTTGAAACAGAGTTTGTGCTTTTTAATTTACTCACTGTAAAACTTGTAATCAACCATGCTGGCAAATAATCTATATATTAACCCGTTCACTTTAATTTCAATTGCAGTTAAGCTTTAGAAATGGCATTAGCCAATAATTTAGTTTAAAACTTAAGTCATGTATAATAAGATACAAATTTATAGCTTGAATAACATAGACAAAAAATCTAATTTCAACAGGAGGGACAGCCATTCGCTTTACAGCACCTGGAAGAGACTCATCCACAAACTGAATAATCCAATCAGGACGCACCTGACCTAAACCAATGTCTATATAAGACGGGAAAAAACTCGCATCTGACACTTCAAACCTGAAAATGCATGCTGCAACGCTGGCGAAACTGTCGTCACGAAGATGGATAGACGCGGAGGAAAACCCGGAAGACTAGCTAAACCTACTGGGCAAAACAATTGAATGCTCACTTTCAATATCATTCCAATGGAATAATGTAGATGGCTAAGCTTCATTTCCTGGAACACCCTAAGCACATAACTCACTGGAGCTTATCGGTTTGGCCTCCGGGACCACAGCCTGGATTACCGATATACCGAAAAGCAATCAGCGCAAAGCAATCCGATTGATAAAGAAGTAGAAGAAGAAAGCATGCCAGAAGCCGGATACAGAACCGTTTCCCCACCAAAACTGCCGCTTTCTTATCTCTATCTACCGCGAGAGAACAAAAAAAAAGTCTCCTCCCTTGTGTTATTTAAGAGTTCATTGACTTACCCGAGGCTTAGGGAATGCCATTCATGGGGGCAGGACTGATGAAAAAACGTGGTGGGTGGGTCGAGGAAAAACACGAATTCCATGAAGACATGACTAAGGAAATATTAACGTAGCACGTTACACCCTTCTATACGTTTTTCCGACCTAGAATTTGGCTTAACTGAAATCATTTTACTTTTAATTCAGCAATAAATTTAAATCCCTCAGCAACGCTTTTTCCAGACAATGATTGCTGTGCAGCTGTAATCTGTACATGGAATAAATTTTTTGAATGTGTAATGTACTAAGCTGATTTCACATGAAGTATTGGGTCTATTGGAGATTTCGGGGCGCTTCCGGGGTCTATGGAAAACGCCCCAGGGTAAAGGTGGGTTCGGGAATCCTCCCCCAGGAAATTTTGGCGTTTTTGATTTTGGAAACGTGATTTTCAGGACTCAAAAACAATAATTTTGTACGAGTATTTATTGAAATAAAGCATATAAAGTTTTTGGCGCCTCTTTCAAAGGCTCAATGGGGGCTACGCCACTGCCAATACCCTCAAGCACGCGGTAAATGAGGCGGCTTACCGTGTAAAACTTAAAAATGAAGTGTAAAAAACATCACCTTCCAATTACTTTGCGTTATTTGAGAGTTCATTGCCTCGCCGGAGGGAATGCCTTTTGTGGGGGAAAGGATGGGTGGATGGATGGGATAAAAAAACAGACAGGAGGACGGAGGAGAAAGAGGAGTTTTTGCTCAAGACACACGCATCAAGTTCTTGCAGTTTCCATTCTTAAGGAAAAGATGGTTTCTTGTTTTCTTTGGCGTCCGCAGGGGAGCGGTCAAGTGAACGGCCTTTGCAGGGGAGAGGCGGGATAGAACGGCCGATTCCCCGACAAGCGGACCAAAAACGGAATGCCTTTTTCTTGCTCCAACTCGTATATGCTCCTCTCTAGCTACTCGGAGCAAGGATCAGCTTGCAATCTCGCAGAGAGCAACCATGTGTATCTCAGGATAATGGCCGTGGTACAAAAGCCGCAAATCAAGAGCCGATTCGACGAAAATGATACGAGATTGTGTGAAAATTCCTGAGAGGATAAAATAATTTGTATTGAATGGGAATGAGTGATTTTTCCTCATCGGAATTTTTTCACTTAACCCGCATTGGAGGTTATTTGCGTACAGTGAAGGATCTATGGGAAGGGGGTCCGATACATTTTGCCCACTTTAACGAATTGGTATACAAATTAGGTCTGCTTTTGGTTTTTTACAATTCAGTGGCTGATCCAGAGGGCTGTAGCACCCCGCTTGTGTATCGAATTTACACTAGATAGAATATTAACTTTGTTCGGACCCCCACTACCGATGGAAGGTAACCCCCCTCTTCAGCTCCCCCCCCCCTTGTCCCTATCCTGGATCTGCCACTGTTTGCGCAACGGTATGCAACTAGCTATTCCAGTAATACTTGTTAGAAAAGTGATACAAGATACGCTTACCTGTAAATGCTCTAAGCTATGAAATAATTCTCAAATGAGCAAAATAGCTCTGTTTCAGGGGGTTCCACCTAGACCATGTCATTTGCAAAAAAATACGTAGATACTTTCATATTTCTGGAAATATACATACCTCTAATACTTCGATCATGCTTGTAAGTGATAAAAAGTATAAATAATTCTTGGAATATAAATAAAATGAATAGGACTCTGAGAAAATAATTAATGCAACATTATGAAAATATGTATAATTCAAACTCAAAATTAACACGTCTAACCACCTTCTTCCCGCATTCATGTCAATTGTTTTCCTTAATGATCCTTTTCCAGTCGATTAATAATCTCTCACGCATTGTGATGTGTAATTTTTCCATTGAAATGCAAAGAAAATAGCATTCCAACAACCCATTATTCGAAGGCGCTCATATTGACAGTTCCGCTTTAACTATTCCTTTAAAGAGACGCATCTGCTTAAATAACAGGAGAGGCGGATGGATGACATTTTAATGGAATGAGCAGTTTCAACCCCTTACAGCTACAGGCCATTCTTAGGATCAAGAGTGGCAGATCCAGGATAGGGACAAGGGGGGGGAGATCCCACTTATCCCAAGGGAAGAAATTTGAAGCTCTACTCGTAAGCATAGAGAGCTATTTCCGTTGATGCTGAAACTGGGTGAATACGTCGACCTCCGTCGAATGCGCCCATATCCTCTCTTTTATTGTCGACCCCATTTGACGGCCGATGAAGCCTTTATGAGCCGAATTTCGAAGTGATAACTTAAAGAGGACGGATCACTCCAATTAAAGATGTTCATCCCTCACGAAGAGATGCCGCAGTGGAAAAAAATGAAATCATGAAAATATTTTCATGATTTCATTTTCCTTGTTCCATATTTCAAAATCCTCATCTAAGGTAACTGGGGACTCGAATTGCATTGTAAGGTTTTTAAATGCAACATACTGACAAAATACCTGAAATGTGTGATTTCGACTGCTTCGTATTACGTTTTCGAACTTTTATAGTACCTATGGAGCAATCTATTACTCTCTTACAATGCCTTAACGGTTTTCCTACAAAATTTCCCAACTTAGTTTGTACGGAAGAAATGTTGGCGTTGAAGAAATAAAAAAAATGTTTACTACCGATGCACCATAGAGAAAAAAGGTATTCAGACGAATTGACGAATTGGCGTCATTTATTCTTGTTATTTTATTTGCACTGAATCTATCAATTACCACAAATTTTTTTTTTCATTGCAAAGAGTGAAAAAAACAAAAACCGGATGGTAGATTCGCGCGCCGCATGAAATAATTGAGGTTGCTAAAAGCAAAGGGGGACACGCGCATTTTTTTTTTTCGAGATAGGTGCAGATGATGGTCGGTGGGGTACACAATATTGTTGCGGTAAAGGGATACAAGTGAATATTGAAATAAAAGGTAGTTGAACTTTTCCACCAGTATTTAATGCCTACGACGCATTTCGGCTGGCAGACCCATCAAGTACAAGGCATTGTATTAAATGATACTATCACATTTATACTATTGAGGAAGGGGTGGAGAAGGGGGTGACCTCCTTCTACCACAGGGTTTTCCGTATCTCTTTCGTTGTATGTTTTCTCACTGTCTCCCCAACTATACGCATATTTCCCACCCACTTCCACAAACTTTTCAAATCCTCCCTCACCCCTTCCTCAAGTGTATTTAAATGTGATGTCCCCATGCACTGTGGTATTTTGTACCAGATGATGGCTCTGACAGCCAAAACGCATCGTACGCATTAAATTTAGAGTAAAAGTGCAACTACATTTAATTTCAATATATTGAACTTCCGCTATATCACGCTTGGATGGATTGAACTTGTACAAGAGAATCACTTAAACTATATATATTTACTTATCAGTTACTCACTTGTATACCTTTGCCACAACAATAGTATGTACCCCACCAACCATTCAAGGGTGTACCCAGGGTCAAAACTAGCGGGGGGCAAGTCATGGTCGCTGCAACACGCTGTAAATGTTGTAACACAGGTAAGGTTAAGGAAACTAAAATGTCAAGAAAATTATAACAGCGCTTTATTAGTTTTTAAAATTGTTTGCTGAAAAATAAAATATTTTTACATTATTTTTGTACATTTTTCACACTTATATGACTTTTCTTGGATTCAAAGAAAATTTATCATAATTTTAGTTTTGAACTACATTTACTTCTGATTCTAGAAGGGGTGCAGCTGCCCCCTCCTGCCACCCGCAGGGTATTCCCATACAACCATTATCTGCACTTATCACCAAAATCATAAAAATTGCACCAGTACCCCTTTGCTTAAAGAGTTTTGCTTGCATTAAAGACGAAGCTAGTAGACTGGGGATGGGAAAGTGAATTGGAATTCTTGCGGAGAACGGTTGGGAGGGCGAGGAAATGAAGAGGAGACGAGGAAGGAATGCGCCTATGCGCCTGGAAATGGGTTCGCGGTCCTCAGTTGGGGGTGGGTGGATGATCAGATGGGGGAAGGGGTCGGCGCTTGAGTTCCGGAAGATCGGTCATGCTTGACGCAGGAGAGGAGTGAAGGAAAAAGTTGGATGGAAGTTGAGAATTGCTTGGATGGGAGAGGAGAAGTATGAGGTGACATACGATATTGAGCGATGCCGAGAGATATCCCAGAGTATCGACCGAGATTAATAAAGCTATCATCAAACAAATGATGATGTACTTGAAGGTTTGGTCCATTGTTTTTATTGAATATCTTTTATTTATCCCAAAGCTTCACGTTTATTATAGTTTTGAATCCTCTAACAACAATTTAGGGTCATTTAAGAGTTAATTAGTCGCTTAAAAAATTATGATAACCTTTGTAGTAATCAATAGGCTTTTTCGTTATTCTTGATACGCATTTAAAACATGGCACTCATCAAAGTCAATTTATAAAATAAATTTATTTTTTTGTTATTTGCCGGCTTACTCGACAAAATTAACCTGGCTGAGAACCTGAGATGAATTCATCAATAGTATTCACCAGGAGAAATTAAAATCATTTATGGCACTCATTTGTTTATTAAAATGTCCCACCGTCATTTTAGTAACCTCTTACCGTCATGAAGGCAATTTCTTTGAAGAGAAAACTCTTACTGATAAATCCTAAGAAATTAAGCATATGTTCCCCGCTGAAAGTATGTTAATATGCAGGCCTAGTTCACTTTTAACTGACTAAAATATTATGAGAGAACTTCACCGCAAAACCACAACTGTAGCCGAAACACTAAAGGCTATAAGCTGATGTGGCATACTTTAAATATATCAAAATGAGCAATAAATGGCTTTTAATTCCTACAAAGGTTCATTTGAATTTCCAAAATAATTATTGCGAATTCCTCCTGCAGTTACTTCATCAGAAAATTTTATCGTCGTTCATTTCCATCGTAATCTACATTATAGAGCATGCCGCCCATTTGGAAACCAATACGTAGAAATGAAGAAATTGGCAATGACTAAGGAAGATAAATTAAACAAGGAATTGAGTTCGACTTTTTTACTGCTACTAGAGAAAATAATTCATCAATTCGTGTTTCATTCGATCGCGTTTAACAGGAAATGAATTATATAGTTTCCAATTGCAAAAAAGTTCCCCTCGACTAATTTACGAGCTCAGAGACCCCGTTTCTGGGATAACTTCATTAAATTCAACAGGTATAATCGCCCTAAGCTCATCGCTTTCCTTAAAAATCTAAGTCTGGAGTTGAAAAACTATAGGCCTATAAAATATGCGAAGCGAAACTTTAAATCGATGTCTTCCTTTTCTCTTCAAATCCACAGGTAGAATGGAATTCCTTAGAAAACAAAAACCTGAATTTTTCATTATGTGGAGGAATAAATTGTCCCGCCATTTGCCAAAAGACTTCTCTCCTACCTATCCTAGAACTTCCGCATTACTCAACGATCCATCCACTTGATCTCCATCATTCTGCTGGAGTACCACATTTCGAAAGCTTCTTGATTTCTATGCTGCTGTCAACGTCCATGCCTCACTACTGTAAAGGCGCATGCTTCAAACATAAATCTTAATGAAATGCTTACCGACTTCAATGCTTATATTTTCAGCTGTAGACTCCACTTTCTGAGTAATTCTCTGAAGTTTATGGTTTCGTATTTTCAGTTTGGTCCCCGCCTCTTCTCTTCCACAGCAGACCAATGCCTGTGTTTTTATCTGCATTGATTTTCATCTTATTTTGAATATATCCAGCTTAAACTGACATTAGTGAATTATTTATTCATTACTACTTGCAAGTATAGACATGCTGCTGGATACCTAAAAGAGTCCATGGATATCACTGTTCCCTCTGGGGTACAACCTATTGTGGGGTTCGGATAGGCGAGAGTAGAACTCGTACAAGACAAGTTTTTAATAAGTGAGTAATTGTATGGTGCAAATTCTACCCTCACCAATCCCTACTTACTAAAATGATGAATTAGGAGAGAAATTTTACCGACCCTATAGGCATGGAAATTCTTTTTCCCGCGAGCAATAAAGGACTTAAATGAATGATAGGCGTAATTTCTTTCGAGCGCTTCCTTTTACATTTGTTTAAGGCTGGTGTCCTCACATTATCCGCCACACAACACCTATTGAGGCGGCTTAAGAGGTAGTACGTAGCTGTAGATGTACCTCTGACAAGGACCAGTGATAATAACTTTTAAGTCTCCAGCAATCTATTTGCGCAATGAGGTATTAATGGATGCATTTCTACTCTGCCACTCACCCAATGCCCTTTTCTTTTATTGGGTGCGTTCTATTCCCTGATTGACACAGACAATCGAGACGTCTCACACTTTGAGCCCAAAAAGCATCGCAGCCTTGCCATCTACACTTTCCGTCTCAAGGACGTGGTTCATCTTCCCAAATCTCTTTCTCTCTTCACAAGGGTCAATGACAGATGCTGCTACCCTTCCAATTCGGTCGAAAAAAAATATGTAGAGGGTTTTTTATTTAAGGGGGAGTTTAGGCGACTTGGAAGGTGATAGGATGGAGTGGGAGGGGAGCGTGGAGGACTTTAAAAAGGGGGGTGAGAATATGGGGAATGGGGAGAGGTTGCGTTGAGGGGGAGAATGTGTATAAAGTGGCGAGGAGTTCAATAGCGCGAGACGAGGACAACGGATGAGCTGCAGATTCCAGGAATAGTGGAGATTTTTTTTAAGCCTCCCGCTCCCCGAGAGCGCGAAACGCATTGGCAGAGAACGATAGGCACTCTCCTCCTTTCTTTCACCAACAATCCTTCCACGCATCGCGATGCTTTCACTGCCGTCTTCACTCCAATTTTAGACGGCATCTTAACTTTGGATGATATGATCTTAAAGCCTGGTTTTTCAGAAAGAAATTGACTTTTATTGGAGTCGACCATGCCTTGCACTTATTATTATCAGCTTACACCAACGGTTCATAACCTTTTTCTCCTCCCGTACCCCTCTATATAAACAAAAGCAATATTGTACCCCCAAAACTATAATGTGCACATGTTATTATATAATTTCATCACGGGAAGGTGACACTTTTTAGTTGTAAATAAATGTATAAATAGAAACATTGTTTTAAATGTCCCATATATCATGAATACACATTTCCTGGCTATGTGATACATAGTTTCTGGCGTCCGCCATTACCGATTATTTTCGGCGTACCCCCACAGGGGTACGCGCACTACCGGTTGGGTACCGCTGGCTTACACGGACATTACTTTATTATTTGTTCATTACTTCTTGTGTACACAGTAATATTGCTAGACACCTAAAAGAATCCATAGTTATATCTGGTCCCTCTCAGGGGTAAAAGCTATTGTGGAGTTTGGATAGGTGAGAGGAGAGATCATCCAGTGCTAATATTTTTCAAAATGGCAAATCGTCAGTCTCTTACTAATCTTAATCTTCGCTCCGATTTCAGACGCATTTTAACTTTACATGACGTCCTCAAAGCCTCGTCTTTCAGTTCGAAGTTGACTGCTGTGGCAACCGACTGTTATTCTTGACTGGTGTGGACAGTGGCTACGAAATACTGCAAAGAGAAAAGTACTTAACAGTTACTTTCCTCACGCACAGAGGAGTGTTAGGCCAGTTTATACGATACGTATAACGCACGAGTTAATGCCTCATTGCATGAACGATTTTGGTGGACCGGAACTGAGCATTTACAAATGCATGAATCGAATTAGAATAGTTTCTAATTTCTGTTCATGCATTCGAACAAGTTGGGTGGATACACGGAGCATTTTGGCGTTCATTCTCGCTAGACATTAACTTGTGCGAGCTAATGCACTATGTAAACAGTCCATAATAGTCGGATGCTATAGCAAACGGGGAAAAACAACAAAATGCGACCGATGGAGAGGTATTAATGTGTATTTTTTACAATTAGTCTTAAACATGCGTCACGAAAATGGCGACAGTGATGCGTGGTTTTTAAAAGATACGATCCTAAGTATATTTCACCATATTCGCTCCCAAAATCAATCCGAAACCCTGAACTGATCATTGACAGGTTTCTACTTTGTATATCCCAGCAATTTTAAGATGATACCATAAACTTTATACAAACAATGAGTCATAGAACCATGTCGGGCATAAGTCAAACCTATTGGGCGTGAATGATGCGTCCACTGAAGTGACTGGTAAGGAATTATAATGGATTATTTGACTTCTTAGAGCCCTTTTGGTGAACAGAGATGGATTCAAAATCGTTCTTCTCCACGCTCTCTCCATTCTTAGGCGCACACACAAAGGACTTATCATTCATCTTCTGCTCTCTTCCAGCTGCATGAATGGACCACTATCAAGTCCACAACCCGATTCAGGCGGTGCGTGTGTGTTCGTTATCGGGAGAAAGAGAGATCGGTCGCGAAACCGGTTGAAAACGATTCCCGTCGCTTCAGGGCAAGAAACCTCATCTCTCCATCGGCTCCATACATCGCTCTGCCTTCCTCGCCACTGACCCGAGCACAATGGAAAGACGATAGCCCGTCCTAGGGACGCGAAGCCGAAATAATGCACGCTCGCTCAGCTTAAGGAGGACCTCTGAGCATGTCTCTATTGATGTTTTAAGCAGCGATGGCAAGTGAAACTAAACGAAAATGTTTCGTTTCGACCCGGTGGGAGACGAAATAACGAGGTCTGGGCAAGGGCGTACCTAAGATCAAGGGGGTGGGCAAGTCATGGTTGTTCAAGTTGTAGGTAAGATTTCAGCATGGAAAAGGTGAATGAAATCAACATTTTAGGGAAACTATAACAGCTCTTTATTGCTTTTTAAAATTACTTGCTCGAAAAAATATTATTTTCCTTAAAGAAATTTGCTATTTTAGCTTATAGGCGGGGCAGCTGCCCCCTCCTGCCCCTCGCTGGGTGCGCCCATGGGCCTGGGTTTAGTTTCGTTCCCGCACGAAATTAAAATCACGAAGAAGTTTAGTTTCGACCCGGGACGAAACTTTGCTACCGGGAAGCAAACTAAGTTAATCGAAACTCCGCTGCTCATACTTAAGTTTCGATCCCAGAAGTTGATTGGGGGGGAGGGGGGGGGGTAAAGAGGGAATAGTTTCGACCCATTACGTGTGACATACGTGTAGAGAGGTTAAAAAATCGAATCGAATGGCCCAATCGAACATTAAAAATCGAATGGCACGTTTCCGTTCACCGCTCTGCTGTTTGTGGTCGAAATATGAGTGTCCCATGAATGTAATGGCGGTTGGCCGAACTTCATTCAACCATACTTCTTACTCGGTAAGTGGGTCGAAACTAAACTATTCGAAGGTGAAGCACGTGGTCCCTCCGGTGCGAAACATAATCTATGTTTCGTTTCGTCCCAGAGGTTTAGTTTAGTTTAAACCTGAAGTAGTTTTGACTCCGATTTCATTTCAACCCGGAGTTTAGCTCCCCGGGTTTAAATCCACTTCGTTTCTACATTTCGCTCCCGGGAACGAAACTATTGAAATTTTACTGCTTTTGACTTTCGTTTAGTTTCATTCGCCATTCCTAGTTTTAAGGCACTGCTGAATGCAATCCATCGGTATACGGTAAGTATAAACTGAAAAAGACATTAAAATTGCAAACCGGCCACTATAGTATTTGGTGAAGGTGACTGACTGCTGAGGTCATGTGTGCCGTGAAGGAAGGGGGTAGGGAAACAAGGCACGTCAGGTTAGCCTGCGTTGGCTTTATCCTACTCATAACCATAGGTGCTAAGGAGAGCGCGGCTTAATAATATTAATAACAATTCGTCTTCATTGGGTGAGATTAGGACTAAGAAGTCTCACCCTCCATTTATCCCCTCGTCATACATTAAATATTATCAGAGGAATACATCGTCAAGTTACTCTAGTAATTATATGAAGTCAAATTAGTACAAAAGGGACTTATAAGTACAGTGTGTCCTCGTTTAACGTCGTCCCGTTTAACGTTGTTTCACGATAACGTTGTCCAAAAATTGAAACCCTTGATCATTTAACGTCGTTATTGCTTCGCGATAACGTTGTTCAAATTATGCGCGACGAAAAAAAAATGAATGGCGAATAGGACGCAAGCGCATCTGATGTATAGTAAATATTACTATATTAATGCGATTGGTAATTTTCGTTCGACAGAAAAGGTTGGCGTGGGTAGCGTATGTTAAATATGCATCTAAGCGAATAATTATCGCTTAATTTACCCATTATCCGTATATTTTGCTGATGCCAACCGAAAAAAATGCCCACGAAGAAGTGTGGCTATCCTGGTGGTTCTTCAGACGTGACGAAAAAACGGCGATATTAGAACAAAAACTAGGTATTATTAAAAGAATTGAAGAAGGTGCAACTGCTGGAGAGATCGGTCAAGTTTTAAGTTTGCAGGTCGAATTATTACAATTAAAATTTCTTCTGTTACTGAAAATATCGATGTTTCGCCATTAAACTACTTTCTTTTTAGTTTTTATATTTCATTTAATAATGCCTACTTCCCAACCTTTTCGTTATGGAAATTCGTTTCGAATGAATCGTAATCATGCTGAAGTGAATAATCGGTAATGAATATTTCTCGCGATTTCCGCCGTGTTAAAGAATTCATATCATCACGAAAATTGACTCGCCCTTCATCCTCGTGCTTCCGAGTGTCAGATTCAGATTTTTTTCATTTTGGCCTGATTCAGGTGTCTCCCGATTGGTCACGAAGTCTGCTTAAAGTTACGGCTCCGATAATTGGCCTCCTTGGATTCTCGCCCGGGAAATTCTGGATTCTTTACGAAGAAATGGATTGCTAGGAACCAATTTAATTTTTTTACATTGTTTCTTATGGGAAACACTGCATCGTTTAACGTTGTTTCGCTTAACGTCGAGTTTTTCAGGAACGAATCAACAACGTTAAACGAGGACTCACTGTATGCTTAAAAATAAGCAAAATTTGATAAACATACATTTGCTTAGTTTAAAAAGATGTGAATAAACGTCCCATCCGAAGGACGAACTGCTACACTTGAGTTACCCACCACAAAGCAATCAAGTGAAAAATTTCCGCCACCATCGGGATTTAAGCCCAGATCCTCATGACGGGAAGCCTTAGCCACCACACCAACCCGATCCCGCTCCTCCGATGCCCTCCTGGTTAATCCCGGCCGGGGCCGCCGAAAGCAAGACGGCACGAGACATGACACCAGGGGATGTGGTGTTCACTCCCCTTGCGCCCTGCCCAGCATCCCCCGGCGGCGTCAAAAGCGACCACGCCCTGATCCCCTTCTCTCCACCAACAAGTCAACTCTCTCTCTCCCCCTGGCACTCTGCACTCATGATCGGCAGAATTCGTCTCCTCCGGACAGCACGCACTTTCCCCTCGCCCTTCCGACTGGCCACTCATGAATAATACAATATAAGATTCTCCACTCGGGACCTAGATATGTAGCGTCATAAGAAAGCATAAAAATTAATTTACTGAAGGCGCCCCTCACGTTGCTAACTGCAGAGCTAATATTATTGTGTTTAAACGAAATTTATCTTCGTGATGGTATAACACTAGAATGCCGGGAAATGGGCTTACCTCAAGAATGCCGGGAGGGTGTCATTTTGACACCCATGTTCTTATAGCCGTGTTATGTGGAAGATTATTTTTTTCTTAGTCGCTAGTCTTTTTACGCTTGTGTTTTTTGTATGCCGTCGTGTGTAGTGTATAATAAAATAAGTGTCGTCGCGGTAAAATTTGGCTGGTTTCATGGAAAATCATTCGCAAATAGAGCGGAATATACTTATCTCACGAGCTAATAAATTTTCGAAAAAATGATGAACAGCTGATACCTATTTATTGAAATTATGTAAAACATAAACAACCACGAAGGTATACTATGCTAAAATACTAATTTGGCTAGTAATAATCAAACTGCATCCCAGGAAGCACCTGAAACCGAACGAAGAAATGATAAAATATACTGGGAGTCAAAATGACACCCTCCGGCATCCAAGGTAAATTTGATTTTTTTAGGCCGGAAAAAAGAGAGGGGGGTATCCCAAACACTGTCGTCTTATGGAGCCTTAAAAATGATTAAAAGTCACGAAATATTTCATTCTACAACAGTCTTTAAAGGCCAGCTTTGAAAAAAATATTCGTGTAAGGTGTCAAAATGACACCCTTCGGCATTCTAGTGATAATCTATGAAATTCATAACTTTTCAATGCCATTCCTCGTTGGTCCAAACAGTGGTGGATCCAGAGAGGGGCACTTACAATCCAGCGAATACGTCCAATTTGCACTATATAGAATGGTAATATTGTTCGGACCCCCACTACTGCTGGGACGATACCCCAAGGCTCCCCACCTAGCCCCTTTTTTTCCCTATCCTGGATCCGACGCGGGATGGAAATATACTATTGAGAAGAGAGATGAAATTACTACCGAAACCAACAGGAAATAAGCTCCTCTATTTCAACCTTATCTTCTACGAAATCAGCTCTTTACGAGACAACGGAATAACGGTTGATAACGTAATCATGGTCGCAAGAGTTGTTCGTCTGTCTTTTTTCGATTTAGATAAAAAGAGAATATCCACCGTATCATAGGTCTCTCTACGCTCTAATAAGTCTACTGCCTACTTGCCTATACACGTATGATATAGATTAATCCCATAGCTTATGTATCATATGTAGCGTGCATGCTAAGCAGTACATCTTCGAGGAGGAAACCTTTAATCTCCATAAATGGTATTGGAAATAAAAGAATAACACTTTGTAAGGTTCACTTGCATATTTAAATAGGCACGACCCGGGTTTCGTAACTTAGTTACACTTGAAGACGTAACTACGTTACGGAGCCCGGGTCGTGTCTATTTAAATATGCAAATGAACCTTACAAAGCTTTATTCTTTTATTTCCAATATGGAGAGGTTTCACAGAGTCAAGCCTGAAGTTATCAGTTATCCCATAAATGGTGCTGTGCATGGTAGATGTTGATGATGGTTGCATGTTGGAGATAGACAACACCTCTATAGGTGGTGTTTGGCAGGTGATGGGGTGGGGTTAAGAGTGCCTGATGATGGAGTGCGGATGGAGATGGAGTCGGACCTGATGATGGGGAACAAGTCTTACTCCATTATCAGGGCCGAACCGTCGCGTCGGCACCCATTGAGGAAATTACCCGGTGGATCACCCGAACAGCCTTCACTATCAGCATACGCTGGGAAAGCATCAGATCTTATTTCACATCTGTAGGTGACTTGCAGGATAATATGTAGATGTAGGCGTAATATTCCCAACTTGTCATAGAGCAACGTGCGGATCCAGGATTTTTTTCTGAAGGGGTACAAATGTCGTCCAGGTCTTCTCATATTTGAGATTTAAAACAGAATACAACAATTACTGTAGAAAATACTTATCCCACGATTTCATCTTTGCATTTTACTTATTTATAGAAAAATCTTCCAAAATCTTCGACACATCAAACTACAGTTTCGCTAGTAGTGGGCCCTGGTTGCTCTCCTAGCGTCGAGGGTATACCCTATCCCACCCTTCCATCCCTATCCCCTTCTTCCATCCCTATCCCTACCCCGGGAGGCGTCGACGGGCTCGTATCGCGGGGGCGCCTCCATCCTTTTTCCTTCCCATTCCACTCCCCTCCCCGGATGACCGGGTGTATCAGTTGTAGTACTGGGTCCCGACTCCAGTGTGTTGTATCCTTCTGAGAACCCCCCTTGGGTTCTTATTCTTGTGGAAAATATTCTATTTATTTTGATATGAAAGTTATTAACATTAAATTAAATGATCGAGGCTCCTTAATACACGAAATAAAACGAACGAAATGATAAACGTATTAAAAATCTACCCTATTTTTGCGTCTTGGAGGGGGGCATGTGCCCCCCCCGCTGAAATCCGCCTACGTATACAGCCTAACTACCTTCATCCCCTTCACAATGTGACAAAGGCGCTTCCGTGAGTAGAATTTCCTTCCATTTCTACCAGACACCCCGCGCTCAGATTCGTGAGGACAAACTCTTACTTCTTCAAGAACTTCTTCCCACGGGGAACACTTAATGTTGGCCGCGTGCCAATTCGGGAAGGGGGGGAATGGTGGTGGATACATGCGGGTGGGGGAAAGGGGTCCTTCACTCAGAAGTTCTTACCCCAAATGGACCCACATCCACTTCACCCCCCACACTCGTCACTTCGGAAGTCCCCCCTCCCTCGGCGTTTCGGCCAAGAGCAGCCGGCCAAGTGGATTCGCGAGAGGCCCATACCCTCATGTGAAAGTGGCGCAGCCTACACGGATTCAGTCATTTCTCAGAGAATTCATCACTCCCCCTCTCCAATGGTGTGATTTCCTAAGTATTTGGAAGTATCAATCATTCACGACTTGCGCTATTATTTTGAAATTTTTAGGGTACATGGAGTGAACCCATGTCATTATTTATTTGTATCTTTAACTCAAAAATTTCACCTCATCAATTACTCAGGTGTATAATTTTTAGATTTGAGATACAAGAAAATGTTCAGCACGGTTAAAAATTTTCGAGATAATTACGCCAGTTTTACACGAGCAATGCATCTATAAAATGCAAAATACGACCGGTCGTGCGAGATTAATGTGTCTTCTTTGGTGAACAGGGCTATAATATTTGCTCAAACCAGATGAATTCATTCTTGGGTAGTTCTGTGTCTCAAAGAACACACTTGGCATGAATACTGGAACCCCGTAACAGCATTATGTTACCAAGGTCTTATATGTCTTTTTAAGGTCTTATATTTTAAGGTTTCTTATTTTAAGGTCATATAAGGTCTTATATGTCTAATAAGTCTTACATGTAATTTTTACCAAATATTTACGATGCATTGCACATTCTCACCAAAATGATTAAGCGGACACAGCAAAACGTGCTCTGTACGTAGTGTAAATGCAATGTCTCTAAGGTCAAAACTCACCTTACTGAAACAGTAACAGCACAAGGAAATGAGTTTTTTGCACACAGCAGATGGTTAATTATGGAAATTCGGCTAGGGCTTCGTCTTCAAACTACAACTAAAGACCCAATAAGTTTTTACCAATAAAAGTTGTGACTTGATAATGAGTTGGCGGTTACCTGTGTCTTGATGCTGAAGTAGAGCTGACCTTCCCTTCCAAGCAGGAGACCTCTGCAGGACAAATGACCATCCAATGAGGGTCATTAAACCGCATTATTAGCTAAATCATTATTTAATGATCATTAGCCATTAAGAGGAAGAAATTTCCGATATAGTTTATCATCAATGCGCAAGTAACGCTGAAGCATTATCAAGAAATAGATTAACCGAGAAATTCATTGTTAAATAACCTGGTTTTTGTCCAAAAACACTCATTGTAGTCAAACACCAAGTTATTTTTAAAATGGACACCGCCAACTTCCAGAATGTTAAGCCTATATTAATTGCTTACTCTGAACCACGAAAGTTTGCGATTACAAAAGTTTTGAAAGTCACAATTTAGTAAAAGGTACTTTATGATGTTTGCATACAGCCACGGGGCGACGGACCCACAATGGCGAGGCTACACTAGAAAAAAGAGAAGTTATAAAATCGATAGTTTTGGGAGTGACTTGGTGAAATTGCTTCATGTTGGATAACAAAAAAAACTTGTAAATTTTACTTGGATGATTTTAATGACGGCCAGTTTCGTCGCCGTGCGACATCTTCAGGTGAAAGTACAGGATCTTCCCGTACGCTGTATTTGCTCTTGGCGTTGTCGTCAGCGTCGAAACTGGTCTTTAACAAAATCTTTTAGGGAAACTCGGGGCGGAAGGAGGAAAGCGATTTTTAAGTGCGAAAAAAAATTGCAATAACTATAAATGGTCCAGATTGGTGTTGCTTATATTATAAGCAATACCACTCTGATAAACCTGATTGTTTCAGGCTTAACTTTGTGAAAATCATTTTAAACAACTAGCAAGATAAAATAAATAAATTAATTAAATATCTTAAAGACAAAAACTCGCTTTCTCCACGACAGAAAATGTCTCCCAACGGTATTTATTTTTCAAACTTATATACTTCACGACCCCTTATTATATATATATATATATATATTTTTTTTTTTTTGAAAGAAATCCAAGCAACCAAATTGTAAATAAATAAAAACAACATCAGACTTAAAGCCCTGAGGATGGACAAATATAATGTCCGAAACGTAGGCAAAGTTTGAAAAAATAAATAATATTTACATTTGACCCACATCTCGTGATATTTAAAAAAAAATATATATATAGGTATTTATTTTGCTTAAAAACTTGGGAGATAGCTCAGCATTCGGAAGTCTTGGCATGAATCGCTAATTTTTTCGAGGTAACGCAGTTATTGATGCCGTTGTGTCTTCGCCCTTAATGCAGATAATTAAATAAATCGATATTGTCTTAAATAAATTTTGTGAAAAAGTACCATATCTTTTGAATTGTTTAATACCACTCTGAAGTAGATATAGTTATTGCCGCTCGCGCAGAACTTTTTTTCGCCCTTAAAAAAATCCCGGGTTCCCCTATTTGAAATTAGCAAGGTTTATTTTTTTTCATTCAACAATAGAAGTTAACACGAAATTTCTGCGAGCGCAGCATCCGATGCGGAAGAAAACTGGTTCAGTAGTGCCTCCCTGTGGAACCCGGTGCGTGCCGAGTGACCTCAACGACGCGCAGAGCGAACGACAGGATCAACGGAACACGATTTCATCGGGGATGAGAGTATAGCAGCCAGAGAGAGGCCTACTTTCCGATCGTCATCAACGCACACATACACAGTGGCACGTGAGAAAGAAAACCGCAGGCTCGCATGACGCTCATGTGGAGAACTCGCAGGAGGAAAAATAATGGTGACATAATAAAAAAAAACTGAGCGACCTGGCCTATTAAAGCGGACGAGGGGGAGAGATATGTATAATGATGCGTGCTCATATATGAACGGTAGCCGGTCGTGCTGTCGCTGAAACCGTAGCGGGGAAGTGGTGAGGATAATAAAGGCAATAAGTCAGTTATCTCCGGCAGGAAAACTGGCTGGAGAGAAAAAAAAGATAGAGGAAATATATTGAAAGATAAAACTGGGGACACTTCATAATAAAAAAAGAGGAAGAGGGGAGTACAACTTCCACAGATAAAGTAACCGGAATTTTCCTTGAACCCAATATCCTATAGACAAAAACTCGCTTTCTCCTCGACAGAAAATGTCTCCTTTTTTGCTTAAAAACTAGGGAGATAGTTAAATATTCGGAAGTCTAAACATGAATTGCTAATGTTTTCGAGGTAACCCATTTCTTGATGCTAAAATAGATCCGTTGTGTCTTCTCCCTTGACGCAGAATATTTAGCCCAGAAGAAACGTCGTACTATCGCATCAAGACGCGGGTAGCCTCGAAAACATTGGAATTTGGGAAGAGTTAAGAAAAATGAAAACCTTTGCTTTCAACGACCTAAGGGAGATTTTGCTGCGAAGTGAAATAAAGGTTATTCTAACGCAAAAAGTTTACCTTCTTAATGTACTACTTTTCTGAAAGAAGAATATTCTTGCACGTGATATTTGTTTTGTAACTGCAACATGTAAGATCTGAAAATTTTTACAGGTTATTATGTCAGTGGTTGTTTATTTTTGATACTATCTAGATCACAACCACCAAAAAAACCTTTTTTTTAATTCACACATCAGTATTCCCATTTTTAACGGCTTCGGATAGATTGTTTTAGCAATCTTCAGGCCACAGTGTTTTGTCCGCAAGGAAGGTTAGAAAGGTAAGAGCATTTTTGTTGCAACGCACGACTTACAACGCTCACTAGAGGCCTAAACGTATAGGAAAACGCGATTCAATCCCTGCCGCACCCTGGTAAGGGGTAGGTGTAAGTCTTTTCTCGCGACAGCAGGCCTCCAACCCCCCTTCAATAGTGAAAGATTCTACGCCAGGGAGCCAATGCTACGTGCTCCGAACACTCAATGTAGGAAACGATGTCCATGCAATGGGTACGATCACGCGGATTCAAAATAGTGATTTTATTCTCATGTCTTACGCCTCCACCAGCACGAAGAAGAATAAGAAGACGATTTGAGACCTCACACAAAGAGCTGCACACAAAATTATTCATTCTCACCAGGAACAGAGTAAACGGGTGCAACAGTGATTTAGATCCAGGAGTATTTGGGATTCAATGGCGACAGTTGATACACTTTACACAAAGAAAGATAGTTGAGACCTCAAGCCTCAGGACTAGCCGCTAAATGTAAAACTTTATTAATGGAGTGAGGGCATTTTTTAAAATTTATTAGTAAGTTATAAGAGTAAATTTGAAACAGAAGTAAAAGAAAAGTGTATTAAAATTATCGTTCAAAATATGACTAATGACAAAATCAGATGATATAAGTGAACTGTATGGCAGACAGGATTAATCCATTAACACTCGCGACATCCTATTTTAAACGCATTCAGAATGCCTCGCTATTAAAAATTCCCATGAAAAATAATGGAGTCTAGTTTAAAACCGGAAATTCTTGAAAATTACAAAACGAACAAATCTAACTGATCGAAATACTCGAAAATAAATCGAATTTTTTAAAAAATTTAAAACGAGTAGGTATAGCTCACCTTTAGGTAGCTAAAGATAAAATTTTTGATCCGATATTGCAATCGAAAGAAAACATATCTACCAAAGTACATTCCTTTAATAACCAATCTAAGGCCTTCCTTAAATTAAATAACGGAGTAAATGAAAAGTCAAAAACTGTTCGTTGTAAATGTCATTTAACAGACTGACCTGCACTCCACAGTAAAAGTATTTCCTCAAAAACTTCACTGATGATAATTATAATCCAATCTAAATACGTGTAGGATGTAATTCGTGAAATTAAAATTCAGTGGACAGTAAGATAGCTTTGATCATCATTTAATATGCTGCTCCACGATATCTCTCCAAAGAAAAGTTGACTTCGTACACAATATTGCTGTGACAAAGGGTCACCGATAATAATACACATCTAAATTCAGTGATTAACATGTATTCCTTAATTACAACAGTTATTCCAGCTATCCTCACCAACCATTATCCGCCCTTATCTCCAAAATTATAAAATTTGCACTGGTACCCCTTGACTTCTAGGGTACTCCATTTTTTCCGGTAGAGAGATTGAATGAGAAGTTACCGTACTCATCAAAAGAGAAGGAATGAAGAAAGCTTGGAAGTCTTGTTGGAAGGAGGACCTGGAAATGAGAAGAGGGACATTGTTGGAAGATCGCCCATTGAGGACATAAAATCGTCTGATGTCTCGCCACGCACGGGCGATCGCGCTTCTTCTGTTTCTTCGAATTCGAGAATAGCGACCGCCAGGTCAATTCGCACCTCTTCCCCGATCGCATACTAAAGCTTTCTTCACAGCAACTCAACTGAAATTAACTTGATAAAACAATGGAGATGAAAACAGGAGAATAGGGTTTGTGGTTCACGACAACTTAAAGCGAAGTAATTTGACTCATCGTTACTTGAACACTCTACTTCCATCACGATGTAGACAATAGCGAGGAAGATGGCACAGTCTGTCGGCAATCTTAATTGCTATCAACACTGCAGTGCTATAAAATCGATTTCGTTTCTGGTTTTCTTTGGATATTTCTGTGGCTTTATTCCATTTGCCATTCATCGTTCGTTGGAAAATGATAAAAGATCGTTTGAATCAATTTTTGTTCCTCATCCCTAATTTTAACTTTGGTTCGTTTTAGCACTATTCAGGCTAAATACTTCCATTCAATTTTTTATACAATATTGGGATTTCGCAACCAAACACTGCCATCACTAGGCGGTCTCTTTCATAACACCATCGTATTTCATAGCTCTGCCATCCCTTCTTCATCATTTATCCATATATCCTTATTATTGGCAAAATTTATCCATAGCCATTTCTGAACAGCCCACCATTTGTAAAATAATGCCAAATTATTCAAGAGCAGGACGATCTGTTTCCATTATAATTAAATTATTCAAATTGTTTCAAGTTGGCTATTTGACAAGTGGTAACAGTTAATATATAATGAAACACATCAACAAAGTAAAACTAGATCGATGAAAATGAAAATTTAAAATTAACATTGAAATTAATTTTCCAAAATAATTTTTTGCACCTATTCTTAAAAAACTTTACGTTGCTAGGAAAGAATTAAAACAGTTCTGCACGGAGTATATTCCAATCATCAATCGCCTTGTTAAGATATGAGAACTTTTTTACGTAGTAGGTCCTTTCTTGGTACCTACCTATACTGTGAGGGGTAAATTATCGGGTAGGTATCAGTCAAAGGCATGCTTCGACTTAAACCACATCGATGGAGAAAGTTATAACCCGCTCGATGCCTTATGCTTCATGTACCGGACGTAATCAAATCTTACGCTATACGCTCGCCAGCCACCGATCGGTCTATCACGCAAGCAGACAAGCCATAAAGCCAGCTTTCACTCAATTCCCTACCCGGGACCCTAACAAGTGCACAATGATATTCAGCTCCAAATTCAGGGTCCGGCTTGAAAGGATAATAATTTTTTGAATTTTATTTTTTTCTTCTCAAATCACCGGATACGGCTCTTATTGGCCATTTTATACCACGGTATTCAACAAATGTAACAAGTAAACGTACACGAACAACTATGCCCTGGACCGGGGTAACATACCCAGGCGGGACACGAACCCGCGACCTCTTGTTTCGCAGGCGAGGACTTAACCCCGCCGCAACCGAGGCCGGCAAATGCGGTCCCCTCCCCCGAATTCGTTGGGGGATGGGACCGCAGCTACGGTTTCATTTCACCCCTTTCGACCACCACTCCACTCTTAAGGGTATCATGTCACAACTCGTTGGCCCGGCTGACCCTTTTTAAAGGAGCCTCCAGGACGCGACACCCTGGCGTCCTTACACCAGACCTGCCGACCCTAGCGACAAGGGTCGGTCGCATGCCAACCTGTCCCTCGGGAAAGAGTCAATTTGCACTTCACCTGCTTATGCTGCGGGTCCTCGGACTTTTAAACAGTGGATTCGTTGCTATGGAAAAACATTGGTCGCAACAACAAATTTTTTTCCAGAGGAGTTTGCCCTGGAAAACTACCGTCACTCGCCTCATACGTCACAGCAGGCGCAATACTAAATAACTACCTAAATACACGTTATGAATGAGTCGCTCGTTTGTGAATATGTATACCTAAACGGTATGACATTAATTGTCCAAGTTAATGTTTGGACTGATTGCCCCAATGATAAAGTAATTATGTAATAAATGGTAAAGGGGCGTATTTGATCACCTGATCGAAGTTACGGAACCGAAATATGTCCATTGCCACCTTCAGCCATTTAACCACCTGATACGGTTCTTATTGGCCATTTTATACCGGGGTATTCAACAAATGTAACAAGTGCGTCACAGCAGGCGCAATACTAAATAACTAGCTCAAATACACGCCATGAATGTGTCGCTCCTTTTTTGAATATACCTAAACAGTATGACATTAATTGACCAGGTTGATATTTGGACTGATTTCCCCAATGATAAAGTAATTGAAGGGGCGTATTTGATTAAGCACCTGATCGAAGTCACGGATCCGAAATATGTCCCTTGCCACCTTCAGCCATTTAACTCTATTTCTATTTGCACCTGGTATCATGTCACAACAAGTTAAGACAAAAGGTGTCCATAAACCACGAACTTTGAAAGTCGTTATAGCCAATACATCCGATGTACAGGCAATTAATTCTCCATAATACAATCCCTGGTGAAAATGAACTGTTCACGAATGGTTACAAGGCAGGATTTTTAGGTGAAGTAACAAAGCAGATTTGATGATGGTATAAATTTGTAACAGCAAACATGGTTATTATCATAACCATGTTTGAATAAAATTGTACCAATCATAAACCGTTGAATACTTTTCATTTTTATGCATTACATTTGTACATCTAAATAATACCCTGCGAGCCACCTCTAGGGTGTTTGGCAGGGAACTGTACTCTTGGGTTATATGGGACAATGCATGCTTGTTGGGAGCTCACGCCAACTGGGCACATTTATGCGTGATATCACATTTTAAAATTTACATTATTTTTCTGTGTCCACATAAGGTACCGCATTCAGTACTTCGGTGATTGGTCCTTACTTGCCAAAAAAAACCCCCTGAGGTGGCTCGCAGAATGTCAGATAGATGAAGATGTTTGGGGTAGGAGACTCCGTGTATATCCACTCCTCGATCGTATGAAAGGTTGTTCCTCCGCATAAATAGCTACTGCGACACGTCGCGTCACCGAAACAGACACGCACACGGGGGCGTGCTCTCGCGTTCCGTAACCCTTTCCGGAGCACGCACGCACGGCGTCACGAGAGTGGAGTGTGGTGATCGGTTCACGGATCCCCTCCGGTGAGTTCAGGAACCGGTTGGGGTGTAAACAAGAGTTTGTAGGGGGGAGGAGCACGGATTGGTGGTTTGGGAGGGCCTGGAGACACGCCCTTGCCGCCAAGGAAAGATGCAGGGAAAGAAAGCAGAGGAGCCCACTGAGGCCCGAAAACCTAAGAATTGCCATCTTGGTCAATGGAATTCAGACTTTTTTCTATCTTGATTATTTTAACATTGAAAACCATAAGGCAAATTCAAGTTTTTGGTTTGGACCCAAATTGTGAGGTCAAAAGGTCAAAATTGTAAAATGTTGCTTACACTCAACAAAACTTAGAACCTTTCCATATAAATAGGAGTAAAATGAAAATGTATGCTTATTATTTGATGAATATAATTTTAATTAAAATACTGTAGTACTATAAATCATTAATACTGCAAAATTGAATTTTCACTTTTTCTTTGTTATGTTCTATAGGACAAGGTCCTCGAACAATACATTTATTATTATTATTCTTTATTCCACAAGATTTACTTGGAGGTCTGCCAGCGTCGGGCCTTGCCAAGACGCTGCCTCAAGTTACAATTCATTTAAAAACAATCTAACTGTTCTACATGTATCCAGTACTACAGATTTTTGAATGTTATATATTGTGTTTCTTTTAATTTTTAATTGTTCAATTCCAAAATTGAGTGATGAATGTATTATTCCTGTTGATGATATTACTATGGGGATGATGGTGACCACGTCCTGTTTCCAGATAGTTTTTATTTGCCTTGCGAGGTCTTGATATTTTTGTTTCTTTTCCTCGTATTTCTTCTTAAGGTTGTGGTCAGCCGGAACTGCTATTTCAATTATAAAGGTCTGCTTTTCTTTTTTTTTTATCCAGATTATGTCCGGTCTGTTATGCTGGACAGGTTTGTCTGTGAAAATTGTGTTGTCCCAGTATAATTTGTAATTTTCATTTTCTAGCACTGTAGCAGGGGTGAAAAGGTAATATGGTTCATGATCCACTTTTAATCCGGTAACATACGCTATTTCTAAATAAATAATTTTGCATACATTATTGTGTCTTTTGGTGTATTCATTACCTACTAGATTCGTACATTCGCTAATTAATGTGTTCTATCGTCTCACTCTTTGCATTACATTTGCGACATAAGTCATTTAATACGCTTCCGTCTTTGATTATATATTTCCTATAATTCTTCGTACCAATTACTCTGTCCTGAATGGCTACCATTGTCCCCTCCGTTTCCTTATATAGCTCACCTCTTTGTAACCAGGCATTTGATAGTGAGGTGTCTACGCATTCCTGATGAAGAAATTTGTGATGTATGCCATGTACTTGCTTGCTTCTCCATTTGTCTTCTAGCTCCTCTATTTTTTCTTCATCTATTGATTTGTCTCTGACATTAAGCTGGAGTGGTGTTGCTTTATTACTACTATTATTATTATTTATGTTATTATTATGATTAAGTATGCCAATTTTCAAGAATATAGCTTGATGCGAAGTTACTAAAATTAGAAGTCAAAAATGACACACGACCTATGGGACAGTCTGTATAAGTGTGTTACAATTGGTATCTCAAAAAAGTAATTCAGAGAGAAGAGTGGAAATTACTAGGGCGACAAGTACTACCCAACACAAGCCTAGTCTATATATTGAAACTCCTCAATCCATGACGATTAAAACAAATGATATCAATTAATCCAACTATAATCGGATCAACGAAATTGTTTGGAACGGTTTCTAACTGAAGGATTTTTTTGGAAAACCACAGAAGAAAATAAAGTATAAACCTTAAAAATTAGTAGCACTAACTACCAATATTTCCTGTCACAAGCAAGTCAGCCAGAGGAACGCACAACTTAAGGTGAATTTTTACGAGGCTCTATCAATTCTACGCCATAAATGAAGCGTATTTTGAAAACAATAGGTGATACCTATCCGTTTAGAATAAAAAACATAAATTAAAATACGAATGACGTTATTTTTCTCCCAAGCGTTTTGACCAAAAATATTTTCGACGAATTCAAAGTCATTCACAGTTACAGTCCCCTGAGGTTAGATGGCCGCTAAAGAAATCAACACCGTGTTTTATATTATGATGCGTGATGCAGGGAGAGACCGGGCCAAGGGTTCCATGAGAGCCACGTCAACTGGTGCGCGAAAATCTGCAAGTTCCCAGCGGATGTTCACAAGTTGCGGACATTCGATTCCGTGGGACGTTTATTCAAGGCTACGGGTCCTCATCATTCCCTTTTGTCCAGAATTGACTGAAACAATTCGTCGTGGTGCACGCTATACGTCTCAAGTCATTATACGTCACGTATACAGGGTGTCTCATTTCTCTTGACCACCCGATGTAAGTTTATGTCCAGATGCAAAATCGAAAATATGTGTCAAGCAAATGTTCATTAGCCCTCAGGGGGACATTAATCAGCATGACTGCCTTCCTTGAAGCTTAGTTATTTACAAAGATATGAACAGCGGTATGTCTTTTTTAAATGGAGGAAATGAATTGCCGAATAAAAAATATAGAGTGCCATTTACAAAAGAAATACCGCTGTTCATATCTTTGTAAATAACAAAGCTACAAGGAAGGCAGTCATGCTAATTAATGTCCCCCTGACGGCTAATGGACATTTGCTTGACACATTTTTGAATTTACATCTGGACAAAAAGTTATTTCGGGTGGTCAAGATAAATGGGACACCCTGTATACGTCTCCCACAGTTACGGCAATAAAGAATACGAGGTTCATCTTCGCTAGAATCATATAACATTATAGAAAAATCAAGAAATGAAATCCCTCTCAAATATTTTCTCTCCCTGACATGAGCGTGGCCTAAAACATTCAATCTGTGGTTGGGGAAACTTTTCGTGCAGAGAATTTCACACTGTTTTAGGAAAAACAGTGTTTTATAACCTTTTTCATTTTTATTCGCTCTACTTTCAAAATAGCCCACGCGATATTAGAAGGGGGGCGGGGGATTTTTAAAAACAGGGTACCCAGAACATATAGGGTTTTATAACTAATTTCTTTACTTATCATAATCTAAAAAAACTTCATTTTTCAAGCAAATATTTCGTAAACTCATGATTTTTTAATATTTTGTTTTCTTTTTTTATGAGAAACTAAATGTGTTTTAATTTTTCGGGAGAGGGGGGGAAGGTCCGAGCCCCTGATTGTGGTATCAGTAGATAATCATTAGATATGGAATACCAGAGCGTAAAAATGAAGAATAAAAGCAACCGACGCGAGAGGAAGCGATTAATATTCCCCGTGCTTTTTCTACAACCAGGGCGCACAAATAAAATTCGCCCGTCTAAAACATATCAAATTACTCATCCGATAAGGGAAAAGCGCGGAGCGACATTAATACCGTCCGGAATATGAAACGGTTGTAGTTTGAATTTCAAATATCCGCTAAGTCGATAAAGTTTGGCTACAAAAAAATTCCATGGCGGATGCGGAGGAGAAATTTTTAATTCGACGATAACTTAAGTCGGTTGATAGAGCGTGAAGTTTTGCTTCGCCCCACCAGAGGCTATGGAAGCCACTCAGATAATTTTACAACCGGCAGGAACAGGATACCAGAGCCAGTAGGGAAATCCTTTCGGCCCGAATCAGTGCAGAAAAAAATGAGGAAGAGGGTGAATACATTTCGGAGAAGTGACGCAGGTGTTGGCCCAATATATGACAAGGAGAAAATACTGCCTACTGGTACACTACAGTGTGCAAATGAACATGTACACGGTCAGTTGGACTGAAAAAAATCATTGCAGGCTTTTAACAAAAATATCTAACCTCTTTTATCCGGATAGATATCCGTTAGGCTGTTTACAGAGCCAAATTCATGTTAACTATCTGATCACCTAAACTATTACGATCGGCAATATTCCAATTTTTGGATTAAGGTTCACAAAACAAGAGACAATTTAGAAAGGGCTATGGTATCACGTTAAAGATAGCAAATTTTCTCGCTTTTATTTTTAAAAATTTTATTCAGTACCTTCAATAACGAGGAAAGTAAGAGGTCCAGTCCAAGAGTCCAGTACGAAGAGGTCCAGTAAAAATCACCAGAAAATCTAATCTTAAGTTTTTATGCACGTGGAAGTCTCGTATAGTAAACTTCGTAGGTACTAACTATTCCTATCAGCTTGTGAGGAGGCATATTCCAAGGAATAATTTGAATTTTTTCAGCAGCTACCGTAAAGGAAAATTTTTGATATAATATTTAAGGCCGGATGCATCAGGGCCAATACAATATTTAAAAATGGTGACCTTAACTTTTATACTCACAGAGTTTAGCATATGGAAAAGTGACTGCAGCTAAGTAAGTCCGAATTGTATCCCGTATAAGACAGTAAATGTTGATGGGCACAGCAACTTACCTGAAAAAAGAAAATGAAAATAAGTAATTGAGCATCGAAAGGGAATTAAAATCATACATGCAACATGAAAATCTTACATGAGAAAATATCTCGACTCATAAACTTTTCAAATAAATCGTGCTCTTTTAAATGTAGTACAAAGAAATTTTAGAACAAATTTCATGGTTTCGAAATGTAAATTCTTTGACTAACACTTTCATTAAAAGAAATCAAAGAAATCCTACAGCATCAAGTAATAAAAATTTTTGAGGTAAAAAAATAAGGCAATCTTCAAGAATTATTTCGCTATTTGTAATTTTTTGTCAAATTAAAAATTATATTAAAAGTAATATGATGAAAACAATCATAGAAGGATAGGTGCAAGGGAAGAAGGACTAGGGAAGGCCACAAATGAGTCACATAGGACAGGTTATAAAGGATGCAAGAGAGAGGAAATACGTTACTATGAAAAGGCTAGCGAATAAGAGAGAGGAATGGAGAGTTGCGTCAAATCAATCTTAGGATTGTTGACTAATGATGGTGAGGGAAACAGCGTAACTTAAATCCAACGGTTAAGCAACTACGGTATTATGAAGGTATGAATTTCCATGATTCGTTTTTTTGAAACCACACATTAAGTTTTTTATGTGACGACAATGGACAATTAGAGACGAAAATTCCATCCCATTTCGTGGCATGTTACTGATATTATCGTCTTTGATGCCTGTAAGAATTCATTTATACTTTGATTAAGTTTGCACGGAAAAATAAATTAACTCACTTTCGATAATTGAGAGATTGTAACTATGTAAATTCTAAGATGTTTTCGGGGACTTTGAATTAGGATTTGAATTTGAATTAATCTTATGATTGTTGACCAATAATGATGATGAATAGTAATATAAGCAAAGTCATACAAGGGTTCTGATATCGTACGCATAAATTTTTAAAAAATACAACGTACCGAAAAAAGCCGGTCGAGCGGCAGCTATGCGTCGTCTTCGAGAGGCGAGGGGATAGGGATGTAAGAGGCTGAGGAGAATAGCCAATCGGAAGCAGGAAAGGGGAGGGAAGAATTTTGAGCTTCTCTGAAGTATGGGCGGAATACAAATGCCCCGTTATTCCGAAAATACTCCCCTTCCGAATATAGCCAAAAAAACTGAATTTAGGGAATAACCCAAGGGGGAATATAGGAGGCTGATTTTTGTTGCCACTTCGATCTCATTTTAAACATTTTTTTCGTTGAGGAGTGCAATGAGATCAACTTTCATCTAATATTTTGCATTATAATATTTGTAATTGCGAGGACTAGCATTGAAAAGTTATGAATTTAAAATGTTACATCATCATGTATGTAAATATCGGTTAACACTCCTAATTATACGTTGTTTCCCCGTGAAATTCGGATCACTTTGTCCGTCAGCGACGCGAGCGGTGACTTTTTTGAACCCATTTAAACGCGCGTTGGACGACAACACTTTTACAGACCGACTTGAGGACCCTCTTTCGAAATATTCGCGGAATAACCAGAGGAATGTGTTCCATCGCTTTAACCTTATCAACAGTGGTGTCATGGTGCCGGAACGCGTCGGAACACCGTTCCGGCACTGATTTACCAAAGACATAATAGTCAAACTTACAAAGACATAAGAGTCACTTTCATCAATTTTACTGCCTCAAAATTTCTAATTTATGTATTCGAAACCAAAACAAAAAATTAAGCGAGAAAATGTAAATAATGACTTGTAATAAAAAAATACACAGAGTAATATTTCACTTCTGAAGAAAGTTAAAAAGAAAGAGTTTGGTAAAAATAACGGAATTAATTCAGTACGAGGGGGATCAGGTTGGTGTTGTGGCTAGAGTGCTGACTTCCCACCCAGCGGGATCGGGTTCAAATCCCGGGGGTGAGAGAGAATTTTCAGAGACTGCCCGATCCCTGCTTGAATGTTGCGTGGAGGACATTTCAAGCGCAACACTCCGTACGTCGGATGGGACGATAAACCGTGGTCCCCTTAGCACATTTCGTTAAGAGCAAGTTAATGCCGTCGCCGGGTTTCTCTCCACCCTTCCCTCATGGCGTAAATGACCTAAGCTGTCGGTCGCCTCCTCCAAATGCCATACCACCTGCGTTTAGACATTGCTAATTTTGCCATGACGTCACTGCTCGCCAACCAAACTTTTCCGACTCACATCAAGACGACACATCACACCTATACCAACCGGTCTTTCGTCACGATGTTTTATTTGTTTAGAGCATACGCTATCATCTCGAAATATACAGGGTGTGTGGGGATGACTGTAGCCTATATTCGACATTATCCGTCCGTCGGATGGGACGTTAAGCCGTGGTCCCCTTGGCGTTTTTCGTTAAGAGTAGGCTGGTGTCGACACCGGTTTTCTCTCTTGACGATCGACTAAAGACGTAAATATCGAAATTTATTAATTATATAAAGAAAAACTGTTTGAGACAAATTCGAAAAATATAAAAACACAAACTGTAAGTGATTCTGTTTTAATCTTAAACTATGTTCAAAACCGTAACACTCTTTAATTACAACACTTTATTGTAAATTTGCTCTTTCTAAACTTAAATACGATGCCCTAGTTCCTATCTTATGAAGCTCATTTCCTCGGTATGACACCGTGAAATATCTTGTTCGAAACATACTCCTACAAAGGCGAAACAGCCAGAAGGACCAGGGGAGAAGCAAGCGGTGACACATTAGGAAAGAGTTAGTGATGTCATCAACTCATCCACGAAAGGGTAAAGACCTTCGATGTTTCGAATCGAATCGAGAAGTAGGAATCGAGTGAATCTTCGATCCCATACCTCGAGAAGAAAGAAAAGGTATCTAAAAACAGGAAAAAAACGCGTACTTTCATATTCCAAGCCCTATCACTAATCAAAAAACAAAAGACAACCGATGAACGAGCCCATTGTGGAAGTGTTCATCGAAAGCTCTTTTCTGAAAGCGGAAGTGAAGCGAAAGGGAAAGGAAGGAAGAGATTTGTACGCGACCCCAAACGCAAACATACAGGGTAGAGTGTATAAGAGCGCGGGGGCGTTGGAGGGAGGATGTGACGCAACTGGACCACGTGACCGCACCCACGCGCCGCACCCTCTCCTCCCACTCCTCCACCATGCATGTATATATGCATATATACCCCAGTAACCTCCCTTCCACAGTATGTTTATCTCGGTATCCTCATCTCTTCCGTTCTCGACTCGAAAAACCCTTCCGCTGTTATCTCGCAGTCGACCCATGAACGAACCAACCCCCTTGCAGCGAGGGGAGAAGAAGGCCATGATGCTTCAAGAGTCGTACTACGATGCATGCTCGCAGACAAGGCCGTTTCGGTACCGCTACAGGCACGTAAAAAAGGTGGGGAGCATGGGCGTACCCAGCAAGGGGCAGGGGGGGGGCGGCTGTCCCCCCGTAGAGTCAAAATCGATAAAGTCTTTAAGCAAAATTGGTACTGAATTGAAATGAAAGTATTCAACAAATTTTCTTTAAACCCACGAAAAATCATATGTATCAGTATAAGATATGTAGCTAAAATAAAACTATTTTTTCAAATGTCACAACTTGGTTTGCACCCCCCTAGACCATGGCTTGCCCCTCCCTCTAGTAATGACCCTGGGTACGCCCTTTGTGGGGAGGGGTTTTGTGGATTCAGCCCCCCAGAATGTTTTCCCCTTACGGAGACTACCCGCGATGCATATGCTGCGAAGACCACTATACACTAGGGGCAACTATCCTCTGATACGATATGGTTACGCTTCAAAATTTTTGTCCATAACAAAAGATGGTTTAACCTTCATTACTACGCGAACGATATATATATAGCTGACCTATTGAAATTTGATATAGAAATTATTAACCTTTGGCGAGTTTTTCCTTTTCATGAATAAGCACGTATTTTTTGTTATTATGCGTATAATTTTACGACCGTGTGGTTTGCATGTGGCCGTCCTCTTGCATGCTGCATGTTGGTGATTGATAACCACCAGCCAAACACCCTACATCTACATCTACAAAAAATATTGCGAGCCACCTCTAGGGTGTCTGGCAGGGGGTGATCAATCACCAACATGCAACTGGACTCCCACATGCACACTACACGCTCCAAAAAACGTCACGCATACTAACAAATTATGCTACCATATACTGTTAGAATAATAATCAAATTCAGAAACATGCATTAAGTTCTACATAAGTTAGTAGGATACACTACAAGTCATCAAATCTATTTATGAGTTCTAACGCTGCCGTTATAATCTCCTATTGATCGTGGAAAAAAAGACATTCTAAATCTGCCTGTTCTACAGTCTCTCTCGCTTATTTTATTTATATGATCTGATCTTCCGTAGTACGTTGGCGTGCGTAAGTTAAAATAGGTTGCTGTCAGTGTATTATGTAGATGTTTAAATGTATTGCTTTAGGACAGGTTCCAATTGGCAACAAAATATCATTATAGACAGCCTGGCAACCTCCCATGTACCATACTGAATCATATATACGCCTACGTGCTAGTGAAGCAGTAGAGACACTCGGATAAAATCTTAAATGTACGTAAACAGATACATCCCTTAGCACACTTGACCATTGAAGTGTACCACATTTATTGGTCAGCGAGGTATCGATAGAAAAATTACACGAGGACTTGAACGGAAAAATACTTTCAAAATATTAACTTCATTGCTTCTCTGAATATAAACGTTATTATTCGTTGATTTTCATTGGTTCTTCACACCCCCTATTGATGATGTATCATTTTGCTGATGGTTACTCCGCCAAGGACTTATCCTATGGGATTGGTGTGAGTATAATTCTATTCACACAAATCCACGATGATTTTTTTTCAATTATTATTCCAGATGATAGTTTATCGACTCATTTCTCCTTAACAACACATCCTTCAGTATTGCACTTGACTAAAACTTGTCAGGCACAATAAGCAGATTTATAGACATTAATGGGTAGGTAACGTAGATCTCAAAGCGGATTTTTTCCTTCTACCTCACCGAATAAATATTGGTAATTTCCATTTACTACTTCGGCTTGCCATTTTTCGATCAAAGATTAGTCTGTCGAATGACAACAGCCTCGGAACAGGCTAAGAGCATAGTATGAAGATACTGACATCGCCTAGACAGGACATACAACGTCTAAAATCGCAGACAAGAGAAAAATCATCCACGCGAAATTCATTAAGACGTCGTAAGGACGCAGTATTTGCGGTGTCACCATACCATTTTAAACATTTCATTCTACCAAGCCTCTCAATGAGCAAATTCGAATATCTTTATATATTTTTCGCAATACACTCTTGACAGTGCTAAGAAAAAGATGACTAGACCAATCAACATTCCGAGTAATGTAAACATGGCCCCAAAACTATTTTTACCATTTAGTATATTTTTTTCAGCCTCCCGCAATTACAGAAGACTACTAAATATGCTCTAAAATGAATGTTATCCCCTTCTATGAAATGAAACCAGATCCAGTCCAGTGTTATATAACTAACTGGCTGAAGTCAACAGAAATACAGAGAAATACAGTTTTTGTACAAATAGGAGGAGTAAACACGATTATATCAATAGCCTCATTACACCATTAGCGTTTCCACAAATATTTTAACATACCTCGGCCAACCGTTGCGCTACAATGCTAAAACTGTTTTGGTGCAAACTGTCGTTTCAACCACGATAAGCAACCAAGGCTCGGGCCAACCCGCGTACGATGAGCGTCGCGGGAACGAGGCATCTGGCAAACATATCTCCATAACGTCATTTTGTCCACATGCGTCCGGATTATCGCTTTGACGGCAGTCAGGGGGATTCTGAGGGAGTAAGGAGTACGGGGAGAAGAGAGTGATAAGGGGTGGGTTTGCCCATGCGCCCCCACCCTCCTTAGCCCAGTCCCTCATAACCAGAGAAAGACCCTATTACCGACGACAATGACAGCGACAATACTATTGCCGTCCGAAATCTGCGTTAACTTCCCTGACTCAATGAGTCACTAGGGGTCATCTCCTTTGTATTGGTAGAGAAGAATGAAAGGGACTTGGACCACCTTTTTTCCCTCTTCGGGGATCTACCGTGACCCTATGCGTGAGTCATTTCTTACCGAGGACGGTGTTATTGTAATCCGGGAGAGAACTAGATACAGGTCCCTTGATAAGGTTCAGTCTCGCGATATCGTTAAACTAAACCCTCCACAGGTCTATAAACGGTAGGTACATTGCGAGCCTGTCGGAACTCGAATGAAATCAATGATTTAAGGCGTGATGGTATGCTGTCGAACATAATCTACATCTACGAGGTACCGTGCAAGCCACCGCCAGGGAGTATGGCACGGGGTGTTACTTTTACGGGGACAGCGATATGCCCTAAAACCAGAAACTATGACAGTGCCAAGGACACCAACATACTATCATGCAAATAAAACTATTAGTTAGTGATAGAAAGCGAAAAGTTATCGTAGTAGGGGACTCATTAATGAGTTATGATGTGCCAGGAAATATACGCAGATAAGCTATAAAACCATCCACTCCCGCCATTGTTAGTGCATGCGTGTAGGCTCTTACGGTTTTCCGCCGCATTTGATAAATGGCATACCAGTGGAACTTCACACTAATAGTCACCCGATAGACAGCACCGCCTCGATAAAACGGCCGTGTAATCGACACTATCTGTTCGCTACGAGCTGTGTAAGCCAACCACGTGCGATGCGACAGTAGATAAACTTCTTAAAAATAATCGGATCAAGGATAACAACAGTAAATAAGATTTTTCGAACACAACTAGTCAACGATGAGCGCAAGGATTATTTCTCTGCAATTTTACGAATTTATTTAGCGTAAACATCTACATATACGATAGACTTGATGCAAGTTAACGCAAAACAGGGAGGAAATGACATTATTTTTATCTAAAAATGACCATGCTCAATACCATGATTTCCACAAATGAGCGATCTTAAATGTAATGTCGCCCTCCGCGCCTTTAAATGGGTTTGCAAAAGTCGCCACTCGTGTCGCTGACGGACAAATTGATCCGAGTTTCACGGGGTATCAAGGTATAATTAGGGGTGTCAACTGAAATTTAGATTCAGGATGGCGGCATTTATCAAATTCATAACTCTTCAGTGCTATTCCTCGAATTTGCAAAAGCCATACTGCAAAATATTTGAAAAAAGTGGATCGCATTGCACTCATCACCTCGCCGCGGACATTTTTGAAAACCGATTGAAATGCGACCGAAATGGCAACAGAAATCAGCCTACTATGGGATGGGATTGGGCCTCCTCTATGAAGTCCCCTTGGTTCCAACAATGAGTTGATTGCTAGTGAAATGAATGCAACCTCCGCCGATACGTTTTTATGAAAGAAAAATCGGATGCAATCTGCTGATTCCAAACTCATGATTTAGTGAAAATCACTCTCGATGGGGTTTTAGTGAAATCTTAATGCATTCACTGCCCCTTCAATTTGTATCCTAGGAATATTAGTCTAACTTTAAATGTCGACTTATAACAGCATTTTTTTTTTCAATTTAACTCTGCGGAATGAGCTGTTGTAATCCATTCCATTCTTTTTTTCTCCAATTTAACTTCTAAAAATAAAAATCCACCCTCTACCTAAAACGATATATCAGTTCATGATACAATTTTATGCACCTCGGCTCGTGTAGTTGATTTTATTTACATAGCTAAGATACCCTGAAATAAAGATACAAAAATTGTCCAACTACAAACAGAAATTCAAGACACCTTCACATGCACAGAAGAGCGGAGAAAAGAATGAAAGAGATAAGAGAAATGAATGGGAGAAAATTAAACACATGACAGGTAGAATGGCCAACTTAACGTCTCAAGAGGACTCGGAAATCCTCGTCGCATTCATCAATTCCACTCATAGTTGAACATCGAGCGGGCCGACTACTCCTCCCCGTTTTCCATAAGCCAGCTCCGTCCAGGGATGGCAAGTGAAACGAAACAAAAATGTTTTAGTTTAGTTTCTTTCCCATACGAAATTAAAATCACCAAGGAGTTTAGTTTCGACTCGGGACGAAATATTACTCCCGGGAACCAAACTAAATTAATCGAAACCCCGGTGCTCACAGTTAAGTTTCGATCCCAGAAGTTGAGTGGAGGGGGATAAGAGGGAATAGTTTCGACCGATTACGTTTGACATACCTGTAGAGAGGTTAAAACATTGAGCTTAGAAACCGAATAACCAGTTTGTGTTCACCGGGTACGAAACTATTGATATTTTACTGGTTTTGACTTTCGTTTAGCTTCGATTGACATCCCTAGCTCAGTCACGGTAGAGTCGAGCCCCCACCTCCTCAATAACCTTGGCGGTGACTAGCTAGCGGTATTAAATTTCAATGAAGGTAATAAAAATTTCGAGGACAGTAATGAATATTTTAGTCATAAAACGCTACGGTATGTGTTCAGGGAATACAGCTCCACTCCAATTGTATAATAAGTAATTTCGCGTGGTCAGTAGGTACCTAACGAAAATATCCTTGCTTTGAAATTTAAAGAATCATTCCCGGATTTTAAGGCTTTCACAAGGTAATATTGTAATGGAAAGGGTAAGTGGGAACTCATAAAGCGTCCCTTCAAATTTAAACTTTCTGCACTGCGCTTAAACGCTACCAAGATTCGACTTCTTCGAAACATTAAGATATGCGTTCAACTCGCATTTCCGAGGGTACTTTTTTTTCTTTGGAGGGGCGAAATTCCTTGCTGACAGGGAGGCAACTAGCAGACAGCACGCGCCGAGGCACGATCAATAACCCGTGACTAACAATTTCCCTCCAGCGCGGACACGGTCGCTGAGCATCGCGGGCTGTCACGCAACAAAGCGGCGACGACGCGTCGTTGGCGCCATTCGACTCCGGTCTGCACACGAAATTACACGTACGCCGTGCGTTCGATCGCGTCTCGATCAAAAACGTGCGCCAGGCGAATGCCGCTTCGAAATTCGACAGAAACAATGCTTCAAGGAAATCAACCGCCGACTATATTCGCGAATGCGGGAGATTCGGGTTCCAAACCACGGTCAAGGCAAATGATTTTTCCCCGGCGGAATTTTCGCATTAAAAGCGCACTTGCGAATGCCTCCCCAAAGGTATTCCGCCTGAAAATCCGCGTTTATTTCCTTGAATAATGTATATAATGAACGCCCAAGCGATCCTGGCTTCAGCCTCGGGACTGAGGCGTTGAACACAAGAACATTCAGCCCTGCGGCATTGACCCGAATGAATATAAGTGAGCAAATGCTCATGAGTATAAGCTCGGAACATAAGCATTTGCTTTGAGCAAAATGTATGGGAATAAGCTTTTGTTTCCATTTGGTATGCATACGCTCTACCTTATACTCCGACGAAAGAAATACATTTATCACCACATCAATCCTTATACAATCAGCATTTTCACGTTTACAGACTGGACCGCATTACCAGGGGAGGAGGAGTAGCAGTCTTGATCCGTAAAAACCTTCCTCATTCCCTTCTACATTCCCCTAACCCGGAAACCTTCGAAGCTCTTGGTATCGCGATGACGATCCTCCAAAATTACCGGCTTATATAGCCGTAGATAGTCCTGCTGCCGATGAGTATTTATACCACCTCTTCAGCGGCGATGATTGTACGCAAAGTGCGTACGCGGGACAATTATGACAAAACAAGTGTGTAAGGGTCCAGTATAACCTTTCCAGTGTTAGTGAAGGAGAATGGGAAAGACAGGCTTCTAGTGAGTGCGTGCAAAAGCACACTAAAATTAGGAAGACTGAACCTAACCGACATCGGAAGCCGGGTACGGCCCTGATTGGCCAAAAACATGAAATTTTCACAAGTAAAATTTTCTGATAATTTTTCACAATTATTTCATTTTTTTGGTGCATTAGTATGCATTTTGTTTATTTTATATATTATACTCCGGAGCGAACGCTTCAGTTTAAATACTTGTGTGTCTGGAAGTATAACGATACCTCCACTGCGTAAACGCTCAACAATCGCCCACCGAATCAAATCCGCTCATCTAGTAGCCCTACTGGATGGACTGGATGAATCAAACTGGATGATCTAGTAGCCCTCCGCTCAAATCCGCTCCGATCAAATCCGCTCATCTAGCACTACTAGGGCTACTAGATCATCCAGTACTGCTAGGGCTACTAGATGAGCGGATTTGATTCGGTGGGCGACTGTCGAGCGTTTGTGCAGTGGAAGTATCGATAAACAAACTTGCCTCCCTCTCCATACAAACTCCATAATGGACAACCTAAAATGAATATCAGGAATACAACGTGTTTTCATTGCCATAATTTCCTTTGGATTACACCAAGTAAGCTCTTCTACAATGGATTTCATTCGTCCCATTAGCTAAAGCCAGACTTTCCGTCTGCAGGTCATTCCATTTGATGCATATTGAAAGATATTTGCTTTCAATAAATCAATTTTAGGGCTATTAAGCTAGAAAAGCGCATTAATAGCATGTTGGAAACCATTTGAATGTGCTCTGGGATTGCAATTAGCTGACAAAGTATAATGCACTGATGGTATTTATGAGGTTAGTTACTATATCGATGTGGTACATAAAGTTATCAATTTTATCTGTTGCGTCCTTCAATGCGAGATGGAACTACGGAAAACGGATTTCCATTGTTAAAAGGACTGTGAATACTCATTGTCAGGATGATGGAATTAAGCTTACCTATCCACAAAGAAGCAAAAAATTCGTACATTCAGAGAACCTGTCATGAACCTTCGAGAATTGTCCTCTATACGAGTTCAATGAAAATGCTCGCAATTCCGACAATGATTTTCCTGGATCGCACTGCTTGGGCAGGATGGATTTTTGGATAATTATTGAATTTTATTATCTACTACAATTAATTGCTTCTCAATACACTATTTTCACATTCGAATTCACGTATTTTACCATATAAAAGTCGTCTTGATGTTTTCAGATGTCTCCAAATTTGGCTTCCGCTTATGGGAAGAATGAAATCCATTGTAGAAGAGCTTACTAGGTGTAATCCGCTGAGTGCTGGGTTATAATTAGCCAGTGAATTATAATATTCTGATGGTATTGATAAGTTAGTTTCTTTATCGATTTTTCCAGTTGCGTCCAGACACCCGCAAGCCAAGCTGTTCCTACGGCACAACTCCGCGGAAGCCACCATCAACATATGCCCCACACTATTGACTACCACCCCCAAAAGATTCCAACCTACAATGTTCTCAACATGCCATTCAATTTAACACAAAAAATATATCCTCGAATATCGTCGACTAATGAACAAGATTTTCCGGTAAAACCGACGGTGAGAGCAAACTTGAGATCTATTTCAGAGTTCTTTAATTATGTCATAAGGACCATAAAAGTGATTAGGTACCTGCCGTTGGGAAGAAAAACGATCTCCACATCAAGTGTCGCGATGGAAAATACACACTCCGTGAGAGGGGTGGTAAGGATTAAAAAAAAAACCTTCGATAACGATGAGTGAGATTAAGAGTTGCGCATTCAACGACATATCCGTTTGCGTAACTTTTCCGAAGAGGAGTGTGATAGAGAAGCTTCAAGGTAAACAATGTGACGGGTATTTTCATCGACTGATAAAAAAACTCAATTTTTTTAAGTCACCCGCGGCCGAGACAATCGTTACTTAGAGAGCTCACTCAAAGATAAGTATCGTCTGCATATGCACTGCAGAACAACCGAGGAAATGGGATGGGATTGATTAAAATCATTGACGCAAAGAGAGATGACAATATCATTCATGTTGTAGGGTGAGTGTTCACAAAATCACAAAATGAAAGCATTATAATTCAATTCGAGAGATTAGGCATGTCTATGCAATTTCAATGGAATCAAAAATTAAATAAGTACGTTTCTCTGTAAAAATATTTTAATTTTTTGATGATTTTACGAGAAAACACATATACATCTAAAATTTCTGTTAAGGAAATATAGATGCACTATTTTCTGATTAGACATAGGCGGATTTAGGGGGTGGACACGGAGGCACATGTCCCCCCAGAAGCTTAAACAAATTAGATAAGATTTTTAATACTGTTATCATTACGTTTGTTTGTTTTTTTATAATACAAGGGGCCTTAATCATTTAATATCATATTAATAACTTTCACATTAAAATAAAGATAATATTTCGCATAATAATTTTTGTATGTTGATTTTAACCTCAAATATGAGAAGACTACTTTCCTGTCAGTCCCCCCCCCCCCCCCCTCAGATAAAAACTCTGGAACCGGTCCGGCAATTGGGTATTTATTAAAAATTATCGTTGTTTCACCAACACTTTAGATAGGCTCGGAAATAACTAGTTTCACACCCTAATGATTATTGTCCTAAAAATCTTATGTTTTTACTTATAAAAATACATACTTCTTTCCTTTCCTCGCAAATTTTATTGCATGTAATATTAATAAAGAAAATATCGAATAAAATATTATTTTTACGAGTGAATGGTTACAACTGTTGAGTGCCAGTTCACGGATAGTCACGAAGCACTCATCGATTGAAACGGTTACGAACAAACATCTTATATATTTATTTTTCACAAAAAGAATTATTTAAAGAAGGAAAATACTGTCATATCCACAGCTCCCCATGGAAAATCGCTCTGATTGTGGAGTCACTCTTCAATTAACTCACTCAGTGACTTTCACCGCAATTAATAGGTGTAGATAAATGATGAAGCTGTAATTTCATTTTATAACGCCAATAAAAGCAAGCTCGATAGCCATACGAATAAAGCGTTTATGTTCGAAGGAAAAATATAGACATTGTTCTACAACAGGATAACGCGATTAAAAATCCCAGAAAGGAAAGCAAAAGCAGACAAAAACTTAGCCAATGGCTTGGAGGCACAAATTGACGCAAGGGATATGCAATTAAGAACTGTCAATATCGTAAATAACTAAGATGAAATACAGTTGTGAAGCAGAGGAAAGTCATCTAATGACTTATTCCAACGTGAGAAATGCCTTTCTTGGATTATGAACTACTCCAATCCAAATCGCTAATAAATAAATAATTAGACTCATTTGAACTGCTTGCAACGTGTTTTTAATGAACATAAAAACATGTGAGTCACAATACATGGAGAAAAACAAATTAGTAAACATCAGACAATTGAGTTGATTTAACAAGAAAAATCATTTCACGCGACCGTTCAAATACCTACTCACCAGAATGATGATATTTTCAACTAAATAATCAATAATGTTATGTAGAAATTTGATAATTTATAGAAAAAGAAAACATTCTCAGTGGCCAATAATGTTCATGGAATGTTCAAATAATGACAGATTAGTACACCTCGAGCTGAAGTCCTGTACGCAAACAGTTCCCATTTAACAAATGTGAGCTGCGAGTATAAGAGAAATAAAAGATTATTAAGTAAGCAACTATTACAACAGACACCAGGGGACATCAGAAGAAAAATATAATAAAATTTACTTTAATTTATGCTTGCCTTAAGGGACTTCGTGAGAATTTTAACGCATTGGGCTAAATTTTACGCTCCTGGCAAGAGAAGCTGCTTTTTCCAGGAAAATCGGCGAATTCGGCGAAGTTTTCCCTGAAGTCCGAAAATCCTATAATATTCAAAAATTTCCAGATTGACGGACATCCTGAAATTCCTACCAACAGAAATATCGCCTTCAGAATTTGGGTCAGTGAACTTGGAATAGCTTTCGCCAATCACGAGAGAACATTTTGAGCAGGGGTTACGTCACACCGTCGTCGAGTCCTATGAATGAATGGGCCATCATCCCCCTTCCACGCCACTACATAGCAGCAGCTGCATCGCACCAATGAATGAAGCGCCACAAACGTAAGATGACATCACGTCGCTCTGGCAACGGCAGACAATGGATCGACACGCCATACATTCGATGTAGGGAAAAGAGGCGATGATATCGTATGGGGTGTTTTTTCTCGAGTTTCTTTTTTACTCAAGGCTGGTAACAGTTTGATACTTCATATTTACATATTTCTCTACAAGTAGTAACTTCAAAAGTTTCATAAATAAATGAGTATTCCCTAACAAGCTGTATGCCATACACTAAATTGTTTTAGAAAATAAAGCTTACATGTGAAAACATGGTTATGTCAAAGAAGAGAGTCTATGATTTTACCACAGAAAAATTACCGTGATCTCTACATACTAAAGAGTTTACGAGTTTTATCAACAGGTAAGAACTAAACCTTATAATAGGAGTCGAATTTATCACTCGGGTGCCGATCCTTTCTTCGTGCAGCCGATAAATATCAACTTGTTCTCGCTACATTTTTCACTGAGACACACGATTCATAGACGACATCTATTGCTAACACAGCGTTTCAACCCAAATGAAGTGCGGATAGGTGAGGAAAGAACTAGCCCCAGACCGAGTCCCAAGCGTGTGATACACATTCAGGGATTGAATTCATCCGGCATTGCCACCATCGTAATGATTACAAAGGAATAAAAACTGTCGTTCTCTGAAATATCCATCTGTCATGAAGCATTCCGAATATTTCTCCAAACGTTTCCTCGTTTTCTATGACTGCATGGAAATAAGTGCGAAAATTCACAGCGCACCGACATTCTTATCAAGTACACTTCCGCTAGTGATACCATCCTATCTGACATGAGCTTGAAATCCTTAATGAGTTAATTTGGGTCCTGAGCAAGAGAAAGGTTAGCTGAATAAATCTGTGTTATAACGAAACAATATAAGGTGTATCAAGGCAAAGTGTCCAGGAGACTTAACTCTACTAAAACGTTATGTTATAACGGCTAGCTGCAAACTTATACCTAGAGGGTAAAAGCGCTAATTATAAAGCAGCTATTGCAAGAGACAATTACTTATAATGAATGTTCGATGCAGAATTGATACGCTTAAAATAAGCTCATCATAACTCTACATCGTTCACTAAGTTGAGAGATTAGCAAAGATGCATTAATGAGGAAATATGATGCATTCCCACGTGATGATGCAATATACATATTGACATAAAGCTAGAAAAAGGGACCCTCAAGGGATTTAAAAAAAAAGTTTAACTAATTATCTCACAGTTCATTAGTACACCACAATAAAAACAAAATTTTAAAATATAATACTTACCATCATATAATAATAATTTTGCATATAAGACCTTAATCATCCACATTGTGAGCATTTTGAGGTACGTTGGCCTGCTGAAGACAATCGTCGAGAGACAAGTGGGTAGCAAGAACGGAAAAGGAAGACCTTCTATAAAATATATGGAAAAGGTTGTAAGGATGTGAAAGAGAAGAAATATATGTATGAAAAATTGTCTGATAGGAGAAATGAGTAGAGAGCAGCGTCAAACTAATCATTGAATTGTTGGCAAGAAAAGGTGGGACTTTAATGATAATCTAAAATGCTCAATGAGTATCAAAATATTCCCAAAACCGCACTTTTAAAGTCAGCCTTCGATCTAAAAATTAAACGATATTTGAATCTCGAACTGCAGAATGGCATCATGTCCAAGTTGGATTGTTTTCTTTTTTTTTCTTTAAGTTGTTGCTAGATGCAAGAGTCAACGTTTCCCACTAAAAGGAAACATATCATGCTAATAACACTGAATATATATTTCCAAAAAAAAATTTCCTTTTAGTAGGAAACGTTCACTCTTGCACCTAGCAACAACTTAAAGAAGAAAAAAGAAAAATGTCCAACTAGGACATGATACCTTTCTGCAGTTTGCGATTCATTTAACAAGCACAATTATATTAGGCTTCAGACGAACAACTTCGAAGAAAATCGCTGCCTTCAAATCCCACCTGTCGCGCTGATGTTGAAGATACTGGTTGAGCCAAATATCTCGTCCAACTTTTCTGCGGGGAGACGCCGAATTTCAAAAGCTTTGTACGGTGGGACGAACGGAAGATATTTCGTTCGAGGGTGTGGCACTCGGTGTTAGTATGGCAAGCCAGATTTTTACGACAAAAAAAAACAATTAAAAATAAAGAGGCCCGGATCATTCGGAGTCATAAAATTCTTCCAGTGGGAATGGAAGTAGAAGTGAAGAAATCCAGGTGGCCCAGTGGCGACCGTGTACAAACGATTGGACCCAAATATTTTATTTTCATAGTATTTGTACCCATTCCATATTTACGAAAAAATAGTTAAAATAAACTGCTTTCTCATTTGGCATACTTCGTTGCGAAAATGCAAATTTATTCTACACCGTATAGAGATTATCTCATCAGTATATAATAATCAACTCGCAAATGACTCAGAAATTATAAAACGATATAATCGTTAACTTAAAATTACAAATTATACACTAAAAAAAACGACGTTTTCACTATGAATACCAAGTCACACAAACAATTATGTCTCCAATACATCCTTTGAGTCGTGGGCAACGACTCAGTAATATAACAGAAAATTGAAAGCAATAAACTCCCTAAATATTTGATTTCTCGACGTTATAACAGGCGCCTAAACAGCAACACGCAGAATGACATAAAACACCAAATATTATCCAAAACATGATTCACAATGACCTATTAATAGAATTCCTTGATTTTCTCAAATACAAATTATCTTGACTAAGTGTCGCTTAGAGTTACCAACGTTTCCATGACTTTAATAGCTCGTTGCATTTCACATGATTTCGGCCGCAATCTACTGAATTCATTATACCTTACGTTTACCTTATTTTTTAACTCGTGCGAAAACTGCGACAATAAGTATTATTATTAAAGTATTTATCAATTAAGGTAGGTTTCCATGGAGTACTTAAGACTCCTCCCCATCAGAAAGACAAAAAGTCGCATCCGCGAAAATCAATGAGCCCTGGAATTCGTAAAAATTACATTCACGCCTATCAAATAAAGGGAAAATATCGAAATTTAGTAACTGAGAAAAGTACCACAGAAAGTTTGAATATGCTTCTATTAGTTACAGCTTTAAAATTAACATTCATGAACAATGTTAACGCCGGTGCATCAGCGAAAGTGATATGGCTGATTGGAATCATCATTGGAATTGCATTCTCAGGCACAACGGCCTCACAGAGATTATGTGGTCAGAATATACATTATACGGCCATAGGAAAGACAAATCGAATCAGGGCGAATGAATCCAGGTTTCCCTCAACTTTCCGAGCATCTCTGTTGGGCGGCTTTCCAATGGCATTTAGAAATCTTCCTCGCGCGACTGTTTTTTGTCAAGCATTTCGTTTTATGGAGCAGAGAACAAGTAAAAAAAATTTAACCATGTGCCAAGCAGGCGTGTCTGCCATTAACGGTGAATTTATGATCCTGGAAAATTTTTATTAGCATTCGCGTTTTAAAAGCCAAAATATTGATCATTTGTTTGTTTTTTATCTCACGCCGCCAGCGATTCACGCATAAAATGTGGAACAAAAGCAGATAATTAATTTTTAATGCCTATTTTACTCTAGTTAGAGATGCGAAAAATACAGCCAATCTATGGGTTGTACCACCAAATGCGTGTGAGTGGAAAACTCTTTGTGAGGAAGGTATGGCTGACAATCGAAGATAACAGCAATGCTCAGAAAAAAACGAAGTTTGACAATCCGACTATTCCTAATAATACTTTCGATCAAAACACGGGACCGCTACCGCGCTACTAAGGCTGGGACTGTCACCCGCTGCTACCGAGGCTGGTAAGAAACGTCTTCCAACAAAAAGATTAAGATTATGTTAATACTGAACTTAAGGAATTCTGATGAGTTGTATAGAAATGCGAATTTGTAAGGGTAAAATGAATTTGCAAACGATAAAATAAATTCTAAAATAAGTGAATCATAAAAATTGGCGTACTTAGAATCCCTATTTGCCCATCAGTAAATGTAACCAAAGGGTCGTGGGCTCGAATCACGCAAGGGCGACTCCAGGGCTTGAATGCATGGGAGTCTTCATCAAATTAATTGTAAGGAAGAATTTCATAGTCCAAAATCGTTTGATCAATAATGAATAAATTATTATCGTAATTATAATCTTCATAAATTTTTTGTTTTTATGTAAATAGTACGGGTTCTCACCAAAGTAACTCTTTACTGCTCTGTTGAGTTGTGAAATTTTCTCGTGATTTGGCAGTTTGAGATTATTATGGCCTTTCGCAGTTTAATATACCTATTTGGGTTGGAAATTTGAGGACTGTAAAACTATTTTATATTTTTTTAGGACCTACCGATAGTAGAAATTACAATTGGCGCTATAACAACGTTTTAATTTTATTTTTATTGCCAAGTTTTGGTACTTGCTTATTTTTCCAGCTATTGCCTTTTCCATACAATATGAGAGTGGTAGTACTACATGAATTATATAGCAAGTTCTAATTTTCCTGCTAACCAAAATAACATCTGGTATATTTGTTACGTCATTTTAATTATTATTTTTGCTATTGTTATTATTATCATTGTTTTAACATTGTTATTGCTATTATTATTACTATAATTTTTATGCATAACATCAATGTGTGCAACAGCACATTTATATTTCTCCCTTCATATTGTTGCAATGTATTTTTCCATCCTCATTCGAGCCCTTCCGCTAAGTCGCAGAGCGGTTGTCGTGGCTGTCGCGTGGGTGGACGGAATCCAAAAGGCAGCCGACTCGAGCCCTTTGGAAATCGCGGCGACCTGCTCATCCATCCATCTTCTCAAATGGCAATGGAGACGACGACATTAATTAAGTGCTCGCACGCGAGGGGGGGAGGTTGAAAGTCGGCACATTATAAGACCAAAACACGCGTCGCAACATGCTTAACTCCTCTTTCACTCCAACGGTGGACATATACATTGGATGAACGCCATACTAAACGGAGGACCTGAAATAAATGCAACTTCAACTTGGTGCACGTGATACGGTATCCCATTTCTGGATACGAAACGTTGCGATTTGAATACAGCACTCTCAAATTTATGATAAATAGAGCACTAAAAGTGGCTACGAAGTTATAGAAAGCCGAGGCCAACAATGAATTTTAAAGCACTGCAGAAACAAGTGACTTCGTACGCAGTCACGCGCACGGGTGCAAAGTTAAATACAACAAAGGATGAAGTTCACCATGAAAAAGTATTTGACTTAGCCGGGAGTCGAACCCGGATCTCCCGATTGCCGGATTACCTTCTCTGAGAAAATGGCTTGGTGGTGTAACTGGCTAACACACCTAACCGGCAATCGGGAGATCCGGGTTCGAATCCCGGCTAAGTCAAATACTTTTCATGGCGAACTTCATCCTTTGGTGTATTTAATGAATTTTTTACTTCGGAAAAAATCTGATGTTTTGTTGGAAAAAGAAAAAAAACGTACATTAAAGCCATCAAAAATCCTGACACATTCCTTTTTTAGAGGGCTAATTTTGATGAAAATATAATTAAAATAATAAAGGTATGTAAGGAGTATGCATTAATAATAGGCTATAAAAAAGATCAAATTCTCATACTACGGGTGAAATGCGATTGATACTGAGCAATGATCAATCAGCTACAAGAGGAGAGTCTTGAGAACACAAAAGATCAGTTGGTAAACCGAATAATATTTCCCCTGCATTCAACTTGCATAGAGAACGTCAAATGTCTGAAATTACCATTGTAGAACCGTATTACGTAGCCATCACTAGGGCAGGAGGAACATACGTGACCGTTACTGGAGTCGACGAAGCGGAGAATAATCGATTACTCCTAACGGGACTGAAACCCTGGGATTCTAAGCTGAACGGACAGGCTTTTATTTATACATACGAGCCACGAATACATACAAATTGCCAATTCGACTCCGGCTGTCTCAGAACTCAACACCATCTGCATATCCGGAAGTTCAAACGTCCGTGACCTTGTCGGAACCAGCCGGCAGACCCGCGTCCGCCTTTCCCAAGACAACAATCGTAGTCCGAGTTTAGACCTCGAGGGGTCACCTGCTTAAGGGGGCGTGACACATGTTGTACAATTTGTGTTACCAAAGCGGTTCAGGATGATCCCTATTTCTCCCTGTAAGGCAAGGGCGTACCCAGGATCAAACTAGGGGGGAGGGGGGCAAGCCAAGTTGTGACATTTTAGCATGGAAAAGGTGAATGAAACCAACATTTTAAGAAAATTATAACAGCGCTTTATTAGTTTATGAGATTATTTCCTTGAAAAAATAGTTTTTTTAGTTACATATTTTATACTAAAACATATAATTTTTCGTTGGTTTAAAGGAAATTTGTTGAATACTTTCGTTTCAATTCAATACTGATTTTGCTTGAAGAATTTTGCGATGTTTGTTTCTTGGGTGGGGCAGTTGTACCCCCCAATCCCCTCGCTGGGTACGCCCATACTCGAAAGAAAGATGAATGACTTCCCACGCCCAAGAGGAACTCCTTGCGATGCAACACAGCATGTATACATATTTATTTTTTCATTTAAAAAAATAAATTTTGCCCAATAAACTTACCGTCAATTTTCTTCGAAAAGATTTCTTCAAATAATATTTATAAAATAGCCATTGTTGTTCTCAAATCGCTTTCACGAGCAAAGAAAATGAACATGGCTGCGCAAAAAAAAAACCTGACGCAAAAATTATTTTCCCCTAAAGGAAGATGATAATTTAAAATGGCAAAACATGAGTCACCATAATAATATCCGGTACATGAGCGTTATCTTGGGCAGTTAGGAAGGGCATGTCGGAGTAATGGTTCATGTCCTCTCCAAATTAAGATGGTCCAACATTTAATCCTTTTTTTTTTGTTTATTTTTTTGAGATGACGCTAAGGAAATAGAAAGCATCAACTGCATCTCCCCTCGACATTTCCTCCCAAATATGAGAGTGTGGACCACGCGAAATTACGGGGTTTTTGTCGGAGTGTGTCTGCTCGCTCGCTCCATCCACCAAAAATTCCTCTTCCCCGCCTCCTTCCATCAAATTGACGCGGCTCGCGTTTCATCTGTTTCGTTTCCGCCCACGCCCAGCGCGCGAGATGAGTCGTCGTGAATCTCATCGTTACGACGAGCTCTGCTAACCTAGTTTCTTCCTCCTCGATGAGCTCGTCTCCTTGTTTTACCGCGTCCGATGAGAGTCAAAAGCAGAATTCCGACACCATCCCCCAGCCCGCAGACAAATTACCCAATAAATTACCAGCAAACGTGAATGAAAGCGCGTCTAAACAATCCCTGAAATGACTGGAGGAAGAGTTATCGGGTTTCCAGCCGGGTCAAAGGGTTTTTCAGCACCGACGTTTCGAGGGCGAAGTCTGCCATTGTCTTCAGGGTGAATATTCACCATATTCCCTCGAAACGTCGGCGATGAAAAACCCTTGGACCCGGCTGGAAACCCGAGAACTCTTCCTCCAGTCTATTAGCCGGGACAACCTTAGATCCTTCAATCCCTGAAATGGTGCGAAGGCTTCTCCGATGCGATGGTATTGAAGGATGCATTTTTCGGGTTTCACCTCGTCGTCATTTTGACGGAGACACCAGTTTCTCCTGCATTCCAAAAAGCGCCTTCGGGTCGAAGTGCTTGATGTTGTGTTTTGGCCGACGTTAAAATAGGCAGGCCGGTGGTCAAGGCGATAAATCAGCGACCACATACACCACCAAGCCTACATAATGGCGGCCAAAACACGGCATCAAGTACTTCGACCTGAAGACGCCCGCTGGAATGCCGGAGAAACTGTTATCTCCATCCAAGGGCGTACCCAGGATCATAACTAGGGGGCAAGCCATCGTTTAGGGGGGAGGGCAAGCCATCGTCAAGGGGGGTCAAGTCATGGTCTAGGGGGGGGGGGGGGGGCAAACCAAGTTGTGACATTAGTTTATGAGATTATTTCCTAGATAAAATAGTTGTATTTTCGTTACATATCATCTTTCGTGGGTTTATAGAAAATTTGTTGAATGCTTTCGTTCCAATTCAGTACTGATTTTGCTAAAAGACTTTTCCGATTTTTGCTTCTAGGGGGGGGGGGGCAGCTACCCCTCGCTGTGTACGCCCATGTCTCTATCTTCTCGGGTTCGGCTGAGGGTTTCAAGGGTAAGGCTGTTTAAGGCTAGAGCTTCGATGAGAAACTCCCTCATCGCCATCAGGGGTGAGGCTGAAGATGAGAGAGTTTCTCATCGAAACGTTGGCCTAAAAAAGCCTTACCCTTGGCAAACCCGAGAAGATTTTATCAATCTCTGAGGTGCACGCCTAGATTAGACATACCTAACCATACGATATGGTAGTCATTGGATGGATTGTGTGTCACCTTCCGTGACCAACTCCCTTTCTCTACGTTAAATGCGAGGATTGTAAAATTATTGGGAGCACTTTATCCAAGATACCCAAAAAATAATTGAGATCTGGATGAGAAGGTAACCACTAATTATTATCTGAGATGGACAACCATAGGTTCAAAATAATAGTATCAATAAAAAACAAGGGATTTAACATACTTTTGTTTCATTATTCCTCCTCGTTTCGCCTGAAATCTTGATTTTTGTTTCGAATTAGTGTGCGCTAATCCCACTGCACTTAAGAAGGACAACCTGCACTTAGAGCAACCTGAATCAACTTCAGAGGAAATATAAATTAGAAAGCGCTCTCTACTTGGTAGGAGCGGATACAGAAAAAACTCAAGGGGGGCGCAAAAGATTCTTGAGCTACCTTTACTTTTATCATAACAAAAAATAATCAAGAACATGCAGAGTTTAAGAAAATTTGAATTTAAGAGATTATACACACATACCAGAAAATGCCATCTTATCATATAAAAAAGTTGTGGTTCTGCAATGTTTGGCAATAAGGGCGGCCCCGCAAGGGGGGGGGGACGCGCCCCCCATCTGTATCCGCCACTGCTACTTGGCCGGGTAAGAAAATCTAAAGATGAAGCTAACATTTGAGCCTCTCCACTTCTTACCAATGGGATTTTTATACGATATGGTAAAAATATAGTACCTTTACGACTAAAAAAAATTAATTGTATTCAAAATTTGAAACTTACCTTCATCTAAAATTCTCCATTTAATTTGGAATAATACCATCGCTCCAAATAAAAACACTCGTCTCATTCCAAATATTACCATCGGCGGCAACAGTCAATAGGCGATAATACGGGTCACTTAAGTTAGGGATTGTGTTTTTTAATATTAGCCCCATTTGCAAAGCCAAAAGTCATTCCTTCATACCACTGCTCTCGAGCTTAGCGCGAGGAATGAAAAAAAAAACAGAAACAGGATGCGCAACTCTCTTGCCACCGAAGATGATGACTCGCCCGAGCGCAACCCGAAACGACAAGGAGCGCTGCTGCTGAATGGGTTTTGTGACACGAAAACCACGCGGTGCATGACGGGAGCGACGCATTGTTGATTTGGTATGCAATAGTGATGAGCGCGCCATTGTTGGGGCACGTGGCACTCGGAGGGAAGGCCTCGTGAATGGGCCTGCGGTGAATTTTTGAATGAATAATGGAAGGAATGAATTGACGCCGGCGATGCACGGAATGTGAAAAATACGCATTGAAAGAAAAAAACGGAGCACTTTTCAACGGCAGGGTCGGCCGGAAAAACATGCAATTTATTCTTTTTTTACCAACCTTACCGCGAGACAGGTACAACTTCCGGACGTCACGGAAAGGTGGATATGTCGCTATTTCCAAATGAAAATCGTTTCACAACAGGGTCGAAACGTCTGTCACTCACGATTTTTTTTTCGTTCCAGATAACCATCTCGTCACCGTCCACTCATCCCCGGAACGAAGGTCATTGGAGACGGAAGACCCAGAGACCCACAGTGCCCAGAGGAGATAGAAGTAGTTTTTAGGTGTTTGGCACATTCATAATTCGGACTGTCAATGAAACTCACAATTGGTCTCAATGTGTCCTGGTTTGTTGTCTTTTGCAAACCAATATTATTGACGTGGTGTACTATTTCCTTTATAGAGCTTTCTTTTTTTGGTACATAAAAATGCCTCACCTGGGTATCATAAACTTACCTAAAGCATAGAGAATGCTGAAAGAAATGAGGGAAAAGATGGCAAGAGGCGCTTTTATAATAACCTATGATCAACCCTACAAAAACCAATAATATTTTATTTAAAAAAAAGTCGCCTGATCAGTTTATCTGTGGCTGATTGAACAGATTTTGTGGGATCTACTTCGTTTTACGCTAATTGGTACATTTGGTCCTCTTTAAGGAGTATATTTATTTTATGATTAATATATACAGAGTAGACCATTGTTATCATTTGCTGAATCATAAGCATGACAATCATACCTCATCACTTCCCCCGAGGTAATTTTTACATATTTGATTTACAGCTGATTCTTGACTAGGGCCTTCCCATATACTCTGAAAAATTCAACACTTAACCCTTAGGCTGCGGGAACGTTTTTAAACGTTCTGCATGGTGAGTGCGGGAAAAACGTTTTTCTACGTTTGACCAGATTTTCTTACCACTGGCAGACTTTCCTTAGGATTTTATTGCCACCCTTTCCGCGGTTGCTTGAACTCGGCCCAACCTAGTGGCAGAGAGCACAAAGGCGTCTTTCGAGGACTGGGCACCCTCACCACGGGGAGCGCTATCCAGATTATCCCTTCTTCGAGAGAGAGGTCTCTCTGCTCTCCGTGGCACATTCACGAAGAAAACAATTCCAATGAATCCTTACATTTCCTAGGAATTTTTTAATTTTTTTTACGACGCAAGACGTCGGGAAACAAGACACGACATGACCGGTGGAGCATGGCTGATGCGTCTTCTTAAGGGCCCAACTTTCCAAAATCATATTCCTGATAGTTACGAATCATCAAATCACAATCATTTATCGTGCAAATTCACTTCACTTAAATTTTGTGCTAAAACAGATCAATTTACGCTAAGAAACTCCATTCCCATTTTGGTAATTTGGGCTCATTTGGAATGGATGTTGGAGGTATTAGTCACTCACACCTAAAAGATTTCATATTTTTGTAGCGAGGTTCCACTTGAGGAATATTGCTATTAGATACTCGGTTGCAGATCTATGGAAGGTTTGTTATTAATTATGAAATGCCCTTTCTCCAACGCTTCACTTCTGAATTTGAGTACCCTCAGGGCTAGAGGCAAATATCTAACTTATATACTTATTAAAAATATACTCAAAAAAAGAGAATTCTTAAAAAAAAGGAGATACGTTAGCCAGAGGTGATTTTTATAATAACTAATAACCGAACCTCCAAAAACCAAAACCGGTTATACCTTTTCTTTCTAACTGCAAAGACCTTTTTCCGAAGACATAGCCAAAAAGGTATTGAATTAAAAATTCATTTAGGAAGATTCTAGTAATAAATATTTACTGGGCGACAACATCGAATTTGATAACTAACTACGATACATCGAATTTGATAACAAACTCGAATATCCAATATTGCAACCATTTTTATCAACACGAGAATCGAAACACAGCTACTTATGCAACTATTTCCCGATCTACTTCCCGTGAAAAAAATATCAAAGGTTGGCCCTTGAAAATGGAATCTAGAGACAAAATAGAAGCAGAACCGGCAGAAGAGGGTAACAATGGAAGGAAGAGGTGATTCGAAGGTATCCATGGGAACGCAGCAGTGAACTCGAACATTGGCAGTTTCCCAGAGGAAGAATACCAACAACGTCTTCCCGGCCGCCCTGGCTCACAACCCATATTTGGAGGATAGAATGGTGGGATTGAACAGGAACCACACTGCGCCAAATCGAAAAATCAGCATCAAAGTATTTATGCCTTTATTCTAAATAACCGGCGGAAAAACTTTGTGAGCCCAAGAGCGCGAATTGGTCGTGGGGCAATAAAACATTGTCATGTATTGGTTGCGGAGAAAGAACCTCCCTCGCGTACACAAATGTTTATTTCGACAGCAAAACATGGAGGGAATATGTGGAGGGAAATAGGTGTATACATACGCATCTAAATTTTATTTCTTTATTTTAGGTTCTCTTTATTTTAGAAAATAGGGAAAGTCACACGGAGCCATTCCTGGCGAATATGGAGGCTGGGACAGTTTTGTATTTGGCCAAAAATTCACGAACAAGCAATTGAAGTACGAGTACGAGCCGAAAATCTACGAGTTCATAAAAATAGGTCTAACCTCAGCCAGTGCCACTGACAAAGTAAACAATAAATACGGCTGAAAATATTTTCATACTTCAACAGCTTGTATGCCAACATAATAAAAATAATTGACAATTTTATTTTTTTTATTTTTGTAATTTTAAAGAAAGAGAACCACATACAGCATGTTGCCATTATATAATGGCCAGATAACAATACATAAATTAGAGGACAAACAAAAAATATAAAAAGGGGAGACAAGAAATAATTTTACAAAAAAATACCACAAGAATATGCAGGTATTACCTACTTCGGTGACAAGTAGGATAGGGAAAGGCTTATGAAGGATTTCAATGGAAGTGAAAAAGGGTCAATGTGTGAAGGAAGTAAGTTCAACACAGAAGCAACAAGGGCAGTCGATGGTGGAATTGATAATCTTATAAATAAGTTTTACATCAGCAATGAGCCTATGGATAGTGAGATTAGGGATGGAGAGGGAGGAGAGAATAGCATTAGTGGACGTAAATGCGGTGTTACGTAAATGCGGTACGTAAGTAATCTATTTTTTTACTATTTTAGCAAAGAAATTGCTGGCACAGTCCTGGGATTAGAGGTTGGTGTGTTAAGAGCTAGACCAGATGGTACAAGAGCAGGTAAGAATTGGAAGAATGGTAGAGGAAAAAAGTTCGAAGTGCTTAAGGGGAAGGGACAGTCGCACTATCCAAACTCGCGAGAAATTTAAAGATGGCATCATTTTCCGAACACACCTCGTAAAGCAATTCGATGAGAGAAATATGCGATTCCGCAGCCGCGGAAGAAGCGCTCACGCACCAAGCTGAATCAAAGGGACATCATCCGAGGCGAAACGGGAGAAGTAACGGAATCTCAGCCGCTATCGGGGAAACAGGAGGGAGGGGGAGGAAGTTGGAGGGATGGGGGAGGGGGAAAGGGATGAATGGGAGGGGAAGGGGAGAGGAACTCAACGGCGGCTAGGGGTGGGGTTGATGTAGCGGTGGAGAGGGGAGGAGGGGGGTGAGTAGGTATGTAACCACACACCAACGCTCAACACCACATGCATACATAAGCCACCCTTCAACTCCTGCTTTTTCTCGAAACCCCTACTCGCAAAAGGTCATGGGAATATAGAAAAAAATATTCTCCTCCCGACCTCTTTCATAACAATCTAATTCCAAATATCGAGTACAGATCAGTTTCGTTGATCGAAAACCATCCTTCGCGGACGTAAATGAACTCAATTATCATAAGGGCAAAAAATGTAAGGCAGGGGCGTAGTCAGGAATTTCGTTCAAGGAGGGTAAGTCCAAAACAAGGGGGAAAATTTTTCAAAAACAGGGAACTAAGTAAGGAGTTTTAAACTAATTTAACACATTCTATAATCGAAAAAAACCACATTTGTTAAAAAATATTTTGAAATTCATTATTTTTTGATATTTCGTTTTCTTTTATGAAGAAAAATAATTGTTTTTGTATTTCGGGGGGGGGGGGCCCTGAACGTGTTGATGAAAGGGTTGATGTATATATTTGTAAAGAAATGACATTTCGAATACATAGCAGTTGATTCCATTTCAGTTTATCGATAGCTTGTACTCTGATTTCTTTTACAACGCGATAATCACCGTTACTCAGCAATCAAACTAATTCAAAGTTCCCAAAAATATCTTGGAATTGACATGGTTCCAATATATCAATTATCGGAAGCAAATTAATTTATTTTTCCGTGCAAATCTAAACAGAGTATGAATGAATTTTTACAGACATCAAAGACGATACTATCAGCAACGTTCCACAAAATGGGATTTTCGTCTCTAATTGTCCATTGCCGTCACATAAAAAAGAACTTATTTCGTTGATTCAAAAACGAATAATAGAAATTCATATCTTCATTATACCATATTTGTTTAACCATAGGTTTTAAGTTACACCATTTCCCTCATCATCATAAGTCAACAATCCTAAGATTTACGCAGTTTTCCATTCCTCTCTCCTATCCGCTAGCCGCTGCATAGAGACGTATTTATTCTCGTTTAAATCCTTTATAACCTGTCATTCGGGGCCGTTCCATGCCCATCTTCCCTTCTACCTGTCCTTCTACGATTGTTTTCATGTCTAATTAATGTGGCTGACTAGTTAACGCTATTTCACAAAAAATTATCAGTAACCGTAGCCTTTGAGAATGTATAGAACAAATACAGCGACCTATATCATTAGTTTAAGATGCTACCGGAGCATTGCGAGGATTGATATCGCTCAATCAGGAGCGAAAATCAGCATAAGATGTTTTAATAAGCAATGAATGAAGGAAGATGATTCCAGAGATACATTAATTGAAAGAACCGGTTAAGTCAGAGGGACTACCTCCGCAAGTATTTCCATCTGAATGCGTCATCACCGTGACGAAACCGGAGTTCCCTCATTTAGATACCAGTGGAACCATTCATTTTTACATATTTCCGTGATATGTACGAAGTTGACGGGCCAATTTTCGAGCCGCATCAATTTTCATAGTGAATTATGGATACTTTTTGATATTATCGGGTGCACACAAATATTTAACTGGGAAGGTCACTTCTAAAAACTCACGCTACCAACGCAATCTTCCTTCACGCTGCAACGATCACAACGTCAACTCAAATTATGAGATCAGGTTAGCGAGGATATTTCACTTATTTTTGGTCGTTTAAAATGCTCTATGAGTTCTCTATATTTCCCAACGAATTCCATCTAAAAATATTGTGATGCAAAGGAACTCGCATGAGTTTTAATAAATCGCAATAAATGAACGGTTAAACAATACAAGGGCGCAGCTATAGGGATTAGGGCTAGGAGGGTTTCAGGCCCAAAACACTGGGGTGTTTGAGGGTGTGGAATACCCCCAGGGTAAATGGGAGGTACCAGGGCCCTCCCCACGAATATTTTACAGATAAATGGTTCAAAATGGTGATTTTTACGGTCTTCTGAGGGACATTTTATTAATATTTACATTATTCTATGAGTAATATTAATCCAATTAAGTGAAAGAGCTCTGGAGGGGTTTTATCCCCCCCCCCCCTCGGCTGCGCCACGGAAACTATATACACCTTCAATGCTTCAATGACAAAGATCAACCGCTCCGTAACTCACAGAACGAAACATTTCACCGATCCCATACTACAAAGGCTATTCCTCACACACGGATAATACGACAGTCTTTATTTCCCAACTGCTTTCAAAAAAATTAATTAGAAGACTGGGTTTGCAGATCATCCCGGCCTCACATAATAAGGTACAGCAACATAAAAGTACAAGACGGATATGTTCCATATCTGGAGCCATAGAGGAGTGATGAATATTAAATGGATCTACAGAGTGATCGAGATCACATTATGAGACAGGATGGCCTTAGGAAGAGTTTTTCTAAGGGAAAGTGTATGGTAAATATGACAAGGACGGCTTCGCATAAAATATATGAAACAGGTAAAATTGAATATGAAACATAAAAGGTATTTAAGAGTGAAAAGATTCGGTCATAACAGAACTACCTACTTCAAACCGATCTTATTACTGCTGTGCAATAATGATTAATTGAATAATGATAATGATGAAGGGTCTATGCCTCGGGATGAATATGTTGTACTGGGTTGATTATCAGGCCGGATGGAAATTAATTTGTTACTTCAATCTTAAAAGAACATGTATTCTCCGTTGTAAAGATTCGCATACACTTAAACTTATATTTTTTTAAATCAACAAAACAACAATGCACATGTGGAAGGTTACTCGGGAATTCCACCGGGTCAGGTTCTCCAACTTCATCTCGGGCGACGTTTCGATGAACGAGTTGTCCATCGTCATCAGGGCATTAAAAGTTAAGTTTGATATTGGACTTTCAAAGATTAACACGGCCTTGAAGGTGGGAGACAAGTCGTCTCTCGAAACGTCGGCTTATACGACAGATTTAACCTGGCAAAGAATCCGAGAAGAATTCATCAGAGAAACATATATATTACGTGTGAGTGTCCTTCTTTTTGCGCTTAAGTTTTTTTGTGGCCTCTATTGGAATTTTTTATATTTATATCTCCAGAATAAAAGGTTTTACCCATTATGAATAATGAATAATTCAATCACTAATTGCGGGTAATCGCCTATCTTTTAAAGTGGTCTCAAGAAAGGATACTGCTTGGATGCATAACGTACCCAGCATAAATTATAGGCTTTCCCGGGAGGCTAAAAATAATATAATTTTCAAGGTCTCTGCCAAGGTGGCATTGACCCTCACCACTGACCGAGAGTGGTTTCCCATCAGGCTGGATTTTATCTTCAGGAAGAGAAGAAAACTTGGGCAGGTCAAAGTCCGAGCCGTAAGACTGACTTTTCCAAGTTTAAGGTGTACGAGATATCAATCGCAGATCCGATGCGCTAATCTTCGCGAAATTTCATGCACTACGGTTTGGGTTGTGTTGATTGGTTCATGGTGTGCTTGGCCTGTGTCCGGCAAGCGAGCACGTGTCTGATTAAAGGCTAGGGTGAGTGTTGCATGCCTGGAGTGGAATCACCCCGTGCCACACACCCTAGTGGAGGCTTGCACGGTACATCGGAGATGTAGATGCAGATTATGTTCCACAACAGTGGCGTAAATAGGAATAGGCTCTGGGGGGGATGAGATGGCATGGGGTGGCCACCCCCCCCCCCCTCATGACAATGGGATCGGGGAAAACTTTTGAAAAATGGCATTACCTGGAAATAAATTTTTACATCATTTTGGCACTAAATATTTAAAATTGATTGTTTGAGGCGTAACTTTGTGCAAGCGATTCATTATTAAAATTAAAAAGAACTTTGTGCTTTCACATGAATAATTATTCACACATTTACACGACCATGGTTTCAACGTTAGACGTCGTCATCAGGTAAATGTGTGAATATATGAATGTGTGTGTGTACATGTGTGAATAAATATTCATGTGAAAGCACAAAGTTCTTCTTTTTAATTTTAATACAAAATATTTAAGTTTTTGCAGATTCTGTTATTAGATGTCAAAACTAGATTTTATTGTTTTAAATTTTTTTTATCATTTCTGGAAACTCTACATGGTATATTATTTAATATCGGTAAGGCTTTCAGTTTCGCCGCGGGGGGATATTGTAACGTTACCTGCATTTTGTACGCGTGATGCCTCAAGAAACCACTGTTGTTGGGAATCGAAAATCTATATATGGTCAAAGGAATTGGACAGGCTCGTATACTTTTACTAAGAATTTTCGCCATTCACAATTCTTCGTCCTCAATATGTTCGTAGTAAACCTATATCAATCAAATTTACAACGCTTAACCCATAAAACATTAACAAGTGTAAGTAGTGTTTTGGAAGCCAAGGGTGTACAAGCACGGGTAACGGTGAATTTCCGCCAAGTATGTTTCGTGAGAGAAAAAACAAAAATCATAAACCAACAAAAATCCTTACGAGAGGGAAAAACCAACACCAAACAGGATGAGTGTTTTGACAACACGTAACATCCGTCTCCATGGAAGCTCTCATTCAAAATAATAACATAAGCTGGACACCCAACCAATGAGATAGGACCGAAAAAGTAAGCAACAGATATAACATCCACATGTTGACAGCGAACAAAAAAAAGTAACAAAAGCGACCCGACTGCGCACAATAAACGGAAACGATTCCAAGGATAGGACAATATTATACGAAGAAAAAACATGCATTGCGGCCAAACCGTGACTTACAGGAAATTGTGGCAATAATGAAGGCATTGTAAGTGCAGCCTTTTATGAGAGATGACCAGCGCAGCAATACACATGACACTACCCATGCAAGATATGAGGAAAGAGGCTTTAGGTATCCACAGATGACAAGCTGGGACGATCTTAAGGCCTATGATGATTTCAAAAAGATAATACGTTGTCACTCATATTTAAAAATTGTGACAGTATATTTTAAGAAATAATTCATAAGGTAAACTTACCGAAAGTAAAAATATCCCTTAAAAAAACAAGGTTATGTTAAATTCTTTTTAATTCCGTATTCCAGTTGATTGAGACAGAAAAACGTGGCCGGGGAAATGTGTTCGAATAATGGTCTAGGAAAATGATTACTTAACGGTTTGGGATGACTTTGGGAAGGACATTAAGGCAAGCTTTGTCATTACCCTATTTTTTACGTATTTTCTAACTCCTGCTGCGTCAACGATGTTTCTATTGGAATAAAATTTTGCTTAGCGACAAAAAGTATAACAAATTTAGTGTTATGGGAAAAAATGATCACCAGTTCAAGATAAAGTGCAGATCACGAAGGAAAAATGTGAAGCAGTTTTCCTTCTTGAACATGACGAGACTGGAACCACCTAATAGCAAAAAAATTTGAGCCCATCCCGAAAAAGTCTATCAATCTGTTATAGAAGTAAATTTCATGGGTCTATTAAAATATTTTCAGTTCTTTTTCATTGTATGTTCATACGTACATGTTACCACCAGGCCAATGGCCTACATGTAACGATTTAATATTAATATTAACTTGTATTCTCTATTATTGACCACCATCGCGATTTTATGCAATCGAATAACACGGAATTTAGTCCAAATAAGATAAAAAGGTAGCACAAAAAATACTGAGACCGTGCGACGAAGACATTCGGAACTACCTAGCGATAAATTATATTCCGTCAGCCCAACTAAGGTTATGGGAGCTAGGCTTTTGGCATAAGAAACAGGCACAGTTTCGAAGAACTAACTGTAGACACCAGAACATCCCAGATACTTCCGGTATCGCCGATAATTTGAAATGCGTCACACTTCATCGTGCGTGAATGCAAGAGATTTTATCATTAGATCCAGGATAAAATTATGGTTTATGGAACAGAACGAATTTTCACAGTATAAGTGTTGGAAGGCATGAAAATCAATCGCTGTACGTGAAAAAGTTACCGATTCTATTCACCAGGGAAATTATGTACGTATTTTTTAGTCATCCTAGTGATACCTCACTCGAAAGAAATGGTACTCCAATACATTCGTGAGTTGAGAAAAGACGGGAGTGGGGTGCAAAGTCACATAGTATCACGTAGGGGGTATATCTACGAGTGAATCATTCGTATTTGTATAAACATGGATGTATTTTACAATGCGGATTAATAATAATAACAGTAATAATAAAAATTATTATTATCATAATTTGATTATTTAATTATCATAGTATTATTTCTATTTTATGTTTATGTCAGAATAAAATTATTATGGCGTTTCCTTTGCTATTACCAAAATAAAATGCATTTTTTGAGGTGAGATTGAGACTAAAAAGTCACTTCTTCTATCTTACCCCACGTCATTGGACGAATACAAAATATTTACCATGATTTGCGTGGCCAATTAAATGATACATAAAAATATTAAATTCGCTAAAATATATAAAAGACTAATAACATTTAAAAGCATTCTAATAGAGGAAATAAAAATATAAAATGTGAATAAATTACAGAGTAGACAGAATACTGACATAGAGTGAGGAGGTGAAAAAAACCGAAGGTCTCAACATGTTTCATGCCGCCATATATCATCCTTATTTAATAACATATGATTGAAAGCCTATTTTAGTGAATTATAAGCTGAAAACGAGCCCTGAAAACCGAGAAAACAGCAATGACACGAATTATCGCAATTTCCATATAAATCAAGAAGGGTAGATCGCATGGCGGGCAGTAATTTTTTTCTCTATTATCGACGCAAAGAGAAATGCCGCTTACTAGCAACACATGCAGTGAGCAGGTAGTAAACAGTGTAATTACGAAGGTTAAGTTAATGTATATAAAACATATTTTTTAGTTGTTTAATAGACACCAAAAAATTCTAGCCATAAGGCGGATCTGTGGTACAAAAAACTTATTTTAAGTCACCAATGGTTATTTTTGTATGTTCATCGTATTTTCATTATATGACCTCGGTTTCGACGCAAAATATGTCCTTGCCAAGGAATATCAAATTTAGTATCCATCCAATTTAGTAATCCAAGTAAGTCTGTGCAATTCCTCATGTGTGCAATAACAAAAGAAATATGATCTGTTAATAGGTACATATATGTTGTTGACTGATCAAGTTCTTGTATCATGAACGTGACTGTACTACTTGATAAGAAAATAAAATAACAAGTAGAACATAAATTACTACAAAAATAATAAAACACGTCTTCAAATAAATTTTTGTTTGGTGAATTATAAGCCATGGAAACCTATAGCTGGACCCATATATCCTTTCAATAAAACTGCTTTCTCCTGAAGGTGTCAGATATAACTTTGCAGAGTAGCTTCCAAAAAATTAAATTAACGTGAGGACCCACATTGGAGAATTTCAGAAAAAAAAAACAATCTAAGGGGTCGAAATATTCGATGACAAAATCTGCGTATATTCCCAAGAGTCAGCGAAAACAATTAAAAAGTCCGATTGGAATAAGTGTACATGCCGGAAACATTTTAAAACGTAGAAATGAAGATTAATTGCATACCATAATAACTCACTCCAGCAATTGACATCATTTCGAATTCTAACTACGCCTCGAATACAGTAATTACGGCAGAGAAATTTTCTTTCGAGAAATTTATATACAAATCATCCGCCAATAATTATGTCTTTATAGTTTCCTCGACAAGCCCTTGGTATAGAGAAAGCGAAATTGTGTACGGCGAGAGCAGTAAAACTTAATTTGACGGAAGCTAAGAAAAACAGGAGGAGAATGAGGATAATGAAGAAAGATTTGGTTCTTTCCCGGCGAATGCTGTTGATGAACTCTTCTCGGGAAATCAGCCGGGTGATGATGGCCATTGCTGCCAACGTTTCGATGGCCTTCTCTGCCATCGTCTTCAGGGCGAATGATGGACCTGGTTATTGCCGGGCTTATATACGCCGTTGGGGAGGTCAGGTCGTCCGTGATTGGTCAGTTTTTTAGAGTCCTCTCCTCCTCTCAGCTTACCCATTCTTTTTATGATTGGGTTCCACGATTTGCTAAGGTTGAAACCCGCGTCCCTATTCATTTTATTATTTGTGATTCGTATTTCGATAGCTTCCTTTGTAAGGCGGTCCCAATATCCCTTTGCCTTGCAGAGGATTTTTGTTTCATTGAACTTGATGGTGTGATTGTTTTTAATGCAGTGGTCGGCTACGGCAGATTTTTCCGGGTATCCAAGTCTAATGCACCGCTTATGTTCTGATATCCTGGTTTCAATTGTTCTTCCTGTTTCCCCAATGTAGCTATCTCCACATTCACAGGGTATTTGGTAGACGCCAGAGGTCTTGAGTCCCATTCTGTCTTTAACCTTCACAAGTTGGCAGCAATGGCCATCATCACCCGGCTGATTTCCCGAGAAGAGTTCATCAATGAGGATAATTTTGGGGCTCAAAAATACACATAAATATCGAGCAATGCGAGAGTGATGACTTATATTTACGATAACCAAGCAGCAATATGCAGAACTAAATTATTCCTTTTGACAAGCTTATCACTTTGAAACTTCCGTAATAGCGTATTAAGTCCTGAAACATTCACATATATAGTAACCGCGTTACTAATATTCAAATTCTGTTTTAAATGTTGCATTGGTCGAAAAGTTTTTGGTTACAGTTATTAATTCGCAATGGCACCTCGTTTAGTGCACGAATAACTCCTGATCGATAAGTAGTATTTTGTCAGAAGATCTTCATGAATTACTTGAATTAAACTTACGCTACCATTTTCACATTTTCAGAACTGTAACTCTGTTTCCTTAAAAAAATAATTAACATCAAGTTACAAAATTAATGAATAACCGTTAATTTCAGATACTACTTCATTTTCTTCGAACCTCATTCATAATATTCTGGCACAAAATTGAAATTCAAATTGCCAACGCTCCTTGGTTGCTAAGCACGTAAAATATCGTAGAAGATATTATTAGGGTTTTTTGAGGCGATTAAAAAAACCAAATGGGAACGCTATGAAAACCTGAATTAAAGTATAATCGGTTACAAGAACAACTGTTACGCTAAGTAAACTATAGCACGACATCAAAGGGCTTATTAAGATTAACGTCGTTTATAAGTATTCTGATCAAGGGCCCCAATGCACAGAGTCTGAAAATTTCAAGATGATAGCGTTCTCCATGCAAGTAATAAAATAGGAGAGAAGACAAAATAGGATCGATAAAGCGTGAAAGGTTCGTCCCCTTAACTTCCGCGCGGCACACAAGTGGGCGATGATTTCCAGAATTACTTTACGCCCCCAGACGAGTCCAGATTACGAGCCCGCATGATTCCCTCCACATCCACGCACGCGACAGGGCAAAGCCATTCGGGTCAGACGGCACTCGAAAACAAAGATCAGTCGCCGAACACCCGCATCCACACGATTGACTGAAATTCGTCTAGCTACAACACCGAGAGAGAACTCTCTCACTGGTTATAGTGGAGAATTATCATTTCGCCAGTTTTTGTTTGGTCATCTCGAGTCATCAATCCCAAGAATGGTCGAGAACAGTCAATCCAATATTGTCCAGAAGTTCGAAAGAGTTCCATCTGCTTACACGTCCTCTATCGTCTCACACAGCAGTGTGCTTATCAATAGAGTTTTGGCCAGTGTAGGTTGAAATTGTTTCGACCATCCATTTCATGGACCCGATTCGGCCCCAAGCAATTTCCAATTACCCTCAAGAATGAAAATCGCTTTTCCAATTACCCTGAAGAATGAAATATTGCTTGAAAAGTAGTGTTTCACGAGCGAAGAGAACGACACGGTACAAACACTACCGGCAGAATTTCCTTCCCGCGGCATTCAAAACCCTGTTCCTATTTATGAAAAATATGCTTCGGAAAGGGACAAATAGGGGGCCTTCGTATACCAATATTAGTATTTTCATACTATGAATTATTAAAGTGTGCCGACATAAAAAAACATAATTGCATACATAATTGTTCAAGGAATATTCAATAAGGATCAGATAACAAAGATTTACTATGAATTGTCCATATTTTACCGCAGAGCTAAACTCAATTTCTTGAGAACAACGTGGAAGCAGCAGGAGATAGGAAATACGAAAAAATGAGAATCGCGTGAACTGTCACTCACGTGAACTTCACTTCGTGGTACCAGTACAGATGACATCCCTTCACGGTATGGCACGGATATTATGGAGGAATTCAAAGAAAGTGCTGAGAGTTATTAAAAAAAATTCCCGAGGAATATATGGCCTCGCGCTCGGCAGTTATAAATTTTATTGCGACGAAGGAAAAGTGAAAAGTCTGGAAAGGCCATTGGCGCGGAATAGGTGGCCGTACATGGAGGCTCAATTATGCAAGGTTGCCAGGACGACCTTGGGGCGCTTATACTACACAGAATCAACGAAACAGTTAACTGTTACTGGGCGTTTCACATTCTTGGCACGCCTTTTCGAAGAAGGCGTTCACATTGGCTCGAAGTTGAGGGACAATATTGGTCATCGCATTCCGAAACCAGATAATGTAGAACACCGTTTGAATAGGATAGTTTCCTTCATCAAAGAAAACGAAAGGCATTGATTATGATTATAGAGGGGGTCGCTTCCATGACTTATTGTCGTATCACGTCTCGTTCACCCCTAACATTTGTATGAATAAATCCGTCAGTCAGTGGTCAGAAGAAGGTTTGAAGTATTTCAGAAAATGAATAGGATATGCGAAAGCTGATCAATTACGGTAATGATTATTCCCTGACCTTTTCCTGACAAATAATCGTAAAGCTCTGAGCTTTATTTTATCCTTCGCAGTTGAGTAGTTTCTTCGTTCCCAGACAAGAGGGAGAAATTTGATGAATCAAATCGGTAATAAGAATTATAAATACCAATTTCTACCACAAATTTCTCCTCCAGAGCGACAATCACATAGTGCAGTCGAGAAATAACAATATTTTGGCAGCCAAAGTCATCTGAGATGAACTGAGGACATTTTTCATCCCCAAAAATCGAAGAGATACCCAACGTGAATTAAAGTGGGTGACAAAATTAATTGAAGCATGCTTCTATTAATATTATCACTGCGTATTACGTCAAAATTTGTCATCAGTATTTGTGATTTGTTAAAGATAAACGCCGTATATAAGGCATCCCTTTCCTTATTTTGTTTTCCTCCTAGCATCAACAAAGGAAGAATGGATTCCAGTGAATTATCCATGTAAGAATATGCTCCTCCATCATCAATGTATTTTTTTGCAATGCCCTTAATGCAAAAGAGAACGCCCTAACGGAAAAAAGAATGCTATCGATACTAGACAAAATGCCAAGATGATCCACCAGTAAGAGCAACCAGAATGTATCCGAAGCTTCGCAGTGTCAGGAGAAACCTCAGTTCCCGTTACGCTGCGAAAATAACGATTTATTCCACGGGCAAAGAGAGATGTCTAAGGAATGCGACACGCCCAACACATAACATTCGTGTTAAGGAAAAGGAAAGTTGTCCGCGTGCATGCTACAGTTAAACATGTTCCTTAGCAACAAGTGAAATTAAATGAATGATCCTAAAGCTGTGATTTTCATTCCAGCATCCACCACGATGCAGAATCTAATTTCCTTCGTTCATATCAGAGCCGTAAGAGGGAGCAAAGGCGAAACGTAGACATTCTAACTTCGAATCGCAAAAATATAGCCGGAAGGATATTTATTAATTTGAACTCAACTGAAACAAATGAATTAAAAACCATCACCAACATAGAGTCGGATTGATGACAAGGCCAAACTGCAGACCTCTCATTCTATGAGATCAGGATCCAATCCCAACAGTCGAAGAGATAAGAACCGATCTCTATCTGGGTTAAGCAGGTAGAACTTCAAGTACAGCACTATGTCCGAACGATGGGTCGATAAGAGGAAGTATTATCCTCGTTCAACCAATATTTTCCGTGAAGTATTTCTCATTAGTAAATTATACTATCATTTAGGAATTTTCAAAGTACATAAAGTAGACTCAGTTCAACGTTTTCTACATTTGGAAGTTAAAGCATTTTTCCTCTCTGTTTCCTCAGACGTTCAATTTTTTACGTCATTTCTGACCGTAAGTTGTAAGTTTAAGGATAACGGCAATCTCATTAACTATACTGCCTCAATTTATTCTCCCGCTAAGTGAGCACTGCGGAGCGACTGCCAGAAAACTCGCCGAATGGCTTCAGCATTGACATGCCTTCACCTTTATGATAATAAAAGAGAATTTTTGAGATAATTCAGCTACTCACAAGGAGACATCGCCAAAGTGATGTTCAGGATCTGCATGTGGATATTATTAACTGAAACTATATAGATAAGGTAGAAAAAGCGTCACGGCTTTCTTCCACATAGGCTCGGGTTGGAGAGATATTCGTTTCTAAAGATTTCGCGCAGCATGACATCCGTTGAGTAATCGCTATCACTTAACTACGGCCGTGTTTTTCTCTCTTCTAATTTTTGAAATCACTGTTAAATTTTATCCCCATTCGTTTTATTTAGTTACTTCGTGATTTTTTAAATTTAATATAAATTTATGGATTTTAAACGAAACTCCGAATTGTGCCTTACCACGGCGATTACTCAAGCGATGTCATCTTGCGCGAAGTCTTTAAAAGCGAATATTTATCGAACCCGGGCCTATGTGGAAGAAAGCCGGGATACTTTTTCTACTTTACCTATATAGTTTCAGAAAATAACATCCGTATCCAGATCCTGAACATCACTTTGGCAACGTCTCCTTGTCAGTGTGAAACATTACGTCCATTCCCATTCAAAATAAAAGAAGAGACATGCTGACTTCTGGAAGTGTCAGCGCCTCCAGATGTTCACAACCTCCTTGGTACATGTATATCAATTGCACTGCCAGATAATGATAATGTGTAGATGATATGCCACTCCCAATCCGGCCACGCTCCCTATACCAATGTACCACGCCCCCCTCTCGATCCAACCACAATGGACGAGTGTAAACTCGAAATGGAAGTGTGTACAGAAGTGTGCGTAAGGGGAAGGAGTCGGAGGATGGGAATCAGAGTGTGACCTTGTTCGTGAGAGCCCGTTGACTTACCCCTCCCAAGCCCCCCCATATTAAATCCCCCCTCTAACTTCCGCCCCTCCCGTCTGCTTGTACGCGACCCTTCAGAACGCGGACAGTGCGTTGAAAACTTGGTCGCCCCTGCGCGGACGTCGGTTTTGGGTATGCGCGAGTCCATTTAGAAGATATAACATCACACGGACGTATAGTTAAATATTGGCATAGTTGATAGCGGCTCTCCATTCAAGGAATATTGCCGGATTCAGTCCGCAGCATCCCCTCCGAAGTTACCCTACCACAGCAACTTCCCCCACCACTCGCTGCAGTACTGTGCATTCAGGGGCCACTGACGAGGGAAGTGTCCGAAAATATGGGTCTCAGAATCCAATGTAACTTTGCAGAAAACTAGGCTGGAATTGTAAAGATAAAATCATAGTCCATAAGCTCGTATCCGGAGATCACGGGAGGTCGTATATTCAGCACAATATTGCAGCCACCAAAGGCCGCTATATACGGTGAATGATCATGCGAATGATCATGCTGAATGATCATACGAATGGAATCATTCGCCATGTATAACGAAACAATTCGCGAATGAACTGTCATGGGCATTATCATTCAGTGAAAATTATAACATGTTCTATATTGCTCGCGTGATCCTGTGAGTGATCACGTGATCATTCAGCATGATCATTCACATTACCAATCAACGTGTATAGCGGCCTTAAAGAGGGGAGTGTCCGAAATATGGGTCTTTGAATCCAATGTAACTTTTCTGCAAAATAACAATGTAATTTTGCAGAAAACAAGGCTGAGATTGTAAGAATTAACACATTGCCCATAATACCATATTGCAGCTAAAAAGAAAACCAAGTATTTGTATATCGTAAAAATGAGAAGTGTTGCAACACGGACGTAAAACAATTCGTAAAATATTTATGCAAAAAAAATGAATCTTCCGTGAGTGAGGAAACACCAGACGCTGCATGATGAAAAAACTTGCTCGCACAGAAAATTGGCAGTGAAAATCGTGAAAATAATCTTAATTAATTAATTTTATACGATTTTTTTTAAGTACACTCACTCTATTACTTTTCAGCGTGTAAAAAGACACGTTTAAAAAAAATAAAAATCGATTTAATTCATCTCCCCTACCCATTAATACATTACCCCTTCCCTCCTTTTACTCCTCATCGTAGAAACCGAAACAACTCTGTGGAGAAGCAAAGTGAGAATCAGGGGCGCAGCAAAGAATAAAGGCTAGAGGGGGATATTAGGCGCAACTAATACTTAGAGGTGTGGGGGATTTGCATACCCGCCAGGGTAAGCAGGAGTTGCTGGGGCCCTCCTACAGAAAATATTTAGAATAACGGTTCAAAATGGCTGGGTTTACGGCTTTCTGAGGGATATTTGATTAGTCCTAACACTATTCTATGAGTAATACAGATACAATTAAGTAAAATGGATTAAACTTAATAATTTCTTTGAGCTCTGGGGGGGGGGGGTTATGCCCCCCCCCCTTTCGCTGGGCCACTGGTGAGAATCGCATATTGTTGTGCGGCGAGGCAGCTCTCACAAAAGAGAAGCAAATTCCATCAATAAGTACGATAAAGAATCCTCATGAAAACCTTGAGAAGACGACGGAACAACCTTATAGGCCATATCATAAGACATGATAAAGACAATCGTCGAGGAACAAGTGGATGGCAAGAACGGTGAAGAAAGACCTCGAACAAAATATATGGAACAAGTAAAGAAGGATGTGAAAGAGAAGAATTACGTAGGTACAAAAACATTAGCTGATAGAAGAATTGAGTGGAGAGCTGCATAAACCAATCTTAAGATTGCCGACCAGTGATGATGACGGAAATTTGAAACACACGATCGCAAATTCAGTCCATTTTTCAGAATGGCTAGAAATTAAACTTAATAGTGATAGTATGAGGGGACATGGGCGTATCCAGCGAGGGGCAGGAGGGGGCAGATGTCCCCCCCCCTAGAAAACAAAAATCGCAACCGTTTTTAAGGAATAATATGTTTTCAATCAAATAATTTTAAAAACTAATAAAAAGCTGTTAATGTTCCCTTAAAATGTTGATTTCATTCACCTTTTCCACGCTTAAATCTTACCAACAACTTAAACAACCATGCCTGGCCCCCCTTTATTTTTGATCCTGGGTACGTCCTTGTAAGGGGATGCAGTGGGAATTTGTAGTTTTCATAAACCTAGGTTACCGACGCGGAGGAAGGGTATTTCCTATCCCTAAAGCACGTCGTATCGCGGGGATATCGGTCGGGGTGCCCAAGGGCCTTTGAAACGGGCACTCGAACCCAGAGACCTTGGAGCAGTCGCCGAAGGCTCAATCCACTCGGCCACCAAGACTTCCTCCATGATAACCCTCATAATGGTCGAGAGCAAGGGGGCATTATTGTCCACAGATGCTGCATAGGCTGCGATGCTTCATATGGGTTGGTATGTCTGCAGAAAAAGAGGCAGATGCCCCGGGAGTAAAGCACCACCCACGCCACTTCTTGGCCCGCGGGCAGTGGTGACATCACTCTATTTAGTGCGGAGAGAAGGGGGAATGCCACAGAAGAGGGAGAACTGCAACATGTTGGAATGAATGAATGAATGCAAAGCACTCAAGCCGCGACCGAGTCTCCTCGCCCACAACTGCTTCGAAACATCAGTCTACCACAGGAGTCCGTAAGCGGATTTAAGGGGTGGGCACGGAGGGATTTGCCCCCCACTCCCATAGACTCTTATAAAATTGTCAAGATTTTTTAATGCGCTTGTTATTACGTTCGTTATGTTTTGTGTATTACGGAGCCTCAATCATTCAATCCTTGTGCGAAGTCAAGCAGACAGATTTGCCGCACATTGGTCATTCGCCAATCAGCGCAGGAAAGAAAACATCGCCCAACTGGGAAAGGGTCTCGTAAAATATCGATACTGTATACGTAAATTATTTTCACATTAATGACTTTCACATTTAAATAAAAAGAATATTTCGTACAGTAATCGTTGCGTTTAGTTTTTAACCTCAAACATGAGAAGACCGTTTGCCAGTCAGACCTTTGCCTCCCCCCTCCCCCCATAAAAAAATCCTGGCCCTTGCAGGAGTCGGCAAATTTTTCATGCCTACAAGCCGAACGCCATTTTTGGCGTTTAATTACAATTATTTTTCTATTTTAAAGTTGGCAAGGCTAATAATATTCTCCCGAAATATGAGTATATTTAAAGGGCTACACGTACCCGCACTCAGCCCGTGCAGGGTAAAAGAATGTAATTGAAGAGCTGAGTGCATGAGCCAGGTGATAACCAATTTTCATTCATGACATTTCAGCAAATACATGAAGCGCCTTCTCTACTTTTTCAGCACACGTTTTTTCAACAATAATTTCCAAATATATTCAGCAGACATTATTGAAAACTAACGTTCTATTCTTCGAGCATGTTTTTTTATCACTTTTTTATTATTCTCATTATTTTTCCACACGAAACTTCACCTTTAATTATGATCTAGTCCTTGCACTCATAGTCTTCAATTGCTGCTAGCTAATATTCATCATCATTAGTCAACAATCCTAAGATTGGTTTGACGCAACTCTCCATTCCTCTCTCCTATCCGCTAGCCTTTTCATAGCTACGTATTTCTTCTCTTTAACATCCTTTACAAACTTTCCTATGTAACTCATTCTGAGTCGTCCTTTGCCCTTCTTCCCTTCCTCCTGTCCTTCTGCAATAGTCATCAACAGGACATCGTGCCTCAAATTGTGGCCAACAAAACTATCACTAATAACCATGGGCGTATCCAGCGAGGGGCAGGGGGAGCAGCTGCCACCCCCCTAGAAGCAAAAAACGCAAAAGTCTTCAAGCAAAATCAGCACTGAATTGGAACGAAAGTATTCAACAAATTTTCTTTAAACCCACGAATAATGATATGTATTAGTACATATAAGATATGTAACTAAAATAAAACTAATTTTTCAAGGAAGTAACCTCATAAACTAATAAAGCCCTGTTATAATGTTCTTAAAATGTTGGTTTCATTCACCTTTTTCATGATAAAATGTCACAACTTGGCTCGCCCCCCTCCCCCCACCCGCCTAGACAATGGCATGCCCCCCCCCCCCAAGACCTTGGCTTCCCCCCTCCTAGTTATGATCCTGGGTACGTCCTTGCTAATTACATCAAAAATGTACTCACATGGCAATCATAGAATGACTCCTTTTTAGCGTTGTACTAACATGCACAAAAACAGCATGGCACGATTATGAGACGATTCATTTTTCAGCACCGCTTTGCTCGGTACACAAAAATATGACACCAAAAATGTACTCATTTGGCAATCATAGAATGAATCCCTTTTAGCGTTGTCCTAACATGCACAAAAACAGCATTGCACGAATGTCACGATTCACGTTTTTCATTTTTTAGCACCGATTTGCTCGTTGCACAAAAATATTTCTGTCGATCAATATCGCATGTGATAATACAATAAAATAGCCCCTAACTCATGCACGTAAATGTCACCACTCATGTCACGAGGATCTGTATACTCTTAAGAGGGCAAAGAATATTTTCCCCTTTTCCCGAAGAATTATCTCCAGACTGCATTAATCCGACATTACTTTTTGCGCACTCCGAGGAAATTGCCTGGCGCCAACAATTGTATCCACTCGACCTTATCGAATGCGAGATCTCGAATGTGACGCAACGGGCAAGAATGAGGTGTTATGGCAACCAATGTGTGGAAGGAGGGGATAGAGGAAGAGTGTAAAGATTATGGCACGACTCACTCGTGACGCTTTGCCATCAATTATTGCTCAGACACGACGAGGGACTGATAGCGATAAAAAGCGTGCTGGGTGAAGAACGACACTACGGAAACGAAAATCCCCCTCCATCAGCGATTACAGGTAAACGCGATCGGTGCTTCTAAAAAAAAGAGAAAAAAATTGCCATTTTTACTCATTTTGCAACACGCGCGTTCGTCGCCGGTTCTCGGAATTAACCGCGAGGAAAGCATGTGCGTAAGACCTTAGTATATCAACTCGGACGGAGATAAGGTTGAAATGCGGAAAGAATCTCTTTCAAACCCTTGCCGCTCAACATTGGTTACATCGATTTCAGTCATCGACAGGAAGAAAACAATTGATCTTATCCATCATCCACGGTCAAATGTATAGATAGAATAATTATTGTCACTGAAGTAGAATTTTTTATCGGTTTAGGTAGGTTTCAATGGAGAATATTAGTTAATCACCCCGTTCGGTTCCCCATTCACTAAAATGAACTTTCCACTACCAGCCCATTCCAATTGAATGGGGATACGAATCGTGTTGTGGCTAGAGTGTTGGCTTTCCACCACTCAGTCCCGGGTTCAATTCCTGGCGGTGGCATATATTTTTTAGTGATTATCCGATCACGGCTTGAATGATGTGTGGAGGACATTTCAAGCGCTACATTCCGTCCGTCGGATGGGTCGTTAAGACATGGTCCTCTTGGCGCCTTTCGTTGAAAGAAGACTAATGCCGACGCCGGGTTCCTCTCCACCCTTCCTTCCATACCCTTCCCTCATGGCGCAAATGACCTCAGCTATCGGTCTCCAAATTCTATACCACATATTTCCAATTCCTTTTACTAATAAATCCCATTATTTTCTTCCCTCTTTGCCGCTTACCCAACAATCTTTCCTCTAGAGCGGTGGATATACAACATCCCCTCCATTTAACCATTCCCTCTCACATTTAAAAATGAATATTCTCCATTAAAACCCTCCGCATCCTTCCTCTCCTCGCCCACCATGCCAAGCACTTCGTCGTTCCTATCCCCCTCAGTTCACTTCACCTTCTCCATTCTCGTCCTCACGCGCATCTCAAACGCCACCAGGTTTTTTTGTCTCTCTCCTCGGCGTCCACATTTCCGCGTTGAGAGAACTAATTATTTCTGTTGATTACCAATGCCGTCGGAAATAGGACTTTCAAAAGTGCAAGTTTCCCACAGAACTCATTTGAATTCCGTAAATGTCAGATATATTCTAGCCTTCAAGTTAAGTGCCAGAAAAAATATCAACACAGACCATTAAATACGCAACTCATTCGCTAGACAAGTACTTGAAGTCGTGCAAGAAAAGCTAAATAGGCAATTCCAACTCGGCGCCGTAAATGAAGTTAGCTCATCTATATTTATTTAACTATCGCCATGACGATGAATTATGGTAACGGAGATCTTCATCGTCGTGTAACAAATCATCCCATGTTATCCTCGTTATTTCATGAAACGTAGACTGACATAAGGATGCAAGAAACTATCATTTAAGCAAGGATAGGGGTCACGATAGCTTTTCACCCATTGAGCGCTACAACGAAAAAACTTTTCTTCAATTCAAAGGAATTGCACTCACAGAGTTGGTCAAATGGAAATTATATGACGACAGCAAAACAGGATCAGCCGCAACCTGGTTCTAAGAAGAAACCTGGATGGTCACACCGACTTACCTGCAACAGAAAATAAAAATTGGTAAGGCGGGAACATACAAGCATAAAGGGATATAAATATGAATCGTAAAAGTAGACCTCCGTCAAAAACCTACGTCTAAATAATATGCTTATAAATTATATCCATGGGATCTATTAGAAATGAGAAAAAGCTTAATTTAAAAAATAATATTTACGCCACTTCCTTTGTCGGATCTAGGGGAGGGGCACGGAAGCACGTGTCCCCCAGACCATATGGAAGATTTTTAATACGGTCCCATTATCATTGCGTTCGTTTTGTATTACGAGGTATCCTTGTGTCCCCCCATAATAAAATCCTCGATACGGCTTTGCTTGTGCCACCCCCCTCCCCAGATAGAAATCCTGGATCCGCCCCTGGCCACTTCCTTTGTTTATATGCGATATGTTAGCAATGAAATTGGTCACATAAATGAGCCAAGGTTTCAAAACTCATTGAAAAGAAAACTATACCAAAAATTTAACAATTGGGCTGAATCCAACGCAACATGTGTATCCTTAAAAGATTGATGCATATACTGAATGACTCACATCACTTTTATAAATTACTTTAAATACATTATCAGTTTGTTTCCTTTTCTAAAGTTCATTTGTTGCTTGTTTTAGTTGCTTTTTGATTCTTCAGTGTTTTGCGTTGAGTTGATGCCTTGGTGACTGGGAGAAAAGCAACGTATCGTTGTACCTGACGCCATATTGATATGTAATAAATAAAGAAAAACTGTAGTATCAAGTGATACTGTATTTTTACAATCGCATTGATATATGAAGATTATATTTCCAGCACTATAGTTAGGTGTCCCACAGAAACACGCTAAGAGAGAGAATACCTTCCCTGATTCTTTGGAAGGGAAAAGAGGAAACGCATGTTTTCTTTTTAAATCGAGAGGGCCATCACTGATGGTGAGGGGAGATATTAAGAGAGGGCAGGAAAATCACGAAGGGGGTTTTCCCGTTTTCACGACAAGCTCTTCCCAGAAAGTCGTGCACTGAGAACGCGCATTATTCCCGCCGACCAGTCTTACTTCGCCTTGACTTCTTGACTTACTACTTGGTCAAAACGCAGGCAAACATCTCGAAAGTTTTGAGTGAAAAACTTTAAGGGTTTATACAAATCAACCATTGGCAATAGTCACTAATATCTCCCACATGAGGACCTGAGAAAAAGTACTGATATTTTACAGGGAAGAAATGTGTCCTTTCGGAGAAAACTCAATAATACGTAATATAAAACACTCGACGTAAAATCGGAGGATCCGGGTTCCGATCCCGGATAAGGCGAATGAATTTTTAACTGAGGAATTTTTTCACAAAATACCCAATACGATGTTAAAATAAATTGCACACTGGCTTTTTCGCGAGAGACAGGTGGAGGGAGTTAGCGCTTCCCGGCACTCTGAGAGTTAAACAAAAAATGATTACCTCTTCAATCAGTACATTTCCTCGCTATTTACCAAAGATTAAATATTACACTTTTGTCCAGCCTGATCGGCCTTTCCGACCACTGTGCGGCGCGGTGCCAATACATACGATATCTCAAGCCGAGCCCCTGAACTGCTAGCCACGAAATAAGGCTGTGTCTGTCGGACCAAAACGTTCTACTTTAAAGCGCGCTATTATTGCGTATCAGGCGTTTCCTTGATTTCGATGGCGCGGCATCACCAATCATAGACTGGTAGGAATCGCCGATTTTTTTAACCCGTCCTCATGCGATGGAAACGTGAGGTAAACGGGAACTTTTGAGTTCTTTTCACTTTTTTGCGAGTGGCGTAGTGTAGCGAAAGAGACGCCCTGCTAGCAACTTCCTGTCTCGTAAGCGCAGAGGATACGTTTCCGCACTCGATAAGGGACCCAGTTCGGAACGGAGATAGAAAAATTAGCCTCCCAACAGCAAAGGAACTTCAAACCTCATGATCTACGAGGATTTCAATTGTTGAATCATAAAACAACGAGATTTCCCGCGGAACACTCACGTCGATTTTGTTGAGTCATGGCAACGACCACAACAATGGGTTGATTTAGAATCACGTTTACCGCTGTAATAACTGCAGCATTATTTCTAGGGATTCTGACCGTGCCCTGAATACAACGACACCAGCTTAAATAGTTCTCATCGCGAAACCCAAGAAATCGTCCTGCACAAAGCTGTTTTTTTTATTCAAACGTCTTCTGCGTTATATTTGGTTGATACATCAAAACTAAAATTTTTCGTTTATTTCTGTGTGACTTCTTACGGCTTGCTCAAAATGCTGAAGTAAACCGGAAACGATTGGCAACCTAACTTCATTCAGCATTCAAGAAGCATTCTATCAATGGCATTTTCGTTTATGATAAAAATCAAGTTATTTTTAAGCACATCATATGTATGTAACCTAGATTATTATCCCTTCACACTAAAATCATAAATTTGGTACACTGAAAGCTAGATAACATTTGATAGACACAATCTTAGAAGTGACCCAAAAACAGCATGATTTCATTCATAATAAATCGTTACGTTTGTACCGAGACAAAAATTTGAACATTATCATACAAGGATGTCTTTAAAGGCACATTACGTTCCAGTTTAATTTAGAACTCATGGTAAGTCAAGTAATTACACAATAGATTCATGAGTAGAAATTAAGAAAAAATACACATCAATACATACTAAAGAGAAGTTGTTCACCATCTATCTTCCCTCCTACAATTATTAACTGCAACCGGCACTCTGGTTCTGCCTTCTGGCATATTGGCGGGGACGGAAATCAGAAAAAAGGCATTTATTTTTTCAGTAACGGTTAGCCAAGGTGCAACAGGCGTGATGTCACATGACGCCCACTCATTCGCGATCTCTTTAGTTCCCTTTGGAGCTTTTCAATTTGCTAGAGGTCTCCCCGAGCGTGACGTCGTGTTAAACGAGTCAGAAATCCTTCCCGAAATAAAACACGAGGAAAAAGAAATTGAAAAAAATGACGTGCGAAGACGCGCGAAGTGAAAAAACATGAGCAGCGAGGCGCGCGTAGTACACGCCCCTCCTTGGTAACGGTTGCGCCTCGGCGCGGCGAACAATCACCATTGTTGCGATTCGCGCGGGGGACGCGTGTGGCTTGGTCAGCAGATGTCGACCGGGTCTCTCACGGTCATTTAGTCGAGTGCAGCGACTGATCCACAAGAGGTCTATTATTACTCTCTATGCACCTAGGGGCGGTCTGGGGCGATTGGGGCCCCTCGGCGGGGGCTTATGATGGGGGCCCTCCTCAGTGAGATATAGACTACAGAACTAGGTACGTAGCCAGGGGGGGTCCGAACCCCTCCTCGAAATATAAAAACACAATTATTTTTCTCCATAAAAGACAACAAAATATTGAAAAATCATGAATTTAGAAAATATTTTTTTAATAAATGAAGTTTTTTCGATTATGAAGAGCATTAAAATTAGTTTAAAACCCTCTTCTTGGTACACTGTTTTTTTTTATTTTCCCCCTGATTTTAGACACCCCGAACGAAATTCCTGGATACGCCACTGTGTAGAGCAGACAGATTCAAAATGTCTTTCTTCCCACGATAAATAAGAGATTATAATGGCAGCGTTAGAACTCTAAATCGATTAGATGACTTGTAGTGTAGCCTACTAACTTGTGTAAAACTTAATGCATGTTTCTGAATTTTATTATAATTTCTAACAGCTTGTGGTAGCATGATTTGTTAGTAGGTATGGGTGACGTTTGTTGGACCGTGTGGTGTGCATATGGGATTCCAATTGCATGCTGCATGCTGATGATTGATCACCCCCGGCCAAACACCCTAGAGGTGGCTCGCAGGGTATTTTGTAGGTGTAGAGTGGGATTTAGGGGCCCTCCCCCGGAAACCTTTTGGAAATTGCATGCGCGGAAATGGATTTTGAAGCTATTCTGCCGTTTAAAAACTTGACTAGCAAACCTGTGCGAAGAGTTAGCACTTAAACGCTATCAGGGAATAAGTATGTTACGGAAACTGTGTAATTGGGTTCTAAATAGAGAAGAAGGTGTATGATAAAGTACTTTCTTACCCGTTGATAATAATTCTTGAATAATTTCAACGCGATATTTTCATTTATTCTTGATACACGTTATCTTTTAACATCCTTACATACGATGTCTCTTTTATAGAACGCAAAACCTTAATTTTTTTAGACAACAATATGAAAGACATCCCTTGTAACCTAGAAAGTAAACAAAAAAAAACAGAAATTTTCAATGTCTCATACTTCTTATATTTTATTTTTAATATATTCATCTGTTTTTATTACGTTTCTTGGGTTAAGCTATGGTTTTTACGGGTTTTTAAACCTTATTTGAAGTTTAGAATTACAAAATATGTATGAAGTCGATATAACTCGAGCGAGTAATCGATATAGAACATTCGAAACTTATAAGTCAAATTAATGGGTAAATAGTGAAATTTAAGATTGAGATTGTATTTTTTTCGTCAGAAGCCGTCGATTCAGCGTTTAAAATGATACCTCATTTATCACTGTAGACGCAGTATTAACGGAGTATAAACGGAATTATAGAAAAAGATCTATCCGTAATAATGATAAAAATTATAAAAAATAGCAATTTCAGAAGAAGAAATCATACGAATGAGAAATAAAATTTGCTAATGTAATATGGTTTTTTATCTAATCAGTGAATTTGTTCTTTGACATTTTTCTAAAATACAAGAAAACCTCTTAAAGAACCTTTTCGAATAGCCCTTTCAAAAACGCATCAAATTCTCCTTTATTTTCTGGCAACTTTATTTTAATAATTTTTAAAAACTATTTTTACCATGAGTATGTTTTAAATCACGCAACTGATGAACATTCGCTGGACTGACTGATTTTCTCGACATAATGTCCACCACTACGATATGTTCACCCTTCACCAGGGGACGGATTCAGGGTTTTTTTCTGGGGGGGGGGGGGCATAAGGGTCTGGCATGCAAAAGATTTTCTCGTAAATGAGATTAAAAACAAGATACAACAATGGCTGTGCGAAATATTCTCTTTGTTGTAATATTTAATTTGTTAATAAGGTATTAAATGATTGAGGCTCCGTAATTCAAAAAACAAAACGAACATAATGATAACGTTATAAAATATTTGGTTCATATTTTAAGCGTCTTGGGGGGGGGGGGGGGGCACGTGTCCCCGTGTCCCCAAATCCGCCTATGCCCTTCACCTTTCCCAAGAAAAACATTCACTCTTTACCGATTCCCAGAATCCCTGTCTTTATTTTTTGAATAGTTACCCATTCAAAAGGTCCGGCTCGGGGGAATTTTCAAGAAAAGGGAGAGGGACGCGCATGTGCATACTTCTGCAGAAATGAACGCTCGCTATCCGTGGGAAGGTGGTGAAAGTCATTAGGACGAAAATCCATTGGCTTCGTCGCTTTGCAGGGAGACACGTCACGGCCGGGCCGTACTTCCCCGGAGATGAAGGTCACGGGTCGAGCCGTGAAGAGGAGGACAATGACGGAGCTGTTACTTACTTGCTTACGTTGGAAGGAGAGGGAAGGGAGTTGGGAAACGTCAGGCGGTGACGAAACAATGTGCAGCCGAGGAGTAATTGTTACGCGCGGGTTGACGCAAAAATACGCCAGCAACGGAAGTGACACCCACGGAAATAGGGCCTGCACGTTATTTATTCCCACACAGGGATTAGGAGTGGGAGTTTCGATTCATTTTGAGTATTCGATTCATAACGATAATTCTATTTTTTAAATCATTCATAACGAACGAAATAGAAGAAGTACAACATAATGAGCAATAGGGTAATTAAGTAATTAATTGGTAAAGAGTTCTCGGGATCGCCACCGGGTCAGGAACTCCATATCTGCCGATATGGAGTTCCTGACCCGGTGGCGATCCCGAGAACTCTTTACCAAGTCCATTCGCCGGGAAAGCACGAAATCTTTCTTCATGTAATTAATTACCACAACTGAGATGCTATTGTTGGCTAAAAGACGGATATTTTAGCTACATATATCTGCATCACAAGCGAGAGTAAAGCGTTCTCTTAAGGTCTTTATGCAATGGCAGAAAAACTATATTTCCTCGGTCAAATATAGCACTATCAATCAAATGGCGAAAGTAGACCCGTTTGGAATATTACGCTAAAGCAGGAGTATGGCTTCATTGTTTTTAGCGTTTCAAAGAATGCAAATCACGTGGTTTGGAACACGTTTTCCCACAAAGCTTAGCACTGTGTACAACAACCTTGGATCAATGCATTCAACTGGATAGCTTTGCATATCTTCTGGCTGCAGCACGAGAAGTCCCATGAGGCCTTGTAATTAGATTAGCCGCCACAGTAAGAGTGCCTCTAATCCGTTAGGCCGACTGCTTAGCCTTAGGAGAAGACTGCGCCGATGTTCCAGGGAAAATTCCTTTCCGTGACAGGAAGCGACCCTCTATAGGGCACCGTCATTTGAGGCGCCAAGCAATGGTACTTATAGTGTACATTCTTAAAACTTTTATTGAAACAATCAACTAAAAGTAACTGTACATGTTTAATATCTGAAACTTATGCAAAATATTCCTAAATCTAGACAATACCCTGGAGCCACCTCCAGGGTAATAAGATCAAGACAGTGTGGTAATTTTCCACACTATTTTATTCGCCACCGATAAATATCTATGAATTTCCACAAAGTGAACTCGTCAACAATCGAACCACATCTAGGGCGTTTGGCAGGGGGTAAAGTACGTCGAATTCGCAAGAGGTTTGGCATGCTGGAAAGAGAACTATTTTAACTATTTTTAGCTTACATTTAGCGACTGCAACGGAAATTATAGTTTATCTCCGGTTCAAAAGCGCTGCTAGACATGCCTTTTAACTACCTAGAGACCTCAAGGCTTAATGAATATCCGAAAGGCGTTTGCCAGAACTTAATCCGGAGCCTCCATCTGGGAATACCGTCAACTCGGGGCCAAAGATTAATGGAAGCAATATCGCTATCTCGTGCGCAACGCACTTCTCGAACGGCGGCGATAAGGTCGTCGTATCGATTGCGAATACGATAAGAGTTCGGAACACAGCATGAGGGAAGACTGGAATGAGCCTCCTTAAAAACCGGAGGTAATAAAAGCGTCCAAAAATTCCTCCGTCCAAGTTTAATTTTAGCCCGATTGGATGTTCATTCATCGCAGGATGAATACGTGATTTCCCGGCGTATGTTGCTGGTAAGGTCTCCTCGGATTTTCCACCGGGTGAGTTGATTGTAGACCGACGTTTCGATGGCTGCCTCTGCCATCGTCTTCAGCGCATGGGGAAATGGATGGCAGACAAAGGATCCACCGTGTTCCTCTTCGGAGAACAATGAGAGATAGTGCATGGGAGGTTGTCCGGCTGTCTATACTCATTTTATTTGCCAATTCGAACCTATCGTACCGCAATACATTTCTACATCTACATAATGCACTGAGAGCAACCTATTTTATCTTACGGACGCCAACGTACTACGGTAGATCAGATTATATAAATAAAATAAGATTGATATACTGTAGGACAGATAGATTCAGAATGTCTTTTTTTCCTAAGCCAATATGAGATTATAACGGCAGCGTTATAACCCACAAATAGATTAGATGACTCGTAGTGTAGCCAACTAACTTATGCATACTTTAATGGATGTTTCTGAATTATTATTATATCTAACATCATGTTTTCTGTGTTCTGGCTTTACTGGCAGATAACATTATTGAGTAAATGGTAAGTTTTGCCTGTTCATGAATGTGGTAGTATAATTTGCTAGTATGCGTAATGTTTTTATGCGTAATATGCATGTATGGGAATCCAATTTCATGCTGGTTATTAAACACCCCCTGCCAAACACCCTAAAGGTGGCTCGCAGGGTATTATGTAGATGTAGATGAAACAGCACCGCTCCTGCTTGGTCGGGCGTGGACAGTTTTTTGCGAGTCCATAAACTTTCAAATTTTTCGGAGTAAAATCTTATCAACTTTTTTTCAGACAGTGCCCGATACATACATAAATACATAAAGTATGGAGGGCAATTCAAGTGCAGCACTCCGTCCGGCAGATAGGACGTTAAGTCGACGTCCCCTTGGCGCATTTTATAAAGAGCAGGCGAATGCAGACGCCGAGTTTCTCTGCACCCTTTCATACCCTCACGGCGCTAATGACCTTGGTTGTCGGTCGCCTCCAATAAATACCTACGTACCGCCATCGCAATACATAGGAATAGAAAGTTTACGAACGAGTCTATATCCCGTTGAAATCTTCTAGGGTTTCCCACCTCGTGAGGCCGACGAAACAACTCATCCTGTGGATAACTCGAATTCTTTTTTTGCCAGTATCTTACGCCGGGAATAAACAAAATCATATGAGCCGATAGCCCGCTTTTCCTGTATTTTCCCCGAAGAGTGACGCCCACTTAAATGAATAAAAGCTGAGGCCGAGACTGCAAGCGGATGGGTGGGGGTTGAGGGGTTCAAAACCACGGAAATATTTACTTCATAGCGTCCAAGACGAACTACCCATGAACGAGTCAACAAAAAGCAAGCCACTCGCTTCATTACCCCGAAATGCATTGCGTCACCCCGAAAAAAACTTATGGCTACAGCCTTGAGAATTCTGTTTCCGCGAGGAGCAAGGATCGAACCACGCCCACCTCACATGCACTACCCATGCATAGATCTATATATAGTAAATACATGTATGTACAGAGTATCCGTAGGGGAAATAATTTTATTTCTAAACACCCTCGCACATGCTGGGCTGTGGCGGTTGTTTACTAGCCGACTCTCTTTCGTCAGGGGGTGGGCTTCTGCGATCTATCCCTCCACGCCCTCCTGTACCCCTTCCCATGCCTTTTAGAGATCGTAACCGTGGGAGCGCGAATAGCGGCGACCTCCACGCATCGCAACATCCACGCCCGCTCACCCCAAAGGCGCGGCTGCAAAGAGATCACAAACCGAAGGAGAATGGTAACACATAGAGGTGCCTAAACGGGTATTAGTAAATTCAGGATTCAAAAGGATGGTTTAACATTTTATTTTTATTTTATTCCCAAACCGCCAAATACAGCTCTCATTGGCCATTTTATACCGGAGTATACAACACATTTAACAATTAAACGTACACAAACTATCATGCTCTGGATAGGAGAAACTTACACAAGCGGGACTCGAACCCGCGACCTGATGTTTGGCAGACGATGACTATAACCCGCCGCCATCGAAGCCGACGATTCTTCCACGGGTTTGAAAGAAATTACCATTCGATTTCTTTGGGTGATTACTAATAGTCTGTACACACAAATACTTACTCGATCAACTGAATTTCACTTTTCACACTGGATGGTAAGACGAGAGAAGACTGGAGGCATTCGAGATGTGGGTTTGAAGAAGACTAGAGAAGGTGAAGTGGATAGAAAACAAGAGGAACCAAGAAGTGCTGGACATGGTGGGAGAGGAGAGGCAGCTTTTAGATGAGGTACGGAGGAGAAAGAGGGTATGGATGGAGCGAATACTTAGCGGGGATGGTATGTTGAAAACAGTGGTAGAGGATAGAATGATAGGTAAACGAGGGAGAGGAAGGAAAAGAATAGGATTTTTGGATAGGATGAAAGGGAGTAGGCCTTATTCTGAATTGAAGAGGGAAGTGCTTGAAGAAAGGGAATTTTCCCAAAATCCTTTTCAAGTGCTCCATGGAAACCTGCCTTAATCGGTAGAATACTATAATAATAATAATACTGGATAGCAGATTTCTCAACTCTTCGATGAAAAAAACATAAATAATTAATTGCACACGATTTTCAGGGCAAAACCACATATTTTTCATTTTACACGAATAAATAGCCTTCTTTCTCGAAAACAACAAACTTCAGAACAAATGGATGAATTATGCTACGGAATGGAAAGAACCGACTGCGAGGCAGCCTTAAAGGAAAAGAAATCAATCTCTAATCTGTAGGCACGGAGGTTCTATTTTTAGTTTCATTTAAATTTATTTCCCGCTGAAAATGAGCGTGCTTTTATGCTTAGATTCATCTCACATTAAAAAAAAAAACTGTACCCAAATCTCTCTTCCTTCCCCGACACCGCTCGACGTAGCTGACAAATGACTCTCGGAGACCGAAAGAGCAAGATTCGCAAAGGGGTCAAAATCCTCCCTCTCTCTCATTCGCGCACAAATCTTGTTCCTTTCTCCTCACTCCCCCCCTCTCCTGCCCAAATCTTTCTCCCCACCCCTTCACCGTACTCCGTCACCTTCCACTCCAGCCTTTTATTCCTCCCTCCTTAGGTGAGGACTTGCGAGTATTTATTTATTTTAATGCATTCCATTTGTTAGAGATAGCCCAATGGAAATCTATGCAGAGAAAATCGTAATACCTGTCATCACTACCATCAACATACCTCGAGCAAAGTTTGTGATCAAACCGACACCCGATTACAGAGGCAGGGGTTAAAATCAAACCTAATCCCACTCCTGCTACATTTAAATCCTGTTTTTTTTTGCTCAAATTATCCACGGATAAATTCGAATTGAGGGTTAATTTGAATTCAAAATATGTCTCATGCGATACAATAAGACGAGAAAATGGCCAGTAACACAACTATGTTATGCATTTCTGGCATGCGCGCTTAAAGGAAAGAATGATTTTACACACACTTCGGCAAGATGTTGATATTTTAAAAGTCAATGAACAAGGATATCAATTAATAAACTACACTCCTCAGAAACAAGCTTAAGTTGTAATATTGTGAATAGTACGTGACAGTTATTAGCAAACAATTTTCTCATTCTGCACAATTTTACAGAACTTTTTATTTACAGCGGGTAAAGGTTGTTATTCTTGATTTATTTTTGCTGAGCGAGATCAGTGGCGGATATATATGGGGGATGCGGGGGGCGAGCCCTCCCTTCCCGGGCCGCCCGTATTGCCTAACATTGCAGAACCACAATTGTAACTTTTCCATATCATAGGATGGCATTGCCTTATATAAGCGTATTATCAGTATAAATATAACTTTGTTAAACTTGGATTGTGACTTAATTATTTGTCATTACGAAAAAAAATTAAAGGTAGCTCAAGATATCTTTTGCGCCGCCCCTTGAGGTTTTTCTGTATATGCTACTGAGTGAGCGAGAGAAAAAATTAGACCCTCAAATTCCACTCCAAGATCTCATTTTCCACTTCTGCGTTTTCCTAAAAAAAGTCTCTCTAGTACATGCATACATATACACTCCAGGAGCCACAAGATCGCACTCTTTCTCACCATGAACGTAGTAAATGCATTATGCTCTCATTAATCAAGTCGTATTAAAACCTTTCCCCACGAGGACGACTAACGTGAGTCATAAAAATATTTCCCGAGACCGGAATCTTTATGTAACACCTTGAGCAACTACCTACTCCTGCGATGGATAGCGCATACATTTCTAGGCACACATTTCTTATAGATTGCAACGTACTTACCTCGATAAAACCGCGAGCAATATACAGGCAGTGTGAGAAGAACAAGGAAAAATAATTTCTATTCTCTCTTTTTTCGGTGAAATTGTGAAAGTAGAGAAAGAGAACTGTTCGAAATCTCCCGAGACGAGAGTTTGCAGCGGAGAAATTCATTGCACTGTGAAATACTCGCGTTGCAGCCATGCGAGTCCGGGCGACGAAGAGGAACGACTTGGGACGACTAGTAGCGAAGGCAAGGACGACCTCCTCGCGCACTCGGAGGGAAAAGAGGAAAAAAAACTGAATATAGAAAATAGAAAAAAAATATATAATAGAAAATTGGCCGATTCGATTGGAGTGGAGGCTACACGGAAAAGGAAAATAATAGAGACTAATAAAGATGTAAATGATTTTTTCGCCAAATTTGTATTTTTGCGAAGAAAACAATTTCTATCTTGCAGCCTAGAATTCAAAAAGCCTTGAAATAAATATGCGAAGTAGATGACCGAATATAATTGCTAATAATAATAATAAATATTTAAAAAATTATAGAAAACAACGATTTTATCGAGAACTGTAAAGGAATCCATAAAATTTTCAGCGTGGTATTGTTCATATGTACACAAGCCATGAAGAACTTTTCAATGAATTAAGAGTGGAATAAAATAACGTTCAATTTCTTAATCAACCATGTCAAAATTCAACGAATTGAACTCGCAAACCGTATATTTTTTAAAGGAAAATAATCTTTCACTCACTAATTGATTCATTCCGTAGGGTGGTTTACACGGGTTAGGCTAGAGCACACAACATAATTCCACAAGATATACGAGGGGGATGCTAATTTTTTTTTAACCATATAAACCCTCTATTTTTTTCGGGTGTCCGAGGGCTTCAACCGGGATATAGAACGGCGACCTGCCCCTCAGAAGCCCAATGCTCCACCTAACGCCATTATTGCGGTGTAAAGCAACTCTCTAGGAAGTTTTAAAAGAGAGCTTAATAATCATCGGAACTACCAACCTTCGCTTAAATAAATTATTTTATCCACGAAATCGAGAACCTTTCAAATATTACAGATAACACAATTTTAGATTAGACAAAAAATTTTCCATTAAGCTAAAAATAAACGACATCTTAATCGCAAGTTCTTATAAAAGTAACTAAAACTAAAGATAACACGTTCTCCGCTTTTTAGATTCTCTTTTCAACCAGATAGTGGCGACGCTTTCACATGAATCCGTACGGTATCTTCCGCGGATATCGACCCAACGTACAGTATGTAATGTCACACGCGGTATCAACTCTTATCAGATACATGTAGTTAAGCCAGTTTCTTATTGACTGGCAAAAAAGAGCAGGACTGAAAGTCAGCAACAGGTAAGGCCTCCCAAGAGAGGCTTCTTAGGTATGGGTATCCCAATTGAAAAGGCTCTCTTTTGATTAAATCAAAACAAAATTTAAATGGGCAGAGCATTGACAGGCAATACCGATTGATTTTTTTCCGACATCACTATCACTGCTAACAGTAAACATTACGATTATGGCAATTTTTTTCAGGATAGTATTCGTGCAACACCAAAATCCCTGACAAAGCAAAAAAAGAACTTTCCAAAGAAGGGGAGAAAAGAGCATGGGATGAGCAAATGATATACCTACACTATTTCGCGAAAACATGTAATATTACACTCATCCAGTACTAAAAGTCGAAGATTGGTAAGGCTAGGTGATGGCAGGGATCACCCCAGAATCTCTTTGATTCACGGAAAGATGGTTTTCCCGGAGCCAGAGTTCACAGGGAGGATTTATTTGGGTTTCATAGGCTTCACTCCGATTTGAACCCATGACCCTTTCACCAGGGGGGTGTTTCAGAGTCTCCCTTTCCGAGCGGATCGGGAGACTTGACGCGGATTCTGCGTCACTTACTATCGGCCAGGCAATCCGTGCGTTTCAGACTGGCTTCCTATCGACTCAAGGCCGGCTTTCCTATCGGATAGAAGTCGAGTGGGCCAGAGGTGCCGGAAACTCATTCCCGTGGCGAGTGGAGATATGTTATATTGCTGTTTTTTATTAAGTATTTGGCTATAATAAAATCATACCACTTTATTTCATGAGTGCTGATATATGCGGATATTCTGATAGAGTAATATAAGTGCAAGTGACTTTAATTCTCGTGCAAATTAGGCGATAAATAGGCAGACTGTATCATTGACGGTACAAGTTCGTTTGCGTTGTTATTTGGACGAGTAATTTGGCAAAAAGAACGTGAAACAAGTTGGAATGCATGGCGTAACGACTTACAAATATGCAGGTAGCATAATGCATTGAATACGTGTCCGTGGGTTAGGAAGTATAACAATTTGTATAGTTTGAAATGATTGTGTGTGTGACTTGACATCGTAGTCACATCGAAATTAGACGTGGTTATGTACCTAATTCAGCTGATTACGTGGTACATGGTTTCAGTACATTCCATGTACATTCTAAATATTCATTTTAATATGAAATACTAGTTCAAGCATAACGGGAATAGCCACGATAACAACTATACCGAAGCTCCCTCATACCATCCTTCTATTTATAGCTTACAAATTTCGGCCTTTTTGTAACAATTGACGGTGGCGCAGCGGGTTAAGGCAGTATGCAGCGAAGTAAAGGTTATAGGTTCGATTCCCTTTTGCAGCGAATTTTTTTTTTTGTGGAATTATCGCACACTGAAATATAATTTAGAAGATGTATTTCAAGTTGCATCAGTAGCAACAATTTGTCATTTTCGTACCAAATAAAATGGTGTTATAGAAATAACCGAGAACGTGCAAAACAGATAACAAACTAACAAAATTATTTTGCGTTATTTTAACGTACATAACTCAAGCCATTACTAATAATGGACACTATTCAACCTATTTTAATCGCTGTATTACCTTTCAGCGTACCTTCACTTTCACGGAAAAATTGTAAGACGTTTACGGCATATCATGAAGGCCATAACATCATTTATGATGGACAATATTCATATTTAATTGAGATACTGAATGAAAATATGACAATTGGTTAAACAATAGAGTAAGTAAACCATATGTTGTTGGAAAAAATGATGGATATCGCGACTACCAGTAGTTTAGTTCTTAAAAACAATCAACTATGCTCTCACGAGAATGACAGAACAAACTCGTTCAAAATTTTCCTTCATTCCCGTAATTTGCTCAAAACGACAGGGTATTACGTTAAAAAAAACTACATACGAACAATTCTAAAATAATTTTACCCGGCAACAACGTCAATTATGTGACAATGTATCAATTAGCACTTATTTATGCCCTTACATACCTTTCGCCTCCCTTGTCAAGTATCAAATCTTGCGGGAGGTTATTTTCGCTGCTCACTTGTCACTTGAAAATTGTGACGTTTTCTCGTTTCCCGGAGGAGGATGACTGTTGACGTCATACCAAAAGCGGAACGCTTTCCGATAGTATGTGTGAAACGCACGGAAGACGAGCGTAGGATAGGTTCCCGATCGACTCGGAATGAATCCGTTTCCGACGCCGCCAATCCTACGAGACTCTGAAACACCCCCCAGTTCCCTTAGGAATTCAGGACTACAAATTTACAACAAAATAACAGGGTTCGAAAGCTGGTCTCGGCCTTCGGTTATTACGCACGCGCAAATAGCGCTCCTACCAGGCGAATAAAAATAGGAGAAAAGATAGCCACACGCTTAAGATCATTGTTTTCCCAAACCATAAAAATTCAGACAATAAACAAGTTGAATTAGAATCCTATTACAGCATTGGTTTGACCAAGACATTTGGGTCGAACTGACTCTATCATATAAAGCAGTTATATGAACCAATATCTAATAAAAAACCAACTCTCCCTCCATTTAAGAAGAAAAAAGGATACATAATTGCATAATAGCTAATTTGGCTCAATTATTGCATCATTTAAGATCACAAAAAAGTAAAAAACATTAATCTATATTATAACGATGTAACACGAGGGACCTTGCAACACCAAACCTTGATACAGCACTTCATTGCAATACAATTCATAGCGCGGTCTTCCCTGGTAGCTACACCGTTGTCTAATTGTCACGCTGTTATCTCACAAACTGATATCACCCCGACAGCCGTGCCGGACACTAATCACCGTTTCCTTAATTTACTTCCATTATGCCGCGGGCCCAACTTGCAGTGCGTGAGTATCAGTCAAGTCCCTCCCTCTCCCCTCTCTGCTGGCGTACAGAGAGCTAGCTATATCATGAGGCAGGAGGCATAGCCCGCACATCGTCTCTTCATGATTCAGAGCACGAGTCCGGAGATGTGGCAACGTCGAGGGGAAATTCCCGGAAAGGGTGGCGGGGAGATTGGAATGGAAGGGGGAAGGGTGGGGAACGGATTACGGGGGGAGGGGGAAGCGGTAGGAGGGCATTCTGGGAAGGGAATGGGAGCAGTCACGGGTGGACGGCGAAGATAGGAGTGCGCGGCGAAAATTGAAAAAAAAATACGACATTCCTACACATCGATGTATTATGATAGCACTATGATACGAGAGAATAATCAGCTAATAACACCTGAACGATTGAGATAAATTTTATCCACTTTTTTAAAATGTTATTAATCATTTGCCCCGAAAACAATACTAATATGGCCTTTTATGACGGGAAATATTCAGCATTTAACAACAATGAAGGCAAAAACTTTCCCTCGCCGCCACCGAAGCCGACAAATAATAAAAAGGCTGTTTCTTAAAGTTTGTACGAACTTCAGGGGGATAGGACTTCCAGTTCCGACTTTCAGGTTTGTTAATAAACAAAATTAAACCAGCCCTCGATATGCAACACTAAAAAGCAATCCCTTTAGCATAAATAAGGCCACGGACTCATTCTAACTGGTCCGTCGTCGTTTTCCGCTCACAAATTAATGCCAGAAAGTAGATATCAGCGAAAATTTCTTCAATAATTGTAAGCAAGATGCAAAATTAATGCAAGTATACTTCCAATCTAATTAGACCGCCATCATTAAGCATAATTCAATGGAATATGCTGAACAATTACAAGAAAAATCGCCAAGAGAATGCACAGAAAGTATATCCCCTTTCACTTACCTTTTAATAAATGCATACATGCGTAATACTTAAAATAGATTCCTACTCCAACGTCGGAAAAAGCTGAGGATACCTAAGAAGTTAAATCTGATTCAATTCAAATGGAACCATCGCAGTGATTAGAACAGCGAACTCGGTTGCAGGAAATGGATAGGTGTAATTCACTCTATCAACAACGGTATTCTTCTTTCAACAAATACAGCAAGAACCAGGATAGACAAAGCAAAAAAGGAGGTTTCTCGACTGGAAGGTTTATTCTTGTGAAGCATTTCCTGTTCTCACACGGTGACCGACTTAAAAATGAAGCAACTCACGGAAACTAATATAATACATAAGTCCATTTCTAGACCAAAGAACAACCCGACCTAATAACATGAACTTGGCTAGGAAAGAGTGGTAGCGGACGAGTAAAAAAATGAAACAAAAAAAAAACGAAATGAAAGGAACGACACACCAACAAAGTGGTGCTTCGCGGCTGGCACAGACGAACGCAGACCCAAAATAAAAAGGAGATGAGCCGGACGAAAGGAAAATAAAACAATAAACAGTTTCTTCCCTTCCGTGTGTGGACATAAGATTTTTCATAGCACACCTTCAGACAAGCCGGCGAGAAAAGCACACGAGGGATCTCAGGCAGCAAGCCAACCCAAGTGGAACATACAAGAACCTGAAAAAATGCATACCTTTGCCCTTACTTCACGCACCTTCACAGCAAAAAAAAAGATAAACCATAGGATCCGTGCCCATGAGGGGGGGTTAGGATGGGAAGGGCGCCCCGGAGACGTCTGCGTCCCAAAAAAGGGCCGAAGAACCCTGGCGGAAGAGGGGAAGGGTCACGGAGGAGAGGCGTCTGGTCTGGGTGGGGAAGTGAGGGCAGCCCCGAGGGGAAGGAACAACAAACTCAGCGCCGGCGAGATGAAGTGTGAGGAGGAGGGAAGAAATGGGTCCGGCGGCCACTCGCTCGAATCTGATACAGCGCCGCTTCTTCGAGGGTTTGGCACTTGGGAGGGCGTGGCACTAGAAGCGAAATTCCCTCACTTCCTACACCTACGTATTACCTTGCAAGCCACCTAGGGAGGTGTATGGCAGAGGGTGAACCACCACCAACATGCACCAGAGAACCTCATACATTCACTCAGACACAACCTAAGCCGCAGTCAATCTACATCCTCACACGACTCCGTAAGCCGCCTCAATAGGCGTGTGGCAGAGGGTGTAAGAACACCATCAGTTAGCAGTTAAAAGGGATCTCATTCAACTAAAGTCCGCGCAGCTCGTTTCAGTCGGACCTGGAAATATATTAGGGTTCTAATTGGATGTTCTCTGTTTTGCTCGGAAAGATATATATTCTTAATTGCTCAAGCAATCAAAGCCTAGCGCGCAGTCTCAAGAGTCTCTAGCGGCTAGCAATCTTATTCGTTTAACATCAATGTAACGCTTTCTGTAGGCACGTAGCAGTTGTTGATGAATAAGACTACATTCGCAATGTTCCAAACTATTAGATACAGATTAGTACATATTAAACGAAATATTAAAGCCTAAATTATTTTACTATAATAAGAGTAAATGCCATTAAAGTTCAACCTTGAAACACTATTCATTAAAATGGTGAGATAAAATATATTTTAATACCCATGGAGCAATGCAGCATCATAAAAATTACATTGATTGAATGACATTGACCATTGACATTGAATGCAATAGCAAATACTCCTTCGTACTACTTAATAGTTATGCGAAATTCCCTCACTTTCTACATCTACATACTACCAAGCAAACCGCCTCAGTAGACATGTGGCGGGTGTGTTAGGACACCAGCCTTTACAAATTAAAAGGAATTGCTTCAACGAAGTTCCGCCAAGCATTTATTAAAGGCCTTTGTTGTACGGAGGACAAAACGAATTTCCTTACCAATCCGTTCGGCAAAAATCTCATGTGGCGTTCCATTATGAATTTGCACAGTGAAAACAACACTCATCATGAAATAAATTTACCATAATCATGTCTCTAAAAAAATTAATAAGGTAGTAGCATATATATGTACTTCCTACATCGAAAATCCATTTTTCCTCATAAATATGTACACGAAAAAAATTCATAATTAATACAATGAGCTACCAGGAACATGCTTCGTTATACGAATTAGAAGAAACCTTTAAGCATAAAGTAAGATAACAGTCCTGTATAGATAGCGTGAAGAATTAGTACACTGAAAGAAAAATTTAAAGAAGTGGAAAAATAGGATAAAATAATAGAAAAAATTTCTTTAATAGGATTATCCCTACCGGATGAGGACATAATTTTGATACAGTGGGGTAGCCAGGAATTTAGTTCGGTTGGGATCCAAAATCGGGGAGTGTGGGAGGGGGGATTTTTCAAAAACAGGGTAGGTACTATGTAGACGGTTTAAAACTAATTTTAACACTTTTACTAATAGAAAAAAACTTCATTTTTCAAAGAAATCTTATGTAAATTTATGATTTTCAATATTTTGCTTTCTTTTACGAAGAAAAGTAACTGTTTTTTCATATATTTTAGGGTGGCGGACCCCTTGGACACCCCCTCACTACGCCACTGATTTGATATTAAGTAAATCGTGAATTTTAGTCTCATAACATCTCAACGTTATGGAGTTCACTCATCTCAAATGAATGAAGACCACGGGGAAGAAAAAGGAACAAAAAACACAAGATTCCTCCCTGGGACCACCAACCGCCAAACAAAAACTGCCCCCGGAAGGATACCCACCAATTTCGAAGGAGATGGGGAGGAAGGGGGGGGGGGAGGACGAGACAAGAATGAAGGCAGGAAAGTAGCAAGTGCTACCAACGTAAGATCATCCGATTCCATTAGTCCTGGCATGGAAACATGAATTTATAGACAGACGAAAAAAAATTAATGCCTGTTACATCCGTGGTGGGTATACTACAATGTGAAAATAGAATTCTCGTCCCAGTCGCGGCACTGCACGTAGTTTCAATAAAATAAATCATCCACTCGAATTCAATCAATGCATCCAAATTGGTGGAAGCACAATTCATACTGGACCTACTGAAGGGACTTTAAAATAAAAGATAAATATACGCATACTCCACCGCGAAAATAGAATTCGCGTCCCAGCTGCGCAACACTGTACGTGATTGTGGTAGTTTCAATAAATTAAATTATCCAATCAAATTTAATTAGTAAATCCAAATTGGTGGAAGCACAAAATCGCATTGAGCACTGCTGAAGAGATTGTAAAAAAATTAAATTTTTTCTTTTTGGCAAAAAAAAAATTTTTTTATTTTTTTTTACTAAAATGTTTTTAATAGCAAAGACACCTTTATCTTAGTTTCTCGCCTCGATTTAAAATACTACGTGAATATTATGATTTTTAAATTTAAAATTCAGACAAGATTACATAAAAACATCGATGGTAAACCCTAAACACTATATGGGTGCTTGTCTTCGCCCATTCTAAATTAATAAAAAACCACCGTCGTAAAATGTCAAGTGTGTGCTGTTTTCAGGGGATACTGTTAAAAATAAAAATAATTAATTAAAACTCCGTAGGGTACGTTCATTACTCCTGGGATCCTTTGCTTTCATATTATAAGCATCATAAATGTTGTAGAAGGCCTGAAGGTTCATAATTTTTCATATGACCTACAAGACTGCATGGTTAAACTGCATTGCATATGTACTAAACTAACTCGGTGAAATGTATCTTCATGACGATGACGTCACAGAACAAACAAGAGCCTGAAGTAGGTAAAATTCTCTCCGGATTTCCACCATGTTTGAAACTGCATTGCAGCCGTTTCGAACTCGTACTCAGGACGCATCTTCAGGGCTTCTGAATGTCGTTACGAGGAAATTGGCTTTCTTATCGTGGAGTTTCCAATTTCATAGTAACGACATCCAGCGGCCCTGAGGATGATTCCCGAATCGGAGCTCGAAACATCGGCAGAAATATAGTTTCTTACCCAACGGGAAACCCGAGGGAAGTTTACCCACATAATTCGCCGGGAAATCATAAAATCTTTTTACGATCGTGAAGTTTTACATAAATAATTCTGTACCTCGGAGGTAAAGGAATCTATGTACGTTTTCCTATTTTTTCAATAGGGCAGTTTCAAGAGTATAAAAAAATTAGCCTGTAATTACTAGAAGGTTAAGTCACCACACCAATAATATTGTGATATAAAAATGCAGTAAACTATTTACCTAACCTTCTAGTAATAACTGGTTAAATTTTTGAAAAATCTTATAACTGCTCTCCTGAAAAATTAGGAAAATGGACATAGCGTCATTTAACTCCGAAGTACAGAATTGTGCTATCAAGATAAAGCTGCAGCTACTTACGCATCGCGTAAAACGGTCGCAGTGATGCAGCAAGAAGGCCTTCGGAGTGGCTTTATTCAACCACAGGGGTAAATGGGGGAGCGGTCGGACGCGAGGGGAGAATCCGGATCTTAAGGAAAGAGTTTACGAAGAGGGAGGTGGCGGAGGAGCGACTGCTGACCAAAATAGGGCAAGGCGTCCGTCCTCTCAGCACTCCCGATGTAAGAAGAAGACACGGGACGCCGCAAACCCGAAGATGACCAACGGCCACTGCAACTTATGTCCATGCAACAGGTCGAGAGGCATAGTAGTTTGATAGCTAATTCTTAAAGACTGATAACACGTTTCATTACCCGGTACGTGTTACCGTCTACGACAGGGGTCTCCAACCTTTTTAATTGCAAGGGTAAAAAATCACTTTATCACCACATCAATGCAATTTTTAAAACATATAATTGATTGGGTTGGAATCCAAGAGGTACAAGTGATTTTTTCTCTCAACAGAGTTAGGTAAAGTTAATTGTTAGAATAAATACACAAAAACCTAGTTGCCAAGGGAAACGAGTGGGTCTCTGTTCTGTGCTGACATCGAGTGGAAAATCAAATGCACCACTAAGTATCTAATTTATCTCGTTTGTTTTCTACATACATAATTTCTGAATCTAACTCTGTATAGAAAAGAGAAATCAATTGTACCCCTTGGCTTCCAATCCACTCCATTTCAAAGGCAGTAATGTTGATTGGTTAAAATGTTCGATTAGTCAATGCGATTTTTAACATCGTTTATTTTGACGTGTGTGTCGATATTTGGTTCGCGATACAATATTTTCTTTAGCCTCTAGGGGCCGCAAGAAATTAGTTGGCGAGCGGCATGCGGCCCGGGGGCGGCGGGATGAAGATCCTTGGTCTACGAGATGTGTCCAAAAACTAATGGGGAATTTAGTTATTTGAAACAAAAATAATTATTTATGCGTCTAAATTGATTTTTCCGCCCAAAAAATAGTCCCCATTACATATTATCTATTGGTTCTCATTGCCCATTTCCATTAACCCCCTCTATCGCTTCTAATTTATGCCCAAAAGCGATGTGTATTCATTATTTTGAAGTGTCAAAGCACCTAAAAATTCTTATACTGTGTAGTTGTTTTTTTTTCAAAAATACTTACAGTAGTTCCTCCAGATTTTTTCCCCTGACTAAAATAAAAAAAGGCTAGGTGTGTTATGCTATGAATATGAAATCTCCATTCTGAATGTCAACTTTCAAAAAAAATCTCAATGCGTAGACGTGAGATCCCGATCTATGTTATAACAGACAATTGTGAACATTGTTTAGATGGGAGCCACGGTAAATAAGAAATATTTTATACATAATCAGAATTTTTTATTGATATGAGTTCTGGTATCTCCTTCGTTAATCTTACCGGATGCGCAGAAGCCAATAATATTGGCTCTATGCTAATGTCATCGTAAGATGAACACATACTTCCAGTCATACGGCCTTGAGGTGGCTAACACCTTAAGTAAAGCAGAATGAATTTAACTACTAAATCTATAACAATGTGAGGAGAGAGATACGCTATAATAGCAGCAACAATGCCAAAAAAATTCAACCAATGAGCGAGGATTTCGTCAAGATTGAAAAGCGCGAATGAAGTTCACGCATCCACGCATGGCCATAAAAATGGCGATGGATTGATGGAGAGAATTTTCAGATCTCGAAAATCCTTTCGCGAGGGAAAGTTTGACCCACATTGCAATATTACCGGTGCGTGTGTTATAAACTCAGGTTCGTCACATTATGATCGAGATAGGTGGGCATAAAATCGATTCCATCCTCACGGAATTTCTCCTCAACTACCTAACCACTTATTACCATTATTTATAGATCGTAGTACCTACACGGGAAATCGCCCGATCTCGTTACTCGAGGTGATTCCGACACCGTGTGTTCCATTTCGATGAGAAGACGTCGAGGAAAAATCGCGATTACCAATTAAACATGGCGGCTAAATATATCGCTCCGAAGCTCACGCGTGAAGAAACTAGACAAAGTGATAAAGGTATTTTTATCTTGCTGTAATCTACACTCGCAAAAAAATCCAGCGATGATAGATAGATAAAGCAAAGCTCAAAATTGACATCTTCAGCGAATTGAATTCGTTGATAATGATGCAGAAACAAATACACGATTAGATCGCGTCGAGCTGTTAAACGTGTGATATCACTGATGCACATTTGCACTTGTCATTTCCATCATACTGACAATATATAAAATCGATAATTGAGACGACAAGGTAAAAAACTACCCCAGACATAGAACGTTTCAGTAAAATATAAATGGAAACCTCATCATTCAAACGCCGTAAAGTTACTGATACATTTTAAGAATGCGTCTTGTGGAAGAGCACAACATAATAGACAAATTTAATTCGGCAAATTAAAATAATTCTTCATAAAATCTCAACTAATACTTATTGCAAAATATTCGAAAAATTATGTGAATTCTTGAGAATGATGTCTCGTTCCCTTGTATCAATGGACTATTACTTTGGCGCAGGAATGGTATAGGCCCGGTCTTCTTTGACAATAAATCATACTGTAACAGGCCGGTGTAATTTGGAACTTCTTGCTTAAAAACATACTGCAAGTCCCAGTAAAATGTGTAATAATAATCACACTGAAATAGTTACGGTGATAATATTTTAAAAATAATAAAAAAGTAGTGCAAAACTAAGTTAGATAGTTAAATAGCATAAAAATGGTTTTGATAACAACATACATGTATCTAACGTAATCATCGCACTCATTGCCCATGTATAGGAAATTTATAAAAATATTTATTCAATTTTCCCATGAACACGAACATATTATTGCACATTTCCCGAATCGTCCGGCCAATAAGCTAAATTCATTTGACTCACAAGAATTACACTCCAGACAATCCCAACACTGATCTAATACAGCAGTATTCTGATACTTATCACATTTTTATCCTCTCCAGTCCTCCACGTTTTTATTATTGGATACTACAACATTGGAACACAACTACATTTATTGTTGGATACTACAACAGCAAAAAAGATGTGTACGTTGTCAAGTGTTTTTATTAAGCTTATTCAGTGCTCTAAAAATAACAAATAATGTTTATAAATATTATATCAATTGAAATTAATGAATGATAATGAAGTATTCTTGATGATAATTTCTTTCTATTATCGTAGTGCATAAAGATCATCATCATCATCATCACTGGTCAACAATCCTAGGATTGGTTTGACGCAGCTCTCCACTCTATTCTCCTATCAGCTAATCTTTTCACACCTACGTATTTCTTCTCTTTCACATCTCTCTTTACTTGTTCCATATATTTTGTTCGAGGTCTTCCTTTTCCATTCTTGCCTTCCACTTGTCCTCCGACGATTGTCTTCATCAGGCCATCATGTCTCAGGATGTGGCCTACAAGGTAATTCCGTCTTCTTATTAAGGTTTTCATGAGGCTTCTCTTCTCTCCTACTCTTCTTAGGACTTCCTCGTTACTAACTCGGTCGATCCATTTGATCTTCATCATAAAGATATTGTCCCAAAATCCCAAGGTGCACATATGTGTAAAATACTGTAAAATTTTTGTTAATAAATATTTATTTCAAATTTCCTGTGATGTTATTTTTCCCACCCACCCTGATTATGAAAGGAACCTGAAATATAAATAAAACAGCTCAGACTCATGGGTCTGAGGAGTTTAAACCATTTAACAACTTGTGTGTTAGAAGAGGGATTCGGAAAAAGTATATGTTGACAGACTGCCAATAGCGCCTTAGGATGTCGAACTGAGTCTTCTTCACTCTCTCAGGTCCGCCATCCAACAGCATCCTTCACACTCGGAAACGAACTCGGAGTCAGTCGCAATTCCCTCAGCTTTCACCGATATTTCCCAGAACAATGAAATTCCCCGTGCCAAGCCAGGAGGAGAGGGCAAAAAAGAATAAAACCACGGCCAGTCTCTTCCATGCGAAATTGAGAGATGGCTCAGGAAAGAGAGGGGGCCAAAATGCATCTCCCCTCCCTCCGTAAGAAATGCAACTGCATTTGGTGGACGCGCGCTGGAAAATCCATCGCAGCGAAGGAGACATGAAGATGACTTGCTAGCGAACGATGGCGATTTTTAAAGGAACATCTACATAATATGTTGTGACCCACCTCTAAGGTGTTTGGCAGGGGGTGACCAATCACCATCATAAACAACGCGAAAGGACCCCCACATGCACACCGTACGGAGATAAACATATCACGCATACTTACAAATCACACGCCCACATTCATTCGAAGGCAACATTTGCCAACTGTTCGTAATTCCTAAAGCAAAATCATGCAAGGTTACAACAATTAATAAATAAGAACATGCAATGAGTCGTCCTAGCGAGTGACGCCATTGAAAAACGTCAAACCTCTTCAAGTGAGGCTCAACACAGTGGCGTATCCAGGGGGGAGGTACAGTTTCCTCCCCCCCCCCCCCCCGAAATATAAAATCACAATTACTTTGCTTGATAAAAGAAAACAAAATATTGAAAAATCACGAATTTACGAAAGATTTATTTGACAAATTAAGTTTTTTTGATTATGAAAACTGTTAAAATTAGTTTAAAACCCTTTGTTTAGAAACCTGTTCTTTTTTAAAGACTTTACCTCTGATTATGGACCCCCCGAATGAAATTTCTGGCTATTCCACTGGCTCAAAGTCGACGACTTCACGTCAAATATGACGGACTGACTGTCTTCCACCAAGCATCAAAATAGGAATGGAGTTCCCTAAACAATCTGCGCCACCGCCGGGATTCAAACCCGTGTCCAGCGGTTGGAAAGCCTAATGCACGAATATTTTTGACCAAAACACTATCCACCAAACAAATTCAAACCCCATGTTCATCCCATATTTATAATTCCGTCGGCTCGTTTAAAATCAACGTCTGAAGAAAATTTTTGTTTGGATAAAATCCCAACAGGCAACAATACAAGATTCTTCTTGCATTAATAATATCTGTAACAAGTCAAGCGGAAATTCAGCCCTGATTACCATGGTGCCAACAGGAAAAACACCAAATTTCACGCGAAGGTCAAAGGCAAGCGATCAAAAGCAGTTTTGTAACTTCTATTGGGCGCCCAACACCACTGACTGAGGAAGAAGTGTCCTGAGACTCTAAAGTCCTCCAATTCTGGAGCCCTTCAAGCGATCCGCCCTAATCAAGAAGAAAACCGCTGGCCAGTGTATGACCTCCTAACCCCGGCCAGAAGATAAACCGAGGCATGATGAAAATGAAAAAAAATTACCAGCATGATTTTCCGAGCGCTCAATCTTTCCTTGAAGCAACTGCGTGAATGCAAGCAACACATCCTTTCATCCATAGTTGTCTACTGTTGCCTATCTAGGCCTCTCACTTACCTACATATGAGTAATGGGTATACCCGCTGATCCTCGAAAACAAATAGATATGGACCGATTAATCGAGAAATGTGTACGCCAAAATTGTTATTTTACATGACACAATAATGCATTTCATGGCTTTCAATTCAAACCACACTTGTGCTAATGAAACGATCAGAGATTTTATCTTCCCAGATTTCAATTAACATCATAAACTGGCGTATAAATTGCCCTAATGGTAAGATAAAGACAAGAATGACAAAAGTGGCAAAAATAAAATGCATGGTTTATTGATTTATCTCTCAACATGCATACGATTATATCCTCAGGGTAGGTAAGTATTTCAAGGAAGGGGTCGAAGTATTAGGTCATTTTCTCCGAGGGAATGAGTGGAAATCGGTTGGACAAGAGGGAGATAGGTGTTCGGAAGTGAATGGGTGAAATTGAAATAAAAGTAATTGTTGAAAGCTGAAGGCCTAGCGTCACCTGTATACGATGCACCACCAGCAGTTAGTGTGTTAGGGATGCGAGTTGTTCTTCTTCTCGCGTTAACCAGGGACCAATATGAGAGATCAATATTTATTTTGTTTATAAAACCCAATGTAGAGGCCTTAGTACTGTTTCTGGTGTTAAATAAATAAATTTTCGATAGGATAGGGAAGCGTGGGAAAGTAAGGGTGGAGAGAAACCCGGCGTTAGCATTAGTCTGCCCTTTAGGAAAGGCGTCATAGGGACCAAGGTTAATAGTATCATAACGCACGGACGTAGTGCTATAAGCTTGACGTGTACTCCACAAACCCCTAAAACAGGGATGTACCAATACCTGAATAATATCCACCACCGCCAGGATTTGAAACCAAGGGGTAACACAACACTCTAGCCACCGCATCAACCCGAAGCCCATGGTCATGAACCGAAGCCTATCAAAAGATTCGTAGCAAAGAAGAGGCAATATCATTCCTTAGTCCAACTAGCAGGAGGAGAATATTCATTTAGATAGATAAGTTGAAAAATATCGATTGTTCAGTAAAAAATCTATAAGAACAAAAATAGTATATTAGTTTGCAGGCACATTAATTACAAAGTAGATAATTACAAAAAAATAAACTTTTCATTTCTTGGAAATGTCTATGTTTTCCCCTTTCATAACATAGCAAAAATTAATAAAACCTAACTATCCCAATAAAAATAACATGAATTTAGGGGTGTCCGAAAACCTCACCCACGATCTGAACCCTAGATCCTTTCAGCAATAGCCCAACGCTCTGCCCATTGCGTCACCACGATCCCCTAACAAATCCCCAGCAACGCCGTAATAAAACTCGGCATGCAGGAATACCGCGGGAAGGCCGAACAAATCAGCCAGGGCTATTTATAAATTGCAAGGACCGCCATTTTCGAAACTCCGAAAACAAGACTTTCCAATCTATTTCCGAACAGGCTTGCACCGCGTCGATTGCTTGCTTTCCTGCTTTCTCGGCTACATGCATTCGCACACACACACACCTATAGAGAATTCTCAGTCGGAGCAGTTACCAGGAATCCGCGCTCCCTCCCCTCAAGATGCCCCTTCCACCAACAATGGCCTTCCCCCCCTCCTCCCAGTTCGTCGACATTCCTCGAGACAGCTCACCTCGAACTTGAGAACTTTGCTTCCGCACTAGGAGCAGAGAGAAAGGCGGGATAGATTGCAAGAGATGGAAACCACACACTATCGGCAATATTAATACATTGGCTTCCGCAAAATTAAGTCGAATATATAATTTTCATTAAACATTTTCAATGTCAATACGTTGAGACCACTAATCTGGCTACGCCTTTTTTAAACTCTACCGGAACTATTTAGTGAACCTTTTTGCACATATTTCATGTGTTGAACATCATTGGTATTTACGGGATTACTTTCATACTTGTTTTATAATGTTTACATAATTTATTATCGTTCACATAAGCCAATGTAAAGGCCTAGGGGCTGTTTTTGGTTTTATCAAATAAATACATATCTTTATGGTGTTCGGAATGTGAGGTGGTTTCATATAGGTGCCTGTGGCGTGGCATTGATTGATAATTGTTAATCGTTAAATTTAATCTGAAGTAAATCAATATTAAAACAATGATACTTTCTCCTATGAGTGCGCCAGCGCAGACATTAGCGCAAAGACCTCTTCGGAGAATCTATGCTCACTTGTCTTTGTCTTAATTATGATATATAATGGCCATTTTCAACTTACTTTTAAGGAATTACATAATTTGAAAATGGCGTAATAGCCGAAACCGGTAATAAAATAGGAAATGTTTTATAAATTTGTGGAAGAGACAAAGTGTCTTTCATTATTAATATGGAGCCCTTCCACCGCGTACGTAACTCAAGTTTCGATTTAATTTTAATTGTAAGCCCCTTAAGCTAAAGAAACTTTTTGCAGAGGGGGTATGGGTTGATACTGAGGATAGGGTGCGGACTTTCAACTCCTTGTCGCCGGGTTCAAAACCCGGAGGTGGCGGAGATTTCCCAATCCCTGCATCTTTGAGGCGGGCACTTCAAGTACAGCACCCCGTAAGCTGGCCTTAACCTGTGGCCTCCTTGGTAATTGTCATTTATGCGAGGCATACCTCCTCCCCCCGATACAGGCCTCGATACGGGCACGATCCGGGGTCGTTACGTGGTTACACCTGAAGATGTAACCACGTTACGAAACCCGGGTCTTACCCATATTAAAATAATAGTGAACCATACAAAGTTTAATTCCTTTATTCCCAAAATGCTTGTATGATCTATCCCAAATAATATGCGCGTGCTTTGACAACTTGGGGTACACTTACATCATATTATTTTTTTTGCGAATTCGAACTTTGAACCTGCCCTATCAACGAGAAGATTATCCAATTTCAAGCGAAAGTCGCTCGAACTATGTATTAAGCAGTTGGTCATCCTCAGACGCGACTCTGATGCCACTCTATAGATGCAATAACCGGCCTCTTTGAAAACAATCCCACACGGTTACAGAAATGACAGGAAAGTTACTCATTTGCCACACAAATTTTCCACCTGCACTGGGAACAAACAAGGTATCGAGAGAAAACAAAAATTCTGAGAAAGCTCGCTGAAAGAGGGATGTTATCTATAAACACGTGCGAACGCAGCCACCACAGTCGCTTGTTTTGCACATTCCTCCGTCGTTTTAAAACACGTGAACAGCAGCACTGCGAGAGCATAAACATACAACAATCACATCACGTTTCGACACAAGAGAGAGAGAGAATTCCCTAAACACGGGAAATGGGACGTGCAAGTGTGTATGGCACGAGGCGAATGAATGTCATGAGAACAACTTGCGACATACGTAACTTCACGTTCAAGAGGATCAACACGAACCAACAGAAGTTTCGAGAAGCGAAAAAGAGGTTGAATTTCTGCCTGAATAATACCAAAACACAGCCAGGACATCCGCACCTGCACGATAAATCAATAAAAATGTAACAAAAGCCCTTTACTCTAGCAGTTCTACCGAGAAAAGACGCGTCGTGAAATTTTAAAAATAATCCCTTTTTATAGCACTCCTTGGACTATGGATCAAAAACATTGAGCCCAACGTGTTGTATGCATCATTCGTTTGAATTCTGAAACATTTTCTTAAGGTGATGTTAGCTCAGGAGGGAAAAATAATTATGTTCAAACATGAACGTAAATAAGGAAATAATCGTCAGAGGAAGCCGATATTCGGTGCGCCACTTTCTAAGAATTATTATAGAATTAAATGAATCTCACCTCTCACGCCATCGATACATAAGAAAAATTATATAATGGGTTAAGTGAAAATACGTTGCGTGAAAAAAATAGAAGAAAGAGATGGCTTTAATACTAGGAATAAGTGAGTAGGTATTGTTGGAAAAACAGATACAATGAATAAATATTCTGAAAAAATGTGTGACCAGCTAACTTATGTAATAATCAAAGGATATCCCATTTGAAAGTAGCATTTCAGAAAAGTATTACAAATAATAATTTAGACAAAATCTTTTTTTATCGCAGGAAGACTTGTGACAGCCTCAAATATAAGTTCAGATTTTTGAGACAAAATCCACGAACTAATATGAAAACATTAAGTTTTCAGTAACTCGTATTAGTGTCAAATACAGTATGAATATTTATTGGCGATCATTACCCAAAATATTTCTTTCAAATACATATGTTAAACAACGGATATAAAAATAGCGATAAAGAAATGATCAAAGGCCATGAAAACCTACTAACAACATGCAGATTTTTCCGATATATATATTCAAGGATAGGCTGGATTAATTTCTTAATTTTTCAGCTTGACAACCCATGCTAGACTGATTACGACAACGACACGAATGGCCATTTGGTGAGGATTCTTTCAGAGTCCGCGGGGTTACGGCCAAGAAGAAAATGCATGTGGCATTTTCTCTCATAAGGTTGCACGGACCATGGATAGCAGCGGTCAGTAAAAATAAGGAAAAACGTCTAGAAAGTGAAAGAATTTTCTAAAAATAAAATATGTTAGACGCAATACACGGGCACATGTGCCAGCAAAATTATTCTAAATCAGCGAATTTGCACCATCCGGCCGGGAATTCAATCCGTTTGCAGAAATTCAATCGGAGACACGCGTCGCCACCGTAAATATGGAGGATCTCAATTTACAACTGAATCGGCAAAGGATATGGCAGGAAAGGTATTTAGCCATCAGCAAAAATTTGCTACTGCCGATGTAAGGTTAAAATATATCCTTCAAATTAATAGAAGGTAAGAAATTTAGGCATGCGATTCAAGTACGTAACGTATATCGATAGCTATGTTCTAATACCACGTATCTAAAAAATTGCAACTTTTCAGGAGAGCAAAATAGCGATTGTGCGCAAAAATTAAAAACCAAAAAATGCATAAAACTGAAAAAGAAGCATGTACTTGCCGACAAAGAGTTGTTTTTTGCTTGAATTCTAATTTTTAATGTTATTCCACTTCGTTTAAGATAACTGTGTCAATAACCGGCCGGCCGGCTAATCGGCCGGCTAATCGGCCGGATAACCGGCCAAATTTTGAGATACGTGTTGTTAGAACTTAGCCATCGATATCTAGTAATGGTCATCACTATTGTGCTTGCGATGCACTCAACAAGAAAGTTGAAATAAAAAACATGCATATCAATCAATTGCAAACCACCCATAAATGGCGCGAAATCACACGACGAACACAAATATTACCAAACAATACGGGGAAAATAAAGTCATTACGGCATTGCTCGCATTTGCAGGAAGAAGAATCCCGAGTGACAAAAATATTTAGTTTAAAAGTCATGAAAAATATCTCCGTTACATAAATAAAAATAACTCTACAGCAAAAACATATAGCAACGGAATAAACTACTCCTATACGTACCAACCAAGGACCCGATGAGACAAAGCAACAACGAATCTATGGGATACCGACTTTGTGAGGGCTAAATGATCCATTATTGTACCATGCGGGTGCATCACTGTATTGGACTCAATTGATTTGGAAACGTGGGGAATCAATTAATGAAATGCTTTGAAAATAATGGACCTCAGTGACGAAGAATGTCCAATCGATGCCTTCAAAAATAATTTTCCGGGGCATTTGATGACATTTGCGTGGGTACTGAGGCTCACAAAGTTAAATATATCTCACAAATATACTTTAGCCGGTTGAATTCCTAAACTAATAATAACATAATGTTAGAACGTAGGTTTCCGCGGCGATGGTTTGAGCGGAAGGAAACCCGGAAGAAATGCAGAGATCTAATAATAACATACATGATCTATAGTATTGATAGGTAATTGTACCTGTGGCATAGCCAAGAATTTCGTTCGGGAGGGGGGGTCCAAAACTAGGGGGGGGGGGGAATTTTTTAGAAGCAGGGTACAAAGTATAGGGTTTTAAACTAATTTTAACACTTTTCATAATCGAAAAAACTTTATTCGCTGAAGAAATATTTTGTGAATTCGTGATTTCAATGGTTTTTCTTTTATGAAGTAAAATAATTGTTTTTATATTTCTGGGTGGTGCGGACCCCCCGGACCCTTCCCCTGGCTACGCCACTGAATTGTACTGTACGCATTGAGGTCAGGATAAATGTCGCCCTCGGTGTTCTTTTTATGCAGTGGAAATGATGCATGTTTGATACCTTAGCCCTTAGATAAAACCTTTGTCCGTAGAATACCTATAAAAATAACGATGAAAATAATAATAATAATAATGACTAATTAACACTTCCTATAATCAAGATAGTTTATCTGCACGTCTTTGGTTCAGGACATAAGTGTATACATGTGTCAAACTAATTTCATAACAGCATATACGGTTCACCACTGGAGTGAGCAAATCCTTGAATAAAATATACGCGCCTGCCATTGTAGAACCCAACAACTTAAAATAAAGCACGCAGCATCTTAACGAGTTTATAATAAAAACATTCATCCCTTTCATTCGCAGGATACCATGAAGATGTACCTAAACAACGACAATGGTTAATTGTACTTCTCAGTTTTCTTCCCGTTATTCACGGCATGAATTTAAATCTATAAGTTAGCCACAAAGCGCGGAAGTGAACGATGTCGATAGTGCCAATGAGCCGTGCAGCCGCCTCAGTTCTTCTGGTTGGAACGACCCTCCAAAGGGCACAGTGCTCGGGACAATAGGGGAATAGACACAGAAAGATTGTCTGCGAGTGGGAGGGGTAGATAGGGCGGCGTCAATCGAGAGCGTGAAGTGAAACCCAATGGGAGCAGACACAGCCCCATCTCAATCTCGCTTCATCCGCGCTGACACTAACTCACAGACCGGGAGAAAGTAGCGCAGTCTGGTCCACAATTTCCTTACTCAATTGTCAGAAATTCATTGTTGCCGGACGCTTAATACGAAATAATCTTTAGGTTTTGCCGTGGCCTTTACTTTTATGGCCGATAATAATGCATTAATGAAGTAAAAATTAATTTATCGCTCATTATATACAATTTTATGTCACCAAAGTGCATTATTAGCTAAATGTCCCCCAGAGTGAAGGTAAAACAATTTTTTTCAATAGTTTTTTATTTCAATTTTATAAGCGTTCAAACCGTGCATTTCAGTCACAAACACCTATCATAGTTACATGCAATAATAACATTAAACTACATATTTTTCTCACACGCTTCAAAGGAAGTTTAACCTGCCGCGGCAAATTCACTCTAATTTCCGGAAAATAGTACCCAACCGCCATATTTTAAATACTTTTAGCGTTCAAATATTGTTGAAAAACTTCATGAAAAATAAGAAACAAAACTAAAAAAAATTACGACTGTCTTCTTAAACATGTCCAAATAAAAGTATATGTGTGGAAATAAAAACAGAATCGACCGAAGAAGAAAATCGCGGACCAATCTTAGGTGCAGTATAACCGGTATAACTGATCGGACAAGAATACAAAGCATAGATAGGAAAGGGGTAATCAGGAGCGAGAAATGAAATCCAATGGGAGCAAACAAGAGCAGCCTCTCAATCACCCCTTAATCTAGGTTGACACTTAAATAACTCCATGGAGACGGACGAGGCAGACCTCTTCGTGGGCCCAATACACGAATACCCGCGCGGAACGATCGCGAGTGATCTCTTTGAACATGAACTATACACAGGGCGATCATCGATTCATCAAATCGGAAGCCGAAAACTACCATGTGAGCCAGGCAAGGACAATGAACCTGACAGCAACAAGTGTAAATCGGTAGTCTTCGGAACGGAGCGAGACCACTATGTCCACAAGGAACGTTAAATAAGATTGTAGGTAATCTGAGGTTTCAGGCGAGATGGAGTGGAAACGGAACATAACAAAGAAGCAGGAACAATTTCCAAAATTTTATGATATCTGGTGATTTTCCTGGTATTCTTCCGCGTTTATCCATTTTGTAGGACAATATTTCGCCAAAGTTCCAGTTGGCTTCCTCAGGTCCACTGAAGACTTCACTTCACAAGTAGCCACTTCAGTGGACCTGAGGAAGCCAACTGTAACGTTGGCAAAATATTGTCCAACAAAATGGATAAACGCGGAAGAATACCCGGAAAAATCACCAGATATCATCATAATCTCCGCGGAAGCCTACTTGGAAACTTCACAATTTTATATTATTATACGACCGGTCTCGCTAATAGCATCATCTTTATTATGTTAAGATCGTAGGATTACCAGCAAACTAATTGAAGAATTCTGCTCGGGTTCTCTAAAGTATCAAATAATCCATGGCCGACATTTCGATGATCGATTAGGGCTTCGTCATGAGATAAGGACTTCTAGGGTTCTCCGCCTGGTAAATTTACCTGGGCCGACGTTTCGACGCTCGACTCGTGTATCGTAATCAGGGAAAATGAGTGTCGAGCTGAGGTTTCTTAATCACTATAGCCTGGAGGTCAGGTGTCACTTGATTGATCGCCACAGTAGGAATGCCGTCTTGACACGCAGTGCGGTTGATTGCTCCGTTTTTTCAATGCATTCAACACGGACTAGCAAAAGGAAAAGTCTGAATACCATTGTAAATTTTTGCTATCGACTTGAATTGTGGTCGCTTCCTCGACGACAATTTCCTAATATTTTGAGAACCGTGTCAGAATATTGACAACTGAAAACATCGAGCATAGATTATTTGACTAATCGGTCGAAGAATTTTTTTCATTCAAATTACCTAATAAGCGCAACAACGTAAAAAGGTTACCGACTGAACGCCCCTTCCTCTCCGGTCAAAGTTATTAGAGGGTTGTCATGTTGGTCATGACAGCCACGCCCAACACCACTGAGTACTGTGAAACAATTTGTGACATCACCATCACCATACTCTATTCGACGCTTAACAGGGTTTTTTCGACTGGACTATGATGATAACGTAAAATACGTAATATTTGGGATGAATTTTGGGTCGGTAATAGCCCGATAATATAATGCAACAAATTGAAAGGTCACAAAAACAGATTTTTTTTTCGAAAATGGAGTTCTCACGCATACCGACCTTCACAATGCGAAAATTATACTTAAAACTCGTATCATCGCATTTGAATTTTCCGTAGCATTAGCGCCCATGCCCTGTTTACGAACTCGTTTATCCCGTGGCCCCTAACGGACTGACTATATCAGGGATGCTGAGCTACTGAGGGCGGACGGCGAGCAAATAGGCGAGCATCGTCGTCATCCGCGCTGGATACGTGATATCATCCTCTCCCCCCTCCCCGCGCCGTAAATCACATAATAATCTCGTGAAGCGTCACCCTCCAGCCGGCGACATATACACACAGCCTCCTTAACAAGGGGAAAGCGTCGTCCGTCGTCACACATAACAACAGCAGAAGCACGAGGAAGAATTGTGCACAAACGCTGGAAGATACGCTACCGCCGAGCTCAAACGTAGGCTTTTTGACGGCAGAAGTTGTATTCATAGTTCGCAACAAGTTTCATTTCATTCGTTCAAACTTTCCAACGCCAATTTTTCAGACTTTTTCGACGCGCAACTTTTCCATTTACTTTAACCTGCTCGACCCTCAGTCCAAAGATAGCACGTTCAAATCCTGGATACCCCAGGAAATTTTTTTTCGCATACAATTTTTATTTAATTCAAAGAGGCAAATGCTGGGATTGGCTACCATATCAATACGAATATACTGGAGGGAGACAGCCGTTACATCAGAAGGCGAAGAAGAAAGGTCCGGCAGAAATTGCCTAAGTTTCGAGGGGGAGTTCACGGAATCTGTTGGAGTAATGCGATGAAACACCAAAATAAACTACCGTAGAAGATTCAGCCTCGCATTCAACATCACGTGATGGCAATCTCCCCATTGAAATATTTCGGAGGTATAGCAGTCCCCCTGTGGGATCTACATATGCGGACTACTGGGAAGGATACACCAGTCCAGGGAGGAGACTGACTTTTATCGGATATCCAGTCAGAACTTTTTAAGTTACCCCTTTCAGCGCCCATAAGACAGTAAGTAATGAAAAAAGCAAAAAAATAATAACAACCAACGAGGAAAAAATTTCTAACTGAAAGGTTTGAGCATACAATCGACTTTAATAATAACAAACCCCTTACGCCGTGTCTGCCGTTATACGGCGTTAGTCAGCCCGCCACCTAATCCGCTAGTTTCATAATAGCCGACGACGGAACGGGAAATCGCACTCTTAAATACATTTCCGCCCTCGGGTCCGCCGGGCACGCGATAGCACACTACTCCTCCTCCTCGACACGAGGGAACGAAAGTTATCCGTTCCGTAACCTTACACAAATTTTCAAATAAATTCGAACGATCGAAAGTTATAATTTAACAGTAAACTTTATTTTTGCCAACCATATTTTTCCGAGTAGAGCTAACGAGTCAATATGCGATAACATTATTTTTTTCCATTCAATATTTAGCGGGATGCATCTAGCTCAGGGTCAGTCTATCCCTTGGAATACAATGTAAGGACCAAGACTGATCATGTAGTCCCTTATACCACTTAAGTCATTGTTAGTACGCTATGTTAGGCATGACGCGCGTTCGGTTAAAAATAACCACCCGCCAAACACCCTTAAGCCGGTCGGAAGGTGGTACTACTGCTGATAAGCATTCTAGCGTGCAATATATGTATAAAATTGCACTGTTCCAAGTTAACAATATAGAAACTTGAACAATAAAAGTCGCGTTTTCAGTTGCTTGTAGGGAAGTTTTCCTGGGTCAGACGTTTGAAATAATAATTTTTGTAAATAATAAACTGGTATTTCATCTTCATAATAACGCTTTCGACACATACTTTGCAGTTATTAGTCGGAAAACGGGCGACTTTATTGTGAAGATATTGCTCAAATTTCTTCTGAGTCAATTGGCCAGTCTGTATAAAAAGGCCAGATTTTTGCGAATAATGCAAACTGAAGTTAGTTGTGATCATCGAAAGAATGGTGTATTTAGAAAGCAAAGACAAGATCAGATAATCGACTAATTTCGATGTCGATTTTTGATGGTTCATTTTTAAAACGGTATCCTCATGAATTCATCACGCATACTTCCCTTACATCGAAACGAATATAATAAAGCCACTGATATTATATTTGGAAACCCCGTACGTATCTTTTGACAGCCATATACCCATTTCAATTTGCAGAACTACCTAAAAATGACTTCAAAATTCCAGCAGCAGGTAAGGCTACCGCTACAGTCGCGCGAAAGTATAACGGTGACTTCGGCGTCGCATCGCTAAGTGACGCGGAATCAACATCTTTCGAAGGCCACACACACTTCCTTGCAACGGAATACGAGGTGCATTCGCAACAAACACGCATCAGAATACGTAATCTCCAGAGAGATAGGCGACATTTCAAAATCTTCAAAGATAAAAGACCTCCATTGAAAATCGCTAGAACACGAAAAATCCGGTAGCCTTTTAAATATCGCGATCACATGATATTCACTATATATTGAATGGTTCCTATTTTAATCTCAAAGTCATACGTAAAATCAATCACAGGTGAATGTCTTCTTGAAACTTCTATCTTGATGAAAATGGAATGGATGCCACTTAAATGATCTCAAAATTACATTATCAAAGTATTTTGTGAAAAAAAATCATTTAAAATGTTTTAAACGACCACATAAAACCCCCGGAATCATTTCCGTGCCGTGATCAAAAAGTAAATTTGAACAAAATGACGGTTATGTAGCCATAATTTACTCCTAACAACTCAACAACCAATCAAGAAGGAATGCTAACGGACAGAAAATGTAAATCAAAAAAGGCATCAAATTCCCAATACGCCAGCATACATGAAGCTTATCACCCAATGCAAATTTCGTCGAGTTAGAAAACCAACTACCCTTTCCGTGCACAACTTCAAGATTCCCCAAAACACATGCGAAACCTCCAATATAGTGTTTTAGAACAGTAACTTCTTCCTGCCGGAATTTAAACTCGCGTTTTCCGAGCACAGCTTTAAGAGTTCTCCCTCGAAGTATACCTACATGAAAGCTTCGACGATTTTCCAAAAAATAACAATATATAAACTATAGTAAGACTGTTAACGATATAAGTAAAAAGCACACACATTTTAACCCACTTTGCGCGTTTCACCGAATCTAAACCGACGTTTTCCCCGCGTATTTTCGAAATTCCTCCAAGTGAATGCGAAATTTCCAAACGGTAGCACAATGACTTCATCGCGCCAGGAATTTAAACTCGCGTTTTTCCTACTCAGCTCGAGAGCCCCACCTCGAAGTATACGCGAAATCTTTGAGGGTTTTATAGAACTGTTACATACCTTCATCTATCTACAGCCATCGCCATACCCTCCATGAATATGAGAAGAAATTAAAAAAAAGAAGTATTTCCGCGCATTTAGCGAACTTACCGGGTCTAGATCCGAGTCCCAGAGCTCCTTGAGGTCGCTGTCCCCGATGTCGTAAAACGATTTGTCCACCGCGAACGTCTCCATCATTACCGAGTCGTCGTCCAGGTTTCCGCCGTATCGAAGGTCCGTTGTAATTGATCTCAGGCCGCCGTCAGGCGCGTATGATGTTATGATCGAGCTCACAATAGTGGGGCAAGGTCAGTCAGGATGGGAAGCTAGCTATCTGCACACGAGATGCTCTTCTGCTTCGCGTCCCTTCTTCACTTCTTGTTCGCGCACAGCGAAAAACGTTCCTCGTCTCTAGAGCGCCTTATCCGAAGACGAAGTCGCGAAACTCGACAATTCACCAGTAAAAAAATTGTTTTATGTCATTCACCTTCTGGAAGAGCACTGATCCAAAAAAAATCCGTTTCGAGTAGAATATTTTCTTTTCGAAAAAATAATGGCGAGGGAATTCTTCTGGCGTTTGAATGAAAATATGCCTCTTGAGGCTTCCGCGAATTGTTCAGAATTGATAAAAATATAACTCCAATAAGAAGGGCTAAAAATATATCAGTCAGTTTTGGAAACCCGCAATGTCTGTGACAACATCACAATTATTTTGCGCCGAGTATCATTCCCGATATTACAACACGAATCTAGTCGGTATTCCAGCCGCGAAGAAACAGCTATGTGTAAAAGAAGGCGTGCGTATCGTGTGCTACAAGGAGTTATTTTTCGCCCAAGTCAAGAAGGGGGAAGTAGCCGCTATGTGTGTATGTATATATCACATAAGCACCAAGGCGTGTGCTCTCGTGAGGTCCGGCCACCGGGGATTTCCGCTCGCCTTTCTCGGGAACGAGGAGCTCGTCTGTGGGGAGCGGTCGCAGCCAACTTCCCGATAACAAAAGTATCACACACGATTTCACACTTTATGGAGCTCGCAGAGCAAGTGCACTGCAGGAAGGATCCAGTCTTCACGCGTTCTGCATGAAGCAAACACCAAACACACACTTAGGTACACACGCACACGCCTTGAAGAAAAATAAAAAATAAAACTGTTTCAACCGGTCGCGATGGTGATCAAACAACGAAAAAAATTCGTTGTATCGTTTGAGCACTCAAAAAAGTGGTTTGGAGGAGTATAAACTGCACCGGAATTTTCTTTATCCGCTCACAAAGAAGGCCGAAATGAAACAGGCAATTCGCCGCACCGTCACTCCCACTGCCTTCTCCAAACTATTCACTTCCTTTCACGAGGAAAGCAGCGGGCGTCCGCTCAACACAGTATCAACTCTTTTTCCTCCTCCCGAAATGCGACGGTAAAGAAAAAGAAATTTAGGCTAGGAATGCAAAACAACAGAAAACAAGAAGATGGAGAACAGTATGCAGCGAATTCACACAATCTTCTTCTTCCCACACGACCGTGTAACCGAAACGTTAAAAAAAACCGGCACAAAGCACTATCTTCGTAGCGCAACTACTACTTTTATTGATTCCCAACTACAAACAAACGCCGCCGTTGCCTCTTGACGACCGAGTGACACTTATGACTTTAGCAAAACGCAACAGAGGTGTGGCGAGCCCAACAAAACCACCTGTTGCCGCTCGGGCGCGTCCGTCTTGTGTACTAGGTATGCGAGCGTGCCCTTGCAGTAAAGGAAGGGACGACAGACACCGCAGGCCGGCCGGCTTTCGTGAATACGACGCTTCGCCTCGGAAAACTTCCTCACTCGTTCGACGAGGATAGACAAGTGATCCGCCGCTTTGCCTCGGTGGGCGGAGCCCGGCAGGTTTCAATGACCTTTGCGCCGGCCATCCACGCCGAGTAATCTGATTGGTCGACTTCCCAGCCGCTCGCCTCTTCAAAATGCTCAAGTCCCATGCCGGCCCCATCGAACATCACCGGCTAAAGACGGCATTTAACCCGCAATCAATTTACCGGATTGTGTATATTTAACGTTAAACTTTCGGATTGGACCTTTTTCCACAGTCCTGACGCATTGGTTGACGCAGTTTTCCTTATTTTAGTCGTGAAATTCCAGTTTCAAAACCGTACAGATGCACTACCTAGCTCCACCCGACATGCGCGAGTGAACGTTGCCGATGCGCCTGCCATCTCTACAAGAAAGTAAAAACTACTTGCGGTACGAACGGAATATATGTACAGAGAGAGGAAGTTTCAAAATTCAGGATGAAATGGGAATACATTGGACCCGGTGGCCATAAAAAAATACGTACAGAATTTAAGTTTATTTCCACATGAGATGCGCGCATATGTGACGCTACTTAGGTGTAAAAAATATTATTTCTCCCTTGTATTTCAAGTTGTAAATAATTAATTATTCCCACAAATAAGGCTTGAAATGTGTTATTACACCGTATTAGTGACGTCATGGCAAAATTAGCAGTGCCGGTATGCACTCTCAATAACTTTTTGTGTAAGTGAAATATTACTATGTATATTTTATCACAATTTTTTATTTATATTTCATTAGAAAATGTTTTGTTTTGGTTTAGAATGTATAATTAGAAATTTTGAGGCAACAAAATCGATAGAAGTATTGTTTGACTATTATGTTGTTTGTTATCCAGTGCCGGAACCGCGTTTTGGCGCGTTCCGGAACCATGACACCATATGTAATAACGTAATAAATAATACCATTTAGTTATGCTAATATTTATGAACCTTGCTTCATATTGATACATTCAAGGATTTTTACCACAGTTAAACTTCTAAAAAAAACACAACAAAAGGTAAACATTTACACTATCTGACTTTCGATGAGGTAGAAATAGCAAACCAGATGATAATTATAAGCATCAAAACTGAAGTCGTTTGAATGCCTACCTTCTCTTTACATGTTTCCTTACATTAAATAAAACAGAATTATACAGAGTTACTTAAGGCCATATGTGATTGATATTGATATATTCAACATCAAAATAATAACTAGGTGTCAATACAGCTCATGCATGTAGTTTTCATTGCCAAGGCTACATCCCACTGAAATCACATAGCACACTAACACTTAAGAGTAAACCATTTATAGCCTCATCACAAATAAGGTCATTCATTTGATCCCATTGTTAGAGGCTAAAAAGGCAATTGGGTACTGGGAAAAATAATTACAATCAGAACAAGCAGAAGCTGATAAATTATTTCATTTCTATTTATTCGCCAAAGAAAAATTAGAATCAAAATGAGGTGGACAACCTTGTAATCAGGCTGAACTCATGCGCTACGTACAATAAACAGAAGAGTACACACATTTTACACATTTTCAGTACATTCAATTTTGTTTCATTTTAAAATAAACTAGACTTGCAGTTTCAATAATTTCTCAATTTGTCATCATTCCTATCTGGAAATGCAAAAAAAATTTCTCTTCATGCTTCAAATACCACCATGGATCAATTTTCCTCAAAAAACTTTTTTCAGTGATAACTCTGGATATCACACATCTCTGAACAGTGCAAAGATTACTCCTGGCTATCCATGCAATCACCCGTTGGTCCATTCTTAGGTAAATCAAGGATATTTCCTGGATATCCAATTTAACTATCATATTCTAAATTAATCATATAACAGCTCAAACAGGAAATAATTTGACTGGCATGATTCACACTTAAGATTTTATTTATTCAATGCAAGCCAAGAAGCTGTTATGACCTCTCAAGCAGATGTTGATGTCACCTGGCATTCTATTCTCCTTGTTTTTGAATCTTATGAGAATCAAGAGTGCTGGATATTTGGATTCTGTTGCCTTGTCTGACATACCATGTTTTGATGCAGCTGTAAAAGTTCTACTAAGCTACTGCACTTAAAATTACAGCAAACACATTTTAGCCCAGAAAATGGGTGTTAAATTAGTTGAACTTCAGTCCAACCAATGTACCACTCAATCATAGTCAGAGAGTAGTGGTAGGAAGTTGGCAGTTCAATTACATCAACATGTGAGAAATCCTACTAGAAGGTGGCAAGAAATAATAATCACACAAATCCATTTCCACCAAATGCTGATTATTAATGCCCTCATGGGGGTCACCAATGTGGATATGGTAAGTAAGATGATCTCCACGTTTATGGAATCAATTTATTGGAGCTTATTAAGCAATGTCACTTACAATTTCAGTCCATAACTTAGATACATAAATAAATCAGCAAGGTCTCCTTGGCAACAATATAAAAGATAATGGCACCATTTACAGTTGCCACACTAAAATTTCAGCCTGATAAACCTTTTTCATCTTCGGCAATATAATTGTATCAAGAATGAGGAGTATTTTTGCATGCTATAAGATCCAATAATACTCCTTGTAAATAAAATCTCATATTAATATTCTCTTCCTTGAATGATGTTGGCATAAATGCAGGCCTCAGAACCTCTGCGGCACACTACGTCTCAACACTTGACTTTGGAAATTGAAGTTGCATGCCCTGTTCCTAATAAGTTAAGGAACAATATATCCTATAACTACCATCAAAGTAATAAAGAAGCCAATTTTGATCAACTACCACTCTGGCAATATCCCTCTCCAGATTCCACATAGGATATTGCAATGCCTTTTTCCTCCTTTGGTGCTCATCTTTGGTGCCTTAGTCCAATCCCACACACCAATAAAATGTCTGGGCAAATCCTCTTTTTCATATTGGTCCTGTCAGAAACTAAAAGAACTTGCTAGGGAAAAGAAGAGGGATCACCTGAAGATACTAGGAAATTTTAAATGAACACATTTACTTGGAGTTCTGTCGGGCTCAGAAGCAATGCTAGGCTCTAACTGCTCTTCACCATCGACAATGTAGTGCAGATAAAACCCCTCCAGAGCTCAGAGAAATTTTAAGTTTAATCCATTTTACTTAATTGTATTGATCTAATAGAAAAGTGTGTGAGGATTAATGAAATATCCCTCAGAGAGCCGTAAAAACTCACCATTTTGAAACATCTTAGAATTCCGCAAGTTTTAATGTCTCACCTACCGCTTATCCTGGCGGGTATTCCATACCCCCAACACACCACGGTATTAGTCGCACCTTAACCCCCCCCCAGAATTAATTCCTAGCTGCACCCCTGGTGTAGTGGATAAGTTGAGGATGCCATGTAGAATAACATGAAAGTCTCCTGGGGTCATATCAACCATAAAAGAAAGTCTGCAAGTAATGCTACCTCAATTCCCCTACAGGGGAGGAAGGCTACCCAGCACGAGAATTGTAAACTTTATGCCAATCCCTTCTCTTCAGTTTTTCGACCTTTTAAGATGACTCCAGCCTACAGGGATCAAATAGCCACAAACTCACGTACAAGGGCTTCTTGGTCTCTTGTAAGGAAGTGGAGAAGCTTCGGTCAACTTTGGACACTAAAAAAAGGAACAGGAACTGATGACATTCCATCAAAAGTGTTGAGGTATTTTAATTGCATTATCGCTCCCGACCAGAGAATTTTTAAAGACTCATTTCTTTCCTTTTGCATATTCCCCTCATGCCTTAAAACAAGCTTCATTACACATATCAAATATTTTCTGGTGCATCACCTGATGCTAAGAACTTTGGGCCAATTGCAATTCAATCAACACTTGCAAAAGTATTTGTATCACTAGTTTACACCTGTTTCTCAGTCTTCATCAGGAGTCAAGTATGCACCTCTCCACATAGGTTTGTAAACGGACGCTCAGCCACTAGTAATCTGATCATGTACCAGATTGATTAAATTTCAGCTTTCAACAAGAACCACCAATCAGATTGATTATCGGCGAGTTTGGACGAGCGAGAAAGAGATGGACCTTGTATGTCCAAATGACGTACCCCATTTTGGAGTATGTACTGCTCTCCAGTGTGGTCACCCTTCCAAAGTGGTCACAAGAATACAGAGGTGGTTTCCCCAGATTGTAGGCATGCATCTTGGCTTTCAACACCAAGAAGTGCCTGGAAGATCTGAGCCATCACCTCCCTTTGCTCCCATGAATGCCAGGTGTGAAAAGTTGGACTTAAATGTTGCTGAAGAAAATGTTTGCATCTTCTGTAGACTTGCCAGAGTTGCTGAGCATGATCGGCATTTAAAAAAAAGCCAGTTTGAAAGAGGCTTTACCTGATTCATATTCATACAACAGCACACTGCCAAGAATCCATTATCTAGGGAACAGGCTTCCAGAACACATAGACATGCTCTTACAATTGATATCGCATAATGCTTTCAGGAACTTATCAAACTTAATATTTAGTAGAGTTTGTGCAAGTTGTCATGTTTTTCCCTTGATAACACAACTAAATTTGTAAATAAGATGAAATGTAATTTGCTCAAAATTTTCATAAAACCCTGTCACACATTGAATATTTACTTCATTTCTTGAATGTAATAAATGTAACATATATAATGTACAATAGAGCGCATGTGCATGTTCTTTTTGTTTTTTCTCTCAGATTTTCAATATTGAATTTTACTTGAGCAAACACACTATGAATCATTACTCTTTTTTTCCTCTAGACTAATTCATTATTGAATACTAATTGATATTGTACATAGCTTGTAAGAAATCTTATTTAGTCACACCATCTAAATGAAACTGCAAAAAAATTTACTTTTTATAAACTGGTGTAAACCATGAATTCAAATAAATGAATTGTACGTGAAGTCTCTCACTGCAGTAAGACAGAAGGTAAAATCAGTTCCTAAGGTTTGGATAGCATTAGAGAGAGTGCAGACAAAATAAAGTTTAAAAAAACTGCACAGAACACTTATAAAGTATTCTACCAATTAAGGAAGGTTTCCATGGAGTACTTAGGAAATATTCTGGAAGCCTCTCCTTTCTCTCTTCAATTCACTATTGACCTACTCCCTTTCATTCTATATAAATATCCTATTCTTTTCCTTCCTCTCCCTCATTTAACTAATATTCTACCCTCGAACATCGTTTTCAACATCCCCTACCTGCTAAGTACTCCCTCCATCCATGCCTTCTATCTCCTCCGTATCTCATCTAAAAGCTGTCTCTCCTCACCCATCATGTCCGGCACTTCGCCATTACTCCTCTCCGTCCACTTCACCATCTCCATTCTTTGCCACACCCTCATCTTGAACGCCTCCAGTCTTTACTCATCCTCCTTCCTAAGTGTCCACATTTCCACACCATAAAGAGGTACACTCTAGATCAAACTCTTCACTAACCTTTTCTTTACACTCTTACACAGCGATCCTATCAGAAGCTCCTGCCTGTCTATGAATGCCTCCTTTGCTGATACAATTCTCTTCCTGATGTCCTTATTACTGTATCTGTGTTCCTCAAATTTGCAGCCTAAATAGTTAAAATTCTCTACCTGCTCAAGTTTTTCCCCACCTTGTTTTATCTTGAGTCGCACATTCCCCGCTCGAGATGCTTCACAAAACCAATTACATTGGTCTTCTTGTGATTAATCCTCACCCCATACTTCTCACAACGCTCCTCTAAAGCATCCACTAGAGCCTGTAGTCCCCTTGCTGACTGGCTAATCAACACCTGATCATCCATGAACCTAACTGATTTAAACATCATTCCTCCCACTTTTACTCCACCTTCCAACTCATCCCACACCTCTCTTACCATCTCCTCCGCATACTCATAAAAAGCAGTGCCAATAGAGGACAGCCTTTCCTCACTCCTCGGCCAATGCTTGCCCACTCAGATTCTCCGTCCACTACCCTCACTTGTGCAGTCTGGGCCATATACAGATTATAAATCAGTTGCAAGTCCCGGCAAGGATTTCGTATGTTGACGACCCTGAGGACCTTGCTAACCTTGCTGCCGTGACCTACACCCACACTTTGTGGACCGGTTCCATTCAAATGAGTTTTCGAGGCTTATTTGGTTGTGCTCCATGTTTTCAGGGAGGAGATAGTTGGCAGAGTTTCCCACTTCCATTCTAACAGTGTTTTTTTTATGTGACAGCATCATGTGGACTACCTTTCGTCTTGCTCCTAGCCTTCGACCCATCTGGCATGGGTGGCTCTACCAGGAGTAATTTAGAATTAATGCAGCCAGAAAAGCTCTAAGGGTCAGAGGAATGCACAAGCCTTTCCACCGTGACAAGGCTGTAGCCCAAGGGAAAGGACTCCTACACTACCTACGTGAAAAAACATGAATGACAATTATGAAATATCATGATAAAAGAACTCAACTATTTCTGTTGGCTTCTTGATTTAGACTTTATGCCATGCATTCAAGTCTACCATTTGAGACAAGAAATTTCCCATGGCATAAGTCCTACGACATCTGCCTCACAGGTTACCTCCATTGTAGATCAGTAATAAAATAGGTAACAATGGAAGAAAGCTTCAAAATGCACTATCAAGTACCCAAGTCCCCTAGCCTCCCCTATCAAAATGCCCCACCAGTTCCCATCTCAATTTAGACCATAAATGGATATGAAGCACAAGTTCCTGATTTTATGGTACAGGAGGAAAATAGGAAGTTAAAGCAATAATATGAAATTGATAATGGTATCAGGCTCAACTATATGGAAGTTTATACTCGAAAAATGTAAAGAAGACTTCATTGACTTCCACTGATTTATTTCGTTGGTGCGACATGTTTCGATCCATAGAGGTCATTATCAAGTACAACAAATTTGAATATTAAGCAAGCATATACAGGTACTCCTTGAAGGGGATGGGGGAGAGGGTAAAGGAGTGGGTGTTCTCCCTCACCATCTCTCCGATCCCCTTCAAGGAGTATATATGTTTGCTTAATACTCAAATTTGTTGTACTTGATAATGACCTCTATGGATCGATACATGTCGTACCTACGAAATAAATCAATGGAAGTCAACGAGGTCTTATTTTCATTTTAGAAAATAATACCTGCTCCAAAAGTCCCATGATGTTCCATTCTCCTTACACCAGTAACTTTCTCGCCAGCAAAATTTTCCATGGAAACGACACGTTTTCTGCTGTCCAGTTTCAGATATTTTTTAAATATGGTATGAGATCAAAAATGCACCGACGTTTTGGTTATCCCAAGATATAGGGCTTGGCTGGCTGCTCGATTCACTCAACAGCATTCTGTACTCACTGGGCCCCCAGTTGAGCATAAAATGATGGCCATTTGTCACAATGAAACACTTCCATCTGATGATTGCTCACGCTGGTCCACAGGGTTAAACTTAGAAAAAAAACTTAAGAGTGAGGAAATACGATCCATAATGAGATTTTGGTATCGTAGGGTGGGTGGTCTGTAAATTGACGATTAAAAACAAAATGTCTGACTTAATATATTTCTATATGAAATTTGAGAATAAACTAGCTACTTCTTCTATTTCCCTTTTTTTTTTTTGAAGACACAAAGCACATAATGAAAACTAACTAACGCGACATATTCGTCTACAAAAACAGCCACTGCTAAAATAACAACACTATGCCAAAATCCCGAAAACTATAATGAAATCAAGACGTTCAAAATAAATCAACGCTAGATAGTGATTGCACTTCATAACTGAAAACTTGAATCGACTTGAATTGACTCAAAATCTTCATTTGTGACCGTGTTCAAAACGTGCAACAAAACAATTGACAACTGATAAAACGCGCGCAATGGCGGCAACACAACTGTTCGCACCAGTGCGCACTATTCAAAATATTTGTTTCTGGGATCAGCTGCGAAGACTATGTGCCTGAAAATTATCATTAAATGAAGAAAAACCTCTTTGCGGCGGAGCAGTAAAATAATCCTTTTATCATACTGTTTTCAGGAAGTTTGAATTTAAATGTAAGTCGATGTTTTAGTTTCGTGGACTTTGCTAATGTAAAATAGCTGTGTATCAACACATAATACAACAGAATTTATTCTTACGTATAGTGCTAGACAAAATATTCATGTCGCATTTACAGGGACAAAATTATCTAAATATAGCTATCAATTATGGATGCATTCAAGCAGATATAGTATAAAGAAATAAATATATTATATAGCTGTTTATTAATAGTAGCCCTATTTTGCATTTGTAGCCACGATTTACCTATTTATTAGTGCCAGATTGGCACAGAAAGGGTCATTCTTTGGTCAGTACAACTGAAGCGGCATGAAGATGAAGTAAATGCTTTGGTCATTATGGCCAAAGCGGCAGTAAATGTTTGAAATAAATTAGTTGTAGGTCAAGGTTTTATCAAATAGGTTAATGTATTTCCAGGGTTTATTTAATAACTCCCAAGCCCCTCAGAGGGTCTAGCCTCATTAAAACATTACCACACTTAATGGGAATGGAACTTGTGTTATAGTAGTGGAAGAGCCAGCAATATTTATTGTATTTCATGCAATAAATAATTATAATATGTATTAATTCAATATAGATAAAAATTGAAATTCAACTGCTTTAGAAAAAGGTTGGAATGAGGATGGAGAGATTGTAACAATGTTGCTATTATGATAATTGTCATAATTGCTCGAGCAAAACCCAGTTTACTCTCCTAGCAGCTGTCCAATTAGGAGCCCCTTGGCTGGTCAAATGAACAGTCTCAAGAAGTCATGATATGGAAAATTCCATTTAGCCAGATAATGAAAATAGATGACCCAGCCAGCTACATAGTTGGGACCCATGAAAAATGTATGGAGTATTTTTCCACTGAATCGAATATACCTGTCCGAGATCTGCTCGGACTTGGGTCCCTGGGAGGTGTACCTCGGCTTGGGTTTCAATGTGTTCAACTGTTGCATTAATCATGAGAGAAGAGAGACAATTTCTGAAAGTTAAGATACTCTTGACTTTAATTTTAGTTCCAAGCTTGACCTCTATAGGATCTGCCACATAGCTGAGGTGACTGCCCAAAGACCCCAACTAGGTTACAAGGACGTGGAATGTCCTAGTGCCAGGAAAGTACCACCAATGAGCAGTGACTATGGACCACAAACAACAGCCTCTTTTGGTAAACAATCTCAAGTAGATGTGCATTAAGTCTCTCCAACCACAATCTCCATCTTTGCTGCTTCAAGTAGGAGTCAGTCAGCGTCACAATAAATGTGGTCTGGTTTATGTACATTTTTTATCTGAAATGTGGTTATTAGGGATGGTTGGAAGGGATACGTACTTTGGATCCAAATATCCCCAGACATTGCCCTTCATCTGATAAATCGGATCCAAACTCGCGGAAGACATCGGATCTGGATCCGAAATTTTAAATAATAACTTCAGTGAATGCAACGCCCCATAAGAGTGGAAAGAGTCCCAATTCTATCTTTGAATGTGCGTTGCATGAGATTCTTGTCCTACTCATGAACCGTTTTGTTTGAAAGCTCTCCCAGAGGTTACGTAGCAGAATTTCAGCTGTGGAAAATAAAAAAGACAAAATACGACTGGCACATAGTGCGACTCTTCTCAAGAGAATGAACATTCAGCGGGGGAATCTCAGCATCAGGAATTTGAAAATGCATTTGGATCCGAAAATATCCGATCCAAAAGATCCGGCTCCGAAAATCAAGGATCCGAAAAAAATCCTGGATCCGTCCCTCCCTAGTGGTTACACATCGTTTCCATCAACCCCTTCGTAGAGTATGACATTAGTCATTAAGCTCATCCTCTACAAACATGATAAATTTAATACGTAAGCATACTTAAACAATGTTTATTGTAACCTTTGCATTTTCCAAATATTCAGCAGATATATTTTCATCAGCACCAAAAAAAGTCTGTCATTAGTTTGAGTAGGTACTTAGAATGACTGGTAACATAGTAATTTACATTAACATAACAAATATAGTATAATATAAATAGCATTTTATTTCAACCTTACTTACAAAAATTCAATAATTTCACAAACTTGAAAAATACTAACTGATAACTTATAATGATCTTTACATCAATGCTCCTAAAAGTAGTATTTGTAATTTGGTATAATACTTTTTGTGAATATGATTTTTCAACATCCATTGGTTGCATACAGCAATCAATTTAATTTTATTTGAACTAAAGTAAAGGGATCCTATCATTATTACTGATCAAGACATTGCATATGACATTGATAAAAAATTCTTTTCACACAAATTTCAATAATAAACTTATAGACCCAGCATCTTCCTGACTTGAGAAAGAGACCATAGCTATTTGTCAAACATAGGAAATATATAATATTATTCTGGTAATGAGGCCAAGTTATTATAATTACATATGAGCTGCATTCCAAAAATATGTGCTGTGTATCATGCAATCTGTGAAAGCCACTCTGAATCAAGATTTGGGGTGGATTTTAAAAAGATTTTGATCTGACCTAGAAGTCAAGCATAATAAACATATAGCAAGCTATATTTAATGGATGTTAGTTAACTCTAAGGCCCTGATTTTGAAATGAGGAAGACTGTGATCAAATAGGCTCCTTACATCTTACCTACAATTTAAATTTTATTTGAATAAAAGCAATGTCCTCAGGTGTAAACAGGTATCTCTCCTTTTGCACGAAGGTATGTACTTATTTAGGCTCCCAGCAATGAAATACACCATTCCTCTCACAAATCCATTCTGATATGCACTTGAACTTCAAGCTCTCGCTGGGACATCCACAATTCATAATAACTTCTCCAGTACTTGCATTGATACCCAGCATGCATAATATGGAATGCACCCATGTTCTTTTGATTCTAAATGAATGATATGTCCAAAAAGTGTACCCATTGCACATCCATAAATGATTCATTGTTGGTTAAAAGTAAATGATGCTTGTATCTTGATTTAACTTCAAGCCAATGATCAAGTAATTATACTTTCACAGAATATATCCAGTGAAATATATCACTTAAGGTCAAGATAGGATAATGTCCAAAACTGCATGAAGTTAAGAATCCAATGTCATATCAATATTCACCAACTGTATTCCTTGAGTAATTTTATAATAAATAAGTAATTTAATTACATGAATAAGTCTACTTTGTCTTTCAGACCATATGTGCCATCCTTCAAATGAGGTCATGATTCAAAATTGAAGCAGCTATTCAGAATGATTAACTAGGGGATAATCATCCTGAATCATGAGAAATGATGGATTACCTCCATAATTTTTCACATAGCCTTCAGATTGCTCATAAAACGTTTCTCTTGATGATAAAGAGAATATATTTACATAAGTAGACATTTTAATACCACAATCTCTCCACATATGTTTTGTCTTTTTGTAGATTACTGAATGTATTTACATATTTTATTTACATGATTCACAGCTTTTCTGCTTCATACATCACCCTTAATACCATCTTAGCAGTTGAAGAGGATTAAAATTTGAGCAGGTGCAGGTTTGTATGCCAGGGAAGCTTCCTGAATGGGTCGAAGGGAGGATTACTAATGACTTTGTTTGGAGAAGTCAACCAGCCCTGCAAAAATCTCATTTGCTCACTTTGGACATTGGTGTTGTTCATCGGCTCATCTTTTGTCAGCCAGAATTTGAACAATCCAAAGAACTTCCTTCGCGGAGGAGGAAGCATGGGGGGATGCATGACTTTTGCGCTAAATCCCCCCAACTCTGTCATTATCGTTGCGTGTTTACACATATAGTCAACCCTACCGACGCCTCCCTCCTCCATCAAGGAGTAAATATTCTGGATGGGCAAACAGTGACAACCCTTCGCTCCTCCCGTTTCGTATTCCAACCCTCTGGTTGACTTCCCGCACCATCAGTATATCCCCGACGTACCATAAGATCTTTTCCAAACTTCCAGCAGCAATACAACCGAGTGGAACCTGTAGAACACCAGCAGTGGGAGTGAGATTCTTGACACGACACCCCAAACCAGCACTCCATAGAAGTGCAGCTGAACCTCCTGGGCGACCCAACTGTGCGTGACGAACGCGTCAAACACCCAAAGGATGGCATTTGCGAAGAGCAGGAAGGTGATCACTTGTCTTCCAGGCCTCATGGTGAGCTGCAGCCGTGAGACGCATATCCGATGCAGGGCCTCCGAGAGAAGGGCACTTTGCGTGGCTGCCTGAACGAGAAGGAAGGCCCCGGAGATGAAAACTGAAATGTATCTAGCATCTCCATCCATCAATTTGCTCCCACCAGCGACCATCCCAAAGACTGAGTGAATCAGTACCCCTGTCAGCGATGTGTGCAGGAGTATACGGTCGAGGGTGGGCAGTGGCCCTCTGTGGCGAGAACATGCCGTGACGAGGGAAAGCCTTCGGATCTGAACGAGCCCCACAGCAGTTAACAGAGTGCAGAGGGCGAGGATGGATATGCGTGTTCCGGAGCACAACCAGAAGGCCAGCAGGGGAGAGAACTGTTCATTGTCTTTGACCACAAAGAAAACAATGGTCACCACTATTCCCGACACTAGGCACAGAAGACCGAGGAAGAGTCCCTTGCTTGCACCATGGCAGTCCGATGACCTCTTGCTCTTGGTGCAACCACTCAGGCCCAAGCCTGCCTTGCATTTGATTTCAGCCACAAGTTTCTTCCCTTGGCCGACTTTCTGGGCCATCACAAACATAACTGCTGCCGCTATCAAGCTGGAAAGGAGAAAACGTAAATGAGAAATGAGACTGAGAAATTATTTTCTCTCCAAATAAATTCAACTGACAGTCAGTGTTAAGGAGTGCAAAGGTTTTCATGAGCAGCTTAGGAAAATATATGCAGTTAGATAAAAGATAAAGTTCAATTAATCATATGATCCCACTTTGACGTATTCAAAGCATTTTCAAGCGTTACAATCCATCAGTATCTTTGGTGCAAGATACACTTACAGTAAACTATGCATAACTATTCAAATGAAGACGCTGGTTCAAAGGAATTAAATTCACTGAACTTTTCATCTAATAATACATAACTGGATGCCAGTCAGGGACAAAAGTACACTAATAGACTGGTAAGATACTCGAAATCCATTGCTTGTAAAATGGAATCTCTTACTTTCTGTCAAAATTCTATGTATTGTAAAATTTTAATCAACCATTTATCATGGCTTAAATTTTTTATTTTTCATGTAAAATTATATTTTGCAGCACAGCGAAAATGTATGTGATGTTATTCAATCCAGTTATACCACAGAGTTGGGCTATACCTACATAGAAAGGACATTTGTAAGTTTTATGAAGTATCTAGCCTAAGTGATTATGATGCACTAAAAATATGTCAATAAAATATGCACCATAGGCACCTTGTTACTTCATTCTTATTGAAAGCACACCCATAAATGCTTAAATGCAATAATGTACAGACACTGTTAAAAGTTTTGGGACAAAGTTTGTGGTGCCACTGTTGTTTCTCAAGGAAAAATAGTTTCCCTTGCTCCTCTTGCTGTCCTTAGCTACGAATCGCAAATACTTCGTTTGTGCATGCAGATAAAAGCTCTCAAGGGAGGAGTTAAGTCATTATTTCAAATTTATCATTCTAGGTCACTGATTTATGTTGGATTTAACACTTTTACTGCCATCGGGCCGATATATCCACCCTCGCTGGTTGAGTGAAAACTGCCAGGGGCCGACTTTTTTTTTTGTGATTGTGACCTTTTCTACAGCTGTAATTTAAGTAAACCCCCATATTCTGTCTTTGGATGTAAGATATAAATATATCTTAAGTATTGGAAAAAATCTAGATGCATAAAATAAAATTAAGTAGCTGAAAAACTTTAAAATCTGAAATGTTGCAAATTCTGGAAAATAGCCTTGGCAGTCTTCGCACATCCCACCCAAAAAGGGCTGGCATTAAAAGGGTTAATAATAATTTTGAGTGCATTTACTCGATGCTTACCCTGGTATTTACTGCGTAAATAATGAAATAACTTCTCCATTTGATTGAATACATCTTCATGCACAAATGAAGAATTTGGTCAGAATAAATGATTGGGGCAATGGGAACATCTTTAACAACAAAAGGAGTACGGAAAATTAAATGTCTTTGAGAAGCAGAAGTGGTGCCACAAACTTTGTCCTAAAACTTTTGAGAATGACCGTACAATTCTTTCTATTTCTACAATAGGGAAGTTGGAATTAAAAAAAACCTTCTTTAAATTTTTTGGGAAATACATACATAGTACATTCTTTTGAGTACCGCCTCAAAACAAAACTCACACATGAAATTCAACCTATGCCTAACAATATTTTATGGCTCATTGACCAATGTACCAATAGACTCTGACCAATGATGTACATCAAATAGTGAACAATTCATTTAGTCAAAAAAAATTAGTAGGACAATGAAAATATCTTTATTTTTAGATATTTTGCCTGGAAAAAATGAAAATGAAACAGTCAAAATCACCAAACCAACCTGAATTCCACGAGGAAGGGGAACAGGAATGGCATTGAAGAAGTCCACAATTGTCCCAAAGAGTTTGTGTTCAGACATCTGTGCAGGGCGACGACTTGATTGATGTGGCCATCGGACACTGGGTGGTATACATCATGGTGGCTCAGAGCATTACTTGCGTTCATTTGTCGTCCAACAAGCAAGGCTGAAATGAAGGTATTTTTATTCATTAGTGTTAATGATGGATGAGTCATTCCAGGCCAACTCGGACTGGAGTTAACATTTCACCTCCAAGATTTTGATGAAAATTGATACAGTATATGTACATGATCAGGGATGCCGAGTTATAAAAAATATGGCCCATACCGATGGTCCTGCCCCGGGAAATTTTATAAAGTGGTGAGTTTTAAAGTTTTTTAAAGCTTTTTAGAAGAGTCATACGACCAACATTAGATTGCAAAAACCCGACTCTTGATAACTGGACACATTGGGGAAAATTGACAAGCCTGACATATTTCAACCCCAAAACGAATTGTTGAGGGGGCTCGGGGCCCCATCAGGCCCCATGGAGTCGGTGCCACTGTACATGCTTTCCTCCTCAAATAATAATTGTCATATGAAGCAATTTATGAAAATCAAAAAATCAGCTGCATAACATGATTTTAAAGTAGTTTTTGTGTACATTAAATTTTCAACTTTTTTTGAGAAGGGATAAACATAAACGTGTTTGAAGACTTATTTTTATGATATGTTCTTCCGAAAATTTTAGACTGCAAAAATTTAAGGGATCATCATCAATAATATACTATATTTTTTACCAATAATACTTTATTCTAATACATGCATGCAGTGGCATAGCTGGGGGGTGGGGGTTGGGGGGTCTGGATCCCCCCAAAATATGAAAACACAATTAAATTCCTTCATAATTGAAAACAAAATATTGAAAGACCATGAATTTATGAAAGATTTCTTTGATAAGTGAAGTTTTTTCAATTATATAAAGTGTTAAAATTAGTTTAAAACCTTCTTTTTACTACCCTGTTTTTCAAAACTTTTCCCATTGGATGAGACTGATGACAGAGAATAAGGATTTGATTTTTTTCCCAGGAAATTGGAGTCTAAATTGACTTAGTTTTTTTGAGAAGATATCCAGAGCTCGCCTGTGAGTACAGAATGCTGTAAGTTGGTTTTCACTCATAACTTGGGGACCGCCTCTAAATGACTTTGATTGATTTTCACTTGATCACTGAAGAGACTTGCCTGCCATCGGTGGTGCAACATCCCTTGTGACACGGCTCATCATAGATTTTGGGAATCCCTTCAGTTCAAGAGGCGTTGGCAGCATGCGAGGCGTGGGAGACGCTGCTCCATTGGGTTCCAGTCCGTCAGACAGAAGGGAGTAATCTTCCACAAAGCCTCCTTGGACTAGGTGAAGGTAATATGTCCACTCAAGTCCTGTTTCCCACACAATCAGGCGAACCCATAGAGCTAAATTGGTTCCAACCAGATGCATGAACCCGAAACGGGCAGCCAAACCAAAGCGCTCCACAACAACCTGAGAGATTAAAATCCAAATCATGATTTAAGTGATAAATGGAATAATTTGAGTAAATATTTGGTTCGCTATGGTGGGCTATGTTGACCCAGTGACATAGCCCAAAAGTTTTACTTATAATATATTGTAACCGTACGGGCGCCATCCCTCGGTCTACACCACTACTAAACTAATACCAGGCTAACGTAAATCGGGTCGTGAAATAGGTTCTCATCCGAGGAGCCGTGACAGGTTGCCAAATGAAAGGTCGGGACACAATTATCTATAACAGCATTTATTTTAATAATTAACAAACAATTATGAAATTTAATTACCTTCATTAACAGAGAAACAGACCAAGCATGCGATGAAAATGAATATTTCGGGTGGAGAAGAAGCAAACGCAAAATGACTGGCACATGTGACGCGCCGCCCGCGACCAAGCAAACCAAAATACGGAACTCGGAAAACATACCCCATTCCCTCATTCACAATATGCCAAATCGCGAGAGAACTCAACACGACAAATTCCGGGCAGGGCAAGTACTTGGGGCTCACAACTTTGGTGTCCTGGTGGAACTCCAGGACGTCCTGGCAACTTCGCTGCTCGAAATCAGGATAACTTCTGTCACGGCGGAACTCCAACAGCTGTTCCGGCGAGACCACCGCTAAGAATCAGGATCGTTGCTCCATCGTGCAATCAGCCCTTCCGGCCACCATCAACCTTCCACCAGGCAAGGTTGTCCGCCAGTGACGGCTATAGCAGGTGCGGGACTAGGGGCGAACCTTCAGTGCGGGGCCCTTCACTTAAAATATTAAACTCTATACCCCATTTACAAACTCGAGCATTTTGAATCCCTACCACTCACTGGCTAAGTATGTGTTCCCCTCCCAAATTCAGACTTCATAATTATGCCGTTATGATACCATCACGCAGTTGAATTCAAAATAGTATAATACAAATTAAATTTATAATAATATTTATTCATAACATTATAACATGAAATAAACATAAAAAGCGCACGTTTTACTTTAAATTACTGCACTATTATTCCTTTTTCATAATATTATTTTTTGTCTAGCACGGACTTAACATACAGTAATGGTTGAAATTGCGTTTTCAAGCTATCGTATATTTTAATTTTTTTTCACGAGCCCCCAAAGCGCGGGGCCCGGGGCAGTCGCCCCAGTCGCCCCGCCCTAAGGCCGGCTCTGTTGTCCGCGATCCTTTCACAGCTGTGGTTGACAAGAGAGAGAGCCTCCGGGCCTCACCTCCGAACTGACACCTCCTCTGCTTCCCCTCCTTTTTTTCCCCTCTCAGCATCCGAGAACATCTGCCTCACGACGTGCGTTGAGTTCTCTCGCGCGCGAGTTCCGTATCATTTACACCCCTGACCCGCGACCGCACTGGGTTAATCTCCACCCCGTGACCCCATGGAGTTACAATATACTTCATTCCCAAAAATTCAAGCAAACATTATTGGACCTATAATTTTAATGCATTAATTTCACAACAGTATGTTTCAATCAAATATTCTTCAGCAGCTATACCACATGAGATAGTAATAATTTTTTATGAAAACTAGTGTAGTATTTAAGGATAAAAATTCTCCATTTTGAAGAAATCAATAAGATGTCATCATGAACTATATATTGCTAATTTCACAAGGGCATTAATTGCAGCCTATTTATTATAGGCTGCTGTATTATGTATATTATAGGCTATTTATTTCAGCCTAATATTCTATAACCATTTTTTTGGTGATTAAGAATGATGATATTACCATATGTATTTGATTTTTCAATCTCTTTGTTTTAGACATAAGAATAGTATTTTATCAGTTATAAAACCAATTTTTTAAATGAGCAATAGAAGTGGCACACTTTATTTTGGGACACTTCTCTTTTTTGTTAGAAATTAAATAAGGAGTGCATTTGATGAACAGTGTCTACATTACCTGAGAATTGACGAACAGGAAGTGCATCTGAAGGAAGGTGAAGAGTCCATTGAGGACTGGATGGATGAATACAATGTCGCTGAGGCACTGGCCATCCATCATCGAATGCATGGCCATCTCTAGTCCATTGTACACCAGAGTCCCCAAACCGAAAACTGGAAAAAGAAGTTTGCCATAATGGAAGATTAAGCACTCGTGATAATTAGTAGCTGCTATTACATTGTTGGCATTTCCTCTCCAAATTTAAACCAAAGTTACCAGCTAACCTGGATAAGCAGACCATCAGGCAGTTATAATTCTAAACCTGGCTGAGGCTGACTGCCATTTTAAAAATTTTCTTACGACATACATGCATAAAATCCTTATTAGATATTACTGTAATCAATTAATTCATTTTTCTATTAATATACCTACATTAAATGCAAATTGCAGCTTCTAGTGAAAAGCATTAATGGTGATGAATTTGATCACATGAATTTTAAAAATTCCCTTATGATCGAATGCTGATTTTTGATTGACACGTTGCGTATGGATTGGTATCATAACCACTGGCACTTGGGGACAGCTCCGGCCATTAGGTAACAGATAAATTAAACTTCTTATCACAGAATAAAAAATAAATCACTGATATACAAAATGGATATTTAATTAATTTTTTTTCATAATTTTCTGTATTATTTGATACTGAACACCAAGGAAATCAATTAATATTTACCTACTTATTTTGAGTGACATTACTATAATGGGAAGGAAGGTTGGCTGCTCATGATGATGGAATGTGGTCCCCACAGAGTAAGGAAGGGACTTTGTTAGGATAAAAAGCAAAAGTTGCCAATTGCCTCTCTTAAGAAAGAAAGACTTAGGGCCATAAAGATATGGAGCAGGGGTGGGAGAGTAGGTAAGAAGAAGGTGTTGAACTTTTGATAACGTTTTTCCTGCGGTGGTCCGCTCACACATACATATCATGAATGCCAGTAGAGAGGCATCTACACTCCTCTGACTCATGAAAAAAATATGGGAAATGAATTTGAAATCTCAAAGCATCAAAAAGTATCTAGTTAAAAAATTCAATGATTAATTAGGTACTCACTCAACCAGAATCAGGTGGGAATAATTTAATTGGTAATTGTGGTGAAGCTTGTGGTTTGAAGACCCACCTCTAGGGACCACCTCCTGACTGAGATCGCTACCCTAGGTCCCTAGCAATGCCACCAAGGTACAAAAAGCCTTGAAGGCACCATACATAGAAACTCAAGAACAGACACTGCGAGAGATGACCGGCAGTGCATTGATACTGGTATGGTATGGTATGGTATTTGGAGGAGGCGACCGACAGCTGAGGTCATTTGCGCCATGAGGGAAGGGTAGGTAAGGAAGGGTGGAGGGAAACCTGGCGTCGGCATTACCCTGCTCTTAACGAAAGGCACCAAGGGGACCACGGCTTAACGTCCCATCCGACGGACGGAGTGTTGCGATTGAAATGTCCTCCACACAACACTCAAGCAGGGATCGGGCAGTCTCTGAATATTCTCTGCCACTGCCGGGATTTGAACCCGGGCCCACCGGGTGGGAAGCCAACACTCTAGCAACCACACCAACCCGATCCCCCTGCATTGATACTAATCAGACTGTATCGCTCACCATCAAATAAACATGGTCCGTCATAACTTCATTAATTTCATTGAGGTGAGCTAAATTACCATCCACACCCAACCCTTATAGCAATATATTGCCACATCTGGTGACATAATGCCCCAGGAACAGCACTGATTGTACCCCCTCACAATTTCTTTACCAGCACCCATGATAAATATTTGTAATTACAATCCCTGCCATTGTAGTGTTAATCAGAAGCTAGAGGCACTTACCAAGGGCACCAACCCTCAAGTAGAAACTGGTGGTTGATGTTGCTGATCTAGATATATGGGCTTTCTTCAGTGATCCGAATCTCCTTGACAGCGTGCCAATTTCTGTATCCCTCCACCGTACGTTGGGATTCAATTCGGCATCTGAGATGTCGAGATCATTGGCCGTTGCCGAGGAGATGTGTTTGGAATCAAGTCCAAGGCCAGATGGCAGCTCTGAGTCTGGAGGGTATCCGAGATGAAGAGATCTCGAGGATTGGGTTGCAGACATTGACGAGCAGCTGTCGATGAGGACCCAGATGTAGATGCAGATTATGACTGATATGCTCCCGACGTAAAGATAGAGCAAATATGCCCCCTGAGAAATAAAAAACAAAATACCTCACTCACAGAGCTCTAAAATTTTCATCATGAATATTTACACAAACAGGGGAGGATCCAAGATTTTTTCAGAGGGGGGCACAATGCTCTGATAGGCCATCTCATATTTGAGATTAAAAATAAAATACAACAATTTCTGTAGAAAATATTCTCTTTATTTTGATACGAAAGTTATTAATATTAAATTATGTAAATGATTAAGGCTCTGCAATACAAAAAATAAAAAGAATTAATCATAACCGTATTAAAAATCTTGTATATTTTTTAAGCATCTGAGGGGGGCATGTGACCCCCCCCCCCCTAAATCTGCCTATGTACCCAAATCTTGATAGAGCGACACCAAAGTTAAATGAATTTCACCAGTATGATAAATTAGAGTGACCTGGTAATGGGTGGAGTTTTGGGAGGACCAGGGGGTGCATACTTCAAACATGTAGTAATTTGTCCAAATAAAGTACGAAACCTGAACATGCAAGTACAATGAAAACATAAACATAAAAGTTTAATTAAATTTTAGCCTTAGATAGTAATTAAAATGATGATTTCGGAGGCTAATACATATTAACAAATTTTCCAGGAACACGTACGGGCTATGGAATACCTCCCGTTTCACTGGGGGGGCATTGCATGGCCAATAAACCCCTGGCAGGATTGTTGGCCATTCATCCATTGAATAAAATGGCTTAAAATGAGCAGAATTCAGCAGTTAACCAAGAAAGCATCCATTAAAATGAAGTGGTATTCATTGCATAAAGCCAATTATCTGAATTGTAACTGATAAGAATAATATTACCCACCTGGAAATTAAGAAGCTCAATGTTGTTGTCCATAACTTCTGTGACACAGAAAACCATCATTAAGATGACCAGAAGGATTCCATAGATGGAGCTGAGAAGGATCCAGAGGTGCCAACTGGAAAGATAATCAGATTAGATGTTTAGAATGAATGTCAATACATACACACATATAGATATGTAAAAGACACATTCATATTGAAAAAATTATTTTATTCAATCGTATTTTACCCCATCTGCTCCATAGCAGAGTATGAATCTCTTTTTAAAAACGCCTCAGTAATTACTTTCTTGATATAATTGATGCTTTGTCCTGTATGAATCTTTTTTTGATTTGTTTTTATTTGCATAACATACTAATATTGAGGGATAACCCTACAAGTGTGGGATGATTTTAATCGATTCATACTCAGTCATAGGACGAGATGTGAAAGTTTTCTCTTGCGATAAATGTACATTTCAAAATGAATTAATAGGTATCGTACCCCTTTTAAATTTAATGGTCATGAAATTTCCACAGCATGTGTAAGAATATTCTATCGTCTCAATGTATTTAACCAACTCAGTGCCACCTGTTTGATGTGGTACTATCGATAAGTTCCAAGAACAATTACACATATAAAATGTGACACCTAGAAAAAATTATGCCATACCATTCTTTGGTATATCAACATAGTGTATCTGTAATTTAACTATTACAATATTAATTTTTAGCTGTACATGGGTCTTAGGGTCACATACATGTACATGAGTTTAGTTTTTATCCAAGTCTTTATCCACTATGCTGCAGGCATCTAGGCAGAAATTTGATTCCGTGATGAGGGTGGGGTGCATGAGAGGTAAGCATGTTGTCCACACTGATATTTTGTTGTTGACTCAAATGCATCAGAATAGAATAAATTTCAATGGGTCACCTATATACATCATTTGCTTAATAGTGAAAGTTAAAGTCATTAGTATTTATTGTTGAAAAGAATTTTGAAATGTAACCACATCGAAAAATGGAGTGCCAGAGGATGGATGCCCCTGGGCTGGTGGTATACTCAGCAGATGTACCTTGCTGACCATGAAATGTGGTACACTAATGTGGAAATGTGGTATCTGTGTGTGTACATACATATACAGGGTGTCCCATTTATCTTGACCACCCGAAATAACTTTTTGTCGTGGATGCAAATTCAAAAATGTGTCAAGCAAATGTTCTTTAGCCGTCAGGGAGACATTAATCAGCATGATTGCCAATTCCTTGTAGCTTTGTTATTTACAAAGATATGAACAGCGGTATGTCTTTTCTAAATAGCATCCTGCATTTTTTATTCGGCAATTCATTTCATCTCCTAAAGACTTATTCAAAAATGTAGCACAGTGGACTATGTTTTGACTTGGTTGTCATTTGTTTACTGCTAACTCCAGTAAGTGGACGCGGTTGTGGTACCGGGCTCAAAGTGACTTTTGTGTTATGTATTGACTTGCTTGTCATTTTTTTACAGCTAACTCCAGTAAGTGGATGAGTTTATTATGTTTTCATAATGTTGTGTTTATGTTAATGGTCCACTGTGCTACATTTTTGAATAAGCCTTAAGGAGATGAAATGAAATGTCGAATAATAAATGTAGGGTGCCATTTAAAAAAGACACCCCTCTTCATATCTTTGTAAATGACAAAGCTACAAGGAAGGCAATCATGCTGATCAATGTCCCCTGACAGCTAATGAACATTTACTTGACACATTTTTCAATTTTCATCTGGACAAAAAGTTATTTTGGGTGGTCAAGATAAATGGGACACCCTGCATATGATTCAAGTCATAATCCAAGTGCCTCTTCAGCTGAACAGGCACATAGGTGGAAATTATATTTGCGGAGCAGAGGGGGGGAAGTAGATGAGGGTTGTGAGGATTGTCTATACTGATATTTTGTTGTCTTTTCGAATGTATTGAAACACAATCCATTCCAATGGGTCATCTGTATATTAATTTGTGTAATAGTGAATGTTTAATTCATCGTTCGTTATAGGCACAAAAATTTTAAAATACAATCATATTGAAAAATAGTGTGTCAGAGGAAAGATGCTTCTGGGACATGGGAAGAATTTGGGGGGAGAAAGGAGGAGCCTGCCCCCCAAACTAAAACAGCAATTTTTCTGAAAAACGTAGGAAACGTAAAGAAATGCCAAAAAATATTAGTCTAACCTCTTGGGCTGCGGGAGTTCATGATTTTAGCTGCCAGCCATTGCAGAAGAGACCCCCTGTACAGGAGGCACCCCCTGCCACGAGGGCTAGTCTGGTAGAGTTAGGTGGCTTAGCGATCCTTATAGTTAGCGAAAGTGGCCAAGTGCATGATATCCAGGTAGCAATAAAAATTTTGGTAAATGCCACAGTCAGCGTGCCAAACGTATATAATGGTTTCCGCACTCTAAGGGTTAAACAGTACTTAAATAAAAAGAGTCTCCACTGGCCATAAAATTTGGCACCACTCGTCAAATCAAACAACTACTCTACCCGAATAACCCTCCTGTGGCAGTTTACGGGATTGTTGTTTCCTCGCTGAGAACTGCCATAGCCGCAGACACACCACCCAAATGAAACCTTTGCAAGGCTGTGGAGTCCTCACTAAGGTATCCTTGGGTTGTAACCAAGGAGCCTTTGCGGAGATGATGGGACTTAAAATGCTGTTTTGTAGCACTTAAAATACTGTTTTCAGAGGTTAATTTAAACATATTTCCCAGGGGAGGGCCTCAGGAATCCCCTCGTTTCCCTGGGGGTTATTCCTTAGCTCCTATAACTCCGACAGAATTGCTGGCCTCCTCAACATATCACTCTAAACTCCGCCCATGCCCTGGGCTAGTTGTCTCAGCAGTTGTATCGCGGGTAAAAATTTCGGGGGTGGGGAAATAAGGTGGGGGCCACGCTCCCCAATGATGAGTACTCACAATGGCTCCTTCTGTTCGGCGATGTCCCCGAATCCTCGTCCCATGGTGCCGGAGAGGACGCCAAGGAATGTCTTGAGGCTGAGGCCCGCGCAGCTCTTCCGCCCCCCGAGGGCCTTCTCGCCCTCCTTCTTATCGGGCCCTTCGCCCCCGGCCCCGGGCGCTGGGGGCGAAAGGGCCTCGGAGGCGGCCGCCGCCTGCTCCTTCTTCTTGTTCGATGACGAACCACTGCTCCGCGAGGGGGAGTTTCCTTTGGAGCTCTTGGCACCTTCCTCGGCCCCTAGGCTAGGGGACCCGTTCAAGCTGTCCTTCTCGGCGGAAATGCGGCGGGCAGGCTTATTGGGACCTTTTAGGGGAAAAAAGAAGATTAAATAAGTAACTGACTTAAATTGATCAATAAACACAATGTATAATCTCATTGGCGTCAATTGCAGTAAAACAATGTGGGGGACTGGCTTCCGGGAGGTATGGTGGTAATGGAATACCTCCTAGTCAGTGGGGTAGCCAGGAATTTCGTTCGGGGGGTGGGTCCTAATCCATGGGTGGGGGAATTTTTGAAAGACAGGGTACTAAGTAGAGGGTTTTAAACTAATTTTAACACTTTTCACAATCGAAAAAACTTCATTTGTCGAAAAATCTTTTGTAAATTCATGTTTTTTCAATATTTAGTTTTCTTCTGTGAAAGAAAGTAATTTTATATTGATACGGGCGGGGGGTCCTGACTCCTCGTATCTCCCCCCTTGCTACGGCACTGCTCCCAGCGGAAAGAACGAATGAATGATTTTATTTATGCTCTGGGAAACCCGTAAGAGCAAAAAACAAAGGTAAAGATAAAATTCTGCTCCAATTGCAATAATTATTAAATGATCATAGCATAAACACAAGAGTAGTTTAATACAAAGGGTAAAAAAAAGCCAATTTAATCAGCGCAAATATTCTTAAATTTCAAAACAACAGTGCTACTTCTTCAAATAGTCGCACATTTTCCCTTTAAAAGATTTTTTCTTTTCATAATAAAAAAAAACTTCATTCGTCCAAGAAATCTTTCGTAAATTCATTATTTTTCAATATTTTGTTTTCTTTAATGATGCAGAGAATTAACTGTATTTTTATATTTCGGGAGGGGGGGGGGTTTGGACCACACCGTCGCTCGCCACTCACTGCTTTTTAAGCACATCAGAGACTATTAACTTCTAATTTTAAGCTAAAAAATCATTACCCGTATAATATATCCTGCACTAATTTTAAGTATATCTTGGACTATCTTCGGTGATACCTTTGCGGAGTCACCCGCAATGCACTAACTATGCGAAAATTCCACAAAGGAAAAAAATCATTCGCATTGAGCGGGATTCGAACCCGGATCTCGGACTTTAGTTGAGGTTTCAAAACGTCCACGAGAGCGAAATTTTTTTTTCCCAATAATAGTTCATAATAAAATATAGTTGATGCATTTTTGGATAATTAGGACCTAAGATGTATTTCGTCGCTAAGGGACAGCATCTTGCGGTTCGGAACCAGAGCAATCAGTCATCTCCTACCATTCACACTCTGGAGTTGGGTCATAAGCTATTTAATAGATGTATATTCATAAGGAATTCATGAATGCCTCATTAGAATCATATGATACTAATTGTAAGCAAATTTATATTGAATAAAAATAATTTTTCCAAACAGCGATAAACGTCTCAGAATGCCTCGTGTTCATTTAACGCGCCGTCACATCAAGGACGGATTTTGCATCAAATTTGAGGGGCGAACACCCCTCGGGGCGTTCTCCCGTGTAAATTTTAAAAAATTCTTATTCATTCTCCATTTTGAGTTGGCCAGCTTCATTTCATTCATCCAAATCCATGCTCCCGAAAGCCTAACGAGTTGAAATACAGCTAAAATTATTATTGAGCTTGTTTTTTTACGGTAGGGAGTGCTACACCCTACGATAAATAAAACTCAAACTTCCCTCAAGTTTGGGACTGGTAACCATGCATTTGAATATAAACTCCCATTACTCCTTTACAAGGATACAAAAACTATTAAACTAATAAATATTAAACATTTTCGATACAATTTCACTGGAGGCAGTATTTTCAAGCTATTGTCGGGAATCGCTTTTTTAACGGAAATTTCACTTAAACTTTTTGCCTCGGATTTTTCGGAGTGCAAGAATCTCATTTGGTGTTTGAAATATGACGAGAAAGCGGTATTTTCTTTCCCGCGAAGAGATATTGTAGGAAGACTCCATCAATCAAGTTTCCTCCCACTAATAGCTTGCCATTCATTTCACCTCCGTCTCCTCGTCCGTATGAGAGGTGGCGTTACCCGCGCAGTGAATGCTGATCGACGAAAATCCTCTCCACCAATCAGGCCGGTTGTTCGCCACATGTCGCAGCAATTCATCAAATTCCCGAATGACACCTTGCTGGTTTTTTTTTTGCCACTGCCGTATGTGTGATGTTCTTTATTCTCGCCTCAAGGCGCCATTTTAGACGCCTCCTGGGGCGAATTCGGCAATTAAAAATGTTTTTTTTTCATTTTCACGTATGTGCTTCAACTTCGTCAAAGGATCGCGGGTCTTTATGAAAACGACATAGTCATCTCTCTCCTAAGGAAGCCATGGGATCGTATCATTGTTGTTATCGTTATAGCTTTTCAACTGAAAAGTTTGGCTAGCACATGGGACATTAGTGATTTACCAACTCTTTCTCGCCGCTATTTAGTTCTCGTTTTAAATGGGTCAATTGCTTTCGTTCAAGATTAAATGGAACGTTGATTAGTCCAGGTTCGTCAGTGAGTAAATAAACCTTAGAGAGATTTAAGTTAGAGAAAACACTTTGGTAGATTCTTGCGGTAAAAAAAAACTTTCCTAAATCCATCAATAGCACTATAGTTACCGAAGTTAGAGTTTTGGAAGTTTGACTGATGTTTACAGAAAAAAATCATCTATTAGAGATCAATGAAGCATGGCCTCAGTTCTGTTCCACCATATTTCACGGAAAAATGTGTAAACATGAACTTAATTTCTAAGGTGCATGCCTCTTCCGGTTTCTCCTCGAAAACTTGCCGCAAAGCATTTTCATCCACAGCGAATGAATATAATCTTTGGCTCTCGTTTCTAGAAAATATCAATTTGCCTTTGAATTGATTCAAGAAAAAAGTAACACGAACAAACCCGCAATCCTTGCTATCGAATTGTCACAACTGTGTTGGTAAAGCTTGCAATAACTCAATCCGCTTATTAGTCAATTTTTGAAGCCGGTTGAAATAAGCCTACTGACGGAAAGAGATGGGTATGAAACATAAAATCCAATATGAACTTTTACCCTCGGTAAATTACATGCAATTATCATGAAAGCAAACAGGAAAAAAACTGTATGGAAAATTTTAAATTTCCTTGATCCAAAAATATTTTTGCCCTAAAGATTCATCATTTCTATCAAGGTCCTTCGTAGAAATTAAACAACATTAAATTCTGACTTCGTTACCACCCACCTTATCAATGTGGCTACGTGCTATTCTGTAGGAACAAGTTGATGTATCAGCACAATATTTCTGTGAACAACTAAAGAAGACTGTAGGAGCAACATGCATAAATATCTCCACAATGGTAAGCAGAAAGTTTTCTGGGCAAAAATGGGTTAATCACTGTATTTCCTTCTTTAATGAAAATCCATTGGGGAAACCTTTGTTCCCACACTCTTTCCCATTTGTGGCTTTTACTAAGCAAGTACCATACGAAGGTTAACAGGTGTTGTGTCAGCCGAACAATACTAGATTTTTGCATGGGAGAAGTAAAAGGTTTGTGTTGAGAAGGCTCCATAGTTCGTGTTTTGAGAATGAAAGGGGGGGGGGGGGGGTTTGGAGGCTTCGACCACATGGTGACCCCAAATATGTTTGTTCTGCTGGAAAACAAAGAAGGTGGCTCGCACCTGTTCCCCTGGGGTGACGTCAGGACTTTTTAGCCAATGATATGCCGAGCTGTCCGACAGCGCGAAGAGTATCCAGCTGTCGTTCCACAGAGGGTGGGTGCAAAGATTCCAATATTGAGGCATCTTACGAATTAGAGTATCACCGCTATAGCTGACAGCTTTCAGAGTGAGTGTAAGCGAAAAAGGATGGTTAATTCCACTGAATACCTTTCATTCAAACGGTTTCAACCATTCTTGGCTATCAACAGGAGTATATGTACGATTTATTACTAACCTGCCGCTCTAACGCTGAAGAAATTCACATTAATTTTCATTGAGAAAAATTACCTTGAACCGGAAATCGAACCACGGACCTTTAGCTTTTCGGGCTATTGCGCATACCACTACGCTATTCGTCTGTCAACCTTCTCAGAAGAACCTGGATAGCGTTGTGGTCTAGGCAGTGGTCCTTGGTTCGATTGCCGGGCCAAGGGAATTTTTTCTCATGGCATCTCAATGAGGAGCTCATGTATCAAACGAGTAGTTTCATTTTCACAATAATGCCTAAATCCCACTAATTTCCCTCGCCCAATATCGAGTCTTTCAGAGTGCGGTCAGTTGCGTAAAATAAGTTCACAGTTCATTTACGCAATGATCATTTGCTTGCAGTGATTGGTACAACTATATGTACAACTAAAATTTACGGTGATAATTCCTTAGCATTTACTTAGCAAGCCATTGGTGAAATTGTGAAATTCTGTCAGCGCAGATATTGATTAAGACAGGCAAAAAGGAATAAAATAATAATAAAACTAAAATTAAAAATTGAAGTTCGGGTATAGTCAGTTCTGATTTATTTGTGACCTATAAATACTGTAATTTTCTCAGGGAAATCGAAATATCTGTGAAGCAGTGTATTTTATTCATCCTTATTGATGTAGATTATAATAATTATATTATTATTATAATTTACTTACATTATAATCTAATTATATTATTATTTTTTATAATTTACACCAGTTAGGCAGAAGTAAAATAAAGCATTGCTTCGCAGATATTGCGATTACCCCAAGATATTATTAATATTATTATCATTATCATTATTATCATTATTATTATCATTACTGAAAAAGATGTTAAAAATATTCTCAAGAATATTGAAAATAAAGGACCTGGAATTGATGGGATGAAAATTAAAGACTTAAAATCTAACAGCATCTTTATACCGGTTTAAAAAAAATTTATTAACACTAGTTTAGAAAATTCCATTGTTCCTGTTGAATTGAAAACAGCTATTGTTCGTCCGGTTTATAAAAGTGGAAATCACCTTCAAACACAGAACTATAGGCCCATATCTATCTTACCTTGTATGAGTAAAATATTAGAAAAATATGTGGCAGACATGCTGTTAAATTTTTTGGACAAAAATAGAGCAATTTTTGAGCATCAATATGGTTTTCAAAAAAAGAAAGGTACAAAGGATGCCTTAGAATACTTTTCAGAGAATATTCGAAATAATTTAGATAGAGGAAAGAATGTTGTAATAACTTACATTGATTATAAAAAGGCTTTCGATATGGTTGATCACACTTTGTTGCTTAAAAAATTATACAATATTGGAGTGAGAGGGTTGTTGCTTGATTGGTTTAAAGATTATTTATTTAATAGAAAGATGGTAGTGAAAGTTCAAAATGTTGTTAGTGATATTACCAGCATAAAAATGGGAGTGCCCCAAGGATCGATTCTGGGGCCAATTTTGTATTTAATTTATGTTAATGATATGCATGAATGTATTAAAAAATGTAATTTACTTTTGTATGCTGACGACACAGTCTTGATATCTAGTCATGTCAACTTCAAAAATGCCGTCAATAATATGCAGAATGATATCAATAATATGTTAAAATGGTCCCATGACAATAATTTAATTTTAAATGAAAAAAATCTAAAACAATGCACATCACTTATCTTGCTTCTAATGTTAAATCAATAAATATTAAATCTCACGGTCATGAATGTCTACATTCCAACATGATAACTTGAAACTGTAATATTTTAGAACAAGTGAACGAATATAAATATTTGGGTTTGATTGTTGATTGTAATTTCACTTTTAATTCTCATGTATCAAAATTGAACCAAAAGCTCAGATGCATTATGTACAAATTTTATTATCTGAAGGACAGCGTCACGAAAAATGTACTCAAAATGATGTATCACGGTCTTTTTGAGAGCCTTCTCAGATATGGCCTTACTGTGTGGGGATCATGTGGTGTGACTAATATGAAAAGATTGAAGTCCAACCAAAAAAGGATTTTAAAAATGATTCATCAAACTAACTTTGAGGAAAATGGTGGATATTCAGGTGAATCGTATTTTAAAGACCTTGGTACATTACCACTTGATAAATTGTATCAGTACATATTAATAATTGATAATTATTTTAATAATAGATACAAAAGGAAAAGAAATATTAATAGTAATATCGATTTAAGGGCTTTAGGAATGTATGAGATTCCGCGATGTTATACGCATAAGGGTTGTAGGCAATTGAAAGTTGTTGTACCTAAACTGTTTAATGATTTGAAGAGCGAATTTAAAGAGTTAAAATCTTTGAGTGAAGTAAAAAGAAAAATTAAGGCATGGATATTGTCTGGTTGTTGATAATGGAATGTAACAGTATTTTATATATTGATATGCTTAATTGCTATTAAGAATGTTTTTTTTATGCATAATTTGTTTGTTAGTGAAATTGTTAATTTAGTAATTTTTACAAGACACAAATTGTAAAGCTTAAATTGGCACCTGCTGACAAGCCAATTTCGGCTTAGCGGGACCAGAATGTTTGTTTTCATTTGAAAATTTACACAGTTGTATAAACATTATTTCTTGTTTGTACATAGTTAAATGAATAAATAAAAATAAATTACAAAATTATATTATTATACACTTGATCAGCATATTTTTATTCTCCCGTTGATGGCTTACAAGGTGCAATTCAATCAATGCAGGCATCAATTTACTTATTTATAATTTTAAACTCCTTAGGCCTCAAATTCAGAGTGAAGATTTGGGACACTCCTACCTATATTTCCCGAGGTGGCCCAGGAACCTTGGACCCACTATCCTCAATGTGTGAAATTCACACACCTACGCAGTGGCATAACTACGGAGGGATGAGAGGATAGATCCCCCCATAAAGCCTCTGAGAAATGAAAAAAATATTTAAAGATAAAATCTAGTTTTGACGAATAATAACTGCATCTGCTTAAAGTTGAACATTTATTGCCAAAATGATGTAGAATGTATTTCCAGGAATTTCGTTTCTCAAAAATTTTCCCGTTGACCCCACGCCCTACCCTCATCGCTACCCTAGGCCATCCCATCCAAGGGCGCAGCTAGGAATTAAGCCTGGGGGAGGTTTAGGGGCAACTAATACCGGGGTGTGTGGGGATATGGGATTCCCACCAGGATACGCGGTGGGTGCGAGATTAATAAATTGAGGAATTTTTAGACAAATGGTTCAAAATGGCGAATTTTACGGCTTTCTGAGGGATATTTTATTTATCCTTACACTATTCTATTTGCAATACCAATCCAACTAAGTAAAATGGATAAAAATTAAAAATTTCTCTGAGCTCTTGAGGGGGGGGGGGTTATCCCCCAAAACCCCCCCTCGCTGCGCCACTGATCCAATCCCCCCACCAACGCATATTCCTAGTTACGCCCTGCACCAATGGTTTAGTCCTAGGTGAAATTCAGTCTTACCAATCGAAAACATCCTTCAACTTTATGTATTGAGCCAAAGAGTGCTTGAGATTGCACAATGAACGCAACACATTGGCCCTAGATTCAAACTGATTTCGTATTTGTACGAATTTGATTGGTAAGTGAACCGCGCAATACAACTGGAAAGAATGCCCAAGTTATTATTATAATTAAAACACTGAATAAATTTTTTTCATGCAGCTAATTGAAATTCATCGTCACCGAACAGCGACAAAGTAATGTCGGACATTGTCTTAGTAAGCACGGTTTCTTTCACTGAGTGGACTTGTGACGTCAACATCTAGTTTGGTAAGACCCATCCTGAAGTACGCTTTGATGAATCGTAGGTGTAATTGGCTAACTCGCTTGCCCGACAATAGGGATAACCGGGTTTGAATCTCAGTTAAGCCAAATACTTAATCGTGGTGAGCTTCATTCTTGGTGTACATTATAATTGAAGGTATTCCACCTGTTGAGATAGGTCAAGATTTAACATTTCGCGAATATCCTCGACTGTCTCCCATACCCAAATTGTAATTTCCTCTTTGATTCCCAATACGGTCTATGCCCCTCCGTTTTATCAACAAATGACTATTCTCATCCTTCTATTCCCCCTCTGGCCTAACCCTCGCCTGTAACTTTGTCACGGGGCTTGCGTGCTCCTATGATCCCGATAAGCAATTTTCAATTACTCTCAGTAGGGAAAAATGCAATTTGGCCGTAGGTTAGAAGACAGGCGAAAGGTAGAGAAGTGATGATGTCACATAAATTAACACTGTTGGAATGGATGTGGTTACCTCTAGCGTTTCTTCCTTGGAAATATAAGGAGTACAATGAGATAATCTCAAGTTATGGTCATAAAATTGCTGAAACAATGGCGTGACACGTTCAACCCGATGCTCTTAACATGCTCGTACTCATTCAAGCGTCACTGTCAGGAGAGACTTTCAGACAGGTAAATGCACGATAAATCACACCTCAATATTTGCGGCCGAAGGGTGCTTATCTCTTCATAAACATGATTTGTGCTGAAGAAAAAGGTGCTTTATGTCGACAAACTATAGAGTACGTTCTAAAAGCCTGCATATTTTTACAAGATAAGGATTCGCGTCCCTCTTCCCTCCATACTTCTTAATCTTATAACATTATTTATGCTCAAGAAAGGCTATTCGAGATATTAACCGTGTTATCTCTCTCCATTTAACCGAAGTTTCAGAACCCGAGTTGAGTTCCATCATCAGAGCTGATTGCGAGTAGATTAAGTAGGCCAGCTTTTATACTGTTTATCGGGGGCCAGGTGTCACGTGATTGTCCAGGAGTCACCCGTTAAACAGCATATTAGGTGGCGACGAAATCATCGGCTGAATGGAGGGAGATAACGAGGCTAAAAGCTGGAATACCCTTTTTTGATTATTCATGCTTCTACTTCTCTGTGTTTCTTTTTCTGTGCATAATTCTTCACTTGTTCCATGCGCTTGTTCATAGCTGGTCTATTATGAAAGAAACACTTGCAATTTGCAATGAAGATGATATAGAAACATCGAAACTTAAGCCGGGAATAAAAGTTTATAATCGTGAAAAATTGCAAGTGTTTCTTTCAATATGGAAGCATTCCACTCCATCACGCTTAATTCATCTGATTTTATACATAATTAGTCTTCCTATGGACCTTTTTCTTCAATTTTCCCCTGCATAATCTTTTTCATGACATGTACAATCCACTGTGGTCAGTTTTGGTGTACAATGTATTGCACCACAAATTGCACCACAATGTTATCTCTTCCCATATATTTCGACGAATCCACTATTTCCCACATTGTATTCAGAATCCTTCTCCAGGACTAAGTCTCGAAGCCATCCATTGTTTTTTTGATGATTTTTGTTTACCATTTACTCGGATATTTCTATTCCTACGCTGGAATTTCAGACCACAGATTGGTACACTCTAAACTTGGTCGGCCGACAAAATTCCATCAAATCTTCTCGCATTTTCCCACCCGTCGGGAACTCAAAATTTGTGGTTGATGGATTCGGTATTTTTAAAAATTGGTTTGGAAAATTTATAATATTGTTTTTTATTATTATGGTATTATGTTTGGATGGATTTCTTGGAAAAAATGAAGAGAAGTGAATTTTCCAATATTTCACGACATAGTGAAATATTGGAAAATTCACTTCTCTTTATGCTTCCCAAAGATATATCGCCCGAGTCGACTGGTGCAATTTGTAAATGAATTCAAGTTAGATATGCTCGTAATTTCAGAGATAAATGGTACCATGTGTATAAATATTAGGTGGCAAAAGGATCTAACTCGTAGAAATGCTGTTTTTAAAGCTTAAATTACAAGTAGGAAGTTTATCTTATTTTTCTGTCCCGACGGTTCATGAATTTAAACGTTAGGCAGTTACTACTAGAATTTGTTTACATTAATGAAACGATATATTTTTATTTGTGAGCTGCACCATTAGCGATACTTACTTCATTAACAGTATTAAGAAATTTAAAACCTAATGACACAAGCACCAGCACATAACTTTGCTCCTGGCGATAGAATGCTATTCCGCAATAATTTCATTTAATTTCGTGAAATTACGTCTATCAAAAGAAGAATATTGCGTTAAACCACTTTCGCAGTAAAGAGCCCATATTTTGAATGCAATGATCACCGAAAGTAATATTATTCGCCTTTTTTACGCCAAATTGGTAATTATTTTTTCGGTTGAATCTGAGACGATGCTCATCCATTTGTTTCCCATCGTTTTTACAGATACAGCAAAACATTTGACTTTTTTGAGAGCGCTGGTTATTTTAGATCTATTAGATAAGTATATTTATCAAGGGATTTGCCAGTCCATGATGAAGTAAATATTTCTTCCCACAAAAACTTTTGAAGCAAGCCATTTTTTCCTGACTTCTTCAATCTCCATTCTCCAATCTTCTTCAGTCTCCATTAATTAAAAACATTATAAAGGTCCGTATTTGTGCTCGCTGAAAAGGCTTAGTAATATAAAACTGAGAATGCATCCCGTATCACGAAAACAAGTTCGATTTGATGCTATAAAGTTGCACTTAAATTTCTAATAAAAGGATCAGTGCCTCGAAATTTCTGCTTTCTGGTGAAATAAATATTTTACTTTTAATGCGATTAACTAAATTTCCTGGTATAAAAATAAATTTTTATGAAAAAAAACATTTTTATTGCCAACTTATAAGAATAAAATTAATTTTCTATGCACCTGATAGAGTTACAAAAGAAATTGCTTCATGTACGACGAAAAACGTTGAGAGCATGTTCCACTATGATTGCATTTTCTTGATGTTAATAATGAATGAGGAACTTGCATGGGTCGTCGATTGCTCTAAAAACTATTTTGAATAAGTAAAATGGATATATTAGCTCGCAAAAATACAATAAGTTCCTCCATTCAACATCAAAAGAAATAAAAAAAATGCATTTAATATAGAGAAAATTTTCTCTGAGCCGACCAACCCGCGAAGACACCCGAGCGTTGCCGAGGCCAGGCGTGACGTCATAGGTGCCTAAACAACCGTAGGGAGTTGGGAAATACGCTGAGCGCATGCTGTAAAATTTGTTTTGAGGTAGAATTTAGCTGCTTATCGTCACTTTATTTTGTTCCGTTATTCTTGGGCAAGTTTTCCTATAGAGTGTTTGCATGGGTGAGGAATAAGCATGAAACCTCACGAAATTCTGGAGGGTAAAACGACCTGTAATTGGCTATTCGTTACGTGACGTCATCTCCCATATTATAGTTGCAAGCAGACGGGAGCATTGACGAATAACTTATATTTCACGTATTTTACGCGATATTTCTTCATTTTTCTGCAAGTAAATTTGCAAAATGGAACCTGATTTCGTTAAGGCTTCTTCAAATAACCTCACAGACGTTGACTCCTTCGTGATCGGTGTATACCTAGGGCCTATCTTCGTTTTTGTAAGGTCTGTAACTTCATTTTCTCCCGAGTTGGGAGAAAATAGACTCGTGAAGCGTTTCATCCAACAATTAAGTCTCTAACTCGATTGCATATAGACGATGAAGTAAAGAGTGAAGTGAGTTGTGAATGTAACATCTTCGAGGAATTTATTTCTTCCATGCTGGTTCAACCAACCGTATGCATTTCGATCAAAGGTATCTGACTATTGCGAAGGGAAATGTTTCATATTTGGACTAGTTGTGCTTTAGGGATACATCGAACGCGTATTAATTTGCATTCGTTTGTTCGCTTCTAAGTTCTGTTTGATTTTATTACGTATTAAACCTATTGCTAATTCATTTTGAGATTTAGTCAGTGTTTACATTTCACGCATATTCGTTGCGCTTTTGTTCGTTATTGTTTTGGTCATATTTTGGTTACGGTAGGAGGGGTAGGAGTGATAGTGAAATTCTAAGTTTTTTGATGTTACAATAACTGTTTTAGTAGGTAATATGTTTCAGACTAATCATTTAATTGTCTTCGCAATGTTAACGTGAAACAACGTAAACTGATTCTAAGTTGTTAGTGATGTGTGGGAAGTGAGATGTGAAGAATCCTTACGAATTTCAAGGAGTGCAAATTCTTTTAGTGTGGTGTGCAGAGTGATTGGAAAACCGATAATTATGCTTTATTAGTGTTACATAATAGTGTTTTATATTTATTGTGAGCCAAGTTCTTCATTGAAACAGTTGATTCGGCATATACTGATTATAAGTATTAAAAAGACAGCTCGGGAAATGTGTGCGTGGTAGTGCTATTTGTGATATGATGAGCAATAAATAAGTACAAGTAAGGGTAATTTTGCATAGTTTTTTATTCATTAACACCTCTAGTAAACTATTTTTCCCTATGTTTCCGCACTTGTATGCTGTCAATATTTGAAAATTTAAATGTAGGGAGGCAGGTTGTTGTGTTTCCTCAACTATAACATTTTAGGAGTAAACATATGTTACTAATTGCTCGCATGTAGGTATTTGCAATGCATCAAATTTGTACCATTTATACATTTACCGTAACGTTATTTTCTTTACGATTCTTTACTGCATTGTAAATTCTTTAAATTTTCCTTTTCCACTCCAACATTGTTTATATATGCTTTTCGAGTATAAATGCTTAAAATACTGACGTTACCAATTATGTTTTTCCATAGTCATCAAGCATACATAATGAAAGTAAGCATCCGAAGTGAAAAAAAATATGCAATGTATATCATCAATGAATACACGGCCGTTTGTATACAAGAATAACTGCATCTCAAACATACATATGCTTCAGTATTACGCATTAGTCTCTCCTTTCTGAATGGAATAATAAACTCTTTTCTGTGTAATAATGGCATCGACTTAAGATCCCTCCGGGCTGCCAATAACCATTTCCGTCGTAGTTCAGGCTTATCGGGAACATCCACAAAAATCTTGTTCGGTGTAGAAACACGGGTGCTCCCACGTATCGGAACAAAACAATATTCATTCCGGAATTTTGTCCCACAAGCCATTAATCTATCTTCGCTCATGGCTACGAACTTAAAGAATTATTGTACGAAATATACTACTAATTTATAGTAGGACAGATGGTTTATTCCGTCAGATTCACCTCAGTGTTCGTAAACAACAATAAACAAGGTTTCCATCAATCGCAGATGATCGGAGGAACTGCAGTCAGTTGAGTATGGGGATTGACGTCACAAGCCGTCTGGCATGGCGGCGTAGTGTTTTAAGCGCAACATTGATTTTGGAATGTTTATTTATTAATAACAAATTCGCCCATGGTCGTACGACTGTAGGAGTTGGAATTTTGCTTAATTAAACCAAACTGATATTTTTAACAGGCCTCACCAAAAACGTGCAAATACTCTATTGCTATTGTGTCACGATTATTACTTGGGATATTAATAATGCGACATCGGGATGGTGAAGTACAAGCGTTTCACTTCGTATGTTTTAGTTATCAGAAAAATGGATGATAGCGTTGCCGCTCGTTCGAATGGTAGACATGAAATTCATCTACATCTACATAATACCCTGCAAGCCGCCTAAAAGGCGTGTGGCATGGGGTGTTAGGACACCAGCCTTTTTTTTAGGACACCAAAAATTGGTGCCACGACCCTCATGGAATTTGTTATGACAAATTATTGCTATACGTCCGCGGCAAATCGAGTTGTAAAAGAAACTTGTAAAACTGGAGGATAACGATCGTAAGCTGTGCTGTTGACTTTGGCAACGCCGTATTAGTGGAGAAGGTAGTCCTATCCGTCCTACGGAACGAATTCACAGCAAAACAGTCTGCACACAATCCACATGTGAGATCGCGAATCGGTTCCGCTGCCAACACACACAAGCTAAAACCTATTTCAGTAATATAGGTAAATCCATAAACAATATACTAGCATATACCATAAAAATATTGAGGGAAATAGGCAAATACTCCTATCAAAAACTGGAAGTCACTACCATTCTTATATTCATCACGTACAACTTACAATAACAGAGCTCGTTATTATGAAAACAACTATTTATTCACTGATTTAAAGCCTTAAATTAGCCCACACAAGTGACACAGGTGACTTTTCTCACTACTATTCGTCGAAATAATGGAATAGCAAACTTCACACAGTTTTTATTTCAATAGCTTGATCGTGAAATGTCATATCTACGGTGAACAACGGAGGTTAAGACGCCACTGGCAATTTTTACACTACTGTTAGACATTTATCGATAGCGTAATAGCACTTTTTACTGTTCAATCACGCTGGAACACTGATAACTCTTGGCCGATATTTTTCAACCTTGTCAAACTTTGTGCATTACAACCACTGGCACTGTGTTTATTAGCAGTAGCTTAACGGGAGATGTCACGATGAAAATAACACTATTTTGGCGCAAAAATGTTCCTAGATGTCTCCAATCAGCGAGCAAAAGTTGCATTGACTGGAATTCACCTAATAATACAAGCACAGGCAGTCCTAAACGACGAATTCTCCGGTACCTACGAATAAACGGATGAAGTTATTGTATATAAAAGCTAAGCGGACATTAGTAAACATCAAAATCGTTCTAATTACATACTTAAATGAATGATATGCCACCGATAACATCAACTTACAATTAACGTATCCCCCTTCCAACGGCCGTGGCTCAAACTCCTACAACGATGTTATTTAGGAATTATAAAAATTTTGGTTTAACTGCTCCAGTTTTATATTTTATGCCCTTACTCAGATATTAATATTAAAAATAATACAAAATATGAAGGCTTCCGAGCCTCTATCGTCGGACATTTATCTTTAAAAAGAAAATAATCAACACGTCTAACAAACGAAGCTCTCACAACTGCTGGCAACTATTACAAACAATCACAAAAATAGCTTCGTGTGATGTTTAGGCACCTTTGACGTCATCGAGGCTTCGTCGGCAGTGGCTTGGGGGGTGAGGAAGTTTTTCCCGCGATTTAAAATTCGTTTATCATTGAATATCTTTATCATTGAATATCTCGCTAAGGAAAATTCAGATATACATGCGGTTTTCTTTGTTGTATTCAGTAAATAATTTTCTGTCCGCCTGTGAAATAAAAAAAATTCATGCGAGTTACCCATTGAGTATTATGGTGGGATATGCGTCCAACATTTTTCGTTTCACATGAAGAAATTTATTTAGAGACTGTCAGGCTCGCAGAAAATTCATTTTATTCTTTTTAGTTCGCGAGAAAATTTTTTTTTATAAAAATGAATTTTTATATTGTTATATTATTTTTCTTATTTTCAAATTTAGATAAAACGTTTTAATCGATCAATTTCAAAAATTTACAAAACCGCAATGTAAAATGCAATAATCGGATGTCTTTTAGTAATTTCCATGTGACCACTGCTTTCCTTTAAATGATCGCAGCGCTGCCATCGGATTTTGGTGCCCATTTTTTGAAGTAATCTCCATATTTAATTTTACATTCTTAATAAAAATCGAGAAAAAGTTCAAATCACGTTAGAATATTGCATTGTCATCTAGTTCTGAGTAACTCTGGGAATTTCAGCTGGATAGGTAATCGAAAATTGGGTTTAAATTGAGTAGTAAGATTTGACCAGGACATGACGGGGAACAAAAAAGTGAGTTTAGAAAAAATGTTGTAAAAAAGTTTCACATTTTAACAGAGGAACCTACTTGAAATAGTCACTGATGACAGTATTTTCAAACAACGTGGACCATCAAGGCGGTCACAGCTTTTAACAGCCCGGGTTCACCGTAGAGACTTTTTTCTGGGCCAAGCGGAAAATGAAGCGGTCACCAGAGGCGAGGAACTTTCTCGAAGCGATGTAACTAAGAATGCTTTAGTCATGTGATCAAAATTTGGTGGATATTCGGTATAATGCTAATCAGTTCAGTTCTGATAGATATGAGGTTTGCTGAAAATTCAAGGTGGTTGAATCGGCAATCTTTGGTCTTTGAGAGTTCATAATACTTTCACAAAGTTACGCCTTATATCCTTGGTGATATTTCAAAGGCATCTTTAAATTCACCATGAAAAAAAACGGATGCCAACTTGATAAATGTTAAATGCGTGCCAACGCCGTTAAAATTTGCAAGAGGTAAAGAATTTCGCTCGTCCAGTGACCTGTATCAACGCCTGAGGTTAACATAATCCAAAAATCTGGAACACTGGTTCAGACGGCATCCTCTTAAAACTCTCCTCGATGTCGCCGTGAAACACTAAAAGGCGGAGGCTAGAACGAAACACTTTGAGGCGCCAGCTATGACATTAAACCTAATAGAGTCGGTAGACCGTGAAAATAATAGCACACCTTGTTCGTTTTTTTACAGCGCTTTCTTTTTGCCATGGCATTTTTCTCCACAGGTTTTTAAAACGTATTGTATAGCCAGAAGCCGAAAAATTTACCGCTTCGAAAAGGGCAGGGTGGACTTGAGTGCAAGGAATGGGATAGCTTGAATATGCCCATATCATATAAGCGGAACCGATCGGGACAACACAACACACTATCTAAAGGCATTGACCCAAATGCTCAACAGTAAGCGAATTAGAAGAGACACTACAATTATGGCTGGAGAGGCGCCTAACGATAGGACCGCACGGTACAAATGCGTGAAAATATATTAGGAGTCAAATTTGAAATATGAAGACAGCAATTGTGACTGGAAATGTGACGGAAATAATTAAGTTCAAGGCTTTCACGGAACGAACCTAAGGTTTTCCCCTCAAATTACATGTGTGTTGCTGGATAAAAACAGGGTTTCCTGAACCCAGATACGGCAAGAGATTTTTGACCCGCTAATGGGTCATATTTGGGCGTATAATTCATATTCATGGGTAACTCATCCGTTTCCTGAAACAGAATGGGGTTAGGAACCCGAGAGAAAAAAGAGCGATATTCAACTTCTGATTATAAGGACAAGATTAAAATGGCAAAATCTCGTGATGTGTCTGATACGCAGTCTGTGACAATAAGGCTTGTTTGCATGAAGTTTCATTCCATTGGAAATTATATTCACGTTTGATTTATCACTCACAAATAAGGAAAAGTATCAGGGCTTTAATAAAATCTAATTATAACACAGGCCAACAAAAAAAAACTTTTTTTTTGGTGCCGGGAGTTTTTGAGCTGATATTAACAATATTAGTGGTGCTGAATCCAAATATGATATCCGTTTTTATGTAACAGCTCTACTTTTTTAGATACGGTGCATTTTATGATTATATTCTTTCAAATTTTTGATATATTTCAGAAAATATTTTTCAAATTTAAATCAATCTATAAATAAACTAATTCATAATCACTCTGCAGTATTTACTTTGAAAATCACCTTTATACCTTTGAGAAAGGGGTTGGGGAGGATTTGGCGTGTTTGAAGAAGGGGGAGACAGGCGCACAGAGCTGAGGCAGTGGGAAAAGATACAACTAAGGGATGTGGGAAACCCACGGTGGAAAAGGACCTTAGTCATAACTGTAGAATAACGACACGTGGGAAGAATCACAGATAAGTGGAGAAGAGTAAAAAAGGGGGGATAGGGTAAAGAGAGAGTGTGTCTTTGAAAATGGAGAGGCGGGAGTAAGTAAGCAGTAAGGGGATTTCCGAAAACAAATGGTCAAATTCTCAAAGTTTTTGTAAAGTAGCCTCTAAAAATGAGCTCAATTCGAAGAAGCTGTGTAAATCATTGTGATGTTTTTTGTTACATTTGTGGGGAATATACTCTAAAAGAAAATAGGAAAAACATTACAGACTTTGTGAAACGTGCATGCCTAGGATATTTTGGTGTTCAGCTTGGTGACCAAGGTAAAAAGTAGGCACCGCATGTTGTGTGTAAAACATGTACAGAACATCAGCGGTATTGAACTACAGGAAAAAGGAAAAGTTTAAAGTTTGGTGTGACAATGGTTTGGAGAGAACCTACACACCATATTGACGACTGTTATTTTTGCATGGTAAATGTTTCGGGAATTAATCGAAACAATCGCCACAAATGGAAATATCCAGATTTGCCTTCAGCTAGACACCCGGTACCCCATTCAGAAGAAATCCCGATCCTAATATTTCAGACATTACGTGATGTATGTGAGGATAAATATGAGCCTGATTCTATTGACGATAGTGGCAGTGACTACGAGGCAGTATCAACAAATCCTCAACATCAATCAAGATGAACTAAGCACACTTGTTAGAGAATTGAACTTACCGAAGGAAGCATCTGAACTACTAGCTTCAAGGATGCATGAAAAGAATTTAATGGAACAAGGTACAAAAAATTAATTTTTATCCCACAATTGAAAAGGATCTGCTACTCCTCTTTACTCAAGTCGACAATCTTACATTTTGTTTAGACGTTAGAGATCTTCTGAAAGGAATGGGACTACCGCAATATGAAGCTAGTGATTGGCGTTTGTTCATTGATAGCTCCAAGCGTAGTTTAAAATGTGTTCTTCACAATGTTAACAAGTTTGGCTCAATACCAATCGCTCATTCAACTGAAACGAAAGAAGAATATGATACAATAGTATTGGCCTTACAGAAGATAAAATACTAGGGACATCGCTAGATGATTATGTAGATTTAAAATTGGTGAACTTTCTTCTTGGGCAGCAATTTAGCAGCACAAAATATCCTTGTTTCTGGTGCCTCTGTGCTAGCAGGGACAGACAAACCACTGGATTAAGGAGTGGTCAAAAGGAGAAAACTTAATTATTGGGTAAAAACATTATTGCTAAGTCTTTGGTGAACGGGAGAAAATCACCTTACCGCCCCTTCATGTTAAACTAAGCTTAATGAAGCAATTTGTAAAGGTTCTTGACAAGGATGAACCATGCTTCGGCTTCATAAGAATAAAAATGCCGCAGATAAGTATAGAAAAACTTAAAGCTGGTAGTTTTGATGGGCCACAAATCAGACACAGATGGGCCACAAAACTGCTTTTCAAGCCATTGAATGAGACCTAAAAAAAACAGTTGGCTTTCATTTGTTGAGGTAATAAATTTTTTTCTGGGAAATCACAAGCGAGAGAAATTATCTTGAGCTGGTAAACAATATGCTCACTAACTTTAAACCACTTGGATGTAATATAAGCATAAAGGTTCACTATACACAGTCACTTAGACTGTTTTCCTGAAAATTTAGGCGACACAAGTGAAAAACTAGGCGAATGATTTCACCAGGAAATCAAAACAATGTAAGATCGCTACCAAGGAAGATAAATATATGATGGCAGATTACTGCTGGTGCTTAAAACGAGACTGTTTTAACAAAGTGCACTCAAGAAAATCGCGCAAAAGGAGCTTCCGTAGTGTTGAGTGACGTTTTTACGTCTTTTTTTTCTTTAAATTGTTTTATTTCAGTGAAAAATGTTACTATTTGTATTCAATTGTATTGTAAAACTATTGTAATTGTAGGTGATTTAACATTCCTATAAATAAATCAAGTCTTTATATTTTGTGGGTTTTACCATTTATGTAATATCATCATATTGAACATTTTTTTACGTAAGTAACAACATATCTGTATCTTGAAAACTAGAGCTGATAGGAAAAAACTAATATCATATTTGGATTCAGCACCCCAATTATACTTGGAATCAGCTTTAAAAGCTCCGGCACCAAAACCACTGTTGACCTGTGTAATTATTTAAATAGCTAGCTTTTTCCATTTCCCATAATGATACACAAGTTCGGGTTTCATTTTCGGTCCTAGAGTTTAGTAACTTTGCAGCCACGTCCAGCACTCTTGCACATATCTTGCTCATTAAGAATTAATATATATTTTATAGTGTTTGAAATCGGGTTATTTGGTTCAATATTCATTGTTAGTTGAATGATAATAGAAATAAATTATTTTATGGAGAGCGTTTGAAATTGGGTTATTTGGGTCAATGCTCAATTGTTGGTTGTATGAGATAAGAATTAATGCATTACTTTTTACTATTTGTGCCTTTTTTGTTCTTTACTTTGTTGTTATAGAGAGTAAAAGTGAATAATAATATATTGTTCGCTTTTACTCGCTGGGGGAGTTTTGGTCCCTTCACCTCCTGACCAAAGGACCTTGTCCCTTTCTGGTCAATTTGGCAGTTCTTACAGTTTTTTCTGCCCTTTTTTCCTTGAGGTTCGCTTTCTCCGTAATATTTATCCTGCTTAATTTAAATCCTAGGAATACCAAACAGTTCTAGTTTTCCAGGCTATCCAGACTGTTACAAGGAGTGGACTCGTATCTGCCACAGTGACTTTGGTACCATTAACAAGCTTCTCCGCGATGTTCAAATTCATCAAGCTTAGAAAGCGATATAAAAAATCTAAGACAGCAAATTGGTAAATTGGCCCAATATCAAAATGGAAATAGATTAAGAAAGTTGGTATCATCACTTAAATGTGTTTTTAAAATTTTAACACAGATATAGCTAATGAAAACCACAGAAGGCATGTCAAAGAGTTACTCGGATTTAATAAACAAAAACTAGCAGTTACAGTTGGGCGCCTTAAAAGATACAATAAGTCTTTCAATAGAAAGGAGCAGAACCGGGAATTTAAAACTTACGAAAAATCATTTTAACAAAAGCTGAAATCATCTGCAACTACTGACATCTAAGGTAAATTGTCAGATCAGGATGGAGTATACAACTTCTGGTCCTCAATATGGTCGACCCCAGCAGAAATCAATTCGAGTGCAAGCTGGATTGGAAGGGAAGAAAACTTACACCTCAATTTGGTTGAAATGCAGTTCACTAAAATCTCAACCGAGAACCTTAAAATAGTTTTAAGAAATGCACATAATTGGAAATCACCAGGTCCTGACGGAATTCAACACTTCTGGCAGAAACAGTTTACGTCTCTACATGGAGCAATAGCCAAATGTTTTACTGATATTAGTAATAATCCAACAAACCTCCCTGAATTCTTCACCACAGGGATAACATACATGAAGCCTAAAACAATGAATACGGAAGATCCTTCACAATATCGACCCATAAAATTTCCACCTGCTGTATATAAAATACTCACGTCTTGTATCACAAGTAAAATATATAGCCATATTGACCAGAATTTTCTGCAGAAGACTACTATTTTAATTAAATTAAATTAGTTAGCCAGTGGTCGGAAAGGGATTTTTTTGTAGCATACATATTAATAGTTAGAGAGCTCCTTGGAATGAAGGAGAACGACGAGGTAGGAGGAGAGATAAGGTCTGTAGATGACGGGGAATCCGCAACCCGGAAAATTTCGACGCAAAATCGGAATGGCAGTAAAATGTCGGAATGGGATGAAATGAGGTCGAACGGAGAAAAGAGCGCCTTTTGAAAATAGATAGCTCGCATCCCGGTCGGACCTTCGTCCGCTTTGGCAAATATGGGCGAGCACTTTGTAGTTAATGCGACCAGCCAACGGGAAAAATAGTCTATCATCAACTTTATGCTCTATTCCTTTGATCTTTCTCAATGGCGTGTTTTATGCCTATCTTCATGGCGCATAGCGGTCGCTTTCTCACTATTCGTGGAAAGAAATGCACATGTTCACTAGGAATTTTGAAGACTTATTGTCACAAAACCATGAATTTCCCTTCATTCGTTTTCATAAAAATTTAGTAAGCTATCACGCCAGTAGATTTAGTAATGGAAAATACAATAGCCGCGGCAAGCGTTCCTCATGCAAGGAAGGGGTAGAGTAGTTATGAGAGCCATTGCAAGATAGATAAACATTTGACTTTTCTGTAATGTTTTCCTTAAGGCGACCGCGATTGTGAGCAACCAAGTGAACATTACACATGTTATTAATTAACAAGTTAATTTCACTCCGGAAAAATATAATGTACTGCGTATTAAGTGGTCCAAAATACAGTTCTTCAGGTGATTCAAGGGATTAGTGCATAACAAGAATTTTGCGAATAGTGGGAACTACTTAGGAAGTACTTCAAGCTGAGGATTAACTTGTATTTTTAAGATTGAAAATTTCTATAAAATATGTATACAAATAAGGCCATGCATAATGTGTATCGAAGACTACTATAACTGAGGACAATTAAAACAGAGAATCAGGACCCAAGGGGGGTCCTCTAAGGGTTACAATGCACCGAGGCCGGGAACCAAGTCAGAGACTTATACACCCGCGCTCTCGGGCAGGGGTTTGGAAAGGAAGGAAAAAGGAAAGAGGAGCCGCCGCGATAGGAGCCCGACGACGCCTCTGGGATAGGATTGGAAGGGAGGGATGGGGAATACCCTCGCCGCAATAGATGCGGCCAGGGCCCAGTAAATAGCGAAACCATTTTTTAATGTTTCTACGAAAAGGAAAGATTTTCCTATGGGGAAGAAAAATCCTACGTTTTTTCGTAGATAAGGACAATTAAGACAATCAATATAGTCCATGCAGACCTAACGAATGTCCTTAATAAATTAGTTAATTCTGTTTGGGCATAAAATTTCACTAGTGCCAATCGCCTGGTACTTTTGTGACGGGAACGGCGATTAATCCCCAGGAAAATCACAAATAGGACTCACCAATATATGAGGTTCGGGTGTGGTATCCTATTCGGGGCATGAACGAATATACCTCGCCGGATGCCGTCCTTTGCGAGGAAAGGAACAACCCACAGGAGTGGAGGATGTGATGACGACAGTCGTCGAAGGATTACTGGACGGGAAACAATTGCACAGGAAGCTCCCGTATGAAGTATGTGGAGCAAAAACATAAGAGTAAAGGAAGATACAATTGCAGTGCAAACCATATTATTTTTAAAAAACACGTTTTATCAAAAAGAAGAAATTAACGGCTTACGTCCCATCACATTATTAAAAAAATTCAAACATTCTTGATGAGAAAGTTGCAGTAAGTTTTTTGAAGAAGGTTCCAGATATAATGAAAAACGTGGTGCGTATGAAATAATATAAAATTACTATATGCTGGTCAACTGATATCATCCGTGTATCTTTACGAAAGCAAATACAATCTTACGTGCGCCCCACGTTTTTCGTTTACGGTATCTGAACTCCTGAAACATAAGGTAACTTTCTCATCAAATACATCTGATATTTTTAATAGCTTATGGGGACGCAGGCCTTTATTTCCCGGTTTTAAGGAAACGCGTTTTATCATAAAAATATTTTTCATATTGTAATTATTACGGGATTATGGCTCGGAATCCGTCTAGCAATGGGTGTAGGTTAGCGTTCAACCTAATACGCTACCAAGCTCCCAAAAAAAGTCACATGATGTTGTAAAACAATCTCAGTGGCTCAATATTAGTGTTTTCTAGCTGAAGTTCTAGTTTCCAGGCAGTAAGCCACGCAGTCATGGTACGTATTATGGATTCATGATCACGGTGCATGTAGTTCAATTCAATTTCTTACTAGTTGAGCATCTCAGTCAAAACCCTCCGGTTACATTTCGCGTGATGTATGATCTGCTATGTACCATGCGTGCCTTCCGCTTATCATGCCGATGGCAAGGAAGAAGACAACAATGAGACCTCACGTGCCGTCGCTCTGGCGACGACGCGAAACAATGAACTCTCGAATTTGGACTCTCGGGAGCGTGGTGACGGAGCCGTTGTCATGGCGACTCACGGCCCACATCGTCCTCGGAGCGTAGTAGCGGCGCAGTGGAAGGGGGGAGAGAAGATATTTGAGGAATCCTCTGGCGAGGAAAATCTCCAAGACATGACAACCAGATCTGAAGCGACAGATGAGTTGGACGGGCCCGAGGAAATGAAAATCACTAAGGTTGGACAGCAAAAAGACCTTTTGACATATGAGGGCCATTGCACGAGTAACTTCTATCCTGCTAAATACAATAGGGTGGTTACCTATTACTTTTTACTGCCTAAATCGAAAGATTATTACTCCTGGAGTACGTCTTTCACGCTTTTAGATTTTTAAATGACGATATCTATTTTTCGCGATTAAATGAAAAGTGAAAATTTTCAAGCGCGCGAAAACGCGACGGCTAAGTATGAATGCTGGGAAAACTCCGTGTGACGTCGTTCTGGTTCCCGCTGCCGCAAGTGAGGTGACCTTAGGGCGAGGCTTTGAGCGCTGATACGACGCAGGATGCTAGCTGGTAGCAGAGTTCCCTACTAGCTGGTAGCGCTTGGCTTAAATAAGGATTATTAATACCTTGTGTCGTAATAGAGAGAAACGTCGGGGCAATCTCCATTACGACACGCGGCATACACCCGTGTGTGAGTTATTTTTAATCATCATGAGCCGCCAAAGCTTCAATCAAGAGATTATTAATACCTTATCAAACGAAGAAAACTTTCCGACCTTAGCCAGTTTTAATAGGTGATTATTAAGACATGTTTCCCTGAGCTCTGTGCCTCATGCATGCATTGGTAATCTCAGCCGATGTAAAACTCCTATCTACTCGTATAGAAACTAGGTCCCTGTGACGTCACGTGGAGTGGAATCGCATTGGCGCCAATCCGGCCTTTTTCAAATGAGGATAAAATTGACCATTGCCATTCGTCTAAACCGGTATTTCTAAAACCAAATAATTTGCATATTATGAATACACTAATGGTGGGTAACGAATCGCAATCAATATCTTTCGTTTTCTTTGATGCATAGACTTATTATGAAAGTATTATCCCGATTAAGATAGGTTTTTTAATGGGGAACTTAAGATATATTCCGGCTGCCTCCCCTTCCTTCACATAAATTGCGAATATCCGTGCGAACCGTGATTTGATTCTTACTGGGATAATATTTTTCCCAATTTTCAGCAAATTATAAATACGGAGTATGAATTGAATACAAATACTTGGGTTGTTGTTTCTCTGTTCGACTTCTGAATTCACTCTCTTAGAAGTATACCTGTTGATGCACTACCTACGTGCTGGTGATGAAGTAAAGATTATTGAATTATTCTTAACGATTAAGGTAGGTTTCGAAGGCGTACTTGAGAAGTATTCAGGCAGCCTCCCCTTCCTTCATGTACTTCCTTCTTCAATTCACAATGAGGCTTACTTTCTTTCATTCTATCTAATAATACTATTCTCTTCCTTCCTCTCCCTCGTTTACCTAGCATTCTACCACCGTTTATAACATCCCATCCCCGCTAAGTACTCGCTCGATCCATACATTCAGTCTCCTCCCTATCGCATCTAGAAGCCCTCTCTCTTCACCCACCATTCCCAGCACTTCGTCGTTTCTCCTCCTCTCCGTCCATTTCACCTTCTAAATCCTTCTCTAGACCCACATCTCGAAAGCCTTCAGTCTTCTCCCAGCATAGAGTTAGATACGTAAACATTCGCGGTCTTCACAAGGAGAAATTCGTGTATTTCAAGGCATGCTTGAAATTCTTCGAGTTGTACTTTGTACTTCGAGTTAAACCTAATAATCCTATTTTCAGGCCTACATTTATCCCTTTCCTGAGTTAATTTCTTCAGTTGTTCTTCAATTGATCATCTTATTCCATGAGTTCGTCTTTATCTATCATTATGTCATGAAATGGGTCGAAAATATTCCCTCTTTTTCCACTCCGCTGAACTTCTGGGTTCGAAACTTAACTATGAGCAGCGGAGTTTCGATTAGTTTAGTTTAGTTCCAGGGATTAAAGTTTCGTCCAGGGTCGTAACTAAACATCATGGTGATTTTAATTTCGTGCGCGTATTTGTAAGTACAGATGTATGAGTCATTGTACGTAATTTTTTGAATTAGAAATGTTAAAATTTTCTTTAAGAGTAGTTTGTATGCTACTTAAAATTTATCCTTTACGAAGATATGTAAAGGACATCGTAAAGAACTATTTTAATGCAGTATGTAAATCACTTAGCTTTCGCCTCATGCCTTCTCCTGTGAAAAAAGTCAGATCTCAGACAGCCTTCATCACGAATAGTGTCAACTTAACCTTTAGTCGTATAGAGTCAGTATTTTATGCTCATTGATTTATGGTATTGACGGGCGATGCAGAAGACTTTTATATGAACAATGGCAACATGAAATTGTCATGAACATTAAAGGAGGTCAATATAATGTATAAGGAAAACATGCCAACCAATTTTTACAAAATTTTAATGCTTACTCTCTCTTCTATTGCCAGCAAAAAAATATTTCTGTTATTATAATTACCAGCCATTATGATCACATAGTTACTACACTTCACACATACGTCACGGATATATGTTTTTAATTCCTCAGTAAGCAGTTTTGTATTCTGAACAAGGAGAGCCGTACTAGTAAAACTAAAATAAATATTGCTTCATCTACTCTTATTCCACAATCTATATATATAAAAGAAAGTCGAAAATCGTGTTAGTTAGAACACTTATAACTCGAGAACGGCTGCACCGATTTTAGTGACATTAGGCTCTTTGGATTCGTCTCAGCCCCGGAAGTTTACCATAAACGTTCTTTTCTTTGATTTAGCTTGTTTTACTTAACTGAAGATGCACCAATTTGTAAGCATGACTTGGAAACTCAAAGTCCCATGCAAAGAAAACAAGTAAATATTGAGCAAATTCTGTTGTAAATTTCCAGACAAAAATAATGATCGGAATATCTTTTGTAGAATTCGTGAGCTGATATTGAAAATAATAATGAACAAATAATGATAATTATTAGCCGTTAAGGATAAAATGAATGATTTTGATGTTAAGGTACTTGCTTCTAGCTGAATAGAGGAACGTTAGTGATGCTACCATGACTTAAATTCACATTTATGCGACATACCTCAGTGGAGAAAGAAAATGGAGCTCTTGAGGCACTTATCCTTTCCAAAGCCTTATTCACCATGGTATCAAAGATTTGAATTTCACCAAAAGAATGTGGATTTCGTTTTGTAGATTTTTCATTGACAATGAGTAACTATCCGGTTCTGCTACTATTATCTAGATGTCAGCATTGTCTTCAAACAACTGAATACGACACTCCGTCATGGCAAGCAAGGAAGGTTTTCGCGAAATTATATTTTCGAGCGGTAAAGGTAATTTAGTAGACTACTTTCAAAATGAATGACGGTACAGTCAACGGTAGTGAAGAGAGGTGGTACCATAGCCATCAATAGCGTTGTGTTCGTATGAATTATTCAAGGCCATAAAATTCCACACCCTGTACGTACCTGTTGGGGGCTTTCAGCAGCTATCCAGCTGTTATATAGTCAACGCCCTTGAACTTGTCGTTACTTCGCAATACGATGGTTACAGCATTGAAGTTTAAAGTATTAAAGTAAGGAAAGAGGCAGGTTGGTAGGCAGACTCAACATATATCTGATAACAGCTTTCTGCCGAAATTTAACTCAATAAAACTCTTGATCAACCTAAAAAGTTGTCATTGCGAACGTCAATTTGCCATTCGAGATTTTTATATTTTTGGGCATGATGTATTCATTGAGGAAGCCCTTAGTAATTTTAATTTTAAAATCACATAATTCATTTTCGAAAAATTATGGTGAAATTGAAGCTTGATCGAAGCTCACGAAAATGGCTTTCCTCTCTTCAATTAATATAAATAATAATTTTGAAATTGTCCCTTCCGACAGGGATATAACAACGCCTTGTATTCTTGAGGTATTTAAATAAATGAATTCGATAGCGTTATTTGTAAATTTTTAGTTGCTGTAAAGGATGGTATAGATTCCATGAATCATGATAAACTCCCATTTAAATAGTTTTACGGGTGAACACCTGTAGATAATAAATAATAATAGAATATATTTTGTATAAAAACGTGCTCATCACTACCGTCAACTATTTGTTGTAAATTAATTGTTTCATATTTTTCATTTTTAAATTCTTAAATTATTTCAAATGTACCGAGAAAGCTTCAACCAATCACTGCCACATGATTATTAAGCGTAATCTATAAAAAAATATCAAGAGCTCAAAGGCGTAAAAAAAACTGAACTGGTGAGCACTGCATCCCATATTCCAGTGCATGGCGGGAAAAAAATTTCTCATAGCCTTCCCCCTGGCCAGTGAATGTAAAGAAACAACTCACTTATAATTGTGGTACCACTTACAACTTTTCAACACGTAGCTTAAAGTGTGATGCGTGAAAATGTTCATCCCCTGCCATACACCCATCATGAGGCTCGCAAGGTGTCTTGTAGGTGTAGATCGATTATTGACGACTTCACTTTGTGGTAATTCATCATACAAACAGCTGTAGTAATTTTCTATCAGAGTACCTTTTTTGACTAATTATGAGTTAACTATTTTCTAAATGCACATGGAAATCCCGAAATGAGATAAGCGATGAATGAATGAAGCGATGAAAAAAAGCTTCCCAATGGGAAGTGTATTGTAAGTACATTATAATAATCCCCCATCTGACTTTGAATATACAGCAAATAATGGTGATATTATTACCGTTTGCCTCAATTTTTGTTATCTTTTTAAGTTATTTCTATTGTACGTAAAAAGAAATTGGGATAAAATATTTATCAAGGGGATTCAGAGTGACTCTTACACTAATAGGGTAATTATAATTTGATTATTTAGTGTTTTCTATGAAAAAAATATCCATGTCTGAAGGCGTAAAAAAACTAAATTGTTGAACCCCACATCCCATATTTCCAGTGCATGGCGGGGAAAAAAACTTCCCACAACCTTCCCCGCGGCCAGTGAATGTTACAAACACGACTCACAGCTCAATGGGAATAGTTGAAGATCGAGAGAGCGTAACTTTCACGGGTCCGAAATGAAATTCAGAGTAAAATTATTCGAGGCCCCTCCTCAGGAACTGGATCCGCGAAAATATACAATCTCACGTGTTCATCGAGGAACACGATCTTTTGTTTTACACCTCGTGATTTTTTTGAGGAATGTGCTCGCACATATATATTTCCAATGGAAATTTTCCCACTTTTTTCAATGCAAATTTCGGTTCACTCCCGCTTCCGTATCGGTTCACTGAGGCGCTAGTTTTCCGCCTCCTATGGCGTGAAGAACACTGATGACAATTTATTATAAACAGTTCAGCTGGCACGGTCGAGAAAGCAATTTTTATGAGAATAGATGGTGCTACCACTTGCATGCGAAAACTTCATCCCCCATTCGTCGTCCGTTTCATCCACATCTACAGAATACCCTGAGTACGTACATCACGGGTGTTTGGCAGGGGATGAACTTTTTTACGCATCATACTTTAAGCTAAGAGTGGCAAAGTTTCAATTGAAAGTGAAAGTGTTTGGTAGGGGCTCTCTATCTTCCAACATGTAAAATCTATTCCGGTACTAAATTATTCAACCAGGAGAATTTAAAATCACGAGCTAAGGATATGCAGAAAAGATGTCGACCAATAAATAAGTACATATGGGCATATTATCCAGTAATAGGGGCAGGAAATCAAATAAGTAACTACGATCGACCGAATAAGTAATAGGAAAGTGCTAATAAGAGTGGGAGAAAAGAGAAGTCTTGTATATACCTTAAGGAGAAGATGGGACAACGTAGTTGGCCACATTATGAGACATGATGAAAATAATATAGGACAGATGACATTGAAGAAGGGCAAGGGACGGCCCCGATTGAGTTATATATGACGTGAGTTATAAAGTTATAAATAGTAGAAATACGTCAATATGAAAAGGCTCGTGGACAGGAGAGAGAAATGGAGAACTGCGTCAAGCCAATCTTAAGATTGCTGACGTATGTCGATGATGATGACTGCAAGACTTGCATGACAGCAAGAATGTACTTCCTTGCAATTTTTATTATAGTCCGCTATACAGTGATATTTGAAGTATCTCAAAGTGTCCCTCATTAGTTTAACCAAGTGATTTATTTAAAGAAGACTAATTCTGAGATTTAAACAGCGATCACACTGTGGATATTTCACCAGTTTTTACTGAAGATCCACAACGTTGGGAAATTACAATTAATGTACCTTGCTGATCTTCGTTGAATGCGTCTAACCAAGTGATTTAACCGAATCGGAGAACGCTACAGGAACGTATCGTGTAGTACTGAATGAATTGCAGTCTTTCAGATACTTTATTTCGCCAAAATTTCGTGGAAATTCAGCGTAAGCCTTGCTTACGGAAGAAATCAAGGTGAAAATAAATGTAAAATCCAATAATGAGAATTAAATCACAGAATCACTTAGGAGGTACTTAAATTAAAAGCGGCTGAAAAAAAGGCATTCATTGTAAAACAAAACATTAAAGAATATGAAAACGACTTTTTGACGGAATGAGGCGCTGGAAACAAAAAAAAAGAAAGGCAATTGTAGTTAAAGTTCAAAAATATAATGCAGAAAAAATTCTATTGATTACAGGTAAAAAGGTATAGCTGATTCAAGTTTATCACTGGAAATAATTCCTTTTAGCGGCATCTCGCAATCAGCTGATATTTTAAAAAATCTCTCGCAACCGTTCTGTCAATACTTTTTGAAACCGTACGGTCAATATTTTTTAAGAGGGTGTTATTCTGCCCATGAGTTCCCCTTTCGTGTATCGCGGTTCTCACTATTTGTATTCCTTGCCCTTTTCAATTAGCAGTTCATTGCCAAAATCTCTACATGGTTGCTTATTGGGACAAAGCACCAATTAGGAAACAAAATATTTTAAAAGTCTACAATGACTGCGAACATACAGAGTGTACATTTATGAGATGTAAATGGCTTCGTGATAAATGTACTAAGTGAAGTAGCAACTACTTAATTTTATCATTTTTTTTGTCCAGTACGTTTTCCATTTGAATAGGTTACAGTCACGCAAGCAGCGTTTGGAAATTTTTGAAAAGTAAACAAGGCGATGCTCGGAGTGCCGTTTCGGCTGAGCGAATGAAGAGGGGGATTCAATTGAAAATCACCCTGAAAAAAACCAGCAATTTCACCCTCAACTGGTTCACCAAAGTTTCCTCCTGATGGCTTACTTAATTCTCAAAATCAATGCCAGGAAATTGTGCTTTTTTCCGCGGTCACTTCTTTCTTCGCAAAAAATCTCTCTGCCGCAAAGCCACGACGTCCTCTTTCCACTTGCATGGGACATGAAAATATTTATCACTTTGAATTATTCACCACCTTCACAACGGTGCATAAAAAATTTGAGCCCTTTCTATGAATAAGAGAAAGAAGATTTTTATTTTACCTACTCACGAGTACTATAATAACTACAGATAGTTGGTAAATCGTTAAATATTGGTATTGAATAAAACATTGTCAAATTGTTCTCATTGACTAGTGTTTAATTCCTTAAGCACTTTTGCTCAAAGGCTATGAAATATTTCACTCTAGCCTGCGTTTTTCTGCCTTCAATGTGAATTGAAATATTCAAAACACATTTAAACACCATTTTCCGACTTAACGAGGAGAATACGTTGTGATGTAAATGGTAGGAAAATAGTAATTTCCGTATGTATGATGAAGAAGCTAAATATCCAAAGGATTGCTAAAAAAATATGGGAAAGTTTACAGTACGAAAAAAATAAATTTAACATAAAAGTGGAATTGAATCAGTTTTTAGGAAAGGAGAGTCAGGACAGTTTCCAGAAATATTTTATGATACGTCGTTGAAACTTTGACTACCGGGAAGATAGCTATAAAAAAGAACATGGAGATTTTATAACTAGAGATGAAAATGTTTTATAAAGAGCACATGATCATAAGATCGCTAAAGCATACCAAATGTGTTCATATAAATAACATGAGGATAATTTAGAAATACTGCCCTTATGAAAGCCTTGAGAAAAATTTGTGAGCCAGAATAAGCGGTACTTAGATCTAAACTACTGCTAAGTTGAAAAGTAATTAGGAGAGATGATGAAGAACAATGCAGACAGCCTTTTTAAAATTACTTTTATAAAACACAAATATGAAACTTTGCAGCAAAAATGCTTTAATTAACTACTTTGTATGTATTCGAATACGACGCCCCACTATTTGTAGCTATTACGGCTATTTGTGGCCGCACTATTATTGGGATGAAATAGCTTTTGGTTACATTATGCTACGAATATGTATTAAAAGACTAATTTGCGTCCAACTGCAGTCTCTAGGAGTGGAGCCCACAGGTCAATCTTTTGTGAATTCGTAAAGAAAGCATTTTAGCTCCAAATTATATCCATTCGAGACATGAGCTGTCAATTATTTTCCTCCGCAAATAAGGATTGAGGAGCTATCGTGAGATTTACACAGAATATTGTTACGCTAAGAAAAATTTATGAAGTTAAATACTAGCTGAGTCCTACAAGAGAGAAGACGAAGAATTAAATTGCGATGACCAAAGCACGCGATATTTCAATTCGTCATGCACCACGGAGCAATCCACACCACCGAATTTGCCGCGAGTTCGATGATTACCATCGAAATTAAGGCTCAATTAACTCTCTGTACATCTCAGCAGGTGATCCATCTTGCAATTAGTGCCTCGTATCACGCCGTTACACAGACAAATTCTACATAACCACCTTGATCAAACCGCTTTTGTTTCAGTTCGCCAACCCCGGGGCCAGAAGCACGGCAAATTTTATACGCTTCCATCGCCATCAATAAGTATCCACTTCGGCCAAAGAAAACCTATTCGAAGCACACACCTTGCTACATTTATTTTCAAAACATATTTCTTCTTGCTATTAGGAGTTAGGTCCGCGACTGCGAGATAGAAAACAAATGGTTATCGCATACGTGTTAGAAAAATATTTTACCACAATTGACGACTTCCTGAGGAGTTAAAAAGAAAAATGAGTGTACAAAGGTGGGAACGGTTCAATCCTCAAAAATTTTAATAAACTGTACTTTTCAAATGTTTGAGCCGATATTAGACAGTGCCATTATACGGGTACGTTTTCATGTAACTAACGTAACCATACTAATGTAGTAAGCCTATAATCACAGCATTCCTGTGCTAAGAAATAAAAAAGTGGTTCATTGATGAGCCTAATTTTATAATTATATTGGTTATTTACAAATATTTAACCATTTTTTCTAGAAAAACGACATTTTATTCTGATATTAGTTAAAAATATTCGTATGCCAATCAGTTTCTTTATAAGAGCTTGTGTAAAATTCGAGTATTAAAGTAACTGCATTACTTAAAAAGATTATTCTCTCGCGCCAGCTCTAGCACAAGTCTAAAAACTCTCAGCTTTCAATGATTTACCAAACGTATCGACAGAGTCAAGCTCGAGCAGCAAAAAAAGGAATTCTGCAAGAAAAATCCTGGAATTAAACTGGGAAAAAAGCAGGATACATCCACATAAAAAATGTGATCCGTATACCGTTGTTTTGTGACAGCCCTTCCTTTTTCTGCATGGACTAAAACTAGACTTTCACTACTTTTTCTCACTTTCTTGCCTTAAAATTAATCGGAATTGAATCTGTTGCATCGAAGACCGATGACCCTTCAGGAACAGAAATAGTTTAGGAGACTTTCACTCCGCTTTACTTGATTTGGCCACTTCAATCTCTCTTCCCTTAGGAAATATTCATTCGATCTTAGTGCACAGGAAGTTAATGATGGTGATTACTAGAAATTTAGTAGCCCCTTCAAAAGTATGTTCACTTCATTATAAATGCCACCCAAAATTTATGAATGTACGATAATTACCACATAACTGAATGTGAGAGAGAACGCTAGCATTAGGACGTTCTACAAGTAAAACGATTGAGTCATGGCTGAAGGTAAAGAGGTAAGCGGAGTTGGAAGACGGTTGAACAAAAACTTTCCTTAGAATGCCAATCAGAGAGTTCATTCTGATTCAAACAGCAAAAAGAAGCAACTGTGGACATTGAATGATCTTGCACCAACTATTTGATTCTTGAAACTATAAAAAAATGCTTCCTACGCGAGACCAAACATTCAAATAATTCAATGAAAATAAATATTAATGGCTAGGAAAATGACTCTAAAAAATTAAAAATAGGGATGGTCGGATCGGATTCCTCGGATCCAAATATCCGCGGATATTGCCGTTTATCGGATACATCGGATCTAAAGTCGCGGAAGACATCGGATCTGGATCCGAAATTTTCTTGAAATCCGAAATAGTTTCAGTGAATGCCCCATAAGGGTGGAAAGAGTTCCGATTCTCTCTTCGAATGTGCTGTCGCATGCGATTCTTGTCCTACGCCACTGGTCAGTGGTTTATCCGAAGATTTTTCCTATTTTCATTTCCAAACCCAAGCCTGACAGTTTAGGTCCTGAGAATATAAAGATGTTTAAAAAAACAACTTGAAAGCCTATAAAAGTGATTTTAAATTTATAAAAATATTAAAATGTGTATGAAAATCTAAAAAGCATTCCTTCGAATGTACGTACCCAGAATAAACTTGAATAATTACTTCGTTTAATAGCAGGAATTGCAGGAAAATACATTTGGATCCGAAAATATCCGATCCGAAAGATCCGGCTCCGAAAATAAAGGATCCGATCCGAATCCGAAAAATATCCTGGATCCGTCCATCCCTAATTAAAATATTTGTATCGTTTCCAGCTGGAATTTATTTTGTAAGTGGAAAGAACTATTGAAAACTGATATACTACACCTTGCAAGCTGATAGCTAACATCAAGATATTTGACATTCCTTAGATAACCTATAAAAACCTTCGTATTGTTCTAGTATTCGAAATTTTAGTGCTTAAGCACCCATTGCCAGCACCCAAATGGCCAGGTTCATAAGTTAATGTACAAAAAGCTAAGTTACTGTGAATGGGACTTAGGAGATCGTCGCTGTGGTGAAAGTAAGGAAGTACAGGTAGATACTTATAACGGATAGGTAGTGCCTGCACAATGGAAGCGAACAGAAAGATCGCAGCTGTGAAGCGTAGCCTGGCGGCAATGGCATCTGAGTTCCCCCGTTTAATGTATCGGAGATGATCGATCGGCATGGGAAAGTCATTCGGAAAAACTTTCGACTCTCCGCGAATTCCATGAAATCTCTTTAGCGAAGAGGAAGCCATATGCCTCTTCCGGATACCGAGGTGAAATCTTTTCCTCAAAAGTAAATCACCAATCCAATACAAAAAAATATGAAAATAGAGATCGACGTGAAAAAATTCGAGCGCTGGGAAAATTTCTCTTATATGCCTCTCTAAATATCTCTTCAGGCACGGTAAATGCACTACCGCATTAAAAAGATTAACAACTTGTTTATTATGAGGATTTCAGTAAGACATATGAATCCACGATTATTCCACGTGAATCTAGCTTTATTCCCTCCCTAGAGCATGAGGTAGCAAAACACTCATTTTTATAGGAAATTTACCACAGGAAAGTGGTATTTGTTTCTTCTTGGTGAAGCAATTTTTCGGTATTATCAATTTTTTTTACACTGAAGCGTACTATAGGAGAATATAGGCAGTCTGACTAGTATAAATCTCTTTCCAACTATATTTATCTGTTTTTACTCGAATATATTACGAAGAAGGAACGTATTCTCCTTCATAAATGTTCAGCGTTTATCCACATATTCCTTATTTTTTATGCATAAACGGAAAAGTATTTTTTCATCAAAAATCCGCATTCATACTCACTTCAGAGCTCACCACACTCGACGAAGGCCCCACTAGACCTAACCACTCACTTGACTAAGGTGCAGACGGGTAAAATTCAATAATTTAGGGCAGAGAGGCCTGTTCCTTTCCGAGGGATACTTCATTACGACTATCTAACGACTTAAGGTCTTACTTCATACTTACGTCCGTTTTTGAAATTTTATAAAACTTCTACAACTTTTCCCTGTTCCCGACACGTTCACCTACTTTGAAGCAACATTAGGGTATTAGATGGAATATTTTTATCTAAAAAATGTAATACAATATATTAAATTTGTATTAATTTTATCAATTTTATAAAAAAGGTACTATGTAATGCCCTGAATATGCTGCAAATCAACGAACGAAGAAACGATACAACTTCGATGATTTTTCTGGGGGTGTCCAGAAGCTTCACCCGGGCTTTGAACCGAAATCCTACGGTCAGCAGCCAAGTTCTCAGACCACAAGAATACGACGCTCCCATAGAACAAACTATAGCAAAATTCTAAGAATCTGAAATATTTTTAAAGAAATACGCATATATATTCCCCAAGAAGTGGAAATATACTTGGGGCTGAGAGCCATTGTCAGCATCTATTTATTGCTCAATCCCACGTCCAGTTTTTTTTACATATAATGTAGTCTACTACAAATTTTAACCGCGCTTCGTTGATTTGCAGCATATTCATGGCATTACATAGTACTTTTTTTTTAATTATAATGCATTACATTTTTAGATGAAAGACTTAGTAGAATCGTGGATTTGGAGCTGGATGCATAAGATAGGGTGGACAGCGAGAAAAAGTAGTGAAGAAATTTGACGGGAAATTCGGTGGTATAATCAGCAAATACAAATTGTTTCTGCTGCTACCTATCGCACAGTTGCCTAGCAGCCGAGGAGCTTGAAACTTTGTGGTAGAGACTGATTGAATTCTGCGTCGACCGACCTAGAACTGCTTGGACTAGCATAGCATTGGTCGCTGCTTTCAATGCCTAAAAGGGCTATTATAATGGCCCGACGATATAAGATCCCTTTCTCCTTGTGGTCAAGGCAGCGATTGGAGGAAAGCTTCCTTTGAAGTCCAAAGCGACCACTCTCAATTATCTCATAATTTGGGAGGAACATCGTTCTACGACGAAAAGAGTTAGCCGTGAACTTCTCGAGGCTTATGGAAAGAAAATAAGAAAAAGAAACTCCCGTCTGGGCAGCCATTGGCCGTGAAAATAGAGCAACTATTCCTAACGACCCTCCTCGGCGGTAGTAAAAAAGGAAAGTTTCCGAGAAAGCTATCTTTTTTGGTTTTGGTTTCATGGCGAGGATTGATCGCGCTTGTAGATTATGACGAGCAAGTTCCTTATGCATAGAACGCATTGTTTGGAAAAAATTGTTGCTTGGAAAAAAATGAAAGAGATTGAAAAAAAAAAGTCAAATGGATTGCGGTCACAATGACGAGGTTAGTGTTTCTCCGCGGCAGAATTTTACGCACCAGGGCGTTTCCATATGTAACTAAATAAGTTAATTAACTACTCTCTAGTTAGTCGTATAATTACAATGGTCCGACAATGCTTGTCGCATATTTTTCTGGCCTAAGAGCGACTTTTACGATACATTTAATTTTACCTTCAGCTATCAGACGTTCTTCTATCTTTTTAATCCTAAAATAAAACATTCTGTGCCCAATTTATTGATTTTTCATCATTCAGCTCGGCATTTTCCATCACTTTCTCAATTAGCAGCCTAAACGGGTGACAAATCGCTACCTTGGTTTAACAAGGTTCTAACTGACATTTTTGCAAAATTTGGTGTTTTCACTCAAGATAACTAAGTTTATGTTTCTCTATGTGTTGCACCGGTTTTTATTCATCTATGTAAAATAATAATAGATTTAGAACAGTGACAAAGTTCCAACTGCAAGGAGAAAAAACTAATATTTGGTGTGACAAGGTTCTAACTGGATTTTACTTATTTTATTACTCATATAAACATGTAAAAAAAATAAAATAAATAACATATTTTCTTAAAGTAATAATTACTAGTGTATCTAGTGGATCACTAGTGTATGTGCCAAAAATCAAAAATAAATTCCTATTAATAATAGAAATAGAGCAGTTTAAACTTTGACAAGGTTTTTCTCAAAACCAGCAGATGGTCAGTTAGAACCTTGTCAAACCAAGGTAGCGAAATGTTCTTAAGTATTTGAGTGATCAGATGGTGCTCGTGTTCTCAGATTTGGTGGTAAAGAGTGATAGTAATTATTCGTCTCGCTACGTAAGTAATCGCTAGTATTCACCAGCAGTGGTGTAATTCAGCCCAACACCCATGTTTTCTTCATTAATCTAATGGTCTACTCACAGATGCACACATTAACCCGTCTCAGGTCGGAAGGAGTTAAACATCTCGTCAGGGTATTCATGTTGATCACCAAGACGAATATATACTCCAATATAATACTCTAATAATTAAATCCGCAATTACTAAAACGGGCCAAGTCACTTGGCAGGAACTTTGAATTAAATTTTTTATATATATCATTGGGGGTACGACAGCTGTTGTCGCGATTTCCTTCCTTTCCATGGATATTACATGAAGTAACGTATAAATTCATTCATTCAATCATATAATATCCATTGAACGGAAGTCACAAAATCTCAGTCTCCATCATAATTGAGTCATATTAATATACAGTACCTCTACACTTTCTTCTCCTTTTTTCTCGCATTTATCCAACTCTGCGATGCTAAGCAGCAGGAACCATTTGCATTTGCAAGATATAAAAAAATCATGAAAAATCTATGTTAAATTTCAAAAATGGCATATTTTAGCGTTTTCACTCCCTTCGTACTTTAAGGATTTGGTTAGTTAGAAGGGGTAAGGGTAGAGCTAAACACGGTATAAGTTACAGGTATATGGATTTCGTAAACTCAATATTTCCAATCCGCAGTCTATTTCTTTTATTGGGTAAGGGAAGAGCTAAACAAGACCGGTATAAGTCACAGGTGTGTTGATTTCGCATACGCAATCATTCATTTCCTCAATTTTTTATTTTATTTTCCTCTTGATATTCATTATTTTCTAGCAAAACGGGATCCCAAGGATGTTGGTATATAAATTTAGAAAAAAGAAAAACTTCTATTCGAATTTGTATAGCAAGTTCATTTAGTATTTTGCTCTGCTTTCAAGAAAAGGATCCCAGCATTATACACCTTACCATTTGGAGATACTGCTACGGTTATCGAAATATCCCATTCAAAATCAGTGCACTGTTATGTGAGCTTTATTATTGAGGTTATTCCGAGAAACGAATTACATGTCTTACTCAAGAAATTTTCATAATATTCTCATCTAACTACTCCATAGCTTGAGCACAAAAATACGCTTTCTATTTTACATTTTTCGGAAAATAATAATTGAAAAGCTACATTTCTATTGGCCTTTTCATTTTACCAATCGATTAATGCTTGAATGTATGAGCCATTTTGCGTTATAGCTAATTATATACCTTTTTATCTTCATCGTTACCATTGAAAAGTCATCAATCCGAAGATTGGTTTGACGCAACTCTCCACTCAAATCTCTAATCTCCTAATTTTTAAATACCTAATAATCATCATGAGAATGAATGTCATGCTCCACATCGAATTTCTCTTCTAGGTAAGCTGTGACATAAGTGAGTCACTTTTTACAAGAAAAATTGAGATACGGTTAGCTCAAGCACCTGAAATGAGTACCAATTTGAATTTTTTAGGATTGAAAAATGCGTTCTGTGTACTCGAGTACTGTTAGATAACATGGGAGGAAGTCATCCATAGATACAGAGTATTGTTTATGACGTTCGCGAAAGGTATTTTTGCTTTCAGGACCTCCTTAGTCATTTCTGCAATCATTGCCAAATCGTAAAAGTCGATCGCGTCAACTTTGCATTCCAAGTGGGGATGGCTGAACGGAAAACCACATAGCACAGAATCTGAAATCACAATTTACAAAACTGCATCAAGTCATTTGATATGATTTGGGAGGAACATTTAAAACAATATCTTTGGGGCTACTTGAGCTATTGCTTAGATTTATTTCTATTAATGGATGTTTTAGATGAATCGATGGAGTAAAGTTGAAATGATAGCTTCGATAGTTTCGAAAATCTGCTGAAAATGCTGTTTTCAACAAAACCTCACAGACTGGGCTTGCACTACTTAGCACATCTTCGGTTATTGCCGTGAAGAATAGGTAAACAGTTACGAATGGCGATGAGGGATAGAGCGCTTCTAATCAAAGAGTCCCGGGTTCGAGTCCCAGATGAACCCTTCGGACACCTTCACAAAAAATTTCTCGAAATGCGAAATGGCAAAGACAAATTAAATGAATGCGTTAAATTCACATGCATGTGTCTTAGTACGGGGTGAGCTCTACCTCTACCCATTCGAACTAACCTCGGCGCTGAATCACTGAATAAGTGAGAAAGTATGAATGATGCAACCAATGCAAGTGGAATGGCTTTTAAAGTGCACCAATATTATGACAGTGAAAAAACGTAGACATACTGCAAAAATATATTTAAAATATCAGTGGCGTAACAATGTGGGGAGGAATGAGGGGGATAGATTCCCCCCCCCCCCAAAGCCTCAGAGAAATTAAAAAAATATTTTTAACTATTGTCTAGTTTTGACGTATAATTACTGCATTTACACAAAGTGAAATTTTCAGTGCCAAAATGTGGTAAAATGTATTTCCAGGCATGTAATTTTTCAAAAATTTGCCCTTTGCTCGGAGGGGGGTCCTTACCCCTACACCCCTAGACCTCCCATCCCCCCAAATTATATTCCTAGCTACGCCACTGTAAAATATTGTAAGGTTTTTGACCTCTTAAGACCATTTTCAAGAGTAGAATTTAACAATGGTTGACTACTCTCTAAATGGTCTGAAGAGGTAAAAACCTGTAGAGTGCCTTGAATATGTAATTGTGAAATCCAAAAATGTGTAATAATATAGTCGTTATATCACAAAAAAATGTTTTGTCCAAATAAGAAGTCTTATGGGGTTTGCAGCTTCTCTTGTCGTTGACTTTCGGTCCAGAGTGTGACCCACGAGCAACTGATGATTTTACCACTTAAAGGGAGAAAACCGGTTCTGGCTACGATTCTCCCATTCCACCTCCCCGCTGCCTAAGTAAGCAATGACATCCCCATTCTGAAGCATTGAGCACGCTGAGCTGGCCTTCCTACAGGGCGTTTACAGTGTGTCTGGCAGTAAAAAAAGGGCTCTCTTTGCGTCCCGTTCAAATCGGTTCGGATATGGGTCAAAACTCGTTCGTGCTCTCAACGAGTCATGGAAATGTCCTCAACAAGGTCGTGTTGCATATCTCGTGGATCGTAAGCCAGTGGAGCCCCCTTAATATCACCACCTAGATTAAGGGGACGCATCACCGCATAGATACGCGTATTTGTGTTTATGCCTTCATTTGTATGGAGCGGTGAAAGCTAACTAAGCGGGCGTTCATACGTGGGCCTTCATACATGTGCACGTACTATAAAAGTTTTCTTTTATAACCATGAAGTTACAAAACTTTCATAAATGTGTGAAAATCTAGCGTACGTATTGTATAGGACATTCCGGTGTAAAATAACCACCTACCTCGCCAAAAACCCATGATTATTGGTTTTTGATAGAAAAAATGAGCAGTAAATTAACTGAAGGTAGCACTTGGGGTGAGATTCTAATACTCTCAAGTCAACGGTAGAGTTCATGCAATAAATCAGCGCGGAAATTGGTTAAATTAAGATGAAAATCAGGGCAGGATTTAGCCGATTTCGAATTTCCGTGAAAATTCTGTGCTCTAAGTGTTTTAGGTACTTCTGTCACGTGATTTTCTTCCGTGTTTCGTTAACTAAAGCCGTAAATCATGACACAAAAGATAACGGAATGAAAAATAACGTTGAAATTAATAATGAAACGGAGAAATAAACTACTGGAAAAACAGAAAGGCATCTAAGAAACAACTCAGCTCAATTCCACGAATGAATTAAGTGTAAGTTTTTGAGCAGTCATAGATGTTTATCAGGGGCGGATCCAGGATTTCTTTCTGGGGGGGAGGGGGACACAAGCAAGGCAGTATCCAGGATTTTGTTCTGGGGGGGGACACAAGGATATCTCGTAATACAAAACGAACGCAATGATAATGGGACCGTATTAAAAATCTTGCGTATTTTTGAGGGTCTGGGGGGGGGGGGGGCACGTGCTCCCGTGCCCCCCCCAGACTGGTGTAACTAATTACCCCACGTATATAAATGGAACACTCAAAGCGCCTCCACGCGTTTTTCGGGTTCTTATGCAAAGGGATCGCTAATCATACTTGTCTACTACGGACTGATGTAGTTACTTGTATCAATTTCAACCGTTTTAGACCTCTAATTTACATTTCCTCAGTCTGAGGTAACAAGTGGCCACTAAGGGTTAAGTTTTTAAACAATTCCATTCCATTAGGGCAATTCCATTATTGACGTAATTACCTTTAGAGAAAACTATACAATAGGATATTTCGTTAAAATTGCAAAATTCAAAAAATTACTCAACTTGTAACTGTGCATGATCAATAATCATTTATGAAGGTGGGACTCATATAGAGAAACAAAATTAATTATCGAAATACCTTCTAAATATGCCCAAAATTAACACGTTACGGAATTACTGCCAGATCAACCTCCTAAGTGTGATGATTTCAAACATCTTCAAAGCTCTGTGAATCGATTATAATTTGAAAACTTTTAATGAGGCTCTGAATAATGTTTCAAATACTGATTTCATAAAATTTAAAAATTTAGCTGTTGATTCATCAGGATAAAATATTTTCAGCTTGAATTTTAATTTGAGAAAAAAAGTTGACATTTTCATGGAAACGACTATTTGAAGGTTTGGAAACTTTAAAAAGACGAAAAAACATCGACGGACAAATTTTAACCCTTAAAGGACCAACCTTTTTCCGGTTACTCCGTTGGCCAAGGGAAGGTCAAAAATTGCCCACTTATATTTTTTCGTTTTAACTAATCATGAAACAATATATGGCATAATGGCTTGACAAAGACAATTGTTGAGAGACAACTTAATCTTAAATTTTGCTAATGGTTCCTGAAAACCGGCCTAGGGGGTGGGAGACAAGGAGTTGAGCGAAAGTATATGTCAGATATCCATAACACACCACTCTCTCTCTCTCCTGCTTGTCCAGTTATTATTCGAGATTCCAGCGCGAAAGCGAGAATCCCACCTACGATGACGGCCTCATGGAATCATAGCCCATGAAAGGGACACCACTTTTTAACGCAGGAAAACATCCTTAAAATTGTGAACCCGTGGGAGATGAAATGGATATGTGCGCGTTCCCCGGAGAAAGTATTTCCTAGGCGAACACGATATCTCGAAGAAAGCTGTTCTACGCCTTGGCACGAAGAAGAATATAAACCGGGGAACGCACATTTATTGGTCACGCGTCGTTTGGCAATGCAGCATTTGAAAGGCGAAACGCAGGAGTGTGAAACGACAATTTATTGCCGATACTACCTGCACCTTTTTTTTTACTACCGATGAATAACCTGTCACGAGGTAACCACTATTTTTTTCTATAAAATAAACCAGAATTTATGCCATTCATAGAAGAGTTGAGTGCTAGTGAAAGTCATATAAAAAAGACACCTACTTCATTTCAAATGGGCTTATGCAACTATTAATGGTCACCAGTTGGATTAGTTTTCCGATGATTGAAAGTTTTCTATGAAGGTGGTTTATCTAAGCCTTTCCCGGCAAATGGCTCCGGTAAATATCTCTGTTTTCTTTACGGTTTTAAGCCCTCATGATGAAGGCCAACGTTTTGCTGGGAAACCTTACCAGCGTCTTCAGGACAGTTGATAGCGTTACTCACTCTGTCAGAGGGGGAAACTGTGCAAACATTCATCAAAACTCACATCTGCATCTCTTCGGAAGTGAGGTATTCGAAATGTGATGTTACAGAATAATAAAGAAGATAAAATGGATCGACCGAGTATGTAATGAGGAAGTACTAAGAAGAGAAAGAGAGAAGAGGATCCTTTTGGAAACTTTAAGAAGACGGAAAAACTTCATCGGCCACATCTTAACCTTTAAAGGACAAGCCGTTTTCCGGTTACTCCGTGGACCAAGACAGGGTCAAAAATTGTCTACTTGAGAAAAGAAAAGCCTCATAAAAGCCTTAAGCAGAAGACTAGACAACTTAGTTGGCCATATAATGAGTTATAATATTTAAACATCACACTCAGTTTTCATCAGCAAAAAGGCAATAAATAGAAGATGAAATGGAAAACTGATTATTTTACGAATGTGAGAGAAGTTTAATCATTCTACGTTTCCCATCAATACTATATTTTATTTTAATCATAAAATAATTCAATATTTAACAAAATCCAAATGAAAACAAATGAAGACTATCGCAGAAGAACAGGTGGAAGGGAAGAAGGGCAAGGGACGGCCCCGAATGAGTAATATAGGACAGGTTGTAAAGGATACAAAAGAGAAGAAATACGTCGCAATGAAATGATTTGCGGATAGGAGAGAGAAATGGAGAGCTGCGTCAAACCAATCTTAGGATTGTTGACTAATGATGATGAGGATACTTTTCCGTTTAAACTAATTATGAAACAGAATATATGGCATGATGGCTCGATAAAGACAATTGGTGAGGGACAAGCAGATGGCAAGGACAGAAAAGGAAGACCTCGAATAAATTATATGTAACCTGAACTGACATAAAGATGAAATACTTAGGTGTGAAAAAATCATCTTATAGGAGAATTGAGTGAAGAGCTGTGTTCAACCATTGTTGATAGTGACAACTATCTTTCATCTCGAAATGGGCCGTTCCCGAATTTGTCAACTTTATGGTCTAGAATTCAATGTGCTGCTGAGATGGAATCTATAAAAGCTGGAATCCTATAGTAAAGGGAATTCTTAAAAAAAGGTAAAAATCCATAAAATGGACAGCTGATCATGAACGGCAAATGCTGTACTCAAAACGCATCGCAGAGAGCATTAGTTTTGGAGATGATGGAGAAAGTATGTAGATGTAAATCTTTAAGTACACCTCCCTATTGGTTGATGATGGATTTTACTCACATATTTGAGAGGCTCCAGAGTAGAGGAAATTTCAAACCGCTGATGAAGGCATATGGATTGCACTTACCTGAAATAGAGAAAAAACGTGAATAAATCAATCAATAGCATTGCAAATGGAATATAAAATCATGACTTGTGTGCCGTTTTCAATTTACCAAATGAACTGAATGAGGAAGAAATAAGTTCGTAACACAGCTATCTAGCCAGTATTGTTATAAAAACATTACGCTCAGTTTTCATTTGTAAAAAGGCAATAATTAGAAGATGAAATGGAAAATTGCTGTTTTATGAATGTCAGAGAAATTTAATAATTTTACGTTTCCCATCAACATTCTCTTTTCAGTCATTCATAAAAAATTTCAGTATGTAAAAAATCCAAATGAAAATTAACACGAGTTGAAATTGCAATTAACTACCAAAGAAATCTTCTCAATAATGGCTCTAAGTAATGTAACGGAATAGAATCCAGTTTACATCAACGATAATATAAAATTGATCTCAGTATGCGCAACGATCACTTATCACCGAATGTTTGGACATGAGTGAGGACAAATATCGCCAAGCGCTGCAGGGATAAATCGAATGAATTGAGGAAGTGGTCGTTTTTTATTTGATAAATTAGCCAAGCTGCAGTAGTTTAACTTTGAGCCCATTAGAAATCTATAATTACATTCACTCCGCAAGCATTAACATTAATTTAGCAACGCAGGAAAATACTGTGTTTACCATTTGCTATTTTTACAAAGTTTTACTGAAATCGCTGATATTATTGTTTGTCGTCTTGTCCACGACAAATCTTGCAACTTAATTTTAACTGACTTTCTTATTAGCTATCAAGCTGAAATTATCTGGATAACTCAGACTCAGATGACATTGAAATATTTCAAGACTATTATTATGATTGGATTCGGTTTTTCTTCGGATTTGAAATTACACATTTAAATTACTTTGTAATCGATGTTAAGCATAAATTGAGTGTTATAGGGGAACAAGTGCCCGACATTTTTTGCAGTATTTGAAGGAATTTATTTAGAAACTATGTTCAGCTCGTAGAAATTTTATTTTATTCTTCTTAGTTCCCGAGAAAAACGTTGCTTTTTAATTATTTTTATATTGCAACATTATTTTTAAATTTATTTTGCTTTTGAGGAAGCAATCGTAAGTCAAAATTTGATTACATTTTCTCAAAAAAAAAAGAGGGGATTCTTTTTTGTCTCCTCTTTTGCCCCACGAAGCGTTTTGGCACTCCAGAAACACTATTGTGTTGAAAATACAAGGGAGATATCGTTTTTGAGGTAGCGCCATTGCAGTCAACTTCGTCTCGTACACCCGTCTCAAGAAATCATTGTGTCTAGAAGAAGGATGCGTCTCACGGCTGGACTCGAGTCTCGGCTCGTTATCCGGCGATTTAGAGTAAGACGGGGGAAAGTGAGGTTCGGAAGAAGAGCTATAGCGGTGGAGGGGTTTGGATTTAGGATGGAAGAGGGGGGGAGTGTGACGGATCGACTACACTGGGCGGAAGTCGGCGGACGAAGCGGAAGAGTGATTCGGGGGCCTAATTGGTCCGTTTACTCCAACACCATTCCTCTCCATGAATCTCAGATTCTACGACGAAAACGGTCACTCTTGGTGGGCCTATTCCATCTAGGGCTCATATTGTACGTCCGAATAAAAATGATCACGCTCGAAGAACTGTTGGGTATTGAAATGAATCGCTCAATGAATCATTCACTTCTCGCTGTAACAGAGACGACATGATGGAAATGAGCCGTTGCCATGCAGGAATCATGGTAATAATGAGTTTTTCTATGACTATTCTATATATGGCTCATTTTGTACGTCCGAATAAAGATGACCACGCTCGAAGAGCTATTGGGTATCGAAATTAATCGTTCAATGATTCATTCACTTCTCGCCTTAACAACGACGACATAATGGAAATGAGCAGTTCCCATGCAGGAATCATGGTAATAATGATTATTTTTTATTAATTATTAATTATTAATTTTTATTGCATTTTCATTGGCCTAATTGGTCCGAATACTCCAAAAAACAATTCCTCTCGATGCACCTCGGATTTACGGACAAAAATAGTAATTCCTTGGGGACTTATTTTTTATTTGACCTCAACGAGAATGACCACTCTCGGAGAGCTGTTGGATCTCGAAACGAATCGCTTAATGAGTCATTTCAATTGATAAAATCTTCTCGCGTTGGACACCGGGTAAGGCTGTTTACGGCCAACACTTGCATGAGAAACTCCCTCATCGCCATCAAGTCTCATTGTCAGAGTTAATTTGGCAGTCTTAGCCCAGATGACTATGAAGGAATTTATCATCGAAGCATTGGCCTTAAGCAGTCTTATTCGGTGCCAAACCCTATAAAATTTTATCAATAGTATTCGCCGGGGAAGCCTACGATCTTTTAATAGTTTCAAGTGATCACGGTAACTCCTATGACACGATGGAAATGGGTAGTTCCCGTGAAGGAATATAGGGACTTATTAGTCAATTTACTCAAAAAACCATTCCTCTCCATGCATATCTGATTATCGGATGAAACTACGCACTCCTAGCGGATCTAGTATGTATTTCCGAATGAAAGTTACCACGCTCGGAGAGCTATAAGATCTCAAAATGAATCGCTCATTAAGGCTTTCATTTGTCGCGGCAACAACGATGATAAGATGGAAATGATTAGTTCCCGTGTAATCGAGCCCTTTGATCGAGTCGTCGTTACTCATCGTCATAGGCTGTCACTTATTGAGCTTCCAAACAGTTCCTGTATGAGCCAAAATGCGTGATTACAGAATAATCCCCCCTCTGACAGAAGGATTCTCTTTTTGCCTCAGGGTAAACTTCGATAATGAACGTAAAGAGTTACGCCTCTTTAAACACTGCTGCCATGCGCAGAAGGCGGTAATGGGTCTTATTTGTATTTACTCCAAGCTCTATACCTGCAAGAACTTTACGCCACGGCCAGTGGGGGGGTTCAAAACCAGAGGGAAAATTTTTGAAAAAAAAGGTTACTGAATATGAGTAGAGGGTTTTAAACTAATTTTAACACTTTTCATAATCGAAAAAAACTTCATTTTTCAAAGAAACCTTTTGCAAATTCATGATTTATCAATATTGGGTTTTATTTTGAGATGAAAAGTAGGTGTGCTTTCATATTTCGGGGGGATTAGGACCCCTCAACCAACACCACCTAGACTATCTCTCTAGGTGGTGGTGCCTCAACCCCCCTCGCCACGCCACTGGCCGTGGCAATGCGATACTACGCAAATAACACCCTGACATCTTTCCTCGAATATTGACGATAAAAATAATTAATTTTCAATGGTGATACCTTTTCCTGTGACAAAGCATGATTAATCAAAAAGTCAATTCAGGTGAGTGTATTTATGTATTTTTTCAAGCAACGTTTTATCCTACTGTTTCAGTCAAATGTAGTGCAATTATCATCTAGTCTACGAGCAACTTCGACTTGAGTTTGCAGCCTTAATGAGTTCTAAAATTTGTTAATGAAATCGCAACGGTACCATAATTTATTCCAATCGCAGGCATCACTTTATCATGTGCCTTTTATGTCTAAAGAAGGTCATAACAAGCAAGTTCGCGCATTTTTGATGCACTTGGAGGGTTTTATTTTGAATCCTCCTCGTGTATTAGGATAAATTTGGTTTCAGTAAGTCGGAAACGGGATGCAAATAAAGTAAGGCATTAGAAGATATTAATTTACTATTTTCCTTATAATTTTTGGTGTTATTGAGTACTCATGAGTTTTCAATTTTGTTTACATCTTTCGACTGCAACACAGCAACGTTGAGAGCTCTGTTTAAACTAATACCTCTGAGATTACTAATTGGCCGTTGGAGATTTTTTTTTGAACCCTTAAAAATTTTTGAGGCGAGAAAAAATTGCTACAAAATAGCCAGTTAAACCATTTCAAAACAAATCAAATGCGATCAAATGGTACCGACGCGAACGAATCAGCCAATTGGTGATCTTCTTCGACAAGGGAAGATCGAAAGGGAATGTGACAAATCATGCGAGTTTGGTGATTTTCATTGCCAATCTGGCAGCAGATGCAAATACCTCAAATCGCTTTCTCCCGTCCTTTATCAGAGATTATGAATGAAATGTCAATTTAATAGAAAAGGTAAAGAGGTCATTCTATAAAAATAAAAATCTAAGACTGCGAAAGCAAGCACAGAAGTAAGGAAACGATTTATCATATATATGGGGAATTTTTCTTCATGGCAGCGTGGCATGGATGTTGAAAATAGTAGAGAAGTCAAGAGTGGCATTTGAAATGTGCCGCAAGAGAAGAATATTGAAGATAAAATGATTTAAAAAAATTCTCTAACTCATTATTAACTTTGTGGTATTCCATTAAAATGTTTCTTGGATATTCCACTATTACTATTACAAAAAAGTAGTGGTATAATTAATTTTTTTGGAAAAAGTAGTGATATAAGTAATGGTGAAATATCCGAGAACACTTATAAAATAATACACCTGGAGAGCAAGAAGGAAGTCCTCAGAAGAATTGTAGAAAAGAGAAGTCCTGCCAAAAACCCTATGTCGGAAACGGGAAAACTTAATCCGCCAAATCATGAGGAATTATGGCCAGGTGAAGACAAGCGTGGATGAGAAAAAGGCAAAGTAGGATCTCGGATTAGTCATTAGAGACAAATGATGGAGGGCATAAAAGTGAAAAAATCCTTAAATATGACCAAGTAAGCTAATGACCCAAGAATCCCAACTACACATACACTGTCTCACAAGTAGCTCTTCTACGAGTCTTTTCTATTTCTTTACCTCCTAATCAAAGGTTTTTATGGTTCATTCTTTAAATAGCAATAACAAAAAATCATAAAAAATATTATAAAAAAGAAAAACCATGCAATAAATAATAATACTGTACAAACTGTTGATAATTCTATCGATAGACAAAAATACAAAAAATAAATTTTACTTATTACCGGAATGGTACTTCAAACTGCTGTCTGAGCTTCATTGCATTATTTAAAGTAATTTTAGTTTTGAGTTTCTACTTCTCACAAACAACATTATACACCAACAACGATACACTTGCGCAATTCTTAATTGTTTATTGTAAACTGGCTGGCTGACATGAGCCAAGGCTCACCGGTACAGCGGAATATTCGCGTCCTCGGCCTGGTTATCACTTGAAAGAAAATAATGGGAGAGCTGTGTGGAACGCCGCGACAAACAAATGTTCGGATTATTGACTTAAAATGGTTACTCTCAGGTTTGTAATCACTTGCCAAAGGATTTGAGAAATTGATAGAAAGAGACGGGCGACTTTGTCATGAGTGGGTAAGCATTCTCCCCGTTAAATGAGTGTCCACCGAGCGGGTATCCTTAGCGGAGAATATTGGTGGAGCGATGTATCTGACGCAGAACGGAGAGCGATTTTAAAAAATGGAAGCAATTACCTCTCGGAAATAAAGATAATTCTAAATGCCTCGATTATTCCAAAATGGAGAATTAAAAGGAAAAAGTGATGAGGGAAGTCGTTACAGTAATCGTCCACAAAATCACGAACAATTTTCCTATAAATGAGTGGAGGCATTAGCACTGTAATTACATACTTGTTAGTAAGTGAAATTCTTTCCCCAAAATAATGTAAGCGGAGAAACAATTATCACTATCACTTTTCAAAAATGTAATCTTTTTCGAAAGTTACCTCAAAATGGGCAGTAAAAGTTTATTGGGTACTTCAAAAGAAGCAAACACGAAAACAATATTCCGCAATGAGTCGGTGAATAGTCAGCTATACGAACTTCATTCACAAACATTACGGCTATAAAACCTTTTCTCTTTATGAAGTCTTAATTAACGCCTCTAAGTACATCATTACTATAAAATTAATTTCAAAGACATGGAGAGCTGTAATTTGCTGAGTAGTTAACCAGTAATAAGTTTAACATTATTTATAATAGAATGATAAAATGAGACGATTAAATTAGCGAATAATTATCAGTACGACTAAGAGCCCATTTCGGAGGAGAAAATAAGCATTTCATATCGTCCCAATCCAATTTAAATCAATTATAATTAACTTTGACAATGACATAAAGAAAGGCTTAGTGTTGGATCCAAGTATAGCTCTGTTTTCAACAATATGGTCTGAGAGGAGTAAAGTCGTACGGTCGTAAATTTTTGTAAAACATTGCCACGTTGTTGCATGCAAAACTTAGTTACCCGGTCTTGATGACGAAAATTTATGCAAATGAATTCACAGTAATTTTTAATTTGCTGCATCATAACGATTTTTTGTGGCACATGCTATAAAATGATAAAACGTAAGCATCATTGCTCAAAGACGAATTAATGACTGATTCTGTACTTCAGCGGGGAGGTGGACGTGATGAAATCACCTACCATAGAGGACAAAATTGAAGGTGTAACGAGGATGTTTAAAAATATGGAATAAAATAATCGCTAAAGTTCGTTACTGTATTATATTTGATAAAAATAGCGAGAGACAGAGAGAGATGAACTGAAAGCCAAGTTTTCTTTTACAAAAGAGTTGAAATTATGAATAAAAGGATAGCATCTATGCAGGAATGGGAATGGAAGTGGTTGGACTAGAGAAAATTGGTGCGAGGTAATGTCCCACATAACCGTTCATTTTGGCCATGATCTAGCGACAAATAAGATACCTACTACTTCTATTCTAAAACACTACCTTGTCTGTTTTTAACAGCATGTTATCAATCAATTTCTTGGAAAATAGCTATTAATACGTGTTATTGATTAATTTAGCTCAAAACTAGTAACCAACCGTAATAGTATATTTTCAACAACAAGACTATAACACTTTTGAAAGATATTCTCTTGGAGGTGAACAGCTAAATACTACGCCAACCAGATACAGCACCGTTACACGTTCTGACTGTGACCTAGGTCAACGCCACCTAAAGTAAAGTACTTTAGGTGGCGTTGCCTAGGTCCGATAGCATGTACAACGTTCTCCACTCAATGCAAATCACCAGAGTCTAGTAGGAGGAAAGGGGAACTTGTTTTCTCAGTAGAGAACAAAAAAAATACGGCATAGAGCATTTAAACAAACCATCGCTGTTATTCACACAATGTTATCGTCGGAATCGGCTAACGAGCTATCTTTCCAAACAGAAGTTGGAGAGGCATGGATAAATCTCACATTAGATCTCATATTCTCGACAACTTTCCTTTAATATCGATTAAAAAGTTGCTTTCAAAAGGTAATATTTTTCCTTGAAAAAAAGCATGATTATACTAAAAGAAAAGTCAGGTTAGGGAATGAATACATTTTTCAACCAACTATTTATCCAAATTGCATGAGCAAAGGGAAACTAGCTTTCTCGGCAGAGAAGTTGAGAGAAAAGGTCTGCTGTCCAGTGCGTTGGCGCCGAGGCCTATCCGAAGATAATGCTTCTCCATCTTCTCGTCTTTACTCGCTGCACAATTCGAAAAGCGACGTCGGAAATGAATTGGTTCACGCGCTCTTGCCCTTGAACAGAAGAGAACAACGCTACGACCGGCGTAAAAGCGTCTTCGTTCTTTTACGAACAGAATGATCGATTTATAGAAAAACCTGTCCAAACAACCTCCTATATATGAATATGCTGTCTCGCAAGCAAGTATCTCCTTATTTAAATAAACAATAGGTGTGTAAAGGGAGGTATTAGGATAAGAGCTGTTACCGTATGCGAGAATACTAAAGCGTTTACGTGTGCCTTGTGAGAAATTTGAGCGCTGGAGTTCAACTTAGCATTTATTAAAGTGCTTCATAGTCATCATCATGTAGTTTTCCCGGGAAATGTTTTTGGGAAAATTTTTCACTTTTCTGTCTTAAAACTATTTTGAGAATCTTAATTCATATCTTAGGTTTGTGAACAATATTTCGCGACGCAAAATTTCAAAAAAATTACAAAAAAGACTAAACAATTCTTAAATCCAATATTGCATATTAAGTTTACTACATTTAATTCCTGCATATTTTCGGCGACGAATCCGAATAAAACCTCCTTTCCCTTCCAATACCTACGGCAAATATTTTAATAATTCCAAATTTTAAGATTCTCAAAAAGCCGAAAAGTAAATAAGCAATGCAACTTCTAATAGAGCTGAAAACGTTTTCTCTGACGATGGCATATTCGGGTGTTACCTCCTGCGTAGCCTCTTGTCGCAAGACGTTTTAAACCTTGACAGCGAATAAATTGCAAAATATTAGAGGAAACCTTCTTAGTGTAAACATCAATAATTATAAAAAATAGTGACAATATTGTTCGAGGAAAAAAGAAATTCCGATGTGCAACCGTTTGGCAAAATATTTCTCCTATTATATCATTTCATTCGGAGTTAAAAATATACTTAGGTGCTAATATGACGTTTTTCGTATCGCTAATGCTCAAGAAATTTAAGTCATGTATGTAGCCTCCGATGTCCTCCGATAACCTTCTATTTCTATTCATCGGTCACTTCTATCAGCGGCCATCTCCCTGGAACCAAGCGTATTTAAACTAAATTCCACCTCATTTCAGCGGGAAATAACTTCAACGGCTCCCTATTTTTTCAGTGCACCAAAAATCCTGAGGCGACTAGCCCCCGGCCTGCTCCTCAGCAAAAAACTTTGAAGTATTATTTGGGCACTGCTCTTTTCATCATAGAAACTCTAAAAAGCGTTCTCAAAATATTCGAATTAAAAATAATCAGCCTCCCTTCCTTGATCTGCGACAGTTAATTCTTCTTATACTTTACTTATGGATAATATTTTTCTTTCATGCCCGTACAAGCGGCATTAATAAATTAAATGGGCATTTAGATACTCAAGCCGGATAAACTAAGCAAGTAACCTGGCGGGGAAGAAAGATCAATCGAGTGGATATGATGCGAAATAATACGAAAACTCGAAGAAACGACTCAAATACGTAACAGAATGGGCGTACTAGAAGGTGAAAGAAATTCATTTTTTGTATCTCAGCAAGAATAATTATTCGAAGCGATGCTGTCCGTTATGTAGAAATAGTCGCCGTTTATCGTGTAACGTCAGTGTTCCACGTTGATGTAGCAACCAAATATCACTATGGTAAAGTGAACAAAGGAGCGTATCTATATACATACATAGTCTAAGTTCGAGCGCTGGAACAAAAGAAAGACAAACGGTCCCCCGTTGCCTAGAGACGGATTCCCATACAGCAACAGGAGTGAAACTCCTGACAAAGTATTCGATTACGAGAGCGTAGGAGGTGGCTGTTTTGAGCTTTGAAAAAGCCAATGCTATTTGCCAAATGCGACACCTCTGCCTCCCATCCGCAGTCATCTGTGAACTCTCACCCAGCACAAAACTACGTGTGTAAATCAAGTTTTCTCTCACTCGTATTTCACGTAACGGATCATCTCACGAGGGTAACCCTCAACTGCCTTTTGCGTGTTCGGAAAAATTGCATTTCTCGCCATTCCATCATTCTAAGAGGACTCGTCACTCTCGCTGGACTGGTCTATCTGTGACAAATTGCATGTCGAAAATTGTGATATAGTCTTAAAAACTTCTAAGGAGAATCTCTTTAAAATTTTCCTGTGTCTCATACATGACAATCTGATCGTGGTATTTCCTTGGAAGTGAAATATTTATATTTGCGATTGGGCTGATGCTGAAATGAGTTTACTTTACACGGCTTAAAAATCACGGATAGATAGCTTAATCTTAATTTCGATCGAAGAGAGAGGATAATACGGAATACTGGTGAATATTGAAGCTGAAGATTATGAATAAAAGTTATGCCACCTAGCATGAAAAAGGAAATGCTTGTAATGTGCTGACTTATTTATATGTTGAAAGACCTCGAATATTTTGTGACTTCTTTTAAACTTCGCTTTTCGGAGATAAATCTTATGAACAAAATTGATTTCTCAGTAGAGGCAGAGAGGTTTCGCATGGGAGAAATCTAACTTTTCATCTGTTTCAAGAAGCTCGTCTTTATGGATGAAACACTACCAACCTTTGCACACTACGGCAATGTAAGAGATGTTTACCCGATTGCTTCTTGATGACTGCGTTTGTGATAAACTCCCAACGAGGCCCATAAATTTCATTTCAGTTACCTCCGGTGAGCCACCATTTCACGGAAAATAAACCCGACAATCGCTTCTTTAGGTGAAAGCTCTATCTACATCTTTCCACTCTAACGATGATGAGGAGCTCTGTCTATATACGATGCTACTTTCCATCTTATCAGTGACTTTTTTCATCGAGTCGAATCCTAAAAACAGCGTGTACTTCAGGAAAGCTCGAATATGTGAATTGCTGGATTTAAATTAATCAATAGATAGCAGCAAGGCATGTCGATGAACATCGATGACTGGATGTTATCGAGCAATACGCTTAATTCGTTAAAGAACTCAATGCCAGTGCTATCATAGACACTATCAGAAGTCATCATAGGCTTGATGTAAAAATATGTATTAGGCCATTGAGACTTTAAGAACATTCAAAATCCCTGTGACTTCCCCATTTCATTTATTCGTATTAGTTATTTGCTTCGTTTAAAATCTTCCATAAGGGTATTTTATCTTAAATTACACTGAATGTTAAAAATAGTGGGATATGTAATTTATGGGACAGTGTCATTTAAGATTAGAAATACCCTCATGAAAGATTTAAAACGAAGTTAATGACTAATACGAATAAATGAAATATGGGAATCAGTGGGGTTTTGAAATTTATGTCTTAAGTCTTGCTGCTGTTTAAGGAAATTATTAGGTATACTGAAATAAAAACGGGGCCGGAGAAGGTCATAAATTTGAGTTAATTATTATAAATAGGCTATGATCTCGAGGAGATTTCATTCATCACATCCGCCGGGAAAGAATCAAATCCCAGTAACCGTTACAATGACTCTTTTTTGTTGCTCGCCAAAGCTGTCGTAGGGAATTGAGAAAAAAATCGCTCGGGGATTTTCGATGAAGTAGCTTATATGATTACGAGTAAGTATGAGTACTCATTGGTAAGATCTTCGGAGTTTTGAGCAGCCTAATCAAGTTGAGGCCTGGCCCGGCCTTGAACGCAACAGGGGGGCCATGGACGCATGCAGACAGGGGTAGGGGTTCGTTGTAGCATGGAGAGGAAGTCTGGTGCGTTTCAATGATAACACCCCTGGCCTGGGGACCGGAAACACGGCGATGAGGGCAGCCGATGGGGAGAGTGGCGGCCAGAGAGAAGCCAGGTGCGCGCTGTGTTCCAGACACCCTATTACCCGTGGCCGAATTTTATGAAATTTCTCCCTTCAATAGTGGCCCTGAATTTCTTTAAAATCCCATTCGTTTCACCCATCGAAGTTAACGCAATTAAATGAACAAACATTTTTGTTCTCATCAAATTTGTAGGAAGTAGGTTGGTAGGGAAAAAGAGTAGGCGAACAAGAAATCATGTCATTTGCGCATGTAAAGAAAGGTGAAGAGAAACCCAGCGTCGAAGTTAGACTACTCTTCAAGAAAAGTTGCTAAAGGGACCACACGAATAAACGTCCTTTCCGCGGGGAGGAGTTCTATTCTTGAAACACCACCTAAAAAGCACTTAAGATAGGATTGAGTGTCGAGAACATCCTTTGCCACTGTCGGGTTTTGAATCCGAGCCAACGAGATTGGAAGCCAGCGTTGTAAGCATCACCCCAAGCCGATTTCCCGTTTAAAGGAGTCTCAGTCAGTCGTGAAACGGTGTAAATAAAATTTCGTAAAATTTTCAAAATATGTCCTTCTGAGTGTCTCGTTCTAAGTGACGCTAAAAATGAATTTCAGTTGAAAATATACAATATTCAATATGTTCTTAACGTAATTCTTGCTGGTACTAAAAAAAAGCATAAAATGCTATAAAAATCCCAGTTTATTAAAACAACGGATTCAAAGTGTTCCAGAGCGCTGAAGAAATGAAAAAGTATAGCATTGAATCCTCAACGCATATACGTTACAGTCATTTTTACTGTATCTGACGACAAAATTATTTGGTCAAATGATAAAAGTACTAGAGAAGACTCGAACTTCAAGAAAATCTAACTTGAAAAATATATAGGTAGTTAAAGTAGCTTGTGATCTACTAGTCTGCAAGCTATCTTTCCTTATCTGGCTTTTTCAAACACCGCAGTAGATCGCAAACGAAAGAAGTAGATTTTAAAATTATTCAAGAAAGGACGGAAAAAATTAATTTTTTGATCTCTTGGTCAAAGAAGAAGTAGCTTGCGATTTCTAAACGTGTTTCGATGGCATCACGCAAAATAATGTCCGCTAATAAAAATGCTGGATCTTTCGAAGCGAACATGTTTTTAATCAACAATTTTTCAGCTGCCTAAGTCGAATTAGCGTCTAATTAGCGCCACTACCACTCAATTATCATATTTTGACCAGATTAAGGCAATTTTCTTGTTAATAACTTATACTCAAGTATAATGCGAGGCCCATCCTTCATTTTTCATTTATATTATGCTATGACTTTTTGAATTGGTATTTTTAATGTTTTTCCTAAAAAGAAAATTTTTATTGAAACCAGGATTTTTGGTGGAAAGATAATAGTGGTTCTTAGAAACTGTATAAAAGTTCTTCAGTCTTTAATGGTAAATTCCACCTCAAATAACGTGAAAGCTGAATTTTTATTTAAATATGTTAGCATTTGTTGACGATAAAGAAGACTACTCGTCAACAAGAATAATCGTCTTCATCTCCTGTTAATCGAAGGTCATGATATGTATTGCAAACAGTCTCTAAGTTGCAATTCAAAATATTTATTTGCCAGCAAAGTAAATTTTTTTCGCAAAAAGAAACAGGAATCCTTTTTCAATTTCCACCACGACAGTGAAATTTATTTGGCGTCTCAGTGGAAAATCTCCACGTTCCATGAAAGATGGTAGAAAAGGCTACTGGTATCTCTAGTGAGTCGAGTGCAACGATGCATGGCTGATGGATCTCTATGGCATATTGGAAGACAAAAGAGAAGCGCTCCCCGCATGGAGGTTAACCGAGTTGGTTCCGCCCAAGAAGCGACCTGCCCACGCTCAGCTCAAATCACTTAAATACATTCATGCTTGCCTATTGCTCTTAGAAAGAGGACTGGAGATACACTCTCCTCACTCCATACATTACCCGCTCTGCTAAGCTATGACGGCAATCATGGCATCCACAGCCAGGGGCGCAGCTAGGAATTTATAAAAGGTATTTTCCTCACAATTTTTTAACATATCAGTATACTAATCCAGGGATTGATGCATTACTAAGTATTATATGAACCCACCCTGGTACTTGGAGATGTAACCCCATTGTTAAGACGAACAATTTAATGCCTAGTTTACTTGATGGATAGTGACTTACGTACCCCAAGAAAAACTTTTCACCGGTGTTTTGCTCAAGGAGCGTATCTAATGTTCTTTTCAACATGCACGGATACCATTCATCGGATAGAGGCCATAGAATATACGCTACATTCACCAATAATAGTTGAATGCGAGGAAAAATGTGGCTTTTGAATCTAGAAATGGTAGGCATGCGATATTTTGATCATAAAACTTTTTATGTGGCTTAAGAAATAAACAAAGTAAATATTATTCCCTTGGAAATTACAAAATATGCTCCTTTAGTTGTACTTTATGGATTTTTGGTTAAACAACTTGCCTAATTAGCTAAACAAAAGGAAGAATACATTAATAAATAGGTGCGTATCTATGGGCGTTTATAGCAACTCCGGTCATATCATAGATGTATAATGATTGCGCCCAGAAAATAAATGTCATCAAGACTGGTAACTAAAACAAAACATGTACCACTGTTTGAAATTCGTGATTAAATTAAACATAATTATGTACCACATTTTGAGCAATTAAGAGATGGACGTTAGTGATTAAAGTAAAAAAAAAACTTAAGTTCAATAAAAATCGCCTACCGCCACCTTAGCTCGAAAAATTCAACGTTTCAAAAATATATTCTTTGAACTACATATATTCAATGATTCTGTGTACTCTAACAATGATTTTTGATATTGATGGACGTCATAATTACTAGTAGAAAACTCTATACATATAAACAACGGAGACTCAAGGTGAATGCTTCATAATTTTAACGCTGGGTTAGGATATCCACGTCGACCGTGATGGAATCTGTACCCGATGTAAAACCAATGAATTATTTAGGTCCACAAAAAATGTTTAGTTGCCTCTTTTTCGCAAAACTGATTGCGAGTAGAAATACTATTTTTAAGTGTCAGAAGGATAAGCTGCTTTGGATGAATCCTTCAAACACAGCTTTAATTAGATGCAAAACCGTTGCGATATCGAAATAAATATTGGCAACTGCCAGAGATTTTAATGATTATGTGACATGATTACACTATTTTATATCAGTATCATGAATCTCCACTTGAACTCAAAATGTACTCATTTCTCGTGTCCTCTTATGACCTCCTTCATATGTTTCGTACACGAACTTGTCCCTCGGTTTTTTATTCCGACGGTTCGCTATTTTAGCAAACGCCTTTCACAGCAAAGAACGCACGTCCCAGATCCTGTTATCCTGAAAATTTAAAACCTGTAAAAAGATTACTTTTTTATGTTGAGGGGCAAGTCGTAATTATTGGTCCTTATTCAGAAACAAAAAAAGAACCGGAATAAATTTGCGATCAAGTTTGACGGGTATAATGATGAGAGAAAGACATAGTTTTGACGTTCTCGACATTAATTTGGCACATCGTTTAAACATTCAAGGGATTCAGAAAACTCAGAAATCGTCAATTTTTGCCAAAGATCTTCGTTTCATAAAGAAAGATCCACATAAAATTTCGTGAACAAACCGATTACAAAATGACTTTAAACAAAAATTAAACTCTAAATTAGTATTGAAGCAAGAAATATATTAAGTAGAGAAATACATTAAGAATAGAAATATTAATAAGTTCGTAGTCATTGTGCAACGTTTTGATGCCATAAATAATGTAAGAAACTATAAGTAATACCTAATTTCTGGGACTTGAATTTATAAAAGTAGGTACTTGCCATTCACCTTTACTGTAGTATTCCGAATTGGATGAATACTAAGCACGTTTATTAAATTATTCCCAACCAGTTTTTCCGAGAGCAAGTCTTTTTATTGCAGTTACGCGTTAGAGTACATCAATAAAAAGCTTACGGGACGTACCTAAGGTAGGACAAGATAGATGTGTATCTGGAGACTTTCACCTTCACCATCCATCCTATCAAAATAGTTTATTTTTTTCCCACAAATCAAGACCGGTTACTCATGTAGAATATGCCTCGACACGCTCGATTACTAATCATTAAGAGGACATCATTCATCCTAACATTTTATCAATTTTCCGAAGTGGTAAAGTATTGCAAGCTACATCGTAACTTGTCTGACTGCTTCGCATGACTTGAAAAGTTTTTCATGGAGGATTTCATATATTCGCTCCAGATTATTGATACAGGCCAATTATTGTACCAGAAAAATAAGATTATTTGATTTATAACTCTCGTGGGGTAAGCGATCCAGCTAAAAAAACAACAAAGAGTATTGGTACATTCTGTTCATGGAAAAATGGCTAATGGAATCTTTTTTGATAAATGGAGGTTATAAATAAACTCAAAGTTATCAGTGATTGAAAACTTTTATACTTCTTTACGTTTTATACTCTTCTTAGATCTGATACGAAATATTTGATATTTTCCCTTCATGCTCACTATTTAAGACCAAGCCAGTAGTACCAATGTAAATTTATTGTGGTTATTATTGCGACTTAGGTGATTACTCTAGCGTTTCCATTATTTTGATGCTACCGTTAGAGTTTTGAGTAGGAAGTATGGAAAATGTCCAAATTTTCGACACTTCTATCACCATATCCTCAATAATATATTAAATAAAACCCTATTAAAATATTTCGACATGAGGAAATTGCTGAGGGACGCCCAAGGCAAAAAATCTTTTTCAAAGGAATAAAGAGGAGTGTAGCAAAATTTCCGCGGAATAAAAACCTCATAATTTATCATTTATACTAGGCAGAAAGTAGAGCCATTTAAGAATAAATAAATATTCGGTCGGAGGGATGACCCCCAGATGCCGCAAATCGTAAATTTAGAGGGTGGGAGTGGAGAAAGTCGAGAGGAAGAGGAGAAGAAAATAGAGCCGTAGGCATGACCTTGGAAGAAACTTATTTAAAAAGACATTTTGCGACAAAAGTATTGGGGTAACATATTTGACAACATTTAGTAAATTGTCATTATTAGGTGAAAAAAATAAAACTTCTAAGACAAACTGTGATGAAGCCAACGGTTTCCAAGGTGATAGATGTTTTAAAACTGGAATTTTATAGAAAATTTAATCTATCGGCATAACTGCGGGAATATCGAGGGTAAAAGTAAGCATGAAAGCTTATTTTTAATTTTTTTCCTAAAAAATTTCATAGACAATTTAGAAAGAAAAAGATTGACCCAGTTTTTCCTCATATGTTTATAACAGAACTCCAAAGCGACCTAGGTTTGCAAGAGTATCCTGGGTAACCTAGATCGCTGAGATGCTTTGCTATAAATACATGTTGAAATACTAAGTCAATCTTACAATTTTAAAATGATAAGTAAATTCCATGAAGCCATGCCCGAAACAACGGAATAACAGATAATATTTTAAACTCTTTATTAGACTTTATGAACGTTGTAAATATTCATCATATGATAATTTTGAGCGAATGGCTATGATAAAGAATGAATTTTAGATGCATATTGCGTTAAACGTGATCCACCCCGAATCCATTCGCTGCATCCCTGGCCATGACCTTCAACGAAGTGGAAGCACTGAGGAACGCAATTTCCTCTGAGCGGGTGGCCGACTAGGGCTGAATAGAAGTCACGACGCCTAGAATCCGCAACATCTGTTTCTCTCTGAAGTGACTTCCTAAGCAGGCAACTACGAAGCCGAAAGCGTTGCATGGCAGCCGCTAAATATCTCAATTATCAATCCCTCGGAAACGCGTCGCTGGTCAGCGGGAGAGTAATGAGTCCATTTGCTTGGCATGTACACGTACGTAGGCGTAACCCGTACCTGGCAGCATAAACAGGACCTCCTCATCCCTCTTTGAAGCGTAATTTCAGTGAACAGTTGGGTAAATGGTAGCAAGGCTGAGTTCCAACGCACTGAGTTGAATCAACTGTCGTCACACATTTTTCTGGAAAAATTGAGAATGGGAAAAAGGGAGAACGTCGATGGACTCAATAAATACTTCATGGGGCAGCAATATTTCCATATTAATAATGGGCATAGTTGCAATAAGAGAAATAGCTATTCTAAATAAATAGTGATGGACTGACAGGGCTTTCGGTGGAATATCCGTGTCGCTGGTACCGAAAAAATCTCCAATATATTCAGTATCAGGCTGCTTACTCAATATTCTATTTAATTTTATGGAAAAAATAGGGCAAATGGTGTTTCAACGCATTGAAGTGACCGCATTGAAATTTGTCGTCCTAAAGTTTTCCCGGAAAATTTAGGAAGACAAAAAGGGAAAATTTATATAAACTCAATAAATATTTTATGGGACAGCAATATTTTCATATCACAAATGGACATAAGTGAAATAATTATTACTATACGTTGTTAACAGAGGTGGCCTCAGCCGCGCCATAGAAAGTCATATCCACGCCACGGTGCCGACGCCAAACAGGGTGAAAACAAAATCGTGAATCACACTAAAATGTATTCAGTACTAGCATGCTTTACTCAATATTTGATCTAAGTTTTGAATTTTTTAATTCGTGTCACCCAACTCAATCGCTTGCGGCCAAAACGCGTCGTCGGCGTGGAAATCGATGAGGTGAACGCCAAAAAAAAAAAACACTCCTGAACGCCGCAGACGTCGAATTTTTACAGTTGTTACATATGTCTACTTGCAGAGAAAGTAATGTCATCGTAAGATAATATTGGAATGTTTTCTCTCTATAACTCACTCCAAGATTCAGCCCAAAATTTGGCATGGACTACTCTCAACCACAAACTATCAACAGGACTGTGAAATGCTTACATTCAGGGTAAGGGGGAAGTTCCTTTCCTTCAACAGCCTTGAACTGCGAGGATGCTGGTTAGGGTACTCTAAAGCTTCATGAGGATTATCTGATATCTACTCTTTTATCTGTAGCCCAAATATCTATCCAATGGACACTGAGCCCCTGGGTTTACGTATGAACATCAATGAAGTAATACAAATATTATTTTCAATTCCTTGATTCAGAGTTAATCATGTCATAATCATAATAATAATACGTCTTTATTGGGCGAGATTGGGACTAGAAAGTCCCATATTCTATCTAACCCCTCGTCAAAAATGAAATGTATGCAGTTGAATACATGATCAAGTTGCTCATGAAATTACATGTAGAGAAGAGATTACATGCAAAGTCATAAGGTAAGGGGTGTCATGGTAGAAAAGACTGGTCTTGCAAGAGTGGTATGAACTTACAAGAACGTAATATCCTTCTATGAGCTAAGTGACTAAACTTCAAGCCATGATTTCTTTAATTCTCATGATTTAGGTACAGCAGCGACAACACAGGGGCTGTGGGTCGAAATGGATATTGAAGGTCGGAGCTAAAGAATAGTAAAAAATAAAGAAGTTATATAAAAAAGACCCCTCGGGATTTAATGTAGTGGATTTTTAAAAATATAAACCTTTGTCCCTCGCGTATCTTTTTTTGGGTGGCAGGTTACAACTTAAGCGAAAATGACCGATGAGTTGGGAATAGCGCCAAAATCTGGCAACAGAAGAAAATCGTGAGAGAGTGTTGACTGACTGACAGCTGAACGTCTATTTAGGAGTTGACGCTTTAAAGTCACGTAAATGGCACAGAAATGACAAGAAGCCACGGAAGACTTCATTTAGCACGAACTTCAATGACGGAAATTCAAAAGGTGGCGAGACATTTGGAACATATGTGCTAGGAATACTAAACAAACATAGTGCGAGTTGGAAATGGAATATGAGAGACAAGTTTAGTTCCATTTCAAAGTGAGAAGTCAGGGTAAAAAATAATGCGTGCTCAAAAGCATTCCGGAAAGAAATGTGTTTACATTGTGCCACATTTCACAGAGAGGTGGTGATAACCCTTCCGATGGCGGTCGAAAGAGCAAAACTTTCTTAAATCAGTGACACTTTGAAAAATGAGAATACACTTATCTTTTTTAAGCCTTAAATTATGAAAAAAATCTTTACGAGCTCACAATTAATATAAGTTTTCAATTTTAGTAGCCAATGGTGTTAGTTTTGAGTCTTCATTTTCTAATAGAAAAATAAAAACCAATTTGAATGTTTACTATCAGGTATTTGGTTACAATTTCTAATGAAACAATGGATAGCAGGTGAAAAAAAGGAACTGCCTGCTTCATATAAAATATTTTATGCCTTCTAGGATGTGTTTCGAAGATATTTAGCCAAATCTTTGTCTTGACTTCATTCCGACGGAATTTTACATTTCTATTGACTTCATTCACAGGAAGAGAATGAATATCGAATGGAATAAACATTAATTGTCTTTTAAGGAAACACTAACTCCTTTAAAATTATTTCGCCATCTCTTCATTTCTAAACCACGAGGAGCATCAGAAACATTGCATTTGTTCGCTAAATAACGGGCCTTAAATTCTAGGATCTAGGGTTTTGCGGAGCATTTCCTCAAGTACGCCGCTGAAAATATAAAAGCGCACGCACTCAAGGAAAAAATTAATTGCGAGTTTGATTTCCCATTTTTTCAGGCGATTAATCAAATAAAAGAATGTATATGGCATGGTAATATCATGATGCAAAGAAAATACCGGGTGGGAAACATAAAGTTCTCAACTAGCGCGGTTGTGAACGCATGGCTTGACATCGCCACGAATTACACCGTACGTTATAAGCTACCTAATTCAAATGAAGCTATATTCAGTCGATTAGACCAAGGTGAAAATTTATAAAGCAGCGCATACATACAAAAATATCGAAAGTTAATCGAACTACATAGCATGCCTTCGCCCTCTAGTCCATTGGAAGAATTTAGCATCATTTCGCGATCAGAAGTCACCAAGCCCATCTTCAAACATCAGGTTTTGGCTCGAATGGGAAGAAGAGACTGCGAAAAGGCACTTCCCCTTTGGGAGCGATAAAAATCAAACAGATGGCGGCAGTTTGGGAAAAAAGGTGAGGGAGATTAGCATAGTTGTAAAAAAGGAAAGTAGGTTCCAACGACACAAAAAATATTTTAAGCATCTGCAAATATCTTCAAGCCCTTATGCTGATTAAATAAAATTACCCCCTCAATTAACTCATTTACTTTTGAAATACTTTGAATAAGATCGATAGCCCGCTCATCTTTTTTTATCAACAACTTTACCGAATAAAAAAATATTTAATGTTTACTCTGTAGCTTTCAATAAAAAAGTATCAAAAGAAAATTTGCACTTGTGACTATATAAATGAAAAATACGCAAGAAAAATACGAAATTTAAAAATGCATAGAACTACCATGGTTTGGACCCTAATGTGGCATTGCAAGTCATTGCAAATAATTTCCCTTATTTGACTGCATAGGTACGTCAGGATATTAGTTGATATTTTGGTCATATGACGGATAATCATCAATTACGACTTCAATATTGCATGCCATCCAGGCGTCTCGGAAAGGTCTTAGATAAATAATATATTGAGGAGAGAACCTGTTATCAAGTCAGTGTAGGGTACGAAAGGAAGCTCGGAACAGTGAATTGGTAGGTATCGCAGCCCAAAAGGGGTATGCTAAAAAACGAGCTCTTCCGAAGAAGAGGAGAAGAAAGGTAACTGTGGAGCAGAGCTGTAAATAGGCCATTTATTAGACAGCAATAACATGAGAAAGAGTATAATGGAGACAAAAATTAAAGGAGAAGTCCCCCAAGGAAGACCTTGAGTTAAGTAGATACAAGGGGCCGATAAAGAGACGTACAAAGAAAAATAACATCAGGAAACTAAAGAAACTCCTTTAAGGAATGAAACACGGAGAGCTACAGTATACCAATCTTGAGTGAATCAGGATTGAAATTCACTAACTCTTGATTAACTTTGTGGTATTCCATTATGAGTTTTCCTGGATATCACACAATTACTCATACCGCTTATTTTTTACAGAGCGCGACCCGGGTTTCAATAATTCATAGAAACCCGGGTCGCGCTCTGTAAAAAATAAGTGGTATAAGTAATAGTGTGATATCCAGGAAAACGCAGGATTGAAATACCATGAATGAATGCAAGTAGAGAAACGAAGCCCGAGTATATATGCATAAAACAAGTAGTAAAGAACGGATATTATTTCATGATGATTGATTATTGTTTATGGCTGAGGGTGGACTATGTTATATAAATTCAACTACCAGATTTCTATCTATTATTCAAGTAGGTATATGTGTACCTTCGTCGTAGAGCGAGTCGACGAAAACGATGCTGTCTTCCTGGGCGCTGGCCTTCTTGGGCACCGAGTACCTCCGAGGACTGCTGCCCCTCCTCGCCCCTACCCGCTCCTCCGCGTGGCAGTGGTCCAAGGAGTCCCGCGGGAACTGATCTTCGCCATCCTCTTCCTCCTCCCTATGGCATACTTGGCGGCAGCTGCCGAGCGCCGAGGCGGACGAGAGCTGGGACACAAGGCCCTCCACGGTGACCAACACTTTGGAAGCTGCGGGATAGGGGGCGGGGGAAATACCCCTACCGCCGGGAATCGAACCCTAGGCCTTCACTTTGAGGTGGTGGAAGGAATGACATCGAAGGACTCGGCGTCGCCTGGGTGACACATCAACCTTCGCCTACAATTCTGCAATGGTGTCAGTCCAGGTGTAATAAGTCGGTATCAGGGCCAATCAATGCGTGCCTTCGTCACCCGAACATGAGTGTTTCTTCAACTTCACCGAGACTTTTAGGGATGTTGGTACTTTATGATCGTTGTTCTTCGAAGCACACGGTAGAAAAGGCTTTGAGGTTTGAGTAATTGTCCCTATTTTACAAACTTTTGGTTAAGTCTACCCTTATCTCTAATCAGTTCTATTAAATGCGTCCTTTCTGCACTCAATTATTTTTCCTAATTGTTCGTTATCCACAAGGGTAATAGCTTTCCAGGCGCGATCACTCCCAAATATTCCAGCTTTAAGCACTCGTTTCTTTTAGGAATTATATTCGGCAAACACTTAAGGCAAAACCTCCCACAGAAAAATGATGGTATTGTAGTCTGTTCACAGTTCTCCGCAGCAAAACACACGAGATGCGCCTGTATTTTTAAGACTTGTCTTCGTCAGCTAAATATTCTTTCTTCCGAGGATTTCAGGGCTCCGTTGTGAGGCAGAATCCTGAAAAAACTATGAAGTTACGATCCATCCAGGCCACCTGCAATATCGCGATACTTAGTCCTCAATTTTCTTATCCAAAAGACAATCCCTAGATGGGTCGGTGCTTGTGGAGAGGAACTTCCACTGGATAATACTGTCAAGAGGAAATCAACTGAATAATACTGTTTATTCTTGCAGAGTCTCGGCTATCTATGACCAAATGACTTTCCTGAAGTTTTGCCTCTTCAAATGGACAGCCGGTATCGGAAGAACGCCGAGTCTAAAGCTCCCGTCTGCTTCGGTGCCTGATTGTGGACTGGTGCATCTCACGCGGTAGAGGCTCAGCCTAGAGTTGCGCACCGGTGAGCGAAGGGGTGAATTTTGGAGGGGGGTGGGAGAGAGGGGGGGAGGGCTTAGCGTCCCCCACCCTACGGCCACCTGTTCACTCCGCCCCCAACCCCCGCCCGCCTCCTCATCCCCTAGCTCTCTCGCAGCCCGCTTCAAAAACTCCTCCATCCTCCCGTAGGTATCCAGGTTAACGATTACCCCCCTCCCCCTTCCACCTTAAACCCCCCCCTACCTTTTAACACCCCTTTCCCTAAACCACCGCCTAACTCAACACCTCCCATCGAAATCTTCTAATACGTAAAATTGTCTAATATATAAAAATAGAAAGTTTTATCTTTCCTAAGGCATACTCGCCCTTCATTGGTACAGATCTAATACAGTATTGCAGCGGCGCAGCAAGGGGGGATTTGGGGATAAACCTCCCTTAGAGCACAGAGAAATTTTTAAGTTTAATCCATTTTACTAAATTGGATTAATATTTCTTATATAATAGTGTAAGGGTCAATAAAATGCCCATCATAAAGCCACGTGAAACTCTTCATTTTGAACCATTTATCTTAAAATTCCACAATTTATTAATCTCGCACCTCTCGCTTATCCTGGCGGGTGTTCCATACTCCCAGACACCCCTGGTATTAGTTGCATCTAAGCCCCCCCAGCCTTCATTCCTAGCTGAGCCCCTACAGTATTGAGATGAACGAACACAAATGTTTGCATGCAATTCGTTCATGACATGGGAAGAACATTATTGAGAACCCATGATAAAAACTACAAATGATAATTTCCACTTAAAATGTAATACTTCACTACCGAACATGGATTCGATATTCTATGTAATTTTCAAGGTCCTATTCATGCGGATCCCATGAGTATTAGTAGAGATGCGTTTTTAGGGTTGCGCCGACAGCAGGGTCATTTGCACCGCTCATAGTTCCTTTACATTAAGGAAGCTTATTGAGGTCAATTAAGCGCTTCCAATAAAAAGGGGTCTCCCATTGTATGAAGTCACAAGAGTTTAATTATGCCTGTGTTGATGATATATTGTATTACATTATTGATATTATCCAAATTATTACCCAGAACGGTTCGTATATCTTGGTTTTCAACTAGTTCCCTACGTTAAAGACATTTTTTTTACATTCCTCCAGAGCGTGTCTCACAGTAAGTTGTCAATCACAGCTATCACAGCGGGGATGGTACCCATGAGTTCGGTCCTATTAGTTCAGCGATTAAACCATGGTCGGTAGTGGAGTCTTATATTAAAGAGGATATATCGTATTTATAAAATATCATGAATATATCACATTTACACTAAGTGAAGCCTGAAAAGCTTTTATTGGTTATTAAGAGATCAGCTTTTTCAGCTATCATATAGGATACAAGAGGGAAATTGGAATTGGATCAGGCGTATTTTAAGAGGGAAGAGTATTAGAGATTTTAAGTGGTACAACAGTCGAGGAAACAGTGGAAGGAGAAAATAAGAGAGGAAGAAGAAGAACGATGAATATGAGAGATGAAATAGCTAATGAGTGAGGCTAATAATGAAGGTATAAGGAAACTAAGAAGAGGCAAGGGACAGTAGGAGGTGGAAACAACTTTGGTGTTTGGGACCTGCCAGTGGGCAGAATATCAGATGATAGCGATGGAAAAAAAATACGTCTACATTCCAGCCAGTAAAATATGTGTCCCCAAAGTGTCATAGCGGTGAGAAAAACATATGAAAATATTTACCGAGAGGCATAGTTACTGCTTTAAAGTTTTTTACCTAGCATATTTGGCCGGAATCGACAAGGTGGATTAATACATATGAAATAACGCATATTACATTAGAGACATAGGCTTAATACAACATATCTTAACATCATGAGGCTGAAGAACAAGCGTAAATTTCTTTAATTATTTTAGTATTAATTCCAGTCAAATTAAATAAATTACTACTTCCTAGTTTTCGAAGGTTCATAAAACATAATTTTTTACTTGATATTGATGTTTTTACGGCGAATTTTTATGCGCGATAACTTTTCCACGCTTAGAGTGGCTTTAAACTCAATATTGCACATATTTTTCTAATTCTATCAAGCGCAGTTTCCTTAAAACTGAGGCAAATGAGTTTAACGCGGAAACTACCGCCATTTTCATAGTTCCTGGGATTAAATACAAGTTTCAAACCGATTTTAATGCCATTTCTGATTACAACCGCCGTTACACGAAGCTATAAAAATAAGTAAATGCATTAAAAAGTGCAGGAAAACGCAACAAGATCTTTGCAGGATAACATAAAATATAATCTGAATTGATTCTGTTTTGTAAAAACTGGAATATCTTTCTTAATTTCTAATGAAAAATAAAGGTCTTTATGGCTGGAATTTTTTAAAAAATAATCTCTTTGTTATAGTTAATTTAAAGACCCTCAGGTTATACCTTAATACAAATCTACAATTTTGTGATTGAGCTGAAAAAGCAGATCAATAGTTTTAGACGTGGAAAAAAGCACCATTTAAATTTTATTTGACGAAAAAATCCTTCAATGTATAACTTCTAAAAGAAAGTACAAAGAAAAACATCAGATTTCTTCGTAAGTTTTTGTAATCACTCGATGTAATGCTTGAGATATTGAGCCCACAAAAGAATAAAATGTCTTCGTCTTGAATACCGTTTCCATTCAAAGTTAATTTTTCCATGATGATTCCGTTTTTACGGCAAAAGTAACTCACTTCTCTCTGACATCGGAAATACATTTGTAAATGAGAGATTTAACCAATAAATGAATTCAAAATTTATTCTAAATAAAATAAAGCATCTTTTGTTTGGTTTGTTTTTTCGTGATACAACATTTACCACGATTAAAACCCTAAAAATCAATTCAGAGGAGAAATAATCTACAGCATTTTGAGCCATGGTAACTGCAAAACAAAGAGCCATTTCCAAAGCATAAAGAGACCTGTCACATATTTTCTAACTCAAGATATCTCTTCCCGTTGAAAATCAACGACCTTTCCTCCTGGTATAATATAAAAGACTATATTTATGGATTTTTCCCTTTCTCCCCACCCCTTCCATTAAGGAGTGGAGATCCACTTTCAACTTTCCACCGTTTCCTTTCTATCGAGGTTCATCCACGCCCAACACCGAGATTGAGACCTCTAACGCAGGCCGTTAATTAGAGGAAGGCCGATAAATAATAGCTATCACATCTTTTTCTTGCTTGGTGGAGGAACTATCGCCTGAAGTTAGCCTGAAGAAAGATTTTTTCATTCTCAAATTTTCATCCATCGCGGTCAAGAAGTCCATTCATATCCATCGAGGATATCAATTGCTCAATTACCAGAAGTTGCTAAGCCGTGATTCTTGATAGCCGCAAATTCCGGAGAGCCTATTGTAAGGTGTAATTTCTTAGGCTTAGAAGTGTTTGAAGTTGCGGATACGTCTCTCGATTGAGAATGTTTTATTCAAAGTCAATGAAACTATTTGAGTCTTCACTTTTCGACAGGTTTTATGCATGAATGATTTAACAGGCATATTTTATTTATGTATTATGTGAACACTTCCCGAATTCGGTCTTAGAAAATGGCAATCGGGAGACCCGGGTTCCAATCCCGGCTAAGTCAAATATTTTTTGATGGCGGACTTCATCCTTTACTGTATTTAATTATGTTAACACGATTTATTACGCATTGACCTCACAAGTTATGGCTTTTTCATTAGAAAATTATTTTCGCTGTTCATATAATGTTTCAATTTAATAATTTTGAAGACTGTATAACTTTTTAGCAATCATTCATTAAGCTAATCAATAAATGGTGATCACATAAATGTGAGGGCATGTTTCAATGCTTGTAAAACATGGTACAGAAGGGTTGGGATGAATTAAAGGGGTGAATTGTTGGTTAGGAAATTTTATAAGTTGTTAAAATTAAACTATCAGGCTAGAGTGGGGGGTTGTGTGCGTATGAATGATCATTGCATGGTTAATATTACAAGGTCATTATATGGTAAAAACCTGGGGGTCATTGAACGACTGATGTTTAGCACCTAATATCATCGCCAGCGGACAGAAAATAACTACAAGTTTAAAAAAAATGTAATTAAAATATTGTTCCGTGATTCATCTTGCTTTCGGAACAATAACGTTCACCATTAGAAAATTCATGCTATGCGGAGAGGCGTGGATTTTTCCGTTTTTTCGGCCAAAGTAACTCACTTTTCTGTGACATTGGAAATATATACCTCTTCGTGAGCGCTATATATCTTGAGTTAGAAAATATGTGACAGATTGCTTTATGCTATGGAAACGCGTCTTTGTTTCACCGTTATCGTCAATCAAAATTTTGTAGATTATTTCTCCTTAACATGGAATTGTGAGGTTGTACTCTCGGTCAATGGTGTATAACGATTGCTTACTTTTATTAAGAATAAAGCTTGGCTTCATATTTAGCTAAAGCGTTCATGCAGAAACATACTTCCATTTTATTAACTGAGTTACTTTAGCCGTAAAAATGGGAAGATTAACTGGGATGGGAATTTTCCAGTTTAAAAAAGCCGAAAATTTTTATACATTATTCCGGGAATCTCAATTACCAGTTTTTAAAAAATCACTGTTTCCTTTAAGGATCGTTGCAACTCATTGGGGTGAAAATTAGCTTCAATCCAATGAAAAATGAGTATAGCACAAATGCCCTCTTGATAGTATCAACATGTAAATTTCCCTTAAAGTGAACGTCAGTACATTATTTAATAGCCGTGAGAAGAGAAAGTAATTTTTTGGAAACTTTGGCTACAACCTTCGTCAACAGAAACTTCGTTAAATACCTATATTCACAAAACACTCCATTGTTACTCTTAGGTTTCAAATTAATGATGAAAAACTTATCTTACGTAAAAACTAAGCTAGGAGTTATAAAATGTGTTATAAATTTGAGTTTATACGCTTCTATACTGCGTGTAAATAATTTATTGATATATAATAATTTAAATACTAAACAATTCAGTAACTTGGATAGTATAAGTGTAAATATATCTCAGCGTGAATGGCGGTTAATTATGCCGTCAGGAAGCATAAGTAATATTTTGGAAACGTTGGCTACGAATTTCGTCCACAGAAACTTCATCAAATACCCATTTTTCAAAATATCTCCCCAAATAACTAATAAATTTCACATTAAAGATGAAAAACTATTGATATGTTAAATTAATTCAGTAGGTCATCAATCAAGTGACATCAGAGAAAGTCTAAGCAATTCACTAAGCATCAACGAACAGAAAAGTGATCAATTTTGGAATGTTAATTATTTTTAAACATAACTAACCCAATTCTCGACATCCGAAAGTTTTATTTTCAATACAAGTGTGAAATAAAAACTTGGTTCAATCGAATGAATAACTTCGAGGGTTTCATATCATTACTCTCGTACCCACGAAACACAATGCAACAAAATTACGCCACACACCTAAGTTTTAAGAGCACTGAATTCCGATAAACACTTAAACTTCGAAGTTTCTCCTCGAGATATCGCGGAAAAGTCATCGGATTATAAAAAAAAAACAAAATCTTGATCGATACAACGGAATTTTTACAACTTAATTTCTATAATTAAGTTAAAAAAATCCCGCTTCGAGGGGTCAATTTATCACTGAGTTGGAAAGAAATCTCATCGCGTTCAACTCCAGCGAAGGCAGGCGCTACCGGATTCCGAGGGCTTCATACGAGGCCCATGTGCAGATCGATGTGATCTGAGAATGTTTTCACGGATCCGCAGACTCTTTTCGTGGTTTTCTATCCGGGTCAGTCAGTGCAAAGGAAACTCAAGATTGAAATCAAATTCATCCGACTGAGTTTCCACCGCGAAAACATAGAATTATTATTTAAATAATGAAATAAAAAAACTTTGTTTCAACCAAATTATTTAAAGTTATGATTAGTTTCGACGCAGCGGCGTCATCACCATATAACTGATGTACTTAGTATCTGATGATGACGCCGCTGCGTATAACATAGTCATACCTGTAAATAAATTGGTTCATTAAAACAAAGTTTTTCTATTTCATGTAGATGTTGTTACAATAGAAACGCCGAATAACTTAATGTGCAGTGATGGGAGGGATCTAAAACTTTTGCTGATTGTACTTGAGATATGTTTCGTTCATTTTATAATAACCACAAGGAGAATTCTTGCAATCGACTCCGAAAAATCGTAAACATTTAAACTTTCAAAGGCGTATTTCTAAAGATAATAGCTTTATTTTCAGAGATAACCTAAGAATTTGCATAGCTAAATTTTAGGAAAATTTATTTTGTACTTATCAGTTATATATAAAACACTCGCTTGTATTCGCTGGAAGACCTTCCCCTCCCTTCCCCCCCGAATCCCCCCAAAAAAGACCTGAGGCCTGTTATGGTCACTATTGAAGGTCTTAAGCTTTTTGTCTGCCATTTTTTACTTAAGGATCGTTTCCTAAGGCCTTTTCAGCTGACTGTAAAAGATATATCAACTTTTACGCAAAACGAGCGTATGGTACGTAGGCTACAATATGAGAATAAAATTTTGAGATGGTCGTAATAAGACTTTTCGTCGTATCTCGTCTCGCTCACTCCAAAAATTTGTGTGAGTGAGTGGTCTGGGCTTTATAGTATATAAATTATACATATCACTTATCTGGTTGAATAGATTCAGTAATTTTCTTGCCTTCATTTGCCGCAGCAATATTGTGTACCCCACCGACCATAACCTGCAGTTATCTCCGAAGTTATGAAAATGGCGCTTACAGGCGCGCAGCCAGGAATTAAGGCTAGGGGGGGGGGTTTAGGTGCAACTAATACTGGCGGTATAGGAGGTATGGAATACCCACCAGGATAAGTGGGAAGTGCGGGCGCCCTCCCCTCAGAAATTTTTTTTTCTGGCGGGCGCCCTCCCCTCAATTGAGGATTCTTGAAGCAAAAGGGTATAAGCACCCAGTGACACAGTGAGGGGGGTTTAGGGGATAGAAACCCCCCCCCCTTCAGAGCTCAGAGACATTTTTTAATTTGATCCATTTTAATTAATTGAATAAATATTTCCTAGAGAATAGAGTAAGGATTGATAAAATATACCTCCAAAAGCCGTAAAACTCACCATTTTGAACCATTTATCCTAAAAATTTCTGGGTTTATAAAAAGAAATTTTTCGTAAACCCTTGATTCCATGGGCTAAGTGAAATTCTGCAATTAGAAAAGCACTCTACCCACCTTATAAAGTTATTTGATCGGAGTACGTTTTTCACGGATCTGTGAAATTTCGATGTTTGACATCCGGGGATCGACGATCACGAAGGGAACTCGAGATTGAAAATGAAAAGTGAGCTGTTCACGAGAGGCGGCGGCCAATTATTCGAGCTCCACGAGTGAAAACAAAGGAAGGGAGAAGGCAGCGCCACTCAACGGTCGGGAACCTCCAGATTCCTGGAGGCAGATAAGACGCGAAAATAATGAAGAGGGTGTTCGTCGTGATGGACTGGTGCCACCGCCTTGCTCATCAGTCACCCCAGTGTGCTTGGCGTGCTGCGGTAGCGAGTGAGGAAGGCAGACGGGAATATTTAAGGGCAAACACCGCCTCAGCGGAAAGCGTGACGCCAATCCCTCCAATTGCCACTCCGCATTTGTGCAAAAACACTGCGCAAGGCTGCATTAAATCTCTAAATATGCTGAAAAAATACAATAGGACACAAAAATACCGGCTGCCGGCCTCGGTGGCGGCGGGGTAACGTCCTCGCCTACCAAACAAGAGGTCGCGGGTTCGAGTCCCGCCTGGGTAGGTTTACAATTTCATATAGGTTACAATGGAAACGCCGAATAACTTAATGTGCAGTGATGGAAGGGATCTAAAACTTGTGCTTATTGTACTTGAGATACGTTTCGTTCATTTTATGATAACCACGAGGAGAATTCGTGCAATCGACTCCGAATAATCGTAAACATTTCAACTTTCAAAGGCGTATTTTGAGGGTAGGTTGGGCATGGTTGTTCGTGTAAGTTCACTTGTTAAGCTTGTTGAAACCCCGACGTAAAATGGCCAATATGGAGCTGTATTCAGAGGTTTGAGAATAATATAATATAAAATAAATAAAAAACATTTATTTTGATAGCACCGCGTAGACGATTGATTTATATCATAACAGATATTTGGATGGTGAAGACAATTGTGAATAACTCGATGCGCGTTTCAATAAATCCCTTACGTTATCTACATGTTGACAAAATAGTAATCCACAATATTTTCAAATTAGACTATGGATCAATATTTGCAACATTCAAATATATCTTTTTTTGAGCAAAAACTGCACGAGAAATTGTGGATGATATTAAAAAGATATTACCTATTTTGAACTCAATGTCAAAGTTGGTTTAATAAATTAAAGAGATTAACTAAAAAAAATTGCATTAAAAACAGCCTGTGTACCCTAATTTCGATTTATCATGAGACACCACTCACGGAAGCGATTATTTGAACCAAAGAAGGAGAACATTTGGTGTAAATACATGGTCTCCGGCGTTACTTTGTGGCACTGTTTCATGTTAAAAATAAAAATACTTTCTTATATTCCACACCTGATGATAGCATGATACGCAGAAACCGAGGTCGTACCATTTGAAATAAAGTGTGAACTATAACAAAGAATAAAGAGAAAATTTGGGGTAAATTACATTTTTCAAGTAAATCAGTCTCTTTGTCCTCAACATCAACATTTGAATGAGCCTAGTATTGCACCTAGCCAATTCCCTCGGAGTATCTAGGCAAAAAAATATAAGCGCACCAAAGGAAACGCTTGCAATACGTAACGGGATATTGCGAAAAGCGATGCTTCCTACCAAGGTAGAAGTTTCTCTTAAGAGAGGTTGACCGTAAAACTAAGTCATAACCAACAACGTGAAACTATCATAATATGCTCTTCTGAGCATGATATACCAATTAAGGTGTACAATAACAGGATTTTCCACTTTTCAAAGTGTGCTCTTTGCTATACTACGCAACGCACGCAATTACGCACGTATTAATTCCTACATTACGGATAAAATTTAAGCTATTTCACAACAATTACTATTATGAAATGAAAATGCAAAATGGTTCAGGTAAGGTTCAGCGAAATTCCACGAAAAGGAAAATAAATCAGCTTAGTGAAATTTCAAATACTTATGATGTCGAACAATTTAGTTGACTCTCGACGGAGGCTTGACAGTTTTCACCGTTTATGAAACATTTTCTTCGCGAAAAACAGCCGAGATATTCAATCCCAACGAGATTAAAGTGCGCATTAAAGTTTTCTCTGCACAAAAAAATGAGGGTTTTAGCCCTAACTCAAAAGGGATGCTTTATTCGTGTTGCTGGGAAATGCAAAACTTTGTATTCAAGCGTGCAAGCGGTCCTTGATCAGATTATTTGATGCACTAACTTCAAGATATTATTTTGATTAGTTTTTTTTGCTATACAGTGAAAGACGCACACTAGATGAGCACATAATCTAATTCAACCACGGCTCCCTTCGCAGTTACTGCTTGGATTTCCAGGTTTCCACAATGATTTTTTTAGCGTTTTCGTATTGAAAAATATTACATATTTATTAGTTTCTTAATTTTTAAGCAAATCGTATATTACTTCATTTCTCACAGCTGCAAAATTTCATCAAACAAAACATGAAGGAATATAGAGGAATCAACACGAGAATGAATGTCGTTATCTATTATCTGTAATCGATATAAGCAATGATACACATGCCTAAGATTCCCTATTCCTCTGTCATCAACCAATGAGGTTTGAAATGGCCAGACACACTTATTTTCACTCAAATTGTCGAGTGTTCGTCAAAATCGCTTAAAAATTCAAGGCATCGCTAGGATGAAAGCAATTTTATGGTCCTCGTAACTGACCAATTGGAGCAGGAATCCGTTAAAAATACTATTTATTAGCAAAAAAAATACAATGAATATAACAAAACTTGTTTTCTGTTTGTCTATCCGCAAGTATATGGGAATTAAAAGGATGTGGGTCATATTTATCGAGTTGAAAGACCTCATTGGTTTAATTGTCCGTAATAAATACGCACAAGGATAGCAACATTACTTTATGTCAATCCATCAGTTAGAGACACGATTTTCTCTCTCTGCCGTCAATGAAGCTAATACGACGGGTAAGAAGTGGTCAATCGTGCTCAAGTATCCAGTTAGATGCCACTCTTCTGGATTGACGAATTAGCAATTTTGTTGCCTTGAAGTTCTCATGACTACTTGAACGGCTTAAAGCACAACGACCCCTTATTAACCATGAAAAATATTATTTTTATCGAAACATTTTTCCTCAGTTCTTCGTCAGAGAAAATATTACCATCCCAATGTATTCACATTTGAACTCGTTGCATGGTTTGTGGAACGGAAATTGTATTTTTTTCTCCTCCTTGTTGCACCTCCAACTTTCCTTTCTGTAATCCCCATCATTACAACTGAAAACCGGATTTCTGACGCAAAACGTATGATTATACCCCCGATGAAATCTAAAAGTTAAGACTTAATTACCTTTTGCTACGGTTGAACACAAGTGATCCAGTTCTAAATGACGGATGGCTCAAGACGCCAGCAACTTTATCCCCTTACTTATGTACGAAGCACCTTTTAGCTGGAGCAGCTCTATCGTCTTAATACCTTCTATTTTTTATTCAATAGAAGCGCCTCGCTCTTTTTACCTTTGAGATTAGACTCATCACTAAGAAATTCAATAAAGAGTCAAATCATTAGCGAGAACTCTCACGACTTCAGGTAAAATTCCAATGACGGCCATGAGATTAGGCCTCTTCCATTTCAATAATTTAGAAAAAAACTTTTTTAATTGGTTTCTCTTACGTTAGTAATGAGAAGACCATTAAAGTAAATAATTTCCTACAGCCAGAAAAACTTTACGTACCACTCCAAAAAATAAAAACCCTTGAAGGAAGACGGGACAAATTAATCAACCAAATCTTGAGATACGTGGGTATGATGATGATAAAACTTGAAGGACTAATGGACTCACAATATGGCAAAAAGGGCCTTAAGTTAGATACACTTAAATATCGCACAAAGGGTCAACGTTTCAAATCAGTAAATATTATCGGATAGGAGAGGTGCGTCAAGAGCTGCGTCAATACAACTTTAGGGGTTTTTGACCGAGCATTATGGCAAACGAATACTTCACAGCTTATCGTTGGATTAATGGCATTTTTAGATTTATCTCAATGAACACGTGCTCATCTCAAATATTCTGATGCTAATTCATCTGAGAAATTACTTTATATTTTCTGTCTAGGTTTTCCTCAAGGGCTTTAATAACGATGATGGAAAACCTCTCAAAAAGTTTTCCCGCGATACTTACATTTAAGTCAAATTCAGGAATCAGCGAATTGAAGATAAAAAATTATAAAGATTAGCAAAGAGGAAATAAATGAATCTGACAAGTTATGGGGTATCTTTCTTAAGTGCATACCTAAAACTCATGCCTAAGAAACAGGTGATACCTAGCTGCTTTATCTCCGTGGGCTCTGGCACTAATTAATCCAGCGAAGCGTTAGATATCCACGTGAGATTCTAATTGACATCCACTTATCCTATCAATGCACTTGAATGGGTACGACTGAGTTTCGCTGAATAATGTCCTTTCTCAGAACTCTTGGATAGCACAAACGCTGGGCATTTCACGCTGACATATGAGGAAGGAGGCACCTTGTCTCCCGACGCAAGTGCAATTAACTCCTCATTGAATTAGGAGAGAGAAAGTGTTGAAGCTACCTGAACAACAAGTTATCCGCTGGACACTTCGTTACTTCCAAGATTACTTATTTCCTTTCTTTCTCCATTTCCTAAGGGATTAGCACTAACGTTACCTGGACAGCAAGTTATTCGCTTGAAACTTCGTTACTTCCACGATCACTTACCCAATTCATTTTTTCCATCTCGTAGAAATTAGCACTAGCAAACTTCTATTTGAGGTACCTTTAAAATAAAGCGGAACACTTGATACTTAGCCTTCGAATTCGATGGTTTAATGCCTTCAATTTATCTCTATAGCAAAACTCGGATTGCCACCCTTCATACTATTCACTGGTTTTTACTCTTATAATTACTGCCTCGCTTATCCAGCTATTTCCCCTCTCTCACAGTCTTGGCAATTTCTACAGTTGCTGCCTTTCACCATTTAATACAAATAATGAAAATACGATTTTACTGATCTACCCCAACATAGAGAGTTGATTCAGGCATAACATAGTGGAATTCAGATATGCAGTAAATTAAAACTTACTAGCAATTTTCTACAAACACTTTTATTCAAACGTGCGGTTTCAATACGTTTCATGTCGTATTATCGATGGATTTTCTATTTCAATTAGATGTTTATTGAAGTAGATAATCTGAATAGATTGTCTGTGGACAATCGCTAGTAAGTTTTAATTTACAATTATCTACCAGCCAAACGCAGCCATGAGATTCATTCATGTTAATCATACATCCGCATGGTATTCCATCCTTTTTAGGAGCCTACCTCAATTTCCTCGATGCCTTGATGTATCTGTATCATTACAATATAAAAAGGCACCACTGAATAAATATAGCATCTACTTCCCTGAATTTCATGGCATAAACCAACTCCATTAAAGATAATAGAATTCTACCTATTCCCAGAAAATTATTCCAGAAAGTTAGGTATATGCATCACAATCTAAAATGAATATTATTGAGAGGATTATTTACAGAGATGAAAGAATTTGTATCACAATAGAAAAGAAAAAATACGGCACTGCGTGCGATAGCTGAAGCCTTGTTTGTCATCAAGACTACATTAAGAAAAATAAAAGTTTAGGCCAAAACTGAGCTTTTTTTTACAATTAGTTTAAAAGATAATCTGCCAATATGATTCATCAAAGAGTACCTAAGTCGGGATAGTAAAAAACAAATAACAATTTAGAAGGTCAATTCAGGTAATTAATACGAGGAGCACATAGGAAGATTTGTTTGCAAAGATATTTTAATGGATGAATACCAATAAAAAAGCTGAAAAAATAACTTCGTTACTTAAAACCTTTGTGCTTCGACTTTACAAGTCACTTTAATAGTAAATCTGTATAAGAGGCTTGGAAAAACACACCTTTAGTTATTTCTTTTGAAATTTAAAAACCCAGTTTCACTTGCATCTTCCAAATAAGAATCAGCTCATCGCCCACCATCTGCGATGCAGAAACATGACAACCGAGTAAGCATTCATTTTTCCCAATGAAGCTGGTGAGTGCGAAAAGGGAATTTTAGTTTGTCATACCTCGAGAAAGCAGCCTTCTCCATGCTTTCACAACTTGCTCCCTACCAACTCAGAAAATACTGAGCATTGCTCCTTAATTGTGGCCTGCCGCGTCATTTGAGAGATTCATACTTGCAGAGGTCGCTATTGAAGTATCCATTATTGTGCTTCTTAAAAGATAAATTTTAGCAAAATATATTGGTGCGCCAGCAAACTGTATATGCTCAAATTTGACGATGAAATGTTTTATGGATAAAGGAAGCGATTATGGCAATACTTTAACCCCAAAAAGTTCTTATTTCCTACAATAGGATACAAAGAGGAACATTATTTCGCGACAACTCATTGATGCGACTCTGCCATCTAATTTCAAACGATGAAAGCTGAATTCCATATTAAAGGCGATTATTTTACACTAAGCTTAAAAAATTACTTAGTCATTTAGCATATTTATAATTGCTAAATCATAAAATTTTCAATGATTCAATCACATTTTCACACCTTCATCAGAGCAATGTACTCTTTCTCTATGATTTTGTTTATATAAGCCTAAAAATATTGCTTCAGAGAAGAAAAGACTACTGTGGCGACATTTGTTCTCATTTATAACCTGTTTCTCTCCTAAATATGAAGCTTAGGTTTCAAGAACCACCATCGGTTCGTCGACCAGACGTATCCCTTATTTCCTGTCAAACATTTATCAAGATAATTGGATTATAAACAACATGAATCATTAAACCTTGCGATTGTGGATGGTGACTATCTCTCCATGACATAAAATGGGCACTTAAATGGATGAAAGGGTCTACCATGTATCCATGCACTTTGTCATAATGATAAAACATACTGTAGATGATACACCTCTTATACCGGCTGACTTTATCCATAAAACTGGATCTATGATTACCCCAACCTATCAGTGCAAGGGCGTACAATCACAGTAAATGGCGAATGGCATCTCGTCGAGATACGACTTTATAAATGGATGGCAGGGAGAAAATTATATTTCGCTTTGCCATGATACCCTTTTAAAACCGGTTGAGTATTGGCGAGTCGTTTGCAATTGTAGAATGAGGGTGGTGGGTGAGGAAAAGCTGTGGCGAGGTCGTCGGGAGATTTGAACGACCGAAAGGTTGCGCGGAGTGTTGGAGACTTCAACGCCCGAAGGGACGCGGCCCACGGTTTTCCTAGGACGCGGCGTCATCGCAGTTCAGAGGCGTCATCTGGCTCGCGTGAACTCTGGGCGGATCTTCATTACGCCTTCGTCACGTCCCCTGTCACTTTCCCATTGGACGCAGCCGGGTGATGGGGGAATCAAGAGCTCCACTTTCGCCACTGTCGCGTCGTGCCCAAATCAAAATGGTATTTTCATATACATAAATGTGTTCGATATCCTTTAATTAGGTAGCTATGTAAGGATATTTCAAATAAGAATGGAAGTGGAGATCAACTTAATGAAACTCTCGAAAAATGAGTTTTTTTGTTCTCTAACGACTGATGTTTTAAGTGCATGATTGCGTTGTCCAAATAATTTTTTCTTTAAGAATTTTTATCTGAATTTCAGAATTTTTCACGAAAACAGAATTTTAAGTTATTTACAATGGTGGCGCTAATCTAAGTATAAGAAAAAAGTTATGCGTATGAAATTAAATATAAATTTCGTAGAGGCAACGAATTGACATACAGTTATTTATAATATCAGAATTGAAAGAAGCCCAAAGGAGTCGTTTTTATATGGCTTAAAAACGACTCCTTTGAACTTTGGACTCTTCGCCAAATACTTAAATAGTCTTACTTTTCATAAATTCTAAATCATCATTTCTGAAAAAAAAGTTTTGGTTGATTCAAGAAATAGTTATCGATTTCTTTTCGAAGTTGAATATTCACCAGTCCACCGAAAACTCGCCGATGATAAATTTATAGCACAATATAAAGTTCAAAGATTCTCGCAACACAAATATCTAGATTCTGTAAGCTGGAATGACTCGCAAGCCTCTAACACTATTTTTACCGTTAACGATATGAATTAAGAATATTATTTTCAATTCCCAGCGGTAAATACTTGCTTTAAGAGTACTTTAAAATCACTGAGAGTGTCTTTTGGTCAAGTAAAAATGTTTCGCTCTAGAAAGATGAAACGTTTCTTTGAAAATGCACGTATTTGATAAACACCAATTCTTGCAGCAAGTGAACAATAGTACTATTGCGTACAGATTACTGCGGAGTCTGAAGTTCCGATTTTGCTAAGATCGTGCCGTAATTAAAATACCATTGTCCTAAGGTTCGAAGTGACGCAATTTAAGGAAGTTGATTTGGATTAAGTACGACAGAAAAATATTGCATGATCAAATTAAAGAGAATAGGATTGAAAGTGAAAGGTTTTGAGAGTAATTTTTTAGTTCAAAAATGTCCTGAAGGATTGAATAAACGCTTTTAGATGTAGCTTATAACGATTTTTTTGTAAAAAAACTACCTTTTCCGCTAAAAAGTTTGTTAAAGGGCTCAAGGTGGATTAACAAAGATTACGGATATAATTTTTATAGTCAATACTTTATAAAGGTTAGCAGGTAACTGGAGTTAAATGACAGCATATATTGCATAGTGTTACGTTTATATCATCACTAACTCTTGAATATCACAGTAAAATGGCTTAAAATGAGTATTATTCTCTCAGAATTGATCTAGACCACTTACAAGTATCTTACTGAGGAGAGATCAACTAATTAGTGTTCTCATCAAGTATTTGCATTTTTTAATCGCACCTAATTTTTAACTTAGCTGCATCGTGGCAAATTAATGGCTCTTGAATACCAAAATTGGAAATACCAATCTCAGTATTCCGCTACCTAATCAAGGCTATGAGGGATTTGTGACCGCAATGGTAATGATAATTAATCTCAATGATAAACCTCGATGAAGATTAATCAAGCTGATGCATTAATTTCCAAAACAAAATGTGAATTTACCTAAATATGCTGTACGATGTTCCAAAATATTAAAATAGCTACCAAAAATGGAGGCTGTAAAACAGAATAGCTAGGTGGCACCTAGAAAACCATTTTCATGTAGAAATGAATTATTTGTTTAGATTTCTCTCAGTATTAAGCTTTTCAAATAGTTCTCTTTCATGCTTTCCGCAGGGAAAACGTAAAGGCTGATTACATTGATGCAAATCCTCTTAATCATGCCATAAAACCTTCCATTTTAGAAAGGTAGTGGTTTTCGGAGGGTGACATAGGTGTTGAAGGCAACGTTCCAAGTGACTCATCAAATGATCTGCGCCTCTCTTTGACAGAGACTAAATAGGTCAATCCACTCGCTCCTTGAGAACTCCTCGATCCAGGTCCTCAATATGGTGGCAAGCGAGATGAGAAAAAAAAGAACGAAAAAAGGAAAGGAAAAGAAATGAAACGGAAGGGATAAGGAAGCCGCCCGCAAGTGAAATGAGTCGTTTGCGGAAAGAGGATGCTTCGTCCTACAGCTTCGCAAATGTGGACACAATTTATGCACCGAAGGGAAAGTGGACAAAACTGTCAAGGTTATTTATACAAGTTCGCAACCTTGATGATACTCAAAACAACCCTCACTTCCGACCAGAAGGTTTCAATTGCCTTTCACCACCAAATGAGATGACAACGGCCGTTTACAAATGGTATTTTATGTTAATGGCACGGGTGAGTACTTTCCCCAGTGTATGCAAAGATAAAAGCGTTAATAAAGATGGTTAACGAAGATAAGAGGATTTATATATGATGCTAAGGAAATTTATGAGAGACGGACATAAAAACCGGGAAACTCAAATGTGCAGTCTACTATCATAAATTAAATTATTTCCCAAAAAGGATACACAGAAGAGATTTAATAATATTTTGATTCGACGGAAAATCACATTAGTGATTCAGCTTTTAGGAGAAAAATGAAAGCTGAATATACCCATTAGTGAAGAAGCGTTTAAGCACGAGAGAGGTACAGATCGAAATATTCAATGATCTATCTATGAAGGATAATATCTATTTTCTTTTGCAACAACTGTTGCTTCGTCAAACAGTATCTGGTGTCCGGGTTCGCTCCATGCCCAGGCTAATAAAGGAGGCTATCGAAATATTCAAGACACCAGAAAACATGAATAGAGAAGACGGCTACCCTCTCCACAGCTCGTGGAAGAGGGTCATACGAGAGAAAAGAAGGTGGACCAATCAGCATCCAGCATGAAAAATTGGCGCCTTAAATGAACTATATAAGTCACCAAAAATTGAATCCCGACATCGACCTGAAGACGCCGGTTGGAATACCGGAGAAACTGTCGTCACAAAGAAAATCTACGCGGTGAAACCCAGAAACATGGAGACATTATATACACGGGTGTGTGTGAAAAATAATATGCCTTAGATAAATAATTTCCAATGAGAAAAAAAAGTTAATTATAAATCATACTTATTCTATGGCATAAAATAACATTTAAAATCCTTGAATATCTTAGAAGATGGCTTATTTTGAGAAAATTATGGATATTATGGAAAGAGGGAATTATACATCGATTGAGGGATACTCTTTACATACAAGTAGTGGTGATAATATAACTATTTGTCAAAGAAATTTTTCCTTATCAATTCTGGTTTGTTGCTTGTCATCCATTAGCTTATATCATATGCTACTATGTAGGCATTTATGAACTTCTTCGTATTCTCTACCCTTTAACCTACAAATAGGAACTCTGAGGTGACTCAAACCATATTTTTAATTTTCCACTAACAAAGAATTTTACTCAAATTTCAAACGTAAAGACATCATATTAAGTCCAATTAATTGGGCTCATCAAGCCTTTACAATGTTACTCAAAAGAAAATAATTTCAACTTAATGCAATCGAATAAAATTACGTTATTTGTACCCTTACAAACATATGTGGAGAAAAGCTTCAACAGGTCTACTTTATCTCACCCATTATATATCGAAGGTAACTTGGAGATTCTCTGGCTAGAAGTCCTTAAAGTTCACCGTTAGGTGAGTAGCTTAAAACTACTATCAAGACAAAGGAAGCTTTAACAGCAAACAAAAAATATACGCGCTCATCAACTTTATGTTTTAAGGGTGATGAATCGTCAAACAACGGGACAAAAGAATACCGAATCGCACCCCTATAATTTTACCGTTATGCGAGCCCGGTGATTTGAAAGCTCAAGTATAAGGCTTCAAAAGGAGAGAAAATTAAGAAATCAAGCGGCAAATGTTTATAAAGTCATCTTCCCCTGATTAAATGAGCTACTGTTGTTTGGTTCTGGCCATAACACATTGATAATGTATACGTTAGCACTAAAATATTTCCCATTCTCTACCAAATGGTGTGAAGTCCTTGGAAGGCACCTATCAACTTATTATTATTTGTACGATAACATTATGGAAACAACATCTACTTTGGTAAGCATCTTGATAAGTGGTCACCTAAAAATGTTGTTTAACCAATTGGATAATTTTTGGAGTCGTTCATTCTTCCAAAACTTGAATTACTGCTTGAAATTTTCAATGTGTATAGTATCGACCCTCATCAAAATTAATCCTTATCTCACATTTTAAAAATTAGCCATTACTTTTCCTCATGTGTACTGCTTTTCTTTTCGAGATTCAGGCAAACACTCAGTTTTACCCTGTAGCATCTGAAAACTTCAAAAGGATAACGTGAATTTCAAATAATAATACTTTAATCCTAGGATTGTTGACCAGTGATGATGATGATGACCAAAATTGTCAAAATACAGTCAATGAAGAGCTAATGATGAGTTCTCTTAAATGACATGTAGCAGTTGGCCCTAAACGTGGGGGTTAAGGATCGAATCCCGGTCAAGATAAATTACTTTTCTCTGGTAGAATTTCCAGACATTTCTCTCGGAGAAAACAATCGAAAACAAAATTGTTGCGCCAACTGCTGTCTCAAGATGTGAACAATGGAATTTTTTGCCCGGTATCTATTAGACATTTGCGCATTAGAAAGGGCTTCGTGTCATGGGTAATCCGGTACACGACCCAATTTGGGCACTGAGCAGATGCTCACAGTAATTGGAGTTGTCCGGAGATGAAATGACGTGCCGAGTCAAAGAGGTGCATGTCAAGCTATGACTCCGCTATGAAGTACCTGGCGCGATCGCGAAGTAACCGGAATTGGGGACTGTAGATCATGAAAACTTTTCCGCGGATTTGCAGTTAAAAATATACCATTTTGCTACCTCTTAATTATCTTAAGAAAGAAAGTTGTAAAATATTTCCACTGACAATAGTTTAAAATTCCATGAATTGATTCAATAATGAAGGAACGTTCACAGAAAGTGCGTGCGCATTATGTAACACTCTCACTCAAATATTCCCAATGAGCCCTCACACACCGTGTCTTTAGTCATGAGTGCGTAAGGAAATGCTACTCATTTTGCTTATAAATTTTATATCTATTTACTCTGCTACAGAGATGAAGTAACAGCATCTCTACCAAATATATCTAATATTATTAAATTTGCAAAAATTTTCCATTTCCCATAGTAATTTTGAAGTTGGAGTTTCAATAATGGCATCGAGTTTTGGTTACTGCGTAGCCACTTTGAGCGCTCTTGAATATATAATACGCTGACGGCACAATGGTGTATAAGGTGTACCATTATTAGGTAGGTATTATTAGGTGCACAGCGTCAGGTATCAGGTAAGCATTCGCTCGAGGAAAGACGCCATGTGGAATCCTGAACGTTAAACTAGGCCGTATTGTCCTGTATTAGCGATGTTACCCAGGATACTCGTATTTTAAGCTCAATAAACATTCAGTACTTTGATGTTACATACAAACTGACGAACACGCTAGTGCCATTTTTCTGTAGGTAACAAACATGCTCGTGAGCTGGGCGAAGCACATATAGTTGGATATCGCGGAAAAATTCTTCTTTCGACAGATGCACGCGCCTTGCACGGAATAATTTTAATAAATTTGTAATGGCAATGCCGTAAGCTTTCTGAAAACCATAGATTATTTAAAAGTGCGATTATTATTTAGTAGTTATGTATGTGAAACAGTTGAGATGTCTATTTGCGGCTCAAGGAGGAAATTTATAAAAATATTTTCTCGGCTGAAATTAATGTTATAATACAAATGCTTAAAACGCCTTCGATGTATAAGTATTGGAGGCTCCACAGAAACTCCACTTCGCTTTTCTGTTATTTAGAATAATTTAAATTAAATTGAAATGATAATGTAGGTAACTCTCTAAACACCATGGATTAGTTGATGGTACGATAAGCTGTTTAGGCGGAACAGGCGGAATCTTGTGTTTGCAGCTCCAGTGGGGCATTTCTTAATTTTTTTTCTCTGCTGAAATTAATTTTACAATACAAATTCTTGAAACGCTATCAAAGTAAGAGGCACTCCAAAAACTTCACTCTCATTTTCTGGTATTTAACAATTGCAGAAAAAAGAAGCCGCTCCACAGTGGGCTGAAATCGAAAAAAGCTGGACAAAAGTCCAAAATGACGTTTTTTGAGATAGAGATTTCAAACTTGGCGTAAATACTTATAAATGATACCAACTATAGATGTATGTGCCATTTTACATCAATACGATCCGTTACTGAGATACAGTGGCCCAAACATGACCAACTTTTTAAAAACACGCGTGGTCTCGTTTTTCTTCAGAAACCTTTGAATTTAAGCGGGTGGTGCTGCGTTGGCATGATTTTTATGGAATAAAAAACGCAATATTCCTTTGACTTGATGATTTGCCTATACTTTCCATGAATTTTGAAGATTTTGGTTCTCATTTGACTGGTTTTACAACGCAAAATGGCGGACCCGTTTTTCACGTGAAATTTGACATAAAGTAGACATTATCTTTCGTTTACGAAATATATAACTCGGAAAACTCACATCACGGTGTAAAGTAGAGATTCCTCAAGAATTCTAAGCATAAATCTTGGAAAAAAGTCTGCGACGAAGGAAATGAGAGCGATTTTTCGATCGCGAGTCAAGGCTGAGCTACACGCCGCGGGACCCTGAGGCTCGGTAACCGAGGTCGATGTTTCAAGTTTTTTGATACTTTATTCTTGAAAATCGTCATTTTAAGCACAGAACCTAGTCATTAATGACCTAAAACACTATACTGATGACATTAGCAAGGATTATGGATCGACCGAATTGACCATTTAACGCATTACTCGAGTGGAAATGCTTGGGATTGGATATTTGTCGGAACCATTCCACGAATAAGAAATATGCTTCCGGTATTACTTAGGTAGGGTTAAAAGATTGAGTTGGCATACTAAAGAGAGAGAAAAACAAACTGTTTTCGCGAAATGCAACTACCGTTACCCTTTTCTATTTAGACCCTCGCCGAGGTGGGTCGCGCGTAAAGGGGCGTTTTGTGACGGCGTACAGCCTTTGAAGGTATTTAACAGATTCTTCCTCAAGTGTTTTTCCCTTTTCTCTACAAAAAATACTTTTCAACTTGCAGTATTATTTTGAAATCGGTGAAGAAGTGCCGTGCTAGTTCTCCCAGTGTCGGGTCGTTCAGTAGTGTGATTGTCAAGTTCGTTTTGACGGTGCAGTGATCATCCAGTTTGAATTTTGTAAGGTGAGTTTATTTATTCTTTCCATTTGAAAGATGCGTTTATTTCAGTAAAATTTTTATGAAATCTTTTAATTACTTATGAATTTTGACTATTTTTCTCTCTCAGTACCCATGGCAATTATGATGCGTATTCTCTTACATATATTTCTAATTTCCAATTCACCTCGCAGGGTTTCGAGTGCTTTTTGACGCACAAATGTATATGAAATCAAGATACTCGTTTTGAGTTTCATAATGAATTATTAGAAACGAAGGGAATGAGATCAGGATAAAAATACAGTTGTTGGATTTTTTGTAGCGGAGATTAAATGTTGAGAGCTACGAGGCTGCTCTAGATGGTCTCTGTGAATTATTTAAGTTGAGATTCTGGTCTTATAACGAAAAAATTTGGAGACAATATTACTGGAGCAATAAAAGATTTTAGTGCTATATATTCGGATCTACAGCTATGAAGATAAATGATTTGAGGGCAATATAGAATCGAGTTGTAGGTGTGACCAAATATTCTTTTGGATCCTCACATTGGTACATCCGATTTTTTGAATGTGTGCTACACATATCGTAGTGGATAGAATTAAAAAAATTGTAGGCAAGAAAGAATACAACAAAGCTGGAATTCATATCAATGGTGAAAATGCCTTCTAATTACGGCCAACATTCTTTACAGGCTCGAGGATATCTGAAAACACTCCTTATAGAGAGAAAGTTTAGGTTTCAGAATGCTTTTAGAGGAAGTATGGGGTTTATTGTTGATGTTACAGGGCCTGTATCAGGAAACTTGAATGACGGTAACACCGCAAGACGTCTCTTCTATTCCCCAGACTTGGCCGCTGATTTGACGGTCAATTGAGTAAATGTAGGCTGCAAAAGCATATGTAACCCATGCAATGTAAAGCAAGTGTAATATTCACGTAAGTTTGCAAATGAAATGGTTAAATACTTCATCTAAATTATATGTTTTCATAGGAAAGTGTAATGTAACATCAGAAGAAAATTAATTTTTCATAATTACAGGTATCAATGTTGACCTAATCAAACATTTTTCCATCATTCTGAGGGCAATATTAAGTGGAATAACTCTAAATTATACAGCTTTCTCGGATTACTGCCAGAGAACTGCGGAGTTATTCACTAAGATGTATCCCTGGTATTACATAACAATCACGGTGCATAAGGTGCTTCAGCATAGAAGCGATTTTGCAAAAGAGTTGATTCTTCCTATGGTACAATTATCTGAAGAAGCATTACGAGCCCAGAATAAGGACACGCGTAAATTCCACCTGAGATTCAACAGAAAGCAATCCAGGTAAGGCACAAATGAATACCTTTTTAAACGACTGTTATTAACGTCTGATACATTTCTTTTCACCATCCTGGTATCAAGTCCGAGGAGACCGAAGGAAATGCCAAAAGATTAAAGAGATCTGCTGATTTTTTTAATGATTGTGTATAAGAGGGATCAGACGCTAGTGACGGAATAAGTTCACCGGAGGATTGAAGGTAGAAACTCTATAAATAAAAACAAATACAATTCAGTAACTTTAAGGAAGAACAATGATGTGTGATATACAATACATCTATTCTATTTATATCGCAATTTATGATTCCGGATTGATTTTATTTGTAAGTTTAAGGTAATACGTGGAGTTCCATTGCCGGTATATTGTATTTTTATTTAAATATCCCTTTACGGATAGACCCAAACATTATCAAACATTTTTACAAATCATACGTATGATTTGATACTGAATTTTCATTTACTGGACATGCTGCCACGTATATTGTCTTTAAGATGGACGACCGAAAGTGAAATTTTACCTGGTCAGGTTAACTCTTCATCTTATATTTTAGAATAACATAAAATAATGAATTTAAATTTAACGCTTTTTTCATTTTCACTAAAACATTCCCCTATTGTATATATCTTGGTCCGATTAAAAAATAAAAAGCACTGGGGAAAGAATCTGTTAAATACCTTCAAAGGCTGTACGCCGTCACAAAACGCCCCTTTACGCGCGACCCACCTCGGCGAGGGTCTAAATAGAAAAGGGTAACGGTAGTTGCATTTCGCGAAAACAGTTTGTTTTTCTCTCTCTTTAGTATGCCAACTCAATCTTTTAACCCTACCTAAGTAATACCGGAAGCATATTTCTTATTCGTGGAATGGTTCCGACAAATATCCAATCCCAAGCATTTCCACTCGAGTAATGCGTTAAATGGTCAATTCGGTCGATCCATAATCCTTGCTAATGTCATCAGTATAGTGTTTTAGGTCATTAATGACTAGGTTCTGTGCTTAAAATGACGATTTTCAAGAATAAAGTATCAAAAAACTTGAAACATCGACCTCGGTTACCGAGCCTCAGGGTCCCGCGGCGTGTAGCTCAGCCTTGACTCGCGATCGAAAAATCGCTCTCATTTCCTTCGTCGCAGACTTTTTTCCAAGATTTATGCTTAGAATTCTTGAGGAATCTCTACTTTACACCGTGATGTGAGTTTTCCGAGTTATATATTTCGTAAACGAAAGATAATGTCTACTTTATGTCAAATTTCACGTGAAAAACGGGTCCGCCATTTTGCGTTGTAAAACCAGTCAAATGAGAACCAAAATCTTCAAAATTCATGGAAAGTATAGGCAAATCATCAAGTCAAAGGAATATTGCGTTTTTTATTCCATAAAAATCATGCCAACGCAGCACCACCCGCTTAAATTCAAAGGTTTCTGAAGAAAAACGAGACCACGCGTGTTTTTAAAAAGTTGGTCATGTTTGGGCCACTGTATCTCAGTAACGGATCATATTGATGTAAAATGGCACATACATCTATAGTTGGTATCATTTATAAGTATTTACGCCAAGTTTGAAATCTCTATCTCAAAAAACGTCATTTTGGACTTTTGTCCAGCTTTTTTCGATTTCAGCCCACTGTGCGCTCCATTGATTTTTATATGCATGAGTTGGCCTGTGTAAACTGGCTAAATTTACCTCGGGCAATACTTTCCTTTATGATTTTCGTGCTGTCATCGACTTCTTTTTGTTTGCTACACTGCAGCTTCGATTCCACGTCCACCGCTTGAGAAATAGACTTATTTAGTGTTTTATGAATGATTAATCTGATCTGACAAAGTTTGAATTAATATCGTTAAAAAGCTGTATTCTCAATCATAATTTCAATAACAAAATTCGTTTTGTCTATACAAAAGAAGTTCCAGAGTACAGGAAATATGTATTATCATACGGATAGGCCCAGTTTTAGAGGGACGAATCTTTCTCCGTTTAACGGCATGATATAAACATATCTTATCCTGTATACCTTATCTGTAACTATACACCAAGTGTATCTATCAGTCATTAATGCTAAAAAAATATCTTACTAATACATTATTAAGTTTTTAATAAAGCAGTGTAAGCGGGGCATGATAGGTTCAGTAAGATGGACAAAACGAACTTTAATTGGAATCTGGAACTGAACATCAATTGAATCTCAGCATGCTAGGAGGCATTTATGGGCAGCGTATGGCTTCAACTATGAGTTGACTTCTGTGAACTTCAATCTCTATGATCAAATAGAAATAAAAAATATCAAGTTAATAAAAAATACCAGTATTTAGTCCTAAGACGACTAGGAGCAGAGATGTGCCTTCCATAAATCATTAGAAGACTTAACCGCCTGCATATCATGAGACATGACGATTTGATGAAATTAATAGTCAAGGATAAGTGGAGGGATGGATAAGAAAAGGAAGACCTGGGAAAATATAGGTAGATCAAATGATTAAGGATGCAAAGAAAAAAAATACGTAAGCACTCTACAGAAAAAATTCGACACACTAAAATAAAAATATTAGCTGAAACGAGAATTGAGTGGAGAGTAACATTTAACTTAGATTGATGGCCTAAGAACAAAGAATAAACTTCCTAAGACTGTTGGCAAATGATGATGAATTGGTTTCGCAGCAACACGATATTCAAAGACATAAAATGAAGTTTTCGTCGCCTACCTATGAGACCTCCGGGGCATCGTTCAAGGATATGAGGATGCCCTCCGGATGACCATCTTTCCGGAAACCTGATCCAAGAATCAATTTCAACTTCGACGTTTATTTTCCTCGGCAATAAATTTCTCGACCATTTGGAGGACCGCGGATCTCTGCTGAGATTATGCATGCATCTGGGACGCGTTTAGGCACTTAGTTAAGGGGAGAGGTCTCCATCAGAATTTACCAGGCGGACGAAAATGTCTGAGGGCGTCCAAACACGGCAGAGAAAAGTGAGACTCAGACGCGTTGGGAAAATAATATGGGTATTCTCACGCATCCAGTTTTTAAAAAATTAAATGGTTATCCATTAACCCTTTGCGCTGAGATGACGACTTAAGCTCGTTATGAACTTTCAAGGTCAAATCGCACAACGACGAGAGTAGCTTGCCATTAGATTTTCATAATTTCAGCACTATTTATGGGAAAAATGTGAACATTTTTTAAGTTTTACCATGTTAAAGCATCCATAATGTACATAAAGAACTCATATTTCATGATATAATATGATGCATTGGAAGTAACGAAATGATTTTATACGTGTAGCGATAGCTTTATTATGGACTTGATTAGATGGATTTAATTAGATTCTTTACAAAATGAAATAATAATCACTTTTTATTCCACTGATCTACGTTGTTTATAGTATCCAAATGGCATTCCCCTACCATTCCATTTAAAAAAACACCTTCGAAAAAATAAATGGAGGATGGAAACACAATATTCATAAAATCAATTGAAATGGTAGGGGGGAAGTATCTTGTAAATATGTCAATAAAGTAAATCTGCAAAACTAATGCATTGAGCATATTTTTTTTTAATTCGGTGATAATCACTGTAACTGCTTGAACATCATTTACGACTTAAAACCATGCTAAAAGAAAACGATTCTTCCTCCTTCCTTTGGTTTTGCGAGACCATCTTCACAGCTTCTGCGTGAAAAACGAAAGCTCTTTGGCCAAAGCCATCAAACATGGTCATATTTATACACTGGGCAACAACGAATTGTCATTAATGAGCATTTATGTTACCTATCACAGGCGATGCAATCAATTTAAAAGTTTTTCACTGAGAAAGTAAATGAGCTGCACTGAAATCTTAAGACTAAACACTGGTAGCCTTTAATTTACAGCATTTTGTGTGGTGTAAGTGTGACACTGATTAAGCATCAAGCCACCAGTATGAACCCAGAACTACATGGTAAATGGACTCACTAAGAGACCATAATAAATCTTTCCGCCAATTCAACCTTCTTTTCGATGGCCTCTTCTCTTTCACCGTCCAACTCGCGGATCAAGAAAAGAAACCAACAGCGTACAAAATCGAAAAATATAGCCTTCTCCTTCCGTTTGCTTGCTTTCTTGAAAAAACGACCCTTTTTCACTTTAGGAAGCAGTAATTTGACAGAATACACTTGGAATGCACATGAAAACCTGAATGAGATCATGCTATCAGAGAAATCACAGTGGAGGGTGATCGTTAAGCAGGACCGGTTCATTTTAATTTAAGTGGATCAGGAGCAATTGAAGGCCCTTCTGGGAAGAAGTAAACCAGCGTCTCTCGCCGAATGTTAAGGGAAATAACCAGACCTCACGAGAAAAAAAGTTTGAGATTTGCAGTTTTTTCATGGAAATTTTCATGAAAGTAGCATGACTGAGCTGCTCATAAAATAATCCTATCCAACCGTATGGAAATATTGTAATAAAAATATCTTCGCGAGTAATTTAGACGCTTTGAATCGAAGTCACGCTCCATGTGATGGACAAATTCCATTGAACATTATTCAATAAGGCATATTCACTTTAATAATTAGTATGGAGTGCAAGAAATTTAGTAACAGTCCATGTGATGGACAAAGTCCATTGGAAATTATTCAATTATCCATATTCACTTCAATAATTAGCATATAAATAAATGAATTCCATCATTTTTAATTGACTTGGTGCTAAAACGCTTGTAGTTTTCAAATTGGTCTTCTTTAATTTGAACTTTGCAATCATTATGAAACACAGCTCATTTTAGTGTCGATATAGAGGAAAACTAGACCTCCAAATAACATAAATGCATGCCTTTATAAGTTAATGATTAAAAACTCACTCGATAATGACGGCTTAGCATCCCCAAACAAATTGTGATAGACTATACAAGTAGAATTTGTTACGGTGCGCTTTCGTTACGTATTTTGAATTAAGTTACAGCATACCAATTTTTCCACTAACGCGAAAAATACTAGCTACCAACGACACTATCAACTACATGTGGAAATTTGAGGGCTATACCGGACAAGGTGGTATAGACTCCTTAGCATATGATGCCAAAAGGAGTCCAAATTGTGCGTACAGCGCCACAGCTGAAGTACAAAGCCCCAACTTTGACCACATAGAGGCGGTCGCTCTTGACTTATTTATCCGTTATAGTCCTCAAATTTCCTCGGAAATGTATGACGTTTCGATAGCTTAACTGGCTAAAGCACTCGACCAGAAATCGCCTTGACCAGGATCTGGGTTCAAATCCTGGTCAAGGCAAATGATTTTTCTCTGTAGATTTTTCGCACAATTTAACCATAAATATTAGTCATTTAACGCACTTTCTCAAATTTTCTTAAAACAACATTTACATTCTAGTCACATAACCAGCATTTCTAAGAACTCAGACAAGATTCGTCAAATTAAGTGCCCATAGAAATGCCCTTCCAATTCAATTTTCAGCACCAATACTTAGACTAGAAAGCACCAATTAAAAAAAGCATTGCGTGAAAAGGTGGCTTGCAGGGCATGTCACTCTAGTTTTGATGTTTTCACAGCGAATTATTTCGCTATTTTTCACTAACTATGGACATAGTTCCTAGAATTTTATTTATTTATTTATATATTTATATCAATCGCCCCTGTAAACAGCACAATGAGGCCATTACAACGTGGGGTTTCAACAACTGACAAAGACACATTGACACCCATACCCTCGATAGGGGCACCCTACCAAGGCGGGACTCAAACCCGCGACCTACGGTTTGGCCGGCGAGGACTTTGCCCCACCGCCACCGATAGAGTAACAAAACTATTACTCAAATTTTACGACCAAGGCTTTAATTGCTGTTTGCCAAGGGGGAACGTCCTGAAAAGCAACCGGTTAATTTTAAATCTGATTGCATCAGCAAAGAAGCCGAGGAACGAAAAGTAAGCCAGTGAGTAAAAAAAAAAGGATTAAGAGGAAAAGACGGGAGGGAAGAAAAAGATACCTCCGCTCTCTCACAAAGCAGTAGCAGTAGCCTGTCTTTATTTATGACCCCGCTGCTGCGAAATTTGACAAGGTACAGAGTGGATGCGCACATTTCGAAATGGATCGAGATTTTGAGGGAAGAGAAATTCCGACGCCTCCATGAAATGACCTGGGGTGTGGAGTGGGGGGGACGTAAGACGTATAATCACTCACAGATCCCGAGCCAATGTCGTTCTTCAATTTCTGGTTTCGTATTTTTCTTTCGTGCATTTTTTGTGGATGAAGAACTTAATTTTTTAAAGTGATCTTTTTATTTGCACTCAAAACTTTTTAAATAAAATAAAGAATACGAAATGGGAAGAATATAAGGAATAGACTCTTATATTTTTTTTCTTTGGCAGGTATGAATGTTCAGTGCGAATTTTTATTTCCAAATTGATGGTTCCACAAATTCAAGTCATAAACAATAAAGAAGGATAAGAACTAGAGATCTGATTGTCCTTATATTAATTCAAGCCCCACAGCAATACTGATGGCGGCTACAATTTTTTTACATCCTTTTTGGTAGAGACAGACTGAAAAATGTTAGTGGCAATAAAAAATTGGAAGTTTAATTTGTCAAATAATATAATTACCTACTTTTACTAATAAAAATAAATGCCTATACAGAAAAATAGATAGATCAGTTATTATATTGAAAATTTGATTCTTTTACTGGAGAAATACATCTGCGAGAAATTATGAAATGTAGAAGTAATAACGGTCTTCTAAAATTAGGAAAAATCAGTAACTTCGATAAATACCTTGACCTTGATATTGTTACTATCACAAAAAGAAGACGCTTGACGTTGGCCGTGCTTTTTGCAGTCGACTTCCTTTGGTGATTCATACCCCAATGATAACGTTGCGAGCTTAAAATGATTCACGCTTTATTATTTATTTTTAACAACAATTTTAATTTGCTTGAATATAAGACCGAAATATCGATTACCATACGATTTCATGAGTTCAAAGCAGTGTTTCCGTCTGCAATTTTTCAAATGCAAGGAAATTTTTAAAAGGTTCATCAAGAAATGTTACGGAACATTTCATTATTGCGCCTTGAGGAGGATGTTGAGTGAATACAAACATCAAGACGCAGATAATTAAAGGTGGATTTTATTACCTACAGCCGCCAAAAATTTCCGTCACAGCACTTTTTAGGACCTTGAACTACGGGAAGATTTTTCAGTGAAACGATGAATACCAATGTGTTGTGTCTTAGGTAGACTAATAAATTTGAAAAGAGATCTCTTGCTTTCCTGCCATGTTGTATTCTTTAACCTATACGTAAGAAATTCTAACTAAGGTGACTATTTTGCCAAAAATCTTGGCCTTGTATAATAATTTGATTAGTCATCCCGAACCGAAATAACCAATAAATATAGGTCGTTGTTATCCTCAACCAGATTTAATACAATCATCCCACATTTTACGACTGTGAAAGCCTTATTACCCATGAAGCTATTAAGTAAGCTACTTTTTAACTATGAACTGGAACTGAATTTATTTTTGTGCCATTCAGTTTGAGTTGAGCAGATTCATCAGTAATACCTTCCGCTTTTTATATTTTCATTTTACTAGGAGTTCACCGCATCCCGTGGAAAAATAAATGAGGAGGCAATAAATCAGCTATGCTTTCACAGCATGATATTTATGTAAACTAAGTGGCTATTAACCTCACTAAATCAGGTTTCCTGACCTCAGAAGGTCAACCAGAAACTGTTTAGCTTAAGCAACAGAGATTAATTTTAAGGGATGGTTCCATGACGTTTACGAAGGCCCACTTGCCGAGATATCTCGGAAATCAGCGATACGAAATTTCAAGTAACTAAATGAAACGTGGCTCAGGAATGTGTTCCATGATTTAGTGAACACATTAACCTATGGGAAATGACCATTGGTTATGGAAGTTTTAGAGTAGTGTGATTAGACACAACTACGATTTAAATCATTATTAGAAATTTCCGTGCACAGCTGTTGAAGCAATGTAGCAAGTGATTGAAGGATTTAATATTTAAATTTTATGAGATTTCATCGGAATCTATTTACTACGGATACAACCACTGAAGATTACTGCACTGATAAACTAATTAGATACTCAGCAAGAAAAACATTGGCCCCTTTCATTTATACCATGCCGTAAAGGTTTTCTTAAAGAAAACAATACACATGCACTGATGGAGTTCTTTTCTCCGAGAAACTCTCAATCATGCATATTAGCTGCATTTCCAATCACAATTCATAATATGAATTTTAATTATTGGGAAAATTTAAGCAACATATCCAGCTTTAAAGCTTGTAGGGATGTTAATGTAGCATTTAGTATCGTGCAATGCTGCAAAATTCGAATCAATGATAAAAACCATCACTAGAAACATTTTAAAGGACAGTAGTTACATAGTCTTAATTTCAGTAATGCGTGGAAGAAAAATAAAGTTGGGGTGAGTCACAACTAATTTTACTCGTTAATGTTCAAACACGACTTCATGCATTTTTTTTCTTAAGAGAGCATGTCTTAATTACCAAGCTATGGTAAAGCAAATATTTTTAAAAGATGTACCCTATTCTTCCTTTACCATGGAAACGACAAATTTTGTGGGAATACTGAAATACACCTTTTCTGCGTTGATAGGAATATTTCTAATGTCACCCATTTTGAGATAAATTGTTTCACACAATTAAAATCCCATATTTTCGTCCAAACTCAATTATTTAATGTCTTTAAAACTCCAGAGTAATAAATAAAGAGTCGAAAAGGCTGGATAAGCAAGAAAAACCGTTTCCATGGTAACTGCAAGGTGCATTATAAAATGTTCGCGTTGCCGTAGCTCAGTATCTCAGAAGTTGCGATCTCATGTTTATGGACCAAAAAATAATTAAAATTTCCTCCCCATCCACCTCCTGAAGTATATCACATTCCTCCTGAAGCTCCCGGTATAATCGGAAATAAAGGAGTAAAACTTTGTCAGGTTCATTACTATATTAATATGGGCACGACCCGGGTTTCGTAACGTAGTTACATCTTCAGGTTACAAAACCCAGTTCCTGCCACCATTAATACAATAGTGAACCTGACAAACTTTTACTCCTTTATTTCCAATATGGAGAGGTTTCACAAAGTCAAGCCTGAAGTTCTCAGTTATAGTTTGGAAGCCCTGTAGAATTTTTGCCGGTGCAAATGTTCGTTTTAACTCCTTTCCGATCACATATTAATTGTACAAGGAATGTCATTATCGCCCCTTCTCCCAATCACCTCCGTAAGAATTGAATCTAATTCACTAGTCTTCATGCATATGTTGTAGATGTTTATACTGCTCCGCTTTGCCTGTAACATAATGAGGTGATTGCATTATAACTGCACTTAATCGTTTGCCGATCAGAACAGTTAGCCTTGCTGAGCTATAATTTTTTAGAATTACATTTTTAAATCCGCAATGTATGCACTATCCTCTGGCAGTGCGTATCTGAACACAGAAAAATGTCGATCACGGCTACATACATATAAATGTTACTATGACAAAAACTGACATGTTCTATATTCCATAATAATCATTATCAAAATAAAATGTAGGCACTTTCGGTGACGTAATAATTATGTCGGCACGTCACTAAAAGTGCTTTCTGTGACGTGCGTAATTTTTATTGATTGATTTAGTATTTAATAATTGCTGTAATTGAAGTCAAAAGTTGCAAGATAATGGAGCCTTGGTCACTTTGAATTGATTGTAATTATTTACTTTCAATTAAAATCATTGAATTATTCGTATTCTGAGAAATCTAATTTGTAGCCTAAATGAAAGTCGTCTATAATATTTATTCATTTTTTTAACGGCAAGATGCGAAAGTTTTTTTTTTTTTAGATCGAGCAGTCGTGAACTTACCCCCTTAAGTGGTACCTCATTATCCACATCCGCATACAGGCTCATTTACCGATAACGCAAGAGCGACAGATTATTATTATTCAGCGCACACGCCAATTCCGTCGACGACTCCCGGTCGCGCTAACGGTCTGCACACCGTGAAAATTTAGCGCCCCCGCCGTAGTCAGTGGCTGTCACCTCCCCGACGCGCCTTCACGAAATCTTCACGCTCGACAACGGGCTCGATTTTGGGTCACTGTGGGGGAACCCTTCATGAATACATCTTTTGGCCTATGTCAGAGAGTTCATTGTGAATAATAAATCCAGCACGGTAGCCTCTTTGGGCCACGAGGTCAATAAGAAGAGTCCGTGATCGGATGTGGATGACAAACGTTGCCACGAAACGGTGATTCAAAACAAATGTATGCTAGTCAGAGTTTAAAGCCTCAAATGGATCCTCAACCAGTTAAATATTCATTTAAAAAATAAATATAGTATTTAGTTGGTATTTTTTGGTATTTAATGATTGCTCTTAAAAAATCATTACAGGAATCAAATCGAAATCCTCAATCATTACTTCAATTAGTAAGGAAAATATTTTCTCATACCGCATTACGCAGTCGCATATGAAAAAAAATATTTTTGATTGGATTAATTTGTTTCCAAACGTAAAACAATTGATATAAATTAATAAATTTTATTATAATATTTCACAAATACCAAACGTGAGAAATAAAAAGAGTAGCTTTTGCTTATATTTAATGAAGTTTGGACACCATAATTTTAAAAATTCCAAATTTAACACCATAATCTTTAAAAGGGTCTTTTTCAAATTAAGTTTACATCTTAAATACAGTGAGCATTTAAGAGTGCATCCTGTAACTGAGGAAGTGGATTATTTATTGAAAATGCTAACTCTTATTGTATCAACTACCAAATTCTCGTTCGAGGTGATAAATAGATGTATCGGATCCTGGAATAAATGTGCCTAGAGCTCTTAATAGCCCAATAACCACCAAATTCCTAAGTAGGATCGAGTATTCCAAAAAAAATTCTTTCTTCTGAGAAATAGGCTTTCCTAGTAATTATTTCGAACGTTGGGAGGGAATACAACTCTAGTTTAGAAATTCCTGCAGCAGAGTAAATTTGGAACTAGTTGACAGCTTTCACGCGTAGAAATTTTTCCATTATTACATAAAAAAATTGTGATAGTTAAGAGAAGAGATTCAATTTAATCCATGAAGAGAAAAAATACCGTAAAAATACGGTTGCTAAATCCAACTCCTCCAAAATAATCAACATCCACAATGGACATCACGGTAACTTTACTATTTTTCCAACAGTTCGATAAGGCTAATTTCTTTGTGTGAACAGGAAAGGCTTTTTCAAAGTCTAAGAAAAAAATCGACTCCGATTCAGTCTGATGATTACTAAGACGGGTGTGCTTAAAATATATGAACTGCTGATTTTACGGAGAGTTGAAAAGCTTTGTATTCATTGTTTCCACTTTATAATGAAGAATGCCCGGTGAAATAATCACCAACAGTAAAAACACGAGTGCCTAGCTCAAAGAAAATAATATTTAGGATTCATAAACTAGAATTTCTAACGAAATGAAGACTAAACACTCAGGTTTACAATGAGAGTAAATTCAAATTTTGTAATCGGCCTACTTAGGTAAAATGAGAATATCTACGAAGAGGCTCACTGTAAATGAGAAAAGACAGGGACAAAATGGAAAACCATACTCTTCTCACGCGTCTAGAGAGTTGGGAATATCACGAGGGCTGTGGTTAAGTGGAAAGCATAATGAAGAGAACGATGGAAGAAGAAGTTTCGGAGGAATTCCAAATGGTAAGTAATTCGAGAAGCCAAAGATGAAAATGGAGAGAAATAATCCTATTTAAAATTACCAAACCAGCATGGGATAAGGATGGATGTACATGGCTTCATTAAAATAATCGCAAATTATTATAGCCATAATTATAATGGCGTGTAATACGATTTCCAGTAATTTTAAATACCATTGCAATTGTATCAAAAGAAGTATATTTGAATTTCTATTCAGTAAATCTAAACGTCGTACCTCATTTTTGGAAGATCTTACAGTGGAAAGCTACTTGGAATCATCCCTGAATCAGGAAAACAATAAATATGTATCAGGGATTTAAAACATTCAAATGCAAATGGAGGGGTCTGATCTGTGGAAAAATGAAAAATTTGGGTTAGTACTTTCATTACTGCTAAGAGAGTTGTAATTTTTAAGAGGCTGTTTGGGCTTCAAAATATTTGAAAGGGTGGTGGATTCGTAAGTTGTATTTAAGCAGTGCGTGTAAGCAAAAGAAATTTAAGCTGAGTCAAACTAATTTTTACTCCTTAATGTTGAGACACAGAAGATAAAATGCATTTTATTTTTGAATAAGTATGGGGTCGCAACATTATAATAACCGAGCTAGGGTGAATCAAATATTTTTTTAAAGAATTATTCGTTATCTGCCATGAAAACGACCAAAGGGGTGTAAATTCAGTCGGAATATTAAAATACAGCTTTTCTTTGTTGAAAGGTAGCTTTCTACTCAATCCTACGGCAGGAAATTAATATACGTTCGAATCATTGTAAATGAAATTGTATAGGAGCACAGGTAAATCTCTAATTCCAATTTATTATATCAAATTAAATGTATACATGAAATTATGGCAACAATACGGAAGCAACAGCAAACTTTTATAAAGGTATACGACAAAAATATTTTTATACCTAAAATTTTTAATGTTTCTATACATACGGATCAACGAATCATGCACTGAAATTATTTCACTACGATTATCAGTTAATAATCCTTAGTTTAGTAATTTTTAACTGCACTCTCATACAACTGTAGCTTCATGGACAGAAATCTCTTCTCATAAAATTTATTATTTCTTCTTATTAAATAATATTCTAAAATTGTTTATTTTTCGATAATATGAGTCGCATTTTATTTACTTCTTCTTTCTTGATAACAGATTTAGTTGAGTTTTTGTCATTTTCATTCACAAAATATAAATTTTAAGAAATAGAAAGTTTGTATTTATTTTTTTGCCTCAGCGCAGACGGGCACACAATGGTGGGCGTAAAGCATTTGCAGCGAGGTGGAGGCATTAGCGAGATTGAAGAGGACGATATTTAGCGCGAGGCCCAAGAGAGTGTAATTTGAGGAAGAATGAATGAACCAGGTCGGCAGAAAAACACACGCGTTCCAGCAGCCAGCGCGCGTGTGTGTGAAAGGAGGCGATGGGAGGAAGAGCGAGAGGAAAGCTTTCTCCGGTGCGACCCCAAAAAAGCGCGCCATTCCCTTTTCATAAATTCGGTCCTTGAAAATAAAATTTTCCATGAGTTTGGGCGCGGAACATCTCAGCCAGAATGAAACTGCAACTTTCGACGAGATTCTAGCGGAGAGCAGACTGAATCTGAGGTTTCAACGGCGTTTCTTTACATTATTATCGGCTTTCGGGCGTTACACCACGAAGTGTTATAAATAATGTGGGTGTCAAAAATTAAAGCCACACTCTTTCGATATTCTTATGGCAAAATCAATGTGTAGAAAGCAAGCTAGCCGTTTTATAACCAAAGAGAAGCAGGAAAACCGGTCAATTTCAAGGAAAATAATAATAATATCTTGTATTATTATAGATTAAACGGAATTACTGGAATTCACATTTCTTCTTTCCATCCCTTGTTTACTTACACTTTGAGCTTTCTTCACCTGTGGGTTTCTCATCTTTCAGCCATGTTAGTAATCCAAAATGATTTATTTAAGAATTAGTAAAATAATCATGTAAATAATGTTTTGAGATTACAACGATGGAACATTAGAAACCAATAGATATGGTATAGTTTAGTTCAGCCGTGGTGGGGATTTATGTTTCCGTAGATTGTGAACCAGAGATTTAAACGTCTGTCTCTCCATATTAGTAAAGACTTTCAGGCGTTCCTCAGCGCAGTGTTATCTAAAGGCGACGACGGTTTCTCCAGCCATCCTGCTGACGCCTTTAGGTCAATCCAACGAAATGATCGATGGATTATTTCCATTATAGAATGATAATCTTCTAATTCGGTCGGCAAATCACGTAATCGTTTCGCTAGCATTGGGCACTGCTGTTCTTGTGGCAGCGCGGGTTTGTCCATAGTGCCAACCCATTCCTATCCTTTACCCTGGAAGCATCGTCGGGCTCTAATCGTGTCGGAGTCTCCTATCCTTTCCAAATAGACATTAGTTAGTTTCCAGGTAGTATACCTTCCAAAATCTTGACCAATCAGGGCACACCTCCACAAAATAGGCGCCAAACAGGGAGTATATTAAGAGGAAAAAATTCTGCATCGCACTGCATTGTACCTGAGGAAACCAACTGAAACGTTGGCGAAATATTGTCCAGCAAAATGAATAAACGCGGAGGAAATCCGGAGGAATCGCTGCCGATCGTCTCGTATCCTTATTTCCTTCCCTGTCCTCCACCTTCCGAAGTGTGCGGGCGAAAAGCTAAGGCTTATAGACCCGGCCCTCGGAAAAGTAACCCATTGAGCCCTTCCTGGGAACTCGCTACATCTGGTGTCTTCGAATCAGAAGTATCGATTCATCAAAATTGTCCGTCTCATGTAGAAGCTGACGATACTTCTGACCTGAGGACGCGAACAGGATGGCTGGAAAAACTGTCGTCGCAATTAGACAACACTACGCTGAGGAATGCCTGACAGTCTTTACTAATAAAGAGAGACGGACGTTTAAATCTCTGGCTCACAATCTACGGAAACATAAATACCCACCATGGCTGAAATAAACTATATTATCTCTAATGGTTTCTAATATTCCATATTTGTAACCTCAAAACATTATTTACATGATTATTTTACTGATTCTTACATAAATAATTTTGGATTAGTAACATGGTAGAAGATGGGAAACCCATTGGTGAAGAAAGCTCTAAGAATAAGTTCACAACGGGTGGAAAGAAGAAATTGTGAATTCCAGCAAATGCGTGCTATCTATAATTAGACAAGATATATTTATTATTTTACTTGAAAATTGACTGGTTTTTCAGGTTCTCTTTGCTTGTAAAATGGCTATCGTGCCTCCTACATATTGATTTTGCCATAAGGATATCCAAAGATAGATGATTTCATTTTTGACGCCCACATTATTTACACTACTAAGTGCATTTTTGAGAATTCCAAAAAGTCCAATTTTTTCAGATAAAATGCCATTTTTATGCGGGTGAACAGAACGCAATTAATGCCTAAAATTATAGATACAGTTTGTTGGTAAATTGTAATACTCGTGGGGCAGTGGCGTAAAAGGATTCTTTCAATAAAATAATTTTTAATATGTACTAATATTAGGAATTTCCACTCCGCAATATTATGCCCCAGTTCCGACACTTTTTATGTAGATTGAAACATCAAGAAACGTCATTATAAGCAAGTGTTTCCCGATGGAGACGTCATTCTATATCTCCAAATAATCCCCTCACAGCTAATATTCGAACAGAGACTGACTCAACACATTTCAATAAATTTCTTCCAAAGTATCTTAATTTCCAAAACTTGCGTTTTCTTAATAGGTTGAATATATTTTAGAGCGATATAAAGTTACGCGAACATTATAAATGCATTTTCATCTCAAGAAAGAATGGAAACAACCATATATTTTTATTGTTATTTCCCTTCCATCAAGTGTATTTATGGACTCAATATTGGTGTAGAAGACAGACGTTACCATACAGTTGACGACTGGAAGTGATTCTAATAGTAAGAGTTTTAAGAAAGCCCTTCAACTATATGACTGACTTCTATGTCGCAATAAATACGCGCTCATATGGCTCTAAAACTGTAGAAATGTCTTCTATTAATTGCGGAGGTAATGGTTCCACTAAATGCTCCTAATTACAAAGCACCAATGAATGACGACATATGAAAAGGAAAAAGATAATTATAGGAGAGCATTGGCCTACCGCGGTTGAGTAACCTTTAGCCCGCAGACATCTTTTTCCACATGGGTTTTCTGCTAAAAATTGAATTACTAGTGTTCATAATTTTTCCCTCTCATAAAAACTATCTATGCACCACTATTTTACGAAAGCATTTCTCTCCTCATTTCACATTTTAATTTACTTAAAAAGCTAAAAATCACTCTGAGACGTATTAGTAAGACCCATACTGGCTAAATATAGATACCTAGTTTTTAAAGGAAAAATGATAGTTTTTGTACGCATGATGTAACAAACTTGTTTAGAGAAGTTACTGAAGAATATGTTGGTAAAGTGCCTAGTTTCAGTAAATGATATGGTAAAGATGAATGCAGATGTATCTAATGATAGAAAAATGGAAGTGAAATTTACATTTTTTTTATGGGAGTGTAGATTGCAAGTGCAAAGGGTACATGTATGAAGGGTATGTAGGCGAGACTTGAGGAATATCTAACTTCATCAGGGAAAATAATGTAATATATGAATTAACTAGCTGACCCGGCGAACTTCGTACCGCCTAACAATCAATGAACTTACAGTTTACTTACACCATTTATAAATCAGGAGCGGCTGTATCGTTTTTAATCATGTTTAATTTATTATAACAAAATAAGGGTACAAATTCAATAAAACTACGTAAATGAGTACCAAAATTGCTTGTCAGAAAGACATTTTCTTTATTGAATCTACATAGGGTGAATCGGAGCACGTTTACGCGGATTTTTTCAACAAATTTTCTTACGTTTTAGCTTAAGAAATTTTGGGCATTGTGGTTTAATAAAGCAGTTCATGAAATAAAAATTATACGCATTCAGTTGTTGGCTATTTGCGTTATTAGCTGTAAAAAAATGTTTTTAGGTCCAAGTCTGTTGCATACACTTGGCCCATTCAGGGGGCAGGTTAACACGACCCCAGACCGACGCTTGACTGATGCTCAAAATCGTGCAAGAAAAGCCCCTATGAAGCAGCATTCGCATTAAATGACTTAAGGCGCGCCAGTTTTAGTATCTCTGTTTGGAAAAAATGCACTGCGTAAACGTACTGCATGCGTAAACGCACCACGGTGAGCCCTACACATTCGGGTTTAATGTCTTGCGTCAAGCACCTTAAGAGAAGCAACAGTTTCTGTTTTGTTACCAGGCGCAAGATGAAGCGGATGAAGCTAAATAAATATAGCGAAGCAAAGCAGTGACGCAGCGAGGGGAGGTTTTGGGGGATAACCCCCCCCCCCCCCCAAGAGCTTGGAGAATTTTTTTATGAAAGATTTTGTTATTAATATTAGGGGGACGGATGACTAACAAACAAAACATATTTAACTATTCACACAGCCGCAAAACCCACTATTTTGAACCATTTATCTCAAAAAATGTCTGAGGGAAGTGCCCCCACACTTCCCGCTTACCTTAGCGAGTTTTCTATACCCTACAGAGCCGTGGTATTAGCTGCGCCCAAAACCCCCTATCCTAGCTACGCACTTGAAGCGAAGGATGAAATACAGAGGCTGGTTTATCGACTCGTGAACATAGCAAGCTAAATTGACCATGAGAAAATCATGGGTTTTCATTAGCACATGAGCAAAAACAACACAAAAACTGAAAGAATGACCATGCGATTTTTTAATCGTTATCACGAATGCAACACGAATTGTAAATTGAATACGTTTTAGCTCAAAAGGGCATATGAGTTGAGATCATGGAATCTACGGAATGAGGACTTCCTAACCTTTGAATTTTCCTTTGAATAAAGTTGCGTGAATCACATTCATCACCAATTTTTTTAATGATCAAACACGTTCCGTTGGATAGTTATGGTTGGTTTAGGCTTCGAAAGATCATGAGCACAGAAACTACATTTTTCTGTAAATCGTGCCTTGGTAAGCCAGGTACGTCCAAGGACTTAAAATATTCAGATAGATAGTTGGTGATTTCGTCTTCGTTTGTTACACATTTAAAAGATTCGAATCCATGCAGAGTACGAACTATTTGAATTTACCTCGTTTTAGTCATCCACATCTTCGTTCTTGCTCGCTAAATCAACCATCTTTGATTCTTTTGGTGATCAATCATATTCTGGAACTCTTTGTTGATGAGCAAACTACTCGATTCCTCGACAGGAACACGGACATTACCGTTTGTCAACAATTGCTTGGAGATTTGTTTACAAACACGGTAGTGAAGTGTCAACTCGAGCTGGGCCACGGATGGGCTTACAATCAGCTCGAATTAAATTTTTTAAATGTAATTTCAATTTAATTAATATTTTGAATATATTTAGTAATTAAAATGTTATATTGTCACTAAATTCAGTTATTAAAGTGGTAAAAACAAAACTAATTATTTAATTTGTAGTTTTGACCGACTTATCAATTGTTGTGTTACTATAACTCCTAAATTCATGTCCATAGGAAAGAGATGAATTTTTTTTGTGAAATTATCCTTTTTTTAATGGCCTATATGTTAACCCCGCCTGAAACGAATCCAAAGAACCAAATCTCATTGAAATCGGTGCAGCCGTTCTCGAGTTATAAGTGTTCTAACTAACACGATTTTCGACTTTCTTTTATATATATAGATGGTAAACTAGTGTTGCTAGAGCCAGTCTAACAATTACTGACGGTAGCCCGACCGGTAGTTGCAGAGGGTCAAGTCGCTGAAGAGTGTCTTCAGCAAAAACAGTGCCAGTTGAAATCTGGGTAGAGTATGCATTTCCTCCACGATTGTAATAAAGTCTTTCACTTTAATGGCCAGCAATGCTTGCATGAAACTTATCGATAATAAAGGAAGAGATAACAGGCTAAAACATAGAACTCCACTCCCATGAACCACACCAAAATTATAGTAGATCAAAGACTACATTGAATGGTATGAAATTCAAATCGGAAAAATTGCGTAGTCGAATATTTTAAGGCATAACGTGAGCAGGGGAAAGCAATGGCCAAGTGAGTGAAGCACACTTCTGTAGATCTAAGTGTCTCGGGCTTATAGCCTCGGCTATACTTTGTAAGCCCCATAGAAAAATATCCTCAAAAACTAAGATAGACAAGGGAAAGAAATTGACCCCTCTTCCCTTAATTCGCGAAATTCACTCGTGAATGGTGCGTTTTACCCTTACCTATACGAAAAATACCTTTCCATTGAAGACTTGAATTATATTTGAGAATCATTGGCTAATTACGTATCTCTTGAGGCCAACTTATTCTTCCTCATCTTCTAAGAGATAAATTAACGATACAATGAGGATAACCACTGATTTTTGATAGAATATGACCAAAATGGATGCAGCAACCACCAAACGGAAGGACTCCCGCAGTGCATATACTTAGCAATAGAGATTACTCAGATTAATTTCTCTTCCGCTTCCGGTAAACATGATCCACAAGGATTGATGCTCAAGATATAACACGGTCGCACTGATACAAAAGGTGCCGTATCTAAGCTTCGAAATCGCACGCTAAAGGAGCCTGGGGCAGTTATACCCTCATTCATCAAAACCAAAGTTGAATGGATTGAAGCACTGAGTCTACACTCACCTTTTGGACACGGTTCCTTCTCGGACTTTCCCGGCTTGGTGGAGGCCAAGGTGGTGGTGGCTCTCAGGGTCTCCTGCGACTTCCAGTCATCCCAATCGTCGGCCCTCCTCGCTACATCCACCGCCATCTCCATTTCCTCGATCACCACCTTCTCTTCCTCCGCGCCTTCCTCAACCAGCTCCTCATCCTTCAGCATGTAGATCACTCCGCCCGGCGGGTCCATATACGCCGGAGGCTGGTCGCGCTTCGACTTTCGGTCAACGGGCCCCAGCTGGTGACGGGACGCGTGCTGCGGCGCCGGATGTTGCATGTAATGCGGGTTTGGCCGCGAGAGCAGCCCCGTGGGGTCCCAGCTGGCCTCGGCCTGCTCCGGCGGCAGGTCCGTCGACGGCACGGGCGTCGGCATGATGTGATGGTGGTGCGTGTGGGAGTACGTCGCCACCTGCAGCCAGCGCGGCAAGTGGCGCTCGCCGTAGCCGGGCGGCGGTGCTCGCGGGATGTGGTGGGCCCCGCCCCCTGAGGACACCATGGCGTGCCGGCGCCCAACCACGGCACCCGGGTGGACGTCCGCCACCATTTCCGAATACGGAAGCGGCACGCGTCGCCACCTCCCGGAAGAACCCGCCCGGGTCGAGCGTTGAAGTCTCTGACGATCGTTAAAGTCTCCACGGGCGGGCACGTATCAAAGTTTCCGGTGTGCGGCTTAAAAGGCACTGTTGACACCACGAGTTAAGACACTCTTTGAGAGGGGACAACGAACTGCCTCTCGGGAAGGTGAAGGTCTCCTGCTGTATAATTTCTCACACTATCACTCTTGTCGAGGTCCCAGAGTCTAACTCAATCGATGGTCGTTGGATGTATTCCTTAAGTTATGCGGCGAGAGCTGACGACAAGGACACGGTCGAGAAACCACACATTGTGGGTGAATGTCTGTTTATGCCACAGATTTGGCAATTAACTCACCCTCTGCCGCAGGCCACTTCACCAGGAGTTGGATAGAATAACAGTGCAGGAACAATTATAGAGGAACGATTCAAATGGACGGCTATTACAGTTTCTTTTTGCCTTAAACAAATTCGCTATAAACAACAAGTATCACAAATGATTTGAAAAATGAAGTTACCGAAAATAATTTATATCCATATCATACGGCATTTAAAATAAATTCTAAAATCATTGAACACATTCATGAGTTAATACTAGGGCGAGAGAAAGTGAGACGTGTGAGCATCCGACAAAGTCTTTTCTCAGTACCCAATAAACTGCACACGATATTCGAATTTCGCCCAGAGGCAAGTAGCAGATCACCCAGCTATTGAACCCGCGGACTTGAGCACGGTGGCGAACACGTTGCTCCACCCTTGTTCCTCCTCGCAGACTGCCGTGTCTTACTCGATATCTTCGTTGTTCGGCGTGCGTGTTCACGCGTGTGGGATTTTCCTAAAGCGTCTTCCGCCTTCCCCTTCGGCAGAGAACAGAGCTTAAGAAAAGCCGCGGATATTTCGCCCTGGGTGGGTGCAGCCCCCCCTCCTCCTCTCTTTTCCCTCGTTTCCCTCGAATAGTATTCAACACGCGTCCTTCCCACCCTCTGCCCCCTCCCCCCGCTTTGCCGCTTGGCTCTCAGCAATCCCAGTATACGTGGGAATGCGACCGCTCTTGTGCGCAGGAATCACACACAGGGCGAAGGAGAAGAGTCGCGCGGCGGTGCCACAGGGCTGCCTTCATTTGTGAATAATGCGCAAACAGGAAGTCTTCCTGGGAGGATTAGGATGGCGAAGGGTTCTCCGAGAGATTGTTTCCGGAAATAAACACTAGACGAATATACGGAGAGAGGATAGGGTGCGATAAAGTTCTGGGCGAGGTGGGTCAGGAGAGGAATCTCCTTGAGGAGATGAGAAGGCAGAGGGTGTGGATTGAGCGAGTCCTCAGGTTGAGGAGATGATGAAAAATGAGAGGAAGGGAAGGATCTTGTGTTAGCAGGAAATTGAGAATAAGAGAATAGACGTTATAGCTATAGAATATAACTGAGCTTTATGTAACCTTATTGAAATTACCTCTTTAAAAGGGTGACGAACCGAGATTATTGCTAAAGAATTTTTACGAACTCTAACCTAACCCGTTAAATACAATCACTAATAAAAAGACATTACATTTGCTGGCCCAGCCCCTGCCTATCTCAGAAAATTCTTGATACTTGTCGATTCCCCGATTTGGTATCGGTTTTTATGATTATATGCGTCTTATAAAAGATAATTTTTATCAAAAGATACTACTTATTACTTTTTATTTCAGGAAAAAATATTACTTATTTGAAAAGCACAGTGATCACTGTATAATAAAAGAAATAAACAGAGAAAATGATGGATGAGGTATTGATGGCTGCGGTGGTACTATGTACATGATGAGTGGAATAAACTATACTAAAACATGAAAATAAGAGGATGCGCTATATTGACAGATGGAGTTGTATTATTAGCTTGCTTACCGATGGATTAAATATTCTCTGATCCATGAATTTACTATTTGGATAAAATATGATTGTAAACTTCGGATTCTCTTGCTTAAATGTAAATGCATCGTCATCACTTGATCATGCATTCGAGTGCCTAAATGATACCTCTAACTATTGAAGTCTTTAATAACATTAAAAGAAGGTAGCATCCAGCAATGCTTAGTTGGATATTGATAAGGAGTGGATTTAATCACATTTTCTCTCTCTCTGAGAAAGTAAAAGAGCTATGGTAACCACACTAAGGATAACTGCCAGGTCACGCTCAGACTGCATAGGGGAGTCCCGCAATGGAGATTCCATCCTGAGAAATACCACGCAAGGACTGCAAAGGACATATAAGACCATTAGCGCAAAAATCAGTTTCAGAATGAAATTGTATCGTATTATCACCGCTAGGTGAAAACTCCCTTGATGGTTTGAGGATGTGTAATACATAACATGCATCCTACGCTATTGTGCGAATTAGAGTGAAAACCTAGAGTTATGAAGTTTTACATTGATGCAAGCATTTTTTTTCATTCTCGAACACTGCCTGAGTTTTTCCGTAAGATATATACCTAACGGAATACATGAAAAATAAAGGCAGCTTATTAGGCTTTTTAGGACCCACGCACAAATCCGAGAGAATTTCATTCATTGTATTCACCGGGAAAGTTTTTATATCATACCTAACGGAATACAGCTAAAATTGGTCCTAGGAATCGATTTTAAGGGCATAATCCACCAAAATTGAAATAATTATTCGTTAATGTGCGCTAAAAAAGCAAATAAGGAGGCATTGAGAGCTTCCGTATCAACCCAAGAGCTATGATATTAATAAAGAATACTGTAATTACCAGTCAAAGAGTTTACTTCACTATAAAAAAGAGAAAAGGGATTCATCATAGTAAGGTAAGGGTAAACTGGTATCGTGGGGTCAAGTCTTGGGAGATGTATCCCCCAGGGTCAGTTACCTGATATGAAAGTTAAGGCGACAGTCCTTTGTTGTTGCAAGCGGGCCGAGTCGGAGACAATTAGCAGTATTGATGTCAATATGGGAATGCTTAAGATGGATGGGTGAGTTATCTCTTCAACTTTCTCCTTTGGCCGACTTCGTCCCTTTGACGCACACATAAATACGATCGTCTATTTCCATGTCTCAAGTAAGAAATCGCCCACACACGAGGAACGTGATACTCATCAAGAAGACCTCGTATTTGACCAAACAAACTCAGTGCGCTGCGTTATTCTATGTTGAGGTATGAATTTAAAGAACCAAAAGCGTCACTTAAAACTAAAATGAAGGGTAAAATGGTCGACTTTAATGAAGTTCCCGAAATTGGTGTCGAACTAATGCAATACTAGCGTGAAAATGCCTAGAAAAAAAGACGAAATAACACTGACAAAGTGAATTAGTATGAAAAATAGAGATACACGCTTCATTAATCCTTTTTCGCTTTTCCAATATTGTTTAATTTTCCCAATTAGAGTTTAAAGCTCTTTTTATTCCTAATTTACCCATTAGAAATACGTCCACTTATCTCAGAAAAGAATTATTTGTTGCAGGGAAATATTAATTTAAATTTATTAAAAAGTTTAAAAATGGATCAAGCACTAAAAATTGTTATCGATATGCAGTGCATTAGGCTAATCTCTTCACAAAATGGCAAAGTAAATTTTCCTCCTGCCATTAAATGTTCACGTATGTTCATAAACTAATAAAATTACGATTTTTCCGAAAACTTTAAAATATTTTGTCCTGAAAAATAAATGTGAACTACAACTGATGTCGTTCACGCGACATTTTGCTTTCAAAAATAAATATATTAGACTCTCTAAGAAGAAAAAAACACTACATGCATATTTTAAGAATATTATATTAAATATGCGGAATAAAACCTAGAAGAAATAATAAGTTATAAACTGTTGTTTTGAGCTATCTTGACATAGTATAGGTTTGTAGTTTAGTAGCCGGTTTTTGTGCAAAAAAATTAAATTTCATTTGGCGTGCATTCTCCGGTTGCTCCATCACTATCTCCCTACAATGTATCTTTTGATAATCCCCTAACTTCAATAATAGTCAAACTCAGGCCCGTGCTGGGCCGCCGGGACACCGGGACGTATCCCAGTGCGCCCTCCAGCATCTTTGGCACCCTCGTGCTCCGAAACTGACGAACTTTACAGTAAGAATACGGAAATTGATCAGTTAACTTGATTTCAATTATATCTCGTATGGTATGGTACTTGAAGGAGACGACCGACAGCATAGGTCATTTGCGCTATGAGGAAAGGATAGGCAAGTTAGGGTGGAGGGTAACCCGGCGTCGGCATTAGCCTGATCTCAACGAAAAGCGCCAAGTGGACCACGGCTTATCGTCCCGTCCGACGGACGGAGTGTTGTCCTTGAAATGCCCTCCATACAACATTCAAGCAGACATCGAGCAGTCCCTGAAAATTCTCTGCCACCGCCGGGATTCAAACCCGAGCCCTCAGAATGGGAAGCCAACACTCTAGCCACAACACCGACCCGATCCCCAATTATATCTCATTTAAGAGCATAATTAACACCGCCTTGAGTAAACAAAATAATATTTTAAGCTGACATATTTCAATCTTGTAAGACTCAATTCAATCTCAAGAGGGTAAAGATTAACATTTCAAAATTTATTTATTATATTCCACACCCTCAGCCCCGGTAGTCCTAACCCGTCATAGTAGGGCGGATCGGAAAAATCGATTTTTTTCAAATCCATCTGGCCCAATGAATAAAAGTTGTGGGACCGATTAAAAATAAGACCTGAAAATTTTGAGACCTCTAGGTGAATCCCTGACCCTCGCTCAAACGCACTTTAGGGGGGGAGGGTCAACATTCGAAAAATATAATATTTTATGGTCATTCCTAATAGATTTTTCCGAGTTACTGTCCTTTCATGGGGTCCAGCAGGGTCAGGTCAAACTTATTGATCTCCTTCAAACAACCTCAGCCAACATTTCTCCTAGCGTCCAAGTAACAATCACGGAATTGCAGAGAACTTTCCAAGGCCATTAAGAGCGTGATTCTTGGCAAACCAGAGGCCTGAGGACAAGGTGATCAAAATCAATCCCCCTGGGTATCGCTGCCAGAGTCTTCTTTTGGAATTATATTTGGCTTGAGCTTCGATGAAAAAACATGGAGCACGTCGTGGATCCGAGGATGTTTCGTGTCGTGGAATGTTCTCTTTCGATTCCTTATCGCCTTTGGCATACCTTCTCCTCCTCATCGTTCGTCCAAAACCGTACTCCGCTTCCAGAGGACAGCCAAATCATCACCTTACGGACATATCTTGCTTGAAATATATGGCTCAATCTCGTTCCCTCTTATTCATCACCATATGTAATCTAACGGGTACACATATGTTAGCATGGGACTTTTGTCCACTCCCACACTGGATTTCCCTTTCGATGTCGACATATTTTCTTTGATCATAGATATATTTAAGGGCTGCTCGGAGAATATCATATTAGAACCGTACTATGAAACGTAGGCTTTTGCAGCGATATTCATTAGTATCGGAAGCTTTAGGAAGCAGCTACGCATAAAGGCGCAACATCAGACGACGAATAAAGTTTTCTTCCAATTTTAATTCGTCAACTCATGATTTGTCCTTCAATGGCTGCGAAACCTTGCTTGACAAAGCTTAATGCGCAACTGCTCCCGAAATCCTCCGATACTAGAGGATCCCACAGTATTTTCAGGTCTGACAGAAATGACAAATTACGAGAGATATATTGCCGAACGGTTAGTTATGAGAATTCTTTTTCCCCCGAAAAATAAAGGATTTAAATAAATGCTAGGAGTAATTTCGTCAGAGCATATCCTTTTTATTTGTAAATGGCAGGTTTCCTTGCATCCCCCACCATACGCCTATTGAGGCGCCTTGCGGGGTAGAAAGTATATATGTAGATGTACTCTGCATTTTATCAGGGAACCTGTTTTCTCCTCCCCCTTTTTCCCGCTTACCGAATATCCAATATTCTATCAAGGTACCCGGCATCGCCTACACTCTTATTACTTGATTCAAACGCACGCTGTCTCTTCTCTTAATTTCCTCTGGAAGTTTTCTTCATAAACCCACTATGTGTAGCACTTCGTTGTTCCTTTTACTGCCGTCCATCTCACCCTCTACATTTACCTCCACACCCACATCGCGAACGCCTGGAGTCCATTTCCCTCATCCTATATCTTCATCAACTATTGCTCCGCCCCGTAAAGTTAATTTCCTGAACGATTAAAAGTTTTCACTGCAAAATACCCACTACAAGTATGAAATTATTCATTAGTGTCTCTGGTGCATTTTTAGCGAACACAAAATATTTAACCTAACTTAATTTTAATGGATAGTAAGTTTCCTTGATCCAGCTTATATACATTTAAAATTTTGCATAATTAGTATATTAATGGGTTACCTGTTGATTTGGCGGCTGTAGCATGAATTGTAATTATTTTAATTATATTTTGAGGAAAAGTTAGTGAAATTGATGTGTATAAGTCCACAAACCAGTTATATAAAATCTACTCAGTATTAAAAATTGCGGTGAAACTTGATAAATACCATTTTACTAATACTTATTCAAATTCTACCGGTTCAGCAATCATTGATAGTATGTACTGGCTCTTTATGGAGATAAAGGCTCTGTCATAACTTTGGCCATCGAATTCAAGTTGAATTGAAAATCTTTAATATTGACTTTTATGACAGGACAAATTGAATAATCGATTACGACGTGAAACTAAGATGGCAAGGGAGGCTTGGTGGAAAAGACAGTGCGAGGAAATGGAAAAGTTCCAGAAGGATGGAGAAGTAGGCGCGTTGTACGCCAAAGTTAAGTCGCTTTCGGGCGGCAAAAGAGGACAAGCCAAGTCTAAAATTAAGGCTAAAGATGGGAGGATGCTAACCGAGCGAGAAGAGGTACAGGGTAGGTGGAAGGAATACGTGGAGGACCTGTATGACGGAACGAACAGACCAGAGAGATTGACTCTAGAGGAGGAAAGTGCAGTGGAGGAGGATAATCTTGGGCCGGAGATATTAGATTCAGAAATAGAGAGAGCACTCCGTGATATGAAGGCTAGGAAAGCAGTAGGCGTGGACAACATCCCGTGTGAGCTTCTGAAGAATCTAGGGAAGGAAGGTAAGAAAAGGTTTTTCGAACTAGTGCGCAAGATCTATGAGGAGGGATGTTGGGCGGAGGATTTCGTGAAGACGGTTTTAATTCCGCTTCCGAAAAAGAAGAAAGTTGTGGAATGCGGAGATTATAGGACTATCAGCCTAATATCCCATGCGGCTAAAGTAGTGCTGAGGATATTGAACAGACGAATGGAGGCGAGGGCAAACGAGTATTTGGGCCAAGAGCAGTTTGGTTTCAGAAAAGGGAAGTCAACTCGTGATGCAATAGCAATAATGAGGTCCCTCGTGGAGAGGAACCTAGAATATGAGCAGGACGTATATGTGTGTTTCGTGGATTTTGAAAAAGCGTTTGATAGGGTGAACTGGGTAAAGTTAATGGATATTCTCAAGAGAATAGGTGTTGACTGGAGGGATAGACGACTGATTTGTAATCTGTACATGGCCCAGACTGCGCAAGTGAGGATAGAGGACGGAGAATCTGGGTGGGCAAGCATTGGCCGAGGTGTGAGGCAAGGCTGTCCTCTATCGCCACTGCTCTTTAACGTGTATGCTGAAGAGATGGTAAGGGAAGCGTGGGATGAGTTAGAAGCTGGGATAAAAGTGGGAGGAATGATGTTCAAATCAGTGAGATTCGCGGATGACCAGGCGTTGATCAGTCAGTCAGCAAGGGGGCTTCAGGCCCTAGTGGATGCGTTATACAAACGTTGCGAGGAGTTTGGGATGAGGATTAATCACAAGAAAACTAAGGTAATGCGGTTTTGTAAAGCATCACGAGCGAGGAATGTGAGACTCAAGATAAAGGTGGGTGGTGAAAAACTTGAGCAGGTTGAGCAATTCAACTATTTAGGCAGTACGTTAGAGGAAAACGGATACAGTAGTAAGGACATAAGGAAGAGAATCGCATTAGCGAAGGAGGCATTCATGAACAGGAAGGAGCTTCTTAGAGGATCGTTGTGTAAGAGTTTAAAGAAAAGGTTAGTGAAGAGTTTGATCTGGAGTGTAGCTCTCTACGGTGCGGAAACGTGGACTCTGAGGAAAGAAGACGAGAGAAGATTGGAGGCGTTCGAGATGTGGGTATGGAGAAGAATGGAGAGGGTGAAATGGACGGAGAGGAAAAGGAACGACGAAGTGCTGGATATGGTTGGCGAGGAGAGAAAGCTTTTAGATGAGATACGCAGGAGACAGAAGGTTTGGATGGAGTTAGTGCTTAGGACTGCTTAGCGGTGAGGGGATGTTGAAAATGGTGTTGGAGGGTAGAATGTTGGGGAAACGAGGGAGGGGAAGGAAAAGAATAGGATTTTTAGATAGATTGAAAGAGAGTAGGCCTTACAGTGAATTAAAGAAGGCAGTGCTGGAAGGAAAGGGAGGCTCCCAGATCACCTCTTTAGTACTCCATGGAAACCTACCTTAACCGAATACTATAATAATAATAATAATAATAATAATGACAGGACAGCGCTTAAATTAATTGACTTTCGTGTCGTTAAATAAACAAATATATCATAAAACCACTACATGGGTAAAATTAAAAATATGTTCTCTAAAGATCGAAATCCATTTGTAAAACTTAAATTAGCTCATAAAAATGATATTAATCCGAATTTTTAAGTGTGAAATCCTTTTTAGTGTACCAACAAGAATACAACATAGCGTACAATAAGCAAGAGCGCAAGATTAGAGTGGTATTCATAGGTTTTAGGAAATATAGGTTTACTAGCTGACCCGGCGAACTTCGTACCGCCTAACAATCAATGAACTTACAGTTTACTTACACCATTTATAAATCAAGAGCGGCTGTATCGTTTTTAATCATGTTTAATTTATTATAATAAAATAAGGATACAAATTCAATAAAACTACGTAAATGAGTAACAAAATTGTTTGTCAGAAAGACATTTTCTTTATTGAATCTACATAGGGTGAATCGGAGCACGTTTACGCGGATTTTTTTCAACAAATTTTCTTACGTTTTAGCTTAAGAAATTTTAGGCATTGTGGTTTAATAAAGCAGTTCATGAAATAAAAATTATACGCATTCAGTTGTTGGCTATTTGCGTTATTAGCTGTAAAAAAATGTTTTTAGGTCCACGTCTGTTGCATATACTTGGCCCATTCAGGGGGCAGGTTGACACGACCTCAGACCGACGCTTGACTGATGCTCAAAATCGTGCAAGAAAAGCCCCTATGAAGCAGCATTCGCATTAAATGACTTAAGGCGCGCCAGTTTTAGTATCTCTGTTTGGAAAAAATGCACTGCGTAAACGCACCACGGTGAGCCCTACACATTCGGGTTTAATGTCTTGCGTCAAGCCCCTTCTGAGAAACAACAGTTTTTGTTTTGTTATCAGGCGCAAGATGAAGCGGATGAAGCTAAATAAATATAGCGAAGCAAAGCAGTGACGCAGCAAGGGGAGGTTTTGGGGGATAAACCCCCCCCCCCAAGAGCTTAGAGAATTTTTTTATGAAAGATTTTGTTATTAATATTTGGGGGACGGATGACTAACAAACAAAACATATTTAACTATTCACACAGCCACAAAACCCACTATTTTGAACCATTTATCTTAAAAAATGTATGGGGGAAGTGCCCCCACACTTCCCGCTTACCTAAGCGAGTTTTCTATACCCTACAGACCCGTGGTATTAGCTGCGCCCAAAACCCCCTATCCTAGCTACGCACTTGAAGCGAAGGAAGAAATACAGAGGATGGTTTATCGACTCGTGAACATAGCACGCTAAATTGACCATGAGAAAATCATGGGTTTTCATTAGCACATGAGCACAAACAACACAAAAACTGAAAGAATGACCATGCGATTTTTTAATCGTTATCACGAATGCAACACGAATTGTAAATTGAATACGTTTAAGCTCAAAAGGGCATATGAGTTGAGATCATGGAATCTACGGAATGAGGACTTCCTAACCTTTGAATTTTCCTTTGAGTAAAGTTGCGTGAATCACATTCATCACCAATGTTTTTAATGATCAAACACGTTCCGTTGGATAGTTATGGTTGGTTTAGGCTTCGAAAGATCATGAGCACAGAAACTACATTTTTCTATAAATCGTGCCTTGGTAAGCCAGGTACGTCCAAGGACTTAAAATATTCAGATAGATAGTTGGTGATTTCGTCTTCGTTTGTTACACATTTAAAAGATTCGAATCCATGCAGAGTACGAACTATTTGAATTTACCTCGTTTTAGTCATCCACATCTTCGTTCTTGCTCGCTAAATCAACCATCTTTGATTCTTTTGGTGATCAATCATATTCTGGAACTCTTTGTTGATGAGCTCACCTTCCGCTGAACCTAATTTGCAATCATTCCAAGGAAATGAGTTAAAACTACTCGATTCCTCGACAGGAACACGGACATTACCGTTTGTCAACAATTGCTTGGAGATTTGTTTACAAACACGGTAGTGAAGTGTCAACTCGAGCTGGGCCACGGCTGGGCTTACAATCAGCTCGAATTAAATTTTTTAAATGTAATTTCAATTTAATTAATATTTTGAATATATTCAGTAAATAAAATGTTATATTGTCACTAAATTCAGTTATTAAAGTGGTAAAAACAAAACAAATTATTTAATTTGTAGTTTTGACCGACTTATCAATTGTTGTGTTACTATAACTCCTAAAAGCATGCCCATAGGAAAGAGATGAATTTTTTGTGGAATTATCCTTTTTCTAATGGCCTATATGTTAACCCCGCCTGAGACGAATCCAAAGAACCAAATCTCATCGAAATCGGTGCAGCCGTTCTCGAGTTATAAGTGTTCTAACTAACACGATTTTCGACTTTCTTTTATATATATAGATATTACTAACGGGTTTATTTAACATTCATAATTATGTATTCAGGCTAAAAAATACTTGCAAGCATTTACCTCGCTTTTAAGCGTGTGTTTTTAATGGCTGGCAGTTCCCTTCAACGTCCAGCTTGCAAATTTAGTTGCGAAATTTTGCAAGCACTGAAGAGTGCATTAGCGCACTACCCCGCTAGCTGCATCAATAGGATGATAGTTGGAGGAGTTGGAGCCTTTAACCAGTACAAAAATGCTAAACTATTATGCACGCCTTGCGACTGCCATTTACTGTTGACGTGTTTGACTGCTTAAGTTCGACTTATAAGTTATTGAAGACCCGAAGAAGACCATTATATATTTCGGGGCATTGTCCAATTCCTTTCTCAATTCTTTCTAAATAATTTCTCTCTTTTTCTATGATTTCTAACGGACCTGTAAATATTTTGCGGGTTAAAGATAATATTATGCTATATTATTTCAGACTGTGCATGTAAAGGGTAGAGAAAATATCGTAGCGTATTGATTGCCACAAATATTTGGAGAGGAGTATGTGGCCTTGACTGATAAGATCGTGACTGAGCTGTGCGTCTTGCAAACTCTTCCCCTTTCCTTAATTTCCCTTAAATAACATCAGGTTAGAGACCTTATTTAGAAATATATTAACGTTTATTCGATGGACTGAACGAAAATGAAAATTTTTAAGCTTTTCATGATCTTAATTTTATTTAGGAGACGTATTTTCGAAGTTTGTTAGTTATCCCAGTCATATTTTTGTGTTTACTCTTGGGCAATATCCACATCACCATTATACCCGCAATTCGCCTAAATAAGTTTCAGGTCATCAGGTTTTACAGAGAAAAAATAAATTCTCTACCGAAGTTCCACCTAACATTTATTAAAGTCCTTTATTGTTCCCGGGAAGAACAAATTCCCCTGCCTAACCGTTAAGCAAAACATCTCACTTAATTTATCGTTTCCGTCGGACCTAGAAATAAAATGGGTATCTAATATGATGTTCTCCGTGTCGCTCTGAAAGATATTTGCTCTATTCTTATTTGCTCTAACAGTCTAAGCGTATCAGGTAGAATACCGAGAGACTGGCGACTGGCGACATTCAGCTTAGCTAGTGCAAAACTTTTATAGCTCTGTAAGTATTATAAACTATTCCTGTATTGTAGACTTTTGTTCAAGATCATCAAGATAAGTCTATTTGTTGAGTTATTGGTGAAAATTGAAGAGCTTAATGAACGTATGCTCAATAACATGGGAGTCACTGGAGGCCCCAAACCTAGTTGTTGCAATAAAAAACCTTCGTAATCGGTGAGGGTAACGATTGAATATTATGAATTATTGCTCAACATCATCAAGATACGTCATAATTCTATAAATATATTTACTTTTATTAACTTTTACTTTACTTAACGATCGCTCAAAAACTCAGAAATCTTTGTAACACTTTCTTTGGCTTACGCTTCATTTTGTGGTGAGGAACATGGCCGGATGTGCAGTGGCTACAAAGTTGGTGCAAATGATCGTCTCATGCCTTCCGTTTCATATTCTCTCTAGAAGCAATGGACTCATGCACCCACATTGCTCCGTCTTCCATTATAATTCTCCCCCGCTTCTTCTAGTTCCATAATGCGGCCGCGGCCTGATTCCCTGGGCCGCCCCCCGTTCCCACCGAAGACGCAAGGGAAGCCAAGGATCTCGTTTTCATTCTCACAAGAGAAGAAAGTCATCCATTCCGACGATTATTCCATTAACGATCCGTTTCGCCGTGCGAGACTAAACGGAGTGCTTCTTTACACCTGGCTACTCGGGGGAAGACGGCTCAGACACCGATGGATTAATTGAAAACGGATACAGGTTTATCATGAAAGAATGGTGCAGTTTTGAACATGGTTAACAGAATTCATTACAGTTTATGTAATTTTATTTTTAGAATTTGTCGTCTCAAGCAGTTTATTTTTGATTTAAGTGATTAATTTCAATATGTGCGCCCGTAGTCATTCGATAAGAGAGAAACCCGGCGTCGACATTTGCCTACTCCCAACGAAAGGCGCCCAAGGGACACGGCTAAACGTCCCATTCGGCGGACTCAATGCTTCATGTTCAGAAATATTGAGTGTCTGATTAACAACCCTTCCACCTCTTGTAAACAAAGGGTTATCATATCAGAATGGTGCGGTTTTGAACATGCTTTAAATGAAAACAGATTTTCTAACAATATAGGTTATTTTGTTTTTCGAATTTGATGTCTCATTTGGCTTATGTTACATAATTAATCACTTTCAATACGTGCGCCCTTAGTAGCTCAACAATAGAGACACCTGTAGCCCTATCCAGTAACTAAGTTTCCTCGTTTCCGAGATTTCGGAATCGAACTTTTCGTTTCTGTCTCCAATTCCGTTTGCGTCACTCGGAAGCACTTTTGCGCTATCCACCATTCTAAATTTACTGCATTGTTGAAAAACGTTAATGCCTTTAATGGCAAACGGTTTCGTCTGTAACTGTATTTAATCCATAATCATCTATTTCCCATAATTTTTAGTTCCCATACCGTTCCAGCTTTGCAAATTACTTGAAACTTCTCACCAGCTTCTGAAGCATCACATTTGCGGTAAAAAAAATATTCCATTGCTTACCAGCTGGCACATCACTTTCCTATTCGGAGACACGGAAAGTCATTTCTCGAGAACCTCCGTCATTTCGGCCGCTCTCGGACGAGTTTCCGTGTCGGAAAGTTCGGATAGACCTTAGTGGATAGCTCATTTCGAAATTTTAACGTCTTTCCGAGAACCAACCACGAACTATCCGATAGATTGTCTTAGTGGATAGGGCTCCTGGCGTTGCGTTGATATTAGCCCATTCCTAAGGAAAAGCGCCAAGGGGACCACGGCTTGACTTCCCATCCAACGGACGGTTTGCTGCACTTGAAGTGACCTTCTCAAGGCACTCAAGCAGGGATTGGGCAGCTACTGAAAAATCTCTGCCACACTATCTGCACCATCTTACGATGAATTACTGAAAACGTGCCATTCTTACACCACTTGATTACCCTGTAAACCAATAATAATTTACGCCAAAACAAAAAATATTCCTTATAATTTCTGACAGAGAAAACTCTCTTTGAGACTGAAAATGGACAAAATTAAATATTATAATGGACGCATATCGGGATAAAATCATTTCTAAAATTTTACTGGCTTCATAAATGTTGGAAATGGACAATGCGAGGTTGGACTCATGGTGAATGGAATAATCTCGAGTCTAGTCTTGCCTTTATTACCCCAATTTCACTTTTCTAAGAAACCTTTGCCGTTAATTTTACCCACTAAGACTTAAACTATGGGCAATATTAAAAGTAAGATCAAACAGAAGGTAAAGAAAGTCATCATACCACCGTAAAAATATAATAGAACGGTTTCTGGACTATTTTTCGCTTTATAAATAAAAATAATTTCTCACCATAAATACTTCTCAATAATAGTTGCACATTCGCTGATAGATTGGAAAGGTTGTTGGAATTCTTTTAACAATAACAGCATTTTAAAAAATTAATTCTTGGAGAGTATCATATTTGCCTAAAAAGAAAATAATCAAATTTGAAGTAAAACATTTCTTTCCCATTCTCAAACTTAATTTCTACATTTTTTAATATGGTCGATAATTATTTAACAAGTAATATCAAGTAAATTGAATTGCATATTTTTCCCGGGTGAAACCACTTCCAAAAATTATCAAGACAAATATTCTCTAAATGTTTGCTCCCCTGTTACTGCTGAAAGCGTGGCTGAGTATTCATGCGAATAAAATGTCTCTTGAAATAGTCTTACACGCACATACACGGTCATGTATCTTCAAAGAAATATAATAATACATGAATGATGGAAACAGAAGTTAAGAAAATGCCATAAACTAGATTTATCCTAGAATCAATAGTCTATTCCGCAGTGGAGTGTATTGCAATTAAAACTTAACTCTTCAGGAAAAGGTGCATGAAAAAAGGAAATGAAAAGTAAAGGAAATGACCAAAAATAATATTTATAATAATACTAATATAATAATAATATTTAAAATTATTTTATAATAACATAATAACTAGATCATCTACTTTGACATCTTAATTGACCATTACTGGTTAAAAAATTAAAATTTTAATGGAATACAATAGGGTAGTTTCCTTCATCTAAGGAAACGAAAGGGATTGATTGCGATTCGTTACCCACCATTAGTGTATTCATAATATACAAATTATTTCGTTTAAGTAATCCCAGTTTAGACAAATTTTAATGGTTAATTTTAACCTAATTTGAAAAGGCCAGATTGGTGGTCATGCGATGCCACTCCACGTGACGTCACAGGGACCTAGATTCTATACGAGTAACCAGGAGCTTTATATCGTCTGAGATTACCAGTGCATGCATGTAGCACAGAGCACAGGGAAACATTTCTTAATAATCAGCTATTAAAATTGCCTATGGTCGGAAAGTTTCCTTCGTTTGATAGGGTATTAATAATTCTTATTTTAAGCCAAGCACCATCCGCTAGCAGGTAACTCTGCTACCAAATAGCAACCTGCGTCGTAGCGGCACTCATAGCCTCGCACCAAGGTGGCCTCACACGGCGGCAGCCGGAACCAGAATGACGTCAAACGGGGTTTTCCCAGCATTCATACTTAGCCGTCGCGTTTTCGCGCGCTTGAAACTTTTCACTTTTCATTCAATCGCGAAAAATAGATATCGTCATTTAAAAATCTAAAAGCGTGAAATGCGCACTCCAGGAGTAATAATCTTTCCATTTAGGCAATTTAAAAAAAATCACACCACCTTATTATATAACAACCATATCCTTCCCACAGCTTGCTCCACATTGGCTTCGTCCTCGTCCGACATGCTTTTGGATTTATCGCACGGCGAATTAAAGAATTCTTTTCATTACCGGAACTAAGAGACACACCCGGATGGTCGTTCTGAATCGCGAAATTTCGAGGCAGCGAGACCGGACAAGGAGTATGGAGGTTGAAATGTCTCTTCAAATTTTCCATCCCCCCTCCACAGGTTGATTAATGATCGCGAGAAAAGGGGGATGTGGAGCTGAATCTTGCCATGGATACGCATGACCATCTGTCGCTGGAGCCACAGCGGCCAAACGGGAGGAATGCCGAAAACAGCGACACGGCACCAGCCCACGCCGACTTCAAGAGCAGAGCCGGATCAAGAGAATTGCAGCCTCAAACATTTCGGGTCATCAACGTTTAGTGATTTATACGCAAGTGAAAAGCGAGTTCCATGTAACCCACATTATTCGCCAACATCCCTGTGTTGGGAAGCTGAAATTATCATCAAGGTATAAACATAATGGAAAGATACGAAATATAGTCAAACTTGCGAAAACGGCCACCACTCTTCACTCACCTCATTCCAGTGGCATTAGCTGTTGGGCACATCTTTATTCCAAAAGATTCCGAGCATCCTTAAAAATAGGTGCATCTAAATGACAGTGCCAAGTAATTTTACAGTTGAGGAAGAGGTTGAAAAGTTCGAAAATAGATTTCGTAGAGCAATAAGTTGTCTCATTGAAAATATTCAAGAAAAGATTCTTAAATAAAAAATCCAATAGTTTCGAGGACATGCACTGATTAAAATAATAGTTAGGATTAAAATAAAAGCTCATGCAACGCTCATATGAGAGTTTAATAACATTTCAAAGGTTAATGCAGTAAGATATGATGCTAAAGATTTGTAAGGCTGTTAACAGCAATGAAAAATATACCGTTGCACAGACTCACATAAACAGCAGCTCACATAAACCATTCCACATAGTAAAACTAATCCCAAATAGTGTGTATATCTAAAATACACATTCAATGAAGTTATACACACATAATTACAAATAGAATTTGAAATTCATGTATGAAGAATTGATCTATCCAAACATAAATTTACCTATTGTATATTGATTTTAAAGAAAGCTTCACAACCACAAAAATGGAAAGATAAGATATTATATAAGTGAATCGAACAATTGGCAATAGAAAAAATTGAATTGCAATATTCTGCTAGAAAAACAATGACGTGGCGCTGAATCATATGTTTCAAAAAGTCTGGATAGAATGTTTAATCAGAGAAAATCCTTAAAAATAATTTTAAGCACCGGTCAAAGGATATTCATTAAGCAAGTATCTTTACCTCAAGAAAACAATATTAATAAACACTGGCATCCCTAAAGAATGCATGAAGAATGATTCGCAGCACCATTAATTTACAGTTACTCAACTTTTTTTCACGAAAATCACGGATGTACGGTATAAATTCCTGATATTACTGTTTATTTATAATTATCTAGTCACACGGCCATTTAATTATTTTTACATATCACGATTAAAAGTTCTATTCGGTATTTCATTAATTTTATTACGCCTAACCCAACGAGGAGATTGAAAAATCTTTAATCCAATTAATTAGCGTCTTTCACGTGCTCAATTTATGACGTTCATCGGTTGTTACTTCTCTTTGGACACCTAATTACCGAAGCAAAAGCTTAACACCAGGTGATTTTCCCATTATTTCAATTGAACACCTCATTACAAGAAATATGGAACTAAAAAAATGTACGAAGTACCAAAGACGCACACAACATAGAATGATGGAATTTTAAAGCTGTACCCAAATTTTTTAACTGTCTAAATGATAAGATACCCAGCATCAGTTCCATTTCGTAATTGACAAGAGATAGTAAAATGCTAATATTGAAAAAATGATGGCCTCCTTAATGAATTGTTGTTCTCTCCTCATATCGAAATGAGTTTTTAATTTATTAATATATTGCATAAACAGGCGTCTGAAGCGCCACACAAAAGGTTTAGTGCTATGCTATTAGAAGCATCTCTCGTCCTTAGCTCACGAGGACTTAAAATGTGCTGAATGTCATGAAATATGTTTATAACATGTCATTAATTGTAAATTATTTTCTATGCTATGGAAAAGGTTGTGTCCTTTTTAAATACAAGTTTTAAACCAAAATAATAAGTAAAACATTCAAAGACTTTAAATAGATAATATTTATTTCAGGGGGATCGGGTTGGTGTGGCTAGAAGTGTTGGCTTCCCACCCCGTGAGCTCGGGTTCAAATCCCGGCGGCGGCAGAGATTTATCAGAGACTGCCCGATCCCTGCTTGAGTGTTATGTGGAGAAAAGTTCAAGGTCAGCACTACGTTCGTCGGATGGGACGTTAAGCAGTTGTACCCTTGGCGCCATTCGTTAAGAGCAGGCTAATGCCGACGCCGAGTTTCCCTCCACTCTTCCTTACCTACACTTCCCTCATGGCGATAATGACCTAAGCTGTCGGTCGTCTCCTTCAAAAACCATACCATACCTATTTATTTCAGGTGTCTTGATTGGCCTTGTTTTGATTGAAATTGATCTAGTAATTTTTCCGTTGTTTTCATGTGCTTATAGTTAGATTGTAATTTTTTGTGTGAAAGATCATTAACATGAATGAAATATATCGTAGTAGAATCGTTATATATGACTTGTAGCAGCCTTTGTAATTTTTTTCATATCTTTACGTAACATGACAATTTAAATTGAAGTGTTCATCTAATGAATTTAGAGGGATATGTGTAACACATCATATCATTCTGACCTCATGTCACTCAACAAACCACGGGTTTCGAATATGCACTATTAGACTGTTCCTTTTTTATTTAAAACTACTTAAAATAAAAATATTAGTATGCCAACAACTTTATAGAAATCCCTTCGGAAATTTTTTTCTAAAATAATGGTGGCAAAGCGAAATCGACATTTTACTTGGGATCAAATTGGTGCCAATAATAAAAGATCTTCGGTCAAAATACATCGTTGTAATCCAAGAAACTTAATTCGGGATTAAAGAATGGTAGATCATATGACTGATACGATACCTAAAAATGGAAGGAAGTAGGGTATAGTCCCAGCTGAGGGAATGGTTGAATTTTTACATCCCTCACAGGATCCGAAAGTTAACCAAGCAAAATGACGTCACAACAGCGCAGCGCAAGGATTTTTTGCGAGTTTCAAAATAACGCCTTCAATATTTCCAGTATTTTCTGTGATTCAAGCAAGTTATTACGGTAATGGGTATTTTTAGCGTTCACTAAGCGATAGCGCAAGGTACAAAAAGGATGCCCGTCACTCATTGCCAATAAAGAAATACGAAATGTTTCTGATTAAAAAGTTGTATAATTAAACTGTTACTTTTCATTTATTCCAAACATCAATATAATGAAATTAACATCTGCACTTAATGCGAAAATACGAGGACAATTAGTCTAAATGTGACTTAAGTGATCCATATCAAGATTATCCCGAGTTGTATTTCGAAAAATTGTGACGACATCATACGTGAAATAGCAATATGAGCCAAACTCGTACAATAAAAAAGCAAATATTTTTTCATTAGCATTAACAATCTTCTATCAACTTCCCGTTGCATAAGGTGCTAGGTTGAAAAAACATTGAAGGCCTAACGATATAAATATTAGAAATAATAGTGCAGGGATATGGAAGCCTTGATCGTAGGACCAAGCTCATCTTCTCATTTGTTATTTATGGATTGGCGATTTTTTAAATCAGACTTTTCATACCATATTTTCTGAAAATTGCCGTTGAGATTTAGAAATAAATTCCTATCACGAAATAGGTAGACAATAAGTTAGGTAGGAATTTGGAATAATCATTACCATTAAAAACTTGAATGGATTTAAAGATAGTTTCCTTATACTAAGACGAAAGTCAAAATTTACATTTTCAATTGACGAAATAATCGTTATGATACACTTTTGAGTACCAATTCATGGGTAAAATGAAGAAAATCACGGAAAAATAAGATATGGAAGGAGAAAGAGTTGTTTTCATGACGATTATAATCATAGGAAAAATTTTGATTAAAGCTAGTACAGAAAATTTAATTACAACTCCATTGATTGGGTATTTGGAGGATGTTTGCTATAGCAATCGCTAAAGGTAGTTAAAAAGTACCTTCCTATTTACGCCAGCCGAAGGCTTTCGTGAGTGCCGCGTTAGTTTTTCTTCTCAACTCTTCGAGGGAGTTGGAAATTCCGCTCTTCATTTTTTTGTGCAATGAAGCGGAACTTCGAACTCTACTTTGACTCTGGCGAGATGCTTTCCCAGTGCTCAATAAATTACCTGAAATTGCAACGAGTTCGGAGAGATCCAATTCCAGATTTCGCAAAGGAAATCAAATACACCTCTCGCGACACAAAGCCGCGAGTCTCTTAAATGGCTTACCCCAGAATTCCGCCCTCGAAACATCTTTAAAACATCTATACCCACGGAATTCCTGACATTTGTTATCGGGTCAGAGATGTAGGCATTCGAAGCGGATGGTCCGAAATTGTGTCGTGATTTAAGGAGCAGAAAGTTTCATTTAAGATCCGGAGCAAAACTTTTTTTGAATATTCGGACTGTCTAATTTGCACTACAAGTGGAAAGTACAGGTACTGTGGATAACGCCGATGGGAGCTAGTAGCATTAGTTTAATTAATGGGTATAAGTTAGGTAGAAATTTGGAACAAAATCTATCATTAAAAACAGAAATAATTTAAATGTAGCTTTTTTCACTATGACGAATGTTAAAATTTCATTGTTAAATGAAAAAATTGGATAATAAATTTCTATAACTGTCAATAGCTACCTGGATACATTTCTTGGCATGGCATAACTCATGCATGAATCACTTACTAAGGTACCGTTTCGTTTTCTATTACTAATTACTAGTTTTACTCGTATGGTAGCATGTTAGTGTCCTTAACACCCTCCTAGTTTCTGGCCTGACCGCATCTCCCTGTTCTGTGTGCTTGGCCTGTGTCTGGCAAGCGAGCGCGCGTCTGATTAAAGCTTGCATGAGCGCTGCATTCCTGTTGTGGAATCATCCCGTATCACCGACATTGTTGGTGGCTTGAACGGTACCTCGTAGATATTAGAGGTAGAGTTATGTGATACGGTACTTTTTAGTATCAACGCAGGGGTAAAATGAGGAGGTGAGTCGAATAATAGAAGGAAGTTCTGGAGAACCATGCGTCAGAGAAAAACCCGGTTTATGGGCCATATTATTACAAAGTTATTACCTATGTGAGTAATAAAATGGAGGAAAAAATTGATGGGAAAGTCCTCCGAGGTAGACCAAGAGATGAGTACTTGAAGGGCATGTAAATAAAGACCCAAGAATAAAGACCATCCAGGAACTGAAAGAACTAAAATAGAAATTGACGGCTGCAGAATAATAAAACCAACTTTCAACCGATGACTAGTTCATTGTAGTGGCGTAGCCAGGATTTTGTAATGGGGGGGGGGGTTTACCAGAGATTTTGGGGTCCTTCCGGGGTGTATGGAAAATAGCCCAGGGCAAAGGGGAGTTTTAATTTTGAAAACGTGATTTTTAGGACTCAAAAACAGTAATTTTGTCCGAGTGTTTGTCAAAATAAACTATAGGAATTGGATGAAAGAGCCTCCTTTAAAGGCTCAAGGGAGGGAATTGTAACCCGAAAATCCCTCCACGTGGCTTCGCCACTGGTTCATAGTGTTTGTGTTAGCGAGACGAGATCCGACAAATAGTCATGGAATCGACTCCCTCTAAAATCGTCTGAAACCCTAGGAAAAATTGTAAAAACATTAAATTTTATATACATGACAGTGTTGCCAACTGCCTCTATCCCTCTAACTGGGAGCCTGGGAGCATTTGGGGGTCAAAAAATCGATGGTAATGAGGAATTTGAACGTCGCGGAGAAGCTTGTTAATGGCACCAAAGTCGTTGTGGCAGCCTTTAGCACACGCCTTGTCACAGTCAGACAGCCTGGAAGCAAAAATCTGTTTGGTATTCCTAGGATTCAATTTAGGTTAGATAAAACAGAAAAAAGATCTTTAACCAACAGACGTCAGAAAAAAGTTATAAGGGACTAATATTTGGATTGCAATACTAATAATGAATACAAGAATGAAAATATTGCATGCGGATGATTCGAAATAAATAAAGGAAGTAATTCGTTGCATAAAATATCATTTGACTTGACCGAGATCAAACCCGGATTTCCCAAGTTGTGGGCCGGGTACGACACCAATTCTACCATCAAGCCATCATTCTGCGTTGCGGATTTCCGAGGGAGTTTAACCCAACAAGCTGCTAACGCCACCAGTTTACATTGTAGCACAGGAGACGAGTTCGTGCTCACTGCGCTACCGTCGGAGGGATGAAACCTTCATTGTCGCTAATGAACGACATATGCCTTATACCCTTGCACCTGTTCGAAGGACTGATTTCAGAGCAAGGAGGATAGAATATCTGGAGGCGCTCTTTCGAATTTTTAGCGTGGTCAAAGTTCCGCCGTCTTGATTTGACAATTTTTGGACTAAGCTCCCGACTGATAATTTGAGATGGCTAAGTTTTGTTCTGAAAATGCACTACAGTGAAAAATGCTACCAAAATCATAAGTATTTCACCAGTGATTGTTGACGGATTTTTCCTATCATTCGCAATACTTTCCTTAATGCATAAACTCCGTGTCGGTTAGCCACTTCACTAGTATATCGTTGAAAATATACTTTTGTACTGTAATTGTTAGATTTCCGTTAGCTATAATAAAATTAAATACCAGCATAAGCGCAAGGAAATGACTGGTTTACACTCGTAAAATTTTATTTTTAGCTGAGCAGGTTGTAGAACGTAACCGTGGTGATTGATAATAATTTTTCCCAGGGAAAAGGTATTTGAGACAAAATTCCGCGAAGCATATCAATTAAGTAAGAAAGAAAGGTTTACATTGTGCGTTCCATAGTTTATTTTAATGTATTAACGAGTTATGACAAAAATTTTCACCAAATAGTAAGCATTGACCCTTATGGGATTGCCACTGTTTTGGTGAAAGTGGGCGTGGCTTGTCCTACCCAAGTACCCCCATTCCGACCACACATCGCTCCACGCTCGAAACCAGTGGTACCCCCTCCAGTATATTTCCAACCTCCTTTTTTCAAAGTCACTCGCTTAATAGAATGCATCACTCTCTCCACAGGCCGTTTTTTTTATTTTTCTGACGCATTATTCGTTTAAATTTTGCGCTGACATCTTGAAATATTCGGTTCAGGACATGCCCCATTTGGACTTGCAATTATTTTATTTCGTTACTAACGATCCTGGCGCACCTTTTTAGTATGAAATAGACCCTTGTTAACATTTTTCAATATCTAAAATACATAAATGTTACATCTGTGAAAATATGGAGGTAAAACTCCAATTTAAAATACGGGGAAATATTGGTGACAAGGGTGAAATGAAAAGTTACAACGGTATAGGTATATCATGAAAATTTTAACACGATATAAAAGGTATCAAGCATTTGATGAACCAGGGGAAGGAACCGGTCAAGCATGAGGTATGTTTCCACTGTCCAGTTAAGGAAGGATTTTAATATAAATCAATCTCCACCACTCTCAACCGCGAAACAGCAGGCAAAATATTATTAGAGTTGACGCGGTAGTTGGAGTTGGCGAAGAAAAAATCCCTTCTGCAGTGTATAAAAGCCATAATAAAAGATCAACAGTAAGCATTATGATTTATTAAGCATTAGGAATTATTATTATTTTTATTGCTATTGATGTAAAAATTACGTTTTATTTTACAGTAAAAATTAGTTAATATATATTTTTTATTTAAAGATATACTTAACTGTACAATAGGGTGGTTTCCTATCATTTTTGTATTGCCTAAATCGAAACATTATTACTCTTGGAGTACGTATTTCATGCTTTTAGATTTTTAAATGACGATATCTATTTTTCGCGATTAAATGAAAAGCGAAAATTTTCAAGCGTGCGAAAACGCGACGGGTTAATATGAATACCGGGAAATCTCTCCGTGTGACATATTTCTCGTTCCCGCTGCCGCCCTGTGAGGTGACCTTGAGGGAGGCTTGAACGCTGATACGACGCAAGCTGCTAGCGGATAGCTGAGAACCCTGCTAGCTGGTAGCGCTTGGCTTAAATAAGGATTGTTAATGCCTTATCAAACGAAGAAAACTTTCCGACCTTAGCCAGTTTTAATGAGTGATTATTAAGACATGTTTCCCTGAGCTCTGCGCCTCGTGCATGCATTGGTAATCTCAGACGATGTATAACTCCTCGCTACTCGTACAGAAACTAGGTCCCTGTGACGTCACGTGGAGTGGCATCGCGTGGGCGCCAATCTGGCCGTTTTCAAATGATGATAAAAATGGACCATTGCCATTCGTCTAAACCGGTAAATCTAAAACGAAATAATTTGTATATTATGAATACACTAATGGTGGGTAATGAATCGCAATCAATGCCTTTCGTTTGCTTTAATGCAGGAAACTACCCTATTCAAAAATGACAATATGATATTTTTAGAATTTAGTGTATGCATTGTAAAATTTTAAATTTTATAAAATATTTCATTGTTTCATATGAAAAACATTTTCCCTAATTTTCACCCCGAAGCCTCGCATAGTGAACCGAGATGACGCGTTCCAGCGGTCATTAACACGTTCAAAAATTTCACTTCTGTCGGCTATTACATGGATTTTACGTCTTGGCTTAGCAAGGACGCGAAAAGTTCTTATACACGTGACTCCGTCCAAAGTCACTTTTTATGTTGCGGATCGATTGAAAACTTGTCTCAGCACTATGAAACAGTCCGCAAAAATAAATTGAAGTTGGTGTGCTTTCACTGTAACTAGAACATAGGAGAGAGGGATAAGTGATTTCATTATATTTTCCGTCCCCATCGCAAGAGTACCGGTGACGGGGAACTTGTTGCACTCTTATTGAGGTGAAGGAAAACTTTTGGCATTAGGTAAAAAAAATATTTTGTAAAACTCCTTAAGAGAAATATATAGCCTTGAAGAAGAGATGCTCATCGGATTTGAGGCGCATTAATATTTAAACTAACAGAAAGTAGGATTTTAATTTACATCTTTCAATCCCTTTCCAAGGATTAATTATAATGATGAAAATCGAGAAATCGGGGGTTGTGTGGTAGTTACTGATAAGAATATTTTTTTAAATTAATCACAATTTATAAGCCTACTTACCTGATGAGTTTATTACTGAGGGTATGGCGCAGAGTTTCTTGTTCTGAATGGATGTGTTTGACACTGATCGGTTTTATTCCGACCTTATTTTCATTCCGAATGGTTGATTTTATCGGCTACTACGAGATCAGCTTAAGATGTTTTTTTATTTATTTTCAATCCGACGACGACTCAGTGGCTTACTATTGGAGTAATTTAGTCTCAATGAAATAGTAAGATTTTACACTTGTAATGATAAAATAGCCAATGAGTCAGGAGAATGGCCAATTATGGATACATACAACATATCTTCTTTTACTGCGGACCAATTGTAAAGAGAAGTAGAACAATAAAAAAAACTTATAAATGCGTAAACAATGAAAACACGACTTGGAAGCAGATAAAATAAAAACATACAATTTTTGATGAACTCTGACCATAAAGCCTGTATTAGAGTAGGAATACCTTAATTTATTCCTTAAGTTTAGGTTCTGACTCAGATATCCTGAACGGCTTCAAACTAAAACAAATTTCTTTGAACCTATTCTGATTATGGTAAAATTTTAATTAGAATTTGGATACAGGCAGTAACACTTGAGTCACCCGCTAGCTGTATCCAGGAAAAAGCCTTTAGAAAGGGTCACAGCAGAGGACACAGATAGCGCAAATGAAGGATGTCGGTCCAGTATTGAATAATCATGCACGGGGGGACGTTCAAGTTCAAGTAATCGATCGATGCGTTGCAATGTGAAAGGGAAATAAATAGTTTCCACATTAACCTGCTTTTAAATGTCAACTTTTCACTCACCAATATTACGCAATAGCATTAATCATAGTACGCTATTCCAGTGTAAAAAGGGCGTACGAGTTACATAATTTACCAAAGCAGTATTTTTATGATCACCGAAAAGTTTGTCTTAGCAGCATTTGACTACCCGCGGCAATACAAACTACCATTATGGCGATTTACTTCTTCGTGGTTTATTTTAAGTGAGTGGAACAATATAAACATATCCTCACATGGAAATTATGTACATATTTTTTTCACATAGCAGACGTAACTTCGATATTCATATAATTTTCTACTCCTCGGACATTGAAATCTACCTTTCGGCCATTCAAAAAATCAAAGAATGGGTAAAATTTGATTTTAAAAAGCTATTTGTAATACGAAGATGTCACGTTCTCCATAAAAAACAATGAAGTGCACCAATAAAATAATTGGCCCGTGACGAGATGAAGAATTCGATTGTTTCGCCGTTCTCATAGTTTCATAGTTTCTCATGTTATTCTTCCACCTTTCGACCGTAGAAGCTAACTGTTTACGTCTAAACAATTTTTAACGATTCATTGTTAAAGTCGAATAAACAATGAGTAAAATAATATAAGATAGGACTCCATGGAGCTTCGGCAGAATTTCTTACAAATGCTTAAATTTCAGCGTTCTACCTTTTTTGCGCCGATGGTAGCACAGATATTTTCACGATCCCAGGGATAAACACTGCGGGACGACAGGACCGTAAAAAAACTCTCGCAGAGCGAGGTGGTTCAGGGAGATTAAGTTTGAGTTACTGGTGACAATTCCGAACGAGAAGTACTCATTGAATCTATACCGCTTAATAAATCTCAACATCCATGTGCCGGTAACACAAAGAAACATGCTCCAAATGTAGGGTCTGATAATTTTTTTCTTTAATTCTTCCCTTATTTTCTCTGCTGTTAGTAGATTCATCTTTAAAAAGAGTTCCCGTTTAAAATACGTTATTCTGATGACTATTTCATTCTTTCTCCGTCCATCGCTGATAACTCGTCTTCCTGGGCAGCAAAACTCATTGATCTTTTAAATATTTTGTTTTCATTGCTTTATGTTGGTCCCGGTCTCCCCTCTTCTGCTTCATACTAATAATCTAGCTTAATTTTTGTTGATTTTTTAGTTGATATATGGTTATTATCCTATCTCTATTTATCAGTTTCTTCTTCAAATCCCTCTTTGTCTCGGCTACGACTGCTACGTCGCATCGCCATGCATCGTCCGCAAATCGCAACACACTAATTCTTATTCCTTTGATATTGACTCATTTCATAAAAGGCATTCTTGATGTTAACATTTAAAATTTCTGAAACAGCATGCAGCTTAGATGCTGAATACATTTAACCAAAATGAAATGGAAAAGAGACCAATGAGACGTGGGATCGGGTTGGTGTGGTGGCTAGAGTGTTGGCTTCCCACCCTGTGGGCTCGGGTTCAAATCCCGATGTTGGCAGAGATTTTTCATAGATTACCCGATTCCTGCTTGTTTGTTGCGTGGAGGACATTTCAGGGACAACACTCCGTCCGTCGGATGGGACGTTAAGCCGTGGTCCCCTTGACGCCTTTCGTTATGAGCAGGCTAATGCCGACGCCGCGTTTCTCTCCACCCTTACTTACCTACCCTTCCCTCATAGCGCAAATGACCTAAGCTGTCGGTCGCCCACTTCAAATACCATACCCAATGAGACGTACCACGCCTGTTTTCTTTGGAAGAATGATGCGTGAGATGGACTTTAAGTCTTATAATAGAATGAAGGAGGATGTGATGAGGAGAAATATGTGGACATAGATTCCGCGGCAAGGCATAGCCTCTGGAAGTTATAAGAATGGAAATATATGCACCCAAGAGTTCTACGAAGAGCCGCTACGCAGCGCCACCCGATTATTTACATACAAATTCCCGCCCTTGAAACAGCCCTTTCCTCCTCCGAAAACGAAATTAAAAATTTCCCTCTTTCGGCGAACTTGTGCTCTCGAAAAATTACAATGATGTATACCAGTGTCTGGGAGGGGAGGAGGACCTTCTCATCTTATCCCCCCCCCTCCTCATCACGTGACCCACATAACCCGCGAGCCGTGTCAAACAGAGCCAACACTCATCATCCATCCTTTGTCTTTTTTTGGAACACTGTATACCACTATTAAGATTGTTCTACATAAACCTGCAGTTAGAAATTTTAACAATTTTCAATAACCAGGACATAAATTAATACATTTACCCATTTTTTTCCCTGGTATTGACGTCCGTTTCAAAATTCGTCTCTTCTTTCGTTCCGTAACTAAGGTTACAATAATAAGATAAGCAGCTGATGATTTACATTTGATGATGATGATAATGCATCGAAACCCGGGTCGCTTTATTTAAAAAAGCATAAGTGGCATAAATAAATAATATTTCATCATCCAAAAAACCTTAACACTGCAATATCCGTTATTCTTCTATCCAGCGGTTGAAATCATACACGTTGGAGTTAAAGGACCGTGTAAAAAAATCGACTGACTTCGTTTCAAGTTGAAAGATGGATCACTGTCCTGATCGGGTTGTCTACAGAAATGATCAAAATTCAATTACTTTAAAAATACAAACATTTATCGGTGTTGGGGGAACAGGACTCTGGGGGCCAGTGGATTTAGCCCCCATCTAGGGAAAATGTGAACATTCTTATGTTTACAAATCACATTTTATACTCTTTTGGCACTTAAAATTAGAAAATTTATGGGTTGCCGGCAAAATGTTTTTGCAAAAACATATTGGTGAAGTTGGTGAAGAATACATTTGTTTCATGGATTATTTTTTCTGCCAAGGTTAATTGGCTCTGGGGGGAGGACGTGCCCCATGTGACCCCCCTGGGTACTTTACTGGTCACTGGCAACTGAAATTGAGTCATTATGTGCTAAAATTAAGATTGGACAATGAGACTGAATCCTTGAATGAGTAAATTTTGGGAGATTCGAGAATTATTTCGGGCAGTTGCGTCGTGAAACATTGGTCACAGTCGGCAGTGCACAGGTCTACCCTGAATACAGCACATTGAGCTTATCAATGCTTAAGCAAAGCGATCGGCGAAGTCAACATTACCACGTGTTGGGAAACAAAAAAAAGGCGGCGTTTTAAACATTTTTAAGGCTATGCGCTAGGCTTACATCTATTGAGCTAATAAGGCTTTCTTCTTCTTTCTTCTTTTCAGAACGACAAAGAGAACATCATCTGAGACACTTGTATATTTCTAAATCCGATAGAAGTGATAAATCAAGAGTGATAATTTGCCTTACGTATACCTAACGCCCCTCACCATTCATTTGCCTATAAAGCCACTTGTGGGAAGTATGCAGATGAACTTTTGATCGGCCGTAAGTGCTTAACTATGGGTCCGTGGACATTGAGACACCATTCCTTTATCTACCCTTCAGTGTCACGACGAACGGCTGAGTCTAAAATATCCATGGTTGCATCTACCACCCAGCAAATGATCCATCTCCTCTCCCATTTCATAACGTCATGCTCAGTCTACCTTTGCTAAAGCTCAAAGCCAAACGATCAGAGCGTTTGGCTCTAGGTAGCGTCAGTGCCGAAGGGTCCCAGGTTCTTACCACGAATCAAACATTTCGGTACCCTAAATAAAAACTCCTTGAGGAAAAAAGGAACATCGTGATATTTGCATCCACTGTGGCCTAAACTGACGAGAGATCCACCTTTACCCAACCAAAAATAACCTCCACGAGGTCTAAAGGGAGTTAGGAAACAGATCCATCTATTTTTTCACAAAGCTCAAAAAAAATAAACATCGACATTCTTGAATTCAAGTTGAAAGATGGATTACAGTGCTGAGCGTATTTTCAACAGAAATGATCAAAATTCAATTACTTTAAAAATACAAACATTTATCAGAATCATTTCTGAAAAACTAACATGTCGCCATTCGATTCACTTATGAATTTTTATAGAAATGGTTAATTAAATACTTTTTTTGTCTATAAATTTAAATGGTTAGTCATTTTTAGAGAGCTATGGTAGACCTATGAGAATAATATTTTTTTTAAAGTTTTAATAATAAATTTACGCGATAATTTCTACGTTCAACTTAATAGGCCAAATATAAATATCTTTAAGAGATTTTTCATCTAAATGCGTTTAATACTTCGATAGTGAGTACAAAATGTGAATGGAACTAAATTATCGGTGGAACGGTTAATTTGTTTTTATTTGTCAACTTTCCCGTAAAAATTTTGCTGTTAATTGTTTCAACTTTTAAAATTAGTGCAGTTCATCTTAAACTAATGAAGCCATGTGCAGTGAATGCGGTATCAACCTATAAAATACCTGGATGCTTCAAAAACTTCCCAGGTTTTTCATTGTTATTTGCACTAGGATAATTTTTTTGTTGAAAGTCAATTTATTACGGTTAAATATGGGGATGATCTACATTAAGTTTGTAAGACCTCTCTCTTCAGTGCCACTCCACTTCGGCTTCCTCATCTTTCTCTTTCTAAGAACAAAGCGCGCGTGAGAAGCTCAAACTGTGAGAGATTTTGCTGCAGCCTGCACGGCCCCGACCTTGAACCGAGAGCGAAGATACGAAGAGTAAAGGACCAGCCGCGGCTGAATGTGAAGTCGCGGACGCCGCGGGCGAAGGACCGTTATGTGCACCGTCAAAATGGCGACTCCATTTTGGCACGCGCGCGAACTCGCCATTGTTGGCGCGAATCGCAGAGGAATGCGCGGTAGAGCAACAACCGGGGAGAAAAATATTGAACCGGTAACTTGGAAGGAGCCCGGCTCACGCCGACTAAACAATAAGAGTAGTTTGATTCGAGTGCAGGGCTTATTAAAACGTTCCGTACGGCAGTGTTTAAATCCCTCGTACCCATCTACTCCGGATAGTATCCAAACTTGAACACTTTAATATGCACTCTTCTCTTTTAAGTGCCATTGCATGTATTTTTTTAACAAATTTTAGTACAATTTTTTCTTCGTACCGGGGTGCGATGTTAGCTATCCATTTCGGTGTGATGCGAATGCGTGAAAGTAGCAACTTTAAAAACGTGACTAAATTTAAACAAAAATATATTCAGACATTCTAAAATTGCACAACTTATAAAAAATGATATAAATAATGATAATTTCCCGTTAACTATGAACAAAACAGGTAATTAAATCAGATTGACAAAATTAAAGGAATCAACAGTAAAAAAAAAGAGAAACCTCATTATCCGTCCATAGCGCATGGCTCAGGAAAAAGATTCTCGTGATCCGTACACGTCAAAGTGTTATGATTTAAATCACTCTAGACATCCAACGCATCATGGAACACAATTCTTTTCCCCTTCGTGTACCTGTTCTATGTAATTCTCTACCCCTATAAAAACTGCACTAACTATCATTGTGTGATGGATACTAAGAAGTAGAGCATGAAACAGGAGTTATAGTTTATTGCGCTACTGATAAACATACATTACTTTAAATTACCAAAGCTTTTCCATTAAATCGAGCCTCATATTCCAAGAATATAATTTATAGAGCCTTCAAGGATATGGATATCTTACAAAATAGATACCTAGTGGCGACCTCATGACTATATGTCATGGCAAATAGAATCAGTGGCGGAACCAGAGGCAAGAAGAATTACTGCATACTCCCACTTCTTCCACTTGATGGAGTCTTGAGAATAGAGTAGAAAAGAAGTACAAGAAATTCAATATTATAGAAGAATGATGAAGATGTATTTGGGTGTTGAGTAACGAGGAAGCCCTACAAGAGTGGGCTAAATGAGAATTCTCCTTATTTCCTTAAGAAATTAAACCGGAAAAACTATTTCTTGTCTAGCCTTTTGTAAAACGGTTGCTCAAGATATTTTTTATGCAAATATTTTAGGTTAAAGAGAAAAAGTAAAATAAGCTTTTTTTCTGTTTCGACCATTTCTTTACAATTTTTTCTACAAAATAATAATTTTCAAATACATGAAGATTCCAGCAAAATCAAAAACTTTGCAGGACTCTCGTTGGAAAATGTCCATTTAACACTCTAAATTTGATACACAAGAATAGCATTTGGGACTTCAACGTAGGGGATCGGATCGGTTTGGTGGCTAGAGTGTTGGCTTTCCATCCCGTGGGCTCGGGTTCAGATCCCGGCAGTGGCGGAAAGTTTTCATAGACCACCCGGTCCCTGCTTGAATGTTGTGTGGCGGGCATTTCAAGGACAACACTCCGTCCGTCGGATGGGACGTCAAGCCGTGGTCCCTTTGGCGCTTTTCGTTAAGAGCTGGCTAAAGCCGACGCCGGGTTTCTCTCCACCCTTCCTTACTTACCCTTCCCTCAAGGCGCAAATGATCCAAGCTGTCGATCGCCTCCTTCAAAATACCATACTTCAATCTACTGCTATCTTCCAGTCTGTAACTGAACTAGCGACTTCTATGGTTGATAAAAGCGTGAAACGCTGTATTTTCTTGGAATATCAAAATTGTTGCTATTGTGATCTCTGCATTTCTCCAGGGTTTTCTTCCGCGTCAGGTTGTTGGTTGATTGACAACAGTTTCGCTGGCTGTCCTGCCAGCGTCTTCAGGTCGAAGGTCACCTTCGACCATCAGACCATCGCCGCGGAAACCTACGCTCTAACATTGTTGCTATTGTATTTTAATAGACCCTATTTTTAAAAATAATTAAAATTCTTCCAAAATGATCGGGTGATTTTACATAAAAAGTACTAAATCAAACTACTCATCTTTTTTCCCACGAAATGAGCCAGATTCCACTTCAAAAGGAGTGAATGGAATAAACTGAAATGGAAAGGGACACGATTTGTCAAAGCCTTCCACGAGCGAGCAGAGTGTGTTAAATAACTTTCACGCGAATTAGGTCGGATAGCTGCTAGTTTCACGGAGGATATGTGCTAGTGTTTCATTGATTGAACAATCAAGAACAGATACATTTTTAGAATGATACGGAGGAATATATTTCCAAGCCCGATAGAAACCATAAAAAATTTGTTCAAAATTCACCATAAATCATGTAGATAACGTAAATCAATTGCAAGCATAAGAATGTGTATTTATTTTTATTTCCAATGGTATATGCTCCAACTATTTGTGACCATTATCACTCATTTAAATGTGCAAAAGGAAAGAGGTATGCAGGCATTAATAATGAACTTCACTTGTATTTCTTATCCATTTTCCATTCCAGGTCCTCACGGGCCCTGTTCATTATATTCTCACCTTTCAAACCTTCCCTGGACTTTCACGAACATTTTAAAACCAAAATTAGCCAAATCAGTCCTGTCCTTTTCGAGTTTTAGCGAGACTAACGGACAGCAATTCATTTTTTGTTATATAGATAGAAATATTTTCCGAAGGAGTCGGTATAAGAATCGAATTTAACCCGAACAATTACGTAGTTTGATAAAATATAAGGTCTAAAATAAGCAGACAAATCTCTTAAAACACGTAAGTAAATTTTTCCGTATTCTCGATGGAATCGGAACCTTGGCTTATGGTGTGGGAAGCTAATACTCCGACTACCTCACCCTCCGCCTCGAATACGCGGGAAATGGTAATTGGGATCTCATGCTGAAATATTTGGTCGGGGAAATAAATAACATAACTAAGAGAGACAGGGCGATTCGTAAAAAACTGCTATGAGTAAACAGAGAGCGATACACAGCTTTTACTTTAATTAGTTTGAGAGGCGCCAGAGACATTGAGGCTACGTGTAAGGATTAAATTTCCCGAGAAATTGAGAATAAAACCTTTTAAAGCGAAATGGAGAACATCATCTTAGAATCAGGTGTGGCAGAAAAAAATAACATTTGCTTATCCCGAACGGTGAGTTGGAGGAATACATTTCACTTTTATCCCAAAAAAAAGGATTCTAATAAATATTATGTCAGCAGCAAGCAATTTTCCCACTACAGGCATATACTTCTTTTGTTTTTTCATAGTACCAAACGGCTGGTGCTCTAAGAGCTTCAACCACACGCATATCAAGTTCGCTTGTGAGGTAGAAAGAATTGGTAGATAAATGAAGTTTGACCATTGCAAACATGGAGACATGGAGCAGTTATGATTTTCAATGGCCCTTTGATGTTAAATACACCAAAGGATGAAGTTCGCCATGAAAAAATATTTGGCTTAGCCAGGATTCGATTTTGATGTTACTGGAGGCACTACATTTTTAAACTTGACAGGTCAAAATTCCGATCCATGTCGAAAGAAGCAATTTCACGAAGAGTAACTCACTCTCTCCCTTTCTAAAGCAAAACCAATATGAATGAAAAGGCAAGAGGCCTACTTTTCGGAGCACTCCTACCATCACAGAACAATGGGAACTCGACAGCTAATGACCATGTATCACTTTTTCTAATTCTCCGGAGCTAGAATTGCCATTGTAAGCCGTATCTAATAGAGGGCCTCCTGCCTTGCTAGACTGCAGGCAGAATTAAAGCGAAGAAGATATTTGTCATAAGGCGTTCTCGCATTCTTTTTTGTCCTCTACTGCGGTCCCAGAATGATGAGGCTGTAATTACTGTCGCACAATCATGAAGCATTTAATGACTTGAGAATGTCTCTCTTCTCACAGAACCATAGCCAGGAATGAGGCTTTCACTTCGAAATTAATGGCAACGCAAAGCTATGTCAACATTCGCGTCAGTGACACCGATGATTTGAAATGGAGAGAGACTTGTGTATCTTAAAGATCCTTACTCTGATTTTGGTAATAACCAGTCAGTTGGAGCACGGATGTTTTACTACAATAAATAGCTACTTCTTTTGTAAATCGGCGATGCTGTTTTAAAAATAAGCGGGTGCACAAAAATCCAGGAAAACTGTAAAAATTTATATAGGCAGAACGATAGTTGGATATACCTCACATAGAAATTAGAATAAAAATTAAACTTAATACCTGTAGAGCATACAAGCATTAGAGTAATAAAAGTTTAATTTGAACATATCTCAATATATCTCCCCCACTGCACTAAAATAATCAAACGGAACAAGTAATAATAAATTAGCAGAAAATAACGGGAATATTAGTTATATATTTATATATTTGTTACAATTAATGTGGTCACCTTAAAATAGTCCCTATTACATACTATGCACGTGTGTCAGCACCTCTTCCAATCTTCGAAACTTTTCACAAACGCGAGCTTTAAGATAGCCATTAGCTCTGTCTACGCTACGTTAGTAAAACATTCCCTTAACCTCTTCGACTTCAATTTATTTCCTGAATGTCGCACTTTTCACAAACGTGAGCTTTAAGATAGCCATTAGCTCTGTCTACGCTACGTTAGTAAAACATTCCCTTAACCTCTTCGACTTCAATTTATTTCCTGAATATCGTGCCCCTATCCTCTATTTATTTTTCTCTGTGGTTCTTTTTAAATGGAATATTATGTAATGAAATGATATTTTTTAGCTTGCAATCAACGAAGAAAATCGAGATAAAAATTATTATTATTTTATGTTGTTAAGTATCTAGTTGAATGCATCGAGAATAAAGCTATCGCTACTCGTATAAAATCATTTAATTACAATGCATCATATTTCACGAAATGTGAGTTCTTTACGCATATTATTAGATGTTTTCACATTGCTAAACTTTCATAAGATTTATATTGCTCCCCTAATCAGAGCTAAAATCATGAATATATGATGACGAACAATACTCGTCATTGCACTATTTGGCATCGAAAGTTCATGACGAGCTAAAATCGTCATTTTAGCGCAAGGGTCCTCTTTCTGTTGAGAAATAGGAAAATCTCACACGTGCAATGTCTGGCGAATCTAGAGGCTGGAGCATCCTTACGTTATTGTTTTTGGCTAAACATTCACGAACAAAAATGAAGTCTGAGCCGAAATTCGCCGAGCTCATAAAAAGTCACGTCTAATCTTAGCGGCTGCAACAGACAAAGTAAAGAATTCCTTGTGTAGGCTTTCGCGGTGTGGCGAAGATTCAGGGTGGAGGTTTTCGGGGTTAGCACCGCGTAGATTGGTCTCTGCAGACCTGAAAACCTCCACCCTAAAGTAAAGAATGATTACTGCTGAAAATTTTATCGCACTTCAGGTGCGTGTATACCAATATAATAAAAAAATTTATAACCTGTCTCCACACCCGCGAAATTTAAAAATTCCCGTCATTATATGAACACACATCGCATGTCACTGAATGGGGGCGTTCGACCTTTTTTGGATTCTACAACAGTCATGAGGATATTTTTAAATCACTCATGTTGGTGGCAGAGCTCAATTATCATCCCTGCCATCGATTCCACGGAGCATCAAGATGTGTCCTTTTGACCAACGATGAACAGTTAGTTATACGAGGACGAGATCCCGGAAAAAGTCGCCTTTTCAACGGTTTACCCTTGTGACTCCTTTTGGCACTGCTCACCGAAAACCCTGCCAGCAAAACAGCCGAAATGAACAGTTTAATCCCTCCCTCTGGCCGCGGTCAGTAAAATGAGAAGATGGACGCCAGAACAGTTCACAGAATTTTGAGTACCTACCTCTGGATGCATCAAGAGCAGGGATGGCAAGTGAAACGAAACGAAAATGTTTGGTTTCGACCCGGAGGGAAACGAAGATACAAAGCCTAGGTTTAGTTTCGTTCCTGCACGAAATTAAAATCACCAAGGAGTTCAGTTTCACCCGGGAAAAAAACTTTACTCCCACGAACGAAAATAAATTAATCGAAAATCCGCTGTTCATAGTTAAGTTTCGATCCCAGAAGTTGAGTGGAGGGGGAAAAGAGGGAATAGTTTTGACCCATTTCATGACAGCATTTAGAGAGGTTAAAATATTTAGCTTCGTCACATTGCGAATGAATATTGCGTCGCGTATTACGAGTGGAAAAGAGCCCCATGATGAAGAATTCTCGGGTTTCCAACCGGGTCAGGGTCTGCATTGTGTAGGCCGACGTTTCGTTGGGAGACTTTCCCAGCATCCTCAGGGCTGATAATCAGACCCTGACCCGGTTAGAAACCCGAGAAGCTTTCATCCAAGTGCCCCATGCATCAAGAGGCGGTAGGGCGATCTTATATTCCGTTCAACCATACTTCGTCCCGGTGTGTGGGTAGAAACTAAACTGTTCGAGGCTGAAGCACGTGGTCCCTCCGGTGCGAAACATTATCGGCGTTTCGTTTCGGCACAGAAGTTTAGTTTAGTTTCGACCCGAAGTAGTTTTGACTCCGACTTCGTTTCGACCCTGAGTTTAGCTCCCCGGGTTTGATTCTTTTTCGTTTCTACATTTCGCTCCCGGGAACGAAACTATTGAACTTTTACTGGTTTTGACTTTCGTTTAGTTTTTATTGCCATCCCTGACTACCACCCATTCGAAATTTATGAATCTTTTCGAAATGTCTGGGGCGTTTGGAGTGCACCCTTGTCAACATTTCCCTGTATTTCAAATTCAACATCCCACCCAGCGGACCCGGGTTCAAAACGCGGTGGTGGCGGAGATTTCTCGAATTCATGCTTGAGGGCGTTATGAGGGGGCAACTCAAGTACAGCACTCCACCCGTCTAATGGAACGTAAAACAGTGGTGACCTTGGCGCCTTTCTTTAAGAACAGGCTAAAACCGACGCCAGGTTTCTCTCTACCCTTCTCACCCTATCCTTCCCCTCTACCCTTTCCTCACGGGGTAATTGATTTCAGCTGTTGGTCGCCTCCTCCAAACAACGTAATATGGACTTCCCTATTCATGAAATTCCGGATTTCTTAGGAATTTCTCATGGCTGAGAAGTAAACACTGAGTATCGGGTTGTGGTTGCTGATTGAGTATTGGCTTCACACCGCGTAGACCCGGATTTAAATCCCGACGGTGTCTAACAATTTTCGGAGGTTTCCTGATCCCTGCTTGAATGTTGTGAGGAGGACATTTCAAGCGCAACACTACGTCCGTCGGATGGGACGTTAAGCCGTTATTCCTTTGCGCCTTTCATTAGGAGCGGGGTAATGCTGACGCCGGGTTTCTCTCCATCCTCCCCTCCCTCCTCTTCTTTCACAGCATATTTTTTTAGTGATTAGTTGCTTTTTAGCGTGGTCAAAGCTCAGCTCTCTTGGTTTGACAATTTTTGGACTTTTGATTTGACTTTGATATTTTGTGGTGGCTAAGTTTTGTTCAGAAAACGAACTACATTAAGTGAAAATGCTACCATAATCATTAGTATTTCGCCGGTGATTGTCATCGGATTTTTCCCATCATTCGCGATATTTCTATTAATGTATAAACTATGTTTCGTTTAACCACTTCACTTGTGTACATATCCTTGAAAATATATTTTTGTACTGTAATTGTTAGATTTCCTTTGGCTATAATAAAATTTAATACCAGTATAAGTGCTGGTAAATGATTAGTTTACTCCCATAAAATTTGATTTTCAGCTGAGCTGGCTATAGAACGTAACCGTGGTGATTGATAATATTTTTTTTCTCGGAAAAGATGTTTGAGTCATAACTTCGCGAAGCTTACCGATGAAGTAAGAAAAAAGGTTTAGATTATGCGTTCCATAAGTTATTTTAATGTATTAACGAGTTATGGCCAAAAATTTTACCAAATAGTGATCATTGTCATCATAAGCAAGAAAATGCGCAAAATTTCAAGCCGATTCGAATATGAGAAGTGAGTTAAAAATCAATTTCAAGAGTCCATCGATGAAAGAGACAAGCAGACGAACCAAGTAAAAAAAAGTGTGAGAAAAAGGTATGAAGAGACCTCTATTCTTTCAGACATCAAACTGCAATCAGTCACAAATTTCATTTTTCGAACTACTACCATCGCGCCCACTTTGGTAATGAGAGGAAAGATTAGATGAAGTTTCATCGGGCATGGTAATTAGTCAAGCGAGGGATGAGAACGTCTATCCCCACTCCGTTCGGCGCCATTTCTCCATTTCCCTCTTCCTTCCTCTCCTCCCTTAAATCGACTCCCTTGAGATTCGCATCAATCTTTACCCACTTTCCACCCCAGCCCACACTCAAGTGCCAGTCAGATCCACTTGTTCTCCCTTAAATTCCTGCCTCCGGTCTCAACGTACTACAATGTACTAATTTCTCAACACTGTATAGGCCGAAAGAATACAAAATATAAATTGCGGATTACATTTCATCAGTTCTCTTAGAAGATGATCAACAACATCATCAACACTGATCAAAAATCCTAAGATGGGCTGGACGCCCATTTATGGGATTGTCAAATGTTTTGGTCAAAGTGGGCGTGGCTCGTCCTACCCAAGCACCCCCATTCCGGCCACACTTCGCTCCACGCTCGAAACCAGTGGTGCCCCCTCCAGATAAGTATTTACAACCTCCTTGTTTGTAGTTTCTATCATCCCCATTTTAATGCGACGCGACTAATGGCCCACTGAACGCGGAAATGAACAGGGTTTCAAGTCGACGACACCGTTCTGCGTCCCTCCCACCTTCCTTCCCCTCCTCCTGTCCCACGTGTTTGGCCCTCGTGCGCAACCCAGCCACCGTTGCGACCACTCCGTTGGATATTCAAGGGCAGTGGAGGGAGGGGAAGGATTCATCCCTCCCCCTCTCATTGTAGGCGGCTTGGAGGAGTGTTACGCCCGAATCGTCATGATTAGAATAATCAATTAGATCGCCTCGGCCTCCAAAATATTCCTAGTGTGAGATGACCCACGGAAAGGAATCTACCCGGGATTTAAAAAAATCGAATGTGGCTTAGTCCGGAGTCTACCAAGAGCTTTAAAATGGGTGTAGATTCGCGGAGGGCCATCACCGTAATAAGCAAAATTTTCAAGTATTAAGCAGCCAACCTAGAGGTATCTTAGTAGGTACTTTCTACCTATCCGCTATCTATTTATCCATCTACTACCTAACTTTCTTGATTTTAATTTCGCGTTAATTTTAATGCACAATACTAAGGGGTTTCATTATTTAAAATTATCTAAACTAATCCTAAACTTATGTTGGCTCCCATAAGGATGTTATCCACATACACCACTTAGCTCTCCCCCATCCATTCAATTCAACCGCCGAGTTGAAACACTGAGTTGGGTGATTATCAGCTTCTTTTCATAAATGTGATTCCACTCCACGTGACGTCACAGGGACCTAGTTTCTACACGAGTAGATAGGAGTTTTACATCGTCTGAGATTACCTATGCATGCATGAGGCACAGAGCTCAGGGAAACATCTCTAAATAATCACCTATTAAAACTGCCTATTGTCGGAAAGTTTCCTTCGTTTGATAAGGTATTAATAGTCCTTACTTAAGCCAAGCGCTACTTGCTAGCAGGGTACTCTGCTACCTGCTAGCAGCCTGCATCGCGGAGGTGAACATATACTCGCCCCAAGGTCACCTCGCACGATGGTAGCGGGAACTAGAATGGCGTCACACGGGCTTTTCCCAGCATTCATACTTAGCCGTCGCGTTTTCGCGCGCTTGAAATTTTTCACTTTTCATTCAATCGCGAAAAATAGATGTCGTCATTTAAAAACCTAAAAGCGTGAAATACGTACTCCAGGAGTAATAATCTTTCGATTTAGGCAATAAAAAATAATAGGAAACCACCCTATTGAGAATAGGCATCTTTAAGAGCGACACTGATAGCATCACATTAGAATCTCACTATATTTCCAGGTCCGACGGAAACGATAAATTAGCGGAAGTATTTTTCCGTACGATAGGTATGGGAATTCGTTTTTCCCCCAAACGATCATCATCATCATCAGTCAACAATCCTAAGATTGGTTTGACGTTGTTCGTACGCTGTTTTCCATTCCTCTCTCCTATCGGTTAATATTTTTATAGCGACTGTTTCTTCTCTTTTACATATTTATTAACCTGTCCTATGTAACTCATTCGGGGCCGTCCCTTGCCCTTCCTCCCTTCCACTTGTCCTCCAACGATTGTCTTCATCACGCCATCATGTCTCTATACGTCACCAGCTATGTTGTCCCGTCTTCTGCTTAAGATTTTTAGAAGACTTCTCTTTTATCCCACTCTTCTTAGAACTTCCCCATTGGTTACCTGGTCGATCCATCTTATCTTCATCATTTTTATTCATCATATTTTACTTTATTATGCTTGTAATTTCAAGGAATGGCATTGAAAAGTTATGAATATGATAAATCACACCAACTTGAATGTTAATTTCGGTTGACACCCCATATTATACCTTATTTCCCCGCGAAACTTGGATCAATTTGTCCGTCAGCGACGCGAGTGGCGACTTTAGTAAACCCATTTAAATTCGCGGTAGTTGAAAACGCATTTGAAGGACGACTTGAAGATCCTCTTTTTTGTAATATTCGTGAGTATGAGTTTGAAGTAGGCAATTCGTCACCTTATTCATTCGCCAACTTGAACCGGTCTCCTGTACCTTCGGTGTTGTTTATTGCTCTGGCCGTAGACAAAATATGCCACTCGTAATACAACCCCATATTCGCGGATAAACTCCGTTAAAAATAACAGGAAGGGTAGGAGCGGTGCCGAGACTGAGTGCTCCGAGCCAATTCCAAAGGTAAGAACGCGGAGGCACGCCAGAAGTCTGCACCCCGTCCTCCCTCCGAGAAAGCGATCAGCGATTCAAGTCGCGAGGAAAGTGTGTGTTTGGGCGACAGTCGCCTCCGTCGAACAGTTAGCTACGCCCGATAAAGAATGGGACCGTACTGTGGCGGGCGACTCGAAGGATACACAATGGAATGAGGAAACGAAGATGAGGAGCAAGCAGTGCTTCCATTTCATGGGCTCAAATCAAGAGCTTCTTTTCCATCATAATCAACCACGCTCTCTTTGTGGCCCTCAACCACGAATATTACAATAAAGGAATTACCAGTCGGCCTCCATATGTGTCGTCAACCACCGCCCATTTAAATTGGCTTACCGAAATCGCCCATCGCGCCGCTAAAATATGTGCCAATTACTTTGTTGCTGACAGGCAGAGTATTCCACGGACTCCACGGATTAATTTCTCTCTTCTTCTTCTAATACCGTAAAACGGGGTGAAAAGAAACATTGGGGTGAATAGAAACGAAACTTCTTTTTTTATGTATAATCTATTTCCTACATAACTATGGGTAAATAGCGGCAACTATTATTTTTTTTAGGTTGGTACACTTTTAGCTGAAAGTGAAATAATGGTTTGTTTGGTTGGCAGCACTGGTTCCTGTTTGTTTGTCATGTTGAATTTTACCACGTGATTCTTGTTTTTTTTATCCACTTTGAACTTTCCAGGTAAGTCAGAATACGCAGTGTTCTTAAAAGTAAATAGCTGTAAAAAACATAGTTTAATTATTCATATAAAAGATTCAGGCTTATTTTAAGCTTTAACTTTAACAATATTATTTCCAAAAATTATACATATTTTTTAGGCTAGGTTTTCAGAATTTATGGGGTGAATAGAAACAAATCATTTTTAGTGTTTTATTCACCCCGCAAGAAAATGTTTTCAAAGATGACCGGTCTGATCTCACAATTTATTTATCATAATTAAACCTAGTAAATACGGTAATTGTCTACCTATTCAATTTGTTTACTTACAGTTATGTAACTTGTTTTGTTTATGTACTGAATTAAATCATTATGTTGAGAAATAAATTTGTATTTATCCATTACAAATTAAAAATACCATATTTAACTGTTTCCATTCACCCCCGATTCGTTTCAATAGAAAAAAACATGAAATTGAAGTACTGCTTCTATTCACCCCCATTTGCGGGGTGAATAGAAACACCATGTTTTAATTTTTTTTCTTTACAATCAAATAAAATTTTAAAAATTAAATACTATAAACAAATAGGTCTAACAGAGACCTGTGTTTGGGCAAAAAATTGTTTGTATGGAACAACTACAAATATGCAAAATTTCAAACCAAAGTTGAAAATTGTTTCTATTCACCCCGTTTTACCGGTATATAAAATTTTCGTGTCACAATTTTTGTTGCCAAACTCCTCCGAAACGCCTCCACCGATTCCTATTAAATTTTGTGCGTATATTCAGTATGTCTGAGAATAGGATGTAAACTATTTTTTATTCTTCTGCAGAGCCCATGAGGCCCTGGAACGGGCCCTGAATCGTTTCCATAAGAGATACATGTAACGTTCGTTATTAACGCCTGCAGACTTTTTTCTTTTTCATATTTTAATTAGTGATAATGGTCACAAATAGTTGAAACATATACAATCGGAAAGAAAAATAAATACACATTCGTATTTTTTCATTCGATTATCCGTTTTTCGCGTGATTTACGGTGAATTTAAAAAATATAAATATAGAAATACTGAAATTTTAGCGGTTTTGGTTTACTGTCCCCTTGACGACCGTCATTATTGTTTATGTTGTTTTCCATCTCTTTCTAAGTTTAGTCACAAAATAAATCCTTTGTTATAGTCGTTAAGAAGTTCAATAAGCTCACTCACTAAATTTTTAGGGTCTAAATCGCTTTTGGCCATTGTTAGTACTGGTACTCAGTGCGTGGAAAACCCGGCAAAAAAACGCTTGCCAGGACAGCCAGTAAGCTATAAGTAATACACGAGGGTGTACCCAAAAATAACCACATGCAATTTTTAAGAAATTAAAAATTATTTTTTTGAGTTACAAGCGTCAAAATACTCTCCATTTACACTGATATATTGTTTAAAACGTTTTTACCACGCGACACACCCTTGGTACTCGTCGTTTCCGATGCCACGCAGCGCCGCCTTCGATTCTCTTTTTACCTCCGTAATGTAATGAAAACATTTCCCTTTCCTCGCCATTTTCATCTGGGGGAACAAAAATAAATCACAAGATGCGAGATCTGGTGAGTAGGGTGGGTGAGAAAGCAGTGTAATACAGTTTTTTTTACCAAAAAACTCAAGTCGCGGCACGCTGCAACACGTGCCGCTTTTTGATCAGGAGTCAACTAGGATGAAGCTCGCCATTAAAAATATTTGGCTTAACCGGGATTCAAATCTAGATCTTCCGATTGCCGGTCACGGCAGTGGCGTAGCCAGGAATTTCGTTCCGGGGGGGCCAAAACCAGAGAGGAAATGTTTTTTTTTTTAAACAAGGGTACTATGTAATGGGTTTTAAACTAATTTTAACACTTTTCATAGTCGAAAAAAACTTCATTTGTTAAAGAAAAATTGTGTAAATCCATGATATTTCAATATTTTGTTTTTTTATGAAGGAAAATAATGTTTTTTTTTTAATATTCTGGGGGGAGGGGAGGGTCCGGACCCCTCGCATCCCCCCTGGCTACATCACTGGGTCACGGATTCATTCTCTTTCACATTCCTAAATACTTGTCCTGTGTCACTCATTCGTGGCACTCACACACTATTGACGGTTCGGGTCCACTTATAGAGGGATTAGATTTTTGGGCGTACATTGAAGGACGTAACCTCCTAAACATTCATGGGTTTGAACACCTAAGACTCCTTCCCCTGCTCGCTACAGCCTAGACGGATACTTGAATTCCTCTGTTTCGAGACTCGATTAGGGAAGAGGGAGACTCAGTGAGATAGTGGGTTCAGAATGAGACAAAATTTATTTAATTGTTTTTGAAATACGCGCTGAAGAAGTAATTCTGACTACCGAAAGGTGTCCTTAGTACCTAAATCTTCGTAGATTTATGCATTCCTGCTTCCATTGGAATCAGAATTATATTTCCATAAAGTAAGTTCTAATGATTCGGTAAAAAAAACTGTTAAGTATATTGTTTTCAGTGGTAGGAATTCGCCAATAATCTTTTATTTGTAACCAAAAATTCGTAAATATTTCCCATACATATATTTCCGATTAGCATTCTTAGCTATGGTATTTGGAGGAAGCGAACGACAGCCTACTCTTAACTAAAGGCGCCAAGGGGACCAATATTTACGTCCCATCGGACGGACAGAGTGTTGCGCTTGAAATGTCCTCTACACATCGTTCAAGCAGGGATCCATCAGTCTCTGAAAATTCTGTGCCACAGCCGAGATAAGAACCCGGACCATCTGGATAGGAAGCCAGCACTCTAGCTATACTAACCCAATTACTGCATTCTTAGGTGTTGGTATATTAAAATAAATAAAAAATTATTATTAGTTGTTGGTATAATATGAAATTTTCGAGTATTTGGGGCACACGTCTACAAACACAATACGCGTGCCTGGATGTATGCCACCGCTACTACGGCTACTTCGTAGGGGTACTAATCAAGCATACTTAGGTACTCGAGTACCTGCCAGGGAACTCCAATACCATCTCAGTACTCCAAAGCCTGAGCACAAGTTCTATTAGCGCAACCTATTTCAACATCGTCAGAGTGGGTCATTCTCGGACGCATAATATAAGCGGCCTTTTGTGTCCCACCCTTCCATTGTTAGAACGGTCTCGACATTCCAATAGCCAAACGCTTCTGGTGTCCCACGGAATTTACTCGAGAACACACCACGCACGGCTTCGACTCCTAAGGCGGAAAAAAATCCGAAGAATTCGACTGGGTGTGGGTTATTCATTCAGTCATTCGGCGGAGGAAATATAGGTGAGCATTTCATGCTGACAGCTAGCTTGGGGAACTCATCATTCTGAGCACATAAAGTCACGCCTTTTATCTTGACCCTTAAATCTCAAAAATTAGTTCCCGTAGGAGAACTAAAAACCTTGACTCTTGGGTTGAATGGCCAAGGCAAGTAACGATTACGAACTGTGGTGAATTCTAATTTTTCCAGCATGGCGATATTGAATATGGACATTATAATTTTTTTTAAATACAATTTTCTACTATTTTAAAATGAATTTATCCGTATTGCACTTTCAAATATATTTATTTCCGAACAGCAAAGCGTCATATTAATGCAAAATTGATTATTTACTTGATGACGGTATGTGAAACGCCGCGCCGTAACAATGTCATTGAAAATTTTTAATTATGCCATCTATCTTTCAGTCTCAAATCATAATATGTACCGCATAAATATAGCTTAAAAGATATGAGGAAAATTCAAAATCCATGATGCTCATCATTAGATACAAATAAAATCAAAGAACTCACGACAGCATGAATTACCGAGTATTTCCCATCGATGCAATACAAAAAATTGCTTGGAAGTTGGGCCAGCAATTGAATCACAGACCTACTGGAATCTGCAAAATATCTTGCAATGACAAAAATAGGTTTAGTTAAGAAATTAACATTTTAGCGCTCCCCTATACCTACATTAGCTACATTATAAACTCTATCGTAGTTACCTCTTCGAAGACTGGACAGATTATATTAGAATAAAATTGAAGTGCACGACCATCCACTGCCTTTTTGAACTTCAGTTTTCCCTATGATATAATTTTCTTGTCTCATTTTGAGAGAGACACCAATTCGATATGCTTTATTTTCATAATTTTTAAAAGACTTCTGGGACATTGTTATTATTAAAGCATTCTACCGATAATGGTGGGTTTACATGGACTATTTAAGAATTATTCTGACAGTATCCCTTCTGTTCATGAACTTCCCTCTTAATTTCACAATAAGGCCTACTTCCTTCCACTCTATTTAAAAATCCAACTATCTTTCTTCCTCTCCCTCACATAACATACCTTAGAACAGTGCTTTCAAAATTTCCACCCCGCTAAGTACTCGCACCATCCATACCTACAGACTCCTATGATTCTCATCTAGAAGCTGCCTCTCCTCACCCACCATGTCCAGCACTTCGTCGTTCCTCCTCCTCTCCGCACACTTCACCTTCTCCATTCTTCTCCAGACCCGCATCTCGAATGCATCCAGTCTCCTTTCGCCCTCCTTCCCAAGTGTCCATATTTACCCGCCGCCTCCGAGGCCGGTTTCGTTAATACTTAAGAAGATATCTGCGTTAACGAAACGCTTCGTGCTCAAACAAATTCAAAGGGAAGATTGAAATGTTTCATTTATCTAACTCAATAAAATGTGTACTATATTATCGTGACAAAAGATCAGCCCCTCCCAATTTCGTCGTCGTGCAGGAATTTCAGAAGGGACCAAGGCGTAGCGATGAATCGCTCCGCACGCTCGACTTTCTGTGTCACTGCCCAGAGAAAAAAAGGTTAAAAGCCTTTCATGGGGGATTCTCACGTGATTTTGATAAGATCAAAATGCATTACGGGTAAGTAGCGCGAAGACTTGGAAATTTACAACCCTTTATAACGCAACATCTCCAGAATTATTTCCAGTGGCGTAACTAGGAATATGCTATGGGGGGTGATGAGATGGCCTGGGAAAATTTTTGAAAAATGACATACCTTCATATATATTTTACATCATTTTGGCACTAAAAATTTAAATTTAAGCATATGCAGTTATTATATTTCAAAACTAGGCAATATTTTTTTTCTCTGGAGGAATCTTTCCCCTCATCTCCCCCCATAGTTACGCCACCGATTATTTCGTCAAAACAGAAGTTTTTTTTAGCGATGACAAGCAGGCGAACCTGAGTTTAAATTCACCAATGGAATAACCACGAATATTGCAATAGAGGATCCTCAAGTCGGTCTCTAATTTTGTTGTCACCCACCGCGCCTTTAAATGGGTTTACAAAAGTCTCCACAAGTGTCGCTGACGAACAAATTGACCCGAGTTTCACGGATAAATAAGGTATAATTAGGGATGCTAACCAAATTTTAGACACATGATGATGTATCAAATTCATTACTTTTCAATGCTATTCGTTGCGATTACAAACATTATAATGCAAATAATTGAAAAAAAAGTGGATCGCATTGCACTCATCAGCGCGCCGCGGACATTTTTGAAAACCGATTAAAATGCGAGCGAAAAGGCAACAGATATCAGCCTTCGATGGGATAGAATTCATGTACCCAGCTGGGGTGGGGGAAGCTGCCCCTCCCCTAGAAGAAGGAAAATCATGACTGGATTGAAACGAAAGTTTTGAACAAATTTTCTTTAAACCCACGAAAAATGATATTAGCATAAGACATGTAGCTAAAATAATTTTTGTCAAGCAAGTAATTTTAAAAACTTATAAAACGCCGTTATAATTTTCGTAAAATGTTGGTTTCATTTACCTTTTCTGTGCTAAAAAGTTACAACTTTAACGACCATGGCTTGCCCTCCCCCCTAGTGGACGATCCTGGGTACGCCCTTGATGAAATTGCCCCCCCCCCTCAATACAGTCCCCTTGAGAAGAATCCTGCAGCATCAAACTTATTCGACTTAACGGCATTCGAACTTACTAACTAAGTTACCAATCAATTTTCAATTGACCCAATGGTTTCGAAGTAAGCAGAGGTTTGCGTTGTTTACAACAACTCCGTTAATTTTAGTGGTATAAACAATTTGTTTTTAGCAAACTGCTAATAATAGATGTGGATTCTTTGCATAAATATTGCAAGTTGCAGGAACAAAACTACGGGAATGCCAAGCGCTCAAATTTGGGCAACTTGATTTTACGCGTAAAAAACGGGTACTTTTTTGAGAAAAAATTAAGGACAGGAAATACTATTGCACCGAAGATTTTATGAAGTACATGATAAAACGTGGAAATTAATTCTCTTTCGTATGCTTTTTGTTGTATTGAAATTGAATGCTTTGTTTAGACGCTAGAGCTCCTCAAACTCGGGTATCTGTCTTTTTTTTATAGACTGTAGACCTCCCGATTTCACATCGCCCGTGCTGCAATGTGATAGCTTAACAATACTGAGAGCCAGGAACGGTCTGGCCATGTCGGCTGGTCGGCAACTGCCGAGGGCCCCGAGCTTAGGGGTTACCCACAGCATTCGCGTCTATCGTGAAGCGTATGTGGAAGCTGCAGGTGCAATAAAAAAAGACTAAAATCACAAAAACCATTTTGTTGCAATTATAAAATTCTTAGTTTTCACTAGTCGCTTCATTTACAGTATACTCAGCGTAAAAATATTATATAGGGGAACCCTGGGCGGAATGGGGTAAGCGATTTTTAACTGAGAAAAAAAAAGCTGCAATAACTATAACTAGTCCAGATTGGTATTGCTTACCGTACAAGCAACACCAATCTGGACTAGATATAGTCATTTCCGGTTACGCAGCACCTTTTTTCGCAAACAATTAAACAGGCACTTTTTCACTCAATTTATTTAAGACGACCGGTTTCGTCGCAGAGACGATATCTCCAGGTACAGAAATTGTTATTTTTGTAGTTATTTTGTTGTTTATTTTTTTAGTACCATACCTTTTTAACTGTTTACAACGGATTTTCAAATATTTAAACCTGAAACAATCGAGTTTACCTTTTTTCGCACGTTAAAAAATCGCTTACCCCGTTCCGCCCCGCACAAACGTAGCGCACGGGGTTATCCTATTATAAAAAATAAATAAAAATGAAGGAGTCGGAAGATAAATGGGAACCTGATGCTTTTTTGAAAGGATTATTCGAAAATGTTACTTTCGAGGTTTTTATAGGTTTCAAAGCAGTTTCACGGAACAAATACACTAAATAGATAAGATAACGATAATTAATAATTTGTTTTACATTGTAAGCTGTGAAATTCTCACTTTTCACTGTATTTTTTCTAGCGAAAATGCTAATTTTTATTAACTTTACCAAGTTTTTAGCTTCCAGAATAGCGTCAAAATCCATTTCCGGACATGCAATTTCCTGAAATTTTACGCGGGAGGTCCCCGAAGGCTTCCGGTGAGGGGGACCCCATTATGAGCCCCTACCGAGGGCCCCTAATCACCCCAATCCACCCCTGATCATAGCATTAACTGTTTGTTCGGTAAAATCCTCCCAAAAATTCGTTGTGGACGATGAAGGATTATAGATGCAATTGATTGCAAAACTGAAATGAAATTGAGCTACTCGGGTCCAATCCAATGATTTTTTTTCCGCAAATTTCACATTCAGTGCTTATAATGTATTAGCTACGCACACAGTCACTGTACATTTCATGCGCACTAAATATCAGCTACGTATTTCCTTTTAAGGTTGAAAGATAGCAGCAATTTTTCAAAGTTTTCAATGACAATTTGTTTCCCAGGTCGCGGTTTTTACTTTATCCTTTGCTTTGCATGGAAGGCTGGCGGTCTTCATGACACAATTAGATCTCGTCACTTTTTATTTGTATAATAATACAATATTTTGAGAGCACGCGAGCGATCTCTTCGCTTGTTCCTGCAACAAATGGCAGGAAGGCGAATACCGTAGGCTTCTTAGCATCTTCAGATTAAGGGTCTCTATCCTATTCTGGGCCTAGTCAATTTTAATTTTTTTCCTTTGAGGGTGCCGTGCAGGTTATATCCGTTGTCTTCTACTGTTGCGTAGGTATAGTTTCTCTTTCTCCAAGTAGGAGGCGTCCGATATGGTTATGGATCGTCTGAGAAGGGTTCCAATCACCGATGTCCTCTGTTGGCCGGGATGATGTGACGACGCGTGACGTTGGCGATCTGCATGGGTCATTTTCCGGATCACAGACAGCCCCAGGGTGCCGTCATCCTTCCTATCATCTAGGACGTCTAAAAAAAGGGTAAATGCTTGTTCTCTTCTATTTCCATCGTGAACTTGATTTAGTTTAATACATTCAACCGATTCAGGCGTGATGTAATGGAAGTTCTACCAATTGAAATAAAGGATAGTTGCATATTTCCACAATTATTTTAATGCTACAAGTCTTGTACCAGGTGATGGCTTTGTGAGCCGTAACGCGTCGTACGCATTAAAATAACTGTAAAGAAGGGCAACCACCTTTTATTTCAATTTAGTGAGTTGTTATGACCGTTGAGGTGCCTCAAAAATCAGCAATCAATCCAGCTGCTATGTCGGCGAAACTGTTTTCAACCAACATGAGCGGTATATCTCCGCAGAAACTTCACCCAATTTCGGATACAAATGGGTGTAAGGGGGACGTACGCCCCCCCCCCCCCATTACGGGGCCACCAGCCCTGCATTATATAGCAGAACCACAATTGTAATTTTTTTATATCATAATACGGTATTATCTTGTCGACCTGCAGCTAGGAATTAAGGTTAAGGGGGGTTTTAAGCACAACTAATACTAGGGGGTCTTGGGGATATGTAATACCCACTAGGGTAAGCGGTAGGTGCAGGGGCACTCCTCCACAAATATTTTAAGATAAATGGTTCAAAATGGTGAATTTCACCGCTTTCTGGGGGGTTATTTTTTTAATTTTATTTTTAAATTTATTTAATTTTATTAATCCTTACACTGCTCTAATAGTAGTATTTATCCAATTAAGTAAACTGGAATAAATTTAAAAATTTCTCTGAGCTCTGGGGGGATTTATCCCCTAAAACCCCCTTCGCTGCGCCACTGTTGTCTTGTATATATCCATCATTAGTTTAGGTAAATCTTTCTTGAACTTTCATAGAATTGATTATTTTTTTATTACAAATAATGTAAAGATGCCATTGTATTACAATAAATGTAAAGGTAGGTAGCTCAAGATATCTTTTGCCCCCCCTTGAGTTTTTTCTGTACCTGCCACTGTCTTCACCACACCGCAAAAGTCTTAGTGACAACAGGAATGAATTATAGCTGTCACATCAATATTAAAAATACACCGCACTAGAGCAAGGTGAACGATTAGTCTGACTGCCGGACTTAAGGGCGGGTAGAATGAGTGCAGACTGTCCCTTCGATATAAATCGAAGATGACAATTAATTTTAATACAATCCATAAGAGCTTAATATTATACTTAATTAAATTTATGGTTTTCCGATGAAACAAATTACTGGTAGAGCCAACCCGTATACCATCCCAAAATCCCCCCCCCCCTCACCTCACCCTCCTCAACAAATTTCTGTTTATGTACCGGCAGCAGGGGCAAATCCAGGACTTTTTCTGGGGGGGGGGGGGCACGAGGGTCTGACAGGCAAAGGACCTTCTCATACTTGAGATTGAAAACAAGATAAAAAAATGACTTAATGAAATATTTTCTTTATTTTAATATTAAAGTTATTAAATTAAATTAAATGATTGAGGCTCCGTAAGACACAACACAAAACAAACCTAATGATAACAGTACAAAATATTTTGTCTATTTTTTAAGCCTCTGAGGGGGGCCAAGTGCCCCTGTGTCCCTAAATACGCCTACGACTGGCAGCTTTGTTTTCTTCCAATGTGGTGTGTTCCCTTAAAATAAAGATATTTACGCATGGAGGGGGTGACTAAAAGGTTAGGTCATGATGGAAAGATGGAGAAAAACAGTTGATCTATATCAGCTAGCTTTTAACAAATGTCAGCATAGGGACCATAGGCATAGTGTCCGATCCAAAAGATGGTATGCATTACAGCAAGTGTCTTCCTGCATCACTCAAGCAGGGATCAGGCAACCTCTGAGTGCCATCATCAGCATTTGAACCTGATTTTGCAGAGTGGAAAGCCTGGAAGGCACAGTAGCCACCTGATCCTCACAAAATATCTGGGAGTTACGAAAACTATGCAAGCTATCATAGGGTACACATATAAAAATATCAATATGAGGTTGAGTCCTTAAAAAGCTTAGATATACCAAGCATGTTTTCAGAAGATCCTCGGGCAAAAAAATGAAAGATATGGGATCTGATACAGACATATTTCATTCACCAAGTAAATAAAGTATACAGGAAAGAGGGGCAATTTACCAAAAATATCTGCGAGCAAACAGCATTACATGGTTTTTACATAAATGAGGTTGAAAGCCATAAGAGTCTCAATAGCAGTGGTGCCGACTCCATGGAGTCTGAGGGGGCCCGAGCCCCCTAAAAATTCGTTATGGGTGTGAGGAAAAAATGTGCCAGGCTTGTTGATTTTCCCCAGAGTGTCCAGATATCGAGATTCCAGTTATCAGGGCTCTAATATTGATCACATGACTCATCTGAAATATGTACTTAAAAAACTTAAAACTCACCACTTACATAATTTAGCCGGGGCAAGATCCCCGGTTTGGGCCCCCCAATATTTTTTGTAAGTCGGCATCTCTACTTAATTGGCAATGTGCTATATCTGTCAGAACAATATGGATAACACCTTCTCAGAACCACACTAAAATTCCAGGGTTAACAGAAATGAATCATGGGATATGTGTCACTGAATGGATAACAATTTGTTTCCCCCAAAGAATAGAGAACTTTAACAAATATTATGTTGAAATGAAGAAGATAAATCTCACAACGCAAACCTTTGGTTTTTAATATTCTGGTACAGAATTATGGCTAGCATCCATGCAACCCCATCACCTGCGTACCAAGGGGCTTGTAGATTATTATGTAGATTTATATGTATACATATAAGTGAACCTATAGGACTCACTCCACCTCCTACCATCCTTTATCCAAGACACCACAGTAAAATAGTCTCACGTAAGTCTCAAGAAAATATATCACTAATGGTGGACTGATAATAGAAAAATTAGTAGGTATATCATTGCAAGGGCAGATCCAGGATTTTTTTCAGGGGGGAGGAGCACAAGGGTCTTAAGGTTTTCTCATATTTGAGTTTATACATTATAAAATACAATTACTGTAGAAAATATTCCCTTTATTTTGATATGAAAGTTATTAATATTAAATTAGATGATTGAGGCTCAGTAATATGCAAAACAAAACGAATGTAATGTTAATCGAATTATCTTATCAATTTTTTTAAGCATTTGTGGGGGGCACATGCCCCAAACTCCCCCTAAATCTGCCTATATGTCACTGTATTTGTAAAATTAATATTTTATATTCTTCCTTGATGCATATGGTTGCTTGTGCAAATACATTTTTGCAGAGGCACTGGAGATTAAAATCCTGGAGATGATGATTTAGCCATCAATAGGTATCCATATGTAAAAGTTATTTTTGGCTTTCCTTGCATCAATTATATAATTGGTAAATGTTTTTTCTCCTCTGTTGGACACCTCATCAGGGCTAATTATCTCAACTTTGTTGCTTTGTTCTTTTCCCACTTTTACGACTTTAGCTTTTCCACAGATACCTACATAATTTGAGCCTTTTAGGCAACCTATGTTTTGCAGCCTGATGAAAACAAATGGGACTAGAGAGGAGCAGAGGACAGTTTTTAAAACCCTTATGGATTACCTGTGAGTAAATTGGGTGGGAGTGATGCTGATCTATCAAGTACATATTAACAATTGCAGTAGCATCAGGAGTATACTCGTATTTGATATGCAATAAGTTATGGACGAGTCTCGAGTTAACTCTAGCTTTCTACACTCTGCCTTTATATGTCACCTGAAATGATACATCGTAACCACTTTGTCATTCATAATGTAAGCATGGATTACATCAATAGATATAATTAGTTCATCAGTAGACATAGTTAACTTGATAACCTTTGTGTTTTTGTTAGTTAATAAGTTATTGAGTGATTAAATTAATTATTGTTGACTACAAAAACCAAGCTCGTGGGTAAATATACCCAACCACTGGGGTAAATTCGAAAAAAAAATATTGGGTCTTTAAAGTGCTAAGGAAACATACACAAACAACCTGTTGACAAAAAAATTGAAAGGTGTGTAAAGATCATCAATTATGCAATAAGCATGAGGGCCCCTGAGAGTACAGCGTGCCATATTATTGAGGAGTACTTTATTTCAAGGAAACAGGAAGGAATATTGTTGAAACCTGATGTAAACTGTTTGAACAGTGTATTTGATTGAAATTACCATATAAGACAGGTATGTCAGGTGAATACAGCAATACAATTATTATCATCATTATTTCTATGAGCAAGAATCTGAACAAAGATCTGTAAAAAAAAGCAAGAATATGTATTTTCCAGAGCAGAGCATTATAACTATCAAAGGAGGTATCCATATGTAAAAGTTATTTTTGGGTTTCCTTGCATCAATTATATAATTGGTAAATGTTTTTTCTCCTCTGTTGGACACCTCATCAGGGCTAATTATCTCAACTTTGTTGCACTTCAATGAACATTTGATCATGGAAAGGGTTGAGGGAACTTGGAATATTTTGGATGGTGTTATCTCGTCCAGGAATTACTGAAAACCACACAACACAGATCTTTTGCCTACAGTCTCTGTTAAAATTCTTTTTGTGGTTCTTTACCAACAAAAATTCATGTATCTCATAAATATCTCTAAAAACTCATGTTTTGCAATACTTATCTCTTAACCAAATATTGAAAAATCATGAATTTACAAAAGAGTTCTTAGAAAAATGAAGTTTTTTGGGTTATGAAAAGTACTAGTCCTGAAAATGGTACAGTGTAACCGAAACTAATCGGCAATAAAGTGTGTGTTTTGTAGAAAAGCAAAGTGATTTCCTTCCAACCATATAATGGAATTCTACAAAGTAAAGGCCTCAACAAATTCAGTGCATACTAAAATTAGTTTTAAACCCTCTTCTTAGTACCCTGTTTCTCAAAAATTTTTCCCCCTGGCTTTGCACCCCCCCCCCCCCCCAACAAAATTCTTGGCTATGCTACTGTTTGTGTCCTTGGAAAAGCATATTTCTGAACACCTGATTTTTCTGCAAAAGCAAGTCAGATGGCATTGCTCTGTTCAAATTGTTGTGAGCTCAAAAATGTTGGCCAGTTTTATTATTGATGAGAGGAAACGTTAAAATGACCAATTTTAAAGGGTAATTTGCTGAACTGTATTAATGGTGATTAGCCAATGATGTGGCAAACATTATGCTCTATGGTGCAAATGACCTTAGTTGTCGAGGCACCCTAAACACAAATACTACTACATTATGCTCTAACAGAAAAAATAAATAAGGATGCTGAATATATCCTCAGCCACATATATGAATATATTCCAAATGATCAAAGTAAAATCAAACATTAACACTTCAACAAGAACACAATTACATTAAATAAGTAACTAATTAAATTTTAAACGGTTGCTAGCATTAGTCACACATATTACTTCTGAGACACCTCTTCATAAACTGGCAAGATACTATTGACACATTTCATCTGAGTCTGATTGAACCCTTTGAATTAAGCTCCTCCTCAGCCTGTGCAAATAATGCTGAGAGCTCCACAAAAATATAATTTAAAAGCTTTTGTATCAATGGTAGTCAACTGTACAATGATCAAAGGCAGATTTAAGGCTTCAAAGGGGTCATGAATCCCCCCTGGTTTCATCAAAAAAAATTTTTTTTTTAATCTTTAAATGCTTAAAATTCTATGATTTCAATTGCTGCTAAGGATAAAAATGAAATTTTAGGCTCCAAAATTCATGAAAAATGGGTATAGAATAGACTAAAAGGAATTTTTTTCTCTCCCAGTTTATGACCCCCCCAAATCTGATAATGAATCTGCCCCTGACAATAATTGAATACATGTAATTGCCAATTTCGGTTACATACTTGACAAGTGTACAGTCATGCTGGGTTAGATAGGACCTACCATTTCTTGTATAACTTTGAATCCCTTTTGGATAGGTACAACCTATCCAAGCAAGATTGGAGCCCATGACCTATGGTGTAGCAGGCGAGGACTGGACTCCACTTCCATCAAGGCTGGCTGGGCCCAAAATAGATGAAGAGGGATAGGCCTCACACCAAACTAAAGAAGCGAGATATAAATAGATGATGCAAACAGGTCAAATTAATTACATATGTAGTCAAATTTCCATGTGAGCCTTCTTTAACAGATAGATTATCTGCAATAATAGTGATAATAATTTCCATCCCATCCGGTAAATTTGGGTTGCAGTCACATCTCCACTTTGCTAGATTATTAATGCTAATTTCACAAACTGTTATGATAATACATCAATTACTTTTGTCTCTTACACTTTCCTCTGAGTAGGCATACGTTGATTGATGTCCTTGGGAAGAATAATTTATATTTTCTGCTCAGTCAGTTATACTCTTCTAATCCTTGTAATCAACTGTGGATAAAAATACAATTAATGAAAGTTCCATTTAAGTATCCAAAAATAATAATTGAAAATATGAAGAACTCACACAAAGAATACTTCTTTTTGGCAATTAATGACAAACCATTGCCATTTTCACTAATTTACTTAACTATCTTCTTTTTTTCAAAAGAAACTCTGCATAGTGCTTCCTCGTGGATTCTTTTCAAAAGTTGAAGAAAGGGTTTCGTTGCTAACAAGGGTTATGTTACTGATTCATTGCTGATCCTACTCCAAAATTTATCATGCAATATAGTGTGTATATATTTAGTCATTTGTGACAAGCACTAAAAGGGTTATAAAATAAGGAGAAATATTGCTTATTAGCCCCCATTTCTAGAGGAAAACTAAAATTACCAAAGAAACAACAGGATATAAGATAGGAAAAATTAACCACCAGGCATTAGTAATGATGCAGGCAGATATCAAAATGTTGGCAGGCATTCATCAATTGGCAAAATATTGACACATTTCAACTGAGTCCATTTGAAGTAAGCTCCTACTTTGCATGAGGAATTCTGAGAGCTCCACAACATTTTAAAAAAGTTTTGCATCTACGTTAGTCATGTGCAAAATAAATTAAATATGTGTACTAGTCAATTTCAAGTACACACTTGACAAGAATACAGTTGGGTGGGAACTACCATTTCTTGGATACCCTCGAATACCCCTTGGGTAGGAAAATCCCACCCAAGTAAGATTGGAGCTATGGTTAAGCAGCCAAGGCTTGACCTGGCTGTCATGCCAAGGGAGCTACTACAGTCAAAGTAGAGTTCAAAATTTTATCCATAATTCTTCCTTTTTCTTTGGATTAGGTCTTCCACCAAAGTCACCCCAAAATTACTTCTCCTTCATCCACGGGTGGATGAAATGAACATTTGCTGGAGTGAACGCAATACCATGTGAATGCAGAAAAACCTACATTGAAGAGATGGGCCACACAATAGAGACCAGAGTAAAAGAACACCGCAGACACCTACGGTTAGGACAACAAGAAAAATCGGCAGTAGCTGAGCACAGCATATGTACTTGAAAATCATATGATTCACTTGGAAGAAAGGAAGCTCCTGTGTCGATCCCATGAATACCGAGACCGCTTTATGAAGGAATCCATTCATATTTGGAAAAAAAATCAACACGATCAACAGAGACTATGGCCGCAGCTTAATCCATACATGGGACCACCTCTTAAAAATCTGAAGGGACTGAAAGCCAATCAGGAGACGCTGATTACGCTCTCACCAACCGGATTTTTGTATATACATATATAACCCGAGGCTTGGAGAAAATGGCATTGGATTCCTGATGACGATGGGTGGGTTGTTCATCAAAACATTGGAAGGATATATGGAGGACCTGACACGGTGCAAAACCCGAAAAAACTAAACTGCAAATGAAAACTGCGCAGTGATCCTACCTGGACACAATACAAGGGTACTCAAGGTGAAAGTAAAGAATGAGGCCTATGAAGCCACCAAGAAAGAGAGGAGTTGAAGGTGAACAAACTCATGCTATAAGTATAAAGGCCTAAAAAGGAACAGAATTTTTTTCAGTAGAGGTAGAATTAATACGAAGAACAAATTGACCAGAATTAGAAATAGAAGAAAGTAAAACACAGCAAAGTATAAATTATCGGCACCAACCTACTGCTAACAAGACATTCCCGACTAGGTACAAAATAATTATACAAATACAAAATGCATAAATAATTTTTTGGGCTCAGAGGCATGGGGTGGTGATGAGCCTCGGTGAAACTCTATCCTCTCGGGTAGGCATTCCAAAGGACACATTAACCTTTTCACTGCTGTTCAATCTCCGAAAACCTTCTCCTCACATGCGGCGAAAATGTTTAAAATGCATTTCGTTGGGCCATGGATCAGTTACTTCCAGGATGGGCGTAGTACACCCTTGTACGGTCTCCGGGACCATTTCCTTGACAAGCTCACCCTCGCTGGCACGTCTCTCGGACCCTTCGAGCGGGGGGCCTCCCTCCCAAAAAGTGACCACTCTGACTGAAATTTGAAAATCAAACAATCAATCCGATCACCAAAAAATGATTGTTTGCATCGCACTCCTGCCAATCAAGCAATCAAATACATCTTTGAACCGTGTTTCTGCGATGAAAAATAACGATTTTATTAACTTAGCATTTTAGCAACGTTAACAAAATCGTTACTTCTCATCGCAGAAACACGGTTCAAAGATGTACTTGTTTGCCTGATTGGTAGGAGTGCGATGCAAGCAATCATTTTTTGATGATCGCATTGATTGATAGATCTTCAAAATGCAGTCAGAGGGGTCACTTTTCGGGAAGGAGGACCCCTGGAAGGGGCCAAAGAGAGGGGCCAGCAAGGGTGAGCTTGTCGAGGAAAGGGTCCTGCATTAGGGACCCTTCGAAGTGCCTCCCCAAAAGTGCATGACAGGGAGGAAAAAAAATGCGTTCACAGCAGCCTGCCATGCGAACATACCAGGTACGTTCACAACAGTGAAAGGGTTAACTTTCTTTTAAATACTCGCAGAGAAAGCAGAAAATAAAGTTTGGAATCAGGGTACTAAACAAAGTTATGACCAATTAATGACTGCCCTGTTCTTGGCCACAGTTTTATTGTACCGGCCAACATTTGAACAGATCAGGGAATTCAGGCTTGATTCGCAGGGTGCACAGCAAAAATGAGCTAGTAGCAGAAAAGAATGCATGTGTACCATAGTTCTTCCATGTTTTACTATGGCATTAGAAAAATAATTAAAAATCATATCCACCTCTGCTTCACTCGCTTATACCAGTGGAGAAGAGGAGACGTAACCATAGGCGGATCCAGGGGGGGGCACGGGGGCACGTGCCCCCCCCAGACCCTCAAAAATATGCAAGATTTTTAATACGGTCCCATTATCATTGCGTTCGTTTTGTATTACGAGGTATCTTTGTGCCCCACCCAGAACAAAATCCTGGATCCGCCCCTGGACGTAACCAAAGAAACTATTTTCCGAGGGAAGACCTACTAGCAAGCCAAGGAGCTTTCCCATAATGAGTAATGAAAAACTGAAGAACTGATATTTAATTTCTTTGGTTTGCACACTAAGCCAGGAATTTCCCGTTGAAGTTTCCAACCTTTGATCCTTGTGTCTTTGTGCCCCAAATGGAGTTTCAAGAATCTCTCAGACAGTGCAGCTGTATCTTGTAGCCATTGTGCAATATCAAGTCAATCAAGTACAATTAGGCGGGCTCACTGAATATTAGTCTCCTTGAGAGTACTGTGTAACAAATGAAGTATTTTTAAAAAAATGAAAATATGAAGACCTCACACAAAGTATACTACAAGGGCCTTTTTTTTCAACCTCCGATGGGCTTTGAACAGAAGATGAAATGATTGATAAAAAATTATTTCATTGGTAAATCTTGAGTACACTTGCGGTGTCATTTCGCCATAATTGGCTTGGCAATAGAGGATTAGGTGGTGCCAGTGGACAAGCTTTACTATGCCTTCTTCATACGATGTTGCCGCCAATGACTTCCAATGAATTTTGACTTTGTCCTGAATCTCATTGTCTGTTTAAAAAAAGCTTCCCTCCTAGCCACATCTTTATTTCAGTGCCTAGATGGAAAAATCATGACACTAGGTCAACTGTGTACGATGGGTGATCAAAAATATCCCATTGAAATTGCTCAAGGAGCAGTTGGGCTGCATCAGCACTAAGATGACGGGCATTTTCATGAATCAGAACACTTCCAGAAGTCAGCATGTCTCTTCTTTTGTTTTGAATGGGAATGGGCATAATTTTTCACACTGTTTTACCTTCTAGCCAAAGTGCATTTAAAAAATTCTCTTTCATTGGTATAAAGCAGCGGTTCCCAAAGTGGGGGTCGCGACCCCCAAGGGGGTCGTAGGCCGTTCGGAAAGGGGTCGCGAGATACTAATAATATGGTGAACAACGTACTTAAACAAATTGGACGACCATTTTTAGGGGGTCGCGGCTAAAAAGAATGAGCTAAAATGGGTCGCGGGAAGAAAAAGTTTGGGAACCGCTGGTATAAAGGTCAAGACATGTCAATGCTGAAGACATTCGGCGAGTTTTCTGGCTGTCGCTCATCAGTGCAGATTTAGCAGGTGAATCAATTGAGGCAGTGTAGTTAATTCGATTGCTACTAACCTTAATCTAACAACTTACAGTCAGAAATGACTTGAGCGTGCAGTGCAGAGGACGTGCAGTCACCCTACCTGTGCAGTACTCGCCTGACGCTCATATTGTGCTTTTGCTGAGCTACCAGATGTTGAAAAAAAAAGTCCCTCGTACTTTTTGGAATAAATTAACGACAAAAAATTTGCCATTATGGCTATTTTATATAGCTCCCAGCTGTTTTTTTCAAAAGAATCACTGCACATAGTGTTCCCTCTTGGATTCTTTTCAAAAGTTGAAGAATGGGTTTCGTTGCAAGCAAGATTCATTGGCCCACCACTCACTTCTTTCAATGGAATAGCATAGGGAATTTTACAGCACTTGCATAGCAGTCCACCATTTCCAGTCACCCATTGAGAGCAAGAGAGAGAGAGAGGATACCTAAGGGGATCTCACATCGCTGAGTTTACTATCGGCCTTTAAGGCATCCAACAGAGAAATTAGCCTGACACACTGCCACCTGTAGACCATCAACTGAAAATCCAGAGCTTTAGATCTTGATGAGAAGTGATCTCAAAGTGTCTGACAGACTTGGCCCATGAGTGCATATCTTCAAACACCCCAAAGTGAATACGTATTCTCGAAAAGGAGAAGAATTTTTTTCAATAAAGTAGCAAAACAAACAGAAGAGATAAACCAACTAGAAAGTTAAAAATTTATAAGAAATCATATTCCCTCCCCTCCCTTGACAGTACGTAACTTTGATAATGGCATGGATTTAAGACCCAAGAAAAATATCTCAGGGAATGAGATTGCTGAGAGGTGCAACTAGCTCGAGACAGAAGCATTTAACACAATGCAAGGAAATATTTGGTGCCTCTAAACAGCGAATGAAGGAGAATAAGTTTAATGGCACCAGTCTTATTCTCATGTTAACCATGCTATTAATTTTTAATCAGCATGATACTTCTGTATTCATGAGACATTTTGATGAAAAATAGTGGCTTTAGGTGACTCAACGGTGATTGAATAAAATTTGCATCATCTCAAATCTTTTGGAAAACCACTGATCTTTATTGAACCTTATAAAACCAGGTATCTAATGTGAACTATCACTAAATAAAACTCTCAAACCTTAAAGTCCTCACACTCCCAAAAGGACAGTCAGTTGCCACACTACCTCAGGTTCTAGGTCATGTTCCAGTCTGAGAACTCATGAGCTTGGCAAAGGAATAAGCATGCGCTGAAAGACTTAATCCATAAACTTAACAAAATACAAAGGAAAGCTGCACAATTGATCATAAACTGCTAAAAGCAAACAGAAAGTGTTACATTGTTTTACATGAATTAGCTGAGAGCCAGTAGATGGTATGGTATTTGGAGGAGGCGACTGACAGCTGAGGTCATTTGCGCCATGAGGGAAGGGGTAGGTAAGAAAGGGTGGAGAGAAACCCGGCGTCGGCATTAACCTGTTCTTAAAGAAAGGCGCCAAGGGGACCACGGCTTAACGTCCCATCCGACGGATGGAGTGTTGCGCTTGAAATGTACTCCACACAACATTCAACCAGGGATCGGGCAATCTCTGAAAAATCTCTGCCACCGCCGGAATTTGAACCCGAGCACTCAGGGTGGGAAGCCAACACTCCAGCCACCACACCAACCCGATCCCCACAACCAGTAGATACTTGGAAGGTATGTGTTAGGCTTAGAATGCTTGAATCTTTCAGAGAGACACAAAAAACATCATCTAGGAACCTCATCATATTTCTAGTCCCAATGAAAATGATAAATTAGGAGAGATATTTCCCGTTAACCCTTTCAAGACGGCGGAGTTTTCGTCTTAGCATGACTGCTGTACTGAGTCCCAAGAAACTCTTCTTTCTCGTGGTACGGAGCATTTTTGGAGGGCATTCGTTAAGAAGGGTCTCGCTGAACCTTTTTCGACCCCTCCATGCTGGGACTTCGCATTATCTCGGACTCCGAGAGTAGTTGTGCTCTCTCATTTCCGGGTTTACGACCATACCTGCGGCATTAGTTCACAGTCAACTTATGTATTGCTTAAATGTATTTAGCTAATGGATAATTGTTGCTTGCATGTAAATTACAGACTTTGAATTGAATTTCTCATTTTTTTCTTTGCATTGTCAAATTTTAAACAAAGTTCTAAGGCCAATACTAACGCATTTAATGCAGCAACAATTTCCATGTTGATTTTTATAAATAACTGGAGATGTAAGCTAATATTTATCGTAGAATGTCATTTAAAAATTGTAAACGCTGCTCAAACGACAAATAATTCAATTCTAAGTTTATTTTTCTTGAGAAATGAACAAATATTTATTTCGAAACCTGACTGGATAAACCATTGTATGACTGTTGTCCCTTACCGCTAAGAGGGGTTATAAAAGAGGAGGGGTCCGGGTACCTGCTCCCAGATTCCGAGGGTAAATCCTAAACCCCACAGCGTTGGGTCCCGAGACAAAGACGACGTACATCCGCCACCGTCCTAAAAGGGGGAGAGCTAGAAAACATATGTATACGGCTTTCATTTTCCTAGCTTGGAAAATCTCAAACGTAAATATACGGCTGTCGTCTCCCGGGTCAGGAAACATCCACACATATATATACGTGTACAGTAGGGAAAAGGTTAATATGGGAGAGAGGCTTGCACACTGATAGGAGCAGAGAAGTCAAGAGTGGAAGCATTTGAAATGTGGTGCTAACAAAGAATTATGAAAATAGTTGGATCAACTGAGTAAGTAATGAGGAAGTGCTAAGAAGAGTGGGAGAAAAGAGTAGACTTCTAAAAAGCTTTAGGAGATGACGGGACAACTTAGTTATCCACATTATGAGGTTTGAAGGCCTGATGAAAACAATCATAGAAGGACAGGTGGAAGGGAAGAAGGACAAGGGAGGCCCCGAATGAGTTGCGGTGAAATACATCACAATGAAAAGGCTAGCAAAGAGGAGAGTAGAATGAAGAGCTGCATCCAACCAATCTTAGGATAGTTGACTTATGATGACGATTTTCCTGAAGGGGTAGATATAGGAATTTGTTTTTCCCTTGAACAAAAAAGATTTTAAATAAATGTTTGGTGGGATTTGGTAACTGCGTATCCTTTTATGTTTTCTACTGCTTTTTGTTCACAGTTGCTGTGCAAAAGCACACTTATTGAGGTAGCTTATTTGGGATGTAGACGGCTACACTCTCTCCAATGCACGGAAACGGGTCTTCAAAGATTCTGATCAATCAGGGCACATCTCCAGAAAATAGGCGCCCAACAGGATGTATATAAAGACGACCAAATTTCTGCATCAACACTTCAGTGGACCTGAGGAAGCCAACTGGAACATAAACAAAATATTTTCCCGTAGAATGGATAAACATAGAAGGAATCCTGGAAGAACCGCTGCCTACTGTCATAATCTCCACAGAAGCCTACTTGGGAACCAAAGATTTCCTTCTCAACACAGTTGAGGGTCTAGTTATTAGTGTTCATGATTTTTGCATTAACTGTGTTGAAGACTTTGTCTTGGCAGCATTGAATGGAATTTGATAAATCTTTTTGATTAGTCTTTCTTGTGAATGGTTGAGTTATAGATCGTTTAAATTCGTATTTTTTTAGAATGTGTTCATTCAATAAAGTGTGGAATCTATTCCATTTGGCAATATCCTTGAAGAAGTTTAATTCTTTCTTTAATGCTGAGGTACTCAGTGGAACTTTTAAAAGCCTATTAGTATGGAAATGGAAATGTTCCATTCCCTTACTAATCCTGTGCCTTTATGTGGTCCAATAGTCACTGTATTTTTTAACATGCATACCAAAGGCTAGCAACCTGTGGATTGCACTTGGTCCCTGAGACAATCTAATTCAGCCATTAAAATTATTAGTAATCTAGATATCGTACAAAATACGTGGCGTACATAGATAAATATTGTGGCAATCTGCATATTTTTCCAATGGGTTTTGGCTTACTTGCTAATGCTGGGAGTTGTTGAGTCACTATAGAAGTAGTTATGAGGATGCATAGTTCTCACTCAATCAGTGGAATTTTCTCTTTTCAGGACCTATTACTAGTTCAAAACTAAATTATCATCATGAAATTTTCAGGGTACAAGAGTAGGCATCTGCCAACTGTGTAGCAAAAATGAAAATTTCTCCATAAAAAAATATATATGAATAATTCTTGAAGAATTAACATGACACAGCAAAAGGCCACTCAAGTGATAGTGATGCTTTGGAGTCTCCAATTCAAGGAGAAGTGATTTCTCAAACGAATAGTGGTTAGTTAGATGGATGGCAAATAGGTAATAGCGGTGAAAAGCGAGTCACCTCTAGATGGTTAAGAAGGAATAGGCTCAGAAATGCAGTAAGGATTACTATCCTTTGGTGCTCCTCCTCTCAGCCTCTCGTACTGTATCTCCAATAGAAAATAAATGGAGGAACCCCAGTAGAAATTACCTTTGCTTGGGCATCAGCTTTGACCATTGTCTCTTTGATTATGCATGCTTTATCAATAGAATTGAATACATGTAGAGTCCTGAAGAGTTTCTTCTTATTTCAGCTTTATAAGGGTCGGTAACTGAAGGGTGAGAGAAAGTTCAAATGATAACAAGGTTTCAGTTAAAATAACCACTATTGCAAGTGTTTTTAAATCAGCGGTGAGCTAAGTAATAATGAAAAGATAATTTGTTTTTTAGTACAAGCCAAAAGTTTGCAAGAATTATACAGCATGATTAAATGGTTGACAGAGATGAATTTTCTAAAATATTTCAGATGAAGAAGGCATCATTTTCAAAATTGTCAACAGAAATAGTTAAGTATGCATAAAATCATTATGCTATGCTGAATGTTGATAAAGAGGGGTGTGTGTGTGTGTTGTACAAAAGTTATTTCAATATAATCTTATGCCTGAATTCAATTCCATCAAATTGAGAATACATGAGCTGGGCAGACAGAATTGATCCAAGCACGATTAAACACGTTTGCTACAGTGAGTCACACCCAAACTCCAGCCCCCACAACAGCAAATTTGCTATTTTTCTTCATTTTACAGTTGTCGTCATTTAGCAAACTGTGAAGTGAGCACCAAAAAATTCCACGGTTCTTTTCCATTGTTGGTAACCTATGTGGTTCAACCCAGAAGTTAGATATGACCTTGACATGTGAGCTACATCACCCAGAATAAAACTCGTTCCACACAATTAAGAGGAGAGCGTGGCTTGCTGGTGGGTCACATTCTTGTGTGACTGAATGGTGGCACACAAAAATAACCTACCATCTGCACTCAAACTCATCGGCTGGCTAATTTATATGCAATGTATGAATAAAGCAAGTTATACGTTCCCTCTGCTAGAGTCAATTCAGAATGGAGTCGGATAGCAAAAGTTGAAAGAAATGGGATTGGTGCCACCTGGATGGCAAATCCCACATGGTTCCATCTAACATTGGCCCCAGTCTGGTGCTGAGGTGGTGACAGGTTGATCAGAAACTATTAGTACCAAGACCCAGCAGTGGTCATGTGAGCACTGCGCTTGCCACATTTTAGAGGCACTCTACTAGGAGGCCTATACAGCCTCACTCATTGTCCCTAGCGGAAAAAGGTACAATCGGTGTCTGCTCAATGTTCCTCCACTTCCCCTTAACCTGCTCGTACTGGCGGAGAGTTGCAATGTGTTTAAAAATCTTGCATATTTTTTAAGGATCTGGGGGGGCATGTTCCCCCAGCCCCCCTAGATCCACCTATGGCTAGAATATAAACCTACAAATGACCCACTGGTGGGTCACGCATCACAGAATGAAGATGTCTATGACCCATCAATGGGTATCACTGCATTCTGATCCAAGAAATGTTTTTAGCCCTTTCACTGCTGTGGACGAACCTAGTACGTCCGCACGGCAGACTGCTGTGGACGTACTTTTTCTTCCTCCCTACCATGCGGTCAGCACTTTTGCCAAAGCACTTCGAAGGGTCCCTAATCCAGGACCCTATCCCCGACCAGCTCACCCACGCAGGACCATCTCCTCGACCCTACCAGCAGGCAGCCTACCTCCCGAAAAGTGACCGCTCTGACTGCAATTTGAAAATCAATCAATCATTCCGATAATCAAAAAATGATTGTTTTCATCGCACTCCTGCCAATGAAGCAATCAAGTACGTCTTTGAACTGTGTTTCTGCAACGAAAAATAACGATTTTGTTAACATTGTTAAAATGACCATTTTTCCTGTTGTCCGCAGTCACGTTTTTAGCAAAGTTAACAAAATCGTTATTTTTCACAGTAGAAACACGGTTGAAAGACGTGCTTGATTGGCAGGAGTGCGATGGAAACAATTATTTTTTGAAGATCGGATTGATTGATTGATTTTCAAATTGCAGTCACAGCGGTACTTTTCGGGAGGTAGGCCCCCACTGGTAGGGTCGAAGAGACGGTCCTGCATCGGTGGACTCGTCGAGGATAGGGCCGCGGATTAGCGACCCTTCGGAGGGTGTACCACAACCATCCTGGAAGTACCTGCTCCATGGGCCCACGAAACGCATTTTAACCTTTTCGCCACATGTGAGGAGAATGTTTTCGGAGATAGAGCAGCAGCGAAAGGGTTAATGCATCATCTTCAAAGACGGAGGTGACAAGTGACAATACTAGAGGCAGTTGACAAGTTGATGGATAAGCAGAAAATCTCTATCTCCATGCAATTCATTAACTGCATTTTACATTTTTTGGTCACTTCCTTTTATGTTATTGCTGCCATCATTGAAGATGACACGAAGAAAGCTTGAAGAAGACCCACTATCCCCGAAATTTTCGTACATTTTTTAAGTGAATACGTCCCTGGCTGGCTATAGGAAAACAGTTCTAATTTAGCTAACTATGGCTAATCTCAATTTTCTCCTTGACATCCTGGTCAAGCCCCTTAACCACGGCTCAGTGCTAAATGGAAGAGTTAGCGTGCATTTCATTGTTTCATTAGACAACTTGGCAATGGTTTATTTGTATGGATAATTAAACCACAACTTTCGTTAGAACCTACCAATATCAATGCATCCTTAATATACAAAATAAAAATATTGCCGGAGTAGTTTACCTTTATTATTTATTTCTCGGACTGCTCGCTTTAGGAATTTCGTTTCCAAGGCATATGAAAAGAATGAAGACGTTAGAAAAGATTTTAATTATAGATTAATCTACCTGTCAGTACTCCACATGGCTGGCCTGCCTGTTAGCCGATCATCACATCATAGGAGTGGATTTGAATTCTGATACATGTTTGAAAGCAACCCTGTCCGCAATGCATTTCTGCAGACGGGAAACGGACAACGGCAGCAATGCAGTTCCAATCTTGCAAACTCTGTCTTCGCCGACAAGAGTAATCATCAACAAGTAAACAGTCACTTTCATATTGAGTGCGCTAGTGATGGGTCGATCATGAACGATTCGATCAAAAAGATTGAATCACTAGGTGAATCAAATGACTCATGATTCATTTCGTTAAACAAGTCGATCATCAATCATCAATCACTCCGACTTCCGGTTTCATATCAATCATCTCGGTTTCCGGTTTGATTCAAAATTTGGAACGACCGATGCTTAATCTCTTTTCGTCAGGGCAGAAATAGTTGTGATAAAATTAAATACTATGTTATGAAGAACTGAATACTTGTGTAATCTATTTCTTAAATGTTTTCCAGCAGATATCAGTATTAATAACACCAATACACGTAAAAGGAAAATATTAAGATGACTCCTGTAGGAGAACGTTAAGAAGTAAAAGTTAAAGCTGGTTATATTTTATTGTGCCGTTCATAAAATTATCCTGCAGATCAGATTCATGCATAGTGTGTGGTGTATTTTGTGTTATATTTTGATCAACTATAGTTAGAAATTATTTTATTAGTGTTAAGAAACTGTGGCAGTTTCGCCTTCCCAAATATTTTCATGACACTGCTTCCTTCATTTTTGCAATCTAATTTACTCATCTAGGAATTCACAATTAAAATAGTATATGAAATGATAATATGGATAGCAATCAGCGTTACCAATGCTCTTCGCAGATGAAGCAGTATTTATTCGATTATTCAAAGTGATTTATTACATCCATTGATTGAGTCTTTTCGATCTTGATTCCTTTTGAGTCTTTTCGATCATGATTCCTTTTGAGTCTTTTCAATCATGACTCCTTTGAGTCTTTTCGATCATAGTGATTGAATCTTGATTTGAGTCTTTTCGATCATAGTGATTGAATCTTGATTTGAGTCTTTTCGATCACAGTGATTGAATCTTGATTTGAGTCTTTTCGATCATAGTGATTGAATCAATTGATTGAATCACTTATGTGACTCGAGTCAAAATGATTGAATCACTAAAATGATCGACTTTGCCCATCACTAGAGTGCGCAACAGAAACAGAAGCGCGATCGTATGTACAGCGCCACAATAATTGAACTACGAACTTCTGAAGTACGAAAGACGAGGAAAGGGCAATGAGGCGCGAATTTGAACTCGAGTTGTGGATGTTTGAAAGAATAATAGTGTTACATTTGCTTTTCCATCAGTATTTTTCAACTTTTACTTCGAAAATAAAACATTAATGATATCAAAGAAAAGTCCTCGAGAACGACTACCCGCAGTGAAAAAGTTTGCATGTAACGATTTGCCGATGACATAGATGTCACAGCAGATTTGAAAAAGATTCTAGTTAATACGATAGGAGAATTGTGTGGATAGCATACATAATATGAACCAAAGATAGCATAAATTAATTGCTTTTTTATTTGATTTGTAATGATATTTTGTTTGCGATAATAGTTGTATGAATTAATAAAATCCATTTTACCGCCTATTTCAAACTGGCGTAATATAGCTTTTACATTACACAATAAGAACAATATCCCTGTTGAATGGTTCATTCATTCATTCCATGCTTATATCTTTGCTAGTCGGAAAATTAAGGATGAGGTTATTTAGGGGAAATCTATGACGGCTATGATTTGAAAACCAGTGACCAAAAATGAGCTTACGAGACAGTCCGTAAGCAAATAAATCAGGACGTGGATGGGCAACAGTTAATAATCATTCATATAATTTTTCTTAGCGGGGCAATACTCTTACCATACATGTATTGCAAAAAATGTAATCTATGACTGTAAAAATTAATGTTTCTCATTAAAAATAAATATTTCGGGTATTATATCATCAAACATAAAGTTGATAGTTAATAGCGGTAATATTAAGCGTTTGCTCAAAATACTCTTAATTTTCAAATCTTGATTCTCAAATTTCCCGCTTTGATTATTATTATTTGGGTTTCGGTTACCGCAATTTATCTCCTATATTTTTATATACTTAAAATACAAATGTATATTCTTTAAAATTATTAATTGAAAATATATATTTCTATTCTTAAAATATAAATGATATTTAATCAGGGTAGGATTCAGAAAAAGTTTTGATTAAGTAATCTGTTATTTACTCCTCAAATTTTTTATAAATTTTATTTGCTTTCACAACCTAGAGAAAAGCATCATAAGATTCCATATAAATTATTTATTTATTTATTACCTTACCCGAGAAAAGCGCACAAAGGGGATTCCAAAATTAACATTGCACAACACAAATATCCATGCCCAGGATAAGGAGCACCTACCTGGCAGAGTTGGCAAGTGGAACGAAACGAAAATATTTCGTTTCGACCCGGAGAGAAACGAAGATACGAGGCCTGGGTTTAGTTTCGCCCCCGCACGAAACTAAAATCACCAAGGAGATTAGTTTCGAGCCGGGACGAAACTTTACTCCCGAGGAGGAAACCAAATTAATCGAAACTCCGCTGCTCATAGTCAGGGGCGCAGCTGGGCATTGAGGCTAGGGGGGTTTTAGGCACAACTAATACAGGGGAGTTAGAGGGTATGGAACACCCACCAGGGGAAGCGGGAGGTGCGGGGGCCCTCCCCCAGAAAAATTTAAGATAAATGGTTCCAAATGGTAAGTTTTACGGCCTTCTGAGGGATATTTTTATAATCCTTACATCATTCTCTAAGTAATATTAGTCCAATTAAGTAAAATAGATTAAACTTTTAAAATTCTCTGAGCTCGGGGGGGGGGGGGGGGGGGGGGGTTATCCCCCAAAACCCCCCTCGCTGCGCCACTGCTCATAGTTACGTTTCGATCCCAGAAGGTGAGTGGAGGGGGATAAGAGTGAATAGTTTCGATCCATTACGTGTGACATACTCGTACGTGTAAATAGGTTGAACCATTGAGCTTAAAAATCGAATGGCCAGTTTGCGTTCTGTTAGTGGTAAAAATATGAGTGTATCTAATGGCGGTAGGCCGAACCTCTACTCTATTCAGCCATACTTCGCACTCGGTGTGTGGGTCGAAATTAAACTGTTCATAGGTGAAGCACGTGGTCCCTCCGTTGCGAAACAGTATCGGCGTTTCATTTCGTCCCTGAGTTTTAGTTTAGTTTCGACCCGAAGTAGTTTTGACCCTGATTTCGTTTCGACCCAGAGTTAAGCTCCCTTGGTTGAAATACATTTCGTTTCGTTTCTACATTCCCCTCCTGGGAACGAAACTATTGAAATTTTACTGGTTTCTTACTCTTATTTCGTTTCACTTGCCAACCCTGCTACCTAGCCGTTACTCGAACTTGTGTTTGGCAAAAGAGGACTTTACCCCACCGCCACCGAGGGAGACAATTGACCTCAATATGGTAATCCCATAAGAAACGCACGGGAATTTATTATGGTATTTTTATTTGTCCATAAAATTAATTTCACAAAATTTTAAGCATCCGCGGAAAAAAATCGGAGAAAATAAAGATATTACTCTAAAATATAATAAAGAAACATATCTATGTTATAGCATTAAACAAATGGTTTATCCTTACTTTAAAAAGTATTCCTATAATTTAGTGTTAAATAAATTGGTATTCAGCCGCTGAAGCGAAAATTTAGTGCAAACATCTTGGGTATCAATCAGTCTTTATCTGGACGCAATATTACTCATTTAAAACTTGCGCAATCGTTTCGACACGTTTAGGGGACATGGGATCGACCCTTTTCAACTACTATTTGCTTCTTAAACATGCAAATTTAACCTCAAAATTTGAAAACATGGCGTAAAATTTTTATGTTTCAGATAAAATTTAATGTTGTCAAGAGTGTATTCTTTATATTCTAAAATTTTTAATAGAATATCGTAATGTCTAAACGGATCATCTAGCGATTTGATCGATGGATTTTTCTTCCTCATAGGAAAACCCACTAAAATCGCTGGCACATTAATGGCTTTGCCTGGTTTCGCTAACAGTAGGGCCCTCTTCGCTTCTATAGCGTTGAGGTGTCTTTCCCTCGTCCCGTCCCTTCCGTACCTTTCCCTTCCCAGAGGCGTCGACGGGTTCCTATCGCGGCGGCGTCTCTTTCCTTTTTCATTCCTCTCCAGCTCCTCCCCGGGTGATCGGACGTATAAGCCACGGGCTTGGTTCCCGGCCCCGGTGTGTTGTACCATAGAGTAAGTATATTCTTATACAGTGGAACTTGGTTATAACGTCATCAAAGGGACCAGAAGATTTTTAACGTTATATCCGAGTGACGTTATAAAAAAAGCAGCCTTAAATCTGAGTGAAAGGACAAAGTAAAAACACAAATTTTCTGCTATATACAACATTGTTTATTTAAATCTACTCGTACATTGGAATATGTATAATAAAAAAACGTTAATAAAAAAAATGATATTCACAATTAAACATTTTATGGCCTAATAAAAATCTTACTTTACTGTCGAAAAAAAATCTGTGATCTTCTTTAAACAAAAGAGTTGCATCCCGTCACCAGCTCAACGTCCAGCTTGTGACCTGTTTTTGGTTTTTGATGTTTCTACAAATGGCTTCTATGAACTTTGGGACATCATACAATCACACTACCACTTTTGCAACCTAAGAATCGCAAAATGTTTGACGCTATACCCGAGCGTCGCAATATTTGTTGACGATATAAACGGGTTTTCGTAACACATAAAATGTTCACATTTGGCTGGTCTGTATAAAATGTGACGTTAAACCCGAGTTGACGTTACAGCCGATGCTGTTATAACCAAGTTCCACTGTATATACTTACTCTATGGTTGTACCCTCGAAGGGTTCGCCCAGAACCCTCATACTTTCTGTCTAAGATCAGGGTTATAAGAGGAAAAAAGACAAAATCGTTCGAGTGTTATGAGTTCTCTGAAAGGCGGCAATAGGAAATATGGAAGACGCACAAAATAAAATCACTTTAAAATAGAGAATACATATTTTAAAAGTTTCACTTTTTGAATTCTTCAACATTCATATGGGCACTTGCATGCCGAAGGGAGAGGATTGGGAATATACTACGGTTTTCAACGCGGGTGGAGTAGGGTTGAAAACAATCACCTAGATGGGGGAGGCCCAACGCCACTATCTGTACATGATCATATTAAATATAGCTTTTCTTTAATTTCCTTTCTTTTAGTTTAAAAAAATCTCCATGCAGAGATGAAAAATTATTAAAAATTTCCTAAAACATTTTAATCGACCAACTTTTAGGCCAATCGCTCATTTTCCTGGTCACTTTACAGGAATGTTTGTAAACAACCACAGCATAAGGCCACGTGAATAGTCGTAGTGCATATTCCTTTATTGAGTGGGTAGTTTTCCACGCTGAGTTTTTCACGCCACACGAAGGCTTTTTTGCACGCAGAAAAAAGTCCATTTGAACGATTATGTGCTATTTTGTAAAATGCCATCATGCCCTCTATCCGACTGCACTTTTCACGCCGGGCATAGGGATTTTAAATGGAAAAATTGAAATGCGATTGCCTGAAGATAACCTTTAATAGGTGATCTAATGCCTCAGAGCATATAATCATTATAGAATCAAACGTTTTGACGTTTGAAGGCTATCGGTCGGACTGGAATAAAAAAACTCATAACTTTTCCGTCCACCAACTCATAAACACAAGATAAAAGCATCGTGCCAACTTCACCATCACGTACCTGCGACGTGTATCAAGTTGGACGATAATACCTTTACATTTTCGCAGCAGATTATCCAATTCACACAAAGGGCTCACCAAATGAAAGTTGCAGCATAAAAGGAAGTATATCATGGCGTCTTAGTGAAAATAGTTTCAAAATATGTCCATAGAAACGCCTTTTGTCCAGATAAATTAAGCTTTACACGTGACGTTACCGGTGTGTGAATGTGAAGAAACCGGTGTTTCATATAAAAATTGTCCTGTGGATTTTACAAATTTTTAAACATTAAATAAGGAAGAAATAATAAATAATAGAATAAATCAAGAAGACAAACTTCCGCAAATTTATGTCCAACGCTATTAATTAAATACTTTCATCTACTAAAATCATTTCTCGATCAAGAAAAATAAACTAAATGACTCCACCAGCAGAAGTAGCTGAAAAAATTGTCATTAACTACAGGCTATCATGGTATTGCTCGTCTATGCGCCGAAAAGATTTGCACTGCAGCTTCAAATTTCATCTGAATAATTGAAGCTAAGATAATTATTACGGAGAGCCTTTCCAGGATCTTGTAAGCCAAGTGGGTAACGTATTCAAATCCCAAGGTGAAGTATTCATACAGCCCCAAACAAAAAATACTCGAAGTCGAAAGTGCGAGATGGAAGTGGGGAAGGAAACCCTCTATCGTGAATAAGTGTAATTTACATAAAATAGTTCACGGTTACATGCAGGGGCGGTCTTGCCAAGTCGGCTGGTCGGCAAACGCTTAGGGCCTCGAGCTTAGGGGGCCCCCACAACGCTCGCGTCTATCGTCAAGCGTATATGATAGGAGTAATAAAAAAACTCAGATTACTTGAACCAAAATTTTTTGGAATTAGAAATAATACAATTTCATTAGTTGCTTTATTTACAACTTATTCAGTTTAAAAATTATAATATAAAAAATAAGCAAAATTAAGTTGTCAGAAGATAAAAGGAAACCTGATGCCTTTTTGATAGGGATACTCTTAAAGGTTATTTTAGAATTGTCGTAGACATCGTTACTAGGGGTGCAGCTAGGAATTAAGGTTAGTAGGGGTTTTAGGCGCAAAAATAAAAACACTGGGGGGTCTGAGGGTGTGAAATACACGCCAGGATAAGCGGGAGTTGCGAGGGCCCTCCCCTAGAAAAAATTTCAGATAAATGGCTAAAATGGTGTTTTCACGGCTCTCTGAGGGATATTTTATTGATCCTTACACTACTCTATAAGTAATATTAATCGAATTAAGTGAAATGGATTAAACTAAAAAAATTCTACGAGGGAGGGTTTTTATCCCCCAAACACCCCCCTCGTTGTGGCACTCTTCGGTACAGTTTAAGGGAAAAAATCAATAAATATATATAATAGAACCATAATACATTACTAAACTTAATTAGCTATTGAATTCTCACTTTCCATTGTATTTTTTCTCACTAAATTGCTGTTTTTAAACTTTTTAAGAGCCAGAATGGCTTTCATAATTCATGCCCGGGCATTCAATTTCCTAAATCTTTCCGGGGGAGGACCTCCGAATCCTTCGGTAAGGAGGGCCCGATCATGATCCCCGGGCGAGGGACCCCGATCACCACTGACCGTCCCTGATTACATGGTGAAACTTACCATTCCTCAGCGACATCAGTTAGCGAGATAGTTTAATCTGCGAAATCCTGAGACCATGCCTAACATCTGAGCAAAGGAATCCTATTTCAAAATGAAACATTCCAAAGTGGTTTTGAAATGTTATATTGTAGCTTACTACCACTGACGTCATGGAAAAATTAGTACTGCCGGAACGCACTTTCCTTAACTTTATTTAGAAGTGAAATATTACTCCGTGTGTTTCTTTTATTATAAATCATTATTTACGTTTTACTACCAATTTTTTTGTTTTTTTTGTTACGAATGTATAAATTAGCAATTTTGAGGTAACACGTTTGATAAAAGTGTTATTTGACTATTATATCTTTTGTTAACCAGTGTCGGAACGGCGCACAATGACACCACTGCTTACTACGCTTAATGAATATTTTTGTTTTCTCCGGAGAGTTGCTGAGGGACACGCTGTACCGATTCGCGTACTGTTCCGAAGTCATGTCACTTCTGTCAGTTCGAGAACGAAACCAAAGTATGGAATTTCGTCACACCCAGTTGTGGCATTAAAAAGCCAGGAGGCAAATCATTGCTACGACTGAAAGTTCTTTGGCAGCTCATCCAGAAAAAAATATCACCACTTGGCCACTCGTGATGCCATTTCAGCATAATCTTATTAAAGATGCGGATCATCGGAGCATTCACCGTCGAGAGAATATTTAAAGTGATTTGTTTATGACAATTTTAATTATTAACGCGTGCTGCTCTCTTAATTGGCAAAGAGCAAGAAATACACAGTTTATTTCTTCTTTCGCAGCATTTCAACAAACCTAGGCAGAAAGAAGTGGAACGGCACTGACGCATTTTAGTGAGAAGACAATGGCCGTTCGTTTTTTCCTTTATTTTTATCGATGCGAATAAACTAAGCTGCGACTACATTAGCGGACCAACTGAAATATTTGAGATAATTAAATACCTATGGGGTGTAAAAATTAAATAATGAAAGTGATTTATTCCACTTCCAATGTTTTTGGCGTATCAACATGCTTCAAAAAACTAATTATATTAATTTTTGACAGTGTAATCAATGCGGATTTTTGAAGTGAAAACTTCTTATGTCGCGTTGAGCACTTTTGTAGATGGATAACAGACATTGGACTCGTGTCACCGTCACCGTCACCGCTAGTACACAGTATACTCGCATTGTACACAGTACTTGTGGAGAGGTACAAACCATTAGACTCGCATCACCGTCACCAGTCCTTACTCGTGCGGGAGAGTGTACTCGATGGAAGAATAGTGAAGGTTAGGACAATATAACTCAATTACTTTTAATACGTTCAATTTGAGTGGCTTATTTAATAAAACACTTCATTATAAATTATTCCTTACATTCAATAATGCTCACGTTATTTCAAGTTTTCACTTCTGTCGGCACTCCCGGAGTGCAGCTTTTTTATTAGATATTTTATTCGCTCCATTATTATTAATTTGAAAAAAAGAGCCGAGAAACAATAGCCGATTTGTCGGTCCACAGCACTGAGAGGGTTAAGAAGTATTTTGTTTATTCTCTGTGCTTCAGCGTAGTCTCCTAAGGCATTATTTTGAACGTTCCATTCTTCATTGAATTACATGCATGCATGAAATGGATAATAAGGGTGAATTCATTCGCATAAGCGCGTCCTTCGTTGCAGCTGGGGGGAGCGGTTAGCAAAAAATCAAGTTGTGCGTCAACGGTGGAAATCCGCAGCAGAATAAAAGTGGTAGGCTTGCGGATATGCAGCCCTGTTGTTTTTATTTCTATCGCTGATACATCCAGCAACAGCCGAATGCAGCGAGAGTAATGTAACAAATTATGAAGCCGGGATGAAAGCTCTGACGTCTTTGAGCGTGAATATACGGAAGCCATAAATGAACACGGCCGTGACTTTTCATTTACGTAACCAAATGACTGACATTCTCTTAGCTACACACTCTGCATATGCAACGTTGGGGAGACTGAATCAGTGATGGGCGTCGCTGACACCCATTCTGCTGAAAATAAGATCGGGAATCTCCCAGAAGCTATACTCAGTACAAGGAAATTAAATTGTATCACTCACAACGTGATTTAACCCAATTGGTTGGTTGGATAGTTGGGGGTAGAGCTCACCTGTGACTAATCCAAAGGTTTGAATGTGCGCTCACTCGGAACTTGGAAATTAAGTTGTATCACTCACTGTGTGATTTAATCCAAATGTTGGTTTGGATAGGTGGGGGTAAAGGTCGCCATACACTAATTCAAAGGTTTGCGTGTATACTCGGTACTTGGCTACTTAATTGCACCACTCACTCAGTGATGTGACCCGAAGGTTGGTTTGGATAAGTGGGGCTAGGGTTCACCCCAAAATAAGCCACAAGCTCGTAAACCTGTCAGACATTCATGGTAGGGCGGCCAGTTCCTTCCGAAAATAAGGATAAATTTCCATTTCAACCCTAGGTGTAACATCATCGTAATTCCAACGATGTGTATCAATTGTCGGACAGAAAGCTGACTGCACTCGAGTTTCACTCTTGGGGATGTGCGAATGCCTGACCCAGTATATGAACCCAGGACCCCTCGATAAGCAGCCAAGCGCACTAACCACAAGGTTACTACACAACCTGCATTAAATAATGTAGGAGTCCACACGCATATCTTATTTTTCCCTTTCTGAATTTTACATGTGAACTTTATTAGAGTCGGAAAAAATGTTTGAAAGTTGGAGAAAAATCAGCTTTAATTTAATTCCAAAATCCAGCAAACTCGCTTTTCCAACCTGTTATTTTTGTAATTTTAAATATTTAAACTCTACCCGACATTTATTTCTTTCATCGTTTAAAAAATTGAAAAAAAAAATTATTTTCGATCCACACGTTGAAAAGTAGTAAAAAGATACTGATTTGAGTAGAAATAAATCGAAATTCAATTGAAATGGTGTTTTCGTCTCTTTTAATGTAAATTTCGAGACTATGACTTCACATAAGGTACTTAGCAGAGGCTATCTTGTTTACGAATCATAAATTCATTTTCCTCAGAGATTAGCGCTGTCTTTTGATCATGAATATTTTTAGTAAGAAAGCTGTCAGGATTCAGGCGAAGGCGAAAAGGAGATTATATACTATCGTTTTCAAAAGTATGTAGACACCTAGGAGTCCCACTTAACCGATGGGGCCGGATCGTGAAAACTTATGAGCACTGAATTGTTGAGGCCTTTACTTTGTAGAATTCCATATTTTATGGTTGGAAGGAACCGGCCCGACCACAGAGTATATATACCGGCAAATTCTGATGTGTATCACTAGTCTTGAAAATGGTACAGTGTAACCGAAACTAGTCGGCAATGAAGTGTGTGTTTTTGTAGAAGAGCTAAGAAATTTCCTTCCAACCTTAAAACTTATGAGGTTGGCACATAAAGCGACCTGTATCCCTCACTTGTGTGCCACCAAGAGCCGACGAGGACGGAGCTAGCTACCGAAGCCGGAGTCAAACTGCAATTGCATGAGCCCAATCATAATTAAGATTAGAGGATGGAATGTACATTGATGGGATGTTATGGGGGGGTTCGAATCTGAAATTATAATAGTTGTTTCTGCTTTTTAAGGGAGACATACTGAAAATGAACATAATCTATGCAGATGATTAAAGAAAAAGTTACTATTTAATTTTTCAAACGACTAAAGTTATTAAAATTATGACTTTATTCACGCTAACACATTTCTAAACACATTCATTCACGGTGAATAAATAATCAGGGGAGGTAAGAATAGCTGTATCTTCGTGTCTTTTCGGCTAATTACTATCAAATCTCCTTTGAGTGTAATTCCTACTCATAGTCATTAAAATTCTAACAAAATAATCAGATAAACTCGTATTTGCAATTCATTTGATTGCCCTATTGTAATAAAAATAATTGTTCTTCGATCTATAATCATAGTTTTTAAATTTCTAGTTCTTCGTCACAAAAAATGTGAGAAATAACATGATTAAAAGCACCGACGCTTTCCTTTTAATGAGTGTGGGAACCACTATTAGGATAAGGACCAGGTGGAAATAAATTGTTTTCTTCTCATTTTACCATTGGCAACTTAAGAAAAACACTATAGTCGGCTCATTCATCCCAACTAAATAAACCACGGCAAACTCCGGGGTGAGCGCCATTAATAAGTTTGAAGATATGGTCATATCGTTTGCGTTCGTAAGTGTAAAACTATTAATAGTATTTCATCATCATTTTAATACATCAACATCTACATATTCCCTGCAAGCCGCCTCAATAGGTGTTTGGCGGGGATGTTAGGACACCTGCCGTTTACACACAAAAAGAAATACTATTACGAAATTACTCCCCGCATTTATCAAGTAACTTTATTGTGTGGGTGAAAAACGTATTCTCAAGCCTATCTTTTCGGCAAAATATCTCTCTCATTTATCGTGTTGGACCTGGAAACGTAGTGAGACCCTAATATGATGTTCCTCGCGTCGCTCATAAAGATATACATTCTCCGTTGCTCAAGCAATCTAAGTAAGCCTAGCGCGAGGCCTCTAAATTTCTTGTGGCTCCCAACCTAATTCGTTTAACATTTGTGTAAGGCTTTCTGTAAGCCCGTAGCAGTTTTCATTGCCGGTAATTTAGTAGGCAGTGCTGTGTAAATATGAAATACCGGGTAGAAAAACTCCGCCACCAGTCCTATCGCGTCGATCGCATCTGTAAGTTTCTATGAAAATATCTACGTCCTGAAATGTATGCTCGATTTTTGCGCTCTTGTTTTTCATGCTAAGGCAATTAACTACGACAAATTTAATGCCGTACTTTGTGGGCTGACTCACGGTTGATTCTTTTCCACGCTTATGCTCTAGGCGGGCGAATTACACTGGAATTACCAATTAAATTGGTTTAAGTGCTTTCCCTGGAGTACGTATTTTAGAATTTTTTTTCTGGCACTACCGCTCCTAAGTTAATCTGATGTTAAAATTTTCGTAATTCGGATTACCTCGGAGGCTAATTTTAGTTAAATAACTACAGTCGTTAAAAAATTCAGTAGTAACTGATGATGAGAAAATTATTGGGCTCATGCAATTGCAGTTTGACTCCGGCTTCGGTAGCTAGGTCGCGTCCACCTCCGTCCTCGTCGGCTCTTGGTGGTACACAAGTGAGGGATGCAGGAGGCAGGAGGGACGCTTTATGTGCCAACCTCACAAGTTTTCGCGACCCAGCCCCATCAGTTAACTCCCGGGTGTCTACATACTTTTGAAAACGATAGTACATACCACCGGTATACACGTCAGTCAAATACTAAATATAGTCCTTGTAGTGGTGTCGTAAACAGCATTTACTAGTGCCCTAGTGCTATACATGCAATTCATAAACTCATTGTCAGGATCAAGACGCAAACAGAAAAGTAAAAACAACTCTTTATAAGGAGATCTAAACGTTCCTGGGTTTAGGGTCATTCGACTGATTTATTCGACCGATTCATTCGACCTTTTTCCAGACTGCAAACTGCAGAGCTATGCAAGGAATAAATAAGTACCAAGGAAAATTTAACCTGGCTCCCCATTTTCATTTTTATGAGATATATAAAATCATAAAAGCTTATATTATCGTCTTGACAGTCCTATTAAGCCGTCAGAGGATATAACATTGCAGCATCTGCGACGTCATTCATCGTAACCCGATGTAATCCAGGTATCGCTTTTTAAATGAAAGAATTTGTTATTACATTCCATTGAACAATGACTTTCACTGCCACTACATTACTCGCTTCGCTTTCTCGCCTTTTTTCACATAACCTTTTAGCACAATAACATGATAAAATAGTTCTCGGAGTACAGGTCAAATGTATGTGATGCAAAAATGCTTTAGCCAACTTTTCAGTTTATTTTAAACTATCATTAGGGCTATGAAAGAAAACATGAGAACAATATAAAATACAATGATATACAATATTTTTACATAAATAAATTTTACCATAGAGTTTTTTACAATAATATAATTAAAAAATGTATGCATGAACAGAATACACAAAAAACTTTGACATACCTTGGGTGCTTTCCAATCGCCTTGCGCAGACTAGCTCACATCGCAACAGATTGAAACACACTAGCGCACACTGAAACAGACGATTGGAACGCATCTGCGCTGGTGTGTTTTCAAATGGTGGACCGATCGGCGGCAAAAGTTGAATGTTCAAATGACCTGTAGCTTTTGAACTGACCTTCGCAACATTATTATTGAAGAAGGATGATAAATGTTCGTCTATTTCATTTTGTATATAGTTAAATCACTAGTAAGTATTAATTGAAAGAAAATAATGGAACTATCGCTACTTAATAATTACCTCTCCCGAATTGCTACAGTGCCGGCAGTTATACCAGTTATACTTCATTTCGCATTTCTGGATTGAGATACATATACAACTTACATCCATATCACGCAGGTAAAGCTGTAAAAAATGTTAACACCGCATTATAAATCTGCCGATTCTATAGTTATTTTGCGGTACTGAATTTCAATTAATGGAATGCAATTAACGCCACATTAAAGGAAACTTGGTATATAATACGCCCGCTATCCACGTAAGCTAATGAAATAAATCTGCTTAGAATCTAAGCAATATAACATTTTAGTTAAATAGCTTACATTCTCCATTTCTAATTTTTTTGATATGGACAATTACTCTAGAAAATCTACTAGCCTCCTCTTGCTATCGTTCTTTGCTCATGCGTTATATCAATCATTACGTTTGACGAAGATAATATTATATTTCCCAAATTACGAGCTTAATTAAACTTATGTAAGACATATATAGAGCAAATTATTGTTTATTATTCTCAAATGATCATCATACTTATCTTTGAGATGGTGGAATTCATTCATTCATTTTCCGTCACCAATATATTTTCCCGCCATCACAAGTTTTGTCTGCTAGCGCAGACGAACGACGGTGCAGGATGTGTTCCCATCTGTTTAGCGCAGATGACGTCACAGCTGCGATTGGAACACGCTCTGAGCTAAACAGTTTAAAACAGATCAGCGCAGATACGCGATTGGAAAGCACCCCTTATCTTTGCACATATTTATTGATATTACGTTACTAAGCTATTACCAAACCTAGTTACCATTAATTTTGATTAATTAAATAAAAATAAATTTTACTAAGGTTTTCGATGTCCGTTTTTTTATTACAACTATTAATTGATTTAGATATAAGAACCATTTCTTTAAAAAGTCTTTTTCTCAAATTAACCTCATAATCTAAAATTTCGGCGTAGTCAAAATCAAAAACATGGCCATTGCTTATGCTGTGGCTAGCAAGAGCACACAGTGTTATACCACCTTTTACAAATATTGTGATGTTTGGCGCTTATCCCTGTGGGATTCTATCCACTGAACAGTCATAGGGGGTAAACAGGGGTAATAGGGGAGTATACACGCTTTACTTAAAAAACCAATCAAAAGCCAAAGAGGAAGCAAAACCTAGAGAGAAAGTTTGCTGTTCCTAGAGAAATGGAAGAATATTCTATGCGAGTGTATATTCCAGAGATTTTTCTCAGGATAAGAGACACCTTTGTGTGAATCGTTTATGTTATTGTCATGGCATTGAGGCCGCTAGTCTGTTTCAAGAGTTTTCTGTCGTTATGTTACCTTTTACACGATTCCGCAGAATACAGTCAACTACTCTTTACGTTCGTTGGCAAGTCTGCTGGCAAATAAACAAATTGTCAAAAACTCGTGTGGGCATTAGCATTTTCTGCACCAGGAACAAGGGAAATTTGGAAACAAATTATCAGAAAAGAGATGAAACATTTGAGAGTTGTTACTGGGGACGGGGTAGTTATGAAGATGAAATGGACGGATATTTGGAGAAACAAGGAATAGCTAAAACCTGAATATTCCGATCAATTTTGCCATAAACTTTTTTGTACATTGCATAGCTTCTGGAATATACCTACTCCATTCAAATCTGGGGATAACAGTGAGATATAGTTAGAGTTTCTTTGACATAAAAATAATATGAATTCATTCAAAATAATTTTGCTTTGTATATAAAACTCTTTCATATACAACTTGGTGGTAAACCATTTCCATTTTCCATTATTCAATGGAAAATTGTAACTTATACCTACCTGGTCAATTGTAAATTCTAGGGTCGCGTTTTTTGTCTTAGATTTATTGTGGTTTTGTTCAAATTATTTTTTCCAATTAACAATGGAAATTATTGGAATTCATTTATTATGATTTAAAAAAAAAGAAAAAAACCAATGAGTGAAAATTAAATTCTGAGACTTAAACGTAGAGAAATTATTACAGGTATGTACATAATATTGACATAATGAAAAATTAGGTGGATCATTTGGAGATGCACGAATGTATGGGGGTTTAAAAAAGATCCTTTGAATGCAAATCTATGACTAATTCTTCAAAAATGGCTACAACTTCTCGTTGATGAAAACAATAACGCAGATGGGAATATCCAGGATCCTAAACTGTTCATTGGCATCGTTTCTATAACGTGGTAGATAATTAACCCGTAGACTTTAAACTAAACCCGCTGACTTAAAAGGAATAGCAGTAAGAAGGGACAACTTAGTTGGCCACATTTTGAGGCACGATGGTCTGATGAAGACAATCGTTGAAGGACAAGTGGAAGGGAAAAAGGGCAAGGGACGGCCCCGAATGAGTTATATCGGACAGGTTATAAAGGATGTAAAAGAGAATAAATATGTAGCTATGAAGAGATTAGCGGATAGGAGAGAGAAATGGAGAGCTGCGTCAAACCAATCTTAGGATTGTTGACTAATGATGATGAGCAGTAAGATAAGGTATTGTTGTTACTTACATGAAGATTGGAGTCTGATAGCCTAGGATACCATCTTGTACTATTATGAATAAGATATGAAGTGAAACACTTTGCACTTTCCACATAAAAATTTATTACACTAGAGTCGACATGTTTCGCTGCACTGCAGCATTATCAAGACTTCTTTGAGCTTTCCACATAAAAATTTATTATACTAGACATGTTTCGCTGCAGTGCAGTGCAGTGCAGTGCAGCGAAACATGTCGAATCTAGTGCAATAAATTTTTATGTGGAAAGTGCAAAGTGTTTCACTTCATAACTCATAATGGATCTCCACAAAGTATCTGCCTCATCTATCCAATTCAATTATCAATACTTTCAATCTTAAGGTATGTGATTTCTTATGCTGCAGTCAGTAACGTACCACTAATTAAGAGCTTAATTACAAATCAACTCATAATTCGCATTTAATGTCATAGTAATTATATGGATGGAAGTCTTGATTGATAAATCAAATGTCGTGGATACCAAATACATTCCTGTTCAATCTCACGAAAAATAAGCGTTTTTGACTAAAAAAATCACATAAATCGGGGGAAAACTAACCGTGAAAGATAAAAGAAAAAACAATTAATTTTCATAAATATAGAATGTAAATTTGCATCCAAATAACTTAGTTTATAGTGACTGAAATCAGCCTATAATGAATCCTCTGCATTGATTCCAATGCCTTTCTCGTGGGTTTGATTTATGAGATTTTTCAGCTATTTTTCATGATATGAAATGTTAATGGTGATTTCCGTCACGTCTTATACAATAAGTCCTAAAAAAATGCACTTGGAATACATTTCTGACGGAGAAACAAAATACTATCGGATCACGATCCCCGCGATCGTATAAAAGAGTGAAAGGTTGTGGATACTATAGAACGGACACGTTATTACCGCCATTGATATCGGGTATTCTTTTAAAAGAACCCTGAAATTCTTCCACATACACACCTTCCTCAGCGTTGTGCGAGATGGTAAGATTACACGTGAATGTTTGCGACTCAGTATTATTCGCAACCTGAAATGCGTCTTATTGTTAGGCGAAACAAAAAAACATCACACTGCGCTTGGTAATGTTGCGTATGGCTCATGAACTGCGCAATAAGCATAAATCATGATCTTAACATCCCGCACAACTTATCAACCATCTTCCACGCTACTTGAATCCCATATCATATCATTTATTCATATCCATTACAGCACGTAGCACACTAAAGGATGTTGAATAAAATCAATTCCATAAGACCCAGCTCCTTACGGGGAATTTGAGGAATCGTGTGAAAGAGAGGCAAAGACGTAAATTGTGCAAAATTAGTCAAAATAAGAATTGCAATCAAATGAAAAAATTAAATACGTATTTGCCCACTCACACATATAATCTAAGGGATAAATTTCCACGTAAACCTCAAGTTCGCTCACGGCCTCGTTTTCACGGATTTCTATGACGGCAGATGCCCTTCTCGGAACAAAATATACACTATAAAAGGCAATGAAAATCACTCTCAAACGCTCACTCTTTCCACTCACGTAAATGCTCTCAGGAATAAAATTCTGATTAATGAAGGATCTAAGATTTTCCCGACAAATAGACTGGAAGAAGAGTTAGCGGGTTTCAAGTTCTGATTACATAAACTAGAGACTTTTAGGATTATAATTTTGGAAGATGTTATTTCAGTCAGGCTTAATATCCAAACAAGAGTTCAGAAACAATGGTGTTGCACAATAGAGTAACAGTGCATTCTGTGGTAGTGCTAAAGGTAGGAACGTAGGTTTCCATAGCGAGAGGCATCGTTGATAACGGCTTTTGGGAGCAGCTGCGTGTTGCGCTTTGTCATGCGAGCTTTCGTGCCCATTACAGGCGCATCGTCAGGCGATGAATGAAAATTCGGATAAAGGTTCAAATTCAGTCCGCTCGTCGCTCAAGGACAGGGCTGAGAGTTCTGCTGACGTCAGCGTCACCCTCTTCCTCCTTTACTTGGTGTATGGAGGAGAGTGGACGAGTAATTGACAACCTTTTTCCGAATTTTCATTCATCGCCTGATGATGCAACCTGCAATGGACGCTAAAGCGCAACACGCAGCTGCTCCCGAAAACCGTTAGCAACGAGTACTAAAGGTTGCGTCACACTGCACTAACTAAATATAGCTTGGCTCATCTGTTTCAAATACACGGATAAAATAAGGGAATAGCGTGGTGGCTGAGTGATTTGATCGTTAGCCAAATGACGGCAAGAATTAGCGCTCAAGTCCAAGTGAAGTCTTTTCAAAGCCGCATTCGAAATTCTCGTGGCGCTAAGTGACTCAGAGAAAGAAACCGCGCCGCCAGATTTCCCCGAATTTGTTAAAAGACTGTGTCTAAGGTTGGTTTAACCTCTACCCTCACATATCCAAACACACCGTCAGATGAAAGCAATGAGTGAGTGATGAAATTTTTCCTTAAATATCTTATTATTGTTAATGTTTTTGCCTTTAATCTACCTTTAAATAAAATCCTCCTCCAAATCCGGTGACTTAAATTTTACAGTGATTGACCAAAATATTTGTTCTAACTCACGAATACAATGCACTAATTATTTCGCAATTTTTCCACACGACTCACGTCGACGACGAAAAGTAACTGGGAAGAGTTTTTATCATGTACAATTTTATGCATTGAGACACCCTCAATTATTAATACGAGACTTGTTGGGGATTAAGTAAAATACTTTACATCTTGCATCATTGATTTACCAATAAGGTTTAGTGATATTGTTTCCAATGTATTTAAATGTCTGAATATGTTGTGTAGCTAGATACCCGGGTATCCGTATTCGGGATGGAAGTTTATGTATATGCTTGTATAAGTTTATATTTTGTTTTTTCCTTTGTTTTTTTCATCTTTTTGTATTTACTGAGCCTTGCTGTAGTGTTTTTTTGTAACACTGTCAAATGCTTTTTCCTGAATTGTTGTGCTCTTGTAAAATATCTCATGGGCCAAAAGGCCCTCGATAATAAATTAATTGAATTGAATAAGGTTTCAAATATAACTATGCGTTCCTACACCACTTTCAATCCAAAAATACAACTGCTACTTTTTGTGGGTAACATTTTTATGCTATGAATGTAGCCGATATAAATTTTTAAAGGCCAACCGAAGTACGATTACTATACGTTACGAAAACTTGCCAAAAAAACTTGGGTTTTTAAGCATCACAAAAACCTTTTTAAATAACGGTGCACATAATTGTATTCCACGAGAGGGATCTTAAAAATATAACTCACCCGCGTTTGAAGCCCATTTATACAACCTGTGATTAAAATTTAACTCTCTTGCAGAATTGTTGGTGCTTGGTGATTTCATTAGGTCCTGAAATTCCCGAATGGACCCCCTTAGCGAGGCGCGGCGTCAAACCTTTCTTAAAGATAGGGGTCAGAGCTGATGCATTCCAAGTGAATTCACTCCATACAGTTCTCGCGGGTATCGATCAAGGTGAGAAAATCCGTCTTATCCGAAAAATCTTCGAGGTATGCCAAGTCCCTCTCACTCAGGGTATGGCGACCCTGAAGAAGATGTACCACGAACGTTATGATGATTAGAAGAACGTCATGGATCTCGAAAAGTTGGACAAGATGAATGCACTCACCCGGATGAATACCCGAGAGATCTTTATCTCTCTCGAATAGTGCTGACAGCCGATGATAAAAAACAAGTTACGAATGAATTGGATGGCCTAGATATTCTGACATAATAGGTAAGAGGTAAAAATGGTTTGAGAGGAAATAGCAATGTTTCAATATCCACGGAGAAAGAATTAGCATGCTGCGATTTACTGGCGACATAGCAGTCATAGCCGCGGCAGAGAATAATTTGAAGAAGGCTCTGACAAATATGGAAAGGACAATGTCCAGATATCAGCTGAAAATCAACGAAAGGAAAACAAAGATATTGGTATTCAGTAAAAGAGAGGAGGCTAAGACAAAAATTAACCTAGGGAAGCATAAGCTTGAAGAGGTGAAAGAATTTTCTTACTTGGGAAGCCGAATTACCAACGTTGGACGAAGCAAGAAAGAAATAGTCAGCAGAATAGCGCAGGCGAGGAGACCTTTCCACAAAAAGAAGAATCTTTTCACAGATAAGAATAGACACATATAAGTAAGGAAACAATTCCTCAGATGCTACATATGGAGCATATGTCTCTATGGGAGCGCGGCTTGGACGTTGACAGTTGCGGAGAGGACAGGAGTGGAAGCATTCGAAATTTGGTGCCACCGAAGAATGATGAAGATAAAATGGATCGACCGTGTAAGTAACGAGGAAGTGCTAAGAAGAGTAGGAGAAAAGAGAAAACTTTTTCGCAGAAGACGGGATAACTTAGCTGGTCACAAAATGGGAATGAAAACCTGGTGAAAACTTTCGTAGTAGGACAGGTGGAAGGAAGAAGGGCAAGTAATGTCCCCAAATGAGTAACATAGGACAGGTTATAAAAGATGTACAAGAAAAGAAATACGTCGCTCTGAAAAGGTTGGCGGATAGAAGGAAGGAATGGAGAGCAGCAACCAATCTAAGGTTTGCTGACCAATGATGGTTATGAGTTAAAAATGAAAGAATTTGAAGAAAAAGGAATGCAGTGTAAGAGCGATAAAACTAGAGTAGGCATTGTCCTCATAGCTTTAAGTTTCAATGTAGATGGAAGCAGCGCTTGGGATTGGGCCAAAAAAGAGAGAGATTATCTCACTTTTCTCGTAAAAAGAAAACGGAAAGAGCCGACAATAAAACTTGCGCCATTTATACCGTCCGCGAGTACTACTCCGAACGGGTCATTAAGGGAAGAGGCACAAAAAATATACAATACCATTTACCTGTTAGTGTAAGAGCATTGCGCAATTCATAGATGAACTGAAATAGGCACTACAGACCTTCTATTCTTACGAACACTCCTAGCAATCCATTCCTCTATTAGAAAGCGTGGATAATAAATCTCGCCCGCCTCACAAAACAGAGTTTCTAAATGCTGCAAATGTGCTTCACAGATTGAATTCAGCTGCCGACCGTGAGCTCTTCTAAAAGGGATAGTGAGAGGAACAAAATTCTTCGACAATGGGCTGCTTCTACAACTTTTTAAAGTTCCTATTGAAATACGGTTCCAAAAATGAAAAAAACCGCGTTTTCTCTTTTCTCCATTGGTCGGCTACTTCTCAAGTCATTGATGACGAAAAATCAACAGCTTTACCCCCATCATAGATAAGTTCATGACGTAACAATTTCCTACCGAGAGGTCACCGTTTCCAGGCTACTCCCTCCTTCCATCCATCTACCTCGCGAAGTTCGTGATTGTATAATCTCTTCGACTTTTCCTGTCAATGAAACGTTCACCCTGAACGATATAACGACCCAGCACTTTAATGACGTCACCAACTCATGAAATGGGGGCAGTAAATTTATCATTTTTTTAAATAATTAATTTATGTGAGAATGTCTAAACGAGGAAGTTAATTTACTGTCGTAACTTCTCTTTCCCTCTCATCTACCAAATGTTTTTTAAGATTAATTTCGAGTCAAAGTGAACGACCACACTTGTGAAATTATGTAACTGAAATAGATCCATAAATATAGTATCTGAGCGAATTGAATATAGCTGTGAATCACATGTCATCCTGTGAAAGAATGCAGAGTGAATACAAAATGGAAATTGAATAATATTTCATACTTGAGATTTTTTGATTTCCTGTTCAGTTATTACTCCCTGCACTTCATTTACTAGACACAGCTGAATAAATTAAATTCAATGTGAATATATACATTTCTTTTAAATTTAATAAGTACGCGGTTATTCTAATAACGGAAGAAAATGTACGCCTCTTTGCGCCCGTCTTCAACCACTTAGTTGACGCTGAAATCGGATTTTTATCCGCCCTTTACCATAGGGTAACCCTATTCCAAATCCCTAGCCTGAGTTTCGTGGTGCTGAACATAGTGCTCCATCACACGCCCGTTGCATTGGGTGGTGAGCATGGTTTTCTTCAGAGCAAGTCTTAAAAACCGACAGATATCGAAGCCGATTAATAAATTTGCGAGATAAAATGAAATGTATGACCCTTTGCCCCAGTCTTAATAACGACAAAGTGGTTGACCTCAAATACAAAAAATATCAAAGTGACAAGATGAAAAAAAATTATGCAGCATTAACATAATTTCAGATAAATGAGTTACCTGGCACAGTCACGGAAGGGTCACAAGCAAAATAAGGGTATGCTGAATATCGACCATATAATGCTTATATTTTTCGAAAAGTTGGTTTTTCCAAGCCTTTGAGCCGACCTCAGCACTATTTTCATGTAAATAGAGTTATTTGCTTAACTTTTAATCATAAAATTATCCTGGTAATTTTCCCGCAATAAGTTCATTCAAATTTCATAAAATACCCGAAAAACCTGAAAAACTTTAATAACAGGATATCAATACCTAAGGATCTATTTACCTTTCTTTATCACTTTTTTAATGGTTTTAATGTAATTTATTTATTATGAGGTAAAAGTTAAACGCATTTTACAAATAATTCTTTTGTTCAATGGTGGTATCCCGTTATTACTCACAGAACCACTGTTAGATGTCAATAAAAAGGCACTGAAGTAGGTGTATTTGACAAAATTGAGTTTAAATTTCTCATGCGAGATTATTTTCAAAAAATTACAACGGGGTCTTCTTTATTTGATCCAGTTGGTCAGAGTGGGAATTGCATAAAGTGGAAAGATAGATGAGGAAATGCTTTTCCACTAAAATAATCATGCAATGGCTTAAAACATATGATTGAGGCCACTCTCTGAAAATGCAGTTACAATTGCAATCACGCGTAATGTATTGATTTTAAAATTGAACAATGATTTCGCAAAGCCCAGTGAAAGTGCCACTTCCTACTTTTGATAACGCTTTCGTTCAGCTGGACGAAGTGAATGTGTTTCTTTGCAAAATACGTGTAATGGGGAGGAAGAAGTACTTCGTAGCGATGAAGCCAATTGAAAAAGCGCGACCTATGACACTAGCAACTTTTCCACATCCTTCATGTGAAAATTTTTGGGTACTCGGTTTTTTGTCTCCGATAGCTCAAAAAGTAAGCAAGAGATAGAAAAAAAAACAATGAATACTAGCCAAACAATTAACTGTCAGAAAACATCAGATTTGGCAGGAAAAAATCATTGTCAAGGTCACTTTTACTCATTTTCTCTTCAAGTCTTGCAAACAATTGTAAAGTTACTTATAAGAAAATTGTATTTATTTAACCTTGAACCTGTTTTTGCAAATGACAGTGAAAGTTGTACTCTACTTTTAGCTTAAAGCTTTTCTAAAGATGGAATAACGAGCTTGGGGAAAAAGTGAATTTTATTTTGCAATGCTCTTGTCATGGGGAGCCGGAATATAAGGTAACCCTGATATCCTGTTACTGGGTAATCTCATCACACACATTTTATAATGCAAACTACGTCACTCGCGCGTCTTATCAAGACCTTCATCTTTCACGGAAGTATATTAAGAAAGGAAGGAAGCCATAATTTTTTTTCCCGCGGGAGTAATTAAACTGTTAGAAAAACAATGAAGGTGATAGACAGCGTAACGTGGGCACATCTGTGACCCTTAAGAGACTGCCTGCCTTGACAAAGACCTTGGGACAGCGGTCACGAAAACCAGATTCTGCGAAGGATAGAATCTTGTCAGGCAACATAGTCTTAGTAACAGCTAGGGCGTATATGCTTCCTTGTGTGAGTTAATTTATTTTTTTTAGATGATATTAGTTAATTAGTAACATTAAACAGTCGTAGGAAATGATTACTTATGTAGGTCAAATCAGCTAATTTTGATCCCTTTGGGTCTCAGAATGTTATCAATTTTGTATGTATACATATAACGGCCCTAAAAATTCCTGGTATGCGAAAAAATAACGCAATAAACTGAGATTTTAAGTTCCCTGTTTTGGACGAATATTTCTACCTTGTACAGTACCTTTTCAAATGCTTTAGGACAAAATTTTGGCACCACTTCATCTTCTCATGGGAATTTAATTTTTCCTTACTTTTTTGTTTTCATTAACTACGCATCGCAAATATTTCCTCTGTGCGTGAGTATACATGCAAAATTGCATTAATTACAAAAATATTATTGCAAAACCTTAATTTTTCGATTTATGCTGTTTAAGATTATTTCGTGAGCAATCACGTCACGCCTCGGTTTTCACTGTTAATTTGTATTTTGCGTATTATAAGACTTATCTTCAAGTAGCTATTGTGGCCTAGTGGAGAACATATGCTGCTGTGTATGTAAGGAATATGGGATCGGGTCCCTGTCGCTGGCCTTGTATTTTTTTCAGCTCATTAACTCGTTTTTTACTCATTTGCATCGTTGTGAATTCGCAGAAATTGTTTCACGTACTTTTTAATGGCGATGTGTCTTATAAAAGTTAGGAATTGGGAAAGGGATGACGTATCCTTTATAACAATGGCTACATTGCAAAGGTTAGGGACATGTACAACGGAGGACCGACGGAGGAGGAACGGATGTAAATGGTGGATAAAAACCCAGCGTTGACGTTAAGACAACGAATGATTTTTTTTGCATTTAAATTTTTATGATATTTTAAAGATTTCACAGTCGTTCGCGTAAGTTTTATAGGCAAGGTCACGGAAGGGTTAAATATCAGTGGATGTGAAACATAAAACATTTTTAAGCGAAATTATTTTGCGAAGAGTTTTTTCTTCGAGTCTTTCAAACTCATGCAACATTCAAAACACGTAAAAATATCTTCCTTGTTTTCTTCCGGGACCGAAACAATCTATTCGTAACCTTGGCGTCTTTAAGAATCACATACATCCCTATGAGACCGGTCGCCTCATTGTTAGGCAGGAAAGTGAACGGTTTTAATAAATGAACACATCGCAAGCAAATCAAAATGACCGTTTCCTGGCTGAGGAGTGGTAGTTTCTATGTCTAAGCCTAATAGCCTCGTAAATTATTCATAAGGAGGGTGCAGTTGACCTTTGGGGTCAGATATTAACTTGAAGCTAAGTCATTTTCCTTGGCTACACAGCACTTGTGCGTGCAATGTTTGGCACGCTTCTCTCTCCTAGGAGTTAGTACTTCTGAGATGGCAGAAAAACTTATAATTTATGAATTATAGGTTTTTCTGCCGTTAAAACTTTTTAAGTAGAGAAAACGTTTGAGGCAATGTTCCGTCAATTATTTCGGCGTTATCTTTTAAATGTAAATTTAGTTACTCGGATTCTAATTTTTATAAGCTCCATAAACCAGACAGTGAATTGAGAAGTATTTTAAGTGTATGTCAGATGAAATTAATTTTGAACTATGGATTTTCATCAGTATTGCCATCATCTTTTTAGAACAAAAGAAATTTTGGTTCAACATGAAATTTCAGCTAATAAAATCTATTTTTATGAGTAGAATAAGACATTGTCTGCTTTATACATTATATTTTATTTTTATCGAGGCATAGACACTGTAAAGAAGTGAATTGATGACCTGAGTATTAATTTGGTTTATGTGTGTGATTCGGTAAAACCATCCCGAAGTTCGCTGTGAGGAAATGGCTTCGTATTGTAAGTGGTCAACACACCTGACCGGCAATCGGGAGATCCGGGTTCGAAGCCCGGCTGAGTCAAATATTTTTTCATGGCGAACTTCATCCGTTGGTGCATTTAACTTTTCACCCGAGCGCGTGACTGCGTACAAAGTCACTTGTTCCTACAGTGCTTGGAAATTTGTCGTCGCAGACCAGCGACAAACTTCATCCGTTGGTGCATTTAAGGTTACAAATATTCAATTATCTTATCTCTCATCCATCGCAGTATTTGATTTTATCAAGAATCTGGGTATTTGTAGAATCTATGATAAAAAAGATTTTCCTAACGCAAATACACACCTTATACCACGCATTTACCTTGTGTCGGCAGATTCAGGCAACAAATGAAAATTTATCAGCGTAATATTACTCGATGAAATAAAAAAGTAACAAATTTTAACGTTAAAAAGTTTTGAGTAGAGACTACATTTGAGGCGAAAGTTCCTGTCAATTATTTTGAAGTTATCTTTTAATTATAAATTTAAGTTACTCGGAGTCTAATTTTTATATGCTCCATGAACCCGAGAATGAATAGAGAAGTGTTTTAAATGTATGCCAGATGAAATTAATTTTGAACCATGGATTTTCAAAGAAGCTAATTACCGGAGATTTATAAGCCAAGTTGTCACTTTGTGCACTCTTCCATAAAAACCCATTACAAAACATTATCGTAAGAAATTTTTCCCCTATAATGGTGATATTAAAATTAACTACAATTGAAAAATAATTCCAGTGTTACGGACGTCATTAATGTGATCTGTGACCCATTGTGCGTGATTCTGGTAAAATCACTCATGGGGGAGTGGCGAAAGGCAGCAATTACAATGCGACAGTGCGTCGGAGTGAAATCTCTCTTCTCTATGAGCAAAGTTTCGTACCGGGGTATGAAAGGAGAGCCGTATCCTCAATGACCGGAGACTCTTCTTAAATATCATTAATGTCAAATACAAATCATCTCACCTCTCTTTTTTTCCGCTTCGTGTTCCTTCGCGCACGACGAAGTCGATTGACCTATTTCATTGTTTCACCCCCGCCTTTCTGTCTCTAAACGTTCTTTTCTATTTAGACTTCCTTCTTCCATTAACTCCTATGCCAAATTTGTTCCAAATTTTTATTCTTTTTTTTCATCCCTCATCCATCTTGCACCATCACTATCGTAATTTTCCCCCTATTCCTCGCATCCGACGATGAAAATTACTATCCTTTGTTATTTATTTGTAAATACTGTTGAATATTTTTTGTTCAATATGGGTACGTTGCCTAATATTAATAAATTGTTTCTCCTGTTTTTGTGAGTTCTCTGTAATTGGCCTCGTGCTGTTTTTGGACTGGATTAAATAAATAAAATAAATAGATAAATAAATGAAAAGATTCCCATCTAGGCTGCCATAATTAATATCTTTCGCTGACCTTCAATCCTCGAGCTAAGTTGCATGGAATAAAAACGAAAGCTGACCTCGAATAATCAGTTGGATGAAGAAAAGCACAAAAATATTAATAGCATGCTTCGATAAAAAGTAGCACTCCATGCAATGATGCAATGATGTCATGGAGTAGCACTCCACGCTGATTAGCCAGTCGCCAGAATACAAGCGCTGAATAATGTGCAACCACCGTAAGGAATATGACATAAAAAGCGATCAGAAGGAGACGGAAGTAAGATGCTCTGAAATCAAATTAACAAAGTGTGATTTCCGTAGCATATTGTTCGTGAAGGTAATGGGGAATCCAGAGTAATATCAATATGGAGAAAAAAAGCAATGCAGGAGTAATGATTGCTAGCTTAGGACGCGGAATTCTTTAGAAAGAAACAGCTTTGATATAACAAGCGTCAATCGGTGCATGAACGGAGCATTTGAAATAAGTAAATATTAAAACGGAGAAGCAAGTTAGCGAGTCTCACTCTCGTAACTTGACAAACAAGTCACAAAAAATCTTTCCTAGTGCCGCAGGTCTCAAACGCAGGTGGAAAATTTTCCATATATCATCAGTAGAGCGGTGTTATAAAAGGCAATACATGACTTATATCTTGGGGTGCAACGAAACTCAAGCAATAGTAATACGGATAGGAGAGTAATCTACTAGCTTGGAGTGTATTTTGTCCACATCACCAGTTATTTTCAAATCCCATTTATTGGTAAACTTACCCTATTTGTAATGCATAGTGTGTTCCCCGGAAATGTATTCTGCTATGCTTGAAAAATGCGCCACAGGAAAACGAGCATATCTCAACATGTCAGAGCATGTCAAGGATTAAAGAGATCATGGAGAGCCTACGCTGCTAGATATCAACAAATTTAAAACTTGGACAGACGTCCCTCAGCATGATGATGTGAGTCATTAAAGGTCGGGACAGCTTCTTTAACGCTATTTGTTGCGAGCTGGTATCCCGTGTTTTTGCTTATTTAACATTCCTTGCATGTGAGGAACAAATATGAAATATCACCCTATAGTTTATTCCCAATGTTAGTATTAGTTTGAAAAATAAGAGCACGTGCAGAGAATTAACATTACATGAATTTTAATTTAGCTAGAATAGTTTCTTCCATTTACCATGTACTCACATTTCAACATGATATTCTAATGTGACATTGATAAAACAGTAATATTCTATTCGGCTAGCAGTTACGAAATATTTAGTCATACGCATAGCTAGCCATGCGGAAATAGTCTTCAAGTGGGTCAAAGTTAATTCGTATGTCATAATTATTTTAATTACAAGACATTTAAACAAACCATCGAGAAAAAAGGAAATTTTGCTTTCAGATAATTTATCTAGCGATAACAAAAAGGGTCAACCTATAGAAAAATGCTTCCTTACCATTCATTCCGTTAATCTTTTGGCCCATTTCTTTGGTCTTTATGATATGTACGGCAAGAGCCTTAATCATTCGAAGGGTTTCACTCAAAACAATTCACTACCTGGATTTCTACAACAGATCATTATTCTTAACGTGCAAGTAAGTTGATTCTTCATCCAAAAATCAAGTTTATTGACGAGTTGATTCCTAAACATCGATGAAGAATCATCCCGTCAATAAACTTATTTCCAGAGTAATTGGAAGTACTGCATGCATAAGAAATTTCAAAGTTCTCCTCGAACATTCTGCTTTTACTCCCCATGCCCTCAACTTCTCCGACGCGACGGTTGCCTCACGTCAATAATTGTGGAAATTTCTTGAGGGCGTATAATTTTCCCAAGGTTCATTGCTAACATTCCTAAGGCTTTGTTTTTTTATTGAAACCGCAACATTGAAAATTTACAAATTCTCACGTACTATTATCTTTAACAACTACTGTACGAAAGTTTTAATTCAGGCATACACTAAATCATTTTTTACCTTAACTCTTTACATGATGACGATAACTGAATAGGAAAATTATAAAATCGTCTACTTTTACAATGATTAGGATTTGAGAACTTACGAAGCATTTGCGTGTAAAACATACAATGTTAATATATTTTGCTAACTATTATTATTTCGATTCGATTTCAATTCGATTTCGATTCGATTTCGATTCTAACTTTTTTACGCATTAATTCATTTAATATTGATTTTTTAGCCCTCGTACGCCAGTTTAGAACAAGTGATTCTAGGTCCAATGAAAAATAATTTTTTTAAATAATATGATATCCGTTCCCATAGTTTTTCCAAATGATGTAAAACTATAGAATACACCAACAGAGCTATTAGATGTATTCATAATACACATTACTGATTCTAATAAAAAAATAAAAGTCTTATCTTGATACCTGTTCTTATCTGCTTTTCATTCCATCAAAAATAAGAGGAGCAAGAATAAACAAATATGTACTCTGTGCTATGCTAATACAATGAATCTAGTAAGCCTTAAAGAAGAGGCATGGGCCGAGAGAACAGGATGAATAAAAGTGGCCTCGTTCTACCCTGGTCAAAATAAAGAAATGAAATCATTTTCAGAAATATGAAGTGCATGTGAAACTGAATAATACAAGCCGAAACTAGTTTGATGGGAAAATATAACGTTAAAATGAACGATATCTATCTCTAATACATCACAATATAGAAAATCAATCCAAAAATTGTGAACTCCCTGGCATTAATAAGTCTTCCATTTTCCAATTTCCACTTATTAATCACTTAAATTACGTTCAATAACTATTATAAACAAAATCGCCTCCTTCAGGTGAATCCCGCCTTTCGTATATAATCAAGATTTTGTGAGAATGTTTGGTGAAAATATGATTAAGTTCACGCAGTTCTTTACTACTGTGAGGACTGCATGCGTCTGCATTGTAATCCATATCCACTTTTCTAACCCCGGCTAGAAGAATAGATTGCTCAATCCCGTGTTATTTTATCGCTACCTATTATTCCCATTCCACCATTATCAACGAACCTGCGGATCCCACAGGAAATTTGATGAACTGGTTCGATAACCGAGAGACAAAACGCAATTGCTAGTTTCTTTACGACACCATTGGTTTCTTCTTTTCCGCAGTCATTAAGCATGCAAAACATAGGAAACGACTATCGCAATTCCATTGTTAAGTCTCGATATACTTTTTTAATTATAGTAATTTCAAAAATCATGTTCCGCGACTGCTTTTAAATTTTCTACCGAGGTTTTTTCATCACTAATGAGCTCTTCCAACTGTAATACAACCTTCTAGGTGTAATTAACCGAATTCAGTGTTTCATGCAGAAGCATCTGAAAGATTCCAGTTCACCTTCATACAGAATCCTGCTACGAATAGTATGTGAACAAAAGGTAGAGTACATAATAACACTTTTTTTTATCCCTTGACCACTTGTCTTCAATATATGTTTCAATCATTAGGATATTTGGCCATCGTTTTAAGAATAAAATGTTCAGTTTAGCCAACGCTGCGCCAAATTTGACCTGAAATCTTACATTTTAGTTGCGTCGGAAATCCAACTCGTGGCTAGCCTTTAAGTCACCGAGATTATCCATGGGGTGTGAGTGAAGGTGGAGACCACGGTGGTCAGAACAGCGACACTCATTTCACAACAGGTGTGCTAACATTTACTCTAATGGCTGTAGTACTGAATTCCATTTCACATCAACAAAAAGGCTTTTGATAACGTGAAATGGATTTTCAATGCTTGGAATTCTGAAAGAAATCGGAGTGTTCTGAAATGATCGTAGAATTGTTCATAGATTGAATAAAAAGCAAGTAGCTGCGATCAAATGCGGACCCAACTGTGAAGAAGCAAGATAAGGGAAAGGGGTAAGACAAGGGTGTGCACTTTCCCCCATAGTTTTTTATGTTTACATCGAGAACGCCATCAATGAAATCAAGGAGAAGTCTTTGGGTGTCAATATTCAAGGGGAAAAAAATCAGAATTCTGCGATTTGCCGACGACATAGCCCTCATAGCCGAGACAGAGAAGGACTTGAAGAAGACTTTGAGAAATATGGAAAGGATAATGACCATATACCAGCTGAAAATCAACAAAAGGAAGACTAAGATATTGGTATGCAGCAAAAGAGAGGAGGCTAAGGCAAACATTATCCTAGGGCAGCATAAGATTGAAGAGGTGAAAGAGTTCTCTTACCTAGGAAGCCGAATTGCCAACGATGGACGAAGCAAGAAATAAATAGTGGAATAGCGCAGGCGAAGAGAGCTTTCTACAAAAAGAAGAATCTTCTTACAGCTGAGAGTACAAGAATAGACGTAAGGAAACAATGCATCAGATGCTACATATGGAGTGTGATTCTCTATGGAAGCGAGGCTTGGAAGTTTACAGCAGCAGAGAAGTCAAGAGTGAAAGAATTCGAAATGTGTTGCAACCGAAGAATGGTGAAGATAAGATGGATCGACCGCGCAAGTAATGAGGAAGTGCTAAGAAGAGTGGGAAAAAAGAGAAGTATTCTAAAAGCCTTAAGGAGAATACGGAATAATTTGGTTGACCACATTATTAGGCATGGATGGCGGGGCGGCTTCGACTGAGTTACATAGGACAGGTTATAAAATATGTAAAAGAGAAGAAATACGTGGTATGAGAAGGCTATCGGATAGGGGAGAGGAATGGAGAGCTGCGTCAAACCAATCTTAGAATACTTGACTTACGACGATGATGTGGAAATCCAAATTAAGTCTTATTTCATTTGGGATAATTTTAAGCCAAGTGATATTTCAGGTATCACATTATTGGAATATTTGAATAATATTTTTTTGTCTCTGCAAGCAAATTTTATGTTTAGTTTGAGGTTAATAAGTTTCGGTTTGTTTTTATCAATGGAGTTAATTCTACCTTTAATTTAATTAATTTAAGACGACTTAACGGTGTCATTTAGGAATATATAATAATATTTGTTATTTTTTGATGTAAAATAGAATTTCTGAAGTAAATCTTTGAAATAAATATTTTTTATTTTGTTATAACTGTTCTATTATTATTTTTAAAATGAAGGGGAAAATAACTTATTATGTTATTTAGAATAAGTAATTCCGTCATTATTATTATAATCAGCACAATATTGATGGAAATATTTTATTGATTTTTGTACATCAGTTTAAAATATTCAATTAGGTTATTAAATAAAATAAGAAAAATTCTCTCTCCTGCATTCTACGTATTTTTTTATATGGACTGATAACATATTCACGACCTCGCAGGCCAATGACCAGTGTTAACTGGCGTCCACATTCGTAGTCCAAATATCACAAACTTTTATATTGGATTGAATCCCATTGCGGTGATAGTATGTATCGATTTTGCACTTTGCCAAATACCATGTACCTTGATTGGTGATTGAATCTTAAACTTTTCTCCGTCTGCTTTTCAGCCTCGATCAAGACAGCAGCTGCATCACGCGGCAGCTGCACTGGAGACATCCATCGCTTAGTGAGGGATCAAACTTAGTTCTACACATTCTACATCGGTATTGGATTCCTTAAGTTCAGGATCAATATTTTCCTGTCTTCAATGAAAGCATATGAAGAAATAATACTGAATTAAATTTAGTATCGCAGTGATACCTTACTTGCTAGCGGGAGTGAAATGAAAGGAAGCTACGCCATGCTAAGTTAATGCGAAGGGGATTCAATCTATTTTATCGTCAATAGGTCTTTGACCTGAATTTTTCTCTGAATTATCATTATTTCAAATAAATTGATTTCAATATGGTCGGTCTGAGTCTAAAAATATTCCATTGTTTTCATAGGTCGCAGGCAGGATCTATGTAATAATGTATTTCAAGTAATTGTTGCTTTAGAACATGTTTGGAATTTCAAGTTCGTCCTGTTATTTGTTTGGTCATCTTGATGCATTCTTTTATATTTTCATTCAATTCTTTTATTATTTGCCATAGGATTTCTTAAGTATTTGTGCTATTTTCAGTTCATGTGTTATTAAATTTTCTTTTCATTTAATTTTCTAAGATTTCTTAGCTTTCAGAAGTTGTTTATTTTCCTAGAGCTTCGTTTCAAGCTCCGCTTAAAGGCTTCATTTATTCTCATCTTTCGCAACTAGATTCCCTGCCACGCTGTGACGTACATAATTCAACGCTCATTTCAAAATATTGACTAGCTCCAGTTAAGTGAATCGATTGCTTCTCATCTCTAGTCAACCATCACAGTCAAGCCTTTCCCACCCTCACTTAAATCACTACTTAATCTTCTCTAAATATAAATGCTCTATAATTTATAATAATCATAACCGAATTCATCGCATTTTCCGAAAGTGAAAGAAGCATGACTTTTTCCTTATTAGCTAAACGCAATCGTTGTTGATCATAAGATCTCCTGGTTCATCTAATAAACCCCTGGTTATCTTCATATTGCATTTTACCGTGAGTTTCTGGGAAAAATGCTTCAATAAGACATCAAAAATCTATGTAACTATGTAATTTTTTTTCCAAATTATAATTCACAAATAGAATTTTATTCCGCACTAAAAATGAACGACAAAAAAGCCGGATCTCTACAATGATGAATTCAGTCGCACTTGAAATCCCGAAAAACTCATGAAAGTGATCACAAATTGGAAAGTGCTACGCTTCGTAGTACTGAAAAAATTTCACTTCCAACAGCAAGACGAAGCACGTGTAATGTCCACAACGGAAAGAATCCCTTGTGCTGAGCGGAATTGGAACCAAAATCCGTCAAATTCGCTTCACTTGCTCCATTGCCTCAGCTGCCAAATTAAATTGCTGGATTCCAGATGAGTCGTAGATCAACTGGCACGAATTCGGGAGATCCGGATTCCAATCCCGGTCAAGGTATACTATTTTTGCACTTAGTTCTCAGTTTTGGATGAACCGTAATGAAATCCCGCAGGCAATCCCGTAGTTATTACCTAGAATAACACTCATAATTTGGATTCGGGGATTAATTCGCGCAGAAAATATATAGCTAATGTAATTCCTCTAAATACAATTGCTGCCAAAGGTATGCATATGTGATGGCCTGGTCATCGATGCCAAAAATGACTTTGATAATATAAAATTGATAATAAGCTTACATCGATTTTCATAACTACCTCAAAATAAAGATTGCTTTGAAGGAGAAAGTCCTTGAATGTGCGTCAGGTTATTTTCTTCTGAACTTTAAACTCGAAGATTCAACAACTATCCCCCATCATATATTCATAAAATATTGGTTGCTCTAAGAGAATTTAGAGTAAATTTTAAGTAGAGCTAATCCAAAAGTAATCACACTAGAAAATTTATAACTTTTTATCGCTTAATTTCCATTAATGAGACTATGTAGAAAAACATCACTTTAATTTTATCTGCAGCTACAGAGGTGCATTAAAAGTGTCATTCTTGAAAGTATTATTCCTATAGTTACGAACAAAACTGAATACTAAATTCACAGTCTCAGTGAAACCATTACTTCATCTTGTTAGCGAGAGCCTACACGCTAAAGCATTACAAAGCGCCATGTTAGAGCTCATAACAGCCAAGGTTAGGCTAGGTCAAGCGAATGACAGATTAATTGCGAATAGAAACTACAAATGGCGAGGCTATTTGCAAAAATTAAATCAATGCACGATTCCCTTGGAAGCACTAGAAATTTCGTATCCTACGTGCTCGGCACTTAGTGACGCAAGTATATTAAATGGAAAAACACAAGGTTCGCCCAGCATGCAAATAAAGTGTAAACAACTCGTTCGTGAAAAAGACAGAAGAGACATCAAGTTAATAAGAAGTAGTATAATCTAACACATTACTTGCGAGCTTCACCATTAACGTCTGATAGTAATATTTTCGATACAATAAGGGAAAGTTTCCATGGTGACTACAAAGATACTGTCTAAAGACATGAGGGGTAAAGGAGTTTTCTATCATTGCGTATAGTTCAATCATTTCAGGCAAATTCTTTGCATTCAGGAATTAAAACGCCGCAATTTATAATTATCATCGAAAACTATTACAATGGAAAATATAACGTATTAGATGTAAAAAAACGCTTTATGTAAAAGAAAGAAATTGCTTTAACGGAAAACGTAAGGCATAAGATTGAAAGGTATCTCACCGTTCATGGCAAAAGAAATTGTGCGTGGCAGTACCGCAAATATTTAATAATGTGTCAATAAATTTTTTTTAAATTAAATTGATTGAGGCTAAAAGAGAAGTAAAAAATGGATTATGCAATGTAAATGATAGTTAACAGATAAAATGAGAGAAAATATTAAAACCGAGAACCTGCTGAAATGCTAGATTAATAGCTTAGCAGGACTTATAGTTTTCAGTATTATGTGTACTACATAATAATATGACCTGCAGATATCAAACATTGAATATATTTATCACTTTTAAAGGTATATCTAAATAATAAGCTTATTATGATGTAATACTATAGAAAATGTCACTGTGCCTTGTATGTGCCATCGTATTATGTAACAATGATCGTTGGTTAGTAAAATCTATTGATAATATTAAAAAATTGGTTGCATGAAATTGCTATACTAGGTCAGCGGTGTTCTTGATGCTAACCAATAAGTTTCAATTTAAAATATTTTGCAATTTTTTTTTTGCTTTTTAAACTCTAGCCGTTACGTTTCATAAGGCTCGAGTCAAATTCGGTGATATGGTAAATCTATTTTGTTTTCCTCCAGAATTCATCTGAAGTTACTATTGCAGTTTTTACCAAATTTACCAATTACCAAAATGAGATAAATTTTTATGTCGTATCATCATCATCAACTAAAATTCCATTAAAGTGCTAACGTAAAAAAATAAAAACTTGCCGAACCAATACCGCGACATCGAGAAAATCGGCAAATACCTATTTGTCATTTCCAAGAACTGAAGTCTCTCACCATCACTTAGGAGATGGTTTGCGTATTTTCAATAAAATTGAGGCTGGAAGTACCTATCGGAAGAGATTACAGAGAGGGTTCTGCATTAACCGGTGCAAATACTTGGGAATTAGCAATCGCATACATATTCTTACTAAGGATCAGGTTGAGTCGGTAGTTTCAATGGATGAATTCTGACCCTGGTGTTGCTTGAAACAATGCCCTCGCCAGCTAAGCATGAGGTCTCTGGTTCGAGTCCCGTCTGAGTGGGTATTTTACCACTCCGAAGATGTGTGCTTTTAAAAGCCTGCTCGTTCGGCCCCTGGAAAAACCGAAAACTGAGGCTACATCTTCTAGGGTTCCGAAGGTAAAAAGAACCATGGAACGAATCGTCAGATTAAACTGCAATAATAATAAATTATCGACGTTCCTACTCACGAAATAGCCCATTGACAAATTATATCCATCGCATCCTTTAGAATCAATGTAATGGATGGAATCAATTTTGTTCATAAGCACTACACATGCCAAATGTTCGATTTCAAATGAATGGATGAATAGGTGCATCAAGGGTTCAATTCGCCACGAAAAAATCATTGGGATCAGACCAGAATCGAACCCGGATATGCAGCGCAAACGGTAGGTCTGAGTTCGATTCCCAGCCAAGCTAAATGAATTTTTTGGAGAATTTTACCCTTAATGTTGATTAAAAGGATTCTCATCGAGAAGTCCAACCTTTTTTTCCCCTAATTATTTTGAGTAAAGAGAATGGGCACGGAAATATACTTCATTTCTATTTCTCATTTTTTATTGCGCTGCTTCAACAGGTCAGGGGGTCAACCTCTCGAAGGCTTTTTCGGCCAGCATACGTTTGAGAAGGGTGAAATATTGGGACCAGTAATATGCCTTGCATAAGCATTTGACCTTGAATGAGCTAAGTCCGAGGCCTGAAAAAAATGACTGTGGATGTAAACACAGAGGGTCAGTGGCGAAATCGACCGATATCGAGAATCGAAAGTGTAGAGAAAACCTTGAAACAATTGTACGCTGCCTTCGATGACGGTGATCATCTGCTCTGAGTGACGACATCGTCATCACCATCATCTTTATCGGCGCTCATGATTCTTCTCGGTGAGACGTCAGTGGAAAGTTTTGTGATCACAAGCGCGTCGCGCATCATGTACTCCCCTTTTTAAGTTGTGAGTCAAGGATAAAACGCCTCCGCAAATTGCAATCTTTGTTGTTTCCATCCCTTTTTGTTTTTCCCTTTTTCCTTCACCTCTACACCTGCACTCAAACGACTGCGTTTTCTGCGTTGAGTTTCATAACGTGTTAAAAGGGTGCGAAAAAGGCCGAGGGCGAGAGCTGAAAATCCCACGTTAGACGCGAGGTCGTGCTTATAGTAACGATATGGAGACCACGTTAAGTTCACCATGGAAAAATGCACTCACGGCAGAATTGAGAGCTGAGTCAAACTAATCCTAAGATTTTTCACGATTGAAACGTAATAAATACATATATCTAAATCTATATATCAAAATTACCGACAACGGACAAAGGAGGAAAGAAATATTCAGTAGAATGGCGCATGCGAAGAGGGTTTCCACAAAAAGAAGAATTTTCCTGCAGCTGAGAGTACAAGCATAGAAGTAAGAAAGCTACTCGTAAGATGCTAGATATGGAACATGTTTCTCTATGGAAACGAGGCTTGGACGCTGACAGCAGCTGAGAAGTCAAGAGTGGAAGCATTCGAAAGAATGATGAAGATAAGATGGATCGAACGAGTAACTAATGGGTAAGTGCTGAGAAGCGTGGGAGAAAAAAGGAGTCTTCTAAAAAACCTAAGCAGAATACGGGACAACTTAGCTGGCCATATAATTAAACATGATGGCCTGATGAACACTATCGTAGAGGGACAGGTGGAAGGGAAGAAGGGCATGGACGGCCCCGAATGAGTTGTATAGAACATGTTATAAAGGATGTTAAAGGGAAGAAATACGTCGCTATGAAAAGGCGAGCGAATAGAAGTGTGGAATTGGTCACTTGCAATGATTATAAATATATAGATTCCGGATGTAGTCATTTACATGTGAGCTTATGCTTTCATATTTGGGGTATTCACCGTCTCCCCACGGTCCGGGTCAGTTGAAGAAATGAAGGGTCTGGGTCGAAGAAATGTTTCATTTTTTGTGAACAAGCTATTTGGGGAGTGGGTCCTGACGGGTTTAGTTCTAGATAACTATTTACCATTTCCACAGTTTTCAGCAATCTCACCAGCTCTTGTAAATTTTTTCACGTGAAATCAATCGATATATTAATGATAATACTAATTACCGCGTCTCACCACGTTTATTTACGATAAAATCGCTAAAAAAAATGCATAAAAATTTTATATTTTATGCTCATCAGCTACGTTCCTCTAGAATTCATGGTATTTTAGTGACTTTTACACCACTAAAGTAGCGGCATAGGATAGTTGAAGGGAGATGGTTGAAAAGCAGGATTGCTCTTCTGAGAATTCTACCAAATTTCACTGCTAATTATAGGGACAAGAGGGTATGAGTCCTATAGAAGAGCGATGGAGAGAAATGCGAAAGAATGGAGCAATACCCAATATTGGTTGATGGAAAACTCGATAAACAATTATCTTAACGATTCGTATACATTTTACCATTTGCTTTATGAAAAGCATATCGTGTCACCTATTTTCTGTACCTAATTCACGAAAAATACTTTCGTACTGTATCTCGTGAGGGATAGGTATAATAATTATTAGGCAGAGAATACAGCACTGAGAAACGTTGGCAGTTTGGCCTACATTGCAGATGTTGCTGCTTATCGCTTTGGAACCTGTCAGCACACATTGGCAAAGATATACAACCGCCGACTCTACACGGAATGACAACAGATACAGAATCTTAGGAGTAACTATAACCTCAATCGCATAGGGGTATTTAGGTTATTCACCACCTGAATAATTGCGCTGCACTTGTTGCCCTCCATCGCCACGATAACGCATACAAGAGCTAATATTTATCATTCTAAAGTTGCCGCACCTTCTTAACTGCCATTATAAATGTCCTATTTGCGGTCAATAGAGCATATAAGCACAGGAGTGAATCCTAAATAAAACACCATTAACTGATTGTAATTAAAAAATTCAGCAACCATAGAGATTATCTCTCACGCAATCAGTGCTTTACCGTGTTAATTCGTTCGCATAGAAGAGGACAGAGCTCAACTCGGACCAAACCAAAGGCGTTATGTGTAATATTTCAAGACATATCGCATGAACGGCAGTGAAATGTACATGAATTGCCATGAGTAAGAATTCCCCTTGATCGGGATCCGAACCACGGACCTTTGAATCTCCAATTCACTGTGCAGACCGCTACGCTTTAATAATTTTTTACATTTTTACTATGAATTTTTGAAAAACTATAACTTTTACCTTGTTCTATGAGGCGCTTCAAATTTTAAAAAATACGTAAGACTTAGACACCAATTACGTGATAAATGAATTTTAAGGCTGTGCGTTTATCCCGCAAATTGATGGCATTTAAACCACAGTAGATCGACAAAATTTCCTTAGTGTTTCCTCGGCTTCGTTAAACACAAATTAAGTGCAATACTTAAAACGTCTACTAATGGCTTATTTCCATTATTTTCTGAATATTCGGTACGATTTGGCAATTAAATATTTAGTTTCAACATCTTTGTCCGAGCGGCACTTCCTCAAGCAAGCACTGCAACCTTGCCTGATTCTCTTTCAAAAACAGCTGTAATTCTTAATTCCTGTTTTATTTTTAATTGCCTAACCTTAGTTCATTCACTTTCGTATGCTGCGGAGACACATTGACCACGTAAGCAATTAAATGTAATAAAACGAATTTAGCAGAATAGAAGAATTTCAAAGTAGCAAACGCTCCAACTTGATTATTTTTTGCGTCCAATTACCGGAAGTCATCGAGAAGTAGTCTGCACGAACAGGAAAAAGAACCGTTGAAACGGCATCTGATGGCGAGAATTCGAGGTCGAACAAATGAATGATGGCCTGCGCCATCGTCACTAAAGCAGGAAGGACAACACCGGCCACGGATTTTCAGAAGCGTAATAACTTGAAGTATATATTGGATTGAAGTAAGCGAGCGCCTGTGGAATACCTGATGAGAGAGCACGCCAAAGGGAGCCTTGAATTTCCACCGCGTTTCGCAATCGCGGGGAAATCCATTGGAATCGAGCAGCAGAAGGACGATCCGAACTAGATTGTATAGCTGTATCTTTCATTAATGAATCGTTCAAAATGAACGATTCAAACGTACGAATCGCTCAAAATGAACGATTTGATGGAAGATTAAAATCGTTCAAAATGTAGGATGTAGGATTCAAATCATTCAATAAGAACGATTGGAATTCGGCTTAACTGCGTTGATGCTACCCATGAAAGGTGGTGAATCATCATTAGATTCAGACGAATGTCCATACAGGTTGAATAATAATGAACTCTTCATCATAATTACTACTGATTTGACTCGTAGGAATATGCGGTGTGTAATTAATGTGATGGAGCAAAATATACACTGATTTTGTAGAATGTCATAACAGCTTTTTCACGGAGAAATCATTACTACAAGTATTCTTCTGACTGTAGCAGTGAAATAAAAATTCTTGAGGCACGGGATTTTTTTTCAGATGGAATTAAAATGAATTCTTCACTTTCACAATTAAATGTTTTTATAATAATGAAAGTCTTTGAGAAATAGTTGCATGTAGTGGAACAGATAAAAATGTCTCTAATCTGACGGATTGAGCATAGTTTAAGAGTTATTTACATAAGGAGTAATTGCATTTCACAATTAATTTATCGTGGACTATTAGTTTTCTTTAGCATAAATTTCAGACAAATCGAAGAGGTTTTAAAATCTGAAAGCAATTTATTAGAGATGCCTTTAAAACGAAAATTAATAATCACTATGAATTGCTATCCGTCATAATATTTGGAATGCAGTAGGTTGACAGATTCTCATGCATTAATGCATGATTAATACATTACACATACATGTAATGTATTCTCCATGAATTCAAGATTCACACAGATTCGAGATTCAGATGGATTCGATATTCACATGGATTCGAGATTCCCACGCTTCATTCGGTTCATTATAAACGATTTAAAGTATAGATTCATTGCCATGAATCAAATCCTATGAACCGATCCCACCAAATGAACCGAAATTCCCACCTCTATTGGGCATCTTAGTCGCTTTTCATTGCGGTGAGAAACGGCGATCAGCTATCTTTACGAGCGTCGACGTCTCCAGAGTCGAAAAGCAAGTTTTGTTCACAATTTCTCAATGAATGGTGCCTTCAAATGAAGTCACGCATTTACCTCGCTACGGCCGTGTCTTATCCAAGTGCTCTGATCGTGCGTCACGCCTCCTAGCGCTCCCAGCATCCGAACTCCGTGGATACGTTTTCCGTGAACGTAAAACATCGCGATGGCGTGCAATCTTTACTGAGTTCTCCTGAGAGATTTCACAACACTTTTGGTATTGAAAGCTTTCATATTTTACAAGGATCGAATACGCAAGGAATCTTTTCTAAGGTATTTCCTGAGGTTAAATTACTTTACTCTTTTCCCATACATGCATCTTTTCCTCTCTGACATTTTGCGTGATGGCTGAAAATTGATATTTTCACAGGTCAATTTTTGATCGGTTCTTGCTGGTATGAAATCAACGGCGGGAGGCGAGATTTTATGGGGCATACAGATAAAAATAAAATACGTAATGGATGTAGCATATGTCCACTGTATTGTTTTCACGTGGAACTAGTTGCGACGCATACATGCGTTATCTCCGGGTACTCCATCGGTAATTCGAGTTCCCGAAGATGATGCATGGCTGGATGGAAACTACTTATGCGTGAAAATATTATAGTGCACATATGCTAGATCCTTTACGTATTTCATTGTTGCTCGCTTCTTCAGGGACTCCAAATCATAAGCCAACAATTGTTTTAAATAATCTAATTCACAAACACCAACTATCTACTGCCCTATAATATTGGGGTCAAACATAAACAACAAATTTTATTCTAATTTTCTACAAAATATATGTTCAAACCTAATTTTTAAGCTCATTGCTTCATGAGTTCAACAAAAATCGTCACTTAATAGTGAGTAAACAATATATATTTAAAAATAGTGTCGACGGTTGATTCCTTATACTTTACCGTGGTGCGGTATGTTCATAAATATTTAAGGGATTGTGAGATCTGATTGTGAAGAAATTCTTCTCGGGTTTTCCACCGGTTGAGGCTTTCCATGGCCGACGTTTCGAGGCTCGACTCGAGCATCGTCATCAGGGCAGTTGAAATCTGAATGTGTATTTCAATAAGAGTTGAGCTTTCATGAGCGTTTCAGAGCTCAGAGGGCTGCGATAAAAAAGGGCAAAGTTTAAAGCCAAAGAAAAAATAGTCAATAAAAGTAAACAAAAACCCTGTATGAAAAAAGAAAATCAGTTGAACTGGAAAAGGAAGCACAAGCGTCTCGCATTTATTTTAACACGGGGATCCTCCGCGACGCAGCGGTGCTCGTGATCTTTATAAAAAGGCAATTTAAGTTACCAGTTATAATAGTTTTCCTTTGTCCTGAGAATAATTTTTATTCCATCAGATACGCATTTTCTGGGGATCCTTATTAAAATGTTAAGTCATAGAGATGTTCTCTTAGGTACCACACAGCACAGCGGTTACACAAGTTTTCTCTTTCGCTAGAAGGAAAGTTTCACTACTAACCTCTCTGAAAATAATTAGAAATACAGAAATATATAGCTAAATGAGCATTTTGGTCACCATAGCTCCAACGTGATAATTGATTTTTTAGCAATCATAATATACTACTATTTCTTTAATTACGTATTTCACTAAACTAGCGTCCACAGCAAACATTCCCAATTATCTCCCAAATAAATACGCAATTAGATCTTAAATACCGACTTTAGATATTCAATCTTCTACGGATAACTATTTAATGACTAGCAACCGACAATTATGAGGCAAGCGATATTTTTCATTTTGCAACAGAAGCCTAGGAAGCTATGTAATCCCTTGGCCAATCATTAACTAGCACAACGCAATTCAATCCATGTTGAATATTCACGACGCTCGAGAGACCACATAATCTTTGGAAGAGTATTTAGAATTTTGCGCATTCACACGTCCATTTTCTCAATTAGCCATTGCAGCAAAGGTGTAGGCTAAGAGGCAAATGAGTTTGGTAGCTGTTATTTACGTATTTATTCTGGTGAGGGTGTATCATTAATAGTAAATTATTGCTATTATTATCTCATTGAAATAAATTCGTATCAAATTCATTCTGCTGTCATATTATCCATTTCAGTGAGGATAATTATTAATATTTATGAAGGATTACTTAATAAAATCGTAAGCGCAATTGCAGAAAGATCACACGTTAGACATTTAATGTTTCACAACTTCCTGTGGAAAACGAAGCAAGGAGACTCCCTAGAAAAGCCCAAAGTCAATCCCGTAGAAGCTTGATTTGTGATGCCACATTGGGCGCATTTTAATCTGTTTCAACCCTTTATATTCCATAAATATTGCATAAAAATACGTTTTTAGACTAATATTAATTCGTAGATTCCAATAACATTTATATGAAAGAGATATCTCAAACAGTTTCTGAAATAAAGTCTGGGACGTGAAACAATACCAATAAGGGACATGCAATTTTCTCACGAGTCCAAACATATAAGCCAAAACTATCCTAGTATTCCACAAACGTAATTAAATGTTAATTAAAAGTGCTCAAATATCGCTTGAAGCCACGTGACGTGGAACGCCTTCAGACCTCATCGGACGGTACACTATTCACTTCGCTAAGAGAGTAGAGCCTTGAATGCAAGATATAAGAAGTAAAAATAGTAATTATTTTCGCCAAATTTGCGTTTGAGCCCCTATATAGACTGATTTTCCATGCACTTCCCCTGTCTTCCATCAGTGGATACCGTACCGTGACGTCACGCTCCGATGACGTCGTGTTTTCAAGCAGCCGATGAAGATTAATTTTTAATATAAAAGCACGAATTTTGTGAAAAGTAAAGCACAGATGAGGAGTTTTTCGTACCAACGCCATAGGCTAGACTCACATAACGGATAAACTGAAATTTCCGTTATAATTGCTTCGTTTTCTCTTTTAAACGTTTACACCGCGACCGTCATTTGTGCTGCTCAAAAAAATTATGGGCTTACAGCGTTTTTAAAAATTTTTTCTGCGTAATCTTGTCTGCATTTACATTTAATTCTGTTTTGTGAGTTTCAAAGTTTGCCATAGTAGCATAACTGCAAACCCGAAGAAAACTTTGCGCAAGTTGCATCACCGTGTGCGGGAAGAGTTCTTCATATCGCCATCGGGTCAGGAACTGCATTTCAGCCGACTTTTGGTGTCCGACTCGAATGAAATTTATTAATTTTCCTGGGGCTATATCCCTTATGAACAAAAAATTTACATTTTTCGAACAATGTAAATAAAAAAACAACCCGGAACGTAGGCTTTCGCAACGAGATTAATTTATGTCGACGACTTTCGGATGCAGCTACGTATTGCGCGTTGTCATGCAAGCTTTCGCGGCCATTGCAGGTCGCATCATCCAGCGATGAAATTATGCGACCTGTAATGACCGCAAAAGCTTGCATGACAACGCGCATTACGCAGCTGCACCCGAAAGTCGTCGACATCAAAGAAAAACCAACCATTTGGAATTAAAATGGTGAAGAATTAAATATAAAAATCGATACAATTTTCCCAATTAAAAGGTAGGATGCAAATTAATTTGGAAATCATTTCACAAAATTCATACGTTTCCTTTCTTTATAGTATAAAAATAGAATGACTGCACTAAAATACAAATTTTTAATATGAAAACACATTTAATGCAAGTAATAACTACAATATTCAAAATAATGACAGACTTTAATGGCCAAAAATTAACTTATGATAATATTTCATCACAAAACTAGCGGCAGAAGGACAATCATTTTGTTTGTTTGGGTAGGGTAGCCCAGATATGACATGCAGTGACGAAGAAAGAATTTTTTAGCTCCGTTGTGCGATGACTAGGAAAAATAAATATACCCAAAGTCACATCGAGGACACATATCCCTTGTGAAAGGTTTCACGGAAAACATGCCGTATACATATCAGGGGATTTTTCTTAAAATGAGAAGTACAAGTAGAATCTGAGAAAATATTTCCTTCGGGTTTTAACATCGAGCCATCTGTGTTCATTGCAGTAGGAGGTTATGGACATCTCAGCGGAGTTTAATAATAAACCTAACGTAAGTTAGTGAAAGGGACGGGTAGGAATGGGACATTCAGGAATGCACGAACTAAATAATAAGAGGCTACATTTTATTTTTAATGCTTTCCTACAAGTTGGGTGGTTACGCGGTGCAATTTGGCATTCATTCTCGCATTCATACATTCAGATTCATAGCTCCGAGGACGATGGCCAAGTTGGATAGTGAAACGTCGGCGGAAATGCAGATTCTGACCCGGTGGCGATCCCGAGAACTCTTCACGCAGTCTATTCGCGGAAAAACACCAAATTTTTCTTAAGCACCGTGTGATTTAAAGGAAACGATAAATTAACCTGTAAGAGTTAGTGTCTAAATGCATGAGCGACTTTGTGGACCAGAACGGAACAAGTAGGAATCCATGAACCAATTTAGAACGGGTTACATATTATATTCACGCTTTCCTACGATTAGGATGGTTACGCAGTGCATTTTGGCGTACATTCTCACGTTCATACATATAGACATTAAAAGTTAGGAAAAGAACTTTGCATCCTATAAATTAACTTTTAGTGTAGACTTGTTCCGATACACAGTATCACCTTCAACGCTAGTGAATTCACTAGTGAAGTTCCTTTTATTTTTCCTAGCTTGAAATGGAATTCTACGAAGTAAAGGCCTCAAATATTCAGGTCATTTAGAAATTTATATGTGTTAACGTTTCGTGTAATCAGGCCTTTAAGCAAGGTCGGTTTGAACCATTCAACCTTTGGTGCTAGAAATATTGTACTCTCCATCATCCTTGGATTTGTACAAGGTCAAGTATTGTTTGATTAAAAATATACAATATGAAACGTATCTAATTCAGGTCACTGCAATGAATATTATTGCAGACAATTTTTCATACCCGTGATGATACTGCCACGATGGCTCAACAACCATCCGTAAGGTAGATGAAAGAGATAAAAGAAGCCAAGTCAATCGCAGTTCATCCTGTTAACAAGCAATTGTGATGCTCCACGTAGTGATTGGGACCAGGGTTGAATAGAAAGTTTATCCGCTGCTCGTCTCTATTTTACTTCATCAACCTTTTTTCTATTTCCCCCGGTGAAGCAAGAAGTCACCCGTGCCATTAATTCTGCGGAATAAAGGCGTATGTAATGACGAGGTCGCCTCATTCTAATGAAAAGGTCGAGTGGAGTATACAGGAGCCTGAAATATATTGAGGCACGCAATTACATTCGTCATTGAAAGAACAATATATCTGCGTTCTCATCGAGTCCATTCTAAAAATTCCGTGATCACTGCCAGGTAATTTTCACTGGCTGACTCTACGACATAACTTTGCTTGCGAGTGTCAAATAAATTGCGTGTATAACCACCAAAGTTCAAGGTTTAGAATATCAGATGGATATATCTCTAAAAATGATTTCATACATCCAGAAGAAATATGAAATAATTATCGTTGAATCACCATGTCCCCAATTGTGAGGAAAAATAAGTGAGAGTCATTTCATTGAAGTTATTTCAGCCATGGATTCATGAATTTTATCAATGCCATAAAAAATATCATATAATTCTTAGAAATAATTCGCGAAATTGTTCAAAAAAAGCAAAGAATGCTAATTTAGTCCAGTCAGCCGCAATCTTTATAAATGGAGAGCGAGAATAACACAATGCTTTTACAATTGAAATGGTCTGGGGGTTTCTAAAGGAGCATTATAACATGTTCATTTCATCATATAATCTGTAATGAAGGAATAAGTACATCCGTAAAGATTGAAAATTACCGCCGATCTTTCTCTGCGGTTACCACCATAGTATTATGCGAAAAATCCACAGAGAAAAAAGCATTCGCCTTGACCGGGATGATTTTTTCTCTGTGGATTTTTCGCACAATTGTGCATTGCGGGTGACTCCCGTAAAAGTTATCACCGTGGCTAGTCCCGGTATACTTAAATTCACCATAGTATTACATAAAAATACATATAATTTCATGTGAAAATGATGAAAATGTTAAATATGATTATACTTTTTCAGCAACGGAAAGGATTGGGACAAATTTTTGTCCAAGAAAAAATTTGAAGTTCCAACTGGTTCCACGATGATATATGGAGAAAAGGATTCCTCAATGCGTATCTCTTACTTGAACCTCTTTGTAAGAGTCCAACAGCATAACTGCCTCAGATGCCAATCACTCGCGTCACGTTTATATACGAGCACATTCCCAGGCATCCCTTTTTTGAACGACAATAAGATGTAGTATAAGTAGACGCGATTGTTCTTGATTTCAAAAAGGCATTTAATAAAGTAAACCACGGAAAGTTGATCAAAAAACTGAAATCTTATGGTCTAGAAGAAGTTGTCATTTCCTGGATAAGAGCACTTTTGAGCGACCGCGTCCAAAGAGTAGCATTAGACGGTGCAGTCTCCAATGAGGTTAGAGTCACTTCTGGCGTCCCTCAGGGTATTGCCATTGGCCCACTCCTATTCCTTCTTTACATAAACGACATTGGCGAAGTAGTACACAGTAAGTTACGATTATTTGAAGACGACGCTGTAGTTTACAGAGAAATCCGTTCCAGAAAAGATATAGATGAACTAACGAATGACCTTGCTGCTATCCAAGCGTGGGGCGATGCATGGCAGTTAGAATTAAATTTGAAAAAATGCGTAGTAATGAATTTCTGGAAGAAGAATGACTCCCTACAACGTAGCTATATAATTCGGGGTACCCAATTAGAGACTGTTGAATCCGTGAAATATCTATGAGTTAGACTCAATAATGATATATCGTGGAATAAACATATTCGAGAAATAACCGGTCAAGCTAATCGTAAAATGGGTTTTTTTAAAAGAATATTAAGAAAGTGCGACGACAAAGTGAGAGAAATTAGCTACTTTCCCTCGTTAGACCCCATTTAGAATACGGTGCCAGTGTTTGGGACCCTCATGAAAAAGGCTTAATAACAATATTAGAACGCGTGCAAAGAAGAGCTGCAAGGTATGTGAAAGGTCGTTACGATAGTCTTGTTAGTGTAACTGACCCCTTAGATAAACTCGGATGGGAATCCCTGTCGGACCGTAGATTGAAAAATAGACTAAAACTTTTAGATAAATTCAAAAGCAGTGTCTTATATGACGAAGTTAACCATATTTTACGGACGCCAACATACTACGGAATATCAGATCATATAAATAAAATAAGAGAGATAGATTGTAGAACAGACAGGTTCAGAATGTCTTTTTTCCACGATCAATAAGAGATTATAACGGCAGCGATAAAACTCATAAATAGATTGCATGACTTGTAGTGTAGCCTACTAACCTATGTAAAACTTAATGCATGTTTCTTAATTTTATTATTATTTCTAACAGCATATGGTAGTATAATTTGTAAGCATGAGTGACGTTTTGGACCGTGTGGTGTGTATGTGGGAGTCCAATTGCATGCTGCATGCTGGTGATTGATCACCCCCTGCCAAACACCCTAGAGGTGGCTCGCAGGGTATTATGTAGATGTAGATGTAAGATATTTGGAAATAACTTCACTTGGAAATATGCCATAAAAAGTTTTTTTATATTTACCGACCAAAGTTTAAATTCTTTACAAGACATTATCAAGTTCGATCATGTATAATAAATAGATGCTAATGTATAATATCTAGTAGAAACCTAGATTGGTAAATCATAAACTTTCTGAGGAGCAATAATTAGTGACGCAATTTCGATATATTGCCATTTGCTTCCCCGTGAACAAAGTTTTTTCCCTATCTCAAAATTTCCTATCTAAGTGTAAAGTACTTAAAATTAATTATCAACCTTGACTCAATACTGACGATTACTCTTCCTTAAAAACAGTTTTCACCTCAAAGATGGAAATAAGTAACAACATGTGAAGAGTCTCATCCTCATCCAAAGGTATCCTGAGAAAGTTTGGGGCTGGACTCTTCTGAATCCGGGTCTCTTCGCTACCTTAGGCCGTTTCACGCTTAAATTTGTGCAGCTAAATCTGAAATAAATCCTCTGTTTTTCAGAGGGACACATGGTATTCCCTCGGCGTTTTAATTTGAATCTAACGGAGCCCGCAGCTCCTAATTTTGGGCCACGACGGGTCTCGAAAAATAATTCCTCAGCGAAAACCTTCTAGTGGCCGACTGCCGACTTTTACTCTCCGTCGGCAAAGAAATCAGCGAAAGTCTGCCGCGCAAAATCCTTCTTCCAATAGCTAAAAGTAACCTCATGACCTACTTGAGTCTCTAATTTTAATAATTAACCTTTCCATAGGTCCCACAAACTGTTTCAACGAAAATAAATGTTTAAGCACCATAGCTACTAATTTCACCTTCAATTTCTGCCTGTTAATGCTGTGCCATTATTTGGACAGAGGCTGAAAAATTATTCGAGGAAATCATACGCATGTGTTCCGTTTTAAAATTTCTGCCACTTGCCACTTATCGATCTAGTTGAAAACCATGGCAGAATCTTTGATAGAACTAATCATCTTTATATCAGCACATTAACTGATAAAACAAAATAATGCACGTGGGTCTATTTTTAAGATATTTTTGACCTTTTTTTGAGTCTTTTAGGAGGATTTATCGTACGATAGTAATTATGAATTACGCAGATAACTTTGTCAGTCACTTTGTGAAAGCTCATAGTACATGAAAAGTTTGACGGTTTCCTTTTCCACAAAGATTATGAATAGGAAAAGAGGTGAGACAATGGTGTGGACTTTCCCCCATAGTTTTTTATGTTTACATCGAGAACGCCATCAATGAAATCAAGGAGAAGTCTTTGGGTGTCAATATTCACGGATAAAAAATCAGCATTCTGCGATTTGCCGACGACATAGCCCTCATAGCCGAGACAGAGAAGGACTTGAAGAAGACTTTGACAAATATTGAAATGACAATGGCCAGATATCGGCTGAAAATCAATAAAAGGAAGACTAATATATTGGTATTCAGCAAAAGAGAGGAGGCTAAGACAAACATTATCCTAGGGTAGCTTAAGCTTGAAGAGGTGAAAGGGTTCTCTTAGCTAGGAAGCCAAATTACCAACGATGGACGAAGCAAGAAATAAATAGTGGAATAGCGCAGGCGAAAAGGGCTTTCTACAAAAAGAGGAATCTTCTTACAGCTGAGAGTACTAGAATAGACGTAAGGAAACAATGCATCAGATGCTAAATATGGAGTGTGATTTTCTATGGAAGCGAGGCTATCTATGGACGTTTACAGCAGCAGAGAAGTCAAGAGTGAAAGAATTCGAAATGTGTTGCAACCGAAGAATGATGAAGATAAGATGGATCGACCGCGCAAGTAATGAGAAAGTGCTAAGAAGAGTGGGAGAAAAGATAGATCTCTTAAGAACCTTATGCAAAAGACGGGACAATTTAGCTGGCCACATAATTAGACACGTAGGCCTGATGAAATCTATCGTAGAAGGACAGGTGGAAGGGAAGAAGGGCATGGGATATCCCCGAATGAGTTAAATAGGACAAGTTATAAAGATGATGATGATGACAATGATTTTATTTCCGAATTGGTTTGAGCACTACTACGCCATTTTCAAGGAACTAAACCTAAGATTAGTTCCTTAGAAATGACACAAAGAATCAATAGTGTCGGTTAGGTAATTAAATAACTGTGTAAAAGTACAAAAGTCTATTTTTTAGAGCGATTATGATCAGATTATTAATGTTCATATATTTAAGTGCTGTTTTCCAAGTCATAGACCTGGAGATTGCAGAATATTTTGGTTTTCGATAATCATCAGCTCCTTTTAAATGCATTCCTGATTGAAAATCAACTGAACAGCAACAACAGTTACCATTAAATGCATTTAAAAAACACAAACAAAAGAATCATAGTTGAACCTAGAATGAATTCCAAGAAACAATTTAAACATCTTTGATAAGTGAATAGATCATTAGTCGTTAACATTAATTTGATACCAGATTTAAAATGCTTTCGAGCAATATTCAAATAAACTTTCAAATATCGAGTTTTTGGTCAATAAAATTAAATTAATTATTGCGAATTTACCTTTTTTAGGAATCGGATATCCGAGGGATATTTTATACTAAGGTCACTAACCGTGCTCAAAATCCTTTGTTGCATTCATTCTTCTGCAGTGATAACAGTTAAATTGTTGCTGGCACGGTCAAAGTTTATTGGCCGCATAAGGCAGTTGGAACCGCAGGCACAATTACTATAATCGTCTGCCCACAATGCCTCACGCGAGATTTCATTCACCAGGATATAATGTTTTTCCTTGGGCCCGGTTCAACTGAGTGGGCTGTGCTAATTCAGCGCTAGAATACACTTTCGCTTTCAAATCCCATTCCCGCAACTGCAACCTAATGAATGGCTTGGCCATATGGACGAGTGAATACAGATTCAACGGATTTTTCTGAGATCCTTACCAAAGCAGAAATTGAAAAGAGAATCCCGAGAAAATTTGAAATTTATAACCAAAACGTATATAATTACGTTCAAAATTGAATTTTCCCAAATTTCCATATTAAGTGATTAAGGCCAAAGGTAACTCATGATCGAAATTTTGATGCACTCCGTTGACACCAAAGCTGCATATGAAGCTGACATAAGAGACCAAAAAATATATTAATTAAAAACTTTCGTGACAAGGCAAAATGTTTAAAAATATGAAAGGAGGAATCGGATATCCGAGGGATATTTCCGTGCTCAAAATCTTTGTTTTGAATAAATATGAGCACACCCAATGCGTAAGCATGTTTTACAGCGATTGATAAGCAATACTTACGATACAGGATTGCGATAATGAGGAAAAGCCAATTACTCTTTAGCATGCATGACCGATTAAGATAGTAAATGCACGTTTCATGTCTTCTGCGCTATCGCACCAGAAACGTAGCGTAGAAACATAGCAGTGGAGAAGTCAACTTTTCGAAATGATAATCCACCGAAGAATGATGAAGGTTAAATTAATCGACCCAGTGAGTAAAGAGGATGTTCGTAGAATAGTGGAAGCAAAGACAAGTCATTAAAAACTCTGAAAAGATAATAGGACACCGTAATCGGTAACACCATGAGACGCAGTGGCCTCATGAATACAATTATCGAAGGGCAAGTAGACGGGAAGAACCACAAAGAATGTCTCGGATAAGATATACACAGGTGAAAAAGGATGAGTAAGGGAATAACAACGCAAACCCAAAAAGATTAGCTAATGGGAGAATTAATTAGATACATATTCAAATCTTTAGGAGTCTTCTAACAATTATCTTAAAAAAATCAACCCATCGGTCGAAATTCACGGTTATCGTTTGAAAATCCATGACAGTGTACTAACCAACTCTAAAATTAATCCGACCTTTTAGCTGGAAGCGCCTAGAATCCTCCCCTTTTCCAATCATGACTCGTAAAGACGTACTAGCTCATTTGACGACCGTTCTACATGCACGTAGCACCTTAATTAACGCATGTTTCCATACAGTATTTAAGAATTATTCCTGTAGTATCCCCTCCCTTCATTTGCCTCCCTATTAAATTCACAATAAGGGCTACTCCCTTTCGTTCTATCTAAAAATCTTATTCTTTTCCTTCCTCTCCCTCGTTTACCCAAAATTCAAAGCTCAAATACTGCTCTCAACTTCCTCTCCTCACTAAATACTCCCTCCAGCCATACGTTTTTTTAACATCCATATCTCATCTAGAAGCCTTCTTGTTTTCATCCACTATGTCCAGCGCTTCTTCGTACCTCCCCCCCGTCCACTTCACCCTCTCGATTCTTCTCCTGGCCCACATCAGGTACGCCTCCAATCTTCTCTCGTCTTCCTTCCCAAGTATCCATGTTTCTACACCGTAAAGTGCTACACTTAAGATCAGACTCTTCACTACACTTTTCTTTACACTCTCTCTTAACGATCCACTCAGTGTGACCATTGAGTATTTTATGAAAATACCTCTTCTATCCACTGAAGTATCTTGGCCTACGGAAGTTTCAGAGTGAATTGGTAGGTATTTCTACACGAATACAAATATTAAATTTATCAATTTCTTCAAATAAGTGTTTTCTTCATAGATAATATGCTTCAAAGCCAAAGCAAAATCAAGAATAATATCGTGTACGTACATCAATCAATCACTGCATATTTAAATCGCCTGTAATTATCCACCACAGATAAATTGAGTAATTGTCACGTATTTTTAAGCAGTTATTTTTATAACTGAGACATCTTCATATAGTTTATATTTTTGACTTCAATTAAGGACTGAATTTAGTAATTTAGCCGTATAGTTCAAAGAAGGGCACGGCAACATTTTTGCTGCCAAAGCTGCTATTTTTTAGGGCATCTGGCATAAATTATTTCATGTTCACTAGTCTCATTCGTAAAATCCAATCAAAAAAATCATGCAATATTCACAAAAAACAATGCAGTAAGCCCAATTCTGTTCATTCAATTCCTTTGATTTTCCGTGTTTTTAAAGGGTTGAATCCCACCATGGTCTTAAATCTGGTTAGACACTCCTGTGCCTCCGACTTCTTGATGGCTGACTTGCTAATTGTCTCCTTTCTATGCCTTGGACCCAACACACTCAGCTCGTATGCAATCAGTCGAAAATAGGCCGATCGGAATAAAGGCTTTAAACTGGGACTCCAAAGCATCGCGGAAAATATAATATGTGGTGAAATATAGCCAAGAGAATATTACCTCAATGAGATATATTCGTATGCCTCTGGAAGGGTTTTGGACAAGCGCGGGAGGAAAAGAAAGAAAATTGGGGTCGCGGAGGACATGAAGGATGATTGCCTGTCACCGAGTGGAAGAAGGATATCCGATGTGGGATAGGCTGAGATATTTAACTAATATATTATGGTAATATGTAACAATGAGATAGATGGCTGATATCAAAATTATGAAAGTTCTTCTTACTCTTCAATAGGGTTAATGGGTTTTTAAAAATTTGTCTTAATTTGATCTAGTTTTTCCCTCCATGAACCGGCCAATAATGAGAGATAGAGCGATGAAGTTCATTCATTTGTTTAGGCATCACCAGTTCTGCGATCTTCAAATACCCACGGCTTCGAGTCGGAGAGCAGCGGGCAGTAGGAAGTCAGTATTTTGCGGAGTCGTCCTCGGCCTGCATTCTCCGCAGACGGCAAGGAACTGACCGCCACTATCAGAGAAGCCGAAGGGAGAAAAAAATGGGAATCGTCCGTCCCGTCGCCTTGATCTTAATACGAACGCCCGACCCCACTCATGAGCTCCGGCAACTGGAAATCACAACTCGAAGAGCGCGTTTTTTTTTCTCTTTTCAAGTAATTTTTATATCTAGATTTTATGACGACACTAGGCTGAAGAGCCGAAGGATAGCAGCGATGAGGAAGTCTTCCGGTGCAGTTTTTGCGCAACAGATTATATCGCAAGGGTGCCGGTTCGACGATATATATTCTAGGAAAGGAATTTGAGATCTAATCGGATGAATCTGCTGGCCTTCGTCTTCACTAAGCTTTTTTTACCATAATTCGTCGAAATAAAAAGATTGGATCGACATGACACCCTTTTCCTGAGAATTCACGTATTTTCAAGGGTTTTAGTCTACAAAAAATCTCCACATTATTATATACTCAAAATTGCATTCATTCTTCTTGGAGCATTGCACAAAAGTGGAAGTAATTCCTGTATTTTTAATATTTCATCACCCCTTTTAAAGTCATGTGAATGCTACCGCTATTTTCCCACCATTCTACCAGAGAGTAATTTGAGATCCCATGGTATTAATCTACTGGCCTTTTTATTCAAAATTATTTTGCCAAATTTCAATCAAAATTATATAGTAGAGCTGAAAAAGAAGACTTTTTGTGAAAGTTATAAATATAATTTCAAGGATTTTAGTCTCTATAAAACGCACAGTTTAGTATTTGTGCAGTGGTGATTTCCAATTGAAAAGAAGCATGCCTTATATTTAGGAAGTCTTTTGAGCATTATCACACTTTTTCGTTCCCATAAGACTCATACCACTGAAAAACTTCTAAATTTATTAAATGAATGAATCATGTCAAGAAAAAATAAGAGCAACAATTTTATAATTCATTGTAAACGGGGCACAGGAGTGCTGGGGAAACTTAATTCAGAGAATAAAAAGCTGTATTTATATCTTTAAATGCACTTTATCCGAACATGAAATAGAATTACATGTAGCAATATTATACCCTTAAAACCATTTATTCAAGAAATAAAAATTTAATAATGGTGAATACTTTAGGAATATAACGAAAGCTTGAAAAAAACGTGGTTGCGTGGTTTTAATTCACGCAATGCGACAAAATTACCACTGATTTAATCATAAAATAATTGAAAAGACGATTAAGAATTATAGGCAGTTGGAAGATGGGCAATGTGGTGCCCCGCATGACAAAGCTGTAATAGTCCTGGAAAATATCAAAGGACATTAACGGTGAAATTTCACCAGACGGCAGCCCATACCATAAGACCATTTTAACCCACTGAGTCAGTCCAGATAGTCTGAATGATCCCTCGTAATAAGAGTAAATGATATGAGCGTGGTGGTCAAGAGGATAGATAGAATATTTTTCCACTAATCTAAGGAACCCGGACGCAAGTTCCGGTTGAAGTTCTTGATAAACTTGACTATACACTGATGATTAGATACCGATGAATACAACTATAATTCACATCAACTTCTGAAATATCAGTCGTGAACTTTATTTCTATAATTAAATACGGTAAGTTGGTATTCATTTCCTACACTGAAAATGTTATTCTGATCAGTTCCTCCCTTTCAAATCCTTTCAGATAGCTTTCAAATCCTCTCCAAATCCTTATCTCTTATTTAAATATTTCTTCCCTTATGAACACCTGCATATCCCATAAAGATGACGTTCTTGTCCATTATTTTGTTCAATCCAAGGCTTTTACTCTTAATGATTTTTCGGCCTTTGTCAATGAACCTATCCATTAATGTTTCCTTTTTACCACTTTACTTCTCCTCAATATTTCTATAAAACAAAAGCATTCTAACTCTCTGAGTGATCTTAATCAGCAATCCTCCCACTCCACCAATAGTTAACTGCATGCTTTAATTATTTCAATATTTTTTATGTTTATTTATTGATCTAGATAAGTAATTGCTACCTTGTCACTATGTCAAAGATGCTGCATGTTTTCTAGCACTTTATAATTTTACACTGTTTCCTTCGGCGCAGTACGGTTTCTTCTAACTGTATGGTCTCAGTCCTCAACTCTTTCCTCACTTTCGATGACTGCGATCCCCCCCTCACCCCCGTTCTTCCGACCCGCTTTTAATGAGTCTAAGCGTCCCTCGCGAATAGCGCTCTCCTATCGCGGGGAGCGTCCAAGGTTGGGGCGCCGAAGGGGAGGGGGGGGGTAGGTGGGGGTTGTGCACTGGTGGTGGGGCAGCGTCTTGTGCAGTGCTCCTGCACCGGCTCCACCCCCGACGGCGGCAAAAGGCACGGAGGCGCAAGGGAGAGGGGGACGCTCTGGGAAGAGGGAGTTGGGGTCAAGCGGAGAGCACTTGTCACACAAATCGCTGCCAGACATCGTCGCATAAGGATCGCGCCTCTCGCACGCCCGTTTCAATCGCCGGGAAGAGAGACGAGAGAGCCAACTCTGCGGACAGGAACCCGACGGACGCAGCAGTGGGCACAAAATCCGGGCATACCCTCGACCGGGTCCCTTGTCCGGTCGAGACCGTGCCCGCCTACACCACAGGCGATCGCGCGTTGAAGTCTCCGGAAAGAAGAAGATAAACCTCTCTCCGACTTAGTGGAGATCTCTGAGTGGGCACAAATTTTGGGGTTCCGAAGAGACCGGGTCCCTTACTCAGTCGAGACATTGCCCATCTCCTCAGTGGAGACCAGCGAGTGGGCACATATTTCGGGGTTCCCTAAACCGGGTTTCTTGTCCGGCCGAGACCGTGCCCGCCTCTAAAACAGGCGATCGCGCGTTCAAGTCTCCGGGAAGAAGACAAACCTCGACCGGACTCGGTGGAGATCTGTGAGTGGGTGCAGTATCCAGGGTTCCCTACCCTAGGTCCATTAATCGGTCTAGTTCGTGGCCGTCTCCTGTCGGATCAGCGAGCGATCTCCCGATTCTTGCGACCGGCTCTGGCTGTGAAAAAGAGTCGGTGAGGACTGCACAATTCCCCATTGTTTGCCCCGGTTTCGCGGCGTACACTCGGTGACCGAAGACGATCGTGCCAGTCGGCACATTTCGGGAATATTTTTATCCAATACAAATAGGTTGGCCTCTCTCGCACGTTCCCGGGTTGAGGTCAAACGGTTACCGTGTTTGGGTGCAGGTGAATCTCAACCGGAGTGAAGGGATACGCGTCCCTGTGAATTGCCTCAGATGTGCTTCAGGATGGAGTCGGCGGGCCCACCAACAGTCATTGCCCTCGTCCTCCTGTTCCTGCTGCAGCAAACACGGGTCTCCGGAGCGGATCAGCTCGGTTCCAACCGAACCAGTGGGGTGTTGGCCACGGAGGACGCCGTCATCCAGAGGGTGTCTCCAGTTTCGGCGTCACAGTCGAGGCACAGTCCCCGTAGTGCTGAGCTAAACTACGAGCCGTCTGGGAGCGCGATTCCCGTCGTGGTTCAGCAAGTCAAGGGCCTTTCTGATGTCTTCTCCCGCTTCTCACTCGTGTCGAAAAGGGTGCAGAACGAGTTATGCAGGAACCACAGCGCCATCTACCTACAGCAGCTGGATAACTTCACTCTATGGGCCGTTGAAAGTAAGCAGAAGTGTTGCACATAGTGTTACTGCCCAAGTATTGGTATACTGTAGCCCCTGTTTCTCCCTATTTTATTCTAATTCTTCTACTTCCCGGTGTTTTTACATAGTACCCTATATTTCTTCATATGTTCAAAGCACTAATCTTTTAGTCTCTCTCTTGTAATTTTACCATACTATTTTCCCTAAGCCGGCAGTGAAATGGAGAACCTTACCCGGTGCGAAATCCGACAAAATCTCCTCTGCCACTGTTCGAGAGGAAAAAGGCTAATATTATAATATTTCGCGTACTAATTTCTCCATGTAGTTGCTATCTAGTTCACCGTACGATATTCCTTCGGATTACTTTTCTCCACAGGGTCTTTACTCTGTGATTTTTTGATATCTCGTTTCAAACTTTTTTATCTCGAAAAATAAAGTACTTTCATTAATGATAGGACGAACTCAGGTAGTTAAATCTCTAAAAATGACAATAACCATATCTAATCGGCTAACGGCCGTATTTCTAACACCATCTACCACTCTTCTGAAGTGGATTTATTCGCCAAATTTTATCTTCAGCATCCTTTCCGAGTATCACATCTCAATGGCTTCTATACCTATTGATAATTGTTTCCTTAATCGTTCCTCTGATCCATTTACTGCCAGAGGAAGTGGAGTGATAGTTCTATTATTAAGCCTCTCGACCGTGGAAACAAACCCATATATGGATAATGTCATAGTGTGCATTTCTCGTTGGTGATCGATCGCTCTTGTTGGTGAGTGAAGAGGACGTCGAGACCTCGCCAGAGGCTAGCCGAGCAAAACAAATCGAAATCGGAAGTGGATATTCGTTTTGGTCGTCGCTTTCTCGGAAACGTAGAGATTCTGTTAAATAAGCACTCGCCTAAAGGGGAGGAGTTATTCCGATTAAGGATTCCACCGCCAGACAGCCAGACATCTCTCACGCTTACGCCGACAGACTTACACTTTTACTCGCATTACTTCGTGACGACAGCGATGGTTCGTCTTCCCATATTTGGGTGAAAAATGCCTTTGACATGTAATCGGGTTGGATAATATCAATACGAGGTGACGGGCCTTGAATAAATAGAGATTTAAAATAATACATTTCTTTAAATTCAATTTGAAAAGAGCCTTAGAAAACTAATCTCCGAAATCAATTTGCAGGGATAAAATTTTTATAGCATTGTACGGGAAGAAAACGTCTATTAATTGACAAAGCACCACACAAATTGATATTTACCCAAATAATTTTTTCGTTTACCTTTCACAACCTCATTTGCAGATAAGGAAGAATTAATTCAAAGGCAAAATGTGGCCAACTGCCCTTCAGCTGATTATAAATGAGAGCACGTATGTATCCGATTAACATTCTATAAAATAACTTATTTTATCATACTTGCATCGTTGACCAACATTTCTACGAACCTCTAAGCCATCAGAATGATCTGAATTCGAGAGCCGGAAGCAGTTCTCATAATTCTCTAGGAACAAATTCCGTCAATAATTTTCTGTAGTATAAGTAGTAATATAGTAGCATTTTTCACAACTTTATGTCTTATAAGTAGTTATTTAAATAAATGCCTCATATTAAACCCTTAAAATGTGTAATCAGCAGAAAGAATCACTGAGAAAACTAGTTAGTTTATTCAATGTAGCGCAGATAAGTTACTGATAGAATCAAAATGAATTACAGAATGCGATTGAAATAAAATCGCGCATCTGATCGAAATAAAACAAAAAAGCACGAGACTTCTTTCAACAACTTAAATTAATAATTTTTCTGTTTGCAACATTCCACAATTTTTTTCAATCACCTTTTCATTTAACTCAAAAGCCGCCCAAATAATTTCCACACGAATCTCTTTCCCGTGCATTTAAAAAAAATCGACGTTAAAATTATTTAAAAAATGCAGACGCCACTTTGAACATAATTTTATATTGAAGCGTATAATACACTTTGGCGTGAAACCAAACAATTCATCAGATATTTGCCATAAATCAGACATGTCCCAAATAGGAAGTAAACACTTCTTCCTGTTGCTGCGCTCTGGCATTACTTGTTCAAGGAAACCAAGAGTACACCAAAGACTTGTGCAATTACATGTAATTTTTTCGTCCCTCCCGCATAAGCCGAAAGATTGAATGCACTAACGTGACAGCACAGATCAAACTCTTCCTCGATGACTGTACTTTCTCCATATCGGCCGGCTAGAAATGCCAATGAATAAAAATGGCTCTGATCTCGTGGTCGGTGGAATTAATCTTAAGTGAAAGCTTGAGAAGCGGAAAAAGATTGAATTTTTACGACGCTCGTGGAATACAAAAGTTTCCGGTCTTCAAGCGATTCCGGGAAATCCAAACGTAGACCACTTGCTTCGCGGTGGCAGAGATGCAATGATATTGCGATTGAGAGCACTTGCGAGACTAATTAAGCATGAAATACGTGGGAAATACGCAATAGCGACGATCGATCACACATTTACATTATGGAATTATTACGAAATCGGGAAGCCGCTAAAATAAAAACATTTATCATGTGTTAATGCTTCTTTGAATTTTATTGTCTTATTTTATCTTCATGGTATTCTCTTAATTTAAATGATCAACTTTGAGCGCTATATCCAGGATATTAAATAATTTCTCGTGGGATTTAATCTTGGAAATGGATACCTTTTATCCTATTCCCACAGGTAAAGTGGTACGATATTGATAATGAAGGTCAGATTACTGCATTTCTTGGCAATGTACCTGTGAGTGCCTGGAGGCATGTCAGTAGTTTGAATTTAAAGTCTTCGAGAATTCACTGCAAGCCACAGAGTCAAGTTCAAATTTATTGTAATATGCTCTGATAAACTGACGTATCAATCAGCTATTTCTTCTGATAGCCTAGTAATTTTAAGCTGGTCACCAAGCCCTTGACATGTTTGGAAAGAAATTTAGAGTTTATATACCTTAAATTAGCTTTATCTTATTTTTCTTTCTCATTTACTCTTGACTGGTTAGTATGGAGTTTACCTCCTTATCAGAGGTTGATAAATTACTATCTTTGAGTGAGGTATCCTACCTACTGAATTACTTACTCATGAATTGCATACATTTTTATTAACTTCTATTAGGACTTTCTTGTCCAAATCTCTCATTGCTAGCTCTTCTTAGAACTTTCTGATCCATAAAAGGTTTAGAAGGTTTCATTGCTATTCCCAGAATATATTCATAAATTTCACCTTAATTTTAATATATATTCCTATGAATATCTTATGGCTGACTCACTTTGATACCTATATGTAATTCCTACCGTGCTAATAGCCATCTTGAAACTCCAAGGCAAAACTGTTTCATAATAACTGACAAAAAGCTTGATGAAATCTAAAATCCCAGAACTCATTCTTATTTAAAGAGAATATCGATGGCGTGAATGCTTTGTTGTCACTGAGATTGCATAAAATCTTAGGGATCCTATGCTTGCTTTTATTGAGTTAACTCGTAAGAAAACAGCAAAAATCAAACAGAAAGCTGATAATTGGCATTGCGAGCCGACACCTGTATTCTTCGAATGAGGATCGTGAATTATATTTCGTTGCTCAAAAAAGAAACAGAAATTTGATCCCATACAAACTAGCGATAATTTTTCTTTTCCCTGGATTAGATTGAAATTAACAACTATCCGTTAAAAATTATATTCTAAAAATACTAACATGCCGAATTAAGTGATATTATATCATTCTAAATGCAAAGTATTCCCAGCGTTTCATTCTAAGTTTTTAATATTTCATACAGAAAATATTAAAATCTTGGAGTGTATCAATTGAGAAAATATAATATTTTTAGCCAGTTACAGGCAGCCAGCAGTGCGGTACGAATATTTTTTAATCATTTAATAATTTTTGCAAGAATTTACGAAAATTGGTCGAAGGGGTCTTTTAAACACGTATACAACTGTAAATCTTTATCTCCAAATCCCCACTGGACAGCTGTCGAAGGTTATTTTGACAAAGGCGTGCAAAAGTAAATTGAACGAAGGTCTCCCATAGATTTTTAAGTCACGCTTGTGCTTTTCTAAGAAGTGATTAATATCGATTGGGGATATAGGAATGACAGAGGAAAATCAAAGAGGAATTTTCCGATTGCCGCACTGTAGTACTCTTGAAAGGTGTCACTGATAGTCGTGACACAACATATTTGAAGTGAGCAGCCATTCACGTGCCGGAGATTAAACATGACAGAGAAGAATTTTGTTTACTTTCAATCCAGTCGTCCCCTTTATGTTGTCTGTCCCCCTGTTTACCCCCTTGTGATTTGAATGCATGCTGCGTGACTTAAGGATTCATTAAGCTATCTCATGAGCGAATCGTATAAGAATACATCATAATAAGGTTTTTTTTCCTCAAATTACGTATTTCATGTTATTTTCATGGCAAAAACCAAAAACTACGTTCAAATTCATTAAGTTCTTACTTGCATACCAATTGAGTGAGGGTCGCATATAAAAACCTGGTAAATATACGCATGGTAATTCTTATTCAAAATAAACTCCAAAAATAATAGTTTCAGCCAGTTCTAGGTAGCCAGTAGAGTAGTACGAATATTTTTAACGATTTCATTAATTCCCAAAAAAAATATTTTTCACCTCAACACTCCGGTTTTCATAACTCTTGAAAAGTTGTTGATTCACATCGTGTAATTAACTGGACACACTATGTGTTAAGAATTATCTTAGAACCTATCTTCGAGCTTTTAATACTTAAGATGAATTATTTAAGCAGCAAACTTACAAGCTCTACCCAAAATAATAGGCTGTAAATGAAAATGATATTTATAAAATCAATATTATGTGATTCACAAAAGGGTTTTCCGTTGATGAAAGTCAAGGGAGTTTTAAAAAAAAATGCTGCCATTAATTCCTCCGGAAGTGGTAGTGAAATAAAAAAAGGATATTTCTCTCTGCATGCAAGGTCACGACTGTGCGATTCAAAACAAACACTTTTCGTATCTATGATTAACAAAATATTTTCCCATCGTCTTCGACTTCCATCGAGGTCAAAAATTAAAAAGAAGGGTATCTGGGATATGATAATGAGATCTTTATATTTTTAAGAGAAATTGCCATTTTTACCAACGACAGCATTATTTTCATATGGCTAACGTGATTTGACTTCAGTTACAGCATTGTTTTGCTAATAATTCAGTGATTAGTCCGGTAAGGGTCATAAATTCTGTTTTTAGTATGATTTATAAGTTTTTAACAAGCATTCAATACCTTTTTGTCAAAATGATACACTATCCTATATTTTTATCCTATAGAGTCATTCGGTATTCACATATTTATATTGACAGGCTGAAACATTTTAAGTAAGATGCAAAACCCTATGTTGATGATCCAGTTTTGCTGATTTTAGATAACCATACCTCCCATGTTTCCCTCCGTGCAATATAATTGTGTAAGACTCAATTCATCCGTGTAATTTTTTTTACTTTCTCCTAGCTTACATAACGCCGGGCCAGTAGATAAAACATTCTTTGGCCCTCTTAAATGTTTGAGAAAGTAACAACTGTCGGAAATGTAACGATGGTATTATAGACTTGCGGTATTTACTCACTTGGTCTATACGTGTTTAGTGAGGCTGATTTCCTACCTCCATTGGTTACAGATAGGTGTGCTCCAAATCAAAGAGGAGATGAAATGAAAAAACAGGGAACTCCGGGAAATAAAATTAGCGTGGAAGGCGAAGAAGCTTTTTCACTCTCAAATATTTCTCCCTTAACTCCTATACCACAGTCATGTCCATTCAATTCCTTTCAACTTTTCTCCTCTAAGAATATTAAGTATCGCAGGCAAACCGGAAAAACTGATAATGATTATGGAGGTGGTGGAAAATTGTACTCAGATCCACCAATTGCTGATTGGATAATGTGTTTGGAATGTAAAACATGGAGGAAAGAGCCTTGCACAATATATTCTGGAAAGCGAAAGTTCACATGTGAAAAGTGTGGTTAGGACTCTTGCCCCATAAGGGGATGACACTAGCCCCACATGAGGGGCAAATTTCCAATTTGTTTTTCTCTTACATTTTGATAATTAAAGGAAGTTCTTTATTTTTCTGTAGCAATGGAAACCTCGTATAGTAGTACTGGTAACAGGGAACAAATTCTATAAAAATAACAATTATTGTTTGAACATGGATGCATATTTTTTTTATTTTTTGTTAGATGCGTACTCTTGCCCCTCATTCCCTTATATATTCAAGCTTTCATCAACATTTTGCCTCTGCTTAGGCAAGTAACACCATAAGAATCTGAATAAAATCCGAAATTTCAGTTACAATTTTCAAAATATTCATCACCAAAAGCCGATTGATTTAGTCGTGAATGCACAAGGAGAGCATTAAATAGAACACAAATAGAAGAGCATTTTTGATATTTTTCCTGAAATTCGCTTGCGCCATTTTCGTCGCTGGGAAAAACCTCCTTAGCAATGGAGATGATTGCCTATGAGATTTAGTTCAGTGGAGACTTTACTTCCATTAATTTAATGATATACTTATTGTCTGGAATAATTAATGGGTGACGCAAATGTACCACACACAAATGCGAGGGATCAAAGAAGCAAAGTTATGAGTCGGTTTCTAGTTTCTACCGATTGCGACCTAAGAAACTTTCCATCTGTGAGAAACTGCTATGATCGCCGCGGATAATAACTATACAAATTAGCCATGACTCACATAGAGCCTCACTGATAGACGATGTTGGCACCTCAGTATTTTGCGCATTAAAAGCAGCGATCGGGCTCATTCAATAGCAGAGGCTTTTTACGTTCCGTGCGGTACAAAAACCATTCAAATTAGGGCTAGACAGGTTAATATCAAACTTCGATTAATTTATCAGCAATCGATAGGACTTGACCAACATACATATGGGTAAACACTCACAGGTAATGCTTGGTGAAAAATGTGCTGCTCTGTAGAAGTAGGTCAAACCAAAGGCTTATTCTGAAATTTCTCCCACGATAATCTCTCAATCTGCTACAACCATGCGATTATTATCTTTAGCGCTTCGTGATATTCTATGATTCCCATTATCAACGTTGCCTCATCATCAAATCGTCAAGGTGACCAACACGCTTCCGTGCAAGTTATTTTTTTCTGCCTATTTTAAGTTTCGCCGTGATTACGTGATCCGAAATTGTTACTTGATTCCAGATTTTCTCTCACATAGTGAAAAAATTCCGCAGGGCGAAGATTGGGTGCCTAGCAGATAAATAAAGATATACATAAATAATGACCCACTAAATCACGTAAAAATTTTCAATGGTCAATTCACCTTCCTTTGGAGTGGGAATAACACTGGGAAAAAAACTGCTAGAAAATAAGAGATTGAGTGAAGAGATTGTTGATTACTTGACACACTTCCACCATTTATACGAGTTTACCTTCCCACTACTTTAATACATCTTTAGCGTCTTTCCGACATTTTAAACCTTAGTAATGGGGAAATAGCGTTATGGGATCCCTATATTTCATACTTACCATAGTAGGCATACCATTACTAAACTGAAATGCTAATATTTTTTGGCGTAAAGGCTTATATATTTATGTTACAGCCTTTATGTTGTGTGCTCAATTTCAAGCCCTTTCGTTAGACCCAATAGAAAATATTCTTAATTTCAAATAAAATTTTCACGTCGGCATGGACAGCAAATTTATCCACCAGTAGTCGATTAAGTTTAATTAAACTATAGAGATGAATAGAGATAAGAAGTATATTTTTGAATTTTTAAATGGAACTTATTCTTAAATTATACCTCGTTAAAACTTCCATTAGAGTGTACCTTATCCACCTCCTTCAGCTAATAAATAGTTGGAAAAATAGGAAACTAAGGGAAACAATTTTGGGCTTAAGCTATTGTTATAAGATTATCCTAAATATGTCATCAAAGCCCGTTAAGAGTCTTCCCTATCAATCAGCGGGTGATAAAATGAAGATTCCAGCCTAAGGATTTGCAGTTATACTTACGACCGGGAATATTTTTTAACGCTGCAATTAATTTCATGTCACGAGGTTCTGTTTAAAAAAAAATATGGTAATATGTGCCTAAAAATGAAATGCAGTTTGTTTTTCTTCGGCTTAAATTAAGGGAAATTATCGTTAGGACCAAAAAAGGCGTTCACGCGATTTTTTCTAACAATCATGAGTTTATTCACTTAGGTCAGTGCTACAATGCACAATTTTTGCAGCTGCGAAAACTCTAAGTTCTCCACTTCTCCAGGTCACCAGAACACGCCTTTGTAGGCGTGTTTGTATACATAGTACATCTTAATTTGTTCGCAAGTGGTATAAAAATTACATTTGTGACTTAGATTTTAATTAGGTACCTTTTTGTGGAAGAAAAGAAAACTTAGACCAAAGCATGCTCGTAAGAGCAGAATTTGACTTGGGTTGCTACAAATATCGACGATAATTGTAGAGCCTTGATTCATGCAATTTGTTTTCAATTTGTTACGCTGGCAATACTGTAAACAACAATTTAGCCGTAAGTGAAAGATGAAGGGTGAGACTAAGTTAGTTGCGATACATCCTCAAGGAAGCCGTACTCTTTCAGGGCATTCCAGACGTTGATGCTTTGGCAGACAGTGTTTGAATCCAATACTGAGGATTTATCATCGTTTTCTCGTCACTTGAAAATCCAAAAATATTCGCCTGAGGATTACATTAGAAAAATATTCGGCTATTTTTACATAAATGACTGAAAATATAATTTTGCGACACTGGAAATGCTGCGCGGGACAGAGGCCATACCAGGCCCAAAGATATGTGAACCCAAGGGTGGATTTTCCATTGTGATCTGTGCATATGGATATACGTATGCCAGTATTATGCTCAACACTATCATCTAATGCTGTCCCCAAGAGAATATTTTTACATTTTCACATGCGGAGAAAACGTTGATAAATACAGCAAGTGCTTTCGCAAACTATTTGTAGATCGAGTTGGTGTGTTGGCTAGAGTGTTGGCCACCCACTCCGTGGGCTCGGGTTCAAATCCCGGCGGTGGCAGAGAATTTTCAGACTGCTCGATCCCTGCTTGAATGAAATTTTTATAACATAAGTTCACAAATAGTTAACATAACTTAAATTCGCGTAACTAAGGAGTTTAAAAATATGAAAAGAGTGTCTGTGGTTCGCAATAACTTAAATTGATGCTAACTGAGGGGATTGGGGTTGGTGTGGTGGCTAGAGTGTTGACTTCCCACCAGTGGCGCCGACTCCATGGGGCCTGAGGGGGCCCGAGCCCCCTCAAAGATTCGTTTCGGGGGGCGGAGCCCCCTCAATAATTCAAGAAAATAATTAAGTTACATTATGCTTTGTGAAATCACAAAAATATATTGGTGATTTTTATTTCCTATGCTTGACGATAGTTACCTTTTAAAATAAATTCAACAATGAGTGTTGAAATAAATAATTATAAGGTTAAGTTAACTGGGTTTCAGGTTAACTGAATCAAGTGGTGTGAATCATGGTAATGTTTCGGTACTGCGACACACTTTGAATTTAGCCTCTTCCAGGGGCAAGACCTCCGATATGGGCCCCCCCAATATTTTTTATAAGTCGGCGCCCCTGCTTCCCACCGCGTGGACTCGGGTTCAAATCCCAGCGGTGGCAGAGAATTTTCAGAGATTGCCCGATCCCTGCTTGAATGTTGAGTGGTGGACACTTCAAGCGCAACACTCCGTCCGTCGGATGGGTTAAGCCGTGTTCCCCTAGGCGCCTTTCGTTAAGAGTAGGCTAATGCCGACGCCGTGTTTATCTCCACCCTTCCTTGCCTACACTTCCCTCACGGTGCAAATGACCACAACTATCGGTCGCCTCCTCCAAATACCATACCATCAGCAACTATTTACTGAAAGGAGATATAATGATGGGACTCCAGTTGGACGCGGCTGCCTAGTGGATAAGGCGCCTGTCTGGACTGGCGTCCAGGATTCTAATTATCTAGGGTTGAAATATCCAGGGTTCGAATTCCGGGTTGCATTTGGAAATCTCTAGATAAAGATTCTCATCCTTCTGGAATGGTTCTTACGATATTTTACTGGCATGCATGAAAAAAATAGCGAGCAAACTCACTCATTGTGCCATTCATTTTCTATGAAAGGACTTCTCTTTCACCACCTTCTGCGAATTAATCTCTACAATGAAATATATGCCACGGCCTTATAGCCACGTGGTTCAATAAGCGTTAATTTTCCCGTTTGTAAATAGACCGCTTTGAAAAATGTGCTTAACCTGGTTGTCGGTTTCTCCCAACAAGTAAAATTGCTCTATCGCTAAGAAATTTCCTTCGCGTATGGAAATCGCTGAAGGCCGGCGTCATTCTGAGGTGCCTGGTTTTCCCCGAAGAATTTTGAATCGTTGCAGAATCGTTTTCTCAAGTCTATGGGGAGTGAAGAATGATTCAAGAGTATATCTTTTTGTCAGCTGCTAATTGTCTTCTATCAATACGCCTGATAATCAAACGAATATGTTCTTCTCCCAACTTATATTTCTGGCCATTTATGTTAAAATAGCCAAATATGTTTGTGATGTAATGACTATGAGAATATTTTTGGATTTTTAAATAAGGATAAAACGTTGATGATTGCAATAAGTGTTTTAACAACTGAAGGTGATATAATAACAGTGACTCCTGGGGGGCGCGGTGGCCTAGTGGACAGAGCGTCTAGCAGGACTTAATGGTCCAGGGTTCGAATTCCGGGTTGTTTTTGGGCAACCCCGAATAAAAATTCTCAAAATTATCAAAGTAGCCGAGAGAAAGCATCTATCCCATCTCTACTGAATGTGCGATGCTCACATAACATTGGCTTAGTATAGGGGAGCTCCGCCTTCATCTACAGGGTGTCCCATTTACCTTGACCACCCGAAATAACTTTTTGTACAGATGCAAATTCAAAAATGTGTCAAGCAAATGCTCATTAGCCGTCAGGGTGACATTAATCAGCATGATTGCCTTCCTTGTAGCTTTGTTATTCACAAAGATATGAACAGCGGTATGTCTTTTTTAAATGGCACCCTATATTTTTTATTCGGCAATTCGTTTCCTCTCCTATAACTCCTCCAGTTCATATATTTGTAAATAACAAAGCTACAAGGAAGGCAACCATGCTGATTAATGTCCCCCTGACGGCTAATGAACGTTTGCTAAACACATTTTTGAATTTGCATCTGGACAGAAAGTTATTTCGGGTGGTCAAGATAAATGGGAAACCCTGTATAAATGCCAATCTTTGCTTTAATTCTCCAGAGAAGGAGTTTTACGGTTGTAGCTCCTGTCTGCTAGGCACAAACACTCTCTCAGAGTTTAATCGCGGTGGAACGTTGATTTGGACCTACAGGTTGTTCTTATTTGCGGTGCAACCATTTCACTAAATCTGAAAATATCTTGCATTTTTCCATGAAAATGATTGCATATTGCAGTATTAATGCAGTTATATGAGTGCATATTTGGACAATTTTATAACCAAGTAAAAATTATTGGACAATTATACCGTTTGTGAGTGGAAAATAGTGCTTCAATGCGGTTGGCTTCAATAGCGGAGAGTTGTGTCAAAGGTGCATAAAGTTCACACACTCAAGATAAAAACGCCACCTCCATGCCATGGACCACCTGACTCCATGAGAATTATATCTGTGACACCAAATGTCTAAACCTAAGTTCTCGCGGCGGATTGCCAACTGCTCTAGCCACTGGGCAAAATCTCTCCCATCATACCGTTCATAGAAAGCTGTTACTTCCACCACAAGCAAAAACACGTAGTCCTCGTTCAAGTTCAGGTCAAGGTTGATGACTTTTTCTCACTAAAATTCACGCATTCTACATTTAAGTGCTCAGTTTTGCGCGCCAACCATCACAGCGATAGCATCACATTTTATTTATCAAGAAGTATTTGTGTTTACTGAATCCAATGAATAATGCTATTTATCATGTATTACAGAAATTAATTATGATGCTATACACATTGGCATGGCATTATGAAGACTTAAATTTGGCTGCAAGATTGACAGTAGCATTTTTTCTCCGAAGAACATTCTTCCCCGCCTAGTACCTAGTACGTCTTCCCCAAACTAGTGCGTGTTTATGAAGGACTGAAATGTATGCAAACATTTTACGATACCCACAACTTGATGTGACAAAGTTGAATAAGCACTACAAAATTAAATTGAGGCTAAAACGTTTTCCTCGAGTAATATCTAACTTAATGCTGACAAGAATTATGTTCGGGATCTTTAGTAATGTTAGGATTCCAAGATTGAATGCATTGGTTAATCCTGATGAGATTTTCTTGAATGACCTTTATGGAGACGTAAATGACGATTTCCACTCCACTGAATTTGAAAGTTTTCCAATTATATTGCCAGGTTGTATTTAGAGCAAGGTCAAGAGAAAATCTTATTTCCATAGTTTCCTAGAAAAAAATTCTTAAAACGCACCATGGCATCTTTTTTTTCTCCATCAAATAAAAAAAAACAAGAATTTAAAAGTTACTTGTTATCTATATCGCATTTGGAATGCAAAATTTTCTTCTGACTATATGATCTTGTATCACTGACTTCATGGGTTCTAATCTGAAAGGGTTTCTTATAATGTTTTCTATTGTTTTTGCATCATACGTACATGTTACCACCAGGTCAATGGCCTGCTTGTAACAATTTAATAATAATAATAAACAACTCCCAATATCTCCCACAATACATTACATATAATGGGCAAGCTTAGCCATACTAAATCAAGTAATAAATAAAAATTTAGTGTAATAAACCATCCTTAACTTTAAGTTACCGATGTGCAATACCAATTGGATAAGATCAAATGTAATTTTCCCTTTTTCCTGGGTTTTAAGATACCTCAGGCCTAGATTGAATGCACGCAATGTATATTTTATAGATGTTTGGAACCTTAAGATGTACATTTTGATTTAAGAAAAATTAAAATTTTCATGTTATGAAAAATGCAGTCAGAGATTCCCTTATCATTTCTGTTTTATATGCTGCTGCTTAATTTTTCTTTAAAATTCTATTTAATATCCGATTTATTGAAATGCAATATTGGGTTGGAGGGCATTCTGTTGGTCATTGTCACACAGTTATCGCAGTTCTGTTAGATTTTCCCACTAATTTACTGTACTAATAGCATTCGTATCCATGAGAGTAATGTCAAAAGTTATGACGATATCCATTAGCAATATCAATTCATCACCCATATCCGTATTAATTTACCAGGTCTAAACAATCTATATATATAAAAGAAAGTCGAAAATCGTGTTAGTTAGAACACTTATAACTCGAGAACGGCTGCACCGATTTCAATGAGATTTGGTTCTTTGGATTCGTCTCAGGCGGGGTTAACATATAGGCTATTAAAAAAGGATAATTTCACAAAAAAAATTCATCTCTTTCCTATGGACATGCTTTTAGGAGTTATAGTAACACAACAATTGATAAGTCGGTCAAAACTACAAATTAAATGATTTGTTTTGTTTTTACCACTTTAATAACTGAATTTAGTAACAATATAACATTTTAATTACTAATTATATAAAAAATAATAATTAAATTGAAATTACAATTTTTAAATTTAATTCGAGCTAATTGTAAGCCCAGCCGTGGCCCAGCTCGAGTTGACACTTCACTACCGTGTTTGTAAACAAATCTCCAAGCAATTGTTGACAAACGGTAATGTCCGTGTTCCTGTCGAGGAATCGAGTAGTTTTAACTCATTTCCTTGGAATGATTGAAAATTAGTTTCAGCGGAAAGTGGGCTCATTAACAAAGAGTTCCAGAATATGATTGATCACCAAAAGAATCAAAGATGGTTGATTTAGCGATCAAGAACGAAGATGTGGATGACTAAAACGAGGTAAATTCAAATAGTTCGTACTCTGCATGGATTCGAATCTTTTAAATGTGTAACAAACGAAGACGAAATCACCAACTATCTATCTGAATATTTTAAGTCCTTGGACCTACCTGGCTTACCAAGGCACGATTTACAGAAAAATGTAGTTTCTGTACTCATGATCTTTCGAAGCCTAAACCAACCATAACTATCCAACAGAACGTGTTTGATCATTAAAAAAATTGGTGATGAATGTGATTCACGCAACTTTACTCAAAGGAAAATTCAAAGGTTAGGAGGTCCTCATTCCGTAGATTCCATGATCTCAACTCATATGCCCTTTTGAGCTGAAACGTATTCAATTTACAATTCGTGTTGCATTCGTGATAACGATTAAAAAATCGCATGGTCATTCTTTCAGTTTTTGTGTTGTTTGTGCTCATGTGCTAATGAAAACCCATGATTTTCTCATGGTCAATTTAGCGTGCTATGTTCACGAGTCGATAAACCATCCTCTGTATTTCTTCCTTCGCTTCAAGTGCGTAGCTAGGATAGGGGGTTTTGGGCGCAGCTATTACCACGGGTCTGTAGGGTATAGAAAACTCGCTAAGGTAAGCGGGAAGTGTGGGGGCACTTCCCCCAGACGTTTTTTAAGATAAATGGTTCAAAATAGTGGGTTTTGTGGCTGTGTGAATAGTTAAATATGTTTTGTTTGTTAGTCATCCGTCCCCCTAATATTAATAACAAAATCTTTCATTAAAAAATTCTCTAAGCTCTTGGGGGGGGGGGTTTATCCCCCAAAACCTCCCCTCGCTGCGTCACTGCTTTGCTTCGCTATATTTATTTAGCTCCATCCGCTTCATCTTGCGCCTGATAACAAAACAAAAACTGTTTTTTCTCAGAAGGTGCTTGACGCAAGACATTAGACCCGAATGTGTAGGGCTCACCGTGGTGCGTTTACGCATGCAGTACGTTTACGCAGTGCATTTTTTCCAAACAGAGATACTAAAACTGGCGCGCCTTAAGTCATTTAATGCGAATGCTGCTTCATAGGGGCTTTTCTTGCACGATTTTGAGCATCAGTCAAGCGTCGGTCTGGGGTCGTGTCAACCTGCCCCCTGAATGGGCCAAGTGTATGCAACAGACTTGGACCTAAAAACATTTTTTTACAGCTAATAACGCAAATAGCCAACAACTGAATGCGTATAATTTTTATTTCATGAACTGCTTTATTAAACCACAATGCCCAAAATTTCTTAAGCTAAAACGTAAGAAAATTTGTTGAAAAAAATCCGCGTAAACGTGCTCCGATTCACCCTATGTAGATTCAATAAAGAAAATGTCTTTCTAACAAGCAATTTTGGTACTCATTTACGTAGTTTTATTGAATTTGTATCCTTATTTTATTATAATAAATTAAACATGATTAAAAGCGATACAGCCGCTCTTGATTTATAAATGGTGTAAGTAAACTGTAAGTTCATTGATTGTTAGGCGGTACGAAGTTCGCCGGGTCAGCTAGTTATTTTATAAAATGAGCTGTTTTTCTCGTGCATATTTTTTGTATTATACGTTTATATTAGAGACCAAATTAGAGGATGTTTAATATAAATCTGGCGAAAATAAAAGGTTATTTATTTTAGTTGGATATTATATATACTTTTGTTAAAAATGTATAATGTCACAAAATGTTTAGGTGTAGAAAATTACTAGAAAATTGGTGATTACTTGGAAGTATGGAATGAATGACAAAAAAGAGTTTAGGAAAGGAAAGCTTAATTTGGAATTTATGCCAAAATTCTAAGTTTTGGTTCAAACAAAAAAGTATCATTTCTGAATTTGGCAAGAATTTTTTTCAGTATCTTGTGTACTGTAAGTATTGACATGACAAGATATGTGTTCTTCTTTCTAGATATTTCTCTTTCGAGGTTGAATGGAGCAATGAAATTAGATTGCCTACAACATTTACCAAAATCTAAAATTTTCATCTAACTTCTCCAATAATTAAGGGCTATTCAGAATTAATAAAAGTGAGAATCTCAACTGATTATGCAGTGACAGCTGTGTGTGTCTATGTGAATTCGAATGTGTGTCCAACTTCTTGCGCACTTTCTAACCTCTGCAAAACTCCTCAAGCGGCAGATGGACGCATATGAAGACTGGGGCGAAACCTGGAAACTCACCGCTAATCCCCAAAAATCCATCCACACGACCTTCAGTCGCAGATCAAAATCTGGAATATGAAACTCCATCTGCCACGGAAACAAAGAACTTAAACGTCACGAAACCACCAAGTTCCTAGGAATCGTCTTGGACAAAAACTGCTATGAAATCGCCAAATTACCAGCTCCACAGCTAAGGCCAAAGCCGCAGCAGCCGCCCGGGGTCCACTGTTGCGCATAAAGTCCAAGCAGTCCCTCAAAGCTAAACTTATTCTCTACGAGACTATGCTAAAGCCACTACTCAGTTACAGGTCACCTGTCTGGCTGATGGCTTACTGAGAACGTCCTCATCCGCAAGATAGCAGCCGCCCTCTGGTTCATAAGAAACAAAGACATTCGCAAGGACCTACTAATCACCCTAATCCTTCAAGAACTCAAAACAGGCTCAAACTCCTTCAGAGATTCACTCCCCAGCGGACTGAAAATTCAAAAATAATCAATCTGTGGAACTACGCATCTAACGCAACGGCAAAGCAGAGAACCCCTAATTCCGCCTTCCTCCCTAACCATATCCCTTCCCCCTAAATAATATTCCACTTGCCATGCTATAAACAAAGATATAAAACTTACCCGAAACTAAGATTGAAGAAACCCACTGGAGACAGCTAAAACAATTAGGACTAATGCAGAAAAAAAAACAGAAATTCCGGCGAGGCACTTTCAAACCTAGCTCTCCATGGAATAATAATAATGACAATAGGATTTATTCAAGGCTATCAATGCATACAGAACTAAGAAAATAATGATGACGAAATTGCAATAAATTATTCTTAAATGTGACGGAGTTGAGGAAAGGCTTAGGAAGGTATTTGGATAAGGGTAAAATAGCGATGCTGAGTAAATTTTTTTCCACCCTTGGTTGCTTGAAAACCATCTGTTTCTCCGTACTCGAGGCCATGATTGGTATAATTTACACGGCGAGCAGCTTTAAGCATTTCAGATGAAAGGAAACGTAATAATCTAGAGATGAGGAGAAGGATTTGACCTCGGATTCACGTATCGACGGTGGTGTGTGCAGGAAGATTGGCGTTCGGCTGCAGGAAAATCTCCGACGAAAGCGAAAGTAAACAGCGCGTGACTGATTAACTGAGCATGAATTACACCCGTGAATATGCTGTAATCTTCCCAATACTATTTCTAGGAATATCTCATGGATTTGTCATTGAAGGACGATTCAATTTTCTAAAACTCTGCACATCATCGTGCGTATAATATCCCTTAGGTTTTCAGCGTTTCTAGCTTCAAGGACGTAATACATGATGGAGTCATAATAACTACGTTACTCGCTCGAGAAGAATAAGTCGCCGGAAAACCTAAGTTTGGTTATGTCAGAGATGGGAGGGTTTAATCGGAGTAATTTAACGGTCACCATACGCCTTTTTCGTTTTTTTTAATCTCTAAAACGGCGCCGACGCGTGCAATGAGACTCGTAATCCTTCGCGTGAACTGATCTCATGAAAGCGAATCTTATGTGTAGGCGAACCTACGCGTATGAGGCTCCCGCCCACTATCTGCAGCAGAAAAACGGCAATAAAGCATTTGAAACTTGACGACCGTGAATACTTCCACAGTAGCGGTGTTGTAATTATCTTTTGTGGATTAATCTGACCCAAATAAGTATAATTCTTTCTTATTTTCTCTGGAAGCCCATTACTCTCATCTACACGCCAATTTGCAGTGGGTATATGGTGAGATATTTGTCCCATAGAGACTTCTAAATGTTAAACAATCGGGCTGAAATTTTTAAGATATTCATTCTGCACCCCATCACATATTTTAAAAGGTAGAAATCAAAAATCTGAGGAAAAATTAAAAAAAAAACAACAGCCTATATCCTGAATCATATGATCATTTTCTTTCGTCGCGAAAAGTTATCACTAGAGTGCTCGCTCTTTTCCAAATCACACGGTCCCTCTCACCGTCGCATTTCGCATCACTTCCGATATCACAGCTCGTTGTCATAGGACCCGCATAACGAAAACGTATAGTGTGTTTGTTTATCTATGTCGTTCCCACCATTGTCAAAAATAGCGATGCAATCGCTCCATTCGGGAATTCGTTCTGATTGGCTGGTATGAGGTTTTAGTGACGGTTTCAGCGATGAGAAAAGCGACCAGACAAGTGATGAAAAAATGTTATGAGAATCATCATGAGAGTGATCGCGAAAAACAAATGCCGGTGACGATCATTTGCGAGTGATGACTCTAGTGATCGCGATAGTGATCACCCGGAAAGGAGGGATAAAATGATCGTGTGTCAGATTAATCAACATACATGATTGGGACGAGAAAGGTATAAATCATTCCATGTTGAACGTTATTATCTATCCATGGAGGCTAGGAAAAATACTACTGTGATAAAAAAAATTGGGGAAAGAAGGTTTAAAATTTTACCACGGTGAATGGTATAGAGTTTTCGCGAAGCTATTATATACGATTTTAATTTCAGATTTCAAAGTGTTTCATATTTCTACGTTGATCCATCTACTGAGGAAAAGAAACCTAGCCTACTTGTGACCATGAGGAAGCATTTCTGACTGACATCTGAAGATAAATGTGTCCGGTGGTTTGAAAAACACGTTGTTATGAAATAATGGCGGAAAAATACAATCGGATACCTTCTATTATCAACGTTAGAGAGAATTAAAACTCGAAGTAAGGTTTCTTGTTGAATGCCTGACCTTTTCTTCGGATGGCCGTGACACCGAGTCCGCTAGTGGGAGGAAGTAACATGCTGCACAGAACGACCATAAACAACGCTATGAGAGCGATGAAAAATCAGCTAAATCCCAAGGAAATAAATTAAAGCAAGGGAGTTGAAATGGAAAGTCTTAGGGGAGTGTATAAAATATAATACAGGATCAAGGCTTTAAAATCTTTAAGTAGGAATTATTAATAATTATTATTTTTTTTCTTTTTCTTGACCTTATTTAATATATAATATGGTATTTCCTGGAGTATAGGTCATTTATACAAAAGTTAGCAGCCAACGTTTCGATTTATTTTCTTAAATCATCTTCAGGGCTATGTTACATCAAAATTAATGGTAACCTAGGTTGTGGCAATACCTTAGAAACAAAACATAAATAAATATATTCAAAGTTTAGAGGTATGTCAAAATTTTTTGTATATTCCATTCTGTTCTTATATATATGTTTATATATACATATTTCTTTAAATTATATTGTATTAAAATACCCAATTTTTCCTTTTTTATGATTAAATATTGTGTTTCGTCTTATTCTCTGTATTTTATACTGTAGGAATTATTGTGAAAAGTGCCCACCGAGGATGACAAGAGATTCAATTACGTACCGTACACATGGCAAATATACTAATGACGGCATTTTGAAAGTCCTCTCCTTGGATTTTAGCCAAATGTTCTCCGTTTCTGCGTCTTTATGAACTTCATTTGTTTCCCACTCGATTGTCCCACTTGATTCGCATAGTTCAGGATATTGTGGAAATCACTGCGTTATAATTTGGGTCACAAAAGGCGTGTTCAAAGACGCTTTACCAATAAAATAGGCTTAATGACAGTAGTACGGACCAAGTGAGCATAAAACATGAAAATTCACTATCAATAGAACATCAGATTGGGGCAGGAGGCATATACCATCGATCGATGCTACCCCAATCCGTTGTCCAATTGATTAAATGATAATAATTAAATTAAATTCTGATAAACAGTCCTCACAAGAGCGTCCCAATACACGACCCTCCTACTTTAAATTTAAATTCTTACGCAAGTTTAAAAATTGAATATTCGCATTAAAACTTAATTGTAATCCAATCGGCATCGCATGGACAAAATTGTAGATCTGGATTTGTTCAGTTTCCGTCATTGTGTTTTTAAAGCTAGCAATAAACCTCAAAAACTTTATTCAATTTCGGTGTTTAATCGCATTTCTGCTTTAAATTAAAGTGCAATAATATTTTTTTAATTTTTCACATTCAATATTCTCCGCTACCTCGAAGTGGCTGTCTTCTTTTTCAAATATCTTGGAGGCATAAATTTTGGTATATCGAATTGATGTTTTATTAAAGCCCACTAGGGTATTATAAGCTAACGTGAGCTGTTTTGGGGTTTTCCGAAAGGGAATCAAAACCACGAATATTGGATCCGTCTCCCAGCCCTCTTGATACCGTCCCCCTGATACTCGATAGGCCTTACGGCTAACCTATCCTCTTAGCTACCCATCTAATGAGCTAAGAAGCAGCAATATATAGTAAGTAATTTTGAAGTTACTGGCGTAAGTTATGAATAGTATGCTTTTAACCTAAGCATGCAAAATTGTTCACATGAATAATATCATCTCAGCGTCATGATTACTTCTGTGATTGATTATTTAGTTATTAGTGTGTAATCTGAAATTTAGTAAAAATCTCATATTTGCCATTTCGATACTTAAAATTCATCTGTTAGCTGGTCTTGTGAGTATTTATTTACCATTAGTCAGTCAGTAATCTGGTATGTGTATGAATAAAGGCATTCAAATATCATCTTAAATGTTTTGCATTCACATAAATATTTTCGCAATAAAGAAATAACGAAACCCAAAACGGAATCCCGCAAATGGTTTACAAAATATTCCAATAAAACTGCAGAGATGTTTGACCTTGGTCTTAATCCGCTCAAGGGGAACACAACAGCTATCCAGTTTTCTCCTAATCATGAGTTTTATAGTTACTGGCTCACCTATGTGGTGTTGCGGTATTTGACGCACAGGTATTTCATCTCAGGTATTTGACGCAATTTCATTTCTCCTTATCCTCATGCAATCCTAAAATGCGACTCTAATGACATTTACATTGATCCTTGACACTTGCCCCATTTTATTTTATAAAATAACTTAAACCATCTTCAAATTTCTCTCTTGAACAAGTTTTTTCGCGATTTATATCCTCAAAAACATCATATTTTTACTTTATGGAAGATAAAATCCCGAAAGACGCCAATTATTTTGCCTTGATACTAAAGATAAATTGGCCTTCAGAAAATTATTTTGATTAAGCTGGGATTCAAACCTGAATCCCCCAATTGTCAGCCAGGTATTCCACCAGTTACACCACCAAGCCATCATCCTCCAAGGATATTTTTAACTGGGTTTTCCGACCGAGGTGTAGGTCCTCATAAAGTTTATTTCTGCCAAGTGTATACCTGTAAAAGTGTCTAACCATTATTTAAATGTTTTTGCACAACATTTTTAAAGATTACTTCCTGTTCAGTTTTTTTCTGAATAGTACATTTACTCCACTTGTTTTACAAACTTCCACGCCGACGACCCTTGCATCTAAACGCATCAATTTCTACATTATTATATACATTTTCTCACAAATCCTGTAAAGTTTATGGAACATACGGATTATCATTTCAAATATTAATTGGAAATGATTTACTAAATAACAAATTATTCGAAAACCCTGCTGTAAGAAATTTCTGGGTGATTTTTTTTCGAGAAGTCTGCCACACCGAATAAAAGTGTGATTGTGACAATGAATGTAGCAGTAATTTAATAATTACTGCTGCATTCATTCTCACCTCATAGCCTTTTAATGATACCTGTAATTATTTATAACCCAGTGTAGTGACAGGTAAAATAATTATATAAATGTATGACGGGGAATTATGTTCCAAAAGATAAGACATCGAATTTCATGTGATAACAATGTATACAAATGATCTGTAATAAACTTTTACTCCATAAGTAACATAGCATCTTATAATATCAAATCAATGCTCAGGATATCAAGTTCACCCCTTGTATTTTTCTGTAAGATGATAATGAAAATAATTTTTATTATTTTCCCCGGTATGGTAAATATCCCTATTTAATTGTTCTTCATGTTTTATTGCACTCTCCTTTGCCATGAGCTTTGGTAAGCCTTATCGTATCAGGCTTTAAAAAAACAGAATCTTTCAGGAATTCCTCCAGATAACCGAAAAAATTTTTAATTCTATGGCATACTATGGATTCTATGGATTTTTAAGTCGTTTGGAAGCACCATTTTAATCGAAAGAATGGAAAATTGTCTTTATTTCCTTAGCCTTAACTCTGCAGAAATAGATTAAATCAAAAACAGTGGATGTTGCCTTCATCACTTTAGTCTTAACTCAGCAGAAATTCATTTTAAAATGATATTCATTGTGTAAATTATTTGGTTTTCAGTATACATGTAGTTATTACAAACATATTCAATTATTTAAAAAAACTGTTGGCACCCAGATATAACCTAGATGATGATTCAGTTGTGTTAAAGTAAGGGCCTTTTAATGATATTAATGTTAAGTATAAATTTAATTAAATTACTTTTCATTGCGAAATCTATCCTGAATAGTTATGATTTCACGCGGCTGCGCCAATGTTTTTCATACGTTCGATTTTCCCGCTGTCCTAGTGTTCGATGCGTCCACCAAGTTCCCGGAGGGACTGGTAGCTGGCAACACCTTCCAGCTTGGCGTCTTCGACGAGTGTGTTGGCGTAAAGGCCCAGCTGCCGGGGGATGGACACTTTAAGGGACAATATTGCCTGGCGGACGTGCAGATCATCCCGCCAGAGACGGACAGCAGTTTCCACACTTACGAGTACATCAAGGATCCCAACGGATCCGCATGGGAAGGACTAAAGGTAGTGCCATATATCTCGCGACCCCATCGATCGGAGGGTCAGTGACGTGCAACATGAAACATGTTCTACACCATCAATGCGCAATTCCAAAGAAGAGGGGTAACCTTTAAAATTAGCTACGGCTATGCTAAGAAAAATATCTTTCATTAGCAACTAATTAGAGAGAACGCATATTCATATAACAAACATAGCCCGAGTTGCATCACAACAATTTTATCTTAAAACTTTTCCTGAAAAGAGGGATGGTATATATAATATCACAAAGAGGCATTCTGTTTAGGTAATAAACAACTCTATTTGGGCATATTATATTTCATCTGTTTCCACCGGATGTGATTTGATTTTAATCAATCATTGAGAAATGACTATGAAATAGATTCCAAAAATAGGAAAATTTTTATAAAATGCCCGCTTTGAGTCGTAAAAGAAGGGGTCTAATGAAGGCTACTACAAACTATGGTTGTTATTCTAGATAAGGGCGGAGAAAATAGCAAATTATATACCTAAACGATGTATCATTAAAAAAATTCCTAAAACTTTATCTAAAAATTACCGTCTTACGAAATTCTTAAGAATAACTTTAAGTTGGTCGAACGTACTTTTTCCTCGGAGAAACCATAGGTTTTTACTCTTTAGTTTATGCATCTGTATTGAAAATTATTCATGTTTAAGCTAGGCCGCAACCCTTTTTCGCAAAAGATTAATAAACAAGTCAGTAGACAATAAAAGATAAATACCCGACTAAATTCTACAGTAACCTCATTAATGGGGAGAGTCTTATTAATTATAACGAATAAATTATAGTATAGATTCAGACCCTCAAAACTATGGTCCACCTCCAGTTCCATAATAAATAAAATCTTCGAGAGAAAAGCATCCTTATCATAAACTCCCTTGAATATTGATGAATATGTGCCTACGTATTTTATATAATATATAATGGAATATTTTCTCGGCTATATTTGACTTAAATAATTTTCGGGTTCTAGCGGAATAAGAAAATTTTAGCTAACGTCTCAATACTCTTATCTCGCCCTCAGAGCAGTAATGAGGGTGATGTAAGAATGTTACATTGAGAAATCAGCCAAATTTCTTCTTGTTCCTCTATAAACCAGAGAACTATTTAGGAATTTTATGTTTGTTTCAAAATTATCTCCCACACCAAGATTAATCTAGCTAAAATTTGCTTGTCACAAATCGTGAAACATTTTCTCTAATGGGACTATAAATACGCTGACGATAGTCGCCCCAGTTGAAGTATCTTAGCGTGCACGTCGTAGGCGGCTTTTTTTGGCGCGAAGCACAATGGCTCATTGCTGGGGCGGTTTCCCTTCCCTCCTTCCTACAGTTCCTTTTCCTTTATCTATGTCTCCATCACTATTTTGTGGCCACTAAAAACCAGTCCGCAGTGAGACCAAACAGTTCAGAAAACAATTGAAACGGCACCTCCGCAGCTCCCACGGTGGTGTGTTCAACGACCGTCTATGCGAGCGTTGCGCAAATTGGAAACTTCAACGCTCGACGGCAATAGAGATTCGATATTGCTACTTTGGTCTCGCTCTCGTTAGAAAACGGTCGCTCTCGAAAATTGCAACTGCACAGCTGGGGAAACTGAAATTCGGCCTCCATAATGACTCAACTACCTGGCTCAATATGCACGTTACTTATTTCCGTATGCGTGATTATATTCCGTAATTTTGCCTTTCCATTCTCACCTTCAACGTCCCTGGAAGCGATAATATTTAGAGATAATCATAGGAGGATCTAGGGGGGCACGGGGACAAGTTTCCCCCCCCACTCCCCCCCTCCCCGCAGACTCTTAAAAAATATGCAAGATTTTCAATACGGTCCCATTATCATTTCGTTCGTTTTTATTACGAGGTATCCTTATGCCCCCCCAGAACAAAATCCTGGATACGGCCTTGCTTGTGCCCCCCCCCCCCCCCAGAAAGAAATCCTGGATCCGCCCCTGGAGATAATAATGGCGTATTGAACAATAATTTACGGAAGATATTCAACGACCAAGCCGTGCCGTTCATTACCCATAAAAAAACTCCATAATTTCTAAATGTTTGGTTAATAATTACTGATTTCACCTATGCTTTTCGTCGTCACGTCAGTTAAATTTTTTACTACTTATTTCACGGATAGTTTAATCAATAATTCTTAATTGACTACTTACCGGCAATTTAACTCAAACGCAGTGCCAGCTTTATGAATAAAAAATATTTAAAGTTTGTTCTAAATTTATGTGTTTTTGCTTTGGTAGGAAGTATAAAATGGCATGCAATGTATATCTTTACCGTCATCTACTCATCGCGTAAGCATTTGCATTGCATAAGCACTTCATTCGCATTCATGGCAAAAGAACATACATTTTTTTGTTTATATATGTAATAATTATCACTTGCATATGCAAGCTCGGTGAATAAATTTTAATTCAAAAGAAGAGATCTGGCATTTAAGTGCTTCAGTACTCTAGTCATAAAATACCCAGATTCACATGAGACGTTAAATATTGCAACTTCTTGAATCAAACCCATATCCGCAACATTAGGTGGCAACACTATGATTGGTGATATTCCTTAGGTTGCAAGGAGTTGATAAAATAATCATAAACTCAGTATTTGGGTAAACTTCTTACATCAAGTCTGCCTAATTATTTACGTTCAAACTAAGGAAACGAGTATTTTCATTAAATTAGTAACAAAGATGAAGCAAACATTGGCCGTTGTCGCAAATAAAAGATCTGGTCATTTGATGGCATAAATATGATTTCTAGATTTCACCAAATATGGTCCAATATGTATTTTAATGTTTAACTTCTTTATTTCTCAACCAACCTGAGTAAGGGAAGTAAGAAGCTCATTGAAAGGAAACCCGATTAATTTGAGGATATTACTCAATGAAAGAACTTCCGGTCTTTACCGCATTCGCCAACAGGGGTGAATAGAGGAAACAGAATATTTTACCGAAGGATACCTTTAATCGAGTGAGCTACGTCTGCAAATTGTCCATGTCATAAAGTAAGAATCTTTTCCATGTGCACTGGCAAGTATGACATATGAACTATATATTGGGGGTATATTTAACTAGTATAATTTAGAATTAAGGAGCTTTTACAATAAAGAGTCCAAATCAAGATCTTTAAAGCAAAAATAATGCTAAAATACAGGATAAATCATCCTCCTTTTTCCATAAACCTTATTTTATGTCCTTTTGAAGCAAAAATCTGTAATGCTTAAGTAAATCAAATTATGGTATCCTTCAAGTACACACAAAGGTCAATCTACTTGTAGAATTTGGCTGGAATGACCCGGTTATATTTAGGAAAATAAATTTTTCCTGAGGACACTTTATCCTCATTCTGTCTTCAGTGAAAAATACCGCATAGTTTTCATTTTAATCACGTTTGCCATCCCATAGCGTGTGGAAGAAGTGAGCTTTATTTTATTCTTACTGCGGTTTATCTGTTTGGCAGCTCTACACTTACGTTATTACCAAACTATTGGCATGCATTCAAATTTCTCTACGGTAAGTAGAGCATAGACTCTCCTCTTGATCTATGTACACTATTCCCAATTAGAATGCTAACAGCATCGGCATTTGACACGTAAAGTTCGTGAGCATGCACTCAAATAAATTTAGCCTCTCGAATGTATTCATTGGCATATAGTGAAATACAATATCCTAAGTAAAATAATTAAAAGACGAAGGGCGCTTTGATGGGTGGATGTTAATCTATCCATAAATCATACGGATGTTGATGTTTTGTCATAAAAGACAATGCTTTCTTTATTTCGTTCAACATAATCAACGGACACTTTAAATTCCAAATGAGTTCACTTCAACGTCAATTAATCGAAATTTTAATTAATGAAAACTACAGTGCTCACCTTAAGCTAAATATTACCTCGGAGTTCACCAGATTCAAAGTCAATATTCACATTCAATGCCAATCAATAATACCAAAAGGCTAAATATGTCTGAAAATTTTCAACTCAATTTTATTATATGTTCAAACAACGAAATTTATATTTTAATAATAACACAATAATGAAAATAGCAGTAGCTCAGCTATTAATAGCATTCACTGAATTTTATGATTCCAAAAATCGAATTTAGGTAAAAGATAATAATGTATCAATTGTAATTTCGCTCTTCAAGTGCACTATGGAATGACTCCCATAAGGTTCATTGTTGGCTATGCCACTAATAATTATTAAAGTATACTACCGATTGAGGTAGATTTACATGGAGTACTTAAGAATCTTTCTGGCACCCTCCCCTTCCTTTGTGGACTTCTCTCTTCAATTCACAATGAGACATACTCCCTTTCGGTCTATCTAAAAAATCTATTCTCTTCCTTCCTTTCCCTCATAAATTTCCCGCATTCTATACTCTAACACCGTTTTCAACATCCCCTTGCTCCATCCATTCCTTGTCTCCTGCGTATTTCATCTAGAAGCAGCCTCTCCTCACCCACTATGTCCAGCACTTTTTCGTTCCTCTTCCTCCCCGTCCACTTCACCTTCTCCATTCTTCGTCACACCCACATCGACACCTCCACTGCGCAAACGCTCAACAATCGCCCACCGAATCATATCCGCTCATCCAGTACTACTAGGGCTACTAGATGAGCGGATTTGATTCGGTTGGCAATGAATGAAAATTGAACTTTGTTTTTCCACATAAATATTTATTCAATCACAATCAGGCCTGATGATGACGCAGTGCGTCGAAACCACGGTCGTGATTGAATAAATATTTATGTGGAAAAACAAAGTTCAATTTTCATTCATTATGCGTAAATTCCACAAAGTGACGCCTTAAACCATCAACTCGCTGGGCGATTGTTGAGCATTTATGCAGTGGAAGTATCGGCATCTCGAATGCCTCCAGTCTTCTCTCGGCCTCTTCTTTAAGATTCTACCAATAGACGATCTAATTAGCTAACTTGTATACTTTCCCCAGCTAAAAATCGCTACATATCCGTACGAAAACTGTTAAAATCCTAAGCGATGGGTCAGTGGTCTTAAGGGTTTTATTGTTTTCTTTCTTCACTTGCCGCACCTGATTCCTGACGGCCGCAGTTCACCGCAGACAAGCGCGTTCGGCGCCGCGATGTGTTCCACTGGTCCTTCTGCATTCCGTCGTCGTGCGGGGCGCGGGACCTGCAGGCGGCGCTCGAGGAGGCCTTCGAGTGGGTGGAGCGGCAGCACGGCATCTCCATGGCCGTCGAGGTGCAGGACCGCATGTGTCAGACCAAGGGACTAGAGCCAATGACCAACGGGGACATAGCTGTCGCGTAAGTACCTACTCCTTCCATGCTAAATTAAGAGGTTTTTACAGGTTCCACTTCATCATCATCACTGGTCAACAATCCTAGGATTGGCTTGACGCAGCTCTCCACTCAGTTCTCCTATCAGCTAATCTTTTCACACCTACGTAATTCTTCTCTTTCACATCTCTCTTTACTTGTTCCCTATATTTTGTCCGAGGTCTTCCTTTTCCATTCTTGCCTTCCACTTGCCCTTCGACGATTGTCTTCATCAGGCCATCATGTCTCAAGATGTGGCCTATAAGGTTGTTCCGTCTTCTTATTAAGGTTTTCATGAGGCTTCTCTTCTCTCCTACCCTTCTTAGGACTTCCTCGTTACTAACTCGGTCAATCCATTTGATTTTCATCATTCTTCTGTAGCACCACATTTCAAAAGCCTCTATCTTTGCTTTCTCCGCTGCGGTCATTGTCCATGCCTCACTTCCGTATAGGAGCATACTCCAGATGTAGGTTCTTATGAATTGTTTCTTTACTTCCATATTTAAGGTTCCCGCTGTAAGCATGTCTCTCTTTTGGTGGAATGCTCTCTTCGCCTGGGCTATTCTGCTGATAATTTCTTTCTTGCTTCTCCCGTTACTAGTTATCTTGCTTCCCAAATAACAGAATTCATCCACCTCTATCAGTTTTTCCCTCCCTATTTTAATGTTGGTCTTGACTTCTTCTCTTCTGCTGCATACTAAGAGATCTTAGTATGCAGGTTCCACTTAAAAACAGTAATCACTACACTGACAGACGCCTATCGGCGCTTTCTTGTCATTTTTAAGTGTTGAAAACTCTTGACAGCAAGTTTTACTCCTTGCATTGCTTAAACTTCAGGGTAAATATCAGCAAGAAGGACGGCTTCTGCAATTGCGACCAAGATTGATATGTCAAAGTGCGAGATAAAATGGTGAGATCATCTACATCTACATACTATCCCGCAAGCCGCCTCATTATACAAGTGGCGCGGGGTATTAGGACACCAACCTTTTAAAAATAAAAAAGTATATGTTCTACCGAGATTATGCCTAGCATTTATGGAAGTCTTTTATTTTCCGGGGGAAAAACGAATGCCTATATTTGTCCGCAAGGCAAAATATATCTCCTAATTTACCGCTTCTGTCGGATCTAGTGTAATTATACAGTGGGGCTCTAATATGATGTTCTCCGTGTCGATCTTGAAGATATCATGGTTCTGATGGCATATTCCAACAAAGAGGCTTGTTTCCTTAGTTTTCATTTCAACTGCAAAACATTATTTGATATGATATTTAATTTTTCGAGGGTTAAGTTTAAGGATTATCCAGCTTAAAATATTTAATTGGATTCTTTTTCCATTAAAATTATTAATACCCTAGCTTTAAGCTCCAATTTTGGTCTCATCTTCTGGTTAGGTACTGCAAAATCACCTCGAACATTTAGGCCTTGTAGCCATAGCTTATTTATATGAGCTGTATGGATTCTTGCAAAGCAAATACAAAACTGATGCTCATTCCTTGAAAAAGAATAGGAAAGAGGAAAAAATTTCCGGATATTTGCATTTTTAAGGGCCTTATAAAATATGAAATGTCACCAAAAAGTTATTAAAATCACCAAAAATTACTGAAATATTTAAGTATCATGTTATATACCTATAATATAAGAAATACAATCCGATTTCTAAATTTTTGTCGAAAAAGGATATCACTGAAGTGCAACCGTTTGAATTCCACAAGTGAGGACTTGAGTCATTCATAGATTGCGATGGAATGATGCCTTTCCCTTTCCTTCTACCTCATTGCCCATCCGCGCATATTTCCCGCGTCTATCAGACCGTGACCGACTTCCGTATCCGGAATGAAACACGTCACCCAACGGACGACACTCACCACATCTTCTGGCGCCTCAGGTAGTCGTTAATCGAATAAAATCTCTGCGTTGCTCATGAAACACTTCGCCGTATATACCACTAGAGGCCTTCCGCGGTTACTATACGCGTCTTCCTCCATTCTTCCGGTACTCCAGCGAAGGTAACTTAGATTTACTCGTCTAAGGAGGAGTCTTCAGGACCAAGGACGACGAGAATTTCCTTTGGATGTGCCACTAAGAGAATTTATGTTTGGGGGTGATAAAAAGCTGCACCCGGGATTAGAATCCGGACTCTTTACGTCAAAAGCCAAGCGTTCTACTTACTACTACCAAAATTACTGGGCAAATACATTTCAGCCCATAGAGATTGGTAGACCAGTATTTGTAGTATAGTAAGTTGCAGTGGCGTAACTATGGAGTGGGATGAGGGGATGTATCCCCCCCCCCAAAGCCTCAGAGAAATCAAAAAATAATTTAAATTCCTTGTCTGGATTTGATACATACTAACTGCGTCTGCTTTAAGTTAAATTTTAAATGCCAAAGTGATGTAAAATGCATTTTCAGGCATGTTATTTTTCAAAATCTTTCCTTAAATCCTCGTGTCCAAGGGGGGTTGCCCCCGCTAACCCCCGTCGTCCCCCCCAAAGCCCCCACATCCCCCAAAGCATATTCCTAGTTACGCCACTGGTAAGTAGAACGCTTGGCTTCTGACGTAAGGGTTCCGGATTGTAATCCCGGGTGAAGCCTCTTATCACCCCCAAACATAAATCCTCTTAGTGGCACATCGAAGGGAACCGGCCCCTTCCCCCTGATCATGCGAAATTTACTCGCCTGTAGTTTAGCTAGGGGTTAGGGTATACATATAGTATGCTTTAAAATTGCTTAAGCTGCCGCGCCTAAATGATGAGATTCTGCATCTTCCGTACTCAACGCGTTAAGAGGAGGAACTACTCCCAGTCGACCGAACTTATTCGTCACGTACTAACTACTTAAAATTACTGTCTTATGGATATTTTTGTCTTGTAGATATTTCCACGATATATTTAGTTGACCTAATGTCAGCATTTTACTGGGTCTTAATTTTGAAAATTCAGCATGGGTATTTTCTTAGAGAAACCAATTGTGTATTTACGTAAGAGGTAACTGTTGACAAGGGTGACTCTAATTGGCCCCGCAAAAATGATTAATCAAGTGTTGAATTCGCAAATCGTCTCGAAAAATAACAAACATGTAAGCCCTTTCAATTTAATCCGATCGATTCAGGCATAATATAGTGGAAGTTCAACATATTAAAATAAAACTAAATCGCACTCTTCACAATTATTTCAATTTGTACGACGCATTTCGGCTCGCAGTGTCATCAGCTGGTACAAGTCTTGTATCAAATAATGAGTCTGCGAGTCGAAAAGCGGTGTACGAATTTAAATAATTAACATTATTTAAACATTTAAATTGTTTTTTATGAGTATTAGGTTCTGAAAAAAGACAAATGAATAATTTTCAGTTGGTAATGATGTTAATGATAAATGAAGATATCGTGTTGTCCGCAATTTATTAACCGAGTACTAGATGTGTTTCGATTGTTATACAACCATCCTCAGGTACTAATACAACCTGAATAGTTTGAAACTGAAACTGACTGAATAGTTTCTATTAGTAGGTACTTAAGGATGATTTTATAATCATCGAAACACGAGCAGTACTCGGTTAACAAACTATCGACAATACGATATCTTCATTTATCATTTTCATTAGTTATGTTCCTCGGCATCTCTCCTAATAAAAATGACTTCATTGGCAATGATGCGTCCTCTTAAATACTGTTTGGGTTTAAACCTTCATCGCTACCTCCATGACAAGCAATGTTCCATTCCACTAGACTTGGGTGCGCACGTGTGGTCGAACAAACACTAAACCGGTCCAGCGAGTACAACAATGATCCTTCTGAAGATAACCGCCACTTCGCTATTGCAATATTCTACCTTCGCTGCAACATCTCGCGCAATCTCCATACTTGTGCACCAAGGTCCATCCACATTGAAGCTGTCGTTGAAAGAAGGAAATGATCACGTACTTATGGAAAGTCACGATTAATTATCCTCGCGTTCACTTCCTGAGGTAGGTAAGCGACACGTTTTAGTCATTACGAGCCTGTTTCCGTCCAGAGGAAAACAGATATCACCCAATACCATCCTTCAGGGATGACTTGGTTAATAAAGATTGGGGATTAATTTTTTACGAGCGCCAGGGGTATATAGTACTTCTGCTATTATCGGGTGCATTTAGTTATCAACCTGAATGAGTAATTACATTTTTTCAAGCTTGGATGAGTAAAGTAATATAGTATATTTCAAAAATCATTAAAGAGGGCGTTTGAAAATAAAAATTGCTTTAAATTTTCATTTTCATATAAATAACTCTCATGAATATTACAGATGAATGCATGTATTGATATGGTGAAGAAATTTAATATTTTCTCAAAATTATAGAATAATTATGTTTACTACTTTTCCTTCCTAACTAACTAATTGCGATTATTATTATTTAATTTATTATTTATCGTATTAAGAAAAATCGCTTGAACAAATTTAGTTCCTCAAATAATTTTAGCTTCATTTTTATACTGAAAAATAAAGATTGGCAAAGTTACTAACTTTCGATTGACAAAGTTACTAACGATTAAGTGAATGAACCGAATTTTTGGGTAATTAGGCATCCAGGACGTAGCTTTCCACCAATCGAGCTCAAGATCAAATCGTCACGTTAATAAGGTTGAAATAATTGTGAAAGAATAAAATTGAAGATCATTTAGGCAACCTCCACAGATATAAGCGTTAATTTAATTTTGCAATCAAGCTACCAACAATTTTATTTTCTAGGTCATACCATTCAATCCTACTATACATCATCATGATTTTTTTCTCAGAGAATGTTAGCTTTGAACTGAAGTATCTTGATTAGTTCAACCAATTAAAGCGTTAGGTAGTGGCAGTTCGACAGATTGAAATGTATTGTAGCTGCATTTTCCCAGAATTATTTAATGTGTCGGACACGTTTCGGCTCACAGTGTCATCAGCTGGTGGAAGACCTTTCTTGTGCCAGATGATGGCTCCATGAGCTAATACGCGTCGTGCGCATGAAGTAATAATGAAAAAGTGCAACTGCCTTTCATATCAATAAAGTATTCTGACCTTTTCTCTCACAACTGACTATGCGAAACGCTTAGAATAACACAAATATCGAACATCCATCCTAAAGAATAATCTAAGCCATGCTTGCAGTCCAAGACTGCGTTTGAAGTGAGAATTTCGGGAGCAGCGTTGGGCGGTGGTCTCCGGAGGGGTGTAAGAGAAAGAATGAGGGCCGGAGGAAATCGGGTTAGATCTAAAGATTGTCAAGTGGGTCAGAGGAGCCGGAAGCTGGGCGTTGTCGCTGCGGGTGGAGGGGAGGGAGATAAGTGGCGCCACGGAAGAAGAGGCGTCTTCCAGCCACACTAATGTATTTCGGATGTTTCCAAAGTCACGTACGACCCTCGACCATATCCCTCTTCTGAGGACTTCATTAACAATGGTTTCTGCCGTAAAAAAGGTTCCATATCCAACGTCTCTGTTGGAATTCTTGGTCCTCTGCATCCTCAGAGTTTTTGACGCGTTGGAAGTCAAGGGTAGACCTGACTACCAGACTATCAACCCATGAAAACCAATGCGGGTGCCAACAGAGTTGGCTCGTAATTTTTCGTGGCGTTCAGGCTTTGTGGATCTCTGCATCCAGAGGGTTTTCGCAGTTTTGTTTATCGGTGGTTGATTGTCAGGTCAACCCCAGGCAATCAACGCGTCGAAAACCCTGAGGATAGAGAAAGAACCCGGAGGAACGCCACAGAAAACTAAGAGCCAACTCTTTTAGCATTTGCTTCTTTCTTTCGCTTGCCACTTATCAGTTTCCCTACATCCTCGTCGTTCATTAACGCAAGGTTATACAAACGATTACAGAAAAAGTAAATCAATTGCTTAACTAAGAAATAGCTTCAGATCTTTAGAGCGTTTATAAAATAACTAACGCATAGTGTTCGCCATTTATCTCTCTCCTGAGAACAGTACACTGAAGCACACACTCAATTCAAATCGAGTTGAGTTGTTCCTCTGCTGTCTTTTCGCATTGCTCCGTGCTTATTCTACGATAATGATATTGCGTTTCATGCCGTGGTGCCTTCTAGCCCAATTCACGGTTTGAGCAAACAAAACACTGAATGAGAGCGCTGAAACAAATGACTACATCGCTGAACACTCATTTTCTCACCAATTCAAAGTAGACCAATTATAAAGCTACTTCTTCCCAGTAGCGCAGCAAGGGGGGTTTTGGAGGATAAACATACCCCCCAGAGCTCAGAGAAATTTTAAGTTAAATCTATTTTACTTAATTGGATTAACATCACTTATAGAATAGTGTGAGGATTAACAAAAAAAATCCCTCAGAAGGCCGTAAAACTCCCCATTTTGAACCATTTATCTTATTTTTTTCTGGGTGAGGGACCCCGCACCTACCGCTTACCCTGGCGGGTATGCAAACAAAACACTGAACCCCTAGGCCCCCAAGTATTAGTAGCACCTGAAACCCCCTCCCCCTCTAGCCTTAATTCCTAGCTGCGCGCCTGCTTCTTCCGATAACTTATCTATGTTTAATCTGGTTTTCCAATTAACGTTGCGGTTGATCGCGCACACTACATTACCACGCTTTGCGATACAAACTGTTGAATTATCTCTATTTATCTCTAAAAGCTGAGTTTAAAATCTCATTCAGCAGGTTACTTTCATCCTCCCTCCTCTCCTCCTCCTTCTGATCCCTCCGAAGGCTGTTTTCATTTTTACCTTTTTCTTTTTTTGTGTGAACTTTTTCTAGTAGTTTCCTCCCCTAAATGTTTCCTCTCCATCTTTTTGCCCTCCGTACTTGTACTCCGTATTTTCAAATTCATATCCCAAATGCCGCAACTTTTTCTTTAATATTCTTGCCCAAGTTACATGTTTAACAGTCGAACATCATGATGATCCACACAGATAATATGAGACTTCATTTATCACAATATCTGACGCCAAGTAACCTCAAAGAAAGAATCAATCTAGACCTGCGATATAATCAAAACATGGTATTTCTACATCCACAGTCGTATTTGGATTTTTTTATTGCTATAATTTACATTTCAAGGATAGCTTTCTAAATACTCCTTTAAACGACGATTTCTTATAATTATTGTTTTTAATTAAATAAATGATGATAAACGCTAATTTCAATGCAAAACTTGCCGATTTTCCAAGATTGAGATCACCCTATGGATAGACTAATAGACCTTCCAACTATGACCACGTTGATAATATGCATTAAAATAGCTTTAAATTTCCTTGTACTTCATTTTTTTATTTAAAGCTAACTAGAAGCTCCTACATGTGAGTTATCAGCCATAATGAACTCTTAAAATTGATTTAATTACTTTTTAATTAATCATTTATTTTTTTAGAAATACAAAGGCTGAATAGTCTTCATCACATTAGGTACATACGTAGGTTGACTTGCATTTTGTCTTTTCTTGATAGATAAACACTGTCATTAATTCACAGTGGAATTCATACCCATTGCAAATTTATCCGTAGAGATAAGCTAAAAAAATAAATCATGAAACCCTAACTGTTGACAAATGTATAAATTGGTTTTGGAATAAATTTTCAAAAGAACTCAAACCAGTAAATCTAATTCTTGGCTTTCACAAAGTCACTACGGAGAATTTTTCAATCATTTCAAGAGTGGTTTTCTTCTACAGTCGTAAAATATGCATTTTTACGTCTGTGTGAGAGAATTAATCTAATGCTGTTGCTACTTTGAAAGCTTTACATGAATTACAATCTGTGTCTAAAAATTCCCGTGTGAGTTAACCAAATAACGGATCCCTTATTTTCTTTTCCCAGTGTCATCATGAGTCTGTTTGTAGTGGCCGTGGTCGCCGGCACCATCTTCGACTTCTGCACGCAGAAGAAGCGGAAGAGCAACGGTGGTGAGTAGAAGGCTGTTATTCCAACATCTAGCATTAAAATTATAGTGAAATGTCTTTGATAAAAAACCCTACGGACTACCGAAATACGTTCGTTAAACTGAAATGTCGATATACGGGAAATACGATATACGGGAAATTTCGTTATACGGGACGGAAAATAATTTCGTTATACTGAATATATCGTTGTTACACTGGCGTTCGTCAAAAAGACATTTCGCTGTATATTTAACATACACATCCTCTTCGATGCCACATGGCAAAAAAAATTGCATTCCAAACATGCCTACTCAGTATCTTCATTCGAGCATGCCATAGGTTGAGAAATCCCCACTAAATGCTAAGAACAAAATCATCCATAGTCCAATAATTCATAGGAGCAAGAAATGAGGAGAAAATTTATTATGCCTTTCGAACGGCCGACTTTGAATTGATAGCCCTAGCCATGAGGAGGATTCGAAAAACAGTTTTTAACGAAATGGGTTTGCGGCTCGTGCTTAATAGGTGCTCGTGCAGTTGGCAGTCCGAATGATCTACAAAAAAAACAATCAATCGTTTTACATCTTCAGCCTTCACGATTTCGCTAAAATTTCAATTTTCATCCATATTTCATTTAAACCATATTCAAAACCGCACCATTCTTTTATCATAACCCATAATTTGATGATAGTAAGGGAAATGTTACTCACATAATGTCAAATTTCACGTCATTTTTCACTCTTGCTATCTCTTTCGCTCAGTGAAGTGTGAATCCCTGGAACAAAAGTATTAGAACATAATAGAAGAGAAAGGGAACAGTCCCTGACCAAGTACAAGCATGCCATGAGTTTTCAGGGTGGCTTGAATAATGTGCTTTTTCCTCACCAACCACTTAAAGTCATTAAGAGGAGAAGGAAGGAGACAATTAATAATCATGTCTCCATCTCGGTGAAATGCGGATGTTTCAAAGGATGAAACAAGCCTTTTAGTGTTATTTCCTGTTCAAATTAATTAGCCAACTTCACAAGGTTGCCGATATTCTTATGAATTTACGTATCAAGGCAAACAATGAATTAAATGTGTTTATTTAATATATTCTTTAATCATTAGTTGAGTCAGTTGAGGTATTTGTTTATAGCTACGTGAAGTGGGGAATGTTGTATAAAGCGGTACAAAAATATCTTTCTCTAACTTTTTAAGCCTCGACTGTTCATTGCTTTCATCCTGACAACTTCTATTAAGCGCAGTAAAAAAAGGCCTATTAACTCATTCTTCCGAGTTTTCTAAAACGCTAGATTGAGAACACCCGAATACCCTGAATTCTCGTTGGCTAAGATGCAAAAAAAAACGAGGCGGTGGAGGGTCAGAAAACTATCTTAGACAAAATTTTTATGCTCGTCCGATTTCGGATTCACTTCTTTCCTAAAACTATTTTTATTTATTTTCAACTCTTTAGGAAGAATTATTTTTTTGGATAGACTGGGCATGATGTGTATGATGGCATAGTGGCATTTTCAGCTTCAGATGCAGAGAAAACGTTTCTCAGGAATACGAGTAGTATACCTAAAAGATGAAAGCTTTTTCTAATCATTGAATATTTTTAGCAAAATGGGAATGAATCAATCAAAGAGAGTTAGTAGAATAGAATGTTGATTAATAATTAAAAATGATTAAACTGCCTCCAAGGAACTCGAAGGTATAATTTTAATGGTTGCGCCCCACTCCTATCAACGTTTTTCACATAACCAGATGAGTTCAATTTCTTATTTGCTCTCTATCTTATTTTCTGTAATTATCGAATTGAGTTAAGATTACCGGCAATTGCACAAGAGAAAATGTTCTTTACTTGAAGCGGTTTAAGGACTGCAGCATTTACTAAACTCAAAAATGTTAACTGGATACAAGTCATTATGATGAAAATAACTTCCTAATATTTATGACTTAATAACATGCATAGAAAAATTTATTTGACGTTAATCCACTGTATTTGCAATTACTTATACGAAAATTGTACAATTTTGAACTTAGAGGCAAACACAAAAAGCATATTATCCATAATTAGACCGAATTTAAGCGGTTTTTCAAACCACCGCGAGCAAAGAATGGGAAAATAAGCACCAAAAGTTGAGTGGCACAAACCATTGCAGTGGGAGGCAACCATCTGTATAGCATACTAGTACAAAATAGACACATAAGTATTACCAGGAGGAGAATGATTGTTCGTAAAGTAGGCATTTACGAGGAGGAAACAAAAGATGAGAGGATCGCTATACAGGAGTATAACGAAGGTAAATAGTCGTGTGTGGATTATTGTGCTTTGCGGTGAGGAAACATGGATACTGAAGGCTGTAGGCGTCCGAGATATAGGCGTGGACGAGAATGGAGTATGTAAAATAAATGGAGAGGAAAATATGCGAGGAAGTGCCGGACATGGTGACGAGGAGATGAAACCTAGAGATAAGATACGGGAAAGACGGGAAGATTTCCATGATTTTTTATGAGAATTTTATTTTTATGACAATTTTTTTTGTGAAAATAACGTAAATGAAACTGCGCTTCCGTACGAAAAAATGGCAAAACATCATACGCTACCGCATCGCAGAGAAAGATATCCACGCAGAAAAATAGAATTTTCAATGAAAATCATAATAAAAATAATGAACATCAGGCTTTCGTAAAATGAATGGTAGAAACCAATTATGAAAAAAGTTGCGCCCAAGAATCGAACTTAGGACCATCGGGTTAGAGTCGATTGCCGTACCCGCCGGGCAACCACCCGAAGTCGCTGGGTACATATTTCTAAGGGAATATAATATACCTGTAAATGTTAGACTGTATTTTTGTTTAAACTATTGGTTATATAATCCTATATGGGAGGTGATCCATGGAAAGCTCCCAATGGACTACAACACTACAGCGTTTGATTGAAATCTGAGACCCGGTTTTGTGACACCCCTTGTAAGTGGGGAGGAAATGCTAAAAGCGAAGCGTTCGTAGAAACTATGAAATAAATTAGTGCTACCGTGATTTATAGGAAGAGTTCAGTATCTGAGTGGGAGACGTGCCGGGTTGATTTGTAAGTAACGCTACCTTTACCGGTGGACAACTTAAAAAAAAGTCTTTACAATGATAATAGATAGGCATCTCCTTAAGTACCCCTAGAAATATTACGATTTTAAAATCCCTTTTTGGGAGAATAAGTCACTGTAAATCTCCTTTTCATGAATTTTTAAGCATGATACGGGGTGAATGAATGCTTCGAATTTTTCATGAAAGTGAAACTTCCTCAACGTAATTTCTGAAAGCTGTGAAAGAAGGGATGCACCGCAGTCATATGTAGTGATTGCTGTTTTTTTCATTAGTGGAATACAAATTATTTCCAGAAAAGAATCGGGATAATTAGTTTTTTAATAAAATATTTATTTATTCGTCTAAATTGCTGTTGCCGCTTTCAAAATAGTCCCCATTAGATTTTATTCACTTGTGCCAGCGCTGCCTCCAATTCTCGATACATTTGACTGGGGTATCGTTGCAGCATTGCTTTGACCAAAAAGTCCAGAAGCAAGCAATGAATTGTGAGCCAAAAATCGCCGAGGTCATAAAAACACGTTGGCTACCACAGACAAAGCAAGCAATGAATACAACTGAAGATTGTATCATACTTCAGGGGCATGTATACCAACATAATAAAAAAATGACAATAGGACTGCCCCAAACTTGCGAGAATTTTAAAATTTTAGTTCCCTTTATTTTCTGAACGCACCTTGTTGGCCCGATCGGCGATAGGCGAGTACAAACTGCGCTCCGATGGACTCCTTCCCGCTCACCTTTTACGCTTCACGTGGCCTGTTTCTCCTCAATGGCATCTACGCTACCATTCTGCCGGTTCTCCGGCCTTGCGGGGCATAACTATGAACGCTGGAGAGAATAATCGACGCTAAACAAAGCCCGGTGCATAAATATCTCAGTACAGTCATATCCTGATGGCCATCTGGCTCTATTTGACATTATGACCTCAGTTACATGAGAGGACGCATCAATTCCGCTCGGTCGGTCCCATTTCCTGATATGCTACTCGTTAAAAAAATTTCAATATCATTTTGAAATTTTCAGGGAGTGTACAGTAAAACTTGAACAAGAGTCGTATTTATACAAATGTGAAAACTATGATTTCCTCGCAAGTAAAATTATATTTCCGAGATGCAGGTAAACGTTTAAAATGGTATAGTCTACTATGTATGCACTGAAATTGCCATAAAGTAATATTTGATGTATTCACGGTGAATTATGTGGGTAAACTTCTCTCTACGGCCATGATTATGTTGTTTAGTTTAAACAAGTAGTATCCCAGCAGATAAGACAAAACACTATCGGTCTAGCGATAATGATACGTCCTCATTTGATGTTTCTCCCCAGAAGCTCAGTAATTATCACTTTTGATATATTGAAAAATGATACTATCACAGTACTCAATACTACGGTTGGCTGACTACTATGATCTTGGAAATACATTATTACTCAGATAGAAGCATATAACATTATATCAACTTAATTTTCTAATCATTGAATGCACAAATAATGCACTTTCAATAAATTAGTTTCCTCTACTTGAGCAGTTATAAAATAAATATATTTTTCAAAATTCTATTGAATTTCGCGGGCCCGAAAATTTTTCAAGGAATGTGTCCCGCAGGTCAACAAAAATTTGAGCCCGTAAGCACTCCATCCAGCTAATTCGCCGGGAAAGCGCAAGATCATTCGCAGAACAAAACCACTTCATCGTATTGCCCTTTGAGTTATTGCCATATTTTATAGAAATAGAAAATGAAACTCATTATTCCGGGACAAGAGTGTCTCTTATGTGCAATAGAGACTAGAGCAACAAGTATTAAATACAATAAGAAGATTTAAATAATGCATCAATATCACAGAATCCGACAAAATATTTTACAGGAGGGCAAATGTATGAATAGGTACTCTTAAAAACATAAGAGTTTGTACAATGTAGCATAATATTAAGTTAAATTACAACATCTAGTTCGCTTTCAATAATATTTCACAGTATTCCTTATTTTATTGACTTACATTTTCAGATTTTTTTATAGTCATCTGACAATCGATTTCATAGGTACTTCATTTACGAGATGCAGGCAAAAATTGACTACTATCTATGCCATTTAATCATTATTACCCAATGCTGCCTCTAAGATACATCAAAAATATATATACATTTTCAGCTATATTCAGTAAAGTTTAAACTACGTGTTCTTTTGCGCTCTAAAGTTTAATTGCATAATATGTAGCTGCCACAATAATTATGATTGAGCAGAAAAATTTCACATTTTTAAAATGAGAAGTCTTGAAATTCATTTTCTCTCAGAAGAAGCTCTGGGTGAGAAAGAGTTAATCGAAGGAAATTCTCAGAGTTCCTAACCAATATGGGCAAATACGATATCTTAGGATTTCTCGATGGCACTTAATGCATTTGTTTAATTCCCTTTCAATAATAGGGTATTGAGAAAATATGAGGCTTAACTTGGTGCAGGAGCGATATATGAATATGTATAAATATGTGTGGTATAAATACTGAGAGAGTGCTTGTTGTATCACCTTGATAATGACATAAGACGTCGCAACCATGATCGGTAGATGATTTTTGTAATAAAGTGTCAAAATTGCCATTTGTAGTTTTTATCATGGGAGGTATTCTGTTTCTTTTAATCCAATTGAAATTATAACCATCGATTTCTGTTCGACTCAGGTGGAGGCGTGGTGTCGAGGGTGGCGATGTGTTTTTCGGCCCGGTCCAATTTGCGCAGCCTCATGACCACGAACATCTCCAAGGGTGAGCTGAAGGCGATCCACGGCGTGCGCTTCTACTCCATGATGCTCATCATCTTCGGACACCGATGCATGTTCTCCTTCGGCGGACCACTGCACAACCCAAGATTCGTCGAGTATGTGAGTAACTATGACTATTCTACTACAACCCATTTTGTGAGGCTGAAAATAAAAATAATGGAACTTACAGGATTCCACTCAACCTGTTAAAATTTTATTGAGTCAACATGTTTCACTGCTCTCCAGCATCATCAAGACTGAATATTTTGCAAAGTTTCATGATTTATCTTTTATGGTGGAGTTCCACAAACAATAAGTATCGGACTTTGCTATGCTAAGGCTGTAAATACCTAGACTTCATGCATTATTAATGATTTTATTACCACTTGGGTCTCCCCTTTATGCATTTGCAATGGAAATCGTAATGTCGATTACACTCGTATTTGAGCCTAGAAATTGCAATAATGTAACCAATGAAATTCTATTTGTTCAAGTTTTGTTTTGATGAAGTTTGATTTGATAAAGAGTTCTTTGAGCTTGAGTTATGTGTTGTGTGTTAAGTGTTAATAGTTACCAAATCTCAAACTCAGACAACCCAGACAAACAACCTGTTCAGATACTGTCGCCACCAAAACAAAGTCTATCTGTCTTGATTATGACGCTGAAGCGTTTAAACTGGGGGGACAGCATCAGATATGCTCTTTTTTGCTTATGACTATTCTGCTGCAATCCATTTTGTGAGGCTGAAAATTAAGATTAAAGTAATCGAACTTATAGAATTCCACTCTACCTATTTAAATTTTGTTCGATTCAAAATTTTTCACTGCTTTGCAGCATCATCAAGACGGAATATTTTGCTAAGTTTCATGACTTTCTTTTATAATGGTGTTCCACTAAGTTTCCTAAATACCTAGACTCCTTGCATTACTAATGATTTTACTACCACCTGGGTCTCCCCATTTTGCACTTGCAATGGAAATTGTACTGTCGATTACACTCGAAATTGAGCCCAGAAATTGCAAGAATGTAACCTAAAAAACTTATAATTGTTCAAGTTTTGTTTTTATATAGTTTGATTTCATTAACAGTTCTTTGAGCTTGAGTTATAAGTGCTAATAGTAACCAAGTCTCAAACTCAGACAAACAACCTGCTCAGTTCAAAACAAATTCTGTCTTATTTTCCCATATAATACCGTATCCTTCTCCCCACTGTGATCACCCCTTCTTTACTTTTCAAAACCATTCGTCAAAGGATTCGTATGTGCTTGTGCTCAATGTATTTGTGATGATATTCGTAAAACGTCAAAATCCGTAAGGTAGAAAATTCATTTTTATATAGTGGGAACATTACCAGTATTCTTCAACCTCATTATGTACAAATTCAACTCATTTCGCCATTACCTGCGGTATTCATTCAATCCATTCCGACCCATATCTTGAATTGGAAGATTTCCAACAATATTGGCTAACAGCACCGTGCAAGGAAAAGTAACGCAGAAACAAGAAATATCTTGTTAAATGGTGATTTGATGATAAATACTTTCGCACCGTTTTTTTTTCTTCATGGGGAGTTGATAAGTATACATTTTAAACAAACTTCCTCTGAAAAAAATTACCCCAGATGAGGTAATAACGGTATAATTAATTAAAAAGTAATTATTGTCCATTTTCCATGTACATGGGAAATATAGAAGAATCTTAGACTAGTAAGACAGCTAAAAGCTTACAAATAAATTTAATCAGAATGTTGATCATTCCTGGCACTATATATTGAATTTCAACATAGTTTCCCGGTGACTTACATTATAGTAGAATTCTTGGGCTCACTGCTTGCTTAAAACGCCCTTATGTGAAATTTTTTTCCCTAAGAATGAGTGATGAGTCAAAAATATGAACTTTGGCAGTTAAAAAAACTTGGACTTTACTTAGGGCCCGAGAATGGTACAAGTACTTTTATTTATATCTTTTGGTAAATCAATGGCAAATCTAATTTCCCATCGTGTTTTTTGCTTGCTGAAAATTGCACCTCTGTGGATATGACTAATTATTGCGAAAATGAATCTGTGTGGTCAAAAATATTGTAAAATAATCCAATACACGGTAAAAAATATATTAATTTAATGGCACAACAGTAATAAATGGTTCTTTTAACTTATTATGCCAACATATGTACCGCTCGTCAAAAATATTTTCATTTGATGAAATTCCCGTGTAAAAAATTCCATTCCACTAAATGTAGAACGCATGTTAACACTGTATTTGGACGCAACCTTGATTCTCCTGAAAGTTGCATTCTTTAATTTAACGGAAGAAATTCCATTTAATTATTTTCTTTATGGAAAGACTGAATGTTTTAAATAAGCTCAAGTTTTTTCCAAACTTTCCTGTAAAATGGACAGTTCGGTAAATAATAACAGGTGATTTTGCGACTCATGAATTTTCTTCATGGGAAGTTGATAAGTATGCATTTTAAAAAAATGCCCCAGATTTAACGGTATAAGTAATTTAAAATAATAATAATTTTTAATTACTTATACCGTTTTTACCTCATCTGGGGTACGATAATGCCAATCATATATTCTATTACGTCATATAAATATTCTCTTTGCCTTTGGCTATTGCATCTAAAAAATGTTCTTCCACCTTATCGAATTTTTATCCTTCATTAGTTTCGTAAACTAATTAATTACTACTGCTGTGGTGAGTGAAAATGGAGACATCTAACAATCTGATTTGTATATTTTCAGATCTACACGGAGGCCATAAACATGTTTCTTTTGAATGGACCTTTAATAGTGGACACCTTCTTTCTCATCAGTGGTCTTCTCACTAGCTATTTACTCATCTTGGAGCTGGAGAAGAAGAAAAAGTACAACATATTCGTGCTCTACCTATACCGCTATATCCGGTGAGAGAATATTACGTAACATTATTAGGCAAATAATATATATTCCATACCGTCATACATTTTTTCTATTGTCAGATGCCTCCATTTTTACCTACGAGAGCATTAAGTTTCCACCTTAACGAATTTTTATCCTTCATTAGTTTCGTACACTCATTAATTACTAATGCTCTGGTGATTGAAAAAGGAGGAAATAGCAAAAACAATATATTTCTTTAAAATATTTCAAATTTTAGAGTAATGATATATTTTAATTTTTCATTTATTATTTTTATTTATTTTATTATAATTAAAATGCTTTATTTTAATATTTTGTATCAAATATTTGTGTCGCATTTAAATATTTTTTTAGCAAAGAGTTTTCATTTTTATATTTTGAGAGCAATAATTTGTGTTTCATTTTAATATATTTCTTGGAGCGAAATAAAAGCAATAATGTACTCCATTCACATGTTTAAACGCATACCCTATGTCAATCTATCTTTTATCCGTTACATACGAGCACAAATATTCACCAACTTTGGCATTCTCGTCTTGATCTATTCTTATTCATAAATAGGGCACATTAGAGCACTTTCTTTGGCTTAGCTCCCCTAAAATATCTATCGGCAAGAATCACATTTATACGGGAACCTAAAAAAAATTAAAAACAGGCCATGGGGTTTCAATGGCCAGCATAAAAATTATAACTTATAGACTACCTTTTTCCGCAAAAGTTAAAGGGATAAAATAAAAATATAACGAGAAGAAGAGGTGATTGGCTGATGGGGCTTCAGCGAAAAATTCAAGATCTTACGGTTGATGGTACGACAACATCAAAACATGCAAATGCATGGTTTTTATAATGGAAGTGATTCCATCCGGTTGGGTAAAATCAAAGTAATAAATCCATGGTGTTTCATGCTACTTTAGAGAACAAGTTCATAAGCAATCGATGACACTTCAAGAGACTCGCAATTGATGGCAACAAGCAATTATTGGTGACACTTTGGGTTTAGTTCATACCCGATTAGATGGAAGGGTAGAGAGAAACCCAGCTAGTCTTAACGAGTGGTTGCAAAAGCACCACCGTTTAACTCCAATCCGACTAACAAAATGCTTTCCTTGAAGTGCCCTCCACAAAGCACCGAAGGGCGAGCAATATTTGAAAAATCTTGACCATTTCCAAGATTTTAACCAATTTTCGCTGGGTTCAATGGAGTTAAACACTACAGAAATCATATCAATCATTATCCCTGATCAATAACAATTTAAATAAGCCAAGTTCAAGTACCATGCCATAAGACTTGGCCTTACCGCGTGCTAAAGAGGGACATTCAACGTGGAAGGGAATACTTGCTGGAGTGATTTGCTAATTATAAAATTTTACCAGGCAGAAAATGTCACCCGTAAATAACTTTTACAACGTTAAAATATATGATTTTTATTTAACGCTCAAATATATTACGTTCAAATAAATTGTACGTTATTCAACCAGGCACTCACATCTTCTGAACTTGGATTCATAATCTTTCAAGCTATTCTTTACAGACTATCCTCAAATCCCGCCAGCACCAACCACCATTCAGTTATTGAACTGGCCCTCCTTTCATTCATTCTCCGCAGCCTGACTCCCGTGTACATAATCATCGTGGCTTTTTACGCGACTCTATTCCGCCGCATGGGTGAGGGTCCGTTATGGGATGCCAAGGTGGGCCTAGAAGCCGAGAGATGTCAGACCAACTGGTGGACGAACCTCCTATACCTCAACAATTACGTCAACACCTCGCAACTGGTGAGTATTCTTTACACATAATCCGTACAAATAAATTGGAGTGGTTGATGCGATAAAAGTTAGCCTCTAAGTTAGTCTCTACGCTAATTGAAATGAATAGTTTTTTTTAATATACTGAAATAAATATTTGCAATTTTCCATGTTTACAAAATTTATTACGACCTAAGTTTCAATGTTACTACAATTTTACAGAGGTATATTTGTACCTTGAAGAACCTTATAATGAATGAAATATAATCTCAACATAATTCCGTAAAGAGGTATGATATGTAATACGGAATGCTTCTACCAATACAAATGGTCCTTCTTCAATTGATTTTGACTGAGGTATGAAATGAGTAAAATATTGTAAACCCATATTTTGTGTATTTTTAAAATATTCTTTAAAACATTAACTTTCATATCATGAATTTCTGATTATCTTTAGCTTTGCGGTATAAATTTTTTAACAATATTGTAAAATACTGGGCCTCATAACTACCCAGCTTATCATGGCATCTGAAGACAAATTTGAATAGTAAACCGTGGATTAATCTACGCGGATTAAACTAATCTCCGCGGAAGCCTACTTGGAAAGTAAACCGTGGACTTCAGCAATTAAGATTACCCATAGAAAAATATAAAATTTCACACCTTACTTATATAGAATCGTACTTATCTGAATCAAAGTACATTTAATGAAACCCGGAAAGTTATTCTGACTCTATTCATCTGGAAAGAGTTCATTTTTTTATTCATTATTCAATTCTAAATACCGCAAAAAAAAACTGTTTTTACCATAGTAAGTATCAGCAAAACGCTTGAGCATACTCTTCATGAACAAGTAATTCTTAAAAATGGATATCGTTTACTCTTTATTTCTATAGTAACAGTTATATTTCTCGGGATAATTGGAATATAAGTGGAGTAAACTAAATATAATTGAAGTAATTAAAGCCTAAACTGTTGACACTCTGTTTCTCCCGCGATGTTCCGCTAATTATCCACATATCTTAGAATTTATTTGATTCAATTTTCTATAAAACCACCGTTATGACCGACTGGAATGAAAACTTCGCATTTAAGAGTATTAATTGCCAACTATTCCCTGCTTATTTCGCAAATGCATACATTTCAGCAATTATAACTGTTCCCAATTAACTTCAGCCTTTTCCCATTTTTCCTACGCGGGAGTGTTTTAATTCTTTATCATTAACCTGTCTTCCCGTAGCTATTGCGTCAATTACCTGAACAAAGATGAGATTTTTTGGATGATTTATGAAAATGCCTATATAAGTATTCTTTTGGGCACATGGCAATTAGGATCGAAACATTAATGTTTACCTAACGAGCGAGTTGATTTCATTGCAGCTAATTGTCTTCATTGCAAAATAATCCTAATTTTCGAGGAAGTTATGAAATAATAAATTGGACCCACGAAGGTTTTTATTTATGATTATATAATAATTTTTTTTTCATCCAGTCTTTCAGTGTGAAATTAGTCTTCATGTCGAATAAGTCAAAGTTTTTACAGACACAAGATGTTTGCCCTTAAATTGTGCACCTGTATGATTTTCAAATTAGCTTTGAGTTAGTTATTTTACCTCTTTAATAATTTTTTTCGTTAATTTTCCAATTCACGTATATATTGGTCACAGTTTAAAGTCTTTGTTTTAAACTGGAAAGTATATGAGCGAATAACATCAAATAAATTTTATAAAATAAAGTATTACAGTTCGAATAATATCATTACCAAGATAGAAATTAAACAAAATAGGGATGTTGTCGCACTATCAATCAAGCAATTTGCAATTAAATATTACAACTGAATCCAAATCAGGCTTACCAACTTCTCTTTTTTAACAAAAATTCTCTCTATCACACAATATCAATGCGAAAACAAATCGATTTTAGCTGTTCAATAATGGTGGACTAACTAAATATTTTATTAACTTAATATTACATTAAATTGAATAAAGAGAATATTCCATATTACAAATGGTGTAGAATAATGCATTGATGTCGACGACTTTCGGGTGCAGCGGCGTTGTCATGCAAGCTTTTGCGGCCATTGCAGGTCGCATTTGGCTTCAGACGCAGTATTTATTTGCATATTGCTTGATGGATAGTGGGATAATATCCCTAATTTGTTTCATTGCTATCTTGTAGTTGACATTATTCCAATTTTAATACTTTCATTTATTTCCTTTATAAACTTTATTTGACGTTATTCACTTTGATACTTTCCAGTTCAAAAAAAGACATTAAATTGTCACCACTATTTACGTTAATTGGAATATAAATGAAAAACATATACGGTCCTTCCTCATTCATCGCCGGATGATGCCCCCTGCGATGGCCACGAAAGCTTGCATGACAACGCGCAATACACAGCCGCAACCGAAAGTAGTTGACATCAACGACTATCGCAGCGAAAGCTTACTTTCAGAGGTGTGATGGTGCCGGAACGCCGTTCCGGCACTGGTTGACAAAAGGCATGATAATCAAATAACACTTTTATCAATTTTGGTGCTTCAAATTTTCTAATAAACATTCGTAACCTAAACAAAAAAATTGCAATGAAATGTAAAAAAAAAACTTGTACTAAAAAGTAGCATCAAAAGGATTATATCTAGATTTAATACGTATCATAGTATACACTGTGTACTACATATTTTATCTGTATAAAATACATGCAAATGTTCTCTACCACACTGATAATATCTAGATATAATACATATTATATCTGCTGCCATAATTTGGATTTTATATAGATTAAATACGTATAACTGTCGTAAACCTGTATATTATACATATCTTATAGGTATATGCCTGATGATCCCTGGATACACCGTAAGGATATCAATCGTATATTTTAAAGATTCTGGAATACATCATAGGACCATGGATCATCAGACATGTATAAAATATGTATAATATACTGATTTGCAAATATGTATACCGATGTATTTCGAAATCTTAAAAATATTCAGGTATAATCCTTTTGGTGCTACCAGGGAAACACACAGAGTAATATTCGAAAAAGGCTATTCGGGGTTCCAGCTGGGTGGTCTCCCTCCAATCTGCCGACGTTTCGGAACACGAAAAGCCTAATAGCCCTTTTTCGAATATATTCGCCGGGAAAGCATCAGATTTTACTACACAGAGTAATACGTATTTCACTTCTAAAAAAAAGTTAAGGAAAGTGCGTTCCGGCACTGCTAATTTTGCCATCACATCACTGCCTACGTTCCTAGAATAATGCATGTTCTCTAAGGTTCCTAAATATGTATTTTTAAACACGTGGTTTTTTTCCTTTTTCCCGTGCGACAGTGTATGTTTCAGTCGTGGTATGTGACGTGCGACATGCACTTCTTTCTGATGGCCCCACTGCTCGTATATCCACTGTGGCGCTGGCCTCGCTACGGCCGTGTCGCCCTCCTGCTCGTCACCTTGGCCTCCGTGTGTGTGCCGTTCGCCGTGACTTACATCGGACAGCTGGACGGGGTCCTCCTCCTCTACATGACGTGAGTACACTTCCACATTAGGGTGGTAAAAATTTATATCGGAAATATTTTATACGTTAAAACTCAATTTACCCCCCCCCCCCTTTAATTGCTAAATGGGCTATAACTGTCATTGACAAATTGATGAATTCTTCTCGGGTTCTCAGCTAAGTTTATTCTGTCGTATGAGCCGACGTTTCGAAAGACGACTTGTCTCCCACCTAAAAGAGCGTATTACTCTTTGAAAGTCCAATTTCACACTGCAAATGTCGGCTTATATGACAGAATTGACCTGGCTGAGAACACGAGAAGAATTCATCCGTAGTATTCATCATGAGGCATTAAAATCGTTTGTCATTCACAAAATTTTCTCAAACTCAACATGGTTCTTAATTCATCAGCTTAATTATGTCAATAATGTCAAATGTCTCAACGAAGTGAACACCTATCGTGCTGACCTTAGCACTGTAGATCCATACATATAAATGCACTTTTTTGTCAAAAATTGGTATGTTCGGCTCTTTTAAGCATTTCCCATGCATGGTTTTCTAAGTGGTTGATTCGTAAAACAAAGTATTGGACATAATTTTCATGAAAATTACAAAATGTAATCTTTGAACTGCACTTCATCGACTATCGGCCAAAAAAGTATTCTTTCAAAGTCATTATTATAACTTTCACCATGACAAAATATTATAAAATTATTATTAAATTGTGACAAGTAGGCCAATAGTGGATACAACAAAAGAATTTTCTTTACTTAAATTTCCTGAAGAGCCTCCTCGGCATGACTTCAATACACCACCACCCGATTTCATGACGAAGTGGAAGTTTTTTTATTTTTCTACCTATTGCTAATTAGGCCCTCAAAAGTCCCGGCAAAATTACAATAGGCAAGTGGCAATTTCCTTCAAAACATCGAATGTGATTCTTTCGACTCACATTGTGGCATACAATGTGATTCGAAAGAAACGGTGAGAAAATCAAGGATCAAAAAATCTGAAACTATTTTTCGCCCGTAATTCTCAGAACGGGAACAAAACATTTAACCAAGACCACTTCCACATTCTTAATTACTTAAATAAACAGCTTAGCTAATTAAAGTCCTCCTCTAAATGATGTCAACACGTCATCACCCTAAATACACAACTGACTGAACATTTTCCGTTGTTTTATTTCTATTAACTGATGATAAAATTCCCACAGTTCCCAGAAAAGTTAAAATCCTAATTAAAAATGTTGCTGCAAATATCCAGTCTCTCGAACGAAATTCGGTTAGAGGACTCGAGACATTATTTCAAGGCAACACTCACACCCGAAATGCTAAAAACAAAAACTAACTTAAGTGAATATTTTTCTCAGGATTCATCCCGAGTTATGTCTCCAATGTGGTCATAATTTTATTGGTCATTGTGGTCATTTTTAAGTGGTTTGAAAGGAGAATGAATCAGGCCTCTTTTTCCTTGTTTACGCTCACATAAACGACTTGAGCATCTATACTTTGGTAACCATGGATACCTCACTTGATGAATAGCCCAAAAAGAATGATTTTTTTAATACGACGGGATAATTTCTTCAATCTATGCGCTGGGATACCACCACACCGTATTCTACTAAGTATAGGCGTATTAGGAAACTATTACACCACCTCAAATTCAACTTTTTTCTCGCATATAACGTCGTGTTTCACCGCCAAAAATCAAACAGTAATTTGCATATATTGATTTTCATTCACACCTTCATCCTTTTTATCATTTTCTTGTCCTATCAGATGCTTTTAATAAAAGCTAAAGCAGCTGCTCAAAAATTTAGGACTCTCCAAAAACTCAGAACATATAGAAATAATATGAAAACCAAAATCAACGAAACACTCTATTAAAACTCTCAATTTCCCTTAAAAAAATTACGCAAACTACGCATTCGTGCTACAGCACATAAAAATCAGAAATATTTAGTTATGGAACTTATTTACTATTGCATCTTCTTAATTGTCAAATTATATCAAACAGCTTCAAGAACCTATAGTTTAAACTATTTTATCAGACATTATTGTGCATGATTTCTTGTTCGAGAGGTTACAGGATTTGATTTTAAATTTCATCCGAACGCAATCAAATTTCTGAGGTAATGTAATCCATTTTCGAGTCTCACATCACTTTAATTAAACTCAGCCACGCAGGTGATATTTTTGGTTATTGACGAGTGTTAAAGAACATATTTTGTATCTCGCAATCTGATGTCAGTGAAAGAGACTCAGCTCAAGTTCCAGCTGCTATCATCACGACTCTTTAGAGTTTACATCGAAAAAATGTAAGCGATAGGTTAAAAGCCCTGCTCGCGAAGTCCGCGCAGAACACGTTCCATTATCCTCTGGCGCGGTGTGACGTCAGACGTATTAATTTGCGACCTTTCTCGACCTAGAGTTGGCTCCAATGTGAAGGGTGCCCAGCGGCCTTGTGAAATTTCAAAGCCACCACTAGATCCTCGGAATCTCTAGTTAAGCTGGTGTTTACTTCTTTATATTTCATTTTTGCTTAGGCAAATTGCCAATGATGGTGCAATTATTTTTTTCACTGAGGATTTGACCTTCGTGATGTATTAGAAGTCGTACATGACCACTAGCACTTAATTGTTATGGCCGTAATATGACAACCTTCCTTCACGACTATAATGCATTTAGAAGGCTGCCTAGATGAAAAGAAGGTTATCTACTACATTTTTCAATGCAAACTAGAGAGATGCGGAATATATGCTGAATAACTAGTATCGAGGCAGGAAGGGAATAATTAACGCGGATTAGAAATTATTTCAATCACAACAATTATCATCACTATTATAAAAGGTATCCTATGTGTCAAAGTAGGCCCACGTGGTCCATTTTACTGATCTCTCGAGCCTGTCCCTGTATTCTTCTTCCATATTCTTCGCTTAACTTATATTGTTTCTTCTAGTACACATTTTAACATGTCCTTACCATTAGTTCTCCCCCCATTCAAAACCTTGACTCATCTGCATCTCCTCAAAAAAATTTCATCTCCTCATCCATCACGAATAGCCCCCGTTTTTTTCCTTTTCTATCGATCCATTTCACCTCCTCCCGGATGGAGCGAGCTCTGAACGAGGAGGATATTGAGAACAATCTTAGAGGGTAGAATGTTAGGTAAACGAGGGAGAGGAAGGAAGAAAACATGAGTTTTAGATCGAATGAAAGGGAATATACCTTCTATTGAATTGAAGAGGGATGTATACATGTAGGAAGAGGAGACTGCCAGAATGGGCGTAGATATCTTGAACAATGAGAATAGACATCTTTAAGAGCGACACGGTGAATATCATCTTACAGCCCCGCAATGTTTCAATGAGAGGTCCGAGAGAAGTGATAAATTAAGAGAGATATGTAGCCGAAAGGATAGATATGGGAATTCGTTTTTCCTTCGAACCACAAAGGACTTTAATAAATGCTATTAGTAATTTCCTTTGAGCATTTGCTTTTTATATTTAAACGGCTGGTGTCCTTTTACTCCCTACCACTCGCCTTAATCGGTAGAATACTTTAGTGGTAATTCTCCTCCACACCCACGTCTCGAGGATCATCGGCCAATTCTCATCCTCTTTCTTATCGTCCACATATACACACCGTAATTCGTTGCGCTTAAACTCGGACCCTTCAGTATTATTTTCTTTGTTCTCCAATACCAATATCCACTCATTAACTCTTCCTTATTGATAAAATATCATCTTTGTCAAATCTGAAGCTCGAAGTTGTGTAATAAGCGCAACATAACAATTCTCAAAGATCACATCTGCATGTGATTCTTCGAGATCCCTTGATACCACCTCAATAATATGGCACCAGTTTCGTTTTTTTTCAGACTGGTAATCAAGCATTATTGCGTTAACTTGACAGTTGATGTCGACAATCGCAAACTAAAAGAGGTAATACAGGAGTGTGGGACAATCACTCGGCAGGGTAAAAACACAAGCACTTATATTGAACTGGGAGTATAAATGGCACCATCATTTTTCTTGAAATTGAAAAAATATTATTTTAAAAAATAAAATGCCCTTCTCTATTTCACTTCTAGCATAATTTGAAATTATCAAGTGTCGATTTATACTTCAAAATGTATATGAGGTGATTGATGCTGAATATTTATTAATATCGCGTGAAGTAGAAATGGGTAGAAGGTTGAAAGTACAAGAGAATGAAGGTATTAAGAAAATATGATTGACAACTGAGAAAAATTTATTTATTTAATGAAAGTGACACGTTTAAAAGCAATTTATCGCAACCTTCAAGCAAAAGAACGCACTGGAGAGGAATTCGTTGGTATGGTAGCAGTACCACGTTTATTGGGACTTGTGACAATTATTGCTCAAGATTCAGAAGGTCAAATTATTTCCTCCACTTGCAAAGGGATGGAGGGTGAGAACAAACAGGAAAGAGAATATCACATGATCGAACTCCACGTGGCTCTATAAAATCTCCAAGGATAACTCTTAGGAGCCACAAAAACTTCCTTTCACCTCATACAAATAACTCAGGCGAGATATTAATCTTATAACTTGTCTCTGCCCGTCACTGTAACGATGAAGTTTTCCACTTTATATAGCTCCAATTTTTTAGTTGAATTTGAAACGCTCTCTATAATCTCGGTAGATTTCCGCATGCCATGTTTTCAATGAAAAACGACATCTATGGAATGAAATTGGGAATCATATCCTTAAGTAACAACTTAAAAGTAGTGTACAAGGTAATCGTGGATTTATTGAAGTTCATCATCAGTCCAGGTTTGAATACTGGATAAAGTACTTGGGCTCCATTAATTATTATTTAAACTAAATGAAACTATAATTTAATTCAATCGACAAATATAAATATAACAAACCAATTGGTAATCAATTAGTGGAAGGTAAAATAAATGCTGTTTTTAAGGAAACAAGCACAGATTTTTTGCCTAGTTCTGTCCTCAAAAACGTTGACGTCACACGTTATTACTTCTTCACCAGTTGTATTATCAAAGATACCTAAATTCTTTGCCTTTTAATGACACTAATAGAGTGAGTAAATTAACCTAATACATGAAATCCATTAAAAATCGCAAAAATCAGGCTCACGAACGAAATGGTGCTAGAAATATTTAAAATTTCTGGTACAAAATTTGTACATATACTTCGCAGAATTGCATCCGGACTAATTATCCGGGTAACAAAAGTTTTGGCAGCTTATCTTACTGCCATCTTAAGGATGAGAATCGATATTAGGAGAACATAAACTAGAGAGGAAAATATTCATAGCAAACACTGCGGATGCCTAAAATTATGCATTATTAGTTTGTAAAGACGAAATATTTTGACAGGAGTGATGGACCTTTTCCGGTATATGATTGATAAAGTACATATAATTAACCATAATAATATGCGGCTACTATTTCAAAAAAAATTTCTCTTATACATGCCGATACTTGCACTACTCGACATATTTTTATTTGAAATGTAATTTTTTCGCCGAATAGCGGTATCTTCAGGACGGACGCTTTATTTCTTTAGGGAATGCCAAAATGTGAGTAAAATGGTTGGATTACAAATAAAATGTAGTAGAATAGCACAAATATTAGCATGATTATCAGTAAATTAATTGGAAATTATAAAATTTCAGGTTCTTTTACCAATGGTAACTCGTTAATTTCACCAATAAGTTTGCATCAACTGGAGATGAAGTGTAGTCACGCCACCATATCACAATACTAAAAAAGAATCTAAGCATCTCAAACTCGTCTTCGATTAAAATAATTGACAACATAGATAAGCAATACATAATATATCGGGGCTTATTTCCTTCCGTGTATCGATCGACGTACCTCTTGAAATGATTTACAGCAAATATGTAAGAAATAAAGATACCATACTTGCATGAAAACCGCTGGCATAGCCTCATAAAAGAGTGCTTCAGAAAATGGACTCTGCGTCTTCATTTTTCCGGTTCTGTTCTAATTACTCGGTACTAAAACGGCGTTTACGTGAGAACATGATTCATTAAACCGTCGTTTGGGACTTCTTGTCTCTCGATATTTACTTAGCGTGCTTCCTTATTGCGCCATGATAGTAGTGCCTTAATCTTCATTGCCATTATTTTTCCTGGCGTCATTCCCGTTCAACCAGACCAGATCATAAAAATTCTGGTAAATTCATGACGGGAAGGATTAAATTTCACCTTCAACTCAATCACTTATGACATTTAGCAGCTAAGTTCACATTATGACACTGTTAGAAGGTATTTAAGTGTGAAATTTATAGAAATAGTTCGTACTTATCATTAGAGATATTGCCTGTTATGAATATGATTTGTTATATATTTAGTCATTCCCTGACGATTCCTTAGCAACTTAATTGAATAGCCCTGACGAAGTTGAAGGAATTATTTTAACGAAATGTCGGAGTCATCCATCTACTCAAAGTTTCAACTCTCAATCCAAAGATTGATTTGGAATGATGAGGGGAGAGCATTGAGTACCCACAATCTAACCTAAGTCCGTGCTCCTAACAAAAACTGTCGAGGCTGCCTACAGAAAAGAAATGTCCTCCCTAAAAGTGTAAATGCATCCGCCCGGAGCTTTCCTGAATTGATTTTTTATCCTCAAGCACTAATAGCAACCCACCTTAAAAAACTGAGTCAGCTAATGGAGTGAAATATAAACCACTCCAATATGCCAACTACCAACGATTCCGTTTACAGGAGTCCGTTATTATTCCCTTTTTCCAGCTAGCATCACGTAGTCATCAAGCAAGACAACGACACTACTTACATTAATTTCCCATTTCATGTAAAAACAGTGCAACCACCGCTGCTAGCAGATTTATTCTTTCCTGCAACGACTCTTTTGCCATTAATGTCTTGCGTTCTAATGTCTCACACAACTGACCAATCAAGTAATAACATTTTCCTTGTATTTTAGAGTGTTTGCTTGTACCTATTGGTCGATAAAAATTTAGCAGATACTTTTAACGTATATTTAGATAGTTAAATAATGGTGAAAGTCTTTCTAAAAGTATTGGAGTGCGTGACAACATCGTATTGTCTTTTAGATTAAGCACTGCTTTTGTGCCTATTGTTCGCTGAAACTTTCATGCACACGTATTGAGTATATTTTGATTGAGGAAAAATCGTAAAAGTTTATAAAAGTGTTTGAGAGCGTGCGAGCATCACTTGAGATTGACTAAAGATCACTTGAGTTCTGATCAAAGGGTATATGGTTCTAATCCCAGGCAAAGCCTTCAAACAACCCCAAACTAGACATCCTCGAAATTCGACGTAACGCAGATAAAGGAACGGCTCCCCCTGTCCTGAATGTGTGGAATTCACACGCCTAAGGATTATCCTAGGGTGATCTCACCTATTCACATCAACCTTCGGGTTGAAACACTGAGAAAGTGAATAGTACAAAAAAATGGTTACAAGTTGGCGTATTTTTTTCCAGTAATTCACTTCGCGTTTACGTTTTTTTTTTCAAATATTTATCATCAGCCCATTGCATCAAAATCCCTTCTCATCCATACTCTTTTGATGAAGTAAACATCATGGGTCGGAAAGCATTGATACCGACTCGGAATTGAGGCGACGATAAACGCAAATGGTTTATAATGACTGCTTCCTTACTGTTGATTTTATTCTTAAATCAAAGAATTTGTTTAATTTCTTCAATTGAGAATTGAAACTAAATTTTCTTCCGTTTCCAGGACGCTGAGTGACCCCGTGGTGAACAACACATTCCGCTCCGTATACATCACGTCGCACACGAGAGCAAGTCCTTATTTCATCGGCATGATGTGGGGATACATATACTACAAGATTAAGACTGAAAAGATCAAAATACCTCAGGTAATGAGAGAATCGTCTCAGCACAATAAGGTCCCAGTCAACACAACAATCATGGCCATACTGTGGCCGAATTGTGGTTTACCTGTGGCAACTATGGCTATGGCTAGCCACAGCTGGCCACATTATAGCCAGCCTGTGGCCATGGTTTGGCTTGCCAAACATGCCAAACTATGGCCACACTTTGGATCGTCTCAGGAATGCCACAGATTGGCAAACCAAACATTTGTAAGCATAAGTATATTACGAATGCTATTGATACAGGTTAGTTGGTAAGTTATTAAAATGGAAGTAGATTGATTGAGTTGATATAAAGAAAATGTATTATCCACACTTAAGCCACATTATGGCGAGCCACACTTTGGCCACACTATGGCCGGGGGTCAAAACCACTATAAAGTCATAATGGCAATCCACTATGACCACAGTACGGCCACATTGTGGCCACAATTGTTGTGTTGGCTGGGGTGGATTTAAACCATGTATTGTACGGTCTAATAACCCGGAACTAAGTTGTCATTTTAAAGTTTTCAGGGTATACATAGGGTATCCCATAGTAAAGGTTGGCCCATATCTCAAAGTAAAAATTTTGACTCGCTGTACCTACCCTGAAATCTTCATAATGACAACGAGACCAGAGTTTTCAAATTTTCATAAACATGTGTCTCTTTTAATGTTTATTCACTATATATCACATTCATTTCATGATAATAGTGATGTATAATATCTATCATCAGGGAATTAGTCTGATTAGGTTATTTTAGAAACACACTCTATTACCATAGCGTTATAAAAGTTTGTAATTTACTTTACTTTTAACTAGCCTATATTGCTGCACGTTTACTCTTTCCCAATAGATCATCAAATTATTTAAGGGAATATCAATTGCCTATATCAAAAATTTAATAGGTACCAATTAGTGTATTAAATTATCAGCTATTTTATAATCACAATTTCGCAGTTGTTTCAAAGAATATTGACCAAAAAGAATATTTTTTGAGCTACAAAAGCTCAAAAGTTACTAACCAGATTCATTTCAGTAATTGATTAAAGCAATTTGTAGCCTCTAATTCACAACCACATATTTAATGAATTTCATGCAAGAAAGTAAGCATGAAAAATACCATTCCCCCCAATGGTGAATGTATAAATAAAAATGTTGCATTTCCCTTCTACCCACCCCAGTTCACCATCCTGGGCCTTTGGGCCGTCCTCCTGACGACGGCGCTGGCCTCTATGTTCGGCGCGTGGATCTTCTACTTGCCGGGACGGCCGTATAGCGCGCTCGAGTCGGCTTTTTACGGCGGCCTGCACCGCGCAGGATGGGGGCTCTCAATCGGATGGCTGGTCGTCTCCAGCGATATCGGTCTCGCCGGTGAGTGAATTTAAAAAAGTCTGTAAAAAAATTCGCAAATAGATAGGCTCCATGAGTGCCGGATCTAGGCGTAAGCGACAGCGTTGGACACCGGGTAAGGGGGATATTGAAGGCGCCTCAACACGGAATAAAAAAGATACCTTATAGACTCAAAGAATTCATGGAGGAGGAAAAATTTCACTTGAATACAGACGCTGATAAAAGAAAGGGCAAAGAACCCGCAGCTCCGCAAACAGCGGCTTGTAAGATTAAATTTGCTGAGAACACAAACCTACAAATGAATGAATGGAATACAGTTAGCATCTCTGTTCTGCGAATCTTGGTCGCTGCTACACCATACACCCTCGCTTTTTCTTCTTCATTTTCAATGAATAATCATTCGAATTTATGATACTTGCTTTACGCAGTTACGTCTGTTAAGACCGTTTTACACGGTACACGGAATTGCGCAATCTGACTTACGTGCGAAGGCGCATTCAAAATGGCGTCGTGTAAAGCGGTGAATTGCTAGAACACATGCGAGAATGCGTGGATGCGAGACAGCAAAATTGCCTCTGTTCTAATTTCGTTCATGCATTCGCGCAATTCCACGCCATTTTAGAAATTAATGCAGCTCTAACCTGCGCAATTCCGTGCCCCGTGTAAAACGGCCTTTAGGCTTTATTTATCAAAAATGAACAAGCGACTCAAGCGATGGGTGTTTTAAACTTGTAAGATTCTATAACAACTATTTCTGTTTTCATTCCCTTGAGGATGGAACTAAGGTCTTGGAACCAGTTGGGAAATAAAAAAAGGATTGTAATTCACCAAGAATACATATTAACTTATATGACAAATTTAGATGGTGAGCATCATAAGAAAATATGTAAACTGAGTGAGAATGAGATTTTTTTAGCACCCGTACTACAGAGTAACTACATAGGTTTCATAGAAATTTGCTCGACATATTTTCATCGAACTGTATCGAAGTTTAATTGAAATTAAATGGAACATCAAGTCATAGAATGTTGAGTAGATTCACAAAATCTTAGGATTCTGTTGAAGATAAACAAAAGAAAAAATATACAGGTAAATTACGCTTTACAAATAGATACCTTATTTCACCTATTGTGATTTCAGCGTCTTCGTTGGATTTAAGTGGCCTTTTATAGAACTCCATATTTAATTTTTACTTCTGAATATTTCTCGAACTACTCTTCCAATCACGGTAAAAGTCTAAGAACATTGCATTGTCATCCAGTTCGGAAGTTTTCTTGAAAATTTCAGCGATCTAGTTAATCAGGAAGAGGTCGAAATTTGAGTTTCAAGATTTTCCCTTGAAGGACAAACAAGAAAGCGAGTATTATAAAACGTGGTAAAAATATATGATGTGGACCAGAAGTGTATGTATTCTAGCGAACCACAGCTCCACGATCAGGTAACTCTAAAATGATACTCTGCAAATTGAGATGATGCTTGAAATGGGAATGGTAGGAATGACTTGGAGAAAGTTCAAGGCGGATAAGGGGCATTAGGTATAGAATAAAGGGGATTGAAATGCATGCATACACATATCGACGAAACAATGGCGCATTGCTACAAGAATTACTACCACCGAATGTGATCGGTATTCCTGATTCCATTCTCGCTAGGTTTGAATGTAAATTAATTTTCATTCGACAGCTACTATGGAACATGAATTTCTTGCAAAAGATTACCCGGTTTAAATTATTTACAAGTTTGTACTTCAACATCATGGATTGCCACTCAATTAAGATATTATTCAAAATAAGTTAAGTGAAACCCTCGTGAGGACAGATTAGGCAATGAAAAATGTGATGCCGTCTTCGGTAGGAAAATGATAAAAATAATTTTTATGAATGCTTCAATTGGCCTGGGAAAAGCTAATAAAAAGCTTCAGCTGGGAAAATTCGCACGATAGCCTTTATGGAATAGTAAAATCATCTTACTGAAATTGTCAGCGTACATCTGTTGAGCTTGAACTTCCTCGTAAATATTAGACCTTTATCTACGCTTCGACAGATAGATATTCGATATATTTTTATCTCATTTCCCAAGCACTGTTGCTCTTTCCCCTTGCAAAATCATAGTCTATGATACATCTTACAACAAATTGTACTCCCGTCATCTAATAACCACCATTGCCGCTATGATCATGTCCAGTACTTCATTTTTTGAGTACCCGATAGCTTAAGAATATGTTATGCTATTATAGATAGTGGAAGTTTCTGCTTGGATTCTATAATACACCACATTAATGCCTCGTTACTTCGTAGGTAATTACTTAATTTAGCCACATATTAAATAGATTTGAAATTTTCTACGCTTTTTACGTGTCATCTTTCAACTATTTAGTAGTCTCTAAAAAATAGATTGTTGTATGTTCGTGTAATGTAACACTGACTCCTTTGATATACATGCGTACTTTTCTTTGCTAAACAGGAATACAGAATCAGAAATTTAACTAGGCTAAGAACTTTATAATTACTTAAGACTTATTATTACTATCTTAAGAGATAAATACTCCCGTGCACGAAGCTTACACGTCCATTCGGAATGAAACCTTTAAAATGAATGCATACAGTAATGTGTAGTTAAACACCATATTTTTGGATTGCGCTATTACTTATCTTTCAAAGTAAACGGCTTGTATACAACCCCTTACTCTCCACAACGGCGTGTTTGCGAAAAAAAAGGGACAAACCAGTGGCGAGGTCACGAAACAGTGCCTTGAGATATGCCCTCGTCAGCTGATCCTAATTTTTCCTCGCCCTTATTCCTGCATTTGGGTCACAACAGCGGTTTTTTTTGGGCGTCTCACCCACGGTATTGTTTTCGGGTTTACAAATCTCTTTAACCCAAGGCTCCACTCCCTGAAAGCGTGGGTAGTGCAGGAACGCATCGTGCAAGTGTTACTTTTGCATCTCAACGTCTTGCGTTCCATTTTGACCAGAGAAATTTTTCACTCATATCGCGAACTCAAATTAGGATGTCTAAAAAATCTCATTTTTTGATTATTTATGGATTCATTAGTTGCAAATGAAATGGATACGTCCTATTACCTACCCAGCGTACGGGATGAGCCAAGGTGGATAACTATCTCAGTGATTCAATCCGAGCGTTAGTTTCTAATGGTTGGAGTTTTGGTGTAACATTGGGAAAAAATTTTTTCATTTCCAATCAAGACGATTTCACTACGTGCGGTGTAACACAGGTCATTATGATTACCGATGAACTCGGCAGTTAATAGTGTTAACCTAGAATATTAATGAAATTTTCTTCTCCGCAATCAAGAGAAAAGCGTAACATCGGAGGACAATCGTATACATGACTCTGTGAAAATTGATATTAGAGTTAAAATTGGTGATAATATGGTTATATTTTCTCTTTGGCAAAGTAAAGAAGACTTCTATGCACTCTACAAGTTATTTTTTTCGTAAAATTGATTGATGTATGAATGAGAGAGAGATGGCAGCGATGAAAAGTGCGAAAATTTTCAAGACAACATAGATTCTAGGAAAAAATTCCTAGTTATGATGGCAATGATCATATTTATTATTTCACTCCTGTGGGTACTTCATCTTCCTATGCAAATGAAACTATCCTTGTTGAACGCACCGATGCATTTTATGGGGGAGCTTACACCACCTGCATACGCGTACATGCTTTAAATAATATTTTGTTGGTAACAATGACGTCTACATGCATTAGGGAGCAACATCATTACTTTCTAAACGCCCTTGGGGTAGCTCACTGGGTATAACGTAGAATTTGGAGACATCAAGTCCCGTTTGAAATACCAGTCTCGATTATATTATTTTATTCGAAAGTGAGATTGGGGTGGAAGCGAATCGTAAAAGCGTTTCGGGTGTAACGTTTGAAATCCGGATCGGGAGGCCTTGGAAGCATGAGGACCGTGAGTCGCTCCTCGCATGTTCCATTCTTCGAAGACACGGACAATTGATCAACGCCCTCCCGTCTCTCTCTCTCTCTCTCTCTCTCCCTCTCTCTCTCTCTCTCTCTCTCTGGCCTTTCCTTTACCGCTAAACTCCGGACTTGAACAAAATTGAAACGAGGAGAGACCATGACTAGCGAAAATACAAAATGTAAAAAAGACGATAGGAGAGTGGGTATTTGTCGGAGATGACAGATGGCTTGGACCATTTGCGACATAGGAAGTGCTGGAGAGAAAAACAGAGCTGGCATTGATCTGCTGTAAACAAAATCCATGAAATGATCCACGGCAAAACTGCCTATCTGACGGACCGAGTTCTGTACTGGAAGAGCACTCCTAATAGGGCTCAAGCAGGGATTGAACAATCTCTGAAAAATATGAGGGAATTGCCAGAATTAAAAACAAAATTGCCACAATAGGGACCCGGGTCAACAGTAATGGAAACTACCACTATCCACCACACCAAAGCGATCCCTAATTAAATATCCTTTTATCGTCCAATACATTGTGGATATGAAAACAATCGTAGGAGGAGAGGTGGAAGGAAAGAAGGGCAAGGGACAGTCCCGAATGAGTTTCATAGGACAGGTTGTAAAGTATGTAAAAGAGAAGAAATACGTCGCTATGAAAAGGCGAGCGAATAGAAGTGAGGAATGGAGAGCTGCGTCAAACCAATCTTAGGATCGTTGACATATGCTGGTGATGAGATAGTGGGTAAAGAGAGGAAAGCGCTGGAGGAGATAAGCTGGATATTGAGCACGGGAATAAATCATTTGCAAAGCAAGAACTCGCTTTTCAAGTTAGTAATTTTATGTAATACTCTCCTAATTTTGTGAAAACTTAGTGAAATTGTGTAAAAGTGTGAAAATCGAGATGTGAGTGTGTGGCCAAGCCACGTAGCGGGAGTTGTTTTGTGAACTCTGTATGGACCAGTTTTCAGCAAGCAGGGTTGAGAAAAGCCAGTGCGAGAGTGAAAATTTGAAAAGAGATTTATATGTACCCTAATTGACTTCAACGACCATACGTCACTACTCAGGGGAGCTAACTCGTCCTTGAAATCGTCCGGATATATTTCATATTGTATGTAAAGTAGATTGCTTGTTTCATTGGCCAATTTTCATGTTCTCAATATTACTTATATTCATAGGCCCTAAAACAACACTATTTGGCCTTCTCGGGGGGTAGCAACAAACAGCAATGAACGCCGACAAAAATCCATACTCTGATTAGGGGTAATTTACCCAGGCGGGACTCAAACCCACGAGCTAATTTTTGGCAAGCGAGAACTACAATTGTTGTTGTACAATGTACACCCCTCCGCGTCCCGGTGCGCCGCCATCGCGGCCGGAAAATTCCATGAATTAATATATTAAACTTAAATAACTGACCTCGCCTTCATCTATTTATATCTCTTAGAAGAGAATCGTCGTGGTTTTCAGAGGATATTTTACGGTATAAAGATTGCCCTCATGTGATGTTTGAAATGCATGCATCCTGTATTATTGGTCGTTACCCTTGCGTTTGACGGGAAGGCTTCCTTCTCGTCGAGAACAGTTCACTTAAATAACTGACCTCTCCTTTTCTGATTGGCAGGACCCCTGGTTCCACTGTTCAAGTGGAACGCCGTGGTACCGCTCAGCAGGCTCACTTACTGCGCCTTCCTCATCCACGGCGGTGTGCAGCTCTTCAGCATCGCCACGCTTCGGACACCCGAATATATGACCTTCTGGAAGCTGGTGAGTGCACGCTGGAATCATTTATTTTTTTCTTCATATTTTAAGGCAATGTGCATTTCGAGAAAAAAATTCCATTCATTCCTATCAGATGATGTTGAGAATTTGCTGATTTTTCTCGCCGTTGCAATAAATGGTAATATATTTAACGTTGGTTCGCATTGGAATCTAAATTGATCCGCATGTCGTGACATTTTGACCGGTTAAATTTGAGGATATTTATAATGAGAGAATATGAATCATTTTCATTTGCAATTTAATCTCTGGAATCACTGAGTTTTCGTATCCTTCCGATTATAGCCCCTTGAGAAAAATTTCATTCGACATCCTAAACTACATGTACCCATCTGAAATAATGGCGTGCGCTCGCTGAATTTTTCAGTTTCATTTCGTCCAAACTTCAACGAAAAGCATCCAACCACAGTATTTCGTGATTAAAGCTTTCGCGGCTCATGATAATTAAAAAGTAACGTGCGGGTGTATGCCGTGTCGTATATCGGATTTTGCCCCGACTTTTCGTAACCGACTCCTGGTCACTTCTTCACCATTCCCTTGGAGAGAATATCCAGCTTTGGAAGAAGTGACCAGCAGTTGGTATCGAAATTATGCGGAAAAACCCTATACAACACACGGCATATACCCGTATACCACTTTCTTTTACTCAAAGGAGAGGTTTATTGAGCAGCAGGCTGAGGTTGTCCGCGTTCTTACCATATTCCTTTTCCTACTTTCAGTTTTGGATGACTAGCGCAGACATCTTCTTCACCTTCATGATTGCAGTTCTCGTCACACTGATCTTCGAATCTCCGATATGTGGTCTGCAAAGGATCTTCTTGAGGGGAGGTGAGTGAATCAATATTATGCTTCACATCGATAAAGCTTTTATGAATGATACATGGATATAATCCGGATGGTAGCCACTTCATCAATTCCGAATTTCAATCTACACGAATCAATTTCACAATCAACATCGTATTTCATTCCCCATATCATCATTTTGTTCTTCACATGTGGCATTTTAAAAGTCATAAAATGTGAAAACAGTGGATTGAAAATATGTAATAATTAAAGTTTACGTATGGTCGGCCATATATCTTCGTTTTTAAAACCATATTAAAATTTTATACATCACGAATAACAGGACTAATATTTTCAATAAACCGAGAAATATCTCACCTGATATTATAAAAGTAGAAGCACCCTTAGGGAAATATCACTCTTGAACATTTAATTCATTCTTGCATTTTAGATAGGTTGTTAGTAGAAAACACCAAATTCATTATGGTACGTCTCTATAACATTATAAACAGAAAAATTAGTTTAATAAATTATAAATATTGCAATTTTTTATTTGGAATAGGTAAAATATATTCTCGTGCTATCAAATAAGTCGTGGGCAGTACATATTTTGGCAATTTTGTAGCGTATACATTTCATGAATTTCACCCATATTTCAGTATAATGTTGGTGATATTGAAATCATAACAAAATGACTCTTCAGTCCGAAATTATCTTTGCCCAAAGTAATGGATATTTATATGACTTATATATGATTTATATTGTAATTCAAAATGATTTTTCCCATTTAATTCCAATTAATATCCATATTTATTCCGATTTAGATTCATGGCATAATTTAATAACTACTCCACATTTTCACTTTCAGGTAATAATGCAGAGAAGGAGACGAAAGCGGAGACTGTCCTGGTATCTTACGAAAACGGCCGCACGATGACTATACCTCAATAAATTATTGTAATATATTATTTTTGTATTAAAACTATTTTTCTAAATCCGGCTAGTATTTATTTCATCCGAATGTGATCGGGTGCGCTAATGTGCGATCTTGCCATTTGTCGTTGGTGAACCATATTTTTAATCAATCCGCTGGAAAATACCGCTGCCTTTCTAAAATCCAAAGAATGTGAATACAATTACGGAGAGGTTGGCCCACGTAGCGATGTACACACATTCATTTCCCTGATTTTTTTAAATTTGCTCTTCCAATTTGACCTTATCGACTGACGGTAAAAAAATAAGGCTTTCCAATCGCTATTTTCGATGAGTGCACTTAAAAATCAACATTTATAAACCGTTTAAATGGTAATAATTGCCCAAGCATTAAGAAAACTCGAATAATACTAAAATATATGTACCTTTTAAAAACTGGTACTATTTTAATATCATGATTGATTCGAAATCGGCTTTTCTTTCGAGGCTCATGATTATATAAATTGACGCACAAGTTTATATAGTGATGCACCAGGAGATGTGGCCCGCTGTTGGTCACTTCTAAATCTCCATCTGCGTACTACCTCGCCAGTCACCTAAACAGGGGCGTGGCTGGGAGCGGTAGGGTAACGACAAAAGCAAGTGCGAGGGCGAATATCCACCTGGCATGAATTTATGTCCTTTATTGCTCAAGGGAAAAACAAGTTCCTATGCCAAACCGTAAGGCAATGTATCTTTCTTAACTCATTGTTTATTTCTACTAAGTTACCTCTTATCTATGAGAGGAAAACAAAATTTACGGGGAATGTAACCGGGTCATTCTCCCATATTCGTATCAAAATTAAGTCCATGGACTGCGATAAAAAAACTGTTAAATAAAAACTAGACTGGTATATTATTTTAAGCGCCCTTTTTCTAATTTTAATGGCAAATTAGTAAAGAAAAAAATTATGCTCTTCGTAAAAAATTATATTTTAGCCTCGTAAACAATTATAACACGCACAAAAAGTATTTGTTTTGTATCAGATAGTCGCTCATATACTCCTTTCAGATGTTTCCACACTGATAGGGTTCTTGTGTTCAGTAGTTTCGCTGCGAAAGAGATAATCCTTCAAAATTTCCAGGTTTTGAAATGGACATGAATTCAAAATGCAGAAACATTCCGTTTTCGGCGTCCTTGTAAGAGGATCGCCTGTGAGTGCCCGTCGGGTAGTCGGTGGCGTTGACTGACCTTTTAAAGCATGTCGCTTGGACGTATTACAGGTTGACAACGGGTTAGTCCCCCTACCCATACTCATTTCAAGAGTAAACCTCACTTAACACATGCCTCACTAGCTCGCAGCGACAAAAATCATCACATCATCATCTTGGGCTTCCTGTGTCAATTTTACATTCCTCGAAGCTTTGAAATTATTAAGATTGCATAGCTATTCATATTTTCTCCAGCCTAAGGAAAAGTTTAATTTCACTAAAATGGATAGAATCACTGAGCAAAACTCAAATACGAACAGTTACCGTCTAAGTTTATTCCGATATCTGGTAGCCGGCCTACAGATTCTTCATATTAACTCTTTTTTATTCCGAGAAATGTAAAAATCTATACTTAAAGTTATTCTCTGCAAAAAAATAATCCATGAAAATTCGTATGAAGGCGTATGCTAAATTTAACGTTGCTCTTATAGTATAGAGAATTCTATATAATATTTTTTTCACAGCAACACATATTTTAGTCTTTATCAGTACTTTTTATCCGAGTACACCAACATCAACATAAGGTTATGTAAAAATTCTTATTTTCTAACGCAGTTACCAGAAAACGCAGCGTCGGTAGCCCGTTTTTCATTAGTCTTAAATGCAAAAATTAGAAGAATTTAATTTCCATCGTAATGAAATGGCCTTATTTTCTTGGCGGGTATAACAAAAAAAATTGGGATGGAAAATCCACCCTCAATATTATGCAATCCTAAGCATGCAGCTTTCTATTCCACCTACAAAATAACTTCTAAATGACTCGTCTGCAAAATTCTCCCGCGCTAAAGGAGGTCATTAAACTCTGATATTTGATTGGCTGCTCTTTATCGGCCGTATTAAGAGGAAATTGACCATCTGAACAAGAACCGTGCATTTGAAATATAGGTCACTTGGCACGAAAATGCTGGTAACGACGTTAAATATTCATGAAAGGTTGGGAAACATGCAGTTTAACTTTTCATTGGAGCACTAATTTCTGAATGTGAAGATCATTATCCTTAACCTCGGAACGCGAGAAAAGATTGATGGTAAAAACTCAATTAAACGCTAATTGCTAGTGGTCACATATGTTGGACGTCTATAAAAGGGGCCATGAACTTACGAAAAATGAAACCTTTACCTTATTGCCTCTTACCCCCGTGCGAACGTTTTCGGCCTCATCAACATTGCGACCCCATTTTCTTCTTTCTATCTCTTCTAGTGTCTTTCACAATCTCTCCAGATCCATCTTTAGCTAGTCTTTTCTTCTCAATATTGATCTTCCAAGAGGACATCGACCCTACGGCTGCCCCCCACAAAAAATATACTATGGAGTCTCTCCATAGTAAAGCTCATAGCTCTTCTCCTCTTTCAGTATCTATTCTTTATTATCCTCCTCATCTTATCCGAGTACACCAACATCAGCATAAGGTTATGTAAAAATTCTTATTTCCTAACGCAGTTACCAGAAAACGCAGCGTCAGTAGCCCGTTTTTCATTAGTCTTAAATGCAAAAATTAGAAGAATTTAATTTCATCGTAATGAAATGGCCTTAGTTTCCTGGCAGGTATAACAAAAAAAAATTTGGATGGAAAATCCGTCCTCAATATCAGCCCACTTCCTCTATTGGGCTGAATATTCTTTGAGCGCATAATTTATCATTATTGACTTGTCTAAGTCGTTACTAACAGCCCAAGCCAATTCTAATTTTTCAGCTTCATGCAATAAAACAGGCACTGTAGAATGGTGCACTAATTGAAAGGGACATAGTAATGCATATAAACGTCCAACGCTAAAAAAATTCAAATGGAAATGGTTCTTCAAATTAATGATGATCAAAGTCACCAACCTATTTATTGTTATCATCTATTTAAAGAATACATTTATACACCACTTTATTACAACATGTTGCGCCCATTATAAAGAGTGCTGGCCAGAAATATTTTTTTTACTTCGCAATAATAATAATAATAATGTCGTTTATTTTCGTAGGCACTGGGGCCCATGAGAAAATAAAAGTACAGCTTTCTACATTTCCATCTTGGTAGATAAATAGAAGTAAAAAAGTAAATGAATATAATTACAGACAAAAGCAACCAGTGCAGATCGCAAAGAGCATGAAAAAAAACAATACAATATTTTCAACAAAAAAATAAATAATCGCACTTAGATTTAAAATACTAAATACAAGAATTTAAGGTGACAATACAATATGACCATTTTGACAAACAAACATTTTTTAAAGAAACCATAACATTAGGATAACACTGCGATTTAGCACAATTCTAAATTTTCAATATTCTAAAATAATGCAATGGTTTCGGTGACTTCAATCTAATTACATTTAGACCAATAAGATAACTGTTTAGATTTTTTACAATGAGTTTCTCATTAAAAATATAGATATAGCCTTGAATCAATTCACCCAAACGTTGGCATTATGCTGAAGTAAAAAAAAAATATTTCCTGACCAGCACTCTTTAAAGGACACGGTTTCATCATCGTTATGCCTAGTTGCCAATGGGAATAGGCTGTAGTTAATTTCAAAGCAATATGTTAGATTTTTCAGATGAAAACATAATTTCTGGGTAAATTCAGTGGTGTATTAACAATAGATTGTATTAGTTTAAAACTTCATACATCCAGCCACCACATAAAAAAAACACTAGGCCGGTGTTTTAAGTGGCATCGCTTTTAAAAAGCAAAGAATGAACCCGCTAAACCGGACCTAATCCTAAGCATCGACCACCAGAGGGGACCTTAAGAGTCAAAAAGGGTGACAAAAGAGCTACACGAAATAAAATACATAAACTTCTTTCCCTTGAATAAAAATACGTTAATGTACAAACTTACACGACGATTGGTGGGTATGATTTAAAGTCTATTGATTTCAGATGTGTAAATATCCTCCATTTTTTCTTCTCAAGGGGGTTAGGAAAAGAAAATTCAACAAGGACACTAGATAGAACTCTGCAGGAGTAGCGATAATAACGGTGAAATGTTAGACAGAGGAATAGGGTTGTTTGGCTATGCGCTGAGAGAAGAAGATGGGTGTGAGAAGAAGGAGGTTCTAAGTACTAAGATCTTTTCTTTATTTAAATATGTCTAACTTCCACCAATTGAAGCCTGAATCTGTTAAACTTACAAGGCAAAATACTTACCCGGGAAAACTGTTGTTGTACCACCACCCTAATGAGGGTGTGGTATGGAATAACTCCTAACTAAACGGTAGTTATTACCCCCAAAAATAATTTATGAAAATTAATTTACACAAGAAAGTTGCACACTAAACATTAAATTCACAAAATCGAAAAACAAGAAATCAAATTCTGTTTGGGCGTTTGGTCGCCCCCTAGATACGTTGCCTCGGGCAGTCGCTTGGGTTGACCAGCCCTTAAGCCGTCCCTGGGTGGGACCAATTAAAATCTGATATGGAAGAATGTTGGAGCTTCAGAACAGTATGCAAGAGACAGAAAGTGACGGAGAGAAATTGATTGTGCGGCTAAAAGTCAACTAGGACATATGTGAACATGGGAATAAGAATAAGTACACATCCTTTTTAACACATTACGTACCGCAATATTTAAGTTCAGAAGAACGAGGACGTACCTGGGTAGAGGTGTCAACATTGAGAATATGTGCCAATTTGGGCGAATTATCTATATCTTTATGCTTACAATATAACTTTACGATCGGAAAAAAATTACGAGAATTCTCGCTCTCCATACGCAACGTTTTTATACCAACAGTTAAATGGTGCCCATAATATATATCACCTATGGTATGAATATAGAAAAAAGAAGCACCATTTCAATTTTTTGGCACCGCGCTTGGTCGCGCGTGAAACAAAAGAAGGACAACGACCGCAGGCGGTGCCTTATCGTCCGTTAACGCTTTCAGTACAATCTCCTGCTGCTGCTTTTATTTACTTTCCAAAATACCCACAATTCGCGCATTCCCGTAACCGGACACTTGCAGGAGGTCGATCGGGCGGCCTACATGGCAAGTGCCCGCGGCGCAGGGCGCCGCTTATCGGCGGGTTCAAGAAACTACGGCCACAGCCGCGGGCTGTGCTCTACTGGTACAGAAGGCGGGCGATTCGAGACGAGTTTGGCCCGTTGCGTGCAAATAACATCCATATCAGAGAAGGCCTCCTGTCATCCATATCACTTCACTACATGTTCAAAGGCTTCGTCCGATATTTGAATTCGTGACCCTGCGATCAATAATCCAACCACTACTCTACCACACCCCCTTCCACTTAGATATTGGACGAACAGATATATACTAGAGTATCCAAAATGAATACACGATTGCTCGAATATTTATGCATTGCGAGACAATTCCCATGGTGACCACTTGAGTACTTACAAGAGACTTTATTTCATCCATGAACATTCAGTTTTAATCACTGTGGCACCCGTAAAGGCTGCTATTATATTTTTCTGAGTAAACAACAGAGTATTAATAGCATATAATGTTTGCATAAAAATAATAAATATTTAAAAATTTAAACATATATAATATTTGAGTAACAAATTTATTAGCTAACAGTCGACCTATTTCAATGAATTAAGGGGTAGAACATTCAAAATTAATGTTACTCAATGGCGTAAAAACTGTTTGGATATCCAAGAAAAAATTATAAAAATTGCAAACACTTCATTTTTTCCAGAATTATAACAGCATTATTGTGTCAGCAGAACATGAAAGAATAAAATCACTAAAGTAAACATTTTTCCCCCACTTAATACTCACTAGCTATGTTGGCTGCCTCCTCGATCTCTGCAAGTGTCCGGTTGCGGGAATGCGCTAATTGTGGGTATTTTGGAAAGTGAAAAAAAGTAGCATCAGGAGAATGGACTGAAGGCGCTAACGGGCAATAAGGCACCGCCTGCGGTCGTTGTCCTTCTTTTGTTTCGTGCACGATAATGATGCCTAACTCATACTTGGATTTTAAAAAAGCCAATTTTGAGCAATAGGGTGGTTTTATACGAATTATATAATCGCAAATTGCACAAAATAGTTTCCAAGCCCCTCATACGCTGATATTTGGGTGCTCTCTTCTGAAAAAAGTTTATACGGTCTCATAATGTCAAAATTTTCTGTGGAATATCGAACAAAAATAAATATCTTCAGTGAGTCCTGCTTGAAAACCTATTTCTATGTTTTGGGTGCATTCAACGGACCAATTATCATTCCATAATGATTTTTTCGGAGATTTTTGAGACCACTCGTTTTCGATTGTTAACCTACAGTGATGAATATTATTCCAATTAAGTTATTAAATCGAAATAGAAAAACTTTTAAGTGCCGAAATCAACTCAATTCAATGAGGTCCATTATCTATGCAGAATACTGAAATTAACAATCTCTTCCAGTATTTTAAAACTAGGGAAATATTGTGGTTATGGGAATTATTATAAGAGAGAAATATTATAAGACACGGAAGAATTAACCTGGCTGAGAACCCGAGAAGAATTCATCAAAGTCTCATTTCATTCGATTTTGAACCCGGGAGATTGTCCAAAGCCATGCGTTCCACACTTTGAGCGAGCTAAGAGGCTTCTAACCAAGATCGATAAACCTCGAGAGAAATTTCAGAGGCAGTGGCATTGACCTAAAGACAATGCCTCCATAACAATACCGTCTTTGATCGCGAAACATTTTATCCAAGATTACAGTGATGGTAAGAAGGCGGCTCGAAGATCATTTTCCCTCACTTCCAAAACCTGAGAGATTTATTGAGTTAATCACGTCCAAATATCGTTCCCTAATTGACCTCTCCAAATTCTTAATACCTCCAAAATTTCACGTTGAAATACTTCGTTGACCCATACGCTCGGCTTCCGAAGAGCACTCTCGTTGGATCAAATGGTGTAAATAAGTAAATAATTTTCAACTCACACCAAACCACACTCCATTATATTTCGTTTTTGATTTTTATTTAAACGTTGGCGAATCATTGCTCTTTTTAAGAGAAAACTCTATAGCCACATTTTCCAATTCACTCACCCACAGAAATAGCCTACTCCTGCATCTTCATTGCTCTTCTTGCCCGCAGTAGATAGGCAGTTAACTCCTATGTTTATTTGCTCTGGGAGGCACCCTTGGAGCACAAAATGAAGGTAGAAGCTACCGCTCTCTTGAAAGATTGTAGTTTACAACACTAAAGGTCTGGAATCATCTGTATGTACAATAATGTGGCGTAGTTTACAGCGCTAAGGACTGAGATCAACTTGTAAGTACGATATTTCAACTGTGTAAATATCCATAAAAAGCAAACAAACTGAATATCATATAAAATAACGTCACAAAAGTATTTAAATAATCTTAAATTTCAATTCTTGTTGGATATATTGCTTGTATTTAGGGTTTTTATACTGAAGAATAGAAAATTTCCATCCCTAGTAACTCCAAAATTGTTCTCAGTAGCTTGAAATCAGCCCCAATCATTGACGATGATATGTGACTATGAAACGCGTAATGATATAATGAGGAAAATTATCATTTAAGGGATTTATTTCTAAATTAAGATAGATTTTTTTCTTATTAGTACCTATGAACGACTAAGTGCTGGACATGGTGGGTGAGGAGAGGCAGCTTCTAGATGACATACGCACGAGACAGAAGGTACTTATGGATGGAACGAGTACTGAGGGGAGAGAGGATGTTTAAAACATTGTTAAAGGGCTGGCTGGTAAACCAGGAAAAGGAAGGAAGAGAATGGGATCTTTTGATAGAATGAGGGGGAGTAGACGTTGCTGTAAATTGAAGAGGGAAGACCAGTCCATGAGGGAAGGAAGAGCTGTAATATTACTTCTTAATTAGTCCATGGGAACCTACCTTAATCGGGAGAATAGTTTAATAATAATAAGTTGCACCTTTCGTATAATAAGTTGTACAGTTCCATTTTTACAATTTAATGCGGAAAACTAATGATAGGGGAAGGTTGCATCAAATCGCAATAATTTTGGAAAAATAACAAATCAACTCAAAAACAAGTTACGCAATATAAGTTTTTAATGCTGCTTAATATGAGGAGGAATTGTCTACTTCTCTTATAAGTTTTGGGGACAACTAATTCCAATTTTGACAGATGTATAAAAGATCAAATTCAAACCTCTGCAAACGGTGCGATGTAGGCAACAGGTTTCCCAAATAGCACCGCAGGAGGCCAAAATTAGAAAATGATATTTAAAGGACAATGAGAGGCAGAGAGGCAAGTTATTTAAGGTTATTTTTAGATACCTTAACAGAGAAAACATGTGCATTAAAATACCCGTAACATAAGGAACGAAAAAAGTTATATAAGTCATATCTTTGACATCAATAATAGATGTAGTTTTTTTGCTTGATAAAAAATCTGCAATAATTGAAACAAAATTTACAAGTGCACTATTATAATTCATTTTCGGGAATACGTCTGCGTGCTATTAATATTTAACTCAACGTTTCGATCCACTTACTGGGAACGTCGTCAGGAGAATGAAAATATAAACACCTATCATACCGTTGGAAAAACTGGTCCATTGTTGTTAAGGTATTTAAAAAAGTAAATAAAAATAAAAATAAAATAAAAGCCAACTTCTTTAAAACATCTAATATAAAAAAAAAGGAAGATGAAAGGTGGAATATTGTAATTAAATTTTCGAAATGTATCTCTTCCACACATGGCTTAAATTATATCCATCATCCCTGTTAAAATTCATTGGTCTTTTAGAAATTTCTATCGCCTCTCTAATAAGCCGTGGATAATATGCAGATTTTCTTGCAATGGCTTTGGCCTCATCCAGGAGGATCTTGTGTCCTGGCCCCGACATAAAATGATCGGCGACAGCTGAAGTTTCCCATTGCCTTGCCTTCAGCGCCCTTTCATGCTCTTTCAGCCTTGTCACTATCTTCCGTTTGGTCTGTCCGATGTAACTAGACCCACATGAACACGGAATCTCATATATGCCTTCCATTTGTAATGGGGGAACAGCATCAATAACGGATGGAAGTAGGTCTCTGATCTTCCTCAACGTGCCAAACCTGGTTTCAACGTTGGCTTTTCCAAGGATGCGAGCAATCCGGTCCGTTGTTCCTGATACGTAAGGCAGAACTGCAAAAGCACTTGGTTTTGTTTTCTCCATCGGGGCCTTGACTTCCCTTAAAGCTCTCCTAATGAATGAATTAGCATATCCGTTTCCTTTTAAAATAGAAATGAGATGTTCCATTTCACTTTCTACGCTATCTTCATCAGAAACGGCAAGGGCTCTATGTCTTAAGGTCTTGATAACGCAGGACTTCTGACGCGGGTGATGGTGTGATGCCGCGTTTAAGTACCTATCTGTGTGGGTCTTCTTCCTAAAGACCGAATGTCCCAAGCTTCCGTCTTGCCTTTTCCTTACTAGAACATCAAGAAACGGTAAGGAGCCATCTTCTTCGATTTCTTTGGTGAACTTGATGTTATCATGAATATTATTCAGGTGTTCATGGAAATATTCAAGAGCCTCTTTCCCGTGTGGCCAAATAACAAAAGTGTCATCAACGTATCGGAGCCAGCATACCGGTTGATAATCACTTGATGAAAGAGCATCGGCTTCAAACTTCTCCATGAAGAGGTTAGCTATGACCGGAGAGAGAGGGGATCCCATAGCAGCTCCCTCTACTTGGGAATATATTTCTCCGTCGTAGCGAAGATAGCTGTTTTTGAGGCATAATTCTGCGAGATCGGGTACATAATTAGGGAGCCCTTTCTGAGTTAGTTCCCTTAAAATCAGAACTGAATCATTAACCGGAACTTTAGTAAAAAGACTCACAACGTCAAAACTGACCAGAATATCATTCTCTGATGTTCTTAAATCCTTTAGTAGCTCGATGAAATGGCTCGAGTTTTTAACGTAGGATTCGGTACTCCCAATAAAGGACTGAATGTCTCTAGATATATAGCGGGCCAAATTATACGTCGGTGAGTCGATAGTGTTCACAATCGGTCGCAGAGGTATTCCTGCTTTATGTATTTTGGGAAGTCCATACAGTCGTGGAGTTTTAGAGGCATGAGGAATAACTTTCCAATGATCTTCTTTTGGAATGGAGGATAGCTTGATTTCTTTCTTCACTCGATTTTCTAAGGCAGCTGTCGGGTCCTTGTTAAGTTTAACATACGTCTTATCATCCAAGAGAGAACGGATTTTAAGATCATAATCATGCTTATACATTATAACTGTTGAATTTCCTTTGTCGGCTGGTAATACGAGACAATTCTTTTGTACCTTGAGTTCTTTGTACCTTTTGTAACTTAACAAGGACCCGACAGCTGCCTTAGAAAATCGAGTGAAGAAAGAAATCAAGCTATCCTCCATTCCAAAAGAAGATCATTGGAAAGTTATTCCTCATGCCTCTAAAACTCCACGACTGTATGGACTTCCCAAAATACATAAAGCAGGAATACCTCTGCGACCGATTGTGAACACTATCGACTCACCGACGTATAATTTGGCCCGCTATATATCTAGAGACATTCAGTCCTTTATTGGGAGTACCGAATCCTACGTTAAAAACTCGAGCCATTTCATCGAGCTACTAAAGGATTTAAGAACATCAGAGAATGATATTCTGGTCAGTTTTGACGTTGTGAGTCTTTTTACTAAAGTTCCGGTTAATGATTCAGTTCTGATTTTAAGGGAACTAACTCAGAAAGGGCTCCCTAATTATGTACCCGATCTCGCAGAATTATGCCTCAAAAACAGCTATCTTCGCTACGACGGAGAAATATATTCCCAAGTAGAGGGAGCTGCTATGGGATCCCCTCTCTCTCCGGTCATAGCTAACCTCTTCATGGAGAAGTTTGAAGCCGATGCTCTTTCATCAAGTGATTATCAACCGGTATGCTGGCTCCGATACGTTGATGACACTTTTGTTATTTGGCCACACGGGAAAGAGGCTCTTGAATATTTCCATGAACACCTGAATAATATTCATGATAACATCAAGTTCACCAAAGAAATCGAAGAAGATGGCTCCTTACCGTTTCTTGATGTTCTAGTAAGGAAAAGGCAAGACGGAAGCTTGGGACATTCGGTCTTTAGGAAGAAGACCCACACAGATAGGTACTTAAACGCGGCATCACACCATCACCCGCGTCAGAAGTCCTGCGTTATCAAGACCTTAAGACATAGAGCCCTTGCCGTTTCTGATGAAGATAGCGTAGAAAGTGAAATGGAACATCTCATTTCTATTTTAAAAGGAAACGGATATGCTAATTCATTCATTAGGAGAGCTTTAAGGGAAGTCAAGGCCCCGATGGAGAAAACAAAACCAAGTGCTTTTGCAGTTCTGCCTTACGTATCAGGAACAACGGACCGGATTGCTCGCATCCTTGGAAAAGCCAACGTTGAAACCAGGTTTGGCACGTTGAGGAAGATCAGAGACCTACTTCCATCCGTTATTGATGCTGTTCCCCCATTACAAATGGAAGGCATATATGAGATTCCGTGTTCATGTGGGTCTAGTTACATCGGACAGACCAAACGGAAGATAGTGACAAGGCTGAAAGAGCATGAAAGGGCGCTGAAGGCAAGGCAATGGGAAACTTCAGCTGTCGCCGATCATTTTATGTCGGGGCCAGGACACAAGATCCTCCTGGATGAGGCCAAAGCCATTGCAAGAAAATCTGCATATTATCCACGGCTTATTAGAGAGGCGATAGAAATTTCTAAAAGACCAATGAATTTTAACAGGGATGATGGATATAATTTAAGCCATGTGTGGAAGAGATACATTTCGAAAATTTAATTACAATATTCCACCTTTCATCTTCCTTTTTTTTTATATTAGATGTTTTAAAGAAGTTGGCTTTTATTTTATTTTTATTTTTATTTACTTTTTTAAATACCTTAACAACAATGGACCAGTTTTTCCAACGGTATGATAGGTGTTTATATTTTCATTCTCCTGACGACGTTCCCAGTAAGTGGATCGAAACGTTGAGTTAAATATTAATAGCACGCAGACGTATTCCCGAAAATGAATTATAATAGTGCATCTAATCGCTGCGAAAACCTTAAAACTAAAAATTTACAAGTCTTTTGCAGAAGTGTTTATGCTCTCGAATAGTCATTTCACTGCATCTTTTTTAAGACTTCCTACATCACTCAGGTACAGAGAGACGAGGTGTGATTTTGGAGCGACCACCATTTTCTATGAAATGATTTCCACTGCCTAAACATGTGATCATACTACGCTGTTAATAGCACTAAGTGAAACAAAATAAGCTTCAAAAACATGATATATAGCTAAAACTATGTAAATCCAACTTATTTGTTTTAGATATTCTTGTGAAAAGGCGAAAGAAATAGCAGAAGAGGCACTTCTTTTCTTAATACCTACGCGTCTGACTTGTCACTACACTGGTGTCCACAATTGAAGTGTAGTGAACTTGGCGATGCAGGAAGTTCCAAATGCAGCTATTAAATTGCATGTATATCTAATACATTGGTTTATAGGATGGTGATGCGATTTGGTAAGCGGTGCGATTTAGGCAACTCTCCCCTACATAAAAATTGCAGTTTTTTTCGAATATTATCGTTTTAATTACGCACATATCTACCGCGTCAATTTACCTCAAGATAAAAAAACGGGATATCGCCGAGCCCTACTGGTGCGTTTCCCAGGGTCCGAGTATGTGGGGCGGGTTGCGTCACGAGACGATACCAGGAGCGGGGGACACGCAAAGAATCTGCGCCACCCCTCTCCTTACCTCCACCAATACATCCCCCCCGCTCCCTTCCCAAGCGTGAGTAAAGCATGCGCGCGGCAAGAGTGACCTGGAATGAGTTCATCGTCGTGAAAGGCAAAAATCTTTTTGCGTGCGATACTTATATTTCCCTCGAGCGGAGCCGTTTGGAGATTTTTTTTCGGAGGGCACTATTCGAAGTATACGTACCGAGGATTAGAAAGGACGAAAACTTGGGTTCGTTCAGCCGAGAAATGACTCTACTAAAAAGCTCTTTATATTCATTTTGTTTCATTATCATTGAAATACGTGTCCAAGTGCAGCAGCAAATATTGCAACTGAACAGTGGCAGGGGGGATGGTAGGGGGATAAAGGACCCCCCCCCCCCCCCAACTCAAAGAAATATTTAATTTAAGTCCATTCTACTTGATTGAATTAATATTACTTACAGAATAGTGTAAGGATTAATAAAAATATCCGTCAGAAGGCCGTGAAACTCACCATTTTGAAGCATTTATCTTATTTTTTCCTGGCGGAGGGCCCGCACACCTCACGCTTACCATGGCGGGTATTTCATACCCCCCAGACCTCCGGCATTAGTTGCGCCTAAAAATCTCCTAGCCTTAATTCGTATCTGCGCCCATGCAACTGAAAACTATAATTTTTACGTAACTTGCCTCACTCAATCCAGAATTTTTTGCGCTAAACATCTATAATAGAGCGAAAAATTTACATGAATATTACTTCAATGAATAAAATGCATATTTTTATAAAAAAAATTGGAATGGTTCATGTACAGAAGTATGTATCAGGATTTCTGAGGACGTATATAATAAAAAAGGAGGTCCACCGCTTATGAAATAGTGAGGGACTCTGGAGCAATAGCTATTTTCCTCTTGCAATCACTCTGCTTACTTCCGTGTAAAAAATCCATACCTAATACAAAAAACACGATAACGAAGAATTGCCATTTGCTACGCAAGTAGCACTCAATCAAGTAACGATTGGCTACTCTGTTAGATATATGATGTCACCATAATCTTGAAAAACATGATATTTGGGAATATGATGAAGATAATGTAGCTCTGTAATTGCCTCTTAAAATATTTGCAGCCTTTCACCATCGTGATTTTTTACTGGGTCACTACGAGCATCTGAACTTAAAAGGCTACAGGGTTTGTAATAGCGTACCAATGTGGGCATATTACGACTAATATTACTGGGCTTCGCGTGGCATGGAGCAACTAAAAGATACTATAAAGAGTTTCATAGCATGAGTATCATGGTAAAATTTAAACATAAACATCTCATTATGATAGCCTGTATAAAAATGGTGAATTACCTCCGCTAATGAAATCAAAATAATTACGTGAACGAATATAGTGCTAAATTTTAAGAAAGGTAACGGGCAAATAATTGATGAAAAAAATAGATACGATGAATATCCTCAAATTATTTATGCAAAGTAGTCCAGCTTTGATTCTTTACATCAGAAAAAGTCGCATTTATGTATAATTAGATATTTTGAAACGCTATAAATGAAAAGTTGCGCAAAAATATTTGTTTTAAACCACAGAGTCACAGTGGAATGTCATCAATATCAAATAAATATCAAGAATATGTGTAAGCGAACAAAAAAAACCTGTTGAAGGTAGAAACATTCTGCCAAAGATGAAATTGACAGTATGAGAGTTCACTCAGTGAAAAAGTAATAATAAAAGGCACTTTGTACTTCCCACAATGGTACAATACTCGGCAACCGGTTTCGACGTATATAGCATGGCAGTAAATCTGCTTGATAATGACGAAGATTACGTCGAAAACTAGTACCATTAGGTTACATTGATTAATAAGCGTATTATTAAACCATTATGGAAAGTACCTTTTATTATTACTGTTGCTCAGTTAAAGATGCATGACAATAGATATTTTAATACAAAATAAATCGTGAATTCAGAAGCTAAATTTCGCTCACTGGGTCATTGAGTAAATTTAAAAATAAAATGTTGACCCCTTTAAAAATGGAGAGCCGGTGTCAGAAAGGATTATATGTACGCTATGAACACCACTGCCAAAACGCAAGATGAAAAAAGCAAAAGAGAAATCTGTTTGAGGCTCACCTCCAGACCACCAACAAAATAAATCCATGGGTTCGCATAACAGGTTCCATTTTCAAAGGTGAGGAGGCAATATTCGGCTGTCTCTCGCATCCTCTGGAGAACCAGTCTTCCCAAGCTACAAAACAAAACGACTGGCGTTACGAAATCGTAAATTTCTAATTCACCCACAACACTGATGTTACTGTAATCCAGAACAAATTACAAAATCTTCAGCTGCTGCTACAGCTGCTCATATGGAAACTCGTCGCGATATTAAAAGTCCATTAACGCCGGAAACTTCGAGTTTTTGGTCATTTTTATCAAATTATCTTCTTACCTAATAGTTCAAGTCGAGACACATAAAAATGCTCTAGTTCCATTGGTCAAAAATTTAATATCAACTATTGTAGGAAATTACTAATGTTATGTTAATGTGCTCAGTGCCTTATAATGCCGACCGAATTATGACTGACCTAGGTTTATTGAATATCTTACATGGCGAGTTTGATTGCACCAAAATAATCAAATTAATTAAAATAAAAAAGCTATGAAACTTCCTTTTAATTACGAACCAGGAAAACGTTTGTCCATACTTTCAATCATCCAGAAATTCAACTCAAAAGCTGTTTTGAACGGGCAAGGGTAGAGTTTACCCCTGACAAAGAACCAGATGACTAAGCCTAAGATTTGAGAATTGGGAGATCTGACTAAGCCGCAACTGTGTGATTATTCAGGGCCAGGCGGGAGGACAGTTTCTTTCCCTTGGTCACCTCGCATTAAGAAGTCTTTTGTTCATGGGTCTCCTAAGGCCTAAGGCTTCATGGGCCTCTCTGGATCTGAATACGGGGCCCTTCGATCTGTAGCCGTGTACTTTACCCAACCACTCTTTCCCAAGGTTTGGACATTTACCAAAAAATTGCTGCAAAGCAATGGAGGTTTTTTTACGTGAGCCAGTAACAAAATTTGCTCAAAAAACATTTACCAGCTTAATTATGAGCCCCCAAGTTTCCCCCTAGAAAAAACAAAAACAAAATTCTATGAATAAACATTTTCACAAAGATAACGAGTGTTCGGGCTTCACTTCGAATGAGGAGAGCCTAGGATTCCCTGCATGTTTAAAAGCATCTTTCGAATAACAAATATTCTTAGTCAAGAGTTCTCGGGATCGCCACCGGGTCATTGGTGAACCCGAGAACTCTTCACCAAGTCTATACGCCGGGAAAGCACGAAATCTTTCTTCGCAAATATTCTGTCTTCCGAAGAAAATCTCGGTCCGCAAGAAATGGAATTAAAATATAAATCCTGGATTTTAAATATTGCAGGCAAATACATTAATAACATTTTTATGGTTATTAATGCCACGATTTCTAGGACGACTCATTTATTGAAAATGAAAAATATGCATCAGGGCTTAAAACGTTGCTTCTGTAAATGCAATAAAGTATAAATTTCCCCGGAGGTATTGAGTAATACAGTATTATTAAGCAGTACTTCATGAGGTCCGAGGCTGGTTCCCTACATCATCTTTGAATTTGGACATAGGGAAAATGTGAGTATCGGGTTGGTGCGGTGGCTACGGTGTTGACTTCACATCCTATGGTCTCGGGTTCAGATACCGGCGCGGCGGTGGCAGAGACTTTTCAGAGATTGTCCGATTCCTGCTTTAATGATGTGTAAGGGACATTTCAAGCGCCACATTCCATCCGTCAGATGAGACGTTAGGCCGTGGTCCCCTTGGCGCCTTTCTTTAAGAGGAGGCTAATGCCGACGCCGGGTTTTTCTCCACCCTTCCTTATCTACCCTTCCCTCATGGCGCAAATGATCTCAGCTGCAAATCCCCTCCTGCAAATGCCATATCTTACGGACAAGGAGCTGAAGATGGGTGATACAACTGGAAGGGAGTAAGTATAGGGGTGAAGTTGTATCTTGGATGATCGAATTTCAGGTTGAATAGCTGCTAAGGCTTGAGAACCGCACTTCGAACTGGAAAAATATTCGGTTCACGGGGCTATTGCAGCTTGATCCTCCAATTAAAAAGAATGATACACATGCAAAAAGCATCTTATTGGATAAATTCCTGTAATATTTTCCTACATATACATAAATTATACCAATTCGTATATTAACAAAATCAACTGCTTTTATCCCTTTCACTGGCAAGTCTCAGATACCAAAGTCGTCTCGATCTCCTCCTGTTCAAGGCCTCCTTGGTTTCCTTATACCCTTTTCCTAACCTCACTTTGTCTGTCTTCTTCAGCCTTTTTCTTCCTCTTCTCGTTTTCCTTCCACTCTTCCCGCGGCTGCTGTATTTAAAATCCCCTTCCCTCTTCAAATATACTCGATCTAATTCCACTTTCCCTTTTGTGTACCTCTCAATAATATTCTTTCCTCCACAACTCTTTCGAGTACCTCATCATTCCTCATTTTGCGCAGCAAGGTTTTCGGGTTTACATCCGCGATCTTCATTACCAGTGGCGTCACTAGGAATATGCTTTGGGAGGAAGAGTTGGCCTGGGGAGGGATGAGATGGCCTGGGACGGGAAAATTTTTGAAAAATGACATGCCCGAATTTACATTTTACATAATTTTGGCACTAAAAAATTTAAATTTGAGAAGATGCAGTTCTTGTATTTCAAAACTAGGCAATATTTTTATCTAACTTTTTTATTTCTCTGTTGCTTTGGGGGGGATCTATCCCTTCATCCCACCCCCATAGTTACGCCACTGTTCATGACAACAGTTTCTTCGGTGTTGCAGCTGGCGTCTTCAGGTTCGAAGTGTTTGATGCAGATTTTTGCCCGTCTTGTGAAGGCGGGCAAGACGGGCGCTTTATAAGACGGGCAAAAACCTGCATCAAACTCATCGAACCTGAAGATGCCAGCTGCAACGCCGGCGAAACTGTCGTCATGAAGATGAATCGACGCGGAGAAGAACCCGAAAACCTAGCTACGCATGCTGCACCACTCCGTAAGTCTCCATCAACGTTCCTCACTTTATCCACCAACTTCACTCTCTCCATATTAACATATGTACTGATTTTAATTGATTTATAGATGCATGTATGCAAGAAATAGCTTGCGCAAGTTGGATGCAGAAGCATACTCCTTGAAAATTCCAAAGGAATGACTCTGGATATTGAGCGGAAAAACAGACCTAGTGTAAAAAAACGCGCTTTCCAATTCCGCGGCAAGATTTGCCGATTCAGGAGAACGACCGAGTCCCATTATTTCTGCACGTAATAGGATCACATTCAGCAGCAACTCAGTGTTCAAGCGAAGCTTATGTCTTAGAGCGCGATTCTTTACGACGACTGAACTGCTTTGCAAGCATCGTTGCTCTCGTATATACTTTGCGGCGCTGCACAGTGGGCGAAAATCGGAAAAAGCCGGACAAAATTACAAAATGGCTTTTTTTGAGTTATAAACTTGAAACTCTGCTATTATACTCAAACATGATTGACATTTATGGATATGTACTTCATTTGGCATAGATCCCACCCGTTACTGACATACAGAGGCTCAAACGTGAACAAATTTCCATAAAAACGCCCGTCTTCAATTTTCTCTGAAAATCTTCCGAAGTAAGTAGATGGTGAAGTTATGGGTGGATTCTTGCAGAATAAAAAAACCACATAATCTGTTGGTAAAGGGTTTTTTCTTTAATTTTCCGTAACCTTAAAAAATATCATCGATAAATTGTTACCGTACAGTTACAAAATGGCGGACACTGTTTTTCGACAAGGTTTTACATTTAGGTAGAGTTTCAAATGTGTTTTCGGCAAATTCACGCGGAGTAACTTATATGAGAGCATTTTTTGAAGATTTCTTGAGGTGCTTATGCAGTTATCTTTGAAATAAGTTTGCGTCGCCGGAAATTACATCGATTTTTCAATCGCGCGGCGGGGTTCGTCTCCGCGCGTCGGGAGTTGGATTAGCCGCGACGCGGTAAGGTTATTGAAGCTTTACGGGTTTTAACGCTCAGAATTCACCGTTTTTATGTTTTGCTTCAAGACACCGATTCTCAAATGGTCTATGGTGATTGTCGGAGGTTTTTCAGCCGAGGTAAGTGCACGTTTCATTGAAGTGCATTTCGTTTTCTTTGGATACGATCGAAGACCATGCTTCTATTAAAAGCGTTCAAAAGCACTAGAGGGCAGCACAGGTTTTAACCATCGTTGTGTTAAAGCACGATAGTTCCAACGATCGCTGGAACAGTCGTAGTCTGAAAGAGGCATAAACGGTGCTCCTCTGAAGAGCGCATAGTCGAAGAGCACGATAGAGCGTTAGGATTCACCATCACTTGATCTCTTCAACCCTTCGAATACGACCGCTAGGGGTGGAAATTTCGGTTCATTTCGTGGATTCGGATAGAATTTGATTCGAGGCAATGGTTCGGTTCCTCAAAACATTCGTAATGAATCCGAGTGAATCTTGAGTCCGAATTAATCTTGAATGCATGTGAATCTCAGGGTGTCCAGCGACCGCGAAAATCGCGAATAGGGTGGTTTCCTATTTTTTTTATTGCCTACATCGAAAGATTATTACTCCTGGAGTACACATTTTATGCCCTTAGATTTTAGAATGACGATATCTATTTTTCGCGATTAAGCGAAAAGTGAAAAATTTCAAGCGCGCGAGAACGCGACGGCAAAGTATGAATGCTGGAAAAGTTCGTGTGAAGTCGTTCTGGTTCCCGCTGTCGCCGTGTGAGGTGACCTTGGGGCGAGGCTTTGAGCGCTGGTACGATGCAGGTTACTAGCAGGTAACAGAGTACCCTGCTAGCAGGTAGCGCTTGGCTTAAATAAGGATTATTAACACCCTATCGAACGAAGGAAACTTTCCGACTTTAGGTAATTTTAATGGGTGATTAGTAAGAGACGTTTCCCTGAACTCTGTGCCTCATGCATGCAGGCCCAGGTAATCTCAGACGATGTAAAACTCCTATCTACTCGTATAGAAGCTAGGTCCTTTTGACGCCACGTGGAGTGGCATCGCATGGGCGCCAATCTGGCCTTTTTCAAATGAGGTTAAAATTGACCATTGCCATTCGTCTAAACTGGGATTTCTAAAACAAAATAATTTATATATTATGAAAATACTAATGGTGGGTAACGAATAGCAATCTATGCATTTCGTTTTCTTTGATGAAGGAAACTACCCTATTATGCGTGAATTTTAAGTCTCTGGAATTATGCACAAATTAACCATGAGTTTTTGCTCAAACCTGGAATTTCAAAATCCTTTATTTCAAAATACATTTCACAGATAATTTTTTCAGTTCAAAGCCCATTTTCTGGCGTAAACTGCGTTTGTCGTAATTTCAAGCCGAGTCGTATTTTTCCTGCCGTATCGAAACGTGGAATGCCAGACAAGACAACAAAATCGAAATGTCTCAAATTCGATTAAAAAAGCACGAAGAATAGATTGCCAGTTGCCGTAAACATGTACTTATGCGGTCGAAGCAGTTTCTTGGCCTGCATTGAATAAATTTAAATACAATGTCTGCCCCAGATACCACAAAGTAAGACATTTATCCGTTTTTTATGGTTTTCTTACGGAAAAAATTGATAAGCAGCTTATCGTAAGCAGCTAAGGGGCAGTGGCGGCTCGTGAGTCAAATGCTGGGACGGGCGCACTCCACCGAAGGGTCATAATTTTTTAACATTTCGTGTATTTTATTAAGTTTTTACGGCAATATAGGAATTAAATTTTGTGATGCCATATGTTCCGGGTTTTTTTTCAACAAAAATACCTAGTTTTCCTAATAAAGCTTGATTAATAAATACTTAATGCAGTAGGCTCGCGGTCATACGGATCGGCTTAGTCCGGACTCTCAATTATACTGATCAATGATCTTGAACAATAAAAATATATTTGCTGCGATATTTTGCAAATACAAACGAAAATACGTAACTTTAGGTTTTAGCGTCTACATTCTTCGTGCAGATATGCCCGCAATACACTTATGTTGTTCATTTTGCAATCATAATGCGTTATTTGTCAAATCTATTCAACATTTGCAATGATTTTGGTACAATGACATTTGTAACACCTGAGGAGGGAGGGGAGTGTCACTGACTTCCACTAGGCAACAAACACTACTAGAATGCGTCCGCTTTGCTATTGCAGATGTAAACTTTGATTGCGGTGTTCGCGTTGCTTCTTGAACACAGTATGATTTAAAATCAATAATCAAATGTTTCTCACACATTTTTAACAAAATCTGAAATACTCACATGCCTTTAGTTATATTGCAGAAGTCCATCCTTCTTTCCTTTTGTCCAGCAAAGTGATCAATTACACGTTCGTTATAATCAGCGCCGGACAACAATTTCTTTCCGATTGAACACATGGCAAGGGCACTAGTCTATAAATATACAAGGGACTTAATAAACAAGGGACGACACAAAATGGGCCGACGAAAAATACGACCAAAAAGAACAAGGTGCCTGGACACAGAATTGGGAACAATTTTTCCCTATATTTCCCTAAAACAAAAACAAGCACTGTTGATTAATTCAAAATTGTCTTCTTGAATGTACACACAACACTAAGAAACTTCTTAATTGGCAATTAAGCACAGTTAACTCCTCGAAAATGATGTCTGAACATATTTCACTCCGTTTTTTCCGAGAGTCTTGCCGTTACTATAAAGAAGACTCAAGGGAGATAGAAGTCGTGGTCCACTAATGCTGATTCAGCTGAGGGACGAATTTAAGGTCAGCGAAGGCACTCAAGCTAACAAAAGACGTCACGGACCATCTCCTTGAGTCTAAGATTCATATGTGGATTCATTTATAAACACACGAAACGCCAATGGGTCGCACTTGGAATAACCATGTCTTCGAAATCATTGCCATGATATAATAGAATATAAATTTTAGGTCGTAAAAGAAGACGACTCTGAACCACAAATAGGAGCTGTAAGGATCTCCGCACTGATATGAACTCTTCGAAACCACTTAAATCAGACCCAAGTGGACATTTTCCGTCAGACAGCTACCGCTCTGCCGCTGAAGAATTAGGTGATCATGAACTAATAGAACAAGGACACACAAAACCAAGTCCAAACCAAGAGGTACAAGGGAACTCATGACTAGGAATTCGTCTGAAGCATCCATTTGTGCAACATTTCCTTACATTGAGAATGGCCCGAACTTCCATCAAAACCGTACTTTGCATACTAATATGCATTTGAGACTAATATGCATTTCACCACACATTTCATAATTCTTGAGTGGTGGAAGTGGTGGCTAAGCAGACTATTATTCCCAATATAGTGTGGTTCAGTAGTGCTTGAAGGTTTACTTCGCACATGGTCTCATTTATTTTAATTCCTTCGTTATAAGCTGCCTTTTTTGCTAGCGCTATTCTGTCATAGCTGGGATACAATTCGTGTCCATGGCTCAGAGCTGTCGCATGGAAAGACCGATATTGACTCCTGGTCAAATCATCAATGACAGTGCCTCTTCCACTGTCACTTCAGTGTGGACCTTTTCACTCGTCCTCCACTTTGAAAGAACTCTCGTAGCCCGAGTAGGGGTCGTAGTTGTGATTTCTGCAATTAGCTGAGCTGCTGCGGTATCTCCCTTCTCTCCCAAACTCACAGATGCCACGAGAGCAAGCTCAGCAGTAGTAGTAGTTCTAAAGTTTGAATTTTTCTTCTAAGTGATCTAACATATGAGGTGCGAAATTTTTTTTTGGCTGCCCGGGAGTGCCTGGCAAATAAAGTATGAATTTAGTAGCATAAATCTGAAGGGGAAATTTTATTTAATCGAACAATTTGAGAGAAATAGATGTTTACAAAAATACAATACCAACCGGCTGTCGTTGAAGCATCGGCAAAGTGATGCATAGCAAATTCTGGAAATGTTACGGATACAACGATTAAATTTTTTTCGATCGACACAAAAATCGTTCATTGTTTCGAGAACCCTCTGCCCATTTCCTAAGGTATGGCCGTAAGATGAGTATTGTAAGGAAGTATAGTGAGGAAGTCATTGAGAAATTTCATAGCATCAGGATCTAGTCTTAAATTCACCCCCCGCGATAAATAATGTAGAATATTTTATTTCTGAGTGAATGATTTTTCCCCTATTTAAATATTATTTTACAGATATCAAGTCGTGTAATAATGTGAGGAGGGATTTTCATATGAACGGCGGAAGGAGCCTAAGTACAATTGAAAAATAAAGAATTAATTTGTAGAACACATGGTTAACCAATGTCCTAATGAGTACACGGGAAAGAACGTGTGGTAAATGTGTAACAGACACGAGTAATTTATTAGTCAAAGTATAACTGAGGGTATAATACGCATTTTAAAAACCTGGACTTGGACTGGATTTTGGACTTGGTTTGGACTTGGTTTTGTGTGTCCTTGTCCTATTGGTTCATGATCACCTAATTCTTCAGCGGCAGAGCGGTAGCTGTCTGACGGAAAATGTCCGCTTGGGTCTGATTTAAGTGGTTTCGAAGAGTTCATATCAGTGCGGAGATCCTTACAGCTCCTATTTGTGGTTCAGAGTCGTCTTCTTTTACGACCTAGAATTTATATTCTATTATATCATGGCAATGATTTCGAAGACATGGTTATTCCAAGTGCGACCCGTTGGCGTTTCATGTGTTTACCACATATGAATCGTGAACCATAAAACCTAAAGTTACGTACTTCCGTTTGTATTTGCAAAATATCGCAGTAAATATATTTTTATTGTTCAAGATCATTGATCAGTATAATCGAGAGTCCGGACTAAGCCGATCCGTATGACCGCGAGCCTACTGCATTAAGTATTTATTAATCAAGCTGTATTAGGAAAACTAGGTATTTTTGTTGAAAAAAAAACCGGAACATATGGCATCACAAAATTTAATTCCTATATTGCCGTAAAAACTTAATAAAATACACGAAATGTTAAAAAATTATGACCCTTCGGTGGAGTGCGCCCGCCCCAGCATTTGACTCACGAGCCGCCACTGCCCCTTAGCTGCTTACGATAAGCTGCTTATCAATTTTTTTCCGTAAGAAAACCATAAAAAACGGATAAATATCTTACTTTGTGCTATCTGGGGCAGACATTGTATTTAAATTTATTCAATGCAGGCCAAGAAACTGCTTCGACCGCATAAGTACATGTTTACGGCAACTGGCAATCTATTCTTCGTGCTTTTTTAATCGAATTTGAGACATTTCGATTTTGTTGTCTTGTCTGGCATTCCACGTTTCGATACGGCAGGAAAAATACGACTCGGCTTTAAATTACGACAAACGCAGTTTACGCCAGAAAATGGGCGTTGAACTGAAAAAATTATCTGTGAAATGTATTTGAAATAAAGGATTTTGAAATTCCAGGTTTGAGCAAAAACTCATGGTTAATTTGTGCATAATTCTAGAGTAAAAAATCGATGTAATTTCCGGCGACGCAAACTTATTTCAAAGATAACTGCATTAGCACCTCAAGAAATCTTCAAAGAATGCTCTCATATAAGTTACTCCGCGTGACTTTGCCGAAAACCCATTTGAAACTCTACCTAAATGTAAAACCTTGTCGAAAAACAGTGTCCGCCATTTTGTAACTGTACGGTAACAATTTATCGATGATATTCTTTAAGGTTACGGAAAATTAAAGAAAAAACCCTATACCAACAGATTATGTGGTTTTTTTATTCTGCAAGAATCCACCCATAACTTCACCATCTACTTACTTCGGAAGATTTTCAGAGAAAATTGAAGACGGGCGTTTTTATGGAAATTTGTTCACGTTTGAGCCTCTATATCTCAGTAACGTGTGGGATCTGTGCCAAATGAAGTACATATCCATAAATTTCAATCATTTTTGAGTATAATTGCAGAGTTTCAAGTTTATAACTCAAAAAAAGCCATTTTGTAATTTTGTCCGGCTTTTTCCGATTTTCGCCCACTGTGCGCTGCATCGGCCGAACTGCGTGATTGTAACGGACAGCAGAAAATCATCCATGCATCTCGCATCTGCAAGCAAATCATCAATTATTCGTTGCTAGAAGTACATCAGATTAACGATGAATACACCAAGTGTAATCTGTATCGAAAATAGATTTTCCTTTTGTGCTGGCGACTCAGTTTTATGATTCCTCAACACCTTTTAACTTGCTCGCCTATAATTCTTTCACTGCGGAATCTTTCCTTCTAAATTTCTTCAATATACAAGAAATTTAAAGCAAGAGTGTAGACAATTATTTGGGCATTGTTTTAATTTATATGGATCAACTTCAACTACCCATTACCTAAGGCATAAATTCTTACTTCGCCATAGATGATAATATGTTTTGGTGGGCTAACGAAGAATTCGAGGTATGCTCATATACAAACCAAAAAGTAAAAAGAATAACCACAAAATTTTCTTATTCATTGAGCTTGCGTCAATTCTGAGGTGGATTATTTGATGAAATACAACCCGCAACTGTTTAAACATTTATGTATAACAGTAAAAGGGAATGGTATTTAATCAATTTTACACATTTAATATCTTACGCATAGTTTAGGTTTAAAATAAGCCATGAATCATGGCTCTACGACAATTTGGAGGAGTAAAAGAAGGAATTATATGATCCAAGGCACGTTAATTAGGCAAAAATGCTTTAAAAAATTGAGCTGTCCATAAAAAGCACGAACTTTTTCCCCCAAACGTTCTCGGGAAGTCAAGTTTGAGGTGAATATAGACCCATACAGAAACTCTCATCAATTTGAGACATTAAGGGACAAGAGTTCGTTGAACTGAGGACGAATGAGCCATTTAAGTAAGATTTATAAAGTTATTTGTTTAAAATGGAAAATTTTCAACAAGTGAGTCATCAAACTATTGATTATCCATTACCCATTATTTACACTTTGAATGTAGCATTTAAAATAAACTAATGTAAGTTTATATTATGGTATTTGAATCCACTCCCTTTATGTAGTTGGCCTTTAGCCAGAGTCTCACGATAATTGGCCTTGTATAAGTCAGTCAAGGATGCCAGATAGTACAGGACTCCCAGGACCACATTTCCAATGCATAAAACAGATTCTTAATGACTCATACTCATATTTGGATTTGCACATTGTTTATTTTGGTTCAATCCTACGAAGCTTTGCTCTGTGCATAGCGGAACTAAAAATAAAGAAATAAACAATAGACCATCGCAATATAAATTATGCCGAGAGCAATTATAAATAGTCGACGGATACTAATTCCTAAAGGAAGCAAGAACACATCTAGGAACGAACCAAATAATGAGAAATAAATACCAGCTAGTATTCTAGCGATGTTTCAGAGTATCTAGTATGCTATCTCTGAATCACACAAAACCTGACCTTGCATTAGTCCACATGCACTCGATAGTATTCGCACTTGTTCACGGCCAAATTCCATGCAAGTAAGGATACAGTATTTTTTACTGCCAAATCTACCCGAGTTAAAATCGGGCTATTTTGAAGCACAATGATGACCGATCGATGTGTTTGAAAAGCAACTCAAGAACCTTTGATTGTGCATCTGGAGGGAGAAATAATCACGATTGTATTGTAATGTGAGTGATACTACTCCATTATGCGTTTTTTACGGCAATTGCTGCCGGGCTATTCCCTCAATACAAGGACGCGATTAAATTTCCATAACATCAGTGTTTGAACAGAGAGGCATTGAAAGAGGCAAGAATGAGTGTATGATTCGAAACAGATACTTTCCGCGTAGGTTCTTAAAAATAGTTTTGAAATCATGGAAAACATCAATTGAGATTAAAAAGAATTGGTTTACACAGAACTTGAATAGTTTAATCCTTCAACTGTTAAGTTAATACTTATTTCAGATTTTTGAGCCAACCAACGGCAATTCAATTCTTGCATGAATCCAAATTTTTGTGTACTAACGTAATTAATTAGATAACGCATTTCTATGCTGATTTTTAACACTGTTTATAAAAAAATTATAGCGTGAAAAACCTATTTTTTGACCTAATTGGGTTTTTTAAAAGTACAATAGGTAAAGAACAAAATTTAATTATCGATAAAAGAACCCAATATAAGTACTTTCTCTATTGATTTTTCCTCCCTAATGTTATAGAAGCATATAATTGTAAAATGAACGCGGTGGTCTATTTAAGTTTCAAAACACCTTAAAAACTCGGTCACCGACTTATGGTCAGCTATATAATCAAATTTTATCATTAATTAGATTGACTTTAGTGCCTACGTGAAAATATCCTAAGTCAGTACCATTTGAATACAAATTAAAGTTAGGCAAAATATATCATCTTCGCAAAGATTTTGTCGATTGACTTATTCAAGAATTATAGGGATGAGAATATATATTAACTCCCCAAAAAACTAGGACAGAAATTTAATTCCTGCCCATAGATTATTGCTAAGCATATAGAGAAACCAGTTTTGGAGAGGAGTTCACTCCACCTGTTAGTGGCATTCGGATTTTATTGTTTAGCAGTTTAATGGTACTGAAGCAGCTAATCCAATTACATTTCTTGCAAAAATTGGACATCGGTTTCGATAAACTGGCGAATTTCTTTAGACACCATACGAAATGAAATGCAAGTATGGATAACATTAATCAGCACTCATTTTCTGCTTTAGGTAATATTTATTTATTTCATTAAAAATTGCCATTTTCACCGACAATTTAGTAACAAAAAAAATTCTTCATTAGTATTAATCCAGCATCTAGTGCTAATAATAAATGCCACGTATATTAGGCATAAAAGTCTTATGTATCTAAAAAATATAATAGCATGCTCAATGTCCTAGCTACGAGTGAAACTCGAGTGATCAAAGACTAAGCGAGTTGCGAAAACCTTGACCAAAAGATCAATGACCAACCACAGTCGAAGGGGAGAAAATGGAGCAGGGGGCATAGAAGATTGTGCTAATCCGCTCACCACCACGAAATACTCGAGAGTTCGTTGCTTCACACATTCACTTGACCCCGTACGTTCAAACTAGCCGCGGGCCGCAGAGTCAAAGACATTGAGAAAAACACTTCGCGACTACAGACATGCTTAACCCATTTCTACCCAGAAAAACCTCTGCTTGTGATTTTGAAGATATTTTTGGTGTTTAGTTCGTATGTTCGTCTTAAGTTGCCCCATAGATATATTTTGGTGACGATTTCCTCGAACATTTGGCCAAATGGCTGCATTGGACGGTAATCAAAATCTTATTACATCCACCTTGCCAGAGGCGGATCTATGGTGGGGGCTAAGGGAGCTATGTTTACTGAGGCCGGAACTATGTTTAAGAGACCGATGTTTACTTTTTGCAAGAAATCTAATTGGAATAGCTACGATTAGCAGCTTCAGTACCATTAAACTGTTAAACAATAAAATCCGAATGCCACTAACAGGTGGAGTGAACTGGTTTCCTCTCCAAAACTGGTTTCTCTATATGCTTAACAATAATCTAAGGGCACGAATTTACTTTCTGTCCTAGTTATTTTGGGAATTGATATATATTCTCATCCCTATAATTCATGAATGAGTCAATCGACAAAATCTTTACGAAGATGATATATTTTGCCTAACTTTAATTTGTATTCAAATGGCCTTGATTTAGGTTATTTTCACTTAGGCACTCAAGCCAATCTAATTAATGATAAACATTGATTATATCGCTGACCGTATAAGTTAGTGACTGAGTTTTCAAGCTCCCTCAGCCCCCTTGGACTTCCAATTTACACTAGATAGAACGGTAATTTTTGTTCAGACCCGAAATACTTCTGGGCGTATACCCCATACTTAGCCTCCCCTTGCCCCTATCCTGGATCGGCTACTTTCTACCAGCATAAAAAAGGATTAAATCTTCAGCGAAAACATATTTCTTGATGAAGGAAAGTTAAAACCATCTTTTCATTGCCTCTATACTTTTACTTCTATTACACTTGCAACTCATAATGACAGTGGACGTACAATTTGAAATTCCGAGATGCCCCTGTCTCTTTCAGCAAGTGGGATTATTTAATACAGCATCATAAAGAAACTAATTGATGGATTAGGATAGCAAACCATTAAGCAGCATATATTAAACAAAAAGAAAAGAAAAGAATGCGCAGTTTTTCCTCAAATAGCCACATATGCTCAGAATGGTTAAGGTTAAAACCATTTCCCCTCACATGGCTATGGTGAGCGGAAATGGTTTATTAGCGTGACGGAGCATATGTGATTATTTCACGATTAGAACGGAAAAAACAACGTAAGCCTTTTGAATGTAAAAAATCAGCTAAACCCTTAGGCGGGATATTTCAAAGGAATTTTTAAAACCTCGTGCCCTTGCATTTTGGCTGTTCTGATTAAGTTCAACAGATTACTGATTGATAAGAATCGATTTAGAGCCAGCACATGATGCAGGGATATTTATTTACTCTTTCGTATTCTACAATCTACACTCCTTAGAGAATCAATTAGTTTCGACTTCAATATTTCCCAATTTTGACTATGCCGATGTTGCCTTTCAAGACATACCTATCTTAGGTCCGGTAAACTAAACTTCAACGCTCATTCAACGGCTGCGTTAGGTTCATATTAAATTAACATGCATCAGATCATACTACTAATTATATTAACAATCTCAATTGATTAAAACCTAGTTCACGACGCCGGATCCATATCCTTGGTCTTCTCTATCAAACATTACAAAAATTATACATCAGCGAACCTCAGAGACGAATTTCAAATACTTAGGAGAGTACACTGCTCAAATACTGGGGGAAATGAAAAACTCGTTAATTCTCACCACCATTATTATAATTACTCTGGAGATATTGGGTTTCAATTTCCGGTCAGATGGACAAACCAATGGTCTAATTCTAGCAATTGATTTTCTTGCTAAAACAATGCATTATAAATATGTGTATTTCCTTGATAAATATATTTTAACTGCCATTATTGCATACAATTCTCTTATTTTACTATGAGCGTATTAATTTATTTGCCAGGGTACTGGAACCTATAAATGGAAACCTAAACTATGCAGTCGAAAACGCCGAGATGATAACGACTTTTGGTCTTTAGGGTCCTAGTTATAACGACCTGCAAAAGAAATGTACCCCTACGTATATTTCAATTTTCGAAATATGAACTTGATATATTCTAGAACTGCATGTATTCTTCTCTTTCTCAACCGCCTATTGTTTTCTTTTACAGGAGCTAAGTTTCAAATGTATTTTCCGCAAATAAGAGTATAATAACAAAATATTTCTACCTCATCATCATAAAACAATTATTTATTCTTCATCTAACGAGGAAAACTTCTGATCTAACCCTTGACAGGGCTCTCGCAGTTTATTTTATGCGCAATAATTTTCCTTGATAATTGCATTTTAAATGGCAATTTTGTGTCAATTATACCAACTAAAATTTTACCATATTTAATTACCATCTACGATGAATGATTACATAGTTGGGTAATTGAACAAATTATATTGTCTCAAACGCTGATATGGGTATAATTTTGGACTTAAAATGGCCAGTTTAAAAATGACCTCTTGAAGTCTGCTGCTTAATGTATTATTACCGAATGTCTCCTACAAATGCCAGGCAAGTTTTTTTCTTCTGAGACTGAAATCTGTCGCTGGATAAGCACGCACTCCCTCAGGTGCGACTCATTTGTTCGGCCGACCGCTATTTCTGAGAAAACGTCACAATGTAGGAGTATTGATGGCAGGCAGATTTCCTGGGTGCCAACATATACTAGGAATTCACATCAGGTCAAGGTATTAAACAAGGCCTGCGATTTCACATACAGGGAAAAGATATCAAAATTGCATCTTCATGACGTAAAGATTACTACGGTAACAAAAAACCTATTTTTGCGAAATAAGTCATCTATTTCACTACTATTTGATACAATTATACAGCCTTTTACTCCATTCATACCCTCCTTAACTAAAGTACATTTTGTTAAATTTGCATCACTTTTTATGCTATAATTTAACTGCTAAGCTTAAAAATATTCACTGCATAAAATTAAGACTTCTATTTAAATCATTTTTACATAATAAATAAGATGTTGATCCTATACAGAAATTTTTGCTGTGGGGTACACATAATGGCTCTAAATTTCCACCTGAGCAAGGAATCCAATCTTTATGTGGTTCAAATAGAGATTAGGAGGCATGAAAGGCAAAAAGCACTATCACCTTATTTAATATGTAAAACCATACCATGAGAAAACCTTTATTATATTTTAGTTCTTAGTCATGCCATTGAAAAAATCCAGTATAACTGAATCCTTCTCAAAAGCACTTCATAAATATGTTAAATACGCAATCACGCTTTCATATGGAAAGATATGAACTTCAAAGAAGAAAATTGGCTTCGAAAAAAATTAGCTGCATTAACCGGGACACAAACTCAGATATGAGGATTTCCTTATTCAGCCTGTAACACCACATTACAGTTGGGGGAATATTTTTTCATACTTATGTACTTTCATACTAATGTTGGCGTTGACTTAAAATCAGGATATCCGAAATCGTATTGTCAAGTCACTATTTTTCTCAAGGAATGTCTTTCTATTGGTCTTTATTCACACCTAAAGGGTTTAATATAATCATGAATCTCATGTTCGTGTGAGTGACGGGGCAGTCGTTATGGGATTGTAAGAAGGAAAAAGGGACAACTTGCAGGACTGACGCTACTAGCTAGCAGTAAAATCGTAACAATTCAATGACGAATTCAAGTTTCTCAACGAACATGATAGCCATTATCTTTTCTATCCAGAGCGCTGCTGGTTCTAACTCACACAATACCTAATGCAAATCCATTATTCAAACGAGTATCTTGAATACTGAATTTTCTGCAATGTCTTCCTAGCGAGGACTTCCGAACGGGATTGATCATACATCTTGCATCTTGTCCCATCATACCTTACAGCAAGAGAACAAAATATGCCAGTTATGGAACAATAAATTTTTTTCTTTGTCATTATTTTTCTGGAATTCTTATTTTATTTGAAATTGCTAATGTAATCATTGTGCACTTGGAGCCGGTTTTATTATGTCTGGTTAACACTAACCATAAGATAATACAGACTTTTACTTTAACTAGAGGTGATTGAAAGTTCTGATTATCTTCTGTAAGATCAGACTTTAAGCTAAGCAGAACTTGAAGTCACCACCAGTAAAAGTTAAAGGCTTTGTCATCTTATCGTTAGGGCCGAATTAAAAAGGCTCTTAAATGTCAATCGTTGGACCATGAGTGATATTGGATGAGAGGTTGCTCAAGGGCAATGAGAAACTTCGTTGCAAAATAAAGGATAATTTACGGATTGGTTGTGATGCATAAACTTTTAACGAGTACTTGGAAATGGAGAGGGCAAAGGTATCAAAATATGGTTGCACAAAGGCGCTGAGCAACATCGTTGCAAAATAAAGGTTTTACGGATTGGTTGTGGTGCATAAACTTTTAACGAGCACTTGGAAATGAAGAGGGCAAATACATCAAAATATGATTGCATTCAGTGCGTGCGTTATCGGTTATCGCATACGTTAGCATCTTGATGACGGTGACGTCTCTCCAACTCTATTGCATGGGGTCAAGATTAGGTGAATAAATGAACATATCCGTCACGTGGATTCCTACGGGGGGCATACTCAATCTTCTAACTTTCTTTTGTTTTCTCCGCGCTTCGTCTTATTTAAAAACTACGATCTCGTAACTTGTCATCAATCCTTTTTGCCAATATGGTTTTAATTTCGCTTTGCTAGAAATAACTATAAATTTGCTGAACCATTGGCTAAGAAATAAATAATTATTTGACCCTAGCCTAAGTGAGGAACAAAATATTTATCTGTATTTTAAGGCATTCAAGTACAACAATACTGATTTTTAAAAATGAGAGAAAAATATATGAAACGTACCGTTGGTGTATATGTTCAATTTCAATGTTTACTTGAACAAAAGAAGTACTATTTTGTGTTACGTTATTCTTCCTTCTCTTCTATGAACTAATGCTTTGTTGGTTATTGCTTGTGGCTGATTTAAATGTCAGAGTTTATTGTGAATCTGTAAAAAACCGAAAATACAAGATTTTTGAGGTTGAAGTTACTAATTGATTTCCATCCAGCCAGAAGACCAACTTCCAACAACACGCATATTTGCACCTTGTTGCGTCCATTGTTCTTGTCATCCATTTTTTTGTGTTTTTTATTATATAATTGTAAAAAAACTATCGTAACATTTATTTATGTAAAAATATAGCATATCATTGTATTTTATATTGTTCTCATTCTTTCATTCATAGCCCTGATGATAGTTTAAAGTAAACTGAAACGCTGGCTACAACTTTTTGCATCATATACATTAGACCTATACTCCAAGAACTATTTAACCATTAATCAAAGAAGGTCAAGATAAGAAGAAAATTAATTTATAGAGATAACTCAATATACCTTAGTCTGGTCTGAAGAGGAAATGGAAAAACTCATCCCACTACAGTGATTGATGGTCCAATTTTCGTGCTGCATAAACTCGCCGAGAAGAAGCATGCGTTGTACTTGACTCGCATAAATTAAAAAAATATCGCTGTTCCCTGCCGGTCACGCTTGCGAATTGTTCAAATTCCTAAGATTCCTTCTGAATAGTGCAAGTGTGAGCGATTTGAGAGAGTGGAATATGACCTCGACCTCAGGAGAGAGAACACAATGAAGAGGAAGTAGTAGGGCACGCGTTGGACAATGATGTTTTCATAGAGCGCACTCCACTTTGAACGGCGGAGTCAGCGGTTATCGCCTCGGTTGTATCGGAAGACAACACGAGCACTCGCACGATGTCTGCGGAAAGTGTGTCGACGGACAGGCTGAGAAAAATCTTCCAAGTCCATTCATCTGCGCACGCCTCGGCCAAAATTATGGGATCGATTTCTCATAGTAAAGATGGGTAAACCCCTTGCGCTAAAAAAAAGACGAGTCCAGCTTATCATCAGATTTTCGCAAATTTAGCACTATTTAGGGCAGCGGTTCCCAAGAGGTGGTACGTGTACCCCTTGGGGGTACGCGACGAACCCTTCGGGGGTACGCCGAAAATAATCTGTTACGGCGGACGCCAGGAACTATGCATCTTTTAACCACGACATATGTATACTTGCATATTATATGGGGTATTTAAAACAATGTTTCTATTTATATACGTATTTATCACTGAAATTTTCTCCTACCGGTACTAAAATTCCGCAATAAAAGGTGCACGTTACATTTTTGGGGTACAATATCAGTTATGTACATTTAGGGGGGTACGGGAGGAAAAAAGATTCGGAACCGCTGATTTAGGGGAAGAATATAAATGTTTTGGAATTTCAGCTATTGTAAAACATCCATAATGTACATAAAGAGCTTATCTTTCATGAAAGTAGATGCATTGGAAGAAATGAAATGATTTTATACGAGTAGCGATAATTGTGAACAATATGAAATAATAATCACTTCTTATTTCACTATTCTACACTGATTACAAACAACAAAATATAATTCATTACCTACCATTCCGTTTAAAAATAACCAAAGAAAAAAGAAATAAGAGCACAAATTAGGAGCACGGTATTTAGAAAATAAATTAAAGTGTAAAGGGTTAAAATTCTAAGATGAGTGCAATGGTGACGAATATAACAAAAGTGCTAATTATATATTATTATTATTATTATAATTATTATTATTATCAAATAATTGGTTACAAGTCGACCATGAAGTCGGGTGGTAACACAAAGTTATTACACAATAATATACATAAACCAAAATGCAAAACAAAATACTTAGTACTACTAAATTTTTAAAAAGCCCTCAAAAAAACCATTTTTACACAATACATGTCCCCGTATACATAGCACCAAATCAGCAAAAATACAATACATATCTACATTTACATTGCCCTCAAAATCCATTTTTACACAATAATATACTAAGACCAAAGAAAAAAAAGACAAGAAACACCAAATTTAAAAAATATACAATTACAAAGCTCTCAAAATTCAATTTTATCTATTCTTTTGATAAATATAGAGGCGTGAGTTGGAAATGGCTCAAAAAAAATTTCCTCCGGTAAGCCATTCCAATCCTCTATGCCCCGATGGACGAAGTAAGAAATAAATAGTCGGTAGAATAGCATGAGCGAAGAACGCTTGCTATAAAAAGTAGAATCTTCTTAAAACTGAAAAGACAAGCATTGAAGTAAGGAAACAGATTCTACATGTGGAGCATGTTTCTAGAAATGAGTGAGGCTTGATGTTGACAGCAACAGAGAAGTCAAGAGTGGAAGAATTTTAAATGTGCTGCTATCGTAGAAGATAAAATGGATCGGCCGAATAATTAATTGGGAAGTGCTACGAAGAGTGGGAGAAAAGACAACTCTTCTAAAAACCTTCAGGAGAAGACTTAGTTAGCCACATTATGAGGCATGATGCCCTGATTAAAACAATAGTAGAAGGACAGGTAGAAAGGAAGAAGGGCAAAGGACGGTCCCATTAATGAATGAGTTACACACGACAGGTTATAATTCATTTAAGATTGAAGAAATAAGTCACAATGAAAAGGCTTGCGGACAGGAGAGAGGAATGGAGACCTTCGCCAAACCAATCCTTGGATTGTTAACTGATGATGATGATTGTCATATATAAGTGGGTTGGAAGCCAAGATGTACGCGTGATTTTTTTCTCAACAGAGTTAGGTAAAGTTAATTGTCAGAATAAATACACAAAAACCTGGTTGCCAAGGGAAACGAGTGAGTCTCTGTTCTGTGCTGACTCCGAGTGGAAAATCAAATGCACTACTAAGTACCTAATTGATCTCGTTTGTTTTCTATGTACCTAATTTCTGTACCTAACTCTGTGTAGAAAAGAGAAATCACTTGTACCCCTTGGCTTCCAACCCACTCATATATGATCTGGGTAGTAAATTTTGTGTGCTTAAGATACTATTAAATAATATGATCTTTTCTATTTGTTCTGAAATTTGGAAGATGATAGCATAAGTTTATAATATATATTACACCATGAAAAAAAGACAGTGCGATTGATGGAGAGAATTTGATGCTTCCTTTAAAGCTTTGGTTTTTTAAACTATCCATTACAATTGCAATGGGAATTCAGAAACCTGGATAGTGTAGTGCGCAGTAGCTTGAAAAACCAAAGGTCATTTGTTCGATTCCCGGTCCAGGAAATTTTTCTCTAAAAAACTATTCATGCTTACTTATTTCAAGTTTCGATAATCTACATAAATAAAAGAGGATGTCTGTTTGTCTGTCCGCTATGAGTTTCCATACGACTGCACAGATTGAGACCAAAAATTTTATATAGGTGCATCTTATGCTCCCAAAGCACGTACTACTTTCAGTTGCATCCAACGCGTACTTTTTTGTTATTTTCCCATTACCGTTTGTGACGTAACGTTATACAACTTCTGCGGTTTGACATCCTATCGGGTATGCACCCTTCAGGACACGCTCAATGGTAAACAAAGTTCGAAGGGTACTACATTTGCCTATTAATTCTCTCGGTGCAAATCTTTTTGCTGGCATATGCGTTCACACAACGCTTTTGGTCTAAGCACGTACGGAAACAGCGTTCAATGTTGAGGAGCAGGGTATAAGCTATTCCCCTGCGCGGTATACGGAAATCATTTTTTCCATTATTAGCTGTTCAGCTTCTTCCGCTCATCGTCTTACTTCAATAATTAAGTAAAAAGTAACAAAGAAAAAAATCATTCTGGTCAAGGCGAATGATTTTTCTATGTATATTTTTTGGAAAGTTTGTGCATTGCGGGTGACTCCATAAAGACATTACCGTGGCTAGTCCCGGAATACTTCAATTAGTCAAGAGCGACCGCCTCTATGTGGTGAAGTCAAAGTTCGGGCTTTGCATCCAGACTGTGGCGCTGTGCGCAAGATTTGGACTGCTTGTAGCATCATATGCTCAGAAGTCCATACCACCTTGTCCGGTATAGTCTTCAAATTTCCACAGGGAAGAATGACGTCTCGGTAGCTTAACTGGCTAAAACACTCGACCGGAAATCGGGGGATCCGGGTTCGTTATCCTGGTCAAGGAGAATGATTTCTTCTCTGTGGATTTTTCGCATTAAGCCTTACTTCAGTTTCAAGTCAACCGTGGGATTCATTGGGGGGGGGGGGGGGAACCGGGGTTAACATAAATGTATATGTACCGTCACCAGACCTGCTTTTTTCCTTGCCTAAAAATCCTGCTATGTGACAATGGGTTCGTAGTTTCCCTCTACTCTGGGTACTATCCTTCCCTAGCGACGCCGGGTAAGCTGCGAGCAATATAATGAAAAAATTGGCACAGCAAGTCTTAGATCATCGCTTCGAATCCAGGATAATGACTTTTTTATCGCGGCATGCTGCGCAAATTTTTTCGTCCGTTTTCATAACTGCCAGTAATTCTCCACAATGTGCGTCTTATATTTCACGGCTTGGACGGTTGATTGAGTTCATGGTCAAAAAGCGATCCTGGCTGCAGATGTGGATGACTTGAAAAAACGCCATTGGGCACTTGAGCCATGAAAGCTTAATGTTTGCCTGTGGATGACGCACTGACGATAAATAGATGACGAACATTGGATTTTTTTGGGGAAAGAAAAATGATTGTTTCAACGAATCACCTCTCCTAATAAACTGAGATCGGCCTTGTAGCTTAAAGTGAGTCGTAAAAACTTCTTTCATGACGAAACAGTTTGGCACTATGGATGCATTCATTCCCTCAGATGTAGAAAAATACTAGATTTGAGCTATTAAGGGGCAGATTAGGTGGCCGATAATCAATCAAATAAAACAGAAGCGGGTACGTAAACAGGACGATACGATCAGCTAGGTAAAATACGTATTTATGCACAAACGACTAGAAAATGGACTCCATACACGACCTTTAGGTTGCCATGCGAGACCTTTAACGTGCCACTAACGCAATGAAGCCGCAAGACAATGGTAGTTTAAAAGCTTTCCGTTCATTAAGTGACACTTCCCCGGTCCACTTCTCAAGAATGAGACTTCAACGCTCGAATTTTTATTCAAAATCATGATTTTTTATATGTTAAATTGTAATTGTTCAGGTGAATTTGCAAGAGCAAACACTGGCCCGTAAAAATACATTTATATACTTAGCCGCATTAATCAGTTAATGATCCCCGTCTGTCTCAAAAACGCGAGAACGTCTTCGACATGCATCGACGTACCCTTGCAGCCTCCGTTATCCTTCTGTAGACGTTCACAAGCGCTCACACGTCTCCCATATCACTACGGCAGCCTCCATACATCCCATATAGTCCCACGCTCCATATCTGGTTCCTTACGCAACATTCTTTGAGCGAATTTTTTCAAGGTGTTCAGTCACTTACTGTAACCCTTATTTAACGCTGTTCTTCTACCATTACTTTACAAAATATATCGGTTTTCGTCCAAAATAAATCTCAAACATGATCGTTTCTGAAAATCACTGAAAAATATCACCATGATATGATTGCATTTTTCAATTTAAAGAAATAACTAAGTATCATGAAATAAACAATAAGTACAATGTATTTTCAGAAATAGTTCTTTAAAAAAAAATGGCATGGTACATCTACGCTATTACTAGAATCCACCACTGAAAGATATGGATAAGGGTAACAGGCATCACGTCCTAAGAGAAGATGATAATGGTGGCACAGCAGGAACTTATTTTTTCACGAAAACAGGAATTTATATTAGGGAGACCTGATTGGAATTTGGAGGTAAAAGATCATGATTATCAATTGCTTATCCAGCTTCATCCCTTCTTTCAACTTACATTCATATCAAAGTTTAAATTAAACGGTTTCCAGTTTCACTACTCCTTTTACTCCATATCACATTAGGCCGGCGCTTATTTTTTTTCAAAATGATCCAATTTCAAAGTTCGTGGTCTCAAAATGTGCGAAATTGTGAGAAAAAAAGTTATAAAAAAGTTTCAGGTTCGTGCGACGCCGGATAGCCGTGTCTGAGGCGCCTTTAGGGGCTATTTTGAATGCTGAGTTTTTCGACCCGGATAAAACGTTCTCTTGCATGCTGGCAGAGTGGATCTAGCGTGATTAATAATGACAAGGCGAGGGTCATATGATTCATTTGTCAGTGTAATTTTATATAAAAAAGTACACTTTAAGCGAAGAGATGAAGGAAACCTTGGATTTTTACGTGGTAAATACGTTGAAGCAACTGTATGCTGCAATCAAACTTGCAATATAAGCAAGTCTAGCAATCAAAGTTGACATTTTGTCATCGGGAAAATTTTTGCGGAGGCTTTGTACGGTAAATAATATATGCTTTGGGCCTTCTTTCTTGATCACACTTCTATTATAATTAGTCAAGAGCTTTACAGCTCGCTCGGCATGATCATTAAGCAACAAGATCTCATACAGTTGCTTCACCGTATTCACCACGTGAAAATACAAGTTTTCCTCCATCTTTTCGCTTAAAGTGTACTTTTTTATAAAATTACATTGACAAATGAATCATATGACCCCTCGGCTTGTCATTATTAATCACGCTAGATCCACTCTGCCAGCATGGAAGGGGAAGGAGGGGACATCCACGGGAATAAGGAGTGTTGTGCGAATCAAGTAACTCGCGCCGCGCCTGGCGGCAGGGAAGCGGGGGGCGTCCGACGGGCACTTTTGAGGCAGCGGTTCGCCATGATGGAGTCGAGATACGACGAAACGGTTGAAAGTTTTGCTCAAAGGGCTCAAAATATCATGTTTACTTAAGAAAACGTTTTTATCCGGATCGAAAAAATCAACATTCAAAATAGCCCCTATATGCGCCTCAGGGACGGCTATCCGACGTCGCACGAACCTGAAACTTTGTTAAAACTTTTTTCTCACAATTTTGCACATTTTGAGACCACGAACTTTTAAATCGAATCATTTTGTAAAAATAAGCGCCGGCCTAATGACAAATGCTCAAGAGCCAATCAGTAGAATGAAATTCTGGTGTTTAAATCATTAAAACATAAAAAAATTAACTAAATGCACATAATTTCTAGATTACTGAAAAGACATTTTTCATTTCATTGCGTTTCTTGATAGGATTCCTTAAAACTTCAGCGTATAAGTACACATAAGCATAGATATTGAAGGTGTTTCCTCTCTTTCTCGGTAAAAAAATGAAAAAAATTTGGAAAGGGTAATTTGCTAAAAAATGATAACGACTTTTGTCAAGGTGCTCCCAAATCCAAATCGAAACAAAATAGCATCAATTAGTGGTAGAAAAACTATATAAAAACAATCGGCAACGCAGGACCAAATCTACCCTTAAAAATAACAGGCGGATTAATTTCTAATAAATATATATAAATGGATTGAGTAGTTTATCAGCGAGCCAAATAGTCTATTCTGAAACATGTTATTATTAGATGTAAATCAGAATAAGAAAACTTAAAGAGATGGAAGTCATATGAGACTATGTAAAACAACACTCTAAAACAGATTAAGGGCAAACATCAGTAGCTAAAAAAGGCAGCAAACCCGTAGCAATACGGTAGTTTGCTTCATCAAAGAAAACGAAAGGCGTTGATAGCGATTCGTTACCCGCCATTAGTTTATTCAAAATATACAAATTATTTGGTTTTAGAAATCCCAGTTTAAACGAATGGCAATGGTCAATTTTAACCTCATTTGAAAAAGGCCAGATTGGCGCCCATGCGATGCCACTCCACGTGACGTCACAGGGACCTAGTTTCTATACGAGTAGATAGGAGTTTACATCGTCTGAGATAACCAATGCATGCATGAGGCACAGATCTCAGGGAAACATGTCTTAATAATCACTTATTAAAACTGCCTAAGGTCGTAGTGTTTCCTTCATTTAATAGGGTATTAATAAACCTTATTTAAGTCAAGCGCTACCAGCTAGCAGGGTACTCTGCTACCTGCTAGCAGCCTGCATCGTATCAGCGCTCAAAGCCTCGCCCCAAGGTCACCTCACACGGCTACAGCTGGAACAGAATGACGTCACACGGAGTTTTCCCAGCATTCATACTCAGCCGTAGCGTTTTCACGTGCTTGAAAATTTTCACTTTTCATTTAATCGCGAAAAATAGATTTCGTCATTAAAAATCTACAAGCGTGAAATACGAACTCCAACTCCGGGAGTAATAATATTTCGATTTAGGCAATAAAAAAATAATAGGAAACCACCCTATTGCATTTCAAGGGAGATAAAACTGACTCCTACGATTCGATTCTGAGAAGGATTCATGAAACAAATAAGGAAATTATTTTGGATTGAAGGAGAGTTTAGAAGGAAAATCATGACTACGCTCACAATTTTGGACACATATATTACATAAAAAGAACTATAATTTTCAACACTAAGGTTATGTACACCTAAATGTTGTTTCGAACTGAATTTCCGACAGATTCACACCTTTTATTTTATTTTTAAAGTTGAAATATCTTTTTGCAAACATTGAGAGCACTTAGCAACGGATTTTAGTACGGACTTTGTTTGTAGCATTAACTACAATAGAGTCACTCATTCATGTGGGTTTATTCACTTAGCCATCATCTAACCTCCACATGTGCTAAGCGCCCTAATTTTTCCTTCTAATAGTTTCCATACTTACAATTGGTGCAATAGTATCATTCAAATGTGTAGCCTAAGGTTAATGCTGTGTTAGTCAACACAGCAATAAAGTTCTCTGTGCATAGGTATGTAGAAGTAATGTTTCCCATGGCTAAAAATTAAGTGAATAGTACAGTGATATTCTTAATCAACCGTTATATTTCCGATACAAGGTTTCGCTTTTATGTGGTATATAATTATATTTTGATTTTGAAATATATATTCCGATGATATTTTCGATGACAAAGAGGAAGAGGAAACACAGGAAAATCAAGCAAGAACCTATTTTTAACTCTACAAAAATTAATTTTTTTCATTTCTTTTACCCACTGACTCGGTGATTTTTCCCGAGGGTTGGCTTGGAAGGGTAAAGGTAGATCTCACAGGCTCAATTTTCACAAAATTCAAAATAGGAAGGCCGGTTAATTTCCATAGGCCACCTCGCACTTCGAGAATTTTTACTCTGGTATTGTCGTCCAGGATTTGAACGATGAACCCTCCGATCAGAAGCCAAGCGCTGTACACACATGCCTAGCACCATCCTATTTACTTATTTATTATTTTATTTATATGCATCGCCCCGAAAACAGCGCATTTAAGGCCTACAGAGCGGGGGAATTCCACAAACAACGTTGAACAATCACAAATACCCGTGCCCTGGGTAGGAGTAACATATCCCGGCGGGACTTGAACTCGCGACCTTCTGCTTGGCTGGCGAGGACCTGCCACCTTTAACCTGCCACCACCGATGCCGGCAACCGTAATTATTTTGCTTTTATCGGGATTTTTATAAAGTTACGCGGTTAAGCTCAAGGGGACTGAATAGAGACCCAATTTCATCCCTTAGAAGGTTGATTTCTGTTGCTACTTTCGCATTTTAATCGATTTTCAAAAATGTCCACGTCACTGTTAGAGCGCAATGCGATCCATTGTTTTCCAGTATTTTGTAGCATAACTCTTTTATTTGTGAGGAATAGCATAAAAAAGTAATGCATTTGATAGATCACATTATCTTATCATACATCACCTTGTTTCCCCGTGAAACTCGAATCACTTTGTCCGTCAGCGACGCCAGTGGATACTCTTGTAAACCCATTTAAATGCGCGTCGGATGACAACACATTTAGAGGCCAACTTGAGTATCCTTTTTTTTAATATTCGTATTTACTCTGTCCGCCTCAACTTTTGACCACTGCGCAGCGCTCTATTTATTCTTTTTTTAGAGAGAGCGTACGCTCTTTGATTACTCAACTGTTTTCTGTGCAGATCCGCTCAATGGCCTCTCATCCGTTGATTCGAATAATACCCCACCCTTTTCCTCTCTCCACATCCCATCATTCCTCCCCAACTCCCCCCCCCCCCCCCTCGGGAGAGCCCAAAAGTTTTCGTCGGACTCAAAAGCACAAGACTCGATCCTCCAAACTAGCCGCGCTTGTGGGTCACTTTCACCTCATCACAGTCGTGGAGGTGGTGGGGAGAAGTGCCGAAGGGAGGGAGAGGGAAGTGAAAGGGGAGAAGAGAGAGGGGGGCTCCTTTACCCCCTCGATCCCCTTAAACTCTCTCCCCCTCTTCCTCTTTCTCTGCATCTCCATCCAAGACTTCCTCACCCACCCACCCCCCCATTCCCAACAAATGTCTCTTTAGTCTGCAGACGGTGAGCACTTGGGAGAGCAGGAAGGAATAGCCGCTCTTGCGCTCCGTGTACCACAAGGGTATGTACTTGGCCCTGGAGATTTAAAAAAATTTCTGCCGACGGATCTTGTCCCAGTATCCACACCCTGATTCTCGAGAGGGTTTTGGAGAGTCTAAAGCCTCGCTTAAGACGACTTCGCATCGCGGGACTCGGCTCATTAGGTCCTGGACAAATACGTCAAGTATTCTACCCCTCCCTACTCGGACATCAATCGGTGTGCATCAATCACACTCATCCATTGTAGAGGATTTTTGATAAATTTCAGGTTTACCAATAGGTATTTCTGTCTTCCTCAACACCGGATTCAATTCAGAGGGAATTGAGCTTGGCTCATCTCATAGTTGTGCCTAGTTGGCTTCCATCGCTTCAGGCTACCGTGAACTAGATGACGCTTTCCTAGCGTTCCCACCCCGCTAAGTCACGCCGAGTTACGTCAAGTGAAGCCGTCGTGAATGAGTCTCAGGTGCGGGGGATCCGTGGGAGAGAGGACTTGTGTCGTTCTGGGTGCAGCAGCGGCGAGTGGGAGGGGAAAGAGGGGGGCGGCTCCCGAATTCGTGTGGCGGGGGGGCGGAGGGGCAGGTGGAGGCGGGGGGAGGCGCGGAGGAGGCGCGGAGGAGGAACACGAAACTGGCGCGCGGACCTCAGAGTGCTCACATGGTTTAAGCAGTGCTAGCGTGTGCTCGTGCGAGTGACTGCCACAAGCTTCTACCACCATGGCGCCGCCGCGACCCCCGCCCTTCCTGCTATCCACGGCACTGCTGCTCCTCGTGACGGCGTCGCCGCTCTCCGGGCCCGCACCGCAGGACCCCGAGCCCTCGCGTTCTTCTTGGACACCGCCTCGCTCGCCCACGCCCCCCCGGACCTTCGAGGGTCTGTGGGCCGCCGTGTCGGAGCAAGGACCCTCCATCGCACAATATACTATCGGTCAGTGGGCTGCCAAGGCGGTGCCGGCCACAGCCGCGGTGCGGAATGACGCTTGCCGCATCCACAGTCGAGCCTTCGTACGGGAATTTCAACGCCTGACGCCGTGGGCCGTGCGCAGTGAGTCTCCACAGCAAATATCTTTACAACATATCCATCCGAACAGTGTGTGTGCTTCGATGAATGTTAGAGCTTTATGGAAATATGGGCAGCCGTTATCGAGTAAAATATTTTTTTTTCAGCCAGCGCATCCTAGATCTTTAGTTGGGTCTTCAGAGCTTTAAACCTTTTCACATGAAATGAATGTTAAATTTCCATTTATATACTTTTATAGCACTATTTACAAGTTATCTCTTCTACTATCTCCTTCATCAAGAGATTGGAAATAATTCCGATGCGGAATAAAAAAATTATTCAAAGTAATATGCAACTAAAAATAAGTTAACATGTAAGTTACGCATTACTTAAGTGGCATTCATCTTAGTGTAGCATTGGCGAAATTGGCATAATTGGTGAAATGATTTCAAGCCTACAAAATTATTTAATAATACGACTATTGGCGGTCACCCACATTTTACGAGGTCCTTCTCCAAGTCGCAAACTCATAGCCACGGCTAGCCGCGAGTTTTCTTTGCAATTTATTCCGTTGAAACATCAATGAAAATAAGTAACCATACATATCTTAGACCGTTTCTGTGCATGTGCTCTCAGCTATATTTCCATAGGCGTTTTATTTGCATCGATTTTAAATTTCTTAAACATGCTTGAAGCCCTGGAGATATGATTAAATATTTGTTGAGACTTCGGCTACAGCGCGTATTTATTTAGAAACGATGACCAACATACAAGTGATTATATATTGATAAAAGTGGCGAATATAAGTGATTTTCAAAATTTTCAAAATCGTAGGAGTGGGATATGGTTGCATGTGCTTTGTGCTATACCTACGATTTGTGGGAGTGTATACACATCGATTCATAGTTTTGAGGCAGTTTCAATTGAGGAAAACGTATTTTGAGATGTTGTGGCAATTTTATCAAGTGGCAAATATCAACATTGAATGCGCCGATGGAAGAACGTAAGTCCGCAAAATATCATCTATTCCAAATTTTCTTAGAAGTGTTGGACTAAGAAAAAGATCTGAGCGTGCATTCAAGTTCCCCATACAAAATGGTCTTCACAATCCATTGACTGATTAAGTGGAGCGCTTAACTCCACTATACATTTGCCAACACTTTTTTTTCTCACTAACCTTTTTCGTTTTCCCCAAGTGATTATCTCTCCTCGTCTTCCTCGGAGAGATTTCCTTCAATTTTTCCCTCCATTCGTAAATGCATTCTCATATCAAGACCCATCCACCGATTACTTCTTTGTACTATGTCATTCAGCGGTATCCTCTCTTCTGCTATTCTTCTGAATATATCCTAGTTTCTCATAAAATCCGTCCAAATGGTATCTATAAATCCTTCCCAACACTATGTTACGAAGGCAGACTTTAATGATTAGTGTTTCCAATCCATGAAGAACTAATGCCACCTCAAATGTCTCCACATACTGGGGGATCTTAATAAACACAGTTCTTTTCCTGTTTACCATAGTGCGTAAAAAGTCTCCCTCCTAATATTCTACTCTTGCTAATGAAGAACCTCGAATTAACAATGCAATAACTTTGAGAATTAAAGAATATAGAATCTACGTTATTCTTGAATTTTTTTAGTTTAATAATAAAAGTAAGTTTTATTTTGTATCCGCACTACATTCTAAAATAACTTTCCGCGTTTATCGATTATATTCCTTTAATAAATTGGCATTGCCTGGAATTTAAATCACCCGTATCAAGGTCTGCAACCCAAAATGCTACTTATCATTAAAATAAGCGTTTGTAGTATCGATGCGCCTCTATTATACGGTGATCAAAACATTCCTCCAGACTCAGGAAGGATCTAGAGATTGAAAGATCTAGAACGACGAGATGAAAAGTAGTCCGAACAAGTATGCTCGCAGATATATTTAGGAGGAGGTCGATGGGATCTCGTCAAAGGCATGTGAACGAACTCGGCGGATCTAACTTTACGAGCCACGCACAGGGTATCACTCTTCGTGAGTTCTAAAAGCTACTTATTAATAGAATTAAACGAGTGTTGTTCGAGGTGACGACTGATTGCGACTATTGCTTCCTTCAACAGCCCACCGCAGATAGGAGCGTCATGATGACAGCGCACATCATTATGACTCAATCTAGCGCAGCAAGCGACTTCTGTTGTGTTGTGTCTGCATTTTATTGCGAATAAAACGCTTACCTCACACCGTGTCGCATTCTCCAATGTTTTCATATAGAGTGATCGCATCGAATTAGTCAAATAATTCCAGAGCTATCTCCTATTTATTCGAAGCGATAGAATCTGAATTACTCGTACCTATTGAAACTTTAATCGCTGAGGATTTCAAACGCCCAGTAAATGGGCAAAATCCTTTAAGAAATTTGAAAACAGAATAAAAATTAAAATAATGAGAAACATTGCTAAAATATAGGACGATATAAAATTTGCAACATCGAAAATGATACATTAAGCTCGGCGAATAATTCTTAATAGTTAGATCTTAGGAGGAAAAGAAGACTTTGCAATTCACTAAACTGAAATAGTCTCGACTCTTACGAAATCGAAATTCGTAGGATCTGTATAATAAATCGCTACGCGTCATCATCATCATCATCATTAGTCAACAATCCTAAGATTGGAGTCCCACAAAATATGCCAGGCTAAATTAGGTGCAGGATACATCATAGTGTCATGTGAATTTCCCTTGCTGAAAATTAGTGGTGAAATAATCCATTCTGAAGATATCCAGCTATATCAACAGCTTCTTCTACTTCAAATATCTTACTCCACACTTTATCTTAAAATAAACATGTCGCAACATGAGTTAGTAGTAAAATACAATGAGCATTGCATAGAATAATGATTATTGCAGTCTCCGAACTAGCTCAATTCTAACACAGCTTATGTGTGGCCGTGTCACTAGGTAATAACCTTTCAGTACGAAATTTGCTGAGAATATAGGGCTTCATAATTTATTAAAATACATAATAACTAAGTAAATATCTAACTATATGAACGTAAGATGCCTAACCCCACGTTTTTTCTCTTCATTTATCATTGTATCATAATGTTCCACAGCATCTCGCCGAACACCGTTGAATACATCTACAATGAGATACGGAATGTAAAAAATGTATAAATATAAACATATAAATAGGCATAGGGCGCTACAGATGTTACAGAAATTCATGGGTATAATTTGCAACAAGACGAAAGGTAATGCCAGGCTCACCATAAACATATTGACTGCAGATCATACACATTCATGGGGAAGCAAGGTTTCACAAGTATGAAAAATTAATTAATAAAATTGAGTGTATCGGGAATGAGGAAGTTTTCCACATTGAAATTTAAAGAATTATTACGCACATTCAATCATGCTATCCTAAATATAATAGATATACCAACCGAAAATGATTTAGTGGTATTGAAAATTATATTCAGAATTAATTTGAGTTAAACTAGATAATAAATCCTAATATGCTAGCATCATTGTGCTTCAGCGGCGAACAATATTGAGCCAAAAAAATCGCTTGGATTTTTAAATCTCTGATCAAGGTGACCAAAACGGTCGCCGAAACATTTAAAAGAAGACCCGGTGTAACACGCTAGAGATATTAATGTAATGATTTAATTTCAAAGCTTCATAGAATATTTTTGAATACACAATTCAGTGGGTAAAAAATCCTCATTTTCATGATTGAGGCAGCCATTATTTCATCGCTTGCATCTCAAATATTGCGAAACGTATATTTCCAATTAGTCCGTCGATGAGTCAACGAAATGCAACGTGCTCATACTCTTCATTTCTTTCATACTAACTCGTTTATAATCTCGTACTAATTCTCGATCTCCTACTAACGCCCTCCATCCAATTATCATCTCTTTAGTGGGGAGTGGAGGGGGAGGATATTTTCATAACTTCCGTTAACTACCCCTCCCTTCCTCGGCTCATTTGAGAGTTTCTCAAAACTGAGAGGTTAACGAGAAAGTGAGCGCCGAAAATGCACTGCGAGTCGAGGAAGAGAATGAACGAAGGATGCTAGCTCATAACTTTCTCGCCAACCCAGTTCCAGGAGGAGGGAAATGTGGATAAGGAGGCAGACTCCTCCCGAGGGGTTTTTTTTTCCGCCTTTCCAAACAAAAACGAAATCACTCCGCGTAGGTTCGCGAAAATCTCTCACGGCTCGTCGCCTCTCTTCGCGGACGGATCACGAGGAACCGTGGGACTGTGAACGACGAAGATGACTCTCTGCCGACAATGGACTCGTCTGCCATTTTTTTAAATTGCCTAAAAAGTACAAGTAGAATTTTTTAAACTTAATCTTGAGCTTTGGTCAATTAAAGTTCACAATTCAGTTCTTTTCCAAAGTTTCCACTAATTTATTTGTCATTCTCAGGGATTAGAACTGTTTCATTCCAAAACTCGTGTTTAAAAACAGTCATTTGTTGATTACCAATTACAAAGCAATATATTTGTTTCGTAGATTAAGGAATAGTTTCTTTTTATCACTGATTTCGACTGAAATTCCATGCCATGAATATGACAAATAAATTTGCAAAAACATTAACATATGAATAAATTTACCTTAAGCAAGCTTAAATTCACCAAATCTCGAGATAGAATAAATCAACTATATTTACATAATGGTCAAAAAACATATTCATTAGATATTAATAGAGTGTGACAAATGCTGAGATGCATAGTCTACGGTCTACAGTGTATCTACGGTCTAAATCCTTTCCCAGATTAGTTGATGTCTCTTTTCTTCTAAAATGCATTTGCAAGTTTCAGGTTAAGTCCTTCGCACCGATTACGCATAATTATTGTCATCATCAACGACACTCTTATCCTTCACAGAGTCAAAATAAATGCGTGAAACAATTAGAACGTCAATTTCCTACAGAGTATCGTCTCACTCAATTCATTAAAAAGCTTTGCTCTTATCAATATGGATTGCATTCATGCGCTTGATTCTGCCAGTGGTCGGATTATATCAAAGTAAGCTGTGAACACAATAAGGGGTAAGACGCAAGAATAGGCGCAGCAGCTATAAATACCAAGAGCTGACAATCATAGGAATAGGTGCGCTGTATCAATGACAAGTGGAACCTCAATTTACACTCATGCAGAGAAAATTGTAAAATGCTGTTAACGAATGGTATCAGGATTAAATTACTGATTTGTGAATGAAAAACTTTGCTTTTTCTACAATTTGGAACTTTATTTTCCTGACTAGTTTCGATACACTGTATCATATTCATATGACTAGCCTATGAATATGATACAGCTAGTCCTATGAATATGATACAGTGTATCGAAACTAGTCAGGACAATAAAGTTCCAAATTGTAGAAAAAGCAAAGTTTTTCATTCACAAATCAGTAAGATGGATTTCTACAACGTGAAGGCCTCTACTATTCAGTGCAGGTTTAAATTAGCTCCAACACTTCCATGAATCAAATTTCTGGTTAGTAGACTGACTCTCCAAGTTCAAAGTCATGGCAAACCGAACCTTCAGCACTAATAGAAGTTTCTCTGACAACCAAAGTATATTTGAACTCATTGACAATAGGAAATGAATGTTACTACAATTATCGCTGGCTAAAAAAATCCTCGAATTTCAAGGTGACTCAGGCCCCCTTATCGTGATTGTTTTAATTTCACTCAATTTGGCTTTGTCCGATGTGAACTCTACGCTCACGTACCCACAGCAAACCACGGGTTGAATCGCTCAGTGAGTGAGTGGCAATTTGGCATTGTTTCTTAAATTCTGCAAATTAATGTTTTGATTGAGTGATTTCGAAGGTGATTTTTCCTCACTTACAGATTTGGATAATTGTTCATTGGGTTATTTGAGTTTAAAATTAATGAATTGAGTTTTTCCAAAGATAAATTTTATAATTTGTCATACTTAAAAGCCACGCCCAAGTTATAATACTCTACCAACTGCCGATCAAAAATTGTTCGAAAAATCGACAGAGAAAAAATCAATCGCCTTGACCGGGATCTCGGTCAAGGCTAATGGCGCATTGCGGGTGACTCCGTTAAGTTAGGTATCATCGTGTCTAGTCCCGGTACCTACACTTAAAAAAAATGTTCGTTCGACTTTTGCTTTCAAATTTAAACATTGTTTTTTATGAGATTAAAAATTAATAAAACTTTTGTTGCCATTATGCCAAAACATTGTCAAATACAGATTAAATTTAGTTGATTAATGCACTTAGCACAAAAAATTTTACTTAGAACAGTCATAACAAAAACTTCAAGGATAAGATGAAATTCAGACAAATATCCTTATCTCATGGTGATTAATGAATTCAAACTATGAATAAAGTAATGACGGTTATTTGATTTAAAATGGCGCAAAATTATATTTAAAGTGTTATAAAAATATTCATCAACAAATATAATATGTGTATAGCCTAATTTTACGCTTTAACAGTAATGGATGCCACAAGCTACATCCTAACTCGATGCGATACTTATTCACCAAAACGCTGCTATCAACAAATTGCATAATCAGAACAACATCACCTCAAGAGTTACTCAAAGAGTTATTTGATCGAAGCGAGATTTTAAGACTTCTCATGCAACTCAAAATAGTGATAGCAGTACTACCAGAGAAAGTCGAAGGAGCTTTGCTTGAAGCTGTGATACCTCACTGATCCAAGTTAATGTAAAGACTAAAAGGCCACTGCATCAAAGCATATAAGTCGGCGTATGTGTTTACTAACAGGCTCATAAATGGACACAAATGAGAGCTGGAAATGAAACTCGATTAAGCGCTCACTGTGCTGGGTTCCAATGTATTTCCCGACCTCCCAGAGACATTTTCTTGCATCAGTAGTTATTCGTTATTGCGGAAAATGTTTTGTTTATTTCCGTGGAGAGAAGAAGGAGTTTGAGTCTCTCTGCTGCAATGGCAAAATAAATGTCTGTCTGTTCTTTTATTTTGCTAATATCATTAGCGAAATGATCAAACTTTATCCTTGAAAATGATGCGAGGAAAGTTTAAGAACTGAAATGGCTGAGCGGTTACAGGATGAAATACCAATTAATTAATTGCGAATAGAAAATTATCGCTAAATATGTAATATACCTGAACTCCACCATATTAAATCCTAAATAATTTTAGCACTTCACATTCATTATTTCGAGGTCTCCTACTGCGGGCCCTGCGTCATTTCCTTTACCAGGGCAACGCCCAAACAAACACGTAGTCAACCGACGTTCTAGAATTTTTTATTGGGTCAGCGAAATTTAATAGCACGTCCAAAGACGTAAATCATACAATGGAAATGTTTTGGACCGACTACTATCTCTTAAAACGAGGAAAATAAAATATGAACTTAATGGATTCCATTTAGATCATTATATTTTTGTGCTCTGCTATGACGTAGTTCACCACGGTTATTTCCGTACGACATATTCTTTCCCTTAATGATGAGAATAAGAGAATGGTCAGGGTCGATATGATTGATTACGCACGGATGGTTGGACCCATCACTACTGCTGGTACGGTCATTTTCGTGACAAATTTTTTGCTAGAAAATCGCGCCATCATAATTTGAAGAACCTACAAGATCGATATTGTGCAAATTGTCCATCATCTATCTGTGAAATATACTACAATTATCAACTTTTCGTTGAAAGTAGAAAAATGCTGATAATAAGTGAAAATTGCTATTTCACTCTCCAGTAGTTTCCAGTAAGTTGTAATTGCAAACATTAAGTATACCTTTATCAAAATTCTTGGATCTTAAATTTAAAAGTTTTATTTCCTGGGGTACAATTTTCAAGTCAAAGAACAAGTACTTATTTTAAGGATCTATTTAAAATACCCTTTAAATTTAAAGTAATACGGTTTAAGTAAGGACCTGTCGTGCGGGAGGGAGATCTACATGTAATTGATGGTTAATTCATGTTAATCTTCATCTCCTGGGACCACAAGTAAATTAATAATGTGACATATTCGAGGAAATCAAATTTAAATCCACATGCGTTTGACTCCTTTTGGTCGCAGTTATTTTCCTGCAATCCCAAAATTATGATATTACTTAACTGAGTGCCAGGAAACGAATGTAATCATATTCAATCCAGTCTCAATTCTGATTTCCTATTTAGACCGTCCAAAAATACTTATAACATTCATGATGGGCTAATGATCTTTTCAGCGTAGTAGTTGACGTAGAAAATGAAATGGAAACACGAACGGTAATTCATAACCATTGTAGAGTGATAAACCGTTGGTCTCTATTCATCAAAACAGCGTTCTTAATACCTGTACTCAGTACAGAGGAAATATAGAAGGATCTATCGTAAAAAGACGTAAAATGAAGAAAATATGCCTTCCAAAAACTTTTTTACATGAAGAGACCTTTTGCACAAAGAATCCTCAAAAATATCTTTTTAATGACACCATAATGAACAATGGAGACCTAGTCATGGCAATACCGAAAATTCAATTAATTAAACTTTGGTAATGGTTATACGCATGCGTTTGTAAAGCAGGATTAGAATTTCAAAATGAACCTACAATATTCATTAATCTTTCGGAATAGATTCCCAACTGGTAGCATAACCCATGGAGCCAGAAAAAAATGTTGGCCTCGAAAAATGAATGAAGAAAACCTTAGCAAACCTAACAAAACGTAAAAATAATTTCTCAGAGGTAGCAAACCTCAAAGAGAATTTACGGCAATACTTTTATAAGAAATATTGCATTCCAAAAAAGAAATTACTATTGAAAGTAATACAAGGCATCAAATTTGATCACTTTGCTTTTAGTTCAGTGAAGGCAATCACCTTACTTTGAAACAAGATTATTAATTTTTGAAATTAAGAGGGTTGGTTTACGAGTAAATTCATGGAATAAGACGGATATTATTTAAGCAAGTCTCATTTTTCCTTAAGGCAAGTATTTTTAATAAGCCGTAATAACTAACAATTGCTTATGCCAGAGAAATGACTCTGAGATGTCGGAAAATGCATTGGTGGCCAGCTCGCTGACTGCATGCTCGAGTTTCATTTCCAGCTCTCATTCGTGACCATTTTTGAGCCTGTTAGTAAACACTTACGGCCATGTACATGCCTTAATGCACTGGCCTTTTCTTCCTAGCATTAATTTGGATAAGCGAGGTCTCTAAATGCTACTTATACTGATTCCTATTCTCGCGATAAAGTTGAAATTTTTTTCTTAATGTTGAAATTAATCTTTTAATACAGAATATACATTTTATAATCATTGTTTTTTTGTTCATGTTCTATTCATAGCAATCGATTTTTATTTTCGAAAAGTGATTAACACTTTAAGCCTGTATTTACATACACTAAGGAAAAGCCTATCGCGTCTACTTGGAAAAGATACTGCCTGACTTTAAACATGTTATGCATATAACGATACCTCCACTGCACAATCGCTCAATAATCGCCCACCTAATCGAATCCGCTCATTTATTACTACTAGGGCCACCAGATGTGCGGATTTGATTCGGTGGGCGTATGTTGAGCGATTGTGCAATAGAGGTATCGTTAAATGCATAACATGTTTAAAGTCAGGCAGTATCTTCTCCAAGTAGACGAGATAGGCTTTTCCTTAGAGTATGTAAATAAAAGCTTCAAGTGCTATTCACTTTAAGTAAATAAAATCAATTGCTATAATAAGGTCATGAATAAAAAATTATGATTTTAAAATGTATATTCTATATTAAAAGATTAATTTCAACATTAAGAAAAAAAATTTCAAATTTGACGCGTGAATAGTAATCGGTATTAGAAGCATTTAGAGACCTCACTGATCCAAGTTGTTTCCTTCTCTCTCTACATTTATAATCTAGAAATTATTCTTGGCATTCCTCTTTTTTTCTGGAGCTCTCCAAATCCAATATTTGCTCGAGCCATCTGGTGTCCTCCATTCTATTAGCGTGGCCAAAACAGAATAGTTGCATCCTTTATACCTTGCGGATTATTTCTTTTTTCAATTCCATCATTTTCATTGTTGAATCATTTCTAGCTTTATCAAGTCTAATCTCTCTGCAACTCTTTCTGATAATTATGGTATCGAAAGGTATCGATAATTATGTTAGTCCAAGCTCCTCATCAACACACTGCAATTTTCGGTGTTATGTTATGGCCAATATTTAGCTACAGCGAAGCATTCATTGCTCACATGATCGAAAGTGACTCTATCGAAGTTCTAGATCCGATTTTCATCGTTATATATCGCTCATAAACATCCAACACCATACGCGTTCCCATGCTCTTGAGTCGCACGCCTTGAATGCTAATGTCAACCGCCGCCGCCGGCACGTCCGATCTATCGTCGGGGTAAAAGTCGATTTCCTAACAATAGACGATCGAATAGGTGGCGGCTCCGGCAGTTGGATTGGATGCCTCTTCCGCGACTCTCAACGTTTCCGGCTTTCCCTTGACAGTTGAGGGGAGGATGGGAGTGGCTGGGGGAGGGAGTGAGGGAGAGTGAGGAGGAGGAGGGGGCGATAGGATGGGAGGAGGAAAAGAGGGGAGGTAAACGCTGTTTTCTGTATGCAGTCGTATTTCACTGTAAAGCGCGAATTTATTTGACACACGCACTATGTGTTCAATTTTCTAGATATCCCAAGATCAGAGAAAAATAAAAATAGAATTAAAAAAATACGACTTTTCTAAAAACAGCATAAAATAAAAAATCAATTTTCATCACTCCAATAAAATATTCGTGCTCATTAGGATTATTAGATTGTATAAGAGCATGATTAATACGGTCCGTCGGTCTCACTCAAATTTCGCCAGGCTTATATATCCGGTAATGGTCCAGCTGCCAGTGAATCTTATACCACCTTTACATCGGAAATTATCGTGCGAAAAATCGCACTAAGGGGACAAATGGCGCATTAAGGGTAAAGGGATCAGTGATCTTTCCAGTGTTAGGGAAGGATGGCATGATGTCTAAGGATTGGCACGCAATATTAATGCCTAAACTTAATCGGCAACCATTATTCATTCTCCAAGCTATGAAAAGATTTTGTTTACCTCAGAGTACATACTATACTTTTTTTGGAAAAGGCGTTTCTTTTATCTTTTTGCATTTTTTTACTATTTTCTACCATTTAGCGGTGAACTAGGTAATGGATTAAACCAGAGCTGTGGAAGATACATCTGCCAAAAATTTAAAACCAACGTAATATGCTGAGAAAATTCAAAACTATACCTAAATGTAGAAAAGTAGTCAATTAATCATAGCACAATAGAACAAAATTTCAAATAAGTGATCAATAAGTATTGCAATGCCATCAGAAGCAAGGAAGTGTACAGAATTCCAAGCCAATCTGACAATGGGAATTAGGTGAAAAATCCATTACAAGATTCCATCGATGAAACAGACTTATTTAGTTTAGAAAAAGCGTGTGAAAATGACAATTTACAGATATTTCCCAAACATATTAAATCTAGCGTAAAAACGCTGCCTACAGAAGCAAAACAGACTAACTGTATTATTCAAAATAGTGAGGTAACAAAGATAAATTTAAGTAATCGATAGAGTAAAAGAATTGAAATATATGTTAGAAAACACTTTTTGATGACTTCATAGGCTAGAATTAAGTGAAACGATGTGTTCAAAGGAAAAAATGACACAAAGCTTAATTCTTTCCATTACATTGGGATAAGTGAATCGTACTATTCACAATCGACCCTGATAAGTAACGAAGACATATTATATAGAGAACGTAGTGATTAATATTAGTTCTCACTGACCAACAGCAGCCGCTATTACCTACTACCTAAAGAAGATTCCGCCTAGACTATACAATTGAAATGAGTTCTTCCCACCAAATCTTTACACACGTTCCTGAAAAAATACACTTAAAAAGATGACACCTATCGACGCGATAAAGCAAATTTTAAAAATGAGCAATGGAGAAAAATAAATGAATCATGTGCAATATTCAGTGCTTTATATATCAGATCTTAATTTTCAAAACTGTTCCAGTTACCCCAAGGCATCACTTTCACTCGATTAACGTGTTTCTACATCAATTATGGCATTCTTTAAGTAGGAATTACGAGAAAGAGCAGCAACGTGCCTTTGTTTTATTTTAATTATGATTATTATGCCACGACACACCTTACAAAAATTATTTTCCTATATTTCATGTATATTTCAGAATGAATCAACGTCGTTTTGGCAGAAATTACGGTAGAAGTTTACACCAAAAAACGAATTTTCAAATGCAATATCCTGAATATTTACAGTGTAATGCCAAACATTATCGCCACTCGATGAAGAATAAATGCTGGAGAATTTTAAAAGTTTCATGAATAATCTATTCACATATTTCCTCGGCGGGAACTCCGAGAAAAAATCGCTATTCGTTGTTTTTCTCGACGTTTTCAAATAAATTAAAAGGCGAAATAATTTATTGCAATGCAACAAGCAAATTAGGTTGCATTAAAATGCCAAAAACTCAACGAACACATTTCAGAACTAACACTTGTTCTGTAAGTAAATTCTGCGAGTAAGGTTGCAACTATGCACTGCTTTACAAAGTTGCACAATGGAGTTACAGTTATATTTGAAGAATCATTGTGATATTAATTTAAGTGCATAGCATTGTGCCTAGGCCAAGCATCTATGTGAAAACATTAGTAACCTAAATTTCGGTTGCCCATATCCAAAAATACTGGGTCAATAGCAACGTCCGGAAAACTCCCTAACACATCATCTTCCAGAAATATGGACAGCCTAAAATGAGATTCAATGTAAATTATGTCTGGTGTTAAAATATAGCCATGTCGGTAATTTGACAAAGGTAATATTTTCTCCTTAAAACGGGGTCGCATACCAACTCTACATCTGCGGAAACATACCTCAACACCGGGTAATCTGCTGTTGTGGAACGGAATATTATCCACTTCATCTTTGAAAGGTTTTGCAAGTTTTGTTTTCGGGTATTGAATTGTGTTTTCTTTATTTCTTTCATAACAGATCTTCTCATCACATGACTAAAACCCTCAACTTAAACGGTTTATCCCTTCATTGCCATTCTGAGAACTGCCAGAGGCTATTAACGGATCCATTAGGAAATTGAATAATAATTACTTCACCAGCAAACAATCTCACGCAAAGTAAATACTACATACATGCATTCCTAAAAATTTAAATCTTAGTTTATAATTTCTCCAAGTAGGTATGTATAGTTACTACAATATTCAACGTAGCGAATAAATTAAAATGGAAAAATATGCCTAGAACCTTTAGCCAGCCGTGAAAAACCGTTAGACAAACAAAATATTTTATAATGCTATTGAACAATTTCTACCTATGTAAATTATCTCCATAGATCCTTTATTTGCATTATCTTTTATTTGCATGATTTTACGGAATGTCTATCACTAACTGTTTTTGTGCTAAAACTTATGAGACACAGATAATAGCCAAGTTTCCGCTATTTGTACAGATAGTGTATGAGTATTTTGAACTTTAGCAACGAAAAAACCGCTAAAGTTTTCCTGAGTATAAATCCAAAATTAAAATAGGCTATACCTGTCCTGATGTATGACATACTAACAGCAATTCGAGGTCAAATGAGTTCATTGCTATTTCCACCGAAGCTTCCTCATTCCCGTTGCTAATTGAATAACAAAGGAAGATGCGAAAGCGTGAATAAAGAGAAATGCGTCTTACATTTTTATGGGCTAAAATATGAAGGAAAGGAAATTGAAAAATATACATCGATACTTAGGAGTTTCATGCGTTGAAATTGTTGCAATAATGGTGAAAAGAAGCGTACTTGTAGAGAATTATATCGAGATAAAATTTATCAATGCCTTGACTGGCAATAAATTTTGTTCTTAACTACTGGATATTAAACCATCATTACTGAGGCCCTCAAAATTACGCTTTTCCAAAATATTTCATGAACATTTCAAACAAATGCCGCTGACATTGATTTCTTTCACGTAGGTGACAAGAAAAATAACTTTAAAAAAACGATAGGCGTTGATAGAAAATTTTTGAGCCACCCGCCCGTTGCCATTTCAAGCAACGTTGAAACAGTAGAAGACCGTCTGGTGACATACTGACCCTAGAGGTTCCTGCAGAGAGCATTAGTGTTTTAAAGTGAAGCCAGCAGAAGACTGTCTACTGATGCGTATTTCTTCGTCAGCCGAATTGGTCAGTTTTTTATTCCTCTATATAGGTAAATGTAGTTATCACAATACCCAACATAATGCATAAGTTACAATAGAAGAATTACGTCTGGAAATTTTAACTTTCCATGGAAAGCCTGTTATGTTTCCCGATAGCTTGTATATTGAATCGTTAATTTTTCTGCGGAATCCGAGGCTACTGAAGTAATCATAAGGCAGCTTTGATTTTCCGTGGGCATTTCATCATAAGAGAGTGTATATTTCCGCTTCAACCGAGGTAGAAAAACATGGCGGAAGGACTTCACCTGCCAACGCCGGGAAGAATAAATAACAACCCATCCAGGAACCTTAATGACATTAATAATGCATGGCACATGGCGTCATAAAAAATCGAAAAACTTTCAAAGCAGTTCAATTTATGCACTAGATTATAATAATGGAATGGTGCAGTTTTGAACATGGTTTAAATGAAAATAGAATTATTTACAGTTTTTTTTTTTATTTTTCGGATCAGTCGCTTCATACAGTTTTTTTGCATGATTAATAAATTTCATTGTGTACGTGCTTAGTCGTTTAGAGAGAAACCCGGCGCCAACGTTAGCCTACTCCTAACGAATATGCTCCAAGAGGACACGGCTTAACTTCACGTCCGACAGACGGAGTGTTGCACTTGGAGTGCCCTCCACAAGACACTCAAGCAGGGATCGGACAGCCTCTGAAAAATCTCTGCCACCTTGTCCCTATTATCTTCCTATGAATTACTGAAGTGATTAGATGAAGCGCCATCTTATGATAACCCTGTTTATAAACATCTAAAATTTAAATTAACTCTTCAGCGTCACTCTCGGATGACTGATTTGATTGAAAATTAAATAAAATGAGTTAGATTTTCCATTCCAGATTCTCTTCGATCCACATATTTCATTAAAGTGGGTCGGAGTCTATCTCATATACTATCACATGTAATGATTGTTAAATAGGAAGCAATACTCCCTCTCGATCGATTGGCTAATGAACTTGAAGCTAATACTTGACTCCAGCCTTTTTCAAAACACAAAATATATTCCTTGGGAAAATCAAATGAACACTATGATGGTGGCAAAGCAAGATTTTCTAATGATATCATTAAGAACTTTGCCAATTTAATTTCCTAATAGTTTAACTCAAATTCACCCGTATCCAAACTTAGTTCATGCCTTGAAATGACGAATATCAGTATTCTGCCATTGACACTGCTCAAATAGATACCACAGAAAACTTGAACATGATGCATCACCTGAGAATGGGACATAACTATGCTGGATAGTTTGGAGCGCCAATGAAGAAATGCGTGAAATAGTAAAAAAAATACATTAAAATAACTGAAATAGTGACAAATTTCTTTTTAATAGCCGGTGATCTGCAGGTGTAAAATTTTAATTGTCAGTTAAAATCTGCGTCACAAAAAATGTCTTTCTAACTTTATCTTTCTAAAAATGTCTACCTCATTAAAAGTGAAATGGATTTAAAGTGAAAAAAATAAAGCTTTGTTTTTTTGCAAACGCGTTTTCACAGCTTCTTTTGTCATTCGTTGGCAACGGAAATGAGGAGATATTGTACGTTGCGAACGACTCTGAGTAAGTACGATCTTGTCATCAAAACCCGTGGCTCACTCCGAACGGGATATCAGTTAAAATATTAATGTATAGCCGGTTAGGTTTGCTAAACAGAAATTGCAATGAATCTATGACTCTTGATTCACATATTCTGTATCAATAAAAATAAACCCTTTATGGATACCCTTGACGGCCATTTCAGGGAATAGATCGCAGTCTTATCAATTCATTGAAAATTTCCCTACACATAAATGAACCAACCACCAATTTCTGAATCGGCAGTCTCCGGTTTTAGCCCCAATCAATTGTTTCAACAACTTTTGCAGGATATCGCCATTCGCTCCGAGAAAAATATGACAAAATGAGGGGTCCTAGCAGTCCAACTTTTCGTCTGAAACGGGTAAACTTTCATCCTCTTCTCGGCCTTCATTCATGTATATGTTGATTTCATAACTTCTTCCCTTCCTTAGAGAATTACTTTGGCTATTAATAATGGCTGCAAGTGGCTTTTTAGATGAAAAAAATATTTATCATGGAGGAAAATTTAAACTAAACGTTTTCAATGAATATGCCATTTCTCTCGGCGAAGAAAACTAATTCATTCAAACGAATCAATAATATTCAATAATTGTTAGGTATTCTCAGGCATGCCGCCAGGTAATTAATCAAATGCAAAACAACATTATCAAGTGCAAAAGGTATCATGGCGTTTTGTTGTTGTAACGACGAAACGCGTCGTGTCCGAATAAATCCAGTGGAACTATTGCAATGTCTCATTTAACTAATATTAAGAAACTCTACCACATCGTCTCGCACGTAATACAATATATTCAAATGGAGCCGAAGGAATAAATTATACACGACATATCTAATAAATGATTAAATTTCCGAGGCACCATCATGTTTTGTGAACCTTCTATATTGAACGTAATGAACGACACCCGCTCTTGCATGACAATGACAGACTATCTTAGGAGTATAAGAAACGGGAACCAATCAGAAAGAAAAGAGTGAGAGATATGGGTGAAATAGCAAAATTTTAAAATACACCTTCTCGATAAAAATCTCACTTTTCTTGGCAATCAAAGATAGTTAAACCAAACGAATAAATAATACTTAATATTTCTAAAGTCTTTTCGGACTTTTCACCCGGTAGTCATTCAAATGGAGCCGAAGAAAGAAATTATCCACGATCATATCTAATAAATGATTGAATTTCCGAGGCATTAACATGATTTATGAGCTTTCCATAGTTAACGTAAAGAACGACACCTGTCCGTCATGCATGAAGACGAAATGACAAGACTATGATTCGAAGATTAGGAACGGGAAACATTCTGAAAGAAAGGGAGATGGGTGAAAGAGCGTTGGCGCATGCAAACACTTAGCAAGTAGTGGAGAAAGTACGCATTGTCGGACGTTGCAACACGCTCCCTTGTGCTTGATTTCCGAAGAAATGTGGGAGAGGGTGGGGAGGGCTCGTTCTGTGACGTAGCGAAGTGGGGAAGTGTCTTCCGAGTCTCCTTGGAAGGCACGCGGTGGCCGACGGGTTATAAGCAGCGGATATCTCTCCTAGGACATCATCGATAGCCCGGGGGCGGTGAGACGGTTACGCGGGCATTGCATGATGAGACGACGCTCGGCTGCATAGCAATAAGGATGTCTTCCGGAGAAAGAAGCATAGGTATATATCCAGGGCATGTATGTCCCCTTTAGCTACTCTCACTGCACGTATGTCGCTGCGGCCGCATTGTCACATTTCCAGCAGATCCCTTGAGCTACAATAACTTCTCAGCCGCTGGCTCTTATTTTCGGTGATTTCGTTTTTGTGTTACCGACATTTTCTCCCCATTGCTTCCGTTAATGTGCGATGATTTGCATTCACATTTCAAACGTGCCTGCATGTCACAGGCGACCTATACGTAGAATTGAGTTTAACGTCTTGGGCGATATCTTGTGAAAATCGAAAAGCGATATCATAATAAAGATAAAACAGTTGTTTTATTCCCACAGATTTTATTTCTTAACCAACCTAGGTGTAGACAGTACACACTGTCATTATCAAGGTATCAAGGTATTGATAATGGCAGTGCATTAGGGTGTTGCTTATTTTATATTTTTTCTCTGATTTTTGATTTCTACCTCTTAAAATATGCTACGGGGTGCAGAATAGATATCCTAAAAATTTCAGCTCTATTTTTTAACATAGCGAGGTCGCTAAAAGAGCATAAATGCAGTGGCATTAAATTTTTCCCGATTTTTTAAATAAAATCTTTTTTAGAGGAAACGCAAAATTTTAGAGCATTTTGGGCCAAAATTCGATCCATTTTTGCATCCGCTCAACAGTTTTCCAGAGATACAATACTTTTCCGCCGCTACAGCCGCGCGTCTCACCCCCAACGGCGAGCTGTTTACTCGCCGTTGAATTCGAGCTGAAATTTTTAGGATATCCATTCTGCATCCCATAGCATATATTAAGAGGTAGAAATAAAAAAAATCCGAGAAAGAATAAAAAAATAAGCAACACCCTACAGTGCATATTGTCGAAACCTAGATAGTTTAAGAAATAATATATGTGGAAATAAAACAACTGTTTTATCTTTATCATGATATTAAAACGCAGAAGTCTTTCGCAGTGAAGTGATACTACCAGTGTCGTGCACTTTTTTTCAGTGTGTTTCATATTGCCCTATATGATTAATCAGTCTCCCGTATTCGTCGAGTGATTACAGGCTCCTGTGCCTTACTCATATACTGATTCTTGATATCCCTCTTCCTTACTTCTCGAACACATAGGCAAAAAAACTTTCATGTCTTAGGACGCATCCTAAAACTTTTTTATTCCATTTTGCCATGATGTCCACGAAACATTTCTTTTCATTCATTTCTCTTGTTAACTCTCTTCATTACTATTTGTCGATGCCCATCTTATTTTAAATATCCCTCACCAAATACACATCTCCGCTGATTCTCGTCAAACCTCCGATATTTCCATTACAAATAAGTGAGAACCAATGTAGTCCTGTCATAAAGGTGGATTTAGGGGACACCCAAATCAACCACCCTTCATCTCCAGAATAACTTCTATTACGCCCGCTGCGCCGTGCCGAAGTTAGTCACGGAAATTCTTGGTTTGAAGAAGTTCTGAGACTACACTAGCACTAAATAAAGGTAGAACTCTGAACTTAAAGCATTTATAAAGAATAGGGTGGTTTCCTAATATTTTTTATTCCCTAAATCGAAAGATTACTACACATGCAGCACGTATTTCACGCTTGTAGATTTTTTAATGACGAAATCTATTTTTCGCGATTAAATGAAAAGTGAAAATTTTCAAGCGCGCGAAAATGCGAAGGCTAAGTAGGAATGATGGGAAAAAGTCCGTGTGACGTATTTCTGGTTCCCGCTGCCGCCCTGTGAGGTGACCTTGAGGCGAGGCTTGAGCGCTGATACGACGCAGGATGCTAGCAGGTAGCTGAGTACCCTGCTACCTGGTAGCGCTTGGCTTAAATAAGGATTATTAATACCTTATCAAACGAAGAAAACTTTCCGACCTTAGCCAGTTTTAAAAAGTGATTATTAAGACATGTTTCCCTGAGCTCTGTGTCTCATGCATGCATTGGTAATCTCAGACGATGTAAAACTCCTATCTAGTAGTATAGAAACTACTAGGTCCCTGTGACGTCACTAGTAAACTACTAGGTCCCTACTAGGTCCCTGTGACGTCACGTGGAGTGGTAACGCATGGTAGCCAATCTGGCCTTTTTCAAATGAGGATAATAATTGACCATTGCCATTCGTCTAAACCGGTATTTCTAAAACCAAATAATTTGTATACTATGAATACACTAATGTTGGGTAACGAATTGCAATCAACCCCTATCGTTTTCTTTGATGAAGGAAACTACCCTATCCTGCCGAAGCTCCATAGGGTCGTGTCATATGACGTTTTGATCATTGTTTATTCGTTGTACTCATTAAGCGTTTTACCTTTTCGCGCCGATAGCAGTCACCTTTATGCACAAAATTCCTTCTATGCTCCAGCGTCTTGCTTCGAAAGAATAGCCGCACTGCCTCTATATGCTATACTGCAATATTTTGGCTTTTATCTTGACAGAGTGAAGGCAAAAAGTGGTCTAAAAGATTTATAATTTGATTAAGCGTTGATAAGTTTTCCCAGTAGATGACCATCCTTTTACACCTTTTGTCCATACTGGTCGCTCTCTTTATCCTTACATACATGGACTCACTTGAACTTCAAAAAATAATGCAGCTATGTGGTTGAGGACACAGGTTTTATTACAATACGGTCAGTGAGAAAGTAACTATAATTGCGGGCCCCATCTCCATCATATCTACTTACGGAATATATTACGAAAATTTTGGAAACTTCGACTCGCGATGATATGAATACTGTATGACACCGAGTTTACGCATGAGAAAGTCACATTTCATTAATGTACAAACACTACCAAAAGCAATATTATACGTTATATACATTTGATATTATGCTGCGCAATACTGAAGCTTTACACCTGTCCAATTTCCGTCTGGCAACACCCCATAGATCCCTCTTCTACCGCTTATCTTCCATTTTCAATTCCATATCAAATAGTTATTCTTCTGGTATAGTATTGGAGGAGGCGACCAACAACTAAGGTCATTTGCGCCATGAGGAAAGGGGTAGGTAAGGAAGGTTGGAGAGAAACCCGGCGTCGGCATTAGCCTGCTCTTAACGAAAGGCGCCAAGGGGACCACGGCTTAACGTCCCATCCGACGGACAGAGTGTTGCGCTTGAAATGTATCCACACAACATTCAAGCAGGGATCGGGCTTTGAAAATTCTCTGCCACCGCCGGGATTTGAACCCAAGCCCGCCGGGTGAGAAGCCAATACTCTAGCCACCACACCAACCCGATCCCTCTTATTCTTCTCTTGACCTCTTTGCCTCCCGCACCAATTTCAATAACCAATTTAATAGACTATCTTTTTGACACCCGCCTTTTGTATGCATTGTATATGTTGTAAATGGTTGTTATTTATGAGATTATTCTTATACTTGTTTTTTAATTATATTTACATAATTCATTTTGTTTATGAAACCAAATTTAAAGGCATTAGTTCTGTGTTTTGTGTTAAATAAATAAATAAACCGATTAAAATCCTAACTAAGCGGCAACAGAAATCAGCCTTAAATACGATGGGATTTGGCCTCCTCTATACAGTCCCCTCGGTCGCGGCAGAGGCAAAAGGTGACTTTATCCGGGCGAGAAATATCGAGAAACATTGGCATGCTATAAAAGAGTGTGGTTAGCGGCGGCAAAGGCGCTGATGTAATCATAACTAACCTTCCTCTACGACTCGCTCAAAACTTGCGACGAGAGAAACGCTCGCGTGGATGAAAACACCTGGGACGAAGTTAAACGAGGCGGGACGCGGGTCGGGCAAAGAACGGAAAAAATGCGTGCCGGCGTCTAGCGGGGAATTCGCGATAATCGGCGAAGGTTATCGAGCGCTGCACTGATTTCACTTTCGCTTCCGAAGAGTCTACTTTCGTTGGGCAAGTAGGTCTCCGATTCTGCAGCGGACGAAATTTAGCCAAAACGAACAAACCTGAATTGCATTCCTCCAATTTACCAATGACCACGTAAAACTGGCTCAAAACCTTTCTACTATGCTTTAAACAGCTTTCATTCTAGGTGACATGAAAGGCCCCGTGGTTAGAACATAGGGCTTACTGATCACAGTTCAATTCATCCTTGAATTTTATGGCTATCTCTCTTTACCATAGAAAATATTCTGCTGTAATCAATCTCCTAAAATGTATTCCCATGATTTTTCTGCATCGAAGGAAAACTTCCAATATTTTTAACATACCGTGAAACAAAATCCTCTAAAGCGAGATGGCCTAGCGAAAAGAACCAGGCTCCCTAACCTGAATGAATTTTACATGACAGTAGGTTAGTCAGGGGTGGACTCTATCCTCACCTACCCAAGTCAACCTTCGGGATGAATCACTGGGTATGTAAACGTAAGACTTTAAAATATGCTTTAAACAGCTATTATTCCTGATAATCTCGAACATTACGAAATAACTATTTCCGCACTATCTAACAGAAATTTTAAACATACTATTTAAGCTAAAGTGTGTTTCAAGACACCATTGACTTGAAAGTGAACCTAGATATCTTTAAATAACAAATACTAGACACCGAAATCCATCATTATAATTTAATGAATCCGGTCAAATTTTATAGCAGTGTAACCACTTTTCATCCCATATTCTTCAAGCCTGGGGGTGAAAGATGAAATGATTTTAGCAGGGATGGCAAGTGAAACGACGCGAACATGTTTCGTTTCGATCCAGAGGGATACGATAATACGAGGCCAAGGTTTCGCTTCGTTCCCGCTCGAAATTAAATCACCAAGGAGTTAAATTTCGACCCAGGACGAAACTTTACTCCTGGGAACGAAACTAAATTAATCGAAACTCCGCTGCTCATACTTATGTTTCGATCCTAGAAGTTTAGTGGAGGGGGAAAAGAGGGAAAAGTTTACCCATTTCATGATGAAAATAGTAAGGTGAAAACATTGAGCTTCGTCATATTGAGACTGAATACTGCATTGCGCATTATAATTGGAAAAGTGCCCGATGCATCTAGAGGCGGTAGGGCGAGCCTCTACTCAATTCAACCATACTTCGTACTCGGTCCGTGGGTCGAAACTAAACTGTTTGGAGGTGAAGCACGTAGTCCCTCCGGTGCGAAATATAATCTGTGTTTCGTTTCGTCCCAGAGGTTTAGATTAGTTTCAACCAGTGGCGTAGCCAGGGGGGAGGTGCGGGGGGTCCGGACCCTCCCCGAAATGTAAAAAACACAATTATTTTCCTCCATAAAAGAAAACAAAATACTAAAAAATCATGAATTTACATAACATTTTTAACACATGAAGTTTTTTCGATTATGAAAAGTGTTAAAATTAGTTTAAAACCCATTATTTAGTACCCTTTCTTTATTTCCCCCCCTGGTTTTGAACCCCCTCGAACGAAATTCCTGGCTACGCCACTGGTTTCAACCTGAGGTAGTTTTGACTCCGATTTCGTTTCGACCCTGAGTTTAGCTCTCCAGGTTTTATTCAATTTCGTTTATTTTCCACATTTCGCCCCCGGCAACGAAACTATTGAAATTTCTCTGCTTTTTATTTTCGTTTAGTTTCAATTGTCATCTCTAGTTTTCAGACAAACAACGGGCGAAAAGCAATTCGTTCAACTCTCATTCATTCATGTGTACATGAGGAGAAATATGTGAAGCTCACGCAAACTTGCAGGCACAAATTAAATCGCCACACCTCCTTGACGCCACCTGAGTGTCAACATCAGCTTCCCTTTCCATTTTCTTGATACCACTCCGTTGCGAGAGAGAAGAGGTTGAGCCACAATCAGTAAAAACGTTTTCCCAAGAGGAATGACCCAGTAACAATTATTATTTATAATGGTGACTAATATTTCATAATAAGCTCAGCATATTTATTTTTTATCGAATTCTCGTGAATTGTTTTTTAGCAAAGCCTTAGAATGATCCCACATCGGGTGCAAGATATCGTCAAACACTGCTGCGGGCTTACAGAGCGCCATACACAGGTTTAACCCATTATCGGCCAAGGCTAATATTCGGTAGAAATTTTTTAATTTATCATCATATTTAGTCTTAATAGATACTAGAAAAGAAATTTTGAAAATTTTGAGGCTCTAAAAAATTTATTTATACCATAAAAATAATGGTGCGTTTTCGCACCTTTGGCGGAATGTGGGTACTTCGGTTAACATACCGTGAAAAACTAAAATCTTTTTCTTTTCCACTGTTTTATTTATAAACACATAGAAACGCATAAATCAGTATTTAAAATCATTAAGTAACAGTTCATACTATAACAAAACCCTTGTATTTATGAAAATTATTTGGATATTAGGGCACATTACATTTTACCCAAAAATATGCATTGTGCCTATTACATTACCTGCACCTTTTGCTTGATACCTTTATCTCGATAATATGACCTGCATTATCTTCTTTAGTGTCTGCTAGTAAATAATTACGAGAAGGTTTGACTTTTTTCGGATTTGATGGTCCTTCTGCATGTATATCTTAGTGATTGCCAATACTGAATCGGTCACCTTTGATTGACGTTAGTGCACCAAATGATCTTTGAGAAATCAATTGGAGACATTTTGAGCCAACTAGCCTTTCCATAGATTTTCCATGAATAAGTTAACACACTTTCCAGTAAATTGGTAAACAATGGCCACCACCTCGTTTTCTCTCTGATTTTGATTCTATAAATCGCGTTTGTATAATCGTGATATATACTCCACCTATGGGATTATTGCAATCCCCAATGACGAGAAGCTGGGGAATAGTTATGCCTTTTCTTTCAAATGGTAAATTGGCTGTGTTTCTGGCCACAATTACAACATAGGATTCATTCCATTTGACCGCGAACAATGCAGATTCCTCGTCAAAAGCATAAACAATTGAGCCTCGAGGCTTTTTCCAAGAGCTTTAGAGTTTTCAAGCGGGCACTTTCCAGTTCTATTTTCCCGAATGGTTCAAGTTGCAAAGGATCGCCTTTCCTTCAGTGTTTGGAACATGGAACATGTATAGGAGAAGTTGTCAAAAAATTACCGATGCTGAGTAATATCGGGAATTATTTTCAAGAAATGTGAAACAACGATAGCTCCTAATCCTACCTTCACTCCATGAGGATTTGTTTTATTTCGACCCTCCATACAAAAACAAATTGGGTTAGGTAGCCATCTGAAGAGCAAAGGCACCATAATTTGAATCCAAATCAAACCGGTTTATTTTATATCAACATTTTCACTGAGTGGCGTCCAAAATACGGAACCATTTGCTCATCTAAGGTTATGAGAAAAAATTCCCAACTGCAAAAATTAGCATTCAACATTGTAAATATTGGTCTCAGCTTTGCAAATTTGTCCGATTTGTCGAGAAAAAATTGGATATTTTCTTTTATCTCTTTCTACTCATAGTTTGACGAACTAATTCAACCCATTTATCTTTACAATATCTTTAGACAAGTACAAGTCCTGCTGTGGGAGCATATGATACCCAGAGAGAATCAAAATCTCAAGAAACTTTTCAAGCCTGCAATACTAATTGTAACTGATGCCTTTTGCTATCAGTAACATACCTTTTTTGAAAAATATACCATTTCCTCCAAACCTCATCATCAAGAAATAGGAGGAAAATGTCAGATGGAGACATACTTCCAAATTCACGTCTTATTTATTCGTCATATTCCTTCTCTTTAGATATTGGACGACACAAAAACTTTGTATCAATATCCTTTTTCCATTTTGGAAAATTAGTCCCTTTTATCAGACGACTGGATATCTTTTTTGGTATACTGATGGCTTTCCTTCTTCTTCTTGCGCACCTAGCCGGTGCTCCACTATACCATCGCCTCGATGCGTTTCCAATGTTACCGCGATGTCATTGTTAATCGGCTTCGCAGTTCATATGTTATCACCGATGTCTTCTTCATCAGTCAAGTTCTTAACGTCTGGCGGTATTTAGACAACATCCGTGGCGTCATCCACAGAATCCAGGGTTTCCTCTAGAGTGGTCAAGATATCTTGAGTGGACACACACCTTCTTTTATTATCCATCTACAGTAGTCTCGGAAAATTTGATGCAATGAAAAAGATAATTTTTTCACTCCTACGTTGCCTGAAACATTGATCTTGAAGCTGTGGGATCATCCAGTTACACCCGTCATATGTAACGAATGCGTATAGACCTATGAGACTAACTTCTTGAAGCTTTCTTATAGAATTGGAAGGTGAGATCCATTAATGCGTACATAGCAGTGATCCATTTCTGAACGACCAGCGCTGTTTGAGAAACTTACACACGGTTAAAAATCGATAGGTCTCGTGGCGGGGAATCGAGCTGCTCATTAGTACGCAATGACTAAATGAAGCCACATTTTAGAAGACGACAGCTGTGAGACCAATAAGATAAAAAAATATATTTTATGGTTTTTTAAAACCCAACAATGATTAAATTGATTCACCGAATAATTACAGGGTGGCGTACAATATTAGTGACTGAGGTTTGCTAGATTTGTCTCTCGGTACGGTACCCCAGTCCTAATCTGCCATACCCCCAAACGCCAAAGGTGCGAAAACGCACCATTATATACATGTGTCAAAATTATACATTTCTAAATATATTATTTGATTTGAAAAAATCAGAGTAATTAAGCGATAATAGTACATTTATAATATTAGTATTAGGATTCATAAATATTCTTAGTACACTCGTAAAAAAATATTAAATTGATAGACCTCGAAGAGCATGAAATTTAGTAAACTTGAAAATTTATAATTAAATAATCACGTCAAAATTTTTAAAGAAAATGGTTTTAAAAATAAGGTTCTCATCTAATGAATAATTTACCAAGGAAAAACTATTGAATAACCGAGTACATATTTTTTTACGAACTAATTAAAAAATGGTGCGTTTTCGCACCTTTGGCCGTAAATGGGTTAAAACAATTAATAAGGATGGGAACTGCGAAATACTCGGAGGCTACGTGCAGGTATTAGATTAGATTATCAACTAAGTATAGATATCTTTCGGGGGCACTATGAGAACATCATGATAGAACGTCACTTAAATTCCAAGTTGCTGGCCTTGATGGCGGCGAGGTAGAGTCCTCGCAAGCCAAACATGAGGTCGCGGGTTCGAGTCCCACCTGGGTAACTTTCCCCTATCCAGAGCATGGTTGTTCGTATACGTTTAATTATTAAATTTGTTGAACACCCCGGTACAAAATGGCCTATGAGAGCTGTATTCGGTGGTTTGGTAATTTAAAAATAAATAAATAAAAGCCCGCAAGAAACGATAAATTAAAAGATACATTTCGCCGAACAGATATATAAGACTTGCTTTTCTCCCGAACAATGAAGGACTTTAATAAAGGGTAGGCGGGAAATCGTGAGCGTATTTCCTTTTTCCGTTAATGGCTGCTTTACGCCTATAGAGGCGGCTTGGGGAGTCTATCCTTGATATCTCCACTTCTTTCATTGCAACTCTCCGCCTCATTTATGCAGATAATTTTACAGTAAATTTAAGTTTTAATAAATTGTTTTCCTACTTCTTTGCTTAAATTTATCGCTGTAAGAAGATATTTCTATTGTGGAATGCTCCCTTGGCCTGGGATATTCTACTAATAACTTCTTTCTCTCTTCTTCCATCGCTAGCTATTCCGCTTCCCAATTAACAGACTTCAATCATTCCTGCCAGTTTTTGTTTCCATATTTTAATGTTTGTCTTTACATCTTCTCTATTACTCCATACTTACATTTTAGTATTATTTCACCTTTTTCTTATGGGCACCTACTTTTACGGGCATGATCTCTTGCGACACTACCTTCCGTATTAGATAGTTTCATTGTCTTCATGGAATACAAAAGCTACCTATAATTTAGCATAAATAACATACATGTTCCATTATAAGGCAGAGACTAAATAAAGTAATGGATATTATTCTAATCCTTAAAATCCTGCCGGTTAATAGGAGTAATCCTCGGTTTTACCAGGCTGCAGACATTTTTTCACGGGAGACCTTCATTTTCCAGAGGGATTGATTTTGGAGGGGGTCATAAGGCGGGATTCATTTTAAGGTCACCCATAATGTCGCTAACTAAAAAAGTTTGTTCCTCATTGCTGAAGTCAAGATTATTGTCCAGTAAGGCCTTTCATCAAATAATGCATCTCTAAAAATATCAGGGGCGCTAGTTTTGATCCCCATTCATATCTATGACAAAGTAGCATTACGATGGCATTTCCAGCATCATATTTTTATTTTTATTATTTTCGTATTACTAGCATAATGTGAGTTTTTGGTAAAAGGAACCAGAATATGTATTAATGCTATATGTATATACAAATTCTATGTATAGACAAGTAATAACGTTACATCAAGTGTAAGAATGTGGATTCATACGCAATGTCCTGAAAATATAGCACCGAAAGCCAATATTTTGAGGCTTTTAGTCGATGAAATACTGTTAGAAGTTTTGAAATTTTTCAAAGAAATGGCACGCATCCCGGTTCTCGCTCCATCCCCCGTAATGTGACGAAAGGCTTATATCAAAGGCGGGTGCTGGAGTGAATTTGACCTCCAAAGCATGGGCGCAACTGCTTTCCCGGGTCCGGCTGAATGAATGGTCAAATTTGGGTCGCCGTCCACTCACTGACTGGTCTCGGCAAACATTACGCGGCGGTGCACCTCGAAAAAAATCAAAACAAAGCGGGTGGGCTTTTATGCTCAAGGGCCGATGCCTGACAGCAGTAGGCCAACACGAATAACTCTTTTTTTCTATTCAATTTTGGAGTTGCTTAACGTCATAATACAGCCCAAATTAAGAAGTTTCGCAGACATAGCGACCCTGCGCTAATGAAGTGGATTTTCCATCTTTTGTGACCAGTTAATTACGATATGTCGAACGCGTGGGCACTCCCCATCGGCTGTGGAAGCGAACGCTGTTATGGTGGGCACGCTATTGTCGTTCAAATCCAGCGTTTTCAAATACAATCGCCTACTTATGAAATAACCAGACTGTACCTCTTTGCTGATTTCGCAAAACAAAATACATTGAAGGATGCTTTCACTGTAATAAATACACATTAATTTATTCCTTCCACTTATATACAAGCGATGCAATCAAGATCATAACAAAGGCCAATGGCTACATTTTATAGAGCCGTGAATCATCGATGAAGTTAATATGAGAGTCATCAAGATTGTTCTCTCAATACTACTTCGCCACCAAGTCGAGTTGTCCCTTTCACTTCCACTGTGGTAGACGTTGTTTCCGTCATTGTTAAGTTAAGTAACTCCCAGAGTCTTACGAAGTAATGAACGGATATTGTGTTCATTTGGTTTTTTGAATGTATGAAGGCAATAATGGGAAATTGAAGGCTTTTCATTCATTAGGCTAAATGCCTCCCAGATTCTCATTAGGAAACATACGGATATCATGTTTAGTTGGTTTATTGAACGCATGAATGCAATCATCGGGCATTCAAGAAGAGTTGAGATGTTTTCCTGAGCCTTTAATCGCATGCAGTCCAATTTTCCCATTTGGGAACATATTTACAAAAATTCATTAAAATTATATTTATTATCTGTAATTACTTTTATAGCTTTTGTTATGTAAATAAAGTATGGACGTATTTTTTTTAAAGGGAATCGCATAACTTGCGCATGCATTGATCATTCATTATACCTTTTCAAAATTGGTTATTTTCATCGCCTCTCTAGTGAGCATGCAGTTTATTCGATATCTTAACCTACATTCCCTCTACAGTAACAAATGCTAATTTATTCAAAAGAATAATATATATTGCAGTGTTAAACTTAGTTTTTTGTTCAAGTGCATATGTATTTCTCAAGCAATATCAGGCTTCTATGGCGTGTACCCATTTGGGAAAATCCTTGAAAACGCATTTAAATATTTTTGTTCGGGTTTTCTTTAATACTATCTCTTGATTTATTGTAAAAATAAATGGGATATGCAAGAAAAAAATCAGTTGATAAGTTTGTTCGGTATTTAAAGGTTTAAGAAACAAACTACAAACATTTGACGCGTGAAAACCTAGGGGAAATAAATACAAACCCCTGGCACACGTTTATAGAGTCATTCGGAATGATTTTTATCTGAACTCCCAATTGTAAAATTGAAAATAATCAAACTCCACACATTGCGACCTATTGGCTTGTTTCCCTCCATTCTTCGGTTAGTAATCCATTGAAATAGAAGCAAAACTCCGTCTCTGTTCGTCGTATATAGTATTTTTCGTGATTTAAAACTTGAGTTATCATTTCGACATGTTCAGAGTGAATAGAATAGATCTTTTTCAAAAAATTTTTGTATATTTCAAATATGAAAATTACACCTTCGAGAGAATGCTGATAAAAATTATAATATTTACGACGGAAGGAAGCATTAAATTTTTTTGTATTCCGTAGACCCTTATAATTTCAAGATACTAGAATTAGTTTTAAAGCAATACTTACATCACAAACAAATTCAGATCGACAGGGAGTGCCGAGTTCCCATTAGGGCTGGACCCATTAGATAAGAGTCCCGGCGGTCATTTGATTTTGTTTCATACTTGGATGGAATAGAGGAAAGACAGATGGTGGAAGAATAAGGAAAAGGTGTCGCTATATGCTAAAGAGAGATGCTAAATTCCATAGGGGGGCGGGGCAGAGGTGATTCGCAAATGACCGAATACCTTCCCTAGAAGAATATCCTGAAATAGTGCAGTGATTTAGCAAATTCAACGATCAATTTATGAGTGTGAATGTTTGGAAATTTATTTATTGATGCTGAAATATCTTCTATTCGAGAAATTATGCGTACATTATCAGAGGTAACTTTTATACCAAAATTTTACGCGAGTTATAAAATCGATAGCACTGACAAAATACACAGTTGGCATTTCTGTATACCGAATGTAATTTTGTTATCGTTTGCCCCGTTACTTAAAAATCAGTTTTAAACCTTAAAAACAAGCTTTCAAGATTATTTTAGTATTCAGAGGTCTCTTAATAAATTAGATATTGTGATCATCATAATTTTATGATAATTATAATTAAAACTTATTCAGACATAACAGTTTATGTAGTTTTGATCTTTAATGCAGGCAGTATATTTCGTTTTAATTGCTCATTTAGCTATTGTGAATAATATTTCGATACCTGTTGTCATATTATCGCATTGGTTTTGCGATTAAGGCTTTGAAAAAATCTTCTTACACCTATGTACATTAAATAAAATTGGAAGATAATTAGATTCTGGTGCAAGATTTCAATAAATTACACCCTTATCAATTCTCTTTGGAAATAGTTTGCTTCGCGTTGTATTCGCGCAAAAGAAAAAAATCATTACGCCCGTGGAATCAGCAGATTTTTCTCGGGTTGAATCCTCATGGTGAATTAGCATGCTTGCTTTGTAGAGTCAACGAGTTTGATTCATAAATACTGAAAGTAGTCGCTAATATTGAAATTTTCAAGCTAATCTTGATCAAACGAGATTGACAGCACGAGTGAATGAATGCAAAAACAAAAATTCTCACCTACGAACATGGCCTCGAAGCCTTTCCAAGAAAATTTAAAATTTAATTGCATAGAGTTTTCATCACTGGCAATAATAATTATACGGCCAGAACTTTTTAAATATGTCCAATTATCAAGCTTGATAAAGTCTACGCATACTTTTATTCCATGCACTTATAAAACGTATGGGTCGTTTATAATGTACAGTTTCACAGTCTAGGCGAAAATAATTATTTTAATCCATGGCAATAAAATAATAATAATTATAATTGCTTACTGGTTAAAATTCAAGCATTAGTGCATTAATAGTAGCGGCTTTAGGGCGTTTCTCAGTGTAGTAATGTCTCAAGGCGACTACAGTTTCTCCAGCCATCCTGCTGGCGAATTCATGTCAGAAGACGCTAGCAGGATTTCTGGAGAAACTGTCGTCGCCTTTAGACAAAATTACGTGGAGGAACGCCCGAAGGCCGGTACTAACGTGGAGAAACGCCGTGGAAACCTAAGATTCAATTTTAAATATTGATTGTCTCAAAAATACCAACTTATTACAAAATCTGCCACTGCTTCGGGATAAGAGAAACGTCTTTGTTGTGGCTGAAATCATTCCTCCCACGACCTATTAGTATACATTGGCCCCTCTCACTTCCACTTCCGTAGCTTCAATTTCTAAACTCTTCCTCCATCCACCTCAACAGATTCCTAACATTCATTCTGAAGTTTGCCGCTTTCGCACGCTTAATGGAATTTCGCCGAAAAAACAAAGAAAATGTCATTCTCATAAATGTCATAAAATGCCCTTCTTATTATGACACACAGATTGCTGTTTTGAGGAAAATATCCATTTAGAACGTGCCCGAAAAACAAAAATAAATAAATATGACCATGTAGTCAGTGTCACAATGTGGTGTGGTAAGGCTAGCAGCTGGTTTCATGGACCACCCACGGAATTTGCACGTGGAAAAAGAATGGCTTCGTCCCCTGAATTGCAGCACAGCCGACCGAAAATTGCAAGATCCAGGTCTAAAAAAGAATGACATCACTCAAAACAGGGTGAAAATTTTTTGTCACTGCTTTTCGTCGCTTATGCCACAGCATTCAAAAATTATTTTGATCCAACGATTTTCTCACAAAAAACGATTTTATAATATAATCCGTTTCGCCTTTGTCTACCGCCATTTTCATGGTAATGTTGACATACAAAGTTAGATTATGTATTTATTAATATTAAAATTATGAGAAGATAATTTTATGCAAAAAAATTGAAAAAAATCAGGCTCCTTTACTAATATTGATTAATATAAAAGCCCAAAATCTTCTCTAAAATTCTGATAATGGCCCCAGACGGCACAGAATCCTCCGTATCGTAATCCTACGAAAAGCGACGGAGCGGTAGTCAATGGATACTATCTGCATACGAATTAGATACGGAGGATTCTGTGCCGTCTGGGGCGGCAGCAGGCAAAATTACCTCCGAACTTCGCTCAGTGTGATCATGTATAAGAAAACACGAACATGCCGTGGGAAGACAAAGCTTCGTGATGGGGAGCACCGAGTGGATTAAGAGATGATTGGTGCATCGTAAACTCACAGAGACAGGCGCGCCTGCACGTTAACTTCCTTCTGGTTGGGGAAACGTTCTGCTGAGACAGTATGCCCATCAAGAGAATTTTCAATTTCCCTACGCATACTTTAAATCATTTTTCAAGTGATCCTTAGTGAGCGAAACAAAAGACTTATGAAAGTAAATGAAATGCTATGCTTTTACGAAATTACTCATCAGTGCATATGCCTTCAAATAATTTTAGAAATTAGAGGATGATATGTAATATAACATTTTAAGAAAAAATACATTAAATGATGGTGATGTTATAAATTCGTGTGGTTTTATCATTTGCAATCCGTAATGAATAAATCGTAAGAATAAAGCACACGTTTTGGCCCCCCTTAAATTTAACGATTTCCAACAATTCCTCGAAAACCAGAATTTGCATGCTTTTTTCCGAAAATACTAATGAGTGCATATGCCTTCACATAATTTCATAAATTAGAGGATGACATGTAATATGCAATTTTAAGAAAAAAATTATTTAAATGATGTTGAAGTTATAAATTCGTGTACATTCGTGTGGTTTTATCAATTTCAAACTGTTAATTAAACCTTTGGCTAATAAATATAAAGAATAAGGCACACGTTTTGGTCTACCTTAACTTTAGTATAACGATTTACAATAATACCTCAACAATCATAAATAAATCTCTGAAATTTTAGTCACCATTTGCGCATGTATTAACTGTTTTTATTTTTATTAACTTCTCTAGAGTGCCACCTTTTCACGACGCGTCACCGTCTTCAAATGCTGCAAACGGCCCACAAGTCTAACCCCCAAGCCTTTTTCCTGTCAGCCCCTGCTCTAGGCCCTTATCGCGGCGCTTATTTTGGGAACTCGTGGTCCGTGGGAGACGCAAACGAGGACAACGGTATAACATGACACTTTCGCCTCCGCCTTAGCTTATTGCCAAATTGAGATAGCGCCTTGGAAATAAATAAACCGTAATTATAGCTTGAAGCTCCTTTCCACACAAACTTTCGCTTCAAATGGCTGTTCCGACATGCCCAAGAGAAACATGTATATATATGCATGTATATTTTCGCGGAATGAAATCCGAACGCATGCACACGGCGGCGATTATTTCATTATTATGCACGAATTTAAAACCTCGAGGTGATGGGCCAAGGACTCACTCTGTTTACGTGTATGACCACTCGTTTAAAATTTCGCAACGGCCGTCTCCTCTCACGCTGGTTATTTCTGCTGGAGTTTTAATTTGACCCACTTCTCATTTCCTTTAGTTTTGTTGAGTCACGTACCGTGTTCCACGTTGTATACAAAAACCTTTCCTTTTCTCTTTCACATCTCGCTACATTTCAATTAATCTCCGATAATTCTCGGGTCAAACACATCGCCTTTGTACACGCTCAGAAATATTACACCCGATCAGCATTCGAGGAATCTATAGTTTGATCGGAAGGAGTTTACGTTACGCTGTGACACTAACCTCTTGGTAGGATTCCAAGAAAGGAGAGAGACAGAAGCAGTTTGCTGAAACCATTCTTTCCTATCTCAAAGCTAGTGGCGTATCTGGGTAATATTCCTTGTGAAGGGCCAACAGAGGCTAACGTTAATACGTTAGCGTCTGTTGGTTATCGTTACGTTAGCGTTAATAACGTTATAACTTTTTGCTTGAAGTAGTGAAGATGCAGTAGTGCCTAAGAATATATAAAATTTAAAACACACTGACTCATAAATTTGGAGTTAAACCCTCCCATCAATGAAACTGTTGTATCTACTATGCCACGTCCACGTTGTTTCAAAACCCAATGTTTCATATTAGTGTCCGCCAATCTCTAGTCTCTGCCAAGGATCGTGCTGGGTTAATTCTCCAGCATGGTGAATCTTTTAGTATTTCCCAGGTAAAGAGAAGAGAAATTATTAGTTTTTGATTGTTTTATCGATAAATTGACCTCCAGATTTTTACATTATGGTTATTTAATTCTCCTTTCTTTCTCCTTTTCACTAAAACAACCATACCATCTATTTTCAGTGCTATCCCTCTTTCTTTAAAGATCCATCTTCATCAGACCACTTATTATCCAATTGAAATATCACTATAACTTTGCATTTGGAGGATGAAAGATGAGATAAATTTGACAATGGATATCAATGTAGAGGAAGTTCATCTTTATAACGCCAATCTATTTGTTGTTTTTTATCACGTATTAAGTATTTAACGCAATTTAAATAACCCACAAACGCACATTGATGAAATACAAACATTTTGATCCTTTCTCCGCAATGGCTGAAGGTTAAATCCTTCTCATGAAGGTGAGAATAGGACAGTCATTCTTCGTCTATTCCAACCCGCTGGCCTTGATGGCCGAAAACTAGTCTTCACCTTGAAGGCCGGTGAGATCCGAGGAGACAGGGTTCAAAGTACGTTGCACTCTGAACTGCAGTAGGAGCCAAGGTGCCAGTCACAGCCCACGTGGTCATCTCGAGGTTTCCCACAATGACACAACAGCTGCAACCACTCGCGCCGCACCTTCCCTGGGTCGACCCACAAGGTCGACCTGAGGAACCTTTCCTCGGCTCACGAGCAGTTCAAAATCGTAAAAATAATCTATGAAGCAATCCGGAAAGCTAATGTACGGATGACATAAGAGTTGGTGAGGACTCGAGAAGATGAGATGGAATTGGGAAAGACATATACGTACAACATCGGTGGCGGCGGGGTAAAGTCCCCGCCTGCCAAACCAAAGATCGCGGGCTCGATAAGTTATCCTTACCCAGGGCATGGATATTTGTGAACGCTTGAATGTTAAATGCTATCAGCCCCAATGTAAAGGCCGAACAGTGCTATTTTCGGTGGTGTGTGAAAGAAATAAATAAAAATATGGGAGAGTACTTAGAGATTTGGAGGAAGTGATCGACAGCGAAGATCATTTGAGCTATGAGGATAAAAGAGGAGTTAAAATTTAAGACGGTTATCAATGTCGAGGAAATAATTATTGAAGACGCTTCTCCCCCTCTCTGATGTTTAGCATAACATTCAACTTATTTCACGCAATTGCAATAACTCACCAACGCATTTTGATCCTTTGTCCGCAATGGCTGACAGTGAGATGGAGATGATAATTGATAAGAAAAATAATATATTTTCAAAGGTTTCAGAGAATACGCAACAGACCATATTTTAAATTTGCTTGTATCTAGCATTTGAAAATTTTCTTCAAAGTTATCTAAAACGTAGAGCACTTATATTTTTAACAAGGGTCTGTAGGGAAGGGCTGTGAGGAAACCCGATGGGCCGAATATAGCTTTTTGTGGTAAAATACAAGTTATAAACCTTAAAAATAAATACCATTCTCTAAACTCCCGTTCATTTCAGTAACCATGGAATAAATTTAACCCATTATAAATTACTACGGCAAAATAAATAAGGTTATCTTTCTATGCGATATACCTATGTAACTCCCTGGCTGTGGTCAAGGTCACAGATAGGAATATCGTCATTTGCATGGCACTATTACTTATTTAATCTATACTTTAATTATCTTCTTAATAAATATGTGAATGTTTTAGGTTGAAAACGTAAAAGTAAAAACCTCTACTGTAAAACTTTTCTATTTATCCTAATAATAATATCAGCGAAATACCATATGAAGATGATCAGATGCACAAATCTAACTTCAAAATCAGATTAGAACGTCAAAAACATTAGTTGACAACCTTAGTCGTGACACTTTTGCATGATATCAGTGACTGGACAGATACTCGGATGGACGAATGAAATTAGAATAGGGAAAAATTTCCTGTACATGTAAAAGTGTTCTCTCGCAATTTCGGGTTTTTAGGCGGTACAAAATTGATGATGAATGTGTTCGAGCAACAATCCGCATTTTAAATGAATTGTTTGATCACATCTTTCAGGCACTGGTCGACGATCATTAAATATCTACATGAGTACTACAATGTAAATGTCGTATTGAAATAGTGAACAATCGAAGGCTCACGGGCAAGTTCCGCAGCCTATCCCTCTCACTCTCATCATTTTGAGGGGCAACTTCATCGAGGGGTGCATGACAGACGGGAGGGGCTGGGGGAGGAAACTTGATGGATGACTCGTTGTCCCGGAGACAGGAAAATTAAAAATGCTGCTCCCGCGGTCCTCGATGAAGGCTTCCGTGTACGAAATGAAATAATTCGGCTTCCACATGCGTTAGCGTTTGGTGTTTTGCACATATTTAATGCAGATCTTTCATATTTGTGCCAGGAGAAAAAGGAAAGTAGCCATTTTTCCGAACAAGAAATTCCGTTTTTAATAACCCGTATCTTTTGGCAAACAGGTGCGATAACCAGTGGAGACCAGTTGCAAGTCTCGCACCATTCGAATATTTCCTCCTCTCAACCGAGGTTCGCGCTGCCAGCTGACAAAAAATTACTGCTTTTCCTCTTTGAATTGACCCTCTGCTTTTGCTAGCGTGATAACTTATGATTGGCATTAGGTTGGAAGTTACAACATTGCTTCAAAACATGACATTGCATTGATTTTTCTATTTTTCCAAATACATATACGCTATCCGTTCATATATTGTAACGCTGAGATTTCAATATCAAAAGGATTGAGTTCTAAGTGCTCTAATGAGACACTTCTTTGATGTTTCGGTCCTTGAAGCTACGAGTTGCGATTCTATTTTGCCTGAATACCGGCCATAATTCATATTACACCACTGTATTTTTCCCAAAGTTGAAATTTATCTTTAACTTTTACGTTCCCATGCAAATAAATACACTTCACAAAGACTAAAGATTCCTGTGGGAGAGTATTTGTATAAATAACGGTGAGAGGGTTATTTTAAATATATTTATCTAAATCTCTTGTTCCAGGGCTCGCAAACATTCCAAATCCACGGACCACCTCATAATTGTATGTGGAGTGCAAATTTATATTCATAAATATTCATATTCATTTATAAATATTTACATTCACATATAAATATTCATATTCATGCATAAATATTTATATTCTTATGAGATATCTTTACTAAAATGTAATTAACATACTACACTTTTGATCACAAAAATATACCGTTGTTCACTTAAGTTCTTAAATTTGACGGTAATTAAAATTGACGTATTTGTGTGGTTTCATGGTATTTTGTAACAACCCGCTTGCAGTCAATGCAGTGCCAATCAATTAGATACAAGCAGCCAAAAAAAACTCGTACGGACGAAATACGGTGAATCATTTAAAATTTTAATAATGTTGGCATAGTTTTATCTCAAATATGTTAACTTTCACTTCCTAAGTATAGATATGACCTTTTCCTTTTATTCACCTCGAATCCCATGGATTTTTGTATGAAAGTTACCTCAGATTTAATCCAAGACTTAAACTCGGGACCATTTGGTCAGATGCTTTGCGCTCCATCCACAACACTAGCACGCTCTCCCCTTAAAATTAATAAATCCTGGAAAAGAAAAAAATACCAGTTCTTAAAAAAATGACTTTCCGTGCAAAGTGCTATGAACTTCCACATTTAGACTGCCGAAGTTTTCTTTATAATTAGTATCTAGTCGTTGGCGGGGAAAATCAGTCTATATTCTTTCTATTAAAATCATCCGAGGTCTAAGATTGCTGATATGCTGGCGCGCCAGTTGTGGAGAGGTGTATGTGCGTGGTTGATTAGCCAGAGCCATTAGCCATATCTGGGCCTCTCCTTCTCTCTCTGGGCCATCCGGGCAATCTCTGGGCCATCCCTTCTATAGTGTAGTCTTCCTTTTCTCTATAAATAGTACCGTTGCTTTTGCTAGCGGTACCTCACGTCACCAAAATGACGGCACTAGACTCATCCATCCCTAAACCTTCGCTTCCTATCCCCGAGGCCAATATTAACTGTTTCCGGTTGTATTGGAAATTAAAAAAATAAATAAATAGTACTAAAACCATTTTTGAATTCGAAAGTAGAAAGATCTGAGGAGAGCTGACGTTCAGAGTGAACTTCGCAAAGTTGGAAAACTATAACCCTCTTGCTTGCGCTCACTCCGGCAAAAAGTGCAACCAAGGACACCAAACAATGGAGGTCCCAGAAAGTCTCGTAGAAACTCCATTTATGCTGCTACTCCGTTGTCTTTTTTTAAAGGTTCCTAAATATGACCGGGACTCGGTTTGGTGATGTAGCTAGAGAGATGGTTTCAAACCCTGTGGGCCAGGGTTCAAACACCGGCTATAGTAGATATTTTTCTGAAGTTTCCCGATCCCTGCTTGAGCGCTGTGTGGAGGAAACTACGAAGAATGACACTAAGTCCGTCTGATAGGACAATGAGCCTTGCTCCCTTGGCGCCTTTGTTAATAGTAGCCTAATGCTGACGCCTGGTTCCTCCCCTACCTTCCTTCCCTACCCTCTTCTCATGGTGCTAAAGGCCTAAGTCGTTAGTCACCTCTTCCAAATACATTATACCTAATTTACAAAAAGGTCCGTAGTAGTAGATGAGTGGAGAGCTATCTATTTATTTCCTAATTTTCAGTATTTCCTAATTTAATAAGTATTTGCACTCGTGAGGAAGAGAACCGTAAAGTTATGACATCGTTTCAAATATACAAGGTGTGGGAACAATGACGGGAAATTTTTAAATTTCGCTGGTTTGGAGAGTCAAGTTTTTTTTTTATGTTGGTATACATGCCCATAAAGTATAATGACACTTTCAGCTGTATTCATTGTTTATTTGGTCTGTGGCAGCCACTGAGGTTAGACCTATGCTCCCCTTCCAATGCAGATTCCTCCATTGCAATATTCGTGAGTGCAACGAAGGGGACTCCATTAAAGCATGGATGGCAATCATAACTAAACGAAAGTCAAAACCAGTAAAAGTTCAATAGCTACGTTCTCGGGAGCGAAATGTAGAAACGAAGCAAAAAAGAACAAAACCTGGAGAGTTAAACTTATGGTCGAAGTGAAATGGAAGTCAAAACTACTTCGGGTCGAAACCAGGGATACAGACTTGCAAAAAATATTGGGGGGCCTACACCGGGGATCTAGCCCCGTGAAAATTTATAAGTAGTGAGTTTTAAGTTTTAAGTTTTTTATAAGAGTCATATGATCCAGCATTAGAATCCTGATAACTCGAATCTCTATACCCGGACACTCCGGGGAAAATAGAAAAGCCTGACACATTTTTTCCTCACACCCATAGCGAACTTTCGAGGGGCTCAGGCCCCCTCAGGCTCCATGGAGTCGGCGCCACTGGACGAAACTAAACTAAAACTCTGGGACGAAACGTAACACGGATAATGTTTCGCACCGGAGGGTCCACGTACTTCACCTTCGTACAGTTTAGTCTCGACCCATACACCAAGTACGAAGTATGGTTGAATGGAGTAAATGCATGGGGCTCACATATTTTTACCACTAACAGGAGAACGGTGAACGCAAACTGGCCATTCGATTTTTAAGGTCTATGTTTTAACATCTCGACACGTATATCAAAGGTAACGGGTCGAAACTATTCCCGCTTATTCCCCTCCACTTATCTTCTGAGATCGAAATTTAACTATAATCAACGGAGTTTCGATTAATTTATTTTCATTCCCAGGAGTAAAGTTTCGTCGCGGGTAAAAATTAAACTCCTTGGTGATTTTAATTTCGTGCAAGAACGAAACTAAACCTAGGCCTCGTATTTTCGTTTCACTCCGCTTCGAAACGAAATATTTTCGTTTCATTTCACTTGCCATCCCTGCATTGAAGAAAGCGCTAGAACAAGGCGGCTAAGCGGTCTATCTGTTGCCGCGCATTACATTCGGCGACGTCACTAGGCAGCTGCATTACGTTCAGAGTGACTTTCGCCATTAACCGCAGTGAATGCGGTCTTTTTTCGTTCACAATAGTCTCACATGCGTTAAATATTTGGTTTATATCATTCATTAGCTCAGTTACATATTACTTTTTGTATTTCTTTGTGTAAAAGTTGATGTATATGACTGGTAGCGCCGCGAGTGGCGATTTTGAAATGTGATTTTAATCCCTGCGGAGCGACAACAATTCTAGCAGCGGACTTGAGAATCCTATAATGTAATATACGTGAGTGCAGCTTTTGCCAGCGGAAGTGGGACTTGTAAGTGATCGTCCTTCACATTTCCCCTCCCATCAGCGACCCCCCCCCAAATCCGCCCAAAATCTCCGAAAACAACCTCCCCTACCCCCTCAGCCTCTCTTCCTCGTAACACACGCAACAGTTACGTGGCGCGCTCAGGGAAAGTTTTTCCGGAGGGAGGAAAAAAAACACAAGCGGACTTCTCAAAGGAGAAAGGCCATCCATCTCTGCCCTGCTGATCAATGCACACTTAAAATACGATTCGCATGACGTTAAAGAATGCCCGCTGTGATGGAGCAACTCACAAAGAAAACAGAATTAAATACTTATCTCATATTGTAAACTAAGTAAGTTTAACCGATTCAGGCGTATTAAAGAGGAAGTTCCACATATTAAAATAAAAAATAGTTGCACTTTCCACAATAGGGTAGTTTCCTTCGTCAAAGAAAACGAAAGGCATTGATTGCGATTCGTTACCCACCATTAGTGTGTTCATAATATACAAATTATTTGGTTTTAGAAATCCCAGTTTACACGAATGGCAATGGTCAACTTTAACTGCAATTGAAAAAGGCCAGATTGGCGCCCATGTGATGCCACTCCACGTGACGTCAAAGGGACCTAGATGCTATACGAGTTGTTAGGATTTTTACATCATCTGAGATTACCAATGTATGCATGAGGCACAGAGTTCAGGGCTAATCACTTCTTAAATAATCCTTATTTAAGCCAAGCGGCAGATAGCAACCTGCATCGTAGCGGCGCTCATAGCCTCGCACCAAGGTGGCCTCATACGGTGGCAGCTGGAACCAGAATAACGTCACACGGGTTTTTCCCAGCATTCATACTTAGCCGTCGCGTTTTCACGCGCTTGAAAATTTTCACTTTTTATTTAATCGCGAAAAATAGATATCGTCACTTAAAAATCTAAAAGCGTGAAATACGAACTCCAACTCCGGGAGTAATAATCTTTCGATTCAGACAATAAAAAATAGGAAACCACCATATTATTTAAAGCGTTTTGCATTTTATTTTAATCTTAACTGAGCACTTGCATTTTATGAATGCCTACAAATGATATCAAAAATTAAGATTATAGCAAACAGAATGTTACATGTCAAAGCTTGCGTTTTTGATCTATTGCATTTTCAAGCTTGATGCTGATAGTAATGACACTGCAAAGCTTTCGGTTGGTTGTTGGACGAAGATTAAAACGGAATGGGCCAACCGGGTCCGATTGACGGACTAGGAATATCGCGTTGGTATTCATATTGTGTTATTTCCATTGGTTATTTTATTTCCATTCAATGTAAGTCTCACGTAGAATGATATGTATCATGAATTTTAATAAAAACTATTGATAAGTCTTTTATTAGCTAACTTATTCTATTATCCAAAATAAAGCAACCACCTTGAGTATATACTCTTGTATGTTTTTTTTCATGATGATTGGTGAGTCGACCTTAGCGTTATTTTTATGTAACCAACGTGATCTTACCTCAATTACAACATTTAATTGTGTGTGCCTCAAGAACAAGTACAGTGACGTGCCAGCGTTTTGTTCATGATTTTCTAATGAAATTTACATAGGTACTTATTTCCTGTGATTATCGTATTCCAGTTATAATTAGCATTTTTCCAACGAATTGTTTACCGTCAGTATAAAAGCCTCTGTAATAATTTACTTGCAACTTGGAATACCAAGAAATTATAGGAGAGCCCAATTTTTAAATCGCCTAAAGTATTGAGGAATCTGAATAGTGCAGTGGTCCAGGGTATTTTTTCTAAGAGCAATTAATGTGAATTACCCCGCCTACTATTCTAGCTGCTGTTATGAAATGTACCTCATTAATTAACGGCAATTTTAATGAAAATTTCATAATATTCTACCTTATATGTGATATATTGTCGGTTGAACTTTCAAATAGCAGCATATTTAGGTCATCGCGTTTTTAAAAAAAAACTGAATATTTCGGCATGATCTGATGATGAGCCTTATCTATGCATGAGAGATATCCTTTCAGATAAAATTAAGGAATATCGAGTAACTTAAAATTAATTTTCATGGAAATTTCCAAATATGCTCTCCTAAACATACTTAGTCAACAATCGAAAGCATGGCCATACTTTCCTATCAGAGACTGTTTTTCCTTAAGCAGACAGAATCATCTCGATAGCGGGGGAGTTTTTTATCAAAAAAAATTGTTGTATACCATGACAATAGAACAAAGAATTTTGCTACAAAGATAGTTGCGTCAGTTTAAAATAATATCGTCAGTGCAAACTGGTCCTCACCTCACACTAAGCACACAACAGGGAATCAGAATAGGAAAAAAATCTATACCTCGGCAAGAAAAAAATCTTCCTGAATGACGAATCAGTTTGCCTAAACATATCATATATTTTGTCGGTTACTTAAAAAGGAGCCCATGCCAGCGGAAAAATCGGACAGTTGAAAAACCGCCAGTCGGAGATCACGCTCAGATCATTCTCCGCTTTTAATCGCCAGCGATCGGCAGAGAGAGGAACTTTCTTATGACGAGGAGGAGGGGCGATTTTTTCTCATCGAGTCAACGATCCCACGTGCTGTTAGTATCGAGAGTTGAATGGACCTCGTAATAGTGAATCATGCGTTACGAATTTCGCCATAATAACAACAACTGTACCTTGACAACGCATACGAAAGCCGCACTATTTTCCCAGAACCTAAAATACGAATGGACGCTTAAATAAGTTATCCGTCACGCGATACGCATGGAGATACTATTAATCTCTTTCCATTTCAACCCCTCCTCATTCCCAACTAACGTTGCCAATTGAAGTGAAACTAACATTCCAACATAACTAACCAATTCAAGAGAAACATAGTTCAAAAATATTTTCTCACATATTGAGAAATTTTATTTATTTTTTCTCAATTTTATTCTCAAACCACCAGATACAGCTCTTATGGACCACTATACCGGGGTATTTAACAAGTAAATGTACACGAACAACCATGCCCTGGACCGGGGAAACCTACCCAGGCGGAACTCGAACCCGCGACCTCTTCTTTGGAAGGCGAGAACGTTACCCCGCCGCCGCCGAGGCCGGCGATTCCACTTACCCCTTACTATTATTCTTACCTTACCCCACAATTCTAAATGCTGCCTTGAAAAAAGACGCCATTGAGGTTGCTATTCAAGCCGAAATGGTACTATGATAAGGGTAATATAATGATAAGAAAGCTCACAACATTTAGTAGGTAATAGTTCACCAAAATCGGGTTATGAAGTAGAAGCTAGGGGGATGAGTAAATGTGCGCCCTTCCTATAATTAAATTCACTACAGCATTGCCGACGCGAATCAGATGAGTAAAGATAAAAATTTTGCATTCACGCATCCCTTTTAAGAATAAAATTAACCCTCCCACTAACTTACCGCAATTAATTTTTAGGTGACTGTATCCAAGCCCCCTCATGTTCGTACTATGGTTTATGCACGACATTTCATCTGCATGGTCGCTAGAATGCTGGTATTCCTTCCTGTGGGGTACGGGTTGAAATCTCGGCGGTGGCGGTTATTTTTCATAAACCGGCAGATGACTTCTTGAGTGCCGTGTGGAGGGCCCTTCAAGCACAGCACCTCACCTATCGGGTGAGACACGTTAAACCTTGGTCCCCTTGGTGGCTTTCGAAAAGACCAGACTAGTGCCGGCACTGGGTTTCTCTACACCATTCCTTCCCTTACCTCATGGCGAAAATTACCTCAGCTGCAGGTAATTTGTGTTCTCCAAATACTTTTAACTTTTCAACATTTACTCCATTCTAGTTCTTACAGTGTGCAATGGTATCCCCAACAGCTGAGATTGTGATGGGAGAATCAAGGTAGACAGTTGCTATTTTCCAACAAATTATTATTTATATTCGGAAATAGCACTTTGAATAGCATAGGTTCATTGATAAAATAAAAAGATTTACTAGTTTAAATAAATAAAATATCGTAGAACTTTTCCACAATTTTGTGGAAAAGTGCTACGATCTTTTATTTGTTGAAATATATCTAACTTCCACCAATTGAAGCCTGAATCTGTTGAACTTATAAGATATGCTATTAAGGAAAGAGGATTTCTGGTGTATCTCGCGTCATGAGTTCGAAAGGTGACATTAAGCGATAATAGCTATTTCCCAACAAATTAGATTTGGAGATAAGACTATGAAAAATGCAAAAGTGGTCCTACAATAAAATGAAAAGATTTACTTATAATTAAAGAGGACTCCAGGTGTTCCCCCACGCATGGAGCTCAAAAAGTGGCATATTTTTTTCCGGCTATCCCTGGTTTTTTCTGACGAGAGGACATTTCTGTCATGAAGACGGCATCAAGTTGGCTGCAGAAAGTCTTTTCACCCGGTGATACCCAGGCGTGGAAGTGCTTCAGAAAGTCTCTCCCATAATGGATTGTGCTCCGGAAACCTCAAAACTAAATTGAAATTTCTTTGGGTGAAATCTAAACTCACCATTTCCTCATTTACCATCTTCAAATACATCAACTGGTGGAATTTCTGCGTCATCCTCAGGATATGACTGATATATTTGCTTAAAAATCTTAGCTAGTTACAAAAATATACGTTAGTTACTGTAAAAGTTACTGAACAAAGCACCAATAATTTCATTTATAATCCGTTCAGTTTCCATCAAAAAAATATTCAAAGACACCTTAGAGTCAATGCATATTTCAATGCACAGAATTACACTAAAAGAATCTTGGCCAAAAGTAAAGCCTCGAGATAAAATTTAGGCAGATGCGTCAAGCGCTCTTGACTAAAGTGCATTATCTTAGCAAACTATTATGTTTATATAGAAAGCTATATACTTAAGAAGAAATACTATTTCGCCAGGAGTAATAAACATATTAACATCCATAATAAAAGTGAAATAACTCAAAATATTAAAAACAAGCAATAACACGGGATTATACATGGGGCCGGTGTATCAGTACCTTGAGCGTTTTAAGGCGAAAACCGAATGCCCCTAGCGGTTTCACCCTGAAGACCGCGACGAACGGTGGACATTTTTAACCCGCAAAATATGCATTTTTCTTCTACTTTTAACTTAGAATGCCCAAAGATATACCTACACCAATGGCGAAGACTTATGAGCAAAATAGGGTGGTTTCCTATTATTTTTTATTGCTTAAATCGAAAGATTATTAGTCCTGCAGTACGCATTTCATGCTTTCAGATTTTTAAAAGACGTTATCTATTTTTTGCGATTAAATAAAAAGTGAAAATTTTCAAGCGCGCGAAAACGCGACGGTTAAGTATGAATGCTGGGAAAATCCCGTGTGACGTCATTCTGGATCCCGCTTTCGCCGTGTTAGGTGACCTTGGGGCGAGGATATTGTGCGCCGCTGCGATGCTGGCTGATAGCAGGTAGTAGAGTACCCTGCTAGCAGGTAGCACTTGGCTTAAATAAGAATTATTAAGAGATGTTTCCCTGAATTCTGTGCCTCATGCATGCATTGGTAATCTCAGACGATGTAAAACTACTATCTACTCGTATAGAAACTAGGTCCCTGAGAGGTCACGTGGAGTGGCATCGCATGGGCGCCAATCTGGCCATTTTCAAATGCAGTTAAAATTGACCATTGCCATTCGTCTAAACTGGGAATTCTAAAACCAAATATATTTTTAAATTATGAATACGCTAATGGTTGGTAACGAATCGCAATCAATGCCTTTCGTTTTCTTTCATGAAAGAAACTATCCTATTGTTGTAGCACAACGTTTTCCAAATTTTCAAAATTGAAAAAACGCTTCCAAAAATGTTTATTGCTTCTGACGAAGTAGTATTTCATCTACATTATTTAGTTATCTATGTAAACAAAATAATTTGCTAATACAATATAGTTAAGTCAAGAACGCCTGACGTACCTACCTGAATTTTAGCTCGAAGCTTTATTTTCAGCTGAGGTTTCCGGGGTATTAAGCCGCTTCAAGTTGTCACTGTTCACATACCTGGCCCTCGAACAGTGACAACTCGTCGCGATCTCGCCCTGAAGACCGTGATAGGTCAGTGATTAATTTTACCCGTGGAGGTCTATCTCATGCATACAATGTATGAGAACTGCATATTGAACTGTTGACGTATAAACTTGCGTGGAAAAATCAGGTTCACGCTGCCACTTATCCATCTTCTCAGGAATTACAAGGTGAGATCACACCCCACCCCTCACACACTTTAGCCGCCACCGACTTCTTGACTATTACTGTGATTCCAGAATCTTCGCCGTACAGCTCTCACATTCGGGTGGAAAATGCTCACTTTGCCGCCGTGAAGCATTTTCCGCCCTAGATGCTCGTTCAGTTTCCTTTCTACTCGAAATGTCATCATTCCATCCACCGACTCGAGAAATGCAGCTAGTTTCTCCTTGCCTATTCCGACAATCTTTCCGTTTCTCATCTTTACTTCATCCACGGAGGAGTGCAACATGCTGATTTCTCCTCGCGGAGTCATCATCATCATCATCATTACGTAGTTTCCAATGGTGAAATAGTTCCACTTTTAAAAAGCGTGGTATCGCAGGCAGCCCGCAAAAAAAGACAAGCAGTTCTCCCAGTCAGTGCCAACCACAGATTGTTTCATTTTATGCATTTCCAATACTTTGGGTACGAATTTTTCAAAAGAGGATCCTCAGGCCGCCAAATGTGTTGTCATCCCCCGCGCATTTAAATGGGTTTGCAAAAGTCGCCAATCGCGTCGCTGACGAACAAATTGATCTGAATTTCATGGGAAAATAAGGTAAAATAAGGTTTTAATTGAAATTTACATGCATGGTGATGTAATCTATCAAATTCATAAAGGCTCAATGCTATTCCTCGAAATTACATAAACTTTGTACTGCAAAATATTGGAAAAAGTGGATCGCATTGCACTCATCACCGCGCCGCGGACATTTTTGAAAAGCGATTAAAATCCGATGGAAGTGGCAAGCAGAAATCAGCATTCAATGGGATGGAATTGGGCCTCCTCCATTCAGTCCCCTTGACGTTGGGTTCATTCTCTCATTTTAACAATTGAATAACCACACATAATTTTCCAATGATTTTAAATGTTTTTTTTCATCTACTCTATCCAAGTTCTGAAAATTTTAAAATTAAAATAAGTGAAGTGAAATATTGAAGTTGATGCGTAGTTTTCCGCGGCGTTGTCTAGATGATGTCTCCATGTTTCTGGGTTTCACCGCGTGGATTTTCTTTGTGACGACAGTTTCTCAGGTATTCCAACCGGCGTCTTCAGGTCGATCTGAAGACACCGGTTGGAATACCGGAGAAACTGTCGTCACAAAGAAAATCCACGCGGTGAAACCCAGAAACATGGAGACATTATGAAATATTTAAGGCGATAATTTTGGGATCGATAATATCGGAAAAAGAAAGGGGACTCTTCAGTCACCGATTTTAATCAAATTTCCGAAATCGGTAAGATAAATACAGAAAGTGGAAACTATAAAAAGATTTTATTATGCAAATAACTTTACACATGATTTTGATACGTTGTATATTAGCATTTTTACTCACAAGTCTTCGCCATTGGCGTATATCTTTGGGCATATTAAAGTTTAAAGTAGATGAAAACCGCATATTTTGCGGTCGTGGATTAAAAAACTAAAATTGAGTATTTCTCATTGTCAGTAAGATGCAACCAATTTCACAAAGTTTGTAGAACTTTTAAATATTCCAAAATATTTTTGTTAGCGTAGTTTTAGCCTTGATACTTCACTCCTTCCCATTTTCGGTTAGATACCTGATAATTATGCTGTGATTCATACAAATGGGTAGCATGTAAGATTTAAAAGGCACACGATAGTAAAATTAAGAAATTATTGGTATGCTACATTTCCACGCAATGGAGCCAAAAAATTTGATTTTATAATTCCACACAGTGAATTATAAGAATCAAAGCTTTCTAAATCCCTCTAAAATTCATTTATAGACCCCGATATCGACTAATATTTGCCCCTATAAATTGCAAATCCAGACAATGAAAGGCATTTTACAGTCGAAACAGAATTATTTTTATAGCCTTTATGCTTTTCAACTATTTTTATATACTTAAAACTGAACAAAATTAACTGATTTCGGCGTTACTTGGTGGAACGATGAAATATTCATGGTGAAACAAAACACAGTAATATTCCACAAAATTTAAATTTAGCTGACTGACTTTAATTTATCAAGACTGACTGATAATGACGGTGTAAACGTTGAAACTAGTTGACAGCTAAATTAAAATTTTGTGGAATAGTACTGTGTTTTTTTTCACCGAGAATGCTTAAAACTGATTTATAAATGTTGATATTTCAATGTTGTAATTTTTCTCTATTTCTGCGTCTGGGTTACTCATTTTTAACTCTCAGCTGATCTTCTGTCAACGGTTTCTTCGATCTCAAATCATTTTCGTCTAACAAGACCTCATTTGTACCGAGAAGTGAAAGTAGATCAATGATGTTATTACCGGCGATGGGTTCCACTTGCGGTCCTTCGGACAAGCTGAGCTAAACTCAATCGCCGTGAGCCCCCTCGCAATTAGCTGGGAAAATTCCGCGTCGCTCGGGTACTGCACGACCTGGTAACCTTGCCTGCTCTAATTGCATTCCAGCGGGAATTGCATAGCTGAGGCGGAGATGGGCAGAGAAAGCTGGTTTGTTATTGATAGGAATGGAAGTAGACTGTTTACTTGATATGGCAAGGAGTCGAAACATGCCTACATCTCCCTAAATAATAACTCTACAAAAGTACAGCGCTGATTCCTGAAATACTATACAAAGTTTTCTATGCACTGAATTGTTGAGGCCTTTACTTTGTAGGATTCCATATTTTATGGTTGGAAGGAAATTACTTAGCTTTTCTACACAAAAGCACACACTTTATTGCCGACTAGTTTCGGTTACACTGTACCATTTTCAAGACTAGTGATACACATAAGAATTTGCCGGTATATATACCCGGAATCCCTTCCACTTCCGCTTCACTTCCACTTCCGATCCACTTCCGGAATCACCCGACCACAGAGTATATATACCGGCAAATTCTTATAGTCTTGAAAATGGTACAGTGTAACCGAAACTAGTCGGCAATAAAGTGTGTGTTTTTGTGTACAAAAGCTAAGTAATTTTCTTCCAACCATAAAGTTTTCTATGACGATAAAAAAAGAGATATTCTCCCCTCAATTATGAGGAATTCCTCGATTTTTCTTATAAAAAATTATTCTTTATTATTTCAAGCGTTTGAGCTCCCCGTGAATAAATGTTCCGATTATATTCTCTTCCTTTAGGGCGATATTAAGATATTCACGGAGTGTATTCGAATATAGCTTGTTTTCCAATGCCGAAGAAAAAGGAAAATATTTGCCTATAGTTATGATTTTGTAAATAATAGTTTCGGCTGAAAAGGTCGGTCGGTCTAGACAGAAAGCGAGTTCGATACGTTTTGATTTTGAAAGGAGTGGAGGAAATAAACATTCACCGGGAAGATAGGTTGGAAAAATCTTAAAAACGCAAACTTCTGGTCGATAACAATATGACATTTCCCCGTAACTATCTATTTCCTACACTGATAGGAGATTTCGACTTGAAATAAACTTGGTATTCAAGAAATTTAGTGGAAAAACATAAGTGATTGAGTGACAATTGGGCTAATCTTGGTTGTACAGAGAAGGGTGAGAGGTACTCCAGGCGATATAGACGGACTAACGTCGGGTGAAGGCTAAGAGGAAGATGAAAACATAGTTTGCGGATGGAACGAAGAAATACAAAGAGCGAAAGTTTTGTGTTTTGATTTGGTAAGGCTTGGGGGCAAATAAAGACTCACCGGGAAGATACGATGGAAAAATTCCCAAAACGAATATTTCTAATCGATATCAACATGACCTTTTCCTGCATTCGTTTCATACGCAGGATATGTCGAATGAACAGACAAATGACAAACAAGGAAGGACTGAAGACTGTGTAGATAATCAATGTTGTGCTTCATGGATACCCACCATAACAATTGTAATACTTGTAATAACAAACATCTCACCCAAGTATATATTGGGCTCGTTTACCAAATGTTATTAATTTCCGATTCTCATAGAGATGCAAAAAGAAGTTAACTATTTTTTATTTTTTCGTCTTTTGATCCATGCCTACTTCTAGAGCTATTCCTGTCAAGGAAATTGGCGGTCTTTACTCTTTCGCAGATAAGTAGATGACGTCACGAGCTAATGCCGATATGATCACCGCTTATTACACTAATTCTCTGCCTTTTGCATCAGCCTCGCGAGGGTCATTGTTGTTTACACTCTTGTAAACGATGGTTACCCTCAATTTAAGGTTCGCGCTGAACGAATACGTGTTTCAGAACTCTTAATTGCGTCACTGACTAATGGAAAGTGGACGTCAACTCTCGCCTTTATTTTAGTTTTTAAGAGTATGGCTGAATTCGGAAGGGGTTTTCTGACGTCGTCACTTTTTTTTTTACTTCTATCTCCCCAATCTCCCCAATCCTTTAACCTTCCGCCGGGCGCAATGGATCTGACAGGCACAGCGCAAGTGCTTTTTTTTTCATTTCTCCGTGGCACTAGACGACATAGACCCTTGGAATAGTAGCTGTTTGTATTGACATGCTCAATGCAGCCTTTTGCTTTTCGCATTTATGCCGACAGGTCACTCGCGGATTACTTGGCATAGTTAAACGAAATGATAGTACAATAAAGCAAAATAAAATCATTAATACCTATATAAGTTAGCAAAATAAAAAACACTGATCTTATAGAATTCACATGTTAAAATACATTACATGCATTAGTAGTTGATAGCCTAAAGAGTACGTTAAATCGCGCATTACTGTATCGGCCCGGGGCCGTATAAAAGTGTTTAATGGGACATAGCAAATAAGGCATCATTTATGTGTTCGTTAACACGAATAACGGCGATTTAAAATTGAAAGGTGTACCGCTAAGCCATGCTAAGAATTAATGATGTTTTTTTCACATCTGCGCCTGTCAGGCACATTGCGCCTGAACTCAGCAATGCCATCATTGCGCCTGACGAAAGTTTAAATATTTTCTAATAAGGGACTGAGTAAATGAACCTATTATAATTACAATTTGGCGGAAAATTATGCACATCATATCGACGAAGCGCATTGCCCCAACATCACAAACACATCACTCCCGCTCGACTGATTAAAATATTTCAGAATCTGTGGCGTATTACATCTTTTAAACCTGAGACATAACTTGATTGAAGCTTTCGCGGCTCATGATGATTAAAAATAAGTCACATACGGGTGTATGCCGCGTGTCGTGATGGAGATAGCCCCGAATTTATTCCCTTGAAAAAGTGACCAGCAGTCGGTCGCGAAACGTCGGGGCTATCTCCATCACGACACGCGGCATACACCCGTGTGTGACTTATTTTTAATCTGAGACATAGCCTCAAAATTCTCAGGGAATGTAGAGAATACGGTTTAAATAACTGCCTTCACCTCAAGAAAAATATTATATTGACCTAAAAAAAAAACGAATTAAACTTTTTATATTTGAGATAAAATTCTAAATATCTGTTCACTTTGTACAATCTGTTAGCCACAGTACCATAATTTAAGTTTTTAGACAAATGCATGATACGCCAGATAATCAGAGCGATTGAGTCTTGAGCTATCTATCATTAATTTTCATAGCTAATTTCCAATTGCATCTCTTCGGTAGTATGTATTGTTCAAAAACTGCTTTCAAATAAGGCATCCATCCACATTGCAGAGAAAAGAAACGAGACTTAAGGTGTAGATTACTCGTAGTCAGATATATTTTTCAGTTACCAACCACTTTCTCCGGCCGTTTGAAACGATGATAGGCCTTTTTTCATTGATATATAACATATTTTCACTTCATTTACAGAATAAATATGCTCAGAAATTAGTAAGTTATAATGATAGTATCATGATTGCTTAAAAATTAGTTCAGTAATGTTCCAATTTTTTCTTTTATCTTTACTCTTATGTTATTACTAGTGATGGGTCGGTTCGATTCCTCGATTCTCAGCCAAGAACCGGAATCGAAAATGAGTACTTGCCAGGGTGAAAAATCGATTCCGATTCCAGTAGTACTTCAAACAACAAATTTATATACGACCGCGTTTCCAACAGTCATTTGAATTTTCGCGCCGCGTAATCGTAATAACAAAACACATTATCTTCTAGAGATGTGCGAGTACTTGAAAGTTCGAGTCGAGTAGGTGGTACTCGACTCCAGCGTTTCGAGTAGTTTTACAAATGTCGAGTGAGTTACGGTTACAGAGCTTTCGAGGCTAGTAGGTCCAGCAATCTGCCGACAGGAAGCGCTATCATGAAACTCCTGTAGTTATACAGTTTTTAAAGCCAATAAGTCATTCTAATGCCTTGGCCTGGTAGTTTCAGCTTGCTGTATACTCTATAGTTGTCGAAGTGGGCGCCGAATACCTATACGCCAGCCGCGGCGGCCGATCGTCTTCCGACCCGGCGCACACCGGTCCGAAATCGGAAAAAGCTGGAATTAGTCCAAAATCACCTTTTGGGGATAGAGACTTGAAACTTAGCGTAAATACTCATAAATCATTACCAGATATAGATTTATATGTCATTTTACATAAATACGACCCTTTAGTGATGATACAGTGACCCAAGCATGACCAACTATTCAAAACCACGCGCGATCTCGTTAATCCTCGAAATTTTTTAAATTTATCCAGGTGGTGTTGCGTTGGTATGATTTTTATGGAATAAAAAACGCAATATTCCTTTCACGTGGTGCTTTGCCTATACTTCTAATGACTTTTGAAGATTTTGGCTTTCATCTCTCTGGTTTTACAACGCAAAATGGTCGACCCGTTTTTCACTTGAAATATGACATAAAGTAGACATTATCTTTCGTTTACGAAAAATATAACTCGGAAAATTTGAACCACAATATAAAGTAGAGACTTCTAAAGAGTACTAAGTAGAAATCTTGGAAAAAAACTTTTGCGACGAAGGAAATAAGAGCGATTTTTCAATCGCGCGTCAAGGCTGAGCTACTCACCGCGGAACTCTAGGGCTCGGTAACTGAGGCCGATTTTTCTAGTTTTTTTTAAACTTTAGTCTTGAAAATCGTCATTTAAAGCACGGATAATCGTCTTCATTGACTTAAAACTTTAAAATGAGGGTGTTAAAAAGAGTTATGTATAGGCCGACTTGACCATTTAACGCATTACTCGAGTTAAAATACTAAGGATTGGATATTTTTCGGAACCATCCCACGCATAAGAAATATGGCTCGGGTATTGAAGTAAAGTGAAGAGATTAAGTCGGCATGCTTAAGAGAGAGGAAAATGAACTGTTTCCTCGAAAGGCAACAACCAATACCATTTTTCCCTTTCCATCTTCGCCGAGGTGAGTCGCGCGGAAAGGGGGTTTTCACATCACAAGGCATCTTTTAGTCTTTTGTATTACTGCGTCCGTCCGATGTGATATTCATTTGTAGCGTTTAGTTTCTTTCTTGAACTTAAAAGAAAACAAGAGTTTTTAAGGTTGATTAAATGACGTGAGAAGTATAGATTTTTTTGGCTCTACAAAACTAAAGCTAACTTCTTTAGTCCATTCGCTTAGTCACTTAGAGTTCCATGAGGACTCAAGATCCATAAAGATCGGTGATATAGTTTTTTTTATAAAAATTCCAGTTTCCGAAATCTTGCAATTTTGGTAGGAAAGTACTTGCCCAGTCACACAAGTGTGCATCAAAAGGCAATTTTCTGCAGGCAGTAATACTGTAACATGGAGGCATCAAAACCTGCTGGCTGAGCATGAGCATGTTGGTTTTTCTGCTTGAGAATTTGAAAAGGCCAAATATTACATGATTCATAAACATAGTATTTAATCTTTATTATAACTGTGAATTCGACTATACTCAGGGCTCTCCCTTGTAGTTATAAGTGATATTTTTCTTGGAGCCAATGGCGTCAGAATCGATGGAATCGGTATCGGTAGAATCGGAATCGAAATGTCAGAATCGGAATCGGGTTCGGAATCGATAAAATTTTGGAATCGACCCATCACTAGTTATTACCCATGTAATACCGTATTAATTTTTTTTTAACTTAATCACATTTTCTGCTGTAATCAACATTTTCTATACGCAAAAAAAAGGATTTACATAAAAGCAGAAACACATTTTCAGATATTATTCGCAAACTTCCCTCGACAGAATCCTAATTTTGAACCTGCAGCCAGATTCTCCGAGTAGATTTAAGCAATAGCGATCATTGGCTTCATATTATATGGCCAAGATTGAAATTTCATAACCATTGATCACGTTATTTCTCATTTACTGATTCTTAACATTTTATTATTTGCTGTTTACTTTGATTTCAAATGCTATTCCAATGTGTAAGTTTTCGCTGCAATTTTTTTGCTTTTTTTCGTCATTATATTTAAATCATGTTTTTTCAACAATGACCTCAGAAAGCCCAACTTAATGGCATTTGCGTGTTTTTATTCTGAAATTGGTAGATGACAAAAAAGTGGACACATTTTGAGATCTCCATGTGAATTGTATTTACCTCCTCAGGCAGTACCACGCCGTTGAACCCGAGTTAAAACCAATGGCACTACATAGAGAAAAACCTATTCCATCACGTAAAAGCTCGATTTCTGTTGCCACTTCTGTAGCTTTTTGATTGGTTTCCAAAAATTCCAGCACCGCGGTAATGAGTGTTGAGCGATCCACCTTTTTCCAAAATTTGCGTTATGGCCGTTTTACACGGGGCACAGAATTGCGCAGGTTAGAACTGCATTAATTTCTAAGATGGCGTGGAATTGCGCGAATGCATGAACGAAATTAGAACAGGGGCTATTTTGTCACCTCACGTCCACGCATTCTCGCATGTGTTCTAGCAATTCATCGCTTTACACGTCGCAATTTTGACTGCGCCTTCGAGCACACGTCAGTTTGAACAAGCAAGTGCACCGTGTAAATCGGCCTTTATAGTATTTGTGAATGCGAAGAATAGCATTGAAATATTTTTAATTTGATATATTACAATCGAAATCAGCATTTTAACTGTGGTGCTGTCGAAGAATGATGAAGATAAAATGGATCGACCGAGTAAATGTTGAGAAACTGCTGAGGCGAGAGGTAGAAAAGAAAATACTTATAAAAACCTTAATGAGAGGACGAGACTACTTAATTGGCCACATTCTGAAGCATGATGGCCGGATTAAAACAATCGTAGAAGGGCAGATGGAAGGGAAGGAGGGCAAAGGATGGCCCCGAATGAGATACATAGGACAGTTTATAAAGGATGTAAAAAGGAAGAAATATGTCACTATGGAAAGGCTAGCGGATAGGAAAGAGGAATGGCTAGATGCGTCAAACCAATAATAGGATAGTTGACCAATGATGATGATTCTTACTATTAACACTCTTTGCAGATGAATCAAGAATAATTTAATGGTGGATATTTTAAACTGCTAAAGTTATTTAACTAAACGTGGCCTCCAAGGTAATCTATATTGCGAAATTTTTATCGTCAAAGTAAACTTTGGAGCAGTAATTCCGAAAAAATGAAAATTCGAAAACGTGTAATCTGGACAATCAATGAAATCAGTGGCGTAACTATGGGGGGGATAAAGGGGATATATCCCCCTCCAAAGCCTCAGAGAAATAAAAATAACATTCAAAACTATTGTCTAGTTTTGACATACAGTAAATTTTAACTTAAACTTTTGATGAAACCCAAATTTTAAGTGCCAAAATTAAGTAAAATGTATTTGCAGGCATGATATTTTTCCAAAATTTTCTCAAATGGGGGGAGGTCGCCCTTCCCCATACCCCCCTCATCCCCCCATAGCATATTCCTAGTTACGCCACTGAATGAAATTATATCAAATGTAATAAGCACACGTCAAACCAATCTAAGGATTTGATGCGTAGTTTTCCGCGGCGTTGTCCTGATGATGTCTCCATGTTTCTGGGTTTCCCCGCGTGGATTTTCTTCGTGACGACAGTTTCTCCGGTATTCCAACCGGCGTCTTCAGGTCGCATCGACCTGAAGACGCCGTTTGGAATACCGGAGAAACTGTCGTCACGAAGAAAATCCACGCGGGGAAACCCAGAAACATGGAGACATCAATCTAAGGATTGTTGACTACCAATAATAACTATGATATCACATTGTTAGAAATGTGTAACTTGATTCACATTCATGATTTAGGTTTTTTTTCATGAAATTCGGATCGCTTTCACATTAGCGATCTAGTGGAGACTTTGGTATACCCATTAAAATGCACGGTGGGTGACAAAACATCCAAAAAACAACTTAAGCAAGGGGGCTTGTATGTTGGAATCTCATCTCATTGAAGGCACTGTTGCCACTTCGGTCGCATCTTAATCTTTTTTCGAAAATTTGTGTGCAATTTGAGTGCAATGCGATCCCCTTTTTTCCAAAATTTTGAATTATAATGTTTATAATTGAGAGGCATAGCATTGAAATGTTATGCATTTGATATATGACATCATCGTACACATGAATTTCGAATAACACACCTAATTATACCTTATTTCCCCGTGTAACTTGGATCACTTAGTTCGTCACTGACGCGAGTAGTGACTTTGTAAACCCATTTAAATGCGCGGTGGTGCACAGAGGCCGACTCGAGGATCATCTTTTGTAATATTCGTGGACTTGAGGATCTTTCGTAATAATATTCGTGTTTAAAACCATGGAAATGAACAAAGGAACGACACGAGGCGCCGCACACCGCTCTCATGCGGTGCGACCAAGACCTTCGACCCCTAAAACCGCACGGAGACGATTAAGAGAGAGAGCAGGGGAAGAATTGAAAGCCTGTCGCTCCGTTCGCCAGCAGAGGTAGTACGGAAGTAGGAGAACGCGGAAGAGGACATGGGAGCTTCCAACGCTAGAGAGGCTAGTGCTCATCGGCAGCAAAGCGGACGGCGTGAGAGCAGAAACAAAAGAAATAAAATAAAAATATTTTTTTTATTTTTTTTTCAAACTTATCTGTAAACACACTAGAGTAATTTTCTCCACCAAAGAAAACAAAAGGCATTGATTGCGATTGGTTACCGAACGTTAGTGTATTCATAATCCTCTATATTATTTCTACTGTATAGATACCTTTTTTTCGACTTATACGCAACCAAACATTACAAATGAGGTACCAAAATGCACAGAATTTATCAGAGAACATGCGACGGCATATCTTACTTCCTAGTATTGCTATTGTTTCCTAAAATTGGTTTTTAAATAATTAAAAAAAAAACCGGTAAATATTCCTGACGTTAACGGCGCACAAACTGATACATTTCTTCATTTGCAACAATATCTCGCATTCTTTAAATAACTTTTATCAAAATGCGGCTGATTCCACATTCAAGTCTCCTGTTGATACGTAAGTATGAGTCATCATGTGCGTTTAACAGAGGATAGTGTAATTACTTCCAATGTTGTGTTTAAAGAGGTCCTCTGACCTCAATTTGTACATGAACATTCCAATTAAATTTTTACATAAGACCTTGCCTTTTTTTCAACATTTCAAACTTAGAAACGCGCCTATCCTTCTGTGGACCTGCATTGAAGAGAGCGGGGGAAGCCCGCTGGGAGAGGGCGCATCACGCTCGTATACAAATTAATTGGTTTTAGAATTCCTAGTTTAGACGAATGTTAATGGTCAATTTTGACCTCATTTGAAAAAGGCCAGATTGGCGGCCATGCGATGCGACTCCACGAGACGTCACAGGGTCCTAGATGCTAAACGAGTAGTCAGGATTTTTACATCATCTGAGATTGCCAATGCATGATAGTGGCACAGAGCTCATTGCTAATCACTTATAACATTAATCCTTATTTAAGCCAAAATCTACCTGCTAGCAGCCTGCATCGTAACGGCGCGCATAGCCTCGCACCAAGGTGGCCTCATACGGTGGCTGCCGGAACCAGAATGACGTCACACGTTTTTCCCAGCATTCATACTTAGCCGTCGCGTTTTCACGCGTTTGAAATTTTCACTTTTCATTTAATAGCGAAAAATAGATATCCTCATTTAACAATCTAAAAGAGTGAAAAACGTACTTCGGGAGTAACAATCTTTCGATTTACGCTAGTAAAAAAATAAGAAACCACCTTCTTAGGCTTATACAACGGAGGATTAACAAAACACAGCACAAAAAGCCATGCCCTGGATAGGGACCACCTTCCCAGGCGGGATTCTGACCCGCGACCTTCGGTTAGGCAGGAGAGGACTATACCCCACCTGCACCGCCACCGAGGCCGGCCGAATATTACAAAAGATCCTCAAGTCCACGAATATTACAACAGAGGATCCTCAAGACGGCTTCTAAATATGTTTTCAACCACCGCGCATTTAATTGAGTTTACGAAGTCACTATTCGCGTCGCTGACGAAAAAACACTTTTAAAAAACCACTTTTCTCGTAAATAGTATTAAATGGGCTAAAGTTTAAATATTTTTTTCTCAATAGAGGGCGTTATTTAGAAAAATAGTTTATAATTGCGTCAATAGATGGCGCTAATTGAGAAAAATTGGCTGTTTCTTCAACAGATCTTGTTCAATCGTTAGCATGATTCGAAACCTTCAAAACTAATTTGTAAACAGTAACGTAATATGTATATGATTAAAATCACGCTTTTTCAATGAGCGCAGGAAATGCATGTGTGTAAAATGTTACCTTGTGATCATTAGATGAAATTTTGGCGGATGCTTTATTACAATCCATGCAAGAAATTATAGTGATTTAAGCGTTAGGTTGCAAAATGGAAAACGAATGAGTGGTCATGTATACGCAAACAGTGAGAACGTCTGAAGTTAATATTCATCCAAGTTTTATTCTCCTGATGGTGAAAAGTTTATTTGTTTTACGTTTTCCTTCATTGTGCATTTGATATTGTATTTGGAAAAAACGTAATATTATAATATATTTTTATTTTTTATTATATTTTCTACTTTTTAGTGGTGAATCATGCCAATTATTGAACCAGAGATGTTGAAGAAACTTAATATAAAAAATTTGTTCAATGATCGCTATCTATTGAATAAAATAAAAACTATTATTCCATATGGAAATTAAGTTTTGTAATTATTAATGCAAGGTTACTGATTACTGTATAGTCATCAGAAACAAACAAGTTTGCATTATTTCGATACAAGCAATTTCAACAAGCCGATCCGACGATGGGAAGCGGGTTACGAATCAATTATCCATTCCATCCGATAAGGAAGAGAATTCCCATCCGAAGCCATTTAATTTCTAAACTGAATAGATTTCAATAAAAACAAGTTACTATCACCTCTTCTGCAGGAAAAAATTTCATGAATATAAAATTTCCAACAGATATTTAGCATGAAAGCATATAAAAATGAACGTCATTCAAATAAGCGTTTCCTTAAAGATCGGACAATCAGACATTTGAGTGTTCACATAAACTGGTTTTTTGCCATTTCAATCTTGCTCGCATGCGTAAAGCCGACAATCGGTATATTTTTAATATGTTCTCAGTTTTTCTAGCGCAGATGGACGACCACAAGTATAAACGGTGCATTTTTTGCAGAGTTCGCCCAATTTTAAACATTTTAATGCTGTGGATGGCATTAACATAAAGGCAACAGACGAAGTGAAGTACCTAGGAGTTACGATAACCTCGAACCCCTCAAGGGGAAAACATATAAGGAATATTTTCGCCATAGCCCTGAAGAAATTAGGATTCGTCAAGCGTACTGTGGGAAGATTTTCGGATGAGAAAGTAAAAGAAAGGTGTTATTTCGCACTCGTCCGAACCCACCTTGACTATGCAGAGAGCATATGGGATCCGGTGCAGAAAGACTCAATGCGCGAACTGAATAAAATAAAAAGGAAGGCTGCGCGGTTCGCCAAAACTGATACGGGCGTACATACAGCGTTACCCGGATGTTAAGCGAATTAGGCTGGGAGCCGCTGGAGACTCGGAGGCTGCGCGCTAGGCTTAGATTTTTTGGAGAATTGAGAATGGACATCTTTAAGAGCGACGCGGATAACATAATATTAGAGCCCAACTATATTTCCAGGTCCGACAGAAACGATTAATTAAGATAGACATTTTGTCGAACGGATAGATATGCGAATACCTTTTTTCCCCGAACCATAAAGGACTTAAACAAATCCCAGTCGTAATTTTGTTAGAGCACTTCCATTTTATGTACAACTGGATGGTGACCTAACACCCGCTGCCACACGCCTTTTAGGCGGCTTGCGGGGTAGTGTGTAGATGTAGATAAATGCTTGGTTTCTATGCTGGTAGCTCATAGATTGTTGCGAAACTTCCCATTCAAAGGGCTTTTATAATCCATGGCAATCACTAAACTAATAATATTTTATCGAGAAAACATCGTCCGTGGATTTTTATGCCCCCGCAGAACCACCGCCATTGCGGTCGATCAGAGTTAGAGAAATACATAGCGGTCACTCTTCGTCGTGACCTCTCCTGGGGAAAACACAAATGCGAAATACCTATGCGGGAAAGCCAACCGCAAAGTGGGGTTTGCGGAGATAATTCTCGGGAAAGGCGACGGGAAATTATGAGAGAGAGAGGCCACCTGACATCACTTGGGAGTATTCCGCAAGCGTGTTGGACCACCACGAGGTAGAATCGATGGTAGGTATGTATTAAAAAAAGGAACAGCGAAGAGCACATGGATTCGTGTTGAGTCACTTTGATAAATAGAGCTAAAATATTGGAATAATTGGTCGAGGAATCTTCATTTGATCGCATATGAATACAATTAGTTGCAGAAAAACGAAATTAAGAGCAGAGAAAACAATTTAATAAAGTGTGATAATATATTAAGCAGAGGAATAGGGCACAAAGGAAAAAAACAGACATAGATTATTGGCGACTGAGAGATATTACATCAGAAGGAGCTGCAGAGACTTGATAAAGCTAGAAATTATTCAATAATTAAAATGATAGAATTGAAAAAGATATAACCCACAAGATATAAAGAAAGCAAGTACTCTGTTTTGGCCACGTTATACTCTGTTCATTTTATCTCTGCGGGTGAGCTGGTGTGGCCAAAGAAAGTGGAGATGAGGGGAGGGAAATTTTCTCGACATGTGCCTTTGCCTTTGCTAATCAGCAAACAGCAGGCGTGGCCTCAGTGAGTCGCTCTTAGACCTCCGCCGAGAGAACATCGTGAATTTGCTTGTGCACTGTTGCCAAACCTCACGTGTTCTTCTTTTATGTGACAAAGTATGCCTTCCACCAATGGTGCCTCATTCATCGCGGTAGCAGACAATGTCATGGGCTTCGGTTAAAGGATTATCCCCAATGCCTTCCAAATGAGTATTATATTGTCTCGGCGCCGGGGCTAAATTACCTGTGGCCACCTATGACTCACACGTTTTCAGTGACAAAGTAGGGCGGCTATGTACATTTGGCAACGTTATGTTCGCTCCTCCTCTCTCACTCTCTCTCTCTCTCTCTCTCTCTCTTGGTACTTCCCCTCCCCTATCAGCAAAGCCATCCGAGAGTGTCCGGGCACTAACGAAAGCTCACCCGCAGACATAAAGTGAACAGACTATAATAGAATGGATGACACCAGATGGGCAAATGTTGGATTGGAGGCCTCCAGAAAAAAAAAAGAAGAAGGCCAAGGATGATTTCTAGACTATAAATCTAGAGTGCTATGGAAACAAAGGAATGTGAGAAGAGAAATGTAATTACAAAGAGAAATGGAATCCGAGTGCAGGAAAATGTCGAAAGTCGTTAATAAAACTTGCTGTATGTAAGGCACCAAAAGGTTCCGTTACCAACTTTGATATTCGTCGTACGCCTTCATCTACATCTACATAATATCCTTCGAGGCACTCCTAGGGTGTTTGGCAGGGAGTGATCAATCACCTACATACAGCAGGCAAGAGAACTACCACATGCACACCTCACGGTGATAAATTATTACGGTCTTCCATGAGTCTGAATGTCTTCAGCTATCTAAAGGAAACTCTTAGGAACATTCTTCTCGCAGGATGGTCTCCCATTTCTTTAGTAATAGCGTATCCAGTTTCGCTAATTGTATCCCAAATAACGACGTGAGGATTATCTATTCTCTCCCCTCCGTCCCCGTCCCTACCTCTGAGGCAACGGATGCAGTGGCGGCTGGTGGTAATTTATCTAGGGTGTGCATTAGAGCAGATATAGGATGATTTCATTATATTATGTTAATCCTAATCCATGAGCGTCATATTTCGTCGTAATAGAATATGTACATAGCAAGCAAAACATATCACTGGTACACTCTACCCTTAAAATTGCATGAACAGAAATAATATTAGCATGTATGAAAATAATTATTCTCAACACACCTTTACAAGTGACGGTAGTTGAAATTCATTCTCTTTTCCTTACACCCTATGAGGAAGTAGTGTAGAAAACGTCTATACAGATGGCTCTGTAGACGGACTAGGATCTGGGCGCAGGTAGTGTAGGTGCCGGCTACACCACTACACTACCTGCTAGTCAGTCACCAAAAACATGCGCGTGCGCATTCGCATAGTTTTGAGTCTACTCCCATCGCCCCTTTGAACAGCCGTAGCCTACGTAGGCTACGGAACAGCCCCCCCCCCCCCCCCCCCCCCCCCGCTTACCTCGTCCCGCCAGAGCTCCCTCAAGCGATCGCACAGACCGAAAATGCGCCCGGCATAATGCCACGGGATCCCACACTTATAGAGCGGTGAATTCGAAAAGGAGATAGCTGTAGCGTTCGGAGGCTCATGTTTCTTGCATATGCAGACAGTACTTTTATCCTTCGCGTTGCAAAGGAATAGTTTTCTTTTATAATTTATTCATCTTTGGGTGTGCACTTGCTAACATGCGTATACGCACGCGCCGCCACTGAACGGATGGCTCCTTATACCCGCGACTCACAGTGTTTCCAAATCTAAAAATGCTGGCCAAAAGTCTCTATACACAACTAGTCATTGTCAATCTCTATGAATTCAATATCAAGATTTTAAAAATAATAGTTAATAATAAGAGCTAAAAATATGTTAAACTGAAGAGGTAGAATTTAAAAAATATCAAAGTCAGATTCAGGCGATCAAAATCAATAATATAAATTGTCATTTTTGTTGCTAATTTGGGTAGCATAACGACGTCATTCATTTTGGTGAGTTATCTTCGATTTGGGATCCATCTTCTTTTCCTCCTTCAATTCGTCCTTCCTTCCTCTAGAGTCAGAGAACATAAATCTCCGACTTATTAACACGACCACATCCCTCGGACCCGCCCTAGGTTTCTGTTACCGTTGCTTCATTCAATTGCCGCAGTGAAATACAGGGATCATCCCTTCTCGAAGCTGGCTTAATAACCCATGATTCACAATGAGTCTAATTGCTCAATCGCCTCAAATTTCTGTTTACATGCTGAGACGCTATCTTGGCCAATTTTCATGCTATGAAGAGGGCGACGTAGTCAAATGGTCCCAGGAGGCGAATCCCCCGTAAAAATAGATAGATAAAACATTTGGATGAGCATTTTAATTACTTCAATAAAAGGCTTCAATTTACAAAATGAAATAACATTTTTTCAGGCCTCCTGATGTCCGAGTAAATATCATCACAATTATATTCTTGTCTACTAAATGTTAACAGTCTCTCAACGCGTAAATATTTCTCAAAAAATTGAGACAAAGAGGTATACGACCGGAAATTTTCTATCTGGACTTTAAAGAGCACTCACTTACAAGATACTCGAATACGTCAGTACGGTCAGTCAAGCCCAGAACTAGGGTGTGGCAGGGGGGTTGGTACATACCCCGGGCTTCAGATTTCAGGAGGCGGCAAAATTCGAAAAGTTTATTAAAACAAGACATTTATTTTTTCACAGCTACAACACCACAATCAACATGTTTTATTTTATTTTATTTTTTTTGCCCATTTTATCAACTTTATTACACTCACAATGTATAGGAAATTATTATCTTCCTTATAAGACATTATAAGACATGACACAAGGAATAACGTGATTCATGGGTCTGGAGTTAGTGTTTTACTGTTGTACCTACTACTGGTATTAATTAGCTCTCTGAGCACTCGAAATCGGGGTTGGGGGCGCGAAAACAGTGTATGGTAGTTTAATAATATAATTATTTTCCGATTTAAATGTAATGTACGTATTAATATGCATAATTTCATTAATATAAGTGCTCATTCAATGGTTTCCGGCTCAAATTTGAGGAAGTTGAAGTTCACAAATGACAAAACGAATTCGTTTTCTTCAACGGATTTATTTTCTACTTGAAAAAGACCTCTTGGGGTTGAAACGTCGTACCAAGACAATAAATCCGTGGAAGAAAACGAAGGCGTTTTGTCATTTGTGTATATAAGTGTTATTAGCGAGCGATTTTCATAGACTATACTGTATATGCATGCATGCGGTGCGTAATTTCAACTACCGCATCTTAAAAATAGCTTACGGAGGTATTACATGTTAGTGGAGGGGAGGGGGTGAAATTGAGGGAGGGGATAGATAAGCGGGGACGGCAAATCTTTGTTCCCCCTGATAAAACTCCTATTTCCGGCCCTGCGGTCAGTCCTCGCGAGGGTACAATGCATTTGTACTGCATTCCCTCCCGCCCGTGTTTCCGCTTTCCCCTCCGATCCATCTCCACCACCTCAAGGGCGTCCCTAGGATCAAAACTAGGGGGGGGGGGGGCAAGCCATGGTTTTTCAAGTTGTAGGTAAGACTTTAAGGAAAGAAAATATATTAAAATTCACTAATTCTTGATTTACTTTGTGGTATTCCATTATAAGTTTTCCTGGATATCAGACAATTACTAACAACAAGATAACAATAAGATAAACAAATCATAATTAGCGCCTGAAGATGATGATAATTCATTGAAACCCGGGTCGCGCTCTGATAAAAAAAAGTGGTATAAGCAACTGTCTAATATCCAGGAAAACTTAAATATGTTATTAATGAAAATATTATTTTCCTTAAAGACATTTGCGATTTTTGCTTCAAAGGGGGGGGGGGGCAGCTGCCCCCTTCTGCCCCTCGCTGGGTACGCCCATGCACCTCCTCCGTGTTGCGCATTCAGAGGACGTAATCTTTCGTGGGAATTATAAAAAATGGGCCGCTTGTATGGCTTCATTTCGTGCGAGCCTCGATATTTTTGTCACCACAACAAGACAAGTGCATATCGCCTGATTGCCATCTGCGTCGATGTATTCCCTCAGGAAAGCTCAAAGCTCACTCCCCTTCCAACTGCATCGCATTACGACACCGTCTTATCCTCACCTTTCGCGTTCAGAGGGCAACGCTCCCCCTTCCCCCGAAGCCCCCTAATATATAGCCAACATAATTCGATTGCGCAACCCAAGAGCCAATGACCGGAACCAGGCGGACTCCCTCTCGAATACAGCGAAGAAACAACTCTTGATGAAGAAAAAGCTTCCTTCTTCCTCGGACGTTGCATATGCTTGTCTAGACCCTTGGGGTAATTATGAAAAAGAGAGATGATCATCTTCGGCGCATGGGACCGAGAATGAGATTGCTAAATCCTGGATCATGTGATGGGTCTGATTGGCTGATTAATACTCGATAGTCTTTGTTTTCATTGAATATACCAGGGATATTTTATTACATTTGGTACTAATGAAGAAGTTACAAGATTTAAAAAAATATGTATATTAAAAAGTATTACATTGGCTAACTTCTTCTGTAAACAACATCATTTTTGCGGGAGGAGGAGGGTGGCAAGAAAAATGTAAGATTATATTTATCTACTTTAAGTGGGGAGAACCAATGATATTTTATAATTTAAATAGTACTGAAATTGAAAAAAAATAACTGGGAAATATAGCATTAGTAAATGGATTGGAAGTGATACGATAACTCTTAAGCGGTGGGAGGTAGACAGCTTAAATGCTGAAATTTCCTCACTTCAGGGAGGACCGAGGTCCTCTGGGTACTCTATGGTATTTCATATTCAAATTTAGCGCGAAATGAAAAATAAGAGATTACGATAATTCAAGTTGATAAATAGGAAGTATAGCCGCTCTTAGCAGCGGACTGTACACGGCTTCAACGCGAAACGTTTTCCTCATTCTCGGGGCACCCTGGCCCCCTGCACACCCTCCCCCCTCACATTTACTGACCCCAGGCTCAGTGGGTTCGAATCCTGGCTTAGTCAAATATTTTTTCGTGGCGAACTTCATCCTTTGGTGTATTTAACTTTGCACCCGTGCGCATGACTGCGTACAAAATTAATCGTTTCTGCAGTGCTTTGAAATTCGTCGTCGCCGACCAGCGACAAAATACATAGGGGGTTTTCCCCTCCGACAGTGGCTTAGTAAGCACGACCCTCACCATATGTGCCATAACGTGGACTAGAGACGCAAACATCTTGTTCGGTAAAAAATATACCGAAGTTCTCCCTGAGAAAATGACTTGGTGGTGTAACTGGCTAACACACCTGACCGGAAATCGGGAGATCCGGGGTAGAATCCCGGCTAAGTCAAATATTTTTTCATGGTGAACTTCATCCTTTGATGTATTCAGTAAAAGAACTTTGATCCCCGTTGCGTTGCCTACCAGTGGGGCAGCATCTGGGAACTCGGAACTCTACACTAGCCATGAGCGTAGCAGAAACCGACCACTACTCTCTGTAAAAAAAAAGCAGGACACCCGAGTTTGAGGAGCTCTAGCGTCTGAGCAAAGCAATCAATTCCAATGCAACAAAAAGCACACAAAAGAAAATTTATTTCTCCTTTGGATCATATACTTTTAAAACTCTTCGGCTCCATAATATTTCCTGCACTTAATTTCTTCTCACAAAAGTACCCGTTTTTTTAGCATAAAATCAAGTTGCTCGTCTTTGAACGCTGGGCATTCCTGTAGTTTCCGTTCGAGTAACTTTCAATATTTTAAGATAGCCAGATCTAGAATTAACAGTTTGAAGAAAACAGATTGCTCGTACCACTAAAATGTATTGATTTGTCTAAAACAACGCAAATCTCTGCTAACTTCGAAACCAATCACCACGTAGTAGTCCACGCTCCGACGCCGGATTTTCATATGAATCTTTCAAAATTTACTCATTCAACCTTTGTTTTGATCTTCTTATATAGCGTATCATTCCACTCGACCGTTTTTCGTGTTTTTATGTGGCATGTTATTCGCTTTAACCTTAAGGTATCCCCTTGGAGTATTCAGGATTTATATGATTTGTTGCTAAACGAATAAATCTGGGAGCAGCTATAGACTCGGAGGCATCGCGCCAGGCTTTGAGGAATTGAGAATAATTATCTTCCGGAATGATCAGGAGAGCATCACCTTAGAATACCACAATTTTTCCAGGTTGGAAAGAAACGATAAATTAAGATAGATATTTTGCCGAACGGTTAGGTATGGAAATTCGTTTTTCCCACGAACAATGAAGGACTTTGATGAATGCTGGGCGTAAATTCGTTGGACCATCAACTTTCTATTTTGCAACGGCAGAGTTAACCCCCCCCCCCCCAGAACGTCCACTTTTATGGGATAGAATGTAGATGTAAGGTAGTATGTAGATGTAGATATATGAGGTGTGTTCAGTAAATAACGGTAATTTTTAAATTTCGCGGGTTCGGAGAGTCTGATTATCAATTTTACATGGGTCATGTTGGTATGTAGGCCCCTAAAGTATGATTAATTTTTTCAGCTGTCATTGTTTACTTAGACTATGGCAGCTACTAACGTTAGACATGTTTTTATGACCTCGGCATTTTCGTCTCACTCTTCATTGCTTGTTGGTGAATTTATCACCAAAGCAATACTGTAACGTTGCCCCTTCCTCCACATACGTCAGAAATGGCCATGAGTGACTTTTACCTATTTCAAAATAAGTATAGAATATTTATTATTATATTGTTATATTAATATTTTCATATATATCATAAGATGCTCCTAGTACCAAAATAAAAATTTATACGTAACATCAAAAGAAATATCTGATCTAGCTAAGGCTATTCCAAAGATCGATTTTGAGAAGTGATTCTAGGATTGGAAGAAGCGCTGACACAATAATATCTAATGCGGACTATTATATAACTACAGCATCAATGTTGATGAATAAATTAGTAGCTTTAATAAAAACAAAAGTTCCCCTCATTTTCTGGGCATACCTCTATAATACGGGTTAACAGCATTGATTACAGTTCAATTTCCGGCAAATTCGGGTCACTCTACCGACAGAGTCACGAGTGTAATGCGCGGGGGGTGGCTAGAAAAGAATTAAGGGGTTCGAGATGTGGGTGTGGAGAAGAATAGAGAAGCAGGGCCGCATACAGGATGTGGGTGGACCGGGACACATTTTTACTTATTTTTTTATTGAATCTTTCAAAAACAGCCAAAACGGCCTTCACAATTTGGGAGGCCCACGTTTTCAAGGTGGTGCAATTTTTAACGTCATAACAGAAAATGCTAGTGAGACAATTACCAGCAAAGTGTTTTTTTTTAGTCAGCAGCAGAGTCAGCCATTTGTTAGCGGTTATGTTGACGACTACACGTTAGCAAAAAAAAAATAACCCAGCTTCACTTAAAATAACGTCATGCATTTTTTTCCTCTTTTTCCAATTTTCCTCTATATTGACGGAGCGCTCCTGCTTGGTGGTTGGCGTTAGGTTGGTGGATGGCCCAGGGTCCGGGACCCTCGGCCCCCCTTTTCATCCGGCCCTGTAGAGACGGTGAGGTGGACGGAGAGGAGGAGGAACGACGAAGCACAAAATATGGATGGGGGGGAGAGAAAAAATTTAGATGATATACGACGAAGACCGAAGGTCTGGATGGAGTGAGTTTTGAGCGGGATGTTGAAAATATTTATAGGGGGTAGAATTTGGGGTAAACGAGGGAGAAGAAGGATTTTTTCACAGTCTGAAAGGGAGTAAGCCTTATTGTGCATTGAAGAGGGAAGTCCATGAAGGGTGGGGAGCAAGAATTCTTCTCAAATACTCCGTGGAAACCTACCATGATTGGTAGAATACTTTGATAAAGTAATAATCGGAGGACCTGGAAGCAATGTTACTTTACAAAATTCACTAACTCATTGCTTTCTATGTGGTATTCCATTATATGTTATCTTAATTAATTACACTATTACTTATACCACTTCTTTTTTAAAAAGCGCGACCCGAGTTTCGATAAATTATCATCATCTTCAGGCGGTTATTATGATCATAATTTACGCTTGAAGATGATGATAATTCTTCGAAACCCGGATCGCGCTAGTTAAAAAAGAAGTGGTATAAGTACTATTGTAATTTCCTAGAAAACTTATTATGTTACTTTAAATTGTAAATATAACACTTTTATTGAAGTAATTAAATTTTCTCATCTAATTGTTTTATCTCACTTTTTTTAATTGGGCGATTACATGATCCATTAAAACCTAATTGAATCGGATAGAATAGTTTGGTGTTGAACATAATAACAGGCGGTACGCCAATGGGCCTTCATCCTAGCTTCCACGCGGGCTTTCCCACGTAGAAGGTCCCCTCCCTTTCTCTATTTCCATCGGGCCGACTCGGCGCCCACACTCGAGGCCGAACGTTCGGCAGAGATGACCTCGCGGGGGTCAATATCTTGCCTTTCAAGAGGAAGCAGCGGTGAGAAAAAATTATTAGGCTGGGAAGTCGCCCGCCCTGAAATCGTATGACGTAACCAATCATGCTTTCCTTCTCGCGAAGAGGGAAAGTAGTGGACGGACGACGACGCGGAAGTGTTTTTTCGTGGTGCCGAGCGCGTCAGGGGCGGCGCGGCGGTCGACCGGGCCCAACAGACCAACATGAAAACTTGCGGAAGTCTGACTGAGGTGTGGAAAGCGACGAAGGGGAATGAAACTTGCGATATATGTGCTCACTACTCGCTCTGCAACGGATAGGACGACATGACAACTGCACCCACTCCCTCACTAAACACTCTGATGAGGAATTGTGGCTAACGCCTCGTATAAGGTACGGTATAGCATTTGGATGAGGCGAACGACAGTTCAAATCATTTACGCCTTGAAAGAAGGGTAGGAAATGAAGTACGGAGTGAAACCCGGCGTCGGAATTAGCCTGATCGTAAGAGCAAGCGCCAAGGTGATCACAGCAAAACGTCCCATCCGTCGGACGGAGTGTTGTACTTTAATATCCCTCCACACAGAGCACTAAAGCAGTGATCGGTTGGCCTCAGAAAAATAGCCACCACCGCTGGGATTTGATCTCCCACCTTGAGAGTGGGAAGCCACCAAACTTAAGCCTACACACCAACCGCATTCCCAAAAAACTGTGCAAGTTGTGGGTGGAGCTAACATAAAGTCGTCAAATGAGGTCAAAAACCTGAGAGTTTCAAACGAATCGTGGGGATTAGCCCTTTAAGACCGAATGAATTTACCAACTGATTTTTTTTTTAATTTTTTGCATATCCTATTTATTTCACAACTAATTAATAGATGCTATTAAAGAAAACCCGAACAAAAATTTTTAAACGCGGTTTCAAGCATGTTCCTAAATGGGAATGGGCCAAAAAATTTGCTATTGGTTGAAAAATAAAAAAATGTACACTTGACCAAAAAACTAAGCTTAACAACGTAATATATACTGATCTTTTGAATAAATGAGTATCTGTTACTGTGGAGCGAGTGTAGGGGATAATATCGAATAAACCCCATAGGTACTCACAACAGAGGGGATGTAAATGACCAATTTTGAAAAGGTATAATTAACGACCAATCTATACTCAAGTCATGGGATTCACGTTAAAAATACTTCCATACTTTACATACACAACAAAAGCTGTAAAAGTAATCACTGGTACGAAATATAATTTTCATAAATCTGTTCCCAAATTTAATCTTTTTATTCAATTTATTTTCATTGGACTGTAAACGGTAAATGATGAGAAAAATTTTTGTCAGACCCCTACAGAGCTACTATTCATCAAGGGTGCCGTGGGACGAAACAAAAAAACCGTCGCGTCGGGACGAAAATGTGACATAGAGGTGCAATCGTCAGGCCGCACTGCGAAAACGCGGCAACCATATTGAATCCATCGCAGAAAGATTTGATCCATGAACTAAATATAATAGAGGAAAGTCGTGGAATTCATTAAAAACTGCCAAGAGTGAAAAGAAAGCGTTACACTGCTATTACATGCATTAGTTTGGGAGCCGCTGGAGACTCGGACATCGAGCACATGTTATAGCTAGATTGCTTGAGATTATCATCTTAGAATCGCACCATATTTCCAGCTCCGACAGAATTTATAAAATTGAAGGTTTATTTTTCCGAACGGATTAGAAAAAGAATGTGGATTCTCATCGAACAATAAACGGCTTAAATAAACGCTACGCTGTAATCATTACACTTCAGTGAATAGCCTTGCCTTAAGGTACATTACATGTGGACAGCTGGTGTTATAACACTTCTCACCACAAACCAATTGAGGCGGATTGCTGGTTAGTAAATAGATAAGGAAAAGATACAGAAAAAGGGAATGGATTGATGGCCCTCCTTCTGGAAAGGATGTATACGATTCTCACAGTGACCAATGGTCACTTACCGTAAATGTTAAATTCTATGGAGGATAATCATTTGCTTAGGGATGGTTTCACAATAGTATTCCCCGAATGAACTCCGGTTTCTCTAGCCTAAAAAGGTGTGAATTTACAGTATATTGAGAGGCCAAGGAAAAAAATACTTGAGAAAAGACGCCTATTCTGTCGCCAAATGGTGGAAGTTTACCACTGTGTAATCGTTTTGCTGATGTGTGGAAGATGATTAATTTTTTCAGTCCCTGGAAATTTTCCTTATTTAACCGTCGGTGACAACGTAGAAATATCATCGCTTGCTGAATTAACGAAATGAATGACAACAATTTTTTGTAGTAAACTTCATCACTAAACAAGGGAGATAGTCCAAAATAATTTTTTAAAACACGAATGTCATCCGCTCATCGGTATTAAAATTCTGGTCATGTGCAATGTTTAGCATTTGAAAAAAATTGAACTGACAACCCTTCACGTGTTCGATAACCAAAAGGAACTCCACATCCGGTTAAATATACCGAGAGGAATATTTAGCTGTTAGCTCTCGCAGAAACAACGATGGTTCATTTACCAAATGAAGGGAAACTTTGTTAAATCGCTGATCAAATTTTTTCTGTGTTTAGCAATAAGTTCCTCAACTATATTAACAGTTTCATCTAACTCTCAGTGTTTTGGCTATGTTGTTGTTAGCTTACAATGTAATCACGGATAAGTATATATCCGGGAGGCCCCATTACCTTCCCAGTTTTCCTACCCCGTCCTTGGTTCAAACCTACATCTGCCGCTTACTGTTATCTTTCTAAACTCAACTGACGATTTGGGTTCAATACAGGACCTGAAAATTGAGTTTTACCTCCTTTTCGGTCACCAACCTGCCTTTCATCTGCGGTCACCCACCTTTAATAAGATCGCCTTGTCTTGAAATCAATGCAGAGGGCGCTTACCTCACAAGTTGCATAAAAATGCTAAAATACCGGAAGGCTCGATGGTGGAGATGGAAATATCATGAACTTCGTGTATTAAACGAAGTGGAACAGGTTACGGGAACTTTCTAGTCCTCTTTTGGCACAAGAGGATTTTCATGATTTGAATGGCGGGGAAGGCTGGGAAGGGGAAGTGGAACCCTCCCACCAAATATTTCACCCCGCCCCCGAAAATTCATCAAGCGCCTTACAATCCCGGATAATGAACCTGTTTCCGTGGTTACCTTCAGAAGTGAACGTAACTTGATTCCTTGAGTGAGAGAGTGAAAAAAATCGACAATTAATTTTTGTATAATTACTATATACCGCGGTCAAGATAAGTATTACGGCATTTAATATTGCATTGATCGCTTTATCAATTATATTTATCAAATTAATCTTATATTATGGTCAGAATACCAATCAGGCAGTAATTTAGCAGAGGGGCTTACATTATCTTCTCTTAAAAACAGATTTCAATGACTAAGTTTCTTCTAATGCCTAAATATGGATCATCGTAATGGTTATTTTTTTACACGCCTATCTTACTCATACATTTTGACAAATACGCTGAATTTGAAAATACATCCCACCATATAAACTTTCCTTTTATTGACTATTTCCCATTTTCCTACCTTCATCTATTCCAATTTTATTTTTTTCCTGACATGTTTACTACTGCAACCATTTTTCTCTAACTACAGCTTAAATATTTTAATTTTTTAGCTCTCCCAAGCTTTTTCGCCCTCTTGAGTGATTTACATCAGAGTTTGGGTTGGATAGAAGGGGGTAGAGATCTATAGTTCACCCCCGACAACACCACTATGTGGGGTGTGACACATAGTGGGCCTTTTCCTTTCCCTGAGCCGGTAGTAGATCAAGGGAGGTCACGGGGGTCATGATCCCCACCCAAAACTTTTTAAAAATTTATTAAATTTTTGTTGGGTTAACACTTTTTGTATCCTTGAATGTCTAAAATTGTTCCATTTATTCTGAGAATTATTAATATTAAGAATAAAAATGAAAATTTAGGCTCAAAAATGCATAAAAAAATGGGTTTTTAAAAAGTTTTACGCGGGAAAACGCCCCTCTCTCCAGGGGATATTTCATATTCATAAGGGGTGGACGCAGATCTTGACCTTCCCCCCTAAATTTGATGCTGAATCCGCCCTCACCCTGAGCCACCTCGCACTTCGAGGATTTTTTTATTTTTCACCCTGGACTCGAACTTGGGACCCTTCAATAAACAATCTAGCACTCCACCCACTGGGCCACCAAACTCTCCCCAGAGTAACACCAGCAAGGGCGCACCCAGGATCATAAATAGGGGGAGGGGGCAAGCCATGGTCTAGGTGGGGGGCAAGCCAGGTTGTGATATTTTAGCATGGAAATGGTGAATGAAGCCAAAATTTTAAGAAAACATTTTAAGAGCGCTTTTTAGTTTATAAGATTATTTCCTTGAAAAAATAGTTTTATTTTAGTTACATATCATATACTAATACATATAACTTTTCGTGGCCAGCCGTTTACAGCTAAAAAAATGAAGTGCTCTAACGAAGTTGGGAATAGAGTTTATTAAAGTCCTTTATGGTTCGGGGGCAAAACGTATTCCCATATCGGCAAAACATCTCTCTTAATTTATCGCTTCTATCGGACCTGGAAATATAGTGTGGCTATAATATTATGTTCTCTGTGTCGCTCTTCTAGGGAAGGCAGCTGCCCCCCCCCCCCCCCCTGCCCTCGCTGGGTACGCCCATGAACACCAGTCTACTGAATCGTGAAGTCTCGCGTTCTCCCATCTTATGCGGTGCTACCTTTGCTATGCAAGCAGCGGACGAGTATTTATTGCGTGCAATATGTTTGCCGCCTTAAGCACTCGCCCTCGGTATGCGGTGTCTGCATTTAGAGATTCCTTCTCCACTTTTGGGGGGCGATATGCGGACAGCCTGCCAACTAGAGGAAGGTCGGGCAGTAGGAAGTACGAATATGGGCAGACCGCAAATCCACCTTCTTGACTGTCTATGCGCAGGAATCACTACTTCAAATACGTAACCACTTCAAAAGTATGTCACACTTTTCCTCTCGTTGACAACGCTTTGCTCTTACAAAACATAATTTTGGAGTTCATGACCACGTGTTCTGCGTCTACTCTTATTTAATTTTAAGATTTCACACTTTTTCACTCTCTGGTATGGTATGGTATTTGAAGGAGGCGACCGATAGCTGAGGTAATTTGCGCCATGAGGGAAGGATAGATAAGGGAGGGTGGAAAGAAACCCGGCGTCGGCATTAGCCTGCTCTTAACGAAAGGCACCGAAGGTCCTCGTCTTAACGTCCCATCCGACGGACGGAGTGTTGTCCACACTCCAAATGTCCTCCACACAACATTCAAGCAGGAATCGGGCAGTCTCTGAAAATTCTCAGCCACCGCCGGGATTGGAACCCGAGCCCACAAGGTGGGAAGCCAACGCTCTAGCCACCACACCAACCCGACCCCCTTTTCACACACTCCTCATCGCATTAATCCTAACTAGGCCAGATGATCCTGCCCGAAATAGCCTTGAGACCTATATTACTGTTAGGCTGCCTTTGCAATATATTTTCACCTTCCCTTTTTAATACGAAAATAATAATAATCTAATCAACCTCTTGTACTTATGGATTTTACGAACTCATTACAAGAAAAAAATATTTTTCCTATTTTCATTTTAAGAAATCATTAAATCATTTGATGAACAATAAAATCCGAGGAGTAGATGATTTCCAATTTTCCCAAAAGCCAGCTTTAATTAGAATTCCTGATCGGTACGGATTGGTAGATGCTGACTCTCCATAAACTTCAGTTTTAGTGCATTACTGCCCATAGAAGAAATAAATGTGGCCATTAGTTCCACAAGGTGCCTTTAGATTTTATCGTTGTGGAGACTGCTTCACTTTTTTAATTGATGGATAAGAGGTGGCAGTCTCACGAGTTTATTTTGCGCAACACACAAGAACCGCTATATTTTCTTTCTCGTTTATCGGTTCAAGCCAGTTCACAGAAATAGGGACAGTGAATTTTTTATTAACCCACTTTATGCGGTCCCTAAAGTACCCGCTCACATGACGCAAAATTATTTCATTTCAATCGCTACACTGCCGATATTTTACTATAGCGTAGGCGATGCGCATTTATGTTTTCTGTAAAACCAAAATTAACTATTGCACCGCCAATGATACTAGCACTACTTTAATTAGTCAAGCACTTTTTAAAATTTAATTTCTTAATAAAGTCAACTTTCTTAGGAGAGATGTCATGGAACATAACTAATGATAATGATACACGAAGATATCGTATTGTCCACAATTTATTCTTAAAAAAAACTTATTTTAGCAAATGGCGGGAAGCGTTCGAATGTGGGTAGTATTGCGGAAGGTGATGTCTGCAGGAAGAGGTCGAAGCTTGAGTACCAGCAAATGTCCTTAAACCTGGTGATAATGACCTTGGTATCAGCTGCTCACATGCAGCGCCCTCTCCTTGAAGTATTTACATTCACGACCACGACCCCAGAGTAGAAGGTCTTAAGGCGTTTGAGGAAGCTGAGAATTACATTTAAAAGACTGTAGGACGGAAATATGTGTAATTCCGTAATCAATTAAATGGTAATAATGCGACGTTTCCTCCTTCCTTTGACACAATTCTAACACCCAACTTCAACGATGTTATGGTAAATGGAAGTATTTAGAAAATGTAATACCATTCCACAGTTAGGTCTACAGTTTTATTTTCATTTTCTTGAATGTTTTACATTTTATTTGTCATATCTTTTTTGTCATATGCAACATAATATATTTTGTTGCGCCAATTACCTGTCGAAAATTTTTTTTTCGCATTTTCAACAATGGTATTTGAAAAATGTGTTCGCCATATGCTCATATTAGTGGAATTTTTGTAAATTTAAATTTTGAAGAAACCTGACACTTTTTCGCCTTCCCGAGTGTTAATTATAATGGAAATAGTATCATTAGGAACATAAATAACTGTAAGCTCCCGCTTATATATTAAACAGTAAATAAGACCCATCATAGATTATGTGGTGGAAGAGTTTTCCAGTTTAATCTTGGCCGCAAGCGCAGAGGTAGAAAATTGATTTTGTTTACATTCACTCCGATACTGGCGCTGAGCAGTCTCTCCCTCCCATATATGACCCCCGCTGCTTTTCCCCTCAACAGTCGCCGGAAGTGTGCCGCGTCCAGTTGAGCGGGTTGGGTAACGCGGGGAGATTGAAAACGGCGCTACTTGGCGCATCGGTGAAGTCATGGAGAAAAGTGGCACTTCAGTGACACTCTCACTGTTGTAGCAACTGTGGTCGATCAATAAGTCCTCCAACCGATCGGTCGATATCACGTCCCTCTCGCTATATATAGCACGAAACGAGTTTGGCACGGACACAGGAGCAGTAACCAAGGAATTAAATGGACTATTTACTTCTTCGCAGTCATAGGAATAGAGAGAAAGTTACATTAACTAAAGGTGACTTTAGTCATGAATTGATTATTATTTTTAAAACCAGTACTAACATTCGATACTCACAGCAACTGATCAGGTAGGCTAGCGACATCGAACCATCTTTAAACTCAAATTTTCTGTGCCACAATGTTTTCCTGAAAACTTTATTCGGGAGGACCTTCAGAATTTTCGAAGAAAAAAACATGATGTTTCCCCACTATTTGCGAGATACGGGTCAGGTTTTGGGGAAAATTACATTCTAAGATGCGTAGATTTAATTGTGCAGAATGAACTATTTAAATTTTTGGGTGAGCTTGCAAAGTTACGTTAGGGTACGCAAAAGTATACTCGCTAGAGTGCAAGGAAAACACGATGAACAGCAAAGGATTTGAGTAATCTGCAGTTTTAGGTCAGGTTTAGAAGAGGAGGTGAGCTGTCCAGTCGGAGGTGGTGAGCACACCAGATTATACAATTTGGTGAACATTGAATCAATCCAGAAAAATTGCTCAACATTTCTAAATATAGGGTCTGCTCAAGCAGTATACACACATTAAAGCAGAATTTTCCAAACGCATGACAAAATCACCTGTAGCTTTGTCTCGTAAAGTTATAGTCTCTCAGTATTATAGTTCAGTAGCACTACATTTGTATGCTTTGACAACCGTTTTTCCGCCGATAAATTACTTTGCGCGGAATATAACCACACGTCTCTCAAAAAGAAGACACGATAGAGATGCCATGTTGTTCATGACGTAGGAAATTATCCGAAAACTCGGATACCCATGAGCGGCATACACGAAGAGCAATGCGGGTAGTAGTAAATTCTAAGTACAACACGTTCTTTCACATTCCTATAGATAGAATTGAAATCGCGTAATCAGAAACAGTTAATCTTATTGTATTTTCAACCAGGGCAAATGAAAATGTGTACATATTAGAAATTATTCCAATCATGCCATCATCGATAAATGTATAATTTAATACCAATGTTACAGAAATGTTTTGCAAACGAATCGTAATTCAAATAATAATTGGGGCTTTTAGAGTCCGTTGAGTAGGTATGTATCAGGGCAATCAAATTGATCTAGCTAAATTTATAAAATTATTCTCTAAACTGGTTTCTCGTCTGCTACGCAAAAAACATTTCATCTACATTCTACTCCGCGAGCCGCCTACAAGGCATGCGGCAGGGGGTGTTAGGACACCAGCCATTTACACATATGAACAACACACACATTATGGCCGATTACGTTTTTGCGTCTTCTTATGAGGATTGCAGGAGACTTTTAAATCTCCCAATACGATCAAGACCTTCATATTATTTACTTGGTAGGACCATTAGACCTTAATCACGCTTCTCCGTTGCCACATGAAATAATTCATGCAAAAATCAATGAAATTTGTTTTCTTTGGGTTTTTTACGCGATTCGGGCGTTGAAGTTTCCATTAAATGGCGCTCGAATCGGTCGTTTAAGTCTCCAGGGGTATCGGCAAGCATGGTAGCGTTCGTAGAGTACGAGGGTGGAAGGCTGCCACAAGTAATGGGCATGTTCCCTTGAACGCTGCGAATTAATATAAGAAGCAGAGAAAAATAATTCCAACATAAACCGCGTGGCACCAGTAGTGCTGCCGGAATACAACTCCGCTGTTCCTCCTTATTCTAAATGCACTGTCGAGATGCACATACAAAGCTGCGAAAGGAGCTGACACAATTTTATTTTCAGAATTGAATAAAAAGGACAATAGGAACGAAACCCTTGGGTCGGGTTCGCGGGATACACTCCTGGGGCAGGGACTATAAGCGATTAGCTTTTCTCCTCTGCCACCAGAAGGGGAAGGACGGGAAGGAACAAGGAAAGGAGGCGCCGCCGCGATAGGAGCCCGACGACGCCTCCAGGGAAAGGACGGGGAAGGAAAGAAGGGACGAGGAATCCTGCACCGTCACAAAGGCGGGCGGATCCTACTACTAACGAAACCATGCTTACGCAATTAATATGCTACCAATTTTAGTAGATTTTCCTATGAGGAAGAAAAATCTATCGATCAAATCGGTAGAAATAAAAAGGACAGCAACACTGAATAAACCATTGTTGCATTTTCCACACCAATCATGTAAAGATAAAACCTTATGTGCAGATAGTATATTTTTGTGACGCCGCTAGCCCTGTAGCACTCAATATCCTATGATGGAATGATGACTTATGAGAAGAAAGGGTGTACATACATATATATTATCAGAAGCAGAATTTTCTTTTCTTTAGCCCACCCCACTAAACCCTCCCTTCCGCACACTATCTCGCGAATCGCCTGTCTTCCTTCCTTAAGGGCTGCCTCGACACTCCTGCTGAGGTGCGAACTGGAATATACACCAATTGAGATCAGTTAAGGGAGGTACGTGGTATCAATGGGATTGGAAGCTATCGTGAGAAAACCCGGCTTTTTATTGAGGAGATCGTATGAGAATGTGCTATGGAGCTCAATAAATCCCTTTTAGCTGTTGCTTCTAGAGAAAATTTCACTGAAACGTTAAATAAATTTTATTATTTGATTACTTCTTTAAAAATAAGGTAGATTACGATGATTTTTTATTTAATAGGTTTTATAAAATTTATATACAAGAATTGATTCTACCTCTTCAAATTTTCTGCATGCAACTCCCAACGAGGGGCCGACAAGCAAAAATTATGACAGATTTTTTTTTACATTCTGTCAATTAGCACATTGCTAGGTGAATGATATAAGTATGCTCCTTGGCAGGAAGATATCGGTGATGTCATCAAAATATAAGGTGGGAGGGAAAATTCTACGTTTGGTGTTACAGAAGAATAGTTAATATCAAATGAATAAGGAATGAGGATGAAATGTGCATAGCGGGATATGATGGGAACTTTCTGAAAACTATAAGATGAAAAAGAAAAGAGATGTATGCTTAATCGAATACATTACAAGGCATAATGGTCTCACGAATACAGTTTTCAGGGGAAAACTCTGCAGTAATAACGGAAACGGAAGGTTTATTCGGATTTATCGGTAATCAGGGGCGTGAAAAAGAAGATATTAGTCAAATTAAAAGGTCAGCTGGTGTAAACATTGAATCGAGGGCTGCAGCGAACAATTTCCAGGATTATTGGTCGGTTATGATGATGCAAACAGATTATGTCGATGAAGGCTTTACGGATTTTCTACCGGATCAATCGAAGTTTATATTCTGACGTTTCGATATTCAACCCTTTCCAACCCAGAGCTGGTTCTGGAAGAAATCAAATTTCAAGATTGTTCATCTTGAAAACTTTTAAATTTTACACTCAACGATGCGCACGACGAGGTCGAGTGACCTATTTCATTGTTTCACCCCCCGCCTTTCTGTTTCTAAACGTTCTTTTCTATTCAGACTTCCTTCTTCCTCATATGCCAAATGTGTTCCAAATTTTGATCCTTTTTTTCATCCCACACCCAACTTGCACCATCACTATCGTAATTTTCCCCATATTCCTCGCACCACCCGATAACTATTCTTTGTTATTATTTGTAAATAATGTTGAATATTTTTTTGTTTTTGTTGGTTACGTTGCTTAATGTTATGTAATTATTTCTCCTGTTATTGTAGTCCTCTGTAATTGGCCTCGTGCTGTTTTTGGACTAAATAAATAAATAAATAAAATAAATAAATAAATTATACCGGTAGCTAAATATTTCGTCATTAAAATTTGCACTACAAAATAATAGTAAAATATAATAAAAATACCTTGTTCTATTCCATACTTTATTTTAAATAGTACGACCCGGGTTTCTGCATATCATGATATCATCAGGTCTGATGATAGCATGATATGCAGAAATCAGAAAAAGTGTGGAATAGAACAAAGTATTTTTTTTTTATTTTATGATGAAGCCGTTCCACAAAGTAACGCCGGATACCGTGTCTTATACAAAATAATAGGTTTTTTTAGATAACTCCTAAGTAGAGCTTAAAATTTAAACATTTTTTATGTTGCTTAGAAGCAACATTGGGTTATAAAGGGTTAAATTACGTATATTCCAATGGCTTTATGGCCTAGCTCTTTTACACCAACCAGTCTAGAGGACGATGAACGTTTTGGCCGTCAAAAATTCGGTGGAAATACATAAATTAAGCCGGTATGAAGTTCATATACCCTTTACTAATAGATTCACCGGGAACTCATGAGGCTATTTTACGTTATACTATGGATTCCTCTGTTGTACACCAACAGAACTCCTAAAAAAAGGTTAAGTTATTCAAGGAAAGAAAGAAACTTGGAAAACATGGCTCTATGGGATGAGCGCGACGGAGATAAACAGACAAGGAAGTTCTTTGTTTTTACGATTTCTCCTGAGCACCGTTTTTTATTCGGGGCAGGCTATACTCCTCCGCCAAGAGTAATAGTTAATCTGACGGCCGTCTTTGGCCCTTGAAGACGATCCGCAATAAGGAAGTCGAGCACAGAAAACGCAGTACCTACTTCAAGGGACGTATTGGAATGAATACAAAAGCGAAATAGCTTTTGTTCGCCGCGAATGCATTCTGAATTGGAAAAGGTTTGGCTGAGGTTACCGAGAGACAATTAACAAAGGAAGCATTGGCATTATCGTGTGAAAAATATTGAGGATGTACGACTAAAAGAGAAGCTATGTTCTAACTTTTTCGCGATGCTAAAAAACTTATTCCTTTACAAGATAGATCTATCGATGCTAATTAGCAAACTCTAGGCTTATCATAATTCAGGGTATTAAGTGATATTAATTGAGATTAAAACCTTTTCCCGCTTTCAGAGCCAACCAGAATCAACAACAGCCCTTCACATTAAAATTTCGTCCTTCGATTTTTTCATTCATCGTCATTAGTTAGCAATGATTAGTGGTGTCTATATTTTATTTTCAGCACCCAAAAGAAAGTTTTTCTAATTTTTTCGTTGTGACATACATACTTCTTACCCTAAATGCCACCAATATTTATTTGAAGCAAATATCAGCAAGAATTTATGGAATTTCAAATGCAATTCCAAGAAGCATAGCATTGGAATTCCAATTTTCTCGAACAGCAGTGAGCACAATATTGCGGTTCGGTAGGGCATGCTTAAAATTTTTCTTGTTAATGGCATTAATTTCGTTTCTCAACGCAGATCCAGAAGATGTGGAAGGTGAGAGGTATTCAGGGAGTATACGTATCCGATACATCCCATGTGGGGTGCATTCCATGAATCGCAAGGCGAATTTCCCGCTGGTCACGGCCCGGAGAAAGTCGAAGTTTTGCGACATCACGTTCGCGACACAGTCAAACTCGCTGTGTCGTAATTCATTCACCAGAGTCTGGGAGTATTTTTCACCGCCGAAGAAGCATGTGCTGTTTTGCGCCTCATAAAGAAATACTTGGACAGTTTTCCGAAGAGCATAATCGGGAATATACCAGCGACTCCGCTCCACTGATGGAAGGAATAGCATTTCCATAGTTTACGTTAATTAGCAGGGGTTACACTTACTTATACTACCTATTTTTCAATATTAAGCTGCATATTTCCTAAGTTATTGTTGTTGCTATTTATTTCCTAAGTTAGTGATGCTGTCACTGCATTCAAGGGCTAATAAATTTTCACATTTATGCACTAGCCCTTAAGCCGCCTTAATGGGCGAGGTGGTAGGTGTTACAATTGAAATCTTTTTCTGCTCGATAGAAAAACAAATACCTATATCTTTCCGTTTGGTTATATATCTCTATTATTTTATTTTTCACTTGGGACCTGATAATATAGTGCGCTAACTAAGGTCTAAAATGACGTTCTCCAAGCCAATCAGAAAGGTGCAGTAAAGTTTTATCGGGTTTCGCACCGGATCAGGTCCTCCCTATCTCCTTCAGGAATCCAATCCATCAGGTAATCAGGAATCGATTGGATTCCTGAATCCCTGATGACGATGGGCGAGTTGTTCATCGAAGCGTTGGAAGTAGATATGAAGGACCTGACCCGGTGCGAAACCTGAGAAAACTTTACTGCAATTGTTCGTCGGGGAAAAAATTATATCAATCAGAAAGATATTTTTTCTTGTTTGCACAAGCAACCTATGCCTGAGGTCTGGAGAACATATTGATGGACTAAGTCACCGGCAATCCCAATCCTTTTGCGGTGGAGGGAATGTCTTTGACATGCACGCTGCCCCGTCCTGTCCATGTCCATGAGGATTTTCATGTGTGTGTGTGTGTGTGAGTAGCCCGGGCGGCCAAATGGTTACGATTTTTCATCCCAAAAATAGAAATCGGCCATCTTCAATGAATTGGAATGCAACCAGCTATTCCTGGGTCATCGAGAGTGCGTTCTCCCAAGCTTGATGAAGATGGAGGAGGAGAGAAGGAGAAGGATTGCCTATGCATCCGCTTCACGAGCAATAGTCTAGAATGAGTCGGAATATCATTTCTTCGCCTAGTCGTTTGGCCGTTATGCCTACCATTAACAAATTTTCCTCTCTATACCTTCCTCCTACTCCTCTTACGCATTCCACTCCCTCTCTTCCGCACATCTGCAGGACACATAGTCCTCGCTAAAGATTGCGTCCTCGAAATGCACAGAATAGGGGAAATAAAATGAAAGGAAAAAGTAAGGGAAATGAACATGGGTGGAATTCGTGGCAAGGAAAGCAGGCTGGCCAACATAGAAATAGAATTGCAAGTCGTGTCGGAACATTTAACATGTCGTGGAGAAAGTCGCTGACAGTTTAACTAAGTTTAACCTTCATCAGCTCTTTCAAGGATGAGACAACCCTTATTTAAGTATAGCGGAACTAGCCACGGTGATAAACTTTTACGGAGTCACCCGCAATGCACAAATTGTGCAAAAAATCCACAGAGGAAAAATCATTCGCCTTGACCGGGATTCGAACCCGGATCCCTCGATTTCCGGCCGAGTGCAGGGATCCGGGTTCGAATACCGGTCAAGGCGAACGATTTTTCCTCTGTGGATTTTTCGCACAACATGAGATAACCCCTTTCTATAACCCACTGCGGCGATTATCTGGATGAATTCAAATTCACTATAGGTATTTTCAAATTTCGTAGCAGGCAGCGAAAATCGTAAGCACATCCCTACTGGTGTTACCACGCGACGGCCAATCGAAAAAAAAGACTCCCAGTCCCAAAATCGTCCTCTGGGCAATACCGTAAGCTTTCGCGGGGACTGCTTTAGACAGACCTGCGTACGATCGCCGCTTCGAGCCGCCAGCTGATCGGACGGCCTCAAACAAGATTGTCGTCCCAAACCGGAAGAGGGGAAGTCCCCCCTCTGAGACGGAAAGTTCACTTTCGCTCGAAAGTCGCATCCGACCGACTGGCTGGAGTGGGTCGGGGAGGGAAGCAGGTTGGACACTGACGTCGCAATGTCCACGCGAACGTATTTCGAAAGAGACGGCCATGAATACGAAAAGAGGACGATCATTGAGCGATTACACTGCGAGTCCAAAACTTCCCCGGCGAGACAAGCGATCCAATAATTGACTTTGAAAAGAGTAAATCACTCTTTCCAATTCTCAAACAATCGGTGAAGTCCTCACAGTAATTAATGAAAGAGTAATTTTCCGACTTTTGTGCACGACATCAAGATGGTAATGGTAAAAATTCTATGTTACGTGATCCCTAACGACTCTGGTTGATTTCGAAGATATAATACAGTGTTATGTGTTGTCAATTTTGTTTGGAAATTTTATTTATATTAAATTTAACAGTCGCATAAAAAGAGTTATCAATTATAAAATGTATCTTTTTATAATTATTAAATTTACAAACTTTTTCCCATGATAATACTACAGTTAGTGGTGGTTAGTGGTTTGTTTCCTCGTCTTTATCTGCTGAGCATGAACCTTGAGCACTCGCGCTCTCTGAGCTGAAGAAAACATTTTGAAATGGCGTTCAAAAACTTCAATTCCACGCACTCGCTTTGCTACTGCGCTTATAGGAATCGTTGAATATATTTCAACCCCCTCCAATCACCTGTCATTGCTCCCCTCTCCTGATACACTACCCATTAACACCCAGTATTTCTTCTCATTAACAAGTCGTGTATAACTGACTACACAAATTATGGATAACGATGAATAACTACATGCACGATTGCAGCAGCAAAACTATTTTCTGCATACAGCCGTATAATTATTATAGTACTTGAGTGGCTCTGAATCTCGTAGTGTTTTTTCCTTTATAGCAGTAACTTTTATTAAATACGGTTGCATTTTTATGAGTCCAACATAAATTACTATAAAAGAATAGTCATACCATTTTGCTCTAATACTAGGGAAAAAAACGAGACAGATTTCAACGGCTTACAGCTACACATTTGAATGGATGTCTAAATTTAATTTGTCAAAACGTAAGAAAAGCATGCACAGCAGAAACTGTAGAGATATCAGGATGAAATATACCAGCAATGTGGTATGTAAAGTTCACACCAGTGGTGGTGGCATTTTGCGATGCAGTTTAGTTATTTCATTTGTCTTTACGTGTTAGTAGTTTCAATGTATCCGAGGTATCGCCTTGTAGATGGAGGCTATTACTCGTACCATAAGCTCCCAGATCATGCTCACGTGGTGAAAATAAATGTATTTTACGATAGGCTCGAGCGCCATAATGGAGCGCTGACTCTATCATTATCACCTGTCAAGCATCTTCAGATCCTTTTGTATGAGGGCGTGGTTAAACACGCAGGGATAACGGATGGCAACCACGAGGGTCGGCCCACTGACTCCCAACTCCCAGCTGTTTGTTGATCGTTTAATCGCCGCCAAGAGATATGAACCTGTTATTCTAAAAAAATATGTCTTAACGGTTTACGGTGATTTATTTGCGCACAAAGCTAACCTCAAGTACTTCTTGTTTATGGATGAAGTGCTCGGTAAATATGAAACATAGTGTCATTTCTAAAAGAAATTAATAAGTATCTAATAAATATATTTACTTATAATGAAGAAAATATTACAGAAGGATGAAAAACAAAACCATACTGTTAAAGTTAAATGCTTTTAAACAAATAAAAATTTTCTCATCGCCGATGACTAATAAACGGATCTTTTCTATTTTGGGGGTTTCAGTGATTCCCAATACTAATGTCCACTCCTTAATCACAACTTCACCTCAATTATCTTAAACAATCACTAAATCAGATATATCTCTCCAGTGAATACATAGTATATGATTTTACATAATTATGAATTTTTGTCTATCGAACACCAAAAAAAGTACCTTAAGAATTCAAACCGCTTTCAGTATAAATTTAAAGCGAAAATACCCTACTAAGATGAAAATACTATCTGCCGATGGGAAAGACATTTCACAATTCTTGAGGATAGCTCTGGTGGATTCCCAACTCGTGACCCAAAGTTTCGTGCATACGGAGACATTGTCATACATTGACGATAAATGGAAGGCAATTTTGCGCTAAGTGTGGTTTATTCTTACGGAAAAATTTATGGTTTGTATACGTCAATATCCTAAGAGTACTGTAAATTATAACTATTGACGGGCGTTGGAGGCTGCAGGTTTTGATTGGTCTAAAAGAATGACCACCATGGAGAATTTATAACGCGACGACATGAGATTAAGCGAGTCAACGAAGGAAACATTAATTAATTAATACTATTCCTTTCATTAATATGACCAACCAACAATACCAAGCTTGAGCACATATGGTTCGTAGATAAAAAAATCCAGGATTTAACATTCGTTGCAAAATATACCAATAATTTGGATAAACCTGATTTTTCTATTTTGATTTATCGAAAATTTTATCGACTCCTTTCAAAACATAGATTTTTGCATATCTTCTACTTCATATTAATTATTACTAATTTAATGAATTGGTAGAGGAAGCGTTACCTATTTTAGGGTACATACCAATTGATTACAGCACTTATTAGTTCAGCACACCACAACTCTCAGCCGCAAAATCCAATACGGTGATGATTAAAGAAGAAAAACAAGAATCTATGCTTGCTGAACCAATTTGCTATGAGTGAGGACAGCATTTCTATAAATTTCGATCCCTTATCTTAAATGATATCAACAGTCATCGAAAAGTACAGATCATTTATGATGTCGAAAGTGGTTCAAATAACAAAAATAGATCCAAAACAGATCTTATTCCAAGCCGTTTCTTCCCCAAAATTAATCGCCTACGCTTTCATCTCATGAAATCTCTAGGATTCTACCTCATCCCTGGGCATCTTTGTCAGTCTCTGAGAATCTGAAAAGGAAAGTGGTCCAATACATAAAGAAAGTCTACCGCAATAAAAAAGAAAGCTAAGTCATTATTCAATAAGCTCTAATTTAATCGTATCAAAAAAGTGTTCCAAAAAAATAAGCCAATATACTTAAAGGAATTACTTTCGGATCGCATTAATTTGGATAATTTTAGAATGCACGAATAAATTTAACAACTATTCCGAATAATTATGCCCATTAATCTATTCCTTGGGCTGCGTCTAATGCTTGATTCTCGACGGCACTTATTTTCTGTGCCAAAATGTGCCGCTTTCCCACAAGTTTCCGAAAAAAAACTCCAAAAGTATACAAAATCTTAATTCATGCCAAAAATATCACATCCACAACTAGCAATTACCCTAAAGGAAATAACAGCAAGGCATTACGTTCCTTTTTTAACTTTTCCCAAGCTTGTGACCACCCCAATTTAAATTATTGTCTTAGAGAATAAATATTCCTCGCGGGGCATTTCTGATACAATTTTTGGAATTTTTATTTGAAAGCAAAACACTTTTAGTTCCATGTCACTTGAATAGCGGCATATATAAAAAGAAGTTCCATTGCTTACATTTATTATTTAATGCCTTCTTTTTACTTTTGTCTCAATTAGTTGCCATTCGCGTATTTGTATATGAAATTATATTCTTATAGTTAACAAGCAGAATTATACGGTTATCAGCGAGTCATTGTGTAATACTAGGGTGAGATGAATGTCGAATACGTCACCTTAGATAAATGTTAAAAAGAATATTAAACATGTGATATTCTAACTGAAGTGCAACAATTAACAACAATGTGAAAATGACGTTAACGCAATCTTCAGCTGTTGTTATGCGAATCGACTGTATATTTGTCTATTTAAAACTTTCACATCTTTGTCATGTTCAATAGCAATCCTGTATCTATTGATGTATATCATGTAGACGAATAAAAATACTGTCATTCCATCAATTATTAGGCTGAAGGTCATCCATGTTTGTCACGCTTCAGGAAAAACGTTGTTTGGTTCAGGAAATGGTATTTTAAGACAGTAGAAATGTGATTAAATTCCTATTTATAAATACCTCATAACATATTAAGTAAAATAGCTATGTAAATATGATTTTACCAGTTTTGGAGCGCCCCTTGAATGATTTCAGAAAGGTTTCCAAGAATATTTATAATCTTAATTTACACAAACCAATAAAATCCACTACTAGAAATTACCCCGAAAGAAGGAACAGTGAGCCATTTTTTTAACAATAATTCATCAGTTTTTAACTTTCTCCAGGCACGTGGACAAAAAAATTTAATTATGGCACTAAAAACATATTCATCACGGGGAATTTCTCAGATAGGTTTACGCAATCGTGGTTCAGCATTTTCCAGGCTTTGAAAAACAAAATTCCTAGACTGAAGAGGCCTTCGGGAAAAGTGGCCACCCTGATCTAACATATTTTAACTGATATCTTTAAGCTTGACTTTGTGAAACCTCTCCATATTGGAAGTAAAGGAATAAAACTTCGTAAGGTTCACTATTATATTAATATGGGCACGACCCGGGTTTCGAAACGTAGTTACATCTTCAGGTGACTGATCTTAAGTAAGGACAGTAAGGATACCTATGGGAAGGGAGTGGATTGGTTGAGAGAGTGGGGGTGGGGGTTAAGCAGGAAATCGAAGGGGAGGAGGAGCAACCTTGGTTTGGGAGGAGGGTTACTTACTGTCAATATATATGTATAAGTAGAAGATGCATGTAAGATCAGTCACCTGAAGATGTGACTACGTTACGAAAGCCAGGTCGTGCCCATATTAATATAACAGTGAACCTGACAGTTTTATTCCTTTATTTCTAACATATTTTGTCTTTTCAATCGAATATGCCTATCAACCTTCGCTGCCCACTCTAATCCTGATATTATTTTTCGCTCTTCAGTGTGGGATGCAGGAGCGAAGATCCCTTCCGGGATCTTGGAGGGCAACATTCGCAGCCTGGGTCACTTCGACCAGTGCCTGAGCATCCGCGTGGACCTGGATCGGATGGGCGGGGACGAGTGGCGGGAGGAGCGGGCCTCGAACCCCGTCCCCTCGCAATTCTCCGGCAAGTACTGCGTCACCACGCTGAACATCGAAGCCCTGCCTTCCGCCAACCAGAAGATGTTCGACTACTTCCTCGACACCATGACGCTCAACAGGCGACACCTAGAGACGCTCCACAACGAAACAGTAAGCATGACCTCTTGCCTCTTTCTAGGGTATTGATTCACGGTATTGCAACCCTAACCACGGAATTAGATATGAAGTATTGGACATTTGCGGAATGTCCGCTTAATTGTCGCCGTGGGCAACATCAACCGATGGTAGCCGTGGCATTCACCCATCAGAGTCATTCTCAACACTTCAGATTTTGATCCTTTTCTTCATCCCTCGTCCATTTTGGACCATCTCTATCGTAATTTTCCACCTACTCCCGATGAAATAAACCATTCTTTGTTATTTATTTGTAAATACTGTTGAATATTAATTTGTTCGTTTTTGGTTACGTTTTGCTTAATATTAGTAAATTGTGATCTTGGTATTGTGAGTACTCTGTTATTGGCCTCGTGCTGTTTTGGACTGCATTAAATAAATAAATACTCCCTCACTCGACTGTGATCATTTTCAAATATCTTTGTGGCTGGACCAGTCGTGCAAGTTCGGATTGTTTCGAGCGACATCGCGGCAGAAGATCGGAACTGCGCCACCACGACTATGGGATGAGAGAGAGAGGCGGGCGACATCGGGGTTTCTCAAAAGACTGTCAGTGAGAACGAAAGACAGTCTCACAAACATTCTTTCCCCACCCACTACGAGGATCATTAGGAAGGGTTGGAAGTTCGGCTGGCTACTCTGTCGAAGGGATCAATTCCTTTCCATCCCTTTCACTTCCCGATCGGATACCTTATTTTGAACATTTTCTAGGGCCATTGACAAGTAATCACCGTGGCACAACAAGCCAAGGAACGGATATTTTGCAGCACAGCTAACTTACTCACGACGTGTACACCACGGAGGTCTGTAAGAGATTGAATTTTCCGGAGGCTAGGCTCCACCTATCGCATTTTAGTTGGTTTTCAGGAATTCACGTGCACTCCACCTTCACCTCGCAATAAACTTTGGCCAGTCACTTAGTCGCAAAGATATTTGAAATGAACCATAGTTATGGCGGCGTTGAATTTGGTGGGCAAGCATAAAATTAGGTACAGTTGTTCCTTGGGCAAATCTACGCGATTTTTCCTGAAGCACTGCATACATATACTTACTACCCCGCAAGTCGCCGAAATAGGCTTGTGTCTGGCGGTGTTAGGACACCAGCCGTTCACAAATAACGGGTTGGGTGGGGTAGATAAATGGGGTCAAGAGCAAAATATTGAAAAATTAATTATTTAAATCATTTTTTAGCCCATATTTGAAAAAGGTGTCGTTTTCATGCAAAGCAATATAGATGGATATGGTGGTGAAGTTTTAATTTTACTTTGGCCGCCAGAAGTCACGAAAATGGCACCAGCTCTACGATTTACATATTATACCCAAAATGTAAGTTTGCGTTAAAAATTTAATTAATCCGATCAAAAAATATAATTGAATATTAATTGCATACATACACCATTTACAGTATTTGGGTTCATGAAATATACTTTTATTAAGTAGCTACAATAAAAAAATTGTTTATACTAGTTCCCTAAGTGTGTGCTTCGAAAACTGAATTGTGTGTTCGAAATGTGATGGTAATCGTAGGCATAAAATGACTTCGGTAATGATGTATGCGTTTAAATTGCTAGTGTCAAGGTAAAACATAATGATATCTACGGTTTTCATTTCGCTTGTTAAATAATGAACTTATGGTAAAAATAAGATTTTTTCCTTCGAGTTACGTATGCATACAACATGTTCGTTGGGCGACCGTCCGCTTTGTAATCTGGTGTAAAATCAGTCCAGAGGAGACAATAAAGCGGACAAGTTTTAACACAGAGAGCTTAGGGATGTTCAGAGCGTGAGCCTAAGATAGGCGTGCTTCATTCGATGGTACAGACTGAGGGTATCCTGCTGCCCTCCATTTCTCCATTTTTAACGTTAGTTACTATAACTCCGCGATGTTTTTCCATCCTCCATGTGTTTATCTGCCTCAAGTACTTAATTTATGCCAAATCCCTACCCTTTTTACCCAAGCCGAGTCAGTTTTTGACAAACGTATAAGCCTTTCAGGTCCCATTCGCCGTAAAAATAGAGAACATATCATTCCCTTTCATAAGATAACCCCATGTGATGCCGGACAATCCCTGGGGATTAGTTAAATAAAATTGAAACTTTTAATTGAAAGAGGACAAAATGTATTGAGTAGAAGTTTCCTATGCTCATCACATCCATAACACTAATTGTAGTATTCACGCTTCAGTCCAGTTATTTAAATTGCATCTATTGACAATAAAAAATAACTTCGTGCTCATGCAATTTTCTATCAAATTACAGTTGACACTCAAAATTGTTCAATAATCTCCTTATATGATACTGGTCTGATCACAGAAAAAAAGTTGATTTCTTTTAGAACTAAAAATGCCTCTACGACAAAACATGACATTAAGTTCGTTATTCCATAAGAATAATGAGAAAAATTAAATGTAGATGCGTCCTAATACTCCTTATAGAGTTAATAGAAAATTAATGCTGTAATTAAATTCAAATAACGATATTTACGTGAGAATGATACTACATTCGTCACATAACATTTGAAAAAGAAAAAGTGAAAATATATAAAAGTTGAATTGTCTTCATTCTGTGCGCTATATTTGTGATTTTCAACATCTATGGGTATCACCTATGCTAGCCAAATTTTTTACAGTAATGAAAAAAGTATTTGTTTTGATTTGCTTAGCCACCGGTGCAGCGGAACTTCCTTAATACGACTTTTTCTCATCCGTCCGAAAATTAATAAATGCGCACGCGCCAGCTCCTCTCTCCCATGTGTCCCTCGCCCTCAATAATCGACGCCGATGAAAGTTTCCGACCCAGTCTCTGATCGATCATCGCGGCAACGTTTGATCATTTCGAAATTCGAGACGAAAAAAAAACTAATGTATATGTCATGGCGATCGCAATGAACTAAAAATTGGAGTACATGTTTTCGTATGAGCCTTCTTGCAAGTTTGAAATTTCCGTCATGACTACGTGAATCAAATATATGTATTTTTCTACCAAATCTTTTTTTTGTAATTCTTAATTCCAAAAACTATTATTTTCACACACATATCGATACCAAGAAGGGAAATTGGGCTATATAAGGTGAGAATCAGCCCATGACTATATTTTTCGAGTGGAATTTTTGTCCATTTGTTGGAGGCAAACGAAACGCCAAGAAACTTATTCAATGTACGTATTTTCACTTCAATTGCCGAATTTAAGGACTTATAATCCAAATTTTTGTGTAAATGATTATTTCCTTTCTCTGTTTCAACGATTATTATACTATGACACACTTCAAATCATTTTCTACTCAAACTGACAGTAGTGTTTCAGTTTGAATTTAGGTACAACTTCACTACGAACAAACAAGCATTGTACGAACATTTGAATAACTTTTCTGTTTCTATGGTGCAATTTACAAAATTTTACTCCAGAAATTTTGATTCTTCCTATTAATAAAAAGCCCGATGTGGTCCTGCTACGGGATTATAATTTTCTTTTTCCAACGTGATGCATTTTTTTTTCTTGCTTTTCGAGAGAGCCTTCTTCATGAAACTGAATCGTATTTTCATGATGGGATGGCTCTCTTAATCTCAATTGCCACCCTCCACTCTCGCCGACACGTGTAAACTGGGATTTAAGGCGGTGTGTCCAAACAAGGGGAGAATCGAAAGCAACATTTTACCGGTCTATTTCGATGGCGATATTTACGAAGCGTCTGGATACAGAGAAGTCGTCGCCGCGTTATCAGGCGACGACTTTGAATAGAGCTACTGTTTCAGCATTTCCATCGGAGTAAATACTAAATTTTTGGATGAAATATAGCCCTCAGCTTTTGCTTATTACTGAGGCACCTTGAACACTCTCATATTAATTTACTCGAGCGAGTTTCCCGATCGAAATGTGAAACATTGCCTTTCCCAAGATACATGAGTTTTACTTGGAAGTCGTATTGAAAGGCACTACATAGGCTTCTGAAGCAATTTCATGAGACCGGCATAAGAGTTGAATATTAATTCAGGTCACATTAATCATGTTCGGCACGTAATAAAATCAAATATTTATCCAAAAATAATAAAATATAAATGCGCTTTCAGAGAACAGAGCACATGTATTTTATGACGACGGACCCTATTCACTTGCATTACGTATTTTCTAGAAATTATTCTGGTTTTGAATGGACAAAGAACACAAATAGGATGAAGACTGCTTCATATTTAAAGTCATAATTGAAATTATGAGTATAAGATCGGGAGTTATACATGGTAAAAAAAGGTTTAAATAATTCAACCACTCAATTTTAAATCCTACGCTAACTGTAGCAACTTTAGCACCTGATATCAACTATTTGTAACGATTCTAACGACAGAAATAAAAACTTTTAGCTTTTTACTAATAAAAATATTATAAAACCCAAATTTAATTTCTTACCATTCACTCATACCTTTTTTAGAAGTCGTATCAATTATGCCCGAACGGTCGAATTTTCCTTTTTCGTCACGTTAATCACGTTTAAAACTTTCGCTAATCTCCTTGAAATTTATAGGGAATAGAGAACCAACTTATTTCACTTATTTTCGCTGAATTAAATAATAAATAATACATCTGATAAAATAATCAGGTGACATTAAGAAACTTGAGGCACAAGCAAATTGTATACACTATAAAATATAAATTATTATTCTTGATGGCTTACTACGGTGTGAGCTCAAGCATCACTTGTACAATTCAGTCTTTGGGCCAAAGCATTGTCCTGCTATCATTTCTATGTATCATTGCAAATTTAAAACATGAGACGAAAGTAGCATTATATTTTTTTATCATTATATTTTCTATAACCTGAAAATATTCCATTTGTTACGTTGATTTTTTGCCAGTAAAAAAGTTCCTCTGTGCAAACATTTATTGCTGGTATTTTTAATACATAAAAATGATTGATTAATCGTAGTTTATCCCCAACTATGCACGTTTTACATGTTCTAATCGTTGTAAAAACATAATTTTTTTCATTTATTGACCAAATCCGTGGAACTGCGATTTTTAATGATCATAACACGAAAGACAATAAAGAGCGCGCCGCTTCTGGCAAGAACCAACTGTAAATTAATGTTATGCACTTTCATTCATCACGTTATAATCTAATCTCCATGCTTCTGACTCCCCCTCCATTTCTCCGAAGCTGCTCCCCCCCTGAAAGGGTCGTCACCCAGCCGTTAGTGCAAAAGCCGAAACGCGGCACATTGTATACAACGCACTAACTTTCTTTCGAAGCACATTACGTGTGTCGAAGGAATTCAGCAAAGCAATAACGGTTTCTCAAATGTAATCATCACGTGAATATGAGTATCACGTAGATGTACTTGATGCATTTCGTGTATTACATATTATAAAAAAGTAGGAATGACAGAATTGTCCACAAAAGCATTAGCTAAATGTTAAATTATTGTACACACTTCATTACAACATATTCTTGCGAGTCAGATATGGGGAGGATTAGGTAATATAACACTCTTGAAGGTAAGGTACTTACCAAGGAAGAATAAGAGGCGTCGTGACGTTCTCCTGAAGTCGACCGCTCTTCAATCCAGCAGCCTCAACCAGCATACCGCGAGAACTGTGGCCTCCGTCCTGTAGATGATTGCTAGCATCGTGAAAAGTTTATCTGCCTGAATTTGAGAGCCTCGAGCGCTTTGTTGGATCAATTGCCGACGAAGGCACTACATTGATAGGTCTACCAGAAAATTTCGGTATGTAACACACGAAAATGTCCAACTTACTCCCGAAAACATTTAAATCAAACGATGACTACGTCGGTAAATGATGAACAGCTTACCAATTGCGAGCGTAGATGCACAGGAAAGAGTTCAGCCTCGCGCGATGAGCTCCGAATTCAGCCACTTGTAGAGTAGTACGACGTGGGGGACTCTAACCGCTAGTGACTAGAAAAGAGGGCGGAAGGGAGTAAGAACACGTCCATAGCTGTCATCTTATCAACTCCATTGATCTTTCACCATCGAAATAAATGGGGAACATCGTTGCCAAATTTCATCTCTCAGAAGAGATGTTCGAACAGAATGTTTCACGAGAAACATAAATTTGACAACGTCGACAAGGAGTTTAACTAGGAACGTACAATACGACTGGCCCTTCCACTTGGTCGGGTCCCCGTGTTCTTCGGCCGCTTGCACCTCGAGACTGTTAACCCTGAATGACTTTTCGGAGTCGAATTGTGCTTTCCTCAGACCCATATCTATTCTATCCGAGGCGGCCGTCTAGTTGTGGTCATGAGTGAACGACGTTACTCATTATAGGGAGAGGTTGACGGCCAAAAAACCTACGGTGTCTAACGAGAGGGAGGAGAGAGATAGCTCAAAGTGCTATAGCTTTTAAATTAGGACTGTTCAAGATGCTTTCCCGTAAAAACGTAGACTATACTAAAAAATTTAAACCTATCTTTGAGGATCCTTGATCTATACGAATACGAATTTTAGCGTAAGTTTCTTAAAGTAACAATGTAAAACAGTTTTTTCATTAAGTATCAAGCTCTGAAAACTTTTCTAAACCGTGAAAAATCGTGGATTATGCCATCAACGCCTCATTTTCATGTAAATATATTGAAAACACACGCGCATCACAAAATGCAAAAGCCCCAATTTGGGGACTTAAAAATTCATTAGTAGAGTCCTTCTATTCCAAAAACAACCATATTTTACTAGGGGCAATTATTCCGATTCAACTCTAGTATTCTCATAGCTCTTAGACCATTATCTTATGCCTGATTATTACTTTTTCGTAATCCACAGCGCGATCTATCATTGGGCGAAGTCTATGGCCGATTGCGTCACCAGAAATGGCAGCCAGGGTCGGAAAAAGCCATAAATTTCGGACACGGAAGGCCCCCACCAAAAATGTTATTAGTCAGTAACTTAAGAGTTATTTAACGCTCTCTAGCGGCAGTGAGGATAATGAGCTTGGAACTGACCGATAACGAATAAAAACAAATACTAACCGCTAATTAATATTATAGGGAACATTGAAGCATTGTGGCTCCCACATTCAAACCAGCCCAGATGAAACCTTCAAAAACCCTCAGATATAATCCACGAAAAACGAGGTGGCCCAGGAAGGAAACTAACTTATACCCTGAATGTGTTTTTTTCGCGCACCCTTGCCTTAGTGCAGACGGAGCTCTATTCTCACCTAACTAAAATAACCTTCAGGTTGACAAGCTGAATGAATTAATTTTAACTCCTTCCATAAAAGTGTATGAGTGCCATTTTCATGCATGGAGCAATGCAAGCTTAGTGGCATCTCACACCACCTGCATACATGCACAATTTTTAAAGTGTCTTCAGTAGAGCAGGAATAAAGGGCACATGTAGGGTACAGTATGTTTGTCAAAACTCACCCTCTGCATAACACCCTTGACATGTTTCGCAAGATATGTTGGAAGTTGCGATCATATGATATCAGCTGCGATTATACCGATGGGTACACCATCTAGCGGCAAGTATAGGAATTGCATAGTCGCTACTGGTATCTATTTACTTTTGTAGAGAGGTAAATATAAATAAAGCATTGTTGTGTTGTGCTCTTGTCAAGCAAAGGTGGTGTATTTATTTTTACTGATTCCCTGTCCCAGGAGTGCATTTCTGGTAATATATTAGGCGAGTTTATACCAAGAATCACGCTCTGCTAACAGGTTATGGGCCCAGACTCAGGGACGTATAGTGAAAAGTAATATTTATTTGAAAAAAAAAAAAGAAAAAAAAACATACACTACCTAGTGAAATACTGTGAAGGCGAAAACTAAAGATGGAAGTAATATCGCAAAATACCATTCCACGTTTAAATAGAAGGAACTGGAATGCATGGAAGGCAAGGGTGAAAGCGGAACTTTTGGCGAAGGAGGCATGGGAGGCGATTATAGGATACGGAGATGAAGACAGTAATGTGACTAAGCAGAGTACGACGAGCGATGCAAGGAAAAGAAAAACAAAGGCAAATCTTATCGCACTAGCCATTTTAATGCGAACTGTCGGAGACGAACTTATAAACGACATCGCCGATTATGAAGTAGCGAGGGAGGCCTGGAATCATCTGGAAAGGGTTTGTTGCCAAAACACCGAATACGGAGCCGCAATGAAATTTAGAGAACTCGCAAGTTTCAGGAAGACACCAGGTATGTCTATTCAAGATTATTGCAACAGTATGATGGACATGAACCGATGTTTAACACGGAACGAATTGGGTCTCACGGATAGACAATTGGCCGCAGTTTGTCTTACCGGATTGCCGAAAGAGTACGAAATAACAGTAAAAACATTAATTGCCCAAAAAGAAAACCTCACCATGTCCGTAGTTAAACAAGTGTGAATCGAGGAAGAGGAGCAAATGGATCTTGGAGTTTCTCACGAGGCGTTGAAAGTGCAGAAGAAAAAGTTCTACAAGCCCAGGAACAACGCTAGCGGCGACTTTGGGAGTAAAAGGGAACACCAGGAGATAAGAAAACAGGAAATGAGAAAAGAAGGCGAAGCTAAAGTTTACTGGTGTTATGCTTGTGGTCAAAAGAATGATCATATTGCAAGGTTCTGTCCTTTAAAAATTGAGGAGAGGAAGAAAGAAAAACAAGCAACCGCAGGAGTAGTGACCAGAGAACATGTAGCATTTTGTGCGCAGAGAACTGAAAAGAAAGATGATGGAATTTGGGTGGTTGATTGTGGGGCGAGTGATCATATGAGTAACAGGAGGGATTTGTTTACTGGTTTCACAGAATTAAAAGGGACTGTTGCTATGGGGGATGATGCGCCTGTACAGATTGAAGGAGAGGGAGCTATTTGTATCCATCTTTCTGATGAGTGTGGTAATATTGATATTACTCTTTCAAATGTATTGTATGTCCCAAACATGGGGCATAATTTGTTATCTGTAGGACAATGAGGAACTTGCATGGGTCGTAGATTGCTCTAAAAACTATTTTGAATAAGTCAAATGGATACATTAGCTCGCAAAAATACCTTCAGTTTCTCCATTCAACATCAAAAGAAATAAAAAAATTGCATTTAAAATCGAGAAAAAATTCTCTGAGCCGACCACTGCGCGAAGACACCCGAGCGTTGCCGAGGCCAGGCGTGACGTCATAGGTGCCTAAACAACCGTGGGGAGTAGGGAAATACGCTGAGCGCTTGGAGTAAAATTTGTTTTGAGGGAGTATTTAGCCGCTAATCGTCACTTTATTTTGTTCTGTTATTCTTGGGCAAGTTTTCCTATTGCTATTGTGCCTAGATTATTACTTGGGATATTAATAATGCGGCATCGGGATGATGAAGTACAAGCGTTTCACTTCGTGTGTTTTAGTTATCAGAAAAATGGATGATAACGTTGCAACTCGATCGAATAGTACACCTGAAATTCATCTACGTCTACATAATACCCCGCAAGCAATAAGGCGTGTGGCATAGGATGTTAGGACACCAGCCTTTTTTTTAGGACACCAAAAATTGATGCCATGACCCTCATGGAATTTGTTAAGACAAATTATTGCTATACGTTGGCGGCAAATCGAGTTGTAAAAGAAACTTGTAATATGTACTGGAGGATAACGATCGTAAGCTGTGCTGTTGACATTAGAGTAAGATGTGCTGTTGAATTTGGCAACGCCGGATTAGCGGAGAAGGTAGTCCTATCCGTCCTACGGTACGAATTCACAGCAAAACAGTCTGCACATAATCCACATGTGAGATCGCGATCGGTTCCGCTGCCAACACACACACAAGCTACAACCTATTTCAATAATATAGGTAAATCCATAAACAATATACTAGCATATACCATAAAAATATAGCGGGAAATAGGCAAATACTCTTATCAAAAACTGGATGTCACTGTCACATTCTTATATTCATCACGTACAACTTACAATAACAGAACTCGTTATGATGAATACAACTATTTATTCACTGATTTAAACCCTTAAATTAGCCCACACAAGTGACACAGGTGACATTTCTCACTACTATTCGTTGAAATAATGGAATAACAAACTTCACACACAGTTTTTATTTCAATAGCGTGATCGTGAAATGTCGTATCTACGGTGAACAACGGAGATTAGCACGCCATTGACAATTTTTACACTACTGTTAGACATTTATCGATAGCGTAATAGCACTTTTTACAATTCAATCACGATGGAACACTGATAACTCTTGGCCGATATTTTTCAACCTTGTCAAACTTTGTGCATTACAACCACTGGCACTGTGATTATTAGCAGTAGCTTAACGGGAGACGTCACGTTGAAAATAACACTATTTTGGCACAAAAATGTTCCTAGATGTCTCCAATCAGCGAGCAAAAGTTGCATTGACTGGAATTCACCCCATAATACAAGCACAGATCTACATCTACATCTACATAATACCCCGCAAGCCGCCTAAAAGGCGTGTGGCAGGGGGTGTTAGGACACCAGCCGTTTACAGCTATTAAAAAAAAAAAAAAGTAGTGCTCTAACGAGGTTGGGACAAGCGTTTATTAAAGTCCTTTATTATTCGGGGGAAAAACGAATTCTTATATCTATCCGTTCGGCTAAAAATCTCTCTTAATTTATCGCTTCTGTCGGACCTGGAAATATAGTGTGGCTCTAAGATTATGTTCTCTGTGTCGCTCTTAAATATATCCATTCTTAATTGTTCAAGCAATCTAAGCCTAGCGCGCAGCCTCCGAGTCTCCAACGGCTCCCAGCCTAATTCGCTTAACATCTGGGTAACACTGTCTGTACGCCCGTAGCAGTTTTTGACGAAACGCGCAGCCTTCCTTTGTATTTTATTAAGTTCGCGGATTAAGTCTTTCTGCACCGGATCCCATACGCTCGCTGCATATTCAAGGTGCGGTCGGACGAGAGCGAAATAGCACCTTTCTTTTACTTTCTCATCCGAAAATCTTCCCACAATACGCTTGACGAATCCTAATTTCTTCAGGGCTATGCCGCAAATATTCTTTATATGAGTTCCCCACGTGAGGTTCGAGGTTATCGTAACTCCCAGGTACTTCACTTCGTCTGTTGCCTTTATGTTAATGCCATCCACTGCATAAACATTGTTAGTGCTGGACGAATTCCGCAAAAAATGTACCGCCATGCATTTGCTCAGATTAAGTTCGAGTCCCCACTCTTGACTCCACAAATGAACGTTGTTTAGGTCAGATGATAGAATTTCATAGTCAGAGTGATCACTAATTTCGCGATAGATGACAGCGTCGTCAGCAAATAAACGTATTTTACTGCTAATGCGGGAGCACAGATCGTTAATGTATATAATGAACAACAGGGGGCCGATTACGCTTCCTTGTGGAACACCTGATGTAACTTTTACAACATCAGAGCTAATTCCGTCAAGAACTACTTTTTGTTTACGATCTCTGAGGAAGTCGCGTATCCAGTTTACAACTGTTTCGTTTAATCCGCATGACTGTAATTTGTATAAAAGCTTGTTGTGAGGTACAGTGTCGAAAGCTTTCTTAAAATCTAGAAATAGTGCGTCAACTTGTCTTTTCGATTCACCAGATTTTATAACGTCGTGAAGAAAGAGCGCGAGCTGTGTTTCGCAGGATCTATTTTTTCGGAATCCGTGCTGACAGTCATGGAGGAAGTTACGTCTGTCCAAGAAAGTCATGATATTACTAACAACGATATGTTCAAGTATCTTGCCTATAATTGATGTTAGGGAAATTGGACGGTAGTTGCCTGGATCATTTCTGTTTCCCTTTTTGAAAATGGGTGTAACACTTGCAATTTTCCAGTCGGGCGGTAACTTCCCTTCGGAGAGTGACTTCTTGAATATGATCTCTAAGTAAGGCGCGATCTGTGGAGCTAACTCTTTGAGGACACGCGCGGGTATTCCCTCCGGACCCGGAGATTTACTATTCTTAATCGATTGTAGTTGTTTAGTTATCCCATCACGTTTTATAGATATTTCTTCCATCAAATCCTCAGTATATGGGATGTCTAAATTGAATTGAGTATCGTCAGTAGTGTATACACTTTCGAAGTGGGCATTTAAAGTGTTAGCTTTGTCAATATTTTCGGTGACAAGTTTACCATCTTTATCAAATAACGAATCTACGGTTGAATGTTTTCCCTGAAGCTCTTTCGCGTACGACCAAAAGGATTTCGGATTTTCTTCGAGTAATTCACCAAGTACTTTTTTCTTAAACTTTCGCATTGCAGTTCGCATTGATTTCTTGGTTATTGAGCGTTGAGCAGCGTAACTTTCTTTAGCTTCAAGTTCCTTCGATTTATTACGAGACGTGATGGACTTTCTGTACAAGTTGTATAGTTTTCTCTGTTTCCTAAGTTCTCTTCTGACATCGTTGTTGTACCAGCGAGGTTCCTTATTATCACATTTCAGTTTTTGCGGAATATGTTCGTTGATTCCTTGGCGCAGAATTTCTAAGAAACGTGTCCATATTACATCTGTGCTTTGGTCCTTTGATGTAACAACGAATTTTTTGTAGGAGTCATTAAGCATCTCGCCAAATTTAGTGAAGTTACATTTATCGAATAGGTAAATATTGCGTTTTGGTTTTACGGCTGACACCACATCAACTTTTAACGTTGCAAAGATTACTCTGTGGTCGCTTATACCGTCAATAATATCGACTTGTTTTATCAACTTAGGATCGCTTACTGCTAAAAGGTCTAATAGCTTGTTTCCTCTCGTAGGTTTGTCAACTACTTGGGCGAGAGAGTGATTTGCAAGTATGTTGAGTAATACCTCGCCGATTTCTTTATTCCTTGAATTCGGTTTTACAGTGTAAGTATCCCAGTTTATGGATGGAAGATTAAAATCTCCCCCGATTACTATTACACCTTTACTGTCTCTCTGAGTAAATGCGGATATTTGATTTTCTAGAAGGTACATAATATCGACTTCGGAGTTCGGCGGTCTATAAAAAGAGCAAACATGAATACTCCTTTTGTTTCGTTGTTTAATTGTACACCATACGCTTTCAATTTCGTTGTCAATTATTTCGTGGGCGGCGCTTTGTAAATGGGATTTAACTGCAATAAAAACTCCGCCACCTGTTCTATTTCGTCGATCGCATCTGTAAATTTTATATTCTGGAGGAAAAACTTCGCTGTCGCTTATATCTTCCGTAAGCCAGCTCTCTGTCCCCATGACCACGTCTGCGTCCTGAAAAATATGCTCGATTTCGGCGCGCTTGTTTTTTACGCTACGGCAATTAACTACAACAAGGTTAATGTCATATTTTGTAGTTAGAGTTTCGGTTGGTTCTTTTCTAGGCTTTTGTATACTCAGCGGGAGAATTTTATTGGCAGTACTAATAATATTTGATATTTTTTCTTTCTCTGGAGCATGCGTTTTGGGAATAATGACGCTATTGTCCGGCGTTAACGCTTCTAAGCTTACTTTCTTGTATATTTCGCATTGCGGATTTCCTCGGAGGCTACGTTCAATTAAATCTTTGATAACCCCGCTAGATGACCTACCCTCTAGTCTAAAAAATACCTACAGTGCTCAAAAATCCTACGAGCCACCCGTTCCGACGCCTCTTTGGAATAATGCACCCCAGACGAATTGAGGGGAGCCCGGCACGATCTAAGCAGTCCTAAACGACGAATTCTCCGGTACCTACGAATAAACGGATGAAGTTATTGTATATAAAAGCTAAGCGGACATCAGTAAACATCAAAATCCTTCTTATTACATACTTAAATGAATGATATGCCGTCGATAACATCAACTTACAATTGACGTATCCCCCTTCCTAAGGCCGTGGCTCAGACTCCTACCACGATGTTATTTAGGTATTATATAATTTTTGGTTTAACTGCTCCAGTTTTATATTTTATGCCCGTACTCAGATATTAATATTATAAATAATGCAAAATATGAGGGCTTCCAAGTCTCTATCGTCGGATATTTATCTTTAAATATAAAATAATCAACACGTCTAACAAACGAAGCTCTCACAACTGCTGGCAACTATTATAAACAATCACAACAATAGCTTCGCGTGATGTTTAGGCACCTTTGACGTCATCGAGGCTTCGTCGGCAGTGGCTTGGGGGGTGAGGTAGTTTTTCCCGCGCTTTAAAATTCGTAATATTTATCATTAAATATCTCGCGAAGGAAAACTCAGATAAACATGCGGTTTTCTTTGTTGTATTCAGAAAATAATTTTCTATCCGCCTGTGAAATAAAAAAAATTCATGCAAGTTCCCCATTGGAGGAGAAGGGCGTTAAATTCGTGACAGAAGGGGGCAAGCAGGTGGCATCTAAGGGAGAAAGGACATTGTTTAAGGCCCACAGAATTAACAGGTTGTATTATTTATCAACAGTTGGGAGCTCTAGCATTGCAGATATAAGAGGTGCTTATCATGACAAGAGGGCGTGTAAAGTGACTTTCACTACTTGGCATGGTAGGTTGGGGCACCCAAATTTGGATGCTATGAAGAAATTACAAGTATTGACCTCTTTAACTAGTAAGAAGAAAATGGATGAGGACTGCTCTGCATGTATCCAAGGAAAGATGAGGAGAGAGAGTTTTCCTACTGCAAAGGATGACAGAGTGAAGAATGTGCTAGACAGGGTTCACACAGACATCATGGGACCAATCACACCAGCCTCATTGGGACAAAAGAAATTTATCATCACATTCATTGATGAAGCGACCAGGTATGTTTCTGCCACAGCCATCAGAAGAAAGAGTGAAGCTTTGGAAGAATTCATGAAATTCAAGGCCAAAGTGGAATTGCAGCATGACAGGAAAATAAAGCAAATCCAATCTGATGGTGCAGGAGAGCTGACCAGCAAAGAATTCCAAACTTTTCTGGAGAAATGTGGCATCACGCATCGTAGGACAGTGGCCTACACACCTCAACAAAATGGATTGGCCGAGCGGATGAACTTGTCACTGTGCAACACTATCAGGTGCATGCTGATCCTGGCGGGGGTGCCTGGTGCATTTTGGGCGGAGGCTTTGAAGACTGCTTGTCATGTGAGAAATCGATGCCCATCTAAACCTCTGGGGTTCAAGACACCTTTGGAGATATGGAAAGGGAGAGCACTGAGAGAAACTGATTTTTCATACTTGCGGGTGTTTGGGTGTCGGGCGTGGGCATGGATTCCTAAACTGAGCCAAGAAGGGAAGTTTGGAGCCAGGGCAGTCGAATGTATGATGATGGGGTATGAAGACGATGTAAAGGGGTATAGACTCTGGGTATTAAAGGAGAAAAGAGTTATTGTGGCACGAGATGTAATTTTCAGGGAAGCAGTTTTTCCTATGAGGCCACAGGAGATGGAGCATCACCCAGTTGAGCCTCCACAAATGTTTGAAATGCAGAAAGATGGAACAGACCAAGTGGATAGTGAACCAAGGTTTGGACATAGGGAGACACCGAATCTAAGGGAGACGCCACTCAGGGGAGGCCGAGCAGGGGATGATGATGGAGAGGTGGTGTATCCAGGGGAGGCACCACTAATGGGAGGCCAAGGAGAGGATGATGAAGGAGAGACACCATCCAGGGAGGCGCCGGATCCAGGGGAGGCACTGCTCAGGGGAGAAATAGAGCAACAACCCGGGAACGATCATGACCAGGAGGGTGCCAAGGTAAACGAAAACGATGGTGGCAATCCAGCCCTTGGGGGACAAGCGAGAAGGAAGCACAACCCAAGAGTACCATGCCGCCTACCATGTTGCATGATCATCAAAGGAGAGCGGAAAGGGACCCTCATTGACGTGCCAACTTCTATAGGTGAGGCCTTGAGTGGCCCACAGGCTGCTGAATGGAGGGCAGCCATGGAGGAGGAGCTGTCTATCCTCAAGAAGATGAACACCTGGAGTTTAGTTAAACGATCTGAGGCGGGAAATGTAATTGGCAGTAAGTGGGTATTTGCCCTTAAAAAGAATATCCATGGGGAAATTATAAAATTCAAAGCAAGACTTGTTGCACAGGGGTTTAGGCAAATTGCAGGGGTTGATTTTTGGGAGACATTTAGCCCAGTCATGAGGAGAAGATGTCTTAGATTACTAATGGCTATAGCAATTGAGAAACAGTGGGTAATACATCAAGTTGATGTAATATCAGCTTACCTGAACAGCCCATTAAACATCCCTGTGTATATGGAGCAGCTAGAAATGCATTTGATGGAAGGGAAACATCCTAAAAATTTTGTTTGTAAACTAGAAAAGAGCCTGTATGGTCTCAAGCAGTCGGGTAGAAATTGGAACCATTTCCTACATCGAATTCTTTTAGATCTGAAATTCTATCAATGCAAATATGACCAGTGTGTGTATAGGAGGGAAACTGTAATTTTAGGTATTCATGTGGATGACATATTAGTCATTGGTGAAAAACTGGCTGTTCTTAAATTTAAAGCTGAATTATCAGAACTGATAGAAATAAGAGATTTAGGGGAAGTGACAAAAATTCTGTCCTTGTCAGCAAAGAAAGAGGAAAGTGGGCTAACACTGGACCAAAGTTTGTATGTAGATGAGATACTCCACGAGTTTGGTATGGGTGACTGTAGGCCAGTGGCGAGTCCTTTGGACCAAAATGCAAAGGACAGAGAGGAGCCAAGTGAGGAGGAAATTTTTGATAACTACATGTATCGCAAAGGGATTGGATGTATTTTGTATCTAGCAGGAGGAACTAGACCAGATATTTCATTTGCCATTTCAAAGTTAAGTCAATATTGTGAGAAAGCTAGCCATAAGGATTGGCAAAAATGTTTTACATGTACTGAGGTACTTAAAGAGTACTAGGAATTATAAGTTAAATTATGTAAGAACTGGAGAAAAAATTAAGGTATATGTGGATGCAGATTTTAATAATTCTCAAGATGGAATTTGCATCACAGGTTATGTAGTCATATTTGCAGGTGCAGCAATATCTTGGAGGAGCCACAAGCAGAGCTGTACCGGAACCTCTACAACTCACTCAGAATACATGGCTTTGTATGAAGCATGTACAGAAGTTGCATGGTTAAAGTATTTTTTCCAGGAATTAGGAGTGGGAGAGTTTGTAGAGAGTCCAATAAAAATTTGTGTTGATAACATGGGAGCAATAAAGTTAGCTGAAGGAACTAATGTCTCTGAAAGAACGAAGCACTTTAGACCTAAGTTCCATTATGTGAAGGAATTAGTACAAGAAGGGACAATAATTTTGGAGTATGTTCAGTCGTCAAATAATTTAGCTGATCTCTTGACAAAAATATTATCGGGTGTGAGGACTAAGATGCTCACTCAGAGATTGGGTTTGATTTGAATATTTTTTGTTTGTGACTGTACTTTGACTGTGATTTGAATGTACTGTTTTTTTAACGTGTAAATTTTGTTCAATTACTGTATGTAATTTATCAGCTGATTTAAATGATTGAGGGGAGGTGTTGGAAGTTGCGATCATATGATATCAGCTGCGATTATACCGATGGGTACACCATCTAGCGGCAAGTATAGGAATTGCATAGTCACTACTGGTATCTATTTACTTTTGTAGAGAGGTAAATATAAATAAAGCATTGTTGTGTTGTGCTCTTGTCAAGCAAAGGTGGTGTATTTATTTTTACTGATTCCCTGTCCCAGGAGTGCATTTCTGGTAATATATTAGGCGAGTTTATACCAAGAATCACGCTCTGCTAACAAGATATGGTAGTGATAACTGAATGGGGATGGGAAGAAGGGCAAGGGACGGACAGGATATAAAGGATGTGAAAGAGTTGAAATACGTCGCTATGAAACGGTTAGCCGAAAGGAAAGAGGAATGGAGAGATGTAGTTCAACAAAAAAGGGGGTCAAAATGTACCGTTTTTCGTCCTCTTAGGTTAAAATGTAAGTCGCAGCTGAAGCTATTAAAATAAGTCAAACATTTTTCGGGCGGTATCACTATTCCGCGATGGATCATGGATTCTTGTGTCAATTTTTGCATAAATTTAGTAACGCTAAAATGAAGATATCGTATGAGGTGAAAAATAGCCACCCTTCGTCCTCCTAGTGTTAAGGCTGTATCATGCTGGAATTAAACGTTTATGTTTGCCAGTTAGCCTATCTCACTCCTCTCGGGATCGGGTTGGTGTGGTGGCTAGAATGTTGGCTTCCCACCCGGCGGGCTCGGGTTCAACTCCCGGCAGTGGCAAAGAATTTTCAGAGACTGCCCGATCCCTGCTTGAATGTTGTGAGGAGGACATTTCAAGCGCAACACTCCGTCCGTCGAATGGGACGCCCCTTGGCGCCTTTCGTTAAAAGCAGGCTAACGCCGACGCCGGGTTTCTCTCCACCCATCCTTCCACACCCTTCCCTCATGGCGCAAATGACCTCAGCTGTCGGTCGCCTCCTCCAAATACCATATACCACCCACCTCACTCCTCTCCTCAGAGTAAACATTAACAAGAGGGCTCAAGGTGGCCGCGAAGGAGCCATAACCGGAAGACACCACTTATGTATGAGTGGATGAGAAGCCAAGGTGTACGAGTGATTTCTTTTCTATTCAGTTTTAGGTACATAAATTATCGTATCCCATGGAAACCAAGTTTTTGTGTATTTCTTCTAACAATTAACTTAACCTAACTTTGTTGAGGAAAAAATCACTTGTATCCCTTGGCTTCTCACCCTTTCAATTGTTATATTTCAACTCAATCCCGTTCCCTTCGCTTTCGTCGGCAACATGGTCCCTTTTATTGCTCCTGCGTAGTACACAGACTCACGACAATGAGATGTGAAAAGAGTCGTGTGAAATAAAATTAAAAGCCTAAATGGAAACGACGAAGTTTATTTCGATCGGCGTTCATTTAACTTCTGTGCGTTAGCGTTAGTTTGTCGGCCTCGGTGGCGGTAGGGTAAAGTCCTCGCCTGCCAAACCGTAGATCGCGGGTTCGAATCCCGCATGGGTAGGTGGTCCTTATCCAGGGCATGGATGTTCGTGTCGTACTTAGTTAATTCCTCCGTTGTAAAGGCTTATATGTGCTGTTTATGGGGAAGTTGGAAATAAATAAGGATTATTGCTGAAATTTTCGTAGGTACATGTATATTCAAACCCTGATAAGAAATGCTTTAATGAGCCTCGGTAGAAAGGATAGGTTGAGGAAAGGCAGAGGAAAGACGAAAGAGGGGAGAGTGTTTTCCAAGCGACAAAAAACCTGAAGAGACGTGTAGGGAAAGTGAATGAAAGTTGGCCATTATAGTGCGTCGGGGATTTTTGTAGGCCACGCAATGACCTCTGGCGGCCTTCCTCCGTATTATGGATCCGCGCACGTGCAAAATTCCCCCATCCGGACTGACTGGAAGCGTCCTCCGACGACGGCCGCCTTCCCACCGCCGATGCCAAATTATAACATCGCCGCTCGCTATCATTGTCCCCGCTCCGCCCCAGCGCCATTCATGATTCGTTGCAGAACACAATTATTACGGGGGCGTATTGCTGCTTCTCGACCACTCGTATTGTCTCTCGCGAAAAATTACTCCCCTAAAAATTGGCCCTTACAATCATTATCAACAATCTGCAATCCAATGATTGAAATTGATAATAGTCTGAGGCAAGACTAGGTCAAATTGATTCATTTTGAATTAAAAACCTTCTAAATTTTACATAAGCGAGTACACTTTAATGTAAAATTTACAAGGTTTTTAATCAACATCCAAAGATCATTATGATGAAGTTCTCCACTAAAATCTGCTATAGTTAGCTAGTATATGTGAGCAGTTTAAAAATTACTTTATCGATATTATTTGCAGGGTATGAAGAATGAAATACGTCAACATTAGCCTATATTTAAAATATTACAAATTTTAAATCTGAGCAAATACTGAGGTAAATCATTAAAATTGTAGATGAAGGAAAATTATTACAAGGGTATACTTTATACACCCTGATAATTTTAAGATTATGTCGTAAGCTAGAGAGGAGTAATTCGCGAAAAAATACTGGTCAAACAGAAGTGCTTCGTCGTTGGGAATTTTTAACAAGGAATGTAATGTATGAAAACTATCTTCATGATTTTTGAAATTATGCTCCAAACGAAACATCTGATCCCTGACGGCCTAAACCCGAAGCTTTGGTACGGTGATCATCAATGGATTTTATCTACGGAGGGGAAAAATTATTTTTCTTACTTACATATGGAAGTAAGGAAACAATTTATAAGAGCCTACATTTTGAGTATGCTCCAATATGGAAGGGAGGTATGGACAATGACAGCATCGGAGAAAGCAAGGATAGAGGCCTTCGAAATTTGGTGCTACAGAAGAATGATGAGGATCAAATGGATCGACAAAGATAGTAATGAGGAAGTGTTAAGAAGAGTAGGAGAGAAGAGAAGCCTCATGAAAACCTTAACAAGAAGAGAGAACAACCTAACAGGCCGCATCTTGAAGCATGATGGACTGATGAAGACAATCGTCGAGGGACAAGTGGATGGCAAGGACGGAAAAGGAAGACCTCGAATAAAATATATATGAAACAGGTAAAGAAGGATGTGAAAGAGAAGTAATTCGAAGGTGTGAAAAGATTGCCTGATAAGAGAATTGAGTGGAAAGCTGCGTCAACCAACTTTAGGATTGTTGACTAGTGATGATGATGAAAAACTACTTCATCAGCCAGGGGCGCAGCTAGGAATAAAAGCTAGGGGGGGTTTCAGGCGCAACTAATACTGGGGTGCCTGGGGGTATGGTACACCCGCCAGGGTAAGCGGTAGGTGCGGGGCCTTTCGCCATAAAAAATGAAGATAAATGGTTCAAAATGGTGAGTTTTACGGCATTCTGGGAGATATTTTAATTATCCTTACACTATTCTATATGTAATATTAATACAATTAAGTAAAATGGATTAAACTTAAAAATTCCTCTGAGCTCTGGGGGATGGGGTTATCCCCCAAAAACCCCCCCTCGCTGCTCCACTATCATTAGCAGACCTCGGCATTGCACTACAATTCATGTCCACCTGTCTCGTTAAATTACGACAGTAAATGGAAAAGAAACAACAATTATTTACCCTACGGGCATAATAAAATGTTTAAATTTAAGCAAACCAAAGACGTTAGCTCATCTATTATTTAAAAGCATTTGTATTTCTTTATCCGGTGTACTACACTTATTTACTCCTCTGTTTTAATAATCGAATTTTTAGGCCATTCATGGTTGTTTTTGAAGTCACATTAAGCAAATGAACCGTTCCCTTTCATTGAGGAATGACTCAATAATAAACGATACTACATATGAAGATGGGTCCGACATAGAGCATGGTTTCCGTGCAAACCTGCAAACGCTGCATGACTCAGCGCATGGGAAGACAATAGGAGCTAGGAAATAAAAGTCTTCAATGTGCTGATGGCATCTATATAATTAAAGGCAAAACAGTCTATGCTTCATCAGTTCGGTATGTATTTCATCGAATTCGGGACAGGGTTAATGAATTCATTCCCACATGTTAGCAATGAATTCTATACAAGGTCATTCCGTTTATTCATTTTAATGAAGTAAATAATAGTACAATACCAATGGTATGTCAGGGTTAATTGAAATAGACATTACTTTAGTCATGGCTAATGAAGTAGGGCAATTTACCGAAACAGTTTTATCAAATAAAAATAATCGAACTGTGAAACACCTCATACTGCTGCCTTGTTAACCAATTATGTTTTATTTTCAGGTCAGCATTCCAATTCTGTTCCCTTCGAATAGTTCATTTATAAAATATCTGAGTGGAATATGCGATCATATGCCACAAGATCATGAATAGTGTCTAGATATCCATGATTTCATTTTACTATTTTTTAAGATAATTCTTTGAGGGAAGAAAACGAGTCACTTCCCGAAACGTTGTGTCGGCAGCAATTGAATAAATTATACGGAGGTGCGTCAGAGAAGAATATAGCAGCTTGTCAAAAGCTCAACGATATCGCGTGTCCCGTTGCCGTCATTTAGTATTTTAATCTCTTTCATCAGTTCAAATGTTTTCCCAGGCCATTCAAAGTTTTTCCCCCATTAGGCACACAACCGTGAATTTTTATTTCAATATCATAATTTAATCAATAAAAAATAAAACTTTCGCAACAAAAACTGTTTAAAATGTTTCAATTAAATTAGCATTCTTAATCAAAAATATAAAATAAACCGTCAAGTTCCCTTGCTTCATATCTTAAATCATATCTTAAATCACCTAGGTGAACATTAGCAGTGCTAACAATAGGTTAATTCATAGATTTGAAATTAAATTTCAACAATGAAATGTACAAATTTCCCAACATTTATTACGCATAGATTTGGTCTCTGAAAACTGTTTCCGACCAAGATGAGGTAGAAAACTCTAGACATCAATTGATTCTAACTTCAACTGAAAAAATAAGCACCTGAAATATCAAAGACGAATTAAATTAAGACGAATAATCGAGGGAGTACTTTTTTCATCCAACAAGGCATACTTAGTCCAATAAATTTACTTCAAATCTCGCACATTACTAATTCTATTACTTCAACATTTGAGAGGTATGGGGTACAAATAGAATTATGTTGTTGATCAAGGAAAATCATAGACTTTAAATTATTGCAAAAATATAGACGATTAACTTCTTGATTATATTTAATCTGAAATAGCGGTACGAGTTAAAAGCACTCCATAATTGCACCCAACAGGTCCCGTGGTAATCCCTTTAAGAATTCATCCACATCGTACGCCAGGAAAGCACCAAATTTTATAAAACTATATAATTGTTAATGGCTTTTACGCTATTTTCCCATCAGAATGATGAATAATTCTAGTCCAACAATGCATTTTCTATTGCAACGTAATCGATCAAAGAAATCACTAATTTTATTGATGTAATCAATACTGAAATAGTAAAAAAATGATAATATTTCAGATACATCTCATCCTTTTTGAACTAAAGTACACCCGTCTCTATAATTCTAAAGAATTTGTAGTAAAAGACGTTGTGAACTTTATACTAGCAGATGGGCAATGTATTTATAGTAGGTGAGTTTTTAGAGTGAATATGAGGTATGACGAGATAGGCATTCTCCTGTTTTATGTTGTAATTTACTAAATTTCAAAAATTTCGACTCCTTTTAGGACACTATAACGTGAAATTCAATGGTCTCTTTAGTGCTTTAATCAATGACAACCTAAATAAGCCCTGTACACTGTAATGTACGGGGTGAATGGCATTCAAAGGATAAATTAGAGCTGTCTTACGCAAATTTTCCATTGGAACAAAAAATTAATTCTAGTCCAACAATGCATCTCCTATTGCTCCAAATAGATCAAGGAAATCGCCAATTTTATTGATGAAATCAATATTAAAAGAGTAAAATATTTATAATATTTCAGAAATACATCAGACTTTTTTTTAATTAAAATACACCAATTTCTAAAATTCTTGAAGAATTTGTAGCAAAACACATTGTAAACTTTATGGTATCAGGTTCGCAACAAAATAATAGTGGACGAGTCCGAAGAGTGAATACGAGGAATGACAGAAAAAGACATTTTTCTACTTCTTTGGAATGATTTACTAATATTTACAAATTTCGACTCCTTTTAGGACACTATTAAGCGACAGACCTTGTTCTCTTCAGCTCATTACTCACTGACAACGTAAATGTACCCTTTAAATTGAAACCTACGTGGTGAGAGGCATTCAAAGCCTAAAATAGGGTTGTTTGTTAAAGACTTTCATGAATTTTACAAAGTTATATCTTTGGCATAAGTAACTGTATTATTATTTAATTATTGTTATTAATTCTTTCAATTTTGTATTATCTCAATCAATCATTTATCAACGATGAAAGAGTCAATCTTAAAAATTGCTGTAGTATAGTCGATTTTTAGCAGTTAAAAGCGCTGATTCTTACAGTAGAAATAAAGAAATAAAACTTTGTAAGGTTCCCTATTATTTAATTATGGGCACGACCCGGGTTTCGTAACTTGGTTACATCATCAGGTTAACAAGTACATAACCAAGTAACTTACTAACTTGGTAATAACTTAATAACTTGGTACTTGTCATTTATTCGAGGCATACCTCCTCCCCCCGATACAGGCCTCGATATGGGCACGATCCGTGTTTCGTTACGTGGTTACACCTGAAGATGTAACCACGTTACGAAACCCGGGTCGTGCCCATAATTAAATAGTGGTGAACTTTACAAAGATTTATTTCTTTATTTCCAATATGGAGAGGTTTCACAAAGTAAAGCCTGAAGTTATCAGTTAGATTCTTACAGTGTTGATTTTTTTGTTACCATGAGATTAGAAATGATGAGATAAGAAAAAGCTTCCTAAATGTAGATTTTTTTCCCCTTCAGGGTCCTCCCATCTACCCGATCTTCTCGCTGGTGGAATGGGCGGCGTGTATTCCGTCATCGTGTTCGCCTGAGGACCTGGAGACTTCCATGCAGGAGGTGGTGGACGAGATCGCGGAGCCCCTCGGACTCAAGGTCAAGGCAAGGGTGAACGCGGAGTCGTGCTATGTGGACGAGCCGAGAGAGGTGCACGAGGCGGACTACTTTGTCATGTAAGTATCAGGCACTAAGCCAGGGGGGGAGCTTTGAGGACTTCTTCGGTCCCCCCGATAGGAGAAAATTTGCCCACACACACTCATGCTCAGACTTTCTTTTAACTTTAAAAATCATTAAAATTTAACGTTCAAAGATTCGAAACGCTGAATAAGTTCAACAGCTTCAGGCTTCAATTGGTGGAAATTAGACATATTTAAATAAAAGATATTTGTAAGAAATTGTAATATAATTTTGTGGAAAAGAGCTACGATCTTTTATTTATTTCAATATTCGAAACTCTTTTAAAATTGGATAATGTTAACAACTATCGCTAGAGCTTTAAAGATTAATTTTTTCGAAAAATCGTGCGAATATCGAAAATAAACGGATACGGAGACCTAATGCTTATCTTATCCTTATCTATGTCCGTTACGGTTAGCTGTCCTAGACAGCACGATTTCAATATTAATCGAACGAAATTTTAAGCTAATTCAATGAAATATACGGTTTTCAAATTTGTGGGAATTGACAAAATTTGCCAGTGTAGACTATACCACCAAAGCACCCCTAACGCAGCAAATTTCTGGCTAAGAGCAACGTTAAGTAGGCCTCGGGTAACCCGTAAGTATACCTCTTATAAGGCACGACGATATGGGAGGGAGCACATATAAACATTCTAGACGTAAATAGGAAAAGGAGGTAAATCAATATAAACATAGCACCAAAAATAAAAAGAAGAAAAGAAAAAACACGCACTCGCTCAGTAAACTCACCCAGCTCAATTTTCTGAGGACAATATCAGCAAATGATATGCCTACATACGCTCAGGTTTATGAGGACATTACCCGTACAGTAGGGAAGAAAAAAAAAGGGTTCATGGGTAGAATGAAATGTTGTGTAGTGGAGATCCTTTAATGCGTTATGGACACATGTAGATTTCAAACAGCTAAGGTGTTTATCCTAGAAGACTACTCATCACTTTTCCTAAAAATTGCGATCATATTGATTTTCCTTCATCAGCAAGGTAGAAGGCTTAGTTCTCTGCTTTCCATCCATGTATGCTACTCTCTTTCAATGTTTTCTGGTTCAAACAGTACCGTTACCTTTTTCACTTTTTTAATCTCCACTCCTCGTAGTTCTCGATCTATCCATACCAACTGTCTCCTTCTTATCTCCTCCCGAAGATTCATAATAATATTAATTTTAATAATATAATCATTATAATATTAAATAATTTCTATTAATTGATTATTAATATTCCAATAATAACCCACCAAGTTTATCGATTTAACGCTCCTTTTCTTCTTCGTCCATCTCAGCAACTCAATTCACCTTCACCCATATTTCGAATGCATCCTGCCAATACTCATACTCCTGCCTCATCACCTGCGTTTCCGCCCCTACGACTTATTCAAAGATGTCTCCTTTTCACTTCTATCCTTCCCGACTTCGTCAAAAATTCTTCTATTAATTGGTCCTGGCAGTATCATGTACAAACACAGAAACAATTTCAATTGCATTCAAAATTGCATGGCATTCGTGACGCCCACAGCACGTAAATGTAAAAATAAAATTTACATTCGTACTGTCTAAAATTGAAATTACTCGCTGAATGTCATAAATATAAGCGATTACTTGCTGATTTCACTGGCGATTATTCGAGTGATTCTCAATTATTTCGTGTAAAACTACAGAGAATTTTTAAATTGACGTTAATACTTCCGAAGAATTCTTCACGCACCTAGTGCCACAACTGGATGACGCATTGAATAAATACAAAGCCATTTCCTGCAGCTTGGATGCTATTTTTCTGTTTTCCAAGAACGAAATGTGTTGTGATAGATGTACGTACACTGAAAATAAGCAACGCATTTAAAGTAGGGAGTAGAGATACATATATCTTCCATACTCCTTTATTTACAGGCAAATGCCAAGTTAACGTTTGAGATAATTATTTGCAAAATTTACTTGATAACATTTTTTTCAGTACCCAATAGATACCATTGTGTGGGCACGTTTCTCGAGCAGTAGGAAAAATATACCGTACAATGCCGAACATTTATCAACTTTTCAATGCTCGTATTCCCGGACACCCAAAGATACTCAAGCAATCAGACAGGCATTTGGGTGATCAAAAGAATACATGTGTAGAGCAGTATTAGTCACCAAGAAACACGATTTTTAATCATCAAAATATTCGAGTGCTTACAAAAGCATTCTAAATACGGCTCCGTTCGCAATTTATTTGTGTATTTTAGTAGGGACTACAAGCTCCAATACCATTCCTCAGGAATATTTGACACACTCCTATTAAGAAACATACGAGTGAATATCCTACCGTGAAAATTGAATGAATTCCGCACTATCATTGGAAATCTTTAGGAACACCGTTGTTACAGCATAAGTTACCTGGCAATATGTTACAAAGGCCAAAATAAAATCCAAACATGACCTGGATACCGTTAGGTCGCAGCCATAGCTTTTAAAGGTACAGGAAATATATGAAAATTGGAGACACACTCGTATTGTTTCTCAAAATTAGCAGCACTGCTCAAACGCTTCATTTGTTTATTCCGTCAACATCTACAGAATTTTACGAAGCTTCATCAAAGCTAAACCGAATGAACTTTATTTTTCTGTTTGACATAGGTGCGTCATCTTTTGCAAAACGCGTCATTTTTCGCAGAAAATCGTCAATTTTCGCGAATTATACCCACCTGAATCAACAGGAAACCCCCGCTGAAAAGGCCACCTTAATTCTCAAAATAAGCATTCCATCTTCGCGAAGGAAAACTTCGAAGCGACTCGAAGATGATCAATCGTGTTATTCTCCATACACCATTGTGTGGACACGTTTCTCGAGCAGTAGGAAAAATATATCGTACAATGCCGAACTTTTATCAACTCTTCAATGCTCGTATTCCCGGACACCCTCGTACTCACGAGCCCGGACGTGAAGTTTCAGCAAACATCGCGCCGGACCCGAGAAAGCATATGCTAACGCCAATTGCTGCCAAGGCTACGAATACACCCGCGGTCCCTTTGTTTTCCGGCACATATACTCTGAAGAGAGAATATATCGGCAACAATTTTGGCACAGAATACTTTTTTATTGGCGGTGTTCACTGCCAATGGCAAAACCGTTGTGACATTCACGTTGTTATCCTTCGTTTTTCTTCCTATTAGCACGTACGCCTCAAATAAAAGGTTGCCCCCACTTAATGCTTTCCGAAAAAAGTAGAAAATAACGAAACCATCGAACATTCATAACCATAATTAGTGCCTTTATTGATACATACCTAATATAATACCAAGATAATTTGTGCCAACTCATCACTCACAAGACAAATAATTCCTGACATTACAGAAATACATAGATAAATACATTTCCACTATTTTTTGGTAAATTAATATTTATTTGCAACTTTCCAAAAATACTTTAGTTTTTCTGCCACGACGGGTTTCAATACATTTTGTACTATAGTCACCTGACTGTATCGAAAAATGTATTTTATCCGATCCTAAAAGGGAAATTAAAGTATTTTTGGAATATTTACAGTAAGTTTATATCTGTTAATATGTCAGAATTCCACCAAATTAACCCTGAAACAGATCTCTACATTCACTTGTGTTGATTAAATGTCATACGCAATTACGATGAAGTTTTAAATGATTCTAGGTAACTCAGGCACAGGTCCAGGCGTCAGATTTATGAGATACGGAGACATATGTCCAGAAAAAGGGAATAGCTTAAAACACATGATCAGCATGTAATTTTTTATTATTTCTATTGCGTAATTTTTAATAATAACGATAAAAATAATGGCTTACCTTTATTTGCATATACAACTTGGTCCTTCTAAGCCAATGGTGGCCCAATGAAAATATCACATTTATTTGCTTAGGTGAACAAGGTATTGTGATGAATGGAATGAGATGCAATGATTGTTTTATGTTAGTTAGTGATTTCATATTCTATATGTTTATTTATATATATTACGTTTACATATTAAATATGTTTCATATGCTAGGGAGTTTCATATACAATCATATTTCTCAGTACGAATGATCCAGCATGGTAAATTTTTTTGTGTAATATGCACAAAAGCACTCTAACTGAAGAACGAGTCGGTAACCCCTAAGCGGAGTATTAACTCCAAAGGGGTACCTATGTTCCTGTAGCCATGTATTTCTTAAAATTTTTATTTGTGTGGAACAATAAACGTTATTATTATTATATTACATTTCAAATTTCAATTTCATTTACAAAAAAAGCAAAAATACTCTGACCCAAAAAGCTATTGGAAATTTGAAACCAAAATAGGAGAATTTAATATAATTTGTACACTACAGGTTAATTAAAGAAGCTACAATTTTACGCTTTTACCATTACTTCACTTTTCTTTTAGTTTCGGCCAAAGATTTTAGATTACACAGAGTGATTAACAACAAGGTACAACATACTTCAGCAAACTTTTAACATACATATTATTGAAAAGATACGTTTTCAACAAACGACTGTTGCGTTTAGCAATAGAATATATATTATTACAGTTAATTTCGTGCTCATATTTGAAATAGTTCTATATGGTAATGAGCCAATTTAGCATTTTATTCACTGTCAATGTTTTATGATTAGTACACAGTGATTTTGGGTCAGTGTAACAGCAATAGCTGAAACCATCTGTATCAATTATTTTCAATATTCTCCTTTGATTCTTTACAGTTGTGTTTAACAGAATATTAACTTTAAAAACATGTTGCTAATTTTAATATTTGATTATGTACTATTGAGGCATATTCCGAAATATATATTTTTTGTTTAATTTGAACTTGTAAATAGCTCACAAAATAATTTATTTTATGGTCATGAGACCCATTACCCTAATTTTGTGAATACAATAACTATTACTGAATTGTTCAAATTGATTCCATAAAAGATGTTCAATAAAGTAACGCCTCAGATGGTTGCACGCATTGCATTTGTAGTTAAAAAATACCACTTTCAATATCATTCTGTAAATCCCTAGGTTTTCCGGGTTATCTGACGCCGTACATTGAATTGGAAATGATTTCATGTTTAATTTTTGTTCTTACAGTGGTGCAATTGTGTTCTTTCTGGTGGTTATTGTGGCGAGCAGTGCGTACGACATGGCGAGGAGGAGGAAAATAAAAGATCTCGACAGGAGGGACGGTGAGTGGACACGATGTTTTTCATCTCTTTCTTAAAATCAACCTTGGAAGAGGTTTGCATAATAATGAGCTCTCTTTTCTTCAATTTTACTATTTAAAAAATATTTAGTGGCTGGAAAACTAATTCTTGATGAAACTTGTCAATTGGGATTCTTTTCCTGCTTTGGTTCCCTATAAAACAATATCGGAAACCCACCCAACTAGATGAAACCTGCAAGCCTATACATGTAAATCAAGTTAAAAATTATGAAGCAAACATCTTAGTTCTTAATAATAGAGATAGTCTAGATGAGAACATTAAAACTATTGTTATATCATATTATCTTCCTCTTTTGGTGCCATTATTATTATCATTTATCAAGCAAATGAATATTTCATTGGCAAACTTTAGTAATGGCAAATGAAATTTCATTCGTAAAATTTGCTAATTTAACCCAATTTATAGTCACAATAGTTTTGTTAAAAATATATTTTAAAACCGACCATTTGTCCCTGTCAGTAAATTTTGTAATAGTACACTCTATTAAGATTAAATTCTCATCTTCAAATATGATTTCAAAAAATATCTTGACCATATAACTTGTTTTCTTTGTGCACAATAATACTGCCAATAAAATGGGCACTAATATTACCTTATACTTTGATCAACAGTTGCTCCGATATGATTTCTCAATGAAATGAACTGTTGGCTTTCCACATTTTGCTCACGCGTTGGGATTGGAATGCTTTTTCCCGATGGATATTCGGCCCCTTATTCCTCTCCTCTCTCTTTCCGTGGGTGTACAGGCGTGGCTTCGAGGGTGTTCCTGGCGTTCTCTGCGCCGTCAAACTGGGACGCCCTCATGAGTACGGATGAGGCGCCGCCCGGCGCCCTCGAGTGCATCGATGGCATTCGCTTCCTCAGCACCCTCTGGGTCGTCGTCACTCACAAAGTCCTCACCTTCGCCCAAGAGCCCTGGGTCAACAAGAGCATCCTCATCGCCGTGAGTCCGCACAACCTTTTCTCTCATTTCATGCCTTTACCCACACACGAGAAGGACAGATATTGTTTTACACCCTAAAATGGCATTATGGGGATGAAAATTTGCCCCTGTTGTTTTCTATTTTTTAATTATTTCAATTTTTCTGAATTTTTATGCATAAAAACATTATTTATAGACCTAAATATCATATTCTCATATTTTTGGGTACTCAATCTTGTTGGAATGAATATTTCCTTCTACTATTTTTGCCTAGGCAAGTATGTATATTTGCTTCGTATCTTGAAATTATTATCGGTTATAATCCCACCTTTTCTTAAAATGACTTGTTCTCAGTGGCGCCGACTCCATGGGGCCTGAGGGGGCCCGAGCCCCCTCAAAAATTCGTTATGGGTGTGAGGAAAAAATGTGTCAGGCTTGTAGATTTTCCCCAGAGTGTCCAGATATCGAGATTCGAGTTATCAGGGTTCTAATGTTGATCATATGAGTCTTCTAAAATGCTTAAAAAAACTTAAAACTCACTACTTATAAAATTTCCTTGGGCAAGATCCCCGGTTTGGGCCCCCCCAATATTTTTTGTAAGTCGGCACCCCCGCTTTTTCTCGACCCTTGTGTTATATTATCGAGATATATTCAAATTGTGTGGATTTGCATACATTATTGAGGCACTCTCTAAGATATTTCAGTGAAGTCTGGCAGTTCAACCAAAAAGGGGGTCAAAAATTACCGGTTCTCGTCCTCCTACAATGTAAGTCCCAGCTGAAGCTCTTAAAATAATACAAAAACATTGCGGAGGGTATCACTATCCCGTGATGTATCACGATTCTTGTGTAAATTTGTGCAGAAATTTAGAAACGTTGAAATGAAGAAATCGTATGAGGTGAAAAATAACCACCCTTCGTCCTTCTAGTGTGAAGGTCGTATCATGCTAGGCGTAAACGTTTATGTTTGACAGATGGTCCATCTCACTCCTCTCCTCAGAGTAAACATTAACAAGAGGGCTCAAGGTGGCCGGGAAGGAGCCATAACCGGAAGACACCACTTATGTATGAGTGGGTGAGAAGAAAAGGGGTACAAGTTATTTCTTACTTTCCTTATACTAAGTACAGAAATTAGGTATAGAAAACAAACGAAATGAATTAGATATTTGATCTTCTCGATGTCAGCACAGAACAGAGACTCACTCGTATCCCTTGGCAACCAAGATTTTTTGCATTTCTTCTAACAATTAGCTTTACCTAACTCTGTTGAGAAAAAAAATCACTTGTACCCCTTCGCTTCTCAACCCCTCATATCAAATTTACTCTCAGCCCGAGGCAGTATGATTCTAAAAAACAGCCAATCTTCATTCTTAATATTAAGATATGCAATTGGCATATACTTCATGGGGATCGGGTTGGTGTGGTGGCTTTAGTGTTAGCTTCCAACCCCGTGGGCTCGGGTTCATATACTGGCGGTGGTAGAGAATTTTCAGAGACTGCCCGATCCCTGCTTGAATGTTGCGTGGAGGACATTTCAAGCACAACACTTCGTCCGTCGGATGGAACGTAAAGCCGTGGACCCTCGGCGCCTTTCGTTAAGAGCAGGCTTATGCCGACGCCGGGTTTCTTTACACCCTCCCTTACCTACCCTTCCCACATGGCGCAAATGACCTCAGCTGTCCGTTGCCTTCTTCAACATACCATACATAAACTTATATTTCTTTTAACAGCCAGTGACTCCTAATGGGCAAATCTCAAGGTTGAAACGAAATCGAAGTGAAAACAGCTTCGTACCGAAAATAAACTTAATCCCGAGGGTACTGTACAGAAGAGGCCCAATTCCCTCCCATTGAAGGCTGATTTCTGTTGCCACTTCGGTGGCATTTTAATCGATTTTCAAAAATATCCGCAGCGCGGTGATGTGTGCAATGCGATCCACTTTTTTCCTATATTCGGCAGTATATTTGTCATGGCGGGGAATAGCATTGAAAAGTAATGAATTAGATAGATCACATCGTCTTTTATATAAATTTCGGTTAACACCCGTAATTTTACCTTATTTCCCCGTGAAACACACATCACTTTGTCCGTCAGCGACGCGAGTGGCGACTTTTGTAAACCCATTTAAATGCGCGGTGGGTGAAAACACATTTAGAAGCCGCCTTTATGGTCCTCTTTTGTAATATTCGTGCTTAAACTATGGAGGAGACTTCATAGAGGAACCAACAATCCCTCCCGATAAAATCAGGTTTTTGTAGCCACTTTGGGCGACTTGTGATCAAAAATTCCTAAATCGCTGCAATGAATTCCATTCGTCAGTCAACACGGTACAATGTTTAATGCGCTCCGTGAAATTTTACCAAAATATACCCCGTATAAAACAGCCCTGATGTTTTATGCCTTTGAGTATGAGGGTCATCGTGTTCTTAAATTCTAATATGATTTTAATCACAGTAAATGAAAATTGCAGTTGGAGCGTTGGTTACGTCTAGAAATCGTAACTACTTTTAAATTATCTTTGATTTTTTTAATAAATTATCTAATTATCAAATTTCTGATCATAAGAATTTACAGAATATCATCAAAATTTGAATGAACGTGACTCAGTAATAATTCGACAGTATAAAATTTATCGAACCGCACAATATTTTAACCTCATTTTCACGCATGCATCATCACGTGTGCAAGTTAGCTAACAATATTCCCTATATTTTTAGAGCATATACATTCATTCTCGATGGGTATATAATGAATTTAAAAAATGAAGATTTGATGCAATTGAATTAATTTAAAGCAAAATAAATTAAATTCTTACAATATCTTTTACAATAAAATACGAATTAATGAGAAACCTTGGTCAATTTCCTACACAAATAGCCACCAAACTTCATCCAAGATAGAATGTGAGAGTGTGAGTAAACACATTGACAGAGGTGCACAAAGGTTAAGAAAACACTTAGCTGTTTCACAAAATAAAATATATTGCGACCGGTTTCGATACAGCGTATCATCATCTGGCCAGATGATGATACGCTGTATCGAAACCGGTCGCAATATATTTTATTTTGTGAAACAGCTAAGTGTTTTCTTAACCTTTGTGCATCATGAAAGAGTTTCACCATGTTACGCCAACCACCATCGCATTTACATTGACAGAGGTGTGAGAAATTTGGCTTATGTATTGCTTATACGGTGGAAGAGTTCACCCAAGAACAATAGAAGTATCATAAGAGAGTTAACCCCCTCATCCCCTTTGCACGCTCAGCTTAACGTAAAAAGAAAGCAGACGTTGAAGTGCAAATTACACAGAGTTCCACAATTTTCCACGCACGGATTCACGCGCAAACACTTTCATTCGCAGTTTCTATAACTGGCAGCTTCGGGAAATACCGCTAACATCTTTGCAATGCTATCCAAGACGCCTAAATGTTATGGTTATGGGAGCACCGCGCTTGGCTGCAGAGAAACGAAGATCGTGACTCGAAGTGAGAATAGGAAATAAAGGCTCTTAGCTCATGCCAGACATACCTTTAGATGGTCATGCATCTGCGCATAGAGCCATGATTGTAAACAAAATCTCAAATTTCGGATCGCCATCTCACACTCTGTGACATTCACCATTCTGTGCCAGGAAAGGCTGATGACACCGTCGATACCATTCTTTAAAATGAAGAGGTTAGTGTGTACAGTGGCGCAGCGAGGGGAGTTTTGGGGGATAAAGCCCCCCCGCCCCCAAGGGCTAAGATAAATTTTGAATTGTAATCAATTTCACTTAATTAGATAAATATTATTTATAGAATAGTGTAAGGATTAATAAAGTATCCCTCAGAATGCCGTAAAATTCACAATTTTGAGCCATTTATCACAAATAATTTCTGGGGGAGGGCACCCGCAACTCCCGCATTCCATACCCCCAGACCCCATAATATTAGTTGCGCCTAAAATCCTACCTAGCCTTAATTCCTAGTTGCGCGCCAGAGTATGTATACATGTATATATATAGTATACTTAATCCAATGATAGAATTAAGAGCAAGGAAAGGTTTTTATAATAATTATTAATAACTGTTTTCGCTCTGAGACAAGGCTGTCTGTTAGAGCAGAAACACACACAACTTATGAATACATTATTCACAGTGTCCAGCCTAACAAATTTTTAAATTTAACTTCAAAAGCATTAAGGAAAAGAATAAGAAATCGGTTCTGTTACAGAACACATCAAAACGAAAAAATGCATACAACCGTGCAGAGAATGGTGCCAGTAATAAAATCATAGAACACAATCTAAAAACTGTATTTTATTATTTTTTTGGTAGTACCATTGGAGCAGAAAAGTATCGAAAAGAACTTTCTCCAATGTCTTAGTTTGTATTTACAAAATAATTGAACAAAATTTACAAATTGCATATCATAATTTTGTCTGTTTTGTTTGTTAACATGCTTTATGTTTGAATAGATATAAATATCAACCCTATAGCTATGAACGCACTGCAGCCTGCAGCGAAAGTACCTTTTATTCCTCCCTCTCGTGTGCTCTGCGCTTTCGTCGCGTGTGACGGATTGGTTTCCGGAGAGTGAGAATCAGCGAAAGGGTTAAGGGTTATACTTGCAAAACATTTCCATTCCTCACGATAATGCCTCTTATGTTGACAAGTCATTACTATTGCTTTCGGCTCTCGTTAACGCTACAGCACTCCATCTGTGTCATTCAACAGTAATGTCGGTGCAGCACGAGCGGCGTCAACCCAAGCAAGTCCATGTGAATGGCCTTGTTGCCACGAAATATTCGAGAAAATTGGAGAAAGGAACATTCCCTAATTACTTTAGTTGTATTTGCAAAAGTATTCTTCAAACTCCCTCGGGTATTCTTCCATTTCAGTCTCATTATTTATTGCAGATTTTTTTTATTCTCTGCCATCAGCAACCAAATTAATAAAATCCTACATCTTTCTAAATTAACCACGCTTTTTACACGAAATATATTGCGTATTTTCATGTGAAAAACGGCATGATTATGTTTTAAAATCATCACCAAATGTGTTTGCATTGTTTTTTTAATTTATTGCATAAAATAGTGGCTATCGCTGATATCACCGGTGTCTCTAGAAAATGCTCGCTAGGTGGAGTAACATAGATGCTAGGGCAGGTGTAACAGGGTATTTTTCGATTTTAAAATGGTTCATAAAGAGCTCGTTTTCCCAATAGGTCATTCATTAACAACCAACAATCCATTATATGTATGTAACACACCCACACAAGTTTGTCATAAATAAATTAATCATTTATAAATATGTATGATCAAGGGCAGATGTGTATTCGTTTGCTGCGCTCTTCCACACGAGCGCCTAATCAGCAGGCCTTTGCCCATGCCGCGTCGCCGGAGATTCGAACGATCGATCCAAGCAACATTCGCTGGAGACTTCAACACCCTGGTCGCGTACCTTTGTCCGCGGCCATAACCCTAACAAATTAAGTTTTCCATAACAAACAGGAGTATTTGTTTACTATCTGCCCCCAACGGATACTGTCTGCTCACTATGTTCTACACTAACTCTGAGGATGGAGTGGTCGTCCGTATTCAGAATGTGAGCCGATGGGAGATGCGAGAATGAAAGTGAAAGCACGATTGGCGAGCGCCGCCTATGACTCCGTCCCACTTTGGCGACCATTTCCCTTTCTCCTTTCTCGCGTGTCCGTCCGTCTGCTTACGTGTGTCTGTGCGTCTGTGTGTGTTACACAAACATCGCGTCCTGCTCTCCGCCTCTCTGTTTTTCCGAAACACACCTCGCGCCGCTTTCCCCATCTCCATCCAATTGCACGTTTCCCACTAATATGTACTTCATTCTTGGGATTATAAGCCAGAGCACGAGTGATTAAAGCATTCTAGAGAACAGGTTGGGTGCAATACGTAGATATTTAATACGAGTACTCTAATGGTGCTGCGAAAAAAATGCATAGCGAGCTAGAGAAAGAATCTGAGACCAAAAAAACTGTTGGGTACAGGTATGTAAGTACGCAGATAGCTAATTCGGGTACTCTAATGGTGCCGCGAACAAAGCGCGCTGCGAAGAAAAAGCACGGTTGATCCTTTTGGAGTTACAAAAGGAATCCAGCCCCTATATTCTTATGAATAAAGAATGTTATGCAAAAAAATTAAAAGGTGCATATTGCTTGTGGTTACGCCTCTAAACATATCAAAAACAAATTTACATTTTTACAGTATACTCAGGTTTGTTTTAAATCAGCATGAGTGTAGCTTCGTCAATATTATCTGTTTACTATCTGTCTTCTTTTCATACCTTGCCTTTCTTCTTGCCAGAAGTTCTAGCCTAGTTTTTGTTAATACAAAACTGTCTTTAAGCACGCGATGATGCGAGATGACTCACCTCCAAGCAGCTCCAATTATGCGTTATTATTCCAAGTATTCATTTCCTGGTAACGTAACTCCTACCTCTATCTGTCACAATCGGCCCTTGTACGCTTGCTTCGCATATACCTATATTTCCGCTTTATTCGCTATGTACTTTTTTCTTAAAACCACTATATTACCTTCTTAGCTGCCATTTAAGAATGAATCGGTTAGCAGCAGTATTCATGAGGACACCCGTGTTGCCTTCGTCGAGGTAATCGAGTGCTCGCGGAGGTATTTATGCATGCGTCTATCCCTAATGGATTTATCAACTAGTCTGGATATACATAAAATAGTCTGAATACTCGTTTGCCGCCTGGTAATACCTCTATTGGAGTATAATAGCTATTAACTCAATATAACCCAATGTTGCTTCTAAGAAACATCAAAAATGTGTAAATTTTCAGCTCTATTTAGGGAATATCTAAACTATGAATTATTTCGTATTGTACATTTTAATGACGAAATATTAGGCTACTTACCTCGATAATTATGATTGAGAGAAAATTTTTCATAATCAGAAATCTTAAAATTTCATTTCTGCCAGACGTTACTCTGGGTAAGAAAGGGTTAATGAAAATTTAAAATCAACTCTTTATAAGTTATGTATCGAAATTTCAAACTTAAGCGCTTTCACGAGCACAGTGCAGACTTTTCAGTGGCTGAGATATGCACTGCACATTTCATCCACTGAAAAGTCTGCACTCTATATTTGAAACTAGCCTTTGGGTAAATCACATTATGAGTGGGACAATTTTTCGTACTCGGTATCACTCATTGCGGATATCGTCTTATTTTATCTCCATACAGTCCTTGACCCATTGGTCCAAGATGCCGCTGGTGAACAGCATGCTCAACGTGGACACTTTCTTCCTCGTCAGCGCTCTCCTCAAGTCCTACCACTTCATGAAGGAACTGGACGAGGGCAGGTTCAACATCCTCTCAAGCTACGCACAGCGCTACCTCAGGTAAGATACCAAATCGAATGCCAAATATATGCCATCTAACACTGGAAAGGGAAATATTTCAATGGTTTTGAGAAAATTTGCCGTCTTCCTAAAAATAGTTTAGAGGGAAATTAAAATGCATATTCTACAATTAAATCACTCGAATTCCAAACAATGCAGAATGTCTTGAAGCCCAAACTTTAGTGCAATATGAACCTTGAGAACAAGGTTTTTACTGAACGGAAATTTTATAAAGTGCTATTTTTTGTAACTTTATTTTTTTGTAATTTGATTTTGTAATTGTCGGTCGCTTAACTGGCTAAAACACTCGGAAATCGGGAGATCCGGGTTCGAATCCCCGTCAATGCGAATAATTTTTTCTCTGTGGATTTTTCATGTGCATTGCGGTCGACTCCGTAAAGTTATCACCGTGGCTAGTCCCGGTATGCTTAAATTAAGAAATTTTGAAACGTCATTTGAAATTGTATTGCGTTGGCTTAGACAACCAGGACAGTGAAGGAACAACAGACCGTCAATACCATAATAAAGAAATAAAATAAAATCTATTGCAGAGAGGTTTTTTAATAATAAGATGAATTTATATTCTTATAAGTCCATCAATGAACTCAATTGCGGCAAAGTAAACATTTGATAACAAACTTTGATACATATTTTCATTATTCAAATTCAAATTCAAAATTCATGAATAATTGCGACTTTCCCGTCTCGAAAACAAATTTTCAATGGCTGACTAAAGAGTGGTAAAGGAGTAACTAAAATGTCTTTTGAGAAACTTATTATACGCTAATATTTTCTCGGATGGGATAAAAATCCAAAATGGCAAGCCAAAGCAAAGATTCATCAGTTCAATACAAAACACTTTCAATAAATACTGCAGTAATTCATCAGGCCCAGCATAGATTGTCGATAGAGAATTATTTCTGAATCTGCAGGAATTATATACCAGCTAACCAGTCGCCCATGACCTATTTGCCTGTGAAAAAAAACAGTCTTTCCCACAACCCCAGTCCCTCGACTCCCAATGCCTACTTGAATGCGGTGAGAAAAATTGCTGGTTTTTAGTTTAAACTTATTATTCTTCGGCTGTACCACAACGATTGGATAAATCGCACAATTCGGAGACGGATTCAAAGAATAATGTACCATGTGAAAGGAAATCTATTTCCTCGCCGACCGATAGTGGCGGCTCAAGCTCAGTCGATTTTTCTCCGATTGAGCATACTCGTAGATTACATATTATCATTAGGTATCGAAAACTTACGCGCATAAGGAGTTGAGCATCCATATGTGAACGATCAATTATTCAATTATTACCTTTCAATACAACGAATGGTATCGCAAAGTCACTGGTACAGGTACTGAGCGTAATTTTCCACGGTTGTCTGAATTTTGGTGCATTACACGGCATGGTATTGGAAGAGGCGTCCGACAGCTGAGGTCATTTGCGCCATGAGGGAAGGGGTAGGTAAGGAAGGGTGGAAAGAAACCCGGCGTCGGCATTAGCCTGCTCTTAACGAAAGACGCCAAGGGGACCACGGCTTAACGTCCCATCCGACGGACGGAGTGTTGTCCTTGAATTGTTCTCCACACAACTTTCAAGCAGGGATTCAGCAGTCTCTGAAAATCTCTGCCACCGCCGGGATTTGAACCCGAGCCCGTCGGGTGGGAAGCCAACACCCTAGCCACCACACCAACCCGATCCCCCTGGTGCATTACATAATCCTCATTTCATGTCTTTTAAAGGTTTCATAGTTTCATATTATCTGCGTACCATATTCTTTCAAATACTGAAATATTTCATTTTATATATAGAAGCTATTACCCCCAATTATATCTCCGGAATGAAAGAAAGCGAAATTAAGGGCGGACTCCGAGCGAATGGCTATGATTTGCCCGAGTGTGACAGAAGGTACTTCACATGAAGGAAAGCGAGAGGGAAGAGAAAATATGCGAGGAATTCTCGGTAAGAGAGTTGAATCGAACGTTTTAAAGGCAATTAATCTGAACAGTTGATGAGCCACGATTTAGGAGGCCAGCGCGAATTACGGTTCGAGCTTACAAGCTGCGGGCATTCCGTATCCGACGGTGAAGAGAGAACGAATATGCGACGTGTTTGCACCATCGCGAGTCAGGGCTTTGGAAAAAATAGTTTAATAAAAAAGACGAAAATTCCATCAATATCATAAAATGAATCTCCGAAATCTTCGCAACCGAAGGAGTTCCTCGCTTTTTTCTACCGACCAAATTCCGTAGTCGTAGAAGCGTAATATGGCACTTTCCTCATTATCTGACAAAAAAAAATATACTCTACAAAAATATCAGTAAAAATTTGAGTACATCCATAAATATTATAGAGTTACAATAAAATATTATTGGATAATGTAGGGTAAATTGAAAACTTTAACCATTGGTTTTTTAAAGAAACTTTTAATTACACTGCAACCACAAAATATCCTCTAACTCTCATAAGATTGTTACGTACTATGTAAAGAGTTTAACTCCGTGCGTCCGCCATCCGTAAGCAATATGTTGATTTCAAATAAAAATGGGCCGCAATCAAGTTATCAGTGGCGTAGACAGGAGTGGGTTTAAAATTACTAAAACCTCCTACAAGCTAACATATTTATTCGAAACTGGAGTACTATCAAGGAAAATATCGAGTGTCTCATTATTTTATTTTATTAAAAAGAATACTATAGGTATCCATTACATGACGTTTATTTTTCCGCATGCTATGTTGTTTTATAAACAACCTTCCTTAAGGCCTGGTTACACGATAATTCAACACATAGGAGTTAATGTCAGAAGGTATGAACCTGAGAAGGAATGCAAAAATGTACCGTGTGACTATTCCATTAGTGCGAATGCATGAAGAGAAAATATTAACTTATTTGGTTCATACATTCGTGCATAATCCGTTCCGATCCGCCAATATCGTGTATGCATTCACACATTAACTCGTGCGTATTAATGCATAGTGCCACCAGGCCTTTAGAATTCCAGTGCTCGTGGAAGAAGATGCTTTTAATAGGACCCCAGAAACGTTTTCCTTTGCTATGCTAATGACAGCCTTTTTGCATTTTCTTATAATAAAGAAGTTTTAAGCCAAAATGTGGAAAATTATCAGGCAAAAAAATGTTCATTGAAGTTTCAGTCGACTTCTCCAACTAAAAATTATGTCTAAAACTATACCACTCTGTGCTTTGCGGAACTGCTTTTGTATAATCTGAATGAACAGCAAAGGCACATTTCACCTTAAAACGAATTAACAGAAACCTACTACACTCGGAAACATCAATACAAAAGTTGAATTCCTCATTTAAACCAATTACTCTCGTTTCTACCTTCATATATTATAGGTGCCTAAGCTCTCTTCATGACTGAACGCATGAATGGTTTATCTAAGAAATTTATGATTTTAACAAATTATGGTCCGCACACGTAAAAGTACGAGTTTCCACATCCAGTGGTCGCAGTCCGGTCACGTATTTTTACATTTTTTTATTCGTAATTAGTGACAAAAATTCACGAAGGTATTTTGGACTATTTGCACAAAGATATTGTTCTGGCAAAAAAATAAATAAAAAATAAACAAAAAATATATATTTATAATAAAAATGTGTATTTAAAACAGGATTAGTTTTCGAGTTGTGTGAGTTTAATTATATACTTGTACCTTCCCCATAAATATCCTGTAAATTGCCGACCTCAAAAGGCTAGGGCGCAGGTAAAGGGCGCCAGTAAAGGGCGCCGGTAAAGGGCGCCGGACCAAGAAGTGTTAACATTCAGAGCACACAGCGGAATGAAATTTTAAATATCTATGCCTCGTTAAACTAAACTCAATCCTAAGCAAAACTCTTATTCCTTAATGATTTTCTACATTTACATTCCAGATTAACCCCAGCGTATGGCGTTGTCATTGCATTCTACTCAACGCTTCTGGTTTTCCTGGATCGAGGGCCAACGTGGAACAAATACATGGGAACTAACGCGGAGCAATGTCGGGAGCACTGGTTCCTGAATCTTCTGTACGTGAACAACTACATTGGATATGACCGCATGGTAGAGACTGGATTTTCCATTTTTAGACTACTGTTGCAAACTCATACACTCACTCATAAATTCTAACTATATATGATTATCTCTAATATGAATGCTGAAGATTATTTTATTTAGATTTTCTTTTGTTCCCTTGTCTTGACCCCTTTTAATTAATGATCAAAAATTTATGGAAGGACATATAATGCAAAACGTTTTTGCCAACGTTTCGCTTTATTTTAAAACCTTCAATATGTTCTAAGGTTCCTTTCGTATTCCTGCTTAAATTTTCCATTCTAGACGTCCAAAAAAATGGGTTATGGTTTGACGTTGTTAAACAGCTACCTCCTCGGATTCTTCTCATAGAAAAACTTTTTGGCAAAAACTTGTTTGCATAATATGACCTATACTCCAGGATTTTCTGAAGATTATTTTCATAAATTCAATTATTTTACGATTTCCTTTGCATGTTGCCTTACAATAATAATAATTAGATTTGCCTTTTCCTTGTCTTGACCTCTATTTTTAATGATCATAAGTATCTTGGAGTTTAGGTCAAAATGATGCAAAACTTTTATGCCGACGCGACGCGACGTTTCGGTTTATTTGTAAAATTTATTTGTATTTGCTATAAATGTAAAACGATTGTACAATATTGGTACATAAACAAAATTAAAGGTTAAAAAAATATTTTTTACAATAATATAATCAAAAAAAGGTAGACGCAAGACTTTTGACATACTTTATTTTTGCACAGGGTTGTTTATTGATAGTAACTAAGTTATTACCTAACTTAGTTACCATCAATTTTGATTGATTAAATAAAATAATTTTTACTAAGATTCTCAACGTCAGATCTTTTACTACAGCTGTTATTGGTTGACGATGGTTTACAAATAAACCGAAACGTCGGCATAAATATGTTGCACCATTTTGACCTAAACTCCAAGATACTTATTAATAATAATTTTTGTAATGACCACAGGTTACCCCAATTACGCTTCATTTTAATATATTTGAACAACACATTTCAATGCACATATGCCCAGGCGGTACTCGAATCCGCGACCGTCGGTTTGACAGGCGGGGACTTATCCCCGTCGCGCCGCCACCGAGGCCAGCCAATAGACTCACTCTTAATTCTTAACTAAATATAATTTCCCTTAATATGATTTCTGAAGACTATTTCTCTAAATCCAAGTATTTCACCATTTCCTTTGTGTGTTGCCTTGTTCTCTATTCATTAGTAAATGATTCTTTTATGGATGTAACTTTTGATAGGCTATCTTCACTAATTTAAAAGCTCTTTAAAAAGAGCTTTTAAATTGGTAAAGAAAGCTAGAGCTCTTTAAAAAGAGCTTTTCTTGAAAATAGATCTTTCTCTTTAAAATAGAGAAAGATAAAGATCTATTTTCAATATTTTTGGTTGTACCATGCACAGATCAAACTATTGAACAATAAGTAGTTTTAAAACACAAAATAGCAGCGAGGTAATTATGTAGAAGTTATTCATACTAGGAGAGTTAAATTATTTTCAAGTTTACTACGGTTACAAGTGGATTTTTTTGCTAACAATAATATTTCCTCAGTGTAACATTATCAAGATGGTATATTTACACTTGATAATAAACGCAAAAAAAGATACTTACGTCGACTGGAAATAATTCTTCGGTGGAAAAATCAAAATATATATTTCTTATCAATTTGGTTAAAAAAAAACCTAATACTCATTTTATATGCATGACAGATTATAAGTAATAATTACGGGGAAAAATTGTGAGCATATTTCAGGCCTAACGCACCGGGTGAATTATGATATCGCACACGCACTGCACAAACTCCAAATTTGGTTCGGATATGTGAGGTAAGAGAGCAATCCAGCACAAATCACACTAATTCACCATATAAGGTCGAGGAGCCAGTTCCTTTCTCAGTGTCACTTCACAACAAGAGAATCATATTGTTAGTAAAAAAAAGCTTCATGAGGTATGAGCCCGGTACCCTTAGACCAGCCCACGCCTATAATATTTTTCAACATTTCCCAAAAGTGTAGAAAATGCTAGCATCGACGTCGGGTTCAATGATAATGGGAAGAGTAGTTAATTCGTATAGCGTAAATGAATTCAAATCCATAACAAATTGCGAAACCATAATACCAATTCTACCAATATTTTGAAGTATATCGCTTATCATTGTGTCAACACCTCTAATTAAACCTTATTTCCCCGAGAAACTCGGATCATTTTGTCCGTCCGCGACGGGAGTGGCGACCCTTATAAGCCCATTTAAATGCGCGGTAGTTGACAACACATTTAAAGGCCGACTTGGTCCTCTTTTGTAATATTCGTGACAATGGCGATGGAGGATTCCCTACACGCTGGTTACACATCACATAATATTTTAGCTTGTACAAGTCGGAGTATCCTTGGACTTGAGCAGGTTTAAATATTACGCAATATTACCATTTGCAGTTTATATGTTATCATGGATACATTGCACTTCCACCATGATTCAAGCCAGAAACGATTTAATACGTGATGTAATGTTAGTCTAATAATAAGAACCACGTTAAAACAAAACTTAGGCTCGCCAGCGGATAACGTTTTGGAATATTAGCTAAATTAATGCTGAAGTTTAGTCACCTAAAACATGAAAATTTTGCTAATAACAGCTAAAAGAGATAGAAATAAATTCGACGTAAAAACAAAATAATTCTATAATCCATATTTCATGTACACTTGTTTTGTTTTTTTTAACCTCCATGCATGTCGTCTTTGACGAAAATTATTACTAATTCTAAAACTAATTGCTTTAAACAGTGAGATCATGAACTCATCTCTTTTGGGTGAAATATAGAGTGAAAATTTTCAATTCAGTCATTTCTCCAGCATAATAACTAATGTATTCCACAAAGTTTAATCGGCTATGGTTTAATAGATGTGGTTTGAGGGTGGGAGTGGTTCGCGAATGATTCTGATTTGGGGCGAGTGGTCCACAGACTATTCCTAAAGTTGGGAATTGCCGGCAACACCACAGAATTCCGATGTCACTCCTCACTTTTATCCCTTCCGCTGAGTGACGACGGGCTGCTGTGCTAGTGAATGAGTCGAACGAAGCCTTCCGGGATGGGGCGGTTTGCCGTCGTCACTATGGTCGATAATCATGCCTTCTCGATTGGGGACCATGTTCCATGTTGCCTTGGGAGCAGTGTTTGGTGCAGTCGTGGTACCTGGCGGCCGACATGCAGCTGTGCCTGCTATCGCCACTGCTCGTCTACCCTCTGTGGAGGTGGCCGCGAAGAGGAGCCGCGCTTCTCACCCTCGCCACCGCACTCTCCGTGGCGCTGCCCTTCGCCACCACTTACGCATACGAACTGCCCGGGTTCTACCACGTTGGAACTAGGTGAGTGAACTAATGCTGTGCGCATTACCCTAATCATACCATTGTTAAATCTTAAGCACTGCATTGAGAAAGTGAATCCTCACGCTGTCACGCGCATAGTAATAGTTGCTGGTGAGCAATCGGATAAAGTAATAAGATTACTTGTAACGATTACTTTTGCTATAACATTTATTTGCAGCGATTAATTTTTACGAAATGTATTTTTTATTTGTGATTTACTCCTTGCTGTGTAAGAGGAATAGTTACTTTTGATGTAATCGTTACTTTCTCCTACTACTTGATGATCACTTCACTCATTTCACAGAATTACTCCCTACAGGTAACTACGAGTCCCCGAGTACAATAATTTGCTTTTTTAGATTTAGGCACTCTTTTTTGTAGCCTACTTATGATGAATATAAAATATGACACCCGTTGTATTGTAACATCAATTGTTATTGTGTTTATCTCTATTAAATTGCTACACAAAATTAGCAATTTCAATGACTCAATTATTCCATACATTTACTGCAATACTCGACAGTTATTACGTGGTCTCTATTGGGAAATATAACAGGAAGTAATGGTTACTGTAATTTTATTGATTCCTTTTTTAAATAAGTAATTTGTACTCGTAATTGAATACTTTTTGTACAAAGTAACTGTAATTGAGCCCAGTTTTCAGAACCAAATTTCCATGTACCAAGGATGATATTTGCCATGGAGAAAGCATTTGGCAATACGTAGGGCGTATTCTCTGACCGTGCCATACAATTAGTTAGCACAACCTTCATCTCCTGTGCCACAGTGTTGTATTGAGACGTCAACTCCTTGACCAGTAAACGCAGTCTGAGATTAATCCTTAGAATACGATGGGTTGGGGGTTAAGTGGTGGCATACCTGACCGGCAATAGGAAGATCCGGGTTCGAATTCCAACTAAGCTTAATGATTTTCCAAGGAAAAATTCATCCTTGGTGCACTAAATAAATGGATATACTTTGACAACTATCTGTCCAGAAATCCTAATATTCTACCAAATATAGCACCGTCGACAAAGTTACTCGCAATATATTAGTAGTCACTCTTTCCAAAATACAATAATGCATATGATTGATGAAATTTGGATCCTAATTTTGTATTATTTTACAGCCATGTTTTTTTTCATTCTTAAATATCTGCATCTATCAATCATGGTTGAAAACATAGCCATATAAGTTAATCAATGGATTCTTGAAACTCATGAAAATTTTCATTATTTTTCGCAGTAATTCCCTCCTAAACGTGTACATGCAGTATGTCTACATGGCCACGCACAACAGGATGTCGCCCTATTTGGTCGGACTGGCGCTTGGCTATCTCCTACACAAACTGAGGGCGCAGAAAGTGACTCTCTCCAAGGTAATCAACCTAATTCCTTCGCCCTAACTTTTTTTCAATTGGCAAAGTCGTCAACTGTTTGGACATAATATGCAATTGCTGACCTAAATAGGAGATTTGGTTGGTAGATTGGCTATAATGTCGGCTTCCTACCTTGTAGATCTGAGTTAGATTCCCGGCGGTGGCGGAGAATATTTTACGGATACTGACCGATCCCTGCTTGAGTGCCTAGAGGAGGGTACTTCAATTGCAGTACTCAAATGAGAGGTCCCTTAGCGTCTGATGCCCCGTACCTACTTTCCAAGAAATTCGGCCATTTAGCAGGATTCTGTTCTATTCATTTCAAAGATAACTTTTTCGACACTCACCAAAATGTCTGTTAATTTACTTCCCAGGACTATTCCTCCCTAAGGGAAAGAGTTGCATCCCATCTCATCTTTCATCAAACCATCATTACATTTCATCATTGCTGGTTTATTTGATGATGAAATTTTAAGATTGGTATAATGAAAGCCTCCATTTCTCCCTTCCCATTTTATTCTCCCGAGGGAAAAATATTGCGCACGCCTGCTCCTCGCCCACCATCGACTTACCGCTGCTGTGCAACTGTCACGATCCCTTTCCGTAACCTTCCGCCAGTTTCATCAATTCCGCCTCCAAGTGAATCGAACTAAAATGATCCAAATACTATGAATAAGAGAGGATTATCTTGCCTGATATTCTCACCCTACATAAAGGGTGAGTAGCCGGGTTCAGAAAATTCTGACATTCCTAAGGCGCTTCAGGCACGAGATCACCTCGAAAGACACAAGGTGTTCCATCCATTCTTAAGCCAGATCATGCGATCAGCACACTTTTAAATCTGTTTGAACCTGCTCTAATTACTTACGCATATTAAAGGCAGGATTCTCGGACATCCTCGAGAAAATACAATCTGTGCTCGCATGTCGCCAAGTCAAGTTGTAAGTTAATTTTATTTATCATGAATATGACAGTTGAAATTTTTCACTTGTCTCAAAATTCCATAGAGTAAGAAATCCTGCCTATAATATGTAGTGTTAACTTCATCGACCCCAGACTTTTGGTTGCAAATACGATAAACTGTCATTCAGTTCAATCAATCATCATCCGTTGCATGTGAAAAATAAAAAATTAATGAAGTGTTATACTTTGAGGTATAAATGGTTCAAATTGCCTTTATTAAAATTTCAATCTTCTCTCAAAATCCACGCACGTGTTTAAATTTTATTTTTTCGAATTTCAATCCATACACACGTCATGCGTGGTTCGACGCTTACATTAAAGGGATAGATATCTACAGTTATAAAACATGAATAATTAAAATGTATTTTAGAATTATGCACCAAATTACAAAACAAATAGATCATAATTTGTCTTCCTTGTAGTTCATACACATGAAACATGATAATTTTGTTGAATAGGTTGTCCCTAAAACATTTATCCCAACAACATATATGCAAATAGAAGTCAAAATACTTGGTGTGTTCAACACAATTCTATTTAATCAACCGACCCGAGTTCCATTGACTAAGTATAGACTTTTCAAGGTATTTCATCGGATTACTCCTTCTGCAGAGTGGACAAAACTCAGGTTGGTATATTTAATGTCAGTCTGTTGAACATACCAAGTAACTAAAAAGCTATGAATTCGTAATTAAATGTAATTTATTCAATCGACCTCGATTTGGACGTATAACATCATTCACATGGGCTAACATAGGTACCAGCAAACAGTTATGCACTTGCACCTGTACCTTTGTCAGTTCTGATGATGACTTTCCACGTCGAAACCATGGTCGATTACATAAATTATATGGAATGACGAGATCATAGCTCCTCATTCACTTGGTACGTTCCACAAATTGCCATTTAATATACCGACCTCAGTTTTGCTTACTCTATTATAGCAGCAGTAAATAAATTAGGTGGCATTACAAAGACATAGGTTTTCATAGCTCCACGATGGTTTGCAAATTCCACTTAATCACGCCGGAGAAAACAACTAACATATCAAGTATCTTTATTTTATCATACGTATGAATGCAGTTCCTTATATTAACCGGATGCGTTCAGTTTGTGACAGCAATGGTTGATCTCATCGTGTTTCCTTCCTTCGCTTCAGAGCGCGGTCGCTGCCGGGTGGTTGGCGTGCTTTGCCACGCTGTACGCGGTCATCTTCGGCCCGTACACGATGTTCCAGTACGATCACGTGTACAACGTCCTCGAGTCGAGCTTCTTCAGTGCGTTCCATAGGTTCGCCTGGGCCGTCGCAGTCGCCTGGCTCATATTCGCGTGCAGCAAAGGATATGGTGGTGAGTCTTTGGCCCTTCCTCCAGTGGCGTCATGGCAAAATTAGTACTGCCGGAACGCACTTTCCTAAGCCCCTTTTTACAAGTGAAATACTACTCTCCGTGTTTCAATTATTTCAGCAAATATAGAATAAACAAATCGAAAAATATTTATATTTTTGTTTCGAATTATATTTGAAATTTTGAGGCTCCAAAATTGATGAAAGTGTTATTTGATTATTATGTCTTTTCTTAACCATGACACCCCTGCCTTCCTCCATTTTTCAAGTGGACTTCATTTCGTTACCCTTCTGAAGACTCTGAATTTCCAGTTCTTTAATTCATGTCAAGCTTCCAATCACAGAAGAAGGAGGAATTCCTATTGATAATGAATTTTTTTCATGTTTTGTTAAGAACAATTCTCATTATTGATTTTCCGCTAAAAACCTTTCAACTGAAAATGAAAGATAAAAAAAACACAGGACTTTTTATTATCTTCAGTTATGAAGCCAGAATTCCTCACCGTCTTGCGACCCAATGCTTAACTCAGGGTCTCAGCGTATTATATTGAATAAACATCAACTTCCTCTTTTCCACGCTAGTAATAAATCTCGGTGGTGGGAAGCAATAGAATATAAGTATGGGTGATTATGAACGTGAAGAGGTACTGGGGACTAAGGTTAAGAGAAACCAATCGGGGAAGTGAAGGAACGGCACAGACAAAAGTGGAAAGTAACTGAAAATATTCACCTCGTTCAATGTATTTCATCCGTATAGGGTATTACGCTTCTAATTTTCATTTTTTTATTTCTATTTTGCCCCCCTTTCACCACGGCGTAAATTTACGGGATCTAAATTAAAACAAACTTTGAGATCGAAGCGTGTTTAGAAATCAATTATTATCCAATTCTCACTGTTCATAGTACTTAATGTTATTTCGTTCAAGCATTCAATTTGATTCCAGTTTCCTAACTTAAATAAATTCAAAATTTTCGCTAGCGTATTGCAATATATACTCCCAACTTCCATATACTTGATCCATACATGTGATAAATGCAAAGTTTGTGTTTTACTCATTACGATATGGTTTTCAACAGAGTTAACAAGACTACGATTGAGTTGCTTCACAATCTGTTGCTCCTTCTCTATGTAACCAACATTCATTCTGTTGTCAGTGTTTTTAATTTTATGTTTACTGCGCTTAATTCATAGACGAATCAAACATATTATCGCCCTCTAACTCAGCTGAATCTTATAATGTAAAATGCAAATAAATTGATAACTATGCTTTTGATTCACAGGCTATATAAACTCGCTCCTGTCCGCCAAGTTCTTCAAGCCCCTAAGTCGTCTATCCTACTGTATCTTCCTCACGCACATCGCAGTCCTGCTGTACGGCACTTCGAGGCTAAGGGCCTCCATCTACGTCGACGAATACGTGCTCGTGAGTACTCATCATGTTCTCGTATCACCTGAGACGTGAATTATTTGTACAATTAGGAATGATTACGTTTTTATAAGATGTAGTGATTACCATTAACCTGGAAAATGCTGCGATTTGCGATTTCTTTTTTTTCGAGTTTTTGTTGATTTTTCACATCTATGAACCAAAATTGCGTATTTTGGACAGATTTTAATATTCCTCATTATTTTGAGAATCCGTTTCATGAAAAATTCGTTCCTCTGCCATTCAATCTCTTTTATTATCCTCATTAATTCCTCAAGGGTTCCTGAATAGATAAATACAATATACACCATTTCAGTGGGATTCAAAACAATTGACTCCACGCACAATTTTTGCTACTGTAAAAAATTACTGATTTTGTAATTCACACCCTTCAATTTAAAAATCAAAAGAAATTAGAGAGCATGCAGGAAATATGAATGGCATCTACAACTTTTTTTCTATCCAATACTATGGGCCGACACTAAGACGCAATTTTCTCCAACATTTAAAATAGTTACGGGACTAATTTGCTAATAACTTATCAGCACTAAACCAGTGATTCAGCTCGAAATTGATTCTGTATTAAGGCAGAGTAGGTGGGATGGATTGGATCACCCACAAACAAACATGAGGCGTGAAAATTTCACACATGGGGGGTTCAGTTCCTTTCCCTGGGTGGTAGGGCTCAGTGGCTCAGCGAGGGGGGTTTTGAGGGACCCCCCCCCCCAGAACTCAGAAATGTTTTGAGTTTAATACATTTCACTTAATTGGATTAATATTACTTATAGAAAAGTGTAAATATTAATAAAATATCCCTCAGAAGGCTGTAAAACTCACCATTTTCAACCAATTATGTGAAAAATTTTCGAGGAGAGGGCCCCCAGTTTTTTGCGCCTTAAACCCCCCCTAGACTTAATTCCTATCTGCACCCCTGGTTGTGATCAACATTGATCGGGATTATTCCGATTGCTTTTCATTCCGAAAGGTTGATTCCGATTGGTTGCGGCGCTATCGGAATTTATTGTGCTAGAAATTATCACTCCAACGAGTCACTACCAGGGCTCATATCGTCGTCGGAATGAAAAGTTTCATGCACAACAAACTCCGATCCCTCTGATAAAGAATAAAAATCAAACGTTCCGAATGAAAGCAGAGCGGACTCAATCCGATCAGTGTGAAGCACACACCCACAAGGCCGTCTCGCACTTTGAGGCTGGCCTGAGTTATGAAATCAAGATCGTTCGATAAGCAGTTCACGACAGTTCACTCACAACACCACTACGCTCCTCCGAACAAATCATTTTGAAATCATTAAATTGCTAAGATGTAAGTGGCATTTCAACCCTGCCGCATGAAAAGGTGGAGTAATTATCATAAACTTCCAGGAGAAAAAAAAAACCTTGGACCGGGAATCGAAGCACGGACCTTTGGCTTTTTAGACCACTGCGCTATTCAGGATGCTGATTTCCTATGACAATGGTGTACGGAGGGTGATGGTACAAATTTTTGGCCCTCGTATCCAAGATGGTAACGCGAGAAATAAAAGGACTTCAAGTCAAAGATTCGTAGTTCGATTCTCGGTCCAGAAGATATTTCTCACCCCAATTCACGTGAATAAATAAGAAGAAATTAATTCTCTGTCACTATCATGGAAAGCATGCGCATATACTTTATGCAACGTAAATTGAAAATAATCTAAAACGTAAGCGACCCAATATAAGTTTCTGCCCCATTCATAGTTTTTCCCTCCGAATGATACTGGTTAATTAAGTTTTACTACCACGCCATGGCCTAAAGTTCTCATTTTCCATTCTAGGTGCACGACTACGCGGGCGACATCTTCATCACTTTAATAGTGTCTGTGATCTTGCATATGTGCTTCGAGGCGCCATTCATGGTTTTAGTGAAGCTCCTATTCGGGAAAGGTACGTATAAAAGATGAGCAAAGTGTCGCACTAAACGTAATTTTCATATTCTTACCAGACCAATATTTTTTTTAAATCTCACGTTACGTGTAAAATTTGGTTCTTCCACTTATTCATAGATTTTTCATAAACGAGTTCTTAACAGCCATCGGCTATTTCTCGCATCAAATTCTCCTAGCCTTTTTATCTCCGCAGTTTTCTGGTATCCAGGTTATAGAGTGCTGATCAACGCAATTATCTTATCTTTTCTTTTGCCAAGGTTTCGCTCCTATACTGAATCATTACCAGGTCTTAGGTAATGATGCAGAATGGCTAACTTCTCCTACCATCAAAAAAGCTTTTTTTTTTACTTTATTTTACTTATTTTTTAAATTTTATTAATATTTGTTACTTGAATATGAGAGCTATTCTTTATCATTTCTAAATACCTGATTGTGCTTCAATAACAAGGCGAGACGTTGGTGAAAGTAAGGATAAAATAATTGTGTTAGCCAGTGGCGGATCCAGGATAGGGACAAGGGGGGGCTAAGTGGGGTTAAGTATTCCAGCAGTAGTGGGGGTCGAAAAAAATACCATTCTCTTTAGTGTAAATTGGATACCAAAGGGGCGGGTAAATAGCTATAGCCCCCATAGATCCGCCACTGGTGATGACCAACACTCCATAACCTGAATACGTGATATAATATTGTGGTCAAGAAATTCCCTTAAATAATTCTACAGTCTTCGCCTTCTGTATTGTTCCCTTCTCACATCTTGTCCAGTCTTCTCGTGGTCATCCTCTCCTCCCCCTCCCAGATTTCTTCAACCGATGGTTACCCAGGGGACGGCTGGCCAGGGCGGGCGGGGAGAATTCTCGTCCCATGGACACGAGTATTTCATGAAAAAGTCTTCCTAAATTAAAATGCATAGCTGTTTGCTTCAAGAAATTTTTGAGAATTTTTTTCCGTTTGAAAGAGTTACCTTTTGATGTAGACAATAATACAATTGGGGCATGTTTACTCAGCCATCAAAAGACTTGAAAACACTTCATACAATTTAAAATTGTGAATTGCGCTGTTCAGTTTGAACCGTAAAAAAGGCACAAGTAAATGTTTTTTTAACTTTTTAAGGGGAGAATTTGCCTTGTGGGGCCCCTTGACCATGTTGCCGCCAGAGCCCTTGGGTAACCAATTTGCTCCAATGGTTGCCAAGTTAACATTCTTGGGACCAACGTTACTCTCCAGCTTTTTGATTTTAAATACTATTTAGGGTTTTTTCTCAGTTTTCTATGATATATTCTTGTATAAAATTGACTAAGTCAATCGAGATTTAGTGGAAAGAATACACATTGGTTGAAGAAAAAAAAAGGTAGCACTTTTTCCACAAGTTTTACTTTGGTACTACGTATTTCAACCGCTAGGTCATAATCAGGTACTTATGTATATGTATGTACCTAACGATGACCTAGTTGTTGAAATGCGTAGTACCTAAGTAATACTTGTGGAAAAAGTGCTACTTTTTTTTCTTCAACCGATGTGTATTCTTCAAGGGAAAAAGTACTATCTTGTTTTTTGCCGCTGCCTGATTTTTCGTATATATTAATTTCTTAAGTTTTTATTTTCCGCATATTCTTCTTAGATGATCCATCATTACAACCTCCAATCTCTGTCTTTTCCTTTTGGACTATTCACTCCAAGAGTTTGACGAAGGGATTCGATTTACTCATAAGTCACATTTGGAATCAACTTCATGACTGACGTATTATTGCGCAGCAGGTAAATGGTAATTACCCTGGCTGTTAGTTCGAACCGCGGCTCGTATGCGAGGTCTACACTGATTTCCCCTCCATTGATTTCCGGTCGATCACAGCATTTCCGGTGGTTTTCCCTCGCACGACTTGGCCATTCGGTCCCTTCCCATCCTAACGCCCATAAAAACCCAATGGGCCCGCTTTCTCATCCCGAACATTTTGACGGATCCGCCAAATCTTCTCCGAGTCGCCCGCCCCGAAATCTAAACTTTCTCCGATCGTGCATCAGCGTTGAGTTTTGCACGTGGGTGGCCCTAGCGGGAAAATAAAATAACACCGCCACTTAAGATGAGCAATATTTCCCGCCATGAGGCTACTTATAGAGGACGCTGAACCCGTATACCAGGCGTAAAAATGAAATAAATTTTTGCGTTCCAATGAAAAGTTATCAACGTTTCAAAATGTATTCCAGTCATAACTAATGGTAAAATTTGCAGAGAGAATAAAACGGAGTTGTAAATGAGGAAATGGCTTTCCACAATATTACTAAAATATCGACGTATTTAAATGCCCCGGAATAATCATCAGGACAACTGATGATTTCGCAAGCAAAAGGCCTGAGGGCGAACCTGATAAAACAGAAACATGGTAATCATTCAAGCTGTTTTCCGACGCATGTTATTATCAAAGCCGTTCAATGCATAAAATTAATGCGATTTGCTTCTACGCTTCATTTTTTTACTTTATTCAAAATACTAATTTTATTAGAGGCAACACGCCTCCTTCAGGTCCCACGAAAAGAAGTCAACCACCTCTCTCGTAAAAACAACGAAATTACTAAACCTTTGCTATTGACAGATAGGCAATAATCACATTAGACATTATAATTAAGACTTATATATGGACTCCATATGGTAACTTGCATTATTTACTATAGGAAAATTCCCTTAGACAAGGAATCGAACAACGGACCTTAGTGTTTCTGGAACGATACCCAGGCCACTAAGCTATCAAAATTCCTCTTTTCCCATGACAATTCATTTATTTATTCATTTAACACAAAAACAGCACTAATGCCTTTAGATTGGGTCTTACAAACAAAATATAGTATGAAAATATATTTTTAACTGGTAATTTAGCGGTAATTTTCATGGTACTAGATGATGGCTTTATCACCGGGTGTCTCATTTGGGTGTCTCGGACAGTGACATCTCTTCTGAAACAAAATATTGCATTATCTCGAAAATCTTCATTCAATGATGGTTAAATTCATTCAATCCTAATATTTTTATATTGTAGCCCTTCTTTTCTCTCCTTCTCTAGCTATTTCCTCAAGTTCCCAATTCCTCTCCCAATCATCCATTTTTATCTGCAACATGTACTCAACTTGGAACTTCACTTTCAATTTCTCCGTCCCATTTATTTCTCACGTTATCACCGTGCCTCAATAACTTCCTCCGGGTCCTTGCTTCGAGGTTCCCTATCGTCAGGAATTTTCAGCAGCGACTTAAACCATTAATAAAGCTACAAATACCGGAATTGGTATGATTTTACATGAGTGCGCATGTGTTTATTTTTTCCATAAGTGGCCTATTTTTATAAGCTTACGAGAAATGCATATTAATTCCAGAATAGGTGAAAATGCATGTCGCTTTTTATATGCACGATATCGATATCATGATTTTTAATACGTAATGGATACTGTTCAGTCGTTTTGTTTGTACGATACTGTACTACTTATTCTAGAATTCATCAACATTTTTCATGTGCTTGGACAAGAATGGCCATTAGAGCCTGTATAAAACTTTGTTGTACTAAAATGTAGAGACTTTCAATGGCAATTTCAATTAAATATAGCCCACGAGACACAATTTGTGACCGTCAGACAGAGAGGTACAACTAATCTAACAAATTTTGAAATATCCATGAATATGATAAGCTTTCGTTTCTCAAGAGGATACCTCCTTCCTCCTTGCTGTGACAATCTATCAGTGTGACATTATTTAAAGCGCATGATCATGAGAAAAAATTCTCCGAATTTTCTGTTTTATCTCTTGAATGATTTTCATCCGAATGAACTTGCGCAGTATCATTCGCCGCGTAAAATGGGGTATCAAGACGAATCCTCCTTCATCCTTGCTGCGATGATCTTTTAACCCATAATTTTTTTGATTTCAGACGGAATTTCAAATTTTTTAAACCGAAAGTTTTCGCCAAATTTTTCGTTTTCCCAGGTGAATGATTTTCATCCGCATAAAACTGCGCAAGATCATTCGCCACGTAAATCGGGGTATCAAGACGAATCCTCCTTCCTCCTTGCTGTGATGAACTTTCGACCGATAATTTTTTTTCAAACGGAATTTCCGTTTTTAACCCGAAAATTTTCGTCAAATTTTCCGTTTTCCCAAGTGAATGATTTCCTCCTTCCTCCTTGCTGAAATGATCTTTAAAACTATGATTTTTTAATTTCAAACGGAATTTAAAAATTTTAAAAAGTATTTTTTTTTCTTTTACCAGATGAATGATTTAATCCGCATGAACTTGCGCAATATCATTCGCCGCGTAAAACGGTGTCTTTAAAGTGACGCTTCCGTCCGTCTTCTTTGCAGGCGGATCGTCGAAGAAGGCGGTGGTGTCGGCGTCGGATGAAAGTAGCAGCCGAGGCTCCAGCAGCGTCGTCCAGCTGGCCACGACGGAGAAAGTGAGGAGGTGAAGGGGAGAGGAGGAGGGGAAGTAGGAAGGGAGGGAGGGGAAGAGGAATAACCGGTGCTGCTCACTTCATACCTCAAGAATATAAAAATAAAATAAAAAAGAAGAAGGCGTGGGAACGCCCCCCCGCGGCGGATTCTGTAACTACGACTGCCGCTACCTGATGAGGGGGATTTTAAGTCCTGTGAGAAGGGGTTGGGGACAGATAACTCTCGTGTATATACTAATAAGACGTTTCCAGATGATAAGGGCAGATGTTGAATGTGACTGATGTGCTGAATATGATCGGAGGCCCGGAAGGAGGAAATGATCCTGCAATTCAGACTCCTGAAAATCAAATGGGCCATGTTCTCTCGTCAAACGACTCCCCCCTTCTGGTTCGTCTTGGCTTAAGAACGAGTCAACCGCCTCATGCCGGTCGGAAGGGGACAACATTACACTAAGTAACTAGTTTTACCTGAGTTTCTACTCAAAAGACATTAAGAAGTGTTATTTTTCTGTTTCCCTACGTCAAGAGGAGACATATTATGGCAATTATGCTCTAAGATGATTGCTTTTGATGCATTCAAGCATTTTTCTGCCGTTTTATTGAATTGGAATATACAAAACATAAAACCCAATCTCCTGAACAAAGAAATTTCTTAGGAAGGTGTAGTAGCCATTTTCTATTCTTTGCAGACGTACAGAAATAGGATAAGTATAACTCATTTGTCAAAGGCAAGAAAATTTTACATAGTAGTACAAAGAAATAATCTTAAACGGAGTGCAATGAGTTATCAGCCACGAAAGAATCCCAGAGAAAGGTAAGGGGGCATTTTTCATCAGAAATCATAGTCAATATTACGAGTGAAATTTAAAACTTCTATTAATCCGGCCCCATAATTTAGGCATATCTGGAAAGATAGACCGCAGTTTTTTATTTCCGGGTTCGTAACATTTATGGATCAAAGTGACAAAGGAGAACAATGCCATAATCTTGCCGATGTGGAGTCGAACTGTGGTCCCGGGACTGAAAATCAATGACTTCCGCTGTCTCTTGTGTGCAGACGTGATTCTGGACGAGGAAGTTGAGCGAATGTATCGTGACCCCAGCATTCAAAGAGGAAGAAGTAGTTATGAAATTCCTTGTTGAATTCGCGTCCGTTGAAGGCGCAGAAAGTAAGGAAAGGGAAGATCGAAACCGGACTTTTACCATGCGACCAAGATTTAAATTCCTAAATCACGTGACCTCTGCCCACCTGCCTGTGACATAGAAGACCGCTAATTGGCTGATGCCATCGTTACAAGCGTTTGAATTGTAGCGGTGAGCATTTATTTCGAAACACAACCATATTTTTATTGAAGTTGGAGCTCACGAAGAAGAATAGGTATATATCAATGTATTGAAACGATTTTGAAGACTTCATATTGCTTTCTACATTTTCAATGATAATATCCGTATTTTTCCTAAGCCTTGTGATTTCGATGTTGGCCTCGGATATAGTTTACTGCGAAATCACGCCCAAAGCTCTAGTTTATCCTAACTCAGAGGTGAGATGGATATGAATGGACATAAAAGCATGTGGACATGAAACATTTGGCCGTCGACTGTGAACAAGGCAACCCCTTCAGAACTTCAAGGACAGAAAAAAATACCCTTTGAAAAGTATTTTGTTTGTAAATAGCTGCGAGTGCGTCAAGTTCCTGATTTAAACTGTACGCGTAGTGTTCTCCAGCATTAAGCCTTCAGTCAAAGTGAGAGACGAAGGCGGACGAGTTGTTTTTTTTTAAGTTTCCTGTGCTCAATTATTCTATGAGGCTAAAACTCGAATTACGAGTTCATAATCGAAAATTATATTGTTCTATTGATTATTTAATGAAAAATATGTGAACTTATGAACAATGACTGGACACAGTGGTATGACGATAGCTCTCCCCTTATGAAATTTAAAAAATTGCGCAATCAGCCATCTTACAGAGGACCTCCAAACATGGCGGAATACTGGAATCCAAAAAAAATGCATGCATATTTCAGCATAGTTCTTCTACCACGAATTCAGGGAAATTTTATTAGGTCATAACGTCATAAAAGTTGGATTAAGATTAGGTTGATTAATAATTGAACTTCATGACGCCATTTTAATAATCTAAATGAAGCTATTCAAAATGTCCACATTTTATCCCATTTAAAATACGAGGACCGAAGTACATTCCTATGATTTCAAACCTAGATATTATGTATTCCGTCTACGGCCTACGTCGATCGTCATTCCACTGTTCAGAGTTCAGTGCCCACGAAATCACATCCACTGATGTGTTGACGGACGTCGCGGAGGAGGACGACAGCGCCACTCCCGATTTAGACGCCGAGTGATGAAACTATGACTATAATTTCATCACCTCTGCTGTCGAAGAGTCATAACTATTTGTGTGTTTATATTGGTGTAAATAAAGTTTATTATACAAACTAAAAACTGGACATGATTATATGCTTATAACCGCGGAGGATTTTTATTCTGCAAGTCATCGAGTCGACGGCCGGAAGTGGGTCACTGGGCAACCAGATGGGGCTGGCTCAAGAATAGCCGACGCGCGGTCTCATTCCGAACTCGGCTGATTGCTTGATTCAATTGTGTTGCTCATCGCCTGTCACTCACACAACCCAAATACACTCCACTGCGGTAAACAAGACCATCCCGTCTCGTTCATTCAAGGCCACATGCGTCGCCAGAAATATCAATGTATGGTCCCAATATCACACTGAAAATCAGAGCCTTATCATTAAGAGCTTTATCCATACCAATGAAGTCACGTGCTTAAGATATCTAACGCCTTTGTCCAAGGAAGATCATGAGATTAGAAGCATAAAAATATCTCCATACAGTATATACATGTATATATTCTAAGGTATTTTCATTCAATCTAATATATTTTCGCATCAACTCAAATTCAAACTTATATTATTTCTTTCCAATCTTTTTACAAAGAGCTAATGAAGCTTTCCCGTAAAAGTATGTAATATTGATATAAATATCATAAAGTATGTAAATAATCTATTTACAAAATGAATTAGATGTTTGAAAGTCATCATTCTAGAATTCAGGATCAGAGCAATGTTTTTTGTGGTGTACTGCGTATTCAAGCGGCGATAAGTCATTAAATAGATAGCAAATATATCATGTACAAAAACCAACCCCGAATGAATGGCAGCTGTTTGACCTCACCGGTTGCAAATGGTTATGTTACGGCAGAAAAGGACTCTGATCGGAATATCTGTTACTTACATCACTGAAGTCATCTCCTTTCACTCAGACAATGCAAATAGACTCGACTGCGGTGAGCAAGACATCCCGACAACCGATGGTCACAAGTAAATTTATTTGTTGATATTATATTAAACTGCTTCAGTTGTCTGTGACTTCATCAACATGAATATTTTAAATTAGAAAAGAGTCTAGGGTTTCGGTAGTCGTAATTAATACGAGATTTGAAGATAGGTCAACTGAAGTGAGCAAGAAGAGACCTATGAAAACTTACCTAATTGGTCAATCATCTATGGTGTGCGTTGACTGGAACACTATAACCAGACGAATTTCTGTTGGGAAAAAATGTCCTCAACAGCAAATTAAATTTGAAGACGCGCACTTGTCTCTATTTAATAGGCCATGATCTTCAATTGAAACGGACATGCAAATAATCCAAAATAAATGAAAGTAATGATTCAATCGTCGTAATTCAATGAGAAATTGTACTCCTGAACTAGAGTCGACAACGATTAGGCATTATAAATATTGAGTGGAAGATAACTAAGTCGTTAAGACTCCCAGAAATGCATGAAAGTAAATTAAAGTCTATCAAAATACCTTGAGCGGCCACCTTAAGAAATTATCAATTTATCCATTTTTAAGCTGTATTTAACTGATCTTTGTACAGTATTTTTGGAACGCGTTATTCAGTGGGAAACAGCCCTAATGTTATAAGGACTAATGGCTTTACGTTATCTCTCAACTCATTTATACACAATGGTAAAGGATCACAGCAGTCAGTAATATATGTTGAAGACTAATGGATTATTCAAAATTTTGTATTCTATTGGAGACTGCAGGAGTCTATAATGGCATTCGCTACGTCCACCTTAAATAGGATAATGGAAATAGCTGAAAAACCGTGAAACTATGGTATGTGGTCCAACAGACAAGAGGAAAAAATGTTTTAATGGTGAAATATCATCACACATCTATAATCATCTATCAGTTGTTTTACATCGTTGAATATTGATTTCCAATTATTTTTTGTGGATTGATATTTAGCAATTCCCTATTTAGAACCACTTTTTTTTAAACTATGTTATGTCCTTCATGGAAAGTTTTCCATGAAATACATTTTTTCCTTCAGCAAAAAGCCAAAGTTGCGGATAATTTTTTAACCTTCATTATGGCTTCATATGTTTTTTATTGCAAAGCCATGGAATTACTATGAACAATCAAGCGATACCACTTGCCACATCCATCTTGAAGAGAACAATGGAGTAACAGAGAAACCTCAATTCCTGGACATTTGCACAAACACACAAAAGGCATTTAAATCATTCATACAGTATTTCAATGGTTTTATTATTAATAATAACGCATTGTGAGCCCTGATGAAGTTACATAAATTAACCGAAAGTTCGGCATCATACTGAAGTAAAAAAATTATTTCGTGACCATAACTCCAATAAGGAAACAATAGTTCATAATTAGCATTCACTTCACGTTCACATTTCAAAATTTGGATGCAGGAAAAACTATGGGACAGCAATTAATGTTCTTAGTGTGTAAATAATGTTATTTGTGCAGAAAAAAGTAACAGGAATGTCTGCGTTGTCATTTCGGTTTGACTAAAGAAAAAAACATTACTAATTGACCGGTATAGCCATTTGTTAAAGCATAATAAGGTGTCAAAGCTCATATCGGTTAGTATTGAAAACATTTATTGCGTAAAAAACACAATTCATTAAATTTTAAAACATTTAACATACAAATATGACACAGATAGAAAAATAAGGCACCATCTCTCAATTTCAGGTGACTGAAAAACAAAATATCTTACATATTAATTAAAATCACAGTTTTCAAATCACGAGCAATGCACTTTCGGAGGTCATCCGAAACAGTCTCTGGTCCTCGTTGCCCGCACTTCACGCATTCCGAGGGTGTTTTCGAGAGACTCGGCTCGTGAGGGGGACATTTCGATCGAAAGCATTTCGATCTTTCGACGCTTCGCACCAATCACCAAATTGGATCAGGTTTCACTTGGAAGACAGATTACTCGGATCCTAGATGACATTTTTTCTCACCTCAAAACGCATTATTCTCGCGATAGATTTTAGCGTATTTACGAATTTAAAATACACGGAAGTCGGCCATATTTAGATGGCCCGGTCGGGTTTCAGCCTGGCTTCTGCTGCTCATAATCGCGCAGTAGATAGCGGCCAACATTTCATTCTATTCAATTGAGTTGCACCAACAACTGTTGGTCAGTTACGTAAATTTCCAAGGTGTCGGATCGGTTTTTGTAACAACGTGATGTCAAATAAAGGCACGACTGACCATACGAATTATCTATGGAAAAATGGTGGGATTATTCTTCCATTTCCGTACGAACCTCAAATTAGGGGGTGAGAAACCAAGGGGTACAAGTGATTTTGTTTTCTAAACAGAGTTAAGTATAGAAATTTGGTAAGGAAAATAAACGAGATCAATTAGATACTTATTAGTGCATTTGATTTTCCACCTAATGCCCAGATCAGAGAATCAGTTGTATCCCTTGGCCACCAAGCTTTTGTCTATTTTTTAATCATTTTCTGTACCTAACTCTGTTTCAAAAAAGAAAATCACTGGTACCCCCCTGGCTTCTCATAACCTAAAATGTTGTTTCGCTGATGGTAGCTCGCGTCGCCTTCATGACGGCATCTAGATTCTATCGTCCTATACCTTTCCATCCCCACCCCTATCCTGAAGGCGTCGTCGGGCTCTTTATCGCTGCGACGCCTCTTTCCCCTTCTTCCTTCCTCTTCACCTCCTCCCCTACGGAAGAGTATGGACGTAAAATCTCGGACTTCGTTCCCGTACCTCAGGAGTGTGACATTGCGAGCCCGTCCTGGGTACTCGTTTCCAACTGACCATAGGAATTATCAATGGAAAAATGGTAACAGGGGCTTAGCAAGGAATTAAGTCTATGGGGGGTTTAGGCGCAACTAATACTGAAGGATCTAGGGGGTGTGGGATACCCGCCAGGGTAAGCGGGAGGTGCGGGAGACATCCCCCCGAAAATGTTTAAGAGAAATTATTCAAAATTGTGAGTTTTACGGCTGTATGATTAGTTTGACGTTTTGTTTGTGAGTCATCCGTCCCCCTAATATTAATTGCAAAATTTGTCACATTAAAATATCGTCGTAAAAGAAATTTCTCTGAGCTCTGGGGGGGGAGAGGTTATCCCCAAACTCCCCCCTCGCTGCGCCACTGAATGGTAAGGTTATCATTCTTCATTGAATAATCTTCCATTTCTTTAGGAACATCAAATCTGGTTTCGCTAGTGGTAGCTCGCGTCGCCTTCATGACGGCATCTAGATTTTATCATCCCATACGTTTCCATGCCAACCCCTACCCTGGAGGCGTCGTCGGGTTCCTTATCACGGTGGCGCTTCTGTTCCCTTTTTCCTTCCTCTCCTCCCCTTTCCGAGGTGACTGGGTGAATAAGTCTCGAAACTTGGTCCCGGTCCTCAAGGTTGTATCCTTAAGAGGCCCATCCTGTGCACCCAAACCGTTGACCATAAAAATTACACGGATCCCAATTGAAGACTGACGCCATTGACACTTGCATAGTTGACTCACTGACTTGATTTTGACTTCATCGTCACTTCATTGGATTGCCGCTCAAATATATACTGCTTAATTGCTCAAGGTTTGGCTAACCCTGACATACCAGAGTCGAATCGGTGTCTACCATAGAGAAGCCCGCTAGCTCCAACCTTTAATAATCGTTTCATCAAATTAGAAAACATTTTCATAACTGTCAATGAATGCTTGTGAAAAATTACTTTCACAGAGTTACATTGGCAAACGCAATTTCTATTGTTACAAATACCTACATATTGGAGGTGGGGATAAAACCGCGGTTCTTCAGCTTTTCCGGCCAAGTCGTACAAGAAGTTACGCCCAGACGCGCTTGCATAATAATAAATTGTGTATATTACTCTCTATTTTCATAATCATTTATAACAACTCTCTTTGGTTGGATAACTCTTCCTGAATTTCTAGAGACCCAGATAATAATTGTGAGCGCTCGAATGAAATTTGCATGTTGTAATTGTGCTAATAATCTAATTGCGCCTCGGTAATCGAAGGACAAACCTATATTATTCATAACTGACGGGACTCATAGTCATAAAATGCCACTTTTGTGCGTTCTGAAGGTTTTAGCGACCTTCTTTCCATGTAAATTATTTCAGTATCAAGTTAAAGGTAGTTGGTCGATCTATTTAATACACATATTGAAAATGACATACTTTTCGTCTTAATTAGACAGTTTGACAAATAACTGTGGAATGTACAAAAGTGCCTTTTAATGTGACTTTTCTCGCATACACCTATAGTAATACGGCATAATAAATAACAGATGTCCCTCGTACCTCCAGTTATAGGTTGTGGTGTTCCAATTTTAAAGCACCATCACCACCCACAAGCACTCCGTCTACTGATCTTCAAATTTTCATTTCAAAAGTAATCCATACAATGAAGAGAGCCATACGACCTGTGCGGGCAGATGTCGGACGGAAATCCTTCAGCACTGCCGAGAAATTACCACTATGAACAGCACAAAAAACACATAAAATACACACGGTGTCACTTTGGCAAGCTCATCATTCATTAACGTGTGTGGCTCACGAGTTCATTTTCCCTCCAGGAAGTTCATTTTTACTGGAACTGGAGCCATCATTGGTTATGGGTATTTTTTAATTCTTGGAAAGAATTTCAGGGTCCTCCAAGGTGTCGATCGTAGGCACTCACTCAAAAAGTTGGTTGTAGATAACACCTCAGCATTATCCGAACCATTTGTCGTACCTCATGCAACATCCCCACTCCTTGTCTAGGATGCGATTAACAGCTCCGATGACAAAATAAATTAAAGTATATCCCAGGAAACACTTGACTTAGAAGTAAACAAATACAGAGATGAGCTCTTTGTGCAGGATCCACAGAATTAACCGCAATTGGAATCATCATTGGTAATGGGAATTCTTTAACTATCAAGAATGAACTATAGGGTCCTCCCAGTTGCCGATGGTATGTAACCTCTTACAAAAAGGTTACAAATAACATCCCAGAATTATTATGGTACAGTTATCGTGCCTCAAGCATCATTTTCTAGCAACGTCTTTGACGCCTTTGATATTTCGGGACACAGAAATACTCATTTAGTAACTCAGTGAGCCATAGGTAAACGAAAACAGTAAGGCGAAATCTGTGCCAGAGCATGTATGCTAAAGTTGACAATGACTGATTCGTACTCATTTTCCCCATGATTTGACTATCGCTGCGACTCTGTGCAGTCTGTAGCATTAAAGGAAACTTCGATTACGAACTTTAAGATTCCTGGAGGTCCACTGTTTCTCAATGTGACGGCGAAACACAACTCAAGCGCAGGAGTGGCTGAAGCTAAAACCCGTGGATCCACCTGTGTTGCATTATTTACTCCACGGAGAGCGTCAATCACCAAAAAAAGGCCTCCAAAGACCCTTGGTACCAATCGATCGCTTATAGTGCCATCGAAGTAATCAATGGATATCACATGAAAGGTTGACTCCAAAAGTCACGCTTCACGACCAACCTCGGACGTTTGGCTCGAGTCACGGAGTGGACTCGTAAGCACTGTTGGAGTAGGCGTGCTTGGTATTCGAAGCGCGGTCACCCAGGCTCCGTGTCTCCTCCTTTGAGCCCTTTTCGACGTCGGGGAACATGGGGTGGTCAGCATTGGCGCCGCTGCAGCTATACTCTGGTGATACTTCGCCCTTGTCCCGCGGGGCAGCGATAGTGCCGCTGTCGTCCGGCTGGTTGCCTATGTCAACCGTTCTCCTAGGCCTTCCCTCTGTACCCGGCGACGTAAAGTCAAGAAGGAAAGAGACGTCGATATTAGCAGATATTCCACACTCAGAAAAAGCACGTTGAGAGAAATGGAATAGGCAGCGCAGTAGCCGAGGGCTAAGGGCAACCTGTGAGTTGAGGATAGTCAAGAGCAATTCTTAGCTCACTACACCAGCCTCCAAGGCTGAGAATCACCAAGCTCACGCAATACCCTTATCTGTCCCAGAATTGTAAACCCTTTAACAACCGGAAATTTTTAATACTTGCTTGCAAGAATGGAGTATTATCAATATTATTGCTCAAAAATAGAGAAGCTTTCAACAGAAAAGTGAAAATATTTTTTCAGTGTCAATCGGGGCCCCAATAATAGCAATAATGCATTTACTAGTTTCTTTTCCTCAAGACATTTCATAACATTGAGAAACCTCATTGATGCATTGCAATTGTTACTAGGATCATCAAATAATTCAGCATGCAATAATCAATATGATGGCCGACCAATAAAGCATGTATTGGCTCCAAACTTCCTATAGTGGTGCAAAGTAGCGAGCAGAGCGTTCCATTAAATCCACTATTTGAAATGCTCAACAGTGACGGTGCAATCGAAATGTCAAATGTCCCGCCTTACACGTCCGCAACAACGTCGTTAGTGAGAAGTTCAGCCATCGGCCGTTTTGGCGTTACAAGGTACGATGAGTGTGACATCTAGCGAGCATTTTTAAAAGTTGCCACGCGAGAGAACTCGTCCATCCGCGGAATCTTATGAATGCGACAGAAACGACATGTCGCGATATCGTCCGACCATAGGAGGTTTACTGCCCAAGTTGGCACTTGGCATTAAACCTCCTATAAATAGGGTGCTGGCTTACATTCAGGGTATTCAAGTCTCGTAACCTCTATCCCAAGGTGGAGTAGTTTGTACTCGACGTGAATTTAATTCTTCATAATTTTCATTTTTTTTCATATTTTTTCACAAAACATACCTACGTATTTGAATTTAAAAAAAAAGATCGCAATTCAGCGGCATGACCGAAATACTTTCTATTCTGCTTTGAAACAAAAACGAATGAGGATCAACACACGATTAATGATATCGATTAAAATGGTCACAGGCAAATAATTTGTAAAATCCAACTGTTATCCGACCACAACTATAGATATATATTCACATTCCTGAGAAAATTGTGCACGTCTTGCGATACTTTTATTCGAAAAAAGCGTCCAACTCAATTTTTTATCGTCCTTTATGATCATCGTCACCCGCATTGGACTGTTAGAAATCGTAAACGGGTACTTTGCGAAGTAATTTGTATAGGAATAGAAATGATTTCACGACGCATGCGCTTATGTTCTGAAGTATTGGACTGATTATTACTCTCGAAAGAAGGTAAATTTACATTGATCTACGGTCACAATCTCCTATATTTTTGAAGGACACTATACAACTGTAAACGAAAACAAACCCAGAAAAATATACTATAAACACTGATTTTTATGAGCATTGCATGAGGAAAGGACGGTTGATTCTCTGTTATCATCTTACAAGAAAGACAATCAATACAGTGCTGGTGAAATCGTTTGCAGGAAACGCCATCTCGACTGATGAGAGGATGATACCGGCATTAGGTATCGTCATTCCCCGCGTGTGGACTAAATCGACCCAGAAAATTATATTCGCTAATTTTTATTCGATAGTAAAGAATAGATATTGTTTAACTGCTAATTTATTAAACTTCCTTGCTTGGTAAAATTACAATTTACGATATAATCATCACTATCGGAAGTGTTTGCATTATCGGTTATTGAAATCAAAAGATGAAAAACCGTGAATCACCGTGAAGGAAACTCACATAAATTATATGGTCGATCAAGAAACTCGATATGCAATCATACAGTGATATTAGAACAGCATAAATTTTAATAATCAGTAATTCCAGCTGAAATTTGACTCCTACCCCTGTCGCCTGCAGTGCATGTAAATTTACGTGTGCATCAAAATTCTTATGCGGCCATTCAATGCAATTATTACATGGACATAATTTCCATAATTCGACGAAATATTCTTATTTGTGAAGAAAGCAATGAAAACTGAGTAACGCTGACATTATAAACACTGGAACAACATTCGCTTGACGAAAACAAATGTAACCGTAACGAAAACGTAAAGTAACGTATTGTACCTCACCCCACCTCATCCAACTAGTATCAATGGCTTTCACTAATTGGCTGATTGTTAAACGGCCAAGCACCAATTAAGATGGTTCGTCTATTGTCTTAGTTTCTTCGACGGAGCACTAGTCCGCGAAGTTTCACCTTGGCTTACAATATGTTTTGGTTAACAATTGGATCTTGGTCAGGCAAGAGAAGAAAAACGACCGAGGTTCAAGGATTCAGGTCTATAGGGAAATTTTCACAACTTATGTTCAATAACTAAGGCGGAGTAATAAGGGAAAGCTATTTTATGCCCAGGACACGTCATATTTAAACCGATCCACCCATGTAATCTAGCATGGATTTGAACCCCATTACACTTATGTATGGGATGGCTCAAGAGCATTTTTTTTTAGTTTTTTTTAATACATGGTAGTTTTCAAATGGACAGCTTCACGTGACAATGATTCGAGGTACTACTAGTGAACAGCAATGAGTCGAGATAACTTAAAGGTATACCATGGGGAAAAATTATCCAATAGATTTAATCAAACTACCCCTAAAGTTAGAGTTATAGCAGTTATTATCGAGAGGATAGTCAATTGGGAAAATCATGAAGGACATGAAAAAAGTGAATCATAAGTTTACAAAGAAACTGGTGAGGGATAGTGGCTAATGGTGGAATGTAGCACAAAAACACCGGTCTTAAATGAACAAATATGATGCTATATCACAGTTTTTTTTGCTAAACAAACGAATTTGTGGTGGGTAGTCGTTATTCATAAATTTGCAGAAAAGTTTCTCGGGTTTTCCACCGGTTGATGTCGTCCATGTCTCCCGACGTTTCGATCCGCGACTTGCTGATCATCCTCAAGGGATATTCCGAATTCGGAAATTTTTTTCGGAAAAGGCAAGTCGCGGATCGAAACGTTGGGAGACATGGACGACATCAACCGGTGGAAAACCCAAGAAACTTTTCTGCAACTGATACGCCGGGAAAACCTAAGATCATACATTCATAAATTTGTTCACGGGCCCACATTAAAATGTACAGAGTACGACCCACATGGGATGCCTCCCATTAAAAAAAAATTGCATGTTTCTACTGTCCGATTCACTTTTACATGCTCTACAAATGTTTACCTTATGTCATACAATTTATACGATATTCGTGCCCAATATGTTGTTACAATGCCCATCGGGAGCCATGCAGAGCAACTCCTTTCCGACCAAAAGAGCCGAGGAAGAGGACGACCTTGGGGAAACATTACGCAATCGAGGACGGTAGGTACCTACTGGAAAAAGATGACAGCGGCGGCGGCCGACAATAGACAACGCGCCTCACGCGGTGAAAGACCTCACAAGGCAGTTCTATTGTGCGTGACTCTTTTGTTTTCGCTTTCAATCAGAGGGCAGCACTTCGCCCCCATTGATGACCTCCCCCAACCACTTCCATTCACATACACTGACCGCACCGAATGAAAGAGGCATCCAGTAAGTACCGGCGAAGCATATGCACACGTTAAGTATATTGGCGGCGTTGATAGTTCAAGGGGCGGCTCATGGCAAAATACTTACCTGGTCAAACTGCCCTTGTGTCGTTCCCCTACCGGATGGTTTGGTATGAAACATCCCCCCAATTAAACGAGGAGTCCGGGGAACCTCCCACGGGAGTTCTTTTTACATTAAAATAGTGAGTTAGGAGCTTTTGCAAAAGTATGTGTACCATCACCTTTTTTGCATACATTACAGCGTACGTTTTTCGTTACAAAAGAGTTATCAGAAAGTATTTGTAGGGGTTAAATGAAGATTTTAATCCAAGTAGTTTAACATAGACTCATTTTTTACAAAAAAAAAACTTAATACTAGGGATAGTGATAAATGCAGTGGCGTAATAATGGGGGATGAAAGGATAGATCCCCGCCCCCCCCCCCCCCAAAAGCCTCAGAGAAATAAAAAAATATATTTAAAGCTATTGTCTAGTATTGACAAATAATAACTGCATTTGCCTAAAGTTAAAGATCGTTTATAAATATCATGGCAGTTAGACGAGTCACAAACCCCCGGACCTAGCCTTAAACCTTCGGACGTTTCCTTAGGAGGGTCGCACCCCGAGGCCATTCCATCCCCCCAAGGCATGTTCCTAGTTACGACACTGGATATATGTTTGATTTCTATATAGATAATAGCCATGAAACTTAAAATGAAACTACGAGGTTTTACTCCACAAGTATAAAAGTAAATTACACAAGGAAGTTGTACACAAAACATTTATAAAATCGAAAAACAAAATTTTTTTGGTGTTTGGACGTCTGGTCGCCCCTTAAGCTACGATGCCCCCGGCAGTCGACCGGGTTGCCCGGCCCTGGATAGTTCAGCATTTTTAAATCATGTCTTTTAACCACGATTTGGAGTAATGGTCTTGTTTGGAGTAATTGCTACTATTTAAATGATCGATGGCGGGAAAGAAAAGCAAATGACCTTCTGAGCCCTTGCTCGAATGAAAACAGTATGCAAGCACAGCTTCGAATTTAGAGTGTATGCAGGAGAGTGGCGTAATATTGCGAAGATCTTACCTCTTTTAATGAATGCTTTTGAGATGCCGACGAAAGGAAACTCGAAGGTGAGGCTCAGTGCCATGGAGACAAAGACAACGATGACGAGGTTTCCGAAGAAGTTCCTCACCTGTTGGAGATAGAGCACGTTTAAAAGATTGCCACAAAACTCAACACTCAAAGACAACTCGAAGTGAGGGAGGTTAGGTAGAAAGAGAATTAAGGTACCTATTGATAATAACACACACTGTTATGATTTTTAATCATATCAAATAAAACCATTACCAATAATGGACCAGATACAATGCTGACCGATAGCAAAAATAGAACTTTTTAAGCTTTACATTGCGGTACCACTCTCCCAAAACATCGAAAAAAACAATAAAATATAATAGTACCAAAAATCCATCAATAAAAATAAAAGTCTATGTCATATGTTTTTATTGCGTCTGTCGTCATCTTAGTCATCAGTATCATCCCCAAATTAACACAAAATAGTTTTTAAGCACTCAACCTCAATCCTAATGCACATATTAGTTTTCAAACAGCAATTTTAATTTTAACAAATCATATCACGAAAAAATTTCTAAATTCAACGTGGCAGTAAAGAGCTACCTTTTTTTGTGATCTTAAATGATACATAAAAGCTCAAGTGAAACTGTAAGAGAACATGATTTTTTTAATGATGCTGATAATAATAATTATAACGAAATTAGGAATATTTAGCCCTCTCTTCCATTTCACCTGTGGACAAGCATCCAAGCCCTGGATTTTGAAAAACCAATCAGGAGGTATTCGAACCCGCGACCGCTGAATTAGCAGGTGTGGGAGTAAGGTATTGAGGTAAGTACTGAGGGGGATGAGGCAGGATGCTGGGTGAATTTGGCATTTGAAATAGTGTGATTCATTGTATCACGGTGTTATTTTAACATTTCACATAGCCTTCTCTAAGGGTTACTCAGCATAAATAACTTTTAAAATATCTAAGGAATCTTTGATATTTATTTTTATTCTTAAGATAATGATAAGGCGTGGATGTTATCATTGAGAGCAGTGATTTCCAAATCCTTAAGAATCTACAATTGAGTGGAAAGTGATCGGTCATACTTACCACTTCATTCACACTTAAGTAAACACTGGTCCTTGTCGATCCGGCAAAGTATAAGATGATAATATAGTGGCTGAGGTACATGCAATACGTTAATCTCGCGAATGGAGTCAAAAATGACCAAGAAAGTATGGAATTCACTGCACCTGTAAAACAAGAGATTTTTCCCATCAGAAAAGCATGCGATGGAGAAAATTTTCTTGATGAAATCAATCAACCAAAAGGGCGACACAGTGGCCTATTGCCTTGACCCATTGATGTAAAATAAAATAAAAGCGCTAATTCAACGAAGGAAACTTTGGAAAAAATTGCCTCGCAGAATTGGCCTCATTTTGAAGGGATTTCAATTTTATTTTACATAATTTTATTAATACCTTTAAGATTTAGATTTAATTTCCAATGCTAAAAAATAATTACAACTTACGTCATTGTCATTATGAGCATGAACTAGGTATAATCTTGGTTTCTGATGGCTATGTCTAGTATGAACCATTTAAAAAAACGAATCCAAAAGACCAAGATGCAATTTTATTTACTCTCTATCATATCTCTACCTACTCACCGTAACGGAATTTCATCAGATAATCAGCTCGGAACCAACGGTTGCTATATATACCTCAAGAAAAAATTACAGGAGTGCTCAAGGTGACTGTTAAATAGCGAGAAATTGAGACCAAGATTTAAATGTTTAACTTATGTACTACTTTGGAAAATGGATCTGGTGAATGAAAAAATACTTAAAAAGAGAGTTTATTAAAATTCCAATACTTTTCCTTCTTCATACCTATTAAATTTTACGGATAATTTTTAAGTCGGAATTAACAACATTAACAATTAGAGCAGCCGAATTACCAATCATAGATCTTTCCAGACAAGGGAAGATGGAGGAGAAAAAATGGACACCAGATGGTCCATGATTTTTCCATTTCAATTTAAATCACATCCGCGGAATCTTGTTTTTATTTGCATTGAAATATGTACACCATTGCTATCTAAGAATGACATTCGCTCTATGATCGTCCTTTAAGGTAAAAAGTTATTTAGACCTCTGGACACGATGCTAAATTACGTCCGGTCTGAGATCCTCATGAAAAGAATGAGATTTTCGGTGTGATTTTGGGACAAATGCGGTACCACGGCAACCCATTTACTGCCTACGCTTCGACTATCACGGTCAATTTCTTAAATAAAGAAACATTTTTGATCGTTCATATCAATGAATGGTCTCCCATGTCTTAAGAAAGTTCTAATTCTGTTTTTCTAGTGGTTAACCCGGAAACATCGACGGGATCCTACCGTGGCTAATGCTTCCTTATTCCTTCTATATCTTCTCCTCCCCCCGATCCTAAGGTACAAGCGTAAAAGTCTCATGACTTACGAGCCTGGCCTCAGGAATGCATCCCCATGGACCAATCGAGGGTTTCGCCTTCGTTGATAATTTGCTTACGCAATAATTTATAACTCTCAAAATAACAATTGAATAAATGTGTGAAAATAGGCACGCATGTTCTCTAGCAGGGATACCGACTTACAAAAAATATTTGGGGGCCTAAACCGGGGATCTTGCCCCAAGAAAGTTTATAAGTAGTGAGTTTTAAGTTTTTTAAGCATTTTAGAAGAGTCATATGATCAACATTAGAACCCTGATAACTCGAATCTCGATTACTGGACACTACGGGGAAAATCGAAAAGCCTGACACATTTTTTCCTCACACCAATAACGAATTTTTGAGGGGGCTCGGGCCCCCTCAGGCCCCATGGAGTCGGCGCCACTGTTCTCTAGTATGGGGTAAGCTCTACCCTCACCGATGCAAACCAACTTTTCGAGTGGTATTATTCAATGGAAGGACCTTAACTATGGGCGCACCTCAAAACCAAACTTTATAACTACCTCAAAATAACTCGCATTAGGAGCAGTTACTAACCAGCGTATCCATGCATGCAAGCGAATATGACCCAAGACAATGCAAGGGCCCAGGCTGTCCGATGAAATCCGGCGTAGAACGATGACTCCCATACATTGTAGACGTGGTCCACTTGCATCAAACCATACACGCCGAATATGACGGTTAAGAGTGATGCGGTGGAAAATGTCCATCCCAGGGCCACCACATACTGACCAGAAAGAATCAAAATCAGACTGGGTTAAGTAGTTTCTTTTTTAAAAAGAGAAGAATAAAGTAATGCTAGACATCAAGGAATATATGATTCCATATCCTCACTTATGTGGAAAATTCCTTAGTAAAATATTCAGCACATTTCATTTAAACATAATAATACAGGTGTTCGAGCGTAATTGATGTTAGATAGCTATTTTTGCATCAATTAATGCAATGACTCAACATTTAAAAACAGAAATTCACCACTGGTGACCAAAATGACCAAACCAAAATGGTGAATCATACAAATAGTCCGGTCAAAATAGACATTGACCCTTGCATAAATTGCCAACAAGCTGAAAATTTGCATGAACCTCAAGGATACCACTCTAATGAAATCCTAAAAAGTCCCCATCGATCCCGTGAGTGCAAAAAATTTTATTCAAGGTCAAAGGTCACAAAAATTCGTTATTTGCATTTTTTTGGCCAAACAGTTAGTTTTATGATGAATGATGCTCAGATTAAAATTGTAGATCAGAAAATTATCTACAATATTGTCATTTCTATTTTTTCTCTAAGATTTACCGTTTCTGAGAAAAAGCCTTTCGAATGTAGGCTGGAGCAGTATTCTCCGTATTATGCTTGACTAAATTGTTGCGTTCTCCGAAAATTATTAACTATTATTTAAAAGGCTTTTTCTCAGAAACGGTAAATCTTAGAGAAAAAATAGAAATGGCAATTTTGTAGATAATTTTCTGATCTACAATTTTGGTCTGTGCAATGTTTATCATAAAACTAACCGTTTGGCCAAAAAATGCAAAAAACCAATTTTTAGACCTTTGACCTTGAATAAAATTTTTTGCACTCACGGGATCGATGGGGACTTTTCAGAATTTCATTAGAGTGGTATCCTTGAGTTTCATACAAATTTTCAGCTTTTTGGCAATTTATGCAAGGGTACCCCTATTTTTTGGGCTAATTTGACCGGGCTAAAAAGAGTATATAGTGTTTATCTACGACAAGTTCAGAAAAATTTTTGGTGTTGAGTGATGATTGCAAGAGCGCCAAAACTTTTTTGTTGAAGAAAATATTGCTATTTCAGTTATTTAAAGTTTTTTTTACTTTATTAATCAACGGTTAATAATTTTTAAACTGTCAGGGAATACCGAGCAAACAATTTTTGACATTTACCTACACCCAAAATATAAACAAAATTAATCTGACATGAGAAAATAAATACTTAGTTAAATTTTCAAAAATGAGACGACATTAAAAAATACTCTCGACACCATGTATGTGCAAACACGTACATAGCACAATTGACAAATTTGGATTTTACACCTCAAAAATGTATGATTTATTTGGTATCAACGGATATTCAAAATGAGCGAGATCCTACCTTGGGCAGGAGGAGAGGCCTCTTGTGGTTGTAGTGCAGGAAGAATCCGAGGCCCACGCCCACCAAGTAGGGGCCCGCCCTCGCATACGCCGGCATGTACACGTGCGTGAAGACTCTCGTCACGTCCTCGGGAGGGCTGCAAACACAGAAGCAATCCGCAAATACAGTAGAACTCGCTTATAAATGGGATTTTTTTATAAATGGGATTTCATTATATTCACAATAAATGATTTTTCCCTGTAAATAACAGGATTGCTGGCTAATATTTTGTAAATCGTCTTTATTTAAGCACAGATCCGTAAAATTTAACAATTGTCCCCACCCTTTCCATTAAACAGCTCTAAAGGGAAGGATTTTAATATCAACAGTATCACAACTATGTGGTGATGGCCACGCGTGAGAATAATTTATGATAAGGTAAGGAACAATAAAGTGTCTGCAATTTCTTTATACTAGAGGAACAAATTCCCTAAAGGACCAAAGAATAGTTCGTAATAGCGGGAATTTCGTATCATTCGAACTCGTTACATGTGGGGAAATTAACACCAACGATCATATGAAAGTCCAAGGGACCAGGAACTCACCTCGTTATAGGCGATATTTCGTTACATGATTGATCCTTATTAGCGAGGTTTACTCTAATTGGTAAATTGACTAAGGAGACGATTCAGAATTGATGTTCACTTTACATTTACGCACCATCGAAAGCAATAGTTCCAACTCAGTTTTCTGCCCGAGTCTCCGATGAAACCCACATAGCAAAAAAGTGTTTGGATATCGAGTGAGATGGGGTAAAACTGGCCTTAACCTATAAATAATCACTCACGCTTCACCGGTCACATTTTGTCTTTCTTCAAGCCCCATTACTTTTTTTAGGTAGGTCTTTCGAGGCGCTGCGTCTGCATATCCTTTCTATAATGATTGCCTACATGTATGTAATCATGAGAGAATACAATAAATAGTTTGTGAGTGAAAATTTCCAAAATAATGCTAGTTAACTTGTCTCTGGTTTTAAAGTAATCCCAAGATTAATAATATTTAAAAATCTTGGAAAAACCTTCAATGTTAGAGAAACGACTGCAAAACAAAATAGTATAATAGTTTTTTCTATATGCATTTCGATTAAATTTCAGAGAGAAGTTAGTTAAGGTTATTTGACGATAAAATCGATGTGAGTTTTTTTCACGAACTCTGCTTAGCCCTGAGGCCATATATTTGATTAATGCCCAGGGAAAAGAAAATTACAAATGCAACACGTCCCACGCAACTTAATTAATAATTTCAAAGCGAAGTTTCACCTCTTTGGTAAAGAAAACGTATAAAACATTTACAGTCTATTTTCTTCGATTTCAGCCCATTGTGAAGCGCAAACGACCTTCAGCTCGAGCCTCGAGGGCCACTTGTGATCGTATGCACGTAGGGATGCATAATCTCCAGAATAATTGCTATTTCATCGATTACGCACAATTGATGTCGTTTCCGATGTCAAAGTATGGCATCGAGACGAAACGAATGTCCAAAGCCAGTGATTTATAAATATCTTCTTTCGAGGGTGAGACAAGCATAAAGACAAAAATTATTTATATTCCACCCGCGGAGTCAAACTCTAGGTCAACACGAAAATAAACTCAACTCTATTGCGAGTCGAAAATGATGACCCTAGAGCGAAACTATACGTGATTTACGTGTTATACACTGGTAAAATATCAGAGTAAATATTGACAGAGTAGTTAGGGTTGCTCCACACCAATCAAAAGGTGAGGAACGTTTTGAAACCCTCATCTTCATTTTTAACATGGAGAATATAAAAAAATTAATACTAAGAAATAGCTTTTACGACAATGTTGACATTTTTCCTTCTTTGTGAGTTTTTAATTTAGAGGAACTAAAGCTTGCAACCGAAATAAAAATTAATTAAACATTACAATCGTCAGAATCAGCCAGTCAGATTTATCAGGTGTCACTTGATCAGGGATTTTTTTAATTGCAATTTTAATCGCACGAGTTAAAGCGGAAACTCTGCCATACTTATATTTACTGTGAGACTATGGTAATATTACCTTTTCCAGACTTGGTGGAAAAGGTTGTGAATTAGTCGCTTATTTTATAAGATCTATCATGGGTATTTTCAAATTTATTTATCCGTCTAAATATCTGCTTTCCTAAGTTTGTGCTAAACTTTTACTGGAAGATAAATGGACCTAACAAGAACTCACTACAGGCTTTAATAAAAACACTCAGTAATAAATCGATGAATAATTAACATTTTGGTAATTCAAAATTAGCTGAAACGCATAATATTAAACCGTATCATCTTCATTGCATAAATATAAGAATGGGTTAAAGCTAAGATCATTTTCCTGTCTCCATTTTTCATTTGGGACTAAAGTATACGGGTGAGTATCAGGATTTAGAAAAACTTAATGTCGTTTTTAGAAGTAGAATATTGTCCCACCTTGAAACTAAGCTTCCGAACAAATATCATTTCATACACAGATGAGAATATTAGTAGACCTCATATTTGTGTTCAAATACAGATGGAAAAATTTAATTTTCATTTAGAATTCTATCCCTGCTTATATCCATGCACAGAATGCCTTCATTACATAATAAATTTAGTGAATTTATTCTGATAACTCACACTCTGCGAAACACATTTTTTAACACGCGGTCCAGGATTTGCCATTTCAGCACCACCTACAATTACAAAAACTGAGCGCCTTTAAAAGTACGCCATCAAAACACCATTTAAAACACCATCGCTTAAAAAATGACCCTGTATTCGAGTAACTATGAAGATGGTGCTTTTTTGCCGAAATTTGGGTCGTGAGTTCATTTAAACTTAGCCATTCTCCCAAACTCCCCCATTAGCAGGAGTAATTGCTCACGCTGGGACATCCGTTGATTTAACGATTTTTTCATTACACTTGGCAGGAGTATCCTCAATTTTAGGAGCAATTAATTTTATTACAACTACAATTAATATAAAGTCACCTGGAATAAACATAGATCAATTGCCTCTATTTGTTTGAGCTGTAGTTATTACCGCAGTGCTACTTTTATTATCAATACCAGTATTAGCTGGTGCTATTACTATGCTACTGACAGACCGTAATATCAATACATCATTCTTTGACCCTGCAGGGGGAGGAGGGGGTTCATTAAAACTTTCTGCCAAAGCAATTTAAAGCAATAAAAAGCAAACAGATTAATCGAGATGAAATTCGTTGAAATTAGATTTTCAAAAGCCAAAAACTATCCTACTCAATTTATTACTTATTAATTTTTCTACTCAATAAGCCTCCTTTTTGGCGTTAAAACCAAAATTTTCAACCCTTATAACACCATAGTGCACCATATCCCATATTTCAAGGCCGGTGTCGAACGAATATTTTTAATTTTTTTATTGGTCCGTGGTTATGTGATTCATTCGATAGTCTCTCAGCAAAAGTTTTAGCCATATAATTGTATTTTACCCAACATTATCAATCACAAAATTCAGATGACATTCAGCACTTAAAACGAATGGGAGCAGAATTCATCTACGGAGCCTGTACCTTTTTCGCTTACCCGTTGACAAACATAGCCGCTGGAAGTTTGAATGCAGCCGTAATGGAGAATGGGACGAGGGCAGCCACCACCACGAGGATAGGGTAGACAAACAGGCGGAACACTCGAGATCTGTACATCAGTAACAGAACAACTGGAGACACGAAGTACAGCTGCGTGTCAACCGCTAAATACCACGAGTGGTCCATACACTGAAATTTAAAATTATGCACAGTATGTAATGATTTATGGAATTGAACCTAAAAAGCACAATTGAAAATATTTTTTTTCAAACGGTGACTTGTTTCCGTAATTTTACCGATTCCAACTAATCTTACATCAAATTCTCAACAAATTGTTAAAAATGAGTGAAAATAGCACTTCTAAGAATTTATATCCCCAAAAAATTGTGTAATGACATTAAGATAATTCAAAAATTAGTTAATATTTGGCAGAATTAAATATTTTCATCCACATTTTATTCAACATTGTAATGATGGAGGTAGAAATAAAATAATTATACATGCAACATTCAACAATCATGAGATGGACCTGTTTTACGCCATAACGGTAGAAAAATGTCATCAACCACTAGGAGTAAAATCGAAGCTACGGCGTATAAGTTGGCTCATAACACTCACCGGTTCCTCAATTTTCACGTAGTTATTAACATAGAGGAGGTTAGTCCACCAGTTGAGTCTGCAGGTTTTGGCGTTGTAGCCCACGAGAGTGTCCCATGCTGGCCCAGACCCAAGACGATACAACAAGGTAGCGTAGAAGAACACCACCACTGCGTACGGAGGCGTGAGTCTGTTGCAAGTAAAAGGGAAGAGAAGAACCACGTGAGAGAAATGAAGATGTGCACTAAACCTCAGATTAAATATAAACAAGAGCGTTAATGGAGGCTGTGCAGCAATCAAAAGTTGAGGCTAACTGAAGAAATTTGAAAAGGTGGAGAGACAGGCTAGTTATGTGTGTGTTGGGAAAGCACAAGAAAACGGAGAGCGTTTCAGAAATTCTCAGAGTTCTAAGGTGGGAGAGTTTACAGGAGAGGAGGAAAAGGAGCAGGCTAAGTGGCATATTTAAAATAATGAGTGGGGAAAAAGCATGGAAGGAGTTTGGAAAGGAAGTTTCAAAAGTTTCAAAACCCAGCTTTGTTGGAAAAAATTATCACCAGTTCAAGATAAAGTGCCGATCACAAAGGACAATTGCAAAGCAGTTCTCCTTCTTGAATAAGGCCATAAGGGACTCCAACGACCGACCAGCAAAACTATTTGAGCCCTTCCCGAAAAATTTGCATATTTTTATAAAGCTGTTGAAGAGGTAGGAACGAAGGGTTTCTTATAAATTGTCCATTGTTTTGCATCTTATGTTCATGTTAACACCAGGCCAGTGGCATACTTGTAACAATTTAGTGATAATAATAATAATTTAAGCCCCCAATTTAAGTACCATCTACATCACCTGCATGATACCCTTCGAGTCGAATTAGGACTTATGGCAAGGAGTGAGTACGAGGTGTGTTTATAAAATAAAGAAAATATTATTTTTTTGAGAAGAAAATTATTTTTTCGTCCACATAAATATTTTCGTCTTCATAATAGTACCAAATATATAATATACACGTGTGCCAGCGCTTCTTCTAATCCTTGAAACACTTCGCAAACTCGATCTTTGGAAGAGCCTTTAGCTCTGTCAACGATTCCTTTTAATGCCATCTATGCTCATCAAGTTTATTAATGAAATGCCGATAATTTGAAATAATAGCGAAAATTGTATCAATTTGCTTTAATGGCACGTTATCGAAAATTATAAAAATCCAACGAAATTATTGCATGAACATGCCTCGTACTGATGCGTAAGGTTGGAAATAATCTCATTCGCCAATGATTGCTCGATCGGGATACCCTTGGAAGTTACCTTAAAACCAAAACGCAATGGTGATAGCACGAAAATATGAACAACTGTAATTTCTCACATTTTTCACGACATGCAATCTCACCGGAGAATCCGATGGAGGTAGAACAAGATGGGGTTGAAGGACACGCCTCTGTCGCGCTCCCGAAGAAACACGATTGCCAGTAGTAATCCGGATATGAGGAGGAAAGTGTCTACTGCGACAGACTCATTGTACACGAGCATCCTGATCCACTGTTTCGGCAGCTGAAAAGAGACATGGGAATAAGGCTCTAGCCTTGTAGGGAGGAACACGAAAACTATCTCAACAAATTCAATACTGAGAAGATATTCATTGAATAGAGTTTAAATAGACAAGATAGCACATTCTGCTTGCGTAAAGGGTAAAATATACTCCAATAAAAATTCCAGAATCGTAAAATAGAGCAATATAAATTATTTTTCATATTTTGAAATCAAATTTTAAAGCATGTAGTTGAAATTTCAATGACTCGAAGATTATGTCTTACCAAGAAATAAACATCGGATTCGGAAAAACGTAACTCAGTGATTCCACTTAATCAATTAACAAAACGAATGAATATATCTCGTCGCAGTGAAGTAATTTCTCTCCTTCGTTTTTAATCAAACCGCTCAATTCCTAGTCATTGAAGTTCCTATACCAAGTCTGTTGTTTTAATTTTTATTAAAAGAATAACAAAGTGAAAATGTTATGCATAACATTCTTGATGAATGGTAAATTATATTACCAAGTTATTACAGTAAAAAACCCTATGTCTTGGAATTTCTTTCGTTACTCAATGTTTTAAATTATATCTTAATTTTCCTCTCGGGTGAAAAACTGATTCATCAACATTCAATCCATGATTGTGTAATATAATGACAGGATATATTACCTGGGCAAAGTAGTAAGGATTCGTGAGGGGCAGCATGATGGTGTTGTAAAACGTGTGACCAAAGATGATCCAGCAGATGCTGAAAAACTTCAATCCGAACAGGCAATTCATCGTTCCGTCATTGGTGGAGGCAGCGATCAGTTTTGGCGCATTGGTCAGCAGAGAAAAGGAGAGCAGAATCCGACTCCACGCACCTGTAAAGGAATTAGTCCTAGTCATCAACTGTCCTGGTCCAGTTCCTCATTCATGGCCGATCTCTCGGAGAATTACAGATAAACCACTCTAACGGCCACCTCAATACAGCGATCACGCCTGTAAGAAGCCTTAATTATCATGGAGGGGATTACTTTTCCCCGCTATTCCCCTGATAAGTGATCCCATATTCAGTGGCCAACTCTCTTTTCGGCCTGCGAACAGATCAAAATTATGGATGGTACGCGTGATTACGCAAAATTAGGATGGCCAATTTCATGGTACCCCAAAAATATGGAAAATCACAGGGAAAAGAGTATAATGTATCATATAGATTGCCGATGATTTTACCTCGTGGAAATTAGATACAAACACGCGTAATAATTTTTCACACTTATTTATTACTAGCTTTCAACGTTTAAATGTCATTTTCAAGAGCTGTCTTAAGAGTAGAGAGAAAATGATGAGTAATGGTTGAAACTGGTATAGCTAGTAAAAAATTCGTGTGGAAAACTATTACGGCTGTTTGTTTCAATAAGGTACGTTTTTCAAGGAAGGACAAAAGCGAGAATCGCTCATTAGGGTTTCCAAAGGGTTTCCCTACAAACGACTGCAATTAGTACATTCTAACTAATCAGAATTCCCGGAATACTGGCTGGGCGTATACGCCGATATTGAGAGCGGTGCAAATTGTATTTGGCGAGATGATGCCTCACTTCATTTATTTGCTTTCCATCCCGTTTCATGTTTGCCGCACTGAAAATAAAACTATAAAATTATCAAATCCACATTCTTTACCATACTTGCAATATCTGCTCTACCTGAAGGTTTGAATAAACTGCCTCCACAGCAGTGGCGGATACAGATGGGGGGCGCGGGGGGCGCGCGCCCCCCCCCTTGCGGGTCCGACCGTATTGCCGAACATTGCAAAATCACAATTGTAACTTTTTTATATCATAAGATGGCATTGTCTTTTACATGTTTATAATCACTTTAAATAAAATTTTCTTATACTTTGGCTGTGACTTGACTATGATCTTTTATTACGATAAAAGTAAAGACAACTCAAGATATGTTGCGCCCCCCCCCCCCTTGAGTTTTTTTCTGTATCCGCCACTGCTCCACAGCACAATTAATCCTTTCCATTTGCTCAAATAATAATATTGCTCAATAAAAATTGAAATGTTACTGGAAATCACAAAAATTTCCATATCTCCAATAAGAAATCATATTAGCTTACAGTACATCCCTCCGAAACAAGTACAAATGAAATTCATTGTAAATACTGGGAATAACTCATGCCCTAAGAGCCATTCCTCAGCCATTTACGGAAAAAATCAAAGGTTGACAACCTTCATGCCTGAGGGCCGTTTTTTACATACAAAAACATATTTCAAACTTCAACTGGCAACAAAATACGCAAATACCTGAACATTTATAGGATACATTGTACTAAATGCAGTGAATTAAAGTACTATACTTCCTAAATAAGCACATCATTTATGACAAGAGGAGCCATCATTTCTAAAGGCCGTTTCACACGGGGCACGTACTTGCACAATCTGACGTGTGTACGAAGGCGCAGTCAAAATTGCGTCGTGTAAAGCGATCAATTGCTAGAACACATGCGAGAATGGGTGGACGTGAGATGGCAAAAAAAAGCCACAGATCTAATTTCGTTCGTGCATTCTCGCAATTCTATACCATTTTAGAAATTAATTCAGTTCTAACCCGCGAAATTCCGTGCCCCGTGTAAAGCGGTCTTAAAACAGAGTCTAGTAGTTTCGCGGGGGACAGGACATTGTTTCAGGGGTCGCTAATTGCCACCCTCTGCATAAATAAAACTAGAATGACAATAGAAGGACACTTTCAAATACTGACCATTGTTATCCCTCGGCTTCGCCCTCCCAAATCCTTCGTAGCACGTTCCAATGATAACCATGAGGCCAAAAAAGACAATAAAACACCTGTATCAAGAGAAATTTACACAAAATAAATTGCTGTTGTTACCAAAGATAATAGCACCGTTTTGAATTCCTAAAGGCTTCAAGCATAGTGTTGCAATTCAAGTGAACTTAGTACGTGAGCTAGCCACTGCAATATTTCAAGTGAACGCAAGTTCAGGAAAAAGCGTAAATTAAGTTTGGCTAGAAATTATGATTTTATTTAAACAGCGGCGCCATCAGCTTCCTGAAACGGTAATGCCTATGAACAGATAGTTAATATTTTATTTATTTAATTTTCTATAGTTAAAATTAAATACAGGGCTTTTTTAAAATAATGGTGCGGTCTCAGTAATTCATTGAAAGATAGTAGGTATAGGGAGACAAATGGAGATGGTTTCAAATTTGAGATACAAGCAAATGTAGATAAGGATTTTCTCTATGATAATTTCAGGATGATGGTGTAAATAAAAGTAAATCGACGTAGTAATACGATAAAAACAAGCAATACCTTGTGAAAAACATCGTCGGAGCGGAAGTTTTGTGAGAGTATTGATTGAACTGATAGATCTAAATTAAAGATAAATTGAGAAACCTAGAAGTCAAGGAGTATTAGTTCAATTTTATAATCATGGGGATAAAAGCAGGTAATGGTTGGTTAGGTACACAATATTATTGTAATGAAGGGATACATGTGAATCACTGAATTTATGTACATATACTTATCTGAGATTAACTTGTATCACTTTGCTACAACAATATTTTATTCCCCACAGACCATTATCTCCACTTATCTCCAAATCATAATAAAATTCACATTTAACCCTTGACTTCTAGGGTCCTCAATTGCTGTCCGGTTTTCAGTCAGGTTAGGATCTCCTTTGTTGCGACATTTCGATGGTTGAGTCGCCTGGAGCACGTGGAGTTACAAATACAATGGCAATGCGCACCAATTTCTCATTGCTGGAAGGGACAATAATGCCTCGATAAATATTTTCCCATACACATCGTGGGATTAGAAGCTCTCAAGCTTTGAAGCATTGCTTCAATGTAATAGCATAAAAGTTGGTAATTACGTTGAAGCATAATTGAATTAATTCGCTGAGAACAACGTACTTAGCGAAAATAGGCTTCATTATAAAATAAATTTGATAAAGACGCAAAGTAATAAAATAAAAATGATAATAGATGGTATACTACGAACGTTTACATGGAAAGCATAAATTGTAAAATGTTAATTTTTAATGAAACTGAGGCACAAAATCCGAATGCAATAGGGTGCTCAAATATGCCGTACTCTCACATATGCCATAGCAATAAAGGAAAAAATAACTTTCCACTCAGAGAATTGTTAGCACTAAATGATACCAAAATTTCCTCAGGGCTGGAATTAGGGACGATGAACGACTCGACCATCGAAGCATCGGCAACAATGGAGATCTCGACCCGGCTTCAAACCCAAAAGGAATTAATCGGCATCATTCCGCTAAGGTAAAACTTGGCATTTTTACTTCAATATTTAAAAAATTATTTCTACGTTGGAATGACGGTACTTACACGGCGGCGATCTCCGGCGCGTGCATCGGCTGTTCCCGGCGCCACGTCTTGCACTGGATGAGGTTCACGGTGGTGCCGGCGTCGAGGTCACTCGCCATCGAGCGGTTGAAGAAGTCTCCGAGGGCGTCGGACAATGCAGACGACGAGCACGCGGCTTCCGCGCAGAACGACAGCAGGTAGTTCTCCACCAACGGCCTCGCCTTTCCATCGGAAACATACATACAGTGCCTATTAACGAGGGTCCACCGGCAGTGGCGGATCCAGGATAGGGACAAGGGGGAGGGGCTGAGTGGGGGTTAAAATTCCAGCAGTGGTGGTGGTTGGAAAAAAATACCATTCTTTCCAGTGTAAATTGGATACCGAAGGGGGGAGCTATAGCCCTCTTGGCCCCCCCCCCCCCCATGGATCCGCCACTGCCCACCGCTAAACCTTGAGCTCAACTAGATTTTCACTCATAATCAACTATAGTGAGCGATCCTAACATAAGTTTCACGCTGATAATTCTCCATAAGCTCTCCACTGATAATGGGGAACATGCATGAAATTTGTTCATCATGCTAGTAAGTCTCGCTGAATAGACACTTTTCTCACAAGTCCAAATAGATAAGCCGAAACTCACCTAGTATTCCAGAAAGGCCATTAAATGCTAATTAAAAGTGATCGAATATCACTTGAAGTCACGTGATCTGAAACAGGTTCTGACGTCATCGGACCGTACACCATTCATTTCGCTAAGAGAGTGGAGCGGTAGAGCCATAAATGCATGATATCGAAGTAAAAATAGCAATAGTTCTCGCTAAATTTGCGTTTTAGCCCTGCATAGACCGATTTTCTATACACTTCCTATGTCTGTTATCAGTGAATACCGTACCGTGACGTCACGCTCCGATGACGTCGTGTTTTCAAGCAGCCGTTGAAGATTAATTTTTAAAGACTCATAACTCAGCTAAAAAGCATCATTCATCCGCCAGATTTTCGGCGAGTACATTTGAGGTAGGGACCTTCTTATTAAAGTACTTTTTAAAAATTTTGCATGTTCCCTATAGTCCCATCTGGCACTCTTGTAACGCTTACAAATTTAAAAGTAACTGAGGCAGGCGAGATGCAGAGGAGGAGCATACTGACTTAATAATGAAGAGGCGGCACTTTTCCACAGATTTATTGAGTAACGTAGGACACGTTAGGTCATTCTCAAGGCCACTGTGAAGATGTATAATTCTTCAATTGTAATTCTACGTTAAAGACCTTCGATTCCCTTGAAAAACGTTGGGACCACCCGAAAATCAAAACGGTGACAGCCCAAAAGCTTTTATTTAACATTCTTCAGCTGTATCTATCCAATTATCAGGCAGTATAAATACAAACAGAAATAAGAAAAAATTCCCCATGACCGGGGATCGAACCACAGGCCTTTGGCTTTCTGAATCACTTCGCAGATCACTACGTTATCCAGGTTCCTAATTTCCAAAGGCAATTGTATCGAGTCTGGTGGTGCAATATTTATAAATACAGCTCATTCAAACAGCTGCAGAATTTGACATTTCCACAGTGTACACGAGAACAACTTAACGGTCGAAACGCGTCGTACATTATTCAGTAAATTTGTGAAAAATGTCATCTCCTTATTATTACGTCTCTAACATATTTCTCCTGTTTCACACCAGTTACGGATGCAGAAAAAGCTCAGGGGGCGCAAAAGAGCTACCTATATTTTTTATCGTAATGAAAAATGATCAAGTTACATTCAAATATAAACTGATTATACCTACACAGGTACAAGATGATGCCATCTTATGAAATAAAAAGTTACAATTGTAGTTCTGCGATGTTCGGCAATACGGGTGGCCCCGCAAGGGGGGGCCACCCGCATTGCCGAACTTTGCCGCATTCTCTCTGCGCCCCCCAGATGTATCCACCACTGCTTTACACTACGTAGAGAACATTGACTACGGGGGCTATAATAGTCAAAATAGGAGCGTAGTAGCCGAGTGGGTAGTCCGCTTAGCGGCTGATCGAAGGATCCAGGGTTCTAATCCCGGTTGAAGCCTTCGGACACCCCCAAATAAAATCCTCTAAATGCAAGGTTGCCAAGGGAAAGGCAAGGATCCCCTTTCCCTGAATTTGCGGTATTTACACGCCTGTGGTTAAGAGGAATGAGCTCTATCCTCACCTATCCAAGCCAACCGTCGCGTCGGATTGAATCAATCAATGAGGAATCGAGAATAATAACTTTTATTGGATTCAAGAATTACAGCTTACGAAAGCAGGCAATAAAAATAATGAATGAGGTTCTTTAAGATAGCTAAATTGTGGGTTTACTTTGAGCTTTGTAAAATTGTATCTATCTCACACACCGTAAGTATTATTTTATGCTAAAAGTTGAACATATTAAACACTTATAATTAGATGTTATGAAGATAATGATGTACATGTTTAATCACTCCAGACTTCACATTTTGGAAATTAATTGTATTCATCAATAGATATTCGTATTTTTCCACAGAATAGGTTGTAGAACATGTTTACTTTACAGAAATAAAATATGCCCTATAATTTCGCTAAACGGTGAAACTTTATACTAAAATTAACAGTTAGAAGAAAAGTACGAATATCTAATTATGAATGAAATCATGATACTTCTCCTCCTTCCAGGCCTTGTCTTTAATTTAATTAACATTTCCAAGCGAGTAAAACAATATGAAAAAAGCGGTATCTTGGTAGTCAGCCAATCAGACCCGTCACGTGACCTCTCATTTGCCATTTCAATCTTGGTCCTATATGCATTAGCTGATGATCCCTCATGTACATGTTACTCTGATATTTACAACCCCGTCTAAAAGTTTTAATTATTACTGAATGACTGCTTTCTATAACTATTCTGAGACAGGACCGTAGCCAGGAAGGGGAGAGCAGGTCGTGCGCAGCCCAACCTGGAAGCATCGACCAGCCCGGGAAAATGTTCGCCTGACATGGGCGCCTTGGAATTGAATTATATTTCTAGAGAGTCGCCTTCGGAGTTTAATTTTTTATAGGGCCCTTTTACTTATTTTCAATTTCATAATTCTTATGCTATGAGTTTCCAAATAAACATCTTGAACAACAAGCATTTTACAATTGAGGAGGTGAGAAGCCAAGGGGTACAGGTGATTTTTTCCTCAACAGAGTTAGGTAAGGCTAGTTGTTAAAAGAAATACACAAAAACTTGGTTTCCAAGGGATAAGAGTGAGTCTCTGCTCTATGCTGACATCGAGTGAAAATCAAATGCATAACCAAATATCTGTTCCCTTTTGTTTTCTATACTTAATTTCGGTACCAAATCTGTACAGAAAAAAAGAAATCACTTGTACCCTTGGCTTCTTACTCATTCAATAGGGTAGTTACCTTCATCAAAGAAAAAGGAAATGCATTGATTGCTATTCGTTACCCACCATTAGAGTATTCATAATATACGAGTTATTTGGTTTTAGAAATACCAGTTTAGACGAATGGCAATGGTCAATTTTTACCTTGTTTGAATTGGCCAGATTGGCGCCCATGCGATTCCACTCCACGTGACGTCACAGGGACCTAGTTTCTACACGAGAGGATAGGAGTTTTACATCGCCTGAGATTACCAATCAATGCATGAGTCACAGAGCTCAGGGAAACCTCTCTCAATAATCACTTATTAAAATTGTCTAGGTCGGAAAGATTCCTTCGTTCGATAAGGTAGTAATAATCCATATTTAAGCCAAGCGCAACCTGCTTGCAGGGTACTCAGCTACCTGCTAGCAGCTTGCGTCGCATCAGCACTCAAGCCTCGCCTCAAGGTCACCTCACAGGGCGGCAGCGGGAAACAGAAATACGTCACACGGACTTTTCCCATCATTCCTGATTAGCCGTCGCGTTTTCGCGCGCTTGAAATTTTTCACTTTTCGTTTAATCGCGAAAAATAGATATCGTAATTCTAAAATCTAAGAGCGTGAAATACGTACTCCAGGAGTAATAATCTTTCGATTTAGGCAATAAAAAAATAATAGCAAACCACCCTATTGTGTTCATTACACCCGCTCCCGCCTAGTAACGTATACTTTTTTCCCTACCTAACAACCTGTCTGCCCCTCCAGGCCAATAATCCCGGCTACGAGTCCTCGACTCTGTTCTGAGATTTCATAAAGGGTACTCACCAGTAGGTGGCGTCCGGTGGAGTTGTCGATTTGGGGTCCGACGAGGGTGACGTTCGCCACGCAGTACTTTCCGACGGCGCCGAGGAAGTCTGAGGATGGGGGTGAGTGGGAGGGGCAGCCGCTGAAAGGGCCCAGGGGCGGAGGGAAGGCCCCGGCCAAGCCATCCCGCAACTCCGACGATGAAGATAGCACTGCGCAAATGATAATTGAAAGCGGTATCATCATAATGTACGTGCACATACTTTCAAATAGGGGTGTACAAAATTTGCTTCAGTATTGTGCCGATGTACTACAGTATCAATAACCAAACAGTACTCAGGTTAACGCATGGATCCTCCAGTACCTTCTAATCACTCGAATACTAGTAAACGAGCACATTAAGCGTTCTATTTCATAAAATCCTACTACTGGATAACCTCAACTGGAATTTATTTTATGTCATTTCAAGTAACATGCAGTGGAGTAGCGAAGAGGGGGTCCGGGGAGTCCATAACCCCCGAAATATAAAAGTATATTTACTTTTCATCACATAAGAAAACCAAATATTAAAATTCATGAATTTAGAAAAGATTTATTTGAAAAATGTAGTTTTTTCCATTATGAAAAGTGTTAAAATTAGTTTAAAACCCTCAAATTAGTACCCTGTTTTTCAAAACTTTTCCCCCCTGGGTTTGGAACCCCCCCCCACCGAACAAAATTCCTGGATATTCCACAGGTAACATGTTCTGATTGCAGTTACAATATTAATCTTCTAATTATAACTCAGAGAGTAGCACCAAAGGGAAGTTGCTTCAGCTTTACTTTTTACCTTGAACATTTTTCTCTGATCGCCCCTTCCCACTGTATCTTCTAGTTACTTCTTCTCATTTTATGCTATTGGAAATTGTAAGTTTATTTCGGAACATACAAAAGTATTACGGTATTGACCCGAATATATTTACAAACTTTTTAAATAATTTTTCAAAATAACTTCCCACTATAAGCCCTTTTTAAGAAAACAGATAAAGCACAATAATCGGGACAACATGTTCTGAGGTTTTCAAAAAAATGCTCACTTCGTGTCGCGTCAGAATTTCTTTCTGCCATCTTCTAATTAGTTGAACATTGATTTAAAAATTATAACTGATCTCTAAGCGGAATAAGCCATGATATTCTTCATTGAAATATTGGTTAGCAATTAAAAAGTAAATATGATACATCGTAGAATTTTTTCGGCAATAACTATCGCCTAAGGTTGCTACAATGATTATAGGCATTTTGCTACATATCATGTGAAAACAATGTCGTCTAATCTGCCGCAATATTTAGACCCCTGACCGATTCCACGTAAAATTATTCTTCATAAATTTACAAAATTGCATCTAAAAAACGACTATAATAAAACCATAGTACTTAAACATCAGCGATCAAAAATTACAATGAACTTCACGGAATTATTCCGCTCTCTATCAACCTCTTCCAATCTCCAAAGAGTCAGTCTGTGGCTAAATTTAGGCTTATGTTCAAAGTACACAAAGGTCCTCTTAGGAGGCAAAGCCACGACGCAATTTTCTCGCACTCGGCATGCGGATAGGGAAAAATATTAGTGAAATTAGCTTGATGAATAAGCATTCATTGCGTTTTATTGGCCAGTTTAGCAGCAATATAGAATTTAATAACTTTACCAAGAATGAAAAAATACATATTTTCAATTCCATTCAATACGTCACAAAAAGGTTGAAATTCTAGGAAATATCATCTCTTCTCCGCACTTGGGAAAGAACACTTATCGAAGAGAGGGAGAGGGAGCATAATCGTTTCGCTAATTTTGCTGTAAATGCTGATTGCTGATTGCTCAAGTTGTCGCCACCGAGACCGGAAAATCGAAAGGCATTTTTATTTTAAGCTCCAAACTGCGTTATTTTGTTGCTCGGCTAATTTTAAGCTTATCTAACGTAAACAATAACGCTCATTCGTCTTTATGAGGTTATAGTGACATAATGCAGCCCTTCCGAATTTGATGAGAGTTTATAAATGACTAAAATATGAATTCCGATAGCTTTTCCCACATGAGTTCGAAGGAGACACACAGCAGTGTGAGCCTTGGCCTAGAATACCCGGTCCTCTGCTGAATTTGACTCCAAATGAAAGGCTAATTATGGGACGAGGTTTTCATTTCCGTCACCTAACTGCGTTCATTTGTTGCTCAATTAATGTTAAGTTAATGTATCGCTGACAATAACTCACAATCAGTTATTGTGCAGCTCCGGGAGATGTAGCGCAGTAGATACAGATATAGAGTAGCAGCTACAGTTTATCCGAGCATGAGCAACAGACAGGGACCATCCTCTTCGATGGAAATTACACTTCGGCAATAACCATATGAAAATCAAATGTTTAAATACCAAATAATTATAAATAATTATAATGTAAATTGCCGTGTCGCTATCGAAAAATAGCAAACGATTTTAACATGACTTGAGTGTTTTTTTAAAGCCTCTGAAACTTGGTACACAACCGGAAGAAGAAAGCAGATAAGATAAAGAAAGCTGAAGATGGTTATGAAATTTTTAAGTATACCGGGACTAGCCACGGTGATAACTTTATAGGAGTCACCCTTAATGCACAAATTGTGCGAAAAATCCACAGAGAAAAAATCACCCGCCTTGACCGTAACCCCGGTCCCGGATTTCCGATCAAGGTGGATGATATTTTTCTCTGTGGATTTGTCGCAAATGGTTATGAAATTTGAAACCTGCCTTTTAGGTGGAACATGATGATGAACTAGGTATCAGCAAATCTGTCGGATGATCAAGGCCAAGATTAGGTGAAACCTAGGTCGGTTACATGAAATGCAATGAGGAAATTCACTTACTTCAAGTGTCAATACTACTCTCCACATTATTACGCAGGTAGAATCTTCTACTTAATGAGAACGTTCTACATAATATGAATATTCTTTTCCATTTTTCGATATTTAAAAGGGCAAAATTATTTGGACCCTTCACGACTATTTTTCGCGAGGCTACCGCAGCCATCGACTAATTACCAACACGATCACTCGGTCCACAGGAAATCCACTTTCCCCCCAGACACATTCCGCTCAAGTCCTTCATTCTCAACACCCACATCACCTCTTCCTCCTTAATTTATCTCCCTGCCTCCGGTAGCTTGAGCGGGTGCCATGGCAACTCCAACGCCCGGCATGGAGGCGTCGAGGGATGGGCCCGCTGGTCGCCGCGAAAATGACTCATTAATCCAGGTCATGTGGAGCATTCAATTCCTCTCAAGCAACAGGACAAACTCAATCGTTCTGGCGCTGCTTTAGGGTGGATGACAACGGCTTGAAAGCGAAATATTAAGAATATTCCGCCATGAATATGCAATTCAAAAAACACGCTTAATTCCAAATCATTGCGCACGTTTTCATATCGTTTATTAATATGGATATTTAACACAATACATTATTATTAATATATTCACAAAAATGAATCTACATTTACATTTCCCTGACAATATTGCACTTCACATGCATGTGATAATGAATATAAAGATGATAAAAATATAGAATTGCAATTCATACTTACTGTTAATGATAAATGGTATCAATATGAATAAGCCGCAAAACAAAGTGACAATTTGGTGAAGCAAATACTTCATATTGTAGACGCAATCACCTTTTTCCTTTTACACCTACCGATGTAAAACAAATTGAAATTTTCCGAAATTGAAAAATGACGTGGACTACTATGAACGAATGCGTGAAGGTGGACAGTCTTCCCGCGATGGGGTCCATTTCGCAAGGTTACATCCGTATTCCGCACATTTAATGGCCGTAAAAAGGGTCGAAAAAAAGTCATCAATCCTTACGCCTGTATTTCGCAAATGACCAAAAGCTGGTTGTTCGTTTTGTGTAAAGATTTCTGGGGGAGTACGAAGAATAAGTAAGAGAAACGGGCTACTTTTCCCCCGTTTCGCTAGATTACGCTGCTTATCCTCATGAGCTGAAGCGCTTACAGTTGATTTTCGGTTTGGTCAGTTATGTCTAATATATAAATCGACCAGCTATCAAACAACTTTTTTTCACAAAAAATCAACATATTTTCTGCCTATAGGTAACAGCCATATTTAAATATACACCTACTTAAGATCCGTGAGACTATATATTGCCTTTGGCCTAGCAGCAATATGCAAAGTTTGGACACTCGCGATCAGGGAAGTGGATTGGGGGTAATGTGCGGAATACGGACAGTTACTTTCAAGGCAGCTTTGGGCACTGTGCGGAAAACGAACGTTCTGATCCAATGGTCCAACCAAATGAGAGGAGGAGGAAGATCAGAGGATTGAGACACAGGATAGAAGCGCGGTAGAAAAAAGAGCAGGAAGAGGTGAAAAGACACATTCGCCCACGGCGGAGGTACGTCTTGCGACACGCGACCACAAACTCTCGCCATTTCATTGCGTTGAAGTTTCTAAGGTTCAACAGCTTCATTCGCGGACCCGGAAAAATTCAACCCACCGAGCCTAGAGTCTCCGTTTACAATCGGATGCAATGAATGCAAGAAATTATGGGGTCGATCACACAGGCCCGACATCGCAATTCATTGAACACGTTGGGGTCAGCGGTATTATACAGGGGTGCAGCTAGGAATTAAGGCTAGGGGGGGTTTAGGCGCAAAAAACACTGGGGTGTCTGAGGGTGTGGAATACCCACCAGGGTAAACGAGAGATGCGAGGGCCCTCCCCTAGAAAAAATTCAGATAAATTGCGCAAAATGGTGAGTTTTACGGCTTTCTAGGGGATATTTTATTGATCCTTATACTATTCTATAAGTAATATTAATCGAATCAAGTGAAATGGATTAAACTTAAAAATTTCTCTGAGCTCTGGTGGGGGGTTTTTATCCCCTGAACCCCCCCTCGCTGCGCCACAGGTATCATAAAGGTAGGATTTCCTGCAAGGTTCTTCCAATGCAGATATTAGTCATTTCCACGGGGAATTCTACATCTAAAACTCATTTAGAGAATCACTCGGAATCTATGAAATAGGTTCTTATTCGACTCAGTAATGTATTCTATCTTATAATTGCAATCAAACTAGTAGGGTTCGCTTCATTGACTTGTTCGCCACCAAACGCATTTCTATTTAAAAATTTCGGAAGCCTCCAAAATACGACATTGGCATTGCAAAAATATTCGTCGATATTTTGTTCGTTTTTATACATCACGAGCAGTATCGCAAGAAAGTATCCTTCCTTGTGTTATTGGACTCAAATCCAGTCAAGCCATGCACGGCATCATGAAACCTAGGATATAATATAAGTAATATTTAGGTTTTTAGATTACTAATGTCTGAATTTCGAAAAATTATTCAGACCTGTCTTAATCACCGAGATTTAAAAAAAAACTGCCGTATTGCTACTGAAATGTTGATACTCATGGCGCAATTAGTTCCACTGGTTTCATGGTTAAAACTGAAGTTAATATTTAATTTTGTACATGATGAAACATTCAGAAGAAGACAAGAATGTCAATACGTAGAGAATAAGTATGCATGCTTTTTGAACATAGAGGATCATAAATGTATTTGATTATGCTGTTTAAGTCACTTGAACTTATTAAAGGAATAAGAGAATTGACTCGCACGCTCAAAAAAACAATTAAACATTTGTTTTAGTTGCTGGATGAATAATCCAGAATAATCCATAATAATGCTTAGCTCGGCAATAGATAGTGAGGATAAAGACAATATCAGTTAAGAAAAAAGGAGTAAGAGAAATCTCCCTCACGTCTCCATCTCTACTCTACATCAACAGTGTCGAGGAAATGAATGATACTACAGAAGATATAGCAGAATCGCTTCGTGATTGGTGGAATAAATAAATATGCTGAAAAATGAGGTACGATATCAGGGAGCGAGGAAAAATGATGGTTAAACCAGTGTAACGTAGAAATTTGGAAAATAAGTAAACATCGATAGAATTAAAGTAATAAAGGCAAAATAATTGGCGGAAACTTTCGATAACATTATTGATGATCATTGATTTAGCAATTGATAATCATCTTTTAAACGGAAATTCCTTTGAACCATTTTTACTCTATGTGCATATTCTTATCAAAGTTGCCAGGGAGATAAAAAACATCGCAAAGAAATATATAACTCAAGTGAAGAAATAATATAAAGTTATGAACCAATTAATTAGTAAAATCAGTGTGAGGGGAAGATTTCCACATTGTTTACTTTGCAAAAAGATACTACATGAAGGAGAAGATAGTACAATAGGTAGAAAGAGGAAAAATACTGCTGATGCTGCTGCTTCAATTCTTCCACTATGAAACAATACTACGTAAGAATCGAAGTGATGGCATCGGTAGCTTTGAAGATGTAGGGAAAAAGCGGATCATCCTCAAACTTGCTGGATAGGTCTCAGCTGTTTTACTATCACTTGAAAGGGCTACGGGGCCAATTGCATTATGAAAATGTACGGCCCATATGACACGCCCTCATGACCTGCATTAACTTGCACTTGACCAGAGTGTGACAGTTTTCCCGGTCACGATGGACTCGTTTCGGATGACGTCACTTGTACTTCATCCATATAGCCACTCGACGACCTGACCACCTACTTTTCACTTTCAACAATAAAAATGAACGTCTGGACGCGACGCGGCTCATAGGCGCCGGTCAAGTGTGGCGCTTCCATCTTGAGCCAGACAAACAGCCTTGACACACTTCGCACTCCAGAACGTGTTCCGCGCACGCGGCCAACAGTTGGCGTCACCCCGCATTCGATGCTGATTTGATGCGGCCGCTCTCCCATCCGTCAAGGAAAAGCAGTCCCCGGCGCCACCGCCGAAACGTTATATTTAACAAACTTAAAAGAAATAATTAAACTAAGGGTAAAACTTTATACATTTTTCAAATCGACAGATTATATTTGGAATAAAAGTAACAGAAGCAGGAGAAATGCAGTGGAATGACATCCTGTAAGTATTAAAAGAAAGAACAGGTTGCAAACGCGTCGTACTCTAAAGAAACAGGTTTATTTAGAGTACGACGCGTTTCTACCGTTAGGTCATTATCAAGTACAATGGCGGTACAATTGTACCTGATAATGACCTAACGGTTGGTAAACCTGTGGAAAAGTGCCATCTCTATTTTCTTTTTATACTTATATTTGGAGTATTCATATTTTATATAGTTCATTGTACCGTGGTGGCCTGACGGTGGTTTTACGGCAGTGGCGTAGCAAGGGGGGAGATAAGGGGGATTCGGACCACCCTCCCCCCGAAATATAAAAAGACAATTACTTTCTTTCATAAAATAAAATATAACATTGAAAAATCATGAATTTTACAAAAGATTTCCTTGACGAATGAAGTTCTTTTCGATTATGAAAAGTGTTAAAATTAGTTCAAAACCCTCTCCATCGTACCCTGTTTTTCAAACATTCGGGGGGGTTTGAACCTCCCCCCCAAGCAATGCTAAAGATGCGCTAGCCTAAACAGCTCCGCGAATAATTGTTTTGCTATTTTATTAAAGTGTCGCATATTTTATGTAACTTGGTTATAGGTGAAATTTATATTATTATTCGCGGAATAAACATTTTTGAACTGAGCTAAAACAATAAAAAGACTCACTCAGTAATTAAGACCAAAGATTATAATGATTGAAACATGATTTGATGGTTTCCCGGCGAATGATGTAGGTAAACTCTTCTCGGGATTCCCAGCGGGTTAATTTTTCCGAGTCATAGCTTGAAACGTTGACCATTATGGAAAAATTAACACGGTGGGAATCCCGAAGAGTTTACCCACATTATATTGGTTGTGTGAGGGTAGAGCTCACTCCGGATTAATCAACAATCTTACGAATCTTTACATTTTTTGAGTAGGTGTAGCATTTCCCTTCCTTAGGCTACCTCGTACTTCTAGGGTTTATTTTTGGGGGTATCGGCTGGTTTCAACTGGGATTTTATCCCCAATATGCCTTTTCTCTGTGTTATTCCTCCAACTCTCATTATATTTCCCTTCCTCTCTGGACGCCGACTGTCGAATTCGGTGGAGGCAGCGTTGAACGGAACACCGGGGTTCACAATGTTATTCTCTACGGCGAAAATTGGTCAGTATAGACTGAAAATTGGGATATACAGGCTAAGGAATTCAAAAGAAATATTAAATATAAATCATAATTCCAGCAATTCTGTATGCATATATGGAGACTAACTTTGTTGCTTACAATGTTTGTTGAACCCTATGAAGCAACACCGCATATCTCTCCGTTGTTGAGATAGTCCACGAATAATCCACGAAATAGTGAAATAAAACGATTTGGCCAAAATTAAAAGTACTAACTCCGATCGGTCTGAAATTTTTTGCGTCGTAATACGTGGTCTAGATTCGAAAAATGACATTTTTGAAAAATCAATTTTTTTTTACCTCCAAATGCTCCCAAAAAGTAGAGGCATATAGGTAGGTGGCATTATTGTAACACAAAAAATTTAGTGTTTTGGCAATTTTTCCTAGGATTTTTGACGATTTTAGTGGCGATCGACTTTTTGTCGCATCTCGTTCACCGCAAACATTAGTAAGAATCAGTTAAACATTTAGTCACTCAGTCAGTGGTCGGAAGTGGGTATTATAGTATATAGGTTCACGATTTCAATAGGACAGTTTCGGCGATGGTGTGGCGTCGTGGACAAATTGGTTTTGGCGGCGCACTATGCATTTGAGAGAGTTGCGCAAGCCCAAGAATAATTCATGACGAAATGATGACGAAAAATCGTTAATACCTTATTCGTGAGCTTTTTCATGTCATACTGAGGTAGTAATAGTTAGAGTTTTTAATTCAGTTTATGGGACGGAATACCACAACTAAAAGAAGAGAGTTTTATTCAAACGTTTTGCTGTAGTTTTACTTATCACTTGACCACTCATTGTAATTTGAAGGTTTTTGCCATGGTTCGCTGCTTTACGACACAAGCATTAAAAAGACTCGCAACTAAGGATCGTTCGAAAACGTTATTGCTTCTACTTGAAGGAATTAAAGAACTACAATTCCGATATGAATCAGGTCGATCACTTCACAAAGTTTGCGAGTAGGATAAGACAGAAATCAAGCTAAATTTTTAAACATTATGAACATTATAAAAAACTCAGTTAACAGAATTTATCCTAATATCACTCATTGATACAACCTGAAGGTTTGTTTGAATAGGTACGAGTGGAGTTAAGCTCAAGCTAGCCAACGCAATAACATGCTTTCAGGGCAGGGGCCAACTCCTTTCTCTAAGCCGCAGCGCACTTGGAGGATTTTTGCTAGGCAGTGCCTTTGGGCTTACCATTAAAGCTCGGCACTAAATCCAGTGCTGTAGTTGGAAAAAAATTTAGGCGGTACTCACCAAAAATTCCAACAGCTGAACATGTATTATACATCCGGCCGCGAAGGTATTTTAACCGGTACGCTTATAACGAGTTTAGATTTTAGGGGGTACGCCGTACCGGCCCAACTGACTAAAACCCAGGACCCTCCGATCAATAAACCAAACCTCTACCCATTAGGCCACTACGCTCTATCATCTTGTTGTACAGATATAAATATAAATAGAGAAAACTGATGACAAAGACTTGGTAGATTGATGTAAGTTAAATGTTTCGGGATCTATTGCCTTTGCTTGCCATCACTTCTATGGAATGATGACAATATATTCCCGTTTTCAAGACTACATCTGGCGCGCAACAGAAAAAACTTGTCCTAAAAAAACTTCTTAGGGTGACAGTGCGAACCGCGGGAACTAGTTACTTAGGGATTTATTCAGAACTCAAACCAACTCAAAAGTAATTCCAAACGGACTGATAAGAATAAAATTCCGTTTTTAGGACTATATCTGGCGCGCAACAGAAAAAACTTTCCCTCAAAAGACTTCTTAGGTTGACGGAGCGAACAGCGAGCAGTTAATTATGAAGCGAGAAATTAAGCCATATAAAAAGTAATTCCTCTGTTGTCACTACGGGAAATAAAATTCGGCTAATTTGCACGACAACAGAACTGGCTCAAAGCCTCATGATTTCGAGAATTATGAAATTAAAAATTCCAAAACGTTTACAAGTAAAAAAAAAAACAGCTAAACAATTGAATTGTAACCAAAGAGATTTTTGAGGAAAACTATTCCTTTTAAGCGTAGATGAAAAACAAATATTTAAACAGCAATTAAATTTTAAAGCTTCTCTAGGATTCGAAGGGGACTATTCAAAAGTGTATAACGTTTTAACTGCTGATTTTTAACAGTAATTCAACAGAAACTCTCTCACTTTTTCCCCTTCATCTCATATAAAGATGAATGAAGATATTTTAATAGGACTAAAAAATTTCAATTTAGAAAAACGTTTCTCGTGAATAACTTAAGGGTAAAAAGACTTGATTTCAAACTCGTGTTAACATAAGAATACACTGCTTTAGGTTCAAAACTTGCATACACTTGAAATAAATGACGGATTATGCAAAATTAAGACCTTGGAACAAGCACAGTCTCTCTCTGGTCTGCACTGAACAGCTGTCTCAAAAGATTCTACAAATCCGCACCATGCCATAACTTTCCCTAATACCTGTGCCTGTATTGTGGAACAGCAATCGACCCATTGCATCCAAGCGGCAATACATTTGTTCAAAATTTATCAAACAAAACACGCGCTTCTCTCTTCTGTAGGTTAAAGAAAACTTTCACTCGCGTCAGTTCCCCCAATCTCCACCATTAAATAGATGCCCACATCACACAGCAATTAGCAGCCTCGAGCTTGAAATTCGCATAGCATTCGTGAAGGGTTCCTCCGATTTGGAACGGCCATCGCCATTAATAGGTGGCGATTTCCAAACAGCAGATTGTAACGAAATAACTCAAAAAAGCGGCCATTCGCGCTCAATACCTCACTTTCCTGTTTACATCGCCACATCAGATTTCAGTACACTAATATGCAAATTACACTTCTATCCTTAAGGCCATCTCGGGAGATCAATTTTAAGTGAGAGTGCTCAATGTGACAGCGGAGTAACAAAAATCTGAGGACATAATTGAAACTCTAGCATAATTATGGGGAATAGAAAATATTATTGAAGCATTCAATAATATTTTCAATGCTTAATAGAAATTCCTTGAAATCCTGTTACTTCTCCTTCGTTGTGAGAGTTGAATTTAATGGAAATCAAATTTGGAGTCGTATTAAACCATACGTTAAAAATCGCCAGGGCCGAAATCATAATACGCGATCACCTAGAACCACATGATCTGGGATGTAGACACTTAAATCTTCGTCTCATGCGTAGAAGTCGCTCTAGTAAACAAAGCTCTGGTGATAAGGGGTCGGAGAGCCTCTGAGAGCCTTAGACAAACTGATTTCTACAGATTCGAATACACTCTCCAGCAGACATTGAGGCCGCATTAAATCATAAGCACCCACAGTGGCCACATACACGGACATGGTGGAAGAGAGAGAATGGGGTCTTACTGTGGAGGGCCCATCCGGGGAGGTGGTCCGCGGAGGAGACGAAAGAGGTGGCTTGTCGGAGGCAGATCCCGCGGCCCGCCGGCGGCGTCGCGTTGAACGGTGGGCCGCTCCAGCCGCCTCCCTGCGCCACCCACGTGGGCTCGTCCCAGGGGTCCTCAATGGCGGTAGCAGGGGGGGATGCGAGGGTCCAGCACACCACGAGGACCACTCCGAGAGACTTCATGGCTTCACTTCGGTCAGTCGAGGAGATGAGTAAGAGTTCACGCTACGCAGCCTCCACTGCGATCAGAGGATGACGGGTGCGACACAACCAGCCCTCCCAGCGATGCAAATAGACCGTCAATTCAAGAAATGTGTCCGGGGAGAACCGAAGTACCGAAATACAAGGTCATTGAAGCATTGGGAGAAAGTATGAGCTGACATATCATCACCCGCAGTCACACGAATTCAGTTCCGAACATGATATTTTGAGTCCGCGAGTCAATCGGCCATGGTCAATATCATGATTTCAGGTAAGCGCGAACAGCGGTCGACTGGCGTGAAGTGATGGATTTGTGTGGAGGCGAGGCGGCGGCTGCAGGCCCACTGACCCGCTGGCGTGTGCCGAGCGTCGCATAAATACCATGTGCGTCCCGCTCTTATCTGGTGGGGGGAAGGGGGAGGGGACGTGTGGATGGAAGAGGTCTCCTCTGCACGGACGACGTGAGTCATTCCCACGGCGGCAGTACAGCTGTAAGGCGCCACGAGGAGCAGTGGCGTAGCTAGGAATTTCGTTCGGGGAGGGTCCAAAACTAGGGGAGAAAATTTTTGAAAAACAGGGTACTAATTGTAAGTAGAGGGTTTTAAACTTATTTAAGCACTTTTCATAAAAATTCGAAAAAACTTCATTTGTTAAGGATATATTTTGTAAATTCATGAATTTTCAATATTTTGTTTTCTTTCATGAAGGAAAATAATTGCGTTTATATGTTTCGGAGGTGTCCGGACCCCCCCCCCCCCCGGCTACGCCTCTGACGAGGAGGTTCTGTCACGACAACGTGACCCTAAACAGGGACGTATTAAACCATGGACCAAAGGGCGATTCAAGAATGGCTGCAGTAAGAACAATACCGAGAATTTTTCACAAAGATCCCTTTTCTACCGTTTACCTTCCCTTTTTCTATTCCCTCTAGAATAATTTTGGTTCTCTTGATCTCTTTGTCTCCCATACCAGTTTCAACGGCCAACACAGGTTTCATCAGTAAAACCTTTCATTCTGATACCCCTCTTTTGCTTGCATTCCATTTTTCAAGCATCATTTTTATTAATGTGAATATTTTTATACTTGTTTTTATCATATTTACATAATTTACTATTTTTATATAACCCAAAGTAAAGTCCTTAGTGCTGTTTTTCGTGATAATAATTAAATAAATATCATATTATAGTTTTACTGCTTGAACAACGAGGGCTTACAAACTAGCGGTATCAGGCGGGGTGACAAAAGAAGATCAAAGGTGGACAAGGTGTAAGGGTGCCTTCATAGCTCGGCGTTGCGTACTTAGGGGCGGAGCTAACTCATCGCAGCAAGTTGGAGCCCTTCACAGCTCTGCGTTGCGAATACAAATGAAAGGCAAAAAGCGTCGGCTCCTAAAAATCAGCCTGTGAGCATATCATCTTATGATTTCGAACTAAACGCACAATACATATGTTGTTTTCTGCATGTTTACACAATTTCATTTCTTAAAATATTCTTCTTAACTATAAATAGCATTTGAAGTTAATATGGCGACCATAAAGTCAATAATAATGCATGTAGTGATGGCCCTTGCCTATGCATTATTATGACCTTCAAATTTTATTTCTTAACTCGGAATATTCGAAAAATAGCTAATTACATACACTCAATGGACATGAGTAACGTGGAATGTTATCAGGAATATTTATTCATGATAATTGTTGTTCAAACAGATTGTCCTAGTCATGTTATCTAAATAGCTCTAACTGAGTAGATCATGAGGTAACAATTATTGGACATAAAATGGAATTTAAACGACCTTAGTCACCAACAAGCACCTTTCACGCTGTATTTAGCTTTTGATACCATTTACGGGTATGTGTTACGCTAATTTATGCTCCTCAGTGATTGTAATCTAATTTAGGGTTAGCATTTGTCTTATGCTTAGGAAAGATACGAAATATCTAAGCTAAACACTTCAAAATAATAGTAAATAATGAAATAAATAGCATTTGCCACTCCCGTTAGCGCTAATCTCGCATATTTGTATACCCATAAACAAACACCAATTCGAAATCGTCGGCGTACTGCCGCCTTGACGCAGAGAAAATTGGACAGGTTCAGTTTTTCTGCGACGACGCAGCGAGCTGGAGTCGTGACGTTATCAATTCTCAAAGACGGGCTCTGATTGGCCCGCTAGCCGCGGCGTCAACGCAACGCCGAACTGTGAAGGCCCCCTAAGGATGGATGGACACCCAAACTTGACGCGCGCGGCTATGAGGCAGATCATAAGTGAGGTCGTGGTGTATAGCGTCGAATAATTTACCTCCAAGGGAATCACCCACAAATATTATAAAAGAGGATCCTCAACTCGGCTTATAAATGTGTTGTCAACTACCGCGTATTTAAATGGGTTTACAAAAGTCGCCACTCGTGTCGCTTATGGACAAATTGATCCGAGTTTCACAGGGAAATAAGGTAAAATATTGATTGAGTGTTAACTGAAATTTATACAATGCTGATATTATCCATCATTATTCATAACTTTTCAATGCTATTCCTCGCAATGACAAACATTATATAGCAAAATATTGGGAAAAAAATGGATCGCATTGCACTCACTCATCACCGCGTCGCGGACATTTTTGAAAGCCGATTGAAATGCAACCGAAGTGGCAACAGAAATCAGCCTACTTTGGGATGGAATTGGACCTCCTCTAAGCAGTCCCCTTGGATTCATCGATGAAAAAGCCCCGCGCTCGGTCGAGCCTTTCTCTCAGGGGCCGACCCATTTTATATACGAGGACTTCCTTCGTCAGGAACGCCAAAATATTTTCTCGTCCCGCTAAGGGGGCTCTTAAAGATAAGGGAATCCTCACTTCAACGTCCTGTGCCTACACGGTCAACTGTCCTCTTTAAATGCCGAAAGTGAGTCCATTGGCGCATGGGCATCTTTACTGATATATTTACTTCTTTTTACTATTTTTAATTTAAAAAATAAGAATTTATAAAACAGAACAAGTTATTACACAAATGACCATATGCTGACTAACGCTATATTTATCTCCAACTTACGCAGTCAATATTCTTGGAAAATTTGGAAAAGAATTGGGGGTGCTTAAGCTCCTATGAAATCCCTCCTATCCCTGCCTACGTGTCCCCCCTTATGAATATGAATACCCGAATGAAGAAAATAAAAGAAAAATTACGTACCGTAGTCTTAATTAGTTTAGGGAGATCTCAAGAATTAAGCAAGCGCATTGGCCATTTTTGGACCCTGCCCCGCACCCCAATGTAAGCTAAATTAAGCATTTGCCGACCCCCAAAAGTTAGTTTACTCGTTATCCCCCCCCCCCCAACTCCCGGCCCACACGATTGCTTACGTAATACCTGAACGGTATCACGTGAGGGAATGCCATCGGCATGTAGTGATACACCGTCAAGTATGTATTTAATTTTTAAAAATCACGATAGTTCTTATTTGCAATGAATTCTTCTAACCTTACTTAAATAATCTAATCTAAATCTAATCTTGGGGCCCCATGCATTGTCAATCCATCATATCAAGTTATAACGAACAATAGACACTTTTAGCCCTATTAAGCGCGAGAGATATAGAGAGGAAAATCCGAAGAACAAACGTCGCCTGACTGACTTTGACGAATAATCCTATACCTTGACTAATATTGCTAATTTCATCGATCCATCAACATAAGTTATCGCTATAAGCCCAGATATGCGCGAGAGATGGAGACCAATCCACAGGGCCGAAATCCCCTAAGTGAATTTCACGAATATTCCCTCAGTGTCGCGACACGAGAGATCGCCTCCCGTCACCATGGTTTCGCACTGCATTGGGGCCAAGCCAACTTTTAAATCTGCTATCCGTGGACTCCTCAGGCGCGAATATATATGAGGTGGCCTTGTAGTCCCCCTTAAGCCTCCATCCCCCTGAAATGAGGATCTAAATACGTCACTGACTCAAAACATATATTTCGCATACTTCCCAATGAAAAAATAAGATTTGAAATATAACTTTCGTTGATGTTAAAAATCGAAATAAGGGTGCACAGAATGAAGGCAAATCAATCTTTTTTTTTTCTTTTACAAACAATTTTTGCAGCCTTCATGGATTACTATTCACATGAAATTAATTAGATTTTACCTCAATTCTACCTGAAATACCAATGACTCAAAAAGAAGCAAGTATTTTTATTTCGACCATAATTCTTAAGGCTCAAAGGCTTTTTTTACATCAGTTTTTTTCAAAAACTTTAATAATGAACCCATCAATGTAAAATAAAAACGTTTTTACTATGATTATATTTAGAGCTAAATATTCGTAAAAGACTAGTCCAACGACCAATTTTTTAACAAATACATTCATAAGGAATTTAACAGTCTTAGACTTACGTGCAAAACAATACTTTTTGTCTAAAAGTGTACTTAATAGCTGTGAAAAATGGGCACTAGGTTTTCGAAATAAATGTAAGAAAAACAAAACAATATGATCTTGCGTTTTTCATTTACAGAGTCGGTCATAGTTTTGGATCGTCCATCACTTTGAGAGATGTCACCCCTGGAAAAAGCGGAAAAAAAATAAATTATAATTATTAACAGCAAGAGGAGGGTGGTAGCTTGGATAACTTTGGCTACTGACCAGAGATTCACAGATTCCAATCTCGAGAGAAGCATTTGGTCAGCCCAAACATAAAATCCTCGACGTGCGAGTTGGCCCAGAGAAAGGAACTCCCATCTAACCTTGAATACGTTAAATTCACACGCCAGAGCCTTAATCTGAGTTGAGCTCTATCCTCACCCATGGCAACAAACCAGTGGATTAAATCACTAAGCGAATAAAAGCTAATATTAATAATAAAATAGTTATTATTATAATAACTATAAATTTTAATCGATACGAACGAATTTATAATCTAACCTTAGCGATCCCATTCATTAAATTTAGGGATTTAGGATTTAGGAGGGGATAGGGATTTACTAACGTATTAAATCACTAAGTGAATAAAAACTAATATTAATAATAAAATAGTTATTATTGTAATAACAATAAATTTTAATCGATACGAACGAATCTATAATCTAAACTTAGCGATCCTATTCATTAAATTTAGGGATAGGCAAATCGTGATCAGTTTGCGAACCGCCTTAGCATCCTAAGCATTATAAGGGTGGTAAATCCGTGTTCCACGGGCTGCCTGTGACCAGGGGAGGATCAAGGACGATGTTTTAGGGGGGGACCCTCCGCGGCGCCTTGGTGGTAAGCAATAACTCTCACCGATAATGCGTCGGCTTACAAGAGTGGATTTTAGGTATCCTCCAGTTATCTTTTTATATTATTTGTTGCGCTGGCGAAATACAAACTTCCATTGGAAAGCTAACCAAATGATTTCCATCTTTCCTATTTTTCCAGGAATTACGGGGGTGAGCCTCCGTTCCTTATTCCGCCACTGCCTGAGAAAACTGAAACGATTTCGTGAGGCCAGCACCACCATTCATTTATCAATGGCTAAAATTCCGAATATTATTTACAAACTCTCCAGTCAATTATACCGTCAGCTCACCTTATAACAATTACTTACATACACTTTATCACCCAGGCTTCACAGTTGTGTTTATTTCTTCCCTTCACTAGTTCAACGATTATCTTGATTCCATTACATCTCATAACATGGCCTTAAGAAAGTACTGCCTTATTCTAAGAGGGTTTTCAGGAGACCTCTGTTCTACTCTTCTTAAAACTTCCACATCACTTGCGCGATCAATCCGTTAGACCCTCATCATTCTTCTTCAATACCAAATTTAGAACGCTTTCATTCTACCTTCCTTGATGCTCTAATCATGCATGCCTCCCTACCATTTTTTTATATTTTTTATATTTTAAAGAAAGAGAACCACATACAGCATACAGTTGCCATTGTACAGTGGCCAGGTAACAATACATGAATTAGAGGAAAACAAGCAATATAACAAGCGAAAACAAGAAAAAAATTTTAAAAAAAGACAACAAGAATCTGAAGGCACAAGCTACTTCGGTGACCGATAGGATAGGGAAAGGCTTATTAAGAATTTCAATACAAGTGCAAAGGGGTCATTGTGTGTAGGGAGTGAGTTCAACACAGAAGCAACGCGGTAGAAAAACTAACTTTTAGTAGGTGAAAGTCTAGGACTGGGCATGTGGATTGGGGTATGAGAACGGGTGGGGCAGGGAGGGCCTTTAAATAAAAAAACCATACTACAGCATACTAAAACCATATTAAAACAAACCATAAGAAGAATGTTGCAACTGTAAATCCTATCGAATTTCCCCCTTATTTTAAAGCTTACATTCTCAGCAGTGAGTAGTTTGAAGAACTCTTTTACTTTACTTATACTCTTTTTTAAAGAATACCCTATTCGCTAGGGCTAGGTAATCAATTATGCTATTTTTGCTGAGTCTATTGGTAGTTACTCGAATACCGAGAAGACATAGAGCCTTCATCTCCTCAGGTTTTTGGTTTTTAAAGGGACACAGAATGAAGAAAAATTATTCTTTTTTTCTTTTACTAATGATTTTAGTAAAAGATAGATAGTTTACAGAGAAATCCGTTCCAGCAAAGATAGAGATGAACTAACGAATGACCTTGCTGCTATACAAGCTTGGTGCGATGCTTGGCAGTTAGAATTAAATTTGGAAAAATGCGTCGTAATGAATTTCTGGAAGAAGAATAACTCCCTGCAACGTAGCTATATCATTCGGGGCACCCAATTAGAGACTGTTGAATCCGTGAAATATCTAGGAGTTAGACTCAATAATGATCTATCGTGGAATAAACATATTCGAGAAATAATCGGTCAAGCTAATCGTAAAATGGGTTTTGTTAAAAGAATATTAGGAAAGTGCGACGACAAAGTGAGAGAAATTAGCTACTTTTCCCTCGTTAGACCACATTTGGAATACGCTGCCAGTGTTTGGGACCCTCATGAAAAAGGCTTAATAACAGAGTTAGAACGCGTGCAAAGAAGAGCTGCCAGGTATGTGAAAGGTCGTTACGATAGTCTTGTTAGTGTAACTGACCTCTTAGACAAACTCGAATGGGAATCTCTGTCGGACCGTAGATTGAAAAATAGACTAAACCTTTTAGATAAATTCAAGAGCAGTGTCTTTTCTGACGAAGTTAACCATATCTTACGGACGCCAACATACTACGGAAGATCAGATCATATAAATAAAATAAGAGAGATAGATTGTAGAACAGACAGATTCCGAATTTCATTTTTTCCACGATCAATAAGAGATTATAACGGCAGCAATAGAACTCGTAAATAGATTGCATGACTTGTTGTGTAGCCTACTAACCTATGTAAAAATTAATGCATGTTTCTTAATTTGATTATTATTTCTAACAGCATATAGTAGTATAGTTTGTTAGTATACGGGACGTTTTTTGGAGGGTGTGGTGTGCATGTGGAAGTCCAAATGCATGCTGCATGCTGGTGATTGATCACCCCCTGCCAAACACCCTAGAGGTGGCTCGCAGGGTATTATGTAGATGTAGATGATTTTGTAGCCTCCATGAATAACTACTTGCACATAAGTATGGTTCAAAGCATTCAAATACCAATAATTCAAGAAGAGGCATGGTGACATAACTATGCTTCATTCTCACCATAATTATCATGGCATAGCGAGCTCGATATCAATATTTGCAAAAACGAAAATAATGAACCCACCACTCTAAAATAAACAAAATTTCGCTTTGATTACGCGTCTTAACCGCATCTCTGCTGATTCAGACACAGCGAAACTACGAACTGTGCATCACTTAGGCACTTTACGCAATGAGAATGCGATTATCCAGCTTGACGAGGGTCAATGACCACACAGAAGAAGCCTATCTTGATTTTTAGATAGAAGAAGGTGAGGGTAAGGAACGACCTTGCATAGTTGTTGCAAAATAAATCTTTAACAAAGCTTTGGCCAATTTCCCGATGTGAAGGTTGTGGGCAACACCGAAGGTGATATCAAGATGCCCCAGCGAAATAAGAGGGAAATAGCCTCTCTATTGATTGAAAGCGACTTAGATGAAATCAACAATACCTAATCGTGGAAAGATTGATTTTGATAGATAATGAGACCTCTCGCATGATAATTTATCTCAATCCCAGATGCTTATCGACAGGCCCTCGCCATTGAGTGTAAACTACAAATCGTTAAGAATTTAAAAGGGAATTTACGAGAATCCACGCTCATTATTTTACCCAGATTTGTTTAAGTACTTATGAGAGTATTACCTTAATCAAATTTCTCATTCCAATTAAATTCCATAAAATCACAGGACCTATATATCCTCCCCTTTTTCAACCCGTTTCCTTCTTCTAGAGACATTGGCGGCAAAACATCTCCATTGCCCCAAAAACATAAGTAATTTATTTATTTCTTTACGTATGGAAGTGACAGTCATCAATACTGACGTAAAAACAATCCCAATTTACCGACTTTTCTATTGGGGAGCTTGGCTGATGATCGAAGCCATGACTGTGAAATTAACAAGCCTGTGGCTCCATCCAGTGTGAGCTACATCCTAACCTACCTTTTGGGTAGAATTAATGTGTTTATATCACCAGTAGTTTCACCAGTGCATTGATTTATCAATCAGTCAAGACATCCTCCTTCGAAATAGGTCAATGGCGTGTTATTACCCTCTTTTCGGGGGGGGGGAGGCCTCAGCCACCTTCCTTTATACTCACCCCTAATGGGACTACCATCAGAACCTCAAGACATGGGTTTGGCCTCAATGCAGTGCTGAGCCTCGGTGAAGAGAGGCTATCGCGCCTGTCAAGACACTTATGGAATATTCGACAAATTCAGTTAAGCCATTTCAGCCCTTCTGGTTTACCTTTCGTCATCTCTCGTGCCGTAATTGAGCTAATAGCGCTGAGACTTAAGATGAGGAATCGATAACAGCTAGGAGGGGGGCCAAGATTGATAGGTTAGTTTAATTTATATCCAGCAATTTTCTGTATTTAAGTAAATATGAATACCATTATGTGCGACGCTACATGCCGCGGCAATGCCCTAGAGCAAGACTAATTCAACGAATTCCGACTATATCTTTCTTGATTTTCCTAATTTTAGGGTTAGGTGACTGGCCCCCAGCCAGTGGCGTGGCCAGGACCCCCAGGGGGGTTACAGGAGTCTAAGGGGCCCTTCCGGGGTGTATGGAAAACATTCCAGAGCAAATGGGGGTGAAGGGAAAATTTAGCAGTGGCGCCGACTCAATGGGGCCCGAGGGAGCCCGAGCCCCCTAAAAATTCGTTATGGATTTGTGGAAAAAATGTGTCAGGCTTGTCGATTTTCCCCGGAGTGTCCAGATATCGAGATTCGAGTTATCAGGGTTCTAATGTTCATCATATGACTCTTCTGAAATGCTTAAAAAACTTAAAACTCACTAATTATAAAATTTCTCGGGGCAAGATCCCCGGTTTGGGCCCCCCCAATATTTAATTGTTACTCGGTATCCCTGAAATTCAGAGACTTTTTTCTGTTGAAAACAAGATTTTTAGGACTCAAAAACAGTAATTTTGTACGATTATTTATTAAAATAAAGCTATTTAGTTTTGGCACCTCTTTTAAAGACTCAATGGGGTTGTAACACGGAAACCACCCTTCCCCCCCAACCCCCCCCCCCCCCCCCGTGGCCACTGCTCCCTACCCCTCCCGTTACATACGCACCTTCAACGGTTTGTCTCCTCATCGCGAGTTCGCCTCTTCCAAAAGTGCCATTTGCGCCTAGAGAGCGTTCACGTCAAAAGTCGCCCTCATTATCGCGGAGCCGAGATGCCAGCAATTCCTGCCTCTCCATCTTTTGTCCCGAGGTCCGTTGGGGTGAGTGGGAGGAGAGGGCCGAGCGTTCCGAAGATGAGGCCGCTGCAGTCACGTAAGCGTCAAACAAAGCGCCGACGAAAAGTCAATCGCAGTCTGGGAGGACGAATCTCCATTAAGGCTGATAAAAGGCTGAGCACTAGCCACATTACGAACTCACCAAGTGGATGGGGACGCCAAAAAGCAGCGGCAGGGGTAGAAGTGGATTCACTCAAACTAACGTGGGCATAACATGCAACATTTCATGCTTTTCTGAAAAAAAACGAGCGCGAGTCCATAAATAAGTCGCAATACTGAATTGGGGCAAAAATAATCAAAGGAACTTTCTGATATTTATTTCACTTTTTCACGTATTCACCCAGTACATTAAGGCACTCATCCCATCTCCTTACAAGTCCTTGTAAGCCAGCAGCAAAGATCTCCTTTGGTTGCTGTCGCAGCCAAAGTGTGATCTCATAGATTACGGCATCATCTGCATCAAAATGACGGCCACCCAAATAATTTTTTAGGGACCCAAACAGATGGAAATAACTGGGGGCTAAGTCAGGACTGTACCACTGTACGCTGGATGGATCAGCTGGAAAAAGGTGCGCGCGTAACTTCAAACAGTATTAGACACACACACGTTTGCGGCTTATTTATTGACTCACCCTTGTACCATCCGCTATACCTCAGAGCGATTAATATGTGGATGGAGAGTGGGATGCTTCTTTCTCCCAAGGTCTCTAATTATTGTCCCATTCTGAAACCTTTATCAAGGCCTTACTCAGGGGCGGATCCGGTATTTCTTTCTGGGGGGGGGGCACAAGCAAGGCCGTATGCAGGATTTTGTTCTGGGGGGGCACAAGGATACCTCGTAATACAAAACGAACGCAATGATAACGGGACCGTATTAAAAATCTTGCATGTTTTTAAGGGTCTGGGGGGGAGGTCACGTGCCCCCGTGCCCCCCCTAGATCCGCTTATGGCCTTACTCCATCAAATTTTTTAACATGTAAACTTCTCGTGGATTAATGGCTTCTGATTGACAATAGCTATGAACTGTGAGGCTATAGTATGGCGACAGATGAGTATAATCTTATTGAGTACGTAAGAAAAATAATTTTGAATTTTATTTTCAATCATTTTGATTAATTCATTATTTATTAATCTCAATCATTGTATTTGCTGAAATTTTGTGGAATACAATGAATCACTTGTTAAAAAATTATTTGGTAATGTTTCCAAAACTTCACTTTAAACCAATCGGTCACAAAACTTGAGTTTCATGCTTAAAGGAACTGGATGGGTTTTTAAAAAAATGTGGAATGTTACCATGTGTTTTAATAAAATATTTATCAATTAATTATTATTTTTTCCGTGAATTTCAACAATTCCGGTTACCTTTCAATATCCAACCTTATGTGCATTTTTTAACTCCCTTTGCTTCACCTTCTATTCAATTTTTTATTTGAAAAATAAGTTTAATTTTCATGGGCAACAATTCGTATCGATGGAGAGAAGGAGCTATTGGGAAAAAAGCAACGGTTGTCAGCCACTTCGGGGGAAGGGGTAAAAATATCACCAAAGACGGGGACGTAGCCAGTACTTCGAGAGTAGCTTTGATAGTTTGCAGGTGACCTATACTGATATTTTGATGTCAATTCGTTTAAATAATGCAGAAAATTAAATTCATCTTTGGCTATTAGCAAACATTATTTAGTGTATGTACCTATGTATATCGAAATATTGGGTGCCAGAATAGAGATCCCCCTGGGATATGGCACAAATGTATCGCGGGCAGTCGCCGTAATTGAGGAACAAATTCATGGGGAGATGAAGCCCCCAAATCTCCCCCCTCGCTCTTAGATATGAGACTGACTGAAGACGGGCACATAGTGGATGCCCATTCAAAAGCAGCAGCCGCAGTCAATAAGCGCTTTAATTTCGCCTTCCTCGTGGAGTGGCGCGTGCCGTACCTCGGCCGTTCGGGGTGGTCCATCGAACGAAGTGGGTCGTGCAGAGTGTCGAAACGTCCAACTCCGGTCGCATGGGGGAGAGGAGGAGGAATCGCCAACATATTCCGCGTCCACCGACATCGGCCACCGGGGGTCAGTGACGCAACGCGGCGAAGGAAAATGGGAGTGAGAACTTCAAACCTGTTCGTGTATCCAACAGTTGGCCAAACCCAAAATTCAATCGAATCCATTCATTCATCGTTCCCACCAACTGGTTCCTCTTCCATCTACATTTATTTATCATTACCTTACGAAAAAAGCACATTTATGGTCTTAATATCAGGGAATTTTAAACAATCAATAACAATGGACTATCACAAATCGATACTGCACTGCAAAAACGCTCAAAAATACCCACCGAATCAAATCAGCTCAGCTTGGGGAATAGGAGATGAGCGTTTATGCTCCGGACACTGCCAGCTGAGCGGATTCGTATTGTTGGGCTACTAGATGAGCCGATTTGATTCGGTGGACGATTTTTGAGCGTTTTTGCAGTGGAGGTATCGAAATACCCATTCCCTGGATAGGGGCAACCTACCTTAGCGGGACTCGAACCCATGACTTTTGGATAGGCATGCGAGGACGCTACCCCACCGTCACCTCGTACATCTTCCCTCTTTCCAAGTTACTTCTCATTCATCTCACAAGATCCTCCGTTATCGTCCAGTACATCCGGACTGCAATAAATTTCTGTAGAATGAACTAAATGAACTTCTAATCAATTTAAATAATTCTACGGAAAATATCGTCGGTTCCGTAAAACGCGCTCATATTCTAAGGAACTCTGGCTCGATATACTTCTTAAATTAATAATTGTTTCCTGCTGTAACTAATTGTCAATCTATTGCTGATTTGAATCAAAATCATTAAAATGCGAGACTTTTGGTTGAAATTTACGATGAAATACAAAAACAGCATAATTTCCTTACTTCGTAATCTTTTGAGGGCTTTCACTAAAGAATACTGTCATTTAATGGTGACTCCAGAATATCCTGTGATAGCTGTTATTTTTCTTGATATTTATCAAAATTCAATTCTGGCAACATAGCTCACAAATAGATCAATTTACCTTTAATAATAATGATAATAATGTCGCCTTTATATCAAGTGAATTTAGGATTATTTATTCTTTTCTAACATTTACTTACTTGTTTTGACATTCACATACATCCATGCCCTGGATGGTTAACCCACCCAGGCGGGATTTGAACCCGCGACCTTTAGGTTGGCAGTCGGGGACGTTACCCCGCGCCACCGAGGTCTTTCAGGGTTCTTAAGCGAGTAGAAGGCTCCTGGTAGTAATTTACGACTTTTTTCCTCACCAAATGCGAATTCTGAGAAGAAATGTGGAATTCTCCCGTTAAAATAGACCATTAATTACTATACTATCAATTATCTTGCCCCTAAATAAGTAAGACAAAAGGTGACGACTTGGAACTTCGATAAGGGTATGCTATGCCAGCACTTATTGTAGAAGTCTACGGTACAGTTACGGTTACGTTACAGTTCGGGATAGATTCTTTGGTTAGAGCAGGTAGTTCGGAAGTCAAAGGTCACGCGTTCATACCTCACTCTCGGCGTTTTTTTCTGCGTTTACTTTTTTAATTCTTCATTCTTGAATAGCACTTGAAAGTTTTCAAAAACATTGCTTACGATTTCAGATTTAAATCTTAAATAACCGTGCAAACAGATAATTATAGGAGGGAATTTCTACATAACGTCAAAGGCATTCTGTAGAACCTCACAGAAACTGCTAAGAAATTCCGTAGAACTTCTACGGAAACTGTGAGGAAACTGAAGAAATTCTTTAAAGTGTTTTGATACTTCAAATAATTTCTGTGCGAAAGTGTAGGAAATTCATTATAATTTTTTAAAGGAATTTTCTTGGAGAGTTGAATAATTCTATAAATTTTACGCCACTAGTAGGTATGCTAAGGAGTAGAGATCTAATAGTATTCAAATTTCACAACCATGGCTTCGATAGAATTCGACCTAATTATCTCTAGTGGACTTCCTGAATAGAATAAATAGATTCGATTGTAAATACGTAAAACTGCACCACAACAGCAGAGGAAACACTTTGTCATGGACAATATGACACCATGTTTTCAGTGATAAAAATGACTAGAGCTTCGAACGTGAAAACCGTAAATGAGTGGCTTAGACAATATGTTGGTCCCAAATCAACCATCATCCCCATTATGATATACATGATGCATATATATCTAACCTTCCGCGTGAACAGCACGGTGAAATCTAGTGTAACTGCAATGGGAAAAAATTCTCCTGGGTCGGGAATCAAACCACGGAATCGGACAACGAACCACTGGTTATCCGGGCCATTACGCAGACCACTACGCTATCCAGATTCCTTAAATTCCCATGGCATTTCACCGTTATGAAAGGTATAGTTTTCAGGTCCTTAAGGCTCATCAAGTTATTGTGGATTTCGCTGTAAGAAATGTAACACATTTACTGCCATTCGCGACTTTCGCGCTTGTTCACCATTAGAAGTGACTTCTTTGAAGCTGGTATGCTACGGTATTTGGAGGAGGCGACCGACAGCATAGATCATTTGCGCCATGAGGGAAGAGTTTGGAAGGAAGGGTGGAGAGAAACCCGGCGTCGGCATTAGCCTGCTCTTAATGAAAGGCGCCAAGGGGAACACGGCTTGACGTCCCATCCGACGGACGGAGTGTTTCGCTTGAAATGTCCTCCACATAGCATTCAAGCAGGGATCGGGCAGTCTCTGAAAATTCTCAGCCACCGTCGGGAACCCGAGCCGACGAGGTGGGAAACCAACACACTAGCCACCACACCAACCCAATCCCTCTTCTTTGAAGCTCCTTGTTTTCATCCATGATCAATGCAGGTATCTTCTTTGTTGATTCGGATCGCAGACAGGGTCCAAATCTACCACAGAGGTATATGATTTCTAGAACGCCTGCCTTGCATCAGAAACCCCGAGGACAGTAGACTAACGATGTCACTAGCAGTGCTCCACTCAAAGTGGTCCCAAATCGAAAAAAAAATTGGCCTAAAGTTAAATTCTCGAGTTAAAATTGGAAATTTAACGTAACTTACTCATGTTCAGAAGGATATGGACGACAAAAGTTAGAACCTTAAGTTCCCTGTAGTTATTATACTAACGCGTGTAACACGGGCAGGGAAGGATTAAGGTCGCTGTTTCGGGTGGCGGATCAATGCTTACCGCGACGCCTTGGTGGAACTGGAAAAGTTAAGGAAATAAAAACTTACATCGAGGAGCCACCTTTAAAATTACCATCTTTTCAGTTTGTCTAAAAATTACGGGGGGGCCGCCCCCCCCCCCCCCCCTAAGCCATGCCATTCCCCCTAAATCCGCCCCTGAACACGGCTAACGTAAACATTTCGAGAGAAAAACGCTCTACGAGCTTGAATAGTCACTATCAGAGAAATACACATACACATGAGGTTGCATTTACCAATTTTTATGCATTAAATCGTCGCACTTTGGTTCTTCCAAGTATTGTCAAAAATAATAGACAAATATTTATAATTTGAGCTATTTTAGAGACTTTTGATTAAATGCATCGATGCGATTTCGCGCTCCTCGTTGCTCAGTAAAAAAAAACTACACAGAGATATTACCCTTGTACAAGATGACGGCTCAGTGAGCCGAAATTGTCGTTGGCATTAAATAATTGTGGAAAAGTGTAACCTCAGTTTATTTCAATATGTCGAACTCCCAATACATCACGCCTGAATTGGTTGACCTTATAGAGATATCAGTGGCGTATAAGACTTAACAGAAAAAATCTCGCCTATACTTGCCCTTGTGACTTCTGCGCGCCAATTGGTCAGACGACCGATGAGCGAGGAACTGCCTTTTTATGGAGTAACAGACCAATTTATTTATTTAATTCGCTGCTCGCCTATTTGGCCGTTGACTGACCGCTGAACATTGACTCTCCTATCCGAGAAACCTTGTGCCGATGACCCGGCAGAGATTCTCACTTTGAAGGCCATGACTTGAATAGTTTAGTCAACCGAAAATCGGAGCGAACACCATTTTCAGGAAATTTTCAAAACACGCTCTTCTAGTTTTTGCTGTCAATCAAATTGTTGTCTAAATTGATTATCGATCACAAAATTGCCATTTCAATGATATAAGTATTTGGTAACTTATGTTAAGTAATATGCAGGGGATTTTACTGTGATGGTTGTAATAAAACTGTAGATTCCAAGTGGGAAAAAAATGCTTACAAAAAACTGTTATTTGGAGCTTCACAACATAAAATTCATCAGAAAAATTTTTTAATCCAGAAAACTCACAATGTTTCGTACTGATTCATTGACAAATCAATGCTGTAAATGAAGTCAAAATACGTCAGTTTCATCCACTCAAAATCCTCAGGATTAAAGTTTCAAATACAAATACCCTCATGTACCACTAGTGCAGCCTAAATTTACTTCTTGTCATCGGAGGGTGCAGCTCGTGAAATATAAACATCTCTACAATAATATGTCGCAATTAACCAGACAAATCGTTCCATCAACTAAGACCGGTCTTGCATCACCACCCACTGATGAGAGCATTCCACCAAAAGAAAGATCTTCTTACATCAGGAAATTTAACCATAGTAGTAAGGAAACAAATTATCAGACCTTACATTTGGAGTATACTTCTCTACGGAAGTGAATCATGAGGGATGGACCGCAGCGGAGAATTCCAGGGTGGACGCTTTCGAATTATGTTACGACTAAATAATTTTGAGGATCAAATGGATCGACCGAGTAAATAATGAGGAAGTCCTTAGATGGGTGGGAGAGAAGAGAAGCCACATGAAAACCTTGATGAGAAGACGAAACAACCTGATATCTTGAGACATGATGGGCTGATTAAGACAATCGTGGGGGTAAAATTGGATGGCAGGAACGGAACCCCGAATAAAATGCAAGGAACACACGGATATTACAAAAGAGGATCCTCAAGTCAGCCTCTAAATGTGTTGTCACCCACCGCGCATTTAAATCGGTTTGCAAGAGTCGCCACTCGCGTCGCTGACGTACAAAATAATCCCAACTTCAAGGGGAAATCAGGTATAATTAGGGGTGTTAAACGAAACTTATACACATGATGATTGTGATCTATCAAATTCATAACATTTCAGTGTTATTTCTCGCAATTACTAACATTTTACCGCAAAACATTGGAAAAAGTGTATCGCATTGCAATCGTCACCGCGCCGCGGACATTTTTGAAAGCCGATTAAAATGCGGCTGTGGTGGCAACAGTAATCAACCTCCCATGGGATGGAATTGGGTCTCCTCTTAGCAGTCCCCCTGTAAAGAAGAATGGAAATAAGAAGAAATGCGTAGATATAAAAGGATTAGCTGACAATAGAACTGAGTGGACAGCAGCGTCGAAACAAACAGGATTTTAACCACCGATTATGATGAATATTGTAAGTGAAAATATGAAAAAACAAAACATTTGTTTTGAATGAAAGACGCGACAGAAAAATTGTAACGCAATTCAAAAAGAAAAGATTGTGCAGGGGAAAACGCCACTACGGTCAATCCAACACGGTTTATCTTTTTCTTTCCCCAGTGAAAAAAACATTCTTTGATGTCAACAAATAACTTCCGCCGAAAAGATTTTAAGACGGAGAATCCCTGTCGTTTACACGATATCATGAAGATACCAAATTCAGCGCAGTTCCTCGACCCAAAAATGGCTTCCTTAACAAAATATCCATCAGCAATCTGTCCACATAGACACAATGCCGACTCCATTCTCCTCGTGCTAAGCAGATAAGGAAGTTTGGGTAAGATATCATGTGGGGGTCACCATTCCTTTGAATCCGCTATTCTGCGAGAACGGAAACACTAAAAAGCCTCTTGAGCTTCGACACTTAAAAACTTGCGTTCGTTTCACTTCAAGGCAGAGTTTTCACGACAATAATGGAAATCGACAGATTTAATGATAAAATTAAGAACTGGAAGAAGAGGAATTCTTCGTTAAAACTTTCGCGGGTTAACGTCGTGTTAGATTAAAAAAAAAACTTTTGGGTTATGTCACCGCGTCAATTTTCGGGTGGCCCCAACGTTTCCCGGCAAATGCGGGTCGCTTTTGTATGGGAATCTATATTTATCAACCGTAATAATCTACTGCAATCCATAGTTCATACCCTAATATGTATATATTATGAGTTATATGCTTAAGTATAACCAATGACCAAAAAATATTTTTCTTAAATCATTACCTGAATAACACGAAATGCTTTAAATTTATTTTCAAAACAATAACTATTTTTGACCCATTTTACGCATCGCTATTCCTGCTTTCATTCCGGAGTTACCGAGGCTTTCAGAAAAATGTTAGTCATCCTCGTCTGACCCTAATTACTTCGAAAGAGCCCATTTGTGAGGTGATCATCAGAGCCCATTTGAGAGCCAGACATTGAATCAGCGGCTAACGGTCGCCTCTTCTAATGGTAATTGCCACAGCTAAAAACCAAATGCATTCCGGGGCGAGGGATGATTTTTTTTTTCAAGAAATGCCATCCATGCCTTATGAGTAAACTGTCCGCCTGTAAGTCACATGGACGTGGGGTGCGAACTATATCTCTCATCCTTTTACTTTCACTTCTCGGAGATGCTCCCGACGCCCTTCCACGAAGTCCTGCATAATGCACGGCTTTTCCGCCCCACTCACCCTCCTGAGCTTCATTTTTCTAGTAATCAGGATGAAAGTGCCTACTTTCCAATCTGGTTACATTGCATCAGATATCAGTGATGCATATAGTACCCAAAAAAAAAGTAACCGCGCTCAGAGATGGCCACACTCTTATCGATGAAAAAATCGATGATGCCCTAAAACGATGCTATTTTCATGAAAATTATTCGTAGGGTCCGCCTGATAACATCCACGATGAGAGAACACAAATGGTAATTTCCACACCTTTTCATTCCAAAACTCAACAACCGACCATGATTTCAACACATTGTGTCGTTTTCAACCTTGAAAATGACACAATTTGTTGAAACCAACCTTTTGGGGGGGGGGGGGGGTCCGGACCACCCCAAAATATAAAAGCACCATTATATTTCCAACATTAAAGAAAACAAAATATAGAAAAATCATTAATTTACAAAATATTTCATTAGCAAATGAAGTTTTTTTATCATGAAAAGTGTTAAAATTAGTACAAAACCCTCTATTTATCACCCGGTTTTTTTTATTTCCCCCTGGTTTTGGATCCCCTCCTCCACGGCGAATGATTTCATTCGCATGATCATTCACCGTGTGTAACGGAACAATTCGCGAATGAACCTTCATGCGCATGATCATTCAGTGAAAATTAGAACATGTTCTATTTTGCTCGCATGATTCTGCATGATCATTCACCGTGTATAGCGGCTTTAATAGTTGTACTGCTCTACTAGTTCAAGTTTTTGCCCACCTTCATTTATCTTGAGTCCTACATTCCTAGCTTACAGTAATTCGCAAAACCGCATAACTTTGGCCGTCTTGTGATCAATCCTCATGCCCTGTTCCTTGCAAAGCTTGTCCAACACATCCTCTAGAGCAGGGGTTCCCAAACTGGGGAGCGCCCCCCCTGGGGGGGCGTGGAGAAAGTCCAGGGGGGGCGTGACACCCAAATGAAATAAATAAAAAAATTACAAGAATAATTTCTTCAGATCTTTGAAATAAATTCTTTCTAAGTTTTCATAATTGTAATCTTTCCATTCTGCGTTACCGCATTCAACAGTGAACAAAAAAATCTACCTACTCACCGTATCAAGTAGGCACATACTTGTACGAGTACAAGTATTTGTGCAAGTAGGAGTTGGTATGTACGGCACCGTGGAAATAGGGTATTGCAAAATGGAAAGATGATCTGTGTAGCGGGGGGGGGGGGGGGGCGTGGTACAAAAACGTTTGGGAACCCCTGCTCTAGAGCCTACAGTCCTACAGCTTACTAGCTAATCAACGCCTGTATCCGCGAACCTCACTGATTTTAACATCATTCCTGTTACTTTAACTCAGGCTTCCAACTCATCCCTCGCCTCTCTTGCCGTCTCCTAAGCGTACACGTTTATCCTCCACCACCGCCCTTTCCTCCTCTATCTTCATTATTTCCGACCTGTTCCCTGCTGTCATACAGACCCTCTACATACTCCTTCCATCTACTCGGAACCTACGGTGACTCAGTTAGCATCCTTTCATCATTAGCCTTAGTTTTTAACATGGTTTTCCCTCTTTTGCCGCCCGATAGCGACTTTACCTAGGGGTACAGTGCGCCTACCTCTCCTTCCTTCTGAAACTTTTCCATTCCATCGCACTGTCTTTTCGGCCAAGCCTTTTGCGTCCTCTTGGTTTCTCGACGAAATCGGTTATTTATTTCCCTGTATATTCTTTTGCAAGTGGACTGCCACCTTTAGCTAACTTGCTTGTATTTACTTCGAGGGTATCAATTTGTGTCATTTGATTGGTAAATTCGGCGATTACCAATAGACCTCGCATAAAATCAAGCACATATTATTGTAAGCAATTGAGGCTCTACAAAGGAACAGTGAAGGTACTTTTCAAATAGATGATGGAAAAAATAATGGCTCAATAGGATAAATTCTCCACTTAATGCTCAAGGCATAACATAAGAACCAACTTCGTTAACTCAGTATCAAGGGCGGATCCAGGATTTATTTCTGGGGGGGCACAAGCAGTGGCGTAGCCAGGACTTTGAAATTTGGGGATTTCGGGGCCCTTTCGAGGTGTATGGATAACACCCTACGGGGTCCGTATAATTTTGGCGTTGACAACGTGACTTTTCGGACTCAAAAACCGTAATTTTGTACGAGTGTTCATAAAATTAAAGTATGTTTTTAATTGTTGAGGCCAACTCATTCGTTTTTAGCGCCTATACCTAAAGGCTCAAGGAAGGGCGTATCCAGGATCAAAACTAGAGGTAGGCAAGCCCTAGTCGTTCAAGTTGTAACACAAAAAAGTTTAAGGAAAACGAAATTTCAAGTAAATTATAACAGCGCTGTATTATTTTTTTAATTATTTGCCCCAAAAATATTTTTATTTTAATTACGTGTTTTATACTAATATCACTTTTCTTGGATTCAAAGAAAATTTGTTCAAAACTTTCGTTTTGAACTAAATTTACTTTTGTTTCTGGGGGGCGGCAGCTGCCCTCCTGCCCCCCGCTGGGTACGCCCATGGCTCAAGGGGGGGTTGTAACCCGAAACCCCACCCTCGTGACTACCTCACTGGGCACAAGGGTCTGACAGTATAACTGTCTTCTCATATTTGAGATTAAAATCAGCATACAACAATTACTGTACGAAATATTCTCTTTATTTTATTATGAACGTTATTAGCATGAAATTAAATGTTTGGGGCTCAGTATTACACAAAAAACAAACGTCATGATTACCGTATTGAAAATCGTGTCTATTTCTTAAAAACCTGGGGGGGCACATGTCTCCTAGCCCAAGGACGTACCTAGAATCAAAACTAGGAGATTGCAAGTCATGGTAGTTCAAGTTGTAACATTTAAGCACATATAAGGTCAATGAAACCAAAATTTTAAAAGTATTTTCTTGAAAAAATAATGATTTTTATTTTTATTCCATGTCTTTGACTAATAACATTTATTTCTCAAAAGAAAATTTGTTCAAAACTTTTTGTTTTGAACTAACTTAATTTTCGCTTCTGGGGGAGAGGCGGCTTCCCCCCGCTGAGTACGCCCATACCGCCCCCCCCCCTAAATCCGTCTGTGCTAAGTATTATTTCATATGAAATTGCTTTAAAAAATTATAAAGATAGGAGTTAACGGGGAAGTTAGCATTGGGTGGCAAATAAAACGCGTGAGGCTGCAAGTATAGAGCGTATAGGATTGATGAGTCATGAGGGAGAGGAGAGAGTAACCGATTTGGAGAAATAGTGAAGCACTTGATAAGTAGGAATAGTGCTCGCAGTGACAATCACTGACAGTGACCCCAAAATCTGTTGACTCGATAATTTTCTGCTCTGGATCTATTTTCTTTTTTTAAGAGCTCCTTTTCTATATTTACTCGTCCGCAGGTTGGTTGTGGCGTCTTTGTATATTCTTTCCTCGGTACCTATCGGAGAATGACATTCAAGAAATCAAATCTTTGAATCTATGCCTCACAACCCTCACAACTTTCACCCTTATCTTTAATGCTGCCGCGTCATTGTGAAGTAAACTGCATTATGATTTGAGATATTCTCTCTTCAGACATCTATCTTCAGCAGCCTAAACTTGCGTTCTTTCTTCCATTTGGTAGCATTGAATGAAGGTCTCCAATGAAACCCAGGGAAATTATTTACTTTCCTCCAGCGGCGAAATGTATACAGGAAATTCAAGAGTACCAGTTTAATAATGCTGTACCGCGTACTACGCACAAGATTTTTTTTTATTGAGTCCAAGTATTTGGCGATTAGATTAGGATGGATTTCTGTGTACCCCATTAATTGGTAGGAGCCAATCATTATGACAAGACTAAACGTTGATAACATGAAATTTCATGCATTTCAATTGTCTTATTTTGTAAATGTAAAAGCGATGTATTTTTCCTTACTTCGGATAGTTATAATATGGCCAAATATACTTAGTCCTGGCCAGTGGCGGACCTATGGAGGGGGGGGAGATAATCCCCTCCCCTTGGGTATCCAATTTACACTAGATAAAATGGTAATTTTTGTTCGGACCCCCACCACTGATGGGAGTTTACCCCATACTTTGCCCCCCCCCCCCCCCTTAGTCCCTATCCTGGATCTGCTACTGATCCTGGCACAATTTCATCGCTAACGCAAGTTAGAGCATGAAAAAATAGCTTGCAGTCAACATCGGGACAAGTTCATTGAACTATATCAATTACATCTTAAAGTCCTCCCCAGAGATTAGATAGCTCATTTAACTTTCAGTACACTTGCATCCACGTAATCTTTCAGTATCTAAGTCAGTCGGTCAAATAGATAATCTCAATTTCAGCGCGATAGCATTATCGGAGAGTCCACTTTGGAGAAGAAAAAAAGAGGAAATTCATACTATCATTCGACGATAGTACGTTAACCCTTAGCAAATTTGCATCACTGGAGTATAAATCGACATCAAACCAGTCTAATCGACAATCGCAGGTAGTATATATTTTATTTTAAATCACCGTGAGCCACAATAATGGGAAATAGGGTGGTTTCCTATTATTTTTTTATTGCCTAAATCGAAAGATCATTACTACTGGAGTACGCATTTCACGCTTTTAGATTTTTAAATGAAGATATCTATTTTTCGCGATTAAATGAAAAGTGAAAATTTTCCAGCGCGCGAAAACGCGACGGCTAAGTATGAATGCTGGGTAATTCCCGTGTGACGTTGTTATTGTTCCCGCTGCCGCAAGTGAGGTGGCCTTGGGGTGAGGCTTTGAGCGCTGATACGACGCAGGATGCTAGCAGGTAGCAGAGTACACTGCTAGCTGGTAGCGCTTGGCTTAAATAAGGATTATTAATACCGTATCAAACGAAGAAAACTTTCCGACCATCGGCAGTCTTAATAGGTGATTATTAAGACATGTTTCCCTGAGCTCTGTGCCTCATGCATGCATTGGTAATCTCAGACGATGTAAAACTCCTATCTACTCGTATGGGAACTAGGTCCCTGTGACGTCACGTGGAGTGGCATCGCATGGGCGCCAAACTGGCCTTTTTCGAATGAGGTTAAAATTGACCATTGCCATTCGTACTGGTAAACTGGTATTTCTAAAACCAAATAATTTGTATATTATGAAAACCCTAATGGTGAGTAGAACAAGTAAAGAGAGATGTGAAAGAGAAGAAATACGTAGGTGTGAAAAGATTAGCTGATAGGAGAACTGAGTGGAGAGCTGCGTCAAACCAATCCTAGGATTGCGTAGCAAGGTTTCCGGGTACCACCCCGCGAAAGTCTCCAATCCTAGGATTGTTGACCAGTGATGATGAATGGTGAGTAACGAATCGCAATCGATGCCTTTCGTTTTCTTTGATGAAGGAAACTACCCTATTTCACGAATATTCCCTCAGTGTCGGGACACGAGCGATCGCCTCCCGTCACCATGGTTACGCACTGTATTGGGGCCAAGCGAACTTTTACACCTGATATCCGTGGACTCCCCAGGCGCGAATATATATGAGGTGGCCTATCTATTTTTCGCGATTAAACGAAAAGTGAAAAATTTCAAGCGCGCGAAAACGCGACGGCTAAGTAGGAATGATGGGAAAAAGTCCGTGTGACGTATTTCTGGTTCCCGCTGCCGCCCTGTGAGGTGACCTTGAGGCGAGGCTTGAGCGCTGATACGACGCAGGCTGCTAGCTGGTAGCTGAGTACACTGCTAGCAGGTAGCGCTTGGCTTAAATATGGATTAATAATACCTTATCAAACGAAGGAAACTTTCCGACATTAGGCAATTTTAATAGGTGATTATTAAGAGATGTTTCCCTGAGCTCTGTGTCTCATGCATGCATTGGTAATCTCAGACGATGTAAAACTCCTATCTACTCGTATAGAAACTAGGTCCCTGTGACGTCACGTGGAGTGGCATCTCATGGGCGCCAAACTGGCCTTTTTCAAATGAGGTTAAAATTGACCATTGCCATTCGTATTGGTAAACTGGTATTTCTAAAACCAAATAATCTGTATATTATGAAAACCCTAATGGTGGGTAACGAATAGCAATCAATGTATTTCGTTTTCTTTGATGTAGGAAACTACACTATTCTGAGTTTTACTCGCAAATTTAGGATACTCACAGCTTTTCAGCAAGGCAGCAAGCAATATACATGTTACAATGGCAGTGTAACGACAACTTGTGCGAATTCATGAACAGAAAAAATAACAAATGCCAGTGGCGTCGCCAGGAATTTCGTTCGGGGGGGGGTCCTAAACCAGGGGGGGGAAGTTTTTGAAAAACCGGGCACTAATTGTAAGTATAATGGGTTTTAAACTAATTTTAACACTTTTCATAATCGAAAAAACTTAATTTGTTAAAGGAACATTTTGTAAATTCCTGATTTTTCGATACTTAGTTTTCTTTTATGAATCTCCCTGCACCTCTCCCTGGCTACGCCACTGATAAATGCTTATGACTGTCTTCTAAATAGTACCTGACAGTTAAAGGGAACTACTTACAATTAGCAAATGACTGACAAAGCAAATTAAACTATAATATTACATGACTATGTAGTCACTGCAAACCTTAATCACTGTTCTGAGAGCCTCTTATCGCCTATAACTTCTTCCATAACCCAAAAAGTAGCGTGGTTGCAACCAACTGGAACCACGGCGCAACATTTGTACAGTGAATATACTGACCACCCGAGTCAGTACGACTGTCTTATTGAAGATTTTGCATCCAATAACACAAACACCGCATTAAATCAGAAATAAATTTCAAAACAAGCGCATTATAGTAAATTCAAAAAATAATAACACAATCCCAGATGTTCTATGAGCCGTTAGTTCATTTGTTCGAAGATGGTTCAAAAAACCGCGGAACCGCTCAATGAAACAGCTGAAGAGCGGTTGAGAGCCACCTTTACCCCCCACTCCAGGCCCCAGCTGTTATCCAACGAGAAATTTGCGGTGTTGCCGGGGAGGTGTAATAGAGGGGTCGACAGGAAGATCTTGTTAGTGAAAATACTCTTCCTTGCTGGGAAACACATCGATTTTACACTTTTCCATCGTACATCGGCTCACTGTATTTTCAATTAAACATGCTCAAGGTGAATATCTTTGCGTACTTTTTATGCTTGTTCAGTAGTTAATTTATCTGTCCTCGAGAGGCTTGGGTAACACTTCTTTAGGCCATTTGCGATTGAATTCATTGTATGTAACGATTTTAGGTCGCACATGTTAAGCCTTGTGTTTTTATTTATCTTTTATTTCCTCTTCGATGCTATTAGCCTTACCTGAGTCTTGCATACTACCACGCAGTACTCGTGAAGGAGTTTATAGTTACGACTTTGAGACATTCTTGCGGCTCATAAATAAACCTTTACTAACCAGTGAAATGAATTTGGCCTTAATTTAAAATTTCCAGGGAGTTGTTGGCTTGGTCACCGGCGGTGCATCTGGATTGGGGAGAGCCACCGTTGAAAGACTGGTCAAAGAAGGCGGTCGAGTAATCCTGTGTGATCTACCCGGATCGCAAGGGGAAAGTGTGGCGAAATCACTTGGATCAGAAGCGACTTTTGTCCCTGCAGATGTAAGGAGTTAAGGTCTATCCATTCTTATTCTTGTGGTCGTCATTATGTTACATTGTCTGTGTTTGTACCACCATAGTGGCATGAAAGATTTTGAGCACTCGCCCATGATGTTTAGGTATATTTCGGACAAATATTTGAAAATCTCATTTTTTTTAATGTTCTGGAAACGTTATCATTTGATTTTTGGAGTAGAATGCTCAATATAGGTACACATCCCTTGTATCTATCTGAAATTATATGACACATCCTTGGCAGTGGAAAATATGTATTAATCCATGTTGTATCAATCCATGAATGCATAAATTTTTTATTGAATGACCATGCATTCTTTCTATTAAAAAATTTGAGAGTGCAGGAGATGTAGTTCGTAGATAGGGCTGAAACAGGCACTGTGTGTGCAAGCCTGAAGAACCTGAAACATTCTAAATCTTTTACAAAATATTCAAAAATAAATTTTTAAATTTTTACATCTAATTGACTGCTCATCTTCAATAAATTTTTGCCTACATTTTCTAAAAGTATTTTACTGCATGTTACCTTGATATCTCTGCCTACTGAGAATGGAAATATTTTCTAAATATTTGAAAATCATCTTCATTCAATGATTTCATTTAAATGATCTTTGCTCATCAGATTTCTTAATGAATTAAGTGCTGGGATGGCCAGAAACCACAATAAGTTTTGATTTTCCCTTCAATGGTCGGTCTTTGCTTCAAATCGTGCCTAGGCTTCTCCGTTATTTTACTAAATGCTAGTAGGTTTTCGTTAGAAGATTGTCCCATTATCTGGGACGAATTTTTTATTCATGTAAGGGAGCATCTAGTGAGTGTTCATTTCACTTTTAGACAGTAAGATGTCCTTTCCACTTAACCATCATTCCATTCATGTCCATTCTTACAAACTTTTCTTGGTTAATATATGTTCGATAATTTTTTTATGTGCAGGTCACCTCAGAAGCGGATATTACCAATGCTTTAAATGTTGCAAAGGATAAGTATGGGCGCTTGGATGTTGCTGTGAATTGTGCTGGGATTGGTGTGGCATTCAAGACTTATAATTTCAACAAAAACTTGCCGCACAAATTAGAGGATTTTCTCAGAGTTCTCAATGTAAGTACATATTAAATAATATTATTGATAAAATATACAGCAATGTATGTTTGTAAGTGGCTATGAAAGTTTAATCATGCATCATATTTATTACCTAGTCATGTGGTTATAATTCAAGGGAAATGTGAAAGTAGAATTATTCAACTAATCCCTAATAAAAATTAACAATTTTAATCTCTCAAGTTCAGCTCAGTATCTAATCCTATAGGGAAAATTTTTAGCAATCGAAATAGATGGAAAAATCATTGATCGGAATTGTAAATATAAACTCTAGTTAACAAACGAGAAGACTTGAAAGAATAGGATAAAAGAGTACAACACAGAAGATAAAAATAACTCATCACAAAATATGTCATCCTTTCAAATGGCAGGGTAGATCTCTTGGTATGCATTTTAATACAATGCATAGTGTCTCACTACAAGTCAGAGCTGTGGTTAAAAATGAATAAATATCTTGCAGCAAGATTTATAAAATAATTCCCCAGTAATTATGAAGAGCAGTAATTTTTATTTGACTTGTGACTGTACACCTGATAAGTTTTACTTCTTTATTATCCTTTGATTGGCCCCCCTTTCTATTTTGTATGAAGGTAAATGTTTACCATTATTGCAATTAATAAGTAATAAAATGATTTTTCTTGTTTGTACATGTACCATTTAATTTCTGCCTTACTTTTATATCCCTCCTGGCATACAAAGCTTGAGCTTTATCACTATGCCACCACCATTGGCTCAAACTGTTATTTTTGGCATTTTCCATTGCTTACACATCCTTGTTCCACACCAGGTGATGCAATAGCATTGACCTTTTGTCATCATTTCTCATTTTTCTTGCATTGCTCTTTGATTATCTACCACAAAAATTAACTCTATGCAGAATAGATGTATGTATTACTGGAGTGCGTTGATTCATTGTTGTATGGGTTGATGATGTTGAATGAGGTATGTATGATATATGTAGTTGCATTGGGTTCGATGAAGTCACGTTTGGTCAGATAATGTTGTGGTAGGTTGTGTTTACCATTATTGCAATAATAATAATTATTGTGATAATCTTGTATTGGTTCATATTGTGAACAGTTGGATAGTGTGCAGATAGTTGGTTGGTTTCCTTTGCAGCTTGTCTTATGTGCAGTTCTTCAAAAATGCTCTCGTACTTGGTTGCTACATTTTCATTTTTTTTTGCTTTTTCATCTTTTCTTTATTTATCTTCAATGCCCCAGAAACAACGTTGTTAAGACTTTTACTGTGGGTAACTTAACAAATAACAACAACATTTGCCACCACCATATTCCTTTGAAAAAATTCTTTCTTGGAAAATTCTATGTCCAGTTTTATATAAATTACCATTTTTGTGGCTGCATGCAGTCCCATCCTGTCACCACTTTCCATCTATACTGCCCTCTAATTTGTTGAGGTATAGGGTAAGGATATGTGGTAGTGTGAAATAAGAGAGAACTTTTTCCTTTCCAAGAACTTTTGAAAAGTATACCAAGAGACAGTTATGCTGTTGATAACACTTATTTCTCTATAAGTTAGGAAATTTCTCAAAAGCTTTACTTACTGAAAATTATTTTTCTCCTGCCCCAACTTGTGTTTTTCTCCTGGGAACAAAATGAAGTGCCTTAAAGGGCCTATTTTCCAAAAATATAATTTCATATCACTGTGTCGCACACATTTATCTCTATGTATTACAAATGGAAGAATAACTGTAGTAGCAGCAAAATTCAGGCTTCACTCGAAGTCATTGAAAAATACGTGAATGCTCATACCCATACTGTTCGTTATTTGGGCAAAATTGCATATCAATGGCTAAGTTTTAACCACAGGTATCTCAAATTCGGCCGGTTTGAGACAGGTATTTTAAACAAAGTGTTGTAACATTAAAAAATAAAATACAAGCAAAGAACAACTCTTTATTTTCAAATGAATGCTTCTTTTTCAGTCATATGAACTTTTGGTTTTTAATTTCAGTGTGCAAGTAAAAGAAATTAATCGTTTTTTTGCTCTCCTGAAAAGTTGCTATTTTTGAGACGTGTTGTTAGAATTTAGCCATTGATATGAGGCTCTCTGTAATTAATGGATCGCCAACAAGCTGATGCAATTATAGTTGTGCGTTGCATGTTTAAAATTCTGTACTTGTCCAGGTTAACACTGGAGGCACATTCAATGTCATTCGGCTGGCAGCTGGTCTTATGGGACAGAACGAGCCTAACCAAGATGGGCAGCGCGGGGTTGTGATTAACACGGCCAGTGTAGCTGCATTTGATGGCCAGATTGGTCAAGCGGCCTACTCTGCCAGTAAAGGTGCCATCATTGGCATGACATTACCTATTGCAAGAGACTTCTCTCAAATTGGAATCAGGGTAGTCACCATTGCCCCAGGTTAGTATTTCAAGTCATGATTTTGTATGATGTTGCTTTTATTTGTTTATTTTTTTTAAATAAAACATCCAGGTAGAAGATTAGTCTTTGTTCTGTTTGTATTACATTGCTCAAGCATGTTATCATCCTTGGGCATTCTCGAAATTCTTTTCTGTGTGAACCAGGAAAGATTAAAATCCAACTTAAGTGCTTTGGAATTCAGCTGAATGAAATTATTTGTCTGTTGTGAAAATAATATGGTGCAGGCATTGTGTTTGTTGGTTGAAATGTTTCAGGAGTACTAGCATGAAGGACTTCTGACTAGTGTGATGATTGCAAAGGACATCTACCACAGCAGAGAATGCTTAGCTTCCATTTGAGTGTGGAATGTAATTCCATAAAATAGTTTCAACCTAAGTCATGTTCACTGTTAAAACCTATCGACCAAACCATTGTTTTTGTGTACTATCAATCAGTATGATGAAAAGTTACCATCAATTATGTAAAAATTAAGGTAATTTTTGTACATTGAGTTGGTAGGAATTGGCTTCCAGATTTTCTTTCTTTGAAAAAAACAATCACATTGATATCAATATTTGATAAAATGTCAAAACATAGGTAACTTCGTCTGGATTGTGCATTAATGGTGACTATGAAATTCAAAACTATGCATCATATGTTGTATGCATAACAATATGCTATCTTAAATTACTTTTGTGCATATATTCCCACTAAAGCAATTCCATTTGCATAGTTTATATACCACTTTACAGTGGTATATGTACATATTTTGTGGTAACTAACTACTAAGTAAAGGTTTATTTTGAATAAGGTCTACTCCCGAAAGATTTCAACCAACAAACATAATGCCTCCACTTTATTATTGTTTACAAGTACTTGGCAAATTCTTGTTTTTCAAGGTAATTATTGGTGTGAAGCCTAAACTGTCTCTCTTCTCCTCTTAAAGGTTTATTTGACACTCCATTGCTCTCAAGTCTTCCTGAAAAAGTGAGAACATTTTTGGCAAATACCGTGCCTTTTCCGAAGCGCCTTGGTAAGCCTGAGGAGTATGCTCTCTTGGTGGAGAGTATAATTCGGAATCCGCTTTTAAATGGTGAAGTCATCAGGTTGGATGGAGCCCTAAGGATGCAACCATAGATGTTCTGACTCTGAATGATATATCCCTTATTTTTTTACTGTTTTACATAGAGATTTATCATATTGTCAAAAATAATGGGACCTTGTTGTTGTACTGTTGAATTAAAATAATTCCTTTAAAGATGAGTTTTTCCTTGTGAATTGATGGCTTACAGATATTTGGGCTGTTGCTGTTAAATTTTACCTCAAATGTTTATCTGTCTGTACGTCTGTTTCTCCATTGTCAATACATACTAAGTTTTGAAACAATTGTTGACATTTTGAGGACAAATATTTCTTGAGATGAGGAGTATCAACATATACATTTAGTTCTGTGACAATGGTTTTAGAGCCCTTACAGGCCCCTGCGTCTGTAACCCCCATAAACAAAAAGGAATTAATACTAGATACTAAACTCTTCAACACATTTCACCAGCCCGTAGGGTAAGGAAAGTGACTGATAGCTTAGGTGGTTAAAACACAGAGCACATGTAATGGGGTTAGGTAAATTACTATTCCTTCCACAATTTGGCTCATGATGAAATGAGTGGGTAGGATGGGATATGCTACAAAGTAAATAAATGAGCAAAGACTTGTTATATTTCAGCATATATGTACTTAAAACTTTCAAATTTTGTCAGCCCAATCTCTCAACAATAGAATAATTCTAGCTGCAGCAATCTACTGGTCATTATTAGCTAATGTGCTCAGTCAAAGCTAAAGTAAATAAAATGAATAGTATATAAAAAATAGTCAAAAAATATCACTCAATAATCCATCCTGTACAATTGTTTGGATCAGAAACTTGGGCCCTATCAAAACAATTTGAAAAAATCTTGCCGTTTTTTAAAATAAGGTGCTAAAAAAAGTTTATGGACCTATAAAAGATGAAGTAGCCTGAAGAATGTCAAAAAAAAAGAGTTGAGAGATTTATATCACCATCCAGACGTATCTATGAGAAAAGTTGAAGACTGGATGAGCTGCACATGTATGGAGACAAGAGAGTACATCTATAATTAAAACTGTAGACCAGCATAACCCAAAAGGTAGGAGACCACTCGGCAGGCCGAGACTAGTGGAAGTGCTGAAAGATGTAACTACGTTAGGAACCAATTCCGGGGCAACCAAGAATAAAGAAGAGTGAAGAGATAGTATTGACGAAGCCAAAAACCTAATTAGGTTGCAATGGCCATGGAGGTATGGTAAGTAAATTACTGATGTGATTTGCACATTAATTTATTGCATTTAGAGCAACTAATATCCATTTAGGAAAAATTTCTTGACATGACACACAAGGATGGCCAGCTAAATACTATCATTTTTGTAATTATTGATCAAATAACCTTTCAAAAGTACATATAGAGAATAATTCTACCAAACACCATTACAAACCATTTGTGTTCATAAGCCATTAAATGATGGCATTTGAACATGTGTATAAAAAGACATACAAATTTTTTAGTAAATATTACAACATATGAATCCACATAACTGGCATACTCCATAGAAAATCTGTGTAAGTTGGAAACACTTACGTAAGAAGCATGAAGATGCCACAGGACATTCAAGTCAGCTTTTTTTCTCACAATGTTAGTCAATAGAAAAAAATACAGTAAGAAGTATGATAAGAAGTTAAAAGTGTAACTATTAAAGCTGCATGCAATGATTCCCTTAGCATCAATGGTTGATTTCCTCATCTTAATTCTCTTCAAAAAGATTCCAAGACTATACAAAAGTATGTTAATACATACACAATTATACTTATTAAGTCTACTCAAATAATTAGCCAAAAGAATAAGCATGCATTATCTGGTTGATGTGTTGAACTGTTCATAGTACTCAGCTGATGGACTGTTGGTGTAAACGTGCTTGTTCAGATGGTGTTTCCTTTGCTTCTGCTCATCAGACAACATCTTGTTTTGTCTAAGTATTTCCTCATTCTCCTCCCTGAAACAAAAAAAATAGTTTAAACAATAACAAAAGATTATGGAACCCATGAAAGAGATCAGGAGTGTGTATTCATACAATAGAACACAAGTTCAACTATCCAATTCAACAGAAAATCAACGCAAATGTATGGTAGTTCCCAGGGGTCCTTTGGTAGCGACTTGAATTACACAATAAAACTTCAGCAAATGCCATCATACCAGAATCATCAGCTAGTATAAGCCCATTTCCATCCTGAATCATTGTAAGGGAAATTAAATGTCAATAACATGTATTTTTCACGAGAAAATATCATACAAGCGCATGTAAGAGGCGCACCTTTTTTCCCTGAAATTGCAACCGAAAATGGGGGTGCATCTCTTATACAAATTTCTTATCTTCCCCCTCCCCTTCACCGGTCGCGAGTCCAAGGGGAACTGAGTGGCCTTGGTTTTCAGCGTGAGTCAGTCTTCTGAAACCCTAGGTCAAAAACAAGTGGCAGGCAGGGGAGTTTCTCCCTTAGTGACGTATTTTTAAAATGCTCCTGTTTGATTTTCTTACTTGTAAGCATCGCGCCGTCACGTCAGTACCTCAGAGGTGAACATGGAAAAGATAGCACGGGGTTTTCGCTCCAGAGGGCATACTAAATTTACTGCCACAAGTGGGCATCCTGCGGTATTTATACTGCAAATAGTAATCGCATATCAAACGTAGAGAAAGGCATAGTTTTGAAGGACAATACCTGGCTAATAGTCAAAATTTGTCTTGCCGAGTAATTTTCATTACACTAAGGACCTGATTTTTAAAAATCATCTTCAAACACTATTATGAAGATTATTGCAACTGTAAATTATATTGGTGTGAAAACCTGCGGTTTAAAAAATTTGAACGAGTGTGTACATTGTTGGAATAAATGGTGGATAGAAGAAACCAGAAATGCTTATAAGTGAAGAGTGCTGAAGGAGAGTTGGAGGGGAAGGAGCACGCTCCCTCCATCTTTCAAGCAACGAGGCTACGAGCGAAGGAGCAAGGGAAGAACAGATCCGATCTTGCATGTGACGTCATTGCCTTCAAAGCAAAGGGGCGAAGGCGCAGTAATGTGATATGTGAAGTTTGCATTGCCTGAAGTTTCCAGTCTGTCTTGTCTTGTTTGAACGCGCTCATGCTACGCTTGTTTCTTCTGAAATGGTCCTGCTTGAACTATGTTGAATAATAGTAGCCTTATATAATCGGGTGTTTTCCTGGTGTAGGTGTTGGATGAAAAGTTCTCGGGCTTTCCACCGGGTAATAAAATCCTTCACCGCAATAGTAGCCTTGTTGTGACTATAAATCTTTGGGTCAATAAATTAGAGTTTAAAAAACTTAAATGCTGAAGGATATGCATCGCGTTAGGTCTCATTCTTTTTTGAACCTCGTGTGTCGTACAATCATACAGTTGCTGAAAGCTAACGAGATATCTTCGAGCTCACATCAGTAGGTAACTCACCTAGCATTTGGCCTCCAGAAACAGGGAGAATTGAACCTGATAGACCGAAAAGGGTCAGTTGGTGAGATGGGGTAGGGATGAAACATGTTTCCATTGTTCCCGTGTAACTTGATATTTTCCTTTGAGGCAAGTGATTTATGGTCTGTGGGGTCTCAGAAAGGAAAAAAAAATGGCGGAGGCATTGGCTGATGGAGGGCCCAGTGTGGTTCCATGAAATCTATGACGTGGTTATTATCCTATGGTTCTGAGATTCCCTAGATTGTTGTTCAATCTCTTGGGAAGGTTCATGCTATGTGCCTGTTGTGTTTTGCCTTACAATTTTCCATGGCTGCTATTCCATTGCAACACTTCTACGAGAGCTTTTTAACAAAATTGTTCATGAGTAGGACAAGCATAGTAGAGCAACAGCGTACACGAGGAGAGGATTGGAACTCTTTCTACTCCCTCTTATGGGACGTTGCATTCACGAAAGCATTGATTTAAAATTTCGTATTCATATTCAATTTCTTCGACGAATTTGGATCTGGAGTATAAGGTGAAGGGCTTTATCTGTGGATATTCGGATCCGAGGTATCCGATCTGACCATCCCTAGTAAGCATCATAAGGTTAAGACTACAAGTGAATACCTACATATCTCCAAGCACCATACATATCGTGTAAAATTATCTGAAAAAATGCCGTATAAATTTTTAGTATTGAAAGACGAAATTTAGATAACTGTGGAAAGTCCTGGCATATGTCTGCAATACTGCGTAATAGGATAAAAAAATGCCACAAAATTTTTTTCTTTAGCTTCGATGCTTAAAATAGGAGTACATCTGTTACACGTGTGCGGCTCTTACACATGCTTATACAGTGGATGTTTTAAAAAAGCTGAGAAGGATTCAAAATTTGCCACTTTCATCCATCAAAGTTTATATGCCATGAAGTAACATATATTTAAAAAACACCAAAAATTACTGTTCTGGCAAGCAAGAGGGAAGCAGTCTTCATATTTCTATAATTTGGATGATAATGAGGCTAAAATGTACATACATAATTTCTTCATTTTGAAGTAAGGTGTAAGTCCTGATAATAACAAGTGATTTTGCATGCCCTATTGCACATGGGTACAAATTTGCACCAAGGACGAAATTCACCATGGAAAACCATTAGGCTTGTGGCTCCTACTGTGGTTTAGTATCCATCTCCTGTACCACAATATGCACTTCAGATGTCAACACCTAATTCAATAAACTCAGCCTGAGTTTGCATTGGAAAAAGATGGATTGGTGGTGAAACTGGCAGCAAACCTGACTGGCACTCAGAGAATCAAGGTTCGAATTCCAACTGGGCAAAGATTTTTACATGGCTACTTTCATCTGCTGTGCAATTTTTAGGTATTTGCATTGTAAAAGGCTGAGTGAGCAGGGATGTTTTTGGCCTAGTGAGAATTTGAAAAAAAATAATTGTATATCGAGCTCGATTCTTACACCTTCCTTATTCCAGATTTTTTTCCTCTGGAGTTTTGGTCACTCCTATTACTCAATAAAAGATACACTATCCATGCCAGAGTTTTACCATTTCTAGGTGTATCGTCAGGGCGTAGACAGTTTCAGGATTTAGAATTCAATGTTAAAAATAGTACATAAAGGGTATGAAATATATTATAATGACTTAACAACATTGCATAAACCTGCATGGCCCAAAAAAATTATGTCCACTTCCTCGGAAATCTCGAATGATCTAGAGACTAGCTCGAGACTCAATTTTCAAGCACAGTAATTTCAACACTGAGAGGGAGTCAAGATGTGATTTTTTTCTCATTCGAATCTCGAAGAGTTGAGACTGGCATAGCCTTACAGTATTAAGTTGGTTGCAAGCCATATGAAGTGAATCAACATATGTTTCAAAATAAACATGCAATAAGAGAAATCACCTTCTTCTCTTCATCAATTCCTTTTCCATCAGTATTGCAGAATGGTCCAAATCTCTGAGGTATCTTTCCCACTCTGCGTTTCGTCGTTTCTCTTCCTCCCTTCTCATCTGCAGAGGAAATTTAACATCACAAATGAATCAATAGTGAGATATCACTAGCAAAAAATCTAGTAATCTGATCTTATTCACTAGGTAATTTAGAGACATATATCATGATACAATTTCCTTAAAAAATGCAAGTGCCATTACTGCACATAGCATTCCTTGTCTCTGTTAAGAAAGTAAAATCTTTACATAACCAAGAGTATATGTAACCGAATGAAGGGAACAGAACAAGGACTTAGTTAAGTGACTCCAGCAAAACTTCATGGAGGCTTAAGTATTATGAAAGCACTCCTTAGGGAGGGAAGCAATGAGTTAGCTTACTATTGATGACAACTGGGAGAGGGGGGGGGGGTATAGAATTGCTTATATAGTAAGACACGTAAGGTCTTTAGTGAAGAAAGGAGGAGCAGTTCAGTAGAGCAATTGGTTGGTTTTATACAGAAAGTAGATTCTTTATGCACTAGCTATAGAGAATGTCCAGACAGTAAATAGCATTATGTATACTAATACCAATTTAATAATAAATTTAAACACCTGATACTTACTACTACAGTACTTTAACAGTACCCTTTAGTTATAGCATACATCTGACATATCTGAAGAAACACTTCAAAAATAGTACAACATATTTGGTTTTCTTCATGTAAACCAGGTAAAAAAATGAAAAATCTTACTTAAGGAAGTGGGGAAGGGCTGAGCAAAGGCAAATGCTTCTTTCTGCTTTTGGGCTGGGGAAGGGGAGAAAAATGTGCTAATGTAATACCAGGTGCATTCAAGTTCTAAGGTCTCATTTTTTTTTTCTCCAGACTGGAAACAAATACAAACATGTGTATCATTTTAAAATGAGCGTGCACTCTTTGTCAATTCGTGAAAGAGATGCCTGAACTGTAGCACAGACAGTGGCGGATCCCGGATAAAGACAGGGGGGGAGGGGGCTAAGTGGGGGTAAAAATTCCAGCAGTAGTGGGGGGTCGGAAAAAATTACAATTCTATCTAGTGTAAATTGGATGCCCAAGGCTATAGCCCCTTTGCCCCCCCCCCATATATCCGCCACTGAGGACAGATAAAACTCTTATGGCAGCATCTAAAATGAGAACTGTTTTACAGTCCAGCCGGCGAAAGTTGTCTGATGACAGTTCAAAAGGAGGGGCGGAGAACCCTGCGCCAGCACAGTTTGCAGCCAATCGCTGTCCCCCAAACGCACCTCACACCCTCGCCTAATCAAACAACGTTGTCACATGCATATGAAGTACTGAAACAAGCCTGAGCCATCAAAACAAGCCCTTTCTTCGAATCACCAAACCAAAGGAATCTTCCTTTGTGTCCTTCATGCTCGTCGTCCCTTCTGGCTCCTTTCTGAAGGCAAGCCTTTTGTTTACATGTGAGGTGGGCGTTTCCCTTTCTTACCTGGCAACCTTGCCCCCTACCCCTTCTGTCTGTCATCGGACAGCTCTCGGTGGCCGGACTGTAGATGTGTACTAGAAATCATGACATTTTCCTCACACGAACAGTGTGCAATCATTCACTTTCTGCATTTGGGTGGAGTGACATCATTTGAAATTCATCGACAGTTGGAGACATAAAGTGATGGAGTTATCAATGTTTCAAAAGTGCATCAATGGGTGCGACAGTTTAATGAAGGCAGAACATTGAGTGGCAACAAACCAAAACAATTTAGGCGATTTTCCAGTGGTCTAAACGGACTCCCAAAGAAGCCTTCGTGTGAAAGGCCCATGGAATCATGGCATCGACATTGTGAAAAATGTCTACGTCTGCATGGAGATTAAGTCGAGAAGTAACACTAGTAACATAGTTTTAGGGTGAGTAGCCAGTTAGAAAAAAAATTGGAGGCCTTAGAATGTGAATGCACCTCGTACTTGAATCCTTCCTTTCAACTTTGTCACGGCTAAATGTACACAAACCTTCTCCTCCGCAGCTTGCTGCTGCTGCTGTTTATAAATCTGTTCCCTTTGCTCAGGGCTCATGCCCTTCCACCGGTCACAGACCAAGCGATGCGGTCCAAAAGCACTCGTTGCCACCTCTGGATTCTCAGACAGGAAGTCCCCAGTGATGCAATTGATGATGTCTGCTCGCTTGTCAAGAAGCTCCAATCTTTCCTTCTCACGTTGACAAGCTTCTTTCTCCACCATCTAAAAAAAATGAGTGCTATAAAGGAATCTGACGTTTTTGTATGCCAACCAATTCATTATGATGCATAATAGGAAGCTGAAAATAAGCTATAAATTTTAAACATTGAAAAACAATAGTCATTCAATTGATGGAGTAGATGATGATAGAGGAGCAGAGCATATTTAAACCCTAATAACACTGTACACAATTTTCAACCTTAAATGTCTTACCTAAAGAGACCCATGAGTGAAGGACTTAACTTATCTTAGCTATCTTAGAAGATCTTAACTATTTCCATACCCTCGCTCCTTAAGGATGCAACGAGTATGACATTTATGGATTTAAATATACCATATATTATGACAGATATACCATGAATTGTTCATATTCATATTAATTTGAATAGGGAAAAGTTAAAATAATGGAGGCACAAAGGCATCACTTTTCCCTAACAACAACAAATTGTTTAACTCATAGTCATAAAAAATCAACTATGTACCATCAATACCCACCTTAAATAGATTATGCTTTTTGTCTCTTAAAGAGATATGTATGCCTTCAAAAAAAAGCAAGGCAAATCTTATATGTATGTACTACTTACATAACAGCTAGAAACCTTTCCCTCAAAATCCACCAGAATTATTCACAGAATTATACTAGCGATGCATTTCATAATCACATGCACAATAGCTTATGCAGTAGACAATATATGCAGAAATATAAAACCACCAAAAGGAAATCAGTTTGGTTCAGAGTTATGCTGCCATAAAAAATAATAATTACAATAATTATGTCTTTCCTCACAAGTGGATAAAGGACTAGTTATTAATTCCTAACAAATTCATGGCATCATTCAAACCTGAGACCACTGGGTTTGCAAGGCAGAGACATGACCCTACCACCACTAAGGCTTAATGATATTGAAGGAAATATGTAAAGGCATAAAGATAAGTCAGCACCTCCACTTACGTAGTGGTACATAGTACATACCATGGAGTAAAAACTTATTCTCTCCTAGGCTAAGTGAGCATACCAATGCTTTGTTAAATTCCACCAAAGCTTCCTCTTGCAGCTTACGGCACTCCTGCTCTGCCTTACTCAGTTCCACAGCTGCTTGGTCATAGGCCATGGCTGCCATCTCATGTGCCTGCTCTTCCTTCCGGCGCTCCGCCTCGGCGGCCTCTTTCTCACGAATTTGCTGATCCAGCCACGCTTTAAGCTGTTTTCGCTGCAACTCCCGTCTCTCTGCACTGGCCGCATCTTCACCCCCAAAACTTGAAAATTGGATAGGATATCATGATGGGAAAATTTGCAAAAACTACAATGTTGATGAATCAAGGCATTTAAACAATCAAATCATCATTAAAAGAAACCTAGAGACAATCCCACCATTTGATTCTCTGATATGAAATTTACCATACCAGTTACTCACTTGGCACTCAATACAGTGAAACCTCGATATAACGACACCCCACGGTGCACTAATAAACACTCGCTATAGCGAATTGTCGCTTTACCGGAGGTGGAGCAAATAATAGCCAATATACCTGTTGCGAACAGATATACAGGAACAGGAGTGGTGCGGCAACAGATAAACATCTATCCGATAAACGTAAGCATAAACCCAGACGAAAGGCGATGTTTTTTGGCATCACTAAATTTCCTTACTCAAATAACGACTAACTATTCAAACAATTTATAAGCGCCGCACTGAATAAAAATCATGCAAAGCATTGTTTCGTCAATCATTATATTTATCGAACGACAGTTTACCACATAAATTTGAGACTGAGCACTCCATTAACTTCATTTGTAACAGATTGCTAGCAATTACAGAGGTTAAGGAGTCTTCATGAAAGTCTTCCGGCGGTGAAACCCTCGCTATGGCGAGAGCCAACGCCGAAAGGGTCTCGTAAAAACGAATTTTTTAACATGCTTATTATAGGGTCAATTGACGGTGCATCGGCTATCTCTCGTAATAGCGGGGGTCTCGCTATAGCCCGTACTCGCTTTAACGAGGTTCCACTGTAATTAACTAGGCAACTTGCAATCCAGGGGTCATATTTGGCCTCTGAAACAACTATGCAGCCAGCACAACAGGTAGTTGTTATGTTATTAATTAAGTACTTAATACAATGAAAATGCTGCAAAGTGATAATATTTTACCTCTGAGGAACATAATAATCCCAATTCCTGAGAGGAAAAGATCGGAGAACTGCCAAAATTTTAGGATCATATGTCTGACTACCCATGCATTGAAGATACTGACAAGGATCATCTGTAGAAGAATAGAACGAAGAGCAGATGAGGACCAATTTGGATTCAGAAAGAGCAGAAGCACAAGGGAAGCAATATTGGCTCTTAGGCTGCTAATAGAGATGAGAATGGAAAAGAACAAACCAATGTTCGTTGCGTTACTGGACTTAAAGAAGGCATTTGACAATGTGGATTGGAACACAAAGCTTAGAATCCTAAAAGAAATTGGAGTTCTCTACAATGACAGAAGAATCATTCACAGTTTGTACAAAAACCAAGTAGCAGTGATAAAATCAAGGCCCAGCTGAGAAGAAGCAAGAATTAGGAAAGGAGTGAGACAGGGCTGTGCTATGTCACCCATAATTTTTAACGCTTACATCGAGAGAGCAATTCATGAAATCAAAGAAAAGGCTTCGGAAGTGAATATCCATGGAGAAAAAATTAGCATGCTAAGATTTGCCGATGACATAGCCGTCATAGCAGAAACAGAAGGATTTGAGAAATATTCTGATTAATATGGGTAGGGTAATGGGTAAATATCAACTTAAATAAACACAAAGAAAACCAAGATATTAGTATGCAGCAAAAGAGAAGAAGTCAAGACTAGCATTAAAATAGGGAAGCAAATATTGGTGGAGGTGGATGAATTCTTTTATTTGGGTAGCAGGATCACCAGTTATGGGAGAAACAAGAAAGAAATTGTCAGCAGAATAGCCCAAGCAAAGAGAGCATTCCACCAAAAGAGAGAACTGCTAACATCGGGAGTAAGGAAATGGAAGTAAGGAAATAATTTATACGAACCTACGTTTGGAGTATGCTCCAATATGGAAGGGAGGTATGGACAATGACAGCATCGGAGAAAGCAAGGATAGAGGCCTTCGAAATTAGGTGCTACAGGAGAATGATGAGGATCAAATGGTTCGACAGAGTTAGTAATGAGGAAGTCCTAAGAAGAGTAGGAGAGAGGAGAAGCCTCATGAAAACCTTAACAGAACAACCTTGTAGGCCACATCTTGAGACATGATGGCCTGATGAAGACAATCGTCGAGGGACGAGTGGATGGCAAGAACGGAAAAGGAAGACTTAGAACAAAATATGTACAACAGGTAAAGAAAGACGTGAAAGAGAAGAAATATATAGGTGTGAAAAGATTAGCTGATAGGAGAATTGAGTGGAGAGCAGGGTTGAACCAATCAAAGGATTGTCGTTGACCAGTGCTGATGAAACTAGGTGAAGAGCAAAATGATAAAACTTACAGTTTTGCAGATGAGGGTCCACAATTAGAATCATCTGGCAGAGATAATTTCTTAAGCCTGTCAGGGCAATTCAAGTCATAGGTAACACTATCTTCAGGGCGCTGGCATGCTGCTCTGAACTCATTTAGCTCTTTCAGCTCACGTCTTCTCTCCTATAGAATAAATTATTTACCATCAATCAGAGCCTTTCAGCAGAGACATATTTGAGTTATTCCAGATAAGATAATAATTAGTGCTCCATTGATTTCTTCCTCAAAATGAGCATAACATTTGTAATTATAGGAAAAGACATTTGCAGGTAATCTGGTGATGATAGGCAGGAAACATCTTGGTGATCAATGGCTATGAAATAAATCATGCTTATGGTTTTTCCTAGCACCTTATCTTGTGTCTCTTAATTCAATTTTAACCAAAGCATTTTTCTTCTGAAAATTAATTTTTTTTATAATAAAACCAACCCATTACCACCCATCCTCAGTGGGGTCTGAGGGGTGACCACACCTCAAGACGGGGTTTTTCTCCCCTGTAAGTTTCTTTTTCCTTAATCCTCAAATTAGGCCTAATTGCTGATGACATGAATTTTCTAACAATGAAATGTTTTTGAATTTTAAAATTTTGGGCTCATTCATCTTCATACCTGCTTTGCTCACCTACTTATCACACAATTTGCTTGCACCCCCCCCCCCCCCCCCCCCCCCAGGAACCCCTAGTAATTCCCATGAGCAAAGGAAGGTTCATTTGGAGAAGGTACTTCTTAGACTTTCCCAAAATATTTCTAAGGAAGTTTCATTTCCTTGCCCCTGGCCCCCACTCGCTACACCCTCAACAGTGGGCAAAATCATGAAATATGGGTAAATCGATAAAAAAATACACAGAGTTAAGAAACAATACTGGACTAGCAAAAGGTGAATCCACATGAAGTCACCCATAGATGTTCTAAATAATACTATAATAATACTAAAAAATCTTAACTAGGAACATCCCCAAAAAGCACGAGAGGACACCTTGGTAGTTTAATCCTGAATCACACAATCACTTCTTCCATCCCTTTATAGCTCCAGCCATCACTCCAATGACCATTGTGCGGAAAAATGACCATTAATGAACACCAAAAATGAATCATTTTCTGCTGTGGCTCCAGGGATGGACATCCCTTCCCTTTCTCCATCAATTGGGCACGTCGCTTTTTCCATCGCTAAAACTATCACTGATACTGTCTTCCAGCCAATCAGAATGCATGTCCACTAACAGCAATTATAATGCCACGTTTACCTTTCAAATGAATGACATTTGTAATTATGGAAAGTGATGGAATGAGTGATGGAAAAAGGGACAATGGGAATGATCACGAGATTTAGAAAATGATGGGTCGATCGATCACCCTTTTGGTCCCAGAAAAGCTATCACTGGAGCAATCACACAATATGAGGGACGGAAAAATAAATGATCACGTGATTCTGGCTTTAATCAGTCAAGATAACCAATGAAATTCTGATAGATCCAAGTCTAAGGTAACAACCTTCGTAGCTTAATTTTTAAAGAAATCTACATGAACCAGGGATAAAAATTTCCATCATACACCAAGGAGAACAGCAAATCCTTCAAAGGTGTCATCATTATTGAAAATCATTTTGTCAGCTTTAACCCTCTCCCTATTGAAGTTTAAATGCCTCATTCTCCTCTTCGTCCTAATCCGGCCGAAACCGGCCACTGCCATTTAAGTCGCTCCTTCATAAACCTGCCGAATCCGCCCGGCCTGCCCTGCTATACTTGGGGCAGCCTTTTGAGCTTCATAGGCATCTGTTATATCTTGAGAGCGCTGTTCTTTGCTAGCACAAGCATCCTTCTTATCTCTTGTTTCATTAAGAAGAAGCAGAACGTCGTCACCATAAGCTAAAATCCCGAGACAATAAGGTGCTTTGTTCCAGCGTGGCATATTAACTGGGAAGTAATGAGAGAAGATTCTTATGCCATTATGAAGGGATTTTTATGAGGACCAGTTTTGAAATGATGTAATACGAAAACCTTAGGCCTACCCTGTGTTATTTAGAGTGACCGTCACATCTAATGGCGATATTTCTTTCTGTGTGGTCACACACAAGCTCACGCTTATCCTGTCTCACATGGCAATGAGGCGAAGCTCAGCTCAAATGAAAAGAAAATAAATCCCCCTCAGTTCTGTTTGTGGGTGGTCACACACACTCTCACACTTTTCCTATCTCATATGGCAAGGAGGCGAAGCTCAGCTCAAATGAAAAGAAACCTAATGCCCCTCAGTTCTGACCATGGCTTCTTTAAGTGAGGATGCTATCACAGAAGAAGTGAACAGAAGTGAATTTTTGAGTGATTCGGATAGTTCTAGTTGTTTGAATGGAGAAGAAGGATACAGTGATAGTGACAGATGAAGTGAAGTAGAACTGAAGGATGACGTTACCCCAAGCACGAGTGATTTAAAAGGTGATGATCAGGTGCATGACTCTTGGAGGGACACCCTGATTTTTGAAGAACTGTCTGAGTTCAAAGAAGAGAGAGGGCCTATTCATAATTTGGCGATAGGTGACAATGAATTTTCCTACCTAAAATATATGCTAGGGGGCGAAGATTTTTTTTACAACATTGCCAAGAACACAAACAAATAGGCAGAACATCTTCAACATTCCTCAGGAAAGGCTGACAAAGACTGGGTAGACGTTATGTGTGATGAAATGGTGGCATACATAGGAGTGCTTGTATACATGGGAATATTCGATTTGCCTGAAAGCAGGGATTACTGGCATAGGCAAGATATTGACTGCTCAATTGTTCGTGACTTTATGACCTTTGGAAGATACACAAAAATTTCAAAATATTTCCATATTAGCGATATAACTCAGGAAAAAAAAACAGGGAGAGGAGGGTTTTGATGTATAGCATAAAATTAGGCAGGTTCTTGATGTAATGGAAACTTTTCATCAAAAGTATAAACCAGGTAGGGAATTAAGTGTTGACGAAGTCTTGACTTTTAAAGGACGTCTTTACATAAAACAACACATCCAAGGAAAGCCAACGAAGTAGGGATTTAAAGTTTGGTTTTAGCAAGCTCCCATGGCTACGCTCTGCAGGGAAATGTGTACTTAGGGAAAAAAGATAAAAGAAATCGTGAAATGTTTCTTGGGACGCAAGTTGTAATGAATTTAATGAAAAACCATTTAGGGAAAAATCATCATGTGTACTTTGATAGCTTTTTTTCGAGTGTGACGCTCATGAAATTACTACTTATGAATAACACATATGCATGCGCTACTACAGGATCATCTCGTAAAGAATGGCCTGCGGAATTTAAATATCCAAAAAACTTAAGACTCCAAAGAGGAGAGAGTAGAAATTTACAGAGCGGAAAAGTTACTGCAACGGTTTGGCATGATAATCGGGATATTTGTATCCTTCAAACCAATTGCGATCCCAATAACAAAGTCTATGTACAAAGAAAAACAGGAAAAGGGAACAAACAAACTATGGTATCCTTTCCAAATTCAGTTGCATTGTACACCAAATACATGGGTGGTGTTGACAGAGCTGATCAAAGAAGGTGCTACTATGGCTTAGGTAGGAAAACAAAAAAGTGGTGGAAATATTTATTTGCCTTCGTCGTAAACACAGCTATAGTGAACAGTTTTAATTTTTACAAAGAAACCAATTCACCCTCAAATACTAGGCATGGAGTAACACAGAAGAATTTTCGTTAAGCACTTTGCAGGCAGATGATAAGGAAATTCTCCTCCCGTAAAGTAGTAGGACGTAAAAGAATCCTTCCGATGGGCATATTTTCACAGAGACAGCAACACTCTCTTGTAAAGATCGTGGGGAGAAAAAAAGTGTGTGCCTATTGCAGCTGGAAGAAAAGAAAAACTCCTGCGGGTCGGAGCATAGAAACGTCATGGAAATTCATCGGATGCGATTTACCTCTTTGCAAATTAGGATGTTATAATCATATCACCAAGAAAATGGAGTTGAAGGAGGGAAATAAATTCAATATAAGGTAAGGCAAACTTCTTTCAATAAATTAATATATTATTAAAACGAGTACAAATTTTAAAATAAAACACTTAAATATATTTCAAGTTATTGTAAGTTAATTGAAGTAACCTGCGTCAGTTACTCATCGCGGAGAAAAATAGGTCTACCAGTGGGGCAAATGGGTATTTAACTTCGTGCATGACGGGGAAATGTTTACGGCCGGTTTAGGATGAAGAGGGTTAAGGGCATTCTTTCATTACGCCAAAGTAAGCATAGTTAAATATAAAAACATTGTCGATGACCTAAATGATAACAGCAGTGGGAGTGTTTGTAGAACGAATGGAAGATTTCTTTGATACTTCCATCACTGATAGTCCCAAATGACAGATGAAAGTGGGCTCGAGCCTTCAATGTCGGAGACCAACATCACCTCTACCCAGTGAGAAAACTGACAACTCTTTATCTTATGGATATGCTATGAAGACCTGTAATCCTCCATCAAAAGAGTTAGAACTGTAGAGGAGTCTCTCAGCCTTACAAGGAGCAATGATAAAATACAAGCAGGTAGATTGTTTCAGCCCAAAAAGCCACAGATCATGGATACCAAAATGAAATGAGAGCTGGTACGGAGGATTATACCATCAGATAAAATAAAATTCTGAAAAAACCATTGAATCTCAAGACAAAGTTAAAGTGAACATAAAGCTGAGGGTTTGCTGATTACAAGTATGTTCTTTATCACCTCAGCTGCAGAAAGCGATGAAAAAGTCATAATTTATAGGATAAGGTACCACTTTGTAACAATTTAATCTCTAAGGTTTCAGCTACAAGCGATAGAAATTTTTATGCTATAGCTGCATGGGTAAGTCTATGTGATTATCCAACAGCAGTCAAGCTTACATCTACCGCAGGTACTTACATAACTCCCCATCAATATCTTTAGGAACAAAGGTACTCCCACCAATTAATAATTAGTCCCGCAAACTTGCCACCCAACATATTCTTTCTACATCACTGCACCATAATTGTGCTTTAAAGATTATAGTAGATGAAGAGGCCATCTAGAGTCTGTGAATTCATACAGGGGAAGTAGTTCAGATGTTTATTTAAGCATTATCCCCAAGAATTTTCACAACAACAGTAAGGCCATAGGTACACTAATCTACCAACTGCATGAATATATATCTGATACTCTACCTCTTGCAAATTTTTCTCAATTATCAGGGCAAGTTTGCTATCCTGAATAACCTTCTGCTCATAAGCTAGAGCCTTAGCACGTTCAGCTGCTTCTCGTGCCTTGCGTTGGGCAATCTGTTCCTCCAACACCCTCGTATCAATCTGCAGACAAAATTATGATATTTATACGAATATACTGCCGGTATGGCTCTAAGACAAAAGCATTGATGCATACTCCGATTTGTCTGTCTCTGGCATTGAATATCCTGCTTCTTCTTTCTTCCTCGAATTTCCTCCTCCTTTCTATCCTAGCAGCTTCTTTAGGATCTAAAGGAGTGGGAATAGGAAAATTTAACATTGTGAGAAAATTAAGCTGATCCCTGCTGGCGTCCCGAAGGCCCGAGTTACTATGACAACAAATCATTAAATACGGATTTCATTGTCAATATTTCCATATACATCTATCTTTCTTAAGTACCCAATAAAAACTCATTACATTGCGAAATTCTGAACGAAAAATACTCGAATCGTGCATAACTAATAGAACATCAATCACCTTCACATCTAAACGAGGTTTCGTTTTCAAGAAAACCTCAAGTCACGAGTATTTCACAGAGGGTAAATATCAGCCAAAAACACAACATCTGACGTGATATACGATGGAAAGATAAAGGTATCATAATAAACAGATCGTAAATTACCGAAAACAACGGATACATAAGTTCGCGAAATTGCGCATTAAAGGTGTAGTCATTTGTTCATATTTTGATCAATGACGTATTGCTCGATTCCAAGAAGGCAACTGCGAACTTATGAAAGAGTAAAAGAAGTCTTGAACTTATTCTGTGCTGTAGTCAACGGGAAGTCGTACACTTTCTGCTTCTGATAAGTTTTACGGTACTGTTGCCATCATGGATAGTTTATCTTCAAGTACCCAAGTTCGTCAAAATTTCCACATAGATTGTGAAAATGGAATAAATAAGCAGATCAATATGGAGCTATACGCCAGCTATGTCTATTTATCCATGGTAAGCTATTTTCGGCAATGACAATTTGTTGATAGCTCAACTTCATTTGCTAATTTTTAGTTTCACTGGAAGTTTTCACTTGACAATGGCTTAAAATTTATATCTGATCAATGACGCAATATGTGTCTTAGTAGACATTTTCCTTAAAATTAAAATATTTGTAATGGGGAAATTAAATTTTATTCTTCCTCTAGACACCCCTTGGCGATGGGGAATGTGCGTTGTTCTCACCTTGCCTCAACAACCACGTTGTCTGCAATCTGGTCGATGGACATTTGTTTGATATTTGATCTCTGTCATGTCGATTACATGCGCGTATTAACATTTCCAGTTATTTGACATTCTTATCAATTGCAATTCTGGAATTTTAATTGTTTCTTTTTCCTACAGAGTGGGGAAAACATTGCACAAAGTTCTTTCTTAACAGCATTATTTCTTGATAATTTTACTGCGCTCAATGTCCTCTAGCCTGATTTAATAATGCGATAGAATGGCGCGTCAAAAATAACTCGGTGAAAGACTGGAGGACATTCGCATTTGTATCCAGATATTTTGGGAAATCACTCAATTGGACAAGTTATCTGTTGGATAAGAATCAATTTTATTTTCAAATCAACTTTATTTTCAGGGTCATTACTTTGAGCGAGATGATGTTGCACTGAAAGGTTTCCATCAGTATTTTTGCAAGGCATCAGATGATGAACGAGAACATGCTCAAAAGCTAATGAAATACCAAAATAAAAGAGGAGGAAGGATTATTTTGGAAGGTATTGCAGCTCCTCCTCAAAATGACTGGGTGTCTGCCGAAGAAGCCATGACAGCTGCTCTCAGCTTAGAGAAGACTGTCAATGAGGTGTGATATTTATTTTGAAAAATTTCTATTGTTAATTAGCAAAAATGTGAACTTTCTCTTTATGCAATCATAAGCAAAGCTTTGATAATTTATTCACTAACTTGTGGATACCTTTCTAGTTAGCTCATTGTATGATTCAAACATAAACTTAAAAGTTGAAATTGGTAAGCTGCTTGCTGGGTAAGTATACTATTATATGTATAACTATAGTTTATTGATTTCTCATGTCATCACTTGTACACATCATTCACTGTGTTTCCCTCCTGAGATCAAACTGGCGGCCTAATTCTGATTGGGGATCCAAGTTTCTGATCAGGGGCAGTATTCTGTATCTCCAAACTGATCAGTGCGGCTCCGATTCGTCGGGTGAGACGTCACACCGACTCGTCGGTAGCCGTACCGACACCAAAAAGGTGTCAGTACAGCTACCGACTAGTGGGTTTCATGAATACCTCCGTGCACATTGTACGTTTTATTTTGTTTTTCCCTCATCAACGAGTTAATATGAGGTTTGCTGCAATGTTATATATTCCTCATCCATCGAATAGGCCACTATATTCAACTGTGTCGTGGACTATTGATTACCTTGACATGTATATTGGATATTGGTTTACAATCATGAGGTTCGCCACCATGTTATGACTTTCTCTCATTCTGAATAGGCAACTATATTTCACTCAATCATCATTTGGCGATTCTCTCGATATAAAAATAAAATATTTTTGTTTAAATATTAGGTTTGCCTTTTTGTTATAACATTCTCTCTCTCCGAACAGGCAACTATATTTCACTGTACAATCAGTAGTTGATTCCCTTGGTGTAAAAAAAGATATTTATAATTGCATATGAAGTTTGCTGCGAATATGTTATCACTTTCTCTCATTTGGACTGGGCAACTTTATTTCATTTTATCGTCAGCTGTTGGTTCCCTTGACGATAAAAGGAGATATTTGTTAATAAATATGAGGTTTGCTGGAATGTTATCATTTTATCTCACTTAGAATGGGCAATTAACATATGTTTCACCCAATCACGATTTCTTAACTCCCTCATCATTACACTTCTTTTAATTACTCCCAGCTCCATATTTTAATAACAATTTCCTCTATTATAACATTTACATATGCTTTTGAATCCTACGTTCACATTCCATGGTATGTGATTTTCGTCTGCAACGGTGCCAATGGCATAACCGTCAGTTGGTAACATTTAGATGGAACTTACCTAATGACAACTATATTACTAAATCATAAATTAATAGCAATATCCGGTACCAGTATTTAAAAAAAGAAAATACGATCTCAAAGATAATTTCAGCAATTCATTCTAGCAACAACAATCTCCATCACATGCAACTATATTTCGATGTTTTAATATTGTTTCCTTCGCTTCTGTTGGCCGAGTACTATTACCGCATTATATAAGCATTGTTAACAAGTTACCCAATATCGATTGTCTTAATCTAACAATAAGTCGTGATTTCCAGTAGTAAAAAGATTTAAAACAACGACAACAAACTGCGTGCCAATAACTATTCACTTGTTTCTACCTTTCTTTCATTGGTGGTGACAAGTCATATGACTTCTAACTTCGGATGTATTCGGTTTTTCCCTGTTTGGGAAGGAGTGGTAACCGTACCGACTGATTTGAAACCGACGACCGTACAGAATCGCTGAAAGTGCCGTCGTCAGTACAGAAACCGTTGTCGGTACGGAATGATATCCATTCGGGGGGCTTGAAAGAGAAGCTGATCGGTGCGGTGCCGACAAAATACAGAATACGCCCCCAGACCAGTTTGTGAGCAGGCCGAGTGAGCTTACTATTGAAACCAATTTGAAATTCCAGCTCAGACTAATGGTGACTGTTCAGAGAGGTAAATGCATCATGCTGATCCAACTCAGTTGCTGATTGTGATTGAACTTCATCAATAGTCACTTTCTTCCTGGAAGTTCCCGTTGTCTTTGTGGAATAATCCATGGCAGAGAGTTTTGGTCAAGAAGGAGATAAAATACCAAAGATTGCCTAGCTCATTCCAAAGTTACTTATCTAATTACTTTCATTGAAATGATTAGCAACGTTATCTTTCCGCAATTGCCACTTCTCACATTGTTATCTAATGAAGAGTACAAAGTGATTCATTTATTTAAATATAAATTGACGGTGTGTTTTCCTTGACAATGGCAAATACTCTCTGCCAGTGTTCCCTTCTTTGTTTCACTATTACCCGATATTAGTTTAAATTAGCTGTCAACAGTGTCTGGTTATTTACATTAATTGACATGGAAAATTCCACTCGATCAGAAATTGTACCATGCATTTTTGGCCCATGGGCCGCTATCGTCATGGGCTATCCAGGCTCCTTAATTCCGATGGAAATTATACACCTTCATGCAGCCCAGCAATGGCCATTCTCATTGAAAGCAAGAGATAAAGAGAGAGGATCTCAGATTGGTCAGCATACCCTCAACCTGAGGCTTCCACAGGAGAGAACGACCTGATGCTCAGCCATCTGTTGACCATCGTCAGAAAATTCAGTTTGTTTTTTGCTCTTTTTCTTCTTCATTTGATTCAGTAGGTGATGATTCGAATAGGGATGTTTCCTGTTATTTTTTAAAACCCTAAATTGAAAGATTATTACTCCTGGAGTACGTATTTCACGCTTTTAGATTTTTAAATGCAATACGTATCTATTTTTGCGATTAAATGAAAAGTGAAAATTTTCAAACGCGAGAAAACGCATTGGGTGAATAAATACTGGGAAAAGCCTGTATGACATCATTCTGGTTCCAGCTGCCGCCACGTTAGGCCACCTTGGTGCGCGACTATGAGCGCTGCTACGATGCAGGCTGCTAGCAGGTAGCGCTTGGCTTAAATAAGGATCATTAATACCCTATCAAACGAAGGAAACTTTCTGACCTAAGGCAATTTTAATAGGTGTTTATTAAGAGATGTTTGCCTGAGCTCTGTGCCACATGCATGTATTGGTAATCTCATATGATGTAAAACTCCTGTCTACTAGTATAGAGTCTAGGTCCACACGACGTCACAGGGAAATTCTTACGATCAAGTTTCCTTTATCAAAGAAAAGGAAAGGCATTGATTGGGATTCATTACCCACCATTAGTGTATTCATAATATATAAATTATTTGGTTTTAGAAATCCCAGGTCAGACAAATGTTAATAGTCAATTTTAACCTCATTTGAAAAAGGCCAGATTGGCGCCCATGCGATGCCACTCCACGTGACGTCATAGGGACTTAGATTATATACGAGTAGTCAGAAGTTTTACATCGTCTGAGATTACCTATGTATGCATGTAGCACAGAGATCAGGGAAACATCTCTTAATAATCACTTGTTAAAATTGCCTATGGTCGGAAAGTTTCCTTCGTTTGATAAGGTATTTATAGTCCTTATTTAAGCCAAGCGCTACCTGCTAGCAGCCTGCATCGTAGCAGCGCTCATAGTCTCGCACCAAGGTAACCTCACACAGCACCAGCCGAAACCAGAGTGATGTCACACGGGCTTTTCCTAGCATTCATACCTACAAGGAGACATCGCCAAAGTGATGTTCGGGATCTGGATGCGGATGTTATTATCTGAAACTATATAGGTAAGGTAGAAAAAGTGTCACGGCTTTCTTCCGCTTAGGCCCGGGTTCGAGAGATATTCGCATGTAAAGATTTCGCGCAGCATGACATCCATTGAGTAAGCGCTCCCTCTCAACTACGGCTGTGGCAGTGCGGTCTAGAGTGTTAGTCCCCTAACCTGTAGTTGGTATCCCGGGTTCGAGTCACAGCGTTGGCGAAATTTTTTCTCTCTTCTAATTTTTGAAATCACTGTTACATTTTATCCCCATTCGTTTTATTTGGTTACTTCGCAATTTTTTAAGAGTAATATCAATTTATGGATTTTAAACGAAACTCCGAATTGTGCCTTACCATGCAAATTAGAGGACGTACACGTGAATTTCCGAGTAATGTGCTCATCATGTGCACTGATGCACACCTCTGCCTCACATCAATTAACTGATTGTACATCTATTCATGAATCGTTCCCCGGTTTTTGACGCGTGTGCCTCTACTTTCAATGTCTATTTTCCATTTCTGAAGCACCAGAATTTTCCGGCTTCAACGTTTATATTCATAATATCATTTCCACCAGGCATTCTCTCCATTAGATCTTCTTCACAGCCCACCCACTGTCTTCCCAAAAAATCTCGATCTCTACTGCAGAATGTCCTTCCACTCACCATGCCTCCGATATGACCTGCCCTATAGTGTCCTTCAAAGACTTCCTTCCCAACAACCCTCCGTCCACAGCTGACCCTAGATAATCCCTGAATGAGGCGCCGAGGCCCAAATGTGTGAAAACGGATGCGAAAGGTAAACAAAGAAGACCTCGAAAACGGCTTGAGTAGGATGCTGGAAAGCAGGATAATTGTACTGGATGGGTAGGAGGGAAAACTGTCTAGGGTCAGTAACTTAATGTGAGGATAGAAAATGGTGTTTATTTGTGGAGAAGAAAGACTTGAGATTACGAATATACGAAGAGGCTGTGGGAGCAATGGCTAGGGCGAGGATGATCAAATTCCCCGGAAATTTACGTGTAAGTAATTATATACATCCTCTAATTCGCATGGAGTTTCGTTTAAAATCCATAAATTGATATTAAATTTAAAAAATCGCGAAGTAACCAAATAAAACGAATGGGGATAAAATGTAATAGTGATTTCAAAAATTAGAAGAGAGAAAAAATTTTGACGACACTGGGACTCGAACCTGGGATACCAACTACAGGTTAGGGGACTAACGCTTTAGACCGCACCGCCGTAGTTGAGAGGTAATGCTTACTCGAGGGATGTTATGCAGCACGAAATCTTTACATGCGAATATCTCTCGAACCCGGGCCTATGTGGAAGAAAGCCGTGATACTTTTTCTACCTTACCTATATAGTTTCAGATAATAACATCCGCATCCTGATCCCGAACATCACTTTGGCGATGTCTCCTTGTTAACCATCGCGTTTTCTCGCACTTGAAAATTTTCGCTTTTCATTTAATCGCAAAAAGTATATATCGTCATTTTGAAATCTAAAAGCGTGAAATACATACTCCAGGAGTAATAATCTTTCGATTTAGGAAATTTAAAAATATTAGGAAACCACCCTATTGTGATGTTGAATTGAAGGATGTACCTGATAGCTTTACCAGCAGCCCCTGAAATGTGTTGTGTGACAGGAAGACAGGTAAATGGTGAGAGAGGGGGTGGTGGTGTTGTCTGGCAGCTGGCTTAGACTGGGCTGGATGCCCTGCTCACCAATAAGTATCTCAATTCTCAAGCTATGAAATCTGCTCCACACCTAAAAAATTTGTGATATTTAATCATGATAAACACTATAATTAATATAAAATGTAATTTTTTGACAAATTTTTTAAGGGTTCAGATGATTTTAAAGGGAGTCCGTTCTATGAATTTTTGTCTTATTTTGTCTCCTCCCAAACATTTTTATGAATCTGTCAGCAGTTGGAAGTGTATGTATAGTATGTCGTAGTAGTATATTGATGAAAGTTGCTTCGGATCAGGCCTGTCAAAATATCAGGAATGGTGATGGCATACATTTACATAGACTTAAGTTGTGGCCAGTGGCGCCGACTCCATGGGGCTTGAGGGGGCCCGAGCCCCCTCAAAGATTCGTTTGGGGGGGTGGAGCCCCCTCAATAATTCAAGAAAATAATTAAGTTATATTATGCTTTGTGAAATCACAAAAATATATTGTTAATTTTTATTTCCCATGTTTGACGATAGTTACCTTTTAAGTAAATTCAACAATGTGTGTTGAAACAAATAATTATAAGGTTAAGCAGGTTAACTGAATCAAGTAGAGTGAATCATGGTGGTGTTTCGGTGCTGCGACACACTTTGGATTTAACCTCTTCCCGGTGAAAGACCTCCGATATGGGCCCCCCCCAATAATTTTTATAAGTCAGCGCCCCTGGTTGTGGCCAGATGTAATGATATATTACAAGAAAATAGTGGGATATTCATCATACAAATACATATTTAGGAAGAAGTATGGTCCTCAGTGGGGTGATTAAGTGAGCTGTTTACTCTGCTAGCTTTTTACCTATTCCTCCTGCAAAGCTGTGATGACTTAAATTTATGTGTAAACTTATTGAAAATATGTTTTTCTTTTTTAGAGCCTTCTTAATCTACATAGGATAGCAACTGAGCATGGAGATTCAAATTTCGCTGATTTCCTGGAAACTGAATATTTGCTTGAACAAGTTGAATCAATCAAGGAAATTGCTGATCAGCTGACTAATATTAAAAGGGTTGGAACCCAGGGACTTGGTATTTATATGTATGATCAGGATCTTCAGAAATCACATTCTTAAATGTCTCAATACCTGTTGTGTATTAAATGAGTGAGGTAAATGATTTTTTGAGTGGGTGTAAATGCCCTTGATTGGGTCTGTCCTAGTCATTTTTTGTTCTTTACACAGACCTTGCAATAATTGTGATATGTCAGTTAAATAATATAGCTGTAAAATATTATATCTTGATTATTTGAGCTTTCCTGGTAGCTGGGCTGTCATTGGATAAGGATTTATCAAAATTATACCTATTTCTATAAGATAACTTCAGATAATATCTTTTGTGATGGTGCACGTATTAATATTGTAGTTATATGCATACTGAAATAAATATGTTCAAATAAAAGTTTGATATTTATTTCGTCCTTTATCATTCGTGGTAAAACTAATGAATTTATGTTAAGGTACTGCATTCAAGAAAGAAAAGGTGGTCGATATCCAATTACAACAGAGTTAACCAAGTAACTCCTATGCACATCTATCAATGTTTGCACATTAAAGTTTACATCTTCCGCAATTTAATTCAAATTCTTTGGCAGTTAACACATTCAGCATGTCAATTGATATGGTTTTTGTGGCCCGGGGTAGAGTTTGGGTGTGAGACCCCCACAACGAAAGAGAAATGGCATTTGAACTTTTACTAATCTAAATTATCGACCCCTTACCTCTGCCCAGTGAGAAATGGGTGGTGGAATCCACGTTGAGTGGTGGATATTTGGTGGTGGTGGATATTGAGTGGTTGGACCCACGTGGAATCCACGTTGATTTCAAGTGGATTTGTGGTGATTATCATAAAATGTTAAACAGAATTTCTAATTTGTGGAACTTAACTCTCTGGTGACATTGCGTCATTTATCATCCTGAAACCACGCTAGTTATGTGAAAATGTATCGCACATTCTATTTTTATATAATTCGTGGAAAGGCAGCCATGAGAGCACATGAAAAATCGTAGACACATATATAGAAGGTTTAGATATAGAGTGGTTGAGGTTTTAATGGTTTTAGGACAGCACCAACTGCTGTTTTAATTTTTCCACCAAATTTCCACGTGGGTTCCACGTTGATTCCACGACCAAAAACACGTGGTATCCACGTTAATTCTCCACGTGGATTCCACCACCCATTTCTCACTGGGTGTGGCCTATGGGCAGCAATTTTGATGCTGGTGGGTCGGATTATGCTGGGTTGGGTGTGGTGTTTGTTTGAAGTATACCAGGGGCGCAGCTAGGAATTAAGGCTGGGGGGGTTTAGGTGCAACTAATACTGGGGTGTGTGGGGGTATGGTATACCCACCAGGATAAGCGGTAGGTGCGAGATTAATAAATTGCTGAATTCTGAAGATAAATGGTGAGTTTTACGGCTTTCTGAGGGATCTATTAGTAATATCAATCCAATTAAGTAAAATGTGTTAAACTTAAAAATTTCTCTGAGCTCTTAGGGGGGGGGGGTTTATCCCCCAAACCCCCCCCCCCTCGCTGCGCCACTGAAGTACATTATTTTCTCATCATTCCAAAGAGTATACTTGAAAAATTATTTTCTCAGCTTGAGATGATTTATTTTTCTCTGACGGTACCTTGATGACATTAGGGCATTTCAAATTCCCAAGAGAATCTTTCAGAATAACTACACCATTGAAAAACATGAAGTAATCAAGGTAGCTATAGCAAATACAAATGGCATGGGAATGAATGTTCTCATTTACGGCCAGTTTCCAAGAATATATACGAGGGGGTAAATGACTAGAATTCGGCAGGATCAAAGGCGTTAAATTGCGAATGTAAAGTTTAAAATAAAAAATAGAGGTAATGTTTATTTTCTTCATATCTCAGTCATGATTTAACTGGAGGAACCACACCTTTCCTATTATCTTGCGCGCTTCCTCATCTTCCAATCGCGTTTGAGCTATTGTGGCGACACTTATGAGCGGGAATGTCAGACACTACGTACGAAAACAAATGGTTCGCTTGCTGATAATATTGTCATCGATGATCAGCTGACGACGTAGTTTGGGAAATGAACTGATCGTGACGATTTTGTGTTTACAGAATGGACCCTAAATTTTTCTAGTATGTTGAGTATGCTTATTTTGATCTCTTGTGCATAAAATTTTTGAGGTATATGTCGTGCAGGTGCATAAATGACGAATGCGTAAAACGGAAAGTGGAATTCCTGGACTAATGATGCAACTAATGTAATGGCGCATTTTCCCTTTGATTAGTTTGCAGATTTATATGTTAATTGAGACTGATTTAATTCTAATAATTATTGTTGCATTTTTGTGAAAATATCTCCCTATCAAGTCGTTATGCGTTTGTGAGTTAATCTGAGAGACATCAACCCTTATGTACTTGCGTAGGAAGCTGTTTTTAATGAAGTTTGTGCTCGGGTGTCTAAGTTATTAGTTGTAGGTGTTAAGTGGTGTCAAGAGAGGAACTGAAGCAGGAAATAATGTCTGCGGAGTCTCCTCGCAAAACAACTCGCCATGGTGGATGCATTGTATCTCCTCAACCAGTCAGTGGTCGCTCCATCATCGAAAGTGTCGCTGGCTTCATCAATGATGTCGTCCCTCAGGTAAAATTTTAATAGGTTTCTCATTTACAGTTTGAAATGCTCTGAATTATTTTGCTATGTTGTGAATTTGTTTTTCTTCGTTATAATTTGGTCGTTTGTTCGTTGTGACTGATTCCCCGAACTCCTAAATACCATTTAATGAAGTGTCTCATAAATGATCGTTTAAGCAGGGTGCAGAAAACATTTTCGTCGGGCAGAGGGGTTTAATTTTAGAAGTTATACCTTCAACATTGTTGTCAAGGGGTAAAGTTTAGACGCCTCCATCGCCTATTCATCTATTGATACCCTGACACTGTTTGATTACGTCTTACTGAGGGACTGAATGTTAATAGAAGGGAATGAAATTAATTTTATCTATACTGTTGAGAATATTAAGTAGCATGCCAATCGTCAGTATTATTTATGAGAGTGTGATCCATTTGCTACGTTTATTGTTGAAAATGTTCCAAATGAACTTGAATGTTACTTTTCAGTGAAGTGTTGGTGTCATCCACTTAAAAATTCAATTTCATCTATTATTAATGCATCTAGTAGTTATGTTTACCTTCTCAATTTCAATGGAGAGACTGTTGATGTTTTGTATGCTAACCTGAGGACATCTAATATTATTTTTCTCTGTAATTATTCATATTTCAATTTCGAAGGTGTTTTAATTTATATTCTTGGCATTTCAATTTACATTATATCGCACCTGCTGAGTTGCACAGAAAGGTGGGTCATGATAATTGACAAATTATGAATTTGCAGATGCACTGATGAGTAGATTTCTTTGGAAGATATCCACAGTAAATTTTTTTCAGACTTGCAGGACTTCACAAATGATTGCACACACAGCTCCCTACGTTTAGCACAGGACAGCTTTTGGTATTATTACTGGCAACTGACTGAGAAACTTGTTGTCTTAAGTCTAAGTTACACATTCTCTTTTGCTGTCCCTCTGAAGGATACCTCCAGCCATTGATTTTTAGGGCACTCTACCATCATTTTCATCGCACCTTAAATTTTACCCAATAAGGTGCTTCAATTCCTTGTTGCAGTATTTTGGCACTAAGGGACTAAATGCTATTTTTTGAATGTCTAATTGTCATTTTTTAACGATCATTGAAACTATTATTGAGCTATCCTTCAAGAGGGGAAGAACATGTGATGAATAATTGTTTTTGGACTTTATAGTTTAGCTGATTTGACAACTGATTCAGTGGCAGATTCTGAGAGGGGGGTCGCATAGGTCACAACCCCTCTCAAAATTTTATCAAAAATATTTAATTTTTATTAGTTGTATAGTTTTGTATCCTTGTTAAGGAGTAAAGGGAAATGCATGACTACAATTCCCAAATATAAGAGAAATTAGAGTTGTATTTATCATAGAGCGTAGCACTCCCAGCAAAAAAATTTACACTTGAGATCGACTCTCTCTCCAGGTCATGACCCCTCCTCTTCAAATTTGATGCTGAATCCACTCCACTTATTTACCACCTTTCCAGCTTACTTCTTTGGGTCCAGCCTTGTCTTTTCATAATCATATGTATTTTGAAAAATGATGAGTATATTTTGGTTTTTATAAATTTGATTTGCTACATTTCCTAAGATTACACCTAGTTGATAGAGCACATGGCTATTTGATCAAAGGGTTCCAGATACTAGTCCTGAGTAAAGCTTTCAACTTCCCCAACTTAAATTCACCAAGTAGCAAGTGAGACAGGGAAAAAAACTGCTACCTCATTGTGTGGTATCACATATCTGTGGCTTATTCCAGGGTTAGCTCTATCCTTAGCTATCCATAACAACTTTGTGTGTGAAAATTCTAAATCAGAAAAATCATTTGCCTAGACTGGAATTCAAGCACAGATCACCCTAATTTGCCTCATGTTGAATTTTCATACTTAAAGTGCTCTTGCAGTTGACATCACTGGGTAGTATGTGGTTATTTCTTTTAATAATGCCTATGGTCAACAGCCTAGTGTGTTAAGTCCTGGATTTAACCTCAGTACACAAACATGCTGCCTTGTGGCATTATATGACTGGCAGCGTGTACCACTAGGCCGGTGCTTATTTTTTCAAAATGATCTGATTTAAAAATTTGTGGTCTCAAATGTGCAAACTGGTGCGAAAAAGGGTATGAAAAAGTTACAGGTTCGTGCGACATCGGATAGCCGTGCCTTAATGTAGTTATTAATGCAATCGGTTAGGGCAGTTATTATGAATGTTGAGTTTTTTAACCCAGATGAAAAGTTAACTTAGGTAAAAATGATATTTTAGAGCCCTTTGGGCAAACATTTCAACCGATTAGCCGTATCTCGATTCCTTCATCCTGAAACGCTGCCTCTAAGGTGCCCACCACACGCCCCCGCCTCCTTGTTGCCAGGCGCACCGCACGTTTCTTGATTTTCACGACACTCCATAGTCCTGAGGATCTTCCCTCCTTCCCCTTGCATGCTAGTTGAGTGGATCTAGAGTGAGTGATAATGACAAGTCGGGGACAATATGATTCATTTGTCGATGCAACTGTAGAAAAAGTACACTTAAATCAAAAAGAGGGAGGAAAACTAGGACTTTCATGACGTGAATACGTTGAAACAACTGTATAAGATCTCATTACATTTCATGTCTAACAATCAAAGTTGATTTTGAATGCTTTAACTTTTTGATATAAATAGTGTCAGAGAATGGATTCCCCTGGGCTAGTTCTCTCAGCAGATGCATCACAAGTAGTTACCATAAGGGAAAAATTTCTGGTCAGGCTTCAACCATTAAAGACCCTTGGCTACGTGCATGTCCTCCATGGAATTTCCTCTGTCTAAAGTGCACTGGCGGGTGACTTCATAATGGTATGCCATTGGCTTGTCCACGGTTATTTCTTTGAGTAAAATCGAAACCAACCTTCCAGTCGAATAAAGGAGTGAGCAATCTCATGTCTTAGATTAATAAATAATTCGTCAATAAAAGACTTAATCTTGTTAGTATTGAAATAACAGAGAGATGGCACTTTCCCATTAGTTTATTTTTGAAAGTACGACGCGTTTCGAACATCAGGTCTGTTTCATGTACAATGGTACTTGATAATGACCTTACATTCAAAACGCGTCGTACTTTCAAAAATAAACCTGTGGAAAATTGCCTGTTCTCTCTGTTCTTCTGTTGACTCTTTGTTCTTTCAATACTAATTGGATGTCATTCCACTATATCTCGCCTGCTTCTGTTAATTTCACTTAATCTTGTATCATGTCATAGATTTTGGTTAGAGCATTAGTTAACCTTATTCTTGCCTTATGTCCAGGGCTACGTGGGAGGCCACCCGTCTGACCAGAAGGACTCAATAATATGGGCCCGCTTTGAATACTCGGACATAAACGACCCCTGCCTTTACCCGGAATGGGACCGTGGGAGTGGCATGGGGGCGGGGGGCGATGCCTCCGTCGTGGAGGAGGCTGCGCCACCCCTTCTGCTGACGCTAGGCCTGGGAGGTGGGGGAGCACAGGTGTGGGTGGTGGCTGGGGAGGATGGCCGCGCTCGGGAGGTACTGTCGTGGCGCCAGGGCATGGTGCGCACCCTCAGGATCCTGCCATCGCCCGAATGCTCCCCTGGCTCTCCCCCTGACGAGTTCCCCTCCCGCAGGCCACTGGTGGCGCTCTGCGACAGTGCAGCTCCAGGACCCCCCTTCTGCTCCGTCAGTTTCATCTCACTCAGAGTCGGAGAACAGGTGAGCAGAGAGGAGCAATTTTGCTCCCATGGATTGATTCGTTTTGGAAATATTGTTTGGCACATTTGATTGGTTTCACACCATGGAACTAGAGTTCATATAATTTTGAACTTATTTGTTATTTACTTTGCTCATAAAACAATGGTGATGATTGCTATAGTGAACCATTGAAGAAGTTTATTTCAAGCGTTATATGCTTTTAAAATGTCATAGAGATTTGATATCATCTAAGCAATGCTTGGACCTGTTATTACTGCATGAAAAACATAAGGAAAATATAGAAAATATTTCAATAGAACACCAGCCAATCAGACGAGGCCTGAGCTTTATTGTTGTACTCCTCAAACTGTTAATTCAGATCAGTGTAAGATCCTACATTGAAATGGTTACACTCCTCGATAATGGAAAATACGTTTTTTTCCTAAACTTTCGGCCAATATGACTGCAATAGCCTGGTGCAGGGCCCAAGAAGAATACCCAAATATTAATCACCAGGAAAAATTGAAATTGTTTATAAACCATATGATCCCCAGATTGAATCCTTGGAATTAAGGAAAATGGAAACTAGTTGATGCTGAAATATGAATTTCCCCTTTCAGTTGTTCCCATTTAGTATACAACAGTTGTGCAATGAGAAATAAATGCAGAATAACGTAACTTATTTGATTAAAAGAAATCAATGGATGAATTTTGCAATCCTTAATTTAAAATTGACCTCTCTGGTAGTATTTGTAAAGTTAGAAGACTGCTGAAGAATTTGTTTTCATTCAATTTTTTGTGAAAATTTGTCCAATTTTCTAAGGCCATAGTTAATTAATAAAAATACCTCAGTAATTCTCAATAATTATGAACCATGGTTTTTTCAAAGTGGCCCATACCTACTGTATGGTACATTCTGGATATTTAGGTAGTTCAGGCCTACCGGGAAACATGTTCAATACTGCTTAGAATATGCAGAGATGAGATAAGCAGTTAATTAATAAAAATACCTCAGTAATTCTCAATAATTATGAGCCATGGTTTTTTCAAAGTGGCCCATACCTATTGTATGGTACATTCTGCATATTTAGGTAATTCAGGCCTGCCGGGAAACATGTTCAATACTGCTTAGAATATGCAGAGATGAGATATGAATCTCTCAGTTCCTCCTCAAAACAAATGAAAGTTTTTCCAGCACAATATCAGGATGTGATTTGAAAATATTTTGTAATATATCTAAAGTGCCCTTATAAAAAAATGTGCATAGTATCTTTGGTACTCCTAGGGTTCTGTCACATTACATTTCTTAATGTGTACTTGATGCTTTCCATTTCTAATCTTGCAGATTAAAAGCATCAAGTTCCAAAATCCAGTGGTCGACATCTTAGCAAACAGGCGTGTTGTGGCTGTGACATTTCTTGAGAAGATTGCTGTGTTTGACGCCTGCACCTTGGAGGATCGCTTCACTGTCAGTTCTTGCTACCCATCCCCTGGGCCCAACCCCAACCCTGTGGCCCTCGGCTCGAGATGGATGGCTTACACTGAACGGCGTCTTGTTCCGTCACGACGATCAGCAGGGGGTGCTGAAGGGTCATCTTCTCAGTCATACACGGCAACCGTTTTGCATGCAGCCAAATCACTCACCAGAGGTCTACGAGAACTTGGAGAATCAGTCGCCTCCAGTTTGGGTGGTGGACCAAGGGCAGTTGCAAGGGAAACGGATAGAAACCTGGTGTCAGACACAGATGGGAGTTCTGGCTCTCCTCCGCAGCCTGGAGTTGTGACCATCCTAGACATATGGGGGGTGGGTCGTGGTGAAACGGACCCCATGATGGAAGAAGACTCGGGTCATGTGGGTGGAGTCATTGCTCATTTCCTGGCACATGCGTCGGGAGATCCCATTGTGGCTCTTTCCTTTGATCCATCGGGGACTCTGCTTCTCACTGCAGACCGTGCTGGCCACGACTTTCACGTCTTCCGCATCCATCCTGGTTTTGGCCTATCGTCCTCGACAGCCGTTCATCACTTATATGTTCTTCACAGGGGTGACACAACGGCAAAAGTTCAAGACATAGCCTTCTCAATGGATTCGAGATGGGTGGCCGTTTCGACACTGAGGGGAACGGCTCACGTGTTCCCATTAACTCCTTACGGTGGCCCTGTTGGGGTTCGGACTCACACGGCTCCACACGTGGTGAACAGGGCCAGCAGGTTCCACCGGAGTGCCGGGCTGGACTCGGCGGCGTCTCTGGGTGGAGACCCCCACTCTCCCGTGACGGGCAACAGTCCTGTTGTGGGTGGCTTGTCGGGACCGCCTCCCAGCTCTTCCGTTCACGTGGAGCTAGCCATTCCATACGTTAACCCAAGGCTTCCGCCATTCCCTCACCCCACCACGATCACTCCGCTGGCGCGCCTGAGGCAGCCCTCGCTTTCTGGTTCCATGCCATCAACTACGAGGCATACTAGCCACCATCCTAACCACCCTTGCCGCCTGCCGGCATCCGCTGGTGGATCAGGAGCAGTGGGTGGGGGAAGTGGACCAGTCGGCAGGGGTGGGAGTGGGTGCCGAGGGGGAGGACCTGAAGAAAGTATACCATTGCGTGTCACTGCTTGTTTTGCTCCGTCACGTGCATGGGTTGTTGGGTCACCCACTGTTGGGAAGGACAGATCCCTCGCTAGAAAGGCTGTGGACTCGCTCTTTGTGATGGCATGTCATGGAAGCCTCATGGAATATGCTCTAGAGCCTAAACCAGCTCCAGGTATGCCATTTTATCATCTTTTTTACCTATCATCATTGTCAGGTGATTGCGACGTAATTTAGTTTTGTGTTCTAGCCCTTCGGCGTAGCAAGTGCCTCGATAATGGATCGGTAGGCACTGAAACAGTTGTCTTGGAAGCTTTTTTATCTTATTATATTTTGTGGGGAAAATTTTCCTGTGTTTTTACTTTTAGACGTGGATTGCCTTTAAATGTTTCACCCTTGTGCGTGACTTTGTTCAGTTTAATCCTAAATTATTGCAACGAATTGAGCACAATGTACAAACTGCTCTTATGTTGCAGCTTTGGAAAATTGTCTTCACATCTCCTTTCTATAAACTGGAGGGAGGGATATTCTGACTTCATTTTCATCTCCTTCAATGATACTTCAATCGTAATTACTGAACTATGTATTCATGAAAATTAGTAGTGGGACATGTTATAGGATAAGTTGAGATTAATTGCACTGCTCATGTTTAAGATATGATCAAGTATCAGAACTTAATTTTACTTTTATGTATAAGTCCTTCTATCTTCTGAGATAAATTTTCAAACCATTTACGATGTGTTCTCTTGCTATAACATAACTATTGAAGAATTTATTACAAAATGAGTGAAATACCACAGTAACTTGTACAACTGTCTACTACTATAAACTATGATCTTCTTATGCTAACAGATTGCTAATTACCATGAGTTTGTTCCTTTGCGATGGATCATGAAAAATGAGCATAACATTTTCCTGATGTTACCGCATCCAGTGGTGGTGTGGTAAAGTATCACTCAAGCCACTATTGTTCTAATTGTTCTAGCTCAAATCTTCCTGTTGCCAATTTTGTTTTTGTTTTCAAAAACATTAATGACATAGCCCAACTATCTACTCTATCATAAATAAGAATCTCTGCAATGGCTTGTTTTTATGCAAAAAATTCTTATTGTTTTTGTGGTGATTGTATATTATGTGATTGTAATTTGGTTTCATCTCAAACATGAGCTGTGCAATTTATGTAACCTTTATGTACTTAAACCTTTTACATATCTCATGAGGAATGCTCGTAATCGATGTAGTAATTATTATATGGTTGTGAGTATTATAATATTTGAATTTTCCTCCTTCCAGAATACACGTGTGTAATAGGTATCTTCAATATTGTAACTGTAGCAAAAGTGGTGCCACTAAATATTTTTCAATGCCTTTGAAATGGATTGTACATTGCTCATTTGTTTGTGCAATGCTCTGATCCTTTTCTGCTTCTCTGTCTTTCTCCTTCCTGCAGACATACCACGGGAGAAAGTGTTTGACGACTCGCCCATCGTCCTTGAGGTGTGTCCTCGTGCCCGATGGAACCTGCTCCCCAAGTCCCCGCACCACTCCCCTAGCACAGAGCTGCAGCCCCCCTTGCCTGCGTCCAACCCACTCCTTTTGGCGCAGGAGCGTGCCGTCATGGCAGCCACCTCCTCGCCCCCCACCACTCCCCTGCACCTCCTCCCAACAGCGGCCACCAACCCAACAATGGCGTCCATTGTTGGTGGTGGGGGAGCCAATGTGGCGAAAGCAGGGCAAAGGGGGGCGACAATGTCGCAGGGGGCAATTGTCCCACGCCCCCACGGCGGCAACTCACATTGCCACGCCCACTCGGACGAGAGGTGGCTCTCTCAGGTGAGTTCACTGCTAGATGCACTCATCATAACTTATCCTATTAATGTCCCGACCGATGCACAATCATCATGCATCATATAGTGAGGCCAGCCAAAGTTGTCCCATGACAGAAGATAAAGGGTAGTGAACCCTGGCAACTCCATCTGTCGTTCAGACAATGGTTTACAACACACACCCTTGACTTTCTATGTAACACTCTCTCTTGAATATAAATCATCAGGAATACTTAGAAATGCCCTATATTATTTTATCTCATTCAAGGGCAAACTCATGTATTCAGTACATATCATAATGCAAGTTCATGTTTGTGCATCACTAAAAATAGATTTTTGTGCAGTTTGTAAAAAAAACACTGCCCAATCAAACAATTGTTAACGTAAAATCCAGTAATTGTAAAGCAAACATTTATGATTCAATTGATGGTTTGAAGCCTAACTTGGTGAAAGCGATTCATTATGAAAAATGATTAAGAAGAAAGTTTGTGCTTTCACATAAAATATTTATTCACACATTTACACGACTATGGTTTCAACGTGAGACGTCATCATCAGGTGAACTCTACAGAGGACCATCACATCAATGTATAGCAGGCTTGGAGGGGGAGGGAGGAAGGTAACTAGGTTGAATGGATTGGTCTACAGAGAAGAAGGAGGGGGAAAGAACTTGGTCATATGGTAGAAAGAAGTTGGGGGAGGAGGCTCCCTTTGGGAGGGTATGGCAGGTGGAGGGGGGGGGTACAGGTGAGAGAGAGGCCGAAGGGTTTGTCATGTCTTTAGTCCATGAATTTAGGAGTGGGAGGTTTAAAAGAGGGGAGTGGGAGTCATACAAAAGTCGTTAACAATGTTGTCATTGGAACGTACATGCTGCAAAATATCATCTGTTTCAAAGCGTCAATTCTAGGTCCTTTAGGTTCAAAATGAAGCACTTTGATTACAAAATCACGTTGATGACTGCTTTCTAACAAATTTTTCGCAAATTGTGATGTAGTCTTTTTATTTATCATGAAGGCTTGGTGTTCTTTGACCCGTTCTTGAAATTGTCGCCACCGTTTGCACAACATACACCACGTTGCATTCACATTTTAACCTATACACCCCACTCCTTTTCTCTCTTGGAATGGGATCGTTTGTGAGGGAAAGAATGTTCCCGAGGCTGGATTTATTGTAAAATGCAACTTTAATCTTTAAAACAATATTTTTCAGGGAATGCTTAGTGAAATTAGTGTTATACTAATTGTCCCAGCTGATTTTCACTGAAAAGAAGTTATTTTCTGATGTGTCAGCTGAGTTAATACATTCAATGTTATTATGAAGTTCTCCCAAAAAAGCACCCATTTTTTTTATCCATAACTTATCTGAAATATGAATTATAATGCAAAACAGATTCCAAAACAAAGATAAGGGAAACCGGCTGAAGGTTATAGGTATGGTCGGAACCCAACTGAGAGAGATTCCTGGATATATGCAACAGCAAAAGTGAAATCTCCCCTGAGAAAACAAGGATTTCAAATGAAGAGGTCTCTACATCAGAAATGGCATAGACTACATTCTTTAACATGATCTATTAGTTGATATTGATGGTTATGAATGTGTTTGATCGTGCTAGTTTCAATATTTGGATGAATACAAATATTTAAATTTTATTGATATTTTTATGGTTCACCGTAACATGTCATGTAAATTGTGGTAGGGATGAACTAATGATACCTTTCTTTGGTAATAGGTGGAAATAATAACCCATGCTGGACCTCACAGGAGGCTTTGGATGGGCCCACAGTTTGTCTTCAAAACATATGGTAACTGCTCTATAAGGTATGTCCTAGTGGAGTATCATTGGTGAACTTTATTTTAGAGCACAATGATTTTAGATTACTATAATCACCTATTAACTTGAAGGAATAATTCTCAGGTTTCCGATTGGCTGTGGTTTTGGGTAGCTGATGCCAATGTTTCGAAGGCTGTGTCCGCCATTGTTTTCAGGGGTAGGATATGAACGATATTGAACAATGGCAAACTCACCTTTCAAAATATTGAGACCAAACAACCAAAATTAACCTAGTGAGAAACCCCAATAATTATTCCTTCGGACTATATGCCTTTATATTTGCTGGTAAACAGCATTTTTTTTAAATTCCATTTACTCAGTTATTTCCAATAAGTCATCTGGTTTTTTAATAGGAGGGGAAAGTAAGTCAGGGGAAACCATGTGATTAACCTTTTCCCAACTAAAGACGTAAATATACGTGTGGATGTTTCTTGACCCGGGAGACGAAAGCCGTATATTTCCGTCTGAGATTTTCCTACGCAAGTGAACAAAAGCCGTATATATGTATACGTTTTCTAGCTCTCCCCCTATTATGACGGTCGCGGGTTTACGTCGTCTTTGTTTCGGGACCCAACGCTGCGGGGTTTAGGTTTTACCCTCGGAATCCGGGAGCAGGTACTTAGACCCCTTGTCTTTTATTACCCCTCTTAGCGGTAAGGGACAGCAGTCATACAATTTTTTATCCAGTCAGTTTTCAAAATAAGTATTTGTTCATTTCTCAAGAAATATAAACTAAGAATTGAATTCTTTGTCTTTTGAGCAGCATTTACAATTTTTAAACGAAATTCTACGATAAATATTAACTTATATCTCGAGTTATGTATAAATATCAACATGGAAATTGTTACTGCATTAAATGCATTAATATTGACCTTAGAACTTCGTTTAAAATTTTACAATCCTCAGAAAAAAATGAGGAATTCAATTCAAAGTCTGCAGTTTATGTGCAAGCAACAATTATCCATATGCCAAGTACAAATAAGCAATCCATAAGTTGACCGTGAACCAATGCCACAGGTATGGCCGTAAACCCGGAAAGGAGGGAGCACAACTACCCTCGGAGTCCGCGATAATGCAGAGTCCTCCCTGGGAGGGGTCGAAAAAGGTTGGAGCTGAAAGTGTGTGATTATCCGGGAGACCCTTCTTTACAAATATCCTCCAAAAACGAGACAGAAGAGTCTTTCGGGGCTCAGTACAGCAGTCATGCTAAGATGAAAACTCCGCAGTCTCGAAAGGGTTAAAGCAGTTAGTGAAAATTCAGGGGATCCTGGTCGAAGTTTAGGCGAAGACTATTAACTTTTCTCCTGTGGAATATTTTTACTTCAAGTTTCTATTTGACATCAAATTATTAAATTTGAGTGTAAATAACCCGTAATTCTCTCTTCACCAATCTATCCGTTAGTTCTCGGGAGTATTGTAAGACTTCTGTATTGAGTTGCTACGAATGTACGATTCCTTTCAGTGGACCCAGCTTTGGAACAGAGGCCCCTGACTTGGAAACTCCACACCTCTCAAGCGCTCCCACGGCAAGACACGCCCGATCTGATCCTGTGGGAATGCCTGGAAGCAATCGCACTGGCCCCCTAGTACCAGTTGTCATTGAGTCTGGCTCTGGAAGTAAGTTTTGTCACTATGTATGTGTAAGTATTGTCTCCCTTTGAAGGTGCTTACCGTGTAGTGCAATCACTGGTTCATTTTCAATATTTTAAAATTAGGGTAAAATATTATTCTCCCACAGTGGGAAAGTAAATGGATACATGCTTTTTTTGTCTTGGGTCTATAATCTATTTTTCAAGTTATTGGAAGCAATAAACTGAAATTCATCAAGGAGAAAGCATGCCATGTGTCACATTCTGCTGAAGTGAAAATTCTGTTGAGTGTGACTATGAACCATTTCTCTTCTTGTGGAATATATTTAGTGCTTAATGTCTGTTAGTGAATTGTTAAGCACCAATGTTTACTTTGACTTTGCCTGACTTGATAAATAACTTTTAATCACTCGCAAAATTTGTGTGAAACAAGTTTATAATGGAAGAGTATCACAAGAATATTACAAAGTATACCATGTCCAGTCAGAAATTAGTGGCCCCTGTGTGCACAGAAAATTGGACTTAATTGAGTCAATTCCCCAGCAAAAATGGATATATTAATCTACACAATAATGTGTTACGGTACTTCTTAAAAAAAAACTCACACATGCTTAAAACCAACGTCTGTGCTAAGTTCACAAAATTTTATACAGATTGCACCTCTGTTTGAAATTTAATGCTGTTTAGTGGTGAATCTGTTCAAATTCCACATCATGTGGTTCAAATCATATGGAAGCAAAAATGTGATTATGGAGTATGAATCTGGCTTGTATTTTACCCCTTTCGTGCATTCAAGAAAAATTTTCCATATTGGTAATGAAGGTGATCAGTGATTAGGATCTACTGCATGTATACGTACAAATTTTAAAAAAATCATTGAGTTAGTAAGTTAGATCATTGTTGCTGGATGATATGATTGCAAAACAATTTTAAATAAGGGTACCCTGTACAAAACAGATCCTCAGGAATAATTTTTAAAAGTTTAATACGTATCCGTTGCCCTTTCCTGACTACAGGCAGTTTTGAGCAGTCTCCACGCCTCTTGGAGGGCTACGGCTCAGAGCGAGATGCTACTGGGAATCGAGTGCCTCAGAGCGGGGAGTGGAGAGTGGGGGCCAGCCAGGGAGCTGCCATTGGCGAATCTCGAATCAGGGAGGATCTGGCGGACGCGATGATGGAGGGTCCTGGCCTTCCAGTGCGGGACACTGGTATGTCCATTTCCATATTTCCATCCATCCTTGTGCCATGTTTACTGACATAAATAATATACCAGGGCTGTCCAGAAAGTATTTGCATTTATGATAAAAAATTACTCAGTTTTTTACCGGCTTTCTGTCATACAATACTGACAGCATGCCTTTAACTATTTTTATACATTTTTTGGCAGATGTATTTAGGCTCTTGTCATGACTGGGAAGTATGGTAGCGTAGTGGGTAGAGTATTCAGTCGCTGATTTAAGGGTCCCTGGTTCAAATCCCAGATGAAGCTTTTATAAACCTCCAAACGAGAAAGCTTGAAGTGCAAGGTGGCCCATGGAAAGCATCTGATTACCCTAAATACTGGCTCACCCCTACCCCAATTGTGTGAAATTTACTTGTCATTCAGGATTAGTATACTGAAACCCAGTGGTTCCCAACCTTTTGTCCCTCCCATACCCTTCTATTTGTATATAAAGCCTGAATCACACGATCATTTTTTTTCGTCGCGAAAGTAATCACTATCGAGATCACTTTTCCCGTCGCGAAAAGCAATCGCTCTTGTGATCATTTTTCTGAATCACACGGTCACTCCCGCCGTCGCTTTTCGCATCGTTTCCAATATCACAGCTCGTTGTCATAGGACCCACATCACGAAATTATATAGCGTGTTTGTTTATTTATACCGTTCCCACATTTGCCAAACGTGGCGCTGCAATCACACCATACGGTCATGCTATCTGATTGGCTGATATGGGGTTTTAGTGACGGTTTTAGCGACGGAAAAAGCGACCGGACGAGTGATGGAAAATAGCGATGGGAATCCACATCGCGATCGCCATCGCGAAAAACAATTGCCGCCGACGATCATTTTGCGCAGTGCTCGCGATAGTGATCACTTTCGCGACGAAAAAAAATGATCATGTGATTCAGGCTTAACTAATCAATACCTCCACTGCACAAACGCTCAACAATCGCCCACCGAATCAAATCCTCTCATCTAGTAGTACTACGGCTACTGGATGGGCAGATTTGATTCGGTGGCCGATTGTTGAGCATTTGTGCAGTGGAGGTGTTGTAATTCTGTACTTCCAGAAATGTAATGTGCTTATTTTATTACATAATTTCACTATGAGTAGGTGACGCTTATAGTAATAAATAATTGTATAAATAGAAACTTTGCTTTAAATACCCCACGTACATATTTTCTGCATAAGAGATACATAGTTTCTGGCATCTGCCTTTACTGATTGATTTTGGCACACCCCTGACTGGTTAGTCGCATACCACTGGTTGGGAACCGCTGCCCTAAGCCATCAAAACCATCATTGGTACTGAATCACTGAGTGATCACGTCCCAGGATTGGCTCTCAAAGGCTCCATGAATGAATTTCGGCCTCCAGTGACCTCAGCATGCTGTTTATCTCTTTGCTCAAAATTACTTTGTTGTGAGACATCTATTCATGCTGAGAAATTAATGGAAATTGCTGGAGACCATATATGGACTGTAAAGTGCACGATTGAAAGCATCCCAAGCATAACTGTCCAGAGAGAGCCTGGTCATTAACCATGGAACTGTGTCCTCCCGGATCACCTGTAGAAGGACTCATAACTGAGCACTTGACCATTTTGGTTGGCATGCTTGATCATACACTTCATAGTTCACACATTGTACACGTACACTAATTTTGTGTCAATTTCCATATACTCCTCAGCATGCATAAATGGTGCGGAATATAGTGCTTTCCAGCAATGAGAGCAACTACATTCAGAGTTCATTAGAGGTATAATATCTCTCATGGGGTAGCCTATCTCTAATCATGATAAGAAACTAAATACATGTGGCAGTTAAGTAGAAAATAGTGTTGGCTGTGCTTGATTATGATATGCAGCAAAAATTCAGGCAAAAAAATAGATTTTTTTCATCTGAATTAAATGTAAAATCTGCACAGCCCTTGTAAGTCTCCTATGACAATCAGTAATGCTGAAACAAGCATGCTTTAGTATACAGAGGACTTTTTTATTTATTTTGGTATTTATCATTCAACATTTCTAATTATGATATTGATTTGATCACTGCTTTGGTGCATATTTTCTTATACCTCACACGATTCAAAATATTATTTTCTTATCTAGTATTCAACATTGACAAGAACTATCACATTAAGGAAGGTTTTCTGTTAATGGCACTCTAGCTGTATGAATTTATAATACTCATAATATTATCTACACAATGCTGAAACCATTGCTTAGCTAAGCATTTTATCCACATTCATGTCTGCTTTTATTATTTTTTATGGAAATAAACTCATGTATTTTTTGAACTTGAGCATGTGCTCTGAAATTTCATTTAGTAGATAAAATAGGACAATGTATTTTGTTTACATCTGGAAACAACAAAGGAATTGGGACAGTGCAGAGATCATGAATTGCTTAATACTAAGCATTTTATGGCAATGTATGTGTTTAAATCTTCTGCTAAAGGATTTATTGAAGGACTCTCTCTGATAACATCTTATGTATGATTCCTTAAAGAAAAATGAATGTAGAAAAACAATACTGACCACCTTTTGATATGCATTTAAAATTCTTGCATCAAGAGTTTACTGTAGTTTTTTGATTTTTTTCTGAATGGCACAAGAGCCTCTGCCCAGTTTGTTTTAGTGACATGTGAAGGCAAGGACTTAAGTTGTAGTTTGGCCCTAGTTTCTCACTTTTTGATTGTAAAAATGTAACATGTTGATACATTCCTTTTTGATTTCATTTTAAATAATCTGGATGATTCTCCCTCTAATATTTTTTTTAATTATGTGACTTTATACCATTCAAGTTACCCACTATCACTATATTGCCCTTACTGTGGACTTCCTCCTCCAAAAACCTTAGGAATTTCTTCTCTTTTTTCAATAAGAAGCCATGCAAATGCATTTCATATAAACTGTAAATCAACTCTTTGGTCATCTTGCCATGTCAATGAGCCGACTACTTCCGCATACAGGATCTGTAATAGGATTTTTCCTTGTAGCTACAATATTAATCTTTTCAAGGATTTTACATGTGAACTTACAAACTGAACTGTACTTTGGACCTGACGATTGGGAAAAATTGAGCATCTCAAGGGTCAACTGTTTCCTTGAAACCAAAAAAATGCATTTGTATCATAATTTCGTAATTAACATCATCAGTATTATTTTTCTATCAATTTTTCCATGAATATTTTAAACAACTAGATGCAAAAAGTCAGTGACATTGATATTGAAGCTAGGCATTGCTAACTAATTATTTAGTGTCATATATTACTACTGGAAACAACGGCAATTTTTTGCAGTACCTATATAAACCTTATCAGTGACCACCATTTCATTTTCCAATCCATGCATTATTTCTTCATGCAGTTGTTTAATTTTAAAGTTTATGTGATACTTGAAAATCCGAATCCAGGACTTATTTTCGTCCATTGGAAAATGTTAAATTGTGTATTTTCTCATTTTGTATATTAATATCTAAAGCTCCGTGCCATTTTGCAGAAAAGTTTATTTTCATTTTGTTTACTCAAAATTTTATTTTTTACAACTGTAAAACATTCAGTTTTTCAGATTAAGCAACTGTTACTCTTTCATTATTAAAAGTATACTTATTTTTATTTATATGACCCTAAATTGGAGAATTTGAATTTTGTTCTTCCTCCGACTCATTCAAAATTCTTTCTTTTTTTTTGGAGTGATTATTTGGGCATAATTTCTATGTTTCTTCATATTTCCTAAAACCAACTAACCAGCTATCACTGGTGTAAATTTTGTGCTGCTCTCTAGAAATAGTTCATGTTCGCTGCCTATTTTTATGCCACATATCACCATATTGCTCCCTCGCTTCTAGCACTCATTTACTCTTCACTCAGTAATATTTTATGATATCAAAACACTCCTCATGATTCAGAATGCATCCTACCAAATTATGTACATTTTCCACAAAATCTCTTCTTCATCATTAAGATTTTTATATTTTACTTATCTTACTTCATGCATGATGTTAACTCATGGCATTTGTTATATTTAGGAATCTTATCATGGAACCAAATCATATTCTATGTGTGTGTTATTTCCAAACTGAAAGATTTGAAAAAAAAGGACTTCATCTGTTTATTTAAGCTAGCCTGAATATGAAATTTTATCACCTTTTTTGAAGGTAATGGTAGCAATTCTGAACACCATTTTTTGATGCATTGCTTTTTTTTTAATTTTCTTCTGTCTCACTATGGAAATGTGTTTTTAGATTACTTTTTTCATTCTGTGCCAAACACAAATACATGAGGACGCTGATAAGTTTTTATTCCTATTCAGCTTTTTATCTAACGTATGGAAATTTGTGTGTTTTTGCAGCATATTACTGTCTTAACAATCAGGTGATAGGTTGAATTATGAGTTCTTGGATTTAGGTTGTGGCTTTTACTGCAGTACTTTATGTTTTGTGTTTTAATTATGTGGTTGTGACTCACCATTGAACATTACGGATCAGTTTCATTCACAAATATATTACGGCATTAATAATGACATTTGTTTTCAATAATACCATTACAAAATGTTTTACTTGAAGTGTGTGCTAGATTGGTCAAAATCCCTCTCTTAACCTTCTAGCTGCGTGTTCCATTCTTCTTGGGCAACCATACATTTTCTTTTTATCTTGCGATTTAGTGTGCTCAAGGTTTTTTGTTTATCATATCCAGCATATCTCGAGAATTCTCAATCCAATTCTTTTCCCGTACACTTCAATTATGACAAGAACCTTTTTTTTGACTACTGATGGTAGCTACAATATTAATCTTTTCAAGGATTTTACATGTGAACTTACAAACTGAACTGTACTTTGGACCTGATGATTGGGAAAAATTGAGCATCTCAAGGGTCAACTGTTTCCTTGAAACCAAAAAAATGCATTTGTAGGTGCTGGCAGGGGTTTTATTCAGGGGCAGGATGGTATCCAAATTTGCTACATAACATAATGCAAGTAATACTCTCCTTTCATCTCATCATTCATGAACCTTAGGACACATCTCTCATCCTAAAAGACAAGATTCATAACATTTTCACTTCATTATCCTAAACATCAGCTGGGTTGCATTTTATCAGAGTTGATTTCGAGACTGTGTTTATTTTATTTCCAGTCAGAAGAGTGCTTCAATTGCAATTAATCACTTACAAGAAAGTGCCGATATTTTACTGTTATTTCTTTTTAATTATGCTTTTTTTGTGACAGTTTTTGGGAAAGAAATACATTATTTTTATTACCATATCGCATCCTTCAGTTTACCCATCCTGCTGTCCCCATTCCTATCCTTAGTCCACTTATTCATAAAAATATCACAGTTTTAATGCAATGTTTGTATGTTTGTAAACTGTACACCATTTAGATTGGATTTGTGTTTAATCAGTAATTTTACTAAAGTGCAATTTCATACTTATTTTGGTTCTGTGTAAAAAATTACTAAAATACCCTTCTTTAAAGCAGAATGTCTGCCTAGTTCCTGCTGCCTTTCTCTCAGTTTTAGTTCATACCTGATAGTGTAAGACTAAGCACTGTGCACGTTTGTGATTATTTCATTTGATGAAAACGTTTTGTTTGTAGTGATGGGGATATTTGGTGATGTTTTCTTCCTCATCAGTTTCAAGATATTGAATGTAGTTTTATTAACCTATACAAAGGTCAAGGAGAACTGTTCTGAATAAGAAAGTAGCTGGAGTCACGTAACAGTCTGACGATATGTCAATTTTTCTTTATGATTTTATACTAGATTTTTATAAAGATTCAATGGATTTTCCAGGGTTTTTAAATCATACAAAAATGGGTTTTAAACATAGGAAAGGTTGAATGTTCTACAAAACAATTATTAAAATTGCTATAATTAACATATTGATTTACAAGATGGAATACGTGATCAGTCATAATTTGCCTATTAATAAAGGAGTATATCCCAGGGTGTTAAAAGCCTTGTTTTCATTGCATTTCATGATTACCATATTTTTCTGAATATAGTCCTGGTATTTTTCTAAATATAGTCCTGATATTTTTCTAAAAACTCTACTAAAGTTATGAGGGGGAAATACTTCTGTATGAATGACTCACCTGAGCATACCAATATGTGGGTAGTCAGGATATATAAAGTTTTAAGGGGAAAAATGATTTTTGGTATCAGTCTTATTTAAAGCCTATGTATAATGTTTATCATTCATTGAAAACTTAAGATGAGTACCATCACATTCAGTCCAGTGCCGACTTAATATGTAGCTCAGGCTATCACATTTAGCTCAAAATTTCTCTCTGGTTGTTACTGTAAAGTCATGGCAAAAAAAATTTCTAAATATGCTTTTTGTTGCCGCATAAAAAAATGCTTTATGATGCTATAGCTGGTGTTGAAATCTAAGGAAAGAAAATCTATGTAAGCAAAGTGATAGTGAGGTCATTTATGGAGAAATTGCACATGCATTTATAGAATTTGGTCGATGGAAGAGAAAGGTGATTTTTTTGGCATAGCATTTTCCCCACTCAGCCATTCTCTCATAAGTTTAAAATAAAAAAGAATGCAGAAGTGACTGCCTACTTTTTATGGGTCAGCGACGTCATTAAGAGTTTCAAATCATTAACGTTGTCCAGAGATAGACCCCTCATTTAGGTGAGGAGTGGCTCGCTATCATGTGAACGACAATGAGCCACACAAGTCCAATTCGCAGGGCGGAGGAATAGCTATGACATAGAGACTGGCTTAATGTGAGTTTGTGATTTCATCTCTTTATCTGCAAAAGGGTTTAGGCTGTCAATTTTGCACGTTATGAAGTTTAAAGCCTGAATCACACGATCATTTTTTTTCGTCGCGAAAGTGATCACTATCGCGAGCACTGCACAAAATGATCGTCGGCGGCAATTGTTTTTCGCGATGGCGATCGCGATGTGGATTCCCATCGCTATTTTTCATCACTCCTCCGGTCGCTTTTTCCGTCGCTAAAACCGTCACTAAAACCCCATATCAGCCAATCAGATAGCATGACTGTATGGTGTGATTGCCGCGCCACGTTTGACAAATGTGGGAACGGCATAAATAAACAAACACGCTATATAATTTCGTGATGAGGGTCCTATGACAACGAGCTGTGATATTGGAAATGATGCGAAAAGCGACAGTGGGAGTGACCGTGTGATTCAGAAAAATGATCACAAGAGCGATTGCTTTTCGCGACGGGAAAAGTGATCTCGATAGTGATTACTTTCGCGACGAAAAAAAATGATTGTGTGATTCAGGCTTAAGAAGTAGAGCAAACATCAAAAAACAGAAAAGTAAAGGTTTTCTTTTTCAAAATTTACAACAATTGACTGTAAATCAAATTGGTGCCTGAGCCCATCATAAAGCCTGCGATGAATCATCTCATTTATCAAGTTTGTAGGCAAGGATTCTGACAGAAGATATCAATTGATTGTGAAATATATTTTCAAACCCATCATATTGTGCATGACGTTGGGCACGATATGGTGGAAATTCTTAACCCTTTTACTGTCAGCCCATTTCGGGTGGGATGTGCAATGACTGCCAAGGCTTTTTTCCGGAATTTGCAACATTTCAGATTTTTATATTTTTCAGCTACTTAATTTTATTTAATGCATTTAGATTTTTTCCCGATACTTAAAACATATTTATATCTTATAGCCGTAGATAAATTATTAAGGTTTACGTAAATTACAGCCATTGAAAAGGCCACAGTCATGAAAAAAAAGTCAAATCAGTTGGGCCGATAAATCGGTTTTTTCGCTCGATAATCGGCAGTTTTCGCTCAACCAGTAAGGGCCGATATATCAGCCCAGTGGCAGTGAAAGGGTTAATATTAGTAAAATTAGTCATTGCAATATTTCCACTGAGTTTTATTATGGTACTATGCGTTTCGTCATTACAAACAACAGATAATGTTAAATATAAATGGAAATATGTATGGATAAGTGATAATTGGAGATATGATGATGGAGAGGGAAGGAAGACGGTGTAGGAAATCTCTTGTCATCAAATGTTTAAAAAAAGCAAAAAACATAGGCATAACAAATTCTCAGCATAATTTTCAGAGCACTGTAAATGTTTATCTTTCTAGGCTTTTAAGCATCAATTTAGTACCTCTTAGGGTTAGCTTGAGAAACTTTTATCGAAAGTTAAGTACATAAGCGGAAAGGCTATATTAATAAAAATTTGGTATTTATATTTAACAGAACATTTTACCTTCTGCCATATTAACACCTGCTTTTGGACAGGTTTTTTATTTGAGAGATTAAGATTTTAGACAGTTAAATACAATAAGGATTCTATTTATGGGAACCTAAATTGTTTTCTCTCTATTTTGTCATGGAAAAAAAAACCTTAGCCAGACTCCTTGATGAGAAATTCCATCAGAACATCTCTTTTTGACCTAACAATTGGTATTGGATCTGGGTGACCCCTTTCTTATACTATTAACTGGATGAGTAGTCATTTGTCCAAACATGCTTATCCTTGATTGGCATAAAAATTTCTGAGGTTCAATTAAAGTTCCTGATATATGCACTTAGCTTTGGGAAATATTTTCTATCGTGTAAAATATTGTTTTGTGATGGTAAAGCTTCAAAATAGATAACAGCTATGCTGGGTGCATTGTTCCTTGCCTCTAACTCTCACATATGACTCATGACGGGGCACCCTTGTCCAATCAACCACTAACCGCCCACTCAGGAGTGACTGTGCGCGCCACGGCACGCCTTTGGTCCTTCTCGCCACGTCCCCCAGGTCCAAGAAGAGCCGTGGAGGTGTGGTTCGAGGCCGACAGGGAATGGGAAGAAATTGGCTTTTCTACTCCAAAAGGAAGAAGATGGATACTGGAAGAGGAGAGGGTGAAGGCAAGTAGTGCAGACGTGACGGCGAGAGAGCAAGTGTCGGCTCCGTGCGTGGCGTTGCCGGTCGAGTCGATGGAGCCGAGGGAAGAGGCTGCAAGTGGGGGAGTTGTTGAGGAGGTGGAGGAAGAGGCAATGGGTGGGGGAGGCGGGGAGGAGGAGGAGGTGAGCACCAATCAAACGCCTCTGGTGCAGAGCAACGGCGCCTCTGGGGAGGGTGGTTGCGAAGTGACAGAGGTGGAAAAGGTTGACGAGGTGCTGGATGATGACACGTCACAGCCATCGGTGCCGAGGCGTGGGAGAAGAGCCAAGAAGAAGAAGCGCTAAGCATGTGTGGGTGCGTGTTTGTGATGTGGCTTTGTTTCTGAGGGGTGGACTGTGCAATCTCAGAAGCGATCGAGCTAAAGTTTATCTCTTTTCAACATAAGGATGTCACCCTCATAGCCTCCTAGTTCTATATCCAGAGAAACCCAAAAAAAGAGTCAAGTATTGATAAAATTTTATGTTGATGATGCTTACTATTAATACTTGATTTAACTTGCACAGTAAATATACTAAATAATCATTATATTATTTATATTATCAGCATTTTTTGCGAGGGAACACAGCTGAATTGTGTTCTGGTACCTTTGTTAGTCGATGGAATTTGCCTCTCCTAGCATCCAACAGTTCTTGCCCTAGGGTGGCAACTCTCTGGTGGCAGTTGGTATATCAGGCGTATACTATCTCTACAGACCGCATGATTCACCCATGGGTCATGCCACCATCAGGTCTCCAGCTAGATGATTGTGGTGATTGAATTCTCCATTTCTTTATTAGGGATTTCTTACATGATTATTTATGCCATAATCTCAGCTGGTAGGGCATTCCAGCAAATTTTAATGAGCCCGGGTGAAAGTGTTGACCATTCATAAACTTGTTTGAATTGCAGGCACAGCTTTGTACCTTTCTCTGTGAAAAAAAATATCTTGTTTAGATCTATTTCTTTTCAAGTCCCTCTGCCAGTTAGTTTTTTTTATGATTCAAGTCGTTAGGTTTATTCCAATTAAAATGGTATCAATGCAATTTGGTCCGGTATGGAAATAATCGGGGAAAAATTCCAGTAATCATCAATTGAAATTGGAGGCTCATACCTGGGATGATTGCCTGCAGCATGGGCTCACACAATGCTAAATCTTGTATCAGTGTGTGTGGTTATGTTATAATGATAATTTTTGTATAATGCTTGAGATTTTTGAATGGATATGGTGTGGCTCATTCTTAAGGATAAATCTTCTGCATATTTGGGTATGACTTAGGATCAGCTATTTGATTTTATTTTTCCGTCTAAAAATGTGTTATCTCAAGTTAGGTGGATATATTTTTTTAAATATGTTTTCAAACAATATGTGTAATTTATTTTGCTTACAATAATTTTTTTCCTTCAAAATTGGCTGGTTTATATTTATTTCACTAAATATGTTAGTCAAAGGCATATTGATAATGTGCGGTGGAAGTTTGTAGTTATGACCATTATTAACATTTTATAAATGTTTTATGTGGATAGAAAATGCCATAATGACGTCATTTAACTTGCAATGAGTCTTGAAGAAATGATTGTGAAATATTGATAGAACTATTTAATAGGTACCTGTATTTGTACCTCGGAAATCAAAAATGTCAATGGCATTAGGTATTAATGACTTTAAGTATTGTAAGTGATAGAAAGGCGTTGCAGTTAATGGATATTATTTCATTCTTTGGGCTATATATGATGGCCTGTATCATGTAACTAAGCCAACGTAATGACTATGTGTACTCAATGCAAAATCGTACAAATATTACTCTCATGAATTTTAGGATAGCTTCTTTTGATTAGGAGGTCAAATTTTATGAGAAGAGATATAAGATGAGAAGAGTTAGGGATTTCTCGATTTTTAAGTTTCTAAGTTACCATTTCATTGATATTTGGCTCTCTTATGGCATATTTTACTGGAACTGGTTGGTGGACCTATTGTGATTATGTTATCATGCATATCAATATTCCAGGACAATATTTTTACCTATCTGTTGACACTTAATCCATTATCTTCTCTTAAATCCATGATTTTGTTTTTTTTTGTAATTTTCTCATAGCACAGACTTCTTACTTGCACTAAATGTAAATTTCTCCATTTTTTGTGATCATTACATAAATGACATTTTAATATTTGATCAAAGAAAAAATGAATCCATGAATGGATTGTATGTATGTAGATTATCAAAAGCTAGAAGTACAATTTCTGTAGTAGGCTCTTACAGCAATTTCCTTTAATTTTTGATTGTGATAGAGTATGAAAATAAAGAGACCCGTATTTTTTCATTTTTCAGTCCGACAATTATGTCACAAGCTAGTCAGGGCAAAAAATCCTAGCTAGCCTTTACCCTTCTCCATATAAATAGTGACATCATGAACTTATGGCGTGTGTGCCACCATGCCTCAGCTATTACTCAATCTCGTTCATGAGCTTCATATGTGACTTGAATTTTCCTTAGACTCTTGCTAGTGATTCCTTCTCTCAGTGAAAGGTTCTTCCTGAAGAAGTAAATGAATGAAAAGCCTTAGACATTACCAACTTGTTCAAAGTAGGTGACAACATTTACAATTTTGTTATTTAACACGTCGACAGCCAAGATGTTTTTAGTAAATATGTCCTCTGACGCCATTAGTATTTTCCATTCCATTAACTATTTCCGGATCATAAAGCATTAAATGTGTTTTTGTATTTTGCTTTAAAATAAATATTTATATTCTGACGCCACAACGATCATGACCCATACGTTAGCAAGAGATTCCGGTCACTCCGGCGTCAGAAATCCACTTTGAAACAGTCGCTCGGAGACCGGTCAGTATGACCGGCGTGGCGTGACGGGAATAACTCGACTCCGGTCATTATGACCGGCGTGGCGTGACGGGAATAAATCGACTCCGGTCATTATGACCGGCATGGCGGTCAACGTGTTAAAACTAATGCAAGAATGGCTGAATGAGAAAGGTTTTATTTCGTTGTGACTTATCTTTCCCCAAGATAAGTTACAACATCTTTCCTTTCCATCCTCCGAATTATTTAACTAAATTACAACTTTGGGCCTGAGCCAACAACCCCATTCTCACTTTAAAACTGTCCTAAAAGGCTATAGAAAAGAGTACACCATAGAGTATATCTTGGGCATACTGTTTTCAATGTGTAAATGAAAAATTTTGTTTGCGTCTTAATGATCTATCAGACAGGTAATTTTGCTATTTTTACTGTCACACACTTTCCCATGTAACAGTTATTGCTATTTTTTTAAAATATCATTTAATCAAAAGGGAGGTATGATTTTGTTTTTTAGTTTAGATTTTTTTTTCAAAAGTATTACTCAACCAAATTTCATGACACTAACTGTGATAAATTAGTCTTAAAGCTCCAAATTTTAGTAATAACATTCAATATGAGTGGCACCGAAATAAATGTTGGAGCACCCAAGCCAATTTCAGATAGATATTTAGCCAAAAAATGCTAGTTAAATAGCTGTTTAGAAATTTTTAACTAGCTAGCTCTTGCTCTTACTACTTAAACTTTTAATATAAATTCTGAGTTAAATTTTTCTCTCCTTTCAATCTGCTCTTGCAAGTTTATTTCCCTCTAACTACAGTTCTGATGTGGTGGTGGATGAAGTAGTGATTTCTCTGAATCTTACTGGGCTGTAATTTTTAGCAATTTTAAGCCAGTGACATCAGGTTTGATTATTTACATATTCTTCGAATCCTAGTTTTATGATCAATATTTTCATATCCGTATCTAATTAGTTATTTAAGTCATCATCGTACATACCTATTTCTATTAAGCAAGACAGGGAATAAATCTCCTGCTTGTGCTCCTTCAAATGTGTTTATAGTAACCAGTTACATTTTAATTTTAGAATTTGAGTAAAACATCGTTTTTGAGCTTGGAAGGTCTAGATTAATGTATAGTTTTACTCTTCTTAAATTCCATCCATTCCTTAAAAAAATGTTAAAAAGTGTTGCACTAGGCGCTAGATTCAATATTCATCATGATGAATATAAAAAGAGATAGTGCTACATTTAAAATATTGCTTCAGTTGTGGTATTAAGGTAAAGTAGCTCTCAGTATGTAATTAAAAGTAGAATGGCACAAGATATTAAATAGTTATTGGTGTCCAATATAATTGAGTTTTTAAATTATTTGAGCAGGCTGAAAATTTTTCTCTTTTAGGAGTTTTTTAATGCGTCAAATTTACTTACCTTTCACTAAATATTAATCATTTTGATCAAAGTTGTATACATCAAAATTGTTTCTACTACATGCAATTGTTTTCAATACAGTGCATTTTCCAGTTGTGTGAAGGGCCTACCTGCTGAAGACCCATGTTGTAGAAGTTCATGTCTCAAAATAATCTTACAAGAAGCAATTCTCATTACACACTCTCAGCCTGCCTTTATTGAGTAAAACAAAATTACTAACTAGACATAATTGACTCAGATTTGCAGGATTAAGCTCCCATGATAGTCTATTTTTGCAATATCTTTTTTATTAAATACAATAGTTCAATTTCTTGACCTATGATGATGCTACTAATGTTTCATATTCTCAAGGTTCTCTTGCTGGCTTAAATCTTCCTGATGCAATTGCTTTTGATTTATCTAGATGCTGGAATCTACTGCCTTAGAGACCTAAGCTGGCAAACAATACATTGCTTATGTTAAAAGATTGAATATTAATGCTTTTTACTGTTGTTATAATTCCCTTTCTCCGAGGTTGTTCATAATTGTAACTGAATGTGTTTTTGAAAAATGGCTTAACACTGCCTAAAGCTTTCTGATCACAAGTGCCTTTTGTCTGTCGTGTAAGGGTAGTACAAAATGTTAAGGGTAAATGTACTTTCTACAGTGTTTCTGAAATTCTTTTTGTAAAATGTCTTGCGTTAAAGTGGATATAATATGCAATTCGTGTTTTTCACTGCTCACATAAGTTCTATTTTTAATAAGCCAATCAGTGTATTCCGTTTTTGTCGTATGTGTAATCCATTCATATTTATTATTATATGTGCGCTGAAGATTTTCAATGTGGATTCCTCCTTATTTATTAACCAAAGTGGTTCATCATTTAGCAATTGTAACATTTAGTTAAGAATATGTCTTGAGCTTCATTTCACTGTCTGCCTGTTTAAGAGGCATTTAGACAATATTTCACCTGCTATGGTACCTGTATTGGAATACTGATTTTAGATTGTACATCTCAGGGCTCTCTTACAACCTTTCTGCTGCACATCTCTCTTATGTGAAGTGAATCGTTGGTATCTTGTCAAGCTATAAGAGAGCCTTGGAAGCCCTCTTGACAGAAAAGTCCTTCTTGTATATTCATTGATCTGTGTATATTGTGAATCTAGGTTGTTAAGTCAGTAATGAAATAATGTGATGTTGCTGTGATAAGATGTATGCAGATACCTTACTGGGTTGTTTTTAATCACTTGGACTCTTGGTCAAGTAGCCCAAGTGGCAATAAATATTTTAACATTGCGTTGTTTTGGTAATCAGTTGCTACTCCTTCTCCCTTTATCCTACCACTGCATCATCTACCTGGCGATATGGTGCTCTGTGTGTCTCGAGTTGATGACCATGACATCAAATGATGTGGCATGGAAAATGTTTTGGACGTGCTTCCTTCTTCATATTATTCAGATATTGGCTCATTTTTCATTGAACTGTTCATTTGAAAAATATGTTACACACTGTTTCATCTTGTCATCTTTCATGTCTCATAACACGATGATCTGTCTTCAACTCTGCACTATCTCTTTCACCTCTCCTTACAAAATGTCTATTGTAACACTCGTTCCATCATGCCCCTGATTCAACAAAAGAGTTAGATCTTTCGATCCGAGTTTTCAAGAGACTGAGTTCATAGGTCAATTATATTGATAGAAATGCCTCCACCTCCACTCATAAAGTTTTACACGTGCTCACATATGTCCTCTTGCCTCCAGACCATTCACATGATGGCAGTAAATGTAAATCTGTAAAGTTTGAGCTGGATCAATGATGTTGTAAATGTGGTCCTTGTCAGGAACATATTGCATTTTTGGAGAAATATACAAAAGGTGAATGCCCAAAAATTGAGTTGCATGTGTAAATTAGGGAAAAATTGAACAAAAATCATCATGAACTGTTTGTAGGCCCAAAACACTGCGTGAAATCAAGTCCATGTACAAGTGTTCACTTCTAGCTAGCCTCCGAGAAACTTGTCATAGATCTCCTACATATAATTTCTGCAAATTTTTCTTCTCTTCTATAACAACACTTCACCATAAAGAGACAAGTTTTGTCGTAATATTCGCAGCTTTTCCGTCATATTACTTAGGTTTATTATTTTCTTTTACTATTGAGCTTACAGTGAAATTACTTGTGTTCAATGACTGACCAGCAGTGGCGGCGCGTGCGTATACGCATGTTAGCAAGTGCACACCCAAAGATGAATAAATTATAAAAGAAAACTATTCCTTTGCAACGCAAAGGATAAAAGTACTGTCTGCATATGCAAGAAACATGAGCCTCCAAACGCTACAGCCATCTCCTTTTCGAATTCACCGCTCTACAAGTGTGCGATCCCGTGGCATCATGCCAGGTGCATTTTCGGTCTGTGCGATCGCTTGAGGGTGCTCTGGCGGGACGAGGTAAGCGGGGGGGTATGTGCTGTTCAAAATGGTGATGATGGTAGCAGACTCAAAACCATGCGAGTGCGCACGCGCATATTTTTGGTGACTGACTAGCAGGTAGTGTAGTGGTGTAGCCGCCACCTACACTACCTGCGCCCAGGATCCTAGTCCGTCTACAGAGCCATCTGTATGGCCGTTTTCTGCACTACTTCCTCATAGGGTGTAAGGAAAAGAGAATGAATTTCAACTACCGTCACTTGTAAAGGTGTGTTGAGAATAATTATTTTCACACATGCTAATATTATTTCTGTTCATGCAATTTTAAGGGTAGAGTGTACCAGTAATATGTTTTGCTTGCTATGTATTCTATTACGACGAAATATGATGCTCATGGATTAGGATTAACATAATATAATTAAATCATCCTATATCTGCTCTAATGCACACCCTAGATAAATTACCACCAGCTGCCACTGCTGACCAGTAAAGCTAAAGATCATCCCAGTCTATCTCATTTATTGACGGGCAAATTTGTGCTACATTATTAAATTATATGCTACTGCTATGCTTGTATTTTTAGTCTTTTCCTCCTCATGTAAGCATTTTAATCACTTAAACTCAGGGGGATAAATTTAACCAAAAGATTTCTTTTCCTGATTTCCTTGTTCCTTTGAAGATGGTGAAATAAAATGAAGGTAAATGAAGGTTCGTTGAATAATACCTGTGGATGCATTTACAGACTAGTATGCAGTTAGCACCTCTGGAACTGTTGTAGAAAACAGATGAATTGCTTTGAACGTAGGTTTTCGCAGCGAGGGGCATCGTTGATAATGGCTTCCGGGTGCAGCTGCGTGTTGCGCTTTGTCGTGCGAGCTTTCGCGACCGTTGCAGGACGCATCATCGGGCGATGAATGAAATTACGGAATTTGGTGGTCAATTAATATACTCGTCCACCTCCCCCATCCACCGGAGTAGTGGGGGGAGGGGGGCGGAGTTGACGTCAGCAGAACTCTCACCCCTGTCCTTGAGCGACGAGCGGACTCTTCTTGTCTAGCGAATAACCTTGCTGGTAACATATTTGTCGTCTTCTCTTTCGGAAAATCGTTTTCCACGTCTGGCTGAGTTTAACGCCGTCCACTCTGTTGAAAACAACAGAGTTTCCACTCTGTTTCAACAGAGTGGACGGCGTTAAACTCAGCCAGACGTGGAAAACGATTTTCTGAAAGAGAAGACGACAAATATGTTACCAGCAAGGTTATTCGCTAGACAAGAAGAGTCCGCTCGTCGCTCAAGGACAGGGGTGAGAGTTCTGCTGACGTCAACTCCGCCCCCCTCCCCCCACTACTCCGGTGGATGGGGGAGGTGGACGAGTATATTAATTGACCACCGAATTCCGTAATTTCATTCATCGCCCGATGATGCGTCCTGCAACGGTCGCGAAAGCTCGCACGACAAAGCGCAACACGCAGCTGCACCCGGAAGCCATTATCAACGAAAACAGATGAATGCCTTTAAGCACATATAGAAAGCAGTTAATTTCTCAGCGCCAGAAATTCAGTAATAAGTACATACTGATCGCAGACATGTAAAAGTCTGAAATTAGTATATGAAACGAAAGTAAACTGTGTCAATTAGGAATTTATGATGGAATGAATTTTTGCAGACAGCATGTTTGAGACATGCTACCATCTATCCACTAATAATACTAGCGTGGCATGTAATACTAGCCACTATGCATTTCCACACAGCCGCACGGATTGCAATCAAAGCTAGTACTTTTGTACCTCAGTGACTCTCATGCTCCCTAAGCCTGTAGCTCTTCCTCTGGTGGTGTCCAATGCATCCATTGCGTCGTTTTCTCAATACCGTTTGTTACATCACATCATACAACTACTATGCTTGTATATCCTGCTATGTAGGCACACCTTTTGACACAGAGAAAGGGAAAACGTATCTCAAAGGATTCTACATTAAACTATTAATCCTATCGGTGCAAAACTTCTTGCTGGAGTATACATTCACTTGACAATTTTGGCATCTTCGCATACAGACACACATACTGATCAATGTTGTGGAGCGGGGTATAATCTGATCCTGTGTGGGGTGTATGGAAATCGTTATTTCAATTGTTTGCTGTTGCATAAGTGTTCCACCATCATACCGGCTATGTTCCTTAACCAGAAAACCCTGCCATGTGACTATGAATTCCAAATACCAAGTTTCCCACTTCTCTGGGTATTATTCTTCCCAAGCAATGCCCGGTGGCCTGCTAGTATGGAATGAAAATTGATGTCTGGGGATTTGTGAGAATGCTGAAAATGTCAGTGCTCAAAATGTTATGTAAAAGAGGCATCTTTGCTTGTAAAGATTGAAAAATCTACAAGTTGCTCCATATTGAGTGAGGACTGAAAACTTTTTGGGGCAAATGGATTGTAAAAAAATGGCCTTAGAACCAAATGCTTGAAATGCAGCATAGCACCAACTGGGATAACTTGTGAATTTCCCAATACATAATCTTCAAAATAAAATATTTGATACCATATGGTAGCGTTCATTATAACCGTAAATACCAGAATTTTACGAAGAGGAAAACTAGACTAGAAACTAGTCAAAAACTAGAACTACAGGAGGAAAAAAGTGGCCATTGACTAGTTTTTGGATGCACAAATGCTGCTAAGATAATATATGAGATAATGGGGTAGTTTCCTTCATCAAAGAAAACGAAAGGCATTGATTGAGATTTGTTACTTACCATTAATGTATTCACAATATACTAATTATTTGGTTTTAGAAATCCCAGTTTAGATGAATGATAATGGTCAATTTTAACCGAATTTGAAAAAGGCCAGATTGGCGCCCATGCGATGCCACTCCATGTGACGTGATGGACCTTGATTCTATACGAGTAGATAGGAGTTTCACATCGTCTGAGATTACCAATGTATGCATGAGGCATAGAGCTCAGGGAAATATCTCTTAATAATCACCAATTAAAATTGCCTAAGATCAGTTTCCTTTGTTTGATAGGGTAGTAATAATCCTTATTTAAGCCAAGCGCTCCTGCTAGCTGCTTACTCTGCTACCTGCTAATTGAATATCAGTTTTCTCATTGGCACAGTACCATATCTACTCATGTAAGCTGCACCCTCTTGTATACTGCACACCCCCACTCTTGGGCCAGCTCGTGAAGAAAAAACTTCTTAGAGCTTTTAGCAGGCTATTATAATTTTAAGGATTCGTGTAAACCGCACACCCCGCTTTTATCACCGGCATTTCCGGAAAAAAGGTGCGCAGCTTCTATGAGTAAATACGGTATATAAATTTTATATTATACATATTTTAACTGTGGAAATGCATTATGAAAATCATTATACATATTAGATGTTAATAGCAGAATATGCAATGAAATGTGACATTCAGTGGTGCCGAGTCGAGGGGGCCTGAGCCCCCTCAAAACTTCATTATGGGTGTGAGGAAAAAATGCGTCAGGCTTGTCGATTTTCCCCGGAGTGTCCAGATATGGAGAATCGAGTTATCAGGGTTCTAATGTTGATGATATGACTCTTATAAAATGCTTAAAAAACTCACTACTTATAAAATTTCTTGGGGCAGCATCCCCGGTTTGGGCCCCCCCAATATTTTTTTGTAAGTTGGCATCCCTGGTGACATTGTTTCTGTATGTTGAAGAAACTAGTCAATTTCTTGTTTTCAACTAGCCGTAGGTTTTTTCTGGTAGACACGTGTGCTCCTTTTCTTTATCAAAGGTGTTCCAATTTTAAACTTAGGACGAGGTATTTCATGAAGATATTCAAAGAAAACTGGATAATGTAAAATTACTGTCTCACAGTTGCATTTTTTGCATAAGGTGTCATATCTAGGTTATGGCAAAGGAGTTTTACAATTCCTTATTCATAAAAATATTACATATGCAGCAGACTCCTGATTACCAGATGGCAGGTTATCTGCGTTGTGAATTTTGAGTTTCACACTCCTTCATTATTTACCAGTCTTAATAAACAATAAACTCGAACGCAAAAGCACTAGTATTTTAATGCACGGCTACACCAGGCTTTGTAGTTCCATTAGAATTCCCTTTGTAAAATGGATTATTTTATTTACTTGCCGACAAGGAATGTTTCAAGTTTACTTGGATGCCTGCTCTAGCATATCAGAAGACAATGAGTGGCGGGAAATAGGGTAGTTTCCTTCATCAAAGAAAACGAAAGGCATTTATTGCGATTCGTTACCCACCATTACTGTATTCATAATTTACAAATTATTTCGTTTTAGAAATACCGGTTTAGACGAATGGCAATGGTCCATTTTTATCCTCATCTGAAAACGGCCAGATTGGCGCCCACGCGATGCCACTCCACGTGACGTCACAGGGACCTAGTTTCTATACGAGTAGATAGGAGTTTTACATCGTCTGAGATTACCAATGCATGCATGAGGCGCAGAGCTCAGGGAAACATCTCTTAATACTCACACATTAAAAATACCTAAGTTCGGAAAGTTTCCTTCGTTTGATAGGAGAATAATAATCCTTATTGGTGTGTGCACTTTCCACAATAGGGTAGTTTCCTTCGTCAAAGAAAACGAAAGGTATTGATTGCGATTCGTTACCCACCATTTCTGTATTCATAATATACAAATTATTTCGTTTTAGAAATACCGGTTTAGACGAATGGCAATGGTCCATTTTTAACCTCATTTGAAAAGGGCCAGATTGGCGCCCATGCGATGCCACTCCACGTGACGTCACAGGGACCTAGTTTCTATAGGAGAAGATAGGAGTTATACATCGTCTGAGATTACCAATGCATGCATGAGGTGCAGAGCTCAGGGAAACATGTCTTAATAATCACTTATTAAAACTGGCTAAGGTCGGAAAGTTTTCTTCGTTTGATAAGGTATTAATAATCCTTATTTAAGCCAAGCGCTACCAGCTAGCAGGGCACTCAGCTACCCGCTAGCAGCCTGCGTCGTATCAGCGCTCAAGCCTCCCTCAAGGTCACCTCACAGGGCGGCAGCGGGAACGAGAAATACATCACACGGATAGATTTCCCGGCATTCATACTCACCCGTCGCGTTTTCGCGCGCATGAAAATTTTCACTTTTCATTTAATCGCAAAAATAGATATCGTCATTTAAAAATCTAAAAGCGTGAAATACGTACTCCAGGAGTAATAATCTTTCAATTTAGACAATAAAAAAATAATAGGAAACCACCCTATTAACTCTTGAATAATTTTAGAAGATTCTCCTATGTTTAACCAATTGTAAGTTTTAAAAATGTTATGTACAATTTATGTATTTTTCATATCGCAAAGGCACAATTTTTGCCGTGGCCTTGCATGTGGTTGAATACAGCCCAAGGGAACCAGAGATTTCATCACACTCGAGTATATTTACGCATTGACCAGTCAAGGTCAAACTGGAGAGGAGGGTAATGGGGAAGTGGAAGCTGCTAAGACGAAGAAGGTAGAGATTGCATGAGTCACAGCTAGACGCTTGCCTGAGTAGACAGTTTGCTGGAGTGTATGGAGCAGCGGGAATACAAACACAATAACGTTATTGCCAGAAAAAAGATCGCAGTCGGGAGAAGAAAGCTCTCAATGAGTCCAGGAATCAATATAATATAACAGACAATAAATAACAGACCGGTTCATAAACAATAATATATTGTTTGAATTATGAATATTAGTAGGAAAGAGAAAGTTTGGATTACACGTCTTCCCCGATTATTCGTGGCGCCTCTCTCCATCATTAGCCCGGATAATCGGGAGTTGTATGTGATTTATGCGACTCGTCAAAATAAGGAGAGCATACCTGTATGCAATGTAATGTTTTGGTCGCAATGCGTTTATCCTCAAGATCACCTCCAAATCCTATCGCACACAAACCCATTTGAAACCATTTGCAGGTGGGAGCCAGAGCTGTGACGAGCACTGTGAAGGGCGCTCGTTTGACGATGACGGGGACGAGTACGAAGATGACCGTGAGGAGGAGCGCAGTTCGACGGGCAGCTTCAGCTCCGCGAGCCGCGCCTCCTTTGACGCCGTGCACTGCTTCGCTCCCCCTCCCCCATCCTCATCTTCCTCGTCGTCCTCGTCCTCCGCCACGCCTGCCACACCCTCGCCCTCTGGCGGCAGCATGTGGTGAGCGATGCCGCGAACTTGTACGTGCCACAGCCACAAGCAGGAGGTTTAACGTGTGCAATGACCGGGAGTGAACAGAATAGTTTGTCAAAGTTCCACTGACAAGGATGGTCCTCCAAGTGTCACTGCCAGATCTCGTTCAAATTTTGCTGGGTGATAGGAAATGGAAGCCATGAGATGAAATTTTTCTTTCAGCCACAAACTTTCTATACTTTTCTAATTATTAGCAATGGAAAGTGACAGACAACGCCTACAAGCACGCAACCCACACAGCAGAGGAATAGGCTGTTGCTAGGGTGAAGAGCACTGACTGTGTATTGATGTGCTGCAAGATGCATAAATTTAGGCATTTTCTGGTACTTTCTGTCACTAATGTCTCGAAAAGTATTGAGCGTTGGTGGCTGAAACCAAAACTACACTTCGTGGGTATCCATTTCTTATCACCAATCAAAATTGGAACAAGATCTGATGGTGACACTTCAGGGATTTTCCTTGTGAGACTTGGTGGATTACAGTCGCTGCTAGGTTTACCAGACCCCCAGAAAATCCTGGACATACCATGTAATTTTAAACTTCTGCCTGGGATCTTGGGAGGGTTTCTACTCAATTTATATGTCTTCCTTTTAAAGAAATATAAAAAAACTAATAGCATTTATGATAAAATAAAATTTTTCATTTCATCAATTTTAAAACTGGGCTGATATTTTTCAAAATTCATTCACCTGACCATATGATTGATATTGTATAAACAGAGAAATGATTTCCTCACTGATATCCATAGTAATAGGCTAAGAAAATAGCAATTAAAGAAATTTTTCGTTAAGTTTTGACTTTCCACCTTTTCAGTTAGCCATGCCCAATGATTTTTTCAATGCCCATAGGATTAGAACATGACGAATTTAGAACATCCTTCATTTCATTTAAGGCATCTGAGAACCTTTTTCCCCAAGCTAATTTTCTAATCCTGTGGAGATTTATATAAAGTTAAAAAATATACATTACATAATGTTTACCACTAAAGGTGCCTCATGCTGCATACTTCTAACTAGTTGGGATTAGAGATTGGGGATTAGCTGGATAGGTGGGCTGGAATTGCCTGAGGCTGAATAGGAAGACATACAAGGTAATCTACTTGATCTCAGGGGAACATGGACAAACTATTTCATTACTTCTCACAATTGATCAATTTTTACTATGCCACCTGCTTGCCGCATGAATTTGGCCTAATTTATTGGCTTCAATGAATATGATTCCTAGATTTGCAAACTTTTTCCGGAGATTCCTTTTTATCCTATCAAACTTGTACTTCATTCTCAGGCTTATGAGTATTTTGAAGAAGCCACTAGTAAAGTGTCTGTCATTGCTCATTATCGCTCAATTGGAGTGAATTACATATTTTAAGATGACTCCCGTGCAGTTTGTACTTTGAAAGTGATACATAGGGTATGATATAGGTAGATAATTTATCCAAATGAAAAGTTTTCTGTATTACATGTGCATTCCATTCTTGCATTTACTGCATTTAAATGGGATATTAATGGTAGATCTTCAGTGAAAGCTCATGAATATTGAATTGCAGCTGAATGTCTCTTATTGTATCGGGATGAAAAAAAAAGATTGCAGGTTGAAGAAAAATGAAAACCTATGGATTCCAAATGCGATTAAAAAAATAGCCACTAAAAAACGCTCACCACTTACAACAGAATCAGAGATAAATCTTCCAAATTATTTTAAAAATTGGTAAAGTGAATATATTTTTGCAAAATAAGAATTGGTATTATATCCCAAATTTTATGTTTGAATTTCACAATGAAGGGATGCCCTTAAACTAGAATGCAAGGATTTCCAAATGAAAAAATGAGCAGTTGCAGTTGGAAGAATAGTCGTCCAATGAAAATGTAGCATTTCACAAACTTCCCTCCTGAAGACTGCATAAAATTACTACAATGTTGGCCACACACTTTGTGACTAAATACTCGAAGAATTGAAACTTGTGGACCCTATGATATCCACAGAGGAAATCCTATCCTTTCACATTAATCTAGTAATTGCAATGGAGCTGGCTCACTTTGCACTATTTTCTCTAACAATTTTTAGATGGCTTCTGCTGGCAAACATCACATTTTGCATGGAAATGTGACAGACCAATAAGTTTCAATGACCATGATTCATTCGTATAATCCACATGCTTTCAGTTGGATTCTTGCATTCAAGTTCAAGACGAGGCATCTCTTGCAAGGATAAAAGAGGCTGATTTCATAGACAACATATCATTTGGTACAAACTAATTTTAAAGCACTACTCAAATCATGCATATGGCCAATGTTTACTTATTAAATACAGCATTTTATATGAATTATTAAAGCATTTCTCTTGTAGTTCTGGGTTGAAATAAATACAACCACAAATTTGTATAAAGTTTACATTGTTTTTACATAATTGAAAATGAGGAGGGTAACTGCTTTTGACTTTTGTCTTAAAAGACCTTAAAGCATTTCAACCACTATTTCTTATACCAGCTGTAAAGAGCTTGTATCACAAATTCAGTTCTGAATAAAAGAAATATTTGTTTCCAACAAGTGTTGCATTATTGCTGTCCAATTATTTGCTCAGTGCTATAAACTAAAACACAATACCGTTTGCGACTTCTTCCTTTAGCCTTTGAATGTCACTGGGTAGACTATTTTCTTCACTTGCACAAGACTTGACCATCATGTCACAAACATTCCTCAGCTTAAAGAAACATATGAATGGATTGGGAGCAGATATGCGGCTCTTTTCGAACCCTTCCCTCCTCTCGCGGATTCCTGCAATTTCGGCTTCCTTCTCCTTGATGGTTTCCTCGAGCACATTGCTCCCACTACTCTCCGTGATGGTCATCGCCTTAAGTCCTTCCCCAATGTCGCCCACGTCACCACAACCACCATCCATCGTGCCATTTTCCTTGGAGGAACATTCCTGCATGTTGGCAGCACTTTCACAGACCACCACAGTCTTGTCCTGAGGCCTGGGAGCACTGTTCTCACCCACCATTTTCAGCTTCGCCTTTGCCTTTATCAACTCTTGCTCTACTTTTCGCACCTCCACCTCTGACTTGAAGTACTCGCCCGTCAAGGGGTCAAGAATGTCTTGCAGGTGACTTACTAGGAATGAAGCTAGTTGGGACCACGGCCAATCGCACTCCTCCCCAACCCACTTCTCCTCTGCCCACGTCACGGACGCAAACACCACATAAGCCTTTGCACTCTTGGTGAACCCAACAGCAGGCGAGTCCCCCACAGACAATTTGTCAAAGAGCTGCTCAATGCCTGCTGGACCTGGAAAATTTTATTGAGTTGAACTTGAATATTATCGTTGAAGGACTACTATATTGCTATGGAGGCTATTAATTGGAAGGAAGCAAGAAGTTATGATGGCATTGCAATTTGCGCTGGACAAGGAAGGAGTGTATGTGCAATATAACAGATCAAATTTTGTGCCTATTCCAGCACTTGGTCTGTTCCACTTTCACAGACCTTTTCCATCTTGTCCTACAGCCAGGGCAAATTGTTTTCATGCACCATTTTCAGCAGTGCCTTAGGGCAGGCGTGCACTAGCGCAACCACGACAGATCTCTGTCACACATCTTCCGACCAGAGCACGACCACACCCACGATAGCAAAACACATTCACCGCCCGCTTGCTCAGTTCGTATGGTCGGGTCGGAGTCAGTGCGCGGCGCGCCATGAGAATGTGCGTAATTTCTGGCTGGTACGACCGCTGAGTTGGGTACGACCTCATTCAAAAATTTTGGCCGGACGACTCAGGTCCGACCAACGAGTCGCACTTGACCTAGTGAGCGTCGCTCCATTAGTTGCAATGCTAAAACTGGTCGTGTGCCACAGGTCATAGTCATGGTTGCGCTAGTGCGCACCTGCTCTTAGTCTTCATCAACTCCTGCTCCACTTTGCTCACCTTCAAAAGGTGAGACTCAATTATTTATTTTTCAGCTATTTGTGTGTGTGCGTTATTTTTAGGGAAATTGGCAATATACAGCCTGATCATGAAATATGCAGTTAGAATCAGAGGAATTACTTTGACTAACAAAAGAAGTAAAGGAGTAGCATATAAAATATAGTGGAACTTGGTTATAACGGCATCGGCTGTAACGTCGACTCGGGTTTAATGTCAAATTTCATACAGACCAGCCAAAATTGAACATTTTATGTTGTACGAAAACCCGTTTATATCATCAACAAATATTGCAACGCTCGGGTATAGCGTCAAAAATTTTGCGGTTCTTAGGTTGCAAAAGTGGTAGTGTGATTGAAGTTCATAGAAACCATGTGTAGAAACATCAAAAGCAAAAAGAGGTCACAAGCTGGACGATGAGCAGGTGACGGGATGCAACTCTTTTGTTTAATTGGTGTCTGGAGGGAGCGGGGGCTATCCCGCATACCTGGGTCTTATCCCTTCCCACCCCTACATTCTACAAGGTCACTGACACAGGCACACTGTATTGCATTGTTTGTTTTGTTAGTCACGGTAGATCATCAATCACATCACTACCTACCTCCGTGTGAGCATCGCGTATGTTGACAGCTGTTTTATACGTCGTTAGTTGTGTTTTTTTCTGCAATGTCAAGTTGTGGTGTCACTCAGATTTAAGGCTGCTTTTTTTATAACGTCACTCGGATATAGCGTTAAAAATCTTCTGGTCCCTTTGAGGACGTTATAACCAAGTTCCACTGTATTACCATATTTTCTGTATGTTATCTAAGCTGATCAAAGGGGTCAGTGCAATTTGGTAATGGTAATAATAGGTATAGGGTCATTCCACGTCAAATCACCCAGAAATTTTCAAAATGACACCCACCGACTCGGATTTTAATGAAATTTTTGTCACTAGCTACTATCACCTATCTAATGACCCATGTAAAATATTTCCTCTCTCACTCTCATAGTTTGCAAGATATGAGGAGTCGAAGTTTGAGATGTTTGCTCAGAAGTGGTGCTCGTGGGAGTCAAATTCCAGAGTGCAGGGCACAGGGTAAAAATTCATAACTCAGAAACCACATAATATATTTGAATGAAATTTTGACCCCTTGTCTATCCAAGTACATAGCTTCCATAGTAATGTCTTTTATCCCCATTGCATTGTTATGTTAGCCAAAATGATGTCAACAGTTGTTAATTAGCCGATTTTTTTAGCTCAAAAACATTACTTCATATTTTCAGAATTATCACCAAAAGGCAGAGCAGTTAACTCATCCAATTTTTTTTTAAATTGAAGGTTAATATGTGCTCCAATATACTGTGAAATAAAAATGGTGGTGTTTTGACTGCCACCATGAGTATTTCAGGTTTTACTTTTTTTTCTGCCCCCGTAAGAGGGATTTTGGACACGTACTGTAAGATAATAAGTAAAAGTGTATCCATACCTTCATGAGGATATATTTGAAATATTGGTCAGTAAATCTAAGACCAAACATGTAGTCTAGTGAATGTGGCTCTTGTTCATACAATTGTTTTTAATGACAATACTTGGCTTGTGGCAGCTGAGGGGAAAAGAGTCCAAATGGCTCAGAAATGTGAAATGATGCTTTTTTTCCTGGAATTTACCCATTTTTCAAGTGTTTAGTTTATGGAAAAATTGGTATCAAAATACATTAGACTCTTACTGTGCATTAGAGGATAAATGAAAATACTAATTTAAATAAAATTATTTAAATAATACACTTCAATGTGTTTAAGGCATCTCCTGAACATCTCTAGAGGCTCTCACGGGCAACTAAACGCTTAACAATACCACTAATTCCATCACATGGGGATTTTCCATGGCTTGTAGCAAAGAATGTCCATGATGACATTAAGGAGAAATCCTGGTAATGCTTGCAAAGATTGAGAAATTTTTGCAGCTCTTGTACCGTCCTGCACAACCATCACTAAAGTAACTCAATTTTTTGACTAAAGTAAATTTTTCCTTAACAAAGCAAAATATTATTCTTTGGGTTTCATGAACAAAAGCTACACCATGCTCCAAATCATCTGACAAGATGCATAAACTGGAAATAATAAGCTGTTTAGTCAGGTGATCTTGAGTATAAATCACAACAGGGTGTACCGTACAACTATCACTTGTCCAGTGATACCCTTGTGCCTCATCCTGGATAACATATGAGTAGTTCTCACTGAAGTCAAAGAGAACAGCTGCTTCATGGGGTCCAAGATTTTCTTTCATTTGCTTAAGGTAGTTTGCCTGTACCTTTGTAATAAATGAATGGGGCACCAGTTTTTCCACTCTTTCAATTAAAGTTAATCAGTACTCATCAAACGTCGCAGTGAAGTTCACCAGTTCATATCTGTCCTTGGAAACCCACTGACTGTATGAAACTTCATCTCTGGGGTCACATTGTTCAAACTTTTTCAGCAGTAAGCTTTTCAATTTTTCACGTGAAGGACTCTTTGAGCAATGGTGCAGTATACAGTCCCTATTATTTCTAGAGCACACGAAATAACCAATTAGGTCCTGGCTTGTTTCCTCTAAATTACAGGCATTAAGCAGTAGGTTGACATTTTAATGAATTGTGCAAACACACTCTGAATGCGTTCCAGGAGATCCTGCTACCACAAACCATTATGGACCTAGGTTGCAGAATTTAGAAAAGCCAATTTTAATTCTGGGGAAGTCAAATTTAAAAGTGGAATACAATTCCTTCAAGTTAGCAAGTAATAATCTCTTCTGAACATTTACATTTTTGGAGATATTAATGGAATCTTTCTTTCCAGGCATCATTCTGGAGTACTCATCACTTTCATAGAAAGTCCTAACTAATTGTAATGTTTTATTTTTGCCTTCCCTTTTCTCAATTCAGGTGCTGCTAATTTTCCATTGTCTCTGAAAAGTTCTCTTGCTTGGCAGGCAGTGTACTCACTCACATGAAACTCTTCCATTACTTTCTTCCAGCTCCATGAAGTTGGTACCAATGATAACAGATGTACCTTTCCTTGATGAGTGCTTGATGTGTCAACTTTTTCCAGCCTTTATATCAACTCACCAACCTGTCTGTCTGTTTGTTTGTCTGTTTGTCTGGTACAAATCTTGTAACTGAAATTTGACTCACTTCCTGTGAAGCAAAAACGCTGAAATTTTGCACACTTCTTCATTTCCGATGACAATACATGAAAATATAACTTTTTCTCTCCAACCCCCCTTTAACCACCCCTTTAATACGTCACTTTTGGTTTTTCGGGGTCACTGAGTTTTTTTGCTTTGTGTCATATATAAACGTTGCTCATCCCCTGTAATCTAAATATAAAGGCTGGTTTTTAAAAAAAAATTTTTATAAGAGCTTATTGTTTGATTAAGTCTATGAGCACATCCATATCATGAACTTTCTGAAGTAGTTCTTTTGGGAGTTTTGGGTCATCCTTTTCTGGAGATAATTCTTTATCAAGAACTCTTTTAACTTTCCTTTTAAAATTACTGCATGCTGACTCTACTTTCCTTTTAGCGTAGGTTGACATTCTGTGAGATGATATGCCATGAAATTTTAAAGGTGACTCCTCTATATCTTGCAGCGTTCTGTTAAGTAGCTCAGTTGATTTTTCTTGGGATACTGTTGTTTGAAATTTCAAAATACTATCATTGCTGTCTTTATCTACTGCCTCAACATCAGAAAGCTCATTTCCAAACTTGGATTGTTTCTGTACTTCCTCCCTACATGGCTGGCATATTTTCATTCCTGGCACTAATTTCCGAAGAGTTGGGATTTTACAGGACTTTTCTGCAAATTCAAGACTTGCATTTCTCAGTGATTTTGATATTTTCTTCTTGTGGCTCTTAAAAGGATCAAGACAATATATTTGGTAGGTTTCATACTTTTTCAAACAGTATATTCTGTGATGTTCGCAGACATTGGATAGGACTTCCCCAGGTACACCACTTCTGAGCGATAACAGCTGTTTTTGAAGCATACTCATGATCTCAATTTTGTTCAGTTGCACCACTGGTGTGTAGCTTTTTTTGAGGCAATCAGATGCAATTACTTTTCCAATGCTGCACAGTTCAACAATTTGCTCATTTTGAAGCATAGTGGAGACACTAACCTTTTTTAATGTCGAAGTTCACGATGAGCAGCTTCGCCTAACTCATAGCACACACAATTAATGTACTGGTAAATATACACTGATCGTACACACAGAATAAACTTGGACACCCATGGAGCATCTTCACACAAGAAGACTTGGCAGAAGACTAAAAGTGGTACCCTAGAATCTATTTTGATTTATCATGCCCTCACTGTGATACATTGAAACATTTTATTCTTCCTAATGTAGAGGTTGCACTTAATTCTCTCATTCCTTGGGGAGATGGAATAACACTGGAAAGTGAGGCTGAATAGGTGGGATTGTATTACCTTCTCAAGTTTGTCATGTAATACAATCATATGGGAGGCAGGGGAGAAGGGCACATAATGTCAGCATTATCTCTCCCAGTGAAATAGAAATTTAATACTCCAGTTGCCATCAAGGAATGTGGATATTAGTGACAACCTACTGCATATCTATAAGTAATACCATTTGCTCTGCCAGCTCTTCCATCACCAAGGGTCTGGAAGACCGTACTTCTTCTGTGAAAGTGAGGCTAACTTTGTACAACTCCAGTTCAGCGGGACTCATTTAATCACTTTTTCACAGATCTTAACAAACTTGTACGTTGCATGTGCTTATGATGACCACTGGTTTTTTGGATTAGTGATTTCTAAACACGAGGAAGAACATGATGTGAAAGTGAAATTTATGCACCCATATGGAAAATCCCCATGTGATGGAATTGGTGGTACTGTTAAGCATTTAGTTGCCCGTGAGAGCCTCTAGAGATGTTCAGGAGATGCCTTAAACACATTGAAGTGTATTATTTAAATAATTTTATTTAAATTAGTATTTTCATTTATCCTCTAATGCACAGTAAGAGTCTAATGTATTTTGATACCAATTTTTCCATAAACTAAACACTTGAAAAATGGGTAAATTCCAGGAAAAAAAGCATCATTTCACATTTCTGAGCCATTTGGACTCTTTTCCCCTCAGCTGCCACAAGCCAAGTATTGTCATTAAAAACAATTGTATGAACAAGAGCCACATTCACTAGACTACATGTTTGGTCTTAGATTTACTGACCAATATTTCAAATATATCCTCATGAAGGTATGGATACACTTTTACTTATTATCTTACAGTACGTGTCCAAAATCCCTCTTACGGGGGCAGAAAAAAAAGTAAAACCTGAAATACTCATGGTGGCAGTCAAAACACCACCATTTTTATTTCACAGTATATTGGAGCACATATTAACCTTCAATTTAAAAAAAAATTGGATGAGTTAACTGCTCTGCCTTTTGGTGATAATTCTGAAAATATGAAGTAATGTTTTTGAGCTAAAAAAATCGGCTAATTAACAACTGTTGACATCATTTTGGCTAACATAACAATGCAATGGGGATAAAAGACATTACTATGGAAGCTATGTACTTGGATAGACAAGGGGTCAAAATTTCATTCAAATATATTATGTGGTTTCTGAGTTATGAATTTTTACCCTGTGCCCTGCACTCTGGAATTTGACTCCCACGAGCACCACTTCTGAGCAAACATCTCAAACTTCGACTCCTCATATCTTGCAAACTATGAGAGTGAGAGAGGAAATATTTTACATGGGTCATTAGATAGGTGATAGTAGCTAGTGACAAAAATTTCATTAAAATCCGAGTCGGTAGGTGCCATGCCTGGGTGAACTGACATGGAATGACCCTATACGCATAAGTCCACTTTCAAAGCTAGCCCTATAATTTGCATTACAACTGTGAAGTCTTAAGAATGCTGTGGTTTACTCTGTCATTATGGAAAAATGTGGCATTTTTAAATGTTAGCTATTATTTATTTTAATATTGAGATTAATAGACAATTATTGATGAGGCTACTTATATCTTAAAGTGCAGACACATTTTAAGAGCAAAATCGTACTTGGCACATTACTTTTGTAGGTGTATCCAGCCCATCTGTAATTGAAGGTGCGAATAAATTGCACTCCTCTTTCCAAGGGAGAGACAACTTTCAGAGAATTTAAATTTTTGTTTACAAGTAACCAGCTTGATGAGAAAGAATGATGTAACCACTGAATAGATACCTTCACCTATATTTATGAAGGCATGATAAAAATTACTTTTTCGGCTCAAGGAACATAATCAAAATTTCATGATAAAATGTGAAGTAACAGCCCAAAATAGCTGTTATGAGTACATATATAATTGATTGAATTGATCCCAAAAATATACAAATAGACATATCACCCCTGACGAAACGCATTAAAACCAGTGCTTGTCAAAATAGCCAATACCTTCATAGAAGAATAAATTCAGCATTTAAACCAAACCAAATTTTGTTTCGTATGAAAACAACATCACACACCAGTCTGGGCTGAAAATTTGGATTAAAGAATAATTCATTACTCTCTCCCCAACCCAGTCACCTTCTCTCCCCCCCTCAACCCCCCAAGCCCTATGGAGAGGAGATGAGGGTGCTTCAGCCAGCCTTAAATATTGACAGAAACACTTGCAATTTTCCGCAATTATAAACTTTTACTCCTGAACAAGGTTTTGATGTTACTACATCATCTTCAAGGTACAAAATAGTTCGGTAGGAAGAATTTTGTACCTTGAAGATGATGTATTAACATCAAAACCTTGTGCAAAAAATCCACAGAGAAATATCATTTGCCTTGATCAGGATTAGAACCCAGATCACCCGATTTCCTGTCAAGTGCTTCAGCCCGTTAAGCTACTGAGGTATTATTCTCCCCTGAGGAAATTTGAGCACTATACTGGTCCAGTAGTATAGTCTTCAAATTTCCACAGGGGAGAATGATGTCTTGATAGCTTAACTGGATTAAGCACTCGAGCAGAAATCAGGGGATCCAGATTCAAATCCCGGTCAAGGCAAAAGATTTTCTCCCTGTGGATTTTTTGCACAATTTGTGTATTGGTGGTGACTCCGTAAATTTATCACCGTGGCGGCCCCTGTACACTTAAATCATCGAAGCCTTGGTCAGGAGCAAAAGTTTATAATGATGGAAAATTGCATGAATTTCTTTCAATGTGGAAAAATTCCACTCCATCTTCTGATTTTGCAACATCTCATAGATTTTTCCAAGGAACAACTACTGAATTTCATGTTTGTTTCATCAAATTCAGGGTATTTAGATGTCTTACTATGCTTAGTTTAATTTTGACGATGGGGAAAAGCTGTCTGTGCCATCTCAGGATTGAGTTTGCCCACAGCAACAATAAAGCAGATAGAAATATCCATGAGTGTCAAGAACTTATCTAAGTCCTTGGTTGTGGAAAAACACAGTTATGCTCAATACTGACCATTCGGAGATAGCAGTTTGCAGAACTTGAGAAGACAGTGTTTGCCTGTCTCTCCAGATGCTGATCCTGTCAGTTGCTGAGAGTAGCACAAGGCCATTGCCCTCAGCAAATGATTCCACTTTTTGGCATTCAGCTCTCCTCCTGATGATGCAGCACAAATGGATAATGCAAGCTCCTCTGCCATTTCAACGAAAAACTAGAAAAGAAAGAACTTACATAAATCAGTCTTTCATCTTCCGGTCAAATTTCAATGGTAATAGGTTGGCCTAACACGAGGATGACACTTGATTTACATCCATTATGTTGTTGTCAAAATAAAACAGATTTCAGGGTTAAACAAAGCCACTTTTGGCCTTAAAAATAACCACACCCTTTTCATATCTCTAGTCATGAAAAATTAGGACACACACTCGAAATCAAAGAGGCAACAACCCAACATATTCTCCTATCATTACTGCTTCTAATATGTGCTCACTTAAGTCATACATCAGTTACTAAACAACAAAAAATGTGTCATGTATGAACTAAATTTCTTGATTTCCGGAATGTAGGTGTTCAGCAGTGGGTGAAAGAATTACAGTGGAACCTCGTTAAAGCGAGTACGGGCTATAGCGACACCCCCGCTATTACAAGAGATAGCCGATGCACCGTCAATTGACCCTATAATAAGCGTGTTAAAAAAATCGTTTTTACGAGACCCTTTCGGTGTTGGCTCTCGCCATAGCGAGGGTTTCACTGCCGGAAGACTTTCATCAAGACTCCTTAACCTCTGTAATTGCTAGCGATCTGTTAGAAATGAAGTTAATGGAGTGCTCAGTCTAAAATTTATGTGGTAAACTGTCGTTCGATAAATATAATGATTGATGAAACAATGCATTGCATGATTTTTATTCAGTGCGGCGCTTATAAATTGTTTGAATAGTTAGTCGTTATTTGAGTAAGGAAATTTAGTGATGCAAAAAAACATCGCCTTTCGTCTGGATTTATGCTTACGTTTATCGGATAGATGTTTATCTGTCGCCGCACCACTCCTGTTCCTGTATATCTGCTCGCAACAGGTATATTGGCTATTATTTGCTCCACCTCCGGTAAAACGACAATTCGCTATAGCGAGTGTTTATTAGTGTACCGTGGGGTCTCGTTATATCGAGGTTGCACTGTAACATGCAATTCCGGTAAAAGTTTTGTACCGATTCGTTTTTTATATTCCACAGATCATACCACTGGATATTATGCTCTTGATTACATTATTTTGCTTCCTTCAAGTTTTTCAGGAATGAACAAATAACATTGAACAACGACTGAATGAGTATGGCAAAGGTAGAAAAGTTACAACAATATTAGTAAGATTAGATGTTAAGGATACTCAGAATCCTGGCACCAGTGATATTGAAGCTATCTTATTTGTTTTTTAGCTATAACGTGAACTGCAAATTGATACGAAAGATATAATTTTTAAATAAACATAAAAATGAACACAAGGTTCCATGAGTGAAAAAAGCTCAAAGATTCAATTTGATGATATAGAAATCGTTATAAGGATCAAGAGTTTCAAATGATGACATGATCTTATCATCTACATACATAGATTAAAGGTAGTTCATCTTTTCTTCATAGATCGTTCATATTCTGCTGTTCATCAAGGGAAATTTGCAAATGTACTCCACAAGAGCTGATGTACATAACCATGACACCAGAGCAAAGAGTAAATTAGATATGCCTCAATGTAGGCTGTTCAAATATTTTAACTATGAAAACTAGGCAATTAAGTGCTTCAACATGTTGCCCAACTCAGCAAGAACGGTTGACAACAATGTCTTCCGCAGGGCCATAAAAAGAATTCCTATTATCTAAACCCATATACTCACTGGAGGAAATTGATTTCTCTACTACATATTAGCTTTTAAATGTACTTTAGCACTTTGATTCCAATTGTATGATTTCTCTCGTATTTGTATTGTACATATATGTACATTCTGCTGCCCTTTATATCCAGGATGTTTCTTATTACCGTGTCCTCACAAGAGATGTATTAATTGACGACATCTACCACAATTATTATTGTGCTACAGATGAATCAAGATATTATTATTATTAAGCATTCATAAACTAACAATAATTTCACTATTTACACACTAATGACTGCAAATATCCCAAGAATAAGACAATAAAATCAAAGAAAAATGCTCACATTCTTGATAGGGTCAGTAACTTTGTCTCCTCGGTGATTTGAAATGAGCGTGTAAGCATCATCTGCAGACATCTCAGGGTCATCATTCCACGGTAGGTCACTGGATGGCAGCTGCAAGAGGTGCTCACAAGAACCCTCATCCCGTCCACCAGCAATCCAATCGCGTAGCAAGTCATCCTCAGCCTTTTCATGGCCCTCCAAACCCTTTACCAATCTCTGATGAAATTTAACCACAAGGCAAAGTGACTAGAAGACAAAGAAATGAGTTTCATGATTAGAGGAAAAGTCTCAAGAGTCTGAAAGGGAGCAATTTCTATAAATTTTGAAGTGTATTCTATGATAAAATTATATTTAAGTACTTATAAATTTACCATAAAATTTTTTCAACATGTACGTTTGGCATATTTTTTTATTGTTATGGGATGATAAATTTGCAGACAAAGGTTAAATGTTTGTAAAATTTGCCTTAAACACACAATGCTTTGCTTTGAAAAGGAAGATCATAAAAAAATGAGTCCATTTCAAAGATCTTTGTTTTCCATCTAAAAGGGGTGGAAACGTCAAAAAATTGCCAATATTGCCTAACATAGTTAATGGACACCCCCATAAGCAAGAGTAAATTGATCTCTCCTCCATAAAAAAAAACTCAACACTACTAGTATTCCAAACTTTTTAATGTCTCACCTTAAATTCTTTCACTGGTTTGATAGATTCTATAGCTGCATCCCAGCTGTTGTTCTGCAGGTTTGAATGCATGCCTTGCATAGTCAGTACATGTGCAAGATGCTTCCCTTCATCTCCAGCCTTCAGTGCCAAAGTAGCCGCCATTGCTATGCACTCCAAGATACTTGTTCTGCTGGCAAGAGCTCTTGCTGCCTCAAGATATTCTCCAGCAGCAGTGAAACTGCAAGAAATAAAAATTTCAAATGGAGGTCCACTGTTTGATTCCTGGAGCAGGGGAATTTTTTCCTAGATGCAATTAAAGATCAAACTAATTCTGATATCCATTCTTATAACACAAGAAGGAAAAATGACCTGCATTGTTTCTGTATAAGAACCGAAAGGCTGAAATGTGGCCCAAATGAAATGGTAATCAGAATTTACAATAAATTACCTAAGAAATAGAAAAATATGCAAAGTGCCAGTCTCCTCAAGGTAAAACTTAAAGACTTTTTACTGGAAAAAATGTATAACTCTGTAAATGAATTTATGAGTGATGACTCTCTCGAGTCTTAAAGTACCGTATTTCCCGGCCTATAAGACGCACCGGCGCATAAGACGCACCTGGATTTTTCAGGTTAGAATTTACGAAAAAAACTAAAATACGTGGATAATACAAAAAAGAATTTTAATGATAAAATTTTACATAAAAACGGAACTTTAATATTAAAAAACTTTAAAATTATTAATGAGCAAATATATCAGAGTTTATTCGTCATAGAACCCCAGAAATTCCTCATCACTGCTGCTAAAATCATTCGCGTACATATTTTCTCGGGAGTCGTCACTTTCCTCATACAAAATGTCATCTTCACTTCCATCCAGCGCATTGCTGATTCCACACTTTTTGAAAGACTTTATGATAGTCTCAGTTTTTACTTTCTGCCAGGACTTTTTCACCCACTCACAAACGGTAGAAATTGACGGCCGTTTCATTCTTCCGGTCGGTGTGAAATCGTGAGTTGGTGCCTCAATCCACTTTATCCATTCTTCACGCATAAATCCCTTGAATGGTTTATTGATTGAAACATCCAAAGGCTGCAGTTGAGAAGTCAATCCACCAGGAATCACAGCAAGATGCGTCTTCAGTTCTGTAGCAAGGATTTTTGCCGACTCTGTTATATGGGCCTTAAACTGATCGCACACTAACAAAGACGATTTCTTCAGAAGTCCACCTGGACGCCGGGACCACACCCTCTGCAACCACAGTTTCATACCCTCTCCATCCATCCATCCCTTAGGATGAACATGGATATAAATTCCATGTGGAATTGTACACTTAGGCAGCGTTTTTCGTTTAAAGATCAACAAAGGAGGGAGTTTTGAACCATCAGCACAACACGCAAGGACAACAGTATAGCGTGTTTTTTCGTTGCCGGAAGTCTTTATCGTAACTGTCTTTGCACCTTTAACGTCCACAGTTCTATTTGATGGCACATCAAATGTCAAGGGAACCTCATCCATATTTCCTATCTGTCCTATTTCAAAACACTTCATTTTTCTCAGGTTAAGTACGTATTTATGGAATTCGATGATTTTTCTTTCGTATTCGGGTGGCAGTTTTTGTGCTATTGTGGTTTTAGTACGCATGCACAGACCATTTCTCTTCATAAATCTTTCACACCACGACGTTGTCCCAGAAAAATCGGCAATAGACATATCTATCGCCAACTTTCTCGCTTCCATTAAAATCATTTTTGTTGAAACAGTGATCCCGTTCTTCCTGTGATTTATTATCCAGGTCTTAACGTGCTCCTCAAGCTTCGGCCATTTCGGAGAACATGAACGTAAAGTTTTCTTACTCTTATTGGCATTCATTAAATCTACCTTCTGCTTCCGCCATTCTCGTATCATCTTCTCGGTTGGAGGTGGGCCGAAACGCCTTGCAGCTGCCCGGTTGCCGTGTTCCGAAGCATATTTCACGACTTCAAGTTTAAACGCAATACTGTACGACAATCTTCTCTCTTTAGATCCCATTAGGTTATTCCAATTTTGACTTTTTATACAGAAATTACCAAGTTTCTGTGTTTAGAAGCACATGTGCAGACTAAATAGAAAGATACGTATTACGGCTGAACTGACGGAACACCGAGCTCATACTTTGTTACCTAAGGTTGAGTGCCGGTGGTGCCGGTAGACTCGTGAGTTTATCGTGAGAGATACAATGTATTAGCATGTAGATGACATCTCCTTTAGCTCAATGTATGTAAGTTTTGCAGCAGCACCCATTGCAAGATTAAACTAAACATGCTACATTGTATGCATTTCTGACTTATCCGGGAATTTTTTTAAAGGAGTTAGACATCGACGTATTAAAACTTTGTTTCTAACAACCTGCTCAAAAGAGTGCTATTATCAAAATTTTTAATGAATTGAACTATTTTCAATGCCTGATACACTAAAAAATACTTAATGGTAATTATTTATCCTGTCAAAACGGTTGCTTATTATAGGACGAAATTATACCCGTGATATCCGTATACCATCGGCGCATAAGACGCAGGCAAATTTTACAGCACATTTAGGAGAAAAAAAAGTGCGTCTTATCGGCCGGGAAATACGGTATTTCTATTTCCATGTACAGTTTGTACCACATATGTAAAGTTGTCTGTGTTTTTAATATTTATTTCTTTAAATCCATGTAATATGTATCTAAATTCCTCTTTTTTCTGGCGTGCCATATATCGGTTATGTTTTTTTATGTATCTGATCTATCATGGCAAATAAAGCATTATTATTATTATTATTATTAAAGTCTAATGACACTTGCTTAAACTTAACAGTCGTATTTCATGAATAAGGTAAGGGGTAAAGAATAACTAGGTTCAGTCTCAGGGAAGAAGTTGATTAGGAAACAATACAACAACAACAACAAAAACAAAGAGAGATTTCCTTACCACATAGCAGCTACTTCATAGTTTCCTTTGGTAAATAAATTGCGTCCCCACTCCACGGAAATCTCTCGAGCAGTGGGATCATCCGCCGCCAGTCGGCAGCGTGCTATGGCCAATGCTTCTCTATACAATGATCTGCTTCGAAGCAGCTTTATGGCATCATCAACCTAGGGAAGATATGACACTGATAAATGAAGGAATTCTAATTTAAGCACTTCCCTGCTCCCTTGTTAACCATAATTCAGCAGTGGATTATAATTTGAAAAAGACGGTGAATTGATCAAATTTTATATACCTTGTGGCAAGCAAGGAGGTAAGTTGCAGCATGGTTGTACTTTCCTTTAGCTGACAGCTGCTCAGAGTATGCCTGACAAGCCTCCAGCCAGAGCCTAAAACAAAAAGGAATATTGAACAAATTATAGAAAGTAATAAAGACATCACTCCAGTCAAATAGCATAACTTTATCTGCAAATTTAAGTAAAATATCTTAAGTAAAATTTCCAATGGCCGGTTTATAGGAAAAAAATTAGCAATAAACTAACTGTGGGGAGCGCTTGACATAAGATGAAGATTTCCGAAGGCTGAGCGAGCAGGCTTTTTTAAGTAGAGCAAGAATTTGGAAGAACTCTTGAATTTCGAGCGAGATTCAAGATGTTCCTCCTTACTGGAAATCTTTTTCCTCTTTAATTCTGGTCACTTCTATTTCTCAGCATAAAAAATATTCTTTCCATGCCAAACTTTTTTCCATTCATTAGTAGTATTGTAAGGGTGTAGACAGCTTCAGCATTTACAATTTGAAGTTAAAAACATTCAAGGGTATGAAACATATTTGAGTGCATCCACCATCAAGAATACCAGCTATACCATGTTACAAGGATAAATAAATATAACTTATAGGAAATACATTCATACATACTTTCTAATTACGGAATTCAAAGGATACAAAGGGTTACAAATGTGAGGTACAATACTACTGAACATATTTTCATTTTGATAATGAAATTGGATGAGGAAAATTGGAAAGAAAAATGGCTAGAATGGAAATTACTGCTATTTACACGTAAAGACTATGTTACCAAAAATTCCCAAATTAAGTCAAACATCTTTTTCAAACTAGAGCTCAAAAACAGACTTTTAAGTACAAGAAATACAAAAAATCCCTTGTTGGCTTTATTGCATATTTTTTTTATAAAGTTCCAGTGTAAACAACATAGTTTACATTTGATTAAAGTTTATGATCATATTTCTGGAAAGTGTGCAAAGAGACATCATAAAATGTTTCAGTTTATTCAGTACAATATTCAGCATTTTATACAGGCGTGTAATTTATGATTAACAGTGACTATGTGAACAGCTCAAAATACCAAACATTTGGTAAAAACATCCTCATTTAAAATAGGTGTGTCATGGGTTACCTACATCTGTCATGCGCTGCTGAGCTTCGGACACACATACAAAAAAATCAGCCTAAACTTTGTGTGACATGCAGATTTTTGTTTTTCTACAAATATGTCTTGAAAGCAGCATAATAAATCCCCGATCTGAATTAATACAGAGATATTATTTTGCCAACAGTAGCATTATAGTCTTTTACGCGAAAAGTCTCGTAAAATTGACACCTTACCTTCGAAAATGTAAGAACACCCAAAACCAGTTTAAAGTCCCTGAAACTTAGTCAAAATTAAGAGAAAGAAACACAGTAATGATGATGCATACTTTTTTCAGCCCATTAAAATATACCTATAGTGTCAACAACTACATAGTATGTAGGGTTTTAAAGAACTCTAGTCAGTGGTGACGTTCATAGAAAATATCGGCACAAACCAAGGGCAAATTGACACAAAAACTAGTCTAAAATTTGATGATTTTGAATAAGCATGAAATGCAAAGAGTCATAATCTTTTGCTTTAGTGCTTTTCTTCTATTTTCTTATTAAATCGAACCATTAATAAATAAAGAAAAAAATTGGACTGAAAATTATCATGGATAGTAAAAAATATAAATTCAAGAAAGGGCATGAAAACAGATAAGGAACAATTAAACTCAATCATATTATAAAATATGTGGCAGTTTGATGTTAGTTCTCAAAAGAAAGACAGAGGGCATCCATAAGCTTTAATTTTTTTTCAATATGGTGCACAGCTGTTAAGCTTCTTCTTTGTTAAGTTTGTAATTTAATGATGCACTATTTTTTTCCATAAACCACCCTTTACACTTAGGGTGAAAACCATCATAAAAATATCATTTGGCTTAGCCAGAATTCGGACTAAGATGTACTGAATATTGGTCAGGACTGTTTTTAAGTTGCATCAACATGTCATATGCATTACTAAATGGCAAATTTCACTCTTGGTGTAAATAACTTTAAGACCCATGTTGGCGACTACATACAAAATCACTCGCTAAATCACTGCTTTATCCTAAAACTATTTTAGTGCAAACAAAAACATCCTTAAGGCCCCGGGTACGATACGAGCGGCAAGCGGCGTGAGCGGCGCCGCTTTGATATCGGTCCTCTTTTAGTTGCGTGTAAATCCATTGAGGGTGGGTACGATATGTTTGAGCGGCGCCGCCCAGTGCCGCTCATGGTTCCAAGTCCAGACCGATTTCTTTTCCACTGCCGCTCGCCGCTCAGTAGATTCATCCTTCAGTGTAGTTGAAAATGTAAGCAGAGAAACATCGAAGTAGTGAAAAAACAGCCAAACAAAGGAAGACTGAAGTTAGAAAAGGTGAGAAGCCTGAGCGGTTAGAAAATTGCCGCTCGTATTGTAACCACCGCTGCCGCTCACGTGCCGCTCGCCGCTTGCCGCCCGCAGCTCGCCGCCCGCCGCTTGTATCGTACCCGAGGCCTAATTATTGAAACATCTATAGAAGCCATTGAAGCATTAGAATTTTTCTGAATAAAATAGAACTTATAAAAAACAACCAAGGAAAAAGCTCCAAGCTGGGCATGAAAGGTTTAGTTAAATACTAGTGAAATGAGATAATAAGTTTTCCTATCGAACAAGTTGAAGGAATTCTTCTCAGGTTTTCCGCCGTATCAATGACCATGGAGAAAATATTATGTATTCCAGGTTTCATACATGAATCCTTTATTTTCTGATGAAATGAATGATTCATTCAGCACTTTTCACAAGTTCCACCTAGGGGCGGTCTGGCCAGGTCGGCAATTGTCGAGGGCCCCGAGCCTAGGGGGCCCCCACAACGCTCACATCTATCATGAAACGTAGGTATACGAAATGTTTAATGAAAAAATACTCATTACTTGAACCAAAGTTTTTTTTTAGCAACTATAAAATTCAATGTTTTCATTATTGCTTTGTTTACAACATAATCACTGTAAAAATATTGCCTTAAAACATAAATGAAATTAAGGTGTCAGTAGATGAAAGAGAGACTGATGTTTTTCAAAAGGGTTATTGGTAAAGGTTATTTTAGAGGTTTTTGAGGTTTCAGTGCAGTTTGAAGGAACAAACTCAATACACAGATAATGGAACCATAGTTAATTATTAAGTTCTATAAGCTTCCAAAATCTCACTTTTTAATAGTAATTTTTTTCCCATGGAATTTCTATTTTTTATTAATTTGTACGTAGTTTTTAAGAACCAGAATGGCGTCAATATCTATTTCCCGGCATGCATTTTCCTTAAACTTTCTCGGGAGAGGCCCCCAAAACCCCTGGTAAGGAGGGCCCCATCAGCCAAGCCGTGAGTCCGCAATCACCCCCACACCACCCCTGGTTCCATCCCTGGGATATCCCCAACTGCAAAATTAGAGCCATTTATTTAAAACCAGGCACTAACATCACTTACTTGTAAGAGGCTGCTGGGGCCATCGAGACCAACCAGTCTGACAGATTTCCCTTGACAATGGCATCTTTAACCATATCTGCAACATTTCCTCGCCACAAGGCCATCAACTGGGCTTGCTCCAGATTGTCCTGAGATATATGATGATCCTCTGCATCAAAATAGAAGACTCAATATATTAAAAAGTAGAATTATGAGATAAGTCTTTCTATTATGAGTTTGTACCAACTAGAAAATAGATTACGAAGTCGTTTTGTCAATCAAATGCTACCTAGATAACTAAGATGTTTTTTTCTTACAATTACCACAAAAAGGAAATTTTCCAATGAATTTTCCATTTTCTAATTAATATATGAAGTAGGCTTTACCATAAGGCACAGAAGTTTTTTTTTAGTTAAAACTTCCTTCGTCATGGATCTTCTATTTCAATATAGTTGTTGATTAATTTTACATGCATCAGTTTAATTAATATTTCTGTTTAACTTTTTCATTGAATTGAATCCATAAATATACTCAATCCCACTTATAAACTTGATAAGCACTCAAACAAATTCCCACGTTCACCAAGAATATTAGACGTCAGCTCACCTTCTCTCTTAAGCAAGTCATACATATCATCCCTATCACCAAAAAATTGCAACTTTGGATCAATGGCACCATCCCCTGCACCCTTCTCCTCTCTCTCCAACAGTTGCCGCACACCGTCGATCATGCCAACACCACCCGCCACCTTCCAAGAGATGGGGAAGAGGGACCCTCGCCAAGTAAAGCTTGCTTTTGTGCTCTCCACATCTGTATTTTTAAAAAATCACCAAAATTAAACAGGGTGCTCAGAGAAAGTAAAGTATAATATATGTATAAGCATAATTCTAGGTCTTCAGGAACAAGAATTTACCTATTCTCAAATTTAAATTTTAAGTAATTTACAATATGCCACTGTGAATTTTTTATGTTTTTTCCATGCCATATCCATGACATTAAACACACAAATACAGTAACTAGAAAATAAATGCAGTAAACTTAGTAATGGAAATTAAACACATGTATAGCCAAATTGACAGTGAGTTTTACACTAGAGTTAAGAAAGGCTAAACCAGAATTAGGCTCACAACTACAGGCTTGTCAGTTACTAGCATCATGTTATTTTAAGACTATAAAACTAGAGAAGAAACAGGTGGCCTGAATAATAGCAATGAAAAAATGTGCTAAATGGATGTGCAAAAACATCTAAAAAATGCTTAAGACAAAATTTTTGGAATAATTTTTTTCTGCAACATAGGCATAAGGTGTAAATACCTTTTTATCATTTACACTTATGCTAGTGTAACTCTGTTTTTATTATGAGGACTTGCGATGTAATGAATATATGTAATGCACACAGGTATTTTTAAAAGTTTTAAATTACATCTAAATAGAGTATTCTTGGCTTGTTACACAATGTTTCACATTAACATTGTCCAACTACTACAACCATGACTAATTAAAAATTTCCACTTTCCTGCGACTACTTGACACACTCTCTGATGGTTCTTTCAGAGTCATGAGCAATGATAACACTAACCTTTGGATGACTTGGCCATTGGTACACTGCTCACAGTATCAGTGCTGCTCTTTTCATGTTTCTCATTTTCAACTGGCAAAGGGGCATTGGAAGGTGGCTTTTTCTTGACAGTGGCACCAGCTGTTTCCAAGATGGAATTTATATTATTATTACTGAGTAAAAATGCTCTTCACTAGCTATGAGAAACATTTTTAAGTCACAAGAACAAAATCAAAAATCACAGGCAAGAAAAATAAGCTTACTTGTAGGCCTGGGCACATGTTTGGCAGTAGATATTCTCCAGGAACAGAGGGTAAAATCTGTGGAGCCACTAATGATAATATCTGGGTCAAAAGAACTCCAAATACAAGCCAGCCCGGCTCCAGAGTGGCCCATGAAACATGCGAGGCAAGTTTGGTGAATCACATCCCAGACCTATTGGAAAAAAAGAATGTGATAAAGAGTGAAGGGTAATAAAGAATGACAACGTAAAGACAGAGGAAACGTTTTATTTTTCCAGAGGAAATATTGATCTTTTTGTAGTTAGTTGTGAGAAAATTATGCATAAATGTATTGTAAACTTTTAAATGCTCTGAAAGATGGTTTGTTTGATTTAAAAACAGAAAGGGAATATGAATCCCTACATAAACTATATGGGGAATCTTCAAGTGTTGACCTCAGTGCTAAAAAAGGCTGGGCTTCTGTCCTGAAAACCTATTTGGATAATTACAGCCACTGTGATACAATAAGAGGGGCTTACATATATTTCAACCTTCTTCCAGACAAACCTCCCACGACTAGAGAGGACCACTACAAAGGAGGGAATAAAAGTAAAGACCATTTGACTGCTCTTAAATGTGTGAACAGGGATGGTTCCAATAAATCGAAACCATTCACTATGGAGCTCATCCCTGATGTTTTAAGAGGGTGAAAATATCCCCATGTGCGAATGAAGCATTCAAAAATGCATGAATGATGGCTGATTAATTCACTCAGTGGCTATGAGTGTTTGACATTATGATTGCTGTAAGAAATGAAATAGTATCACCATGCTTTGATATAATTGAGAGATATGAAAATAGAGTGACTGACACCTAATAAAACTAGTGTTCATCAACTGTTGTATATCTATATTTATTTATGTTGCTATGTATCTCTAGGTAACTTGCCTATGGGCAACTGTTTTGTTTGTGTTACTAATTACCTGATTGTTATGCCTAGGAGGCTGATGTGTGCAATAGTAAATATCCATATATACAGATGGAATAAATAAATAATGAGTTGCATCCAGATTAATAACTGAGATACTTGATTTACCACATCAACCATAAGACAAAGGCATAACTAAGCCTTTAATCGAAGCTTTACCTCTGCCTTTGTAATTGGAATAATGGCTGGAATGATGGCTGGTTTTTATTTCCGGGACATATACATAGCACCCTCCCTCACAGTGTCACAATACTTTTGAGTTTCCAATGAAGTACTCAAGTTAACATGAAACTTACATTCAAACAAAACAATTTCAATAATTGATAAAGTACATACATATTCACTTCAAATATGCTCCACAATATCATTCAACAACCTTAAGACGTAGAATTTAATAACACACTATGAATACACTATCAAAAATTAATTTCACATCTAAAAAAGACAGTAGGAAGTATGTTTTGGAATAAGATGGAAATTAGAAGGTATCTGATATGTAACATTTTGCCCTGGTACCCAACACATAGATCCAGATCTGTTCCAGATTTAACCTGACCAATCTCAGTTCTGATTTTATTTTGTAACTGCTAGGACATTTTTGATAGGGTAGCAGCCAAGTATGTAATTTGTCAAAATGTAAGACAGAGCAGCTCTGTTAAGCATAGAGATGATTATGAACAATGAAATAACCATCTTCTCAGAGGAATTGAATCATAACTTGAGGCACTTGGAGCCCAGAGTTGTTCAGCTACACAGGAGTAGATGTGATGTATTAAGACTTACCCTAATGGTGTTATCATAGGATGCAGAGCATAAACGGCCTGAAGAGTGGGGGCTCCAGGACAGACGGACAACTTTCTTTTGGTGACCACTCAGCTTTGCAATGGATTGAATTGGATTACTATATGTAACACCATCCGCCACTACAATAAATATTCCAAAACTCACATGAAATCACACCTCTTATGCTTAAAACAGATTTCAAAGAAATTCATGATGGAATAAGGAAGGAAGGAAGGTCATTTCAAAGGAAGTAAAAAATGCCCTTGTAAATCATTCTTATCCTCATAAGCACGATGCTCCACAATTACTTTTTTCTCACCAAAACTTTTAAAATGCATCGATCAATTGAACATTCAGTGTAATGTGTGATTTTCGAACTGACGAGATTTTTTCAAACATGGTAAACAAACAAATTCTAGCCCCTTAACTTGAATTCTGGCCACGAAAGAAAGTGGCCAGATAAATAGGGTACCCTACCAGAAACTGGCCATATAAAGCTCGCAAAATAGGGTAGGGTACAAACTCCTACTTTGGCATGGGTGTCTTCAATTTTAGAAAAATTCCAAGAAAAACGTTTTGCTACCAAAAAATAATAGTTCTCAAAGATTTTCCTCACTTATTTCAGGCTAACTTCTCATTTAGTGAGAGACATTGACCACAAAATATAGTATGATAGAAACGTTAGTCACCTGCTTTGCACAAATTTTTCAAATCATAAACATGAATCACATTCTCATTTGATCCAGTAGCCAAACAGTGGCACATTGGTGATAGTGATGTGTCCGATGATGTGGCCGTCGGGTGCCAAACTAGTGTCATCAACAGCTTGCGATGAGCATACAGGGTATAAACAAGCTTCAAATAGGGAGGGGCAAAGAGCTGCACAGTCCTGCAAAGAGAAGGAAAATAAACTTCACTATTAGTTCAAAAATTTAAAGCTTATATCATATCATGGATACAAAAACTACATCTACATACCATTCTTCAAGCTACGACAATAGGTGAGTGTCAGAAGCTGCTTGAACACCAGCCATTTACCAACACACGTACGGAAGAAATTATGGCATGCATTGATGGGATGATATGACAGTAGCCAAACATTAATTAAAGATTTTTATTGTTGGAGGGAAAAACTAATTCCTATACCCATCCCTTCACCAAATTATCCCTCTTATTTTATCTCTCATTTCTGTCAGACCTGGAAATATAGAGGACTTCACAATAATGTCCTCCGAATTCTGAAAGGGGTCTGTTCTAAATAGCATGTGTAAGGTGTAGTCTGACAAGAGCAAAGTAACACCATCTTTCACTTTTTTGTCCTCAGACCTTCCCACAATGCACTTTTTTCTGAGATTAGCTGTACCTATTGACAGTCCATGAATCAGAAATACCCAGAAAAACCCTCTTGTCCTTCCCCAATTATTAGTTGAGTAACTACTACACAAGGGCACAGATATATGTACTTTGAATTATTTTTTTAATTTATAAATATATTTATTTTATTCCTTCATCTTTTGTTACTGATATTGTTTATAGTAATTTAATTCATAATTTTTAATGTAATACCCCCCTTTCACCACATTTACAAATCCCTTTCCAAAAATTTCACCAGCACACACTACACCATGAAGTCTACCAACCAGTTCCTTCAAAACTTACCCATCGTTGTTCCCAACAGCTAGAAGTGAGTAATCTGGTTTCCATGCTACGTCTGTACATGTGTTTGCCTTCCTATTCGACACTGCCTCATCCTGCTTCATGAGCAAAATCATCCTTCTCGGCTCTGGAACAAATTTTTAATTATCACATCAATGATCAAGGGGTATGCAGCTACCAGTACTATAAAACTTACAATGACTTTATTGCAAAACAACAAAACATGGTTGGATTACACACATTACCTCTAATCACTGAGATCACAATCAAAAATTTTGGAGCATCTACACAAGTGGTTCACAACCCAGAGAAGTACACAGATTACACTCATAGTTTACCATATTCCCTTTTAGTTGTGATTCAAATGCAAATGAACTGATTGACAACCAATGCTTTACACAGATGGATTAATAAAAATTACCTTTCTCAGGAGCATCAGGATTATGGAGGAGTATTTCACCATCACCACAAGAATACAGACAAAACTGCGGCAAATTTTCACTTGCCCCTGTGTAAGAAGACATTTTTGCTTTAGTTTCAGACATTTAGTAACCACAAGGAGTTACCTTCATTACATATCATAAAATTTCACTAATGTAAAACAAGATCATTTCCAAACTCATTAAAGTATCCCTCTATGAATTATTCAAAATAAACTTCAGTAATTCCCTCTATAAAAGTATATGAAAATTGTTGTTTGCTCAAAATTTTAAATCTCCAATAGATAAACACCCAATGCTTTCAAATTATAATACAAGATGGCATTTCACCGTACATGTTTTCAGGACCAATAATACAAAGGGCTCCCGGCAAATTTCTGAGCAAGAGATCAAATGAATAAGGAGCACAGAATGAAGTAGGAAAACATTACATACATACTACCTAACATGATGTTAGGTAGTATGTAATGTGACAGTGTTTTGCTTGTAACAAACCTTCTTTGTAGCAAGGAGGGCCCCATGAAAGAGCATAGACAGCATGTTGATGCCTTGGCACAAAAATTACTGGCAGCCTCCCAGGCGAAATATCCTGCAGGCCCACTCTACCCTCATGCGTCCCAAAGGCTAATTTCAATTCATGAGTAGGATGCCAAGCAATCTGTAATGAAAAATCAAATCATCCTTCAGAGCATTGGTGAAATTTGTATGGTACTCAGCCAACAGTATGGGGACTCACTGGTATCCCCACAAGTAGGCCAGGAAGAATTTCACATTAGGAGATGAAATATGAATAAAAACATTTTTCAGGGTGAGAATTGCAAGAAAATTATCTCAGTGGCTCCTATTGGCAAGAACATATGTATTGGAAGGACAATATACCACAGAACACATTCCTTGGAATAGAAGAATATTACATTTTGTCCATGTAACAACTTTTACAGGCCAGGGAGGTATGAATAACCCTGAAACATTGCTACAATCCTACCTCTCTGAGAACAAAGGATTAGTTACTAAGACTTAAGCCACTTTCATAATTAATAACCAGCAGTGGTATACACCTATTACAGTATTGTTTGGTGCAAACACTGGAAATGATTCACCAATTTCCTCTAATTTTTGATTGTGATAGAGTTTTAAAATTAAAGAGACCAGTATTTACTGATCCATTGCCTTCAGCTATTTTCATGGGATGACCTTAACCATTTCGCAGATAAGTAGATGACATCATAAACTCATTCCAAGCCTGTCACTGTGTCTCAGCGTTTCCTCAGTTTTGTGCTTGGACTTTTTATCGTACTTTGTTGTTTACCTTCTTGCCAGTGATACCTTCCCACAGTGACATTTTTCTTCCTCAAATACTAAATGAGCTGAAACTTTATTGATGTCACCAACTCATGAAAAGTGGGTGGCAACTTTTGCAATTTCTCATTTTGAACTTACAAGAGAGCAGCTGTAGAAGGCAACTTTATTTTCCATCACAACTCACAAATCCCTTCCACAAGGTTAGTCTGTAAATTAAGTTCTTCAATGCTTTTTCACAGGTAAACATCGTTTTATTGCAAAACCAATTACAGATTCTGGAAGCTCGAGAACTTCTAGATATATAGATAGCAGACAATAAAGGGGAGAGGTAGGAAGATGCTAGGGGCTGGCCGAGACTGAACGTCGCCCATATCAGGGACCGATCAAAATAGTGGTGGGGGAAGAATGGAAAATGGTGCTGTTGTCATGTTTAAGCTAGCTAGCTCGCTCCATCGTGATGGGAAACTTTATTTAAGCGCACCCCTTATATATAAGTACAAATCCTTTCAATGACTTGCTATTTAGTGTCCAAGTGAACAACCCCACTATGGAGAGAGTCCAGGGACCTGGAGCGCCCCTCCCTCCGCTCCATTGTTGGAGCAGAGCAGTGCAATTATGTGGTGCTCCGCTCCAGAGGAGAGCGACAATAATAGGACTGAGGAGCTCCACTCCGGAGCAGAGCATTACTTTGGAGAACTCCACTCCGTCAGTACATTGACACCAATGCTCCGCTTCTAAAGGGCAGTCAATGTGGGCTCGCTTCTACGGCTGTGGGACTCATCGAATATTCCCCATCGCTATTTTTTCGTGGCGATATTAATCCATAATCAACGCTATTTGTGGTATTAGCTCATGCCAATACATTCCAATATACAAATGGTATTATGCAATAAATACTTTCAATATGCCGCTTTACGATAAGAGTTCTATTTAATTACATTAAGTTTAACTTTTGTCATTATAAAAAATGTTAAAGATAATCTGAAAGCTAATCACCATACGATAGTCGATATTTGTTACATGAGTTGTTACATATGTAATATGACAGACAATGAAACATCTTTTATTAATTTCATTACCACAGTAGAAATTTCGATTTCAGGGGAGATAAAAAATAAAAATTCTGTTGTTTACTATGAAGATTACCATTAGCAAACTTTGAGAACGTCACTCTGTAATATGAAATTTTCATTAAAGTATGCTTCTAGTTAGCGGATTTTGGTTGTGCATCATGAAATATACAACTATTATCAGCAAAAAAAGGTATAACGCTGAACTTGAAGCATTTGTGTGAAATTCTGCCAAAGCTCCATGAGGTCATATACATAATACATATATTCTTTTACTCATTGTTTACTCGACTACAACAATGAATCATTAAACATTGTTTAAACGTAAACATTTAGCTTCTACGGTCAAAAGAGTGGAGATGAACATGCGAAAAACCATTAGAACGGCAAAGTGGTCGTCCTCTTCATTACAGAAACAATATTTGATTGGTGTACTTCATTGTTTTTTTTAATAGAGAGAACGACATCTTCGCATTACACATAGCTTTTTAAAATTAAATTTTACCCATTCTTTGATCTTTTTAAATGGCCTAAAGATATATTTTAATTTCTGAGGTGTAAAATAGTACATGAATATTGAAGTTACATATGCTATATAGAAAAAATATTTCCAAATTTTTCCAATTTTTCCAGAAATAAAATGTTGATATTGTTCCTCTTTAACCATAAATTAACCATACCCTACCGAACCCCTCATCATTTGAAGCCATTGATAGACAATTTTGTGAATGAACAATTGGAGGGGAGATAATAGTGCCAAGTCATAGCCCCTGGGCCTCGCCCGTTGTGATTGTTCCGAAAAAATCTGAGGATGGAGAGCCGAAGTACCGGTTTTGCATAGATTTTCAGGAGTTAAATGCGATAATGAAACCCGACGTATACCCCTTACCTAACATTACTGAAACACTAGACTATTTGGGGGGATGCAGATATTTCACTACACTTGATTTAACTGCGGGTTACCACAAAATCCCAATGGCTTCCGACTCACGTGAGAAAACTGCTTTTAGCGTGCGTAATGGGCTGTATGAATACCTCCAAATGCCTTCGGTTTTAGAAACGCTCCTAGCGTTTTCCAATGGTTTATGGATGGAGTTTTTAGAGGGATGGCTCCTACGGAATGCCTGGTGTACCTCAACGATGTCATCGTCTTTAGCGGCTCCATAAAGGAACACACTTTTCACTTGGGGAGTGTGTTCAAGAGGCTAGAAACGGCAGGATTGTCCCTAAAACTATCTAATTGTCACTTTGCCTCCTCACAAGTGAACTATTTGGGACACATTATTAGTGCAGAAGGTATTTTTCCGGACCCTAGCAAGATTTCAGCGGTAAAGGAATTCCCTACTCCGAAAAATGTGAAGGACCTCACGAATTAGTACTGTCGGTTCATCGAAAACTATGCAGTAATAGCCCGACTCCTAACATCGCTATTGAGAAAGGGTAGCGCATTCATTTGGACTCCCGAGTGCGATCAAGCAGTGGAACATTTAAAAACAGCTCTTACGAGTAGTCCCGTATTGGTATACCCAGATTTTTCCTTGCCATTTACTACATCAACAGATGCGAGTAATTTTGCAGTCAGTGCCGTCCTGTCCCAAGTGATCAACGACGAAGAACACCCGGTAGCATTTGCCTCACAGCAGCTTAAGAAACCAGAGCTGAATTATACCACAACAGAGAAGGAATTGGTCGGAATAACTTGGGCTGTCAATCAGTTTAGACATTATGTGCTGGGACGAAAATTTACTATTGTGACGGACCACACAGCACTAACGTGGCTATTCAGTTTAAAGGACCCTAATAGTCGATTAATGAGGTGGACATTGAAACTGGGTGAATATGATTACCAGGTGGTGCACAGATCGAGTAAAACTCATGCAAATGCTGACGCATTGAGTAGGAAAGTTGGCCTCGTATCGGCCAAGGAAATAATTAATTTTGGAGAAGACCAGAAACGAGACCCAGAATGCATAAAGTGGGCTAATGAAAATGATTTCGTTGTAATTGATGGCATTATTTGTAAAAGACACAAAGAGTGAAATAAAATAGTGGTTCCACGCAACTGCAGGGAGGGAGTGTTACGCCTGTGTCATGATCACATTCTTTCCGGCCATCTTGGAGTACACGCAACCACAAGTAGAGTCAGAAGGGACTATTGGTGGCCCACGATTCTGGGGGATATCAAGAAGTATGTGAAGTGTAGTCAGCGAAGCCCCTACCGCAAGTGCAAACCCCCTCTGCAGGCGCTACCCGTGGCGAATAAACCATTTGAGATTATTGCCATTGACATTGTGGGCCCTCTTCCAAGGACAAATAATGGGAATCGTTATGTTTTGTCAATCCTAGACCGTTTTACGAGATACTTGGTAATGGTACCGTTGCCCGACCAATCGGCTGAAACCATATCCATTGCACTGGTAAAACAATGGATTTTAAAATTTGGGGTGCCAGAATTATTGCTTATGGATCAGGGGACTAACTTTATGTCCGATCTATTCCGACAGATTTGTAGGCTATTGAATGTAAAACAGCTAAGGACCTCCCTGTTCCACCCAGAGTGCAATGGCCGAGTTGAGAGAGTGCATCGGACAATCGCAAAGATCCTTAGCCGTTACGTGAATGTACGAAACGACGACTGGGGGAGGCATCTTGAATTTGCCATGTGCACGTATAACACAAGTGACCACAGGATCATGGAGTTCACCCCGCATGAGTTGGTGTTTGGAAAATAGATGGCATCGCCTTTCAATTGTTTCGGGGCAAGTAGCCCAGGGAAGGAACACCCTAGTGTGACAGGTCTACGAGAGAGGTTGAAGGGAATGTGGAAACAATGCGCCCAAAATGTTCGCTTAGCGGTAAAGAAAAGGAGGGAAACTGTGAAGGGAAGGGATAAGGTGAGGGAGTAGAAGGAAGGCGACTAAGTGTTCTTAAGTGACCCTTGTTTGAAAGTGGGGCAAGTAAAAATGTTCCATAGACCATGGAAGGGCCCATATCGTGTGTTGAAAGTAACTTCGAAGTGCAATATACTGTTGGAACTTCCATTTCGATCCCTTATTGTGCACACAAGTCGTGTTAAGCCTTATCATGGCCCTATTCCCCCTCCTAATACAGGGAATATTGCTGATCGACCCAGTGTACGGCTATGGAAATTTCTTCCAGGAGACATTAGTGGACTTGGTCGAGAAGCAAAGAAACAGGCGGGGTTGGATAAATTTTGGGGGCCAAGTACTAAAAATAGTATTTAGGACGCTGGATGAACAGGATCTCCATCGAATTGAGGAGAAAATCTTTAAATTAGAGCTAGACGGTGCGGGGATTCAGGGAGAGTTAGAAAACCAAATTATAATCTTGGCAGCATTAGAGGAGAGGGTGACAAACAACACTCGATTTTTACGAAATTTAGTGTCCGAATTGATTAGCGAAGCGAACAATAGACGAAAATTAATTCAAGGATTAGCAGAGGCCAACCGAGAGTTGAGGCAACTGATAGGGACCGAAGAGGCATTGAGGCAAATTGGACACGTTCTTGTTAACGTGAGGATTGACCTCGTGGGGTTAAGGATGTCGCTAGAAAACAGCATGTATAACGGCCTTAGTAGACTTGATGCACTGAATTGTTGAGGCCTTAGTAGTGCTTTAGTTCCTCCGGGAAAGTTTCTAGAAATAATCAAAAGAATTCGTGATAAATTTAACCCCCCACTCCATATGTTAGCTCCTTGTGACCACGAGTCACTGTATTTGTATTACAAAGTGGTGAAGGCATCGGCCGTAGTGGTCAAGGACAAGGTTGCGGTAGGTTGTGGAAATCCCTTTGGGAAGTAAGGATAGTATATTTGAACGCTATAAACTTAAAGCCTTTCCCAGTTTGGCATCACAAACTGATGGTTTTTGGAAAATGGAGGGTTAGAGAGACATTGTTAGTGAACGGGGATTGGTCATATTATACTGTTCTAAATGAAGACGAGATGTTTGATTGTAAGAAGGGCCCCATTTATACGTGTCCAACAAAGTTTGTTTTACGAACCAGGTCTTGGAGGAGATGTGAGTACGACTTGTTTATAGGAAGAGGAGCAGAGGGGTGTGAAAGGGAAGGGATTAATTTTACTGAGCCATATTTCGACCAAGCAAATCAAGGGTGGATTTACTCTATGCCAAGCCCATCCCATGTCACAGTTGCGTGTCGAGACTCAGCCACAGCGAGTAGGCCAGACTCTCGCCGACTCGAGGGAAGTGGCATAATTAGAAATGTCAGCCACTGTGACATAGTGGGCAGCAATTTTAAGTTATTGGCAAGTGGGTACCAACGGAGTGAAGTGAAGGGTAAATTGTTAGAAATAATCTTTCCGGATGTTAGGATAGACGAGGAGAAGGGGGGCCTGGATATTGGAAATGATTTTAATCTGGAGGATCTGCAAAACGAACTGGGGTGGGAATTAATGACACACAGGCGCCCAGTGGATTTCACCAAATGGTTAGGGAGACTGGGGACCTTGGGCACCTCTACACAAAATGGAAATTGGGGAATTATTGGGGGATTGGGGAGCACCAGTGGGAAGTTAGCCTGGGGTTTTCTACCCCTCAAAGATATATTAAACCGGAATATGGGGTCTGTTATGCATTCTACCTATCTATATCTTTCATATATGGTCTCTGCAGGAAGATTAATTATTACCATAGTTTTTAATGCAAAAATGAACTCTAAAATGATTTTTAGTTGGAATTTTCAATTGAACGTGAACTTTTTAAATCTTATATTATTAGTAGTCAATTTTAGAGGGTGTTTGTTTGCATAAACTTTATAACTTGTGCAACTATGTATTTTATGGACAGTACATTGTGTGGGTAGTATTGTAATAGTTTTATGTATCTTTAAATTTTGTAGGCTGCATTGCAATTGGATGAATTGCTGGATATAAACAGTAATTCCTTATTATTCAGTGATTCACTTTTGGGGGGAAATGGTGTAAGGGTGTCGCTTGCCGTCTCGTTTCAGCTCGGTTTCGCTCTCGGGATAACAGAAGAATTAGACGCAGAGTTACATTCAAGTGATGGGTCGAGTATCTGAAACTCATAGCACCTTGCAACCTCTCGCGTGGGATCCGTCCTCGTGCATGTCTCTAAAAGCCTACCCCGATTAACACCTTGCAACCTCTCGTGTGGGAATTGGTCTACGCGTATTTCTCTAACACTCTATGCCGTTTAACACATTGCAGTATCTTGGTGTGGGAAGGCGTAGGAAATACATAATCATGCTGCCTTTTACGGCCAATAGGAAGACACCGAGAGGGTCACGAGATGGATGCGACACGGGAGGCAGCCTCTTGGAGGGAATAGGCAAAGGGAGTCTTACACTGTATGTCGGAGGGCGAGAATGTACCTGTGCTCTGTGAATTAAATGTGTGGAACCAGACATATAACTTGTCATCTCACTCTGCCTTCCACGAACCTAGCCTTTCCTAATAAGCTTAGCGCTTACAAAACATTTAAAAGGTGAATTGCAATTACATATTGCATAGCCATTAAATGTGAGTAACCCTCCATTATATTTATATGCAATTAATTATGGGAAATGCCTATTGTAAAATGTACACTTCCGAGTGGCAATAGAATTTCTGGAAAAAAGTTAACCTCATAGAGACTCTGAAATAACAGAGTGGAGCGGCATTATAGCAACTTGCTCTGCTCCAGGGAGCTCCGAAATTCCGCTCCAAATTCGCTCTGATCTGCTCCTGTTGGAGCAGAGTACCTCGGAGAAACAATAAAAATTCACTCCATCCCCTTGCTGCTCCAGGTCCCTTGGAGAGACCAACTGAAACTCCTCTAAACTGAAACCTTTGCGCACACACACTAGATGAGAAAAGGAACCTTGGTAAGGGCTGATGGTATCCCTAAGGCTACCAGGGTTAAGATCACAATTGCATTTACACCTTGAAGAGAAGCATAGAATTGTGCAGGCTCAGCTTTGGCGGGAATCCATTCAAAATGCTTATAAACAGAGATGATGAAAAGTTAATGAAAATATCAATACATACTTCTGTCATAACATAACCCTCTCCAGAGCTCATGAAATTTGCATATTTTTCAAGAAAACACAAGGATGAAGTATGTAATACCCATTGGCGAACATTGCTAGAATAAAAAGGCAAAGGGTATATGTGTAGCAGGAGAAGGATGAAAAGCTATTGTTAGGCAGATAGGGAGAAGACCCTGAGTGAAAATTCAGGGGTAGTCAAGCTCCACAGGCAAAACTAATTTATTTCAACCTGAATTCAAACCAGAGTATCGCAAAACCACACAAAGAACTCCAGCAAATTAAACTTTTTTGTACCTCTGCTCTCACTGAGTGGATTCATGTGGCCATGAATAATCAGCAGGGAAAGAATAGGTAGATACTTTGGAATCAACAGATTATGAGACCCCACCATTCCTGATGACAACATGGTAAAATTTTTATTAAACAAATAATATTTTTTTATAGTTTTTTAAAACAAACATTATACAGTGGAACCTCGTTAAAGCGAGTACGGGCTATAGCGACACCCCCGCTATAACGAGAGATAGCCGATGCACCGTCAATTGACCCTATAATAAGCGTGTTAAAAAATTCGTTTTTACGAGACCCTTTCGGCGTTGGCTCTCGACATAGCGAGGGTTTCACCGCCGGAAGACTTTCATCAAGACTCCTTAACCTCTGTAATTGCTAGCGATCTGTTAGAAATGAAGTTAATGGAGTGCTCAGTCTTAAATTTATGTGGTAAACTGTCGTTCGATAAATATAATGATTGACGAAACAATGCTTTGCACGATTTTTATTCAGTGCGGTGCTTATAAATTGTTTGAATAGTCAGTCGTTATTTGAGTAAGGAAATTTAGTGATGCAAAAAAACATTGCCTTTAGTCTGGATTTATGCTTACGTTTATCGGATAGATGTTTATCTGTCGCCGCACCACTCCTGTTCCTGTATATCTGTTCGCAACATGTATATTGGCTATTATTTGCTCCACCTCCGGTAAAGCGACAATTCGCTATAGCGAGTGTTTATTAGTGTACCGTGGGGTGTCGTTATATCGAGGTTGCACTGTACTTAGTAGCTCATATATTTGGTTAGGGCACATGGTGTGAATTCAAGAGATCCTCTTTCCGTGTCAAGGTAAATAATTACTTGCCTTTGGAATATTTGCACAACCCTGTCAGTTTCTCTGTTGGCTGATACCAGCAGGACATGAAAAACTCAAGCCCTACATCACTTGCCCCCATGATAAGGCATAATTCCTTCGAACAGATACAGCCATAGCCCATTAACGATGCTTAACACTGGAGCAATGAGGCCCAATTTCATTTCCCTCACCTCATTATAGGGAATTTAGCTTTATCAACTAAAATTAAAGCATAAAAACAATCTAAAAATTCATAGAAAGAATTATTCACTTACAGCCATTACTTTTCCTTTTATTTTTTGCCATAAAGTCGTCATCTGCACTTCTTTAGAGTTTCCCGTGTTCCATAGTCGAATTGAAAAATCACCAATACCAGCTGCTATCCTAGAATATAATTAAATTCATCAGTTAACTCCTGTACCATAGGATACAGCTATCAAAATGAAAATATGTATTTAGAATAGAGGTGGGAAAGGGATTTAAAATATCCAATTCAATAATTTTGAGTGAACCCATTCTTGATTACCACATGACTGAATTTATAACCTTTACATTTAAAGCTCTAAATTTAAAATTGCCAACAAATTTGCCATTAAGAATCCTTAAAGTCCTCAGATTCAAACAAAATAATTGAACGTGTGTATACATATTACCAACATAAAAAGGAAATGTCTCTGTAGAAGCCTGGATAATAATAGGATCTTGAACTTTAATTTTAGTGTTCCTGAAATTCAAATGACTATGTATACACATATGTTTTCATGAAAAAAATTACCCATCAATAAATTGTAAGGATCACTCAGCAAGAGATTAAAGAGCCTAAAGGTTAATGAAGTAAGTCATAGGAAAAATAAGCATTAAACCTAGATAAACTAACACAAATATGACCAATTTTAAAATTTCTTGAGTGCACAAGGTTTTAGTCTCTTGCTTCCAACCTTTTCTAGTGTTTTTTTAACCCTTTCATGCCAAATGCCGCACATGTGCGGCGTCAATTTTCCTACATAAACAAACCAAAGCCGCATATATGCAGTGCAGGATGGAGGAAAGTGACCCCCGCGGACACAATGGACCCCGATAAGTGGTCATCCCTCAAGGCCTAACTTAGCCCTAGCCCAGGCCCTTTCTCAGTCACTTAAATCCTCCGCATGGTCACCAACAGCTATTTTCAGTGTTTTTTTGAAAAAAAATATGTTGCTTATCTAATGAATCTAATGCTAGAAATGGATTCTTTTTTTTTTTAAATATCACATGGAAATTTCAAACTGAGTCCTAGCATTAGTATCAACGGAGTTCAGTTCCAAATAAGTCAATATTCAATAGAAATATACTAAATCCGTCAAAATGAACGTTAGAACGTTTAAAATTTCTTCACGCTCAGAAAAACACAGGGAATTCATTTTATGTACATATTTAAAAATTGATGAGAAAAACAGATATGTATTTGTTTACATAAAACATGGTTTTTTCATTCTGTTGACCATGGACTCATGCTATGAAGGAGTCATCATTTAATCCCTCCAGGGCCACGGACAGTAGCCGAGGAAAAGGATTACCATTACACTGAGTTGGGTCCCGGCCTTGGGACAGGTGCCAACCTCTGCCTTCCATCGATGTGAGTGTGCTTCACATAGGGGAGTGCAAAATTTTTTTAAGGACTAGTGATGTGTGAGAATATCCCTCCACGAGGCTCTGCTGCAAAAGGGCTAACTTAACTCATACCATGGATCTTGGGATGAAAAATAGCATAAATATTAAACATAAATAGAAATACTAGAAAAGGCATCAAGACAGCTAAGGAAAAACTCAACTCAATTTTAACCCATTCTCATCCATCCCGTGGGATTTAATTCAACCCAAAACACCGCTGGCTTTTAAAGAATTTGAACACATTTGTAGCGTTGGTTTAAGTAAGACATTAGTAGAGTATTTGTAGACTGATTTTGACTAAATTTTGATATGTTGTAAAGAGTTTGCTGCTCTTACATTTGGCTGAAGTGTTAGTATTTCTAAGGCAATTAACATTGGAAAAATTATCTAAATAGCCACCAGATGGCAGCTACTATCAGGTACACTATCAGGCCAAAAAACTTACAAAAAAACTCGTAAGATAGTAGCAGGATCACCTGATAGCAGGGGTGCAGCTAGGAATTAAGGCTAGGGGGGGTTTCAGGCGCAACTATTATTAGGGGGTGTGAGGGTGTGGTATACCCTCCAGGGTAAGCAGGAGGTGAAGGGGCCCTCTGCCAGAAAAAAAATTTAAGATAAATGGTTAAAAATGTTGAGTTTTACAGCCTTCTGAGAGATATTTTGTTAATCCTCACACTATTCTATAATCAATATTAATCCAATTAAGTAAAATAGATTTAACTTAAAAATTTCTCCGAACTTTGGGGGGGTTTTATCCCCCATTAATCCCCCACTCGCTGCGCCACTGACTGATAGATGCTTAACACAGGAGAATTCTGTGTACCGGTATGCTTGTGGTGTTTGCAGCCAGCTTCATGCTGCATACCACTGCGCTTGTGGATGCCAATGGATAATTATAAAGTATATGGCAGTTTGCTGTTAGTCCTCAGGAGGAGGATTGATGGCATCCAATAAGCTTTAAATGTTTACAATAACAAAATTAAAGATATTATTGCAGCCAAAATTAGAAAAAATTTCTAACAGCTACACGTATTGACCAACTACACATATTGACCAACCACCGTATATGTCTGAATATAGTACCCCTTTTTTTTTCAAAAAATGCCTGTGGTAAAAGTAAAGGCTATATTCAAATGCATTTTTTTAACTTTTCCCGAAACTGAAGCCTCAAAATTAGGGGTGGGGACTATATTCAGAGAGGGACTATATTCGGAGAAATACGGTAATTGCAATCACTAAAATGCAATACAATATGAAAGCGAAACAAGTTTACTTAGAGCAGGGTAGTGAATTCAATTCTTTATAAAACAAATTATTTAATTTTTGGCTAGTTTTTTTTAACTTAACCCTGCAGGACTCGCGCCCCTTTTTGGAACGCGAGGGCTCGCGCTGAGCCTGTCAGGCTCAATTTTCTTTTTCAAGTCCTCACCTATTAAAGTCGATTATTTTTCCTCTTCTTTTGTTTAAATCTAACTAATAATGCTGAAATGGTCCATTTCCTGAAAATCAAGTCCATTTACGTCGATAAAATATGTAATTATTTCTTCATATCGAGTGTGATATAAAATATATTACCTTTACTAGTTACTGATTTATTGACTCGTAAAACCACTACACAGTGTTAATATTAGGACAGAACGAATATTATAAGGCAAACTTAGCTATGATCATTATTCTGCAAGCATGCGCCATACAATAAATGTATATGCTCGAGACAAATACACTTTCCACTATTTTCGCAGACATACCCGGTAAATATATTTTTCGTGTATCCACAGTCTGCACACATTTTTCAAAATTTCAGTGAACTTTGGGTTCTCTGTTTTTTTAGTTGCCTTTGGTTAATCTGTAAGTCTTGATAGGCTCGTCTTATAATTAGCCCTAACTATTTGGGGAGCGATTTTATGGTTTCCCTTCTTTACGCGTGTTCATCTACGAGCCCAGCTGACAATTGCCTAAATAACGCTCTCCGAGATTTTACTTCTAAGTTATGTACGAGGTAAAAGAAATGCAAGAAATTACCACAGCAATATTTAGCATAACGTAAATACTTGGCATAGGACAACGCCGTGCATTTCTTGATACATAGTATGCCATGCATAACTGATCTAGTGTATCTACTCCCGATTTTGTCATGTCATAAAAAGGTATCATTTCTGGCTTTCTTTCATCTCCACTACATTCATCATTTTTTGTTATAGTTCATGGTTGATATCATAAACACAGATTTATTCTTTCTTGGAGTGTATGACGCAAAAAAAACAGTTCTTGCAGATATCAAATGAACTGGATTTCTTATTTTTTTGTTTCAACGAAAAAAAGTAGGCAATTCCCGCTTATTTTTCCGAATTGTTCCAATCACGGCAAGTCGGATATTCAAGAGTTCATTTACTATAAAAAACTGGCAAATAAATTGTCAATCGAAATATTTCTACCAGTACTGCTGATGGAGAGCATAAACTCTTCACGATATCAGAAGGGCTGTTGTTGACCGAAAACGATCCATCAGGTGGTTTACCAGCACACACTTCAAAGTTATAAGTATAAAATATTCTAGCAACTACCTAGCAAAGCAAAACTTAGTATCCCGTATTTGTTAGACATACTTGGGATTTATTGCTGGAATGTGAAAAGACCTTGAAAATTCACAATTTTCTCATAAATGGTTGTGTATTCACCAATAATGTAAGAACTTTTACGATTGTCAAATTTTTCAAATATCTCATGAAAACAGCTAAGTATCCTATCATTTTTTTGTCTTCTTTGCTGTTATTATTTGTATTTTCTATAATTTTCGCAAACAAAAATTCACTGCCAGCATTCTGAAACAGAATACTCACGGTTTTGTGGCGGAACTGGCGCAGTTGAAACTTCAGCGAGAAGAGCACCTCCAATATCTATGCACTCTCTTGTCAGAATGACCGTGTCCTCCGAATTTTATGGCCGCCGAGTGGCGAAGTGAATACACTTTTCGAAAAGAGGTGTAAATATAACGAGCCGTACCTAATAACATTGTGTGAAATCAATACAAGCTTACCTTGTGTCAACAATAGCGCGCTTGTATTTACAGTAGGATGAGCAACTGTGGCTTCTCAGACATACTCCCATGTAAATAGTTTTGACTTTCAAAATATCAAGCCGATTTGGCAGAAAAAGAACCTTTACTAGGAGTATAGTGTTAGAGGTTATCCATAACAGCCTACATTGTGTCTATACAGGCAATCAGAGAAAAAGAATAGGCTACGGGTGAGAAGCAAAAATGTAACGCGAGCACTCGCGTTGAGCCTGAGGGGCTCACATCGCGTGCATACGAAGCAAAAGTATCATATTCTAACCTTATGATAGGTTGATCGGGATATTTTGCGCATGTAAAACGTTGCCAAAAGAGTAAGGAACAGGTAGAGAAAATCTAAGCGCATTATTGAGAATTTGTCAAGAATTATTAAGAAAATATCAACAATGTGAGCCTGTCAGGCTCAGTGCGAGTTCCGGAGGGTTAAGGAAAATTCTTCATTGAAAAAAGTAAATCCAACCTGCTAGGGTCAAATGGTGATGCAGCCAAGCAATAAACAAAGCCGCCAATGGTTGGAATGTTGACGAGCACCTTCCCATCATCTAGGGACACAGCTACCAAGTGGCGATCTTGAGCCGTGGTCCACACAATTGGTGTCCTCTTGCCATCCTCACCTTCCCCCGCCTTCTTAGTGTACATAGCACAGTGGACTGCAAAAACACACCTTGGATGTATATCATGAACTAAGCACCACTCACTCTTAGGTTGGTTGGGAGTGTCAGTCTTCAGGGCATCAACATCAGTAAGACCTCTGCCTCTTGGAGACAGGTCAAACCTGTTGAAAATCAACAATTCATTCGATTACGTGCAAAGATGCAGCAACCAGAAATAACCACGACCATGGTAATAGAGTCACCATGCATTCTAAAAATGGAGATATTTCATAAATACGCATGCACAATGACAAAAAAAAACAGGAATTACAAACTGCAGGAATGAATGCAGAAAGAAAAAACAAAGGGAAGGTAAACAATGATAAGTAGAAGAGCCATTAGAGAGAAGAAACTAAAAGGGAGACCAACCAAAGTGGATGAAATAGAATGGACAATCAGATAGTTCATTCATTCTCCTCACACAACTGTGCATTATGAATGGTTTGATGATGATGCACAAGTAAAAAAAACTGGATATTGAGTCCCAAAGCTCAGCATTTGATATATATCACCACCATAAATGCAAAATAAATCATAGCTTTCTCATGGTCCAGTATCCAAGGCAATGAAATGCAATCAAGATAAATTCTGACTCAAAATCGCAAGGGAAAAACAAATCATTGAAAAAAAACCTTAATGTTCTCGGCAAAAATCCCACCTGATTATTTCACCATAGTTTGAGCTGCAAATAAGGGTCTCCTTTGTGGGCCAGTCTAGAGTCACATAGGTTCCAGAAGCAGGAAGTCTCGAATTACGTCCTAAAAAAGTGTTTGGCAGCTTAATCGTCCTCAGATAGTGACCATCAATGCATCTCCACAAGAAGACGTTACGATCTCTACATACGGTTGCCAATAAAAATGCCTTGTCTTGGTCAGCATCGTCCTTCCCACCCAGCACATTTTCTGCCACAGGGCACCATGACATTGATGTGATATCTTTGTCATGCCCACGCATGCAATGCAGAATTCTTCCAGAGTCTGAAAATGACAGATAAATATGAAAAGGAAAGGAGGAAAAATATTGCCAGTTCACTTTCAGAGAACAAATGCAGTCATTTACTTCCTACCACAACATATTGCTCCTTCAACCCATCATGAAGTAATTCCCAAATTGGTTAAAATTGTTTAATTCCACATTTTGTATCAATCAAATGAACTCATTAAGATACAATCCAGATACAAAAAAATTCCATATCAAACCCTATCAAAATTTTTCAAACAGTTTCTGGAATGAAATATGACACAATAAAGCAACATACCAGTTTCAAAGGTTCAATATTAGTTCGTGTCCAACAGTTTCCAATGAAAATATGTTCTTTACCATCCTATTTCAGATCTTATAATCTTACTTTTGACATTACAATACCAGGAAATGTATGCATCATTTTTCAACCATATTCGCCAAGAATACCACGAGCATGCATAATGAATAAAAAGTTCATACCTGAATCAGTGGTTACATTCACTGACTAAATGCTAGCTCAATCTTGTATACTTAGATGGCGTCAAATGTGTGTTTTCACATACATAAATTTAAGAGAAATAGATGATGGTCACCTGACACCCCTCTGCCTGATTGGATATGAAATCACCCTACATTCTTAAGCTCAACTGTCTAACATGCCCATGAAATGCTAATAAGTTTTATTAACTTTCAAACAACTGTAACAGCTGATTTAATAATGAGAACACTCATTTGCAGAATGTTGCGCATACACTCATTTGACAAATCATGCTTGGTAAAATGCCCCATATGTTTTCATTACACTTATGATTGCTAAGCATAGCCTGTGTAACCAATATCGCCCGATGGTCACCTAAGTTTTATATCAGAGGACCAGGGTAGTTTTCCATAAATATTTGGCAGTTTAGTTAAAACCTACCTCTTAACGTCAGTAAACAAACAAGACCGCCTTTCATTCCAACAGCAACGAGATCGTCCTGATGAGGGCAGCATTTGACAACCAAAGGTAGAAGTTTCCCAGCATTGGCTTTCAACATAACATTTTTCTTCGCCTGAAGCAGTTTCGCGACATTTATCTTAGATGTAATATTTTTCTCCAAATCCCAAGAAACGATCAGTCCGGAATCATCGACAGAAATAACGTAACTGCTTGATCCCCATGTCCAATCCATGGTTATTATCTTCTTTCCATCCTATTATAACATGGATTTAACGTAAAAAAGCAATTAATTTACATATTAACAAATAATTACCTCGTTAAAGTGAGAAAATATTACTTACACCATGAGCAAAGTTCACCATTACAGGGGAGAGAGTAGATAGATTCCATAGCTTCACAACAGAATCATCGCCGCCAGAAGTGAAGTAGGAACTATATTTCGAACGCTTATTCGGGCAAAATCTAACAGTGGTGACTCTTTCCTTGTGCGCTGGGTCAATTGTTTCAAAGTCGGGGAAAGACGTATTTTCAAATAATTTATCTTCAAATTTGGCAATCACCAACGTGTTCCTCGAACCATAAATTACTGTACCATTCGGTCCAGAACAAAGTATATCACTTAGGTACCAGTTAGGTGAAGGAGGAAATTTCTGAACCTCCATTTTCGCTATTATTGCTACTTTCAAACAGAAATTGACAATAGATGGATTGCCTCTGCGAAACCTCACTTCAAACGAGTTCTCATGCCAAGAATTCACACGCTTTTCGATGCTATTTTATTAAAATTACTTGTGGTACCGTCGAACATAGATGATGCACCGTTTAATGTCAGACAGTTCAACGTTAAACCAGGGCTGGCGCTGTGTGTTATGAAGCTGCACTATCGCGGGAAGAATAAGTGTTACCATAGAGTAAGTAATGACTTACTCTTTGGTATTACATATGAAGTTACGAGCTCTTAAGTGCTCCTTCGCTGAATTAAATTTATCCAATTAGGTTTTTGGTTTTCGAAATAAAATGCCTCTATTTGCCTTTGTCTCCATATTGATTTTAAAAAAAGGTGCACATTAGGGATTTCAGTGAAACCAAGGGTACTCGCATGGCGAGGCGGTAGAGGTTGTATCGCATGGCGGTTTACGCGCGCGAGTTTCCCACAGCCTTGACCACGAGCCAGTGTTTCACTGTGTGGCATCAAGCATAACGGTTATTTGTAACATTTTCACTATGTTAAGCGATAGTAGTGGTGATGACATGACTCCAGCATGTACGTGGTGGCTGATTGGTACCAGCAGTGCATACATATATGGGGGCGCGCGCCCCCCCTTGCGGAGCCATCCGCATTGCCTAACAGTTCAGAACCAAAATTGTTACTTTTTTACATCATAATATAGCGTCATCTTATGTGTATAATAAGTTTTAAAGGAAACTTTCTTGAACTTATTTTTCATTCCAATACAGATAGCTCAAAAAATATTTTGCACCCTCCCCCTCTTGAGTTTTTTCTGTGTCTGCTACTGATTGGTACATTAAGTAATCACGAATTCAGTGCCCATCCCATAAATCAAGTGTGACAAGATTTGGGAGAATGTCACCATCGGTATTTGCAACTAAAAGAATCATCATCATCATCACTGGTCAACAATCCTAGGATTGGTTTGACGCAGCTCTCCACTCAGTTCTCCTATCCAGGGGCGGATCCAGGATTTCTTTCTGGAAGGGGCAAAAGCAAGTCCGTATCCAGGATTTTGATCGGGGGGTGGGGGGGGGGCACAAGGATACCTTGTTATACAAAACGGATGAAATTATAATGGGACCGTATTAAAAATCTTGCATATTTTTAAGGGTCTCGGGGGGGCACGTGCCCCCATGCCCCCCCCTGGATCCGCCTATGTTCCTATCAGCTAATCTTTTCACTCCTACGTATTTCTTCTCTTTCACATCCTTCTTCACTTGTTCCATATGTTTTGTTCGAGGTCTTCCTTTTCCATTCTTGCCTTCATCAGGCCATCATGTCTCAAGATGTGGCCTATAAGATTGTTCCGTCTTAACTTGTTAAGGTTTTCATGAGGCTTCTCTTCTCTCCCACTCTTCTTGAGACTTCCTCGTTACTAACTCGGTCGATCCATTTGATTTTCATCATTCTTCTGTAGCACCACATTTCAAAGGCCTCTATCCTTGCTTTCTCCGCTGCAGTCATTGTCCATGCCTCACTTACCGTATAGGTGCATACTCCAAATGTAGGTTCTTATAAATTGTTTCTTTACTTCCATATTTAAGTTTCCCTCTGTAAGCAGGTCTCTCTTTTGGTGGAATGCTCTCTTCGCCTGGGCTATTCTGCTGATAATTTCTTTCTTACTTCTCCCGTCACTAGTTATCTTGCTTCCCAAGTAACCGAAATCATCCACCTCTTATCAGTTTTTGCTTCCCTATTTTAATGTTAGTCTTGACTTCTTCTGCATACTATAAGATCTTGGTTTTCTTCGTGCTTATTTTCAGTTGAGATCTACCCATTACCCCACCCATATTAATCAGAATATTTTTCAAATCCCTCTCTGTTTCTGCTATTGTCATCGGCAAATCTTAGCATGCTAATGAAAAAGCAGGAGCAATTTCCACAATTTTACATTTATTAATACGACCGGTTTCGCTTTTCAGCATCATCAGCATGCTAATTTTTTCTCCATGGATATTCACTCCCAATGCCTTTTCTTTGATTTCATTAATGGCTTTCTCAATGTAAACGTTGAAAATTACGGGTGACATTGAACAGCCTTGTCGCACTCCTTTCCTAATTCTTGCTTCTTCACAGCTGGGCCCTGATTTTATCACCGCTACTTGGTTTTTGTATAAACTGTGGATGATTCTTCTGTCATTATAAAGGACCCCAATTTCCTTTAGAATTCCAAGCATAATTGTGCTCCAATCCATGTTGTCAAATGCTTTCCCTAAGTCCACAAATGCAACGAACGTTGGCTTGTTCTTTTCCATTCTCTTCTCTATGAGCAGTCTAAGGGCCAATATATTGCTTCCCTTGTGCCTTTGTTTTTCCTGAATCCAAATTGGTCCTCATCCAAGTACTCTTCTGCTTTCCATTCTATTCTTCTATAGATGATCCTTGTCAGTATCTTCGATGCATGTGTAGTAACCCAGCAAGGAAAAACTGATTTCCATGAGATTTGACACTGATTTCCAACAGGTTTGACGCACTGATTTTCTTCTCCTTTGAATCTGTTTTGAAAATTGAAACAGCTGGAAATCAGTAGGAGGACAGTGGGAAATCAGTTGTGAAGGTCCAACATGGCGGCTGTTTTCCTACTCATTTCCATGAATGTGGTTTGACTCTGGTTTCCACCGTTCAACAGATTTGAATCCGGTTTCCCCGTTTAAGCTATTTCGAATCTGTTTTCCACCTTCATACCTATCTGAATCTTGTTTGCGACTCGATTCTCACCTCCTATGACCTGCTGGTGCATAAGTTAACTTCGGATACATAAATTAACTGCTGATACCCGAGGCGGAAATAATTATTTCCGCCAATTCCAAGTTTCGCAGAGCTGCACTCAACCAACGTTTCTAACTTCACATGCTACATCTCTATCATCAATCTGGATGTAGACTCAGCTGAAAAAAGTTGACAAAATACAGCCTAACAAAATGAACTTCATGTAAGTCTCCCACCACAACAAAATAACACAGGCTCTATTAACGTATTTATTAAGAATGCACAAACTCTGTTGGAAGTACATATTCAATTGAAAATACATAGTCATCTAATTTGGTAAACTTCTGCGGCAGAATACACTTAAAATCTCAATTTCATGCGTTAGAAATAATTTAGGGAAACACAGAATTTACAGATGAAATCTCATTAGAAGGAGAGTTAGACAAACTAGTTGTGCTTTTTGTAATTGTTTATCAGTTCTTGAAAAGTCATCGAAAGGCAAAAGTTTTGCCAAGAGTAACAGAACAGTCACTGCACCAGAACAACAACAACTTGCATCAGATTCCACAATCTTGAATTATCGAGGAGCACAAATTTTTCCGTGATTAACAGAAAAATCACAACACTAGAAAATATTTCAGATGCCTTTATGAAAGAAAGACTTCTTTACGTGACTTATGAAAATAATTCTGGTTCAGAATTAAGCCAACGATATCTGTATGTTACACTACAGAAACTTGCCATTAATGTTTAAATACATGAACACGGTCGTTTCACTTAGCACAAACAAACCAGCAAGATACACAATACTCTGAAAATCCTGGTAGGTTCTCTTCGGCGACGTAACGCAAGTACATATTATACATATTGCATACAAAAATATTAGTAATCGCTCAAAATCTGTTGACACAAGATAAATTATTCAATGAAAACACAAACGATCGAAATCACATCAGGCTTCCACTGTCGCTTGAAGACTGAAGAGATGCACGAATGGCTTAATTCAACACTGCGGGAATTTAGCACTGGTTAAATAATACTGATATGATTATTTTTTCTCCACGCCCTATTACTTTAGCACAAAACAGAACCAAAAGCACGTAAACATTCAGGGGCCGTATTCTGTATTTCGTCGGTGCCGCACCGGTCGGTTTCCCTTTCAAGCCCACCGACTGGACATCAAACCGTACCGACAACGGATTCCGCACCGACGACGACACTTTCAGCGATTCTGTAAGGTCGTCGGTTTCAAACCAGTCGGTACGGTTCCCCTTCCTTCCCAAACAGGGAAAATCCGAATATATCCGAAGTTTCACGTGTCTCCACCAATGAAAGAAGGGTAAAAACAAGTGAAGACTCATTGGCACAGTTTGTTGTCGTCATTCTCAATCTTTTTATTTGCGGAAATTACGACTTATTGCTAGATTAAGATAAACGATATTGGATAAGTTGTTAACAATGCTTATATAATGTGTGGTAGTAATGCTGTACCTACAGAATCGAAGGAAACAATATTACAACATCACAATAAAGTTTGTATGTGATGGAGATTGTTGTTGCTGGAATGAATTATTGAAACTATCCTTGAGATCGTAGTTTCTTTTTTTAAATATTGGTTCCGTATAATGCTATTTATTCATGATTTGGTAATATAGTTGTCATTAAGTAAGTTCCGTATAAATGTTATCAACGGAAGGTTATGCCATTGGCACCGTAGCAGACGAAAATAGCATACCATGGAACGTGAACGTAGGATTCAAATGCAAATGTAATATTAGAGGAACAAGTTAGGAAATTGTTATAAAAATATGGAGCTGGGTGCAATTAAAAGAAGTGTAATGACGAGGAAGTAAATAAATTGTGATTGGGTGAAATACATATGTATAAGTTGCGCATTCCAAGTGAGAGAAAATGACAGATTGAGTGAAATAACAGTCGCCTATTCAGAGTGATATAAAGTGATAACATTGCGGCAAAACTCATATTTAATCAAAAATATCTTTTTTATGTCAAAGGAGCAAGTAAATGATGATAGAGAGAAATAAAGCCTATTACAAGCGAGTGAAAGTGCGGTAACATAAATGAGAGAAAGTCATTATATGTTAGCAAACCTCATTTTTATTAACCATTATCTTATATTTCTGTCAAGGTAATTAATATAGATGATGACACAGTGAATTATAGAGGCGTATTCGAAGGGGCAGAAAAAGATAACATTGGAGAAAACCTCATTATTTACTCGGTGATGAGGTAAAAACAAAATAAAACGTACAATGCGCACCGGGGAATTCATGAAACCCACTAGTCGGTGGCCGTACCGACACCTCTTTGCTGTCGGTACGGCTACCGACGATCTCCCGTCCTCTCGTCGGTGCCGCACCGACCGGGTTCGTACAGAATCGCACGACTTCTTACCGGGAGTCGGTGTGACGTCGCACCCGACGAATCGGTGCCGCACCGATCGGTTTGGAGTTACAGAATACGGCCCCAGAACGGAATCGGCGTATCGGCGTTGCTACTTTGGTTTGCTATCTTTTGTAGTTAGGTGGCAGCACTATGCCCGCTATATTTTTTTAAAAGGCGAAGTCGCAAAGTGAGGTTTAAACGTGCTTAAGCCGTATTAGCCACTTAAATTGCATGCCCGGTGAGCTCCAGCAGGTGAAATGATGCACAATACAAAATGTGGATGATGTACTTACAGTAAATTTTTTGCATCACCCGTGAATTTTTGCAAGACGGCAAAGTACATATTTCCTCTACGTCATTATTTCTGACCATGATTTTGAACTAATTATACTCATTGAAACCTCAGAAGAAGTAATTTTCCAATCAACGCAGTCGTAAAGCCTGTGTGAGATAGGTTTTTATAAGACACTCATTTCAAGAGAATTTCAAATTCATTCCACAATTCAACTCTGTTGGAAAGCACTTGTGGAAAACACTTTCAAGCCAATAAATAAGGAAAAGAGTTTCAAATGACATTCAATTCAGTGTCAATACAGTCCATGTGGAAGACGGCTGGAAACCAGTTACAATGAAAATGAGATTCAAATCACTTCCTTCCATTTCCTGTCCGCTGGAAACCAGTGGAAATCAGTGTCAACACAGAGTCAAATCAGATTTTAAGGATTCAGATCAGATTCAAATGAGGTTCAAGACTGTTGGAAATCAGTTTTTCTTTCCTGGGAAGGCTTATGGTCCTAAAGTCTTCACAGTTCTCCGCTCTTTTCTTCTTAGGAATAGGGATTATAATGTTCCTCTCGAAGTCCTTTGGTATCTCACCTGTCAAATACATTTCACTGATGATTTTGTATAGCTGGTTCAACGTCTTCTCTCCTGCATTTTTAATGAGCTCTGCGGAAATATCAATGCCAGACGCTTTATTTATCCTTAGGTCTCTTACAGCCGCATCAAATTCTGATCTTAAAATTGGGGCTCCCATTTCATCGGCATCCACTTCCCTCTCGTTTTCGATAGCATTCCTTCTTAGGCTGCTTCCTCTGTACAAATCTTCCAGATAATCCTTCCATCTCTTCCTTTTCAATCATTACTTCTCCGTTCTTTTCCCTATGGGTATTACATCTTACGCCCCTTATCTTTCCTTAAAGTGGTTCCTCACTATCCTATAGGCGGCCTCTACTTTTCCATATTTAAGATTGTTTTGTACGTCTTCACAAATACTTTGCATCCACGTTTCTCTACCCTTCCGCGCTTAACGACATATTTCGTTCCTTAACCTCTTGTAGCAATTCTGTCCTTCCTCTGTTTTTGCAGCCTTGTATTTTCTTCAATGAGATCTAATACTTCCAGCATGATCCATGGTTTTTTCATAGTGACTCCAAGAAATTCCTCAGCTGCTGCCTGCAGCCCACTTCTAATGGTTTTCCAACTCTCTTCGATTGGTTTATTGGTCGTATCCTCCCCTATTTTCTTTTCTACAGCCTCTTTAACAGCCAGTTGATGCTGAACCTCCTTTAATTTTTCAACCTGCCATGTTTTTCACGGCTTTCTTCAATTTTTTAAATTTTAGGAGACATTTCATCATAACTATGTTATGGTCACTATCGATATCTGCTCCTGGATAACTTTTGCAGTCCTTCATCTGGTTCCTGAATCTTTGTTTCACAAGAATGTAGTCGATTTGGAATCTTCTAAGGTCTCCTGGCATCTTCCACGTGTACCTTCTTCGCAGGGGGTTTTTGAATAAAGTGTTGGCAACCACTAGCCTGTGCTCAGTGCAGAATTCAAGTAGCCTTTCTCCTCTTTCATTTCGGTTACCTAACCCATATTTCCCAGTTATTATTCCGTCTTGACCTTCGCCGACGACGGCGTTCCAGTCACCTAAAATAATAAGATTTTCTTCCCCTCTTACCTGCTTGATAACTTCCACCATATCTTGGTAGACATCTTCTACTTCTTCATAATCTGACGTAGGAATGTAAACCTGTACCACTACAGTAGCTACAGGTTTAGTATCTATCTTCACCATTACTATCCTTTCATTAAACTGCAGGTAGCTTTTGACACGCATCACGGCGCTCTTTCTAAGCATTACGCCTACTCCAGCATTACCATTTAGCAATCCTGTGTGTATAATTCAGTAGCTTCCACTCCAAAAGTCTCCTTCCTGGGGCCACTTCATTTCACTGATGCCTAATACGTAGAGGTTCATTCTTCGCATCTCCACCTTCAAGTTCTCTAGCTTACCGCAGGTACGAAGTGATCTAACGTTCCATGTTCCTATCCTTAACATCGCCTTTGACCGATATACCCACTCAAGTAGTCTCCACCCGGAGATCCGAATGGGGGACTAGTTTACCTCCGGAATATTTTACCCGAGAGAATTCCATCATGTCATTATATAAATTGAGTGGAGTAGCTGCGACTCCTCGGGATTATGAAGTGGTGGTTTCCCCTTGCCTTTCACATCGCAGTACTACAGCCGTTAAAGTAAATGTTACCACGCCCGTAGTGAAATGTGTGTCGCTGTACCGACCAGTATAGTCTCCACCTTCGCACATGTGAAGAAGAGCTGCTGCCCTCTCCCCCGGGTGATGAGAGGCATAATTGTTGGCGGCCCCCAGTCGCCAAGTCACGGTATCTTCACAGGTTTCGGTATCATTTAAATGGTCTACCTTACCCAAGGGTAGCCCAATACCCCCTCAGAACACCGCCGCTTTTTGTCCACGACTGCTTATTCGACGAGAGAACTCGCTTATCTCGCAGCTAACCTCTATATCTTAAGGTCGACACACCATCCACAACCCTGCGGACGCACTCGGTGGCTTTAAGCTCAGCTGCGAGACTAAAAGAATACCGAGACAAATTTCAGGAGTACATGAGGATGTCACATGAAACGGGCCTTGAACGCACCAATCACGGAAAAGCCTCCAGATATATCTAGTGTCACATCGCTTGAAAGAGTTCTTGCGTGATCTCCTGGTAAACCGAGAGGTACACTTCTACGTGCCCACTATGCATGTGCCAGTAAAACACTTCTAAAACACATCTGTGCTACATCGAGGTACTGCATCCTCTTACCTCCTCACTATATGCAAGTACCTTAACACGGTACATATGAAAATGTGTAATGAACCCTGTCAATTAAAATAAAAAGTAAAAGGAACAGACATAACCATCGGTACCTTCACATCCCAAGGCTGAAAACCCAGTCAGAGTGGTTCCAATATTGTGAGGAGGAAAAACTTTTCAGGAATAATTCATTCCCATAATAATGTAAACCAAAGCTAAAGACAATGTTTTAATTGGCTTCGATTACTATCATTCATATAAAAACACAAAATATATCAGTTTTAGCACCAATAAGTCTATTTTAATTCTATTCCATAAGGTTCCTACTTCACTGCATGTAATTTCAGTCTCAATTTGAATAAGAGACTGGCACAACCAATCATTGAGCTGCACATAACAGCTAATTGTTTTCACAGATAATTCACTTGAAAACCAAGTAGAATATACTGAGAGGGAAGCCTCTACCAGCAGTGATGATTTATAACAGGTCACTCTTTGATTTAGTGGCACCATTGAGCCATCTGGAGGGGGGAACTGCTCTCCTGACCTGACATAACAACTACATGGCATTTGAGGGGTTATTCCATTTCCCCTTCCTGTAAGCTGGTAGGCTATTAGTTACTGTCCCCCGAGAGCTTTGCTCCTTGACCCACCACTGAGTGGCAAACCAGCCAAACATAATGCAGAGATCTAGGTATCTAATTAAGTTGGTATCTGTACTTCCCTAGTCTCAGCTAAGATGTTACCTACTGGTAAAAAAAACACCAACAAAATTTCAAAAGATGAGATACCAATTAATGCATGCAGATTGATAGCCCACTCAGCAAAATCTTTGATTAAAAATAATACATCATTTGGGAGCATACAACTTCAATTCCTTGGCAATTAAATTCACTACACTAGAAACGTCATTTTGGATTCCCATGGGCACATGAGCGAGGGAGCAGGACAGCTATTGAGTATCATTGGGTAGGATTCCAGAAATCCAAGATGACTACCAGCGTCTTGCAATATCACAACTGGGTACTGTTGACAGAATATTTTTCACTGACATGTCAACTCCAACACTTAGGGCAGTTTCCAAAATGTTATCATTCACAATATTATACAATCACTATATAATCAGACTGTGAAATAAAAGGCTGAAATTATATCATCAAAAACAAATTGAGAGTGTACCATAATAATTATGATGGCGTGATTTTCTTATTAATGCAATCTTTTTGTGTAGTGCAGATGTGAATGTTGAATTATCAGGATCATCCCTAGTTTAACAGATCACGATTGCCTACCTAAATACTAGCAGCACAACCAGTATATTTATACTATGTATTTCCCTCTAAAAGGTATGAGTTGCAACATGTACCTTCACAGTTAGCAATCTTGTTTTCCCAAAGGATATTTGTGCCATTTCATGGAGAGGTTCATTCATGAAGGTCGATCGTTTTTTTTTCAAACTAACCTGTTCTTAGAAATCATCTATTTATCTTTTTTATACTATTTCCCTCTAAAAGGCATACATTGCAATGTGTACCTTCACAGTTAGCAATCTTGTTTTCCCTAAGGACGTTTGTGCCATTTCATGGAAACGTTCATTCATGAAGGTCATTTTTTTTTCAAACTAACTTGTTCTTAGAAATCATCTATTTATCTCTCCCAGAAAACCTGACTGCCTCAAACAATCTGCTATTACCTTAAAGATGTCTCAATTTCACTTTCTCTTAGTTATTGTGAGTAAAGCCAAACATTTAGTGCAGTAGCAAATTCACTATTTGATGAAGACCACTTTTAAAAATTAATTTTAAGGGAAAATCACAAATATTGGATTTATTTTCGTTCAATTAGAGTTAGTTCTTCTCGTTCCAAAGCAGATTCCACTGAGTCACTGAAACCATAACTTGATAAGCAGATAGAGAATAAATTGGACATACTATTAAATCATATTAATGACAATGAGAAAATAAAGCACACCATTGCTAAAGCCTGAACTCTAATAGTCTAATCACATACATATACATATGATAATCTTGCCAAAGAAGATCTGCCCCAGATAAATATTGTGAAGTGAGTTAGGCACTTGGGTTGTGATCAAAGGGTCCAAGGTTCGAATCCCAGATGAGGCCCATGGACATCCCCAAACAAAAATCTTTGACATGAGAGATAACCCCAGGAGTAGAACTGGTCCAGATACTCTCAATGTGTGACATTCACAAGCCAGTGGCTTAGTTCAGAGTGAATGCTAACCATACCTATGCAAACTAACCTTGGGGTTGAAACACTGAGTAATGGAGCGATAAAAATCAGATATTTTCACATTGTATCGAAGTTACGAGTACGTAAAATTGTTCAAACATCAACTCTTTTTAACCCCAGTAGTAAGGTTTAAATGCAGCTTCAAAACAAAGTGATATGTCAGTGGTTTGCTACATCACAAACACATAGGTAATAGGTAGCACTCCCCTTCTCAACAGTATCCAAACATTTTACAGTAAATATTACTGATAGACTGGCTAATAACTAGAAATTCAAATTTACCTCCCTATGTTAGTAGACACACTTCACAATGGACACTAACAGCAGAAAATATTTTCCCCAAAACCCTCCATTAACACATAGGATGAGCTTCCCTTTGAAAATTCACTAACTGCAAACCAAAAATTGCCATTTCATGAAGTAAACAATCTTGGTTTTACTGGCTTGCCCAGAAAAAGACTTTAAATATTGTGTGTTGTACTTAGCATGTTGCCCCTCCTGACACAATGATGCATTCAACAGAAAATTTGCACCAGTTTTCAACAATGAATATGAGCAATGGTTTCATTTCAAAATTAAACAAAATCCTCAAAATTAAAGATTAACATTGCTGCCCAAGTAAAATAATGACCACGGACTTTCATGCCCAGGCATCATGACTGCAATATCTGCAAATTCATGGGAATGTTCTCAGCTGTAAGAACAGCTCCATCAGCTAAAGGAATATATCTGAGGCAGATTTCTACACTTTGAGAACGAATTAAAATTTTTAAATTAGAATTGATTTTCCACAAAGAAGTAACTCAATTAATTTATTATTTTGGTGATAAGTAACTTTCTAATCTCATTTCGACATGATTTTTCTACCCAAATATTGAAAAAAAAAATAATAACAATGTCGGTAACTGTACTCAATCATAATGTTTAACTAATAACGATTATGTGGGGCTTCATGTGAATGCCAGAAGTCACAGTATAACTGCAGACTTCACCTTTGACAGAATTTGCTTCAGATATACACTATACCTTCCCCATTCCTGAATGTTAGCCTCTTTAATGAAGTTACAGGGAAAATCCAATTTTATAATCAATACCCTGATGACAAAAATGTTAAAAACCAAAATTAAAACCTTGATATCACGAGTCAACAGTAGCCAACAATAAGTTAGAAACACCCCAGGAATACTGAGTTTAATTGACTTATTTTTATGTTCCTTGTAATCCATAAAACAAACAATCAGGAATTAATAATGTGGCACAGGCTTCCAAGGACTTGAAGGAAGGCTTCTCCATCTTTTAGGTTCCTACCAAATTACCAGCACTAATTTTAGTTCCAATAGAAATGACAAATTAAGAAAGACAGATATGAACACATCAAGTGGATAGATACAAGAACACTTTTTGGCATAGATAACATAGGACCATTCTGAATGCAAGGCCACAATCAGAACACTCAAATATTGCTTGAAATTGGATGATGTGTTCTCTTTTTTCATTCAAGCAGCTGGTGTTCAACCAACCCAATCACACACCACTTGAGGATGCTTGAAGAGCAGCATCAATATAGATGTTAATGTCAATTGGACTTCTCCAGCTATGAACAAAGAGAAAACCCAAAAAATGAAGATGCCTTCAAACAGGAATTGATGATCGAGCAATTTTCAAGCACATGCACATGCAAACATTAACATCCTCCACAAGAAGAAACCAAGACTGGGATTAGCATGAATCACATGATAACTATTAAATGTCATCACAGCCAAATGGTTACTGCTCCACTGAGGAACATAAGTCCTTAATCAGAAAAAAAACAAGAATTCCACAAAACGTTTTTTAGAACAATTTGAACAAAAGGGTCCACATTACGGAGGGTAATAATGGGAGAAACAATACATTGATTTATATGGGAAATAAAAGATACAAAGGACAGTTCATCACTGTAATAAACGTTCTGGCATCACTAAAATCATCAGCTGAGTTTTCTATCATAATTTAAACTATGTTCAACTTGAAGTAATCAGAACTTAGGTGCCATCAGCCAGTTAAATTCCAACAGTGGAGTTACAATAAACTCGAAAATCAAATTCACAAATGATAACTTAGAGCTAATTAGTTAATTTTTCAGTTATGCTTCACATATCAATCGATGATTCTCTAATTTCAATTACTAAAGAAATTTATTGGTCAATCCTAATCTGCAATCTGCCAAGCATAATCCAAGTAAAAAATTTCAATTTCAAGCTAAGTCCAAAACTGATGCAAAGAGAACAAACAGTAAGTGCTTAAAATAAAGACGGCTTGAAAAACTATTGTCACACATAGAGTATTACCATGCAAAGGCTTTTGTTATACTCTCACTTATTGAATGTGCATAATTGTTGGCTTCCGAAAAAATGTGCTCAGCACTGGATAAATGCATTTCGCTGTTTAAATTCACTTATTTATTATTAAACAATAGCAATTATCAACCTAAGGGTAGCTTTGAACTTGAATGATCAGTGTAGCTTCCTGAATTTGCACCCTTTTCAAACTCAATCTGCAAAACTGTATAAAGCTTTTAACAACTAAGTGTTTATTTTTTTCCGTTCCCCACTTGAAGAACATAAAATGCTTGAGAAACAGCCGCTAATCCCCATGAATGTTGAATAACTTGGCCACTTCATTGAGATCCTCATATTTCTTGTCCTCTTGTAGAACCTGTAAAAATATAAAATTGTCAAGGTTTATTGCAAAGGGTAAGGAGAATGAAATTTCTAACCCCAGTAAATATACACATGTATCAATTTTAATAATATTTTATTTGGATCAGTCACTAACCTGTCTTGCCACAGCCATCCTGTTGAACACATTCCAAAGCACTATTCCAACTACTATATCATCTCTTAGATAGAAGATAACTCCTTTGCCGTAATCCTCTCCATCTTTAGGAGGCTGCATATCACCACAACTCGGCTTGACAGGCTTAGCAGCCTGGATTAAGAGAAGCAAAGAAGGTACAATAAATTAGCAGATCCAATCCCATCCCGAGTCAGATAATAGAGAGACAGCAGATTTCCATTTGCTATTTGATGCAGAAAAGGGAAATATCAAACCAGGGGAGGATCCAGGATTTCTTCCAGTGGGGGCACAAGCAAGGCCAAATCCAGGATTTTGTTCAGGGAGGGGGGGGGGGGAAAGGATACCTTGTAATACAAAACAAACGCAATGATAATGGGACTGTATTAAAAATCTTGCATATTTTTAAAGGGTCTGGGGGGGGGGGGCACGTGTCCCCCCACCCCCCAAGATCCACCTATGTATCAAACAATTGTTGCCATAAAATAGGAAGGAATATGAAAAGATAAGAAAATCTGAGAATAATAAGATAATTAACTATGTATAACTCCATTCTACACAAATGGCAATCACTTTAAACCTATTTGACACAATATTTAAAGCTAAAGCTAATTTTAAAGCAGCAGTAACGAGCATTAAAATTACAACATGTATACTAGATTGGTAAAAAGCATGAATAAATGGCTCTAATAAGAACAAGGAATAAACAAAAACTAAAGATACCTCAACTACATAGATAAATGTTTCAAAAAAGATAAGAATGAGGTATCAACACACTGAAACTTTTGGGCACATCATTCAACTGCAAAGCAACATATGAGCCACAGCAAATCACATTAATTTGCAAATGGTTGTAGTGTATTTTAATTAACTTGGGAGCTGTGGGACAAATTCTCTCGCTAGGCGAGTTGCATTAGCCAGCTAAAAAACAATATGATTCCAGTTTTCGTCTTGGACTCTTAATCCTATTCACAATATAGTGCATATATAATGAATATGATCATTTCATTGGCAATTGATCTCCTTTGGATGTAATGTAGATTTCCTTGGCGGAAAAGAAAATTTGACAGCAACAAGCTCACCAAACAGAATTTCATATCAGCTTCAGGATTTGGCAAAAAACACAAATGCTGATGGAATCTATGTATCTACAAGTCTCTCAAGACTCAATGTCTCTCAGTACCCAGGATAATTCAAATGCACCATTAGGAAAGAAATGTGTCAAACAAAATTTCAAATAATATAACCTATAGCAAAGCAGAACATGGGTTACAGCTAAACATTATAAGGAAACAACATTTCTGGACATTTTAAAAGGATGCTATACTTTTAAAGTTCCATTCACAAAGATTGTAGGAGAACATAGTTATTCTTACAGTTTCAGTCTCAGAACGAACACCATTTCCAGTGGCTGTCACTACTGCTTTTGGTGTATCCTTCTCTGTTGCTTTGGCAAACACTCCAACAGTGGGTAAACACGAGTCTACAATGCCAATAGCTTCATATCCCACATCCGGACCCAAGTCAGACCAGAACATCGACTGATGTTTATATGCATTAGCTGGTAGAAAAGATAATTACATAAAAATTGAAATTCCTTACAAATATATACATATGCATGAAAATAAGTGATCATTTGAGCCAGAAAGAACTCATGAAACATGCTGCCCATTTTCGACAAAAACACTTAATGGCACATCGTGTTGTATGTGCCAAAATCACTTTCCCTCTAAAAATGTGAAGACAACCACATAACTAGGGTACATGAAAATCATAATTCAAATTAAAAATATGAATTCTCTATCAACATGAGACCCTATTGATGTATTCACTGTGATTCGTGAAAAGACTTACACATATACAACCCCAAAAATTATTTTATATGTAATGATACAAGAAAAAAATTTAATTCCTCAATAAATAAAAGCCTCCAATAACCAATACAAAATGTAGGCATACATTCTTATATCAATTTTGACAATATGAGCCAAGAAAGCTTCAATAAAGAAGTTAACTTTGAATTGTGGCCTTAAGTAAGGAGCATTGAGGTGGCACTACCTAAACTAAAATTAAATCTTCAAAAATAACACTTCACAAGAAATTCTCATACTATCATAACAGGAAAATAAAAATAGAACACTTAGTTAGAAAGGTTGAGGTAATGTAACAAATGCGTTACAAAACCTGGCTCATGTCCATTAAACATGATTAGTTACCCATACTCTGTGTGTATTATTTTTATTTTTCATATTGGAAAGATATCATCTAGTCAATCCTGAAGTCATTAGTATATAATCACTACAATACATAATTGTTTTTTGGATTAATGCCACCTCGACTCAATTTTTGGTGGATGACAGTTTCAGGCATATTCCAACTATGCATTGTCTTCAGGTCCTAAGACCCGACCTGACAGACCCAAAGACAGGAGGTGGAATGCACCCAAAACTGTCTTCCACTAAAAATGAGACGACGTGGCATAAATCTGAAAAACAATTATCAATTAAATCACAACGGAAGTCTCCATAACAACCATTTTTACAGCTGACATAACCTACAACAGCAACCATAACACTAGCGAAATCATCCTTAGACCTTTTAGATGCATTCTTAAATTACCTTCTCCAGTCATGTTTTCTCCGGCTAATCGGCCAGAGACAACAGCATGGTCGTGATGCTCCACTCTTCGGCGCCCCAATTTCACATCATAGAAACACGAGCAGTCACCAGCCTTTCAAGAGAAAATTTTTTAATCAAGCTAACACAAAGGCCAAAAGCACAATGACCAGAAAAAAGTCAACATCATAACACTTACAACCCACAGATTGGTTCGAGCCATCAATTCGGCATTTACGACAAATCCACCACAATCCTCATCAGTTTCCAAGTTAGATGTTTCAGCTAATTCTGTATTTGGTTCAATACCAACAGCTACCACGAGTTGATCTGTTTTCATCTGAGAAATAAAAGACATCAAAGAGAGGGCCAATATCATTTTTCAGAAATTCACAAATTACACCATACCTTTTTCCCATTGCTTAGCAGGAGAGTAAGAGAATTGTCCTCAAAGCTTATATTTTCTAAAAATGTCTCTGGAATGACTTTCACTCCCTCTTGCTTAACCTTTTCTGTGGTCCAATCACTTAGGTACTTAGGCAAGACCTTGCCCATATTACCCTTTTCAGGGAAAATTTGATTCACTTGCATTTCTGTTTGTTTCCCTGTAAACAAATGTATTTTTTCAATGAATAAAATAGATTTATAACTAATTCTTATTCATCTATTTGTTTCTCTCTCAAAATGCTACAATATTTTAAAACAACACTAAAACCTCACATTACAAAGCACTAACCTCTTCTACCTAGTGCACAGGCTAATTCACTTCCAAGAAAACCACCACCAATTATGGTGACAGATTTTGCTTCTTGGGTTATTTGGTCTAATTCCTGGAAATCCGGAATACTTCTAAATAGAATTACTCTATCAGTCACATCTTGATTAGCACAATTTTCTAGGAGAGGTAAATTCTTCGGTGATCCACCTAGTATTAGACAAAAAATAATTTGTTTCAAGGACAAATCAAATGAATTTTAATGCTATGAACACAGAAATATATTAATAGACACTTCGAAATGTTCCTCGATGAGGTAATTAAAAAAACCACATGTTGGGCAAAATCGCAGTACACAAAAAAGATAAAAAACACTCACAGTAAGTACTAAATTTTCTGTGGCTTATTACCTCAGAGTTAGGTAGGAGACTCAACTTGAAATATATTAATAAATATTCATACATACATATATGGGTCATTCAAACTAAAATCACCAAATGCCTGTTGCTTTGGGTCTAAGATATTAATGAAAATTTTTCTGTATGGGCCTTGAATAAAATACCCCCAGTTACCTACAAGCTAAACACAGCCAACTCCTGATTATCCAGCTGTGGTTTATCTGTGTTGAAGATTATTCGTGCAGGAGTTCACACAGTGACAGTGTAGTTTCCGACCTCGGGCAGTGGTTTTGCAGCAACCGTGCAAAATCACTGCACGAATCTCTTTTCAGATTCCGTGACCTTGCAGCCACGGATGCGTGGTTTTCGGAAACCAGGTATTATATGGAGCAGTACCAGTACGAGTACAATCACGTCATCTCTGCTACAAAGATGACAGTTGGGAAAAGAAAGATATCTAAAATAACGGACAATGTGTGTAAATAATAATACACTATTTGATTTGCGTAAATTGTGAACATTACACGAAATTAAAGTGAAAGTTTGGGTTATTCATCTTTTCCAATTATTCATGCCGCCTCTTCCCATCATTAGCCTGGATAATTGGGAATGTGCTGTACCTCGACTCACCTCAAATTGAATACCCCCAGACCTTTTTGCGTGATACTATTTTTTTGTACAATTTATGAGAATTTTAACATTTTTGAAAAATAACCTGCCTTGAATCATATTTATTAATTCATTGATATCAATGAGATAACCCTTCACATGAAATTGTAAATTACTCTAGGCACAATTAAAATATATTAGATAAAATGTATATGTTCACTCAATTTTAAGTACGAAAATAAAGACTATAAAAAATTAAACAATCAATGCACACAGCATTCGAAACTCTCGTGATATTAAATTGTACATAAGAATACATTACTTCACAATGAGATACATTCAATCTGGCCAGTATCAGACTTAAGATCAATTACTGATTCATAGGTAGGAACAGTTACAAACTTGACAGCATCTTTAACTTTTTTTATCATCTTTATCTTCATTAAATCTCTGGGTCCAGAGGGAATACCCGCGCGTGTCCTCAAGGAGTTAGCTCCACAGATCGCACCTTACTTGGAGATCATATTCAAGAAGTCACTCTCCGAAGGGAAGTTACCGCTAGACTGGAAAATTGCAAGCGTTACACCCGTATTCAAAAAGGGAAACAGACATGACCCAGGCAACTACCGTCCGATTTCATTAACATCGACTATAGGCAAGATACTTGAGCATATCATCGTTAGCAATATCATGACTTTCTTGGACAGACGTAACTTCCTCCATGACTGTCAGCACTGATTCCGAAAAGGTAGATCATGCGAAACACAGCTCGCGCTCTTTCTTCACGACGTCATAAAATCTGGTGAATCAAAAAGACAAGTTGACGCACTATTTCTAGATTTTAAGAAAGCTTTCGACACTGAACCTCACAACAAACTTTTATACAAATTACAGTCATGCGGATTAAATGAAACAGTTGTAAACTGGATACGCGACTTTCTCAGTGATCGTAAACAAAAAGTAGTTCTTGACGGAATTAGCTCTGATGTTGTAAAAGTTACATCAGGTGTTCCACAAGGAAGCGTAATCGGCCCCCAGTTGTTCATTATATACATTAATGATCTCTGCTCCCGTATTAGCAGTAAAATACGTTTATTTTCTGATGACGCTGTCATCTATCGCGAAATCACTCTGACTATGAAATTCTATCATCTGACTTAAACAACGTTCATTTGTGGAGACAAGAGTGGGGACTCGAACTTAATATGAGCAAATGCATGGCGGTACATTTCTTGCGGAATTCGTCCAACTCTAACCATGTTTATGCAGTGGATGGTATTAACATAAAGGCAACAGACGAAGTGAAGTACCTGGAAGTAACGATAACCTTGAATCTCATGTGGGGAACACATATAAAGAATATTTGCGGCATAGCCCTGAAGAAATTAGGATTCGTCAAGCGTATTGTGGGAAGATTTTCGGATGAGAAAGTAAAAGAAAGGTGCTATTTCACTCTCGTCTGACCGCACCTTGAATATGCAGCGAGCGTATGGGATCCGGTGCAAAAAGAGTTAATCCGCAAACTGAATAAAATACAAAGGAAGGCTGCACGCTTCGTCAAAAACTGCTATGGGCGTACAGACAGTGTTACCCAGATGTTAAACGAATTAGGCTGGGAGCCATTGGAGACTCGGAGGCTGCGCGCTAGGCTTAGATTGTTTGAACAATTGAGAATGGATATCTTTAAGAGCGACACAGTGAACATAATATTAGAGCCACACTATATTTCCAGGTCCGATAGAAGCGATAAATTAAGAGAGATTTTCTTGCCGAACGGATGATGGGAATTCGTTTTTCCCCCAAACCATTAAGGACTTCAATAAACACTAGTCCCAACCTCGTTAGAGCACTTCATTTTTTTTAGTTGTAAGCAGCTGGTGTCCTAACACCCCCTGCCACACGCCTTTTAGGCGGCTCGCAGGGTATTATGTAGATGTATATGAACTTTCTTCTTACATATCAAGGGCAAGGAAATGTTTTGTAACTCAGCTGGTAAAGAGTTGCATAACCTGCCATGCTTGTAAATGGGACTAATTAATTAAGCATGCAAATGGGAATGCAATCATTATACATCATATACCGTATTTCTCCAAATATAGTCCCCCTCCCCTAATTTTTAAGGATTCAGTTTCGGGAAAAGTTAAAAAAATGCGTTTGAATATAGCCCCCCCTTTACTTTTACCACAGGCATTTTTGGAAATAAAGGGGGGACTATATTCAGACATACACGGTACTTATTTCACAACCATATCATTATTTCATCACTAAGTTGCCTTAGAGCCATGATTTATGGCACATTTTAAAACTGAGAGTTAAGTGTAAGACACGAAATGAGATAAAAATTCATTCTATGCCCTTTCCAATTACTACTATATTTAATGTTTAACAATTTGCTGATTAACATTTCTTAAATATGGTAGAACCTCAGATATACTACCCTCAGTTATACTATAACCTCACTTATACACTAATTTTTTTAGGTTCCGTGAATTACCCCATATGAATCCATGAATTTCCAACTTCAATTATGAAACTTTTCACTCATATGACAATCTTGGTTACAAAATGTATTTTTCCAGTGCCATGGCATGAAATACCTCACTAATACAACCTATCACAGAACTTTTCGACAAGAAGATTGAAGGACGCATGCCGATTTTAGTCACTTAAGTGGGCATACTGTGTAAACATTGTACGGACAGGGTAATAATGAATTATAAGTTATCAATAATTAGCGATGATGTTTATTAGATATTACCTGTAATTTTTTATTAGATATTAACTGCAATTATTTATTGGATATTAACAGTAATTATAGTAGATAATCGTTAATCCAGAATTATGAACTATGAAATATCTATCTCCAATGGAAGATTTTCAAGGATTTTGCCAATGTTACGTTTTCCATCACCCCAGCAAAATGATGCTCAAATGAGCCGTTAAAAGCAATAGATGGTGAGTCAACACGATAATAGAAGCAGTATGTGTTGTCTCATTCCACTCAACCATGGAAAGTTGCTAAAGCGGCTCACTGATAGAAACTGACTAAATTATGATTTTAGTGGGTTTAAATGAGACAAAGTTGGATCTTGAATAGCTATTAGGTTAACTCTGCAAAGTGGAAAGCTTTTATATTTAACAGAACTGGTGTTAATGTGAATGTCCTCAGAGAAAAACTTGCACTGTCAGTCATCACATAACCATTGAAGTCACATTCAAGACTTTTGACTCAGGAGTGGCTTAGCACCATTTGATCGAATTTGATCAAAAAGTCTCCAGTGTTTATATCAGAGATGTGAAAGCAAAAAATTACGTGAGGACAAATTACGTGGCTGGTGAGTTGAAGGTCCCAGCACTGCATTTGCCCAAGTATGCTGATATTGAAGCACAATCTGGTAGATTCTATCCACTCTAGGTAAAATTGCATGTAAATTTTTTTTTAATGATCATACATTCAAAAAGGGGAGATTTTTCCTAGGCTCTTGAGATTTTTTTGTTAGTCATTACGCATAGTTATAACGGCTGTTGCGCAGTTAGTTAAATTACTCACTAGAAAAAATTGATGTAAACACCTGAAAATTCTTAATTTTGGGATATCCCGGGTTCTGTGTACTCTGGATTATCTATGGTATGGTATTGGGAGAATGTAACTGACTGCTGAGGTCATTTGCACCATAAGGAAAGGGTAGCGAGGGAATGGTTGATAGTGACCCTTCATCACGAAAGGGGATTTGAGTCGCTAAGGGGACCACAGCTTAACAGCCCCTCTCCCAGACAGTGCTGCACTGAATGCTGTGAAACCATAGGTTTTACAGTACTGATAGATGCTATTGTATGAATAGATATCAAACTAAGGTAAAGAGGAAATTCGAAAAGACTAACTAGTCTCTCCACGAAATAGAAATAGTGTATTTTAATGAATCTAACAATTCAAATCCACTCACCAGTGGCAACCAAGCACTTCCCATACTTGATTTGGTACCCATCTTCAAGGTATGCAATTTGCTCATCAGGGTCAATTTTCACCACCTTCCAACCTCTTGCCACTGCCACACCACCATTAGGCTTATCCATCAATTCCATGCATTGCACATAAAACTCTTCTGGTTCAAAAAAGAGGCTAGGGCCAAAAAGAAAAGAAACTAATTATTCAAGGCTGGGATCCCATTCAACTGTTTACATGCAAAAAAGATTGTAGAACATTCAATGGAGAATTTAACGGGAGTAGAAAATGACTTAACTACTCTTTATGGGAAGTTAATAATTATTAACAATAAAAATACAGTGGAACCCCGATTTATCGTTCCCGCATTAATCGTTTTCCCGCATTCATCGTTCGCTGCTCCTGGTCCCAAATTAAGTTCCATAAGGACAATGTAATTTTTTCCCGCATCTATCGTTCCCCGAAGTATCGTTTTCCCGCATTTATCGTTTGAAGATCGCGGTCCTGTCGTATAATTTTCCCGCATTCATCGTTCGACAAAAATAAGACGAAGTGTTAACAACATGTTGTTTATGGCTAATAACGAGAGACACAAAGTATGAATCTTCCCCAGGAGATTGGAATACGATAGGGAGAAGCTGAGTGCCGTGGGATAGTCACATTATCGCATTTCCCAAGATCCGGTATCCCCCTCCACTCTGCACTCGCCTCTCCCCGTCAGAAGCTTTCCTCTTCTCCGAAATAAAAAAAAAAAAGGTTCCAGCTCGAGCAGGGATCGTATTACGAAGACCTTAGCTTCGAAAGAAAATATCAAGTTACTCGAGAACAAAAGAAACCTTTTTCACGGTCCCCCTATCTCGACCGCTGACTTTTTTTTTAGCTGACTCGCTTCAAAGATCCCCACCTCTGGAGGTCAACTGCTGCATGAATCACCAATTAGCCCAAAAGGTGTGTAAAAATGAATTTCGGCAATTGGTATTATACTTTTATTAGATTGAGTTATTAGTGATGTGCACGTAATTAAAAAAAGGATGATACCAAACACGACGTATTTCTAACGTTAATTAACCATTTTAAGCAAGGAAATAGTTGGAATAATAAGATGGTGATTTCTGGCGAATATCGATATCCTCGCAGCTGATAGTGAGCTTCACGGCAGTTGATGCGGATTTTTTTCGAGTTTTCGAATTTACGAGTTATGCTACAAGTCTCACCTGTCTGAGGTGCTAACGAAGCGATGTCTTCTCAGGATATTTTGTTTCTCCCTACTAGCAATCTGAATTCATCTGCTCATCTAGAGCTACGCTACTTATTGTTACAAATGAGTGGGTAAGCTGCCTTCTCCATAGAATAAAAAAATTTGCGCAGTCTTATGGTCATGCTTCATCCTCTGCAGTAAGCTCTGCTTACGCCGTACGCAATAATATTAGTGCCGAACTTGCGCAGGGGTCGGGGTAGAGCGAGATCCCTGGTGAAAAGCAAGAAGTGGGATGATGCCGAGGATTAGGTGGTCGTGCCGCTGACGATTAACGCCACATTGCCTCAATCATATTAAAAATTTAATTGCAAGAAAGGAACGTTTCAAATAATAAACTATTTTTGGCCTTCTTGATACATCCTATAACCAATCACTGCGACGGCGAAATCAGTTGTTTGAGGCATAACACGCACATTTCTCTCGCAAATACGTGTACTTGAAATGGCATTTGATGGATAAGAATTTTTACGTCGGACAAAAATAGATAATAGCAGTGAAAATTCCGAGTGGAGTAAAACATTTTTTTAGCAAGGCCGCGTGTTCCTTCAGGATATTTGAAAGAGATATAATCCTAATCAACAATATAACCTTAGTGTTTCGATACAGGAATAATATTCCTGTAATAAGCTAATATCTTTTTTGAATCCATTATTGAATGTCATAATTCGCAAAAATCCAGCGTTTCCTGGGACATAGGCAACCCGGACAAACTTTACCGCCTTGATCGTTTTCCCGCATTCATCGTTTTTTTCATCCATCCCCTTGAAAAACGATAAATCGAGGTTCCACTGTATTCAAAATATTGAGGAGCAAAGCCCACACTAAAGAAGATAATTGATTCAAGTTACGAATACACCCATGCCTCATATAGCGCAATTTTGATTTGCACAATTTCGATATAGCGCAAATTCGTTCCTCTGTGAAACATCGCAATGCAGTGTAGCCTAATCAAAAAACTTAAACGCTCTCATGATAAAACGTGAACTTGCACTAAGTACACACGAAATTGCTGTAATTTTACGCATATTGATAGTATTGCTTGCCTCAAATCTTCTTCAAATCTTCTTTTTTGTTTATATGTTAATCGAAATCCATTGCTGTGCAATGGCCAAAAGTATTACTCGTCATTAGGTCCAGATAGCCGGCCTACCAAAGTAATTTATCTCGTCTCCTTAACAGAATGACATGGCTAGTGCTAGGGCTAGTGGAAATGAGTTTTTTTTTTAAGCAATACGGTTTGAGACGTAATTTTTGCCGTCATAGGTTATCGGGCGATTAACTTCCAGGTAGAGGGTCAACGCTAAAGCCTTCAAGGTCATCGGTATTCATGGGGGAGAAATGGAGCTGTGGCCAAGTTGCGTATGAATAGCATCAACACATAAAAGGGTCCGCTATAGAGTCTCAAACACAATGGCTTCATTCCCTCCCAGCAATCGTAGGCCCTCTGCGTCTCAGGAATACAGTTCAGCAGCAGAAGGTGATTTTGATAGAGCCATACAGAGTAAAAACCAAAAGAACAATGGCAAAAAAGGGAATGCGGGTAGAAAAATCAAGAAGTTATCAAGAAAAACCATAAACCTAGAAGAGAAATTGAAATAGGTCAATTGCTTTGAAAATGGAGAGCATCAAAGAGATATTGCGCGGAAGTTTAAACTCACGATGCCTTATTCTGAATAGAGAAGAAGTTAAAACATCAGTAACCTCAGCCGCACCATCTTCAACCAAGCGGTCAACACATACGGAAAGTTCATTGAGAATCTGTACAAAAAGATGAGGGTGGTAATCGCTCCGAGACATTTAGTGAAAGCTCCAGTTGGTTCTAGAATTTTAAATGGCGAGCAGGTATTTTCAGTGTGGCGACATCAGATGAATCTGCAAGTGTTGATAGTGAAGTCACCGAAACATTTTCTGATGAACTCCAAGCTGTGATTGGAAGTGGCTCCTTTCCCTCTCAACCAGTTTTTAGTGTTGACGAGATGAGATTGTTTTGGAAAAGGATGCAATCTCGTTCATTCATTTTCTGGGAAGGAAAACCTGGGTCAGGTTTCAAGGCAATTAAAGACTTTCACGTAGCTGATAATGCCTCAGAGGACTTAAAATTAAAATGATTTATCATTCATAAACTCCGCTAGCTATGAAATGGCATTCAAAGAAGCATTTGCCTGTCATTTCGATGAACGACAAAAGGGCCTGGGTGACACAATAATTGTATTTAGACTGGTTTGAAAAATCGTTAACTGCCGGCAATGCATTACGAACCCCTGAGATAGCAGATGTTAGCCCACCCGCACGACAGGACGGAATTTCAAAAGCACGGAAGAATTTTTTTAAACGTGAATAAAAGTCTTCAAATGCGTGCATACTATCTTTAAAGATGTTTTAAACTATAAACATTTATATAAATAATTTTTTCTATGGCTATTTATGGTAATATTTATGGTTTAGAGGAAATTCGATACCAACACCTATGCTACCAGGAATGCATCCCTATCTTCCCAATGTTAAAACACTCTCGTATAACGCAAATTTGTATAGCGCAAAGACCCCAAGGGACGCATCCCTTGTGCTATACGAGGCAAGGGTGTAATATTCCTGGTGTCACGCAAAGGCACACTAAGAAAGAATATTTAGCTTGAAAAATTTTTGGGGTTGTTTTTACCCCATTACATTCTACTTTAATTCAAGCTAAAATCCAAACTTTTGGTAATACATACAACCATGAAATTTTCAGAATGAATTTCCATCTTGATTAACAGACACATTAAGGAGGGAAATTTACAAGAAACAATTGGTTTTTACCCCATTACAGTTAATTTGTATTGAACATGAGAAAAGATGCCTACAAGAACGTACAAATGAAAATTTTGATAAACAAAATTCTCCAAATTCATGTATACAAATACTAAAAAAAATATTTTTACAAGCTAAGATTTGTATCCATATCTAGTGATGATTTAATTGTATTTTGATAAAAATGTAAACTACAGGTAGTATAGCCATTAAATGTTTGATACTTCCACAGTGTAATGCATAGAAGCATAACCAGAGGATTTAGGTAAGAAACAATATCAGATGATTTATACCCAATTAAAATTTACTCTTTCTGAAAACATGAAATGTATATTAAGGTGTCAGCCTAGAAAGTTCACAGTGTATCTCCTCTGCAATACTTAAGAGCATATCGAGGAAGGATTTCCTCACAAAACAATTTCTCTGGGTTGTTTTTATGCTACTTGAGTTCATTCATCCATTTAAGTAGCCCCCTCAATCAAGATGGATAATCAAAGCTCAAAATTATCTTTTAATGAACTTTCCTACAGGTTTAACATATTACAACAACAGATTACTCCTTCCCAGACTATTTTCACTTTGACATTATAAAAAATATAATAGAACTGACATACATAATGAAGTTACCAAAACAATTTGTACACGTTAAATATAAGAAAGTGGTACACAAAACTATACAAAACAATGTCACATTATATGCCACAGAAACAACTAAAGAGAGCCAAGGAACAATACCAACCTCCTTTCTTTACCATTCCACTGCTTGAAAGTAAGATTTTTTACTGCTTCTGGGTTGTCACTAAACCAAAGTTCTTTGGACAATGGTGGTCTCATATATGGGTTATCACCTTCAGTTGATATTACGAGCACCTGAAACGGAATTTTTCATTTAACTCATTGGCACACTAAAATAAATTTCAGATGTTATTTAAAATGCTAATATTTGTTCCAGATACCCTACGGCGCAGAAATTTCTTCTGTAGTCGCCAATTTTTAACATTAATTTCCGATGACCCCTGTGAGAAGATGGAGTGCGTGGTATGTGCCCCACACTGCAGCACTATTCTATTTTCTCATTCACAGCCCCAGTGACACATGGAAAAATAATATAGGGCTTCAAATCAGCAATGGTAGAAACTGACTATACATATTGATAAGTATGTACATTACTTTACAAACCACATTTCAACAGGCATAAGAGTACACCAATAGATAAAACCCTAATGGAATAAGACTCGATCAAAGAGCAAGAAGACAGCATGCCAAATTAAAGTGCTTATTGATGGCTAAGTTCTAACAACATGTTTCTCAAAAATAGCAACTTTTCAGGAGAGCAGAAGTGATTTATTTTTTTAACTGTATACAATTTTAATTGAAATGACAAACCAAAAATGCATAAAACTGAAAAAGAAACATACATTTGCAAAGAAATACAGAGGAACCCCGATTTATCGTTCCCGCATTCATCGTTCGCCGCTCTTGGTCCCAAATTAAGTTCCATAAGGACAATGTAATTTTTTCCCGCATATATCGTTCCCCGAAGTATCGTTTTCCCGCATTTATCGTTTGAAGATCGCGGTCCCGTCGTATAATTTTCCCGCATTTATCGTTTGACGAAAATGAGACGAAGTGTTTACTACGTGTTATTTATGGCTAATAACGACAGACACATAGTTTGAATCTTCCCCAGGAGATTGAAATACGATAGGGAGAAGCTGAGTGCCGTGGGATAGTCACATTATCGCATTTCCCAAGATCAGGTATCCCCCTCCATTCAGCACTCGCCTCTCCCCGTTTGAAGCTTTCCTCTTCTCCGAAATAAAAAAAAGATCCCAGCTCGAGCAGGGATCGTATTACGAAGACCTTAGCTTCGAAAGAAAATACCAAGTTACTCGAGAACAAAAGAAACCTTATTCACGCTTCCCCCTTTCTCGAAGGCTGACTTTTTTTTAGCTGACCTGCTTTTAGGATCCTCACCTCTGGATGTCAACTGCTGCATGAATCACCGATTAGCCCAAAAGGTTTGTAAAAATTAATTTTGGCAATTGGTATTATACTTCTATTATATTGAGATATTAGTGATGTGCACGTAATTCAAAAAAGAATGATACCAAACACGACGTATTTCTAACGTTAATTAACCATTTTAAGCAAGAAAATAGTTGGTATAATAAGATGGTGATTTCTGTCGAATATCGATATCCTCGTAGCTGATAGTGAGCTTCACGGCAGTTGAAGCGGATTTTTTTTTCGAAAACAGGGCGTCTGGTTACAATTTACGAGTTATGCTACAAGTCTCACCTGTCTGAGGTGCTAACGAAGCGATGTCTTCTCAGGATATTTTGTTTCTCCCTACTAGCAATCTGAATTCATCTGCTCATCTAGAGCTACGCTACTTATTGTTAGAAATGAGTGGGTAAGTTGCCTTCTCTATAGGATAAAAAATTTAATTGCGCAGTCATATGGTCATGCTTCACCCTCTGCAGTAAGCTCTGCTTACGCCGTACGCGATAGCATTAGTGCCGAACTTCACCTCGTACGAGTGGTTCCGTACTTTCCAGGGTGGGTTGACTTAAAACCGGCGAGTGTTTTCCGTGTGGGTTCAATAGAGTCCGGTTTCATTTTTATTAGTTTTATTCTTTTTCGTCTTCGGACCATGGCCATTCCGAAGACACAAGTGAGAACTTAAAAGGATAGACTGAAAATAATTGAAGACGAAGAAAAGAATCCAGGCTAGAAATGCGTGAATATTACAGCAAGCCTCGTTATGTCCGCTAGTACATGACGGCAGGGGTCGGGGTAGAGCGAGATCCCTGGTGAAAAGCAAGAAGTGGGATGATGCCGAGGATTAGGTGGGCGTGCCGCTGACGATTAACGCCACATTGCCTCAATCATATTAAAAATTTAATTGCAAGAAAGGAACGTTTCAAATAATAAACTATTTTTGGCCTTCTTGATACATCCTATAACCAATCACTGCGACGGCGAAATCAGTTGTTTGAGGCATAACACGCACATTTCTCTCGTAAATACGTGTACTTGAAATGGCATTTGATGGATAAGAATTTTTACGTCGGACAAAAATGCATAATAGCAGTGAAAATTCCGAGTGGAGTGAAACATTTTTTTAGTTCCTTCAGGATATTTGAAAGAGATATAATCTGAATCAACAATATGACCTAAGTGTTTCGATAAAGGAATAATATTCCTGTAATCAGCTAAAATCTTTTTTGAATCCATTATTGAATGTCATAATTCGCAAAAATCCAGCATTTCCTGGGACATAGGCAACCCGGACAAACTTTACCGCCTTGATCGTTTTCCCGCATTCATCGTTTTTTTCATTCATCCCCATGAAAAACGATAAATCGAGGTTCCACTGTAGTTGTTTTTTGCCTGAATTTTATTGTTTATTAACAGTGTAAGTAATATTTACTCAGACGGGCCAAATTTTGAGATATGATGTTAGAACTTAGCCATTGATATGATGTATTGATAAGGCAACTTAGTATTCCAAATAATCCTCCCTAATAGTATAAGAGTGCTACATTCATTTTAACAAATCAAGATGGGAACTAGATCTCTGATGTAAAAATCAAGGCATAAAAATCAGGAATTGATTAAATTAAGAAGGTTTATGAATATCAGCATGAAAAATATGCCAACTATAGAGAAATTCATCAAGGATAACTATGATCAAACTTAATGAAACATCAAAATAGATTTAGGGCACTTGCTGCCCACTGGTTATGTCACAGATTAAACCTTCAAGGATCAACAAGTTTTCTTCTTTGTTTCCACGTTCAAAAACTTTTCAAAAACATTTAAATTAATAGAACTAGAATAGAATTTTTTTAAATCAATGGATAAATTGAGAGAGGTGTAAAATGCAATCTATAACAACTTCTCCCTGAAAATGCATATGCTATTATTTTACTACATACTATACAAGGGCTTTAATAAGCATCGTCAATGAAATAAGTTTATTCAGCAACAAAATACCTATCTTTAGAAGTGTATATCCTACAGGCAATTAACACATTCAGCGGGGAGCACGTCAATTGACATGCTCTGCAGGTCGGGCTGCAAGCCCTTTCTCTGCCTCCGTACGTAACATATATCCACTTCTAAGTCTTCCAATTGTGTCTATGGCCTTCACCAAACTTCCCTCTTTCGAACCATATGCGGCAGGGTAAAAAGCAGTATTTGAATGGAAATTATTGTGCGGAAACCTTCCTCCATTTTTCTCTCTTACTTTTACGGCCAATTTTGACGACTTTAATGAAAATCAGGCCCGCATTAAATGTGTTAAAATGTGAATTAATATTACGAGACTGGTTTTATGGTTGGCAAGGCAACTATCCCTGGACAGAAGAATGTGTTAACCTGTCCACAGTAGGGCTGATATTAATTCCTATTTAAATTGGCTTTATATGATACCCTTAAAAATTTTCATTTCAGCCAATTAGCAGAGCTCTATTACACCAATCTATTACACCACATAATATGCAAGTTTCAAAATCACTCAAGAGGCAACAATTTTATTATTATTTTTCAGAAAAGTCTACTTTCAAGAGCTACAGAGTTTTCAAGAAATAATTACCTGTGCAATTTCATGAACAATCATGTAGCCTTAAACTATTGAATGTAATCCACAGGCAGTGTGTTTATACAATAATCATCAATGGGTAAGTACCACAATGATATCAACCGATCTCCAACCAACTGTTCTCAAATGATGATTTAATCAAGGGGCAAATTAAAGGAAGAGAATGACTCTAGGATGATAACCCCCAAACACCGCAGCGGCTAGGGTTTATTCAAGGGATGTTAAACGCTTCCAAATTTTTTGAGGACAAAGTCATGGAGGTACCCTCTCCACGAAGAGAACCTACAAAAATGTACTTTATTCCCAAAGGTATGTCATTGGATTTTTTTTGCAACAGTGTCCTCCCCAGATAAGTGCTTGGTAAGGTTAGGTTTAAACCAATAGACAAACCATGCACAATTCAATAAATCAGCGAGTGCTAAAATTAATATGAAAATCAACTACGTATAGAACCCCCATACTGGACAGCCAGTTTTGTGTACACTTAAGACATGAAACTAGATAAAAACGGATATCTTCAGTGTGACAAAAAAAGAACTCCATGCACGTACTTCCCTATACATTTCAGAATAACTTCTAGAATTTTGGTATTAATTATAACAAGGTTATTGCTATTAATATCTGCTACCCCTTGCTTTGCATTGGCAAATCGCACAAAGCAAGAGCTATTCGTCGTACCATTACCTTTGCTTTGGGATCCTTGGTCTTTATAGCTCTGAATGCTGACAGTGAAGCAGTACCGCCACCCACCAACAGGTAAGGTACACAAGATGGAATCTCGGACGAATCTTTCGGTATCTTTTCGACCTCACGACTAATCTTCTCTGAAAGGTTTAAAGTAAGTTAGAGACCAGTGAAACACAGGAGTCAGCCTTAATACAAAGCAACAATACGTACTCTTTTTCTTTGATTTATCTGAATCATCTGTTGTATTAAAAGCACCATACCACCACATCTGAAAATTTTATCGAACAGATTTTATTTCAAATTCACGAAAATAGTAAGTAAATCAGTAAGATTTTCTGAAAAAAGGGATAACTAACCAACAATAAAGTACCTATCGTCGTGGCCAAACCAAGGAGTAAAATGCGATTGTAATTGTCATTCTTCTTTTTATGGGCTTCCTTCCATGGGCCACATGGTTTTGGCTGATCGTCCATTTGGGACTTGCATTTTTCTTTCAACGCAACCTTGGGACGACAAGGCTCGATAGGTTTTGTGGGTTGCGAACATGGCCTACGTTGGTCTGGGGGTTTCCCAGGTCCTTTCGTACTATAAAATCGAGCAGGTTCCGGAGCTAAATTGTTGAGAAGAATTTGTTATGAGCAACATGGCAACTTCCAGAGTTGTTTCACATTTTTCCCAAATATCTCACAAATCACTCGATGAATTAATTACGCATACCTCTTCTTGCACAAGGCGTGGTAACTCTAACAAATCCTGTTAGTGCCTTGGCCGCCGTAAAGTACCGGTACATGACCGAAGCCGGCAGTACCTTAACAATATGGCGACTCCTTTGATGTGAATGTGCCCCGGATTTCTAACTTACAGTGCATTTAAAGGCTGCAATTTAGATGTTAAAAGAAAGCAAATACGATAAAATTGGTTTCCAACAACAAAAAAATCTGCACACAACAATAGGCACATTGAGCAACGGCTGTTGACACCGACCGTCTACGGCCATTACAAGTATTTACATTGAAAAACGAGTGAATTCCGAAATTACCGACAGAATACTAATTCCTATACGCATGGCAATATCATCCGTGTCCTTCCCTAGCTTCGACTGTGAGGCCGCTTCTTTAGGTAGTTGTCATTTTCTCCTAAGTGGCGTGGTTGATCACAGGCCCAAGAACCCACGATTCTCATTCCACTTCGATCGATAGCGCAGATTATCTAAACAAAATGATTTCGTCACATAACCATGCAGTTATAGAGAAGTGGTTACATTGGATTTAAGTAACGCTGTCACGAGACTAGATTATAGCGTCAACAAGTCCAAGTAACCCATGCGAGATGACGAAAGGGTACTGAAAAAAATTATTTTCCCAAAGGGACCACCTACCCACCTTATATAGGTTATTCTTTCTCATACGAACCCAAAAATTAAATGCCTTCAAATAAGTTACAATTTCCATAATTACCATTTCACTGAGGTAATCACCTATTTTGCTTATCTCAACAGATCCAGATGAAGACTACAACCACCACTTGTGACCTCAAAATACAAGGGCATAATGTATCCAATAAATGAATCATCAGTTGAATACATGGACTTACGCAGCTTCCTCAAATTGACACCCATTACCCGATGATAGGTATTTAGAAGATTATACGGCCAATTTCATCACAGCTTCATCTTGGCATGTTATTGCTCATAGAATATATGCAGTCTGTTGGTCTACAGTACCCCTCACTATGGGAGAAATTATAGTCATCATTAATTTATTTTTCAAATAATGTTGATTCAACAATCCAATACTTATACATTTCATTGTTAATCAGCTCTTTTCATTCCATTTTAAGAGGGAGGAATGGTGTATCAGTCAAGAGTTGGTGTCATGCATTCCATGAACCAGGAGCAGATTCAGTATCGTATTTGGGGAGGGCATGACCTTGGCTCCGGGAGTACGGAATATCCCCACAATCGTTCACACTGTATTCGATTATCTATTTTCCAATACATTCTCTTGCCCTGCTCTGTATCCACGTTCTTTCACTACCTTCTCTCCTCCATTTCTTCCATTGAAATCATAAACGACGGCTTCTTTATCCTCTACAGTCAACATAGCCAATTGACTCCTCTGCCACTTCGACTATTTCCATTTTAATAATTTCCCACCCTTCCTCTACAGTCTGTGTATATTCAATATCCTGGATATTATTTTCCACCAGTTCCTGATATTATCCCCTCATACTCTCCTTCAGAGCTTCTATACTCCATTTCCTCGCCTTCCTTACTTACAAAAGTCTTTTGAATCTCACGTTGCATTTCATGAGCAGGTTGTGGTCTGAATCCTCATCTGCTGCAGGGAAGCTGCGAGAGTTTTTCACATTATTCCTAGACTTCTGTCTCACCATGATGTAGTCTATTTACTAGTAGCTACTAGAGGGGCAAGTAAATTGTACCACCACATGGGCAGTAGATCATGCCTCCATTTCTACCACCAGAATCGTATCGCTTACCTAGTCTGTACCTACCACTCACTGACCCATCTTCCAATTTTCTACTACAGCTACCCCTCACCATTATATAAAATTATATAACAGGGTTAACCCTGTACCCATCACTCCAATAGCCTTCACCATCCTTCCACCTCAGTTCGCATAATTTTAAAATATCTACCCTCCCTTTTGCTTTTGATATTTTCTAACTTCCCCACCCTCATCAATGTCCTCACATTCCACATCCCTACATGTATTGCTGACTTCTTCTTTTCCATCTTCTTGGTCTTCTTTCTTGATTGCTGCTGATTCTTTGCAAGGATTTTGCATGTTGACAACCCTGAAGACCTTGCCGCAGTGAACAACACCCACCCTTTGCAGGTAGGTCCCATTTGATGATTTTCTGAGGCTCATTTGATTTTACTCCAAGTTTTCAGGGAAGAGATAGTTGGTAGGGTTTCCCATTTCCATTCCAACAGTGTTTTTTTATGTGACACCATCATGCGGACTACCTTTCGTCTGGCTCCTACCCTTCAACCTATCTGACATGGGTGGTCCTACCGGAATTAATTCAGAATTATAATCCTGCCACTACAGCTCCAGAGGCCATAGGAACCCGCGAGCCTTTCCACCATGACAAGGTTGTAGCTCAAGGAAAAGGATAAAACCATTAAAAATTAAAAATCTTTGATAAATTTTGGGTGGGAGGTCATCACCAGTAGTGTAGTCACGGGGGTTTTCTAGGATACAGCCCTACTTTGACCTGGGTTGTTTTCCATATACCCTGGAAGAGCCCATAATCTCCGCTAAACCCTCTCCCCCAATTTCAAAATCCTGGCTATGCCACTGGTCATGACCCCCTTAAATCCACCCAGTAAGGAACTCATTTGGTCACCCACTCAGTCTACAAACTTCAGAGGTTTTATCATTTGCAGCAAACTACAGCACTTCTTGATTGAAAATGTGACTCATGATAATATTGATACATATGAAAGTACAGGACATAATACATCAGATTTCCCATGAGTAAGTGACCAGAGTGACAATTCGTCAGGCTACATTTCGTATATGATGTGGCTTATGCCTGTACGTCTAAATATGATATTATAACATGCTTTTTTGCTCACAAACAGACAGGCCAATAAAACCCTACTACAGCAGAAAACTTATGAAACAATAATTCTACAGTGATTAGATTTTGAATGTTAATGCCAGTGCATGGACAACACCACCAAGTATCTATGCAATGGGTATCTTTTCCAATAGATATTCCAAGAATCTTTGGTAAAAAATTCTTACATAAATTTGAAGCAGCTCTACACTCAATTATCCCACCATCTAATCTTGTATACCATATCATCTACAAGGTGATTTCAATAAGTAATGCAAGACATTATTTTCTTGGCCAATTTCGGTTGAAAAAACTTGGCATCTCTTGTGAAACATTCCTACTTTGTCTCGTACAGTTTAATTGACTTCCAATTGTTGACCGTGCTATATGGAGTCTGTAACAGATCTTAAAACGGGCAGTGATTGAGTTCCCTTTGGCAGAAAACCAGGGTAGCTCAGTGGCGGATACAGATGGGGGCACGCACCCCCATTGCCGAACTTTGTAGAACCACAATTGCAACTTTTTACAATCGTAAGATATTGTCTTATATACAAGGTATAAAGAGTTTAACACGTTGACCGCCATGCCGGTCATAATGACCGGAGTCGAGTGGCTCCTGTCACGTCACGCCGGTCATACTGACCAGCCTCCGAGCGACTGTTTCAAAGTGGATTTCTGACGCCGGAGAGACCAGAATCTCTTGCTAACGTATGGGCCATGATCGTTGTGGTGTCAATATAAATATTTATTTTAAAGTAAAGAACAAAATCACATTTAATGTTTAATGATCCGGGAATATTTAACGGAATGAAAAACACTAATGGCATCAGAGGATATATCTACTAAAAACATCATGGCAGTCAACGTGTTAAATAAAACTTTCTTCAACTTCGCAACGTGGCTTAATTTTTTTAATACGATAAAAGTAAAAGTAGCTCAAGAAGCCTTGAGCTTTTTTCCGTATCCGCTACTGGGGTATCTCAAATATTCTTAGGCACTTAAAGCATGTCTACAGTAATCTGGCGGTAGACTAAAGCATGGTGAGTCTTTGGGTAACTCATGTTTCATCATTGCAACTACGGGTTGTTGGCTCTGACATCGACCAGTGGAATGGTATTGTGCAGGCATACAGGCCCTCCATTCAAGGAGGCATCAAGCCATAGCATTGAATGGAGATTACGAAAATGGTGTGGTGTAGCTAAAAAAATTGAGGAATAACATGGTGTATTTGAATGCTGAATAAAACAACCCATTTCAGAAAAAATGTGTTGCATTACTTATTTAACTCCCCTCATAAATGCAGTGGAAATCAGCAAATTGCTATTCCCTACCAATGACATTAATCCTCCCCCTCCCACAGCTCATGGTTTATAATCACAGATATTGCATGAGCAATGGAGAAGGATTTAAATCATGAAATCACCTAATAAAAATGGAGAACAAATTGCCATCAGTATCATACTTTTGCCTATTTTTCAACGTAGTCTCAATTTTTCTTCAACAAACTTTTGAAGATGGTGCCGGAGCTTTTATATCCCTAAGTTGAAGAATTCTCCTGCCAACCCATTGAGGAAGCGTGTGACCTCTGCTCAGACATCATTGTCGCTCTTGAAGAGTTTGCCACCTTAGAGTTTTGTTTCGGGGATGTGATGAAACACCCACGCTTCATCTCCCATAACGATGGAGTCCAAGAACTTCTCCTTGTTTTCCCCCCCAACATTGTTGAAGAAATTTGCAAGCACAGTCTAAGCGTTGCTCTATATGTCCGTCAGTCAGCATCCGGGGGACCCAGCAAGCACACATCTTGCGATAACCCAACATTTGTGTTAAAGTTCTTTCAGTTGTGCCGTGGGAAGCTTCAGGAATGCATTCAACAAGTCCACGGACAGTGACCCTCCAATCATTGAGCAGCTCACTGTTCTTCTGGACAATCCAAAACCGGCGGTCTTCCACTCCGTTCCTCATCGTGAACTTCCGTGCAACCCTAAGCAAAAGCCCTGCACCATTTGCGGACGTGCAGAATGGACATGCACTCTTCACCATCAACTTCAGTCAATTACCGATAAATCTCCATGGGCGGTAACTCCCTTGCGTTATGAAATCGGATAACTGCTCAAACCTCACACTTGGCGATAACTGGGATTGACACTTCCATTGTCGACAGCTGCGAAGCCACATAGTGAATCGCGGACTCATGTAGGGGAGCCACTGTGCACGGCAATGTTGTGGGATTTAGCCAAGCACCGTCCCTCCACATTGTAGCTCATTGGGAACCTTACTTTTGGTACAATCCTTTTAAGTTTCTTTCGGGAAATGCTGCATTGGTAACATTTTCCGCTCGACACTCCTACTGGAGGCATTTTCAAGGGGAAAAAAAATGCTCCCAGTATGGCGTCGAGCAGAAAGTGTTACCAACTCAGCATTCCCATAAAAGAAGCGGCGAAAATCTTCAGACAAAAATAGGTTAGTTCCCACTCTCTCCCCTTGCTTTCAACTACTCCCCAGGACTGCCTTAAATTGTTGAAATTCCTTAACCGTGCAACTGGTTCAGATTAGGTGGCCACAATGTTCCTAAAAATACAGCTCCTTGTTTGGCTGTACCCTTTTCCATTATTATAAGAAATCTTTTACAATAGCATACTTCCCTGTTGTGTGGAAAATACGCAAAATTTCCCTCTTTTCAAATCCGGAAAGAAATCTTCTAAGGAATAATATCACCCTATTTCAATTTTGCCAATTCTATCAACTATATACATATTTTTGAGCAAATCCATCAATGTCGGCAATCTTTCTCTCTTCCTTACATTCCTGACTGACAGCATGGCTTTCTTCCCAGATCATCCAGACTAAGCAATCTGTGCATTTTGCACAAACATTGTAACGAGGCACTTGAGAATTCATCACAACTGGATGTATGCTATATTCCATTAACATTACACATCAATGACCTAGTTGATAGTATCTCATCCACTACATGTAAAATCTTGTCATTTGCAGATGAAAATTTTAAAAACAAATTGATTCCACCTAAAATATGTTGTCTAAAAATTAATCCAACAAAGTCTACAATCCTACCTAACATGATTCGTAAATCTATTCAGAGTCATAATCATAGATTACCTGGGCATAACATTCCTTCAGTGACTTTTCTGGAGGATTTGAAATTATTTTTTACTACAAACTGCAAGAATTGCTCTTCTGAGGAGACACAATCCACTTCCACTATGCTGTTGGTGGGTATGATGTATTGCTACATAGAATTACATTTAATTGCTCTACACAACTTTCCCTGTTCCTGGAACTTTTTTCACTTAAGCTCCCTGAAGAACTAAATTTTTTCTATATAGTCAGCTATTGCCAGTTACAAGCCTTTCTACTAACTTTTCCCTCAAAAGAATTAGATTCTCTCACAGTATTGTAACTCTAGCCAGTCATGTCCACAATGACATGAGACTTTTCATTATTATTTATCGCCAACACAGATCATCTCAACTTTCTCTTCTCTCGAATTTGTTCCTTCATGCATGATGAGGTCGGGTGACCTATTTCATTGTTTGACCCTTTCTATCAATAAATACTCTTCTCTGTTAAGACTCCCTTCATCCATTCAGTGTGTTCAAAATGCGTTCCATTTCGATCCTTTTTTCATCCCCCATCCTCTCAACACCCTATGAATACTATCATTCTTTGTTATTAAGTAGTACTGTGGAATATTGTTTGTTCATTGTTGTTTACTATTTGTTAATTGTTTTATTTGTTATTATGAGTGCTTTATCTTTGGCCTTATGCTGTTTTTGGACTGCATCAAATAAATAAATGATCATGAGAATGAGGTGATAAGCATCATCTAAAACCATGAAAAAACCAATATCAACTTTGGAAGACACTATGCCTAAAGTTGGTTTAAAAGTGTCAAAAATTGGTCATTGGCGTAACATAGACAATCGAGCAAGCGATATGATTCCTAAAAATGTGAGGTAAAATTAATACTCTGCAAGTGCTTAGTGGAGGTATTACTGAAATACCACTCATGAGCTACACATACACCGGCAGTTGTCTACGCATGGATGGAATTTAATTAATATAAAGTTGAAAAAGGATGGACATGATTGCAAAGGTAGATGTGTATATCATACCAAGTGTCTGTAGCCTAATATGTAACTGTCATGGACCTGCACATGGATGTAAGAAATGACAGTAACACATGCTACAGACACTAAGTGACCGAACGAAGCAAGTTTGTTCCTTGAGGTTCATAGAAATAGGACTAAAAACTAAGAATTATGAAATTTCTTAGCACAACCACGAAAGAACTTAGCTGTAGGACATTGATGAATCAGCAGAGGAATACTTTCAAAACTCAAAGAGATAAAATTGGCATAAGAACAATAATTGGGTCTGCAAATAGAAAAACAACACAAATTAAGGTGACAAATGACATATGTAAATGGGACGAGGTTAATGCTTATGAGAGTTTTAAGAATGGGAGAGGATGAAACCATAGAGTACAGAGTTCAAATGGCAGATGAAGATTTTTCCCACTCCCAATTGGGAATTTTTTCTCAAAAAAAGTCAGTCACTCAGTGATTGCGACCAAACTCCTCGTTCAGTGAACTCAGATACCCTTTTGACTGCTGACAACAGGCTGGCAGTTGATCCTGTATGGTTCAAAATTTCTGAGTTTAGACTTGATTGCACTGTTTAACGATAAAAATTGCAAGTGAAACACTAAGTAGAGCTAACAATAACGAAAAAAGGATACATGAATGTGTTTCCTCCAAGGAATGGACATGGGGGAAGAAAATTTAAGAGCATTATTCACATGTTACTCTTTATGTAGCATGAAGATAATAGTGACTACAGGAACAAAATAGGACAAGAGTAACATTTACATCCTTGATTGAAAAAAATTCATATGACTGGTTTGACCATTACTTAACTCAGAAAAAAACGTAACTTATATTGACAGCAAATAAGAAGTAAGCGATAACTCATTAACTACAAGCCACTCACCTGTGTATGTCTTTACTCCTAATCAAAATCTGCTTGTTCTTCAAATCCTTTGAAACCGTTATCTATTTCATGGAAATTCAGCAGAAACTTAAATCCAATAAAATTTCTTAACATCAAAACATCAGCAGCCGCTTACTTTCATGAAAATATCAATTATAGTTTCATTAATTTCCTGAGGGAATATTCTTCAAAAGCCATGACCACTAAGAATCAGAAATCTTTAATTGATTGGTTCTTTGAAATGAAAACCAATCATCTAAAAAATAGAGCCACAAGGTAGCAAGCTTAACTATGAGTGGTGTCTCTTTTCCATACACAAGACATAACTTACCACTATTTCAGCCCCAGTAAATTTTATTTTATTTCTTTACCTTATCATATTTAAGTGTACTACTTTTGAATAATAAAACCTGTTTTTAACACAATGTCCAATCAAATGACTTAAAAGCAAAAATACTAATATTTAAAAACATCACAATATTTATTACGGGTTTAAGTTGTCCGAATAAAAAATCACTTCTGATTAAGAATACTAGGAAAATAACTTCAATTGGTACAAGTCACAGAAATTACGTTTGAACCAAACGCCTTCAAATGCACTCCCATTACTTTGAAGCATTGTTGACATAAAACTGAACATAAAAGGGAATACAGAGGAAGATAAAGCATGACGTAACAACCATGCACCCATGTCACTCTACAAGTACCACAATGGATAATAATAAAGTACAGCCATTTAATAATGAAAAATCATATTGCATCCAACAAAAATAAGAAAGGATATCACAATGCGTGTTTCTCACTCGATTTACGAACACATTATCATGCACGACAATTTTCAATTCTTGCTTAATAACACTGTAAACAAGAAAATATTTTATGTAATTGAACATTTTATTCGTTATTTTTTGTATTTTCACATAGTTGTTGCTCTTTGAAAAACTGCCTTCTCACACTTAATACTTGCGGATGGTAATAATTTACATAATTAAACTTCGAGCAAAGTAAAATGCTACACTGATAACTCCCAACAGTGAGCTTACAAATTGGAGAAAGAAAAAAATGCCTCAGTTACACAGGCATACCCTTTTAAAAATCAGCAAATGGATTAAACAGCAGTCAAGGTAGAAAGTTCCACTGACAGCTTTCCGTCCACTAGCTGGTAACTGGCTGTTCACCTATTTAGTTTTCCAACCACTAGTCTTATCACCACTGACACATCACTGACAAACAGCTAATGCCAAGTGTTGGAAATGCAGCAGTGGTTGGCACACCATGTACGGAGTAACTGGGAAAGTTTAGGTTAACCAAGGAAGCAGACCGAATCCCCACTACTGCTTGTTCCCTCCGCCACCACCTCCACGAACATAGCTGCCCCCACGACCACCACCCCTCATGTTGGCACCTCTCCCCTGGCCACCTCGACCTGCCCAAAAGAAACAATCCATTAGCACACACCTCACCACCTTAAATCAGCTAATCAGATACCTCTCCTTAATAATACCTTTACAAGGAGTCCACTAAGTGAAAATTAATAATCAAGGTTCCACTTACATCATTGTACCAACAGGAAGTCCATTACATCATGCTCATTCCTGCATAAAAAAATTATCCACTTGGGGCTGGACTGAGGGCACCACTCTTTAAATGTAGTTCTGTTTGCAGCCACAATTTTACTAAGCTGCACCTCCCACGACAAGTATTTGGGTGCACGATAATATCAGAACCATCCAAAACTGGATGCGTACACAAGGAAAGTGCTTTCTTGGGGACGAGAAGATCACCCTTTTTAAGGGAGATCCTCGAAAATTTTTTGAGAGGAAAGTACTAGTTTTAGGCAGCAATTCTGACACACAAGCACTTTTATAAGCAAAGATCTTGTTGAACAACCCAATTCTGTTTTCACATACCACAACTGAGATTTATTAACTACCAGCTCAGTAAATCAGATACTTTTCATGATAGTTTCAAAGTAAATTACACGGAATAAAACTATTACGAGGTTCAGATTTTATCACATATGCTGAGCTAAATAAAAAAAAATTCATCCAACTGAAAATTTACCTAGATTACTGAATCAGAAGATCAACTAAGAGGAAGTTGACAAACTGAGCAGAAGTACATTCTTGTAAGCATAATTTTCTGCCTTTCATTTCCTCCTCTACTGGTTAGAATAATTTTATGGATAGCAATGGTTAGGCTAGGCCTACCCCACATTTCGCCACCCACCAACAGCCAGACTAATAAATCCTTCACCTGAACCTCAAACAACCACCAAGGTCAGGGAGGGACCAGAGAAATCTGTCCACCATCAGAATAATTTCTAGTTTGAAGAATACGCAGGGTAGAAGGCAACCATATCTTTTAAAATTATCGTCGAATGGGAATTACTACGGTTTTCAGAAACCATATATTTAAAAAACTGAAATTTTTTAATGCTAATGGAATTATTCATAAATTCTTTCTCAGAGGGCTCAAATTAATTACAAGAAATATGTCACCCTCAAGAAATTTCCCCCTAACTCAATGACAGGAAGTCTTGTGTTCACAAAAACATTACAGCTTTCAGGGAGTGCTCATTCGACAGCTACAATCTGGGATAATTATTATCCATGCACGTATCCCAGATTGAATCTATGAAGCACCATTTAGCACTACAATACCCCAGAATCAACAGAAAAAGCCGTTTATTATAGTAAGATCACATAGATCATGAGTCAGTGCTAACCATTGGTTTTAGGTTTTAACACATTCAATATGGGCCCGGTTTTCATTAAAGTCATCAAAATTGGTCGTAAAAGTACGAAAGAAAAGTAGAGGGAGGTTCACACAATACCTTCCATTCAAATACTGCTTTTTACAATCGGTGCACACGTTTCGAAAGAGAGAAGTTTGCTGAAGGCCATTCACACAATTGGGAAGACTCTGAAGTGGATATTAGTTACGTACTAAGTCGGAGAAATGGCTCCTGGCCCGACTGGCAGAGCACATCAATTCACGTGCTCCACACTGAATGTGGTAACGCTCAGATGATCTAATCCAAAAGCCATACTATAGTCAAGCGCTAGTGGAAATGAGTTTTTTGAAAGTAATACAGTTTGAGACATAATTTTTGCCATCATAGGTTATCGAGCAAATTGACTTCAACATAAGAGGGTCCATTCTAAAGCCTTCAAGGTCATCAGTATTCACGGGGGAGAAATGGAGCTGAGGCCTAGTTGCACATGAACAGCATCAACACGTGAAAGGATCCACTGGAGAGTCTCAAACACATTGGCTTCATTCCCTCCCAGCAGTCGTAGGCCCTTCCCATCTCATGAATACAATGCGACAGTTGTTCAGCTGTAGAAAGCGCTTTTGATAGAGCATTACCGAGTAAAAACCAAGTGAGCAATGACAAAAAATAGGAATTCGGATATAAAAATCATCAAGAAAAAGCATAAAACTAGAAGAGAAATTGTGAGTGAGAAATTGCTTTGAAAATGGAGAGCATTAAAGCAATATTGCACCTAAGTTTAAAACATCTTTTCTGAATAAAGACTAAGTTAAAGCATCAGTGACAGCCATACCAACTTCAACTAAGCTGTCAACATGTGCGCAAAGTTCATTGCTGGAGAAAAAAATGGAAAGACTTCTAATTACCTGGATTTATAATAAATAATCAAATGATGTTTCTTTAACAGTTATTTGTGAAAAAGCTGTGGGTTCATTAGAATCTGTGAAAGAAGACAACCGTTGATAACATTTGGTGAAACCTCTATTAGGTTCCAGAGTTTTAAACGGCGAGCAGGTATATTCAGTGCAGCGATATCAGGTGAACCTGCAAGTGCTGATAGCGCAGTCGCCACAACATTTTTTGATGAACCCAAAGCTGTGATTGAAAGTAGCTCCTTTCCCCCTCAACTAGTTTCTAATGCTGACGAGATTGTTTTGGAAAAGAATGTAATCTCATTTATTCATTTTCAGGGAAGAAAAACCTGGGTCAGGTTTTAAGGCATTTAAAGACTTACACGTAGCTGCTAATACCTCAGGAGTCTTGAAATTAAAGCCAGTGATTTATCACTCACAAACTCCACGAGCAATGAAATGGTATTTAAAGTAGCATTTGCCTGTCATTTGAATGAGCAAAAAATAGGACTGGGTGACACAATAATTAATTTTAGACCAGTTTGAAAATTTGTCTACTGCTGGAAATGTATTACAAACTCCAGACATAGAATGCATTTTTTCCCAATATGTTAGCCCACCCGCAAAAATAGATTGACTTTCATAAGCACGTACAATTTTTTTTTAACGAGAAAAAACGCCCTTGAATGTATGCCTACTATCATTTAAGATGTTTTAAACTATAAATGTTTACATAAGGTTTTCTGAGGCTATTAATGGAATACCTATGGTTTATACAAAATTCGATACCCAACACCTATGCTACCAAGGACTCATCCCTTGAGCTAAGCGAGGCATGGGTGTATGAAGTTACTTTTGTCCCTTCTCAGAAGAAAAACTGATAGCAGGTGCTTAGCTAGCCACAGATTGAAAATTTGACATAAACCAGTTAAACCATACCTAACTTTAATTTATATTATTCACAGAGAATGAATAAAATTTCAAGCAACTCCATCCATTGATCATTAACACATTCCCTGCCATGGATTTTTGGAAGAATTTACCCATTGCACCGGTGTTTTTCTTTTTCCTTTCGCTTTGATATTTAGATCCATTCCATTTGAGTTTTTGTGTATTTTGCTACATGCCCTGCATCAGTCACGTCATATACGCGGAATTGAAGTCACTGTGACCAACAGCATACTATGAGAGGCCAAAAAAAATGACATTCTTTAGTCATTAAGATCAAATCACCACGAAGAAGAAGTATGCGTTTCAGTCATAACAACCAGTGGTGGTTTAGTCAGCAGTGAATGCATTGAACTTGGCTCATTCTTAGCCACTTCACTTCTTAAAGACTCCATTGACATCCTTAACCATTTTTGACAAGTGTGTCTTCATGCCTGATGCCTCTCCATGGTTCCAACTCATCATTCAATTTGAATAAACCTAACTGCAGTGGCTGTGCCGTGGTCATAAACCAAGCATGTAGCTACATTTCCTGTAACACCTCAACAAAGAAAAACATTGATGATATCAGCATGCCTAAAAGTGAAGAATGACAGTTGCGGAGCCCTATAGCATATCAATTCTAGTAATCTATCGAGTCCACTAAAATTACAAGTATTGCCACAACTCCAAATATTTTGCAAGCCATACAAAACAACGGAAACTAAAACATGGAAGGAAGACATAGCAAATTATTTTGCTTGTGGCTAGTCCTTCCTGAGCTCTTTACTGTTCTGAAACGGATTGTTTGCTGTCCAGGCAGAATGTACCAAGGCGCAAGGGGAGTGGGTGCTCTGTTGTCACTACCTCTGCTTTTTAGGGAATGCTTTCCCTTAAAGTTATGCCTTTAGATGAATGAAGGTGGTTCATTTTTACATCCACAACAGCACATTCATGCCTTATAATACAAGAAGCAAAATTATCTTATTTGTTAGTGATAATGAATGCCCAGCCACAGTTACAGAAAATATACAGCAATCAATGAAACCACATTCATTCCAACACATGACAATTTTACCACAGGATATGAAAAAGAACAGTAAAATAAAACCTTGACGTACATTCTACTCTATGCCTGGCCAAATCCTTTATAAGACCAGAATTTGATGGGGAAAAAATTACCTCTCAAAAAAGAAATTATTTCATATTGGGTTTGTTTCATAGTAAAAAACATTTGTTTGAGAGTAGTTCTTTTGTCAGCTTTCATTCATATCATTCATATCTTGCAACAACACCCTGCAATCCAACTAACACCCACCCAAGCTTTTTTCTAGCTATGTCCTTTCCAATTACCAATTTCTTCGGAGAATGAAATTGGTGAATTGCAAGGGCAGATTCAGGGCATCTAGGGGACTTGAATCCATATATATGTAGTATCCATGTGGGGGAACCAGTCGATACCAGATCACCTGAAAACATGCATCCAGCTCAGCCATGCTGGTTATAACTATGCATAGTGTTATAGTATTATTATTATAGCATTTGAGATTAACAACTGAAGATTCTCAATATGTACTCCAAAACTGAGTCTAAATAAACAGTCATAGGTGACTATTTCAACTGTAAGACAAAGGTTACAGCTGACGCCTTAAGCACGCACCCCTGTTAGTTCTCTGGGTGCCTCCGTTTCCAGCTGCTCCACCACCCCCACCTCTTGGCCCACTCTTTGCATAGCCACCGTTGCCATAGCCACCGCCACTGCCCCCACTGTTATTACCATAGTTGTCCCTCTGCTGATAGCCATTTTGATAGTACTGATTCCCACCTTCTTGGTTCCCTCGGTATCCAGAATAACCTGAAAAATTGGTGAAATATGGAATGTCAATATGGACACTACGTAAGCTGATTTGCTACAATATTCAATTTTTAAAAAGATAATATTGATGGTTGACTAGTTAATGACAAAAATTAATTTGGACAAGTAGTCCTACACACTCTAATGAACATTATTTCTGAACAGAACAAGTACAAAAGATTTATAAACTTTGAATATTAATTGCATCCTTTATGGATATCCTTACAAAACAGAGCTGTCAACAACCTAAAATGAGATATTAATAGCTTGCCTTTCACAGATTCAACAGTAGCAGTAGGCCACAAAGCAAGAAAAACTTTCGCCATTTAATGATCTTCATGCAGCACGTTAGCATTTTTAAAGACTAACTAAAAATTTCTGACCTCATTTAACTGTTAAAATGGTAGAAGAAGGAGGAGTAAACAAAGATCAGAGGAAACTACACAATTCATTAAAAAGTGAACACTAAAAAAAACAGAAGTCTGGATTTATGGGACAAGACCCAAATTAATTTTTTCATAAAAAAGACTTCATGATGGAGGTAACATTGTCACCAAAAGTTACCATAGGATTACTGACATTGCCTTAATATCTTAAAATGTAATCAGGGTAGGTCAGAATACTATTTAGAAAAACAGCCTCACTGGTTGTTCCAAAACTTCTATGCAATAAATATAACAAGTCAAAAAACATTCAGGGGACAAAAAATTTGCGTAAGGCATACTGAAAAAATATAATAAGACCCAACAAAGACAGTTAACATACGAAAAATTCGACGAAGAAATAGTTAAGTTTCATCTTACTGTGGTCATCAATAATATGGCTATTTACAGCACTGAGCAACAAGATACCATTTCAATTCTTTCTGGAACTCCCAATTCACTGCAATCAGCTTTGCATCTGCCTTCTATTAATTTTTATAAAGCCTACACTTAAGCCCAGAACTGGCATCACATCAATCATTAAAAAAATGTGAAAGCCAATTTAGCGATGTGCACGTCAAATATTACGACAAAAAGATCAATTCAGCATCATTCTTAACGAGAATAGACAAGTACTTCGTTCAAATTCAATGGTAAGTGAAAGACAGACAACTAGTATTTGTAAGTCTGAATCAGATGATCATTTTTTCATCCCTTAAAGTGCTCACTCGAGGGATCGCTTTTTGGGGGCTGGAAAAGTGATCACTCAACCTATCATTTTTCTGAATCACACAGTCCCTCCCGTAGTCCCTTTCTGTAGCTTTTCACTCCATTTCCGATATCACGGCTTGTTGCCATAGGACCAGCATCACAAAAATCTATAGCCTGAATTTGATATCGTTCGAATTTGGTAGTGCCACTATGGATGATTTACATTGGCATAGACTGCTTTTGGCCAGCAGAAGTTATACTGGACAACAATCATCGGTGACAAAATGAATAATGACGTTGTAAAGTATAGGCAAGAGAATGGCTACACAGAGGAGATACTGGCCAAGGACTCATATATATAATGCACAGGGAATTAAGATATTTTCCTAGATTACAAATATAAAAGTTTTAACTAGGGAGCTAAATGAATAACAGACAATGAGAGATTATAACTCTCCACAGTAATGGGCCATGGGAATTTCAAGCTTCACTTGTTTCCCAAAGAGAGATTTGAGAGATACATATTTGAGACGCTGACAGTGATTAGTTTTTTTTAAACTATAGCATTTCCTATACATTTATGATGTTCAAAATGCATCTTTTATTCAGAATTGAAGATGCTAGGTCATATAGGAACTTCCTGAGAATTCAAACTTTGCTGCTTCCTTATTTCTGTTAGCAAAAATAAGTCTGCAAGCCACAAATGCTTTTAAGAAATCTTATGGGAAATTACTTGAACTACAATTTAAGGTTTGTAAGTACCTAAATTAATCAACCCACAGGATTCACTGCTCTTTAAATATCGATGCAGAGGAATATACAGAAGACTCTCGTAATTACGAAAAACATTATTACAAAGTTCTCGTTATTACAAAGAAATTCGTTGGTCCTTGTGTTAAGGCCTATCCAATCTATAGTAAAAGAAACGTTATTATGAAATTTTCGCTACTACGAAATTACCAACCTCGGTCCCGGTCCCAGTGGTTACAAAATGAACTTTAATATGAAGTTTGCCAAAAAAGCAACAGCATATAGGTGGATTTACACTACGCTACATTATCATCATTGATCTACCTTTAAGTTCTCTTCCTGTACTGTGCCCAAGACCGTCAATTTTGGTTCTTTCTTCAGTAGGAGATACTTCAATATGCATGAAATATCATGTAATAAGCTTCATTCCGGTGGAATTATGGTGACCCACTCTAATGCTGGTAAATTGGACGTATAGTTAGTCCTCTTCCTATGCACATTGGATTGACCAACTTTCAGAGAAACGAACATTTGAAAAATTCAAGCGCACCCGAAATTTCAAATTTGGCACCTTTAGAGTTTGCCGATGCGACGAGACGTGGCATTGAGGAATTTGCACTGTGGGCATAATCTGAACTAAGTACAGGCAGTCCCCGACTTTCGCACACAATGCGTTCCGGAAAACTTGTACGAAAGTCGAGCCATTGACTTCCATACTAATTAGGGGTTACGTTCCAAAAGAGTGGACTATACGTACTAAAACTTTTTTTTCACAGATTTTATTTCAATTCACTAAATTTTAATAATATGTTAATAAAATTCCTCGAACCATCTAATTTCTTTCGAAAATACACAGAAAATGTAAATAAAATTTAAAAAAAAAAAAAAAAAAAAAAAAAAACAAGAACTTAGTTGGCTATCGAGTAAAAACTTCCTCTTGGCGTTTAAGTTGACATTCCACTTATTACGTCCACTATGAATAAGAAGGCATATCAAGAATCATAAAAAATGTAATTGTTGAACCCGCACTTTGGATACCTTTTAATTTTCACACATTCGGCAGGTGACATTCGTGATCCCTTATCTTTCGCATGTTATTCAAAAAAGACAAAAGACAAACGGAATTCGAGTGATATTTCGTACAATATCGTTGCCGAAGGTGTATATGAATTAAACAGCACTGAAACAAAAAAAAACACAATTAGAAAGAAGACCTTACTAGTTTTATTGAAAGCTATTTGATGATGTCATGTCAACTTTTTTGAAAAATCTCTCCAATGAAGGCTTTCTTTTTCTCTTGATGAAGGAGCCTATAGCAGGCAGTCTCTCTCCTAAATATATCACCTAGATTAGAGTCAACTACCAACCAATTCCCTTCATTGTATACGTTCGTATTGTTCGCATATAACCCATTTGAAACAATTGAATGTTGGGATGCACTGTAAACATCGCGGGAATTTAAAAAAATTACAGACCAACGTCCAAAAGTCCGAATTTAGCGTACGGAAGTCAAATAAAAGGTGTCAATTTTGAACGTACGAAAGTGCGAATTGTACGAAAGTCGAGGACCGCCTGTATCGTTTAATCCGGTGTGAAGTCATGAACTGTTCAGCATTTTGACCATTCTTCCCTCCCGTGGACAGCGATATTTTGGGCTCTGGCTAAGTTGCAAGCTAGATCAGTTCATCACAATCGTGAGTTAACACACGATTGTGACGAAGTGCTGCATTCTGCAGGATAACCACTCTCTCTGATGCCTTGTGTAGATTTATCAACTTACGAGTAAGGTCTCGGAATGCATCTTCCTTGTATATCGAGAACCTGGGCAAAATTTAATCACATATATTAAACACATGACTCTGAAGATTGTAAGTGCGGGAGATTGAAGAAACAAGAACTTTTAACGAAGTATGTTTTTATTTTTTTAAATGATTCCTAAAAGAAACTTTCATACCAACTTTGTTATTACAAACCTCTGGTTTTTCGGTCCCGAGAACTTTGTAATAACAAGAGTCTACTGTAATGGATTGTGTGACATTCATGGGCTAGATAGAGGGGTTTGTTCCATGACTTATGAAAGTAAGGCAATATTGTGGCAATTTAGGTGGGCAAGTACGATATAACTGTTCATTTTCATTGAAGTGTGTTCACCGAATAAACAGAGATATTGTCATTAATACTGACTTTCACCGCAAACTTTTGCATTCAAATCATTTTATATAGTTTTATAATAAAAATAAAAAATTAAACAAAATACTGACGAAATCTTGAATAAAAACGATGAGCTTATTAATTAAAAATCCCACATGTTTTTCCAAATGACCCAATTTAGAGAATTAATGTGTGCCAATTTACATTCTCTCAAAGCATTCATTAATTATTTGAGCCGTCACACAGTGGGCGGAAATCGGAAAAAGCCGGACAAAATTACAAAATGGCTTTTTTTGAGTTATAAACTTGAAACTTCGCAGGTATACTTAAAAATGATTGTAATTTATTGATATGTACTTCATTTGACATAGATTTTACCCGTTACTGAGATACAGAAGCTCAAACGTGAGCAAATTTCCATAAAAACGCCCGTCTTCAATTTTCTCTGAAAATCTTCCAAAGTAAGTGAATGGTGAAGTTATGGGTGGATTCTTGCCGAATAAAAAACCACATAATCTGTTACCATGGTGTTTTTTCTTTAATTTTCCGTAATCTTAAAGAATACAGCCCATAAATTCTTACCGTGCAGTAACAAAATGGCGGATACTGTTTTTCGACAAAGTTTTACATTTAGGTAGAGTTTCAAATAGGTTTTCGGCAAGGTCGCGCAGAGTAACTTATATGAGAGCATTGTTTGAAGATTTCTTGAGGTCTTTATGCAGTTTTCTTTGAAATAAGTTTGCGTCGCCGGAAATTACATTGATTTTTCGATCGCGCGGCAGGGTTTTTCTCCGCGCGTCGGGAGTTGGATTAGCCGCGCCACGGTAAGGTTATTGAAGCTGTATGGGTTTTAACGCTCAACATTCACCGTTTTTATGTTTTGCTTCAAGATACCGATTCTCAAATGGTCTATGGTGAAGACAGTGGAGGTTTTTCATGCGATGTACTTGCACGTTTCATCGAAGTTCATTTCGTTATCTTTGGATACGATCGAAGACCATGCTTCTATTAAAAGCATTCAAACCTCGACAAAGTGAGTTGTTTTCCTGGGACTCATACAAAAAGACCTACCAGAAAGATACCAGCTGAGACCCTTATATCTTCTTCAATCACCGATCCCTGACCCTCAGGATTCTAATTTCGAAAACGGTCGCCTGGAGCGGAGCCCTTGGCCGTCTTAACGGAGGTATTTCCATGGGAACGAAAAAATGAACGATTTATGTGTCGCTTCAAAAATTGGCTCGCTGAATCCATAACATTTCCGGAATATGCTTTGCATTACTTTCTCAATACTTCTACGGGAGTTGGTATTTTTGTAAAAATCTATTCCTTTCAAATTTATTGAATAAATACAATTTCCACAGTTAGCTTTACGTTACAAAATTCATACTTTATTCATACGTACCGACGGATCAATATTGACATAAATGGCGGGAATAAATCATTCTGCGACAACGTTGCACTTGATAAAGGAAACTTACCCATGCGGAACTCGAACCCGACACTTCTTTAACAGGCGAGCATTTTACCCCGCCGCCACCCAAGTCGGCAAATTGAACAAATAACGAACTGCAAAAAGCGTCATTAAATCTAATGTTTTACTCTTGAGATGAAGAGAATAATGTTCAAGAAGATGGCTAATAATGCAGTGTTCAGTGACTTAACATTACTAATCATGAACATAGATTACTGATGGCAACTAAATAATCAAAATTTTATGGACGAAAATTATAGATCGCGTGACAATCTCATGTTCTGCACCAACAGTAAGCACTAGAAAGTTGTTGAAGCAGATACGATGAAGACAGGGTAGTTTAAGTAGACAATTCCACGGGAACTTCTAGATTTTTTAAAACGTGTATCATACCCTCAGTTCTACTTTGACTGTGGTGAAGGAAATTTAAGTTCTCTTGAGTGCGCAGAATTTGTGAAAGTGATTTTAATTTGCTTGTGGAGCGTAGAAATTTCAAACTTCCACTTGCCTGTAAGTACGTTTTTGAAGAAATCCCCGAACATCTTTTTCAAAATAGTTATTTTAATTTATATTATCAATTTTATCTGAAAATTTTCTTAGCATTCCTTTCCTAACTAAAATAAATCAAAATTTAAATTATCAAATGCCACTGTTTAAATTCCAATCGATACGACATATCCAATATGCATTCAGAAAATCATATGTGGCAGTGCAGCGTACACAAGCCAACAGAATATTTATCGATATCAGGTGAACGATATTTTACATCTCCTAAGTTATTCATACCCGACGCTATTGCACCGCAGATTTAGAACCCCATGATTCAGCTGTCCTTCAGTGTGTTGCAAACTAAAAACTATCGTTTTTCTTAATTTCGAAATGACTATACTTCCCTGTAGGATAATAAATTATATGGGTTTTAAGATTAAGAAAAAATTAGGAAAATAAGGTAAGCAATGTAAGCATTACTTTTCCGTTGATCATGGTCAGTAGTAAACAGAACTTGATTGTGTAAAATCCAGAGTTGAAATCATTAAGGCCATCCACCTGCCTTTCGATATAGGTAATGTCTTTCTGATTTTGTAACTTCTTTTGTCTCTTTTTTCACCTAAAGCGGATGGAATGACAAAATCGTGTCGACTTCGGCAGTGGATTTTCCCAGATAGTGTCATCTAAAATTGTAGAGCCTATATGTGAGAAGTGCCTCCGATGCAATTTAAATTCTTTATCAAAAGTTTAGAGATAAATGTAATAAACCAAGAGAAAGTGAAAACTTCAGTCGTTACCTGTAGCGCCTATGTTACCTGCTGCTTTTTAATCAAACTAAGAGATACAAGGGAACTCATGACTAGGAATTTATCTGAAGCATCCACTTGTTGCCACATTTGCTTATATTGAGAGTGGCCCGAACTTCCATCAAAACGGTACTTAGAGATTAATCTGTAGTTCACCACACATTTTAATTCTTGAGAGGTGGAAGTGGTGGCTAAGCAGGCTATTGTTCCCAATATGGTGTGGTTCAGTGGTGCTTGAAGGTTTACTTCGCACATGGTCTCAGTTATTTTAATTCCTTCGTTATAAGCTGCCTTTTTTTGCTATCGCTATTCTATCATAACTGGGATACAATTCGTGTCCATGGCACAGAGCTGTCCTACGAAAAGACCGATGTTGACGCTTGGTCAAATCAGAGGCAATCATCAATGACAGTGCCTCTTCCACTGTCATCTCAGGGTGGGCCTTTTCACTCGTCCTCCACTTTGAAAGAACTCTCTTAGCCCGAGTAGGGGTCGTAGTTGTTATTTCTGCAATTAGGTGAGCTGCTGCAGTGTCTCCCCTCTCTCTCAAACTCACAGATGCCGCGAGAGCAAGCTCAGCAGTAGTAGCAGTAGTTTTTAAAGTTTGAATTTTCTTCTGCGTGATCTAACACATTAGGTGCGACATTTTTTTGGCCGCCCTGGAATGCCTGGCAAATATAATATGAATTTTGTAGCATGAAGCTACAGGGGGAATTTTATTTAGTCAATCAATTTGAGAGGAATAGATTTTTACAAAAATACAATACTCAACCGGCTGTCGTTGAAGTATCGGGAAAGTGATGCATAACAAATTCTGGAAATGTTATAGAGTCAGCGAGCCAACTTTTGTATCGACACAAAAATCATTCATTATATCGAGAACTCTCTACCCATTCCTTAAGGTATGGCATTAGAATGCGTTTTGTCAGGAAGTCATTGAGAAAATTCAGAGCATCAGGGCCTTGTCTTAAATTCAGCCTCCGCGATAAATAATGGAGCAAATATTTTTTATCGAGTGAATGATTTTTTTACCAATTCAATTTTATTTTGTAGGTATTAAGTCATGTAATAATGTGAGGTGGCATTTTCTATGGAATGGCGGATGGAGCCTATGTAAAATTTAGAAATAATAAATTTGTCGAACCCATGGTTATCCAATGCCCTAATGCGTACACCGGGAGGAACGTATGGTAAACGTGTAAAGACAAGGTAATCTGTATGTCAAAGTAGAACTGAGGTAATGATGCACATTTTTAAAAAGCTAGAAGTTCCCATGGAAATACCTCCGTTAAGACGGCCAAGGGCTCCGCTCCAGGCGACCGTTTTCGAAATTAGAATCCTGAGGGTCAGGGATCGGTGATTGAAGAAGATATAAGGGTCTCAGCTGGTATCTTTCTGGTAGGTCTTTTTGTATGAGTCCCAGGAAAACAACTCACTTTGTCGAGGTTTGAACGCTTTTAATAGAAGCATGGTCTTCGATCGTATCCAAAGATAACGAAATGAACTTCGATGAAACGTGCAAGTACATCGCATGAAAAACCTCCACTGTCTTCACCATAGACCATTTGAGAATCGGTATCTTGAAGCAAAACATAAAAACGGTGAATGTTGAGCGTTAAAACCCATACAGCTTCAATAACCTTACCGTGGCGCGGCTAATCCAACTCCCGACGCGCGGAGAAAAACCCTGCCGCGCGATCGAAAAATCAATGTAATTTCCGGCGACGCAAACTTATTTCAAAGAAAACTGCATAAAGACCTCAAGAAATCTTCAAACAATGCTCTCATATAAGTTACTCTGCGCGACCTTGCCGAAAACCTATTTGAAACTCTACCTAAATGTAAAACTTTGTCGAAAAACAGTATCCGCCATTTTGTTACTGCACGGTAAGAATTTATGGGCTGTATTCTTTAAGATTACGGAAAATTAAAGAAAAAACACCATGGTAACAGATTATGTGGTTTTTTATTCGGCAAGAATCCACCCATAACTTCACCATTCACTTACTTTGGAAGATTTTCAGAGAAAATTGAAGACGGGCGTTTTTATGGAAATTTGCTCACGTTTGAGCTTCTGTATCTCAGTAACGGGTAAAATCTATGTCAAATGAAGTACATATCAATAAATTACAATCATTTTTAAGTATACCTGCGAAGTTTCAAGTTTATAACTCAAAAAAAGCCATTTTGTAATTTTGTCCGGCTTTTTCCGATTTCCGCCCACTGTGCGTCATTTGGATTTATGTCCTTCCAAAGTGGTTAAATATGATCTTAAATTCTAAGGTGGAAGAGGTTGACAAGATGAATGCCACACAACGGTTTGTAACAGGAAATTTTGTTGTTTTTCTACTTTGTATTATGCCCAATGTTATAGGAGCCAAAAATTTAATAGTTAATATTACAAATTAATATGCGAAACACCACACGTTGTGGATAAACATGTAACAAAAAACTACTGATTCTTTTACCTGGAAAGAAACCACGATTGCGATATAGTCTCTTTTAAATTTTAATTACTTTGCTCTAGCTTGCTCGTCAGAAAAGAAAATACATGAAACATTGCAGGTTTAGAGATATATTTGCAATTTACTCGACAAATAATTCCAGCTCCTTTGTCAATTCTCCTTTTCTATGTGGGCTATGTCTTGCATGATGCCACACACTACCAAAAACTTGCATGCTGTCTTTGCATGACTGTACACTAACGGTTTCATCTACATTACCCCTCGCGCTCAGCTTTTCGTTCCAACCTTCCTACTCCCTTTTGTTGCCGACGCTTCCACTCCTTAGGTCTATTGTTTACTCTCAAAATTCACAATATGGCGGGTCCCTTATTGTTTTTATAAACCATGAGGTGGCAAAAGAAAAAATGGTGAGGCCAGCGTTATGTTACAGGTTTGAACCTATGGTTTCAGTGATGAGTCGAGTGATGAAAAAAGTGATGGCAATCCTCATCACTGGAGCCATTGGGAAATTGTGCGCGATGATCATTTCCAAATGACCATGTGATTCAGACTTCATACTTAAAAAATGAATCAAGTCTTCCCAAATGTAGCCATGAATAGTTTTTAAAAACTGAAGGGAAATATGTTTCCCTAATGACTTAAAAAACTCAAGTGCGAATGCTCAGTTTTATAGAATGAGCATGGTGCTTTTCAATTTTGTGCTTTTCTTGTTTTTATGACAATTATCATCCAAATTCCATCCCTGTATGTAACTCCATCACCACACCAATCCTGTTCCTATGCACCATATTTATCTGAATATAGTCCCCCCTTTTTTTCCAAAAATGCACATTGTAAAAGTGAAGGGAGGACTATATTCAAGCATATTTTTTCAAAATTTTCCCAAAACTGAGGCCTCAAAATTAGGGGGTGGGGACTAGATTAAGAGAGGGACTATATTCGGAGAAATACGCCAAGTGTCAACATTGGGTTTATTGGTTATTATTTGCTCCACCTGCCGTAAAGCGACAATTTGCTATGGCGAGTGTTTATTAGAGCACCGTGAGGTTTCGTTTTATCAAGGTTGCACTGCTGTTACTTTTGATGTGGTTATTACCCTACGATGCTGAGATTCCCACGATGATTGTTAAATCTCTTGGGAAGAGCCACACTTTATGCCTATCATATTTTGCCTTAAAATTTTCCACGGCTGAAATTGTGTGGCATAATCCATTTTTCCAGAGATTTTAAACCAAATGGTTCATGAGTAGGACAAGCATTTTAGTGCGATGGCACATGCGAAGAGAGGATCAGAACTCTTTCCACTTTCTCTTATGGGATGCTGCATTCACTGAAGCATTACTTTAAAATTTCGGATCCAGATCCGATGTCTTCAACAAATTTGGATCTGAAGTATCCGGTGCATGGCAATATCTGCGGATATTTGGATTCTAGGTATTCCATCTGACCATCCCTATTTATTAGCCATGTAAACTTATTATTGTACTAAAAAATAAGACACAATGTATTCAGAACAAATGATAACAAATGATCTTTCAATATCTCTTAAAACTTCTGGAAGAAAATGTACTAGCATAAGTAAGAATTAAAATGGATAATTAGTATAAAAACAAATAAAAAATGAAAATAAAAACATATTAAATAAAAAAATTGCAAAACAAAATGGAAATTCACAACAAAATGTTCATCATCACTACCCTAATGGAAGGATTTTGGTTTTGACTTTGCCTGGCCTATGGCTTTTATTGGCCATACGGGCATATCAATCTTTTCCATATTTCTTAATTCCTGATACAAGAAAGAGTTGCTTCTCATTAAAATATATCTGTAACATGGAGGTAAAGGACACTAAGCCTGTTTTCCTAATTTTTGAGGAGAACAGTTTTAAGACAATAAAATAGAACCTCAACAATTTTGAACCTTTAAAATTACTAGAAGGTTAGGTTACTATACCAATAACATTGTGATATAAAAATGTTGTAAATTTATCACGTAACTTTCTCGCAATTGTAGGTTATTTTTTAAATCTTAAACCTGCTCTCCTGAAACATTAGGAAAACTAAAATAGTATCCATTATCTTTGAGGTACCAAGATATCAATGGCTAAGTTCTAACAACACATATCCCAATATTCATCTTTATCCAATTTTTATTTTTAATGAAGAAGAAACAAGCCTAAAAAGTGAAACTGTAATCTTGGTATTTACTTATTTATGCGATAGTTTAGCTGTTTGATAAATTTATTTAAAAAAGAATCAATACAATATTTAACTACTACGCGTAGACAACAAATTCAGCATTCATTAAAATTTTGATTACTTTTCTGATAATGATATTTTCTTTCCAGAAAAAAATTCAAAATGTAAGACATTCAACATATCGGAGAGACATATAGGGTGCAATTGAAGAAAATATGCCACTTCTTCTATCAAGATATCAGTTTCATTCAACTTAAAATAGTTTTCTGAAAATCAACTTTCTGACAGTTCGTAACAATGCGAATATGCAGGTTTCCCCAACATCAATAATAATAAAAAAACTTGGTGTGGCTAATTAAGACTCTATTCCGCTTTGCAGACTCAAACCTTTGAACCAAGAATTTGAAAACAAATCACAGATAAAAAAAATAAATAAGGTTGTTTTAAACAGGGCACGTCATTGCGCAATCTGACGAGTGTACGAAGGCATAATCAAATTTGCATTGAGTAAAGCAGTGAATTGCTAGAACACATTCAAGAATGAATGGATACAAGTTGGCAAAATAGCCCCTGCTCTAATTCAAAGCACACATTCTCAAAATTTCAATATGTATTCAGTGCCTAACTGCACAATGACATGACCTATGTAAAACGGCCTAAGGGGAAGTTCTAGAATGTAACCTTCAGTGGTTATAAGGAACTAACCCATGGGAAGAGATGACACATGCTAAATTACAACCAATGCAAGGAACATTCCTACTGGCATTCTCTTATTTAAAAAAATATTTCAAGAGACAACTGGTTGTAGAGATCCCAATAATTCCCCACATAAGTGGCATGTATTTTCAAGACTAAACACTGAGAACAGAAAACAAATCATACTACTCTAATCCAAAGTGTTCAACATCCTACATTCATAATGACCGACTTTGAAATGTGTTTCTCAGTACTTTAAATTTATTAGTCAAACAAGAAACTACATTCACAAATCGAAAACAGTCAGAAAAACTGAGCATTACTAACCACCACGTCCATTAGAGTAGTTGCCACGTCCCCGTCCATTGTATCCATTGCTGTTCCCACGTCCACCTCGGTTCATGCCTCGCCCGCCACGGTTGCCATAGCCTCCTCTCTGACTTTGGTTCTGCTGCACAAACACTGCAAAGAAGAGTTATCACGTGCATTCATAAGTGTTTCCTTCATCCACATCACAAACATTAAAATGTAGGTACTTTTTGAAAATATCAAGTCATTTGAAAGAATCCACGCAGGCTACGATGGAACAAGTTTAGCATATTTTGTCATTTTTGAACCTAGATGTATCAACACATTATTATATCCACCACTAAATAAAATGTTTCAAGGTAGCACATTGTTATCACCAGATGATGACATGCCACATCAAAACCTACGTTTTACCATAGTGAATTTGTGTGCAATTACAAGGTATTACTTTTCATTATAGATGATTCATATTCGAATTTGGAGAATTCCTAATATTTTCAAAGATACATCGCAAACAGAAATAATTTATTGAAAAAAAGAGCAACAACATGAGCAAGTATTTCCTTCAAATCGTTTCCTCATAATAAATGGATTTGTGGTTAAACTTTATGACATGCATTACTCAATAAAATTGAATATCCTAATAGGTCATTAAAAGAGGGAAAGTAGCAAATTTTATTGTCTATTTAACTGTAACATACATCCTGCTGGGAACATCCAAGTCACCCATTATCCAGCCACAAAATATAAGTTGAACTTGTGTACAGGACATCTTGAGCAAATGTAGTCCTTGAATGAGTTTATGTAGCAAATACCTTTGGTTGAAAAAAAGTTGTCACGACACCAATAACACAATGTGAGGGGTAAAAATGTCAGACTCATGGGATAGCAAGAACAAAATTAAAGAAAAGACTTGAGCAGATGGGAATAAAGGAATAAGCCATGAGTGGATGTTTAAGTTCTTCGCTTATCATTGGATACAAAGCTTGATGATTAACTGAGTTGTTCCACTAGGTGGAACAGACAAAACCACTCAGTTTAAGTGAACATACCATGAAAACCAAGAAACATGGAGATACACCCGTAGTCAGTCAGGGCCAAGTGATAAGGATACATTCACAATTACTCTTAGCACATTCAATACCAATGTTCCGGTTAGACTATTCCATGCAAGGCTTATATGAAATGATTAGTTGTACTTTTCAGCATGTCCTAAAATTATACAACCAGTGCAGTTAGTATTGCATGAAAATCTTAACATTTTAACACCTACCTTCTTCCTGAGATGTGTCTGCCCAAGAAGTGCCTGTCTGCAGGTCAGCATCCTCCGTGGTCTCTCCAGAAAGGTCAGTGGTCCCAAACCGGGCTTTCTCGTTCGAAGGATCGCCTGTTGCAGACACATGGGATGTGTCCCCGTAAGTGTTAGCAAATCGAGCTTGCCCCATAGCCTGCTGTTGTGGAACAAAGGCTTGGGAAGGTTGCCCTTGGCCACTGTACGTAGACTGTGCCACCGACGCAGGCACAAAAGGTGCTGCGGAGGTGGCAGCGTACTCAGATTCTTCGGGCACTCTTTGTTGTGGCATTGGAATTGAAATGGGTTGACTGGGGGCACCGTCATTCGACGGATGGCTCTGCACGGAGCCTTGGAAACTGTTCGAAGGCACCCGTGCAAAGCCAGGTATGTGTTGGGCATTAGGAGCTGCCTGTGGGGTGGGAACCATTTGAGCAGAAACAGGGGCGGATGCTTCGGGAAAGTTGGGAGGGGCCATTCCAGGGGTGGGGGAGGCCACGACCGGTTGGGCACTACCTGGGACAGGAATTATGGAAAAGTTTTGGTTCGTGAAAGTCTGAGATGGGATTGGAGGCGTTGCTGCTGAAACCGATGCCACAAACTCGGCAACCACGGGGGCAAGCTGGGAAGTCTGAAGGGAGGAGGAGGGAGGAGGAGCAGGGGCACCGGTGGGGGTTGGCTGGGGCCTCGCAGGCCTAAAGTGTGACGGTGGCACGGGAGGGTGGCCCCCACCAGGAGGTTGTTGAACCAACATACCGGCAAGGTCCACGTGGGGAGGTGCCGTGGCGTCCACCTCCAATTGCGACTCCTGAATGAAATCAAATCCGCTGTCAAAGGTGTCCGGCAGGGCATGACCTTGCACTGGCTGCTGCATCGGTGGGGCTGAGGGTGCAGGATGGGGAGGGAAGTCTGAGGGAACATTCGACGGCACCACGTTGGACGTGGGCACCGGCGGGGTGAAAAAGGAGGCCTCAGGAGGGATGACAGAAGAGGGAGCAATGGGTGCAGCTTGGGGAGGAAGGACATCAGGAATGGCAGCCACTAGGTTTGCTTTCAAAGTCTCTTGAGAAACCCCACAAGGGTCCACATAGCCCTCCATTGGAGCTTCTTCCTGTAGAGGAAAAAATACAGAAATTAATATAGAAAGCATCAATGACTACAAAACCAAAAATTAAATGATAAATAAATGAAGCAATGCAACTTAAAACAATTAATCCACCAAGAAAACACAGATAATTAGGCTGAACATGACACGTTAATACAATGCACAACTGATATAAGCAAGATTTCACATGAAAAATATACCATTATACATAAATCACAAGATTGATCCACGTCTACATGTAACTTTCATTTTGTGCATGAGAAGTAACTGTTAACAACCTTGGTAAACTTCCGAAATTTGAAACACAACAAAGATTCCATTAGTTTGGATAGCAAAGAAATTCAGAGAAGACTACCCTTGTTAGATTATAATTAAGATTTTTTTATTCATATCTCATAATTGAGAAGTATCAATGTGATTTCATGAAGCGTAATGCATTGAGATGAATAATTTCAATAATTTTATTTTTACTAGGCTTAATAAGTAACGTAGAAATAGTCGAATTTGAGGACAAACAACACATGAAATAAAAAAATATGGACACAGATGACAGCTTAGTGTGATACACAGGCTTGCAAGGCTATAAAAGTACAGCGAACTCCCGAGTATCTGGCTGCGGATTATCCGGGTTGCGGATTATCCGTGTTTGATTTTCACTCTCGCTAAATTTTTTCTGCTTACTTATCTTTACTTGAAAAATGGGATGCAAAATCGGAATTACAGCATTGATGCTAGGATACACTCGGTTTATTATTCCCATTAGAATCCCCACCGTAAAACGGAAGTGATCGCATGCTAGCTGCATTCACGGGAGCGCCGTGTTCGTGTTTTCCAAGCCTCGCAGTGCACGCGCTCCGCGATCAAGGATACACGTTCGGCAGCAGTTGCAATCCGGGCAACTTGTGTGAGATGCGACTACGTAGCATGGTGCCTGACAGTGTAGTTTCTGACGTCGAGCAGTGGCTTTGAAGCATTTGTACAAACCGCTTTTCTGTATCCGTGATCACACAGCCACGGATGTGTGATTTTCGAAACCAGACCTTACATGTAGCATTAATAATACAAGTGCAACCATGTTATCGCCGCTAAAAAGATCGCAAACTGGCAAAGAAAGCTCTAAAGGAGTCTGGGAAGCACTCTTAAATAATAGAATAACTAAATAAATAATAATATACTGTTTGCTTTATGTAAATTATGAACATTACAAGAAACTTAAGTGAAAGTTTGGATTATCTGTGTTTTCCGATTATTCGCACCGTCTCTCCCCATCATTAGCCCGCATAATCGGGAGTGTACTGTAACATAGAAATCATCAATATACACTATAAACGTCTGTATGAGACACCTTTTTTCCCAGAAATTGCAGCCAAAAATAGGGATGCGTCTCTTACAAATAGCATAAATTAGGAATAGCCCTGACTGCCTGTTTATGTAATTTGACTTAGTGGGAATGATGCGAGCCACCCCAGAAAATAAGTCCATATGACAGATGTGACTGAAAATTTGCATAATAGAGGTATTTTCAAACATAGATAACGTTAACGTTGTTTCAAGATATCTTAATTGAAAATATTTATATACCTTCCAGACAAGGGTCTCTATACGCATAGACAGGTGCATTAATAATAGAAAATTTGAGATGCTTAATTGGATAACATAGACTGTTTCATATATTTGTGGTAGAGTACACTCCAGCAAAAGGTTGTTATTGTCCACCTCACCATTGACACACTAGGTCTGAGTAGCAGACCCAGATCGACTGCAGATTGTAGTAAAATAAGGCTTTTGATTCTATCAGTGCGGAGGCATCAGGGCAATGTGGTGTAACAGATGTGACCCACATCTAAGAATGATACCCTTCAGGAGTATCTTTTCCCATTCCACATTCCTTTTCTGGATACAAGAAAGAGGAGAGGAAGAAAAAAACTGCAGAGGTTAGCGATCAAGAGTAAAAAAAAACAATAGTACATAAGTCTTTACCAATTGTCATGTGATAAGAAAAGTTACTGCGATGCTGAAAAAAGTGAAAGCCGAGCTGAAGTTAATTTATTTTGAGAAATTTTTAAGTTTTGGATTTTCTAGTGATGGTTTTGCCATGAATTATTCAAAATGATACTGTTTTCAATCCTGTTCCCTTTGTTTCATCATCAAAGCACTCTAAATAGTTCACACGTCAAACCTAACCACATTAAAAAAAAAATTGATAGTCTTCAGAGACCACTAGCCCCTACAACTTTCTCATTCCATTTCCTCTCTCATTTTAACCTCCTCCACTTCCATATGCACATTCAACACATTGAACATTATTTCTCCAAGTTACTTACACACACCTGGGGAATGGTAACCTCTTCAGCTACTTCCTCTGCAGCGACCACCTCCTCCTCTTCCTCCGGGTTTTGGTCAAAATAACCACATGTATGGATTTTTGTAATTAGTTCCTTTAATCCTGCATAGGTAGTACCAACAACCTCTTTCGACCTTCCTTCCACAAGGTTTATAAGGTGTTCAGCAGCATGGGTAAGCTGTTCCTGTAACCATATAAAGGTTGATCAGTGATAACAGCATTCACCAAAAGTGTAAGTAGAAAGATAAAATATTCAGCAACACCAACACACCAAACAAACTTTGGAAAAAACCTTAAACACCCACTTCTTACTTCACACTCATCAGATTGGATTTACACTCATTAAAGCATCTCTCCAATCTACATTATACTTGGTCAACTTACTAATTTTGGCATTAAACATTTTAGCAACTTTATGTTATAATAAGCTTGTAAATATGCTTCATTCATTCTAACCAACTCTAAATATGCTTCATACATTCTTCACCCAATATTTCACACAACTAACCACAAGAATAAATGTAGATTATGGACTTTGTCTAATGAAAAAATGAAAGATATTCATAACTTGTCTATTATCATAACCCAATTACTAGCAGTAAAATAAGAGGTTGATTCAGAATCAGATGTTATCTCGTAGCTAATAGAAAAAAATCCTAACACTCACCACTAACTTATACTTTCAAAGGAAAAAAAAATAGTGATGATAAGTTTACAAAAAATGACAGGGAAGAACAAACTGAATGGAATCTAGGCTTCTGCGATGTTTCTCAGATCTATAGAAAAGAGGCCAAATATGACCCATTCCACTCTTGCGGGGAAAACACACAAAGAAAAGGTAACACATAGAAATCAAAAATGAACAACTCATTCTAATGAAGTCTAAATGGAACTTGATTATATTAGTGTTGTTTCAATTAATTGTCACTTATTATGTAATAATGGAAGAGCATTATTCCAGCATGTGATTAGATAATATGAATGCATATTTACCCGGGAAAGAGATGATTTATTAAGGAACACAAACATACTTTTTCTAAAAAGCATATGTAAATCATGCATCAGGTAGTAGTTCATAAATCACATTGTACTGATTCCCTACCTGGTAAGGTGGCATGTTTTCTTCCGGAATATGTTTGGGAGATAAGAGGAGATAAAGGTCATCAAGGTACTTTATTTCATCCACAGTAAGTTGAGCTGCACCATTTTTTGCAGCCAAAAAGTCTTCGCGGACGCTATCCTGGCCAACATTAAGAAGAACCTCCTGCAATTAAAAATATTTGAAATTGAAGCAGATCATCAAATACCTTTAAAATAAAATGATTCACAGCAGTAGGTGAAGTAAAAAACTTTAAATCTAACTGGTTTCATAGAAACCGTTTTATTTACAAAATGTGTCTCTCAATGAGGAAAGTAAGGATTACATTTGAATAAGTTCTAAATTTAGTTCTCCTTGCATCAGAAGGAATATGGTTTAGGAACACTTGGGAACATTGTTTCTCCCTCACTTGCAGATACACTAACAACAATGTTTAGAATATGTATACAGTGGAACCTCGATTTATCGTTTTTCAGGGGGATGGATGAAAAAAACGATGAATGCGGGAAAACGATCAATGCGGGCATGTTTGTCCGGGTTGCCTATGTCCCAGGAAACGCTGGATTTTTGCAAATTATGACATTCATTAATGGATTTAAAAAAGATTTTAGCTGATTACAGGAATATTATTCCTTTATCGAAACAATTAGGTCATATTGTTGATTCGACTTATCTCTCTTTCTAATATCCTAAAGGAACAAGCCGCCTTGCTAAAAAATGTTTGCACTCCACTCGGAATTTTCACAGCTATTATGCATTTCTGTCTGATGTAAAAATTCTTATCCATCAAATGCCATTTCAAGTACACGTATTTACGAGAAAAAGGTGCGTGTTATGCCTCAAACAACTGATTTTGCTGTTGCAGTGATTGGTTATGAGATGGATCAAGAAGGCCAAAAATAGTTTATAACTTGAAATGTTCCTTTCTAGCAATTTAATTTTTAATGTGATTGAGGCAATGTGGCGTTAATCGTCAGCGGCACGCCCACCTGATCCTCGGCTTCATCCCACTTCTTGTTTTCACCAGGGATCTCGCTCTACCCCCACCCCTGCCGTCATGTGCTACCGGACATACCGAGGCGTTCTGCAATATTCACGTATTTCTAGCCCAGATTCTTTTCTTCATCATCAATTATTTTCAGTCCATCTTTTAAAGTTCTCACTTGTGTCTTCGGAAGGGCCATGGTCCGAAGACGAATAAGAATAAAACTAATGAAAATGAAACCGGACTCCATTGAACCCACACGGAAAACACTCACTAGTTTTAAGTCAATCCACCCCGGAAAGTACGGAAACACTCGTATGAGGTGAAGTATGGCACTAATGCTTTCGCGTACGGCGTATGCAAAGCTTACTGCAGAGGGTGAAGCATGACCATATGACTGCGCAATGAAATTTTTTATCCTATAGAGAAGGCAACTTACCCACTCATTTCTAACAATAAGTAGCGTAGCTCTAGATGAGCAGATGACTTTAGATTGCTAGTAGGGAGAAACTCGCTTCGTTAGCACCTCAGACAAGTGAGACTTGTAGAATAACTCGTAAATTGTAACCAGACGCCCTGGCGAACGATGAATGCGGGAACGATAAATCGGGGTTCCACTGTAGTAGATAACTCGAGTGACATCAATACCAATACTCCATTATGAAAACTACCAAGTGAACTTATTTAATACTACATTTAACGATACAAGAGGAAAAGCAGGTTAGTAAATGCATATTTTGATCAAATACAGCACAAAACATCAATAACACTTACATCATTCTAAGAGATAAATAATAACATAAGAATCTTAGGCTTGCTTGTGTTTAAATTCATTCTAAGTCAGAAAAAACCGTAGGCTTACATAGAACTCACACTTGTTTAGTTATTTCCTGGAAGATTCAACATGGCATGGAACCCAGGAATATGGAGAAGTAAAGGAAGAGAGTGAATGGATTAGACCTCACTTATTAGATGACTCTGGACGCCAAAGACAGATTGTCAGATCTCTTGATTAAAATTTTTTCAAATCTTTAATTATCCTTTATCCTCTGCCTTTCTACCATTGGCAGGCATACAAAAGCCCTAGAGACTCTTGGGGGTCAATCCCGCTCAATAAACAATCAAAAATATTTATCTAATGCAGCTTTCATGCGCACATCTTCAAACTTCAAATAGATTTGGGGTTTTCCAATATTTAATTGAGAGTCAAAATTTAACCAGTGTAGGAATCCTATTAGAAGCCTTGGCATTATATGGGTGCCTACTGTCGTGAACCAGACTTCATTCTTTTTCGAGATACACCTTACAGAATAAGGTCTACCTTGGGCATTATGGGCTTTTATTTCACACAATTACTTGAATTAGAACAACTCGTTGGCTAATAAATATCAAATGCAGCAACACAATACTAATCAAAGAAACATTCCTATTCCATCATGCAACTCATTCAAAGTTATTGCCGGCTGCTACAAGGACTTACCTCCAAGTTATAGTCATTTACAATGATTATTAAAACACATATTCAAGTTAAACTAAGCTTAAATATTTTCATTTTGGCAAGAACAGTAACCTCTTCATATCATGAACTCATCCAGACCAATATAATGGCATTTTGTAATATGAAATTAGAAATTTTCAAGAATTTGCAATGCTTATCACAAAATGTTTAATTTGTCTTTGAGGAATATTAAATGTTATAGTATATCATCTGTGTTAGTGTATTCTTCATTCCTTAGTGTTGCAATGAATTTAGAAAAATGTCATCAGAATTCTAACAACACGTTGAAATGTAAACTAATCATACTTTGTCCTATTGGATGCAACAAATGAGATTTTACAAACCATTGTCATTTTCCAAAAATATATGGATAAAAAGAAGGTTCCTTCCTATCCAAAAAATAGATTGCAATGAAAATCTAAGACTAGAGTAGACACCAAGGTGACTACAAAGCCAAGCCCCATTCTCCTCCCAGGGCCAAAAATGCTCTGCCACCTAAAAAGGCCCAGTGCAAGACAGGACCCAGAAGGACCATTAAGGTTTTCGCAACTAAGGACGTTTTCAAGTGAAGGGGACTGCTTTTTTCTTCAATTTCGGAACAACGAATGCGATTGCAAATTTCATCCTGCCTCAAATAACCTGAAGATATCTTGCTTTACATGCCAGGGAATTTTATTCTATTGTTTGTCTCTATTCTTTATTATGTGTTCCTCCTTATCCCTTATTGAACACTGCCGGTAATCAGACATCCCTTCTGCCAGCAATATAACGAAATCTGTCTCAAAACGTCTCAGGAATGCCTGAAAATTGCAGCCAATGTGACCACATAAGACGTTGACATAGTCAGGACAGTACTTAATGTGTGAGAATTTTATGACTGCGATCCCATTGCACCACAATTTCCCTTGGCCCACCACCAGTCAGTGTTATTTTTCATCTTACAGTCTTTTCATTCACAAGTTACGGTTGAAAAGTACAAAAACAAAATCACCTCATAAATGAGTTGTTATTTATGGTTTTGTAGGTAAGTTTTTAACCTACTTCATAAAAACAAATGTTACTCCATCCTGGGAACAGAGGTTGAGATTTAAAATTTAAAAAAAAAAAAAAAAAAAAATGTATTTAGATACTTCGTACTTTTAAATTCATCGTGCATATAACATAGGTTTTATGCCAGGACTGACAGTTTGCTTCATATTATAGAAACTACACATTATCCTGCTTTGTATAATCGAGTTCACAATAATAGTTTACAATTTCTTTGGAATACCATCATGCTCACCACGCTTTTTTTGCATACGTCATTACTTTACGACATGTAATTTGATTTAGCAAAATGACAATCCTGACCTTCACGTTGGTAATTTTAAGTTAACCAATCCTAATAAATGAATACTTAGAATGCATTTCAGGCTTTAATAGAGACTGAATTGACCAGCACCTGCTGAAACTAAAATTTTCCCAGAAATAATTGCCAAAGACTTGTCAGTTCCAGACACCATCTCACTAATCTTCATGATAAACAAAAGCAAAGTCAAAAGCTCTAACAGAATGCTACACGAGAAGCTGTCACATAGACCCAAATCAGTCTTTACCTGGAAAATGGATACTTAAGTCATAACATTCCTAAGAGTCGTTGAGAAATTGTGAATGTATTGTTTTATACAATAGGAGAAAAGGCAGATGAAAATAGTTTTACCAAATTCTGTATCATCTGAGGAGCGACAGTAAGCAGTAGGAGCAGAGAAAAAAAGAATGAAGCAGCCTGGAAGCACGTGTGTAGACAGTATGTAGTGGATTGAATGATGGAGTTCATTAACAAATACACAAGGAATTCAGAATTACAACCTCAAAAAGAACAGAGTGAGGGTACTGGTTATCTACATGCATCTCCATCTACAAGGAATTCCATCTATGTCACTAAATTTGCCTTCCTTTCCCTCTTCTTAATTCATTAGGTACATTTTAATTTACTCTTCTGTGTACTATGACCATCATTGGTAAGAGGTTTTCATAGATGACACCCCAGAGTTGATGTCCCTAGATCACCCAACACCATGGCTAAATTTACAAAACTTTGCTAATTGCATTCACTCATTCACACCATGAGCATAATTGTCTGAATTCTGGGTGGTCTGAACCCATTACCTGTTGTGAAATTCTGGATAAGGCAATAAATTAAAAAGTCAACTTGAATTAAAAAACAAAATCAGACTAATAATTTTAGATGAGATTTCAAATTTGAATGAACAGCAACAAAAAGAAAATGCTAAATTACTAAAATGACCAAAATCGAAAGCTTTCGTATTGGGAACCTTCTCATACCTGTGTGTGTGTGGGTGGACTTTCATGACTAATTTCCAACAGTTCTAAGGCAAACCAGAAAACAATGTCCTACATGAACCACTGAGTAAATGAATAGTAATTAATCCACATGAATGTAGTTTGGAAAAAAATCGAAGAGTAAACAGGAGACTTAAAATTAAAACATTTTTATCGAAAAATTTCAAACAACTCAGAACACTATTCCTTGTAAAGCTGCAGAAATAAGTCGATTTAATGAATTCTTCGTAATATTGTTTCTTTAAATACTTTGTCTTTCCATGCCCATAACATTTTTTCTCTCACCTTCTCCAAGCAATACATAAATGGTACATGAAAAATTGGTCAAACAGACACCTTGATTCGATGCAAAATACCATAAAAGAGCGAATTGGTCATTAGTTTTCTCATCACATTTACCCAGGACTCAGGAGTCAAAAATAAAAACACTCACCCCCACTGTCTTAATTGCTTTCCTAAGAAAATTTTCTCCTGTTGATCCATATTAACTCATTGGAAATCAACCATCCATAAATTATTAACACCATTGCATACAGCTCTTAAACAAACAGTTCAATAATCAATTTCGTCGTTCAGCCCCCTTTGTTTCATCATCCCTCTGCTTTCAATTGCCACTACTATTTCTTTGTTAGCAATTATCACTTTTGCTTCCATTCGAGTCTGCTTTTTTGAGTATTTATCGTCCATGACATAAAAACTATTAATTCTACTTGAATAAGTCTGTTCTCTATTGCGTTCTCTGAAATTTCGAGTGTAGGAATTCTGATATTTCTCCAGCATATCTTCCACTTCACTTACTAATAGCCTCACCCCTTCAACTTTACAGACTAAAGAATTAACTTCAATAAACAGCTCTTTGATGGAGCCTCCCTAACGGCGTGGAACGAATATTAGGCGTTGTACCCTAACTAGTCGGATAGAACCACTAGAGGTAGAGGATTACATATTTTAACGATAAGTACGAGGAATTTCTGAGAGATAAAGCTTTAGTTGGTCAACCTCTAACCTTGGACTAGTCTTGACTCGTCGACTTCCGACGTCATAACGACAAGAGGAGTGCGACTCTAATTGATGGCAATAGTAGTCTTATTTCTAAGAAACAGAATTAATACCGTAATTTTTACTTTTCCGATGACCAAGAAGTGTAAAAGGTGTAGACAATTCAAGAAATAAAAGTATTGACAATTATGTTCGACATAATGGCATACTTTACCTGGATCACCAGTATTTCTTTAACCCGGTTGATTTCCTGTTGAGCTCTCTCCAACTGTTCTTTTCGTTGCTGTTTCTTCAAGGCTTTGGCCGCATCGGCGGCGATACCGCTGAAATTTTTATTCAGTTCCCGGGCGAATTCTAACGTTTGGATAACTTCGTCGTACTTGGCAACCGCAGTATACTGGTCGCTGTTAAGATCTTTTCCGTTCTTTTGCTCTTCCTTGTAAGATTCAAGCTTCACCTGTGCGAAAGAAAATAGGAAATCCTTAAACATAAACCATGAAGGGTCCCAGTACGTGCAATCCTTCTTCGCGGAGGACTACATTCTACAGTTCCACTAAAGTTGCCATTAACACCAAGGCTTCGAAGGTCTGCTCCAACGTTACTACTGAAATCACGGCTTCGCGGGAATATTTGCACTAGATTGCTAAATTTTTACATTTGTATCAATCACAAGGTTCAGCAGCACAAACTATGCATACGTCAAAAACCGGAACAACCTTGAATTTAACTTTCGGCAAGCAATACTCCGAATACTATTAGGATCATTGAAACCATAACGAAGGATGCTAAAAATGAATTGCTACGTGAGAAACTAGGCGATTAAATCATTCCAGTAAAAACAAAAAGAAATACTTCCTAACCGCTAGGCAGTACAGACCGCCATGTTATCTTGAATGGGTGCATTGTACCACAGACTTCAGTCAAAGCACTTCGTTGCAATAATCTCCAAGGTTGAGTAGTTGAAAAAACAACAAAATAAAATTCTTTGAAAGCAAAAATAATATATTGGGCTGGAGCACATGGCAAATAAAACATGGCGGACTGTTATTTCTTCAATGACAGGTGAACGATTGCTCATGTTATGTGAGAAATAGGGCAGGGATATCTCTAAACATACCTTCCTTTTCTCCAAATTACGAATTTTGTGCTCTATTACAGTAATGGCTTGACGTAAAGGGTCTACAGCCTCCGTAGAGGCCTGTTTTTCCAGCTTTGCAGAGGCTGAAGGCATCCTTTAAAGCGCAACAACTAGATGTGTTTAGATATGACACACATCTGCCGTGTGAGTGCGCAGCGGTACGCAGAATTATCCTACGCAAGTCAAAAATGGTCAAATAAGCTTTTATTACTAAAATGTTAGCGTAGTAAGGTTAATGTGAAATTATTTATCACTTATAAATAATTCCAAAAATGTTTAATTATTTTAATCTTTCATTTCATAATTAAACTTACATGTAGTCTTGCCAAAATCGCCTTCAGCCGGACAAAGTACGCAAGAGTGCGTCCTTCAGCAGGCATCTTTCTTTCATGTCGGGAAATATCATTCAGTGAAATTTTACATTTATGTGAAATGTATCTTCGTATATTATTTTATTCCACGGTTAGGAACTGAACTTAAGGAAGAAAATCGATAAGATAGACTTATTCCACCAAAGAGAATTTCCACCAAATTACAGGTCGCTTTGAGGATCAAATTCGGACAATTTGGTCTCATGGAGGAAAATAATTTGAATCGTGTATTAAGTCAGACTAATGTTCCACTCCTGTGGTAATTTTGTTCTTCGTGTAATCATAACGAGCTGCGAATGACCGGCGTCTGTAGTAATCAATGCGGAATTACTTTTAAGCTTTATCGAGTCTTCTCCCTGTTGCCAAGGCGATTCTACCTCCTAATTACTACTGCGTTGATATTGAGTTTATAGGTATCAGGCTTCGGTGGTAATTTTGAGAATTCAGGAAAAGAAAGGACGTTTAACTCCTATTTACAGAACCACTTCATCGAATGTCCCAACTCAGGCACACAACGTATTGCATTGCCAATTCACACGAAAAGGTTCTGTCTCTAACCGTAACTGGTACTATGGCAGTCGACCCTTATCCATCAGCTGGTACTTGACCCATTGGATCACACAGAAGCAACGTCGCTCTTCCATCTGCACCCCTCCCCAGTGGTGCTTTCCAACCACTTATTCCTTGAAGTTCGGGGTCAATTTTATGTCTCCATCTCCTCAAAGAGCGGGCTTGGAGGGCACCTCTGGAGGGTTGGGGGTTAATATTAGAATGCACCGCCTTGGATTAATCCCTTGTTGGTTTTACTGCTCTAAAATTCTCTCAATCTCGATAAACTTGTGTATTCCATCTCAAGCCTTGCATCCCACCTCTTAGGGTCCCATGTCCTCCTGGATGTGTTAACTGTTGGAAATCAATGATTGAAAGTGACGAATTTCCTTGCTAGGCAGGATAATGGAGTTTATTATTGTTGCTGCAGGATTCGCAAATATTTTACTATCCTCATTTGACATCCGTTTTTGAGATAACATCTACAAAACCTTCTGATTTGGTACTCACCAAAAAGTAATACACATCCAGAATTGAGTTGTCAATGGAAAAGAGTTTCAAAGAAGGCCTTAAGGCTAGTGTTGCAGTCATACCCCTACCCTACTAACAAAGAGTTTTCACCCCAAACGTGATCAGTCTACAGCTAGCTTCCTGATTTCAAGTAATTTGTGGAACGCCAGAAAAAGTTTTTAAGTTAAAAGTTTTTAATAGTGAGGGGGTTATTTGGAGAGAGTACACTTTTTGGGCCATTTCCCCTAACTCCTTTGGGGGTGGAAAACCCTCTCCCCTGGTATACTGTGGCCTTGAATGCTTCCTTGATACCAACTCTTCTCATGAGTTGCTTAGCACATAGGGTGGGTCACTTGTGTGATTGGGGAAGTAAACTTACCTTATATCTTACATGTAATCCATAGTGAACCATTGGATTGCAGAAATAAATACATCCACTTCGACATTGTGGAAACACTCAGAAGAATCTCCAACTATTGAGACATTACCCACAGAGGTACCAAATTGAAATCTGATTGAAAACTGGTGTTTCAGTCAAGACACCAGTATAATGCACTGAGCAGCTCGTGGTGGCCTGTGCTGAAGGCTATTAAGTCTTTTGAGAATGAAAATCTGTGCCAGACAATGGCAAGACACCGAAACATCAGCATAAAATTTAATACAGGAAACTCCCATAGCACCAGCTAGAGATGAGGAATGTGATGGACCTTGAAACTTTGGATGACATGGATCCTCTTACTCAGCTGGAAACCCGAGAGAACTTAGCCAGGATATCTCCAAATATTTCTCATCTAGAAAAGTTTTCTGGCTGCCTTACATCTGCAAACACTTTTAAAATGACTAGGGCATCCTTTGTCATTCTTATGCAGCTTGGACTACAACTGTGATCAACACGGATGCCTTTGATGGTACAGTTGAGGACCTCAAATCCAGAAATCTGGAAAACCAGAAATCCGGAATGTTTGAAAATCCCTCTGGGTAGTGTTTCGACTTCCACCTCGTGGCACCATTCTCTGAGCCTTGTTTTGGCACAAGTATGAAGTTAGCACACACTATGCACATATGCTAAAAACCTAGGCAGGGTCACAGGGAACTCAAATATCAAGCACAAGAGCCTGACTGCATTTATAAGTTAATTAATTTACAATATATACCATGAAGACCAGAAATCCAGAAACCCTTTGGTCCCTAGCTTTCCAGATTTGAGGTCCTCAAATGTACTTCTAATTATGAGAAAGTGGTTCCACTCAATCAAATATTTCATCTTTTTTCATAATGCTAATACCAATGCTAATGCACAGGGAAAAAATACAGGAGTGATGCCCTCTTAAGTGGGATGGTGCCTTAGGTTTTGTACTTACAAGACATCTCCCTTTCCTTGAAATCAGGAAAGGGTAGAAACTCTAAAAGAGCAAATTTAACTCTCCAATCAGTTACATGGCTCTAATTTATATTCCAAAACCATCTGATGAAATTATGATAGGTGGGGCAGTACGGAAATCCAAGGCGATGGCATTCAGGCTTAGATGATGACCACCTTAGAAACTGGAGCCAGACTCAATTACATTCTGCCCAAGAGATTAAGATCTGTTCTTGTTGTCATTACTTGAGTGGTATCAATAGAAAAGAGTCAATTTTTCACGACTGGGATTCACTTCCAGTAAACATGATGATGAGAATATAGCTATCTTGCAGCCTTGAACAATGTGAGAGACAGGGCCCCTAAATTGACTGAGACACAAGTCAGAATATCTCACTATACATTCATAAATCAATATGTGGACACCAAGGATTTTTTCATAACTGATTGTCTCAGCGAGCTGCCTGCCAGAGGTGATAGAAACTTGGTGCCTCAGGCATGGTGAGCCATCGTTGCAAGAGGCTCCTTCGTTCAACAGGGATAGACTGATGTTTTTAGTATTTTAATAGTTTACTTAATATTTATTGAGAAAAAAATTCCTTTTGGTGTGGGTTCCATGCATAGCATTGAATGGTATGGGTCAGAGATACTGACATCAGAGCACTAGAAGTAGACTAAAAATATTTGAATTCTGGTACTGAAGTGAGTTACTGAGAGTTATACTGATGGATGACCAAGTGGACAAGTAAGTGTGAAAAGGATATAAATAGGCAAGAAAAATACAGAGCAATATAAGGAGTACAAGGACACAGTACATAGGCTGACCTGAAACAGACACAATGGAGGAGAAAGAAAATTCCTATGAAGATAGGATGACCATGCAGACGTAAAAAAGAGAATAACTTTAAAGAGGGGATACCATATACATACACAGGGAAAGTAAATTCATTGACTAAATAGCACACATTACAAAGATTTCTAACACTCGTTGGTTTTGTGAAAGTATCTGTGACTAATGCAACTAAATATAACATTTAAGAAAAAGACCCTGGTAGCTGACATTTTCCTGGTTCTCTGAGAGGGGATGACCATCGATCCTCTCCAAATGAGTAGGAATTGTCTCAGAGCCAGGCCTCAAATACCTGAGAGCACCCATGACTCACACATTTTCTTTGACTAAGACGACTATGAACATTAGGCAGCATCAACTTCTCTACCGCTATTGCCCGCGGTACTCCCACTTCCCCATCAGCCCACAGACAGTGAACAGGATCTAACAAAAGGCTACCACCCCAGCTTGCCAAAACCACTCAGCCGCAAAGATAAATTGAATAAATTTCTCAGTGTCCATATTGACCCACTTTTGAATTGGTCCTATCACATTGAGAACCTATGTAAAAAACTAAACTCTGCGTACTATTTATTGTCTATTGTTAAGCACTCACTTAGTGTTGAAGTGCTCAAAATTGTATAATATGCTTACCTTTTTTTCTCATATATCATATGGTATAATTATTTGGGGTTCATCATCCTTGTTAGATAAAATTTTTATAATCCAAAAGAAGATAGTAAGATCCATGTGTAATGCCCATTCAGGAGCCATTGCCGACCTCTCTTTATAAAATTGGACTTGCTTACTGTGCCATCAATCTATATTTATTGTACTTTGGTTTTTACTTGGGAAAATTTATCTTTGTTTAGTAAAAATGAGTCATCATAAACACAATACTAGACAGACATCCGATCTACATGTTGTACAGCAAAATTTTAAGGTTTCTTCTTTAGGTCCAAGAGTGATGTGCATCAAAATGTACAATGCCCTTCCCAGGCATTTGAAAAACATTGAAAAATTGTCAGCTTTCAAATACCAGCTGAGGAAGTTTCTTATGACAAAGTGTTTTTATACTGTGGATGAGTACTTTTCGTAATGTTGAACTGCTGTGCCTTTGTCTGTGATTTTTTTTTCTTAACTTGACCTGTCCTATGCATTCATGTAATGTCTCCAGGATGGAATAAAATTATTATTATTATTAATAAGGAATAGGAAGTCATCGCTACATTCTTTGCCCTTCTTCCTCTTCAGTGGAGATCACTGTGATCTGTGACTTAACAACTAACATCCATCTGGCAGGAATTATGGACCTAATACAGACCATTCTGAGTTGAATATAAGTCATGTAAATATGAAGGTTCTTCCAGACAAAAAAACACGTGCTACATTCAAGCTATTGAAATGTTTTTAAGCTTATGACCTACATTTTTTATGACATTTGACAATAGTTTAGTGCAAAAATTTCAATATTACCTTAATGAAAATGGCCTTCAAGTCGAGGGGGCAGGATTTAGAGCTGCAAATCTATGGCTAGTATTAACAATATTTACATCGAGTCATTAGTTAACCAGACTCCATAAAAATACTAATATTACTTTAAACCAGCACCCTAGACACCATTCACGAGGCATATTCTGTCAAAAGATACCCTTTAAATTGTAAGCAAGATTTACAAAATAAACATCGTATATTTATTTGTGGATTACATATATTCTTTGCACAAAAAATTTGATACTAATAAAAATATACAAGTCTAAATGAATATCATCAAGACAAACAAAATACATAAATCTTTCTTTCTATGAAATAAATTTTTTCTCTTCCACACTCTTCACTTTCCTAGACTTGATCTCTGCTTTGGCCCACATTCGACAAATTTCTTGAAATTCCTGAAAAGAAATAAGGCATCAAAATAATGTTGAACCATTCTGCGAACACAATAAACAAATATGGAAAATATAATTAAATGTTTTTTATAAGCATTTCTTCAACCAATTCCTTACAATTTGCCAAAAGCAATGAAGCAAGCACATACATGGGAAACAAGAAAATTGTTCGGCATAATTGTTTAAATAAAATAACTGATGTTTCTAAAAACTATTTCCTTTTCAACATTAACTCTTTTTCTGTAATACTTTACTCAGCAGTACTTCAGCTTCATTATCATCTAGAAATTCCACTAAAAATCCATCTACATTTTCAATTGGCAGTAAAAGATAAAAATGGGATCATAAATATAAACCATCCTAGAAGCAAAAATCTCAAATGTCTATAAGGAAAATAATATTTTTTCAAGCAAATAATTTAAAAACTAATAAAGAGCTGTTACAGTTTTGGGCCAAAAATTTTGATGCAAAAATTTGTATGCAACGGGACGGGGGTGTCCCACGATGCATCTCATTTGGACAAAAAACAAACGAAAGACGTTATTTATGTAAACAATTTTGGAAGCTTGTGGAAGTGAAGGATTCTGTCTCTTTTAGCAGGCGAAATTGTCTGAACAGGCCTCTTGAACGTTAAAGAGGCGAAAAAAAAGAAAACAGAAGGAATGCTGAACTTGACCTTGGCTGGAAAGGGGGTATGAAAGCGTTGGAATAAGTGTACTAAATATGTTGGAGAAGGAGTTGGTCGCCGATGTTCCCATATATTATCGATAATAATTGACAATAAGTGAGGATATTTTCATGTCCATAAAATATATATTTATTAATTAAAATGCTCCTGCAGACGATAAATAAGGTTGACCTTTGTGGCCTGTGTGTCAGCGCTTGGCAATACATTATTGTCAAAGGCCCTGTGATTGGTTGGTTTCGTCCAATTGGATGAAAATTTAGAACCTGTCCTATCCATTTGGACAAAAAGGTGTTTTGTACAAACGATAGGACGAAAAGCCAGTTGGATGAAATTTTGACTGTGGGACAGGGTGCACTTCAGTTGCATCAAATTTTGATGCAAATTTGATCGTGGGACATCGGCTTTACCTACAACTTGAACAACCATGGCTTGCCCCCCCCCCCCCAGTTTTGATCCTGGGTACGCCCTTGCAACAAAGATTGTTTTTCAACTTTTTATGAGAGATAAGTCTGAGGAAGGTGGATACTTTTATGCCATAATGTTGATGTACAAGATGATATTGGAGGCATAAAGCAGGGGCAGCTGTGAAATGTGCACATGAACTTTTGCGCTCATTGCAGGTCGCATTATCAGGCAATGAATCATCTTCATCGCCTGATGATGTGACCTGCAATGGCCGTGAAAGTTCAAGCATGCAATATGCAGCTGCCCTCGAAAGCCATTGATACCAATGAATCTCACTACAAAAACCTACGTTTCAAAATAACGCATGAAATATAATTAATAACATACAGCCAAACTAAGGCCCATTCAATGGAACCGCTATCATTCCCCAGATGTGTTTAGAATTATGAATGCCGTAAAAAATATGGCATTGAGAAAGGCAGAGCAAGGTACGTGGTCTCCCCTTGTCAGTGGAATCACACACCTCAGTAACATCCCAAAATTTTCCCAAGCTCTTCACCCAGTTATTTAGGTGACTACAAGGAGTGACCGACAATTAATCCTGTCAGAGCAGCACTAGGGGGTCATAGGAATGAAGGCCTTTCCACAGCATTAATGTTGTAGCCCAAGAGAAAGGAGTAACTGCAATAGTTTAATCATTTACTTAATATAACAACAAAGTTGAAGTATGGATTGACTTTTTTATGATGTGATGTTTGGCTGATAAATGATCCATCACCTCTGACCATTGCAAATACTATATTCACGACATAAACATGCTTGCTCCCTCAGTGCAGATACATATGCATAATCAAAGAGTAGTATATGCAACTAATCTTACCTTTTTAACTCGTTCCACATCAGCGAGTATGTCATGAAGTATGTCAGTGTTATGCTTGTCAGGATCCAAGGCATTTTTTTCCGAGACCAGCTTAATTCCATTTTCATAAGTATGATATTTTAAATGGACAATGTTATGAAAGAGCACCAATACCTCAGAGCACGGAGAGCAAACGAGGAATTCCTGCATTGGAGAGAAGAAAAATAGGAATCGAATATTAGCCAATTCAAATAAATTTTGGAGAACTGTACCTACTACACCCCTCAAACTCTTCCCATTTCCTTGCTCCCACTGGGTATCGTATTCTTACAATGCACAGTTGTGAAGAATGATGCTGCTCCATCATTGGTACCACATACTTCCCTCCCTTCTAGTCAACCCTACCTTTTAATATTCACCTCCTTTCTCTCTCCCCTTTACAGAGCCAAGGTCATTAATTTTCCACCAGATACTAGATCAAATGAAAGAGTTTCATCAGGGATGCACCCCCTCTTATTCTTTTTGCCTTGCTTCCACTTCTTGAAAACAATACACTTGCTCATAGTCACACATAGTGAACAAGTTCATTACACATTATTCTTAAGTTCAGGAAAAAGAAAACTCAACAGAGAATAATGATGTTTAGCAAAGGGTGCACCCTCCCACCTTTGGTTCTTTTTCCCAGCAACAATTCCATCCAGTAATGGCAGTGAAGAGACTTTGTGACTTCCAGAGTTTATTTAAATAGCAATGACGACACTTCGTTACTTCCACAGTCTATGTGGATTAACTGAGGAAGTCACAGTCTCTTCATGCTATTATGAGCCCTTCCAGCACATCATAGCTTCCAATTTCGATTTCATTCCATTCTAATAGCTCTTACTACCAAAAGTAAAATACTAATTCATAAAGATAACCAAGATTGAAAACAAGAAAGCTAGAAAACATGCTGATTATTAGCAGAAATTGCTCGCAGAATAGCTTTCTGTAAAGCCCTCAACAAATAGGTGTGTTGATGCCTTTGGAAAAAGCGTGTGTGGCTGCCATTGGTGGACAAATGTCACTTACATTACCCAATGTGAAAGCAGATGCTGGAGTGGCCCAGGCCATGGTTTTACAACATTTGGCTGTAACAACATTCAAACAGTTGAGTTGCAGAGTGACTTAAGCAGAGAAAAAATGTTAGAAGATAAAAAGCTCTGGTTACAATCTTTTGTGATGCAAGCTGGACTGCAAAACACCATGGAACATGTGCACTCCTCTAAATGCCAACTTCAAAGTGGCCTCAATAAAAAGTTTTATATGTTGATTCCAGTAGTATTATATTACTACAATGCTTTCAAGCATCCATTTTCCTTTCTGGGGAAAAGATTATTGAACAGCAATTAGCCCATATACATAAATGTAACATGAAGTTACTTAAAACTAAGTAAATCACCATCCCTTTCTGTTTTGTTATAAATTGGCTCCACTGTAAAAATAAGTGTAATAACAAAGCCAGAAGATCAAACAAATACTTTACAAGAATTTAAATAAAAAAATTCAGGTGCACACAAGTCTTGCAAATTAAAGAATTGTGATGGCTATTCCATTGAGGGAGGGCGGTAAAAGCAGAAATGATAAGCAAATCGCTTTGTGTAACCTACCTTCACTGATAGAATACCTTTAATAACACATAATTCACTGAGCAATTGCTCTATTAGGAGCTTGGATAGATAGTGCATTAGGGGGCTGTAAGCCTTACCATACGCACAATCACAACAAAACTGCAATCCTTTTTCCTCAGCAATTCAGTCTTTAACCTCTTCCCTACGCAGGGCGTGATTTCACGGCCTGAATTTTCTGACGCTAAAGAAGGAAGGTCGGCTTTTCACGGCTTGAATTTTTCGAAGCAAAAGGGCAAAGGCCGTGTTTTCACGATTTCGCGGTCAAGAATGCCAAGGGGGTCCCAACCGCCATTAGGGTCCCTCGGCGCGAGAGGTCCGACCCTTTCCTATTGTCCGTGTGGGGAACACCTCGGCCCATTCCGGCACTTAGTGACCCACTCAAGGAAGGTGCTCATGGTCACTTATTTGTTTACATGGTGGAATAACTAAACACGTAAATGTTGCATTTATTGAAAATCAATGCAAGGAATTACATTCTATATGTTCTGCTGATTGGTTCCAAATTTTAAACGGAATTCTAGCGTTCATATTAACGGAGTTGATCATCACCTAGAACAATTTTTGGAGACGCTAAGGTTAGATGTTTAATTGTTATTTTTAAAACTTACTAGCAAGTTTATAGGAGCGATATTGTAATGATATACATCTAAAATATAAGTTACTCTGTTAGCTACAATCTGAGTGTACATTTGCGGTGAAATTCGATAGAACATCCGATTTAACTTCTATGAAAAAAAGCCCTCGTAATGTAATAAAATATTAGTTCTTTGTCGTGAGCCAAACTTACAGCGGCTTTTTTTAATAACCTCTTACCAACCTTTGAATACAAAGGTATTATAAACGAATTTCGCTATTAATACTGATTAATGCATATCCTAAAAATTCGTAAATTTAATGTACCAATAGGGAATGTTTTACGTAGATACATGTTGTGAGAAGCATTCCATACCATTGCAAGAATAAGAACTTCTCTACCCAGGTAATTACTCTCATATCTTGGTTCTCTGGTCAGGATCCAGGTGGTCTGCCCTGTGCCCCTCATGGGCTTATTTCGGGACACATTAGAGCGTTAATGTTTTCTTGGAAAAACTTATTATCCTCCAACTGGAACACCCAAGAGTATATTGGTGTAAGTATTCTCCTACTGAAATATGTACGTGGAAGACGATAACCTCACTCTTCTCGGAAAAGCTCATTTGGCTACGATATAGTGCCGTTTTGCTGAAAACCCTAAAAATAACCGTAGAACTTCATTTAAAAGTTCTACAGGCATTGCAAAATGAAAGGAATACATGGATGAACTGACATTTAATGCAACAGTAACAATTAAAAAAATTAAAATTGCACTGGCAACAATAAACTGACCGCAAAAGTACGCCGGGATGGGTTACCTTTGGGGAAAAGGGTCGAGGATTATATTTGCCCAGTTGCCGAGGTAAGGGTCCGGCACCCCGCTAGGAAAGGTCATTAAGGGGAGGAAGCAACTACCTGGACAGTCCCAAGCCGAGAAAAAACTCCGTACGGGGCGAAAAAGAAATTCTCAAACCCTTCGTAGAGCCAAAAGCAACTTCCCGTAAAGGAGCTCGGCGCGAAAAGGTTAAACCAGACCAATACTTACCTCGGATTTAGATGATTCTTCACTGGGAGCTTCATGCTCAAGGGTTGAAAACTTATATGGTTTTCCATCCATTTTCATGAGAGAAACATCTCGGCGCTCAGAGCATACACTGCACTGATTTCTAAGAGGGGGCTCATCCTGGGTCAAGGTGAGTGTCGGCCAAGTAACAAGACTTTCCTGAAGAGCAAATGTATAATACTGAAACACCTAGCAAAGCTAGCTAATATTTGTGATAACATACAAGAAAAATAATATTCGTAACCGAAACTTCGGCAGGTGGCCATGAGAAAGCAAAGATTTTTAAAATGTATATGCCACATGCTATTTTCAGTGATTCTGATGTTTTTCAGTCACTAAAGATCACTTCATTTTCATGAAGAAGTGACATGGAGACCCATTTACTCATTAAGATATCCTAGTTTGAGAGGCTCCATTGAGAAAATAAGGGAAACAATTTTAATACTAAGGGCAACAGAGAGAAAGTTCACTTCACTCACAGGATGATACATTTACAGTAGATTTCGGTTAATGGGCCCATAAGTTACTTGGGGCAGCCGCTTAATTGTGGCAGATCTTGAAGAACACAACCCAATAGATGAATATCCCAGAGTATTCTCCGCTTAACTAGGACAGCATGCTGCTTTATTGGGCTATGAATCGGCGACATTGACTCTATACTAGCGACCAAATTAAAATTTTTACATTTCAGAATACTGTTTTTAAAAAATATTTTCCTCCTTTAATTTAGTCTTATTTTTCATAAGGGTTCCTATTCTTGCCTTATTCTAAACGCTCTTGCTGTTATACTATCCGATAGAGGATTCCGATGTTAGTGTGTTAAAAAATAATCAGTTGGAATTTCTGCCTCAAAAAACAACATTCTTGGTGCAACCAATGGATACGGGAATGATTAAAAATTTGAAAACACTTTACCGTTGGAAATTAGTAGATAACATTCTAGAATGTATAGAAGATTTCTGACATCATCATCCACTGCCAGAGTAAGCTCAAAGGTGAACATTCTGCAAGCAATTATGTTTCTGGCTGATTGTTGGCAAGATGTCACCTGTCAAATAATTCAAAATTGCTTTTTTCATTGCAGTTTAAAACATTCTAACGCAGTTTTCAACATTACAGCAGAATCTGAGAGCGAAATAAACTCTAAACTGTACCAAATAACAAGCCATTAAGAGTTCGAAAATATCAACGGCAATTTGGACCAATGAAAACAGAGAAGTTATACTGAAATGTTATTACAGTGAGTCCTCGTTCTACGTCACCCCGTTTAACGTCATTTCGCGATAACGTCAAGAAAATTTTGAGACCGTCATTCGTTTATCGCACCTACGCTTCGCGATAATGTCAAGTCTTTTAAATTTCGCGCGAAACAAAAGGCGAAGCGGCGGGCGTTGCAGGTTGTTCGTTTTGTGGGCGGTAATACAGTCAGTCTATACAAAGTGTAAAACAGTGTTTTTATTGTTAATTGCGATTACGGTTTTAGCAAAATTTCTGCAAAATGAATTCTTACGTAGGTGCGCAAGGTTTTACTTGACATAATGGTTTTCAGGAACCTAAAAAGTGATTTCAAGGAATTTTTCCGTGTAGGACTCGGAGATTTTGTCGTCACTTTTTTTGCCGAGATCACAATAATTTTGGTTCCTGCAACTGCGACGATGTTTCAGCGATGATGATGCCCAGGCGACGCTCGCCCAGGCGACCACCATAGCGAAGCCGAAAAGCAAATGCTGGAAGATACAAAAATGGAGAAGGATTTACGTCACTGCTGCTATCGTCGTCTATGGAGACAGGAACTTGTATTTATGCGATAGTTTGGCATTCCCACCGTAAAAAATGCCCCAGATATGATACGCTAACATTTTTTTCGCGTAGGAATTGTGAAGTCTAGGAGCCGATATTCACTTTTTACATTGTTTCTTATGGGATATTATGCTTCGATTAACGTCATTTCGTTTATCGTCACATTTTTCAGGAACAGTAAGTGACGTTAAACGAGGACTCACTGTATACATTTATACAGGCAACAAGGTGAAGCTGAAGATGAGGATAGTGATGGGGATGGAATCGCACCTGAGCGTAGCTGAGTGACATCTCGGGATGCAAGGTGGTTCATTGAGGGGTTACCACCCTTATTCATGTAAACGATGATGAAGGTAGCCCAATGCCGTCATTGGATTTCTCTGCCGACTTTGTTCGTATGATGAGGATGACGAGAATGCAGCAGAGTACATTTAAAAAATTCCTCAGACGAGGAGGTATGATTTGAACAGCAAGTGCTCGCATGTTTATACCGATATGAAATATTTAGGAATCACATATTCTCAAGTAATCAACCATGAATTTGTTCTTTAATAGGACTTAGTAAAGGCATTCATCCAATGCTGCCTAAGATTGTGAAAAATATTTTCAACTAAGATTAATATAATCCTTAAAAAAGCTAAAAAATCAACTAAACTCGCTGATTTATTAAACAAATTAATAGTTCAATAAACTTTGTTTGAATTATAAACATTCTCTGGTCTTTTTTCTACCATTTCAACATTTTTTATGCCCATATACGAGAGAGTTTGCCTAATTGGGACAGCCGCTTAATTGGGGCACCTGTCCCAGTTAACCAGAATCTACTGTATATAAAAATGTTTCATACCTTTGTTTATCTTATAAAGGTCTTTTTTCAACTTGAATAATTCCCACTTGTCTTTTTTATAGAAAAAAATATCATTGCTAAAAATGGCTATGGATTAACTATTCTTTCTTGTATTAAAATTGTAAGTTGTCAGGCTTTAATTTGGTTTCCTCATTTGGACAATGGAACATCTCAAACTTACTTCTACAGACTTTAAAACAGTACACTTACTGTCAAATTCTTTGGCCACTGGCGTGCTGCCATTAGCCTCGTCTTCTTCTCTTCACAGACCTTGTCCATTTCCTCCACACAGTTTAGGAAGTAATCATCTAGAATCCAGAGAAAGAAGGAGTTTAATTTTTGTAAACTACTGACACCTGAAAAATAACTTGATAGACACCCTTTCAAAATAAAACAAAGGGCCATCCACTCATTCTCAAAATTGTACTTAATGAAAAGAATTCTGTTGATGGCAGATGAGGATAAGCTGTGATGAAAAAAACATCCTCTCCAATGGTGACATTCTCTCACAAGCTTAAAATATGAGAATTTGCTTCCCACTTCTCTTGAGTTTGTGCCATCGTAAGAGAGCTGGTTCTTCACTAAATTAGGTATGTAGAACCTTTTGCTAAGGAAAGGAATTGGTCCCAAAAGAGTTAGGTACAACAAACCATGCAAGGCAATTAACAAGATGGAGGAGAAGCTTAGACGAGGATACATGTCCACCATAAGCTTGTGATATCATCAATTTATCAGTGAAAGAGTTAAGGCAGTTGATTTTTCATAGCGAATACATAACTCAAGAAATAGGTGACAGATGGAAATAAATATGTCTCTTACTTTTGAAACTCTATATGAATCAACAATAAATGAAAATTGGCGAAGGAGTCCAATAAAATTAAAAGGTCTTGGCTTAACTCTGGGTTACGAGACATGTTACTGTTATAGCATTGACTGTCTGTTTGAGTTTTGTTACCAAACACCATTTACACAAATGCCATGAATCAAGGGGCTAACTAGATGAGCACAAATATATATTCTCGACAATAGCACAAATGCTGAACAGTACTCAAGATCTCAAATAACTAATGGTAGAGATAAAATTCAATAATCGACCACGAATATTGCACTATGTATTCATTATAAATACGAAATTGTTCAATGTGTCTTCCTGGGCCTTATCCATTACCAACAGCAGATTCTTCAAAAAGGATTAAAAATCAAGGTTGGAAAATATGGTCAAAAGACATCAGCTTGTAACATCAAGGCTCTTAGCACATTCAATGCCGGCCAAATTTTCATAAAAGTCATCAAAATCGGCCGTAAAAATAAGAAAGAAAAATAGATTGAGGTTTCCGCGTCATAACTTCTGTTCAAATACCGTACTGAAACGGCTGGACCGATTCCTATGAAATTTGGTATGTATGTTCAATAGGACTGAGAATATGTTTTAAACTATTTTTCATTCTTCTCCAGGGCCCATGAGGCCCTAGAATGGGCCCTGAGCCATTTCCTTAAGACATACGTGTAAAGTTCGTTTTCAATTACTGCGGACCTTTTTTCTTTTGCATTTTTAAATTAGTGATAATGGCCACATTAAGTTGAGACATACCATTGGAAAGAAAAAAGAAATGCACATTCTTATTCTTGCAATTGAATTTCATTTTCCACATGATTTACGATGAATTTATAAAAAAACATCTAAAAAAAGCTTAAATTTAGCATTATTGGCTTACTGTCCCCTTGACGACTGTAAGTATTGATCTTTCCATTCTATTCGGGTTTCTTCACCGCGTTTGTTGTATTTTAAAGACAACAGTTTCGCCGGCGTTACAGTCGGCGTCTTCAGGTCAAAGGTAAAATTTTGGAAAAATTTTCTGCCTTTTATAGGCATAAAATTTTTCGCCTTATATAGGCGGCGGCGGCTGCTGATCCGCTGCTGCTCTCTCATTGGCCGGTTGTCCATCTCTCATTGTTGGTGGTCGGAGAATCCTCTTCCATGCAGTATGCAAGCTGTAGCCTTGATCTCTGTTGAAATTTGAGGGCGTTTTCGCTATCTCAATAGCTTCTCTGATCAAGCGAGGGAAGTATTTATTCTCTTTAGCTATTATCCTGGCGTCTTCAAAGAGGATGTTATGCCCAGGTTCACTCCAAGCATGCTCAGATATGGCTGAGAGTTGGTGCTGCTTGTTTTTCGTAGCCCTCCCATGTTCCTGCAATCGGACTTTCATTGATCTGCAGGTCTCACCAATGTAATATTTACCACATGAGCAAGGCACTCGATATATACCCTCATAAAGGTCAATTGGGAGTTTGTCCTTCGCTCCGGGTAGCATGTCTGATATCTTTGCCACGCAATTGAAACGTGTAATTACGTTGTGTTTTCTGAGCATTCTGGCAATCTTTTCTGATGTGCCCGCCACAAAAGGAATTGTGGCGTATGCTTCCGGCTCCGGCCGGCTCTCTTCCTCAGAGGTCCTTTTTGGGGCTGCGTCTTTGTTCTCCTGCTCCACAAATCTTCTATTCAACATGCTACTGCTGTAGCCATTCCTTACCAGCACTTCAAGGAGATGCTTCTTCTCCGCAGATAGTGACTCGGTGTCTGAGATGGCATAGGCACGATGTATTAATGTTGCCACCGAGGAGATTTTTTGCACTGGGTGGTGGTGCGAAAAAGCGTTCAGATAGCGGTCAGTATGCGTTTTCTTTCTGTGAACGGCATGTCCTAGGAGCCCATTTCTTTTCCTTTTTACCAAAACATCCAGGAAGGGAAGTTGACCATCATGTTCCATTTCCATTGTGAATTTGATAGCGTGGTGCTGCGAGTTGAGATGCTGTAGGAATTTCTGCAATTCTTCGGCGCCATGGGGCCAAATGATGAACGTGTCGTCAACGTATCTCAGCCAGAGCGATGGTTTCTTTTCGTACAACGCGATGGCCTTTTCTTCGAAATCCTCCATGAAAAGGTTCGCTACAACTGGAGATAGTGGAGACCCCATAGCTGTCCCCTCTGTTTGCTCGTAAAATTCCCCATTCCATAAGAAATAAGAATTTCTTAGACAATATTCCACTAATTTGGGAAAGTCATTCGGGATGCCTTCAGAGATGAGTCGTCGGATGATATCCACTGATTCTTGGATAGGGACGTTTGTAAACAGAGACACCACATCAAAGCTGGCTATGATGTCTTCGTTTGTGACGGAGACCGTATTAAGAATATCAATAAAATGGGATGAGTTCTTCACATGCGATGAAGTCCGTCCAACGTATTCCTGGAGTGATTGGGCTAGATATTTGGAAAGCCAGTAAGTTAGGGCGTCGATTTGACTCACAATCGGCCTCAGAGGTACGTTTTCTTTGTGGATTTTTGGTAGGCCGTATAGTCTCGGTGGTTTTGCAGCCGAAGGGAGGAGGCCTCGTTGATATTCTCTTGGAATGGATGAACTCTTGATGATGGCCCTGGTATTTCGTTCCAATTTGCTTGTTGGATCGGCCTTCATCTTTCTGTAGGTTTGCTCCTGGAGAAGAGATAATATTTTCTTTTCGTAGTCTTCCTTTCGCATCAAAACAGTAGCGTTCCCTTTATCTGCGGGTAATATGAGAATATTACCATTGTCCTGGAGCTTTCTCAACGCTCGTCTCTCTGCAGCTGTTATATTCGGTCTCGGTGGTCTTGATTTACGGAGGATACTCCCCACGTCTTCCCTTATCTCATCTGCAATCCCTTTTGGCAGCTTCCGGATGGCGGATTCAATTCCGGTGATGATTTTTTCTTTCGGAATTGTCTTAGGAGCATTGGCGAAGTTGAAACCTTTCGCTAGAATGCTTTCTGTGGCACAATCCAAGGTTTCGTCTATAAGGTTGAATACGGAACGGCCCTTTACAGGATCATGAACTGACAGTCATTAAGTCCCAAGGCCTAACGATGTATGTTTGCGGCTTAGATTTAGGGTTCACCGTGTTTTTCACACGGAAAATTATACTTGGCATACTCTCGCGTGGGTAAACCATCCAGTTTGTTTGTGCTGGCTAATGCTCACTAAAAATATCGTACACCCTATCGCACTAAGAGGCAGATAATGTTTATTTTTCTAATTGTCGTAACTTGTTAGAGGATGTAATTTGAAATTAATTAATCACGATAATAAAAGTACATGGTATTTAAAACACGAATGTTTAGAGTTTTGTTTTTTTACAGGTCATCATCGCTCATAGCGCTCCATTCCTCTTTAAGTCATTTACTACATCCCCACACACTTCCAATAAATCAGTTGTGCGAAAGATCCACAGAGAAAAAATCATTCGCCTTGACCGGGATTCGAACTCGGATCCCCCGATTTCTGGTCGAGTGCTTTAGCCAGTTAAGCTACCGAGGCGTCATTCTTCCCTGTGGATATTTTCGGACACTACCGGACAAGATGTTGCTGGACTGCTGAGCATATGATGCCACAAGCAGTCTAAATCGTGCGCACAGCGCCACAGCCGGAGAGCAGGCCCGGACATAGAACACTAAGAGGTGTTCGCTCTAGAATAAGACTCTAGACTAGTCTAGAGCGAACACTAAGAGGTGTTCGCTCTATGTCCGGGCCTGCTCTCCGGCTGTGGCGCTGTGCGCACGATTTGGACTGCTTGTGGCATCATATGCTCAGCAGTCCAGCAACATCTTGTCCGGTAGTGTCCGAAAATATCCACAGAGAAGAATGACGCCTCGGTAGCTTAACTGGCTAAAGCACTCGACCGGAAATCGAGGGATCCGGGTTCGAATCCCAGTCAAGGCGAATGATTTTTTCTCTGTGGATCTTTCGCACGATTGTGCATTGCGGGTGACTCCCGTAAAAGTTATCACCGCGGCTAGTCCCGGTATACTTTAAACTAATAAATCAGTTATTTTTTATTTGACCACCAAAGTATTCACTATTCAATACTTGAAACGAGTACGTTGGCCGGATTAAAGCCCTCCGCAGGCTGGATCCGGCCCGCAGAGGGCTTTCATCCAGCCAGCGTACTCGTTTCAAGCATTGAATATTGTATACTTCAGTAATCGGCAAATTTGCTATCCGGCTCGTGGGGCGATTCAAAACTTGGAATGTGGCCCTCGTGGCCTAGTAAATTTGAGACCCCTGACATTAATATGTTCTGGATACTAACTCCACACAAACACAAAATTTGCAAATTCAAAAAATTCATTCAAATCAAGAGAGAGAATTGCTTAAATCTTACCTTTTTCAGCAATAATTTCGGACAGAAAATTGGAGTCAAGGGCTTGAGACAACAAGGTTTGCACAAATACTTCATAGGCATAAGAATATTTCTCATATTCTATCATGATTTTTTCACACAGTTTGCTGAAACAACAATTTTTAGACAGGTGAGCAAACTTAATACATATACATAACAAATATAATAGATATATATAATATAATACATATAAATAACCCAAATAATAGTTCCACATGCAATGAAAAATAGGTACTTACTCTTCATTTATAGGTAGCTCAGCTTTTATAATTTCAACAATGGTTTCAACTCGATCTAGTTTAATAAATTTTACTGGAATTTCCTGATACTGAAAATGACTTTTAGGCCCCCAGCCAGAGTACTAAAAACAGAATTGCAAAATAAATATAATTTGTATAGCCCATACTAAGTTTTGAAAATACTTTAGAGGTAAAGGTTAAACTTAAAAATGAATCTAAAAAGACGTGCAAGATCAAAAGAGCTTTTGCAAAACAAATTCTCTATTGACCGGAATATAAGAGACACTTAATCTGAACGTTTTTCTTTCTAATAAATCAAATATTGATACCACAAATACATTTTCCATGTTTTTTGCTAACAATTTTTCAATTTTTTGCACCTTAACATATACATGAGCATAGATAATCAAGAATTGAAAGAAATACGTTCACCCACCGTGCTGACATTTCTGTAGCAAGTATTTCCACTTTCTGCCCTGAATGGCTCATACTTTTGTAGCAAAGACTTCCCATCAACCCTCCAAATCGTTGGATCTTCCTTTTCTTCCAGATCTGTCTTCAATGCAATGAATTTGCCTGACTGCAAGAAAATAATAAAAACAATTGGAGCAGCAGATTTAATAAAAAATTAAAAAAGCACAATGGACAACAGAATGTATCTGCTGACTTAACACCTACTATCACGGTTTTTCACTGAACAGCAATTTAAACTGTTGATATTTCCATGTGGACCATAAAGAGAGTGGTACCACCAAAGAAAATAAAGTTGCCCAGTGCTGATCAATGCTAATCATGCCTACTTTACAACCCCAAAATGTGAACTAATACACCGTATAAGCATGTGTAAGATTTTTTCCTAGAAATTGCAGCCGAAAATGGGGGTGCGTCTATTACACAAACTTCTTATCTTTCCCCCTCCCCTTCACCGGTCGCAAGTCCAAAGGGAACTGAGTGGCCTTGGTTTTCAGCGTGAGTCAAGTCATCTGAAACCCTAGGTCAAAGACAAGTGGCAGGCAGGGAAGTTTCTCCCTTAGTGATGTATTTTTAAAATGCTTCTGTTTGCTTTTATTACCTGTAAGCATCGCTCCATCACGTTGGTACCTCAGAAGTGAACATGGAAAAGATTGCATGGGGTTTTCGCTTTGGAGGTCGTGCTAAGTTTACTGCCACGAGTGGGCATCCCACGGTATTTATACTGCAAATAGTAATCGCATATCTAACATAGAGAAATGCGTAGTTTAGAAGTACAATACCCGGTTAATAGTCAACATCTGTCTTGCCAAGTAATTTCCATTATGCTAAGGACCTGATTTTTCAAAATCATCTTCAGACGCTATTATGAGTATTATTGCAATTGTAAATTATATTGGTGTCAAAACCTGCAGTTTAAAAAATTCGAACGAGAGTGTACATTGTTGGACTAAATGGTGGATATAAGAAATCAGAAATGCTTGAAAGTGAAGAGCACTGAAGGAGAGGTCAAGAAGAAGGAGCACCCTCCCTCCATCTTTCAAGCAACGAGGCTACAAGCGAAGGAGCAAGGGAAGAACACGTCCGATCTTGCATGTGATGTCATTGCCTTCAAAGCGATGGGGCAAAGGCGCAGCAATGTGATGTACGCAGTTTGTGTTGCCTGAAGTTTCCAGTCCGTCTCGTCTTGTTTGAATGTGCTCATGATATGCTTGTTTCTTTGGAAATGGTCCTGTTTGGACTATGTTGAATATAAGAAGCCTTGTTGTGACTATAAATCTTTGGGTCAATAAATTAGAGCTTAAAAAACTTAAATGCTGTCAGATATGCGTCACGTTAGGTCTCATTCTTTTTTGCCATCGTGCATGTCATACGATCATACAATTATTGAAAGCTATCGAGATATCTTTGAGCTCATGTCAGTAGGTAACTCACCTAGCATTTGGCCTCCAGAAACTGGGAGAATTGAACCTGGTAGACTGAAAAATGTCAGTTGGTGAGATGGGGTAGGGATGAAACATGTTTCCATTGTTCCCGTGTAACTTGATATATTCCATAGAGGCAAGTGATTTATGGCCTGTGGGGTCTTGGAAAGGAAAAAGACGGCAGAGGCGTTGGCTGGTGGAGGGCTGAGTGCAGTTCCATGAAATCTACGATGTAGTTATTGTCCTATGGTGCTGAGATTCCCCCGATTGTTGTTCAATCTCTTGGGAAGGTTCATGCTATGTGCATGTTGTGTTTTGCCTCAAAATTTTCCACAGCTGCAATTCTATTGCAATACGAGAGCTTTTAAACAAAATTGTTCATGAGTAGAACAAGCATAGTAGGGCAACAGCGTACAGACAGAGAGGATTGGAACTCTTTCTACTCCCTTGTACGGGACATTGCATTTACGAAAGCATTGATTTAAAATTTCAGATTCAGATTCAATTTCTTCGATGAATTTGGATCTGGAGTATAAGGTGAAGGGCATATCTATGGATATTTGGATTCGAGGTATCCGATCCAACCATCCCTAAATACCTACTTATCTCCGAGAGCCATTCATATCACATAAATTTAGCTGAAAAAAAGCCCAAAAAAAATGCCCAAATTTAGGTCCCCTCCATTACTATGTAAAGAGGTTTTGCTGTATGTGTATACTTCGAGAGCCATTCCAGAATTTTTGGATTGTCAAGTTTCTCTACACTAAATTAAGCTAAACTAAATTAATTTCTGTGGTAAAAGTAAAGGGGGGAATATATTCAAACGCATTTTTTTAACTTTTCCCATAACTGAAGCCTCAAAATTAGGGGGGGGGGGACTATATTCAGAGGGGGACTACATTCGGAGAAATACGGTATTTGTCATAGATGGCAGTGCTAGGGAAATTTTCTGATCATTAATGTCAGGATAGCAGTTTACTTTACTACTAACAAGTCTCCATTTTGATAACTCTGCGGATTGAATCAAATTGGGTCGATTCAAAGCCTACCCAGCACCTCCGTTTTCTGAGCTATTTCGCTCTCTAGCAAAAAGCTCCCAATGCCGCTATTCATTGGGAACGGTTACATGCATTGATGAAATGTTAATTGCTTTCAGGTGCTGATGCCATTTCAAAGTGTATACATATATCCTAGCAAGACCTCTAAGCATGGTTTGAAAATGATGCAATTGACTTACCTATGCCAAAAACTTTGTACAAGTATTTGTCCGCAGGAAAAGACAGATGGGATACGTCGCTGTCAGACAAAGACAAAAACCTATCAAAACCATACCAGTCAGTTCTTCATCTCTCAGAGCCAATAATGTGGTCCAACAGGAATGTCACAGTGGAAAATTTGGTTCACATCAATTAAACTGGTAGAAAAATTAAATAAAAGGGCTGATGTACATTGGTACAATCATAAAAAATAAAAGGGCCTATTGATTTTGCGTCATCCAAAGGGCATATAATGGGCTCTTCACTTTATGAATTCTCAGCCAACAAGATTTTAATATCCAGTGTCCCCAATACATAAAATGCTGTTTGCTTAATTTCATTCATGCACTACAGGTTGAGTGATGATATAGAGTCAGGGAAAACAGAGATAATTGCATTTTACAATGCAACAAAAGGTGGCGTAGATACTTTAGACAAAATGTGCTGTAGATACACATCCTGGAGGCTGCCAATGGCAGTATTTTACAAATGTTAAATATTTTCCTGTCGATTCTTTTGTGCTTTAGCAGTCTGCGAAAGATAAGAGAGATATTACACGAATTAACTTCATTAAATCGACAGCTGCAGATCTTGGTAGACTCCGTACGAGAAGGAGAATGTCAAATCATAGACTTCCGGGACAGGTAGGATTAATTATTGCGTAAATTCTCCATCTGCCGTTGGAAGAGGCTGAAGAAGTTGAAAGGTTTGAGATGCGGACAATATGTTGACTGTTCCCACCATACAAAAACAAAGGAAAACCTCTTTCTTATTTTTCCGATGCAAAAAGTTTGTGTGTGTGCTTTAGTGAAAAAATGTAATTTTGATCGCCTGCAAAATCCATCAAGAAAAGGAATAAGTGGGGTAATTTACATAGTTTCATGCTACTTAGCCTTCCAATTTCAACATTAAAGGCCTTATTTTTAAATCTGGTAAAATATTGATACATAATTACGATAATTATAAGTGTTTCTCACTACTGTAATTTGTTTCTCCTGCAAAATTCTGCAGCTTTCTCTCCCTGGTCAATCCGCATTTCTAGTCCGAAATCTCCTGTTTCATGTCCATCCCTCCCTTCCCCAACTGAGACGTTCCAGTTCCCATCACTACTAAGAGTTTTCTTACCTGCAGTTTCTCTAATTATTTCTTCGAGCTGTTCATATACCTCACCTTCCTCCCTATAATTGCTAGTGGGCATGTAAACTTGAACAACCACAAGATTGGTGGGTCGTACCTGAATTTCTACCACCAGAATCCTATCGCTTACCTAGTCTATACCTACCACGCGCTTACCCATCTTCCCGTTTAATACTAACTACCCCTCTAAAACTACCCCTACTAAACTAAAACCCTCGCTGACTTCCTCCCCACCACTAAATACATTTAACCCTATACACATCACTACAGTAGTCCCCATCATCCTTCCACCTCATTTCACATAATCCTAAGATATCTATCCTCCCTTTACCCATTTCCCTTTTGTTGTTGTCTAGCTTCCCCACCCTCATCATTGTCCATTGTCCTCACATTCCATGTCCCTAGATCGCTGTCTTCTTCTTTTCCGTCTTCTTTTCTTCATTGCAGCTGATGATGATGATGATAAGTATCTGCAAGAATTTCACATGTTGACGACCCCAAGGCCCTAGCCCATCTTGCTGCCATGAACGACACCCGCCCTTTGCAGACTGATCCCTTTCAATGAATTTCCAGGGCTCATTTGGTTGTACTCCATGTTTTCAGGGAAGAGATAGTTGGTAGGGTTTCCCACTTCCATTCCAACAGTGTTTTTTACGTGACACCATCACGTGGACTACCTTTTGTCTGGCTCTTACCCTTCGACCTTTCTGGTATGGGTGGCCCTACCAGGAGTAATTTAGAATTAATCCTGCCAGTGCAGCTCTAGGGGTCATAGGGACACACAATCCTTTCCACTGTGACAAGGTTGTTGCCCAGGGGAAAAGCACTTATAAATATGAGTAAAGTTTTCTTCACTTTGGATATTATCATTGCTGACCATAGATTAAATGACTAAATAACTAAATTTTATTGAAATACGAAATCAGCTGCTTACTTCACTAATGGGAATTCAGCTTTATGGATGATATTCAACCTTTAAAGACCAAATCAAAGTACATAAAAAGAAAAATCTTTAACCAGAGATCAAAAGTATTAGAGAGTAGCCATACTCAGTCTTTCTGATTAAACATTTAAGCACTTCCCTCTTTATTCCTAATTTACACAAAAGAGCTTCATTGATATATTTCCACATCAGCGTTCAGAAAAGCATACGCTTTTAGGTAAAAATTTCTTCAATTTACACACACAACAACATCACACTACAATGATCATCACATTGAATACATAAAGAACATACTAAAGTAAAAAGAATATAGCGAAACCTTACCTGAAATGGCATTGTTAATGGAGCGGGGTTTGAGATATCAGTTTTTGCATCTGATGATGTCTTAACTAAGGTATTACTGGAGGCTGCAACAACGTTCTTTGAATCAGGTTCCACTCCATTGGTTCTGGAAACTGGCTTTCCAGGAGCGGTGTTCACTGCATCAGCACCCTCACCCTTGTTCCCGTCGGATGAAAACTTTGTACTGCCACTTACTTTCACATTCACTACATTTTCTGAGACACATTGCTTCATCCCTCTCTCGTCCCCTTTATACCTAAGCCTGGACTGGCTGCCTGACTTCTTGGCCTTCAAATGCAACTTCTCATATTTGGACCAGCTAAAATTACTTCCCTCATCCGATGACCCCTTCTATCAATGAACGAACAAGAAAAGATATATGTGATTATTATTTTTATCCAGCAAATAAATTTAAACAAAAACCTTTGCCAGTAATCTAGAACTATAAAAAATACGTCAAAAGTATACATACAACCATATGATTTTCAAATGAGAAATCTGTACGATATATTCATTCAGAACAGCAGGTGCATGCATAAATAAAATAATTTTGGCATTAATTCAATACTAAAGGAACATACAGTCCTTGGCATTACACAACATCAGATATAATAGACTAAAATGGAACATTAAAGATAAAATTGAGAATAATTATATGAATCATTTGCAAGTCATCAATGCTTTACACCTTTGATACTGATTTAAAAAAAGCCAAACAATCACAAAAAAGGTTGTGCGTGATCTAATCTAATGTTGCCAAATTCAGCTGCCGTAATGCTACCCTACTATTTCAACCTAAACCCTTTCAACACGAGCTTGCTTAGGATATATGTACTTCAGTATTCACACAAAATCATACAATAAGCTTCATTCACGTGAAATCATGGTGACCCACTTATAAATTGGCTGTACAGTAAATCCTCTTCTTACGAGCACTCAATTTACAAAATTTCAGAGATACGAACATTTTAAAAAATCAAGCGTGCACAAAATAAAGTCTAAACGAAGTATCAATTAATCCGTTGTAAAGCCAGGCACTGCTCAATGTTTTGCCTGCTCTTCTTTCCTGCAGACAGTGAATTTCTGAAGGCTCCAGCCACATCGCACGCACAGGTACAGTCCGGCCAACAAGAGTTATCCCATGACATTTAGAAGGATCTAAATTAGGGTAGGGGGCAAGATTGCCAGGTAATAAAGGGAAACGCCCACCTCACATGTAAACAAAAGGGTTCCGTGAAAAAAGCAGCCAGATGGGACGATGGGCGTGAAGGACCCAAAGGAAGAATCCCCTGCTTTGGTGATTCGAAGAAAGGGCTTGTTTCAGTACTTCATATGCATGTGACAACGTTGCATGACTAGGCAAGCGTATTAGGTGCTTTTAGGGGACAGCGATTGGCTGCAAACCGTGCTGGTGCAGGTTTCTCTGCCCCTCCTTTAGAACTTCGATCGGACAACTCTCGCCGACTGGACTGTAGGTCAGTGGGTCACAATCGTGAGTAAATGCAGAACTGCAATGCAGTGTTCCATTATGCAGGATAACCACACTTTTTGATATGTAGCATAGGTTTATCAATTTACAAACAAGGTCTCGGAATACATCTTGTTCACATGACTTACTGTATTCAGGAAGACATCAACCCTTGATTACATCATGCGGTAGCCAAGGAGTTTGCGTTTTGCGCATGGATTTTGATGACGCTAAATGGTCACTACAATCGGAAGACGAAAAGAAACTGCCGCATAAGTTCGGAGGGCAACAGCTAGGCAGTCAAAAATTATTTTTGCTGGAATCACATTTCCAGCTGATGACTTCAAACCAAACATATACATAGAATAAGATATAATTTTCTGAAAAATTTACCTCTCTGGTAAAAAAAAATTCAAGAGAGCACCATTAATGCTTAATTTTGTTCTAATGATAAGAAGCTATTGTCGCTACGAATCCATCTTTAAATTTGATTTCAATCGAGCTATCCCTGGTAGATGCCATTGTTCTACAGTCTAATAACAGTTACTGATTATTTAGTTTTTTTATAATTGATATGTTATGATTGAGGAAGTGCTGGGATTAAAGACAATCACCTGCATTCAGCCACATTCTTCTATTGATAACATCATAAGAATGTGCTTGTTTTTCATTTATTTGTGCATATTTTAATCACATATATGATACACATGACTGAAGCTATTCTGCAGCTAGACTATAATTATGGGAGATTGAAGAGACTAAAAATTTTGGCGAGGTATTTTTTTTTTTGCTGATTCCTAAAAGATATGCTCTCACAAATTTCATTATTATGAACCTCTGGTTTTTGATCTCGTGAACTTCGTAAAAATGAGTGTCGCTCTGAAAGATATCCATTCTCAATAGTGTGGTTTCCTATTATTTTTTATTGCCTAAATCGAGAGATTATTACTCCTGGAGTATTTCATGCTTGTAGATTTTTTAATGACGATATCTATTTTTTACGATTAAATATTTAATAAATACCATGGCTTGTTAAAACTTATCATTCATTATTGTAATATCTATGTAATGAGCACACACCACTCCCGCTCGAGTGACTAAAATCAGTGCACATACCGCAATCTTCTCTTAGAGCAGTTCTCTGACAAGTCGTATTTTTTTATTTTATCTCATTGGACGGGAAAAATACGTTTTGTAACCGAGGTCGTCATATAAGTGAAAATTTTCATAACTGAGGTTGGAAATACATGGGTTCGCATGGGGTTATTCACGGGACCAAAAAAAATCGGTGTATAAGTGAGGTCATTGCATAACTGAGGGTCGTATAACCAAGGTTCCAATGTATTTGTATTTTTTATAAGTGTGGTGAAGAGGTTTTAAGTTTATGTCACTTTATCATGGAGGTTTGTGTCAATGGAGATAACTTTCTCAAATCCCAGTGATGAATACTGCAATCTGAATTTGAATCGACATCTATAATAGTTACTTATCCACCACATTTCCATGCTATAGAGCCTCACATCAACGAGGCATTAAATTTGCTTTTGGGGAGTCTTTTGGACCACCATTTTCTCTAGGTTGTAAGCGGTAGCACTTTCACTCTATGGCACTATGCACTGAAACAAGAATGCGTTTACCGAAATGGATGCTGGAAGCCAATCACAGCTAATCTACCATGGGCAGCTCCATTTTGGAAAGCTCCTCAGAGCACAGAAACTCCGCAAGCACTATAAGCATAAAAAAATGCCAAATACAACACAAGCATTACCCAACCATCAATATAAGATGGATGAAACAAACCTTTTCATCAGGAACCCAAACAGGATCATCCGAGTCACTGTTGTCATCCAGGCCAAGTATTTCTTCGTCTCCCGATTCAGCATACGATATCATTGGTTTCTGCTTTGCTTTCCTTGAGGACAACTGGCGGCGAGGGGTATCATCTGATTAGAGTACAAAAATAAATCACTTCATTAATGACGTGAATTCTTTCTAACAATGCAAAATTAATATAAATACCAACTCTGATTCAAAACTGATTCCATCACAATGAAATATCATTTAGAAAAATGAAACTCTCCACATGGACCTCGATAAGACAAATATTATACATTTAAGGTTTTCAATGTCTGGTTACCATATTCACTAAAGAGCTGAATCTTTCACTGGCGTGTCAAGTTTAGATTTATTCCTTAGCCACTGCCCAAAGGTGCTGGCACATTTGGGAGCCACCTGTCAATGGCAATAGGTATGAGAGAGGTTCACTGCAGGGGAGTTAGCCAGAGAAACTCTATTGTGAGACCCTCCCAGGTAAGTCTCTCTAGAATATAATAGCATGCACAAATGCCTACAAGCTGATCTTGACTCTGCTGATTTTTTATAAATCCGTTATTGCCTTTGAACTAGACTAAGGCCAGTGGTAGATTGAGCCACCTGGGACTCAACACCCATTCTTTTTCTACTTTTCGTTTCATGCTTTATTCTTATATGACCTCAACCCCTAGGGTCATGTGACAAACACACTGAACTTAAGAGTAGTTTAAGTGTTCCCGAATTAGCCACGGTGATAACTTTACGGGAGTCACCCGCAATGCACAAATGTACCATTCCATTGTACAAAAAATCCTCAGAGAAAAAATCATTTACCTTGACTGGGATTCGAACCCTGATCCCCCGATTTCCGGTCAAGCGCTTTAGCCTCCGTTGCTTAACTGGCTCTCAACAGAAATCAGGGGATTTGGGTTCAAATCCAAGTCAAGGTGAATGATTTTTTTCTCTGAGGATTTTTCGCATACTGAACTTGGAGTTTTATGTATGTATACATTTATGTGCTATTATAACTGTTGGTGTGCTATTATAATAGCACACCAACAGTTAAGATTTCATCATTAATGGTGGGCTGAATTGCTGATGACTGACCATTTTGCCATGGTACCATCCAACCTGGAAAGAGTGTGGCCGTTAGGGGGTCATGTTCTGCTCTTGGAGGAAATGAATTCTACAATTAGCTACGTGACCTAACAGTGGATCACACCTAACTTCTGGTTCCACCTCACTGGTTAACATCCATAGAATTACCATAATTAAAGCAGTCTATCAATTCTCTAAGACTCTAAGGTAGGTTTCCATGGAGTACTTAAGAAATAGAGATGGGTCGATTCTGGTACCTGGTTCTCAGTACTGCCAGTTCTTGGCCTGTGGAACCAGTATCGAGAACTAATCGCATAAAGTCAATATTTTGGAACATCGCATAAAGTCAGCTCGGAATGGTGGCCAGGATTTGAATTTGGCCTCCCCCTCCCCCCAAAAGTCCTGGATCCGCCCTTGAAAACACTTTCATGGTGTTAATCATGGCAGAAATTGGGGAAAAGGTAAATTGAAGAAACCAGGAACCCTAAAGATGTACCTTGAAAAATGTACTTTTTGTGACATAGCTGAGGAAATATCTCCAAGCAATTGAGTTTCATAACTACCTCATCATTACATTAATATTTATCCCTTCAAGTGTACCATCTCACATTGCTACAGGTAGTACCCACCTTCATCGCTGTCACTTTTTCTTTTCTTTCCACGTTTCTTCTTTCCCGTTGATGGTAAACATTCCAGAGATTCAGGTTCCTTTTCCTGAACTTCACCAGCTCCCTCATTCAAAATCACAGCACTTTCACTGATGACTAAATCCGCCTTTTCATTGGTGGTAGACTCTGCATTCTCAATGGTTGCTGACTCCGCCTCAGAAGCATCATTACTCAAAGAACCTTGTTCTTTACTACATTCTACGTTCTTCTTACTCCTATCTCCGCTTCTCAAAGTTTTCCCACTCCTTCCCACACTGTCATTGCTCTGACAATCAGATTCCTCTGATGGGACTTCTCCATCCCCAACATTTGTTCCTTCCAGTTTACTGTCACCAGAGGACTCATCACCATCATTTGAACACAGTCTTTCCTCAATTTTGGAGAGAGGACCACTTTCTTCACTAACACCTGGCTCACTATCCACTTCAGACACACTTCCCTTGCTGCGTGTCGATCGGGATGCTCCCCTTGCACTGGAAGATCTGGGTCGACTACGCTGTCTTGCCTTTTTTTCCGGATTGACATTTGCAGCCTTTTTCTCTTCATTCAGTCGTTTGCTACTGGCAGACAAAATGTCATTCCTTTCTTTAAATGAGATGGTGAAATTGGTAGTGGCTGGCTTGCCTCGACGCATCTCAGGTAACTTTTCACACTTCTCACCTTGGATAAATTTTAAGAAACAATTCAGGAAGCCTGACTGGGCAGACATGATGAAAATAAATCAAACAGCAACTATGAAGAACCTAAAAATAAAGGAGAACATTAATGAGGATGGGAAAAAAACAAAACAGCCTTCTTTCCGACTAAATCCTTGAGCACGGCCTAATACGGTTAGTGAATCAATTCAAGATTGCCAGTTATTGTTGACTCCCAATATTTTGCATTTAATATACACATAATAATGGATATAAATTACGCTTTTAATTATTTCAATCTATGTTCTTTCACCCCCCATATTTTCTGACGATTGTGATGAGCGAGTTTGAAATATAATACCATTTTCTTTCTGGTTGGGTTGAGTGCAGCAAGTTTAGATAAAAAAAAATTATTCCTCTATAGCTTATAGGAAAGAGACATTTTATTCCTTGCTTTTAATGACAATAATTAAGATGCCTCAATTTCGATCGAATATTAAGCTGATGTCCCACGGTCAAATTTGCATCAAAATTTGGTGCAACTGACGCGTGCCTTGTCCCACAGTCAAAATTTCATCCAACTGGCTTTTGGTCCTATCGTTTGTACAAAACACCGTTTTGTCCAAATGGATAATAATACATAATAAAAAAACGCCTTTATTGGGCGAGATTGGGACTAGAAAGTCCCATCTTCCATCTAACCCCTTGTCAAACATGAAATATATGCAGTTAAATACATTGTCAAGTTGCTCATGAAATTAAATGCAGATAAATTACAAAAAAAATAAATAGAAGTTCCATTTTCAATCAAAAATTATAAGTTAACAAGTTAAGTTACCATTGACCAAGTGTAAAAATATGTTAGTGAACGTGGTAAAAACCTAAGGATATTGACTGTTGTCCTTATTGGAAAAAACCCACTGCAGGAAAACGCCCACACAAGAAGGGGGGTGTGAAAAACCTGCGAAAACCTACTAAGAGAGCTAATGTAAACCTGAGTATCTACAAATATGTACAATAAATTACATGAAAAATGTCACCCAGTACCAGTAAAGAAAAAGAAAATTAGATGAAGCCGGAGGAGATAAGTGATGAACCTTTCCTACTGTTCCCATGATGTTACATGTCTCATTGTTGTTCTCGAAGAAGTTTTACGTGTAGTGCCTTTTTGAAGGAGGCGAGTGATGATGATTTACGTAGCGGTAGGACAATGTTGTTCCATTTGCGGCATGCAGTAACAATGAATGATTTATTGAATCTGACTGTCCGATGGTGAGGTATAACGAGTTTTTCATTTCCCCTCGTATTTGAGTCGTGTACTCTACTAAGTGTTTGAAATTCGTCTCTGAGGTACGCAGGTGTATTTGTCGGTAAGATTTGATAGAGAAGACAAAGGTTATGCAGCCGGCGTCGAGAACTAGGTTTAACCAGTTGAGATCGTTAATATGATTGGTGGTATGATCTGATATTTGTAAATTAAATATGAACCTAATGCAGGCGTTGAAGGAGCGGTGAAGTTTATTCGACAGGACCTGAGATATGTCTTGAAAGGCAACACCGGCGTAGTCAAAATGGGGAAGTATTAAAGTCGATATTAATTGCTTCTTTAAGGAGAGAGGAATAATGTTTCTGAAACGAATTAATGGAAATAATGACTTATTCACTGCTTTACATATCTTAGTTATATGAGATGACCAAGACAGATTTTCATCAATGATCAATCCTAGATTAATAACTTCGTCGCAGTACTTTATGGGAGAATCAGGGATGCGCAGTTGCGGTAATTGATCCCTGTCAATTGACTTGAGTATTTTAGGATATCCAACTATAATAGCTTGCGACTTACTAGGGTTTATGCTTAGAAAGTTGGATTTGCTCTAATTGTTGATATTTTCTAGGTCATTATGTATTTAGATTACATATTCCATTGAACAGGCTTTTAACATTTGAATTTAGGTACACTTGGAGATCGTCAGCATAAAGATGATATTTAGAATGATTTATCACTGAAGGGCAATCATTAATGTACAGAGAGAATAGCAGAGGTCCTAGAATAGAGCCTTGGGGCACACCTCTTGCTGTTTCGATCCACCTTGAGCAGAAATCATTTGTAATTACTCGCTGATGCCGGCCTGACAAGTATGATGTTATCCAACGGACTACCGTAGGAGAAAAACCCATGCCTCTCATTTTTGCTGCTAGGATATTTTTGTCTAAGGAATCAAAAGCTTTCGAAAAATCAAGCAAAACGAGTACTGAAACTTCTTTTTGATCCATGGAGTGTCTCAAGTCATCGGTGATTTTAGCTAATGTGGTAGATGTGCTGTGGCCGTGTCGGAAGCCCGACTGAAATTTATCGAGAATATTGTTGCATTTTAAGAAATATGTTATCTGCTCATATACAAGTTTTTCTAGAACTTTGGACAGGATGGCAAGAAAGGATATTGGACGGAATTCTTTTTCCCCTTGGGAATTATTCTTTTATGGAATAGGTCTGATTAATGCTTGCTTCCATTGACTTGGGAAGTGCTTTTGAAATAGAGAGGAGTTGAAAATGTTGGTGATGTATGGGATAATAACAGGAAATAGCTTTTTTATGAAATCTAGTGGTATACCATCAGAGCCTTGTGCTTTAGACTTTATTTTCTTGAAACACGATTCAACTTGTACTTGGGTAATAGGGGAAAATTCAAATTTTTGGTCACTGTTTAATATGCATGTGTCTTTTGAGGCGTGCAGTGTTAGAGTTTTATCTTTGATCTCGGCTTGAATAAGGTTCGGGGGCTGGGAAAACTTATCATTTAAGGAGTTCAGACACAAGTCAGGAGGGATATTGAAGACTTAATTCTTACCTATACCAAGTGATTTAAGTTTGTTCCATAATTTACCTGGAGAGTGGTTAGATTTAGTAACTGAGTGAAAGAATTTGATCTTCGCATTTCTTATGAGCTGTTTCATCCTGTTTCTCAAGTTTTTGTATCTTTGAAATGCATTGAGAGTCATAGTTTTCTTAAACAAGCGGAAGGCTGAATCTCGTTTTGCCATTGATTGTTTTATTTCTGAATTTAACCAGGGTGCGCGTGGCTTAGAAACTCGGATCACCTTTACAGGAGCAAATTTTTCAAGCAGATAAGTCATCAGTGAATTTAGAGTCTTGACTTTGTCATCAACTGAATTAGTGAATTCAATATTGGCCCATGGTAGTGAAAATGCTGCATTAAGTAATTCATCGTCGTTTATTTCCTTGATATTTCGTTGACTTATAAGCTTTTGCTCGAACTTTTTGGCTTTAACTGAGTGAGCAAGGTACAGCAGGTCGTGAGAAGAGATACCAGGAACTGGAAGCTGTCCGTGCGCAATAACCTTTGGATAGGACATGTTCTAAATTTTCATCCAATTAGATGAAACCAACCAATCACAGGGCCTTTGACAAAAAAGCATCGCCAAGCACTAACACACAGGCCACAAAGGTTAAACTTATTTATCGTCTGCATGAGCATTATAATAAATAAATATTAGGGATGGTGGAATCAGATACTTCGGATCCAAATATTTGCCGATATTGCACTTCATCGGATACATCAGATCCAAAGTCGCAGAAGACATAGGACCTGGATCCAAAATTTTAAATAACAGCTTCAGTGAATGCAACACCCCATGAGGGTGGAAAGAGCTCCGATTCTCTCTTCGAATGCGCCGTCGCAGCCGATTCTCGTCCTACTCATGAACCGTTTTGTTTAAAAGCTCTCCCAGAGGTTACGTAGGAGAATTTCAGCCGTGGAAAATAAAAAAAGGCTGGCACACAGTGTGACTCTTCCCAAGAGAATGAACAATCATCAGGGGTATCTCAGCATCAGGAATTTGAAAATGTAGTTGGATCTGAAAATATCCGCTCCAAAAGATTCGGCTCTGAAAATCAAGGACCCGATCCGAAAAAAATCCTAGATCCATCCATCCCTAGTTTTTATTGTAATAATTGTTACAAAATGGTCCTTATCAAAGTAAGAAGACAAGGATAAAATAAAAATACGAATAAATGCTTGTGTTAACTGTTTTCTATGTCTGAGCATACACTTAGTACATAATCAGCGCAAAAATTAAAACATTTTTGCACTGAACAAGTGCAGGTTATTTTTCTCACAATAAGAAAAACGTGGTGCTACCCAAGAATGATGAAGATAAAATGGATTGACCGTGTAAGTAACGAGGAAGTGCTACGAAGCGTGGGAGAAAAGAGAAGCCTCCTAAAAACCTTAAGCAGAAGACAACTTAGTTGGCCACATTTTGAGGCATAGACAACCGTTGAAGGACAAGTGGAAGGGAAAAAGGGTAAGGGATGGCCCCGAATGAGTTACATAGGGCAGGTTATAAAAGATGTAGAAGAGAAGAAATACGTTGCTATAAAAATGTTAGCTAATACGAGGGAGAAATGGAGTGCTGCGTCAAACCAATCTTAGGTTTGTTGACTAATGATGATAATGATGAAAAATATATAAATCCTAAATATATATCCAATCCCTGCTATCTTTAGAAAATACCAAGTAATAAAATAGGTTGTTGTAGGTCTCTTCTATGGAGCATGCATGGAGAATAAGTGAAACATTCTGATGGATAGATGGATAGACACATACAGAATGGGCTCCAGAGGAGCCTGCCAACACACACCATTTAGGTTGTAACAGACAGAATTTTGAAAACCCTATTTTTACAGTGGGTATTTAAATTTAAAAGCTGCATACAGTTCATTTAGGTTACTTGGTAGTAACCTTTTTTGCATGAGGACATTTTTGGACACATCTTCCATTTCTGGCATAATGCGGAATACTTGTCATTTTGGTAAAATGAATGAACTAAGTCCACTGTAGTTTGCTCTATGTTTTTGCTCTTCCTTGGATCTGGTATGACTGCGATGCCTTTCACTCTAAGAAGTTCCCTAGCTTGCTGAATGGCATATTCACAGACATTAAATACTGTGGCTACTATTTCCTACTCCACGAAGTCAGAGCTAGTGTTAGTAGCTGAATTATCTCTCGCACACTGCCTGCTGTGACCAGTTTTTCTTTTAGTAACCCAACTAGCACATCCATATCACTCGCTTTATCAAGACAGGGTTCCCACTCTAACTAAAATGTAAAATTCACGGTTGTTTCCAGGTTTTCACGGTCTGAATGTCGTCAAATTCACGGTCTGCTGATATGCCATTTAAGGTAGAAATATTGATCACGTAAAAATCATCGGCTGCACATTAATTACAAATTTAAAAAACATGACAGCCGCCGTGAGTGCAAACGCAGCAATGAATGTGCTATCTCTCCTGACGCCACCTATTGTTAGGAAAATGCAGGGCCTGGTTGTGAGTGGGAAAATGGAAGTAGTAGGGTGGCAGGGAAGTGAAGAAGTGTCTCATTTTTCACCAGGGTTAATGATCACTTTACCAGTTACCAGTCTTCCAATCACAGGTCAAAGTGTCGTCATGGCACACAGACCAATAACTGCCCTCCAAATACATAGATAAATGCGTGGGCAGTGTCTGCATGTGACTCGGCCTTGAAACATGATCGAAATATCGATTTTTCTTTTCATCTGTCAATCGTAGTTCTAGAACAAATTTGGAGAGATTTTTAAGGTTTTATGATGAAATACACCGCTATTTCCAGGTTTTTTCACGGTAGACTAAATTCACGGCTTATTCTCAGTTTTAAGGTTTTCACGGTTGAGTGGGAACCCTGCAAAAATATCTGTATTATGCTCTTGAAGGAAATCTTTATCCAATACTTTACCAACCTTTTTGTTCAAATTAGAAGTTGCAACTTTCAGTTTCCTTTCAGCACACATTGATTTGCTGTAGGATGCTACTGCATGGAGTTCTAAAGGAAACATGCCCATTTCCTTGAATTATGAATTTATTTCTCCCAATTATGCTTTTTCTTTCAATGAATCTTTGTCCAAATCTACAATACTATCATCACTACCAGCAATTGGGACAAGCAGTACGGGTACAGAAAAAACTCAAAGGGCACAAAATATTTGAGCTACCTTTACCTTTATCGGAATGAAAAATTAGTCTCAAACATTTTTTCAGAAAGTTTCATTTAAAACTTCTTATACACATACATGATAACGCTATCTTATGAAATACAAAAGTTACAATTCTGGTTCTGCAATGTTAGGCAATACGGGTGGCTCCTCAAGGGGGGGGCACCCCCTGCACCCCCAAATGTATGCGGCGCTACTCCAATGCCATAGTTTGGGTCGTTATGGTGTATTTATCCACTTTTTCTCTACATGAATTACATATTTCTTGTCCCAGGATTGCTTCAACAATATCTGGTATGCTATTTAACTTGAATGAAAATGCTGGTGTTACTGTTTGTAGTGATTTACTAATTTTTTCCTATGACATCGAAATGGATCATAGCAAGTAATTCAATATGTTTTATATTCTTTAAGAAGAGGGTTTTTGGTGCTTACAAATAATCAAAATAAGTTCAGAACTTAAGCCACTCCTGAGTTCAATCATTTGTCTTTCTGATGTACTTAAATTTAGGAGATTCACTAACTGCGTGTAGCTAGTTTCATGACACTCTGTACACTATGTTCTCATAGACTACAGTTACCAAGCTCTTGATACTGGGACATTATAAAGGCATCTGCCTACATGACAATGACAAATGATTGTTAACTGAGACAGAAAGAAAATATTGTGTATAAAATTTTCCTTAAGGTTTACATACCTGGTTTCTAGAGATGGAAACAAATATTAACAACAAAACTTATAGGAAAAAAACTTGAGGTTAACACTGCCGAAGTTGAATGGGCAAATGGAGTAGAAAAAGGGCAAACAATACCTACCTCCTGAGAGAAAAACTACTTTGTATAAATAGTTAAAGTGGCAGGGCTTATTCAGTTCATTTTCACTTTCTGTTCAATGAACCCTGTTCAGGTCTAAAATACACATGCGGTTACATAGTTACATTATTTTAATCTAACCAGATATTTTTCTCAGCTCAACTATAAAGTTAAAAAGTATCATTTCTTCAAAGAAGATACTGCGACAAGTTAATTTCTAGTCCTCATTAGAGTAAAGTCTGGTCAAGGTTAGACAATGTATCTTCTCCTCACAAAATAATTTCTAAGTTGTGAAACGTTAATGAAGTAAAACACATTAGTGAAGTTTTTGACAATAGGGTGGTTTCCTATAATTTTTTTATTGCCTAAATTGAAAGATTATTACTCCTAGGGTACGTATTTCACGCTTTTAGATTTTTAAATGACGGTATCTATTTTTCGCAATTAAATGAAAAGTGAAAATTTTCAAGAGCGCGAAAACGCGACGCGTAAGTATGAATGCCGGGAAATTTCTCCGTATGACATATTTCTGGTCCCCAGTGCTGCCCTGTGAGGTGACCTTGAGGCGAGGCTTAGCGTTGATACAACGCAGGCTGCTAGCGGGTAGCTGAGTACCCTGCTGGCTGGTAGCGCTTGGCTTAAATAAGGATTATTAATACCTCATCAAACGAGGAAAACTTTCCGACCTTAGCCAGTTTTAATAAGTGATTATTAAGACATGTTTCCCTGAGCTCTGCACCTCATGCATGCATTGGTAACCTCAGACGATGTAAAACTCCTATCTTCTCCTATGGAAACTAGGTCCCTGTGACGTCACGTGGAGTGGCATCGCATGGGCGCCAATCTGACCCTTTTCAAATGAGGATAAAAATGGACCATTGCCATTCGTCTAAACCGGTATTTCTAAAACGAAATAATTTGTGTATTATGAATACACTAATGGTGGGTAACGAATCGCAATCAATACCTTTCGTTTTCTTTGATGAAGGAAACTACCCTATTGTCAATTGATACAAATTGGAGAAAGTTAACTTGTATTGACATATATCCTGTATTTTTATGTGTTCTATAAAGCAACAATCAAGTTATCCCTAGCAATTACAGGTAAGCTCTATGAATTCCTTAAAATATTCCTGTTAAAAAATATATTTTCTTTTCGGAAGAAAAACAACCTGCACTTGTTCAGTGCAAAAATATTTTTATTTTTGCGCTGATTATGTACTAGATTTATGTCATGAATATTTGCTCAGGCATAGAAAACACTTAACACAAGCATTTCATCATACTTGAAGGAAGACCCAACGCTGAATACCGGAGTCATTAAAAGAGATTTTTTGCATAAAAATATTTTTAACAACAAAGGAAGCAAAAAGCCATGAATTTTATTTTTACAGGTGGTGGGTCATACCTTAAGGAATATTAGAAAAAATAATTCAGCTTGATTCACATATTGCCTCAGGTCAAAATTTGATGTTTTATATAACCATGTTTTTGATGCAAAATTTTATAAAATCTTATGAAACATCTGAGTTAAGAGAATTTTCAATATCCCCTAGGATATTTTTCAATTAGTATTTGGAATCCTCATGACTTATACGGTAAACCTGCATAATTTCATAGGAATTGGATGAAAAGTGTGGCTGTGGCAAATTATTTCTCTCTGGCGGTACCAGTGCCTCTGGAGACCGGATTCATTGAAAAACTGCAGTTTCACCCAAACTCCATATGGTCGTGAAAAAAAAACTAGTAGAGATAACCAAGAAATATTTTACATTTTTTCATTCTCACATGGAAGGATGAAATTCGCCAAGTTTCATCAAAATTCGAGTCGGTGGGTGTCATGCCTCTATGAACTGACATGGAATGACCCATTATCAACATACTTTTCCACAACATCAGCATACTTTCAACTTCATCGTGCCGGATAAAGAACAGGCTATCAAATACCAATGAAATATAGCATTCAATATGACTCTTTAAGAATAAATATTCAGAATGAAATTAATATAGAAACAGCCATCAGCAAAATATTTAACTTGATTTATGATACGATCTGACTTTAGTTGCAGAGACAAAGCAGCTAGAACAACTATAAAATAGGAGTTCCACCAGGAGGCTACAGATAAATCCAACTCCAAATACCTTACCTTTTCATTACTCGTTAATTCTTTAAAGCCATTCTTCCTTTTCTTTAGCCAACCAATTCCAGAAGTTATATCCAATAGTGATCTAGGTGTGCCTTTTTACTTCAATCTAACCTTTGCTCCTCACATTTAATATATCTCTTCCATAGCTCTGGCACTAGTTGGACAACTACCCAGATTAAAGAAATACAAAGAAGTCTGTCTACCTCTGAAATCCGTCATTTTCGGATCTGTTATTCCATTCAAAGATTACTGTTTGCTCATGTGGTTCTCTGCTTGTCTGACTAATCTCAAAGAGCCCCTTCACTTCCTCATCAGCATAGTAAAATATTGTGACCCCCTCCATTCCAATCTCCTCCTTCTTCCTTGAGATAGTTGCCTCACAATGTAGACACATTTAGTGACCTCAAATTTTTCCACCGAATAATTAATGGCTGCTTCAGGTCTATTGACAATCTACTCATAAAACACCATTCTTTCTCTTCCATCTACCTCACCACCTTATCTGGTTTATCGATGACCCAGAAATCCCTTCCCTACCGGCTACTTATTACCTACTATTCCCTCAAAACCTGCATCAAACATTCCATCATTCCCAACAGCCAACAACATAATTACCCTCTTCCTTCCCTCATCCCTGAATATTTGTTTGCCATTATGGATGAGGTTGTCGTATCAATGGATATATAGCACGGTATATTAGAAAATATGTTGTGTTATTGTGTATGATACGTTGTTTTGCTAAATTTGCGCCATTTTCATCTAATCAACTGTTTAACTCCTATGTACAGGTCTTACCGACTATCTTTTTGGATTACATGCTAAATAAATAAAATAAAGAGAAATAAAGACACGCCGGTTGGGTTTCATATAAACCATACTAAAATAAAACTAGAAATTACTGGAAATGGCGGGGAGAAAAAGTGGTGGGTAACATATGTATCAAAATGAATACAATTTTCATCGCTGAATAAGCATTTCGAAGGTATTTGAACTTGGAATTCCAAAAGTTCGAAAGATAAACCGACGCCAGCACATTCGTGATACATTCAAACGCCCAAAGAGTTACAGATTTTCAAATTTAGTATTGAATGGCATAAAGCATACAAAGTTCAATGTATCATACGGCCTTTACGAGAAGTTAAGTAACATAAGACATGTAAATACAGGCAACGCCATTCAACCTTCCACACCAACAATTGCAAATAATTTTTAATAAAACATTATAATCATACATTAAAAGACTGAGTTAAATTTCAAAAATGTGTTCAGAGTATTATAAATATTAAAAGAAAATACTTAGAGCACAAAAGAAGACAAAATGAACACATAGAAAGTATTTAAGTCAAAGATATGTTTAGGAACGTCAACAACATGGACTTAAGATGTCAATGATAAATTTATTGATACATGATGGATCGGAATATGACTTACCGAATACAGTTACAGAACTACCATTATCTTCTCCACCTTTGAGAATCCACATTTATTCGTAATAGCGATCAAAACAGTGAAAAGTAGCCTCACGGGTATATCCACACTCCAACACTTATGTTTAGTCAATGATACCAACCGAAAGTTATCTAAAGAATTTCTCGGAAAAGGAAGAGCGCCAACCGCTGGAAGTAACATTTTTAGGTTATTTTTGCTATCTATTGAAGAAAAACACGTAATACCAAGATTATTACATCACAATGTATTCTCCATGGGTAATACATACGCCATAGGGTTTACATTAATGTGGAGAGTATTTATGACACATGCCTTTTTATGACATGCGCCACCAACTGTACCCATGAACTCTTTTCCTGTACACTGTACAGCAAGGCCGTGAAAGAAGTATAGGCCGCCGGCTTACCTAATGTTGTGGATAAGACACCGCGTGAAGACCTGGGGCGCTAGTGAAAATTCATCAAGTTCAGCATCCTATTCGATATCCTTCATGCTATTACCAACATAATCCTTTTAGTGTGAATTACTTTTCATTGGCAAAATAAAGAGCAGTGCAGCGGAAGAAACATATTTTAAAATTGTGAAATGTTATCTGCGGATATATATGAACGATATTTTACACGGATTAATGCATATTGTGCAAAAGTAACCTACGCCACTGTACTATGCGAACATTGTGCAGTTGCTTCACCTGCCTGTGTTGTTGTTGACAGAAACATTCGTTTTGCTCGAGGTATTACCAGTATTACTCAGTTATCTCGTTATCTGGACAATTAAAACATGAAAATAAGTGGAAATAATTATGGATGTTCGATATTTGAGTAAGGAAGGATGTGCCCTTGAATTGAATTTCTATCATGTTGAGGTGTGAATGTTGGACGTGGTCAACTCAATGGAATAGGTAATTATTTTAATTAAATTCTATGACTAGAACCTCTTTGATTGTGCACCTTATCCCATTTGCTTTTTTCTTCATAGTGTAATACATATATGCTATTATTCATCAATCACATATAGCATGAGACATTGGATGTGTATGGTGTATTCAGCGAAAATTGGCGTATTCTATTGAAAAAAGCTCTTCAATTTCTATCACGTTGAGGTGTGAATGTTGGATAAAGATCAACTCAATGAAATAGGTAAGAACTCTAATTACATTCTATGAATATGACCTCTTCGAATGGGAACCTATCTTATTTTTTTCTTCACAGTGAAATTTATGCTATAATTCATCAGTCGCGTATAGCATGAGACATTGGCTTTGTACGCTGGACATGGTTAAGTGAATATTGGCAAGATCTGTTGTAAAATGCTCTTGGATTTCTATCATGTTGGGGTGTGATATTTGGATAAATTTCAACGCAATGGAATAGATAATGATCTTTGAAATTTAATTTTACGATTACATCCCCTTTGATCTGAACTGGAGTCTTTCTCTAGTAGAACTTTTTTTCTTCGCTGTGTAGTCAATGGTTTCATTCATTATCCTCTTCTATCGTGAGACATTGGATTTGTATGATTGAGGTTCTGAACTGTTGGGTGCCCTTTACTGTTGAAAAATCGTAATTTTAATATTGTTCAAAAGTGGTACACCCATAGCTGGTTCTGATACTAAATATCTACCAAATTTTAAAATTGATATAAGTTTCTTTATGGAATAAGAATTCTTATGTTTGGAAAAACTGGCTCATAAATTAATGGTGTTGTTTCAGCTATACTTGTGGCAGTCCTAATGGAGCTAGAGAGCTGGTGGCCTAATGGAGGCCATGTTGCAGGTTATTTTATGCTAATTCTGTGATGTATTGGTGTGTTTTGTTTATTGAATTGTTATGGGTTGTCATGGTGTGGATCTTGAGAATAAAGACCGTTCTTAAAAGTGGCTCCTTATATTAATGTGCAGACATTACATTTGGCGACGAGGAAGCACGAATTCACATAATTACGGTCAACAGCGGAAGGGCGTAGCCGTGATTGTGCGTGATCGTGATAGTAAAAGTACCAAGTTCGAGTGCAGGAAGATAGATTTTTTGGTGACGGCGAAATGGCGGGACTCATCGGCTCAATGAATGCATTTGACGCGGCTGAAGAGACGTGGTCTTCGTATATTGAGCGTTTAGAACTATTTTTTGATGCAAACGACATTAAGGACGAGAAAAAAGTGCCTACCTTGTTAACAGTAATTGGGCATAAAACTTACAATTTAGTAAAAAATTTGTGTGCACCAGATAAGCCGGCAACTAAGACATTTGAACAATTATAATAATAAAATTATAATAATTAATTGAACAATTAATAGTGCAGCTAGTAACAACGCACTTAAGTCCAAAGCCATCATTTATTTCGGAGCGTTATAAATTTAGTTTACGGAGCCAGCGGGAGCACGAGTCAATTTCCGATTATGTGGTACAGTTAAAGGAACTTTCAATGTTTTGTGAATTTAGAAATAATCTGTCGGATTATTTGAGAGATAGACTGGTCAGCGGTATCCGTAATGACGCAATTAAGAGGCGGCTGCTGGGGGAAACAGACCTTACTTTTGAAAAGGCAGTAACGATAGCTACCAACATGGAGATGGCTGACCACGATGCAGCGACGTTGATGGCGCGAGGGAATCCACAAACAAGTCAACTTAACTACAACGCCAGGCGGAAGGGTTTGGCGACGACGTCGGCGGCTATGGGGACAACGCATCGCAGTGGCAGCTGTTCTCACGTGAACCGGCAACAACAACGTCCCACAAACCAAAGGAGGGAGGACACAACTAGGAGGGAGGAGAGAGTGTCTAGTGATGTAAAGTGTTATTGTTGTGGAAAGTCAGGCCATAGGGCCAATATGTGTAAATTCAAGTCATACAAGTGCTATAAGTGTGGCAAAGTAGGCCACTTGTCACAGGTTTGTCGAAGTCAAGATAGGGGTGTGTCAAATCCAAAGCCTAATAATTTTAGTACTAAGCCATCTAATCACTATTGTGAACCCTGTGATTCTAATGATTGTATGCTAAACAAGCCTACTACTGACGATTCCAAGCAAAATAAGCCAACTAATGATTATATATATGATTTAACTAATCTATTTAATGTAAGTAAAGCTAATGAGGTTGATGAAACCAATGATAGGGTAAGGCCTATTATGGTAAAATTGCAAGTTGAAGATAAGCTTTTGTATTTTGAAGTAGATAGTGGTGCTTGTGTCAGTGTCATAAATGAACAATGTTATCAAGACAATTTTACTTCAGTAAAGTTACTAACAAGTAAGTACCAATTTGGTATTAAGCTCATATACAAGCCAGCCTATCAAACCATTAGGGAAATTGAGCGTAATGGTAAAATATAGAAATATATGTAAACAGTTATCCTTATATGTAATAGCTAAGGGAGCAAATCCTTTAATGGGCAGAGACTGGATCCGTGATCTTGGGTTGGTAATTAAAATACCTAGTGGGGTTAGTAATATTATTATGAGCACTAACTCAGAGCATTGTAGGGATGTATGTAGTATAATAGATGCAGAATTTAAAATAGTTAATAGTTTATATCAAAAGTTTCCTGAGGTGTTTACTGATAAATTAGGCTGTTATAAGGGTGAGCCAGCTAGGTTAGTTTTAAAAGATAATGTTGTGCCTAGATTTCTGAAGCCTAGGCCGATACCTTTCTCCCTGAAAAACAAGGTAGAGGCTGAGATAGATAGATTGGTAAGGGAAGGTATTTTGTCACCTGTGAGTGATAGTGAATGGGGAAGTCCCATTGTTCCAATAGTAAAAAAAACCGGGGAATTACGTTTGTGTGCAGATTTCAGGGTTTCTTCACTAAATGATTCGCTAATCATCAATAGACATCCAATACCTAGGATTGAAGATCTTTTTAATACGTTACAAAAAGGTAGAACTTTCTCCAAAATGGACCTATCCCAAGCTTATCAGCAGATATGCTTAGATGACCAATCAAAGAAATTGTGTACTATAAGTACTACAAAAGGGCTATTTATGTACAATAGAGTTCCCTATGGAGTGGCCTCTGCACCAGGTATTTTTCAGAAAATAATGGAAACCATTCTCGCTGGTATTCCAGGAGTTGTTTGTTTCCTTGATGACATTTTGATTACTGGGGAAAATAATGATGTTCACAAGGAAAGGTTATATGAAGTTTGCAATAGATTAAAAGTGAGTGGTCTCAGTGTGAGTAAAAAGAAGTGTGAATTTTTCCGCAAGTCAATTGAGTACTTGGGTTATGTTTTGAGTGAGGATGGCCTAAGTACATCGCCATCTAAAATAAGCGCTATTGAAAAGGCGCCTACTCCCACTGATGTTTCACAATTAAAGGCATTTTTAGGTATGGTTAATTATTATGGAAAATATGTGCCTCATTTATCTACTATTGCAGCACCTTTGTATAGTTTGTTGAGGAAAGATAGTGTTTTTGAGTGGTCAATCTCATGTGAACAAGCATTCAAGCTAATCAAGAATAAATTAGTTTCAGCTCCAATATTGGCACATTATGACCCTAACCTACCGGTAAGATTAGCTACTGATAGTTCTAGCTATGGTTTAGGCTGTGTCTTAAGTCAGTTACAGAAGGATGGTTCTGAGAAACCAATCTGTTATGCATCAAGGACCTTATCAAAGGCTGAAATGGGGTACAGTGTCATCGACAAGGAGGCTTTAGGTATTATTTATGGTGTGCGAAAGTTTAATCAATATTTGTATGGTAGAAAGTTTACTTTAATAACTGATCACAAACCATTGATATCTATTTTTGGATCAAAGAAAGGTTTACCTGCTTATGCAGCAAGCAGACTTCAGCGCTATGCGCTGTTCTTAACGAATTATGACTTTGATATTAAATATGTTAAATCACAGGATAATGCAAACGCCGATTGCTTATCTAGATTGCCTTTGAATGTAAAAGAATTTCAGTTTGAGTCAGAGGATGTAAATTATGTAGGTACTTATTTGCAATTTATTCAAGAGAATGACATACCAGTTGATTTTAATAACGTTATAGAGGAAACAAAAAGGGATGTTTTGTTAAGGAAAGTGTACAACTATGTATTGTATGGTTGGCCAAATAACCACTCAAATATGGACAATGAATTAAAACCGTATTTCCAGCGGCAAGGTGAATTAGCTATTGAAAATGGTATTATTGTTTGGGGGCATAGGATAGTTGTACCTCATAGTTTACGTAAGCCATTATTAACTGAGTTGCATTGCGGACACCTTGGCATTGTTAAGATGAAAGCCATGGCTCGTTCGTATTTTTGGTGGCCAGGTTTAGACTCAGACATTGAGAATTTAGCCAACAGTTGTCCACCTTGCTTGTCTGTGAGGCAGAACCCTAAAAAGTGTAACCTACATGTGTGGGAGTATCCCAAGAGTGTGTGGGAACGTTTACATATTGATTTCTTAGGGCCTGTAAGTAACAAACTATATCTTGTTATAGTAGATGCTCATAGTAAATGGTTGGAGGTGGAAGAGGTAAGCTCAACATCAGCTAATCAGACTATTACAAAATTAAGTGCTTTGTTTGCAAGGTTTGGTTTACCGCAACAAATAGTTTCAGATAATGGTCCACCCTTGATGTGATGTATTGGTGTGTTTTGTTTATTGAATTGTTATGGGTTGTCATGGTGTGGATCTTGAGAATAAAGACCGTTCTTAAAAGTGGCTCCTTATATTAATGTGCAGACATTACAAATTCCAGTTTTACAGATCACATTAAATGATCTAGTCTGAGTAAGGTTACAGGAATGAACTGAATTTTACAGTCAGAGTGGAACATGTTTAATTTAAATTTACTTCAAGGGAGTCTTGCAAAGTTTTAGGTGTAACAGTTTCTCAAGGGCAATATTCAGAATTATGTACGTATGTTTCAATCAATTGGTGATCAGTTGAAATGCTATTTTGCACTGCATTGCTTGTTATTACTTAAGTTATTTTCTATGCCACATTTTGCTTGGCATTGTCACTCATTCATTTTATGATTTGTTGAGTTGAATATTCACAAGTGGGGTGTGGCCACTCAGTCCAGCTAATAATTAAGCTAATAAATGAATCACTCAACAGATTTGATCATCATCATGACATAATGTAATAGCTTAGCCATGTGGTACTTAATTTTATCTTCAATAAAAATGTAAGGAAAAAGTCTCACCAACAGAGAAACAAGATTGTCGTTCATTATCTGGTTTTAGATTAAGTCTTGTGAAGTACCGACTCAGAAAGCCTCAGATAGGCCCATAGTCATGTGCATCTATTTTATCATCATAGGTTCTATGTCATTATGCCTCAAACTCCTAAATTATGACTTAATTTAGATGTTCCACCTGTCAAAAGAATATTGTTTAAATGTCGAGAGTCATCAAATTTGAAACATCTCACTCTCCAAATTTTCAAGTTCCCCCACTTTAGGTGTTTCTCAATAGGCACTTGTCTATTTTATTTATGTCAACTCAAGCTGATTTTTTAATTCAGTTGACATTTTTTTTCATTTGAACCTTGACTTCCAGCCTGAAGAAGCAGACTGGAACGCCTGCTATACATGCCATCTTCAGATGGATAAATGCAGCAGAGAACTTGAAAGAATGTTGCATAACCCTTCTGCAAAACCTTCTATCTAATACTTGTATCTCACTGGAAATAGCGTACAAAATGTTGGTATATGACACCTTTCCCATCTCTGCAGCTCAATTAAGACAGCACAAAGAGTGATGAAAAATATTTGTTCTCCCTTTTTTGTCAGTTTATGAAAATATTACTTAGCCATATTTCTGTAACTGCTTCAGATAAAAAATTGAAAATTTGGTAATTAATGCTCCAGCACTTGCAATCATTGTAACAAATTTCCACAAAATCTAAAATGGTGAGGTAAACACTTTATTTTAAGTGTGTTGCATTGATATGGAATGGCTCGTGTTGAACTTGATGGAATTGACTATGTACTTTGATATTCATATCTATGGCCATCTCTCTTTTACCAGGTAACATATTGTCATTTATCTTTTTTTTTACCTTGACAGTATCTGAATTGATGCCATTCATCACCCAAGTACAATGTGAAACCTTAGATCAGGATAATGGAGCAGTTAAACTGATGAATGGGATTGAATATTGAAAAATTCCATCGGATTTCTAACATTCCAAGGCATGGAGCTTAGAGGTATGTAATCAACTTGATGGGATTGCTAATGTACTTTCGCATTCATCTTTATGAGTACCTGCTTTTTATTGGGTGACATATTTATATATATTTTTTGTTTGCTCTGACAGTATCTTGAAACTGAAGTTGCTGAAGTGGTTCAACCTGTGGATTTCTCCCGCGGTAATGGACATGGAAATGAAGCTTTGCTCTAAACCAAATTAATAACCTTGATAGGAAAATATGCAAAAGTAAAATTTTTGACATTGCCATGGTGTACATCTAAGGTATTCCTTATCTTTGCCTACAGGCCATCTTATAGTCAGTGTTTTTATATCAATGGTGTAGCTGTATGTATTTGGAATTACAATGATGCATAACCAATTGGGATTATGACCACTTAATTGTGCCATTAGATTTTTAAGAAATCTTTGTATTTCATTTACATTTTTATTTATTATGTTATGCAGTGCCATACAAAGTTTTTTTGGGGTAAAAAAGCATTTAAGGGTGCGATTCATAGAGACACTAAAATTGCTCACTTTACAAAGTCTCTTTACGGTAAAGTGAGAGTTTAGCTAAAGTTCACTTCAAAGGCATCCCCAAGATCTCACTTTATAAAGTGGAACTTAAGCTGCTAAAGTCTCGATCAGGCATTGAAATTTTGAGTGTTGGCAATGAACGCTTCGTAAAGGTTAACAAAAAGTTGACTCAGGATATGAATTGCTAAGTTGTTTACAGGTTTTTGGGGACTAGGTTTCCATTTTGTATTGTGCAAAGATTTTATTAAGCTACATTTTCTCGTTCTCTCATTTTGTGTGCAGATATAAATTAATACTGCGTTGTCCGAAGCTTTTCCCCACTAACTTTTTTGTATGATAATGACTGAGTTAGGTGAATAAAAGCTCACTTTTAATTAGCTTCCAGCATTGGAAATGCACTTCGATGTTTTCAACAAAGTAAAGATACAAATGCTGATATTTTCACATCATTTTATGATAATCTTGCCTGTTTAACTGCACACGGTTGTTTGGACTACATGTTAGTCGAAGTTTGATGGTATAAGTTCATTGAAGGTGGGTGAAATAGTGAAATTCTCTCACGTTAACTTGAAACTGTAGTAATCAATTTGAAGATTTTCCAATCAGTGGTTGTCTCAAGTGGACGCATATTTTGAAGTAGGTATTGGTGTTTATTGAATTTTTTTTGTTCTTACCAGTATTTTAATTCTTGGGATGTTGATGTATGCGGCTGTATGTATGTACATCCTCGATAAAATATTGCTTAGCTGCAGATAATATGACTACGAAGGAAAGTATGTTTTACTTATTTATTGCTGCCTTTCATGGCAAGATACTATTTCATCATTGTAAACATTCAAATGACTAATCGAAAAACGAAACAAAAACTCTCTAGTTTCAAAATGACAGACAGGAAAATGTTAAACATAATATGGAGGCATGTGGAAAGAGTACATAAAGCAATTATGGAATGAAAAGGCTTAAAATACAATGAAACGTTTAGAAAATAGCATTTGGTTTGCCAAACGATATGAAAATCAAGTCTGCTTACGAGGACCATTGGCTCCAATATGAACAGAAATTTGCTATCATTTCTAGGGGGGAAATTCTAGAATATAAACACATGCATAACCTAAGAACATAATTAGCTTGTTTTCAAAATCAACACAAATTATGCCAACCTATTCAACCACTTACTGTGCTGTAATTATCACATAATGGTAAAAATGTCCTACGTAGTATAACGACTAATAGAGTTCAATTGCAGAAGTAATGGGTCATCTCCAGCAATACTGACTCGATATATTTTCCGGAAAGAGAGACACATTACGTGTCTTGTTATTTCTTGAAATATGCCTGTCTTCTGCTGAGTCTCACCAAAGAATTAATTCCTATTAATTTCCGTAACCCAAATATATTCATATTTCAACTTCAAAAGCAGCCATATTTATTCATCCGTAAAGAATATTTTACCCTAAGTGAGCTTCGGTTGGGCACTTTACGGTAAAGTGACAATTCTGCCATTTTTCTTCTAAAGTGGTGTTTATGAAACAGAGAAAGCAGACTTTAGCCTAATGTATACTTTAGCTTAAAGTGCCATCTACGAATAGCACCCTTAGGGATTCATTTCATTATTAATGTTGAGGTGCAGGTCTCAAAATTTTCTGTTGCACATTTGATTGTTACTTCACATTTGTGGATATAATCCCATCTTTTTGTATAATTGTTTTGCATCATTTTATTGTTCTGTGTCAAAGGCTACTGCAGTGTGATCACAATGTAATATGCAAGAAATCTTAATAAATGTGCTTTGTATTACTCAATAATTTTTTTTTGTGTTTTCACCCTAGCGAACCGTAATGGATATCAACTATGATAACGGGTCATTGGCCCGAGTTGTTAATAAGTAGTAATATTGGTAATCCCTAGGAAAGGGGGGCGGGGAAAAAGGCTATTCAATTTGAATTTCGCGCTCTAGCATAGCCGAAGTTACTTTTTTGGCCGCTGCAAAAGTAGGATGGCGCTACAGTAGGCGACCAAAACTTGCTACGTCATTTTTAACACGTAGATACACATCTTTCTAGAGTATATAATCTTTGCTGTACAGTGCCTCCAACTCCCGGCGAAACAGAGTACTGCGTCAATTGTATATAAGAAAATGTTACTTTAATAATGAAGTTACATGCTATATTATGGAAATAATTACAAGATTAAAAATAATGAGCTATGATTCCTATCAAAATGCATTTTCCAATGCGAAGGATCACGGAAGCATCGCCGGTAGCTGTTAGCTGCACGTGAGTGCCCGGCCGAACCCCCGCCGCTGTCACTCGAGATACAAAACTTGAATCACGAACTAAACACATGTGAACTGCTGCTGGTTATATTTTTAACTGAAGATTTTTATTTTCGGCATTAGGTATCCTGCCTTAAAGAAGTTACTGCAACGTTATGACATGCGAAGTAAGTGATTATGATAATAATATCAGTTATTACAAATTCAATGCACCTCCAAAGCCATTATATCAAGAGAGCCAAATCAAGTGCAATATATTATCTGTATTAGGCATACAAATGTTAGAATTTGTGATGGTATCGTTTAGAAATTATATCTTCTCCCTTAAAACACTGCTCAGACAATGACAATCGAAGCTGTCAAGATACGACAAAGATTATAACCGATATAACCATGGAAGAAGATTACCTATTATAGGTATATTATATGAGCGAGCGCTCAAGTAAAATAAATACTCTAATATTCAACGTGCTATACGATTCATTAGGAAATCGTACGTTGTGTTTTTAATAAGTCCTTTGAGTTATTTTAAAATTCTCAGTTATAGTTGACGTTCCTAAGATTGAGTTGGCGCTCTCCTCTTCAAAGTCACATATACTATTTTTAAGTCCTCATGTGAAAATTTTCAATTTGTCAATACTTCTAATCGATCAATTTAAATTTGGCCTTTAGCGAGGGTATACCTTCAATTTTTAAATTTCATGTGTATTGCCTGACTCGCAGTATCTCCACATCTCTTTCCACATAATTTTGAAACCTATTTCTTTAACAGTTGATTCCAATGGTAAATTTGAACAATTTTTTAGTCTTATATACTCCATAATCACTATTAAACTACTAATGGACTATGCTACGCAATTAAATACATGTTTCCAAGTTCAAATCTTTCCGCTACTTGGGATGGGTGTTGGCCAAAAGCTCTTGGGTGGGTTTCCCGACAAGTTTGCCAACATCATCGTTTAACGGAATATATGTTCACGAACTTAAGTGACTTCAGCAAATAATTTACATTCTGAATTACCCATTTAAAACTGTAATTACGATTTCAGGAATCACGGCCAGATACTCCCGGTATCAGAGGGGTAACTGGCTCTAACCTTCCTGAGTCAATGAAATTTTGTATTTTGTAGTTGGTACCATTGTGAAGAAATTGTGGGGTAATAGTCATTCGGCATCCTGTGGTTCTTTCGGGATATCGGTGTTATCTTCGTATTGTCTGTATTATTTTCCTTGGAGAGGAACCTGCTTTTGAGTGCTTCGTTAATTATTAGCGGTGGAGTTTTAAGGGCATCAACTTTCGTAACCGTTAAGTGACTTGTATCGTCTGTTTGCGGTTGAAACTTTTATTATGGCTGCGACTCTTCGTCCTTACCTGACTGCTGTGAGACATTCTTTGACGGCTGCTATGTGTTTGGATAATTTTTCGTCACAAGTTGTTGAAAGACACAACAAGCCTGAAGTGGAGGTGATGTCCAGTAAAGAATTACTTCTGACGCCAATAGTAGTCAGTAGGAATGAAAAAGAGAAGGTGCTCATTGAGTCATCAATAAACTCAGTTCGTGTGAGTATCGCTGTGAAGCAAGCCGATGAAATCGAGCGTATTCTGTGCCACAAGTTCATGAGATTCATGATGATGCGTGCTGAGAATTTCATTATTCTTCGTCGTAAACCTGTGGAAGGGTACGATATCAGCTTTCTGATCACAAATTTTCATGTTGAACAGATGTACAAGCACAAATTGGTCGACTTTGTCATTAATTTTATGGAAGAGATAGACAAGGAAATAAGTGAGATGAAACTGGCTGTGAACGCCCGGGCAAGAATATGCTCAGAAGAATTTTTGAAGAGATTCTGAACTACTGTATGTGTGCATTGCAAGGCAATAATTTTGTTAATTAGAACGAATGTTTATCAAATATTTTCATCTATATATTCACAACACGTCGGTTCGACATTCTCTGAGCTTGATTATTTAAACGAATTTGTTGTAATGCATATTGGTGGTGTTTTATCTTTAACCCTCGAATGTGCCTTAATTCATTGATGGTATGGTATTTATTTTTCGTGTTATTTTATCACCTGCAGTTGATCCATTGACTCAAATATTTGCACAGATTTAAATTCTTTTCATTGGTTTATTGACGCCCTACGGCTCAAGAGTTATATGTGAGGGTCACATCCCTATGTGGTACGGCTTCAGCCTTTATCTTTTGAACGTCTTCGTTTAAAAATTTGGTGAATTGCAGTTGTAAGTTAATAGAAAAGTGTACCTAATTTACTTGTATAGTGGCGCTATTTGTCAGAAAAATCAGAAACCGAAAGTATCAGTTTCTAATCCAGAACCTGTACTATTAGAGACATGTGCCATCTTCCACCGGACAGTAAGCGCTTAGTGGTATCGAAATATGCTAATTTATCTGAAAATTCAATCTAATCGAGTGCCAAAAGTAACTTTTCATTCCAGTGTAGTTTTTTTTAGTGTGAGGCGATTAATAAAACTTAATCATTTTGTAATTATGACTTTGTGATTGCCAATATAAGGGACAATAAATTTCCTTAGGAAAAATCCTAAAATAGTCATTCTGTTGCTTGAGTTGTTGACTGGATGTATGCAATCGTCCGAAATTATCCACACACTATTTGCATTTAAGAACTATGGCTCTATGTTATTTTTCACGTTGAAAAAGGTGAGTTTTCAGTAAATATTGTTAGGGCAGGTTTCTCCTGTCCCATAGGACTCTCAGGACGTATTGGTTGCAGTTTGTCTATGAGCACAACATTTAGTTGATGGAGCAAATCATCTCCAAGTCTGTGATACTTTAAATGTCTGCTAATTATATGTGGTGTGGTATTGCTTTTCAAATAGTATATTTCTCAACATTACACCCTGTCGAAAGCAAGATTCTTTTCAAGTGCAGGTGACGATGATTAATGGAAATCCATGTAAAACAGAATACAAGTGTGTCCAAATAGCCAATGTATTCCTAGGAAATCCCAGGAATTACATACTCATATACTCATTCAATTCAGGGAGGCACCGACCCTGAAGAAGACTTCCGCACCTAGTCAGACAATTAAAAGAAATAAGTATGAGATCAATTCATCTCACTCAAGGGTTAATCCCAAAAAGACTGAGACATTTAGAAGTAGCGCAGAAAGGAAATTTGATTTGTGTGAGTTCATAAGTGGGTTTCGTTGGGGACTAGGGATTATCTGCTTGGTTGTGAGAAACAGATAATGGGAGGAGGGTGCAAGATTGGAGTGGCAGTGGGTCGTTCTATTTCCTTTCTACCTATTTCTTCCAACTTTCTAATTAGATTAGGGTGAAATAGGTACACCAAGGAGCACAGCACCACTTTCAATGAGAAGTAGAGATATTAAACCATTTTCTTAATGCAAGACCAACAGCTTTGGAGATATACTGAGGTAGGTGATTGGTAGCCTTGAAGAAGAAGAAATAGGATTACTTGGAAGGGGGAAAACAAAGTTGATTTGTGCATCAGGAACTATTATTCATCACAAACCATAAATGCGGGGCTCAAGTGTCATTGCTGAGACTATGCAATACTCATTGATTTGTAAACAACTATGGTTGGAACCACTGGTATGGTTTGTAGGTTCTGTCAATCTATAGTCTACAATTTAGGTCCCGGGTTTTTTATACCGTAAGACTTAGCCTAAGTCTTGAAATGATTATGATTTTGTAGTACATAATCTATTAAAATGTAGCAATGATGGTGTTTATTCACAGGTCTGCAGTATGTGATGTATTTGTAGTGTTTGTCATAATTTGCTGCTTTAATATTTTTGATGTCTGCACCGGTGTAGCCTGTGCCGAGATTTATCCCTTACAATTGAAAATCTCTTCTGATCATAAGGATTGCCAAATGAAAATCCTGTGGAATCATTTATAGTCATTGAAGTCATTATTCTGGAGTACTGTCCTTACATAATACTGCAGTTATTGTCCCTTTCCTCCCTTATATCTTTTCATAGGTTCCCCTCTTCTGGTCCTCTTAAGAGACTGTGGGTTCAAACCCCACTTCATACAAATTAGGTGGAGCATGGTGGCTGAATGGGTAATGCTTGTCTGCTGACTGGGTGAGTGGTCACGTATGTGCCTGGAAAAATGAAAAGAATAACAGGCAAATTGAGACAGATGAATATTTTTCCAAGCATATCTATGGCTACTCGGTTACCTTTCTGAGAAGTCTGCATCGGTATGTGATCATAATGTCTGCGAGATATGTGATGCTATGTATATAGTATCCAGCATGACTTGGTGGAATTTGTAAATGAAGAGCCATGACATCGTAATTGCTTGCAAATTATTTCACTGACCATGGTTTGGATGTGAAAGGTCATCATGAGGGACTAACATGGGTACAAACATTGCATAACTGTGTTCACGCATGTTGTCTGCAGTCTGTATGGGCAGTGTACTCCTGTTAGGTTTTTCCTCAAAGGCGATCCAACCTCTTCCAAGTTGTGAACCCATTAACAATGTGTCACAAATGAGGAACTTCTTGATGGGGTGGGAGCTAATAGTGGTGCTGAAATATTTTGTGTAGTTGTACGTTCAAAGCACTTCATGTAACATGCAACTTCGTATTGCAACCAGACTCCTCTCTCGCTCTTGGGTTTGGTTCGTGGGTTGCCTGCGGTCGTTGGTGAGAAAAATAACGAAATGAAACAGACTTTACTTTTCAAATCTAGTTATATTAAAGCCTGTACTAGATACGATCAACAAGACTTGTAAGCTTGAACAACAGGAAAAATAGAATCCCGGGAGGTATTCAGGTGCCCGACTCCCACGAAGAAGCCTCTCCTTCGTCCTTGCATTGCTCCCGCTTGCACCTTCCTCCAGTCTGTGCCGTCCGTCCTCCCTGTCGCTGCTTCTGCTCCTTTTTTTTTGTTCATATTTCGGCCGCTGGCGCTGTCAGTCCAGGAGCGGACACCGGATTGGTCATAGTATGCAGCCATGTGCACGGGATGTGCTCACTAACTCACAGTCCAAGGGGAAAACCCAACTTAGTCACTATTTCGTGACAGGCGTTTTTCTAAGCATGACATATAAAAAGTAACTTAGTACGCAGTCCTGAGCATGGGTGCAAATTTACACCTTGGGTGAAATTCTCCCTGAAAAAATCATTTGGCTTACTTTAGCTGAACCAGGTTAGCTTAGATTCGAAAGAGAATCTCCTGATTACCAGCCAGGTATACTAACACTTACACCAACTAGCCATATTCTTCCAAGGCAAATTCCAGACTTGGATAGGTGACTCAGGTCCACATTGTGGCTTAGGAGAAGGAATTTATGCTTACTAAACCACTGTCAAAAAGAGAGAAATGCTACTTAAGTTAATTGCTGTTCTGCAACAAATGTTTTCCAAAGCGATGAATTTAACAAGTAACTTTGTGCATGTGACTAAGTTAAAAATTAGTCTTGCACCTGATGAAGACTGTGTGGTCTAACATATGTATATATATAATAATGTTGTGCATTAAACAAAACTGGTGGCACTACCATGTGTAGGGCAATCATTTTGATTTACATTTGGAGATTCTCCACTAAATTGCTTGACTTTAATGAAGATCAGAAGAGAGGTGTAGAGCCTGTATTTTTGTACAGTGGGTTGCATAAATACAGGCAAATTTACCAGCCACAGTTGCATATTGAAATCTATAATCTATTCACTTTACGTCTGCGGGTGAGCTTCCGTGATAGCCCGGACTTTCTCGGATGGCTTGGCTGATAGGGGAGGGTTATTACCAAGAGAGGGAGAGGAGGAGCAAATATAACGTTGCCAAATGTAACATAGCCGCCCTACTTTGTCACTGAAAACGTGTGAGACATAGGTGGCCACAGGCCCCGGTGCCTAAGGCAATATACCTACTCATTTGGAAGGCATTGGGTATAATCCTTTCACAGAAGCCCATGACATTGTCAGCTATCACGCTGATTGAGGCACCTTTGGTGGAAGGCATTCTTACAAGGAGAACACGTGAGATTTGGCAACACTGCTCCACGAGCAGATTCATGATGTTCACTCTTGTCACAAATGAGGAACTTCGTCGAAGTCGGCGGAGGTCTGAGAGTGACTCACTGAGGCCATGCCTACTGTTTGCTGATTGGTAAAGGCAAAGTCACACGTCGAGAAAATTTCCCTCCCCTCATCTCCACTTGCTTTGGCCACACCAGCTCACCCGCAGAGATAAAATGAACAGAGTATAGGGCCCAATGAATGCTTGGCCAAAAATATATTTCTCTTTAAAGTTCAATGTCTATCACACTACCAAGTTGAAACATGATTTGATGGTGACTCTTGGGGCACATTCCCATGAGAATATTGGTTCATGTCTTCCTCAGCATTCTTCTTCTTCTGTAATTGCGTGGATGTATTGGTGGGCAGCTGCCGAGGATAGCATGCACACCTGCCATGGATCATTTTACGAACTATTTCTATTTGTTTCGAACTATTTAATGTGTTTGCCAAGTTCACTAATAACATTATGAATGAACTTAGCTTGACTTAGAAATAAATTTCGGTTGACCTATTTTTCATGAAACCAAATTGTTATTTACAGAGCATATCATATCTCTGGAAAAATACCCAGTGACAGTGACTCATTAACTAAATATATAAGTGTAGTAAATCAGGAACAAAACAGTTGCCAATAGGCAAGTTACCAGAGATACCTAGCAACATAAATGAAAATAGATATACAACAATAAGTGTCTCCCATAATCTCACCATGTATAGTAAAAACCCTGTTTATGCTGGTGTGAGATTTTTCAATGCATTACCTAAAGAATTAAGGGAAATATGTTCTACATGTAAGTTTACTGGCATCTGGTGAACAGTTCTTGCTATTCTGTTAATGGATTTATGTCATTCATCTACAACTACATAATACCCCACAAGCCGCCTAAAAGGCGTGTGGCAGGGGGTGTTAGAACACCAGCTGTTTACAACTTAAAAAATAAAAAATGAAGTGATCTAACGAGGTTGGGACTAGCGTCTATTAAAGTCCTTTATGGTTCGAGGGAAAAACGAATTCCCATATCTATCCGTTCGGCAAAACATCTCTCTTAATTTATCGCTTCTATCGTACCTGGAAATATAGTGTGGCTCTAATATTATGCTCTCTGTGTTGCTCTTATATATATCCATTCTCAATTGTTCAAGCAATCTAAGCCTAGTGTGCAGCCTCCGAGTCTCCAACGACTCCCAGCCTAATTCGGTTAACATCTGGGTAACACTGTCTGTAGGCCCGTAGCAGTCATTGCATCTGAATATCTAATTTTTACTTTTATTGTCTATGTTTGTTTTGTTTACCTACTGGACTTGCTCTGTACATGTTGACAACATGTCCTGGAATTAATAAAGAATTATTATTAATTATTACCACAGTTGAAAGTCTTCGAGATTTATTATTGAGGAGTGATGTAATTTTCACAAATCAATTCATTTTTTGCATTGAGTTGATTTGGAATGACCCATTATCCAAAAAAGAACATTTTTAATCAAGTATGCTTTAATTTTCATTGTGATAGTTGGTTAAAATGATGAATGAATTTTAAAAGTTATGGGTAGTATAGTAAACCAGATCTTCCGCTATTACTACCTAATGGGAAGATTTTAAGGTTTGTCTATGCTTTAGTGAACTGATTGATGGTTCTGGGTGGCAAAAATGGTTTAAATTGATAGCTTTCTTTCTTGATTACCATTGGATATGATGAAATAAAACTCAATGAGGTCCAAGAACTTCAGAGTTGAGAAGGGTGGAACTTTTACAAGAATATTTATAGGTTTTTTGGAGTATTAAAAGGGCAGATGTCGAGCTTCCTAATTTTGAGTTCATGAACACCTTTCCATGGCTCAAAAGATGCCAGGAATACATAGTATTATACTTCTAGCATAAACAATGATGCAGGGCCGAGTTTGTATGTGTCAGAGCTCTAGTACAGCAATGTTACTTAAAAAAACTAGCAAAATAGCTTTGTGAGAAATGATGTAACACGACCAGATTTAATGAAGACTTAATTGTTTTGTTGTGGCTGACCATCTTCAGATTCTTCGCTTCTACTCACCTTATCACTTATATTACTTATGCAAAATCTTGAAGTTGGCATCAGAGCATTATCCATCATTTAATCACAACATTTCCAAATTTCTCCATGCTGGAAATTTTGTGCTGGGAATGACAGAAATGATAGACTGCATTTGCTGTGAATGGGAACAGTTTCTGCTTAACTATAGTTATAGAAGCCCTTAAGAGTGGCAGAAAATAATAATGTCTCCTAAATGTGAGAACCTGTGTATATGTAATGCCTGAATTTAAATATTCACATTGCACAATGCTCCTTGATTTCTCTCTTTCAGTCACCTTTGGCAAATCTATCATCTATTTGTTTGTTATTGTTGCCTGATGACTATATTTCCCTTGTCATATCAGTGGTTTTATTGTGGCTAGGAGATAGAGAAAATGACGTTTTCCATCGCATCTCCCTATCATCCCCTCCAGATATTTCATAAAACCAGTTTAAAAATGCAAACATTGTGGGAAAACAATTTTTCAACTTGAATTTCCTGCCACTCCAGAATTTGATTGAAAATTTATGCAGTGTTCGGTATGCAACGTGCATTTCAACTAGCATTTTCTTCATTATTGATTGCCCAGGCGGAACTCTACTGGTAACCATTTGCTTGCTCTTTTTTAAATTGCGTAGAAAATCAGAAAAAAACTCATTAAATATCGGTACAAATCATTTCATAATCTTAGTAGCGCCAGGTGCAAGCATTTATTCACAAAGCATAACATAATGTGTTCAAAAGAAATCACATATGCTGCAAATGGATGTTCAAATATTTGAAAAGTTCAAATCTATCCATGAATCTGAAGATGAAAAAAATTCCAAGTTATTCAATAACTTACCTTACCTGTTTGTCTGAGTAGGGAGGGGAGGGGGAAAATCATGCATGTAGTCAGGGATGGTCTGGGGAGCCCTTGGCTGGGGCTCATATTGTGCCTATTCTTCCTGGGAGATCCATCCCCAGAAAATTTAAGGAAATTGCATGTCTGGAATTGGATTTTGACACTATTATGGCTCATAACCCTTTCATGCCAGATGTCGGGTGGAGCCGATGGGCATTTTCATTCGTATAAGACCCGACGTTGGGTATAGCTGTCGTGGATTTTTCAATGCAAACGACCGGACGTCGGGGCGCTGGCGGACGCGAGGGAAGAGAAGTGACCGCTGAGGTAGCAATTGTCTGATACATTCAGGCCCGATCTGAGACCCAGCTTAGCAAGTTCTTAAGGCCACTCCTCGGCAATTAAGCCCGACCCTCACACTCATTTGTGATCATCATCACTGCAGGAATCCGTTATGAGGTGGTTATATTGCCAATAGTTTTTTCAATGATGTTATTTTGTGCATACTACAATTTTTTTGTACTTTGAAATGAATTCTTCATTTTGTTCTGTGCGTAAGCAATTTTTAAATGAAATAAAATTTAACATGTTTGTAATTCTTTTACAGCAGTAAATTATTGGAAGTCAAATACTATGTTTGGTTGAAAAAAACACTGGTAACGCAATAAGTTGACCGTGGATTCGTGCTAAGATAGGGGTAGAGGGTCTAGTCCAGTGGTTAGGGTAAGGGATGGGTGCCCAGTTAAGCTGGGTCCCAAATCTGAGGAACGATAATAAGAGGGTAGCTCACCTCCAAAAAACAGTTCCATACGGAGAGGGTTAAAATATTCTCATGCTACTTGTAGAATGAAAATATATTCCTTTAGTAGGCGATGGCAGGAAAGGGTTAATAACTAAATAAAAGTTAACAAACAAGATCAATTTCTTTAGTAAAAATACTATTATAAGTGAGAATTTCACAACTTATAAAATATATATGGGTCTATTATCTATTTAGTAAAATTTGTTCCTTGAAACTGCACTGAAATTTAAAATAACCTTTTCGAATAACCGTCCAAAAAAAAAGCATCAGGTTCTCTTTTATCTTCTGACGCCTATTTTTATCACCTGACACTATTTTTTTATGTAATCTATGTATTTAAACTGAGTATGCTGTAAATATATAAAGCAACTAATAAAAACGTAGAATTTTATATGTACTTGTAAAAAAATTTTGGTTTAAGTAATCAGAGTTTCTCTTATATAAGGCCTTTTTACATGGTACATGGAATTGTGCAATCTGACGTACGTGTGAAGCCGCAATCAAAATTGCGTCGTGTAAAGCGGTGAATTGCTAGAACACATGCGAGAATGTGTGGATGTGAGACGGCAAAATAGCCCCTGTTCTAATTTCGTTCATGCATTCAAGCAATTCAATGCCATTTTAGAAATAAATGCAGCTCTAACCTGTGCAATTCCGTGCCCTGTGTAAAACCGGCTTTATAACACCTTTCATATATGCTGCACGATAGATGTGAGCATTGTGGGGGCCCCCTTAGTTTGGGGCCCTCTGCAATTGCTGACCAGGCCAGACTACCCCTGCATGTAGACCACCAAGAAAATCCCTGTTGGGAGCAGGATTGGTTACCCTGCACACGTGTCCTTTCCGCATTGGAACTCACTCCATTCGTTTTAGGAATGGAATGCAGCAACAAAGATATCTACTGCAGCAAAATAAGATCTCTACCTCTTAGGAATGGTATGCAGCAACATTGTGAGTAACCGAGTACAGGGAGGAATTTTTATTCAACAGGACTGCAAAGTCATATGATCATGAAGGATCTTATGGTGAAATAGTTCGTAAAATGTATGTCCCTAAAGATCCTGTAGGAACCAAGGAAAACAGAGTAGAAAAGGAGAGAGTAACCTCGCTAAGAGAAGATGATATGTTGAAAATCCACGGCGTAATACCATATTTCCCCACCTGTGTAGGCTGTGACATGATTTTAAGTATTAGAAAAAGGAGAAAGCAGTTGTGCCAAATTCCTATGAACTATAATTGATCCACATGTTCAATTCATGCGTCATAGTTAAGTGGTGCTGATTTGTCACCCGGGATGAAATAAAATCAAGATGTAGGGCAAAGAGTATTAGGAGTTTACCAACCTGAATGGAAAATACTGGTAGGAGAGACATTTGGCAGTCTGCAATTTAAATATCTGTCCAAATATTTTACTCCCTTAGGTGATTGAGAGAAAAATATGGCCAGTCCACTGAGACTGCTAAAAAGATTTTCCACTCTGGAATAGCACTTACGCTATGATGAAAATGAAAAAGCAGGCGCAATTTCCACAATTTTACATTTATTATTACTACCGGTTTCGCTTTTCAGCATCATCAGGTACCTGATGGTGCTGAAAAGCGAAACCCGTAGTATTAATAAATGTAAAGTTGTGGAAATTGCTCCTGCTTTTTCATTTTCATTATGTCACGTTTTCACTCCATCTCGCCTGAAACCTCAGACTACAGCACTTACGCTTTGTGATAACATTGAGATTTCTTGAGGATATGTGTATAACAATGCAGGTAGAGTGCTTCAGGATTTATCACTCCTATCAAGGCTTGAAAGCCATTTACATCCCTTGACATTACTGCTGCTCCGTCCTTGGGCTATTAATTCCTTACTGCGCTTCATGCCAGAGAGATATTGTCTGATAATCTCAGCTACGACAGTAGGACGATGGCCTGTGCTAATATCACAGAACACTAGATATCTTTTAATAACCTTTGCCTCTCGAACATACCAAAGAACTATTGGAATCGGCACCTTATTGGATATAGCAGTGCATACATCCACTAATACAGTCACAAAACTTGAACTTTTCACCTCACTTTTAATAAGTCCAGCAGGGAGATGGGAATCGCATCAATTAAATCTCTTATATTTTGTTTGAGATGTCTTTGAACTCAATTGGGCTTTCCAATTTCTAAATGGGCTTCTATTGGAGGGTATTTAAGGAGTTCAATGTAATTTTTTTATTTATTGCGGATTCTATTCCATCATGACCTCTTAAAGTTAATTCTTGCTTCTGAAGAAAACACTGCACCATCAAAAAAGGCTATTTGGGCCTCTACCTGGGTTATCTCTCGTCGTGTATCTCTCAGTATAAAAGCTGTCCTGCTTCATCAACTTGCCATCCAAAACGTCTTTATTAGCCAAATGTCGAGAGATAACCCGGCTGGAAGCCTTAATAGCCATTTTTGACTAAATTTATTGGGAAAACATTAGAACTTACCTCAGAACACAGTGAAATTATAAGATGCTTATGTATGTCTTAGTTAAGCTGTACTTTTTGATTGTGCACAGAAATTTCATGCTAATGGTCCAAGTTAACACTTATTCTTACCTCTGCAAATGATGCCAACGATATCAAGGATCTCAGATGGCTTACTGTAGTTTCATGTCCTGCCACTGATTTGGTTAAATTCCCCAAATGAGAAAATCCCCATCTCGTTTAGCTCCTATTTGTGCCCTTCCCAAACAGTGACCAGTTCCAGCAAAACAAAGCATTTGATATGCTATTACCTGTGAGCCAGCTATATTTTTGATATCACTGCACTTGAAAATGCCAAGTTATGTTATCACATTAACGAAAGAGGTTAGGTATAGTTCAGGGATTGGCCCTCCAAGTTTTATAGTCCTCTTCTTTTCTCCAAATGAGCTTGTAGAAGGAAAGGGCTGATATAAATCTTGAGTCATGCATTAAGACTTAATTCACAACAATTTGTCACAATCTTACTGATACTTTTGCTGCAAAGGGATGCACGTGATACTTTAACCCACAAGTAGCTATAGATTGAGACTGACAATAAACGAGCAGACTTGAGACATACGTTCCTGCAGTGGCGTAACTAGGAACAGTGCAACCTCGATATAACGACACCCCACGGTGCACTAATAAACACTCGCTATAGCGAATTGTCGCTTTACCGGAGGTAAAGCAAATAATAGCCAATATACCTGTTGCGAACAGATAAACAGGAACAGGAGTGGTGCGGCGACAGATAAACATCTATCCGATAAACGTAAGCATAAATCCAGGCGAAAGGCGATGTTTTTTGCATCACTAAATTTCCTTACTCAAATAACGACTAACTATTCAAACAATTTATAAGCGCCGCACTGAATAAAAATCATGCAAAGCACTGTTTCGTCAATCATTATATTTATCGAACGACAGTTTACCACATAAATTTGAGACTGAGCACTCCATTAACTTCATTTCTAACAGATCGCTAGCAAATACAGAGGTTAAGGAGTCTTGATGAAAGTCTTCCGGCGGTGAAACCCTCGCTATGGCGAGAGCCTACACCATAGGGTCTCGTAAAAACGAATTTTTTTACACGCTTATTAAAGGGTAAATTGGCGGTGCATCGGCTATTCCTCGTAATAGCGGGGGTGTCGCTATAGCCCGTACTCGCTTTAACGAGGTTCCACTGAATATGCTTTGGGGGGGGGGATGGGATGGCCTGGGGTGGTGACCCCCTCCCCCAGGAGAGTCCGGGAAAAAAGACATGTTTAGAAATACATTCACATCATTTTGTCATTAAAAGTTTACCTTTAAGCAGATGCAGTTACTGTATGTCAAAACTGAGCAATAGTTTTAAATATTTTTTTATTTCTCTGAGGCTTTGTTGGGAAATCTATCCCCACATCTCTCCATAGTTACGCCACTGCGTTCCTGTCTTAGGATTACCCAACTGAAGCATGCTTCCGTGACCATTCGTTTTGCATGGGTCCCTTCCACCTATCAAGTTTGAGGGTGTAAAGAGAGTGTCCTTGGGAGCATATAAGCAAGTCAGTGGATCTTATGCTCTCGCAAGGGTCTGGGTGGAGTATCCTAGCCTCTGTTTCTGTTGACTTTCTATTGGATGTTGTTAAAGCCTTAGAGAGTGAGCGCGAATTGAAAGCATAGATTATGGTCATGCATTTCCTAACAAGTCATATTGTGTTTGTTCCACAATTTCAGTAGAAATTGCAAGTAATTTTAGTTACTGAAGCAGTGCTTCATTCATCTGAGTGCATTCCTCTGCATACAAGTGTCCTCTTAATAGCTTCCGAGACGGCACAGAATCCTCCGTATCTAATTCGTATGCAGATAGTATCCATTGACGAAAAGCGACGGAGCGGTAGTCAATGGATACTATATGCATTCGAATTAGATACGGAGGATTCTATGCCATCTGGGTTGTATGTATGTAGTACTCGTGAAGTAAAATGTTATGCATTAATTACTTCCATTCCTACGGTTATTGTGGTCCATGTATTTGAATTGCTAACAGTCAGTCATTTTTGCTATCACCTATTAAACAATGGCTAACTTGTGAATTTTTGGATCCTGGATGGGGTAAATGTTTCAAAATGGATCTGTATATTTTTATTGTATGTTATTATGTGTTTATTTGGTTGAGAGTGTTGCAGTCAGTCATTGAGAGACTAAATAGCAGACGTCTTATTGTTTCTTGTTGAGAGAGGAAACATTGCGATGATGCAAAGTTTCTCTTCACCCTTCTCCTCTGACTGTCTTGTATCTTCATTACCAACTTCCTGAAGTGTCACAATTGAATTAATTTTTGCTGATTGGCACCCTGAGTTCATTGACCACTATATATGTACCTAATTGATGGTTTCCTTCCCTTTATCCATTACATGCTTCACATCAGGCTGGAACATCAATCCTACACTCGAAACTCCTTTGCTCTGGTGCTTTAAATTTTTTTCCAATTGATTGGTGGACTGAGATACCAAAACTTTCAGCCTGATGTTGTTTGAAGATCCTGAAAAACAAATTACAAAGAGGGTCTCAGCTGCTAAAAATGTGGTAAGTACCTTTTTACCCTATAACTCTAGGATGGAAGTCCTTTGGTCTCATGAATACTGTTTTCTGGAGAGTTGATTTTTCCACTGTTATCTAGGAGACTCTACTGTTGTCCTTTTTCCATTCTTTCTGAATGTTGGGTGAAATAGGATGTTGAGTTTTGGTTACTTTGCTGCAGTTCTGATGTTTTCAATAAATGTCCCAACTCATGTACAACCCATGTGCATAACAATCAATGGAAGATTATGAAACCACTGCTACTTCCAAAAGCTATCTCTTAATAAGATTTAAAATTATAAAAATTCTGTTTTGTAAAAACTCAAGAAATAATGAAATGATTTCTTGCATTAGGTACCAGTGAAATATGTGGTGAAAATTTCTTTCATGCCAATCTGGTTAAGGCAGTCCATGATGACCAACAAGAATTTGTGGAGAATGCGAGAGAAAAGTACATATTTGATTTTTAGAATACCTGAACAAGCATATGATATGCCTTTATTAATAGAGAAAGCATTTATGATGAGGCATTCAAACAATGTCTATCATGGTCTCATGGAATGATTTTATGAAGAAAAATTTGGTTACACCATGGATCCATCTATCTCAAATTTTTTTCGGAGATATGTGTTGAGAATATCCGACATCAATGCAATGTACAATGGAACGATATTTTTTCTAGCACTGTACATAATTCATTATTTATCCATGGGTTAATTTGCACATTTGTTTTTTGTCATTCAATCAAAAACAATAATTTAAATGCCCTTTTGAAGGAGCATTGGTAACCTTTCAGTGAAAACTCAGAAAATATGTATAGAAATCATAAGGGTTATGTTTTCAAAGGAAATGAATTTCATTAATGGTATAATTTTTAATCAGGCAATATTGGACGCAAATGTTACTGTAAGATATTTCACTTACCTCTTTTGTAGGTAGTTTCACTTGCTTCTTCTCAATAATTTGTATTTATTTGACTCTAGTTTGTCATTGTTTCTCATTCATTGTATATCATGGCTAGATGTAAACTAGATTTGAATACAAGTGCAAAATTGACTGCAAGCTCACTTAAGTCGTTTAACTTTATAACACTAGGATAGGTACTCAAAATTTATCAATTAATTCCTGGGCTACAATAGGTTGTAAGGTGTAAGAATTACTTAATCAAATAATTTACAGTACAGCACTCTATATCTTTCCTGTAGTTTTAATTTGTTTAGTACATGGCTGTGGTCAATTTAATTAAATACAGACCAATTATGTGTTGGTGAGACACTGCACTTACACCAGTGGTGCCCAAGACATGCTTTGATTGGTTAGATGTTAGCTGTAAGCCGTAAGGGTGAACTTAACCATCCCCATTACTTCTTTAAGACGATAGCTTATGTCCATTGTGGAATGACATCCCATTCATCTTGCAGCTTATGTCCCATTGTAGAGATCAGGCTCCAGTTGTTGGCTAATTTTGCCATAAAGCCAACATTGACTCCAGATTTGTCTTATCACATAATACAAATAAAAAATGTAGGTAATAACCAATAAATAAAATGTATGCATAGAAACAATTATCTCTATAAGGGATAGGCAGTTGAGAAGAAAGCTACATAGTTGTGATAGGAGTTAACTAATAAAATAAAACCAGAATCCATATTTTAAAATAAAACGACTGAAAATGTAACTAATTAATATCTACCTTACCAAAACACAATTATATATCATTTTTAATGCTTTAAATCTTCGTAAAATATTAAATATGAGTACCATTCATGTATTCGATTCATAGCACAAAATGCTTGTACACTGTGGAAGATTGACAGCTTGGTTAGGGTTATTAATAGGGTGATTTATTTCTCATCTATTCAGTGTGAGCATATTTCAATATCTGAAAAAAATTTCCCTTCCATATCATAATCACATACCTATATGATTTTATTAATTAAATCAAGGTAAGGCAAATGTTTTGCTTCCAAGTTTAATATCTACAAAATTTCCATTGATGTTTGTGGGTAGTATCATCGAGTATGTATATTCTTACTTACTCTATGGTAGTATGAAGATATTTTTGGGCTAAAATGCATTCATTATGTGAGAAAATGTTATTAAAAAAATCAAACTTTATTTTTATGACAATTTTCCGGCGATTAGATGGATTAGTATGTACCTAGAATTAAAGGAAAAAATCTAATGTACTGAGGGTTGCATATGGTGAATATACCGGGGGCACCAAGTGATATCAATTAGAAGAATCAAATATCATATCAAAATTGGCTCACACCCTAAACATTGCAGGTCATTAGAGGAACCTTTGAAAAATTCCATTGCTACTGGATGAATGCTTTTGGAAATATTCTCTAATATTTTTCACTTAATTAACAATAATTTAAGTTAGTGATAAGTTAGATATGCAGAATTCTTAGTGATATTATAATGTTGATATATTGAAATATTTAATTTTATTGAAGCTATATGCAGGATTTATAGGGAAAGGTAATCTTTTATAATTTGTTTGAGTCACAACCTGGAACACAGTTATTTGTTCAAATTACACCATTTACTTTTAGTGCTTTAAGCCCATATGACCTTGGAAATAAACCAGATTTTTTTACTCTGTACAGCATAGCGAGCTTGGTACGTGAGGCTCAATATTTAAGGAGGTGGTCATAAGCTAGAGCAGGTGGAGCAGTTCAGCTATTTGGGCAGCTCTTAGGAGGAAAACACACACAGCAGCAAGTACATTAGGAAGAAATCACGTTAGTTAATGGGGAGGCTATAATGAAGAGGAAAGAGCTGATGAGAGGGAAGTTATGTAACAGTTAAAGTAAGGAGGAGTATTTAGAATGTAGTGTTGTACGGTGTGGAAACGTGGACGCTGAGAAAAGGGGAGGATAAAAGAGAGGAGGCATTTGACTGAAACAATCCACATTTTAAAAAACAAGAACCGTGCCTGGTACCTTTTTAAGTCCTTTCCCAATACTCACACTCGCCGTTCCTTTTCTGACCTACGCCGTTATTCAAAAACCCTGATCCGTCGAGATTATGAAGAATATGCCCAAACCCACTGCTCATCCGTTGCATCCAATCCCAAGAAATTCTGGTCCTTTGTCAATCGTCGTCGTAACCGGCCTCGCATTCCGAATTCCATTTCATACAATGACCTCAGTGCAGTAGATTCAGAGAGATCTAATCTATTTCTTAGATTCTTTTCTGAATGCCTTAAAACTCCTTCTAGTTACCCTCTAACCCATGATCATGCACTTACTCCAAATACCAATCACTGCCTATCCCAAATTCAAACCGACCCTCGGGAAGTCTACTCTTATCTTTGCAAGATTTCCCCCCATCGTTCCCCTGGTCCTGACGGTCTCAGCCCTATTCTCATAAGAAACTGTGCTTCCTCCCTCGCACTACCCTTATCCATAATATTTAACCGTTGTTTTTCTCTCGGAGTTTTTCCACAGCAATTTAAATTTGCTAACGTCACTCCAATTCACAAATCTGGGTCGAAAAGTAATGTCTCCAATTACCGTCCCATTTCTCTACTTCCAATTCTCTCATCAGTTTGCGAGAGAATTATTCTAAACAGGCTCTATTATTCCACGTCCCCTTTTCTATCTTCCTGCCAACACGGCTTTCTCCCTGCGAGATCATGTTTAACTAATTTGTCAGTTTTTCAGCACCATGCTGTTGCCTCAATATCTAAGAAAGCCCAACTTGATGCAGTATTTATTGACTTCTCAAAGGCTTTTGATTCCCTCAACCATAGCCTCCTCCTTCATAAAATAAGTAATAGGTTTAATATCCATGGTAATTTTTTCAGCCTCTTATCTAGCTTTATTAGTGACAGATACCAGCGCGTCATTCTTTCTGGCGTCTCATCTAGTTGGTCTCCTGTAACTTCAGGAGTTCCCCAAGGCAGTGTTCTAGGACCATATCTATTTAATTTATACATTGACGACTTAGCCTCCCTTATTCCCGCCTCGCAAGCCCACATGCTGTTTTACGCTGACGACTGCAAAGTTTTCAAAACCATCCCACTGTTATAGCCCATTGCTCTCCTATTTGGGCGATGTCGGCTCCATCAAATCTCTCCGCCTTTAAATCTCTTACTAACTTTTTCTCAAATATAGTAAAATATAGAGTACCTCACATGCGTAATATGCCCACTAACACCATTCTAACTTCTCTCTCCATTCACAATCTTCCTTCTGTATGTCTCAAAAGTGACCTTAAATTTATCTACAATATCCTAAACTCAATCACAGACTGTCCTGAACTCCTTTCTTTTCTTAATTTCCGAGTACCCTCCTGCCCCACACGCACCCACTCACTGCTCCACACACCAGTTCCCCGATTATCACTCATTCAACGCTCACTTTTTTACCGCCTTCCTTCACTTCTGAATTCCCTTCCTCCGAGTATTGATCCCTTTTCCCTATCCCCGAAAGTCTTTACTAAACTGGCTCTATCTTATCTCTCTGAACATCAGTAACAACGCTTCCCATTTCTTACCATTGCTACAATTTTCCTTAGTTTAATATACTTGTGTCCTTTAATTTCGAGGTTTTGATTCTCGTTATATTCTATGTACGTTATTTTTTGCATATTTTAGGTTGATGTGATTCCCGTAACATTATGTGTATTTTATTTCTTGTTATATATTATTTATTATCTTATTATTGCGCCACTGTAAATTGGCAATAATTGCTGTATGTGGGCTTTTGAAATAAATAAGATGTGGGTCTGGAGAAGATAGGAGAAGGTGAAGTGGGCGGGGAGGGAGAGGAACGACGAAGTGCTGAACATGGTGGGCGAGGAGAGAGATGAGATTCAGAAGATACTGACAATTTGAATGGGGCGAGTACTAAGTGGGAAGGGGTGTACTTAACTTCGAATTAGATGGATGAACGTTAAATAAGCGAAGATGAGGGAGAATGAGAATAGGATATAAAGATGGGATTTGAGGGAATAGATCTCATTTATTAATGAAGAAGGGAGACTAATTTGGGAGAGGAGACTGGATGGGTTAATTCGCAAAGTGCTCCATGCAATCCTGCCTTATTATTACTTTAATAATCCTGGGGAACAGCCATTTCACTGTCTTAGATATTTGACTTATTCCCTATTGGAAAAAATCTGTCGATTCAATTGAAAATTTCAATTGAATATGCCGATATTCAATTGAATTTCCTCATATTCAATTAAATTTCCATATATTCAATTGGAATTTGTCACTTTTCAATTGAATGCAATTGAATATTTCCAATAGGATTTTTGATCAACTGTAGGCCTCTGGATAAGAAAATAACCTCTGTTTTTATCTATCACGTCAACTTTTTAAGGTTACAGAATATGTACCCTCTTTTTGTCTAAAAGTATCATAAAAATTAGCATATAAGGAATATAAAACGAAATCTTACCTTTTATACCATCCATACAGAATTTTTAATCCATAAAAAGGTTATATACAAATATATAGCTGCTTTAATAAATGGAACAGTCTGTCAATGTGTGCCAATTGACAACGAAACATGGTGTATGCAACCCGCATATCACATGAGCTCTCAATATTGTATTTCCTGCGTAACTATACTACTGTACACATGTCGCTGGTCACCTACGGCATCAATCACCCGCTGTCAGTCGGAGAAGTTTAATGCCAGTCAATCGGAGAGCAATGATGCACACTCAATCTAGCAGAGAGTGGTCACAATCATGGGCGTACCCAGCGAGGGGTAGGGGGGGTGGCAGCTGCCGTCCTCTAGAAGCAAAAATTGCAAAAGTCTTTAAGCAAAATCAGTACTGAATTGAAGCGAAAGTATTCAACAAATTTTCTTTAAACCCACGAAAAATGATACGTATTAGTATAAGATATGTAACTAAAATAAAAGTATTTCTTCCAGGAAATAGTCTCATAGATCCCATGGCTTGCCCCCCCTAGACAATGTCTTGCCCCCCCTAGACAATGGCTTGCCCCCCCTTAGACCATGGCTTGCTGCCCCCTAGCTATGATCCTGGGTACGCCCTTAGTCTCAATCACATAAGGTGTACAGATAAAACTTGACAAGGTAAAAGAAAACTAGCCACAGTTTTGAAATCAGCATGCTTACTTAAACCCTTAATCAGCGAGAAAATCGAAGTCAACAGAAAATATGTTTTAAAAATTGTTCTCCAGTGTAATAATCACGACTCTCTAAAGGCGTACTGCATTCAGTGACGTCATGGCAAAATTAGCGGTGCTGGAACGCGCTTTCCTTAACTTTTTTTTACAAGTGAAATAATACTCTGTGTGTTCCAGTTATTCCACCAAATATAGAATAAGCAAATCGAAAAATATTTTTATTTTGGTTACGAGTAATATTAGAAAATTTTGAGGCACCAAAATTGATACAAGTGTTATTTAACTATTGTGTCTTTTCTTAACCAGTGCCGGAACGTCGTTCCGGCACCAAGACATCTCTGACTGCAGTGTATTTTAGTCGAAGTACCTATTCGGTGCTAAAAATTGAAAACACTTACGCTCTTAAGTCAAACCTTTGAAGTGGCTGACGAGGAGAGAATGGAAACGTGAACGGAACGGCAGCTCATGGGTTAGGGGCGGCGTCAGGCTGTCTCCCGCCGCTTCGATGACTCGACGCCACAATATCCGCGTGCTTCACGTGTTTTCAGCGGTGTGAGGTGGGGGAGGGAGGTAGGGTCACGCGACGAGGTCCCCTTCCTCTTGCGCTGTCTCTCCGCGGGGGTGAGGGTGTCTCCGTGGGGTAGGCACGTGAGGGTAATGCGAGGGGATTTGGTGTGAGCGCCTCGCAAGATCGCCTCTCTTTTTTTTTTCTCGTGACTTAAGTCCCCCTAGAGCCGTGGCCTCTCGCCCCAGGGAAACCATGCGAGTTGGTCGCGAAGCTTCGCAAGTGTTTGTATATCGGGGTGGAGACGAGGGAATTAGAGCCCTCCCTAGACACTTTCCTTTTTTTTTCACTCTTCCTCCCCATTCCTAGCTCCTCATTTACCAGTTTCGGTGCAGACCGTTCCGTTTCCACTACCTCCGGCTACATTTCCGAGAACTCCCATCCGATTTTTGCAATTCTTATTATGTAGTTCATTGTATCTATATTAACTGTGTGTAATTGCGTCGTAAGGGAAATGATGGGCATATAGACTTAGTTGCATCTCATGAGAAACTATATTACACGGCTCGTAATTCGTATTATGTAGACAACTTGTAATTATATGGATATAATACAAATATATATATAATAAAATGTACTTTTATATAGGTCCACTTGAAAAATAGACTGTAGGTTATCTTCAACTGTATGCGATTGGATAAATAATATATATTTCTTCTTGAAAATTACACAGGAGTGTTGAAACAGGTCGAGTTGCAATAAATAAAGTTTGTGGAACGGAAAGAGCGATCAACTTATTTAATTAGAAATTTGTTTCCTACAGTGGTTTTGTTATTCAACCTATTCCAGCACTTCTCTGCCATTTTCACGGAACTCGTTTTTCAAGTGCCATTATCGTGAATCGACATCAGGTTCCTCTTATTGACCCTATTATCGGTGGCGTAGATCCCCCCCCCCCCCGAAATATAGAAAAAATTATTTTCCTATATACAAGAAAACAAAATATTGAAAAATCATGAATTTACAAAATATTTCTTTAACAAATGAGGTTTTTTGATTATGAAAAGTGTTAAAATTAGTTTCAAACCCTCTACTTAGTACCCTGTTTTCAAAAAATTTCCCCCCTGGTATTGGACCCCCCCCCCCCCGAACGAAATTCCTGGCTACGCCACTGCCTATTATAAAAGGCAAAATTGTATTTTGGCATATTTTTTGCAACTCTTTGGATAAGACTAGATAAGATTATAATGTTGGATAAGACAATGGACTGAGTTAATCAGTTTCCGCCGTTTAGCGTCTTTGTCTTTAATTCTATCGTAGATTTCCTGAGTAGACTGGTTAAGAATTTTCTGTCTATAAACTGCGTTCGCTACGATGCCGATCCTCTACGAAACCCAGATCGTGTATTATGTTTTTTTTAAATATGGATAAGTATCTAAGTCAATTATTGATCTTATTTTGGTTAACATTATCATGCCTATTTCTCTCAAATGACCAGCCTACATTTCATATATATCTTTCTTGAGCCATTGCATCTCGCTCGTTTTGGGACGGAGAAGTAAACCAATATAGCATATTTACCCAGGGAATGTGGTGGACGATAAAAAATATTAGCATTGAATTTTTTTAGGAGCTTGTAATCAGTTGAAAAAACAGAGATTATTATAATTGCAATATTGTTGGTAAATTTACTCAAAAATGACACTTAGGCAAAGATTGGCGAGATTGCCGGAAACAGCGGAAGTAACCAGCTAATAGTAACTCAATTTGTGAAGTTACCATCAATTTAAAAAAAAACTGAACGAAAAACTCGGGTAAATTATTTTGCAATTTTCTCACCGTGTTTTACCTCAACGGACTAAAAATCTTGAGACCTATTACCCCATTTGGTTGCTCAACTGTTTCCCTTTATTTCTATCTCATTCATCCTTTCATGAGTTTCCACCAAAATAAAAACTACCACGTTTGGCGTAACGCACCTAGCTCTGCTCACGTAGGAAATTTAGGCATGGCTGCCTTAAACAATTAATCTCTCTGCCGCTGCAGGGTTGGAAGTCGCTATCCGTCAGAAGAATGCTGGCCGTGGGAACTGGGTAAGTCGTGGTAATTCTTTCCGTTTTCTCTCCCTACGTCTGCATTTATAAGAATTCCAGGCAGTGCCTGCCGCGCTTACGGTTAACGTAATTAGTGAGACCAACTAGACCGATGTGAACATTAGTGTCTCCTTACCATGGGCTCTTCACCAAGAAACGGGACACAGAGACCGGATAAATCGGAGAGAATAGTGAAATCGTGAATATTTAACTTTGAGAAATGTGGGAGGACTAAGGGAGAATTTCTTAATAAGAGTCCAGAATTTTACATATCATCACTTCAAGATTGGGAAAAAATCCATTTCTCAGACGTCGTATTGGTTCTGGGTATGGCTGAAGAGATTTAGCGTTGATATTTCTACATCAAATCGGCACTTCATTAACATAATGTGGAGTATCACTGTAGAGAATCGTACTGGGAAATTAAAAAAAAATCAATTTGCGATTGAAAAACTTGGGAAGGATTGATAATGGAAAAAATTGGTTTAAGAAGATGTATTTTTCATATACTACCGTAATCTGTAAATACCAATATGTCGTCATATTGGTATGCGCAGATTACAGTAGCATTCTTCCGACGGATAGCAACTTCCAACCTTACAGTGGCAGAGAGATTGCTTGTGTAAGTCGGGCTTCCCTTTATCTGGGAGAAACAAAAAAACAATCTTAGACGAAGCAATATCCCTGTGTTGCCTTAATTCTGGATATTTATTCTAATTTTGAGTTGAATGAAATGTGTAAAATATTTATGACGTCACCTGCAAAGGGAATGTTTTTCGTCAGTAGGTGAATTTCTACTGTAATAAGTTAAATAATAGTGGGCTCGTTCGTCCTTTTTAAACTATCAAAATCCGTCTTTTTTTCGGTTACCAGTTGATATCCGTCTTTTTTAAAGAATCTCCTGGAGCTATTCACGGCGAAAAAAAAAAAAAAAAACTTTTGCCTTTCAACGATAAGTTGTTAGCGTCACGAACTCCTGTCGAGCGGGTCACTGAGTCTATGATGATATTTATCCTCTCGTATCAGTCTCGCGTGGTCCGTTGTTATTCACTCTCACTCGAGTGATTCTCTCCCTCCATGAGAGATTATCTCCCGACGATTTATCGAGAAAAAACTTAATGAAGTCACAAAATCATCATGGGTGGCAACTCCTGTGTTTTTATTTTCAAAATTATGTGAGAATAGCTAGACGAGGAAGATTTTTCTTTTGACTCAACTATCTTTCAATTCCATCTACAGAATTATTAGAACGGATTGCGATTCAGGCTCTGTCTACTGAACTACTTCATCGGCCTTATTTCCGAAAAATAAAACTGTGTAATAATCAATCTTGTACTCCTAATTTCAAAATTTGTGAAATAAAGTGTGGAAAATAATTTTTTTGTGATTGTCTCTTTTGTATTGGGGGATCGTTATATGTCTCTAGGGTGACTAGAACCCTCGGTGATTTCTTGCGATTGCTGGCGTTGTAAGTATGTGCCTTGGGCACTGTGGCTTCAAGGGTCGATAATAATGGCCTTTAATGGTGGACTTCCTGATCTGATGAATACGGCGACCGGCCGCTTTTCTCTGGCCTCCAAACAGGCTTCCGCGTTCTATTTAATCTGCTTTTTCCGCGTTGTCCTTTCGTCTACCCTCAACCCCTGCCGTTTTGGAAGGATCAGTGGTATCAAGGCAAGGCAAACTATGCCTCGTTCAAGCCCTCCAAAGGACAAATTATTTGATCGGGTTAAAAAAATTCCTACTCCATCTTCAGTTGTTAATCAGATTTTCTGATTCGCTTTCTCAGAAGATATCTGATTTTTACTTCTAAAAATACCCTTCCACGGAATCAGGAAGTAGAACAATGGAAAAATTGCCATCCAGAAGTGTATTTGATCTTAAACTGACCGTAGTTTCAGTATTCGTGAGTTCTTGCTGTGGCTGTTTCGTCTCATTCATGGATGGTTCTTTGCTTATCGCCTAATTACTATTTGTACTACATATGGGACTGTTTTCCTGTGACGTTTTTTTATTATTCTACCCTTTTCGTTTATAAGCCTACTTATATACCAGTTAAGATGATCATAATTTTATCATCCACGATATTTTGTGAATTTTTTCACCATCATCAAACATTTTTGGTCAGAATTTATTCACAAAATGGATGCGTGAGACGAATATTTTTCAGTGATGATAATGCTAACACTCAAATTTTGGTGGGCTAATTTTTTGGCACTATTAAACTATTACATTTTCAACATTATATGAACATTAGGGGTACCAAGAGGATGATTGGGATTGAGAAATGTATAGAAGATCGTCATCCAGCCCAAATTCGGCATGAGCAAATACGGTAATAGGGCAGGGCCAGGTACGATGGGTTGCGTTAACGAAGGATAACTAATAAAAAATATAGTCTGTTTGCTTTCCCCTTATGGCTCAGCGGCCAAATATATTCTTATGGAAGTGGATTTTTATTGGTATTTATCTATCAAAGGGCATTGTAGAATACTCCACTCAGTATCTCTTGGATTTCAGTTTTTTATTGGGAATAAGAATTGAAAATTTTAAATTTTTGTTGATTCATTAATAATTTTTTAAAGAAGCATGTTTCGAAATACTGAGAGGACATCATCTTATGACCGTATCTTTTCTGTATCTTAGAAATCCCCTTTCTCATTCACACTCGTCCCTCCGTCGCGCTTTATTGGCTACAATGCTATGAGCCATAAGCAACAGAACATTCCTCTTATGATCTTCATGCCCTTGGTGGTTCCACTTTAAGTGGGATTATATGATCGATGGATTTTCATGATGTTTGATATCGGAGGGAACGAAAAATTACGGAAGAACTCTGAGCAACACTTATTGTGTAGGTATACCCTTGGGAAAAGAATAGTCACTGAAGTGAAGTTTCACTAATCCACCTAATGTCTAGGATCCTCCTTTCTTACTTCGAAATAATGATCGGGATCGGGTTACTAGATTATCTTTCCCTCAGAGGGAGTGGCCTTCTTAAAATATCTCCGCACACTAGCGATGTACTTGGAAAACTTGCGATATAAATGCCGCAGCGGAAGGGTTAGAATATTAACATAAATATGGAATGTAGTATTGATTTTAATGGGGTTTTTCGCTCGTTGTGAGACCAGAAATAAGGATTTTATTAAAAGAATTCAGTAGATGGAACGGAAAAATGAGTTACCAAAGAGCGAAATATATAAAATCATCCAATTTCAGCCGATCCGTCTAATAAATTTTAAATAAAATAAGCGCCAAAGCTGCCACCCTCTTTCGATGAGATGTTTACGTCATTATAATTTCGATTGTTTCTAGGGCAACCGCTCATTAGAGAAAGGAATCGCTCACAAGCGTATAAACAATAACGAACCACGTGAGGTCGATTCGCGAGACCAAGGAGCAGCGTAAAAGCGGTGACTCGCTCGGCAGGAGATCGTGACGCCATCAACTTATCTGTGAAAGGATTGAGGCCATCAATTTTTCGCCGCTAATAGCTCGAGAAGTAGATAAAGGATCGAGGAACGTAAAAATTCGTGTCTCTAAAATTTTAAAATTCTATACATCGTAAAAGAGAATTGGCCCATTGCGTTGATGTTGTGGGACTTCTCAGAGAAAAAAGCCCCTGTTGAATATCCTCTCATTCAGTGAGCGATTGTAGGGCCTGGATGTCATTGATTTCCCACAATAGCCGCTGTCACACGCACAAGAGTTTTGAACAGTCTAATCTTGTGCAGTGTCCAGCAGCTGCAGTGGGAGTCTCTCTCTCTCTCTCTATTAATGGATGTCCTCGTTGGGCCGGCCGGTGAAGGCGGTTGGTGGCCGCCCGACGGTTGTCCAGTCTCCGCCGCCCGTTGAAGTCTCCACCGGAGATCCCAACGACTCCTCTTCACTCTCTCGGCGATGTTTCCTATATGTACACATACGCTCTTACATAAATGTTTTACCCTTTTAACCTTTGGTACCATATTCATTTGCCGGCCCTGGTGGCAGCGGGGTTAAGTTTTTGCTTGCGTTAACAGAGACCTCATGCTCGAGTCATCGGAAGGTTTTTCAGCTTCCCATGATTTTGTTGTTTTCCTGTTTGGGAGAGTTAGTTCTAAAGCTGCTGGAATCTGAGAAGATAAAGTAATATTAGAGGAAACTGGGAGCAAGGTGGTGAAATTTTATTGCTAGGGTATAGCAATGTTGTCTTCAAAATATCTTCCTTCAGCGTATCAAATACTCTATAATGAAAAAATGTTCTTTAAAGTCTCAGAAAACCCGTATGTTTTAACCGTATTATTTGGTTTAAAAGCATGGAAATAAAAACTCGTAATAATTGAGATTTTGAAAATGGAGTTAATTGTCTGTCCGGGAAATTGCCAATATTTTATTCTATTTTTACTTTATCATATTACCAGAGGAAATTACCTGGAGGGTATAATAACATTTAAATATGGTAGCGTTTTACGTAATTAATCCAGAAAAACTCTGGTGTTCCATTTTTAATCGAGAAATATTAAGCAAAATTTTAAAGGTTGAACATTTTTTCAGTGAAATTGCTCGGAAGTCACGGGAACTACATCATCACCCCAGGGCCTTGTTCTTCATTCAAGTTTAGCTATTTATCTTTCAACATCAAGTCAATGACTGGATCCAACGTAAAACATATACCTTGCACGGTTAATATTTTTTCTATATATTTCACAACTCATGAATGAGAGTGTCGTTGCAGTAAAAGGCTAATCGGTTTTAGGGGTTTAAAATGCTTCGGAATATTGAGCGCCCGAAGTACACAAGGAAAACTTTTTACTAATGATCAGTGGTATAAATTATGAGTATTATCGTCACACGCGTATATAATTTCATTTCCATTCATTAGAAGTTGGGTTGTTTTGATTTTCTGTTTGAATGGCATTTTTTAATTTTCTTCGAACGGGGAAGTAAGCGCTACTCAATTGTCCTTCTTTTCTTTAAGTCGATTTTCCACCGGCAACTGACTGGGGATTGAAGAGAGTATCAGGAGGAGCTCAAGTCCGAAGGAATGGGGGGCCGGTGGAAAGCAGGTTGCATTAAATAGCGTCTCTTGGTGAAACGATTGCGTGCGTGACATGGCCTCAACAAATCGCTTTAAAAGCAGTGCTTCTTCGCCAAGAAAAAAACCATTCACCATATTGCGACGGTGGGGGTTTACTTCGCTTAGTGTTTCTTGAAGTATTGACCACTCTGGGCTGTAATATTTTTGTTATGTCGGAGAGGAATATTGTGACATAGATTCCTGTGCTTGGCCATCCTGAAGCTCAACCTCGTAGCTGCTATTTCTCATTAGGCGAATCGACAATGCGACAGTAACTGAAGGAACGGCTCAAAGACTTTGTTGCTCTTTCCTGAAAAATCTTCTTCTGAATATAAATTTGGTCGAGTTTTAATTATGCCTTCTTCCTGGAAGTGCTGTATGGATATGGAAGATTGAGTGTAAAGGTTTTGATGGTTTCGGTTTAGTATTTAATTCCCCCTGAATTCCCTTTAGTATTGATTCAAAGTAACGGAGCTGTTGCATTGCGACTGTACGTGCTTCTCGTTATCCCTTCGACAGCGCGATGGAATTTATTTAGAGGAAGTTTCTTATACCCCTTAGTTGTTTATTTCGTGCAGTGTAACTTAAAATTACCTCTTCAATGTTTTCAGTATTCAAACCATTAAACTTAGATCATATTAAATTTCTCACCGGCCAAGGAACGACGTCGTGAAAACTCAGACTTACACTATTGGGCTCTTCTCAAGCTGGCAGTCAAGAATTCAGGGCCTAAAATCAATCAAATAATAGCTTAAATAGTTTTTTTAATCCAAACTTTCATTTGGAGTGGTAAAGTTATTTGTTGGAGGGGAGGGGCTCGGCGGTTGTCATGGAGGGGAGGGGGGCCAAAAGAAATCACCGGAAACGATAAATGTATATCTTTCGTTTGCGACTTCTTGTTGCAAATGAAGTGTGGCTGCGCATTGTAAATATAGTTGTCTTCGCATATTGAGGTACGTGTAGAAATTTTAAGCCTAATTACAACAAGGATGTTTTTCGTGCAAGTTCCCGGGTGGTGCGGGCGAGGAAGAAACCGTACCTGAACTCAATTTGCCTTCTATTTATGCAGAGCGGCTTCGTCTAGCTAAAAATATCTGAAATATGGTTAAAAACTTATGGCCGAAGCATAATATACTATGGATTGGAGAAATTATTTAGACTCTGAAATAACCTGTTTTATAGATTTATAAAAATAGAGATCAGGAAATAATGTTGGAAAATCTGTCATCTGCACCGACAAAATGCATTCCAGCTTCGTATTTTTGCTCAAATCGGAAGAAACATTTGTGGAATAATAATTTTGAAAAGGATATAGTAATTGCGTGAATAAGTGCCTATCTGGTGGAGTCCTTTTAATTCTTTAACTGGGGAATCGCGTTTAACTACTTCTTGTGAGTTTGTAATGCAAATATTGTTCGTTGCATCGCAAAAATTGTTCGAAATTGAAGCTCAACACCTACTTGGTATCCAAGCGTGGGTTTCAAATGTTTTGATGTATTAAATGTTCTCTGAATGGCTGTAAACTTTACACAAGTCTACTAATGAGAAATAATAGCTTTTTTTTTACTAAGAATGCACTTTCTATGATGATTTTAACCAATTACCACGTAAATATTTGTTTCGTAGAGAAAATTCACACATTGACATGGAAATTATTAGGGTTGAAAGTTTTGGCGAGTTTCTGTGAAGGTGGAGTTGTAGCTAATTTCGGAGTTCATTGTGTATATCGATTAATATCTGGACTAAATATAGTTTTGACATCTCGAGCACATTAAAGAAACGGACATTTGGGTACCTACATAAAAGTCATCACTGTGCGTTTTCTACCTATTACAAAGCGTTCAAATAATATAAGGGAAATATCTTATTGGGTACATTAAACAAGCGGAAATTTCGATACCTACAAGGAAATACTTAAAATACGTGTACGACTTATTAAAAAGCGCTCATATAATGTCAGGAATATAACTTATTTTGACATAGAGAGAACCTACAGTAAGCGGACATTCAGGTATAATATAAAGACACTCTACAATACGCCAGCAAGTCATTATAGTATGTTTCGTGGATGAATACACCGTTGAGTTATGTGGGCACTTCGTTTAAGTTTTGTGCCGTCTGAGTGTGCGAATGTGGATCGATGATACTACAAAGTGAAATTTGTTTGGAGGAGCGGGGTGAGAGAGGGTATCGGTCGCGTCTACGCCAATCTACTTGGCAGCTATCGGACGGCACTTGAGTGTCTGCGCGATAATTGACAGCCGTGCGCTGGAACTTGAACTTGGGAGTGATAGTGCCACTGAGTGAATCGGGGGCTTCAATTGGGGCGTCTCGTAGCGTTGCCTCAGAATAAATATATAAGCACGGGCTATTTTCGGCTTATGCGTATGCGACCCAGGTTGAAACGAAAAATACTTGATCATGTGGTTTTCGATGGGTCTGAATATCTAACTCCTACGATAGCATTTGTTTATTTCGATTTGAAGGTTTATACCCATTAACTCATACGATCACGAAAAAGAAATGTCAGTATTTTAATAAAATTCAATTATTTGTAATGTTTTGCTAACTTTTTACGATTACGCCCTTAACCTGATTCACCCTCGTCAAACGACACTTCTTTACAATAACCTCGTACTTCCCGAAAATCGACTTCTGCGCATGGAGTTGCAATCGCTATTAGCTAATATCCGTCCGCGCTATGTATTTCGTACGATATCCTCTCTTGCCAAAGGGCCCAGTGGCCATCGCTTACGAGTGTACCGGTCACTGCAATCTAGACGCACTTGGCGTGGATGAGTTTTCTTCTGGTGTTCCACAGATCTCGCATGATCGGCACTGTCAGGGAACTGTCACCGCACGCATCTCTCTCTGATCCTGGGAGACACGCGGAGGCGGAAAATCTACGGGAGTCACCGCTATCGCCGATAGACGTGTATCGTCCACTCGGAAGGAGTAACACCAAACTCAATACAATGGAATGACGATATCCCATACCCGAGCTAAACAAAAAATTGGCGCATCCGGAAATCTAACGAGTACCTCCGAAAATTCCTCTACGTTAAGTCCTGTTTACACGGTACATTAATGCGTACGAGTGAATATGGGAACGATTGAACGAACACCCGAACGAATACATGGACGATTTTTGGGGAACGAACCATGTAGAGATGCATGAATAAAATCAGAACAGGTTCTGCTTTTTGTTCATACATTCTCAAAAGTTGGTTGGTTACACGATACATTTTGGTGTCGATTCTCGCGTTCATACAGTTAGACATTAACTCGTACGAGCTAATACACCGTGTAAGTATGCATACAGCGTGGATGGGTAAATACGTACGCAAATGAACTCTTTTTCCTTTTCGATCTTATCAGTCGGATATGATTGCGAATCGGACGATCAATCACTGGGATCCTTCCCGACATTTAAAGCACTTCAAAAAAAGCACTATGCTCACATTTTCCACATTTTTAAACCATCGAGAATGCGTGGTCCTTCCCCAACAGCTGATTCCGTGCGCGGTATACGTCATTCCATTGTATATGTACTTAAGAGTCGGGCTTGGGCTGGAATAAACCTGAATCACATGGGCACTCCTCCTTGTCTTGGTGCGGTGCTATTGCCTGGGTCGTCCTCTCGGCCTCTTGCTCCGTCCGGCTGCGCCGCCAGCTGGCCGACCACTGTCCGCGGGTCCCGCAGGACTTCCGGTTTTTATCAACGTGTGCCTCCTTGGCTTCTCAGCGCACACAGTTAGGGGCGGGCTTAAAGCCCCACTCGGCCGCCGCCTTGCTGCACGACATGGCTACTATACTCCTCTCGCCTCCCCCCCCTTAGGGGTCTTCGCGAGTGAGGGAGAGGGGGGGAAGCTAATTCCCCCATGCAGCCCTTTAAGCAGCAATACCTCGGAGACGCCCTTCATGGGTTAAATCCTCCGCTTTCCCCCATACCCACCCACGCTACCGCCCGACTCCTCTCTCTCCCGTCAAAAAAAATAATTTTCTTTCTCTCTTTCCCTGTCTCGAAGCCTTTCTCCATTACCCTTTCCGCGCGGGGACTTCAACGCTCATCCTATACGTACAAATCTCTATTTATATTGCTATGAAATATCTTGGATACCTTTTTAACACGCTGGGGCATAAAGTCAGTGTCATTTTATGTTCGTGCATAGGTGCGAGGACTGCAGGGAAAAGGACATAGAAAATGTAAAAATAGGACAGATTAGATTGTTAGTCTTCCTCCAGAGATAAAGGGATGTCGTACGGTGGTTGGTTTGAGGGATAAGGAACATGTAATTTTCATGAAAATATCTAAATGCGCTCTTCGGTTTGTACCTCGTAGACTGTTGGACACAACAACTAGGCATTACGTGCTTTATTTTTCGAAAATTTCATTTGAAAGCCCTCATTTTTATACACTTCCAAAGGCATCACTTGCCCTAGCAGAGGAGAGATACTGATCAATTCTGAAAAATAACTGATACGATTTTCGTTATAACATCTGCATAAAGATAAAAATTAGTTTATGCCTCGTCAAAATTGTAATTTTCGGAGCTATTAGCTATTGAATGCTGTTATTGAAATCAATTTACGTTATTACATGAAAATGGCGCCACAGTTGGCTCAAATGGCTTAGAAAAGGGCGAAATTCTAGATAGAAGTTTTGAATTATCCAGATTCTCTGTTTGATGATTTTTATTTTTATTAAAAAAAATTATTTCCCACTTCCCCGTAAACAGCTCAGAACGGCCTTTACAACGGGTGTTTCAACATTAACAATAGAACATCACAAATATCCATACCCTGGATAAGGACCACCTACCCAGGCGGGATTAGAACCCGCTACCCACGGATTGGCAGGCGAGGACTTTACCCCACCGCCACCGAGGCCGGCATTTTTCTTTTTAGTCTGGATGAATGTTATATGTAAGACGGCAAAACATATTCTATATTAACGCCGTCGAAAAGTATGTTTCGAATCGCGCTGTCGTGAGTCTACTTCCTTAATAAATGTTTTCACCGATTAGTGAGGGGGGAGATGACGATGGCGAGAGGGCTCCGGCTCTGCTCTCCGATGGAGAACAGGGAGAGAGCTAGGGCGAAACCCTCCATTCCATTTCTCATCCGGAAAACTCCGGAGACCCAGGCCTTCTCGCGGTGTATGGATATTGAGATGAATGGAGGATATTTAGTGTTATTGCGAGTAAAATTTGATATATCAAGGTGCGTGGATGGGATGTTTGTGATATTCCAGTGATTTGTGTCCAAATCTGCCCTCTGAAGACTTCCATAATATAGCGATATTTAGGTAGCTTTTCTTGAACTGCATTGTTTTCCCACTAATATCGTCGGCTTGGAGAATGGAGTGCGACTCTTTTTTCACTAATTTTACGAGCTCTTGGCTTTGTTAGGTATCTGCTAAATGTGCTTTCTGTCTTCACGGTGAGAACACTTGGCACTCCATGGGAAGAGCAATGGAGAATTACCATGAATTAATGTTCTCTCCAATCGGCTACCGCGGGGCTCACCTCTTCGCATCGTGCCACGTGAATACAATTTATGACGCGGATGGTTTTACGAAAAATAACAATGGTTAAATTCCTTGCATTGATCGCGATAAAATAGCCATTGAAAACAAAAATAGATTTATTAAAAACTAAAATAAGTTAAGGAATTAATTAATTTTTTACCAGAATGGTGGCTTCTGCAGAGCCAATTCAGTTAAATGCTTATTTTATCAGCACCGAATAAATGCTGGCGAGAGTCGAATGTCCGACAAAGACAATGTGTGGGTCAAATGGCCGACTGAAAGTTTTTCATTCACACCATAGTTTCGTAAGCTCTAATGGTTTTTAATTTTATTGTTCGTCGCGGCTGCGTTTTTGTCACATGCCAAATCTTTACTTGACATGTTTGAAATTTTATTATTAAATTGTAGCGCAAAAGTCTTTCGTCCTCGATGCAATAACTTTGAAATTATGGTTAATTTGCAATCAAGCCATCCATGCCGTTTTTTCCATTCAGAAACACTATAATAATAATTATTAGTAATGCGGTAATGGTTATTCAGAAACTAGTTTACGCTCCATCCAGCTATGCTCACCAGTTATATATGTATTTAGGTACCATTTATGAATGCTCTACTCTTACGAAGATGATAAGGAAATAATCCAAAATAAATGTCCGCGCTACGGGTTAAGTATTTTGAAAGCTGCTGCTGTTGTTCTGCCGAAAGACGGAAACACTTTGTTGAGACCGATATACCCCATTTTGACAATTCTTTCATTTTCGCCCGCAGCAGGGCTATCGGGCAGGGCTATGTTAGCAAAGGTATGCGATTAACTCTGCGCATTACTGGAGCTGTCCGTAAAGTAGTCTCTCGTTTCACTTTTGGGCAACCGTATTCATAGTATAATATGCCACACTGTCGTCTTTCAGTCTTTCTCACGTATATTCTGGGCAACTAAAACAAGAAATGACAACTTAAGCGTGCGTCACGACCATCCCAGGAAAAATATCACAACCGTACCCACAGCACTTTTTCGAAAAAAAAACAAACGCCATGTCGATACCAAATAATTTCCTTACAGAGTAAACGCATCTAATGTACCATTAATTTCCATCTTAAATCGAGGAAAAATATTCAAACCTCTATCTATATTCATGTAACACAAATCATCAAAAGAAATCGAGCAAAAACTTTTGACTATTTGAAAACTAATATGGGCCCCTACTAGCTATTAAGGCGCGCGATGGCTGACGCAATACTGTTACATCGCTAGGCTTAGATGGCTTGAACAATTGAGAATGGATATCTTTAAGAGCGACACGGAGAACATAATATTAGAGCCCCATTATGTTTCCAGGTCCGACAGAAGCGATAAATTAAGAGAGATATTTTGCCGAACGGATAGATATGCGAATTTCTTTCCCCCCCGAGCCATATTGGGATTTATTAAATGGCAGTCGTAATTTCGTTAGACCATTTCCATTTTATGTGCAAATGGCTGGTGTCCTAACACCCCCTGCCCCACGCCTTTTAGCCGGTTTGCGGGGTAGTATGTAGATGTGGGCATAGGTTCAGATGTGCAAGCTGCTCCTCTATCCACTTGCATAGTCCTCTATCCACTTGCATAGTCCTCTATTCCCAATAGTTTTTCTGATAGGGCGACTGTCACTACCTTTTCAATGAAAAGGAACGATTTATGGGATGGGTCACATTTGTTGTTAAGATATGTTTTGCGAAGATCTTATGTGAAATATGGCACTGTACGGAGTAGCAGCATTGCAGTCGAAGAAGGAGCATGACAATAGGCTGGGGTCGTTCGAGATGAGGGTGCGGTGGAGAATGAGGAAAGTGAGATGGACGGAAGTAAAAGGAGAGGAAATTGTTGAAGGGGTTGAGGAGGAAATAAGAGGGTGTGGTTGGAGTGCGTAGAAAGGGGAGAAGGGGCGCCGAGAACTGTGATAGAAAATAGGAGGGGGTTGAGTTATCGGGGAAGGAAGAAAAATTCGACCATGGATAGAATAAAAGGGAGTGGGCCGTATTCTATTTCCATTTTTTGGTAGCTGATCCGCCGATTAAGTCAGGCTTCCTTGAAAATAGTGCACAATTACCATCTGATTCGTAAAGCTCCGATTCTATTACTTGGGAGATAAAAGACACCTACCGATAGCTTCAAAGTTATGCACCGGTAGATAAATTTTGAATAAAATAATATTTTTTTGCGCATATTTATTTTATATTTATGGTCTTAGGTTAGTTTAGTGCATTGTTTATATTTTGCTTATGTTTATGTATGTTTTTAGTGGATTTAGTCGTCATATCAGATTTATGAATTACCGGCAGATGTATATTTTATTCTTACGGACATTTGGGTCCGAACAAGTGAGACGAGTTGGACAAAATAGTATTGATAATGTGGGAAAGGGCACAGGTCGGTTTGACTGGTAAAACAGGTTTCATTATATGTGTTTATATCTACCTAAACCAGTTAATTATCTGTTAACATTAATGATTCACTGTTTCATTGTAAGTCACTATTCAATCGTTTCATTTTTATTTCCATTCAAGGCGGTGGCGTATCAAGCTTAGGCAATCATTGCTTTCGATTCGGAATCAACATTTAAAGCAATCCAAATCCTTTCCAGTTTCCTTTCAGTTTTGCGAATCTGGGCATATGTCATACCCTTAGTGCAACACAAGACTCGAAGGGAAAGAAAAAAAGGACGTGTGAATAGTGATGGTGATTGCTCCGCAGTAGGAATGGAAAAATAGTTGTCGAAATTGATTTTTTTATTTAAAAAAAATTTTAATCGAAATTAAAAGCTCGACTTAAAAAAAGCCAAAATTTGACCCAAAGTATCGATTACTTAAAAAATTAGACCGATTCTTAAAAACAACAGTTCGTACAAAAATATGTTTATTATTCATTCGGAAAACACTAAAAATACTCATTTGGGTAGTAGAAAAAACTACTTAGAATAAATTAATAGCAATAGAATTATTAGGTCTGAAAAAGAGCGAATTCACGCACATATATGTAATTGTAAGTATCACCGCTCGGAACCATTCGGCTTCAATAAACTTTTTTTATCAAGATCAACTGATTGCCCTAGACCTAGACTTTCACATGGGACGGATGACGTCATCATGGGCCGGTAGTGGCGCTGCTGAGATCAAAATAAATGGTTAAGATCGAAGTTGAATAGTCAAGTTTTAATTGAACCTCGAAGATCATGGCTCGACATCGATTTCCTAGTTCTTCTATATATATAAAAGAGGATGCCTGTTTGTCTGTCCGCTATGCGTTTCCATACGGCTGCACGGATTGCGACCAAAGTTAGTATATACATGCATCCTATGCTCCCATACCACGTAGTTCTACTTTAGGTTGCGTCCGATGCCTCCTTTGCGTCGTTTTCTCATTACCGTTTGTTACGTCACATAATACTTCTGCGGTCGGACATCCTGCAGGGTAGGCACACCTCTTGACACGCTCAAAGATGAAACAAAAAAATCCTGCTATGCGACCATGAATACCAAGTTTCTTTCTTCTCTGGGTACTATCCTTCCCGAGAAACACCGCGGTGGTTGGCCAATAAAACTCGATTTTCGATTTTCATCGAAATTAATTTTTCTATCACTACGCAAAAGAGACCTTTCTCTAAGCCTGCTATTAAAGGTCGTTTTAATTCGGCGTTGAGTGAGGGTGCCCTTAAATTTACTCTCGCAATCAGTGTGGTGACGTTAGATAGCGAAGTGATCGCACGCTCCACACTCGTGACCCCCCTTCTCCCCGTCCACCAATCCGCCGTCGCCTCTCCTCCCACTTCCTCTCCCCTTTGACCTCCCAAGTTCGCTCATCCGTGCTTTTCTAGTCCAACTTCTTCGCCTTGCCTATTCACCTATGGCTTCTCCGCGATCTGTGGGATAGTGTTCCTTCCCTCATTGTGGATTCGCCGCTGCTGCACCTGTTTCTAAAACTCGCTACGTAGGACGGAAGACGAAGTGACCATTTTGGCTTTGATAAGGTCTTCTGATAAAAGTCATCGAGTTGGAATTTATGAGAAATTCTGTGATGAAAATGAATTTTAATTGCGTCTTGTATCGACTCCGCTACTTATACATATACAGGGTGTCCCGAAAAGAATGGCCTGAATTAAAGCATCTTAGCCTAATCAAAAAAATTTCCACTTTGATCTAGTTATGTGATGTTAGAATTCGGAAATATATGTACTATAGGCGGTGCCTTCTATACAATCTCTATTGGATTTCAGAAATCTATTCAGCATATTATAAAAAAATGCAGTTGTAGTGAATTAGGTTTCGCATTCTTAAGCGTGGAACAAATTTGGCTGTCTTACATTCGAAGAATGACTGAGCGAACACCCATGGGATGTTATGAAAAAATGGCTTCATTAATAAGCCGTTTGCATAAAATTTACATTTAGTTTTACCATCAGCCTGCTTGTACATACTTGGTTGTGTGACAAGTGAGGAATATAAATAAACATTTTGCTAACAATAAGAATACTAAATTTTGCTCGTGTGAGTCTCTTTCACATTACGCTTGTGAGCGACACATTTTGTTAACTGTGCCGAAAGACCACGATTTTATGACTGGCAAACTATGTGCGGCAGCTCGCTGATAACATGGATATCTATAGATGTTGGTTATTCCGTTTTATTGTATTTGATGTTCTCCGCTGAATTTTCCTCAATAGCTCACTTTGTAAACCTAATATCTACACGCTGATTATATTTTTTCTGTGAGATATACATTCCTTTTGCTTTCCATCTCAATTTTGGTAGCTGATCCGCCGATTAAGTTGGTTTCCAAGAAAGCTACTACACCAGTACTAACTGTCATGTAAAGCTCCGATTATATTACTGGGAAGATAAAAGATACCAATGGCACCTTCAAAGTTATTCACTGATTGATACATTTTGGACAAAATAATGTTTTCGATGTGTTAATATATATTTTACATCTATGATATTAGGCTAGTGTTTTGTATTGTTGTCTTTTAATCATCTTATTGGAGTTGTAAATTTAAGGCGAATGTGACTTATTCTCACGGACATTCAAACAAGTAAAACAATCAATTGCGTTCGTAGAGGTCGCTTGAAGACAAATTAGGGAATCGTTTGATGCAAAGCCGATACCTTTACCTCGTAGATATGCAATTAGCTCCATTTACTACGAGTTCTTTACTTTTTTTGAGGTTGATTCGTGCTTCAACTATGAATTTGGCCGAGAGTCGTATCCTTGTCTTCTCACCGGTGGCTACCACACTTGGCGACAGAAGTCACTTATTGAGGAGCATTTGTTTCAAAGTCTGCACCTAAATTACGGAGGGCGAGAGGAGGGAAGAGCTAATGGAATACTGGAATTCTCTTTATTTTCGTTGCATTGGCAGTTGGCACTGACTTGGCTTCAGAACGTCCTGCTTTCCGTAGTTCTCGGGCTTCAGTCGAAGAGGAAAGACTGGGTCCGGTCGATCGAGGAAGACAAAGGACTGGCGAGAAAGGGAAAGATGCCTTCTACTACGTGTGGAGTCGCACTTGCGAGCGTCCGGGGAAGATTTGAAGTGGAGGGGTGGTCGAGACACGGTCGCCTGTTTGTTTTTGTGCCATGTGCGAAAATACGGCGGTAGAGATTACGGAACACCAATCGCTTTCTCAAACATTTACGCTCAGAGTATCCCAAGAGTTGCGGGATAACATCTTCTGAGGGAAGGGTGGGAGGAGAAAGGTGAATTGAAATGGCAACTGGCGAAGCCTGACATTCCTTGCATTTTCCTTAAAGACTTGTGGTTGTATCCCCCCATGCCGCCAGGCTACCCTGGAAACTGACTCATCATATAGTTTGATATTACCAGTCTCTTTCTTAATCCTGTAAACCGGACCTAAGGACCACGATTTTATGGATGATAAACTATTGCGCTGCAGGACTTCTCGAGATTTCCACCAGTTTATTTCGTTAATATGTGTTGATCTGGAGAGGACTTCGCGCAATCACTTCGCTGGGAAATGAGTACTTCATACTGCGCGGCAGTTCGCTGATAGCCTTCTATTCTCTTTTATTTCAAGATGCTGGTTGCTCGGTTTTACTCGATTTTCTCAGCTGAATTCACTTTTTTATTCCATACATACACTCTAGTTGTATTCCTTCGTTTAGGTGTATATTACCTCAGCTTCGATAAAATACTGAAGCAAAAGTAGTCTGCTTCGTAAAATAGGCCATTGACTTGATATTTTACAATTCACATGCAGAATGGCAATATCATCTTTATCGCTTTTCCCACTTTCTGTCCCCGTTTTATTTTTTCTGTCTACCTGTCTTAACTGTTCTATTGCCATCCATCCTGTCGGTATTTATTGAGGTATTTTGCTTTGTTTCAAAACCCATTCATGTATCGTTTATATTTTATCGGCTTTTCTTATTGCCGCGCACTTCTTTATCCCTGTTTGCTCGTCTCCTCCAAATCTTAATGTAAACCTGCATTCTACCCTTCAAGCCGTCTAAACAGGCATGTTAACGGCGTAGTACACCAACCGTTAGCCTGGATATGCTCTAAAAAGTTGAGATATGGGTGGAGAAGTTTCTCTGACTACGACCTACGATCTGCTGTCATCTATCGTGAAGTTAGTGATCACTCTTATTATGAAATTCTATCATCGGCTATAAACAACGTTCATCCGTGGAGCCAAGAGTGGGGACTCGAACTTAATCCGAGCAAATGCACGGGGGTACATTTTTTGCATAGTTCGTCCAACAATAACCATGTTTGTGCTGTGAATGGTGTTAATGTAAAGCCAACAGACGAAGTGAAGTACCTGAGATTTACCATAACCTCGAACCTCTCGTGGTGAACACATATAAGGAATATTTGCGGCATAGCCCTGAAGAAATTAGGATTCTTCAAGCGTATTGTGAGAAGATTTTCGGATGAGAAAGTGAAAGAAAGGTGCTATTTCGCTCTAGTCCGTCTGCACCTTGAATATGCAACGAGCTTATGGGATCCGGTGCAGAAAGACTTAATCCGTGAACTGAATAAAATACAAAGTAAGGCTGCGCGGTTTGTCAAAAACTGCTACGGGCGTATAGACAGCGTTACCCAGATGTTAGACGAATTAGGCTGGGAGCCGCTGGAGACTCGGAGGCTGCGCGCTAGCCTTAGATTGCTTGAACAATTGAGAATAGATATCTTTAAGAGCGACAAGGAGAACATAATATTAGAGCCCCACTATATTTCCAGTCCGACAGATGCGATTAATTAAGAGAGATATTTAGCCGAACGGATAGATGTGGGAAATCGTTTTTCTCCCGAACCATAAAGGACTTTAAGAAATGCTAGTCGTAATTTCGTTCGAGCACTTTTTTTTAATGTGTAGATGGCTGGTGTCCTAACACACCCTGCCACACGTGTTTTATACGGCTTGCGGGGTAGTATGTAGATCTTTCATTTCTTATAGTCCGTCACTGTTCGAGGGAAAATGAAATTCCTTCCGTTCGGCTAAGTATCTCTCTTATTTTATCGTTTCAGTCGGATCTGAAAATATAGACCGGTTCTAAGATGGTATTCTCCTTGTCATATTAATATGTGTCTATCCGCATTTGCTCAAGCATTATTAGCTTATTACGTAGCCTTCGGACAATCGGAAGCTCCCTACGTAATCCGTGTAAAAGCTGTGTATTGTTCCTTGTTCACTCGTAGCATTTTTTGCCAACTCGCTTATTAGTGGTGCGGTCTGACGAGTGTTGTCTCACCCTTCTTTCACTTTCTGTCCGAGGACCTGCCTACCATACGCGTTGCGAATATTAGCTTCTTCAGGGATTACATGAGATCCCTACGATAGGTTATCGTTACTCCCAGAATAACGCCTTTATGTTTTTTCATTACCTAAAGTATACTTGCCCCATACGCGAGAATTATACGGCCATGCATGTTCTGAGCGGTCCTCATTCATTGTTTTTTTTCTGTTTCGTTTACTGCTTCCGCTGAGAATCTACTTAATAGCCATGTTAATTCTTACTTATGTTTCTAACTCATGTTTTGTTTGTTGTTGTTTCTGTTGTTATGTTGTACACAGCGTGCTGTTACATTGGTGTCAATCGTCTCTTTTTATTTTTACATTGGGCATTTCATTAGCTTTTTTCAGTTTTGTTGGGCTTTCTAATTTACTAACTTGATTTAATTCTATCTTGATCTATCTTTATACCTTGAACTTTTGTATCTTTGGAATGAAGGTTCTTTATACATTTAGTTTCGTGGTGGATGCTTATTTTGTTATTTTATAAGCATCGTTTCTTAAAAGTTATTTACTTTTTTTAATGTAAAAAATGAGAGTTGTGTTTTTGCTCTTTAGCCCACCAACTTAACAGATGTATGACCGATGTTTCCGCTTCAGCGTTCGTGTTGAGTGGAATATTGGCTTTGATAATTGGGGATTGGCACACCCTGTCTGCTCTTAAGCCATCTTTTCCTCCTATCTCAGCGATTTCCGCTCTCCGTCGTTGATTCGTGATGTCGCTGCTTCTACTTTCGCTCTGTTTTACACGCCTTATTCCTCCGCCACTCTTTCTTTTATTTTCACTGTTCCCAGAACCTAAATCTCCAGAGGCTCCTTCGTGACACCATGTTTCAAAGCAATTGAACACCGCAAATATGTTGTAAGCATTGCGTAAACAATACTTTCTTCTCGCGTGACATTATTTGATGCTTGCAAGTTACGTTTGGCTCTCTGAAAAGTTCGGAAACAATTTTCTCTCCCTCGAAAAGGGAATCAAATTAAAAACTACCTATCGTAACTAAATTTTCCTCATTATTGTTATGGCAGAAAGACGAAAGTAAGTACACGTAAAACAATGATAGGAACTGTGATAAGAGGTGGGGCAGAGGTATGGGACGTTGAGGAAACAAACAGAAATGAGTTATTGACGACTGAGGAAGATTGCAGAAAAAGTATGCTTGATAAAGTTAGAATTGATACAATGGTGAAGATAATGGAACAGGAAAAAATATAGTGGGCGGGATAGAAAGGAAGCTACTACTCTGGTTTGGCCATGTTAATGGCATGGATGACGCCAGATGGGCCAACCAAATTTGGGATCGGAGAACTTCAGAAAAACAGACAAACAGTGAATTGGAGACGGAGAATACAGAGAGAAATGAAGTGAGAGAAAAGGAGTATCATGACTCAGAGAAACGATGGATGAGTGCAGAAAACGACGAAAATCGTAAACAACCTGCTCTTTGTATGATTTTAGGTTTTCCCGGCGTATCAGGTGCAGAAAAGTTTCTCGGCGTTACCACCGGTCGATGTTCTCCATGTCTCCCGACGTTTCGAGCAGCGACTTGCTGTTCATCCTTGCCATTCAGAAGACCCCCTGAGGATGAACATCAAGTCGCTACTCGGAACGTCGGGAGACATGGAGAACATTGACCGGAGGGAAACCCGAAAAACTCTTCTGAACTTGCTCTTTGTGCGTGTATATGTATCCACGTAATATTAACACACACAGCGTATTGAAGGTGATTCACACGAGTGCTGTGAATAAGAACTTCTTCTTGCCCTGGGATGGATCACAAAAACACCTAATTATTTAAAAATAAGAAGATGGAGCTTACGAAGGAGAGTTTGCTCTAATTTTCCATGGGACGTGGCCCATCTTTCTCAAGAGAGGATATTTTCCCGATGGTACCTTCTGACCATTGCATACTTCCCTCGTCCACCATCCCCTTTCTCTTGTCCCTCGAGTCAGGCATCATCAGTACACTTGCGGCCGAATTAACGCCATCTCATTGGTTCTCCACGTTGCACCTGTGAAAAGAAAGTTTTAATCATTAGTTATCGTTTATTTTCAAAATTTTGTGATTATTTTTTCGTAAAATATTCGGATCGAGAATGTGAATAAATATAAATGTGCTGACTTTTACTTTTAAAATGCGAAGAAATTATGGTGAGTTGTGCGATATTATTTTATTTAAGATTCGTAATTCTTTATTATCGGTTGCTGTTGCAAAGACAACAACTTCGCCCGCACGACTGCCAGCGTCTTCAGGTTGAAACTTTTGTCTATGCCCCCCAACCGACGCGGCAGTAAACGAACATGAAGAACTTCATTGCACACCGCGGAAATCTCCGTTCTCACATTATTTAAAATTAATTTTTTTTATAGACTCACGAGTATAAAACTTAAGTGGATCATGAATTCTGTTACCAATTACCATTCTGGTACTCTTGAAGAGTAAATTTTGGTCTTGTGAAGCGCTGAAGAATTTTTTTTTCAAGAAATTCTATACGAATTCAAAATTTTTCATATCATTCAGGTTGCACCAATGTATCACCCTACGGTAAGATTTCATTCACTCTGAAAATGTCTTAGACCATAAATAATAATAGGGCATTTCCATGAAAATGTCAACTTTTTCTCACAAATTAAAATTTAGGCTGGAAATATTTTATCTTGATAAATTAATGATTGAATTTTATGAAATCAGTATTTGAAACATTGTTCAGAGCCTTATTAAAAGTTTTCAAATTCCACTTCGATCCACAGACTTTTGAAGATGCTTGATATCACTCAGGAGGTTAATCTGGCAGTAATAGGGTAGTTTCCTTCATCAAAGAAAACGAAAGTCATTATTTGCGATTCGTTACCCACCATTACTGTATTCATAATATACAAATTATTTCGTTTTAGAAATACCGGTTTAGACGAATGGCAATGGTCCATTTTTATCCTCATTTGAAAAGGGCCAGATTGGCGCCCATGCGATGCCACTCCACGTGACGTCACAGGGATCTAGTTTCTATACGAGAAGATAGGAGTTATACGTCGTCTGAGGTTACCAATGCATGCATGAGGCGCAGAGCTCAGGGAAACATGTCTTAATAATCACTTATTAAAACTGGCTAAGGTCGGAAAGTTTTCTTTATTTGATAAGGTATTAATAATCCTTTTTTAAGCCTAGCGCTACCAGCCAGCAGGGTACTCAGCTACCCGTTAGCAGCCTGCGTCGTATCAGCGCTCAACTCGCCTCAAGGTCACCTCACAAGGCGGCAGCGGGATCCAGAAATACGTCACACGGAGAGATTTCCCGACATTCATACTTACGCGTCGCGTTTTCGCGCGCTAGAAATTTTTCACTTTTCATTTAATCGCGAAAAATAGATACCGTCATTTAAAAATCTAAAAGCGTGAAATACGTACTCCAGGAGTAATAATCTTTCGATTTAGGCAATAAAAAAATAATAGGAAACCACCCTATTCCGTCACATGTTAATTTTGGGCATATTTATAAGGTATTTCAGGTTTTATTAAGGCTGTGCGAAGAATGAGGAATGAAGAATGATCGAAAGAAGCCCAAAATTAGCGGCTATGTGACGCTTCTCGAGCAAGGAGCTCGAGGCTAAACATGGAAGTAGATAGAAGAACGAATAGAGCAATTTAATTCTTTGGATGATCAGGCGTTGATTAGCCAGTCAGAGAGAGGGTTGGAGGTTTTCGTGGATGTGTTAGAGATGCGTTGCTGGGAGCATGGCATGGGGATTATTCACAAGAACACCAAAGTTATGCAGCTCTTTAAAGCATCGCTAGCTAGGAATGCGAGACTTAAGACAAAGATTGGCGGGAGAAAACTTGAGCAGGTGGGGAAATTCAACTATTTGGGCAGCACATCGGAGGAATACAAGAGTCAGGACATCAGGAAGAGAATTGTGTTAGCAAAGGGGTTGTTCATGAGTGTGATAGAGCTGACGAGAGATTGTTGTGTAAGATTATTAAGAAAAGCCAGGAGAAAAGTATGATACATGGTGTAGCGCTTTATGGTCATGAAACGTGGACGCTGAGAAAAGACGAAGGGTGAAGATTAGAGGCATTCCAGATGTGGGCGTGGAGGGTAATGATGAAGGTGAGGTGGCCGGATGGGAGGAGGAGCGATGGAATGCTAGACATGGTGGTCGAGGAGAGGAAACATGAAGTCGAGATATGGATTATACAGTTTTCGATGTAAAGAGTGGTTGCGAGGAAGGGGATGATAAACATCATGGATGGAGAAAGTTTTGGGAAAAGGGCAAACGAAAGGAAGAGAATAAAAGATTTGTGGATAGAACAAAATGGAGGGAGAGAGTCTCATTGTGTATTTAAGTGGAAAGTCGAATGAATTCTTTTCGGGTTTCCAACCGCGTAAGGGTCTGCTTGGTGTAGGCCCAGGTTTCGTTGGGAGACTTTCCCAACATCTTCCGGGCTAATGAAAAATTGGAATTTTCACATTTTCCTTCACCATCAATCCTAAAGATGTTGGGAACGTCTCCCAACAAAAAATCGGCTTATAAAATGAAGACCCTAACCCGGTTGGATTCCCGATAAGAATTAATTCAAGTCATTCACTGGGAAAAACTCAGATTCTTCAATAAGGAAGTTCACTGTGGGAGGGTAAACTAGCCGGGGAATCCATGAAATAATTTTTATAAACCTACATTCACCGGTTAAATACCTTGATAATAAAAATTAAAGTTGTTCAAATTATTATTCGCAAAGGAATTGAGTTTAGGATCCAAAGGCGATTGATTCGTTTGCTGATGGGAATTTTAAATTTTATGCAAAATAGTGGCACGTTTTGGCCCAGATTTTCTTGCTTAGTCCTTTCAAGTATTGACGTAAATATTTATTTGCATTTTTTACGACCTAAAGGTCTTGAATCATTTTTACTGAAAAGATATAATTTTCTCGAAAATTTGAAAGTATGACCGTCTTAAGTGAGCTCGATATGCAGCCAATAAAAGATCGCACTTTTCAAATTTTCTCTTTGAAAATCGAATTTTAAAACCCTTATTTTTATGTACGTTCTTGAAGCAATGCGAAATTTGGCTTGTAGCTTTTGTCTGAGTTGCATGATTTTATATTTACCTTGCAATCTATAATCAGGAGGTCTTCTCTGGTATTTCTCCGGCAAAAAAGCCTATCCCAAAGGAAGAACTGAATATGCCTGAATATTTTTGAGTTTTAAGCACGTTTGTTAATAGAAATTTATTATGCAGTCTGCTCAAATTTCTGTAGAAAAGTATCTCTGGGAAAATATTATATTATGTGGTGCCGACAAGCCAAGGGGTACAAGTGATTTTTTATTTCTAAACCGAGTTAGGTACAGAAATTAGTTAAAGAACACAAAAGAGATGAACTAGATATGTAGTAGTGCATATTATTTTTCACTCAATGTCATCACAAACAGAGACTCACTCGCATCCCTAGGCCACCAAGTTATCATATATTTCTTTTATCAATTTTTTATACCTAACTCTGTTTAGAAAATAATCCTTTGTACCCCTAAGTTTTTCACCCCCTCATTTGATGTCTCGGCTCACAAAAATGGCCTGAATTTCAGATATGTTAGCGGCATGGAGAGAAAATTAGCTTTAGATTTGTGACGACATAGATATCATGTCATAATAGAGACAAAAAAGGATTTAAAGAATATTCTGGTAAATATGAGAGGGGTAGTGGGGAGTCATCAGCTTAAAATAAACTTAAAGAAAACTAAGATATCAGTATACTGCATAAGAGTGGAAATCAGGACTTACATTATAGTACAAGTAAAAAACTGGAATGGGTGAATGAATTCTGTTATTTTGGAAGCAGGATAATAAGCGATGGAAGAAGAGAGAAAGAAATTACATGTAGAATAGAACAGGCGAAAAGAGTATTTCACAAAAATAAATATCTACCTACAGCTGTATTTTTAAATATGAGATTCGGGAAATAATTTACCAGAACTCGCACATGTAGTATGTTCTCTTCGAAGTGAGACATAGATAATGGCAGTAGCGGAGAAATTGAAAGTGGAGGCATTCGAAATGTGTTGCTGCAGAAGAATGATGATGATCAAATGGATAGACCTAGTAAATAATGGGGAAGTCCTAAGAAGAGTCGGATAGAAGACAAGCCTCGTGAAAAACTCGATAAGAAGACGGAACGAACTAATCGGCCGTATCTTTTGGCATGATGGCCTGATGAAGACATTCATTGAGAGGCAATTGACTGACAAGAAGGGAAAACTTCGCTCAAAAAAATGTGGACTAGTTAAAGCAGGATGCGGAAAAGACAGATATGCATCATTGTGACAAGATTATTTGATAGGAAAATTGGGTGGAGAGTTGTGTCAAACCAATCTTTGGATTATTGACGATAATGATGATGATGATATCGGTATAAAAATAAGTGTGTGTGAAAACTCCGAAGTACGTGTATTTCTTCCGTGTCGCGATACTGCTGCAATCTGAGTGTCGACGGACACGCCCTCAGTTAAACGAGAATAGGGTAGTTTCCTTCATCAAAGAAAACGAAATGCATTGAATGCGATTCCTTACCCACCATTAGTGTATTCATAATATGCAAATTATTTTGTTTTAGAAATACCGGTTTAGGCGAATGGAAAGGGTCAATTTTATCCTCATTTGAAAAAGGCCAGGTTGGCGCCCATGCGATGCCACTCCACGTGACGTCACAGGGACCTAGTTTCTATACTAGTTGATAGGAGTTTTACATCGTCTGAGATTACCAATGCATGCCTGAAGCACAGAGCTCTGGGAAACATCTCTTAATAATCGCACATTAAAAATACCTAAGTTCGGAAAGTTTCCTTCGTTTGATAGGGGAATAATAATCCTTATTTAAGCCAAGGTCTACCTGCTAGCAGGGTACTCAGCTACCTGCTAGCAGCCTGCGTCATATCAGCGCTCAAGCCTCGCCCCAAGTTCATCTCACATGCCGACAGCTGGAACCAGAAATACGTCACACGGACTTTTTCCCATCATTCCTACTTTGCCGTCGCGTTTTCGCGCGCTTGAAAATTTTCACTTTTCAATTAATCGCGAAAAATAGATATCGTCATTCGAAAATCTAAGAACATGAAATGCGCACTCCAGGAGTAATAATCTTTCGATTTAGGCAATAAAAGGGAAACCACCCTATTGATGGTGTACTGGATTAATTGTCCGCTTGCATAAGCTCTCTGTGCCTCCGTGTGCCACGCGTCGCGTTCCGTGGGTGCGAGGGAACGAGAGTGAGATTGGTAAGGCCTTGTAAGACTGAACGTAGGTTCTCTTCCGCCTTTGGTTGGGCGCGGAAAGGATTCTATGTTGATTTTCTATACACGAGAAATGGATTGTAAAATTGAATTTAAGTCGAAAATTTAAATAATCTCATACTCACACATTCTTTCGATCAAACTTTTCAAGGCTACAATCGAACCTATGGGGTAGGAGTTATTTCAAGCTAAAAATCTATTGTCGGAGTAAACATTTTCATTTTATTTAGGAAAGGTTTTCAAATTGATAAAATTTCCATAATATACTAAAGAATTCGTATGGTAGTTTTGAAGCATTGCCAGTGTGTTCGCTACCCTGGAAATGTAATGGGAATTTTATCGGTGTAGAGAAGTTCGGGAATGGTGTTATCAGCACTTGGAAAAATCCACCTGTCATTCTGCTAGGAAATTTGAGATTTCAGCATGCATGGATAATTCATGCCTACATACCAATTCATGCCTGCTGTACATAATGCTGGGCATACTGAAATTATACGTTCTTCTAGTACTACTGGAGCAGCGGGTATAACTCGCCAACTATGAAATGAATTGCTGAGGCTGATACATCGTAAAAATCCACTGTGGGATATGAAGTAATGATACTTTGTACTTTTCCACATAAATATTTATTTCATATTGTCCTGATAGTCCTGAAATAAATATTTATTAAATAAAGATTTGCGCGAAATATATATTTATTAAATAAAGATTTATGTGAAAAGGGAAAGTATCATTACTTCGTATCCTGACCAAATATGATCACTTTTTGTTGTAGTAACGCATGTGTAGGTGAATCATAATAAGATGGAACTATGGGCTAACAGTTATATTGATAAATGCGGTCACATGCGGTCAGCATCTTTTTTTTAGCTGTTTCAGTCGACCGTAGAGCCATTTTTATACAATTTACGTTTTTAGTCTTAAATGAAAGAATTACCATTCAGATTTAAAAAGGGGTAAATTGTCAACGTAGTCTCCTTTTGAGTAGCGGCGGTAAGTATGTGCTTTTGTGACTATGAACAGTCCCATTTTATTCCAAATCTGTTTATATCTTTTGTGAACATCTTTTCCTCGTATCATATTTTTTGTCTTGAGTAAAAAAGTAGTCCAACCTGAATTGATTAATTGGCCCAACCCGAAAGAAGCCTGAGCTGCAATGATAGCATTTATTTATTTAAAATTACCCGGAAAGAAGTAAAATAAATGCCTTTGCAACGAGGGTTCCAAAAATTAGCAATGTTTGATTAAGAATGTGGATAACCTATCCAGGAAATACTCGGAAGTGCGACTTTCATTTGGCACGTGGGCTATTAAACACGTCGCGGACGAGGGCGATAATAAAGTGGAGGATCGGGTTGTTGTGGTGGCTTGGACGTTGGCTTTTTACCGCGTGGACTCGGGTTCAAATGCCGGAGATGGCAGTTAATTTTCAGAAACTGCCCGATCCTTGCTTCAGTGTTGTGTGGAGGAATATTCAAGCTCAACAATCGGTACTTCGGGACGGGACTCAACAAGGGACGTCAAGCCATGTTCTTCTTGAGGACTTTCGTTGATAGCAGACCAATTCCTACGCCGCGCCGGGTTTCTCTCCACCCTTCCTTACCTACCCTTCCCTCATGGCACAAATCACCTCAGCTGTCGTTCGCCTCCTCCAAGAACGATACTATACGGTAATAAAGTTACTATCAACACATAAAGTTATTATATTATATGACTGAGCTTCATATTTATCATGATTCTTATGGTAATGCAAACTTTATATTAGAATTTATTGCACGATGCAATTTATATTCACTCTAGCTTTAATCAACATATTTAATTTCGTGAAATGAGCAATGAGCATCACCACGGGAGCTACCAATGTGTACTTTTGAATTGAATTTCCATGTAGCTTGGAAAGCCCAACAGTGAGGCATTAGAAGGGTAGGAGAGGGCTTTCGTTTGTTGGAGGTTTCTTCTACGGTCTGGGGAAGCATTCTAGGGTTGTAGTGCAAGAGAGGGAAATAAAGAGAGGGTAAGAGAGAGAGAGAGAGAGAGAGAGGAGGAAGAAGAGAGACGTGATGGAGGGGGAGAGTTTCTGGGGGAGGGAGGGAGGTAGACGGACACGCGAGGCGAAGCCACATTCGGACTAAATACGAGAGGAAACCTGAAAATAAAAAAAATAAAGAAATGGATGCGGGAGGGAGGGCGAAAGTAGGGCGATGGTGTGAGGGAGTAGAGGGAAATGGAATGCTAAGAATCGCCGATCATCTCGAAGGCTTTACAAAATGTTGATTAAAAGCCATTGTGGATGCAACCCGGGGTCATTTCCGGGAAGGCGTCTTATAAGTTATCTCGTTTTCTATCTTCTATAAAGCTCGCTAAAATTTGTCCACCTGCATTTGAGTCACAATTTCAATTTATTGCCCCAATAGTTCGTATCTCTGTTTGCAATACTTTATTCAAAATTTAGAATATATGTCACTTATTTTCTCGTTGAGATTGACTGTATTTGTAGGCGAATAGGCGCGAGTTGAAATATGATCTCTATATGCCTGTTTAACGTCTATTTTTATCATCTAGTAGGCCTTCTGTGGTGCCCACCGAGATCATCCATTTATTTATGTAATAGACATTCCGCAAAATATTTTCGCATTATACTTTATCCTAGGAGGCCAACCGGCATATCTCGGGAAGGATAGTACCCAGAGAAGTGGGAAACTCGGAACCCCCCCACGTAACGTATCCCACATTGGCGTAACGAGGAATATGCTTTGGGGGGATTGGATGGCCTGTTGTACGACCCCTCCCCCAGGCAACTTTTTCGGGAAAATTTTTGAAAAATGAAATGCCTGGATATACATTTTACATCATTGGCACTAAAAATTTAACTTTAAGCAGATGCAGTTGTTAAATTTCAAAACTGGACAATAGTTTAAAAAAAGTTTTTTTTATTTCTCAGAGGCTTTGGGGGGGATTCATCCCCTCATCTCCCCCTCCCCCCCATAGTTACGCCACTGGTATCCCACGGTTGTCTAAAAATTGACGTAAGCTGTGTTATGTGACGTAACAAATGGTAATGAGAAAACGACGCAAAGGATGCGTCAGACGCAACCGGGAGTAGCAATAAAGGGTTTGAGGGCTTGAGATGCACCTATGTACTAAATTTGGTCGCAATGGAAACGCATTGCGGACAGAAAAAAAACGGCATCCTCTTTTATATAAATAGATTTGCTTTAAATGACCCCTGGGCAGGTATTTTTTTTCAGATGCTGCCGCGATTTTCGGACACCCCGTCGACTTCGTTCGGACTTGAAAAAATTCTGCATTTGCAGAGTGCGTCAACGCACAGACGGCACTACACGTGCTCTCTGAGTTCAGCGCCCGAAAGAAGCGAACCAGTAAGCTGCAATCGTTGTGGTGAAGGCATTCAAACAGCTAATGTAGGTTAACATGCATATTTTCCGAGTCCTCCTGCCTCCCATATATAAGTTCCTTCCTCAATTCACCATTATGTCTATTTCCTTTCATTCTCTTAATAAACTATATCCTCTTCCTCCGCCTTCCCCGCGTACACAAAATTCTTCCCTCGAGCCGCTTCCAAACACACCCTTCCCTCTCGGTACTTGTTCTATCCAAACCCTTCCGTCTTTTCCGCATCTCCTCTGAAGCACGGAAGGTATTATTACTAGCCAACTATAGTGAACATAATATCTGAATTTCTTACAAAGGTGAACCATTGGGGAAATTTTTTTAACATAATTTTTTTAACATAATTTTTGTTGAGTACTCACCATTTATGTTGAGTTTCTTTATTTAAAATGTCAGCACCAACTGAATTATAAATATTATTTTCTAAAATATTCGCGGAATTTTTGTGACTATTATTAAAAAAGTGAGCTTCATTTCCGCTATTTTTTATTGCCCTGGGACGAATTTGATATTTTAGCTCTGAGTTGAGCATCCATCTACATCCATCTAGTCAAAGCGAAAGCTTATGGCGTTGCTTTGTTGACAGTTATGGGTCAGGAAGAGTCCATTTTCTAATAAGCGTGCTTTTCCAAGCATAAGGTTGGTATCGGTGAGGTAATGCTACGATTATTGTGGCTAACTCTGAAATTTGTAACGTACATTTGATGAATTTGGAAACATTCATTGCCTCTCGCTATTCGCCGCAGTTGGTTATGGATATGGAGGGGGCATTGTCAGTTCCTTCACGGAGATATAGTATGGAAAAACCGGAAAGATTCGACTAGGTAACTGCATATTTATCTACGAGTAGTAAAATTTTCCGCTACGATTTGAAGTTCCATTATAAATATATAAGTTGGCTAGTTTACTTTCCATGTGATCAATCAATACTCAGTTTCACGGAGCCAAGCTGAAGAATGCTTCTTTGTCGAAATTAAGGTTACCAGGGAGTCGAAAATTCCGCACATACCCTAAAATTAAACTTTTGTACGATATCTGCGACGAATCAAAAATGAATTGAAGTTTCCTACGATTTATAAATAGAAATATTTAACTTATATTCATTTAAATCATGGTAAATTATAAATTCTTAATGTTACTCCAAGCGCTTGACCTACCGTGAGTATAATTACTAATGATGACAAGAGAGTTGATATCTTGAATAAAATAGTTTCTACCGAATTGTGATTAGAGTATAGAATCATTGATTTTTTGTTTCTTTTTGGGATGTTGTTAATTTATTTTCATGTGTCGTACATTCTTCAACATTGCGTCCTATTTTTTATTTTTAATAGCTATAATCCTAGCAGGAATGGTGTCTATTTATTTTTTCCTTTTTATGGGCCAAAATTTGTTAATTAATCCGTTTGCAGTTGTTTTTAATGATTAACAAAATAATGCATCGAAGTAACCACGTCAAATACATGTTCTACTCTCCTCCACTCAAACTACCTCTCCTCTTCTGCGCATCCAGTCGAGGTAATTTTTTGCAGGGACTTAATTTACCAATTTTCTCAAGCCAATGTTGGTTGCCGTGGAGATAACATCGGGTCTTCGGAGGAATTTTTCGTCCGTGGTGGAAGGCGCTCATGTCTCCTACCTCCTCCGTTGCTCCTCCTGTCCTCCTGCTGCTTTAAGGACAGTAGTCCTGACGACCGGGGGAGCGGTGGATATGGGGTGCGTGAAACGGATAGACGGTAGCAGATTTCGGTGCGAGATTTTCTTACGTATGAAATACGAGGGTTGTTTTTTTCAAGGTGCGATGGGTCGCGAAATTAAAATCACAGAGACGAAACCTAATAGAAATCTACTCCAATGTGTAGTGAAGTATATCTAGTATGTCCGTCGACCGCGTCACGTCACAATTTTTACTTCTGAGCGCGCAGTGTGCACTTAAACATGCCTATAACAATAGTGTCTCTTGTTAGTTGTGAAGGGCCTGCTGTAATTTGATTTTTTCGTCCAGAGAAGTGCAAAGTTTCCAGAAATCATCGACAAATGAGTAAAATGTACTGTGAATCTTTTATGAGTGACCGCAATGTGTGGTTATGTTTCAGAACTTTGAAGCCGGGCTTAGATACGTTAATGATGCAGGCGGTCAGGGAAGGATGCTAGTGCCAGCCGATGGTCTTGTTCAGTGAGTTATCAGGTGAATCGAGAAGATCGTCGGTTCACAATTTCTGTATTTTGGACTTAGATACCTCTGATTTTCATCAGTGAGAATAAATCTCGGAGGCCCAAAAGGAAATTGAGAGCCAAAATATGTCCTTTCGCTCGTCATTGCGGTCCACATATGCTTAAAATGGAGTCGATGGTTGACAATGAAACACATAGGTTTTTTTCTGACTTAGAAAAGCCTTCAATTTCCCTTTTAAGAATTCCTTCCGTCGTCGTAGGCATCATCTATCGAGGTCAAAAAGCAAAAAAATAGGGCACATGCAATTGACAATTTTGACAGTTGACAACGTATTTACCATATTATAATTTAATAATTTCTTCATTTACTTTAGATGACCGGTGCGCCATTTTGTTTTAATCGTCGTAATTTGGCTTCAATTATAGCCGTAATTTGCTAACAACCCTATAAATGATATGGTGACGCGACTACATTTTATTTTTACCATTAGTCGTATAGTGTACCGAGCATTTTATCAATTTATTTGCCTATGACTTGCGTATATTTTAACGGTAATCAGCATTTCGCTAATGTGCGCACAAGAACTGCCGAAATTGCAGATTTGTAAATGTTATTTCCAGTAAATATAGCACCTAAAGTCTTATTTTTGTGGCCGTCAGTCGATGTAGTTCAATTGGGAGAAAGTATTTTGTGATTTTTACGGAAAATAGCAGGATCTACGTTCGTCACATCCTGAAGTTGTGAACTAGTCTTTTGTTTGCGATATATATTGTGCCGCGTCGCTTTTGCTCTCATTCCTCGCAATCTCGTCTCGCCGTCGTTCGCCCCGCACTGTACTGCCCTCCTTCCGACCCGCCCCCATCCAATCTCATTTGGAGGGAAGCCGGCGCGGGCCGCTAATCCTCCCCGCAATGCGAAAGCGGCGCCTCCCGCGCGCCGCCCTTGGTGCCGTGGGGCGGCTTTCCCACCCCCTTCAACCCCTGCCCTTTCGCTGGAGACCCGTCGAATACCATGGGCGCCAAAGTATGCAGCCGTCACAGATTTTTGAAGTGAACACTTCCTCAGACTAAGCGTAGGGGTAGGGACTGAAAAAATGTATTCAATCGCGATATCCTAAAGCTTCGTTCGCTACAACAGAACTTGTATTAAAATGTTTCTATTTCGAAATTTCTAGTTAAAAATCTCTTACAAAGGTAGGTTTCTCCTGGACCGTAATGAACTTAAAAAATAATAATCACATTGAAAACTAAAAAAGAAATGTTTATATTTAATTTATAAAGCTAAACGCTAATAATATACTTTTTCATAGATGTGAATGTGTAAGAAAAAGTTAACTTTGAGGTTAAAGGTGAATATGTAAGAAAAAGTTAACTGTGAAACTTAGAACAAATTTCTTTCTATCTTATATTGTGAACCACCGCAAACAGTGGAATATTCCATCAATTACAGCTCTTCCCGCCCATAGTAAAATCTATGAAGATTACTCAGGAGCTATCGAGAAAGAATGCTGCCTTCCTTTTGGAATTTGCTGGAAATAAAAGAGAAAGTCCACTTATGTCCACGTGAAGCAGGGTTAGGTTGTTGTTGGCTTTTTGGCGCTCTTCTCTAACTCTTAACTTCCGGGAAAGAACTTGATCCTTGTAGAGTCTTACTACATGAAGCTTCTCGTGGTGTGGATTTGATATCCAGTCTAAATAGATGGAAGATTACGTACACATATTTTTTTGTATTCTTTATGTTCTTGTAACGATTATGATAACGAGTAATGGTTTCTTGTGTGCTTTGGAGGCTAAGAAGGAGTCGAAAGATGTAAATCGTTAGCTGTTGGAGGAGGAAGTGCGTGGGACATGGAAGAGCTCCAAAATTTATTTTGCCTCTAAGAAACGTAAATTTAATATAAAAAATGCTAGCAACGGAGGCGGTGGGGCACTAAAAAAACGTATTGGCTTCAAGGACGGCATGAAACCAGGGCTGTGATTATAGTTAAACTAAATGGAATGAGTTATTGGAAAATCAACTTTGTGCAAATGATATTGTGTTTCCATATGAGGGTTTCTTGAGTGTATGTCAGCTATAAGAATTTGCAATTTCACTTGCATTTTTGGAAAAAACAAATTTTTCCCTTACTTCTATTGTATTTTGATGGAAAATTTCTCTCTATCCAATCAGATTGTGAAACCAACGGCCATCGGTGTTCAAACCGTGAAAGATTAATTGTAGCGAAGAGGACATAAATTAGGAGCTAATATGTTTCAGATTTCTATTAACTTCGGAAAATAAGTAATGGGTAAGTGAAATTATTTCATTCCTAATTTTGTGATTGTTACTGAGACTAAGAAAAGTGATGTTAAAAATAATCGTTCGACTACCAGCGTTTCCTCACGATTAGCGAATGTTATATGCCATGTAAGTGTTTTATGGGTAGTTTCCTGGAGTGTTTTTTTCGTCGAATTCAGTTCCATGGCGTCAGGACTCTGAGTTGTGCGATGAAAGCAAAAATGAAACCTGGACGAAATATCACAATCCTTTTTTCGAGACTGGTACTTGAAACTTAGCAAAAATATTAATAAATGATAAAAAATAAAAATGGGACATCAGCTGCACACTGCGTTTATCGTCGAATTGATTGAATCAAATATTGCAAAATTTCTCATACGGCAGCTGTAATCATTTTTCTTATAACATATTACAGATTGATACTATTTTATAATTCTTTGAGATTAAAGTTGGAATCATGTACTTATATCGTTTCTTTCTTTGCTGTAAATAGTTTTCAGGTATTAGAAACAGAATTTCTCTTATTAAGAGGGTGTACGATATGTCGTATATCTATCACCTTTGGCTATAGAATGGCTGGCGATAATTTCACGTGGATTTCTCATTAAATACCTGGCTGAAACGCTTTTGAAAAATGTTCAACGTCTTTTCATTATTTTATTTTGGCATAATAAAAATGCACGTGAAGAAATTTTTATCAATCCTTTTTCAATGGGAAGCCTGTGCCTCTGTGGTGTACATTGGAATATCTTTTTGTTTTCATTTAATGTTGAAGCGCAGTTGATGTATTTATGTATTTTTCGGGAGTTATTTCTCCATGACACCGTTGGCCATCTAATTTTTTGAAGATGTGCATGGGCAGATAATAAATAATGCATGTGCATGAGCTTGTGCAGAAACTTAGAATTGAGAACGAAAGAAGGAGAATTCTGTTTCCGTACTGTGCTTCCCTCTAACGGCAGTACCGTGTACTTCGAAGAAGAGCCCAGCGGCTAGAGCGGGTCGATTTTCAGAATTCAATTTTCTCATAGAGGCGAAACTTAGCTCCCGAAATCATTGTGTTCCTGTATTTTCCTCCGAACAGATTTGTATACCATTTGAGCTATGAAGCTTTCGATACATTTTCCTCCTAAGGGATAGATATTATTACAGTCGTCGTATCATCCAACTTTGTGAGGGCGCTTTGAATTCTGATATGGAGTTGGTTGTGATGAGGAGTGACGAGCGCAGTGGAGAGAATATTTCATTTATCTCTCAAGGATTTTTTTATGTTAATAATAATTTTGCCTCTTTTTTATTTCGTGTGCTTAAGATGAGTGTCTGTTTGTATGAATTAGCTATATGGATACTTGTTGATAGCACATAAATTGTGGACTTCGAATTGAATTCCTCGTTTTATTCTGATAATTGTCAAATTTTGGACTAAGCTCTAACGTCAATATTAACGCATTTCATACATCAACAATTTTTATGTTGATGCTTATACTGAAATCCAGATATAAGTTAATATTTATCGTAGAATTTCCCTTAAAATTGTAAACGCTGCTCAAAAGACAAAGAATTTAATTCTTAGTTTATATATTTTGAGAAAGGAACAAATATTTCTTTCGAAAACTGACTGAAAGAACAGCGGTCCCTTACCACAAAGAGGGGTAATATAAGACGAGGGCTCCGGGTACCTCCTCCCGGATTACGAGGGTGCGGCCTAAGCCCCGCTTTGTTGAGTCCCGAAATCATGAACATACATATGTATGTTCATGCCCGAAACCAAGACTTCGCAAACCCGCGACCGTCATAAAAGGGGGAGAGCAAGGAAACGTATATTTTCGTCATTCGTTCGTATGCGTGGGAAAATCTCCGACGAAAATTTGCTGCTTTCGTCTCCCGGGTCAACAAAAGTCCTGCCGCATATTTTCTTCGTTAGAGCAAAAGGGATATTTCGCAAATATTGAAAAAATATGCAATTTTCGGAATTAATGGAATCAGCGGTATATATCTACTCATATATGGACGTTTTATGCTGCTGAAAGCTACGCATAATTTAAATTTCAGTTTGTGAAACATGTAATTATTGTTCCAAGTATCCTTAGTCATGACTTTGCGCAGTCTACTTCTTCAGATTCAAGTTCAGACCGTCACATTTTTCTAAAAACGGAAATGGAACAAGGTTGGTGAGGTCGCTGGAGTGGCTTCCCATCACTATATCACAGGTTCATAATACAGCTTTGGAGGAGATTATTCAGAAAGCGTATGATCCCTGTATGGATACTGTAAGGAGGGCACCTAAGTGTAACTATTGGCATCCTTTGAATGGGACGTTAGCTCATGCTCTCTTAGTGCCTTACGTTAAGACCAGGCTAATGTTGACACCAAGTTACCCTCATCCTCTCCTCCGTAGCTCTTGCGCAATTTTGGCGGAAAAAGCGGCCTAAAATATCGATCCCATTGTCAAAATACTAGTATATACCAATGCATGGAAATAAAGTTTTATTGATGGTGTGTCCGCTGAATATTTTATGTGAAATTAATCAACGGCTAAAACATTATTTGAATCATTTCTTTATGAAAAACATAAGAATATGATTCTTCGTTAAAACTTTCGTGGGTACTTGTCATATTGAATAAAAACTTTTGGGTTGTGTCGCCGCGTCAATTTTTGGGTGGCCCCAAAGTTTCCCGACCGATGCTGGTCGCTTTCTCAAGGGATTCTTAAAGAGGTGGGAATTAAAATTCATATGTATAGGTATCGTCTCAGGTGGTAGGGGGAGGGGAGCGGGAGGTCGGAGGAGTAGGTCGTTGATTGTTTTTGCTGATTACGGGTTGCCAAGTACGGCTAATTTTAAGGCCGGTGTCCCTGTTGAAATTGTTCTTCTCCTCTTTAGATATTTCTACGGCTTTTCTGACGAGTCTCTGTTTAAAAACTTTTACTTTGGCAACAATTTTTGCTTCTTTAAGGTCAATTGTGTGGCCCAGTGCTGCGTGTTCGGTTACCGCGGACTGCGTTGACTGCCCCTCTCGAATTGTTCTCTCGTGCTCCTCTAGGCGTGTTTTGACCGATCTGCCACTTTCACTGATGTAATTCTTCCCACAGGTCTCTCAAGGAATTCGGTAGACCCCTTCGACGTGTAGTGGAGTTCTATCCTTGACGGTTTTTAAGAGATGTTTTATCTTCCACTACGAGGGCCGAAAGAAAGAAGGGCCTCAGGAATGCTAAAGAAAAATTCTGAATAGGGAGAAAATGATGGTAAAAGTATAGGAACATCATTCCTCGGATTGTGATAATACCAATTAAATATTGATAGATGTATTGGGTGTGAGAAAAATGAGTGTGTCAACAAAGGGAGATGCAGTTTCTTAACGTAAAACGGAAATGATTCAGGGCTAGTGTCATAATGTCTTTTTCATGCTAATTAAAATATTATACAGTCTTTAACTTGACGTAGAGGTGATAGAATGTTATGGCTAGCTTCTGTATTAGATCAGACTTCAGGCTAACTAGAACATTTAGCCACCGCTAGTTAAAGTGGAAGGCTGTATCATGGTATGATTACCGTTACCTATACATTATAAAACCGGCTCTTAGCGCGAAAGAAGGACTTATTAGAACTCATGAACTTAGCCCTGCCGTATCCGATATTAGGTATTTTGACCTAAGTAAGTGGCGCGAAAAATTGTCAAATTTTCAAAATTACATAATAAAAACTATTGTGCTAGCCATTCTGCCTACATTGTGCTATCTTACCCCGTCGTAAGATTTATCAAGGGTTCTTTATCCATAGTATGAACGTTTAACAAAAACCACCAACGGTTGAATTTATTGCGCTGTTGCGGAAACACGCCTTGCTCACCAATCTTGGCTCCTATTTCGGTGAAAATTTACCTCCTCTCTTAGTACATATTTACGATCCGATTTAATCCGAGTAAGATACAACTATCAGAAAACAGTTGCGTCGAAAAATACGGTCATCAATGATTTGGTTATAGTTATAATGACTCAAATGATCACAGGTAACCCCAAGTACCTACCGAGGCCGGCAAATTTTGTCGTTTTATTCATGTCAAACTTCAGGTAAAGCATGGTAAAATATGAAAAATAACTAATCTTGCTTAGTAAGTTTGTACTATACCATTAATTGCCTATAAAAATACTCTTGGAAAAATTCCACAATTTTATTTGAACCCAACCTGTTTCAACAAGTACCATTCTCAAGGTGCCCAAGTCCGCTAAGTCTCCGTGCATTTGTTCCTCTTGGTCTCCCAATATGCCATAGGGAAATAACACCGTGAAAATGTTTTCCTCGTGCATATTAAAACCTAAGGCATTGTGTTTGATTTCATTGATGGCTTTCCACATGTAAAAATTTAAAATTACGGTATGAGGAGCATGACCTTGTTTTACTCTTTTACTGAGTAGAATACTTCGGAGCTTGTTCCTAATTTGATTAAAGCCATCCGATTTCATGATTGTGAAGTCATTGATGAATAGAAAAGAGTTAAGTGTCTTGCATTGGTTTTTCATCTGATTTCCATCCTGCATGCGTGTCGTTGGTGGTCATTTTTCTCCATTATTTGTCATACTTCTGGGGCATGATCTCGCTTTCCAATCGCCAGTCATTGCACCCTGGGCGGCGCCCCTCCCACGCGGGAGAGGTCATCTTCGGCTGGAATTGATCTGAACCCGCTCTCTTGGGCACCGTCTCAGTCGAGCTTCCCAGGTGTCCTCTTTATTGTTTGTCCCATATCACCGACAAATTAACACAGACGTTTAGGTATGCATGCAAACCACCTTACCTATTTAATGGGGGAGGATTTCTCCTGAAACTATGGGGCGGGTAAGGGGAGAGACTGGGGAAAGGTTCACTGAAAGTAAGAACGTAGCTGTAATCATACGCCTGTTAACGGTTTTTAGGCCACGTTCACAGCAACTTTGCGTAGCGTGACTCATAAGGGAAGCATTGCACCAATCTCAGCTCAGGCCAAGCATCAGTGGTGGGATCGATTTTGGAGGACTTAAGGTGACAACTAATGAATATGATGGAGACCATAAATAGAAATAGCTATCATATTTCCTTCTGAATACATCCGCGAGCTTTTCGCAACTGGTGACGAATCCAATTAGAGCTATTTCGCTTTAAATAGCTTTGAATTGGCGATCTTCTCACGCATTATATTACTCCAGGGATAATTAGTGCAAGCGACGATTGCTAAAAAGCATCCCATCGGATTCATTTGGCTTATATCAGCCTATTTCTAATGTCACCAAATTCATAGCATTGTTCATGCTCGAACTATTAGCACTCGCACCATGTTCAACATCCTTGGCAAAATATTTGTGTTGCTTCTTCTATCCTGGATTACTTTGCCTTATTCATGATTTTTTGTCTAAATATTGGCCGGGCGGAAGCGGTTATAATTGTAATATTTCATGTCTCCAAATTCAAACCGATTGCTCGGTGAAGGAATATTATTTTTTTTAAATATACTAATTTAGCTTCTGCTCTCAGTAATAGTGCGGAAGTTTCTTTCTTTCGTGAAAAAAAATCACGAGAGAGGATTTCCAATGCGAAGGGGGAGTATATTTTAAGCTACTCGTCGTTCCGAGAAAATTAAAATCTGGTTAAGACTGATTTCGCTAAACATGCCTAGTGCATTCCATGAGCTATCCCAATCAAGACTTGCTATTATTAAAGTATTCAACCGATTAAGGTAGGTTTCCATCGAGTAATTACGAAGTATTATTGCAGTACCTCCTCCCTTTACGGACTTCCTCTTCCATTCGCAATTAGGCCTACTCCCTTTCATTCTATCTAGAAATCCTATTCTCTTCCTTACTTTCCCTCGTTTACCCAACCCCATTCAAACCTTGTCTCCTACATTTCTCATAAAAAAAACCTTCTCTTCTCACCCACCTTGTCTAGCACTTCGTCGTACCCCCTACTCTCCGTCTACTTCACCTTCTCCATGCTCACATATTGAACGTCTTCAGTCTTTTCTCGTCGTCTTTCCTAAGTGTGTATATTTCAACACAGTAAAGCTCTACAATCCAGATCAGACTCTTCTCTAGACTTTTCTTTAAACTGTCACCTAACGATCGTCTCATCAGCTCTTTCCTTTGTATGAACGCTTCCTTTGGTAACGCGATTATCTTCCTGATGTCCTTACTTTTGTATCTGTTTTCCTAAAATTTTCTGCCAAAATTGTTGAATTGCTTGACATGCTCAAGTTTTTGCGCGCCTACTTTTATCCTGAGACTCACATTCCTAGATAGCGATGCGTTTTATAACTGCATAACTTCTTGTAACTGTAGGGCTTCTTGTTATTAATCCTCATGCCTTACTCCCTACAACGCTCCTATAACGCATCCACTAGAGCCTGAAGCCCCCTCGCTGACTGGCTAATCAACGCCTGATCATCCGCGAACCTCACTGGTTTAAACATCCTTCCTCCCACTTTTACTCCGGCTTCCAAGTTACACCACGCCTTTCTCACCATCTCCTCTGCGTAGAAGATAGAAAGAACTGTCGATATAGGACAGCCTTGCCTCACTCCTCGGCCAATACTTGCCCGCTCATATACTACGTCCGCTACCCTCACTTGCGCGGGCTTGGCCATAGCCAATTGATTTCTCGGTCGCTTTGACTATTAGTGTTTTGATTTTATCCCACCCTTTTTCATTAGTCTGCTTATCTCTAATCTCTTAGACACTAATCTACTCTTGTTTCTGGTATTATATCCTCTTAGTCCCATTCAAAGCTTTTACGTTCCATTTTCTAATTTTCCAGTCTTTTTCTTACGTTGCATTTCATAAGAACTGGATTTTGATCAGAATATGCATCCATCGCTAGGAAGCTGCACAAGTTTTTCACGCTATTCGTAAACATCTGTCTCTCCATGTTGTAGTCTATCTGATATCCCCAATATACCCTGGGATATTGCTTGCCCACGTAAGACCTTATCGATGTGCTTGTGACGGATTACTTATTTCTCCTGGGAAATTCTGCCACTCTCTTTCCCCGGTCGTTTAGCATTCCTAATCGAATTACTCTTATTTCAATTTCGTCCCTTTCTTCCCTGACTTAGGTGTGTCCCCAATCACTATTTAATTTTTATTACCAGGGGTTTCTCTAGTTTTTTCCTCCAGCTGTTCATACACCTCATCTAATTCTCCCTCCCTAAGATTACTAATGGGCATGTAGACTAGGGTGGGTTGCGCCTCAATTTTTACCACCAGAATCCTATCGCTTACCTGATCTGTACCTTCCGCTCTCTTACCCAGCTTCCTGATTAATACTAAAGATATCATCTTTCGTCTCACTGCTACCCTTCGATCTACCTGGCTTAGGCTAAATAATTAAAAATTACTCCCACCAGTGAAGCTGTAGGGGGTATTGCAACGTGCCATCCTTCCCACTGCGATAAGGTTGTAACCCAAGGGAAAGTACTTGCTAGTCTGCTCCATTACCTAAAATTATTTATATTATCCTCGAAGGTAGTGGAATGTGGTGCAATTATTTAAAAAGGACTAATTCAAATGAGACCCTTTCCATCGGTCAAAAAAAGAAGCTATTGGTTGTAGTTAATCGTGGATACTTGTTATTTTTTCTGAAAAGCTTAGCGTAATTACGGGAAATGCGTTTGAAATACTATGATGAATTTGTTATTATTTTGTGCAAATCTAATTTTGATGTATTAAAGGATTGAATAAAAGCTGTTAAAATGTTAAAATTAAATCTTACAAGCCATCCATATTTCACTGGAAAATGCGATTTTTACCCGTAGTTGTAAATTGTACATTTTTCTATTTCTGAATGACCACATATCTTTTTTATCGATTTATAATGAAGTAATTTTGCATATTACACACCTGTAGACTAACATGTGCCCAGTGATTAATGGAAGGGATTGTAGGAGAATGCCAGTAAATATTAAGTGGAGGGGCAAGTAAGGTCGAGCAAGATCAATACTGCTAACTTATGTTACCATTTAAACTGATGAAAAATAGTCTAACATCATAAAATATTTATTGTATTTCTTTTTATCTGATTAATTTTCAATTATCTACCTAAACTCAAGTAAATTTCAGCACTTATGCTAAATGTCAGAACAAATAATTTATCTCCTTGTAAAATAATCTTAGAATGTTAATAACCTTGAATGGAAAAATAATTATATTAGTGTTGTGAATATATTTTATATTTTGTAATTTTTAAAAATGGAGTTTGACCATTTAAAGATACCAAAAAATTCGGGTTGGTATCTAATAATATTCAGTGCCCTGTGGAAGTATGACGATTCTTAGACCTTGATCAACATTAAAAAATTGAGGTAAAGATAAAGAAAAAGTACGACGTTATTGATTTATTTAAATATTGTACAAAAAATAGAGTACATCACAGCCCTAACTGCTCTTTGATATTCTGACTACTCTAAAATTTGTCCAGTGGATAAAATATTATCGTTAAAATATATGTAGTCTATCTGGATAGAAGGGAATAGTTTGTACTAAATTCATTATCCACGAATTTCAGTGCGAGGAGGGATTTCCGCGGATTTGCTGGATGAATATCCGATGCACGAATAAAAGAAGTTCCTAATTCTGGTAATCGACTTTCATATGCATCTTAAATTTAATATTCCATTTCCACCAAAATCTGCTGTTATAGCATATTTCCTAAGGATCCATTTAAAATAACAATAAATAGTGTTTGTGGCTACGATTAGCAATTGTTGGGTTTGATAAAAGTTATGTTTCTATTCGCATTGCGCTGAGTACTTGATCTTTGTATGAAAAACTATTGCTCTTTCAAGTAATAGTATTTTTAATTATAGATTGCGGTACGGAGATATAAACAGTAGAAAAACGTCTGCTTGATTTTGCTATCGGTAAAACTAAATTTTTAGACGCAGATGCAAAGCATAGTTATTTTGTATACGCCTTGTAAATTTCGTCCTCCGTGTGTGACTTGTTTTTCTCGTCGCAACCTCTTTGATTGTGTGAGCGGTCGCGAGTGTTCAACTCTCCCGGGCTGACCCTTCCACGGCTGCATCTCCCTTAACCTCTTCCCTTTGCATCCCCCTCCCCTTCTCCTCCGCTCTCGGAGGGTTTGTGCGGTGGGTGGGGTAAGGGTGATATGGGATATGGATGGGATGGGGTGGGTTGAGGCAGGTAGTCGAGTAGTGGGGGGGGAAGCGAGATAGTTTTGAGCGGGAGGGGGACAAAAAATCTGAAGAGGTAGGGGCGGCATGGGGTAGGGAGGGCAACCGCAGAGCTTTGACGTCAGAGCGCTTTCAATGACGTCAGCAGTGACGCTAGGCGCCTCGGGACGCTGCCTCCGGATTCCCACCAATGGGAGGACAAATGGATCGAATGTGCTCCCCCTCCGTTCCTCCCTCCCTCCCCTCCCCTGCTCCCCCTCCATCGCATCCCTTTTATCTCATAGATGTGTGCCCGGATGTTCCGCCGAGAGGCCGAAGTAAATGTCATTTTCAAGAAAATTCCCAAATATGCTCCTCCATTTGTACTTCATGGGCTGGCGATAAAAAAATTGAGCTATCCATGATGAATATTTCGTGGAAGTTTCGTTTGAATAATGGAAAATTTGTCTTGGGTTTTACAGCAATGATTGTCTCGTCGTAGAAAACATTTTGGTTCGTATTAGAAAATAATTATCGTGTCGGAAAAATGGAATTTATATTAGGTGTGTGATGACTAGCGTGGAAAACGGATGACTATATGTGATAGGGGCTGGGGTTTTACGTCCGAATCTTCACCAATTTTATTAAATTAAACGTATTTTAATGACTTTAATCTGAAGATTTTGGCGACATTTTTGTTGTGCCGAAACTTTTAACGAAAAATATTGACTTATCGTGGAAAATTTCCAAAATTTTAAAAATAATTTCCAAAAATCGCATGGCTTAAATTTCTTATGTATATTGGGAAATTAAGTGTTTTTCTGAGAGGACCTTGGGGAACGCTCTCCTTGGGTACTGCTTTATCTCTTTTTTTTTTAATATTCTTTTAATATTTATAATGAAATTGCGTTTAGCTTTGGTATGCATTTTTTCGTTTCTATCTTAGGGATATGTTGCATTATATTAAAGATTTTTATAAAGGTAATTTATTTTTAATTCGTGAAGAATTTCAACGTGGAGTGGTATTTTTAATTGGAGCATTTGTAAAGATCTTTAAGCATGCTTCAACTAAAACTAAATTGTATAAGGATCGCAGGTTTAAAATATAGGTATTCATGATTTAAGGATTTCCCGGATGTATCCAAAGGAACCTGTGTTTTATCGTCATTTTTACGTATGACTATTGCAGATGAAATCACTCCGTAGCCGATTACCAGATCTTGTGCCATTATGCATAAAATTCGTGCTCCCTCCGGGAAATAGTAAAAAAATGAATCTTCTGTCGTTTTTAATATAATGTCGTTAACTAATTAAGGGTCCTATGATAGAAGTTTATAATTCTTTGTAATGATAATTTTCTCTAAACTTTGAATTTTCAAGCCCTTAGTATATTGATGCTGATTAATATATTGCCCAAGAAAAGCATTTAATTGCTGATAAATATGCATTTTTATTGTTTTTAGCGTTTAGATATCGTTTAATTTTTGTTTTATTAGCCATTCCATGAAGAGCATTTGATGCTCTAGCTACACATTGCCCTAGAGCTGTCAATATATCTGGGGCCGCCTCTTCTTAGTTTCTATTCGCTAGATAGCACAACGAGTTTAGCTGCTCTGTAATTACATAATCGTATGCTCATAAACATTCTACTGAATGACCTAGCGTAATGCTGCAGTTAAATAAGCTGTGTGGTTACTAGTAATTTGGTGTTTTTATCAGAGATCAATAAGAGTTGTATTCGACCTTGACATTTTGCAGTAAAAACCACTTTCATATGAAGGATTTGATTCTTTCCCGGAGAATGGTGGCATTAAGTGTCTTTCGGGCTTCCCACCGTGTTTAACACTCCGTTTATGCCGACGTTTCGATGAATTACTTTTTTATCATACTCAGGGCTTTTTGATGAATGGACGACGTGGACGATGACGAGGACGAGGGGAAAGTATTTCATAGATACGTCGTCAGAGATGGAGTACCTTACCCGGTGGGAATCCCGAGAGACATTCACAGCCACTTTCATATCTTTAACTTCCTTCAGTAATGGTGAGTGTGAAATTCGTAACTTCCTTTGAGCTATACTAGAAAAAGACGACCAGTGGGTCAAGTTCTGGTTCGTGTACTGGGATTATTACTTCGCTCTCTGGATATTTTTTTTCGATTGTCATTCAGTCGGATGGAAAAGAGTCCCTCTGGCGGGCAAACGAGGTCAATGTGGGTCAGTCATGGAATTTATGGGGGAGGACTGGGAAGATATCGATGAATCGTTAGGGGAATCAATGAAACAGGATAGGAAAGAGCGTTTTTTGTTTTCTGCGCGCGTGCTCAAGATTGGGAAAGAAATTGTGTACGCGATAATTCACCCCTCCCCTGTCTGTCATGTTTTCGCTGATGGCATCTTGTTGTTAAAATTGAAATGGTGAGTTTCCTTCGAATTCAGATTATATTCTCAGTAAATTTACAACTCACGGAGAAAGAGTTATCGGGTTTAGAGTAAAATGGAAACTGACTTTTGCCTTTTACCATAGTAATAACGGCATTATTTGGGAAATCACATGGTTTTCTTGTTGGCCTCAGCTTTCGATAACTGAGCGTAGACACCTTTGAGCGCTCTGTTAATGGTTGCTCTGGCGTAGGTTGGCTCATTATGCACATTGCACCAAATAGTTAATATATCATTGGGGGTATTCCACGCAGATAGGAATAAAACTCTTCAGAATTAAAATATCCAACACATCAACTAAACGATTATTTGCCATTGCATTAAAGTCCTTTAAGAAGGAACGTAACGCAAAAAGAAAGGTTTTTTATTTGACATAGAGAGTTTATATCTTACTACAGATGCACTTATGACACTCTAATAAGTCATTAAAATAAGATGTTTATTTTTAGATTGTGCCTCGCGCATGGAGTTGAGTACAGGAAGTGTAAGATTCAATTGCAAATAGAGTAATTAATATATAGTTAATGACCCTTGTTTAGGCAATTTTAAGAGTTCACTATATGCATCTATACTTCTGAAGCCAATAAAACATTTTTGGGGTCCACCATATTCATTTTTTAATGTTAAATCTTAAATTTCAACGAAAAAATAGTACAGAGTGAAATATTTTTGTTTAGAAATTGAGCCGTGTTTTGTGTTTACATTAGCGTGAAACAATTTGTGGTTGATTCGACATGTCTCGTACGTAATGAGGTAATTATTTATATATTACGCGCAAAACACGTAAGGAATACGTAAGTACCTGCTTGAGAAATTTTGTACTATTAATTCAACTACAAGTTATTAACCTACATTTTACCGTAGGGTAAAAAATAAATTACATAAATGAACAAAATGCGTAAAAATGTCCCATATGTAACGGTTAAATGGTCCATTATCATTCGTAATCACAGAAATTTTACAGGCTTTTAGAAATATTCTCACCTCTTCTTAAACCTAATTCTTTTCTAATTTTCTAAACCTAATTTCACAAGTTCATTTTTAAATCTCGGTGTATCTGTGAATTTCTCTTAGTCTAGCGTGTGTCGATTGCTCATACATTTTTCACAACTAGTGTGTATAAGTCTCTGGGTAAGTTCTTTTCTTTTCCAGCTGTTCACTCTTAATTGTCTGCCCTCCCTTGTATTATTTCCCTTAGCTTTGAGCGAGCACCTCTTAAGCATATAATGATACACCTATGCCACTCTCCCCTGTTATCCATTAATGTCCAGTGAATTCCTACCTTCATTCATTTATCTAACGATGTTGTGAAGCACTAATTCCTAATTGGCTCATTATTTTTATCGGTGGTGTCCTAAAAAATATTTTTTCTAAAAAAAATCAATGAAATCCATATTCAAATTAGAAAGTTTTTCACAGAAAAAGCCGTAAGATGCGGAGAGGGGCAAAGGGTGCAAGGGTTCTAATCCTCACAACGTGACTATTTTATAGGGATGTAGTCTAATAATGAAACACTATCCGGACAAAGCCGAGCTGCGAGCACGTGTATATGAACGGGGTATGCTTTGGGCGGAATTTATTGAGCGTATTTTGTATTGAAAGTTATGTTCATTCGAATCCGCAATGTATTAACTAATAAACCGACCTATATTAATTTTTACCTTGATTATGTCATAATATCAATGGTAATGGTGGTGAAAATTACCAAAAACTGAGTCGAGCTATATTGTAATGAAGATGGATGCCGAACAAAGTTTTAATTTCTTTTTGAAGTTTGAGAAGAATGTATCCAAAGATAGGGATAGTTTCTTTTAGAATTCTGCAAAAAATATTTTCATGCTATTTTTCATCTGAGTCTTCTATCATCAACCAAGCTTTGAGGCATCAAAACACGGAAGGAAAGCGTTGAAACAAATGACCACCACATTGCGCTCGTTAGAAATTCAACGCTAATCAAAATTGGCCGCACCTTACTCTAATATCTGCTTAAATTTACGAACACTCCGTGCTACTGGTTACCATTGGGAACAATAATATTACTTTTTGTGCTCCCTACGGTTAATTTATGTAAAGCGACCTGATGGCGCTAAAAGCCGAGCCTAACGTAGACCCGCTCTTCACCGTTCGGTTTCTCGGGCGAGCTGCCGACCGCGCCGAGGTCGGGTCGGCCCGAAGAAGATCTGCGCTCGCGTTGGAGCCAGACGCTTCGACCTCTGGAGCAATTGGGTCGCCTCCATCCCCCGACCTCTTTCTCTTAACCTTCGAGCACCTCCAGCTTTCCTATGCTACGGAGTATCGCGTGCGATAATCGCTGGTCTCTCTAAGCCAATGTTGATAACTACGCTCGTTAATTACTGGATGTATATAACATAGGAGGACAGGTAATTTCAAGTTGAGACTCACTAATTTCGCAGAAATGGAAGTCAGCGAAGTATAAATTTTTGTATATTTTCCTCCCTGTAACGATACTCGACTCACTAGTGGTCTATTTTTCTATATAATATTTTTTCGATAGAAGTCAACGATAGATTCAGTTCTATTTTTTTTGTAAAAACTTAGCAATAAAATTTTTGCGGAGTAATTCCGTGATAATCTTTGATATTTTAACATAATGAACAGTGCCGAAACTTGGGTCAATTGAAACAAATGAGTGTGGAAATAGAGAAGTACTTTTCATTGTGTTAAATTTTTTCGTGTTGAATTATTTAATTACAGAAGTTTTGTTCGTTCAAACAATATCATAATTAATGTGAGTACTGCTGGATTTAGTATTCAATACCTGAAAAACATTTTTGGTGACAGCGGAAATGGCCTCATCCGGATATCGCAGGGATACAATCGCACCGCTTTTGTTCAAGAGGCAGGTTCCCTTAACGGAAAGCGTCGCCGCAGATGATAATAATTTTCCTTTACGCATCTGAACGTTGCTGCTGGTGCACTTAACTTCAAATTTCCCGGTTTCACGATACGTAAACACGTACGAATTAGTATCCAAATGCATGAACACGATAATGAACGCCAGAACAGTCTTCTAATTTGGTTCATGAATTCGTACATGTTCCGTTCCAATCCATCAAAATCGTCCTTTCATCTAGACCCTCACCCGTACGGGTTAATGCATCATGTAACCTGGCTTTAACACTAGAACGCCCGGCAAGGTCAAATTGACCCAATAGAGGATATTGATGTTGATTATTTTGAAATGAAGAAAACTTTTAGACTCTTTTTACTTGAATTTCAATTATTTATTTTTTTACTGTGCAAAAGTTGGGCCTGATGTTATTATTTTTTTCTATTTTTTTCTCATCACTTATACTTGTCATGCCCAGATGGGTCATTTTGAGCCAGACCATTAAATTCATTTGAAGCTTTTCTATAGTTCTCTTGTATTCAATGCAATAGAGAGTGTTATACTGTATTTTCCATCTACATACATTGTTTTCAGTGGCGTAGCGAGGGGGAGGTCCGGGGGGTCCGGACCCCTTCACGAAATATAAAAGTCCGCTAACTTTGCATCGCAAAACAAGACCAAATATTGAAAAGTCTTGCATTTACAAAAGATTTCTTTGAAAAATGAAGTTTTTTTCGATTATGAAAAGTGTTAAAATTAGGTTGAAACCATCTACTTAGTACCCTGTTTTTCAAAAATTTTCCACCCTGGTTTTGGACCCCCCCCAAACGAAATTCCTGGCTAAGGCACTGATTGTTTCGCTATATAAGGGATTGTACAGAATGGATGCATAGAATTGGAACGCTGTTAATTTATTACAATGCTATTTAATTTCAGTGTCGAGGTAAAGACAGGCTTGATTTCAACGTTTTTTTCTACTTCTCTCCTACAGTTTTGTTACCCAAAAATAAAGACTTCACGGAATAACTTCGGTAAATGGTGATTTTAGTCCCTTTTATCCTCGGATATTACAGACCTGCAAAGTTTCGCGGAAATCTGCACGTTTTCACAAAAACCTCCGGAGCGTCGCAGCCTCCTTATATCCTCCTTTCCATCTCGCAACCCCCTCGTTTCCTTGGAATTGTGTAAAAAGGGGGTCTTTCGCGGGAGGTTGGGCTTGGGCCTTGGGTGATGGCGGTGGAAGGCGGAGAGGGAATTTCGTCTGAGCACAGTGGGGGAGAATGGGATCCTGAAACGAGGTCATGACGTCAGAGGGTGCGAGAGATAAAGAGAGCGAGTGGGGTAGGGTGAGGTGGGGGTAAGGGTTCCTACCCCTCCGCTTGTGTTTATTCGTAATCCATCCCCCAGGGAAAGGAGGAGATATGGAAGCCGAAAGGGAGGGTTGTGGGGGGGGGGGGATGGACTCATGGGTAATGGCATTGGGTGGGGGTATAAAAGGGGAAAAGCACCATACTGAAGTGAACATGCCTCCACTGCCTTGGAAAATTAACCCTTCCACGAAAAAATCAAATATCTCATTTTGCCCTCGTCACAGGCCAGGATATGCTAGTAAGCGTGCCCTTATTTCCTCCGTTTCATAGTAACTTTAGTTATTCAAATTAAATTGAGCACCTTAGAAGCCAAGGGGTACAAATGCATTTTTTATTATTTTGGAGATAAGTGCAGATAATGGTCATTGGGGTACAATATTGTTGTGGCAAAGGAATACCAGGGAATGATTGAAAATATATTTATGTACATACCTATCAGTATCATCCCTCCATGTCGCCGCCCCCTTAAATTCAGCGAAACGTGTATGCCTTTGCCTCAACAATGTTGACTAATCCGCTTACCATTATCTGCAGTTATCTCCAAAAATATAAAAATTACACTTGTACCGTTGGGTTCTGAGCACCGCAGCGCTTGTATCTAGGAGTAAATCGTAGTCAGACTGGTCTCTTTCATTGGAACCATTGCGTGCTACTTCAGATAACTATATGTGTATAGTAGGTTCCTGTCGGTCATTCCGATATTAAGTATCAGTTTTCTGCGCTCATAGGTAGTGCGTGATACTTTTACCAATTTATCTCATTGTAGAAGCATCCGTTACAACCTAGCTTTGTCTACACCATGCGCAAGGCTCGTTGAAATCTCAAAGGAAACGAAAAGTCAGCGCGGTAATTATTATTATTAGTATTATTATTTTTGCTTGGTATTTAATTTTGAACTTGATTAAATATTATTTTTGTGAACTATTTTTTTTACGATTCGTGCAGTTGGAGGTAGATATCTTCCTCCCTTTTATATGGTACGGCCTCAATCGTATTCTTTATCACGGAAAATACGCTGCCTCATTTTCTCCTTCTAATTAATTGATGTGTTCTCTTCCTTCTCCTATCTCACTTAATCAATCTACCGATTCGATCGATGGATTTTTCTTCCTCATAGGAAAATCCACTAGGATTGGTAGAATATTAAATGCGTTTCGCTTGGTTTCGCTGTTAGTAGGGCCCGCCCGCCTTTGTGACGGTGCGGGATTCCTCGTCCCTTCCCTTCCTTCCCTATCCCCTCCCCGGAGGCGTCGTCGGGCTCTCATCGCGGCGGCGCCTCCTTCCTTGTTCCTTCCCGTCCTTCCCCTTCTGGGTGCAGAGGAGAAAAGCTAGCGCTTACAGTTCCTGCCCCAGGAGTGTGTCCCCGCGAGCCCGCCCTAGGGTTTCGTTTCCACTATCTCACTTAATCAATGTCCATCCTGTGATTCAGATTTTGGGGTTCACTCCCACTTTTATATTGCTTAAATCGCTTTCTCTCGGTGTTCCTAATTTATTCTAACTGTACTCTATACCTAAAAACTATTGTAACTGTGCCCATCCTCGTTTTTTCTCATCCAACACACCCTCTGTATCCTTCTCCCAATCCAACTCTTAACCGCCTCTGCCTATTCATGTTTTAATTTTTAACGATCCCATTTCCAACTCAAATTATTCAGCTTGCAATGTTTAGCCAGTATTCTTCCACTCTCTGTCCTGTCGATGAGGTTTCCACGTGTCCCTATATTGGGTACATGCTCCAGAAAAACCTTGCTTTTGTCTTCGATCTACGATTCAATAGAATTATTTTTTGGAAAAGCTGGGTAAATAAAAAATGATTAACATATAATATTGATTGGGTTTATATTCCTAAAATTTTATATAACCGGTAGCGTGATTTCCTAACGTTATTTATAATCAACTTCTAATTGGGTAAAAAAACAAGAATTATTTCCGTAAAATATTTTCTCTTTGCGCCTGTACTATGAAAAGGTATCATGAAAATTTCAGAGTTATCGCACAATTAGTTTGGGATGTAGTGGTAATGAATGAATTAGTCAGTATTGTCATCTTGATTTTTATTAGAGATGATAAATTGCTCTATATCACTTCTAAAAACGATATTTAGTGCATGAAATTAATTATCAAAGATACCGTGAAAATTTTTAGATCATTATTTAACGTAATATTGTTGTATACTTGTTATTTAGCAAAAATGTTCAATTCTACTTCACTCTTTGTGGATGACACTGATAAGGTATTTCCTGGGTAGAAGAGGAAATCAGTTCATCTAGAGACTTTGGTTGGTCGTTAAGAGTAACTGTGATGAATAACATCCCACATTTACAGATCAATCGTTTTAAGACTGGAGTATCAGGAGGAAGTATCATAGAACCTTCAATATCTATATGGATATCATATATTTAGCTTTGATATTTCGTCTTCGCTTGAGTGATGATGAGACTATGGGAGATAAGTGAAAGACAGAGTGGGGACGGAACGAGTGATAAGTTTGGACTGCATGCTGTAAATCGTGCTGGGAGTAAAGGAAAGAGAGGGGGAGAATTGTGTTCGTGGATAGAACCAAGAGTACTTGGCCTGAAACCGAATTGAGAAGGGAAATTCCGAGTGGGATTGGGAATAGACGGGAGTTAAAAAAAACATTTCTCATGTTTTATGTAAACCTACCCCATACGTATGTATACCTAAGGGCGCATCGATTCATGATTTCGGTAGCATAGTTTTTAATTATGGAGCGGGCGGTAAAAATGTAAGATATTCCTCTATGATGGTAGTTGTATTGATGACTAAGTTCAGCGAATTATGTCATATCTCAGATTTTGAAAATAATCTTCAACTTTACTGCCATTTCGGTAATTCTTTCCATGCACTGAAAAATCCACAATTCCTAAGGTTCCCAGAATTCACTCCAAAACTTGCAAATTGGTGAAAATTAGGTTATGTTTTCGAAAATTCTCGGCTCTTTCATTAATTTGTTTTGACATTGTATTGAATAAATCGTCACAATATTTGTGATATTGGTTGCTTGATTGAATGATTTAAAATAAAATGGTATGAGATAAAGGTTTAAGTTATAGTTGTTCAACATAAGTTATAGTTGTTTGAGAGCGATTAGTTGAAACCGTTATTTGAAGTTTTGAGTATAATAATATGACGTTGAGTTTTCAAAGTTATTCATGCGTATTCGGACGAATTATAAGCTCGTTCTATGGGGAGGCACTCTAATTTAACTCAAGAAATCAAAATTGTGCTGCCCCGTTATGCCCCTTTTGCAAAAAAAATCATATATAGTCTCCCAACTAATTTTCTGCCATAAACGGGAACAATTTTGTAGCTATGTATTGTGATCACTTATTTATTACTGGTTTTTAATATCTTTTTGTGTTGATCTAGTCCTTGCTTTACTGTGAAATCCTTTGAATATAGTTCACAGCTTAAGATCCAATTTGAAAAACAGGGGTTGTGGGAATATTTTACTTTCGTAATATCTTCGGAGGTCAAGTTCTCCGCTACACAATTTGAGTGCAATGGTGCCACTACTTAAATTTTCACAAGAAATATTTCCAAAATAGATTTAAAAGGATAGCCCGACGCATCTAGTACTATACAAAGAGCATGAGAGTAAAGTTAGATGTGTGATGTGACGGGAGATCTGTGCTTAAAAATTTTCTACGCTTAAGTAATTTTGCAAATGATAAAAATCATATAGGATCAGTTGATGAATGCTTAAAGATTTATTTAGACTACGGTTGATGTTATGCGTGAAAACATTCAGCACTTGGCTTTGGCTCTCTTTCACCAGTTCCACCACCAATGCGAGCTGAGTTTATCTTTCACAAGTTCGTTCGAGTACTGATACGTTTATATTTATATCATGTTATTCTCATATCTCAAAATTAGCGTATTTTAAAATATTAGCAGCAGTAATAGGCACCGCCTCTAATTTTCATTGTTATTTCATTGTTAAAGCATTGTCATAAGATAACTCCGCGTTAAAAGTTTATTTCACCTGCTTCTGCCATCGTTCATGCACTATTTCGGTTACTGTGGATTTCGATTATTTTACCGCGCGGATCGAAACAACTCACTGCTGTAGATTGATTCATCTTTTTTTCTAGAGTATTTGTCTTTTTGTGGCGTAAAGTAGGTGTTCGGTGAAGAAATTTCTTATAGCTTTTTGGCAGTGCTGGACGACCTTGTTTGTGTCCATTCCTACAGTCATAATCCGGCTCTCTTTCATTTTAAGTGGCTCAAACATGACTCTCTCCATGAGGTTTCTCCGCAACTTATTACTAAATTTGCAATGTCGTCACGCGCAAATGTAATGTTGCTGCATGATAAATCGTAATGCTCTCCTTCAGTCGATTTGTTTGTTTTCTTTTCGATAATTAAAACGATGGACAGGGAAATACCCTGGTTATATCTCTAAAAGTTGATGAAGAAAGTGAGGACAGTACACTCAAAGGTAGGCCACTTTGCCCGAAAAAGGATCTATCAAAAAGGCGAAAGAAATAAGTAACCAGACTCACTTAGAATATGCTGCTAGCGTATGGGATCCTTATGAAGTAGGACTGATAGCTGAGATCAATCGGGTACAACGCAGGGCGCCCAGATTTGTGATGAGTCGTTACGACAAAAAGAGAAGCGTTTCCAGTACCTATGTTACACGAGTTAGGATGGGAATCTTTACAGGAGCTTAGATCGAGGTATAGGCTTAATTTGCTTAGTAAATTCGAAGAAAATATTTTCTCAGACGACGTGAATCATATCCTTCCTTTACCGTCCTACTATGGTAAACGTGATCATGAGAAGAAAATAAAAGAAATATACTGCAACACAGAGATATTTAAAATGTCATTCTTCCCTCGTACTATTAAGGATAGCAACGTTGTCTCAATTAATAGGATTAATGGCGTCACTTGCTAGGATGATTAATTTCTAACCTTGCATGTATTTGCTATAGGAATTACTAATCATTGTCAAGTTAAAAAAAAAATGAAAATGTATATTTTGCTAGTATGCGTAATATTTCTATGACCGTGCGGTGTGCATGTGGCGGTCCTCTGGCATGCTGCATGCTGGTGATTGGTCACCCCCTGCCAAACACCCTAGAGGTGGCTCGCAGGGTATTATGTAGATGTAAATGTAATAATGATATATTCTGAGAGTAACCGGGAGCAGCTGACGGAGTAGGAGCAGATGAGCACCTCTGAAAGGGTAAATACTCCACTGAGGCTCAGTTTGGGCTGAGCTCTATCCTCAGTCATCCAAACCAACCTTCGGGTTGAAACAGTGTGTGAGTGAGTACGTAACTCATCCGGTAGATTGCTTGCGTTTGGTAGATTCGGAATATCTGGATGCACAAGTAAATACATCGACCTGCACACATACACATCCCCGCCCCTCTCTTCCCCCCTCCCTCCACTCCCCCTATTAGTGACGCACGCCGTGCCCTCGGCCGCCGATGAGCCCAACACCCCTTCCACCGCCCCCATTCCATCCCTCTCCCGCTGCTCTGAGCGAGCGCCTATTCCCTGCTGCTTCACAGAGACATGCAGCCAAGGCGAGGCTGGGGCACACATTCGTAAGAAATGTGCAGTGAGCATTTGTAGATTGGTTCTAGGGCATTATCCATCAAATAAGACACCATTAAATAAAATTTCCATTGAAATTAGGAAATATTTCATATATTTGGATGTAATATTGGCTTTGTGACTTTAATTTCTTTATTTTTAACGGTACTTCAATCAATAAGTTCAATTACAGACTACAACGGTAGCTTTAGAACTCACAAATAGATTAGATGACTTGTATTGCAGCTTACTAACTTATGTATGCCTTGATGCAAGTTTCTGAATTTTCTTATTATTTCTAACAGCAAGTTTTGTGTGTTCTAGCTTTTTTGGCAGAAAACCTTAATGAGTAGTTGGCAAGTTTTGCCTTTGAATGAATGCGGTAGTATAATTTTTTACTATGTGTAACGATTTTTGGACCATGTGGTGTCCATGTGGGAATCCAATTGCGTGCTGCATGCTGGTGATTGATCACCCCCTACCAAACACGCATTTTGTATTTTTTCTTGCCATGTTATTCAATGGCGACCTTGTCGTCACTCTTCAATTTTCAAGTTATAGAACGAAAAAACTTTATCATCATTTGCTTGTTTCTCAAATATAAATATCTTATCGAGGAAAAGATACTGAGTTAAAATTTTAGAAAGTAACGGATATTTGCATTGTACTCAATGTACACAAAAAATATCAAGACGTTGGCAGAAGTTTTATAGGAGAAATACGACATAACAAATAGGTTGAGCGTGATTGATAAGCCCTCTTAGCCTAAAAAAGGAAAATATGGTAGTTTAGGCATGGGATGGGTATTTTTTTGTAGCTTAATGTTTGCTGTATTCTTTGTTGTTGAGCGAAAAATCGAGTCCCCCGCACATTATCCGCTGTACAATACATGTCACCTATTTATCGTTTTATATCATATACGTAAGTAGAGCTTGAGAATTGATTTTCCCTGTTTCTTACAGAAATATGCCTCTTCTAAAGAAAGCTAAGCTTAGAAAAACCTCTCTCTTGCGGCTGCCAACCTAATCCTAGAAGCTCTTGTAGTAACCTCCGTTCGTATTACCAGTTTATGCACGATTAGCCCTGGTTTCTGTTGTATTTTCTTTTGTCCGCAGATAAATATTTGTACTCTGTATCATAAATGCTTCATGAGTTTAGAGGTGGGCCTAACCTGTGCGGCATGTCACCGGAATACGATAGTAATCCCCAGATATTAATAAAAGAACCAGTGTCCGGCGTGATGCGGTGGAAATCTTTGATATTCACCTTATTAAAACAACTTGTCTGTTTCCACACTATTTTATTTTCACCGACCATGGTTTCGGCAACTTGTGCCAGTGCTAATAACTTGACAATGGCACAAGCTGCCGAAACCATGGTCGGTGAAAATAAAATAGTGTGGAAACAGACAAGTCGTTTTAATAAGCTAAATACCCAGATATTAACTTGATTACATTTACGGACGTTATTTCCTTCCCACCTCTTCCTACCACTGGGGCGCCCAAAATTACCGTGGAGAGATCAAAGGTAAAAAGCTACGCAAATTCTCAAAGTAACATCAGAGGTGATGCTGGACCGATACGAATGGCGAGCTGCTGTTTGCGAGGCCTTACCTTATAAGGTTTAAATGCACGTAAATAGATGGGTATTGTTGGCTATACCGAGGTTACGCTAAAGCAACTCAATAGATGCTATTTACGTAATCACATCTCTAAGGGAAGGCTTACTGCTGCGCTATTGAAACCTTTATTTTACTCTATGCAACATCCAGTGTATGCAAAGCATTATCTATGGCTTTCATATTGATTCGTAGTATTGTCATCCAGATGTTGACATTCTCGAACCTTCAACTTCTCTTTATCCGAAAGCAGTGTTCCCTTTGGTTCCCTGAGTTTCTTCTTCCTTGTGTCCTTCTTGATCGGCCCCAATGTGAATGGTATTTACTTGATTTACAGTCAATTAATTTAAAAAATAGGAGCTTCGTTAGTGTACACACTAGCCAGTTCTTTTGGTAAGGTTTTTGGTGATTAATTTACCTTCTAATATTATAGAAAATTGATTAAAGAAAACATGATTAATTATTATACTTAAAATATAAATACAATGTTTTATAAATACAATTATATAGTGTGATAAACATTTAATATAATAAAGAGAGTTTATAAAAGGAAAAATTGCTAGATTATCTGGCAAATTATCATAATCATCACGTTATCTTTCAATCAAGAGGACCTGAATCGACGAATTAGTCGAAACCTTTGTAAATCTGCCTAGACGGACTATTTTATTACCTCTTATCATTCACAGTGGCTCTGCCGGCATATGTGGCAATAGAGCAAATCCCGCGCCGGCTTCGAATCCCGCCTGGGTACATATCCCCCCATCCAGGCCTAGGATGTATATGCACCTCTAATTAAAAGTGAGAGAGGACTTCATAGTCATGATTCCGCATGGAAAATGATGAGACTCATTATTCATTTATTATTTAAATTGGACGCAGGCACGCCCGAGGCAACGGGATATAAAAATGCACCCACAATGGCTAAATGTATTTGATCACACTCTCATAAATCCCGTTGTTTGTCTTCGGATGGGTTGAAGGGGCGTTAAAAACGCGGCTATGGGCGTAAGCGCGGAGGTCTGCCGAGGAGAGTGAGTAAATAGCAGGCCCGCCAACATGGCGTTGGCTCAGGAGGCTGCTTCAATGCCGTGACGTCATGCCACCTCCATGATCCGCTGGAGAGCGGGATAGGGAGTGGAGGGGGCGGGGGTGGAATCGGGTGTAGGAGAGGGGGGGAAAAGGGGTTGGGATGGGTGTGGGATTTAGGCCGGCGGCTGCTGTCCCTGGCCGTGATCGTCATCCTCCCTACCTGCAGGCTTGTGCGTTCTTTGCGCAGGCAGCGTGGCAACCATATAGGGAAATTTGGTATAAAAAGTACATTCTCAATGTTAGGCCTAAGGTTACTGCATAGATGAGGCCCAATTCCATCTCCTAGAAGGTTGATTTCTGTTGCCACTTCGGTCGCATTTTAATCGGCTTTCAAAAATGTTCGCGGCGCGGTGATGAGTGCAATGCGATCCACTATTTCTACGTGCGCTTTTGACACCTTGCGTACGGATGGCGAGAATTCTCGTCACTTCAGAGACAGAGTTCCAGATGGATGACGACGAAGATTCTCGTCATTTAGGCGAAGAAAACTAAAACGATTTTAGTGCATGCCATAGGTATTTGTTAGTACGTTTTCAGCAATTGTTCGTTATTTATTATCAATGGAAGTATCTTGATGTTTGATTAGGTAAAGTTATATTTGAAACATTATCTTTTAAACGATGGTTTAACCGAAGGCAGTTGGCAAGCAAATTTGCACATATTTTCAATCGAAACACCTCTACTCAGGTACTTCGTTTCCCTACACACCCCGATACGCAGCGTGTTAAAATTGAGGGAAATTACTGCAATTATTATGTACTTCTTGAGCAAGCACATACACCCATTTTTGAACATCCCTCCTTGGCGAGATTTTACTTCGCAGATTTCAAGGTTGGCATTGGCACGAGGAGTTAAGCTCCACCACATCAGCCCCATGAACTTTCCCCCGTAATAGCGTTTAATAAAGTTTATTGAAAACGTTTGCGCAAAACGAAAAAATAGCTTGACGTTTCTGGGGCGCTTATTAAAAACATTAGCGCGTACTGGACGCTATCTATCTTTCTTTTTCAGTACTAACTGCAGCCCGACGCGAATAACTCGTTGAAATCGATCACCATTGTTTCCTCGCTGCCTCGATGTCTTTACCATTCCATATTACCCTTATGAAGAAGCACGTTTCTCTCATTATTAAAATTATATTAAAATTATAACATATATCTGACTTAACACTTTCAAAAATTCAAATATCCTTACGTATGTAGCTGAAAGAAATTCACTCCTCCATTTCATATTACATCGATGTATTTCACTTCCTACATGCCTTCTTCCACAAATTACGCTTTGAATCATCAAAACATAGATGAAAAGCGTAAGAAACAATGACAACGGCACGTCGCGTTCCAAACAATTCACGCTGAGTTTCCCCGATAATGCCAGATGAACTGAACCCCACTCTAATTGTACTTTTCATTTAGCCAGGCTCTAGATTGATTTTTTTATAAGAACGTAGCCATATTGACATATGGGTGCTAAAATCAGGTACGGATTCAGCATCAATTTTGAGTGAGGGGTCATGACATGTGTCCAGGAGGTATGGAATACCCCCTCCCCGGAAGAGAGTTCTCCCGTGTGAAGTTTTTTTAAAATCCCAATTTTTTTACGCATTTTGAAGCCTAAAATTTCATTTTTAATCTTCACAATAGATGAAATAGAAAAATGTTTGACTTTTAAAAAGTTTAACAACGGAGAAGAAATAAATTGCCCATTTGCCCAATAAATTACCCAATAAATTTGCATAATTTACCCATTTCTGTTATGTATGCCGAGGGAAATAATGTTATATTGCATATTCAAATATTTTAAATGCATATGCAGGTATTAGTGTTTCCATGGGTGCTGGCAATGCGAGGTTTGTAGTTTTATGGTTATTTCTAATTTAAGTTCGTTCAACACATTGCTTATTTGAATACAGAAAATAATAGGGAGTGTAGAGTCCTTAATCCATTATAACCCAATGTTCCTTCTATAAAGTAACATCAAAAATTTATGCATTTTCAGCCCTATTTAGGAAATATATTTGAACTACTTACCCCTTCTTTTGTGTTGTAAATTTTAATGGCGAAATACGTAGCATCCACAGTAATGATGATTGAGATCAATTAAAAAAAATGAGAAGTCTTGAAATTTAATTTCTACCAGAAACAGCTCTGAGTTAGAACGGGTTAACCGATTTCCACCCAGCGTAACCATGTGGCTACATCCTACCGTGCTGGGGAAATGAGGCTCTTGATGAAAAATTGCGTAATAATGTGTTTTCACATTGTCGCACATATTCTGCTCAAGGTTTTATCAGACTGTTAATACATATATTTTTGAAGCTGGTAGAAATAATCCCACTCGAATTATGAATTAAGAACATATCGGAATTTCAATATGGACGCCCAGTATCTGCAAATAAGATGCAAGTATAGCGTAATAGCCCGATCAAAATGTACATTGACCCTTGCATAAATTACCAACAAGCAGGAAATTTACAAGAACGTTAGGAATACCACTCTTATGAAATCCTGAAATGTCTTCATCGATCCCATTTGTGAAAAAAAAATTATTTAAGGTCTAATATCACAAAAGTAGATTTTGTGCATGTTTTGGCCAAACGGTTAGTTTTACGATAGATATTTCTCAGTCCAAAAATGTGGATCAGGAAATTATCTACAAAACTCCGTACTTTTGCTATGAGATTGAACATTTTTGAAAAAAAAGCCATGCGAAAGTTAGCTGGAGCTGTATTCTCTCTCTATTCTTCTGTATTCTGTATATTGTTGCACTCAACTAACATTATTGGACAGCTCCAGCTAACTTTCGAATGGCTTTTTTTCTCAGATATGGTAAATCTTAGAGAAAAAAGTATGCAAACAGCTTTTAATATAATTTCCTGATCTACAATTTTTGTCTGAGCAATTTTTAACGTGAAAATAACTGTTTGGCCATAAAAACCCATTTTTGTGACCTTTGATCATGAATAAAATGTTTTGCACCCATGGGATCGATGGAGACTTTTCAGGATTTCATTGTAGTGGTATTATTGACGTTCCTGTCAATTTTCAGCTTGTTGGGAATGTATGTTAGGGTACCCCTATTTTTTGGGCTAATTTGGCAGGGCTTTAAGCAAAAATAGAAGGGCATTGAAAAGAGGACTAGAAGGGCATTGAATATTTAATCCATTTTAATGCTGGTAGAAAATAGATAACAATAGATTTGACGGTTTGTTAATGACGATGAAGCCTTTGGCCACGGGTCATTCTGGGAAAACAGGTTGATGAATGCATCAAAGTATTTTAAAGAATTATTTAAGACAGCCGTAGGAGCGAAATACCTAATGTAGTCAGCATCACAAGAAGGTATTTTTATAAGGGGAAATGGGTGAATATCGTGCCTTGAAAGGTGTGACCCCATCATACTATGGAATCGGATTTAATTTAAGAAATTGGAAGGAGTCTTATTTTTTATTTGAAGCTTGAATAATTATTGCTAGATCAATCATAGTTAATCGAGGAAGTTATTTATTTCGAAAGAGGACATATCGGAGCATTGTAATGTATGTCTTGATCATTACCCATGAATAATATTTCATTTCAAAGTCTCAGCTATCTCGAAATTCCATGATGAAGTCCTCACTATTTTTTAATTTGCCGTTTCAAAATGAAACAGTTTATTTACACTTCACCTAATTCCACTATCTGTCTCAAAACTTCTCTGTGCACTGAAGTGAGTATCGCAATTTGGAGGATTTGATAGAGTGCAACTTGTTTCCAAATATTTTTTCCGAGTTGTCTGCTCTCATTTCAGCACTGCCCTCAGTGCGAACTTAATCATTGTTTAAATTTATGTAGAGCCAAGATATAAGTTTTAATTGTGCTCCACTGGGATTCCATGCCATTTTTTATACCGCCATCTGCTGGTCTCCTCTCTTTGCTCGGAAGGCCGAAATATAGGAAGTGATATAAGTAAAAAGAAGGCAGTTAAAGTCCAGAAAAATTTGCTCTCGCGTGAGAGGTGCATTAAGTTAGAGTTTACCATAAAGAAACTTCAATTTTTTGCATGGGTTTTACAACTCAAGAATCTTCGAGTAAGAATTAGGGGTATTTACATCCTTTACTTGGGAATTTTGAAAATATGCCTGCCTTTTACTTGCAGCGATCACACTACGTTATGGTGAGAAAATCCGTGCCATTTGTTTCCGTTTTAAAGAAAAAACGCCAAAAAAGGTGTCCGTTTCCGCGAATGGAAATGGACTCTGTTCTCATACGAATGTAAAAAGAAGTAGAAGTAGTATTTTGTGTTAGGGTGCCTCGACAACTAAGGTCATTTGCACCACCGACAAATCTATAAAATCAAAATTTTAAAAGATGCATTAAAAAGGTATTTAAACATTCATAAAAATAAAAAGGGGTAGTCAGATGATAAAATGGTCAGAATTTAAACACTATTAATTAGCCTAGTATCTATTAAAAACTTAATGACTCGGCTGGTACTATCAGGGTCGTCTCCTAGGATGTGCCCTAGGTCTCCCCCGATGTTCAGCCGATGGCGCACAGAACGGTATTTCTCACACTCTGTCAGGAGATGTCTCACAGTAATGGGAGAGTCGCAATCATCACATAGGGGTGGAATTCTCTCTTCAGTGAAGAGGTACGAGTGGGTGAGAGCGCAATGTAAAAAGAATATCCTTTTTCCGGGGAACTATAAAATGTCCTTGTATCGGAGGTGTCCGTTATTGATAGGTATGAAGTAGATGTTTCACTGAACTTCCATTCCAAGTTCTTGTATTCTTCTTTTATTATAATAATAGTTGTTATTTTTCGAGATTGATTAGATTTCGTGATTGCGTGCATGCTTGTGTGACTGACGCCTTCAGGCTCCAATCATCGTCTTTCCTACTTACAGCTGGATCCTTGACTATAACAAAAGACTAACGATTTTTCGTAACAATGTACTACAGAGGTAAACTGATGGCGAGAGTAGAGTGTTGTAGAGAGGGTATTATTGCGATGGTGTGATATCTTTAGCCAGTTCGAGACCCGGAAAGCTTTCTTCGATATTCCTTTCATTCCCGAGGGACAAATTGTTTACGCTCTCGGGTGTTTTGTCATCTATGCTGCTTTGTTTTCTTCTCTTTGTCTTCAAAAGGCTTCTCGCTGGACCCTTTTGTCTCTTGCTATGCATCTGAACGAGGGAGGAAAGTAGAGCAGGAGAGGGGAGAGACAGACCGTCGTGTGTAGCTGAGGCTGGTTCCCCAAGTGGTTATCCCATCGGTGGCCTCCTTTCCCTCATCTCACTCTCTGTTGAGTACATTTCTGGGGCGATTTTACTCTACACCGTTCCCCATTCTCCATTGCTGGTTGCATTCAGCCGAGGAGCAGGGAGCAGCCTACTTTTATTCTTATGAAACTTCCAAGTCTGGGTTTCCGTGGTTACTTACAAGTAATTTATTAACTGTCTTCCTTTTTGAAGGTTTCTCTGGATTTCTGCCGGGTTATTGGCTACATTTCTACGCCTACATGTTTAAGTGTTAAGAGGACGCATACTTTAAGCTCTGTCGGGCTTTTTGTGACTTATATCTTGTTCAAAACATTTTTTTGGCCTGTATACCAAATTTGGAAATTTTTATCAGGGTTTTTATCGGATATAATTTACTTTACTACAGATGAAGGAAAATTTTGACGAAGAAACATTATATGACCTGCAAATTCATAGATGAAGACGCATATTACTAAGTAATAGGCCACTAAAAGGGGCAAAATACGAGGTCGAGGAGTGATTAGGAGTATTGCGTACATTTATTCGCGCAAGCATACATCCATGCGTACACATGTTAATTTACATTGCAACCAAATGGAGGATGAGCGGTTCTCTGAAAAGTATTTTTACGTTCATTACGTATAAAGTATTAATACGGTATTATTATACGTTTTATTTTAATATCTCCGAAATGTAATGAGGAAAGGAAATATTAACCCGGTCGTAATACCGAGCATCCTTCATTTATGCTCTGCCCCTGAAAACCCGCTATCATTTTATTCGTTCGTATCATCATTCATCTCTGAAATATTTGTAGAAGTATTCGAAATACGTTGCAATTCATTACTCAGTGGATGGAAATTGCTTAATGCAATGATAGTTTATAATTTATTTAACAAGCATATGATAGGTAAACCTTTTGTATAAAAAATCAGGCTCGAAAACGGATAGCTTCAAGTCGTCATTAGGGACAATGACGGTTGCCATGTATGTACAATGTACATTCATTGAATCTCTGTTAGAATGAATGGATCTGTGCTCTTTCCCTAGTTTCAGTAGTACGCTTGAATGAATGCGTATTAATCCTTCTTGGTGAGACTCTTTTGTCTCAGTAATGTCTTGTTTGTAAATAGTTATCTGGCGAAGAATTTAATGTTCTATGCTCCAAAGCTGTTTGTGATGGTTACGATAGACGAAATAGGTGGTAGCTAACACTAGATGCATTCAAAGGCATTTTTTAATTATAAGAAAGACAACGTTGTGATATTCCACGCTATATTTGTTAAAACTCAACTGGTTTCGACACGTCTCGCATCATTCTCAAGAGGCAACTCGTGGAAGTTACGAGACGCAGGTCGAAACCGGTTGAGATTTTAATATACCTTGTATAGAAAATTACTAAATTGTCCCTCTAGGATTAATTAATAACATGAATTTCCACTAAACTCGTGGCCCATTGACCTGATTTATTCATGGTGTGTTTAGCCATAAAATATTTTTGTGGCTGAGGGTATGATTCATCCTGTTGTAGACATATTTGTAATACGACTTACTGGGTGTTAATGTGATGTGGAATCAGTTTATGTAGAAAAATAAGATTATTTGGAGTAGAAGCACCAGGTATAAGGCTTGGGCATAGGGATAACGTAAATTTGAGAGTGTTAGTAAACACCACTTACCTACTTTACAGCCTATTATTATACGTGCTCATAGTTTGTTAAAATATCATTTTCATTGTGTGGCTCTGAAGGCAGCTAAACGCGCTTGGCAACACAATCTATCTGTTTTTATTACGCGAGTGGGTGCGTAGTAACGCCTCTACGCTCCGAGTAAACGAGGAAAAACGATTTATTCCTTAATTACGCAATGAAAATTGCAGATCCTCCATAATTACCTCACCTGAAGTGGCTCTAAGAAATGGCTAAGTGGCCAAAGAAGATTTATGAGTGTTTATCAGGAAAATACTCCTAAATGCGTATTTCAGGGAAAGTGATGACATCGAGCATTTCGTTAACTTGTACTTCCTAAGAAAATCGTCGTCCTAAAGATGAATATTTTTGGAAAAAGGTATTACAGACTCCTACCAAACGAAACACGACATAATCATTGTCTTACAATAATCATTGTTAGTAATATGCCGTAACTTAAAAAAAATACTGAAACTGAGCCAATGTTACATAACGCAGAAGTGATAATTAGAACATAGAGTTGGCTTGCAGTCGAGCGGCAGTGAAGTTTATTCAACAGGATGTAAAATCTTTAGTCGTGATCTAGGGAATAGGAAAGGGGTTTGGTAACACCTCCCGAAACACGCATATTGAGGCGGCTTGTGTGTTAATAAGTAGATATAGATGACATCATTCACATTAATCTGAGAAAAGTTAGTTACTTTTGAATGTTAATGAATCGCGCCAAGGCGAAACAACAGCAGCTTTAAGTCATTGCAGAGCAAGCGATTTGCAAAATATTAATCGGTAGGGTGATGCCCATGACCCTTATACTACCCATCAGTAGAAACTTCAGTTTTGTAAATTTATCAAGAAGTAAATGTAATATTATAATTTGCGTTATTTCCCATAATGCCTTATCAAGTCCAAAAATATTTTTAAACATACCGGCCCAGGTTTCGAATAAAATTCGGCCATATTTATTTGTACTCCAAAGATAGCTACAGAGTGGCTACCACCATGATCTATAATTTCAAATGGGTGTTCTCAACATTGTTTGTCATTTTATGCAATTCTGGAACATTAAGGAACTTCTGAAAGAGTCCAGTGTATTCAAGTTAGGTGTATTGAAGTTGGTCCGCTTTAGGGGGATGAGGTTATACGAAATGGGGTGAAAAAATTACATGTTATTCTTTCTAATCTTGTATTTTCATTTTATGTAATTGCTATTAAAAGAGTGTTGTTCTACGTCTCGTTGTATATGTATGTTTATTCACCTACAGCACGTCAGCAGCGTTGCAGGATATGTTTCGTAAACATTCTCTTGAGTTGTGACGTACTTGAAGTGCTCCGGCTTAAGTTTTACTCAATGATTACTTCGGAAACTTGCCTGAAGTATGATGGGTCGATGCGTTAACACCGTCGCTGTAAGTAAACAATTCAGCGGTATTATCATCCTTAGTTGTTTGTTACCCGCATTTCAGTTGTGAAGTGCGTGGCGGAATATTCCTGGGGTTTCACGGGGTGCCATCACTTACAGAAGACAAGCCCTACGACCCAGTGAGTGTCTCCCATCGTATTACATGTATATTGCCCTTCGATAATTTACGAATTTATATTAACCCAATTTTATCCTTTATCGTGGCGAATTTTCCTCTTTACTATCTTGAATGTTGGACGTGACAATTTAACTTTTTAAAAAGATAATGATATTAAGGACTACATACACTGTATTCTTGAATAATTACTTCTTGTTATAATGTAGAAAATATAAAACATTACATTTATTTTACGTCAATACTATCACCTTAAATGATTACTTACTTTTAATGTTTTTATGAACTGCTCTAAAGAAAAGAGATATAAAAAAGAGCATGCATTTACGTGCTTCAAATGAAATTCCTAAGGCTAGCTTACGCCATAATTACTAAAACGTGTGGCCCGTAGGCCAAGCCTCTCTTGGAACTCGAACTGTAACATATAATAAGGGGGCAATTTTCGGTGTGGCTGTGGGATCAATATTTTGCCCTAGCCACGCAATCAGACTTCTATGATCGATGACACTATCAGAAAATTACTTCGTGTGATTGGTCGGCAGTCTTGCTTTCATATATTTCATAGTGTTGCATGACTTGATGTGATTTCATTTCTTATTTTTTACATATTATTAGGAACTTCTTATTTTGTACATATCATTAATTTACCATTTGTTTCTGTTAAGCATTTCTTGAATCCAATGTCCTATGTCTGTTAGAAAATGTGTCAACTCCATTAATTTTGTGTTTATTGAAGTTCCTGATTGTTTCTATCGTGAATTTCAGCATCGCGCTCCAAAATAAACTTATTGTGCAAGACATTTCGCGCACTCATCTTATTAGCACTACTACGATTTGAGTATGGAAAGTGTCCTGTAGGCCGGTATGATTGTTTTGTTTCAAGCCCATTATAGGGAAGATTTATCACATTCAGCGACACAAAAAGCATTCCGTAATGCGAAATGAAGTGATATTAAAAATATTGCCATTAGGAATGAGGAAATAGTGAAACAAAAGTCTAAGAAGCATCTAACGAAATTTAGTGAAAACAGTTCTCTTTGTCCATTTTCAAACCCTTTTCTCTGCATCAGAAAAAATGAAGTATCTGTCGAAGTTTTGAATTGAGAAAATTTATGTTGCTCCCACGACCACATCAGCTATTCAAATTGCTGTCTTTACGAATGCAAGAGTGCTATAACATCGTTCAATGTATTTGACACAAATTCAGAGCTAAATTGACTCGTATTTTTCTGCGGCGATGATTTGTAGATGTCTCCATGGCTTCTTGGTTTTACCGCGACGGAATTAATTCTGAGACGACAGATTTGCTGGTGTTCCAACCTGCGAGAGCGTCTTGAGGTCGAGTAACGATTTAGGGTTTTCTAACGACTTACATGGTAGAGTTAAGACAACTAAGTGCACAACATAATTGGATTAGAGACAATTTAGAGCTGGAGTGACGATCATTCACCTAGCTGGTTACTTTGCTGCTAATAAGCCTTGTATACATGATTAATACTGTTAAGATTGTAATAAATACTCATATTACCCTTGAATGAGTCTTACTAGCAAGCAATTAATTTACAGGATACGATTTATTTCCCTAGACGTGCCTTTTTATTTATCGCAATTTCTCTCTACTGGAATCTCTCTCTATAATTTTAGTTAGCACTTATCATTTTTGAATCTGTTACTTAATTTGATTTAGTAATGTGAGCACGTAACATTGATCGGTTTTCACTTTAAACAATTTTAGTTCTTAGGAATTAAAAGATTAAATATGGTGATTTTTTTCCTGAAAAATCTCCCATTTATTTATTTTCTACTTCTTCTTAGACGTAGACCTTCTTTAGTTCCAAGATTTTGGAATGTCTTTGTCGTTCGGCAATTTGCGTTGTACTAACGTCACGTCAGTCTGCCTCATTCCTCTGTGCTCTCTCGTCTGGATATTATGTCTTGCGCAACCGTATGCCCCGAGGAAACCTTTTCAGGCCGCTTTAAGAGGAGATTCCCCTGCGGTGATGGACGCTGATGTAACTTCTTTCCTTTCGGTCGTTACAGCACTGGAGTATTGAGGTCGAGCGATGTTACACTCAATGTGATTGGGTTTCTCCCCATGCCAACCTGACCCTGCTCCCATTCGGATTCACGGGATATTGCATAAGGTCTCCGCCCCGTCAAAGGTAAGTAGAATCATTATCCTGTAATGCGTTTTGTTCTCGGTAGAATTTTCCGAAAAAAACCGCTACTTAAAGCGTTTTCTTGAAACATTTATAAATCTTGTGTAAAATGTTCTAGCTACTGGGAAAATTACTCGTAATGCATGTACTAATCTAAATTATGAATTGTTTCACCTCATTATACCTAAACCAACCTTCTTCACCTTTGAGTTTTTTTGTAAAGTTGTTTAGTACTATCTCACGTTGGTTGTAATTTCGCTGAAAATTTATTTAATAAATTATTCATTTACTTAATTCGTGATATTCTCTGGAGAATGCTCTCTCGAGATTTTAAGAGCTTCTAGCCATACTTGCATGATTTTCGTTGTTTTTCTTCTCTAAAATAAAGTGACTTTAGTGGCTTCTATTATTGGTTAGCTGATAAAACGATGAAATGGAGATGGGAAATGCTTTATTTCGTGAAATTTTCAACTATACTTTAAGTTATTTTACTGACCTTAGACGAATGTTGACTGGCTTTTTTTCTTAATACGTTTTTCTCATCTTTCCGTCTGATTATGGTCTCCCATCGCTTCTGATACGATTATTATTTCCTCCCATTCCTCGTTTTCCAAGTACACGCCCTTAAATGAGTTTCAATAGCAAGCAATTCATTCTCAGTATTTGCTTTCTTTCCCTAGCCATGCCTTTTTATATCTCGTGATTTCTCTCTATAGACGCCTCCCAAATTTTATTAGCACTTCATTATTTCTGACTATGTCACTGCATTTGTATTTTGTAATATCAGCACATAACACGATTCGGTTTTCACCTGAGTGAAAGAAGTGCAACACGATTTTCAGGAGAAATTTTTTTAAGATCGTTCACCTACAGAAATGCCCAATCCTATACGTTTCAGACACTTTAGAAAATTATAGAATGAATTTCTGATGTAGAATATAGACAAAATTTCAATCAAAGTAATCAACGCTCTGAAATTTAGTCCAAGAAAGGAAAGGTTGCTATTGATCTACAAGGAATGGAACTCTTTCACAATGACTCTTAGGGCAACGCTTGCACTGCTCTATGCTATCAAACGTTTTTAATCGTAAAAGCAAAATATGAAGGTTCGTAGGTCCAAAGTAGCAGAAAGTATGTTTCGACAAACAGGAAGAGGCTAATTTGCTTCTCGTTAAATGAAAAAAACTACAAATGCGCAAAACACAAAATGAATTGGTAAGAAAGACAAGACTTGACAAGCACTGGAAATAAATTTCCAAGGTACACATTTGGTATCGGATTAATGGTCACATTTTGCGAATGTTTGAGTTTTGCAATTGACTCTACTTAAACGGTTTCCGAGAATAATTAAAATAGACTGATATTATCTTCATATCAGAGACAGAAGGTATTCGCTGTTGTGGGTTCAGAAGTTTTTCAAATTATAAATAATAATGAAAATCTTTACTAACTAATGCACTGGGGTCAAAATCTTTCGAAAAATTTCAGCAAAGATTGGTGGACGAAGTTTTCGCGAATTGTAACGCTACATTTTGCAAATAAATCGTTTAATTTGGATCTCCTGAAGATCGATAAGGACTTCCAAAGTTACAAATCATAATTTTGTCAGTGCCACGTATAAGTCGAAATATTTAACGTGGACTTATTAGAATTTTTGCTGTTTACATCTTGGAATAAATTCCTTTAACGATTCGAAAGTTGAAATACTTTCTGACGACTTCAAAGAAATTTTGAGAGGCTATATTCAGGAACTCCCTACTTCACTTCTCCAATGGGAAATGTCTATGAAAATAACGCAGAATAGGTTTGGTATTTGGAGAAGGCATCTAGCTTTTGAATCATTTGCGCCATGATGGAATGGTATGGAGGGATGGGTGGAGAGAAACCCGGTGTCGGCGTTAGTCTATTCCGAATACAGTGCTGTGATTAAGCAAACGTCAGGCATTTTATTACAAATCTCTACCATCGCCGGGAATTGAATATGAACCCACAAAAACAAACGCTGCTCATCCAATCCCATTCTTTTGTCTGGCAGTGGAGATACTCAATTTATCTTTACCTAATTAACGGAACATAATATTTATTTCCAATCTTGCCAGCCTGTGGATCAATGAAGAAGTTTTGGCATATTAATGGTTGTGAAAGAAATGTAGGTACTAGTATGCGAATGTTTTGGAACGTGATGAATAGTACTCGATTGGTAAGAGCATTCACCTACCACGTATGTGCTCGTATCACTGTAGTAGCACCTAGCCTAAACAATGAAACATATGACGTGGGACATGACGGTAAAAAATAATAAATTCTTGCCTAGAACTCTGGGCAAGGCCTTACATGAACAAAGTTCTAAATATATTGTCCGCCGTGCGAAATATAAACTTGCTTTTAATCTCAGATTAAAATAATATCCTATAGTTGCACCGGAGAACAATCAGACTATCTATGAAGATATTATACTAACCGCAATGCATTGGGAAGATTCTATCCATCTAAATTTATCACAAATGGTGTGTTTTCTTATCCCTCAAAATATCTCCGTTTCTCATTATACTAGCTGTACAAGCAATTCACCGAATGAGGAGGCTACGTTGTTAGTCGTTAATGCTCAAAAATGCGAATTAACTTGAAAAGCATTCTATTTTTTCAGTGATTCTATATTCAGTTTCCCCAAGATTATGTGTTATTGCGCAATCAAACCTTCTTAATCATAAATATATCCGCCTCTTCTCGCGCCGAAGCTACGGGCTGGAAACAACGTGCAGCAGAAGTTTACCGTGCCCTGGGTGCCATGTTATCTTACGTGTTTGCCGGAGTACTTCTCTCGTACGTATGGATTGACTGGTTAGCGCTAGCCCTAGTCAGTCCAGAAGCAAACCTCCCCACCCTCCCCCTCTTTTCCCCCTCCTCCCTATGACGTCAGTCCCCGGCACGCGCCCTTAGCCAATCCGCGTCTTGGATGCTTGCCGCTTAGGCAGCGAGCCCATTGCCACGACTTTACGGCGGTGACGTAGGAGTCCCGACGAATATCGGGGTTTACTGCTCGTAGCCTTCGAAAAGTACTGAACAGAACATCCAGAATATCCAGAATTCGGTCTTCTTCTAATTAAAGCCCGATAATTTTCTTTCGTCGCGAAAAGTGATAACAAGAGCGATCGCTTTTCGCGACGGGAAAAGTGATCGCTCTAGTGATCATTATTCTAAATCACATGGTCCCTCCCACCGTCGCCTTTCGCATCACTTTCGATATCACAGCTCGTTCTCATAGGACCCGCATTACGAAAATATATAGCATGTTTGTTTATCTATGTCATTCCCACGATTGTCAAACGCGCTTCAATCGCTTCATACGGGAATGCGTTCTGATTGGCTGATATGGGGTTTTAGTGACGGTTTCAGCGACCGGACGAGTGATGAAAAATAGTGACGGGAATCCTCATCGCGATCGTGATCGCGAAAAACAATTGCCGGCGACGATTATTTGCGAGTGACACTCTAGTGATCGCGATAGTGATCACTATGAAATGACGGATAAAATGATCGTGTGATTCAGGCTTTAATTAGAAGACCCAATTCTGGATATTCTGTTCAGTACTTTTCGAAGGCTACGAGCAGTAAACCCCGATATTCGTGGTAGCGTGGGGCCAATGGGAAGCTGCTCTCATAAAAGTTTATTCGGCGAGCTAAATATTTTAGTTAGTAATAAGCACCGTAAACTCATCCTATTATGATCATAATTGTGGACCCCTTACTGGCCAAATTCGTGAGTGAAGTTTATTAGTTTTATCAATGTGATTTTATCCATGTGCACGGGCACGTCACGCCACGGCGTTCAAGGAACTTGGTTCAAAATGAGTACCTTTATATGCCTTTTGTCAGGTTATATCTCTCTTAAATTGGACCATTTTGCGTTCTACGAAAACATCATTTACAATATTTATTTTAGGAAGCGGGAAGCGGCTCAGAGGAGTACATCATCTATTGACTAACGAAATGGCTGAAGATACCCTTGCTCAATTTCTGTAGTATTTGCCAAAATAATTCTATCCTTATGCATAAATATTTTATGTGAATCTAGCTTGGTCCAAGAAATTCGGCTTGTGAGTAGATATAATTTATAATTATTTAACTTTATCGGTTTCTGCCCTAGATATATTATTTGATGCATGCCAAATTAGGTTGTCTATCGGTGGCTCTGTAATTTTTTTCGCTACGGTGGCATGTTAACTGTCGGTTTACGTCTATCCTAACCAGCCGCTGCCGTGTGAATAATGTTCCAATCTCATTGTCAGTGTTAGTTAAAAAACCATGTCACACATTTTCTTGCGTAAGTACGGAAATCAAATATCCTAAGTTATGAATAAGAAAGATGCAAGTTATTGTAAAGCAAAGAAAAGACAGTATTTAAAAATATTAATTCAAGAAATTTAATTAGTGATCCATGAGTAAAAAGTATTCGTTTTATTTCTATAAATTTTCTACTTGGTTTTGGATTATATTCATGTTCATGCAACACGTTAGATTTCGAGTCCTAAGGCCGTTTTACACGGGGTACGGAATGGCGCCGGTTTGAGCTGTATTTATTTCTAAAATGGCGTGGAATTGCGCGAATGCATGAACGAAATTAGAGCAGCGGCTATTTTGCCGTCTCGCATCCACGCATTCTCGCATGTGTTCTAGCAATTCACCGCTTTACACGACGCAATTTTGATTGCGCCTTCCGTGTACCGTGTAAAACGGCCTTTAAGCCCCTAGAGTAAAAGCATCTTCACTTAAAACCATTTCGTCCCCCGATGGCTTTAAATTCTTTGTCTCGTTTATTGGTGGGTAAGCTAGAAAAGGATTATGAGTCTCATTTATTGAAAAAGCAAAGAAACGGTTTGCATCTGTAATTCTTTTGCTTACTAATTCGTTCAAAAAATAATCGAATCATTAGATACTCTATTTGGCGCTGACATATTTTTCCTTCGTCTCTTTTTTTCTCTTGTTTTTGTTATAAAAGGATTGCCTACGCCAGCAATCATTTCATCACTCATCACATGCCACCATCATTCTACCCATCGTATGTGAGTTCCAAGCGATAAATAAATTTTCCCTCGACCACCTCGTACTTCTAGGTTTTTTTTTGAGGATATACGAAGTTTTACCGTGGATTTGAATGCAGAATCCTTCAATCACTAACCCACGCTTTACTTGCTGGGCCACAGTGCTCCCCCTTTTTCAAGCTACGCGGGAGATAACCCAAAAGACCAGATTCTGATGCTGGTTTCATTTCCTATCGAGGCTTTATTTTATGACCATTCGTTATCTCCTTGCGATATTGCATCTCAATGCGTTATAAGAGTGAGTGTGGTTATAGGAGTGTGAAGGGGCCGTTATATGGTCCACTTTACCTGTGCACACTCGGCCTTCGTGAAGTATTTTCCATTGATTACTCCGTTTTTAAACTCCTTCCATCCTTGGTAGCCGTTGAAATTTCCACCTGTGAAGAAAGAAGAAAAGAGCTGTTAGCTTTGACCCCTTAGTAATGCATGTGGGCTCAATAATGTATTTACACGAAATTATTCAATGATAAGGATTCTAACGGAAAATTGCTCATCAAAGTTTATGCTGTGATCATGCTGCTACTTTGTCTTTCCGGTTTGAACCGTTAATGCTATTCGGTATGATTATAGGGGCCTCCTCGGAGCATTACATTTGTTGTTAATCCATTCCTTCACGAACAACTTGTACAAGTATGAATACTCTATGGAGAGGAGCACTTTGACTTTTTTTTCATTTTTCTGAAACATTTTATTTGAAAAATTTTAAATGATAACTTCATTTGAATTTACAATTTAAGTTTGGGTACAATGCACTGTGAGTTGCCTAATAAGGTGCAGCTCAGTGAAGCAGGGATAATTATTCTTTTTTAGGGATAATTATTCATTTCCTTCGACTATCTTGTGTTATACACATCATTGAAGACTTACATTTTTTATTTCATCCGAGCGTAAACTTGTACTAACTTTTGCCGTATTTTCACTAACAAGATTCGTTTCTTACCGACTTATACCTTACCCCAGGAACCTTGATCCACGCTTTGCTGCCTAATGGTGTGAAAAGCTGTTCTCACTTAAGTTAGATCTGCATACTTTGGGCGTATAAAATATTTCATTCTTCATTGCTTTGGTATCAAGAAAAACTCTTTACTGTCAATCATCCCTCGTCCGATAAGGCCGTTTTAAAAACTAGCATTAAATTATCCCTACGGAACACTCAGCGTAACATTCCATTAATCATACTTAATGACGGCGTTTATAGAAATAAACAGCGCAGAAATTGGTGAAATTAACGTGGAGTTTGGCCGATTTTTTAATAACTGGGAAATTGGCGTGAAACACTGTAATGTGCTGTGTCGTATTAATTTAAATAATTGATGACACACACTGTAAGCTTATGTTTTCTATGAAGATGTAAGGCTAATATTTTTGTTAATCTCGATTTATGTTCGTCGATAATTTATTTTCTATAAACTGGACTTAATACTGGTAGGTGTTCTTGCAGTATTACTAACTGATCGTTGTATCAGTGCATCTTTCTTTGATCCAGCCGAAGGTGGAGATTCAATGTACGAGGGATGTTTTTTATTTCAACCTTCAATGGGTCATGAACAGAAGACGAAGCGATTGATTAAAAATTATTTCATTGCTACATGTTTAGCACACTTGTGGTGTCCTTTCGACATAATCGCCTCGGCGATTGTGTAATTGGTCGTGCATACGGACTAGAGTTATGTTCCTTTTTCATGGGAAGTTGCCGCCAATAACTTCCAATGAATCTTGCCTTTGTCCTGAAGCTCAACATCCGTTTGAAAACGCCACATATTCATTTCTGCGTAAAGATGGAAGTCACATGGCACTAGGTCGGCATTGCACGACGAATGATCGTATATGTCCTATTGAAATTGCTCAAGGAGCATTTAGGCTGCATCAGCACTGAGATAACGGGCGTTGTCATGGATCAGAATACTTCTACAAGTCAGCATACCTCTCTACAAGTCAGCATACCTCTTCTTTTGTTTTGAATGGAATTGGACGTTATGTTTTACACTGTTTAGCACTCAAGCCAGAGTATATTAAAGAAAAATTTCTCTTTTATCGGCATTAAAGTCAAGACATATCAATGCACTAGCCATTTTTGGCTAGCGCATGAATATGTCTTGACCTCAGTGCACACTTTAAGGAGAACAATTGAGGCAGTGAAGATTACAACTAACTTTAAACCAACAACTTGCGGTTAGAAATGACTTGACGGTGTCGTTTGGAGGCGCACTAGCCCTATCCGTGCAGTACACGCCTGTCGCTTTTATGGTATTTTTTTCTGAGCGATCGAAGGTTGAAAAAAAACCGCCCTCGTAGTATCACCTCGTACTACCATTTCTTTGGTCACCCAGGAGTTAAAATTTTCATTTATCATGTTTTGATATGATTTTTTAGTCCTGGCTGGTTAAAGAGATTTTAAGGAAAAATATGATGCACTGAGTTGGAAGGGTTAAATCAAAAACATAGACATAATGAAAATGATTGACTCCATCCTATGATCCAGGTCGCTAAAGCTGAAATTTAAGTAGTCTAACTGCCACTTAGGCGATTCTTTTGGCCGATAGCAGGTCGCTGCTACCTATCCATCAAGGTCTTACCGGTAGGTATTCGATAATTGTAAAGATTCCAAAATTTAATGTTCATTCTTAAATTTCTGCGGCTACGTAATGATGAGGTGGGCATCTTTCAGTTTATCTTTCTTGTGTTACTTTGGTACAACTAGTGAAGCGTTTACGTTTTACACTTTACCGTGAGGACCTGCGCCATTAGAACTGTTCGTAAAACTATGGGACGGTAAAAATGAAATTGTCCCATCCTATAATATGCTCCGTCTCCATAAGGGTTGTAATGTATAAAAAATATTATCCAGTCCATATCCATTGTAAAAAATGTTATCCAGTTGTGGATCAATTTTTAATTAATTTTTGGTACTCTCATATGGCAAAAAAAGAAATCAACGGCATTCATTTTAGAACTAATGAGTCCAAAACTTTGAAACTTTGAAGAAAAAAAATGAGTGCATTCTTTGGATAAAATGATTCTTTTGTGCAAGGGAACACTTTGATTACAAGCTAAAATTCAAATTACGTTTACGACAGTAATTTCTTTTGTGGCGGGTTTATTACATATTCGTGCTGTTTTTCTCAAGATTTATCGCAACCTAGCGGCGGTAATTTCCTGAAGTTATTTTTAGGTTTTCTTTGCGTGCCTCGATGATCCTGTTGGAAGTTTTCACTCATAGAAGTGCTCAAGTGTACAAATATTCAATTCTTGCTTACTCCATTGAAGCGACTTGTAAATGGCATACCGGCCGCTGCTGTCTGAGCTTTACTAGAGAGGAAGAGAGGCTTCCATGCTTTATCCAAAGGCATTGTATAATTCAAAATACTCCTACAAAGAATCAACTGATTTTCAGAAATCATAATTTTTCAGTATACAATCCGTATTGACCGAGCAGCGTGCGGCCTTAAAGAAGGAATAAAATTGTTTTTCACGGTTCCTGTTTTAGAAGCAATGAATGTTGCTTGGAACTCCTGAACAGTGAGGTAGTTTGCATAAACTAAGGTCAGCGGGACGCCTTTGAACATGGAATAAGCATTTTTGTGCATCCAATGTCAGGCTTGTTGAGAATTTATGGTTTTTATGTGAAAAATCATAAATTAGGCCGTAATTCAAAATGAACAGTTTTTAATTTCTTTTTCTTTTATAATGAATTTACTCTCAGACTAATTATTAGGGACACCCTACATTATGGTTAATTAAATCATAGTACTGAAATCCTTAGATTGGCAAACTGCCAATATCGATGTTCTCCTTGCTAAAGCTAATTTCTATTGTTACCTGGTGTTGTTCTTTTTATTCCATAAGTACTTATCCCTCGGCTCTTCTCGGAGGAATTTTTCTTCTTTTTTTCCAGTTCATCATATTTACCGCGTCCTCATTTTGTCTTATGTCATACCTATCCACTGGGTAGTTCTCTAGTTTATGTTGCTCCACAGTCCCCCTTTCCTCTCCAATTCTTCGGCACACCTTCTCTTTTCTAACCCCCTCAATACATTTGATCGCCGCCAGATAGAGGCGTCTATTCTTTTCTGATCCTTTGTTGGTATTATTAATCATAAGTTGAGAATGCTTAAAGTAATCGCGTATGCTGGTGATGAGGGTGAGGGTCACAAAATACATCCCCTATCTCACTCGCGGTAGGGTTAGTGACTCTTTTCAAATGCGTGTGGCAAATTTGGAGTAAGCATGATGAGTTGATTGAGTGGTCGGTGGTATATGAAACATTTGTGGAGAAAATGGGAACCAGAAGTCTTTCAACCCAGTGAGGTTAAGCTTCAAGAGCTGTGCTTACTAGTAAATGGACATTTTCTCTATGCACATCTGAAGAGGTTTGGAGATTGAAAAAGAAATAGGGAACTGAGTTGTAGACATAATGAGAACGACAAAACCAATTTTTTTTGTTTCATAGATGGAGGAAACATTTTGAGCACATCAATGCTAAATAAAGTTTATGAGCTGCTCTGGCCTCTTTAAAAGTTGATGTCTTTTCCTGTTTTATTGAGATCTGAAAAACTTTCTCCATAAAATTTCTTTCAATTCTTCATTTTACCCGATATTAAAGATACATGTTTCAAAAAGGCGGACACAAGTCCGGAATAACCCTATCTTCGAAAATATTTTGGGGTAAGTAAGTAAATATTGATTACACTCTAAAACGTATGGCTGTTTAGCTGTTCCTGTGCGAGAACAGTGGTAGAAAGATTCTTCTGTACACAGTTGTTACACATAATAATTTAAATGCAGCTGCCATTTTGAAATTCTAGCCATTTTCCCCTGCAAACTAGCATAGATAAGTTAAACCTACTACAGACCACTCTTTACTCATAATACTCTGTCAGAATGTACCGCACGTTGAAAAAAGGATTATTATAATTCCAACAAGAGAGCATGGAGGTATATTGGATATAGCTTCTTTCCACCTTCATTATCTTTCTCGTTAATGTGTAATCCTTACAAATGAATAATCAATAAATTTCACTTTTAATCGTGGTTGCTCAATCGAAAATAATTCCAAAATTAAAATTAAGTTAAATAGACGTTCGTTGATCATCAGTAATCGCAGTATTTCGATGAAATAGCTCGCATAACCATCTCAATTGCCCCTATGAGATATGTTTCTAGTCTAGTGACGGTATTTCTCCGAAGTGGAATCCTGCTGTAATTAAGGTGACGCTGGCGATACGAAATAAATTCACAGATATATTGAAGTTTTCTTTGAAAATGTGTGTAAATTATACTGAAGGAATGTTTCTAGGTCAGCGAATATTCGTGGAAATCAGTCTCCCTTAACTGGCAATAACCCTTTCAGGAGAAGTGGAGTAAGCGGAAGTAATAATTTACTTGAAGCTCAAAGTTCAACGTACGCCTCTCATACGTCTTCTCTCTCATCGTACGTCTGTATAATAATTTTTGCTTTTAAAAATTATACGTTTAGCTCATTTTATAACTTGGGTCCTTTTAACTACAATTTGATTCCGTTCGACTATAAAAGCTAGACATGGCATTGAAGATCGTAATGACTAGATTTCATTCAATGTTTCCGCATACGTTTAGCCTATCTCGGCACGCCTTATTCCGTTTCGCCTATCACACTCCGTCTGGATGAGCTTCACGTTAAGATAGGAGTATTAATTCTATCTTCGAGAGGAATTAGGTTAGTGGACATTTACTCTGTCATCTTTAAAATTCTTCATAAATTTTTCCATTGTACAGAAAACAAATCAGTTAAGCTTGACATTGTGATTATGAATAACAAAAATTACTGTGCAAAGGCATTAGGGTCGTAATTGAACTTTGAATGACTATTAAATTTTTTCCTCCTCCCACTTAACTTCTTCATGTTTCCGGTTTATGAGGACTGGTTTCCACGAAATTCAATCCTAACGTAATTAGACTGACAGTTGGAGTGAAGAATAAAAAAATCATTTTAAGATTTGTCGCAAGTAACGAGCGCATATAAAAAATAAAAACCGCTTGCACGTCCGAGAGTTATATTTGGCATGTCGAAAATTGCCCTATATGTTTCTTTTTAGTTGAATACATCTAATCTTAATCATTCTTCGATAACACCAAATTTTGAATGTATACACCATAGTTCTCTGCTGATCTTATCGTCAATTCTCACTACTACTGGGAAGATACTCGGGATGTATTTTAAGCATTACATTATCCTTATTTCTGCGATTTTATACAAGGTAATAAAATTAGTAGGATCTCGCGGTGTCTTTTGTTTTTACATTTGCTTTCTTGGCAGACTCTCCCCCCTCCTATTCACCCGCCTATTCAGACGGTTTTCGTGGTAGTGCGTGGATAAAAAAGTCATTTTAAGTGTGCCAAATGATGAAAGTGTTTAAATGTTGATCTGAAATGCTAGCTTCAACTCAATCAGGCGTAACGGGCCTTAACCATATTTATGCACCCAACCATTTTCAATTTATGAAATCACAGAAAACCGGGATATTAGTCAAAATGAAAGAGTTTACTTCCGGAAATTTTGTATTTCACGCCATTTAATTGTAAGATTTTTCGAAATTTTCCGAAAAATATTGAAAACTACATATATCTAAAATGTAATGCGAGAGTATAATTCCATTCCATTATCTCGAGTGTGACTTCGTGCAATTTATTTATAACTTTAAATAACGAGAATACTCAGTTTTTCCACATAAATTTGTTGCAGTGTGACCTGGGTTACGACGAAAATCTTCATCATCAGGCATATTAGTAATGGAAGACGTTGAATTTTTGTTACTCACTCTTGGGGGAGGTAAAATTGGGGAACTTGGCTAGGTAGTAACCTGGGGTAACTTGCTCGCGTCCATTGGGGTTTGGACGTTGTGTAGGCGAAGTAGGTGGGGAGGGGTAGTTGTATGTATTGAAAAGCATGGCGATATGGTTGAGAAGACTAGGAAAGAGTTGCATGCGGTGCCGTCGGGTAGAAAATGATGATAGAAAACCCGTGGTCCCCCTCGACTCGAACACGGTTGGGAGACAACGCTGAGTGCGGAGATGCTCCCTAATTGGTAGCGCAAGGGTAGAAGAGAGAAGAGACGAAGATCTAGAAGTGGAGAGCGGGACGTGTACATTATCTACAGTAAGTCGTTAAAGATCATTTCGTTGTCACGGATACTTTTCAAAATTTCCATATGCTCCAACGCGTCCAACCTCGTCCCTTTGTTTACCATGTGCTAAATATCCGGTACAAAATCACTTTGGTGTATATAAAATGAAGAATAAATTAAAATCAGCTGGTATTATTGTCAATATATTTCATTATATTATTCTCAGACTTTTCAGGTTAAGGAATTGTATATCATTAAGTCTTGTTCTGATTAATCAGTAACGAGACCACACTTTTTTCTTTCTCAGACTTTTCAGGTTAAGGAATTGTATATCATTAAGTCTTGTTCTGATTAATCAGTAACGAGACCACACTTTTTTCTATTTATCATTTAAACTCGCTTATTAATTTCGTTACACTCCGAAATTGCTACGTTCTTAATTTTCCTTTATGTTTCGGCGCTTTAAGGGTATGACCATTCAATGACCGTCCAATGAATGCTAGCTGAAACATTTGGTGTAGAAATTAAAAATTACAAGCTCTTAGGTCGCACCCGGAACTGATGGAACGGCTGAGATATAGATTCGTCTCGTACTCCGTTGCGCTCCGAAGTATTCCTCTCGTTTGAATCACGGAGGCAGGCCGGGCGCCATTTTTGTCCAACCTCCCCCCTCTCCTCACCTCAAGCATTACTCCCACCCCCTCCTCCCCCGCCTCCCCTCCTCCTCCTGGCCTCTTTCTCCGCATCTTCTTCCTTTCTTCCTCTTTTTGCCGTCCCCTCTCTCCCCTCACCCTTCCCCCGGGGTCCATGGACGAAGAGGAGGCCGTGGCATTATTCTGAGGTGAAGACTCCTTCTCCGTACGTGCCATATCCCTCGATCAGCCCCGTTCTAGTCATCAGAAATAAAGGTTTTTCGAAAATATGCAAGGGTGCTGCTGCCTCGGTGGAACACGGGCCTTTTGTTCCCGCGGCCGCCCGCTTCACGCTAATCGCGGCTTCGGACGAGGAGAAGATCCTCCCTCGCCCCTTCTCACGGCAGCGAAGAGTTTAAGACCTCCTGTGGGTGGGCGGTCCATGTGCTCAGCCTCCTCCTCGTACTGCTCGGATGAGCAAGAGCTCCCTTGGCAACGGCTCGAGTGAAAAAAGATGCACCAATATGCTTCATATCCGAAATTAGGATATCGATATTCAGTGCCTATGGAACAGAGTTTATTGGTATGGGGTATATTGGTATATTAAGTGTCTATTATTCATGCGCCTGATAAATGCCACCTTTGGCAACGGCTGGAGTGAACAAAGATTGACTAATATGCATCGTGTCCTAAATTAGGATATCGTTATTTTGTGCCCTTAGTAAAGGGGTTATTGGTCTAGGGTATATTGGTATATTAGTTCTATCTTGGTATATTAAGATCTATCATTCATGTGCCTATTCATTTTCTCCTATTGTTGTATCCCAAAAAATATGGGTCACATATTTTTGTAAATGGTGAGGTAAGGCATCCAGGATATACGATAAATAGTTTATTTGAAGCAAAAGATCCTGATGAAATAATAATGTTCACAAAAAAAAATTCGCCTACCACTTGGACACACTCCGGTATTCGAGACGTCATTTTATGCTTATTCATTTGCATCTATGTGATCTTTTCCAAGTCAGTCTAATGATTTGAAATGTCAATGGATTACTTTGGATTATGTGGAGCGCTTTGGCCGTCGATTTGTAGTTACATGAAAAATAGACTTTTTACTATTCGGCAATGTTTTTATGACCTAACAGCATTTAACACTTCACATACAAAAAGACATTGAAGATAAGAGAAGATGTAAAAAAAGTAGTTATGGCGTACATTTTAGAATTAAAAATTTAATTACTTTAGAAACTCAAATATTCAAATTTCCCTTGTAAAGTTCCATATTAACCCAAAAATACGAAAGTTTTCTACTGGTGGTTGAATATTTTGCGTTATAATTACCGTAAATAAAAGTTTAAGGTATGGGGAGGAAAACTTACGGAAGATGGCACAAAAATGAGTATTTGTTTGCATGGTTGGTTGTAAAAATTGCTTTATATGCTCTTTGAATAGATTTCGAGTAAAATTTTATGAAAGGTGATGTATTGAGAAACTAGTCTCTTATTTTAAATTAAAAGGTTTTCCACCTTATGAAATCAACACACATCATTCTGTCAATCAATTTTTGGTCTTTCCGCATATTTGTGCGTACTCTCTGCGTATTTGTATACAAAATACAATTTCCAAACCTTTACGTTCTGAAATCTCACATACAGTCATAACTTATCGTGCTCTTCGTGTAGAAAAAGAATAGGAATTAAATTCATATCATTTGGATTTAATTTACGATTTCGGTTAAGATCGAGGCATTAGAATCGAAAGTTTATGGAGTTCAAGGAATTAAATTGAAGACATTATAATTTCGGGATAGGGTCTCAGATTTATTATTGACTAACTGTGCTTAGAAAGTGACTCCCGTTTTACATTTTTTATTGATTGATAACGCGGCTAAATGAAAATTAAGGTGATGGTATTTGACATCAAAGGCAATTCACAATCTTGGGTAGATTTTGGATTATGTTTACATAAGCCTCAGACTAGAATTTGCGCGACAGATTCAGTGCTCCTTGTGTTCAGGCAGCACGGATTTCATAACGGAGCATATGTTGCATATGCGCTAGGAAACTTTTAACCTGATACAGTGATCCGACGCGATGTATTATTGGACTCGATCTTGACCATCATGAATGGAATATTTCCGGCCATTTATCATTAATCATTGCTCGTTCATTTGAACTTATATAATTTTATGATTGAAGCTAAGTGTATGTGTACCTATTGGAATTATTGTCCCCACTGAAATGGAACATTCTCTCAAATACTATTATCAAATGAATTGAAACTCAAAATAAATAGTGTTTAGATTTTACAATATGCTATTACAACCAGTATCAAGAATACATATACGGATTTACCATTTACCAAGTACTTATAGGAGCTGCACTTTGGCACCTTAGTTGGTATTAATGATAGTAATTTTGAACAGTATATGTTTTTCTGGTTATGGGTGTCAGAATTCGCAAAATTTATTCTGAGGTCTTTAATCGATAATCCTCAATTTTCCTGCGTTTTATGGTTTTATATCTAAGCTAAAGATCCTTGCGTTTTAGTGAGTGATTTATTGCACACTTTCCAGACTCGAGGCTCTTTATACTTGCCGATGCCGATTGTAAAAAATCCTGAAGAGGATAAAAAACTATTTTTTTAAAGCTTTCATCGAGATAGATAACCTAACCTGGTGGAAACAACATCGGTTAATATCAATGGAGAACTGCCGCCAGGAGATTGAAGAGTGATATTAATTTTGAACAGTATTTATTTTTCTGGTTTAGGGTGGCATTAGATTTCACAAAATTTACTCTGAGATCGTTAATCGAGAATCCTCAATTTTACTGCGTTTTATATCTTAATTTTTCAGTTTCCATAAAGAAATTAGTGCCAATAAGGTTTTTATTGCATTCAAAGTTCAAATTTTTTCGTAAGATATTTATTAAGATTTCTAGTTCTTTTCAACTAAATCCTTAATAATAAGAAGTTTGTTTGTCAGTTTCTTCCAAAATTTCAAGTGCATGGTTTTTCCAAGACCGTTTTTTGCACGAACTGGACGTTCGGAAATTATTTTGAAATTATTAAATGAAAATTTCTAAGAAAGCCAAATTTTCATGTGAATAAAATCGTGAAATTTATATTTCGTTACATATTGAAACAATGTCAGTATTCTGTAACTGTGGTAAAGGAATCTGATTTATGGAAACGTATGATTCGGCAGAATTAATAGAGTAACCAACAATTCGCTAATTACACCTGTTTTTGCGCAAACCATTGAAGTGAAAATTTGTTTTTCTGCTAACATATTCACTGAAATTGGAGATTAATTGCAAAATAAATTTGCAACAATAACTTCAAAATCGTGCGTTTCATATAGCCGTTAATCAAGAACATAATTATAGGAAGGAATGGTATTTGGCTCAATCCGAAGAATATGTAATATTACACATGGAGTCCAACCTGTGGTTAGTATTAGATTCAGATGAGCTCAAAACAGAAAATTACATTAGCATATTCTAACGCTTGTGCATAATTCATGACATTCCACGCGTCATGCTACAAAAGTCTCAGAATCATATTAGAGTTGAGACAAAGGAAAGATTGATCACGATATGAATACACGAGTCAATGTTTTGTTTTTTTGTCGAAAATATCAGCGATAAAAAAGTTCAAGGAATGCGTCTGTTAAACATAACTGTATAGGAGATCATATTGTATCAAAAATTGATGAAATAAAATGGAATGATTTCTATGATTAAAGCTACCCTAGAGCGATATTTTGGGAAAATTTTTGAATATATTTTTTCACGTACAGTTTTCATACATCTTGGAGGTAAAGACTGTAGGTTGACTGTGCCACTTAGGATAGGACCATAATATACTTTTTATTATATGCCTGCTTTATAGACTTTAGGGTGAGATTTTGGGTCTTCCAATTCTCAAATTATATTTTACTTAACCATGAGGCAAAAAGGCGTTTTCTATTTTTTTAGATCACCACGGGTCTTTTGCTACAACTTTAGGTCGGGAGATTGTAATTGTAAGTTTGAATGAGTTAGTTGACTTTGAAAATAAACAATAAAGGTAAAAATATTCTAATGTCATTAGTTTACACGGTCAATCAATCTCTTAGCTGTACTCTATACGATACCTTATGGGGATTTTTTGAAGCGTATAAATGTACGACTGATAAGATTGGAAACATTTAGACAATAGCGAGTTGTGAAATCTACTTCAAGACATGTGTTTGAATATTGACTGGCGTATTCACACACTACTGTGGTTATTAAATAGAGTTTTAAGTCATGAAGGATAGAGTTATTCAGTTTTCAGTTACATTGTTATAATTATTGCCTCTCTGTTGTTACGGATTAGAAGAGTACCTTAGGGTAGAGAACTTTTCGTTGAAAGATTAAATATAATAAAATTAGGAAAAAATACTGGAAAATGTTGAAATTAAGATGCCCACATACTATTAGAACGCGATCTATACTGACTGTACAGTTCGGACGGATAAGTAGCTCTTGAAACTAGAAATTCTTTTCCGTTGCTTCACATTTGATGTCATTATTATATTTATTCTATACCGCCCCTTAAAATTCTGATAGTTTCAAGCCCTTCTCTTGATTAAATTCATTAGTACCGCCGTAAGTATAGGCTATTCTTCATACAGCAATTTCCTTCTCTTCTTTCAAAAGACCTTATGACAGCATTTATTCATGAAACACGTATGATCGATCAAATAAAAATTTTCCATAGCAAAATAAAAACATTTTTTTCAAATCAAAAGAACTGCTGCGTCTATCTACAATATGAGAATAACTAATTGCTAATATGCTAAGAGCGAACGTTTGCTGAATTCACGGACCCATTTCGCAATTCTTTAAAAGCATTCGGTCCATGTAAGGGAAAGACAAGTTACAACGGCAAAACAATCTTCCCCATTCAGTCATCATCATCACGAGTCAATAACCTTAGGATTGATTTGACGCAACTTTCCTCTAAGTTGCCCCGCTAATCCGCTAATCTTTTCACGCCTACGTATTTCTTCCCTTTCACATCCTTCTTTTCATGTTCCGCATATTTTATTAGAGGCCTTCCTTTTCCGTTCTTGCCATCTACTTGTATCTCGACAATGGTATTCATCAGACCATCATGTCTCAAGATATGGCCAATTAGGTTGTCCCTTTTCGTATTATAGTCCGTTAAATAATTCAGTCCCTCGCTCGTAAGCGTAAAAGAAGAACACCTGAAAGTTGCCAACAACCTTTCGTGAGTTGTTGACGTCATGAGAGATCCGGCTCAATTACTCGTTCTGGAAGAGCCATTCATAGAGTAAAAGGGATGACCGACTGTAAAAACGAACCACGCGAGGCCTATGTACAGCGCCGAGGAGTATTGAGGAAACGGTAAAATTCATGACAGGATTTCGTGAGGTCACCACTTAAAGGCGTCGATTTTTCGCCGCAAATAGTTCGGGAAGTAGGCAACGCACAGTGAGCTGAAATCGAAAGCAAAATTATGGAACTACCTTTTTCAAGGTAGAAACTTTGCTACGATATTATAATGATGGTTGGAAATACATAAACCGTATGTAAATTGTCTTGTGCAACCATTGCTGTTTAGTCACAGGTATGCAGTATGACAATACTTTACAAGAAACGGCGTTTTTAGTTTTCGTTCGGGAATTTTACAGATTAAGTACCTTCTGACGATACCAGAGTTTTTCGATTGGATAAAAAATTGAAATATATATTGATTTAATACGTATTTCAAATTAGTTTCAAAGATTTTAAACTGAATTTGAGTGCGTTACAAAGGTGAAAACTGCTTTCATATCTCCTTAGAAGTACGGGTGACCGGGACATTTTACCAACTAAGGGAGCTTATTGTATCACATGTAAAACTTGTAACTGCAGTTATATCGGCGAAACGTGAAAAAAAATCATAAACCCGAATAGGAGATCATACACAGGGTATCAGGCTGAGATGTGTTGATTGCTCGCTGAACGTGCTGCTGACATTCAATGGAAGAGAACAAGCCTTTACGATGGAATTGGTGTAAGGTGCGACTGGGTGTGATATTCAAGACGATGGGATCAAATGTAATCTTTCCATTTTCAGGCAGCACATCTCATCTCATGTATCTTCGCCCGACATGATTTCGAAGTATTTATAAAATCACGACTATAAAATTCATTTTCAAACATTTTTGCCATTATAAATAAACTCCAATACTCCAAACGCGGCGTCTGTCCGTTGCCTGTGTCGTTGCGTCTGCTACCAAGTAAAAATATAGTTGTTTATGTTTACATCTTTGCTTCCTCTCGTGATTTTATCGCGATATATGAGGCATATGAGTGGTAACATATTTAAAGCTGAGGCTATGACTGTGTGAAATTTTTATTACCTACGTAACTAATGCCTGGAGAAGGATGTTTTTTTCTCGTCGTAACTTACAAAGATAAGAAGTATATTTAAGGCTATAGATATATGCAATTAAAAATGTTTGAGAGAGCTAAGAGGACGAGCAATGGATCTTCTCAACCAGTCTCTTTTTCGCGAAAAATTACCTATTCTTAATGTATCATAAATACCGTTTAACCTCCTTGTTAACTACTCCCTTGTTCATTATCTGCTATTAAAAACACTTGCATCGGGTAAATAGGCCTTATTCGATAGCCCGTCGGCCGCTACTATGGGCTCTTGTACATCCTCTCTGTCTGTCTCCATGCACCCAACTGTCTATGCCTGCCCTCCCTTTTCTCCCGCTGACTTGTTGATTCGCAGGAGGGAACGATAGGGCCCTCTGCCTCACTCATCGATTCCATTCCTCCCCTACACGAATGATACACCTACTTTCTCTCTGCATCTCTACCCTCCTCATTCCACGCACTCAACAATATTCGTCCCGCGTTCAGCAACTATCATCCTTTCCTACATATCGTTCTTTGAAAATTGGAGTGTAACTTATTATTATTATAGTATTCTACCGATTAAGGTAGGTTTCCATGGAGTACTAAAGAAGTGATCTTGGAGCCCCCCTTTCCTTCCAGTACTGCCTTCTTCAATTCACTGTAAGGCCTAATCCCTTTCAATCTATCTAAAAATCCTATTCTTTTCCTTTCCCTCCCTCGTTTCCCTAAGATTCTACCCTCTAACACTATTTTCAACATCCCCTTCCCGCTAAGTACTCCCTCCATCCATGCCTTCTGTCTCCTCCGTATCTCATCTAAAAGCTGCCTCTCCTCGCAAACCATATCCAGCACTGCGTCGTTCCTTTGGAGTGTAACTTAGCTAATAAAAATTATATATCAACTATTACGATTCATGCGTATTTATTACTCGATTTGAGGTTTGTTTACGAACCACTCGAGGTTATTCCGAACGAGAAAAATCCATCTAAGGGGCTAAACTACGACGTTCGAGATTTTTACGTGTTTTCAACGACGTAGTTAGACAGTCTTCATTAATCGAGTTTTTCCGCTCAGGGTAATCTCGAATGTGTTAAAAACAGTTTCCAGCTCATGGTTTAATATTCATAAAATCGAAAGTTTATCTAATCTGAAGTTTTTGTTTGAAGCAGAATGTTTTTGACCTCTTAATGTAGTGTAAGCTTTTGATATAGATTATTGATACAGGTAATCTTCGAATTTTGTTTATTGCGCATTTACTTCTTTTGCAATACTATTATAAAATTTCCCTATTCTGGACGGGGACCGAATTTCACTGCGAGCTTTAATCACTGCCACTCGTGCATCATTCCCTCGGTGCATTTTTGGTGGCGTTTTGGAAGACAAAGAGGTCTACGGTTGTCGGACATGCTATGCCGCATTTTTCATACCACTGCGTGGTAGCACTTAGAACGGGAAGCAGTGTTAACCCTGTGAGTGCCGGAATGCGCTATCGCGCTCCTGCAAGTCAATATTCATTTTAATTTTGCATTATATATTTTGTCAAAATTATTACTAAACAGGCATTTTTTAGATCGTGAAATGAAATAGTAAAAAGGTGGAACCACATATAATGAAGTTTTACTTGAGTTTTTGAATATTTAACTTCAATTGCGTATGTGATATAATTTATTTCCTGAACTACAGCCAATCAGAAAAAAATGCCTCGAAAATTTAGCGAAGAACCTAGAAAATGGGTTGGAACTCAAAATCGTGCGAAAAATCCACATAGAAAATTATCAATCGCCTTGACCGGGATTCGAACCAAGATCCCCAGATTTCTGGTCGTGTGTTTTAGCCAGTTAAGCTACCAAGGCTTTGGAAATCGAAGGACCGCCTTCACCGGGGTCCGGGTTCGAATCCCGGTTAAGGCAAATGATTTTTTTCTACATGGATTTTACTCACAATTTTTGCATTGCGGGTGACTCCGTAAAGTTATTACCGTGGCTAGTCCCGGTATACTTAAATTGGAACTCAAAAGGTCAAGGAATGAGGGGTGTATGGATTATAAAGGCTTACTGTTTTGTTCATAAGAAGTGATCTACCGCCTACCGTGGCGTTGGGTCGAAAACTGCTGCTTTATTGCTACAGTTTCCTCTGTATCTAATGCAGTCCTCTCCGCCGTCACGGAATACGATCTTTCTTCCTGGAATGCGTTCGTGATATTGTGCTTCCTTCTTGATTTTCCTCTCATGTTAAACCTTCCTCATATAAATGTCTCCAACTATCCCTTTCCATTTTTTTCCTCGATCCCACCTTCGTGTCAAACTCTGTATCTTCTGTATCCTTGCAATCATCGCTAGACGTCTTGGCTATCCTTCTCCTAGGTATTTTATTGTGATCAACGCCTGTTAAATACATTTTTTATCTTTATAATACCTTGGATTAATAAATGCGTTTTATTTTATACTAAGGACACCTAACCTGAATGTCATTAGGCACATTGTCTTCTCAACGTATTAGATTCACCTCAATAACACTCTGATTAATAAACTGAAATGACATGTATGATTGAACCTAAATTTAAGAAAAAAAATTTCCTGGTGTTAAGTAATTTTTTCCAATGTCCGCGCTTCTCTAATGATAACGGATTAGTTAATTAGATAACGGATTAATTAATGCAGGACTGAATTATGCTAATCTTTTATTATGATATGCTATAAATAAATAAATAAATTTACACCCTAATTCTGGTGCCTTCTGGTTCCTACCCACGAGCAGAATCTTATTTCTTCCTCTTGGTGGCGGTTTCTTATATCATTTCTTATGCAAAAAAATCTTTGAAGGCTCAGGGTGTGTCATATCCTTCCAAATATTATCTTTATGACAGTTGTTTGTTCATCAATTTGAAATCGGAGAACCTTAAAAGTTATTTTAATTCTTGACTTCATGAATATAATCTAGGAATTGATTTCACTGAAACAGTGCATATTCGATTATACTTCGATATTATTGTATAAATGTGATTGAGTAATAGTGGGCATTTTCAGTATTCCACACAATGTTACCATCCTCCCACCAGAAGCTAATATTGGAATGCTTGGAATATGTGAATTAACGAAAGAGTAATTGAGATATCAGCACTGGAATATTGCACTAATTGATTAATTTCTTCCACCGGTATCGACGCACACGTTGTTATCTAAAGACTCGTAACGCTTCCCGGATGTCCTCTATGCAGAAAATTATGCAATGGCACACTGATGATACACCCACATGAATCTGGCCCGATCAAACCAAAACGAACAGAAAATAGTTTTTTGTATTTCCCTGTCATGGAAATCCAGGTGTAATCGTGAATAAAATCCAAGTGTAATCATGAATAGGCAGAGGCACCGATTTAACTGCTATCCGGGTATTCTTTCCGTTATGAAACCCTTCCTGATTGATGGGATACTCCTCCTCTCCGTATATAGAAATGCAAAAGATTTCCAACCTTTTATATATGTAGTTATGCCGCAAGTATCAAAAATGTCTAGTTGAAGCCAAATGTCACAAATATTATTCCTATTTAGTTGAGGATGCCTCAAAGAACGAGAGTTGCGCGGCGTTTTTATGTCAGTGGTTCAAAAAAACAAGAAAATAGCGCAAATGGTAGATAGAGGGAATCAAAGAAACGGCTGGAGAAAAATAATGGGAAAACTGAGAAGATTTCATTTACTAGTGTCAAAGCCGTAGTGATTGGGGAATTGGAGGTTCTACTCCCCCTAAATGTGTAGAAGAATCGGTCTAAAGAGTGCTGACTTCCGAAAACTAACCCCCAAAATGTGTACCGTCTCTCCATGAAACATCTCTCCGCCGAAATAATTTTCTGGCAACAGCCATTACCAACGTATTCGGAAGTTAAAGAATAACAGTAAAAGTTTAGAACGGAGAGAAAATTATTAATAGAGCGCTAAAAGATATCATACTTAAAATTACATTAAATTATTTATATAGGTACAATGAAATGAGCTGCACCTGTGGGAAATGGTTGTAGAAACTCCCCGCTGAAAACATTAGGCATTTAAGTAATCTTGGTAGCTTTGTGGCCTGAGCGTCAGAAAGCAGAAGTTCCGTGGTTCCATCTCAATATGTGGATGAAAGCTTCTCGGGTTTCCAACCGGGTCAGGGTCTGCATGGTTTAGGCCGACGTTTCGTTGGGAGACTTTCCCAACATCCTCAGGGCTGATGATGCCGATGTCGCGGTGTTTCGATATTTATACCCTCCTCCTTCACCTAGGTGGTCTCTGATTGGTCCGAGATTTTTCCGAGAGAGACACCATGCAGACCCTGACCCGGTTAGAAACCCGAGAAGCTTTCGTCCACGCTATTCACCGGGAAAAGCTCAGATTCTTCATCTCAATATGTCTTTGCTAATAATTTCATTTCATCAATGAAAACTTTTGATTTAGTCGCCAGCTAGAAATTTAACCACTATATAACGTGTTGATTCAGCATAAATATCTCACTCTTAATCGGCGATACTGAGAAAAAAATTTCTTGGATCTTGAAATTGGATTCAAAATACGAGTAGTATTGTTTTTGTGTGTTAGTAAATGCATGCGTGGCTATTTAGTCTTAAAAATAAATGGCCAAAACTCATCAGAAGATGCTTGGTATGTATTTGATGGAAATCTGCACGCCCTGGTGGGAGATCTACGAGGCAGAATTCGTCCACGAAGCGTTTTCGAGATATTTACGAAAAATTGATGGGGCAGCTCTTCGGGTGATTATGCATTGCGCAAATAATTCTCTGAGTCTTACAATTAGTGATATTATTACTAGAAAAAGCTCATTTTTCTTAAGCATGTTGCCATTTTTTGTGAGATAAACTGCAGGATCTCTTCTCTTACAATGCTTTCATATCAGTGGTATTTTTATCATGTTTAGATGATGTTTTATCATGTTTTTTAAAATATTTTATCAGTCTTTGTGCACTTGTGAATAATATATCTGTAACCACGGCTTTTTGGAATGTATTATTTTATCTGAATTACTTTACAAATAGATTGGAAATCAACATTCATTATGTCTTCTTTAATATGGCGTGTTATTTGACACTTAATATCGTCTCAAGGTGACATTGAAATGATGGGAAATTCATTTTAAGATTCTGGAGGATACTCATGAGGAAAATCACATTGATTTCACCAAAATATTTCGCAACAATTTTTTTCAAAATATCTGTTGGCGTGTCCATATTTGATGGTAATAAAAGCAGTGGGTTTTTTCCTGGATTGCAGGAATATATAAAATAAACGACTTATAATAAACACTCACCGAATTGATGGTCATGTACCCGATTTTGCGAATCTGGATACTGTTAAGATGTATATTTTTTCTTTTGAATACCAGTGGCACTCCAAAACTAATGAGCACAAATTTCCTGACAACACAATTGTTACTCTAGGCAATTCCAATCAATATAATGCATAAAAGCAACCTTCCTGCTTCCATTAAAATTAATTTGAACGCAATACAGATTGCAGCGTGGTAGCAGTTGCATAAGATGGCGGATGCTCTTGCTGTCCGTCAAAAGCAACGCGCTGTATTTGAGTTCCTTTGTGGCGAGAATGAGACGGTCGGAAACATTCACGAAAGGTTGAAGAGGGTGTATGGAGAATATGATGTCGATTGTAGTACAGTTAGTCAGTGGGCACAACGAGTATCTGATGTAAACGGGAACGCCTTTGTGAAAGATCGTGGACCCTAAGGTACACCCCATACTGCACAAACACCTCTAATTGTTGAGCGCGCCGAGTCAGAGTTTTAACGAACAGGAATATTCGCCTTAGTGCCAAGGCGTGTATTCCTTTAGTGGGGCGTAAGGCTGTTGGAAAGGACGGAGATTATGTTGAAAAGTAACATGTTGTTCCTAAAGGTTGTGTTAATACACTGTAAAAATATGGAGGTGGCTAGAATAAAGGTTGTGGTCTCAGGAAATTTTTGTGTATTTGCTATGTTGTGACCCTCGTAACTAATCGGCCGTTATTGTTTCAAATGCACGTTAGTCAAGATTACATGGGTAAATGTAGCTTCAGAAGATTTACGACAAGGAGTTGACGGTCAGTTTGTTTTATAGCAGTCGATAGCAATAGTTGAAATTATCGCCCTCTCTTTATTATAACCATTGTGTGGTTTTATATCATTTGCCTTCAAGTCCTAGGTACATCTTTACTTTTTTGACTTAACAGCCGTCTCTTATCCCAGGTACTTCGATTCTCATCTTTTGCGCCTGTTTTTGAGTGGGAGAGAAGACAGCCCTTTTGATTTATGCTTAATATTATTGCACGAATAAAGGATGAGAATACATGGGATTCATTTTACTTTTTTGTCCTTCGCGAGCGAATTAGTGGATTTTTTCTTTCGTTCATTAAAAAACCGACTAGTATGAAGCAGAAGCCCCTGTGTGCGTACGTTTTTCTCTCGTGAGCACGCAGATGCTTATTTACGCGTTGGAGGATAGTTAATTACTCATTGCTGATTTGACCTTGGAAAATAGACTTACCTCATTTTTCCGTATGTATAAATACTTATTTTCTGCCGCTCGTTTAATTTATCGTAGTTCTGAATTAAATCATGCCATTAAGTATTTAATATATTGTGTCACATAGTATCTGCCACAGTTACGATAGCCTTGGCCTTCTCCATATTTTCCCTCCTTTCCAATAGTTTTAGTACTTCTGTGCTTAAGTGTATGACGTTAACTCTTCGTTAAATCTTTCCATATCCACTCCTACCATTTTCTTGCCCTTCGTAAGAACTCGGGTACCGCGGCGTCTATTGGTATTCTCATCATTCTTTTCTAATGCTATGTCCCTAAGAATTACAATGTTCTGTTTTGTCTAATTCAAATATCCTCGCCTCATTCGCGTTGGAGGCCAACATCCACGCCAACCTCTAAGCTCTCTTCTGATTATATTTATGTTTGTATTCGTATTTGTATGTGTACCTTCGTTATGATAGTATTTGAAGATATTTTGTAGAATGATAATAATTTTCGGAAAATGCATTGCTTGATATGCTTGAGATATTCAATGGATGCCATATTTTGCAATTTTACGTACTTTTACATCTTCAATAATGATTTTCTTCCTTAACGAACGCTATACATGAACGTTATTATTTTTATAATTTTTGCCGCCAGGAATTTCTTGATAAATCAGAAAACGGTGTACCAGCGGATAGGATTCCCATGTCCATCCTTGGTATTGCGTAATTTCAAGAGCTTTTGAGATCTTTTGGTGGAAATAGTGCTTCGTTTCTGCGAAAAGCTGCAGTGGGTTTATGGATTTCTTACAGCGTATCGATGGCTAAGTTCTAACAACATGTATCTCAAAATTTGGCCGGTGAGACACAGGTATCTTCAACAAAGTGTAATAAAATTAAAAAATAAAATTTAAGAAAAAAACAACTCTTTGTGGGCAGATATATCCTTCTTTTTTTCAGTTTTATGAATTTGTGGTTTTTAATTTTAGAGTAAAATTAGAGAAAGTAAATCGTTTTTTTGCTCTCCTGGAAAGTTGCTATTTTTTAGATACGTGTTGTTAGAACTTAGTCATCGATATCATATATTTATTTTGATATTTTGAATGAGCCTCCCTTAGGTTGTTATAAATTATTCAGGGTGTCTTGTGAGCAATAATATGTTTTATGTAATTTTCAAAGGTAACTCTACAGGAATGGATGATAGGTATACCTCTAATTCCCTATTCTATTATGAATATGGAGCCGGGAACGATGTTTGTCTACATGAGTGCTTTTTCCGGATTTCTTCTATTTGTATAACATTGTCTTTTATAACGCCATTTTGCTATACTATGTTTTGCCTGAGATAATGAATCATCATCAGTGTTAATAATTTGGCAATGTATCGTATATAAATCGTGATATTCCTGGACGTCGCTTAGATGCGGTGATTTATTCTTCTTTGGTATGAATTTTGAATTCTGTGGCCTGGCAACGTTGGACATTGATTTTAAGCGTCCGTGCCGCTAGTATTATCGCGTTTTCGTATCAATCCAATGGCGTTAGTCAGTTCCCTTGTTCCCAAGGCGATGGAGAGCAAACAAAAGGGGAGTGTCCTTATAAAAAACGAAGTTTAGTCTTAAAAAAATATTCCTTATAATTTTTAATGCATAAGTGTAGCCTCTATCATCGCTGCGATTTACGTTGCGAAGCTAAAAATTTAATATTTTCTTAATGCTCTTAAAAAGAGCAAATATAGAGGGTAATATAGAAATAGTAAAGAAGACGGTTGTAAGCGTTTTGGTCTCATGAGTGGAGGGTAGAATCTCCTTAGCTACCGATCTATTTCGGCAAAAATTCTGTTAAATTTACTATCTCAAGGAAAACCCCATAAATGAACAAGATTTGGAATGAATGATAAAATTTAACTTTGTCGGCGACAAAATTTGTGTCTAAATGTATGTGTTGTAGATGTTAATTTCGTGATAGAACCCGAAATCGAACTAATTATTAAGTTTTGAAAAATATTCTCAACATACAGCTTCTTTGTTTGATGAAATGTTAAAAGGATTTAGTGAGTGACGTGAAGGACTTGAGTATGGTAGGTAAGAAGTAAAGTTATGAAAATGTTAGGGAGGACAACTTTTGCGGCCAAATCAAGAGATATCTCGGTATGATAAAGAAAGTATTTGAAGGGCATTTGGAAGGGAGGAACGGCAAAAGGAAACTTGAGAAACATCTTTGGAATAGGTTATCAACGATGTGAAAGAGATGAACTATTTAATTGTTATCTTATAATTTGATTGTAAGAATTGAGTGGAGAGATGTATCACGTCAATTCAAGGGTTGTTGCTTTGAAAGAAACCAATATTTGAGGGAAAAATTAAACATATATAGTTCATATGTCTTTATGATGCTACTATCGTAATGCATTCGTCTCATTATTTGGTAGAAAAATATTAAATATCTTTGTATCTACTCGTTCATTAATGGCTCGTCTCCGTGGAAAGGGCTGAAACATATCTACAGTGGAATAAATATTACTATCGACGTAAAGAAGCGAGTTTCATTACCTTCCTCAATCATATTACTTTCTGGCGTTTCCATGGCAACTGAAAAATCTGTCTTCGCCAAACTTTACTGTGCTATTACTCGTAAGTAAGTGAGAAGTACCGACACCATGTTCGTTATCGCCAACTTTACTAACTCTGTAGTAACTCTGTGCGATCATTAAATGTAACTGACTCTATATAATAAGATAGGCACCCAATAATTCCAAAATTAATTTGTGATGGTTCCAAAATTATGCTTTCTGTAAAAACAAACTATTCCGCACTGCTTTAAGTCATAGTTGGAAGTGCTATACGTGAAAAAGAAACGTCTTTTGATTTTCAAATATGAATTATACTTAATGTAGTGCTCTGTTTTTAATATGAATCTTTGGTTCTGTGCATAGCCTAAATACAGCCGTAGCATTATGATCTGTGCGTCCGATGATAGATAATGAATCTATAGAATAGTAAGTTTACGACAAAGCCGCGGCTAGAGGAGGTAATTCAAGGGTTCAAACCACCCTCAAAATTTATGGGAGATACTTGATTATTTTTATCCCTTTTTAATGAACCGCCGTGATATTTTCTGTCCACGCTGTTTTTTATTCATGGAGTTAATGAAAAGCATAACAAAGATAATAAAACTCGTTCGTGTATTTATCCTTTAATCTTATTCATAAAATGTCGTATTTCATGACCATTTTAAGGTAATGAAATATTTAAAAGCCAATGGCAAATTATTGATTATTGTTTTCCAAATCCTGGTTATTTCATTCAATATGGCGAGATTTATATGCAGGAATGTCCCATGGTAAATGAGTGACTAACTGTAGCAAGCAATGTTATTCCTTAAGCATCCAAATAACGCTTTGTTTCTCTGTGTGTGGGAGCGAAAAATATTTCTCCTCGCTGGATTACTTCAAACGGTGCCTGAAGCAAATGTCTATAGCCTTCGAAACGGTTTCTTGGTGTCGCCACTCTTTCATACCTCCCTCAGAGTCTTGCACTGTTATGCGACCGTGAATCCTCAAGAACCACCTTAGCCGATGAGATGTGGTAACCTAGTGAGCTAAAAGCAAGGATGATCAGAATACGATAAAAGGCCTGAGGACCTAGTTGTAGGAGTAGACTGTAGGAGGATACTGGGGACCAAACGAACGAATAACAGGAGAAAAGAGGAGGTATTTAAAAATAAAGAGGAAAGTTTCATGCTAATAATTTTCAAGTCAATTCAATCTCGACCACGTCCATGCTGATTTTACCGTTAAGTTAGGCTGGTTCCCCTCTATTTCTTTCTACGAATGCCGCCATTGGCGTATGGGTTTGGGAATCTCAATTTAAGTTTCCTGGGGAAATTATTTTTCTATAAACATGCTTTAGCATTAAACATATTCAATGAATTGACGATTGTTGTTCGTACATGCATTTTGAAATGTTTAGGATCAGACTTTGGTGTAACGATTAATATATCAGCTAAATATGCTTCGTCTTGAGAAAAAAGGAGCGTCACTCCGTCACAAGAAAACCAATGCATGAAAATTCTGAAAAGATAACGTATGATAAAAAAATTATACTCATACTATCGATGAACGTTTGCTTTTTTAAACTAGATTGTTCTCCAAAATAATTAAATAATGTAGGCCTCTCCTAATTTTGTACTTTCTTCGAGTTATCTACTCACGTTAAAGGAGAAGAAAGGACAGTTTTGAGGATCATAGTCTAAAGAATGACACGGTGGGCTGGGTATGCCCTGAGATGAAGCAGTTATTCGGGGAACATAATGGGGAAAGGTTGAACTAAAAGTGTCCATTGGAAGGCAAGGAAGCGAGTACTTGGGCTAAGTCGAGGTGGATAGGGAGATAGGGAACCGCAGAGAAGCAGAGGAACTGGAATGGAATTGGTAGGTTTTAAGGGCTGCAGTATATCTATTACAGCATAATTCATCTCTCGCTTAGTGTTTTAATCCAAAGACCGGTTTTAAGGGCCCTCCCCAGACTGATCTACAAGAGTGTGAAGTCCAAATATTCAATGATAAAGACCAGTTACTTTCCCTAGGATACCTAGTAATGCGAAGATTACTTTGCCCGCATTGTGTGGTCCGAATGTTCCACGTAGCTTTGAGCCCTCGGCTTACTCACACGCTCAGTCCAAAGGTCACTAAGGTAATTTAACTTCGCCAACGTATTAATTAACACGGTGGAAAAGTATTTTGGTCAATGTACTCTCTTTAATTTACCGTTTTTATTATGTCTAGGTTGACATTATTTACCTTCCACTTTGAATGAGTGCTATTATCTTGTATAAAATAATTTACTAGCCCCAGGCTTTCCCCGTGTTGAGAAATCATCTAGCACACATTAATTATTTACATACCAATTTTTGCCGATGCATAGATAAAAACTCATTCGCGCAATTTTGATAACAATGCAACGAATGCAAATAAATATAAATTATGTGAAACTATAATATAATATTGAATGTACATGAGTTTATGCACGATACAAAAAATACGATGGGCGACTGATCCTTGTGGGGCTCCGTAGAGCATGGAAGCGGTTAGTGGGGGAGGGCATGGTCGGAGAAAAAGATGAGAAGCGGCCCGCGCCGCCGATGCTACTAGCCCTCTCTTTCTCTCTCGAGGGCTTTCTTCAAAGAGGGCTGGTAGAAAAAAAAATAGGAGTGTAGGTACTCGGTGCAGAATTAAGAGAGGTTGGAGCTCTTCCCATTGATTTGCGGGCGACCTCCATCTTTGTCATTTCGTTCGCTGTTTTTTTTTAGTATCCCGTTCAATGCTTATCTTTTTCGAAATAATTTTCGAGTCTTGCATTTTTTCGTGAATTCTCGTCGAGAGAGAGAGTGTGTGTGTGTATGTGTCTTCCCGGTAGCGCGGGGACGATGAACTTCGCTCGGCGAGGGGTGGCTGCGAAGCAAGCGAACAAGCACAAAGGAACAGCACGGGCCCCCCCTCCTCCTTCCTCGATCAATCCTCCCATGTGCTCTCTCTCTCCCGGCTGCTGCCCTTCTCTCTCTTTCTCTCGCCCGGCTCGATTCACGTTCTTCTCCCTCGAACTCGGCTCCCTCAGTCGCGAGCCCCGCGCATCCACCCATTACGGCAGTGGCGTAACTAGGAATACGCTTTGGGGATCAGGCGAGGCGACCCCCCGGCAAGATTAAAACATGTCCGTTCTAGTCCACGAATTTCCACAGGGAATAATAACGCCTCGGTAGCTTAATTGGCTAAAGCACTCGACCGGGTCCGGGATCTGGGTTCGAATCCTGGTCAAGGTGAATGATTTTTCTCTGTGGTTTTTTCGCACAATTTGTGCATTGCGGGTGACTCCGTAAAAGTTATCACCGTGGCTAGCCCCGGTATTCTTAAATTAGCGACCGTCTCTATGTGGTCAAAGTTCAGGCTTTGCTCTCCGGCTGTGGCGCTGTGCGCACGATTTGGACTGCTTGTGGCATCATATGCTCAGCAGTCCATACCACCTCGTCCGGTTTAGTCCACGAATTTCCAGCGGGAAGAATGACGCCTCAGTAGCTTAACTGGTAAAGCACTCGACCGGGTGCGGGATCCGGGTTTGAATCCTGGTCAAGGTGAATGCTTTTTTTCTCTGTGGATTTTTCGCACAATTTGTGCATTGCGGGTGACTCCCGCAAAGTTATTACCGTGGTTAGTCCCGGTATTCTTAAATTAGACACGCCTGGAAATACATTTACATAATTTTGGCCATTAAAATTTGTGTTTCACTCGTGATCCCGCGGGAAATCATGTTAACAGGGAAAATATTAGTATACTATGAAGTTCTCGAGGATTTGGGGGGGCATTTATCTCCCTCATCCCCCCATAGTTACGCCACTGCTGCACGGTACCAGATACTTTGCAACCCCTTCCGTATGGTAGTGACATTTGGAGGAGGCGACCGACAGCTGAGGTCATCTGCGCCATGAGGGCAGGATATGGAAGGGAGGGTGGAGAGAAACCCGGCGTCGACGTTAGCCTGTTCTTGAAGAAAGTCGCCAAGGGGACCAAAGCTTAACGTCCCATCCGACGGACGGAGTGTTGCGCTTGGAATGTCCTCTACACTGCATTCAAGCAGGGATCGGGCAGTCTCTGAAAATTCTCTACCACAGCCGGGATTTGAACCCGAGCCTACGGGGTGGAGAGAAACCCGGAGTGAGAGCGGTATCCTGCTCTTAATGAAAGGCGCCAAGGGTTAACGTCGGCTTAACGTCGCTTCCGACGGGCGAAGTGTTGCGCTTGAAGCATCCTCTACACAACATTCAAGCAGGGATCGGGCAGTCTTTGAAAATCTCTGCGACCGCTGGGGTTTGAACCCGAGCCCCCTGAATGGGAAGCCAACACTCTAGCCACCACACCAACCCGTTCCTCGCCCTTCCGTTTCCATCACCGTACGAACCATAAATAGGAGTTACTTAGGCCCATCGGAGAGATAAATGCATCATACGAAACAAGTGACTCCGTACGCAGTCCCGCGCACGGGTGCAAAGCAGGGATGGCAAGTGAAACGAAACGAAAATGTTTCATTTCGACCCGGAGTTGAACGAAAATACGAGGCTTAGGTTTAGTTTCGTTCCCGCAAGAAATTAAAATCACGAAGGAGTTTAGTTTCTACCCGGGACGAAACTTCACCCCCAGGAATGAAACTAAATTAATCGTCACCCCGATGTTCATAGTTAAGTTTTGATCCCAGAAGTTGAGTGGTTGGGGAAAGAGGGAATAGCTTCGACCCATTACGTTTGACATCTGTGCAGAGAGGTTAAAACATTGAGCTTAAAAATCGTATGGCTAGTTTGCGTTCACCGTTCTCCTGTTAGTGGTAAAAATATGAGTTCCCCATGCATCTAATGGCGGCAAGCCGAACCTCTACTTAATTCAACCATACTTCGTACTCGGTGTGTGGGTCGAAAGTAAACTGTTCGAAGGTGAAGCACGTGGTCCCTCCGGTGTGAAACATAATCTGTATTTCGTTTCGTTTTAGTTTAGTTTCGACTCGGAGTAGTTTTGACTCCGATTTCGTTTCGACCCTGAGTTCAGCTCCCCGCGTTTAAATCCATGTCGTTCCGTTTCTACATTTCGCTCCCGGGAACGAAACTATTGAAAGTTTACTTGTTTTGACTTTCGTTTACTTTCGATTGCCATCCCTGGTGCAAAGTTAAATACACTAAGGATGAAGTTCGCCATGAAAAAAATATTTGAGATATGAAGTAAAACACTTTGCACTTTCCATTTAAAAATTTATTAAACTAATATCGACATTTTTCGCTGCCTTGCAGCATTATCAAGACTCACAGATGCTTGTTTTTACTGATGGGTTATGTGACCTCAAGAAGGAATTGCCCATGACATTTACTCTTCCTTTCTTTTTACATATTATGCAGCATTGAAAACAGTAGTAATCTCTAGTTAGTGGTAATGTTAGTTCTATCTAGTTATTCTTGATAATCTATCTAGTTAGTCTTGATAATGCTGCAGTGCAGCGAAATTTTAATGTGGAAAGTGCAAAGTGTTTTACTTCATATCTCATAATGGATCTCCACAAAGTATCTGCCTCATCCATCCAATTCCAAAAAATGTTTGACTTAGCCGGGATTCGAACCTCCCGCTACGAAGTTCGCTGTGAAAAAATGGCTAGGTGGTGTAACTGGCTAACACGACTGACCAACAATTGGTGTGTCTGGGGTTGAATATTGGCTAAGTCAAACATTTTTTTCATAGCGAACTTAATCCTTGGCCAATTAGAGTAATTTAGACCCACACCCTTAAAAGATATTTCATATTTTCAAACAGTTTTTCAGTGAACACATTGTCATTGTGAATACTGTTACCATAGGTGCCAGCACTAAGTAGAGATTCTTACTGTTTTCAATGTTGCATAATATGTAAAAAGAAAGGAAGAGTAAATGTCATGGGCAAACTTCCTTCTTGAGGTCACATAACCCATCAGTGAAAACAAGCATCACAACCATGAAATATCACGCGTGGGGCAAATCAACCTCAGGTTGGGGCACCTCTGGACCAACTTAAAAAAAGATCACAAGGGAATTTCTGTATAATTTCTGTATCTGAAAATCATGTAACACATAGTCATAACCCCAAAAAGTTATGCGGAAAATATAAAACATCGCATAGATTCAAATTTACTTATTTCAACATATTTTTTTTTTTGCGCGTAGAGGTAGTGAAGTGGGCTGAAGTAACTCCATCTTACGGCAGTGGTTTTCAGTCCCAAAATCGAACCGAATCTTGTTACTTCATGCAATGCCTCGCATTTTTCATGGTTTTGAAGGGCTACTTCTCGGGTGTAATGAATATTAGAAGTAATATTTTCATTTTTGGGTTGCATAGACATCTGAGGTCATTTTGCGCCACATCGTATTTTATGTAAACATTTTGCATGGATCATTTCATGAACTCGATGAAACCTTATTAATTTTGATTTTTTCAAAACAGAAATATATAAGAGAAAAACTTTTTCTAACCAATTGTAGCCAATAAAGGTATAGCAATTGCTATTGCTTTACCTAATATATTGGCTACAATTTTTATTGTTAATTTATTATTATATTTTATTTTTATTATTTTATTTATTTTCAAAATTGTTACTCCCCGGCTAAGACGCAAAGGGTCGTCACTGATGATATCGTTTCTCTCGATAATTCTCCTACAACGTTCATCCTATTGGTACTTTCTAATCAGAGGCGCAGCTAGGAATCAAGGCTTGGGCGCAGCTAATACTTTGGTGTGTGGGGGTATTGCATACCCGCCAGGGTAAGTGGGAGTTACGGGGGCCCTCCACCAGAAAAAAATTAAGATTAATGGTTCAAAATGACTAGTTTTACCGCTTTATGTGAGATATTTGATTAACCCTAATACTATTCTGTAAGGAATACTAATCCATTTAGTAAAATGTATTAAACTTTAAAATTTCTCTGAGCTCGGGGGGGGTGGGGTTTATCCCCCAAAACTCCCCCCTCGCTGCGCCACTGTTTCTAATAAGTCACACTCAATCAGAAAATGTCTTGCACTGATTACGGAGTCACATTCTTGGATATCAGGAGCACAGATAATTATTGGTTCGACATAAAAGATTTGACATCTGACCCTGATCTTATAGAAGATGAATATAATCTTGTGCGTTTGTAAGTTCTTTCGCCGTTATAATTGCAGAGCATAGTCAGAGGTGGGAGGAGAGGGAAGAAGAGAGTTTGTGCCAGTGGAATTTGATATGAGGGCCCTAGAAGCCAAGATGTGCATGTGCAATTTGCATAATTTTGGAAATAAAAGCAGATAATGACTCGTGAGGTGTACAGTATTGCTGTGGCAAAAGGATGTAATGGAATCACTTATTACATATATATTTACTTAACAGTAATTAGCGTATATCCCTTTGCCACAACAGTATTGAATACCCCACTAACCATTATCTGCACTTGTATCCAAAATTATAAAAACTGCACTTGTACCCTTTTGGCGTCTACGGTCTTCATATGTAATCGTATACCGCTTAGTGTAATCTAGGGGAACATGATGATCTATTGGGTAGAGCGCTTGGCTACCGATCGAAGAGCTACGGGTTCAAATTGTGGGTAAAGCCTTCTGACACCCCAAACAAAAATCCTCAAGTACGAGGTAAGCCTGTGAAAGGAAATGAGCTCCTATTGACCGAATATTTAAAAATCATACACGTATCGATTTGTCCGTAAAGATGTATTGTCTTACCTATCCAAACCAAACTTCTGGTTTCAAACATTTATTATGAGTGAGTGATTTTTATGGTTTTAAGTCTCCCCAAGTCACACATTCAAACTAATTCCTATGGCGAGGTGGCACAGAAACTGCCCCGGAACTCGTGAAATTCCTACTCTTCAGGGTTAATCCGAGGTGAGCTTTACCCTCAACTGTTTATGTTCAAGTAAAATAACTGTGTGGGTGTATAGGGGATTGGGTTATCGATCGTTCAAATCTCGGTAAAAGCCTGTCGAAACCTGTCTGTCAGTCTACACCGAATATGTGAACTTCTCACGCCCTTTGCTTGGTCCGAGGCGAGATTTATCTTCTTGTTAGCTTGAATTCTTCGGGTTGAATTTCTGAGTGCTGTATATTTTATGTTGGATAAATCAGCTCACGTCTCTTGACTTATAGTTGTGGTCCAGCCGATATCGTGTCAATCTCTTAGAGCTGGTTTTGTTTAGCCATGAGGGACCCTGTGCGAAATGAAATCTTAAATGTTTGCTGGTCAGTCCCTCTTTAAGAGTTGAAAATCGATTTTACGTATTTTCAATGCCAATTGTAAGTTGTAATTTACTCAATCGGCAGGTAGATGCTTGGAGGAGGAGATAGATAGCTGAGGTTGTTAGCGCCATAGGGGAGGATGGGTGGAGAAAAATCCGGTGTTGTCACTAGACTATTCTTTACGAAAGACGCTAAGACCATCATTGCATAACCTTTAAAGACCGAACTAACTTACAGACAGATTTTTTTATTTTTTGCATATCCTATTTGTTTTACAACTAATTAAGAAATATTGTGAAAGAAAACCCGAACAAAAAATTTTTCAATTCGTTTTCATGCATGTTCCCAATTGGGAACACGCCACAAAAATTTGCTATTGCTTGAAAAAATAAATGTACACTTGACCAAAAAGCCTTGTTTTACAATTTAATATATATTGATCTTTTGAATAAATCAGCATTTGTCACTGGAGAGCGAGTGTAGGGAAAATATGGAATAAACCGCGTACTCACTATAAGGGTGATGAAAATAACAAATTTTGAAATATTATAATTAACGACCAATGCATACACAAATCATGCGATTCACTTCCAAAGATAAATCCATACTTCATTTACATAACAAAAGCTATGAAAGTAATCACAAATGACCTCAGCTGTCGGTCGCCTAGAAATACCACATCATAAGAGATAGTGACATCGCTGTTGATGTTTTATTCTTTTTATTTCACCGTGTAAACGTTACACGTGATAGCTTGTTCTACAAGTAAGATAAGTGTAAATATATCCATATATATGCGACGGACGAAGTGTTGTCCTAGAAGTGACCTCCATAATTATCCGGGGAGCGAGTTGTCTGTGAAAAATCTCTGCCACTCCACTCCATTCCGTCAAACACTTCCCGGGATGGGAAGCCAGCACTTTAGCCACCTTATCAACCCGATCCCGAATTTGCTGTAACAAGGGAAAATTTAAAATGGCCCAAATCAACCGGGAAAGCCCGTATGTGCGCTGCGCAAGCGTATCGACGTGGCTGTCCGAGTGGACAACACGACACGAATCTTGAGCCGGGCACGGGAAGGAAATCTCGGAGTGAGGAGGATATTTTCGACTTTCCTGGTGGGCCAAGAAAAACTCGAAAACATTGAAATACACATGGCGGCACTAGCCCACCATTGAATTGCTGCCCAAAGAGAGGTCCTTAATTACCCCGTGGGTGATCAAGGGAAAATACGATTCTCTTTTGTTTTTAGGAATGGGTTCCATTTTTATCGAGACCGTACCTTCCACGCTTCCCTGGAGTTAGATCTCATCGCCTTATTTACATCGAGAGATTCTTCCATCCTGAGCATGCCGAACCTATCCTAATCCTGGGCGATTGGTCCTACCTATCACTGCGAAAGCCCTTTTTCCATAATCCTTCCCAAAATATGGAGCTGTATTTTTTTAGGCTGGGACCTCTATTGGAAACGAAACATAAATGTTTGGAAGTCCATTCTTCTTTAAAAATTCCTGACTGATCTTACGTATCTGCGAATGGTTTAAGTTGGCTCGTACTAGATAGATGAAGTTGGAATATAATGAATTTATTATTGATAGGTATGTATTTCGACGTGGCGGCTTACTGATTAGATCATCTGGGCGTTCTGGAAGATGCATGGAGAGAAAACAGACATAGGAATAAAACTGGTCATTAAGAAAGTCACAAAGAAGACCACGACTTGACGTCCTTCTCATGGACGGAATTTTGTACTTCCCTCCATGAAAAACGTGAAAAAATCGGGCTTTCTCTTAAACATCTCTGTCATATGGTAATGATGGGTAAACAAGTCCGTGATTGTAGACCCGTCCTCTGGAGCGCAACCCTGCGAGGTGGAAAGACTTTCAATTCCACAGCCGTGTGATTGCATCCTACCTGATTGCTGCGTGATGATCTCCTGTGGTTGCTGTTTCCCTCCGGACAGTCTGTTGCTCCTTCAGCACCCGCCACGGCCGTCTCCACGGAATCCTTAGAAATTCCCGCCTTCACTGTCGAGGTCACGCTGCAGAGGCGAGGGAGGGGAAGGACTGCTGGGGGTACAACCATCTCGGGAAAGTCACTAGCAATCCGCGTGCAGTGATACTGCTCCCTGAAGAATGCTCCTGGCTCCAGACGGGCACTGCCTTTTTAAACCTTGCTCCTAAAAAAAACAGTGATCGTAGCTGGAACGGAAAAGCTTTGTCGCGAGCATCGTCGTACTCAAATGGAGACGGTGGCCACGTTTGCGATCACTGTTCCCCGAAAAATTGCTCCCTGCTCGCGACAGTTATCTGCTCCTCGGTCACTACTCCCCCGAACAGTGATCTTGAAAGCGCACGAGTGAGATCGACTGCTCGAAGTCGCTCTCGATCGCGGATTCGCGTCGATTGATGAGTGCGCGAGGTGGGCCGAGTGGTGACCGCCCCCCCGGGCCGCCTCCTCCAAAGCTCCACGAACAAACGACTGACGATTCGGCGCGAAGGAGCGCGGATAGCATCTGGACCACCACCACCGACCCCTCGTCTCCCCTCCCGGACCCTGCCGATGCCCCCGAACCCTTTCCTCCTCTCTCTCCCATATCACCCTCCCCCATACACCCTTGCGATTTCCCATCCCACAATCCCTCCTCCCCTCCTGTGTTTTATACCCCCACCCCCCTCGTGACACCCACGTCAAAAACCCACACTTCCCCTCCGCTCCTTCCCCTCCCTCCCCTCCCCCCTCCTCGTCTTTTTCAACGCAGCTTTCACCGGGAGGGTTGAATGGAGCCGGCCTCCCATTGGCTGCGCGAGCCCTCTGACGTCAGCGCAATTGATTGTCACATTTCCACGTGTGGTGGGGTGAGGTTAAATGGGGAGGGGAGTGGAGGGATGGGTGAAGATCGGGGGGGTCGGGGGGGGGGGGGCAAAATGGGGGGGTGGCGTGGTCGCTTGCTTGGTTTTTTTAATCGTCTTCCGAGGGGCTGCTTCTGCTCTGACGACGAAGGGTTCGATTCCCGTATAAGACCTTGGGTTGAGATACCATACCCGCGGTCGTCGTATTCCCGCTGGATTAAATAATCTCATGACCCATCCTTAGTACTTTTTGTACACTTTTCTGTATGAATAGGTGATTGAACATGCGTAATATAAATAGATTCAACGGGATCAAAATTGTTATTTCAAGATGATTTGACGAATAATGCTTATTTATTAAATTATGATATTAGTGCTTAGAAAGTATTGTTTGCTCGTTATATCAGGACTAAGACATATTGTCTACTTTTTTCCATAATCCTCACAATTATTTTAAAGTGAGATAAAGCAAGTCAAATATTACGCCCGCTTTTTCTCATCGGTGCCAATTTTCATGCAGTATTTGTTTCGGGCAAGTAAAACTGTATCAACGATTTCATTATCATTTGAAGAACAAAATAAATGTTTGCAAAATCTACTTTAAGTATACACCGTAGGTTGTTTGGACTTCATCTGGTTTTGGAAATGGTTAAGTGTACCTCTTTCACCGATGATAATTCTCAAGAGTGGAATCAGGATGATCTCATTTTAATTTAATAAGCCTTTTTTAACCGCAAATTTATCTTATTTTGCCTGCATTTATTTCGAAATATATAACCGTGACTGGGTTAAGTTCGTCTCGGCACGGCAATTTTCTTTTACACACCACCTTGTTTCAACTTCCTCAAAGGATTGCAGATACTGATATTATGTTTGTTCAAGCCCAGTTTTAAAACCACGAGAATATAGGTGTATGTAATAATTTATTTGTAGTATGGGACTAAGTCAAAATTTCAATCATTCTTAAGGCTTATCATTGACAGATATTTTCGGTATCAGCCCACTCTTTGTATCACAAGCAACCTGATAAACTATTACCGTATGGTTATTCGTTAGTATATATTTCATAAGGTATTAATGTATGATTTTTTCTCAGAGTATATCATCCGTGGCAATAATGTCTTCGCACCCGTGCGCTTCAATACGTACGATCTCAAATGTTAATGCAGTGCAGTGAAAAACATCTTATTTTGAATAACTGCCTAATCAGGTTTGTTATTTGTGTGACACTGGAGAGGTAGGCACGAACTTTGCCAAAATTTAGACTGGATAGGTGGACATATCATCTGGGATCCCCCTCTGTGAATTACCTCAATGTGCAATACATTTAGTGGTGCAATATGCCTAAGCGGAAATTTAATTATACCGGGACTAGCCACGTGATAACTTAACGGAGTCACCCGCAATGCACAAATAGTGCGAAAAATCCACAGAGAAAAAAATCATTCGCCTCGACCAGGATTCGAACCCGGATCCCCCGATTTCCGGTTGAGTGCTTTAGCCAGTTAGCCAGTGGATTTTTCGCACCTAAGCGGAAGTTGGGAGCTCCGGTCAAGTCGTACGATTTTTTCCTGGGGAATTTCATCCTTGCTCTGTTTAGTAGATTTTTGTGGAATGATTTACGTTTCTCGCCATTTTTACTTAAGCATAGATATTGTGGAAAATAATTACTGAGAGCCAAGTTCAGGGATACAGACCTAAATAATACCTCTGTTGATGTACTTTAATTGCGTGAGCTATATTTTACCAAATCATTTGTATTTTTATTTTGCCATCGATTCTGCCTGTAAGTACTTAGTGATGATGAAATGCCGGGTAAAATTCTAGGAACTGAAAAGAACTTTAAAGAGCGTATGGCAGGTAGAAAAGTTGAAGCAGGCTGAACATGAACTAGCATTCCAAGAAGCAGCAGAGAGAAAAGTAAAAGAGTATATTACCGTACTGGAGACGGCAAAAGAAGTTATTGGGAAAAGAAATGCTGCCAAGGCAAATCCATAGACCACATATGAAGTCTTAAAACTCATAGGAGAATGTGCAACAATGCTTAAACCGAAGGAGGGAAACTTAAATATATAAAATAAGGAATGAAATATGTCGAAAAAAGAAGAAAGCTAGATGAAGAGAGAGAAAGTTGGATGAAAAATATATCGAAAGATATGCAGTACGACCTCTCTCGGGGAAATGTAGAAATTACCTATTAGAATTGTGGGGAACCCCTTTAAGGATCAAAGTGCAAGATGCAATTCCACTAGAAGCATGAACAAAGATCTTCTGATTGAAAATAAGGACTAATTGAAGAGATAGAAGGAAGACCTGAATGAGTGTTACAAGGGAAACAATCTTGCACTGCATATAATTTGAGAGGACAGCGAAGTCGAGAAATGATTATATGGGAGCTTCAATCTTAAGATCCGAATTTGATGCCGAAATGAAGGATCTACGCAGTGGCGTAGCCAGAAATTTCATACGGGGGGGATCTAAAAACAGGGGAGAAAATAAAAAAACAGGGTAATAAATAATGGGTTTTAAACCAATTTTAACACTTTTCATAATTAAATAAATTAACTTCATGTGGTAAAGATATTATTTTGTAAGTTCATGATTTCTCAATATTTTGTTTTCTTTTATGAAGGAAAATAATTGTGTTTTTATATTTCGGGGGCGAGGGGTCCGAACTCCCCCCCCTGGCCACGCCACTGGACCTCGGAGTGAAAGAAACATCTGGAATTGACGACATTCCTGCAGACCTTATTAAAATGCGGGAGAAAAGACATTAACTAAGCTCCACAGTACAATGTATGGAACTCACATAACTGGAAACATACCAAGGAGCTTCAAGGAGAACATCATCATTCCTATTTCCAAAAAGAAAAGAGCGGAGAAATGTGATTATTTTAAGGCCATTAGCCTAACCAATCATGCATCGAAGATATTAATAATAATCATCTACGGGAGAATAGAACGGAAAGCAGAGGAGCTTCTGTATGAAGACCATTTTGGATTTATGAAAAACAGGGGCACATGATTGACATGGCATAGCAGTTATAGCAGAAACAGAGAGAGACCCGAAGAAAAGCTGTGAACTGTGGAAAACATAATGACTACTTGATCAATGCTAATAAAACAAAAGTATTGGTCTGCAGTAGAAGAGATGAGGCGGAGACTAACTTGAAATTATGAATCTATAAACTTAAGGAGGTGAAAGAGTTTTGTTACCTGGGTATTCGAGTGACCATAGGCATGGACCAATCGGATGGACGAAGCAAGAAGGAAATAGTGAGTAGAGTAGTCCAAGCGAAATTGGCATTCGTCAAAAAGAGGAGTCTCCTTATCAATGAAAGATAAGTATTGAAGTCAGGGAGAAATTTGTTCGGACTTATATTTGGAGTATGCTTTTTTATGTAGTGAAGACTTCACGGGTTTTCCATCGGGTTGGGTCCTCAATGTCTCCTTTCAACGTTTCGATGAGAAAAATTCTTCAAGTGCAAGGTGGACCAAGGAAATGAACTGGCCCCTCTTCTCAAATGTGTGATATGGTACGACTGTGGCCTAATCAGGCATGGGCAGTGTTCACCCATCTAGTCAGGGATATGGTGAGGAAATAAATGGTGGCAGGTGGAGGGAATACAAAGGTACTTTTAATAGTGGTGGTGATTGGTAATGATTGGAAATGTCCACAGGGGAAGCGTGGCAGGGTTTAATTGGAATAGTAAAGGTCAAGTTTTCCTATTAAATATTGCGGGAATGCGCTAATCTCCGTAATGCTTACACCCTAGCCATTCATGTGTGAACTTGCCCTTGGGGTTAAGCTGTAGGTTTGTGATGAGGAGTTTGGTGGGGTAGGAGCCTCTGCTGCCATGGTTGACGTATTAGGTGCCATCTTAGACCTCCCCCCATACACCCTATCTTCCCTCCACTCCCTCTCTCCCACCACCCTCCCCCATTCTCCTCCTATTTTGTCCTCCACTTCTCTTCTTCGACGCCCTTTCCTTGAAATTTAAATTTCATTTCCCTCCCATCGTTCTCTCCCTCTATTCGAATGTAAGTCGGACTCAGAACCATGTGCAAGGAACTTTGAAGCTCAATTGGAGAGAAATTATGCGACCCATTGCATTGTTCCCTTTCTATTTTCTGAGTTAATTTAATAAATTATATATTTTTAAACACTCAATTTATATGTGAACCAGTGCTATTACAAGTCAAGGCTATCGGAGAAAAGTCAGTGGATTTAAACAGAGGTAGTTAAATCAAGGAATAGTTAGTGAGTATCGTCCATGTCGTCGGGGAAAATTTATTCCATGGCACACGAATCAAAGGAAAAGCTGCGCTGTTGGATAGCTGGGGTCTTGAGTTTTTTTGCTTTTTTTGACTCTAATATTGTAGCCGTGAGAGTGGGTAAGGAGTCGGTACCCGAAGCGTCGGCGTTCTTACAAAATCTTACCCGCGCGGTATCCCGAGAAGAGTTTATACATATTGTGCACAAGTTAAATATTTTTCTGTGTGTTAATTGTAAATAAATACGTTTTGCTATGATTGTTTATGTGTCTATCTAAAATAATTGTGTATTTTATAGACGATCTCACCTTTTCAAAATGTATATAACTATCTTAAGGAAAATGTGAATAAGTCATGGGAAATGAATGATTTTGTGAGGTAAGGGTTAGGGTAAAGTCTGGGAGTTGTGATTCAAAAATATTAGTACAAACCTGTTCACAGTACACTCAGAACTGTCTTAATTGAAATTTGAAGCTTATTAACCTAGTAACCTTATTATAGGCGTTGAAATAATTTGCATACAATCCATCTTCAGCGTATGTTTAGTGTCACGAAAGTAATTTTCCAGTTATCTGATTTGAAGTTGTCTTCTAATCTTATCAAGGCTAGAACGTATAAGGTGGCCGCGCGGTGTACGAACGCAGAAGTACAGGTAGATCATCGCACAGCGGGGCTCATTAAAATTATATCAATTAATAAGAAAGATCTGAGGTTTTCCCAGTGAATGATCATGTTGAAGTTGTTTCGGATTTGCCAGCGGGTGAGGTTCTCCATCTGTGCCGACGTTTCGATGGCCGTGTCGTCCATCGTCATCAGCACTTGATTCAATTCTTGATTGATGGACGACACGGCCATCGAAACGTCGGCAGAGATAGAGAGTCTCACCCGGTGGGAAATCCGAAACAACTTTAACATCATATCGATTAATGTTGATTCAGGCATTTAATTTGCCTTATTATGAGCTAAGGGAATGAAATACTAAAGCTTTTCACATACCATTGAAAAAAAGAACTCTGTTGTACGACATACCAAAATAATTTCTATTTCTTCTCTTATCTGTATTATATACCAATGCAAGGAGAGCTGAAGAATCTTAATGCTCACCGAAGTATTAAAAAAACTAACTGCGAATTTGTGTACATCTCTAGTTTTTTTATACGAAATGACTTTAACATGCGTTAAGTTTTAGATACCGACATTGGGTTTAGCAGTCATTATTGAGACCCTTTAATCTGATAATAATATACCACTTTTTTCTGAAAAATGGGTCAGCTACTTAGTAAATTACCGTGGGTCAAAACTGAAAGAATATTTTATCAATGTAGAAGATACTTTTTTGGTGGCTTACAAGATTGCGTTGGCTTTCTCCAAATGGAGATGTGTCATTTAACGGGTACTCATAATATTGTTCACGGAAATCGTGAAATCCAGGAATCGGTCTTGACCTATTGGAACGGGTTAATATTTGTGAAGTAATATCGAATTTTTGGTGTAAGTCAAGACTTTTAAAAAGCATAATTTCAAGAAGTCCTTGTTCTATGGCTAAAATTTTCGGCGATGGAATTGGCGCGCAATGGTCTAGAGACGCCTAAAATACGCCATGGTCCCAAAGAACTTCTGAGAAAAATTTGACCCAGTGGATCAAAGAAGAACATCATTATTCTTATTTCCAAAAAGGTAGAGATTAGAGAAGCGTGAGGATTTTAGGAGCATAAGCCTGGCCACACATGCGTCGAAGATACTTTCAAGATGATAGCATCTTCGAGATATCAGTATGCAACAAAAGATTCGAGGCTATGACGAATAATGATCTAAGAAAACGGAGGAGGTGAAAGAATTTTCTTACCTAGGAAGCCGAATTACCGCCAATGGACGAAGCAAGAAAGAAATAGTCAGCAGAATAGCGCAGGCAAAGAGGGATTTCTACCTACTTTCATTCACATTATAACCCCAGTGGAGCATAATATGTGGACATAAACCTATTTTAGATTGAGCCGCTTATCAAATCCTATTATTTAATCTTGCTGCAAATTAAACTTCATAATCTATTGCTTTGTTTTGTGAATCATTTATTTTATAATGACGCAATTTATTCGCATGGCTGTATGTATAAAACTAAATTGATTAATAAGGTACATAAAAATTGTGAAACAATCGCTTTGATTGATGTAATAACTGCAATAATGTTGGCTGATTTTTTTGGATTTTGTAGCCTTGAAAACCTGGAATTATTCTTGCAATAGGGTGTAGATTTTCAATTTTTGTCAACGTCTTCATTTCTATGTTCATATCTTTGAAATTTACGTCGAGAGGTCATGGGATTTAAGCTTTGAATATCTCAATTCCCTTCCCCTCCAATTTTCCTGTACTCTCTTTGAACGATCTGTCATCATACAATCAGGTCGTTTTAATAATTTTCTTTGCCTTTCATCCATATGTTTAGAATCTATGCTAAAAATCTTTGATTACTGATTTTTCCTCACGGTTATTTACTCCTGAAGTCTTCTCTTTGATTTCATTGATGGCCTTCTTGTAAGCATTAAAAAATACGGGGACAGAAAACTTCACCCATTTGTATCACGGCATTCAGTTTCCATGATTCTTAACTGTTGGGTTCACATTCTACATTGGGTCCACAGTGGTAGCTAGTTGGATTCATAAACAAAATACGCTAGGTGAACCTCCCGTCATAGTAGAGCTGTCTGATTTCGTCAAGAATTCCAAGAATTGAATTCCAATCCACGATGTCAAATCTGTCTTGAAGTTCATGAACGCAACGAGCATCGGTTTCTTCGGTTACGTTCTCTCCTCGGCAAAGACCACCTGCAGACGATCCGCAATAGTCGACTTTTCACCGTGATCTAAAATAGCTGTATGCCTATGAGGGTGCCTTCAGACGCATCGAACCGCGTCGTGATCCTCACGACACCTCTTTCCATGCAGCAAGATTCAGCGCCCACGCCGCATATGAAATTTTACAGCATGAAAGGAATAATTGAGCCGTGAAAACAGATGAAACACAATTGGTTGTAAAATCCAGTGATATTAGAGTAGATATTTTAGAATTGCCTAGGGTACTCGAGCTTAAAATTTGATGAAGTATATGACTTTCATTTATTCACGTCAGATTTGAAATCATTCCTTTTTACAATATAAATGCGACACAGGAAGCTGTCGGCAGATAATTTTTTTTACCTATTTCACTGAACAAGAATGCACTAATAAAATGAAACTGATGAAATTATCCTTCCCTATCCTGCAGTGCCAGTTTTTATTTATTTAAATAATCTTCAGATTAAAAATCTTATAAAACTCTTCAACTTATTCCATTTACGCGTTCATTAAATTATTTTAATTTTTAAAATCGGAATTAGTTATTATGTTTAAATTATTTAAACCTCATAGAACCAGCTGGTATAATTTGGAGCGATCAGCAGTTTTTTTGCGTGCATATGAGTTTAATAGCATTTCTCACCCAATCTTTTCAGTTTCTAATTTCTCAGCGTGCAGTTTCTTTTTTTAAGCGTTACGCATGCATTTCCATAAATGGTACCCACTTCATGTAATATTTAGATTTATTTCAGGCCAATCAATTTACTCCATATATTAAAACTGGCCGAACTACTAAGTATTTTTTTAAATATTACCATATATTACGCGTGCCTGTATTACTGTGCGCCGTTCGCCTAAGATGCATAGAGGTTCATCGGACCGCGCTGGCAATTGTTCATGATACGCCGTTGATTACACGGTGGCGCGGCGCGGATCGTCTGTCAGCGGCCCAAGGGCTAATATTCCTCCACTTCTGCCTCTGCTTTTCCCTAGTTGGGTCAGCTTAGTCGTGAATAAATTGGCGGGTATTTGAAGTTATTGATTTATTAATATCCGAGTTGGCGTGAGGCAGTTGTGACTGTAGACCGGTTTAGATAGCGTAAGGGAAGGTTCTGGGGGGATGGGAGGTGGTCATCGTGCAGAGGCATTAGCGAATCGATTTCAGCAGTGCGTGTCCACTGCTGCTCACGGTTTGGCGGGCGACCGTCTGGCTTATGGGGGGCGGTAACTATTCTCCTCTACTCCCCCCCAAATGGGTGATACACAGCTGAGATAGTGGGCACCCCTTCTCACCCCCAATTTCTTCTGTCGTCTGTCACGGAGGTGCTGCATATAGTGATAATTCCTCTCGCTTGTGTCGGGTAAAAAGTCGGGAATGTGCGGAAAAATAATAGCTCGATATGTGGGCAGGAGATGAGTAATTCGCAAATGTTTCAGTATAGCAATAAAATCTGAAATGCGGTCTTTCAATGATTATTAAGTCTGTTCGACTGAAAAGCAAACCATTCTCAAGCTAATATGCTATATTTTACTTCTTTTTTGTGTGTTACAGGTATTTTTAAGAGTTAATGTCGTGGAAATTCTTTTGAATAGTCTAAAATACCTTTTCGTTTTATGTTGATCATTGATTCTCTCTTCTCTACTACCGCTTGTTTCTCTCCTCTCATCAGGCCTGTTTCTTAACTGCCGCTTTCGCTGTTTGTACAGATTATCAATGCCAACTGTTCTAAGTCAAGAAACTTAGGCTTCAATCTTCTTCTCCTTAATTTTCCCGCTTGATTCTTGTGTCTCTCGATATGTCCATCTCACCTTGCTTCCTTTGACATATATCGGTCTACCGCATTGCCCTCTCTTCTCCTATTCCTCTGTACCTATACCTCCTCTTTTCTCATTGTCCTGTATTTGATTCTCATCATCAGCTCCCAGTATCAGATCTCGAAGGATGCTTAACATTTCTCAGAAGTTTTACCCGTGGTTTGTACTCTCAACCGGGTGACACTTGAGTGTCAAAAACATGTGTCACTAAAACTTCCCGAAGTTTACTCATGTTCAAATCCTTTCAATCCGTTATTTTTGTTATTATACTCCCGCTAGTCTAAAAATGTAAATTTTTCAAATGCCTACAATTCAAATATATATTTTCATCGTCAAGGAATTTTGCGTTCTTCCTACTACCGACTCTGCAATATTTGTTCTTATCCATGTCAAATAAATGGATGGCTATTATGTTTTGAGGTTTATTGTATTGAAATGAACCCATATGCCTTACATAAAATGAAAGAAGGAGGTCAATACTAAATAATATTAGTTGCTTCAGTTGAATTTTGAGCGTTCTCGTTTGAAGGAATGATACTTAAATAGTTGTTCATTGTGATCCTTTTTCAAGCTGTACGTCTTTGTAACGATTGGAGGAAGGTAATAGCGTAATGGGTGGAATGGTAGTTGGTTTTTCTAATTTTTCTATCATAGTGAATTGTAATCAGAGGCAAACTTGCCATCTCGTATTCATGTACCAGATTTAGTATTTTGTTATCAATCGCTTTACATATTTTCTCCGAAGTTTCCGCCTTAGTTTCGAAATTTTGTCCATTAAAAGCTTGATGTGATCATTACAAAGACCTACAGCTTGAAAGAAGCATCAATATGAATAGATATAGTGAACGTTCAAAATTCAACTGTAGAAACTAAGAGTGATGTTCAATGATAGCCTTGGACAGAGTGACAGTATAGTTAGACAAGAAGACGTCATTTATTATGAAACTTGGCATTTCAGTATGGCAACTACGTGCCCATTTCTCATCGATTAGATGAAGAAATATATTCAATTGCAAATCCATAATACAGGCAATCCATAATAAAGGCAAAAACCTTTTTATTGGTAATTAATTTGTAACATGTGTATGACTTCTCACGATGAATGCGGAAATGGCGGTATATTTTTCCCTGGTTATCCTTGGTATTTATAAGAGATTTTGTAATTTTATATCCCTTGACATTTCATGTTACATAATATTGAACTCTATACTTAAAATTTCCACTTTCGTATGGAAGCTCTTCCCATTCATCTCTTTCTTGAATTCGTCAATGCGATCCAATTCTCGTTAAGCCTCCATTCATGTCGTCGCTGCATCAAGCGCGAAATCTTTGCCAGTGGAATTATTTCTAAGTCATTCAAATTCCTTAAATCCTTCCACGAGGGCGATATTTTCGCGACACGGGTTGTTATTTCTGGGCCAAGGTTATGGTTATGCAAGGTGACCGTTCTACTGGCAAATGTAGAAAGTCAGTAAAAGTAGTGGAATATCATCGTATCATGGAAAATTATGAAAAATGTATGGAAGAATCATGTGTATGCTCTTAAATCAAGCGGTGACGTTTCCTCGCATTGTTATGTAAAGTAAAATGTATAAAAACCCATTCCCTCGAGTTATCTCAGGCCCTTATTTTGAAACTTAAGAGTGTTTATAGACGGATTTAAGGAATTTTTTAATCGTATGATTCGATGTAAATATATCTGTATTTGAGTGGTGAGTACATTATAGCATATTTTATACGGCTCGGTATGAAGTGTTACCATCTGAGGAAAAGGTTAACTGTAATGGCATTAATTACTAACTTATGCATTTTACTTGATTTTTACTGCCTTGTTTTCCAACTCAAGTACACCTTAGTAAACTTGTAGCATCCGTTTAGGATATATCCGTAGTGGCTCATGAGCTTTGGTTTATCAACTGTGGTAAAAAGGACATTTACTAGCATTAACATTTTTGAAGCCAAAGCCCGAGTATACCTCAGCATGCATATTTTCTTCCAGGGACCCGAGCCCTAGTAGAGCCCCCCTGCCAAACACCCGAGAGGTGGCTTGCAGGGTATTATGTAGATGTGGAGCTCGAGCTGCCGTATTTGATTCTGTTGAAAAGTATTCCGTGCGTTTTTTCGGCCCCGAACAATGTATTCCCTTCCTTTAGCTATCTGGTCCTCTTGTATGGAAGGAACTGTGATGTAGTGGCTGCTATATGTACTTTTTCGGATTAGGAAATGATTTTATATAAAACAGAAAAAGGCCTGGATTTCTCGCAACCCGCATATAAAAATACTACGGGCTTCAAAGTGTTATGTAAAATAATATATTTGACTGATCCCTTTATTATAATTATCAAATTTGATGTAACAAAGTATTTCTTCAATTTTAGGATAAGTAAACAGCCAATTTTTGTTTGTGTACTCCCTTACCTGCCCAAGGTGCAGTAGCGTATCTGGTGTGGAGTTCCAGGGGGTCTAGACCCCCCTGAAATATAAGAGCGGAATTACTTTCCTTCATAAAAGAAAAAAAATATTGCAAAATCATGAATTTACAAAAGATTTCTTTGACAAATGAAGTTTTTTTCGGTTATGAAAAGTGTTAAAATTAGTTTAAAACCTTTACTATTACACTTTTACAAAAATTTCCCTTGATTTTGGACCCCTCCCCCGAACGAAATTCCTGGCAACCCCCTCCCCCAATTGCTTATCTCTTGCGCTTCCTTGGGTGACTATTCCTTCTGTTTTTCCCTCCATTCCTATAGCCATCAGCCCTGTGTTCCAGAGTAGTATGCTTTTTACCAAAAAGCTCTTCTTGTGGCTCGCAGAGCATGACGTGGATTTAGGACCTCCACCGATCGGCCCGCCGCACGAATAAATGCTAATGAAAATAATTCCACCCAATTTCCAGGAGACGCCGATTGCACCCTCCTCGAAAACTCGCTTACCCCTCAACCTACCCCTCCTACCTGCAGGGCAACCCCACCATCCCCACCCCCTCTTTCCCCGCTCTGACGTCACCGCATGACGTCAAAGTCGGAGGAGCGATCCCCCTCCCACTTCAACCCCCCCACTCCACTCTCCCATGTATATATCCAATGATCCCCCCCCCTCCTCCCCTCCATTCCCCATGAGCGCGTGTGCGTTTATCTCCGTGGATACTCTCCCCAGCAGCCTCATTTCAACCACCGCTCAAGCCCGGGAGCAATCAAGTCGCTTCCCGCCTATTACATGGCTTCATTGCTTTTGCACATTTTCCCCAGTGCTGCTTAAGATTGCACGCCAAATAGCGCGTGATCGGATGCGGTAATTCTTTTGAGAAGAGTCATAGCCATCGACTGGAAACCCGAATAGAATACCTGTATATTGAGTGTCATGTTAGGGTGGTCCTTATTTCTTTCGATTTTTCGAATTACTTTCAGGACACCACCTCAATTTATGCCAATTGGTGTAAAAACATATCCTAAAAATATTATTGCAATTGGACAACGGGAACACGTGCCGCATCGCGCTCAAAGTTGTGAAATTTTGGCATTTTTAGCTGTCTTTCGGACATGAATGGCGATAAGAAGGCGCTGGCATTTTTCAAGTGATTTTCTCTGGTAACCAACGACTCATTGGACATTTGAAATTCTGCACCTAAAACATTTTCCAATTGTGATCGGTGTTTCCCGAGATGCAGCCCCAAGAGTGAGCGCGTGCCACTCCAAGTGGCGCCGTGGCGACTCGCGCCAATGCCTGAAGCTCCGAAGTCCGTCGCTTCATTCGGCTTTAGTCCAATTCTTTCGTCGAAATGTGTTGTTATGCGATATTTTCTTATTATACTTTCATGACTAATCTTGAAGCCTTTAATCAAACTATCAAGTATTTCGTCCCTAGAGAGATCACTTTTCGATACCGGAAGAGTGATCGCTCGAGGCATCACTTTTTTTATCTCACGTCATTATTTCCGCCACTCTTTCCATTCGCAACTTTAAGGCGTTCCCACAGCCAGTCGTTCATGTTTACCTGCGTCGTTCCCGCGATTGTCAAAAGTTGCGCTGCAATCGCTCCATACGGCCTTGCGTTCTGATCGGCTGATATGCAATTTCAGTGACGGTTTCAGCCAAGTGGCGAGTGATGAAAAAGTGATGGAAATCGTCATCACTGGAACCATCGGGAAAAACAATCGCGCGCGGCGATCATTAGAGTGATCGCTGGAGTGAGCACTCGAAAGTGGCGAAAAAATTATCGTATGATTCAAACTTAAGGCTTTCCCTGCGGCGCGCAGCATCAGTGATGGCTTTTCGGGCTACCACTTACAAGAAGAGAGAAATGAGGGCTCAGGGGAGCCCTTCGAGGATACATTACACCGGGGCCGGGAAGCAAGTCAGAGACTTATACGCCCAATCACCCGGGGATAGGGTTGGGTGGGAAGGAACAAGGAAAGAGGCGCCGCCGCAATAAAGAGCCCGACGATGCGTCTGGGGTAGGGAAACGGTTGGAAGGGATGGGACGGGGTAAATACCTTACCGCTATAGAAGCGGAAAGGGCCCACTCACAAGCGAAATCAGGCATCAGCCATTAATTTGCCGCCGATTTTGAAGGATTTTCCAATTAAAGAGAAAACTCTATCGACCAAATCGTTGGATGGCTTCCACTTACAATTAGTTTGAAACTCTGAATATCACACGGTATATGACCTTGAATATTTCCGACTGTGTGCGGTAATATTTACGAGAAAAATCATAGTCATCTGCCGGAACCCCGAGTGGACAAGGCCGGTTTCTAGAATTTTTTCTAGTATAAGCGAGCAACATTCCGTACCCCCTCCCTCTGTTTCTTTAACCTCCTTATTTGATTGATACTGAGTGAGCATTGGACTGAGCCCTCAGGCGCGCCCCACTTTGCTTTCTGCTTAAACCTTCCCTGCGAATAGAATACTCTGAGATGGCACCTTGAGTGTCATGACTGATCTTAAGGCTTTCTCTTAGGCGTGCAGCATCACTTCAGCATGACTTCTCGGACTTCCACTCATTTTGAAGCCTGAATATCACACGGTACATGACCTTGAAAATGCCCGGGGATACTAGCGAGTGCAGGATTTCCGTGATCAAACCTAGAATGAAAAAAATGGAACAGGTTAAGAAGGATGTGAAAGAGAAAAAATACGTAGGTGTGAAAAGATTAGCTGATAGGAGAATTGAGTGGAGAGCTGAGTCAAACCACTCCAAGGATTTTTGACCAGTGATGATGATGACGATGAGACCTAGAATGCTCGAAGGCGCATTGGGCATCTTTATATTACCCTGCTAGCCTCCTACAGAAGTGAAGTAAAATCTGATGCTTTCCCGGCGAATACATTCAAAAAAGGCTTTTCGGGCTCATTCCTACAGAAGTATTTGCGAGGGGGCGAACTATCACTAACATCCACCATGCACAACAACATTAATACCGTTTAAAATTTGCTCTCACGAATATGCAATGTACAACATGGACGCCACATTTAACACATAAGCTATGGGATTGATCTATACCCTACTTATGAAGGCAATCTGCCAGTGAAGCTAAAACATACAAATCATGCTGTTAGTAATACTGAAAAAAATTCAGAAACGTGCATTAAGGAATGCATAATACAGTAAGCTATTAGCCTAAGTTGCACGATACTTTCGAGTTAACTTTATTTCGAGTTCTCTTCAATCTTCTATGGCAATTTACGAACTACCAACAACGCAGAAGAAATCTAAAGGTCATCTCTGAATTTAAAAAAAAAAGAACCGAATTTTCAAGAGTACGGGGGTTATCAACGCGGCGATGGCAGCTTGATGTCTCTTCTTTTGGAGGTATTTATGAGACCCTTATCTTTCGTCATCAAATGAACTTGAATATTTTCTCTTTCGAAAACGCCCTTGGACTTATTTAAGGTTTGTTTGGTTTTTTGTTGAGTTACCATGGTGGGCACAGTTTTGCGTGAAAGAAAATGGAAACATTGATGCAAACGTTAAAGAGAGCGAACTTCAATGTTCACGGCTCCTGGGTGGGATGTACGGGGGGCACAGTTTTGCTTGAAAGAAAATGGAAACATTGTTGCAAACGTTAAAGAGTGCTAACTTCAATGTTCTACGGCTCCTAGGTGGGATGTGGGACGGCTGCTTGTATCGTTAGAGATTAACTCCGGCTCGGAATTATTCCGATCACTCAATTGGTATCGGAATCTTTTCACTCAGGATTTGATTTGCTTGAAAATTTCAAAACGAAGATCGGTTTTCAGTATTTCGATTTAGTTGCAACACGGACGGTGGACGTGGCAACGTCGAGATGAGGACGTGAATACGGCCACTGTCAGTGTTACCACTTTTGATGTTATTTTTTACTTCCCAGAAAATGACAAATATACGTACATAACTATTTACCCTACTGGGGCCAAGAATGAAACAAGGGCATGGTGAGAATAAGCATACCGGCGAGGTAGTAAGTGATGATGTAGGATTTTTAGTTTAAGTCATCAATCTCAACATTACTTTGACTCAGTCTTCCACTCCGCTATCCTACGTATTAGCCTTTTCGTGCTGTCAAATGTGACAAAATTCGGTGTAAAGGCACATGGAACATGAGTTCACTTAGGGCCTGTGGAAGTTTAGAGAACCTTAACTCTTCCATCTACCGAATTCTAAGTAAGCGTTTGGTCATGATTGGTAATACTTGATGGGGCAGTGTTAATTCTGATTTTTGTAAACATTATTTTAATAGACGCAAATTGCCCCTAGCCGTAAGAATGTTGTTCTGAACTATATGGATGTTTTATCTTTCTTTTAAATACAGAATCTGGATATTTTAAAAATTTTCGTCATTTATCCGTAGATTCTTGTAATGCTTATAATACTTGATGCACTTGGATGCTTGTTAATTATGAGGTAGGACGTTTTTGGCTAGATAATGATATACGCTTTGGTGAAGATGCTTAATTATTTTTGTATTCGTAAAGTCTCGTTTCTCGAATGCAACATTGCTCATCAATAATCAGTCATAATATCCTTTCGTGATGCTGATCAGCTTTGATAGTTGAAGAATCTAACATTCGTGTAGCGGGTTGCGCTAGCTCTAATAACCAATCGATACCTCCACTGCACAAACGTAAAAACAATCTCCCTCCGAATCAAATCCGCTCATCTAGTAATCCAGCAATAAGAATGTGCTCAGCTGGCAGTAGCTGGAGCATAAACGCTCACTCCAATCCTCCAAATTTCGGAGGTGAGAGTTAGTTCTCCGCCTGCTGCCATCTGAGCGGATTCGTATTGCTGGCCTCCTAGATGAGAGGATTTGATTCGGTGGGAGATTGATTGTTGAGCGTTTGTGCAGGGAAGGTATCGCAATAAAACTTTTAGGAGTATCATTTTTATCTTCACCCTCCTTCGGTCTTTCCATCAGGCAATTCTAAAAATCAATAGCGATGGGCTATTACAAATAGACATATCGTGGATAGAAGAAACTTATCCAAGCGGTACTCGAACCGGCGACCTTCGGCACTTCACGACCTTTGGCAGGCGAGTTCTTCAACTCGCCGCCACCGAGTCGGGATTGTGTATTTGAAGTTCAGCCTAATTTAGATCGGCTCCATTTCAGTACATAGTATCAAAATCCTAGGATTGGTATACTTCCGTTAGCATACCAATTGGTTCACTCTATTCCCCCTATCCCGTGCCACTTCCTTAATTTCCCAATGTGTCTTCTTTCACGGATCATTCTTGACCTACCCCAGGTACGTTTCTTTTGGTGTTCTTGTGGGGACTGACTATTTTAGGTTGTGCGCTTTGGATTGTTAGGACTGCAGTTAGTTTTACCCTTGCGAAAAACCCTTGAGTTATCTCACCGAGCATCATTTTGATAATAATTCTATTTTTTTAAATCTAAAGTCGAGAGTGGGATTTAAATCTATTAAAATTGGATGTTCAGGCCGTATCATTTCAATGTCGGCACATTTTATTGCTGTAGATATTAAAGAATTAAAAAAGTGGTATTTTTGGAATTTAAATTTATTTCAATCAAAATGTGTCTCTATACAAAATAAAAGTTATTTTTTTTACTTATTCCTGTTGGAAAACCTCCATTAGCCAGCGAACAAACGGAACTAAATGTTTGGTGACTATGGCACAGCAAATTTTAAGTGAATATGAGTAAGTTGTAATGCATATGTTTTGAAGAAGACCCGGCTGGCTCAGATCAAAATTGTGAGTGGCATAGAATCAGCAAAAATTCAACGTGAAGATAAATGGAAAAATTAAGGAAGCGTCGTCGGGGTTACATACTTTGCTGCCAAAACTATGATCGAAATGTTAATAATTTACACGCGTTCAATTGCCTATTAATTAAGTTCCCGTGGCACAATCGAACCCCTCACCCTCGTGTGTTAAATTTTTTTCTATGAAAAGCGTGATCATCGTGTTGCATGTCTGGTCAACACCCTCCCCTCACCCTGTCTGCGGCTTCCAGCGCACGACGAAATGTGTCATGGAGGAGTAAGAGGGGTGGGGAGGTATGACGTGTGCACTGGAAGGTTAGCAGAGTGGGGGGATGGTGATGCGGGGAATTTGTTAGGGAGGGGGAAGATTTTGCTGTAAATCGGCGTACTATCCAGCAAGTATCGTCAGAAAGTGTATGGCGGGAGGTGACGGGAGCCATAAATTTATTTATAGTATTAAAATCTTGTGATTGATACTCGGCAGTCCTCCATGTCTCTCTTCCCCCTAGCTAGTTCTTCTAGTACCCTGATTTCATCCTCCTAGTGTCCTTATTTATTGAACCCAATCACACTATCTCCAGGTCTTCCCCGGCTACATTTCTTTCAATTTTTTCCTCGTTCATATTCCTCTAGCAAAGTTTGATATTTACTTATGCCTCGTTCAGATTACGATTGTTCCAGCAGTCGTTGGAACTATCCTGCATTCACACAACTTCGATTCCTTGGTTAAACCTGTGCTGCTCTCTAGTGCTGACATCTAAATTCAACGAGAAATTGACGGTTAGCAAAGCTTTTGAGGTATGCAGGGACAAGATATTACTGTGTTCAACGTGTATTTAACGAATAATTTTTCTCCCGCCCATATTCTTCCTTGTTTGAACAAATTCATGGAAAAAATAGAGCGAAGGAAGCTTCACGAACTTTTCGTCTTTCTCTTGTCGCTCTTCTCCGGTCTCCCAGCGCCCAACCATCGTTAAGTGGCAACGTTCGGAACGACGGTAACTATTGTCAGAACATGCATTCACTCTGCTAGTTCGGCCAACTATCGTTAGGAAGATCGCTCGGACAATTGTAATCTGAATATTGATGTTGATGTTGCTAGGGAGTTGTTGATGGGAGGAGAGGGGGATTGTTGAGGAGAGAGGAAAAGGGAAATTCGCTCGAAGTAGCGAGGCAAAAAGAAGCTGTAACTTAAACCTCTTTAGACCCATGAGTCTATGAGCGGTTTTATTTATGTTTCAGGCTCCTTTCGTATTCAGGATGGATGGAAAAAATAACATCACATTTAAATTTGAAATAAATATTCATTAACAAATACTTTATCGTATTTTACGACAATATTTTTATGCACTACGATGAGGAGTGAAAGTTACTGGATTTTGTGGTTCATTACCTTTCGTTTGATACAGAACACTTGAAAATCGGTGGGGAAATGTTAGAAATATAGAACTTACTAGAAATTTTGTTTCGACGCACACTCATCTTGCTTGCCTTTGTGTCATCCATCTTGTTTTACGAATGCAAAACATAATACGTTTCGCTTGTAGTGGTAGAATCGTGCACTGCAAGGTACAGAGAAGTGCAGCAGCGGGTTTAAACGACAATAATTCACGCTTGAGGGATTATAAAAATAAAAACGTGGAGTTGCACTTATGTGTACCGTGGGCCTGAATAAGTTTAGAGGAATTTGGAACAAAAGAAACGTTTGACGTTAGACTCTCTTAATTTCTGTGCCCAAAAACATTGCCTATCCTCCAGCTCCTTCATTTGACGTATCGTTCTCCACAATTCTCTTTCTTCTCCCACTCTTCGGCACACTTCCTCGTTTCTAACTCCATCCGTCCATTCAATTTCAAAACCCACGGCCAGCACCACGTCTCGAAGGCTTAGAGTTCTTTTTTCATGGCCTACTTTTCCAATACTGCATATTTATGATCCAGAGAGTTCCACTGCCCACACGAACTTTTTCATTTACTGTTTCCCTATCGCCTTTTCTAATGCTAATGCTCTTGGATCTGACCTTTTTAAAGTCCTTTTTAAGCTATAAATCTTTAAACGAGTACTTATTAGTAATATCTGAGCTGTGCGCTTGGATTTTTTTAATGGCTCAACTTTTATTATAGCCCTATGTTAAAGACAGGAGACCTAATTATGAACTGTAGGGGGAGGTCCAGTTTGGGCTGGCTGAGCTGACTCGTAAAGCACTCTATGTAAATATAGTCTGAGGTTTCAGGCGAGATGGAGTGGAAACGTGACATAATGAAAATGAAAAAGCAGGAGCAATTTCCACAATTTTACATTTATTAATACGACCGGTTTCGCTTTTCAGCATCATCAGGTACTAAGGTTTTTTGTACCTGATGATGCTGGAAAGTGAAACCGGTCGTATTAATAAATGTAAAATTGTGGAAATTGCTCCTGCTTTTTCATTTTCACTCTATGTAAACCTGACCGGTAGAATACTTTAATTAGAATAAAATATCGTCCCCGTCGAAACGAAGTTACTTTATCTATCCATTTGGCTCTTTTCCTCATATCTTATCATTTCTATCGGATCAGGAGTACTAGAGGGGAAGAAGATTCTAAAAAAATTGTTATATGGAAGGAAATTATCAGCAGAATAGCCCAAGCGAAGAGATAATTCCACCGAAAGAAAGACCTACTTACAGCGGGAAATTTAAGCAGAAAGTAAGGAAATACTTTATCAGAACTTACAAATAGCGTGTGCTGCTGTACGAAAATGAGGCATGGAGTATGGCAGTCGTGGAAAAATTAAGGATAGAGGAATTCGAAATGTGGTACTACAGAAGAATGATGAGAATCAAATGGATCGACCGAGTAAGTAATGGGGGAGTTCGTAGAAGAGTAGGAGAGATGAGAAGCCTCACGGAAACCTAGCAAGGAAGACTAAACAACCTTATCCATATCTTGAGACATGATGGCCTGATGACGAAAATCGTCGAGGGACAATTCGATGGCAAGAGCGTAAAATAGAAGGCCTCGAATGAAATGTATGGGACAGGTAAAGAAGGATGTAAAAGAGAAGAAATAAGTAGGCGTGAAAATATTAGCTAATAGAAGAATTGAGTGCAGGGCTGTGTAAAACCAATCATGGGATTGTTGGCCAGTGATGATGATAATGTGGAAAGACGGACTGTGGACGGCGGGAAAGGGAATGGAAGAACATAGATTTATGGAAAATCTTAATAAGAATGGAAATTATTTTGAAATCGTGAGGGAGGGTTAGTATGGGAGGGGAGACATAATATCGGGGTGAGTGCTAAAATGGTTCCTGTACATTTATCTCAGGAGATGGAATAAAAATATAATCGATCTGGGATCATGGATCCTACTTCAAAATGATACCCTGTGTTAAATGAAATGATATTTGCTCCAAAGTGCTAAAAAAAAGTCAATGCTTTGCGCTTAGTCCCCTGATCCATGACATTTTTCGAGCCAATCCGTGTAAAAATAGTGAAATTCTCTGTTGTCGTTCGTAGTATTAGGGCAGTTCTTTTCAACCTCCGATTGGCCATGAACAGAGGACGAAATGATTGATTAAAAATTATTTCATAGGTTATAATATTGAGCACACTTGCGGTGTCCCTTAAACATAATAGCCTCGGCGATTGAGGAATTGGTCGTGCCTGTGGACAAGCTTTACTATACCTTCTTCGCAGGATGTTGTCGCCAATGACTTCCAATGAATGTTGCCTTTGTTCTGAAGCTCATCGCCCGTTTGAAAACGCTTCCGTCCTAGTAACTTCTTCATTTCAACGTTAAGATGGCCGGCCTCGGTGGCGGTGGGATAAAGTCCTCGCCTGCCAATCCGTAGGCCGTGGGTTCGAATCCCGCCTGGGTAAGTGGTCCTTATCCAGGGCATGGATATTTGTGATGTTCTATTGTTAATGTTGAAACGCCCGTTGTAAAGGCCACAATGTGCTGTTTACGGGGAAATTGGAAATAAATAATATGGAAATCAGACGGCACTAAGTCGGCATAGCACAGCGGCTAATCGAAAATGTCCCATTGAAATTGCTCAAGGAGGAGTAGGGCTGCATCAGCGCTGAGATGACGGTCGTTGTCATGGATTAGATCACTTACAGAAGTATGTCTCTTCTTTTGTTTTGAATGGGAATAGACGTAATGTTTCACATTGAGCGGTTGCATTAGCGTTAAATTTCTCTTTGATCGACATAAATGTCAAGACAAGTCAATTCTGAAGCCATTCGGCAAGTTTTCTGGCTGTCGCTACGTATTGCACACTTGGCGGGAAAATCCATTGAGGCAGTATGTTAATGATATTGCCACTAATCTTTAACTAAAAACTTAAGATCAGTAATGACTTGAGCGTGTGGTGCGGAGGATGCGCAGTTGCCCTATTCGCCTAGTACCCGCCTGTCGCTTGTATAGTGTTTTTGCTGAGCGATCGGAGGTTAAAAAACCTGCCCTCGTATTTCGTAGTGAATCGCGCAGCCTGCCGTTGCATTTTAATTAACTCCCGAATCGAGTATTTTTGGTCCAAAATACTTGCCGCGCATATGTGGTTTTATTTCACTAGTGCAAGTTAGCTCATCTTTTTCACTGTTTCATCACAGGACCTTCCCAGATTTAATTGTGCGATGTGGCCTAGGGTAAGGATCTTAGATATCTATACTGAATCTGTAAATATTTAAAAGCGTGTGGCCTATTTTGGAATGAACGAAACAGAACGGCGGCAAAGTCTCAATCGACAAGGTCTTAAATCGAAGTAAGGTGACTAAAGTCGAGGCATGGAAGTGGAACCTCGCATAAGCATTCTCAAAGAACATTCTTCCTACGCGCTATTTCATTTTTCTTCTGCTTTTCTATTAATTATAAATATGGGCGGGTTCCAATTCGAAAAAAATCGTAAAAATACCCATTTTAAATTTTTTCGATAAATTTCCAAATTTTCTGGATTTTAAATATCGCGTCTAGTAATCTCTTACTGTTCCTTAATGGATACCTTGATTGGAAAAATTATGGTACCCGAGAGAGTGAAGTACAAGATAATTTCATTCCCCTAATTCATCGTGAATATCTGAAGTCATTTATATGATAGCAATTTATTGTATCCTTCTTTCTCTTTCAACTGATGATTTTTCAAGGATTTTAATTATTTGTAACCATAGAGGTGTAGAATAATGGCAGAGCCCATTTTTAGTTAATTATGTACATGTGGAGAAAATGTAGTCGATTTTGTACAATGCCTGTGGAGAAAAAGTATCTGGTGCTGCCCTGTTTCTCAGCGTGTAACTCCTTGCTCCACCAAAAAAGTACACTAATCGAGAATATTTTCGCTCCATTCCATGATTTAATGTTTTTTTCAACGATTTTTTTTAAATATGTGAAAATTTGAGGGGTCTATTACATATTGTGTGGATCATTTTGAGAAGGAAAAGGTGCGGAAGGCATTCCCTTGAGGTATCTTGTATAGCAAAAACTTCCCGTTTTCAAATACCGCGTCAATTAATCCCAGTGATACCATATCTCTTATAATTAGGAATGGACGGATCCAGGGTTTTTTTCGCATCCGGATTCGGATCGGGTCCTTGATTTTCGGAGCCGGATCTTTCGGATCGGATATTTTCGGATCCAAATGCATTTTCAAATACCTGACGCTGAGATTCCCCCGATGATTGTTCAATGTCTTGGGAAGAGTCGCACTATGTTCCAGTCGTACTTTGCCTTTTTTATTTTCCACGGCTGAAATTCTCCTACGTAACCTCTGCTAGAGCTTTCAAACAAAACGGTTCATGAGTAGGACAAGATACGCATGCGACGGCGCATTTGAAGATAGAATCGGCACTTCTCCCACCCTTATTGCATTCACTGAAGCTATTATTTAAAATTTCGGATCCAGATCCGATGTCTTCCGCGAGTTTGGATCCGATGTATACGATGAAAGGCAATATCCGCGGATATTTGGATCCGAGGTATCCGATCCGACCATCCCTATTTGTAATCAGTAAAAGAATCACAATTGAGTTGACTTCGAATGATTTCTTTATGTTTTGACCGATTTTTCTCTCCATTCAGCCCGAACGTGCGAGGTGCGGGATAGAGGTTGGATATGAAATGGATATGGCGCGCTTGTGTGTGGTGTAGAGTGAGCGATTTCTGGGGGAGGGGGGTGGCAGGGGAGGTGGGGGTGCCGTGCTTCGTGAGGCGGGGACGGGTCGATATCGGCCCTTTCCCTCCTGCACGCCCCACCCTCCCCTCCACTCCCCCTCCCCATCCCAGTTCACGCGGAATCGCCACGTTAGTTGACGAGGGCGCTTCCGCCAGTGGAGAGAGCCGGTGGCGCTGTTTGTATCGGCGATACTGCATACTATCCCTAGCCGTATTCCACTTTCGTAAAACATTGTTTACTGAATTATTCTAGTGCATGAATTGCCATGAGAAAATCCCCCTGGACGGGGAATCGAACCACGGACCCACGAACATTACAAAAGAGGATCCTCAAGTCGGGCTCTAAATGTGTTGTCACCCTCCGCGCATTTAAATGGGTTTACAAAAGTCGCCACTTGCGTCGCTGACGGACAAAGTGATTCGAATTTCGTTGGGAAATAAGGTAATATAAGGAGTATAAAAAATTTGTACACATGATGATGTGATATACCAAATCCATTAATCTTTCATGATATTCCTCGCAATTACAAATTATTGTAATGCAAAATATTGGAAAAAATTGGATCGCATTGCACACATCACCGCGCCGCGGATATTTTTGAAATCCGATTAAAATGCGACCGAAGTGGCAACAGAAATCAGCCTTCTGTAGGATGGAATTGCGATGAACTCTAGCTTACCGGGCCACTGCGTTGATCACTAAGCTATCCAGTCTGTCTGATTCCCATGGCAATTTCACCTTTCCGACGGCAATTTTCTTACGGCAAATTTCTCGCGATAATTCATGCATACTTCCCCGCCGTTCTCGCAGGCTTTTGAAAATTCACACATAACTTGTTGTTGTTAAGCTCTTTTTAATTTTTCTTATGCTTATTCCTTTGCTATATTTACGTGCGGGTTCAAAACTAGTTATTTATGTCCATCTCACCGAAAACAACACTATTTTGCATTTGCATCGGGGTTGCAACAATTAACATAGGACCACATGCAACCATGCCCTGGTTAGGGGTCATCTTCCCAGGCGGGACTCGAAGCCGCGACCTTCAGTGTGGCAGGATCGGACTGTGCCCCGCCGCAACCGAGGCCGGCAAACGAAAAAAAGTAAAAATCGCCCACCTACAATTTTTTCAGTAAATTTCGAAAATTAACTTATTATGACCGGTTTATATGTCTGGTTAGCGTTAACCGGAGCATAGTACTGCCAAAACCTTAACTGGAGAATGTTTGTAAGTTACATTAAGTAGGAGCATTTTACTTAATGTTCTTATTTCAGTTCAAATTTTCAGTCGGAATTCAGTTTTCAGTCAGTGCATGAAGGTATAGCCGAATTCAAAATTACTTCAACGAATTGGCGCCAATTTCGCCGCATACTGTGAACGGAGCTCACGTAAATTCTTAACTCTCAGGATGACGGAAATTCGAACAACATTGAGATGAGATGAAATGAAGGTTTATGAAATATGATCATGAGAATAATATAAATCCACGTATCACCATACTTTGATTCCACGAATCTGGAGGCAGTTTTTAACTGTTGCATATTATCTGTGTCACATAATTAGTGCGAAATACAGCATAAATGAGGCAGCAGTCACAGAGCAAATGCTTTCTTTACTCACCGCCAAATAGTTATGATAGAAGCTGAATTGTAAAATTGTTATAGTAGGCCAATAGAAACTTAATAAAACTTTATTGTGGCAATACTGACAGTCGTCTTTGGAAAAATTATACACTCCTTCACTCTTTCGAACAACATTCTAGTTGAATGAATGAAGCTTTGAGTTTTAATATGACGCAGATATTCGTTGTTTGATGCTATTTAATATTGATACATCTTAAAATTCATGAGCAAGTGCCAATTTGTTCGCATTTTATTTTCGTTTCGCAACTATTTTGTATTTTTATCTACATTGACAAGGTCACGAATTATTTATATTGAAAAACATCAGTATTGGTACATTCTCATTCAATGCAAGTATCCAATTTCTAAAAGTATGTGAAAAATGGCATATTAATTCACAGTAATTTCCATTGTGCTGTTGTTTTTTTCGTGGCTTATTGCAAGAGCTTAATGCTCTCTTTATCTTATCGCTGTCCATGTACGGTTGGCCTGGATACCTCTTGACGGTATTAGGTCGATTCTCTCCGAAAAGCAGGTGCAGATATATGGGGAGGGAAGAGAACACCTAAGAGCTGAGCTAGATCTCTTTACTTCAATAATTAACTTTGCGGAAAAATCTGAAGATACTTGATAAATTTCACCAAAAGTAGATTCTCTCATTATTGACCACTTAAATTTCACACGAGGTAGAGGATTAACCACTACGTGATACAAAAATGTCAAAACAAGTGAAATAATAGTTTAAGTTAGGAAATTTGGGTAGAGTAATTATAATGATTCCTCGTAATCATATGAAAAGTTTTGTTATTTTACGTTTGTACAAAAATTTCTACTACATTCGATAAGAATCGTGGTACCAGTGGGAACTTTAATGAATATCTATAGCAATTTTAGTGGGTGTTCTCGCTATATATAGTGTCTTCATGTTTCACGGGTGGAATCCATGAATCCATTTTGGAAGAATAAAATTTATAGAAAATATATATCTTTAAAGAAAAGGTATTTCGTGAAAAATGTCACGACTTGGTAAAATGAATGGTAACTGATAACTTCAGGCTTGACTTTGTGAAACCTCTCCATATTGGAAATAAAGGAGCAAAAATTTGTCGGATTAACCATTATAATAATATGGGCACGACCCGGGTTTTGTAACGTAGTTACATCTTCAGGTAACGTAGTCTTCGTAACGTAGTTATACCTGAAGATGTAACTACGTTACGGAACCCGGGTCGTCTCCATATTAATGTAATAGTGAACCAGACAAAGTTTTACTCCTTTATTTCCAAGATGGTAATGGGGGTCAACAGGCAATAGCCTAAAGTTCCAAAATTGGTATTGTATCTATGAGTCCGGTTGACTGCAGGCTCCCTGGAGGGGACAAGTTTTCGGTAAAGAGAGCTATTTTGAGACATTTCCATTGTTAAAATAGGGTGCAGAAGAAAATTAAGCTTGCCGTTCATGGCCAAGTATGCTCAGAATATCTTTTTCGATGGTATGAAATCACTCTATTTGAAGAAAAAACCATGAACAAGGGAAGGAGGAAAAAATTCAATAAGGATATCAGAAAACTCTATTCTGTCAAACTCTATATAAAACTCTAAAATTCTGGTCCTATGACCTTGGAGACCACCTAAAGCTCCTTCTATTTGTTACATTGTTATTCAGCCGTAAAATCAAAACATAGGAGTAAATAAAATTATTTTTATCATTATTACTTCCGCCTTCTTTTCCCAGCAAATTACCATACCATCTTATTCTTCTGCAGCTATTTTCACCAATAATATCGCTATTCCTGAAGAGTTTTCTTATATCCTTATCTCCTCCACCTCCCTTGTCTATGGTTTTTTTTTCTTTTAGCGTGAATTCATACCATCAGAAAAGATATTCTGAGCATACTTGGCCATGAACGGCATGCTTAATTTTCTTGTGCACCCTATTTCAGCAATAACAATTTCCCAAAAATCTGTGTTTATGTGCATGGTAAAATAATGAATAATGCCTTACTCTAAAGATAATTTTATCATAAATTCTGATTTCTTTTTTTGTTTTATGAAGAATTCAAAATTGTAGACACGCCAGTGCAGTAAATGACTCCGCGCACCGTAAAATTAGTCGTTTTGCCAACTTCATGAACTTTGTAACTCAGTATAGGGAAAACTGCTGTGTCTACAGCTTCCATCTTCCACGGTAAATTGCAAACGTTAGTTGGAATAAATAAAATGGCTTTTTCGTATTTTTAGAACGCATATTTTGTTGTAAATTAGCAAAAATGTTAAATGTAGATTATCTAGTCCTTCAGTTTACCCCGAAAGAAAATAATAAAACCGATAGAAACACTTTTCAATTTATTTTTATTAGTACATAAGTGGCCCTGGAAGCGAACAAGAATGAGTGAAGAAAAAACCCATCTACGTGCCACGAAATATCCACCAAATTTATACTATAGCCCGTGTGTGAATTCCACACGCCCATGGCTTGTCCAGTGGTTGATTCTAACCTCGCCTAGCCAAACCAACCAAACCTCATGCAGTCGCGATGTCTTATTTTGACACGGCTCCTTTGTCTTGTATTCGTGCCACGATCATCAAAAACGGAAAGGTCAAACCCAAAAGGGGGGTTGGGGAAGCTGTGGAAGGGTTCGACTTCCATTTGACGTCACCACTGTGCCAACGTCATCTATGACGTCATCTGGGTAGGTGGTGGGGCGATATTGGAGGGGTTGCACCAGCCTCCCTCTCCACCCATGGGGGCTCACCCAACCCAAAGGCTCACCCCGCTCTCCTGCTCCATTTCATGTCTCACTCACACTTTTGCTTAAAAGAACGAATCTGCACTTGCTAGCACTGTGGCGGCAGAATTCAAGTGATTTGTGGTTAACTTTGCCTGAGTTATAATGTAACATTTTTATTTAAAATGTATATTCGAAAAATAGGATGAAATTGCAGTTGGTCCAAAAATTCTAAATTTGAGTTACAAATAGCATTGCTATAATCATTCCAACATCTCTTTATTTCACATAAAAGTTTCATTAGCGTCTACACTATTTATTTATGAAAGTATTCTACCAGTTAACGTAGGCTTGCATAGAGTATTTACGAAGTATGCTATTATACAATACCCCCTACCTTTATGGACTTCCCTCTTCAATTCTCAATATGGCCTACTCCCTTTCATTCTATCTAAAAATCATATTCTCTTCCTTCCCTACTATCGCTAACCCCAACATTCTTCCCTCTATCATTGTTATCAACATTAATTCCCTGCTCAGAACTCGCTCCTGCTAAACCTTCTGTCTCCTTCGCATCTCATCGAGAAGCTGCCTCGTATCTAGCAGTTTCTTCTTCTCCTCCTCTCCGTCCACTTCACATCCTCCATTCTTCTCAAGACCCACATCTGAAGCGTTTCCAGTCTTCTCTCTTCCTCCTTCCTGTGTCCATTTTTCCACACTGTAAAGGACTACAATCCAGAGCAGACCCTTCACTACCCTTTTCTAATAACTCTTACATGACGATCCTCTCATAAGCTCCTTCCTGTTCATGAACGCCTCCTTTGCTATCGACATTCTCTTCCTGATGTCCTTACCACAGTATCCGTTTTCCTCTTAATGCTCTGCAAAAATGTTGAACTGCTCTACCTGCTCAAGATTTTCCCCATCCACTTTTATCTTGAGTCTATTCGTGATGCTTTACGAAATCGTATTACCTTAATCTTCTTTTACGCTATTAGTTTTGCATTTTGATCTAATGTAAACATTATACACCAGCTGTATTTTAATGCTATGCTCTTTTTATATCCAATTTTCTGATCGATAGAACACGTTAAAAAATATATCACTCAAACTTCCACCCATTTCTGAAAAAGTAGACGTCACATTCACTTCATATACCATTACTGACTCGGTCGAATCAACTGAAATTAAAAACAGAATTATTAGCGAGAAAAAAGTTTAATCATCCGTAGTTTGTTCATTCTAAAATTTAAAAAATGAGCCTCGTTTCTGAAAATGTTCTATCAGTTAAAATGTATGTAAGACATGCACAAAAAAGCTGGAAGTTGCTGATAAATTCATTGAAAACTGTTATCAGCATTACAATTTGTATCTACGCTATTTATTTATGAAAGTATTTTACAAGTTAAGGTAGGTATGCATGGAGTATTTACGATGCATTTTGGCAATATCCCCTACCTTTATGGACAGGCCATTGGCAATATACCGGAACATAATGAAAAACATCAAATAATAATGAAAAATACCTTTCATAGAAATGCAACTTGAACTTTGAATATTTAAGTGTGAATCTCTGAAAGTTTCTACCCCATTTTCATGAAAGAGAAAACGTCATAGTTAAATTTTATACTATCGTTGGGCGAATGGTTGAAATGGCTCTAAGAAAATAAAAAAAAGTAATGACTATCGGGGAAGCCTATTAGCGGTTCCTCGATAAGCCGTCACACTTCCCCTTCCCCATAGTCTCATCTCGTCAGTTTTATCATCATATTTGTAGAGTACCGCTCTTCCGGAAAATCCCGAATGAATATATTTCCGAGTGTCGGATGGAATTTTCAAAATCTTATTTCCGCAATTTTAAAGGTACCTATTTTTAAAATGCACAGAAATTCTCAAATTAAAAAACAATTAAATTTAGGTATTTGGTTTATATCGATAAGCAATACATGGAACAAATATTTTGCAAATGATCAGTTACTCATCAAAATTTCATTCTTATATCTTGCTTCTAAGATTGAGTCGTTATTGTGGTGCTATAATGCTAAGCAATGGAATATTCGTCCGAGCCTATCCATCTCCTTTCGTTTTGAAACTAATGTTTCCCTTTGTCTTTGATTGTCGCGTAATGCCCTACATTCTAAATCATAAACATGCGTTTTCTTGGAAGCATCAAGAAACCCTTGACATGGAACCCCTTCCTTCCCCTTGCACCATCTCCTAACCCCCTCTGCATCTGGAGTAGATCTCAGCTTCCCGATGCCCCGTGGCTCCATCTTCCGGTCGCTTATTGAGTTAGTTGAGAAGGCATGGACCACCGTCATAGTTTGACTCGATGCTCAGTAGATGGAGCTAGGCGGCAAGAAGTTTCTCGCCCTGGGATTGATTCTATATTTAGGGTATATGTATAAGTTCAATTCTATCATCATTGTGAACATTAGTATATATAGATTATAATTGTATAGTGTGCAAGATTAATGTGAAGTTAGCATGTTTTTTTTAATTGAAAGTAAATATGGAATTAATGGCATCAACTAATTCGACGGAATCAGTGGATTGTATAGGAAGTACTGCGATTATTCTCGGTGGCGGACGGTCTAGTGCATAATTGCTAAATATTTTCCACATCTCGATGGGAAAACCGGTTTGATCGTACATGCTGATTTCATGACCAATTTTCTGATCGGAAGAACACGATACAAAAAATACCACTCAAGAGTGGCGTAACTAGGAATATTCTTTGGGGGGGGGGGGAAGGGATGGCCTGGGGTGGCGACCCGCTCCCCCAGGCAAGCGTCCAGTCAGTTCGGGAAAATTTTTGAAAAATGACATGCCTAGAAATACATTCCACATCATTTTATCACTAATAATTTAGATGCAGTTATTATATGTCAAAACTAGGCAATAGTTTTAAATATTTTTTTATTTTTCTTAGGCTTTGGAGGGGGTATATCCCCTCATCCTCCCCATAGTTACGCCACTGCCACTCAAACTTCCTCCAATTTAAAAAATGAACATGATATTCGCTTCATTGATATCGCCATTACTGAATCGGTTGAATGAACTGAAATAGAAAAAAATTGAACCAGAAATCCCTATACTCTTTCTTTGATATGATGCCTGGTAAAAGTGATCAGTGTTTTAGGCAGAAGGAACAAAATACATCAGTCATATTAGTTACCCAGCCAGCTTCTTGCAGAAGGTCTTCAGTCGGAATATGTCAATAGTTCTTCATCCTATTCATGAAGCTTGATCTATTCCTCCCCTTTTCTCACTTACTCCAAACTTTTTCCACCGACACGGTTTTCAGAATCCCCTCGCCTCTCGGCATGCTCACTATCCATATTCTCTTTTTCTTTCTTTGGAATTTCCTAATTACAAAGGAAGACAAAGAGAAGTTCACAGACAAAGACAAGCAAAAAGTTCTTCTTTTTAATGTTAATTTCCTAATTTATCATGAATTTATTTTATACCACTTCCGTCCTTTTTTCCTTTTCGTGTATCTCACCTTCTATGTTCTCCGTCACACCTAATTACCCAATCATATCTGATAATCGTTCCTTACACGCATAAGTAATGTGAGCATAATTTATATCAAAACTCTTTCCATTCAACGGATTCCATGGGGTATTTTGTATATGATTAGCTGTGTTTCATGAATTTAATATCATTCCTCAAGAGGAGTGAAGTTTTGATTTATTAAAAATTTTCCGTTAAAATTATGTTTCAAAGTAATAAAGAACCTTACTCTGTCAGATGTGTTGCACGTTATTTTCGATTTTCGCATGTTGGTGAACATGGAGATGTAGGTCTTTGATTTCTCAGTTGGCGGTTTTACCGACAAATTCGTCGTTCTAGAAAATCTAATCAATCTAGATTTTTATCCGGATGACCTACTTTTTGAGTGGGACTGGCTGGTGATGAACCACGTTGGAGAATTCTGGATGAATATAAGTGATTTTAATGTTATAAGAATTAGCTTTTACGAATTTCTACGATGGAAGTAGGGATATATAATTTTTGTTCCGAAAATTTGCAGTTTTCTCTTCTATTGTCACTTTTTTCTGCTCCTCATATCCGGCCGCCTCCTAACACAATTCATTATCTTGCCATTGTCGGGTTGAAACGATTCTCTTCGTTTCTATGTACAATTGGTTTATAGGAAAGACTTCTTGATTGTGTTTCTTTGCTCGTACCATTTGTTAAATGTATATCTTTTGAAACGATATTCCTCATTTTAATCACCACACACTTTCCAAGTTAAAGTAATTTCAAACATCCTGATGATATGACTGATAACTTCAGGCTTTGCTATGTGTAACCATTACATTATGGAAAATATAAGAATAAAACTTTGTTAGGTTCTATTTTATATTTAGATAGGTGCGACCCGTATTTCATGACAAAGTTACATCTTCAGGCGACTGACCATGCATTCCTCTTCTATTATAACAAGTTAGGTGCAAAAGTAAGGACATCTAATTATAGGAAAGGAGTACTTTTCCTATGTAATGGAGAGTTTGAACCTCATAAAGTTTTATTCCTTTATTTCCATATCCATCAACCGGTTTACTGGGCGTTTATTTGAGCAAATGTTTTTTTTTCAGGAAAAACCATAGGGAATTCGAATCCCTCGAATCAGTGCCGATTGCTCTTACCAATCAAGCTATCAAAGTGTCGTAGATAATTTCCCATTTATTTATAGAATTTTTAGAAATAGCTGGAGTACTTCAGCCGTTCAATACTATTAGGTTAGGCCGAAGGATGGGGATTCCGTTGGTATGGAGGAGCTTGGGTGTTCAAACCACCAAGACATTTTTGAGATATACGGCCTTCGTTAATGTACCCCTTCTTAATGTTCCCCGACGCCCTTCTGCCTCAGGTAGCAAGTATACTTGGGTATAACCGTATTCCACAAAACTTCGTGTGCGTATTCCGAGGGGAACGTCTTAATTTGAATAAAAAGGCGTTTGCTTCTGTCATATTTTATTAAATAATAATGATATCACTGCGGCAGATCCTCGTTCGATTGCATGACAAGACGGATGATTTTTCCTCTTCGGAATTTTCTTCCTTTCACCATGTTTACGAAAATGCTATGCATTTTATAATAAGTTCGCAGACTACCTTCATTACGTCAAAATCACGTCATCTGTAGCGATATAAACAAAGGAAATGGTACTGGCGACGTGAATTTGAGAAAAAAACATCACTTGCACATTTTGCTTGGGATTAACATGATGGGCACGGAATACAGGGTGGTAATATCGATGTGTTAATTTTGATAAAAATTACGCCACCTAAGTAAAAATTACGCCACTGAAGTTGCTATTGGTGATGCGATATTTATTTTATGAAAATAGTCTGCGTGTGTAGTGAAGATAGCTTCTTTCGAATACGGTCTTTGAATGTTCTTGCAGGCGACTCGGAATAATCTAGTCCGTAGATGTAGCTACCCCTTGGCTAGTCCGTAGGTGTTTCATGAAGCCTGAGCATAAATTTATAATGCTTGCGAGAGGTAGAAGTTCCGCTCACAAGTGTATTAATGAAACTATCCATGGGATTCTTCCCTCTACATTCCCTCATGTGCCGCTCCAGTTTTTATCTCCTTGGAGCGAGCCCAGACACACTATTGGCCTGGTTACCCATTGAGTTCAACCCTGACCTTTTGACTCAGCGCTCCGGTTATGCACAGCCAGGGAGCATACTTGCAATCTCCTTGCTTAATTGTTTGAGTAAATTATATATCTCTATGAAACAGCTTCTGAATTAGTTTCTCTTTTTATTGGTTCAATGCCTTATTTTATTTATTCCTCTGCCTGAAGATGACGTATATTTGCTCGGTATCCGTGGCCTCATGGGGCTCAAATTTAGGACTCAAATCTCAAGGGAGACAAATTTAGGTCAATTCCAAGATTTTGATTTCAATTCGGGTGTTGCTCACCGTAAGATTCTGCCGTTGATGTACCTAACTCTTGGTGGGGATACTCTCAACACTGTGAAAGATATTTTTGCACTTTGTAGTTTTGAAAATATTTAAATGCTGACGGAGTTATAGCAAGTGAAATAAAAAGACGGGTGCAAAGAGGAATTATTTGGTGAATGATGAAAAATAGAGCATGGAAAAAGAAAATACTTACTGAAGCAAAGAAATGTACATATAAAAACAATTATCAGGGTTCATATCCAGAGTTAATTCGGGTAATATCGTCAAAAAAATTTTTGAACTCTCATATTCGTTGTTCTTGGCCCTAAAACTGTTGCCGCTAATGCATTTGTATTTATTTAAAGTCTTAAAATTGTTTTATGCCAGAAGTAGCAATATGCCGAGTGTATCTGATATATGTAAACATAGTTTAAGGATTGAGTCAATCATTGTAACAAACAGACCAAGATTAACTATATAAACGTTGCTTTCAGTTCATGGCGCCAAAGATATTTAATTTACTGCCCCCTTAAATAAAACAAATTAAATTCTCAAATAAAATGTTAAGATTTGCCAAATGCCGGATTTTCTCTCAAGAAATGATTGCATATTTATTTCGATGTTGTTTATTTAACAACAATTATGTAATATTTACCGTATTATATTTTTAGCATACATTTTCGTTATTTGATGGCGGGCGGTCAATTCTGGTATTATGACCTTAGAGACCACCTAAAGCTCCCTCCCCAATGTTTTTATCACCTGTAAAATCAAAATATTGGGAGTAAATAAATTATTATTATTCCTCTCAAGATTTTTGCCTCACACGTCATTGCTCGTTCGTGAATGTTTGGCTTAAAGCAATACTGCAACGATGTCCCAGCCTCCGTACTCGCCAAACATGGCCTTTCCCTGTTTCCAAAAATGATGAGAAAATAGTAATTACTATTCTTAATTATTATTACATAAATTGTTACGAGTCGACCATAATGTCGGGTGGTAACATAAATGCAGGAAGTACGTAAAGAAAAAATGTAAAATGCAAAGTACCAGCTTGGTTGATATGTTACTTCACACACAAAAATATACAAAAATCAAAATATAAAACAAAAATCGTAAGTGCAATTTTTTTTGAAAGCCCTCAAAAACCATTTTTTACACAATACATGTCCCCATGTACATAGCACCAATTCAGTGAAAAACAGTATATGTCTGCATTTACATAGCCCACGAACAATCCATTTTTACACAATAATAGGAATAACTTTTACACAATAATATACGACGCGTCGTTTTACACAATAATATGCGACGACGCGTCGTATATTATTGTGTAAAAGTTATTCCTCATTACCTACCGTCGCGACAGTAGGTAATGAGGAAGTAATAATGATAAAATGTCCCTTTACCCAAAAATCTTATATACCCACAATATCTTATTCTTTTTACAGTTCCCTCAACTCTTTACTGTTCCTAATTCTCCATATCTCTCCCTTCTTAATGGGGCCAAATATTCTTCTCAACAATTTTTTCTAATATTCTATGAGTTTTTTGTGTTATTCTATGAACGACCGTACTTCAGAACCACAAATTGGTATTAGTTTCGCAATTGTGTTTTAGATACGAATTTTGGTGTCTCATGTTATGAGTTTTCTTCTATAAAGTTTTAATAGGCTCCAATAGGTACTTACAGCTTTTGCAAGTCGGGTGAGAATTTTGGAAATTCCCTTTGTTGTTTCTTGTTATTATTACCCCTAGGTACTCTAATTGAACTGTAGGTACTATTTTGCTTTTTTACATTGTGCCCTTAAAACGATTGCTTTGCATATATATTAAGCCCGGGGAATATTTTAAAAATACGTGCTAGAAATCAGGTAAAAATTCAAGATATTGAATTGGAAAGTTGCTACGAGCCCAAATTATGTACCAGTGATTAAATCGGAGGAAAATAAAAATTATGAGGAATAATTCTCCTACGAAATAAAATACCTTGGAACAGTTTTTGTGTAACTCATCAGAACTGATAAGGTTCTATTTAATAAACTGCGTTATATGAGCTAAAAAAAGTGTTCTTATTTTATTTGATTTAGCTGACAAGTTATCATGTCTTTTTCTTTGGTACTGAAGCAGGCTCTGAACTGAGGGAGTTTTGATTCCAATGCGTCGCAGATTAGCGCGATATTGAAGAATCGGTAAGAATGCAGCTCTCTACTGAAGCGAAGAAATATGCACACATTGGACCCTCAACTTTATAAAATGCTGAATAGTTTCTATTTTATTTTCCTAAATTAAATTTTATAAATTAGTACGTGGTATATTTCAGACCTGCCTAGTGAACGTCGATGAAATTCACACATATTGATTGCCGTGGGAATATTTTTCCGTTAATTATTTTCACGGGAATTCCAGTGGAATAATTTCTCATGATATAAATGAGAAATTTGCATTTAACGTTGAGCAAATAAAACTTATCGAGATATATGTTTTAATGACCTAAATAATTACTGATTACAGAACTGAATTCTCCCTCTATATTACATATATGATGTTAATCCTTTTTTCATTCCTTAGCATTTTATTTTTGCATTAACATCTACTGCACCTATTACATATAATTTAGATATACAGCTATTCCATGTTTATATCTGTAAATGAAGAGCGACAGAAACATTTTTCGAGTCACTTGCTAGGTTTTATCGTTTTCACGTATATTGAATGATAGTGTTTGAGAAAGAAAAGAAGAAATATTTCATCACACCTTCATAGGTTGGCATGGTATCTTGAACGAAAATCTGTCAGTGCTCCAAAAATGCACCTATGTCCACATATTTATCGAAATTTTTAAAAACCGCAATAAAAACATGTCAAACAAAATCAAACCACTATACGAGAACAAACTCAAACTGTGTTAGTTAGTTTCACCCGTGCCCACCGCTGCGACCGAGGGTTGCTTGGGCACTTCCCTTATCCTCACATCCTCCCCCTTGCACCCTCTCCCTGCCGATTGGGCAGGCTGGGCGGCAGAATGCGGTTCAGTCGCCGGTCGGTAGACCAGACAAGCCTTGAGTCAACATCCATCGCCGCCAGGCTCCTAAAAATTCGACATTAATAAGACGGTTCTGCAAGCCTTTTCAAAAATAACAAACAATTCTAGTATCCAGTCCAGCAGCCACCGAAAACGAAATTTTCTTCAAGGAGGGGGAAGGAGGAAGCGAGAGAGGAGGGGGAACTAATTGGACGAGTCCCACATAATCAAATAATTACGATTTTACGTCACTTACAACGCATTTTTTGAAGAAATTGACAGATTTCTTACTTTTTCTACAGATCTGATGAAGTATCAGGTGACCCGCTGACCTTTTAGGCCTAACGCTGCCATATTACCCATAATGACCCGATTAAACCACACCAGAGTCTCTGAAATGGCCTAAAAGTATGCAAATCAAGTTGTGCGTTGCGGGTTGCCGATTATTATTAATATAAGCGGCCCAAGCGGAGCCCCTGCAAATTACCCGAATAAAATATTTTCGTTAAAATTCTTCATTTTCGATTACTTCCAAGTCGGTTGCTGTGGCTAAGACAACAGTTTCGCTGACACTACTACCAGCTTCTTCAGGTCGAAACTTGTCTTCGCCACAGCAACCGACGCGGTAGTAACCGAAAATGAAGAATTTTATCGCGCACCGCGGATATGTCCGTTCTCACATATACCTCCATCGCAAAAACGCTCAATAATCAATCGCCCACCGAATCAGATCCGCTCATCTAGTAGCCCAACAATACGAATCCGCTCAGCTGGCAGTGTCCGGAGCATAAACGCTCACCTCCAAGCTTGGAGAAATGGAGATGAGCGGTAATGCTCCGCTCAGCTGGCAGTGTCCGGAGCATAAACGCTCATCTCCTATTCTCCAAGCTTGAAGGTGAGCGTTTATGCTCCGGACACTGCCAGCTGAGCGGATTCGTATCGTTGGGCTACTAGATGAGCGGATTTGGTCGAAGCCAGTCTCTCGGTGGCTACGATTTGATTTGGTGGGCGATTTTTGAGCGTTTTTGCAGTGGAGGTATCGATATCTTACGTTGGTCATCTGGTAGTACGGGCTACATTATCCCGTAATGCGATATCGAATATCGATTTCGACCTCCTGGCGATCAGGCCTAGTACACACCCGTGATCAAATCCCACATAAAATTCGTTGCAAGATATTTATTCGTCTTCTTTTCTCACCAAAATTATTTACCTCTATCCTTCTCGCCCTCGCCTATCGTTGGTCAGCCCGTTTACGTCGAAGTCAAACACTGTCTTTCATCGTATGGAGCGCTCTGCCAAAACGCCTAAATCCAGGAGCGGCCTGTAAAAAGGATTTCTATAACAATGGAGCATCCTAATTTCCGCGACTTTTTTAGAACACAGAAGATGCTGTATTTATTCAGCCCAGAATACTCCGTATGCATCATCTGCAGACTCTTTGAATCTTCCCGATTCATTTTACTGTTTTCCACGTGACCAAACCTCCCGGGGTCAGATTACCCCAGGGAACTTCACCAATATTATCCCCTGGGAAAGCCTCAGAGTGTTCGTCATTTATTCACTTTTTAATTAATACATCAGTCACTCCACTTCAAATCAAGAAACGGTTACTCCATAAAAATTTCACATTTTGATGAAAATTTCTGTAATGCTATATATTCACCTAAAAATAAATGTTCAGAGGTCGATTTATCGGCAAGCATTGTACATGTTTGATCTGAGGTTTCTGCAGCGTTTATTCACACGAGTCTCGGTTTCTGGGCGTTCCCCCGCGTTGAGTTGTCCGTAGATGACGACAGTTTCTCCTGCCATCCTTCTAGCGTCTTCAGGCAAGAAGGTCCACATGGCTGCAGGATGGGCGGAGAAACTGTCGTCACCTATGGACAACTCAACGCGGAGTAACGCCCGGAAACCGAGACTCATAAGTATAGTACATTTTATGCTTATTTTAGTTTTATCGCATTTTTGCCAAAAATACGCCCGGTGAATCAGATATATCCATCTATTTTTTTCCATTTTATAATCTACCAGCAGAAATTAATATTCAGCTTCAACACCTGATGAATTTCTTAGTAAAAATCACGTAAACTTACATAAAGGTGAACATATAACGTCTTACTTTAACAAGCTGTCCCGGATGGACATTAAAACAAGAAGAAAATTTAAATTGGCCTGTTTCATATATTTCTTACTTAAAGATAATGAAGCGCAGTACATCATTGACCTATATACCAAGAGAGTAGGATTGCATAATGTTGTTCATCGGTTCACAACTTCCCAAAAGTCATTTACCGTTGCAGCCTCACAAGCATTGAACAACTTTCCTAAATCAATAAAACCCTTTCTTAAACTCATCATCCCTGAAAAAATTCATAAAAAATAATAATTATTTTTAAATACCCCAGCCTAATTGACCTATTCAACGTTGTGAATTCACGTATTTATGCTCTGCATTGTTGTTGTATATTTTCATTTTTAATGATTCCAATTTGGTATTATATTAAGGAATTAAACTGATGCTGATCTGTAAACTGTTTGTAAACAATGTCCAAGTCGTGTGTAATAAACTGATAACAATAGTAGGAATTATTATTATCCAATTGTCTTAGTACCGGTTTATGGCTCGTTTTTGTGCTAAGACGGTGCATAGGACGTTAAATTTGCAAAAACTTGATAAAATTTCAATTGGAATTATCCTATTTGTGGAGCTGAGAAAATTCTCTTATTTGCTTCGCTGCGTTTACTTCGTCTGAGCAAACACTCCCCCCCCCCCCCCATCCTTCCCCTCTCGGGCGCCGCTGATATTTTTGGCGGCCCCTCGACGGATCGGACCGCCCACCTGAGCCACGCCACCATCAGCGTGAACCGGAAATACGTCCGTTTTCCTGCCAAAACACTGTCCCAGTCTTTAATATCCTAGCTGCAGAGCGATATCCAAGCGTAAGACCCATGGACTTTACTGTCATTTCTGCTACTCAATTAACTCCTCATCCGTATCACGTAACTCAGTTGGCTGCTTTGCAAACGTGTGATTCGTTAGTTACATTCCGCTGGGGATTTAGTTGCAAGGTGAATGGATTGCTGTTTCTAATGCTAAATTACCGCATTTGTTTTTGTAAATAAGGGGGATGATGATCGAAAATTAATGTTTCTTAGGTAATTATCAGCTATAGAGACAATTAAGTAATTTATTAATATTCAAAAATAGAACTTCACGTACGAGATACAGCCTTTTTGACCATGATGTCGGCATTTCATTCATCATCCCTATGAGCTATCAGTCTACGGCCTGACCATGGTAATGCGATGCGTGATAAGACGTCACCTATTCCGTGTAAAATTTGTATCACTCTCTATGCTAGCTCATAACAATTTTAAACGAGCACCACCGCTTTCATTATTATTCTCATTCATTCACAAATGAACTATTTTCCGCAGTACCTCAGATGAGGTGAAGCAGTGGATGAGGGCCAAGCTGAATGGATCGAGCAGAGCATCCCATTGCAGTAGCCTGATGTCTTTTAGGAATATTAGTCTCTCCTGCCATAGGTTTACGTTCACGAGATCCTATCGAGTGGGTCACCTCTCCTCAACTCTCTTCTCTCCTTCTCGAGTCGTCCTGGCGTGGTTTATAGATGTTTTCGCTCTTGTGATCGGTCTATTGCCTTAATGATTTCCTCCCTTATGTACGGATCATTTACTTCTTTCGTTACCTCGGCTTCTTCATTCTTCAACTTTTCCAAGTTCGCGGGTTTTGATCATGCTAGCGGTTGAGTGATTTCAAATTCTTCCAGTCTCGGAATATAAAATAAAATTGTTGAATGAAATGATTAGAATTTGATTTTTTTAATCATTCATTTTTCAATCATTTTAAAAATCAAGTTCTGGTAAATGTTCTTCCTGGAGGAAGAGTTCTCGGGCTTCCAGCCGGGTCCAAGGGTTTTTCTGCGCCGAAGTTTCGAAGGCTAAGTCTGCCATCGTCTTCAGGGTAAATCCTGAATTCATTCACCCTGAAGACGATGGCGGACTTAGCCTTCGAAATGTCGGTGCAGAAAAACCCTTGGACCCGGCTGGAAACCCGAGAACTCTTCCTTCAGTCTATTCGCCGGGAAAACCTTAGATCCTTCAAATGTTCTTCCTGCTTTGTCCCAGCTTCTTTGTTCCAAATTAATACACAAACTTTAAATTTACATTTTGCAATAATGGTTACGCAAAATCATCTCATGAGTGTCTTTTTTATGGACAGGTAAAGTCTTATGTCACTACAGCAGGTTGCCATGGAGATCGTCATCTTTTTTTCCAAACGAATTCGAATCACATTAGTTTCTGCCAAAAGGAATTTTTGAATCGTGAATGTCTGATTTCTGCGGTATCTTTAAGCCATCCCATCACTGCTGGAAAGGTTCTAGGGTGTCCGAAACTCACATATTTTGTTTCTGAGCCTATTATTAACTTTCCACACATTAAACGATATTTTACCGCTGGAGAAGACGACAATGATACAAGTAAAGCCATTTCCATGGACTCACGATTACCTATATTGGTCTAAGTGCACTTGTTTAATGAAAATATGGGCTGCCTCCATTATTACTGTGCATTTAAACCAAATATAGAACACTTTGTGCTTATTTGCGTGACTCGAAGTCTAATCACTAGTGTTTCCTCAGTGAGCCTATTTCAACATTTGAAACCTGTTACTAAAAAGATATTTAGTACAAGAACGTAATATTTTTCGTTCATGTGTTGGTTTTCTTTTCAAATAATGGGTTTTTTTACTACCCAATCTGTTTGAATAATGACACATTGTAGGAGAATTTGGGGGTTTAAGAGGAACAAAAACATTTATTTGTTTTTGAGATATTGCAGTAGCATAAAAGTGGTTAGTAGACCTCGAAATTATTTATTGAAAAGTACAAAAATTGGCCCAAAATTACTCGTGTTTTGGGCATAGGAGAATTAGTAGGACACGTTTTGAAAGTTTTACGCAAATGACTTTATTGATGGTACCTCCTCAAGTCACAGCCAAATTCAATGGAATGGCTGCAGTGTGAGTACAGTATATATTTAGCGAAATACGGCGACGCATAAACGGGTTTGGTTCACGTTTTTTCGGGAGTCGACCGTGGGCCAAGGCTAGTGCGGCGGTTGAGAAAGTCGTCGAAAGTCAAGCGGCTTGCGAAACGAAGTTTACGCCTTTGCATTTTGTCTCCTTTGTGTTTCGCCATCGCTCTTCCCCTTGACGGCTCACGCTTTTGCGCCACATCACAACCTCATTACGCCTTCTTTTTATCTATGCTCTAGTCGCCACACCACTCCCCCCAATGGGTTCGTTTACCAATTATTTTTATTATCTATATACTGTAAAACCCACTTCCCGCCACTCACTGACTCACTCATACAAGTCGATACCTACACTGCTCAAACGTTCAACAATCGCCCACCGAATCAAATCCGCTCATCTATCAGCCTTAGTAGTACTCGTACTAGATGAGCAGGTTTGATTCGGAGGGCGATTGTTGAGCGTTTGTGCAGTGGAGGTATCGAAATGTTTGGACTGAACGAGACGAGATACGACAAATCGTCATAGAATCGACCCCCCCTAAAATCGTCAGAAACGCGGAAAAATTGTCGAAATGCTAAATTTTCTACAATTTTGATGAAATTCTCTGTCTCAATTTTTTTGGAAGGATTTTGGAGTAAAAAATATCGATTTTTCAAAAATTCCATTTTTAGATTCTAGATCACGTGATACGTCGAAAAACCAAGATTTAGACCCACCACTCTTTCGTGAATTTTTACCTCAACAACGGAGGGAAATATGGTGTTTCGTAATAGAGAGTGTGAGTTAATGACGTCGCGAGCTCCTGGCGGGCGTGTCACCCCTTCCTAGATACTACAATCCTTCTCGTATCACCTTCGCGTAAATCGTAGTTGTCTACTCTCTTTTTTTTCGATTTCCTCCCTTCATAAGTTGTTCTCCATGAATGAGTTAATGAATCGTTACTCTAATTACATCAGCAACGCATGAAGTATTTTGCTTGCACTTTTGCACGATAATTTTAGTGCGCACGACGCGTTTCGGCTTAAAGTTCCATCATCTGGTACAAAACATCGCATTAAGTAATAAAATCATATTTAGGAAGAGGTGTCGGGTACTTCTAAAATTTATCTCAAATATCTCAAAAGTATTTTCTCTTCCTAGATGTAATTTTCTCAGGTAATGTTATGTTTTGTTCCAGATGATGGCTATGTGATCCGAAACGCGTCGTACGCATGAAAATTATTATGGGAAAGCGCAATTACCTTTAATTTTAATATGTCGATTTTCCGCTATATTACGTCTTAATCGACTGAATATATCATGAAACGTTGTTTTTAAATACAACTTTATGGCATAATTGCTGAATGAGGAAGATTATTTCTTTCGTCGTAAATTTTCACTCCCTTCTATCAATGGAATTCTTTTAATGGGTTTTTTGTTGGACGATTCTGTGGCCCTGTTGGGGCTCTCACCCTCTGAGGACCCACACCCTCAGGCTCACCCTCAATGGCCCGACCCAGGGATGAGGGCTATCCACTAAGTTATCTCTCACTGCAGCTTTCATGAAGTTACAGTGGAACTAATTTTGTAAAAAAATGTTCCTCGCTCAATCTCCTCAAGAAATATTCGAAATGAAGCTCTGACTGAATCTCTCTATATGATAAACTTGATTAGTCAGTGATGAAATTATTAATCAAGCTGAAAATTAGTTATTTTATTATATTTATTTCAGTCTAGTTCATACAACCATTCTCCGGTCCAAAGAGTGGAATCATATTGATAAAAGAAGTCGTTTTCCGCTGGAGTGGTGTTTTTGATAAAATCGTTTGAATTTTTTATACTTATTTCTATCGCAGTGCGGTAATAGTTTGAGAGTTAATAATTATCTAGTGGGGTCTGATCGTATATTTATTTTGGCTTCTTTTTTGGTCAATCGCTGCTGCTGAACATTCTGATCCGTAGAATTAGAATCGGCCACTGATGACATTCATTGAAATGGAAAATATATCATTGAATTGGAATCTTGTCTCGAACTTTTGAATTTATAATGCACCTATGAATTTGGAAGGTTATGCCTTTTAAGTTCAGGTTTCAGAGCCACTTCCCCGGTATAGGGGAGACTGGGGCACAGTGGGACAGTTTTAGCATTTCATTTTTATTTACCACAGAATTAATGGTAAATGGAAAATGGAGGTACCATCGCTTGGAGAATATATTCTAAATCGTATAAAAAAATTAGCAGGTATTACAATTAGCCTAAAATAGTTGAAATTCTTAAGTTTCTTCTTCGATGAAAAGTGTCCCACTCTGCCCCAGGCTGGGGGACAGTGCACGGGGCAGAGTGGGACAGGCTTGCATTAGTCAATAAAATACAAATTTTAAATTAATTGAGGGTACAAATGAATTCATTTACATTAATATGTGAAATATACATGCGAGTGAACATATTAATCAAGAAAATTATTATTCAAGACACATGAGCGGGTAAAAAATATTTAGTCATGTTAGTATAAATTTTAAATCATTAGTAATGGATTATTATCTTGAGAACACTTTGCATCATCGATGAAATGCTTTAAAACCAGTAAAATTAAATTGATAGTTATCCATCCAGATGGGTTTGCGGCACCTACTGATCTCATAAGTTAAACAGTATTTTTGGGAAGAATTTCACTATAGATAACAAAAAAATTGAGGAATTGTATTAACCTGAGCATTTATAATATAGCAATGTGTCATCGAGGAGCCTCTTTCAAAGGAGGTAACTTCACCTACTTGTTTTTCACCTTTGGGGGGTATCACTTTTACTTGGAGTTGAACGGTAGTGGAACCACTTTCATCATGTTTGTATATTGAATAATAAAACGTTATTGTACTTTTCCACACGATTTAAATCAGAATCAGAATGGATTTTCACAAAGTAAAGCCAGAAACAATCGAGTTTATGATAGTATACACTTCCAGCAGAGAATGCGTGTTTCACCTAAAGATCTGACAGATCGGAAAAAATGCACTCACAACCGTCCTGTAGAGGACCATGCCTTTTATCAGTGAAGTTTCCGATGGTTAATCGAAGGATTCCGCTTCATAAAACCATAAAATAAATCATCATCAGCGATTTCTTTCTGATTGCAGGGTGGCGATTATTTCTTTCCATTGTTCTGAGCAAACTCATATGCTAATTTTTTCGTGTGCAAGGGAAAAGATCTGTGGTGAAGTCGTGCTGCAGTTGTTACCCACAGTTTACTATGGTGGTAATTAATTTTGTAAGCTATGAATCGCAAAATTTCAATTTATAAATAATTTCAATTAAATAGATAATACGTAACAAACACTCTTGCCCCAAAATTCTCTTTAAAACTAAATTTTAATTGCCTGTTATTCTTGCTCCTGAATGTTCCCTGAATGAATCTCAGAATGTTCCCTGAGCAGGCCTATAAAAAGGAGAAATGTCGCAGCAACTAATATTTATGAGACTCTCTCCTCACTACCTAAAGCTCGCTTATGGCCAGGACTGAACTGTTCCGTATTAAGAGCATTATCTACGTAACAATTGTGTAATTCAAGAAATTTAGACAAATTGTCGCATACGATCGGGGTTCACTTAAATTATTCACTTCGGCTTTACATTTCTTACGTGCATTGCTGATGCCATTCTATACATTTGTCCTCACTTTGTTGCATTGAAATGTACTGCTTCAAATCCTAAAGCACCAATATGGAGCCAAAACACTATAAAGTCACCATGACATGAAATTAGAGTGCTTTTAGACTACGGAGATTGATAGTTCGAAGCATCTGGGCTGTAAGTTGGTGTCCAACTATGACCCAATCCGAGTTGTCCCACTGTGCCCCAATTCAAGTTGTCCCACTGTTCCCCAATTTGAGGTGTCCCACTGTGCCCCAATTTGAGGTGTCCCACTGTGCCCCGCATGTTCTGAAGTCTTATAATTGTCAGCAAAAATTTTAAACATGTTAATTTCGGAAAATATCTTTTTTTAAATATTATACAGTCTCTAAATTATGTATTCGACAAGTCATTTTGCATGAAGCTTGTTAAAATTATGAAAATTGCATAAATATTCACAACATGAAAGTTGCGAAAATTATAGCAAAAACACATTTTATAACATTTATGCGAAGCTACTTAACATTATGAAATAAGATTTTTGTGCATTATTTCCTGTGACAAGACATCCTTAATTTTAGTACAATTGCTCTTTGACCGAGTAAATTGTTTAAATAAATCAATTGTCCCACTGTGCCCCGTGTCCCACTGTGCCCCAGTCTCCCCTACCGTTATTTTCATTTGATGTGAAACGGCTTGCCGTATCAAAGAAACTCTGAACCTCTGAACCGGTGAAACGTAAGATCGCCCAGTACCGATCTCCTCAATTACAATCGAAATTTCACTCAGCTATCATTTTTTTCATTAGGAAGCTAGCTAAAAATTAAAGTAAGCATATAATACAGCAAAAATAAATAAAATTGATGACTTCAGGCCTTACTTTGTGGAAAAGTTGTGTAAGAACAAACTTTGTATTTTCCACAGAAAGTAAGTTTTCAACCGTGCAATGAGTTTCACCGCGCTGTGGCATATTAATGTGCCTTGGCCTTGTTCCATGTACTGGTGCTTGCGTATACATCCCAATATGCGCTGCATGTGTATATTGCTCAGTGTGATGAAACACGTCGTGTGGTTGATAATTCAATGTCTCCGGAAAATACAAAATTTGGCCTTTCATAATGGTGAACAGATATATGCAGAAGCCAGTGTCGGTCATACAGATCACGAACAGGGGAGCAGCTATGGATTAAGGCTAGGGAGGGTTTTAGGCGTAACCAAATCTGGTACTGGTGCATGGCATACCTACTCGCCAGAGTAAACGGGAGGTGCGGGAGCCCTCCCCCAGAAAGAAAACCTACGGTAAATGGTTCAAAATGCTGAGTTTTACAGCTTTCTGAGGGATATTTTATTAATCCTAACACTAGACAATATGAAATATTAAACCATTGAAGTAAAATGGATTGAACTTAAAGCATTTTATGTGAGTAAAAATATACAGGAAGTTTAAAGAGTTTTGGTTCCATGAATAGTTTGATGTTTTGTTTGAGAGTCATCCGTAACCTAGTAATCTATATTATCTAATATTAGTCACAAAATTTATCACGTTAAAATATTTTTATATAAAAATTTCTCTGAGCTCTGAACTCTGGGAGGTTTATCCCCCCAGCCCCCCCCCCCCTCTCTGCGCACAACCACATAAATATATTGAGGTCATGCAACATTTGTTAAAAGAAAGTCGAGCAAACAAACGAAACTTCTCCATCGATGTACTTGATGATGACTCACCAATTCATTTAAATATCCTATAATAATCTTAGCATTACCATAAAATAAATAATTCGCCTCAAAATACTCAAGTATGGACATTAGTGAATCTATAAAATTGTTACATGAACTCATCGTAATTTAAGCAAAATTATTTTAGAGAAACCTCTGTATCCATTTTTATGATTTTCCTTATGCACTTATTTTTACCTAAGAAAATGCAGTACCACTTTATTTTTTCTCCTATGTTGCACTGAGCGTCTATAATATTTGAGCTTCTTAGGATTACAAATGTAGATTAACATATAGAGTATGGGCACACTAGGGGCCACTCTTATAGAAAACATTTTAGTCAGGGAATATCAGGGAAAATGACAAACAAGTGATGGAAAATCAGTTTTGTTGTAAAATTCAACTGACTATTTATCCTCATCCCCTTATGTATAGGAACGCCTACTGTATTCGAACATCCCATTCCCAATATGTCATTCAAAAGGTGCTCCATCACTGTTAAAATGTATTTTATTTACTTTGTTTCACATAATTTTTAAGGTAAATAGCTCACCTCAGTCGACCAAATTTTCTCACCTATTTAGATGAATATTCGGATAAGCGATCTGGAAAATTGTGAATACAGTGTGAAAAGTGGAGATAAAAAGTCAAGTTGTAAAGTTGAGTCAAAAGTAGTTTATTTCCTGTGCCGTCAGTGGACATCGATGTTTAGATTATAACAAGATAATTCCTATGCGTATGAACAGCAAAAAAACCCACAGCAACATTAATTTCTAATTCGAGGTTAAAGAATAAACTTGTTAGAGTCACAATGCTTGAGAGCATGTTTCAATGATAGTTAAAAACACAGAGTATTCTTGAATTCCTGCAGGAATTTCATCTTGGCTTTTTGAATGACCACCCTCACTTGCAGGCTAAATAATGCAGATGACACTGGCTTTGCGATATAAATCCGTTCCGAAAGACCGTTCGTACAGTTAATTCCATAGAATTTTGAATCTTCATCATTTCCGGATGAGGAATGATTTTAAATAGCTTCAGGCCAGGCAAAGGTTGCAGTGTTGATAAATTTTTTCGTTGAAGATTATGGCTTAGAATTATATAATTGAAGACATGATGTGCAAATGGGAAAAAAGTCGTTAGAATTATAAGCTTTTAATGGAGCAAGCAAAATCAGCTCATATACCACATCTCTATCTATATTTTATCCCGTAATTCACCGTAATGAACGTGTGGCGGTGGTTTATTGGACTTAAGACGTTAGTAAAAAAATTAAATCAAAATAAAAAAGTCCCGTATTGATCCGGGGATAAACGCTACGACCTATCCGTTCGGCAAAATATCTCTTTTATTTTACCATTTCTTCGTGAGAATTTTAAATTTTCGTTAGAATTCAAAAGAACCTAGAAAAATTGTGAGGTTCCAAGATGATGTTCTTTTAATCGCTTTGAAAGGCATCTGTTCTTAATAGCTCGAACAATCCAAGCACGTAGCCTCCGAGCCCAATAATTCGTGTATAAGGTGGGCGAAGCACTGTTCACTCGCAGGAGTTATTAGCGTGTTCCGAATACATCGTTCAGACGAACACATCGTAAATCGGATATCTACTCTGAGTCTCTAATGTATCAAAGCGATCATGTAAAAGAAAAACTTCAATATAACTTGACACTATCTTTCTTAATCCCTTACAATCCATATGTCTTTTTCCGCTACAATGCCTTGATTTTTCTCTCTGTAACCCAGGCGCCAACTCAAACAAAACACTAACAAATCAAATCAACTTTTTTTTAGATGTTTCGTGGAAGAACTAATTAAATGATCAACTAAGATATCTTATTTCCCACAAATATTAATATTGCAGCTTACTACATGTGTTTCGATTGTTACACAATCATACTGTACCTGATGAAGACTGTGTAACAATGAAAACACGTGTAGTAACCTGTAATGATAAAATTTGTGGGCAATGAAATATCTTAGTTGATAATTACTAAAAAATCAAAAAGCAAACACAACAAACAACAATGGAACTTCAGCAATTGAAACACACAGAAGAAATGGAAACATGTATAAAAACATGTATAAAAGTGACGTCAGTCATTCAAAGTACAGGCATCATTATATGTTCGATCTATACTATGGTATAGATTAGGGGGTGGGAGTTTGGGTGGGTGTTGTGCGGGGGAGGGGAGGGCTATTTGGCGGTCCGGGTGTTAAGTTACCCGCGCAGTCACCGAAATAGCGTGCCTCGGCGCTTGCTCCTCCGACACACGCGGTTGTGAAACTCGCCTCGGGCAGTGGAGGTTGTGGGAGGGGGTGAAACGAATGAGGTGGTGGGGAGGGAAATGTTTGGACGTTCGGCTTTCGGCGGCGTGGAGGCAAGAGGTTCGTCTGGGGGCGAGGCCTCTGCCCGGTCCGCTTCACAATTTTCCAGACTTCAAATTTTGAATTCGTGTTTCAGAAGCAGAAATTTCTCAATATCTCAACTCGAAATAAGACAGGCCCCAAGGGTGTACCCAGGATAATAACTAGGGGGGATGGGATTTATTAGATTATTTCCTTGAAAAAATAGTTTTATTTTAGTTACATATCTTATACTAATAAATATCATTTTTCGTGGGTTTAAAGAAAATTTGTTGAATACTTTCGTTTCAATTCAGTACTGATTTTACTTAAAGACTTTTGCTTCTAGGGGGGCCGCTGCCCCTCCCTTGCCTCTCGCTGGGTACGCCCATGACAGGCTCGTGAGAAAATATTAACTACAAATGGCAATTACCAGGCTTTAATATGAAACTCTAATATCGACCGTGGTTTCGACATTCTATATCATTTCCAAAGTACTGAAATGAAGAGTAGCTGCACTTTTTCACAGTAATTTTACGAGTTATGCGCATTAAAATTATACTTTTCATTGCAATATGTCGAACTTCCACTATATCACGCCTGAATCGGTTAAAAATTTAAAGGTAGTTAATAATTTCATTATAGTTAATATTTTATCATTGATATATCGCATTTCCTCCAAGTGAAGCCTGAAACGATTTAACACGCTAAGATAGGCCATCTAAATGATACATTAATCCTGTGAAAATGCCGTGACTTGGCGATGGGAGGCCGCCAACATTTATGCCTCGCATCACCCGGGCAAGAGGGTAGCAGCTCTTCTTCATATGAGTGAAGGGTGAAGATCATAGTGGTCAGTACAGCGACAATCATTTCACTGCAGGCGTGGTAAAATTTACTTTAATGGCTGTAGTATTGCCATGTGGAAGGCAAGAGGAAACCACCACATTATTATCCCGAAGAGTCGCAGCTACTAATCGAATTTTTTAAGTATGAGACATGATGGTATCCTCTCAGGTAAAATAATCCGGAGGTAAAATAGTCCTCAATTCGGATCTCCGGGCAGGTACTACCCGAGAGGGTACATTGGTCAGCAGTGATAAAGTTTTGTGGATAGTAATATGGAACGTGAAATCGCCTAGGACCCTCGGTAGGCTAAAAAATCATAAGGTAGAAAGTTAAAGTCGAAAGCAGTTTCATGTGCTGTTAATTTACTATGTGCCCAACAAAATTTCCAGATAATTCAGTGCAAAGCGGACGATTTATGATTTTTTATTTCATTGTGAGTGATTCCAAGGCCATGCTCATGATGATCTAAATTCCAACACCGGAACGTCATAAAATCTTATTCGAAATCCTTTACGTCCACCACTTAAGGAAAAGAAAGAAATTAATAAAATTTAACTGGAACATGAAAAAGCACACTTTCAGTTCCCTATAAGTTGAGTGAAAAGTATACACTTGTTATTGCATTACAATATATTAACAATACATTGTTATTGTATGTTACAAGTTTTTGCCTTTAATATTATGTGACCATATTACCTAAACAAACATCGAAAACCCATTGCAGAATGGTCACAAGTGAGCTAGAGGCAATGTTTTGATAGCAAAGATATCTTTTATGCGTTTAGAAAGTCTATCAACAAGATTCAATAAACCTACAATTAGCATTCACGTGTATTAATCTTAAATTTCTAACGTTGCAACTAGACTTAAGAATTATGAACCCATTGAGAAAGAGCTGAATTTACAGTGACAGCGATTATGTCGCCACTTCATTTGCTCGGAAGAAATTTAACTCATAACACATCGACATATGCGTAATAGTGGAAAGATTCTTATACGTATATTCAGCAAGGAACGAACTATAGCATTAATTCTTTCTTCAGGGTTAGTGAGAACATTTGTTGGAATCACAATGTTTGTGCGCATGTTGCAGCGATAGATTAAATAAAAGTGTAAGGTTTAATATGTAGCGGTAAGAGAGCGCTGTAATCCGCGAAGTTACTTTTGGATATGAGGGAATATTATTTTATAGGAGAGGAGAATTTTCGGAAGCACGGAGTTAATAGATAAAACGTTTTTCGTCTACTTTCAGTAACTTTAACAAGTCCGTTTTCCGCTTTGTGTTTGGCATGGTGTTAAATATATGGTCAGGAATATTCTTTAAATGACAATATTTCACAATATATTATAGCAAAATTAGACTTTGCCCTTTGAATTCCTCGTCCTCCATTCTACCAACATACTCTGATATACGAAGCCATCACTAAGCATCTTGAAAACCATTCGTTGTACTGAAACGTGAATCGCTTTCAGAGAAGAGCGCACGATCTCACGCTAGGTATTCTCATTTCCATTATGAATGCTTGACGGTTACACTAATTAGTGACGCCCTAGTAATCCGTCGCACAGTTACTTACGCTATAAATTAGATGCATTTAATCATGAGTGAAGTAGCAAATTTTTTGGTGATGTTAAGTTCTCGAAATCTGCGAAAATGCTACCAGCGACACTTGACAGGCGGTGAGTTAGGCGGCGTCAAAGTGGGCAACACTAATTCATTGTTTAGCTGCCGGTCAAAACATCACTTGTATACGATGCGTCAGGTTATTTAACTAGAAGCATCCACTATCTCATTATTAGCAGCTTGAAATTGCGTGTAATCTTCTCGGGATTTCCGCCGGTTTCTTTCGTTGTTTATCATTAACGCTTCAGCGGACGACTCCATCGTCATCAGGGTAAAAGAATAATTTTCTAATAATTATTTCATTATTGTTTTGTTTTAATTTGCAAGTTAGAATTACCTCATATATTATAAGCTTAAAAGTTTCCAAAACACGGGATATGGATATCTTCTGTCTGTACGGGCGTGGAAGGAAAAAAAACTTTTATTATTGTTCAACAGAACACAATATCCGGGAAAAGTTGCATTATATATAATTGATCATTGAAAACCTGGCTTAATTGATGAAATAACGTTTTATTTTATAGGAGTTTCTTGTAATTGTAAGAGGAAGCAGGATTTGTTGTCAAATGTCGTCGATAAATCGACCGAACGCGCTAGATTCACGTGAAAGTGATCAATCACGAAATAAAGAGTCCGCAGGAAATATTATTTATTCCTCAGATGATAAGGGGGAGTCGATTACTCAGTGATTCATTCAACCAAGACGTTGTTTTGGATTGTTGACGGGAAAGCTCACCGCAAATTAGTCGACAGGAACGTGAATTTAATGCATTGGATTGGACTTTTCTGCGGGGGTCTCCGAAAGGCTACACCCAGGATGTGAATCTGGAACCCTTCGATCAGCCGCCCGAAGCTTCCCAAGGGACAAAAATAATTTGGAAATTCGTCGAGTCAATACTTCTCTCGCGAAGACGATGATAGGCGTGGTTTTCTATTTCTTTCTAATGAATCGTTTTCTTTTAAAGGCTTTGTCTTAAGCTGATTCTAGCCTTGCTTGGCTGAAATCTTTGGCGTCTCTAATCGTTTAATGGTTCTCTACTTTTTATGCCAAAATGTATTTTTCCCAGTAGGTATATGTTGAATAAATGGTATGGTATTTGAAGGAGGCGACCGACAGCTAAGGTCATTTGCGCAATGAGGGAAGGGTATGGAAGGAAGGGTGGATTGAAACCCGACGTCGTGACGCGTCGGCATTGCCTGCTCTTAATTAAAGTCGCCGAGGGGACCACGACTATACGTCCCATCCGACGGACGGAGTGTTGAGCTTGACTTGTCCTCCACACAACACTAAATTAGGTATCAGGCATTCCCTAAAAATTCCCTGCCACCACCGGGATTTGAACCCTTGTCCTTTGGGTGAAAAGCCAACACTCTTGCCACCCCACCAACCCGATCCCTATGTTGAGCTCAATGACGGGGCAAGAGATTGGAACACTTCTGCTCCCCGTGAACTTCTTGATTTTGAACGTAGCCTTCGGAATTTACATATCTCATTGGAGACAAGCTTTCGTAAGAAATTCCTAACGGCTGACGTCCTACAGCATACTTCGTACGGATTACGTCTTTGGTGGGGCACAAAAGATAGCTGTGGCGGGGAAGGTGATTTCAGAGTGCTGAACAAACTAGTCCGCAGTCTCCTGTGCGGCAGTAATATCTGGGGAAACTCGATGAGTCACCGGCTAAGCGTCCAAGTGATGAGTAGGTTGTCGCCGCGTAAACAAAAGGGAAGATCATGATCCCAACACACGTGTTTCGGGGCTATTATTGTTAAGCGCATTCTCTATCTTCAGCGGGCACAGGCGTCAGGAGGCCTGGATCACGGAAATAAAGTCTGCGGAGACTGCTTCGAAAAAGAAATTTGATCGAACTGTGGAAAATTTAAAATGTTTGCCAACAAATTTGAAAGAAAATTGCATGCTCTCAAGAAGCTATTCCAGTGCAGTCTAGTTGATATACTGAATCTTTTTTTTCTGCATTTAGGCGAAAATATCAAAGCTCTGCCTTGGGTGGAAGTGATTTCTATGGCTTCAAATGAGGTCCCTAAGCGAATTCAATTCTTTTCCATTAATTTTAATTTTTTAAAAATGTTATTTCGAGATAAAATTCTTTTCGAGAAAAAAATCTTTTAACTATCTCCTGCACGCCAAAGCGCATGTGTAAATATTTTGTTTTGATTGATTCTGAAGTATTCTCGTTGATTGTAAGGAAGAGAATCTTCATTTTTTATCCGTTTTCAATCTTCGATTATATTCGCTTACAGTTATGCCTCTTAATGCACTTCACCATGGTCACACTTGAACCCAACATCAACCCAGTTCACTGACGTTACACTGTTTATATTTGAGGAGCCCATTCATGATAGGGTTGTTAAGAGTTGCGCAGAGCTACTCATGAAGTATGTAGCACTTGTGATTCTGAGCAACATTCTCATGAAAAAGTTTTGATCTTGGGACCAATATTTTTCCCTGACAATGACAATGTTGTTAACACGACCAAAGAAAAGTATGGCAGTCATACTGAAGACAAAACCGTAGTAAATTTTTCCCTATCAGCTTTTTCTCCGCAGTTTACTTTTAATGTAACCACTCTTCGCTGGTTCCTCCGCTCACTTCCCAATATAGCTTACTGTAATTTATTTTTATTTAATTTATTTTTTATTGTATTCTCAAACCACCGAATACAGCTCATATTGTCCATTTTACATCGGGGTATTCAACAAATTTAACAAGTAAACGTACACGAACAGCCATGCCCTGGACAGGAGAAACCTACCCAGGCGGGACTCGAACCCACGACCTCTTGTTTGGCAGGCACAATTGAAATTTAAGTACCAGCGTGGAGTATTTTTATGAATAAAATTATTGGATATTATATAATGTAATTCTTTCCTGCTCACGGGTATTCTTGGTGTCTTGAAAAATATTTTCCCGGAATCTTCTCTTAGGTATCGATAATGATGCCGTACGTTTTTCGTATAATTTCAATGAATCTTCACCGTGTACCTCCGTGTTGTCATTTTGTTAGCCCGTCGTAACCCCCTACATGAAATTTCGTTTCGGCCCAGTTGTACTGTGGCCAACGCGGTCAGTGAGATGTGCTCCTATTGGTGGCAGTTAAAATAACTCTCAAATGGATTAGAGGAACCCTCTTGGCATTGTAATGGATGAACCAACTGATTGTGATGTGGAATCTTACTTCGCGATGCCGTCTCATTTGACTGATTCATGATCAATTGCTATCCCGGCGAATGATGGACACGGGCTGTTCTCGGGTTTCCAACTAGGTCAAGGATTCCATTTTCGCCAACGTTTCGATCTTCGTCACATTGCTCTTCTTCCGTTGATGGTGGATTTTGTATTTTGGTCCATTTACTGGGCGAAAAAATTCATGAGTCTTTTCGAAACCCATTTTCAGCTATCGGAAGCAGCTATTATTGTTGGTATTTGCTGATTGGCTGCCGAATCCAATGTTCTGAACATATTTTTTTTCTGATAAATTCAATTCTGTTTTATTGCTTTTAAAAATGTATGTGACTCTAGCGAGATATATTTCCGCTTGCCATGGCAATGAAATGAAATGATTCTTTAGATCAAAGATGATGTATTCAATAAACGAAATTCAATTCGTTTGTGTATTCCATTATATATTACTTTTCATTGGGCTTTAGATAGATCTAGGCAATCATAGGTTATTTTTTCATTTGTGGGTACTGTTGTCTTAATTGTAGAACTACTAGCAACCACTGTGTAAATTATTGGGTAGTAGTTGAGTTGGAAATATACTAATTAGTAGCTTTTCTACCTTTCGTATATTTCGTTTCAAAAATTTACTTCACCAGCGAAATTTTCCTCGAGCGAGCTAAAGGAAACGAAATGATATCCGTGGTACCTTCTCGATGTCGTGTCTAACTGTGCTTAGCAATAATCGATATCCATTTCATATTCTCCTTCTCAAAAAAACTATATCTTTCTCTTCGGGAAAAGTTCAGCCGGTCATTGATCTCTTTTTCTATCTGTGCTGGCCATCGTTTGGTAGCTCAGCCCTTACAGCCATTTTGGAACCGGAGCTGCTTCTTGCCTCTGCTTATTGGGTTTAGCAGTGGACGTTCAGAAATTAAGTTAGCAAAATTGGTGTAGAAGATACCACTGAGTTGTTGGGATGATTTTAATTCAACATTGTGTGTATTTCTGGTTTTTTTATCAGTACAAACTGTTTATGGGTTTTCAGAAAATCCATTAGCCCGTTGTACAATCAACTTGAGTTTTGGCTAGCAGTAATTGCCAATACTCTCATGTAGATTATCGTATCACCGTTAACTATTGCTTTATGATTTATGTTCAATAATTATTTTTATAGATTTTCAAACTGCTATCGAAGCCTTATTACATCGGGTAATCGTTATCATGTTGAGGAATCTGTACTGGTTTTTTTTTACGCCTTTTTGATAATTTGAAAATAAAAATCTATTCGAAATGAAGTCATATCTTACACAAGAAGTCTGCGATTACCTCATAGGAATACCTACAATTTGAGAAGTTTTATTAATTTAATCCTCCATTTTGCGTAATGCGTAAGGTATATAATAAGTGATACACTTTTCGTCTGGGTGTTCGACAAAGCAATATGGAAAAAAGTCGGGATATCTTGTATACATGTTCCTTCCTCAATGAGCTATTGGCTACCCTTCTCCATGAAGTTTTTGGTAAAATAATTAGTTATATTAATTATTCGCACCTTTAGCATGCTTCAATTAGTTGTCATCTTTCCCAGTTATTTTTGGCAATCGCTTATAGTTACTTATGGGATAAATTCACCTCCGATTTAGCCTATAAATGTTTTAAATATATAAATTTTAACGTTTCTTTTTGATGCATCCAGCTTACAATCTTTACTGTTTTGTATACGCTGTTACCAGATCGTTTTCGTTAATTTGAAGATCAAGCGCGCAGAGATAAAAAAAACCGTTTCAAATTAGCTATAAATTTACAACAGATTCATTAAATTCATTGGAATATTTCTGAAAGGACACCAAGCGTCAAAATTAGATTTCTCACAGATATCCTACCTTTCTTCGTGCCAAAAACCTCTGTGTTTCGCGAAATCTTCAGTAAAAGCTTTCCCTGGACTCTTGAGTATGTGAGCGCATCATTTATTACTCAAAATGTTTCCTTCCCAGCGGGTATCGTATGGCGCGTGTGGTCTTCTGGCCTATCTGGCGTCTGGTATGTCTGCGTCAGTCGTCTTTTCGCATACCTATCTGCAGCGAAGGGATGGCGTCCAGGAATAACCCTGCACCCTAATGCGACCCCTTCGAGACCTGCTCTCACCTCTGAACACGTGCGCCTCGCCATTTGCAGCTGCCCACAAGGCGGTGACCCTCTCAACAGTGGCGAATCCAGGATAGCGACAAGGGGGGGGGGGGGGGGGAAGCCTGAATCACACGATCATTTTTTTTCGTCGTGAAAAGTGATCACTAGAATCACACGTTCCCTCCCGCCGTCGCCTTTCGCATCACTTTCGAATAGCAGATCCTTGTCATAGGACCCGCATCGCGAAAATATATAGCGTGTTCGTTTATCTATGTCTTTCCCACGATTGCCAAACATTGCGCTGCAATCGCTCCATACGGGCATACGTTCTGATTGGCTGATATGGGGTTTCAGTGACGGTTTTAGTGACGGAAAAAGTGACCGGACGAGTGATGGAAAATAGTGATGGGAATCCTCATCGCGATCGTGATCGCGAAAAACAATTGCCGGCGACGATCATTTGCGGGGGGTACTATAGGTCCTCCTACCCCCTCCCTGGATCTACCCCTGGATTGTAATATGCCAAAAGTATGTAAAATAGGCCCTAAGTTTATAGCGAATTTGTATTTCAATACATTAAAGAAGGTAAATATGTAGGAAAATATAACTAAACACTTTTGTGCAAAGTGGTAACCCCCAAATATTTCGATTTTACCAGGTGGTTGTTTCGACCCAATGGGGACCATTAGATCCGCCCCCCCCCCCCCCCGTAGATCCGCCACTGCCTCACAACAATCATTAATTCCCATTAATTCCCAAACTAACAATCATCAGAGCTACTTTTCATTTTTGATAAATTTTGGGGTCACTCACCCTTCAAACACAGCGTCACTTCGATAGAAAAAACTGGGAGAGGGCTTTATGTTACATTTTACATCTCCCCGTAGATAATTCATGCGAATTACAGTGTAACCACCGTTAGCATTTGCAGTGCAAGTATTGTAGGTTCGATAAATGTGATCAATCCTCCAGGATGTACTTTTGTAAAAATCAAATTGCGTCCGCAAACGCAATTGTATTATTTGTTATCTCCGGGAGCATCGATTTTCGCTCGCATTTCTAACTCGTTTACCCTCACATTCCAAAGGAACGGAAATCTGGTATTTTTCACGGCGGAAGGGGGGAACGATTGTAGTTCCTCTTTTTACTTCAGCCTATTTGTAGACGTCGTCAATACACGGAGGATGGGAGGTGGAACTTAGTGAATTCATTCGATATGCATGGTAAAGAGTAAGGATATCGTCGACACACGTATCTTTGTCAAAGTCTTGGTGATGTCTTGAAATCTGGGTCGGTTCTTTCAATCTTTGAGAGAAATTTGCGACGAAATTCTTATTCTTTATTATGCATTCCCATCTTCACACAATTCCTGCGATGGCAGTGATTTTTCCCAGACCCAGTTTTCGTCACATCATCAAAACCTTGGCAATGACACTTGTGTCGAAGATATTCCTACTCTGTACGATGCATATTGAATGAATTCACGAAGTTACACCTCCGTGAAATTTTAGGCATTCACAACGTCTACAAAAAGGCTGAAGTAAAAAAATGTTTTTTATGTATTTTAACGAAACGTTTTCAATTATGCGGCCTATTTATCGAATTTTCAAACTCAAATTCTTCGCAAGCGGGGCTGGACATTGGTCTTATTCCCGTATAAGGCCAAGGTTTTGACAAAGTAAAATAGTTCTCTTCGGATAAATATTAGATCAAAAAAATAATCCATGAATCTCACATCTATTCCAGAAGGCCGGATTTCTTGATGAACAGCCACATGTATATTTTTAGGGCTAATTTAGCCGTTTTTTCGTTTTTTTCTATGAATGGATTACATTTCTGTTTCCTTTTCCTTTGCCAAAAAGGTCTCCATAAAATTTTTGGCTTTGACTATATTTTTTCTCATTAGATTGGATTTTCGAATTAAATGTCTCGTTTTATTACATAGGAATGAACATTGCAATCTCTAAAATATGTATTCATTGTGAAAATTTGAAGTAAGGCTTTGGTGCTGTGCACTGTGTGTGCACAAGTGCTGAGTTAGAATCTTTGTTGAAAGTAGTTGAATTTTACATAAATTCACGAAATGCTTGAGTTGTTAATTTTCAAGGGGATACTTTTTGGATTTTGAGAAAGCAATTTTGATAGCGTGGACAGGGCGATGTTAATCGGCATTCCTAAGAAAATAATTGGAAGCTGGAGAAATAGGCGAGTCATTAGTAGCCTGTATACAGTATGTCTCAGTCTGCTCAGGTGATGGTGGCGAGCATAGAGTCGGGGTGGGCAAGAATTGGCTGAAAAGTGAAGCAGGCCTGTCCTCTATCGCCTTTACTGTTTCACATCTACGCAGAAGAAATGGTGCGTAAGGAATGGGATGAGTTGGAGGAAGTAGTTTAAGATGGTGGATTGATGTTCAAATCAGTGAGGTTCACGAATCATCAGGCTTTGATTAGCCAGTCGGCATCACGAGCTGGGAATGTGAGGCTCAATATAAAAGTAGGGGGTCACGAATTTGAGCGCGTGAATGAGGTCAACAGTTTGGGCAACACATTAGAGGAAAACGGACCCTGTAGTAAAGACATCTGGAGAGAATTACGTTAGCAAAAGAAGCGTTCTTGAATGTAAAGGAGCTGATGTGAGAATCATTATGTAAGAATTTGAATACAGGCTAGTGAAAAGTCTGATCTGGAGTAAAGTGCTTTACGGTATTGAAACGTACACTGAGAAGGAGGACGATGCAAGACAATAGGCGTTTGAAATGTCGTACTGGAAGTGATTGGAGAAGGTGAGGTGAACGAATAGGAAGAGGAATGACGAAGTGCTAGACGTTGTGGACGAGAAGAGAAGATTTTCGATGAGATATGGAAAAGATGGAGGGCTTGGATGCAGAAAATACTGAGTGGTGAGGTAATGTTGAAAACAGTGTTGGAGGAAGAATACTTGTTCGGAGGGGGAGGAAGAGAATAGGATTAATATAGGGTCGATTTTAGGTTAGCGTTCACCGGCTTAAGGTACGGCCAAAATCTTAGCTGGAGAATGTTATTAAGTGACAGTAAGCGAGTAGTTCAGAATACTGTTTCGTTAAAATAATTATCTCAAATGGAAGCATTAGTCAACTTTAATTTTCCCACTCCGACAAATTTTAGCCAGTTATTATAAAACCGACCCGTTGAGTATGTAAAGGAGTTGGCAGTATTATGATGTAAAGGGGGAAGCACATGATGGTAGAGGAGATTGGCGGAGTATTTCGAAAATACTCCTTGAAAAACTACCTGAACCGTTAGAATACTTTAAACAATAAATTTGATAACACGCATACGAATCTTGGCAATGCGTTGCGATGGCCGGGGCTAGTTGCGGGTGTGGCCGCGTGATGGAGCGCGGGTGGTGGCACTAGGAATGTGTGGGCCGTCTAAAAATATCGGGGGGGCGGGGGTAGGTGGGGGCGTCTAGGTTAGTGGACTAGTAGAAGAGGCGGCTGTTAGAGGTGACGCTCTGTCCCCATTCCTACCCAAAAGCCCGTCTCGCCATCCCCTCACCTGAGCATCGATTTATTTGGCAACAGCGCTTCAATTATCTTAAACGCTGCACAATTACGCATGCGATTTTGAAATGGGCGGGCCGATGATGGCTAAACTGCGTCGTTTGCTTTTTTAAACTGTCCAAGGTGCATTGACCATTTATCGCAACCCCATGACTGATCAATATTCAATGAAACTCTTACCAGAGGATGCTTTGCTTTATAATGATCAATGTTTTGCGAACTCTTGGCCAAAAATGACTGCCCGCCAATTTTTCTTTGAGAAAATAGGTGCGTACATTTTTTCTCAAATTTTCTCTTTTCATTCCAATTCACTTCCAGCAAAAGCTTCGTTTCGAAGATATTGTGAAGAGATTTAATGACAATCTTTAAAATTTCAAGCAAAATCGATTTCTTACGAATTATTGATGATTAAAAACTTTGAAAATAGTTTGTCTTTTAATCACGGGTAAGAATTTTCAGCTTTCTGGCAGGAATGTATAACTTTTTGGCTTTAAGCCATATTTTTTTCAGATTTTACCCCACCTTGTCCTGTTCTATGCTTTATCAAAACCATTATCAACTTTTAATTTTTACGTTATAGAAAAATAATTGAGGATTAGATAGAGCTATCAAAATCATTTGCTAATTGCAGAAATAATAGTTTCAATGCATTTGTATAAAAATTTGAATAGATTGCTCTGCCATGAAATGCTGTGTTTATATTAAAAAAAAATGCTTTTGTTGGGTTATTTGGACTTCAAAAGGTTGTGAACTGCTACCAAAGAGAAATTTCACACACGATTTAATTTATTGGTATCTATTTGTTTTTGAGCTGATGGTCAACATTCTATATCACTTTTAACAAGAGAATGTGGAGGGAAATACAGCGATATCATTAACCTGCTCTCAGCGTAAGACGCCAAGGGAACAAGTGCATAGCGTCCCATCAGACGGACGGTGTGTGATGCACTTTAAGTGGCCTCATTCCGTATCTAAGCGGGGATCGGTCGCACCCTCAATAATCTCCTCCACAGCCGGGATATGAATGCGGGCCTCTGGGATGGGAAACCAACTCTCTTGCCACCTGACGAACCTGTTTCCCCACTCTTTTTGTAGTATTTTCAGAGATATATTAACAATTTGATGACTAATTTGCGAATGATTGAAAACTTTCTGACTGATTATAGCCCTCGTCATTAGCTAAAATTACCACCATTTGCGGTCTAAATCTCTGATCTTTGTCAGCAATGGAAAACAGCAGTACAAAAATACACACATGGCAAGTAAATTGTAAATATTGCATTACAGTTCAATGTATGAAGATTGAATGGAATATCCGCTATTGTCATCTTCAAAGAAAGACAATCATCAGTGACATGCGTATTATTTGTATATATTGTTCATTTGATTATCAGCGACATCAGTATTATTTTTTGCAGTTATATTTAATTTATTTTAACGCGACATCTTGTTACATAATTTATGCTATCGTAAGTGTTGGTGCCATTGAGCAAAGGTGAAAAACCAGCTTGAGGAATATTCTCGAAATTTCTATGGTAAATATTAAAATAATGAAAATGTTTACTTTCTAATAGTGAAATAAGGAAATAAAATTTTAAATAATCAGCAATGCGAGGAGAAATGTTGTCGCCTACATTACAGGTGTGTAAATACATTACATCATTAAAGTGGCCATGTCGAGGCGAAGATAGTACGCAAACTTGCTTAGCAAAACAACAATACAAATATTAGTGCTATATTTTGACGAAATATTCTTGTTTTCTCAAAAAAAAGCGGGGAAAACTACGTATTGTTGACAAAATCATCCGATGTAAATAAAAGTTGTCGTCTTTGCTTCGCGTGGTACCTACGTCACCCCACCTCTTCCAAACGGAATCAAAAGCTGTCATGGATTGGCTGTTTAGCGGTCAAGTGCCAACGTCTGTAGTAAAACGTTATATATTATTTCATGAAGTTAGAATGATAGATTCATTCTATTTTTTGCTTCATTATTATTTTCTCGTGCAAAAGTTCACGGGCAGTCAATTAAACATGGCAAGCTGTTTTTTTTTAAGATAGATTAATATTGAATCGGTCGTTGTCAGTGGGAAAATTGTTATCAGTAATGATTGTCTTGACGTTAAGCGGCAAGAGAACAAGGGCATAGACCGCCTACTATCATTACACTAGCGTCCTATCAGACGGACGGCAAGTGTTACACTTGTGGTGCCATTATTTCAACATGCAAGCAGGAATTGGGTTGGTTTTTGTGCTTTTATTACTTTACAGCCAAGTATTGGTTAAATGTTTACCGTTGAACTAAAATTTTTTCTGGAACAGGCGTCAAATACTTAAATTATTTATTGCATTTTATTCCATTGACCGGAAGTTAAATAACTTATTTCAATCTACATTAATACGATCTCACCTTCCCTATATCCTCTTCAGTCCTAGTGTATCATATATGATACATATCGATGGCTAAGTTCTTACAACACGCATCTCAAAAATAGCAACTTTTCAGAATAGAAAAAAATATTTATTTTTTTAATTGTATATAATTTAAATTTAAATTAAAAAGCAAAAATACATTAAACTGAAGAAGAAGCATACTTTTACAAACGAAAAGTTGTTTTTTCTTGAATTTTATTATTTATTAACAGTATTAGCAGTATTAACTCAGACCGGCCAAATTTTGAGATACGTGTTGTTATAACTTAGCCATCGATATGGTTTTTTGAATCATTTCCTGAGAGAGTCTCCAAGTGCTGTGCGCCGCTTGTATTGTATTGAATACATTCTGCGCTTGAACATATTCAGCTGTTTTCCATCTCTATCTTGAATCTCAGGCGTGGTTGATGACGAAAGATGCCAGTTTTGGTGTTATTATCCAATGAGTGGTATTCAGAAAGGTGGAAACCATTTATTGATGCTATTTTACTGTTTATTGATATTATTACAATAACATGATCTCATATAACATCAATACTCTGAATCCATGCAATTTTTATATCTTTTCACAAAACCCTTTTCTTGTAATTGTTGCATTATTTTTACGTTCCAAGGATGATAAAAGGGTTAACTATCACTACGATAGCAATTTTTTGAGCGGATTAATATTTTTCAGTTCTTTTTCTGTGTAAAAATTAGGCAAACGCAGATATTCTTCGGAGAATGCACTTTCAGGTCTGAAGAGGATATGACCACAATATGCAGTCGATGGTTTAATCCCTTTTGGGGTGATAAGTGTGCTTACTTTGAGTAGCTTATAAAAGTGATAAGTTCGTCGCGCATCTCTAACTACATTTTGTTAATTTTAAAAGTTTAGCTTAGGTTTCAAGGCCGTAATATGTGGGATCTGTGGGAACTATTCCATTGTGTAAACATAATGATATGCAAACTACCCACTTTTATACGACTCTAATAAATATAATGACGACTATTTTCCATACTGTGCAGTGTGTGTGTTACGTTAATGTGCCGAAACCTTAACTTCCCATCTCCACCTTAAGTTTCTCCTGCCTCTCCCCTCTCCTACCAATTGCATGTAAACGTGTTTACGAGACTGAGAAGAAAATACTTAAAAATGATTAGACCGATTATAGCTGACTGATTACAATAAGACTGATTATAGCCCTCGTCATTAGCTCAAATTAAACTCAAATTAAACTCAAACCTCTCCATCATTTACTGTCCAAATCTCCGATCTCTGTCAATAATAGAAAACAGCAGTACAAAAAGACACACCTGGCAAATAAATTAAATATTGGCATTTCAGTGCAATGTATGAAGATTGAATGGAATATCCGCTGTTCTCATCTTCGAAGATAGACAATCATCAGTGACATACGTACGAGGTATGTGTTCACGAGACTGAGAAGAAAAGACTGAAAAATGATACACGGTGTGTCGAAAATAGTCGTCATTAAAATGTTTTACAAGAGTGGAAAATTATAAATCATTCTGTTTAAATGATTTAAAACCTTGCACTCACGTTCAATGACGGAGTTGGATTTGAATTCTGATACATAATTCGCCACTGAAACCAGCGGTTCAGCAAAAATACCCTAATAAACGATTTTAATTTTTCCTGGCGAATAATATTCAGGTATTCTTCAGGCTCTACACCAGGTTAATTCAGTCGTATTGGCCGACGTTTCGGAAAACGACTTGTCTTCCATTCCCAAGGCGTGTTACTGTCTGAATGCCGAAATTCACTCATTGAGTCTGAATAACGTAGCACGCCTTGAGAATGAGAGCATTTACAAGAAAAAGGTTTCATGAAAAAATAAAAAAATGCATACATGCAGAGTATTGATGTTATATGAGGTCATGTTATTGAAATAATATCAATAAATAGTAAAATAATATCAATAAATGGTTTCCGCCTTTCTTAATACCACTCATTGGAGAATAACACCAAAACTGGTATCTTTTGCCATCAACCGCGCCTGAGATTCAAGAGAGAGATGAGAAACAGCTGAATATGTTCAAGCGCAGAATATATAGAATACGATTCAAGCGGCGCACAGCATTTGGAGACACTCTTAGATCAGGAAATGATAAAAAAAATATATATATCATATATGATACACTGGGACTTCAGAGGATATTTACAGATTATATATATTCTATATGTACAACCCAAGAGGAAAACCTGAAGCATAAGTTTATACTTCAGCTTTCTCTTAATTTTATGACTGCAGGGCCCATTGTGCAGCGGCTCGCTCAAGAGGCAGTTTCCCCGCGGTCAACGCCCCCTGCCGTGACTTATAAGAGGCGGACTTGGCCTCCCCCTCACCAATTCCTTGAATAACTAGACGCCTATATTTCTCTGCTTCTACTGATTCCGGTCCGCCATTGATTCTCTCTCGACCTCCATGACACCGTCGTCCGTGCTAATTTTTATTGAGCTCTCTTGCTTTCGATGGTCGAGATTCCTGCTCAACCGGGTTCGCGACTAATCTCTTTTCTTACAGTCTAATTGCCCTCGTTAAAGAAAGAGGTTTAGAGTGGATTCTAATTATTATGTGGGCAGGTAATGTAGTATTTCTTTGCTCGAATAATGCCCCCTTTGGCTCCGATAAACTTGACGAGGAGGTGACCGTCTTTCTATGCGAAAAATTTACGTAATAGAACATGTCTATGACTTAATTACTAAAGAAAATACAGAAAAGATTGGACAAAATTTTGGAAGTTGATAGTTGATGCATTTGGTTCATGCATAGGCACTTTAAGGATGTCTTAAGGACATAGGAAGGCCTCAAGTTCCACCATAAAAATGTCCTTGGTTGAGGGTATTCCTTGTATTAGAGGCATTTCAAATATAGCCATTTGAGTGTACAATGATGCTAGGGGTCTTAAGTAATTTTTGCGACCTCTTGGGCCCCAAACGGTGCTTCGTTAGTCACCTCACCAGTGGTGCATGAAGGTACACATTGAAATTATATGTGATTTTACGATAACACTTTTGAGTCTTCAGCTAAAAAAACTCCATGAATTTTCCTCTTTCGTCACAGACAACGACATAAAGGTGGGGTTTGAATTAGCTTTTGCGTGAAACTTTGGCACTTGAAAAAACGGCATGAGTTTTCCTACCAATAAATAAAAATAACGCATGAGTTAGGCATCATTGTTATCCACTGCTAGTAGTGATAGATCCTTATATGCTGGAGAGAGAAAGTAAAGGCCGACGATCGCTCCAAAGAGAGAAATTGGAGCGCGTGAGATCATTTATCTACCTAGAGAGGGGTAGAAGAAGTACAGCAATATCAACCGCCGTATAGCCCAAGCTAATATAGGCCTTCACGGCAAAAAGGCCGTTTCTCTGCTTCAAGGGCATAAGGCTAAGATTGCTGTGTGCTGAAATAATGCTATAAACGATTTGGTTTGAGATCTCTGAGGGTGATTATCAACTGTCCGCCATTGGAGATTATTAACCAACAGTTCTTGCGAATCCGAAATTAGCTATACTATTTATCTGAGTAATTTATTGACCATCGTGAAATATCGATCCTATATGTGGATGCAGTATTAATTAATTAGATTCATGCACTGTTGGATTATCCTTGTGATTGATTTTCAAAGAAAACCGTAGGAGGCTAAAAGTATAACTTCGGTAGACTTAATTGTTAATGTATCATAAAAAATCCCTAGTGAACTCACGTTTCATCATTTCTTAAAAAGTGTTTCTGTGATATGGTATGTTATTTGGAATAGGCGACCAACAGCTGTGATCATTTTCTCCATGAGGTTATGGCAGGAAAGAAATAGTGGAGAGAAATCCGGCGCACATGGGCTCTTAATGATAGGCGCCAAGGGGATTACGGCTTAACGTCCTAAACGACGGACGTAGTGCTGTACTGAAGTGCCTTCGATAGAGCACTCATGCAGAGAACATGCAGTCTCTGAAAAATATCCACCACCGCCGGGATTTGAACCCGGACCGATAAAGTGGTAAACATTCCAGTGCTTCTGTGACCAAGGCATCGCCACAAGTCATATTATCGAGAACTGGAGACGACGTTTTATCGCGGAATCAGGGCCATTTGCATTGCTTAAAAGTGCGCGTATTGTGAGTAATGCTAGTGGCGCGAAATTTTTCTGAAGCCTCATGAAATACATCACATATTTTACTTCTCCCACCTAAATCCAGTAAATGCGTTTTTAAAACTTTTATCCATCTGCCAAAAATGTATTAGCTGTCTGAATCCTCGCTTATCCATTTTTAATTGACTTGTTAATGCATCTTTTTGGTAGTACTTACCCATGTATGTGTGTCAAGAAATATATATGGTATTGTATCGCATGCCATGAAATGTTTTATACAGTACACTAGCGTCATAAAACTTACAAATATTCTTCAGGATAGGGTGACGAAGATAGTGTGTAACGAAAAGGAAGAACGAGCTATGGATAGCAGTTGATCGATCCCAGTTACTCATTTTCTTGGTGTTACCCTAATGGAAATCATGCATTATTAGATGTTAATCTGTAAAGGGTAAAAGCAGATGAAAACTTTTGTAACTATGAAAACATTTCACTCTCCTTTATGAAAATATTCATTCATGTTATAACTCTGCTTTCATTCTAAATTATTGAGTAAAAATAAATTCAATAATTTTCAAATGTTTCTGAGGAATCTAATAGATGTTTCAAGTATCCGAGGCATTGACGACATCTTGTAACTATGCAGACTGTACCATTAAGCGTGTGCCATTTTTATCCGTAATTTTATGCTCCAAAATATTCCTAGATTTTTGTGAAATGTGATACACAGCTCGGAAAAGGTCGTATGTGTGTGTATTTAGTGTAAAAGCAATTTTAAATTATTTGACATGTTGATTAATAATGTGGATACAAATTATGAATATAAATTTTGCTGTGAAATTTTATTGTTAAAAACTTAAAGATAAAAAACTCTAAATTACTTTGTGAAAATGTCATTTCTGAAATTGGTATGGGGATGCGAAAAGTAGTGAAACCCAATGTTGTCTCGGAGTCTTCCGTGGCGAACAGAATTTGTGGATTTCGTCAGTTTCGAGGTCACCTTTGACCACGAAACGCGGCGATAACCCGGAAAATAGAGAAATCCACAAGTAATGAAACCCCTTTTGTGTGCGAAAATAAAACCGTTACCGGTTTGTGGTAAGTATTTTGTGCTGCTTGAAAAGTTACTTTTCAAAATTATTCAGATTCGTAATAGTAGCGATATCATTTATCCGGAGGCATCAAATCCTATACTATGTGTTCTTAACAACATGTTTAATTCCATCCTTAGATTCTTCCTCCGCTTGCTTCGTGAAATGGCGGCAAATGTAGCCTTTCCTGCGCCATAAGAATTCTTTCCGTCCAAAAGTTATTTTTATCGCGGCAGTGGCCGATTCGTGAGGGAATAAAACCCTCTCGATTCCCCAGAATGAAGAATCTTGTGCCACGCGCTTCGGAGTCGGACCTATAAGTGGGCCTGGGCCGTGTGGTGTCGAATGCCGCGCCCGCGAAGTACGCTCAGTAGCCACTCATGTTCGTCATCTTCTTTAGATGCATCACTCCCACTAGATCATTCTTTTTTCGTGACTTTTTACTTATTGAAAATATTTGCCAAAATCTTAAAAATTTCCTGAAGTATACAGAAGACAACTTAAATCCTAGTTCTCAATTTAAAAAAAACGTCAGTATTTTCTCAGGCGTATTTTTTATATCCTATGCACCGGCAACTGTTAATTTGGGTCCACTATTCATACCTCGAAAATACTTACTAAAAGTGGCAATGAAATTACGTCATGTTTTGAAAAAATACATAATACGACTGGCATTGCAGGAGTGTTACACCTTCTTAAGCAGGTTATATTGCCCTTGAAGAACACAAAATCAATAAGGTACGCAAATTTTGTGTGTAAAAAGGCTTGCTTTCTTAGATGTCATTCATTGACGCTAAACAGTATATTAAGAGTATTCGATATGAATAATTAATGCCTATATCTTTTACTCTAACGTTTTCTCAAGCCACATGAGCCGACTGAAGCGCCATTTTCATGTCCCTGATGTGATTTTTCTTCAATTTCAGTGTTCATTGGCTAATAAATCGGAGAGCAGTATAGTAAAATTCTTACGTTTCATCACCATCATAATGTATAAATTATAAATTAAGTGATTTTTTCACTACCAAGCATAGCATAGTGGTATTGAACATTTTCCCCATAGACAGGAATTACCACGAGAGTCTACGTGATGATAAAATTTTCAAATACAATTTTTGAAAGGCAAATTTTAATTTTCTTCGGTAAATAAAGTACAATCAGAAGGGCACCTATGGGAAATTTGATGAAAATGACATTTTTTTTTGTTTTATCGGAGGAAACTCCATAAATCTAATGATTTTTGCTGCAGTTCTCAATACATCTGTTCCCTGATACTCTGCTAGAGATATAAATCCCAATAAAACCAGAATAAAAAATTTCCTTTCAGCTCCCTCGTCCTACCCTTTGCACCAAAGTTTCTTACTTTCCGTCCTTTTCCCACCCTTTGCCATGTTGTCAAGGATTTGCTGTGCAACAAAATATGTGCAATGGATTTAAACTTTCTTCCTTGTTCTATCTATTTTATTTGTCTTCTTTTAAATCCCCCTGCATCTCATCTATGCTCTTCCTGTCTATCCATTTTATTTTTCTTATCTACCTCCAAATTTGTGTTTTCATATCGTCCAACCGCAACGTATCCCTCTTTCCCGTTGCATAAGTTTCGCTTTCGTCCCCCACACACACGCCGCCTAGTACTTACTATCAAGCACCACTTAACTGCCAGAAACCCTTTACCAAATTGACAGACATTTTTTACGTTTTGTATTCATATTTCTTCCCTTTTAAATCCTTCATTATAAGAGTACAGGTTGTAAAGAATGAAAAAGAGCAAAAATATGTCACAATGAAAAGGATAGCGTATAGGAGAGCGTATTGGAGAGCTGCTTCAAATATCCCTTAGGATTGTTGACAAATGATGAATACTCTCTTTAATCTCCCTCTTAGCCGTATCTTAAGTATTTACATTGTTTGGCACCACAATCCGCCATTAGAATACCTTTTTCCTCTCTTCATTTGAATTTATTGTTTCAAATTTGATATTTCTTTTTATAGCGCAGTAGTAATGTTTGACCAAATTACTAGTATCACGCGCTGAAAACATTACCATTTCCCTCAGAAGCATGCTGCATAAAAATGCCACTGAACGACTTTTATTTAGCATTAAATAATGGTTGAAAATGTATTTTAAAGAGCGCCAATTAATACATAGGTCGTTTTTATTCGGCGCTGCTTCAAATCCCTCGTGTTTATAATTACATGCCATCTTACCCTTTGATGCGTTTCATGATTGGCGACTTCTTTCTATAGAGGTGCTTTTCATCATTGTGGCAGTTATACATTTCAATCATGCTTCCAGTCCATAAATTTCTTCGTTATCAGTCGGACAGGTTTGCAATACATTACGGGAGGAAGTAGGCGGTGGTAATTTGGAATATTAACTTCAAAATAAGGAGCGGATGAGAGTAATCTGCAGAAGAGGACGGGACAACTTATTTAGCCACATTATGAGACATGATGGCCTGATGAAAACAATCGTATAAGGACAGGTGGAAGGGAGGAAGGGAAATGGATGGCTCTGAATGAGTTACATGGGGCATGATTTATAAAGGATGTAAAAGAGAAGTAATGTGTCGCTATGGAAAGGCTAGCGGATAGGAAAGATGAATGGAGAGCTGCATCAAACCAATCTCGGGATTGTTGAACTTTGATGATGATGAGAGTAATTTTGATTTGAAATCTCTTAAAGATCTCACCGGCTCCCTCCCTTGGTCAAAGTGCATGAGATGTGAATCTGAGCTCAGAGTGTGCAGTGATGGAATAAGGTAGGGGGGGGGTTAACGGCCGCCCCCCACAACTTCTGGAAGAATGGAAAAAATAGCAATCTGTAAGGTAAATTTTTATTTCACCAGCTTAAGAAATAGTGTTAAAAAATGATTGATGAAGATCTAATAGCCACTTGTCCATGTATATCAGACTTCCGACGCATTTTCGCTTAGAGGAGCTGCATACCACGAAGGCGATGATAAAGGAGGGCTATTCTACCGATGATTTCTTTCTTGCTTAACCCACGCCAGTTAATAATTTACTCCGCATTATCAGTCGAGGGCTTTCAAACTTCGGTCACTCCACGTTGACTTGGCGTAACGCGGTTTATCTAGGTTTACCAGTGTGTGAAATATTCCTCCTATGATAGTCAGACCGCTCATCGATAGATAAATCCACTCGAGAAGTCTTTCTATGTCTTTCAGGACAGTTGATAGGCATTGATCCTTTCCTTTTTTTATTAGTTAGTACTAAGAGGTTGGTCTGTTCACATATAATGGCTATAATGAGTTGAGTAAAGCTACGTTAAGATATTATGAACCAGCAGACGCTCTTCTTAAGTTATTAATCATTCCGAAGTCTCACCAAGTAGCATCGAGCTCTTGTACATGTGGCTGCACAATTCAGATTATTAACGAAAACAGTGCGCAGGGGAGAGAAATCAGAGTAGCTACATAAAATCCAGGGAATCTCGCCCTTGACGCCAGGGGAAAACTTGTCATGACGAGCGAGTCAAAAGAATTGCCGCAATTTCTGCTGGCTCAGCCTCTGTGACACAGGAAGGTGGGGTTTTGGAAATTCCAAACTTGCTTTTGCTGCTTTATTTCCGACTACGGTTTCGACAATAGTATGTCATTATCAAGGTACAAAAACATTAAGGCTCATTCCTTAAACACCATAAAATTGCTGGTACCAGAGGGGAGAAAAAGAGTGAGTGAAAGTCGTAGGAGGTGGGAGTTGAAATGAAATAAAATCGTGGAATTCACCAATTGAATTTCATACTTTATTCCGGTGATTCACAAATTAAAACTGCCAACGTCAAATAGTTGTTTTTTCCTGACTGTGCTCCATTTTGTAGGCAAATTAAGTGAGAAAAATTCATTAAATTACAGTTTATATGTGTTCATTGTAAAGGCTTTGTTTTATGTATCACTTTAAGCACACCAAGTTTTTCTGGTATTTTACTGACATTAAGTTTATAAGTTACTGTTTTTGTGTTCACCGCGAAGAAATAGAGTTTTAAAATTAAATTATATTTTGATAACTTTATGTTGCATATCTGTCCAAAAATTATGGGCAGTAATCGCAAGGAGAAAGGGACCGATTCGAGGGAAACGAAGATTTTTGTGAGGGAAATGTTTGCGAAAATCTGAATATTTGAATTCAGGCATCTTGTAACAACCCTGGCGTGGTTAGTCTGTCTGTCTTTGCATCTTGTCACTGCAGCGTCTTGAGGCGTCCGCAGATTATACGAGTGATCTAACGGGCGGTGGGATTCCCGCCCATCTCCGAATCCTCCGCGTAGAACAGGGTGTGAACTGTGCGAGGAGGGAGTATTTTTGGACGGTGAGATCCGAGAGCTAGCCGGGAGGAGGGAGAGGCCCGTAAAGGCAGCCTCCTCACCCTTCTTCCCTTTTTTCTATTTTAAATGCCGTGGCACGGAGGAGGCACCACCCAAATCTCTCCTCCCCCCCCCCCACCACCACCGATCCTTCCCAGCATCCTCCGCAAAGGGTGCGAATGGGGGAAGGAGCCGCTTATCCCTCGTCCAGTCAGTCAGTCGTGGCCTCCACACATCACACGACGCGGTCTCCATTCGCTCGATCGGCAGCCCGCTGACTCCTTCTTTCAGGTAAGCGGATCAAAATGCTGTGGGGGCCCTCTGTGGGCCCTCTTATACTTCCTGGCCCGGCCGGGACGCGTGTGACCTCTTTTACACGAGAGAGAGAGAAAAAGTCGTCAAGACGAACGATTCTTCCCAAAAAGGTGGAATTTGCGCACTTCTCGTGTACTCTTTCCGGTGACTACGTATTGGTTTGGTTTCCTTAACGAAAAAAGTGATGAATGAGTGAAATTAGCTGAGGGTGTGTTCTTACATCAGAGAGGAAGGAAAATCCTTATAGTTGTTGCTTTGATGCGTGCCCTTTGCTTCACGAGGTGAGTGTATCCTGAACGGACCTCTTTCTCTACAACTGGGTGCTTTCTTCTTTCGGCGAATCTGCTCTTGGTTCACTCCGCCGCTGCGATTACGAAACAACTCCCTGCTTCTCGTCTCTGTGCTTCTCTCTGCATTGCCTCTGCATTTCTCAATCTTCTCTCCTCTTTGGGATTTCTCTGCTCCTCCGTACGATGCCATTCAGATGTTCGCCCAGCGCTCATGACCCTAAAAGGATGCGGTGTCCGCGCCGAGGAATTCCCAACGACCTGTGCAATGGGGGAGGACGAGAGCGTGGCCAGCAGTGTTTTTTTCGCCTGTGATGAGTGATCCAGCCAAGCTACGCCCCAGCTTTTAAAATTATCCACCACTTCCCAGCATGGGCATGGCGCGGAGTTCGACCTTGGTGCTTTCATGTGCGGTGGCTCCCTCAAGTATATTTTCCTGAAGTCGTTTCAAGTACAAGCTGCTCATTGGATTAAGCTGATTTTAATCGCGTGTGCCTGACGACGTTTTGTCCGCCATGATGTGAAATATTCGTGCAGAGTGTTGAACTCTGTTGGAGAAGTATTTAAAAATTCAATGACTGAGCTGTTGATGAATCAATTTAGCCCTTTTCTGGTTTCTTGCTGATTTGATCTTTCAAGTTCTCATATTTGATTATTTTTAAAGGCTTCTTAAGCCTCCACCCGGGTCAACAGTTTCATTTCTTCTAACTGTTTGGAGAGCGACGTTCTCTTCATATTTAAAAGTTAATTCTTTGCAATACCATGCCCCAGGAAAACCTATAATTTTACCGCGTAATAGTTTCTTATCGCTGCCATATATAGATGGTATAGGCTCTTGACTGTTTACGATACATGATACTTGGTGGACGATTATGGCCAAAGAAGGGAGGAATGATCAAAAGTGGGCAAAAACAGTCGCGAAACAAGTAAAATTCTTTTTAAACTTGCTAATTCAATTGCTTGGACTGCTCGCATCAACTGCGGAAGTTTTTAGCTCATCACTCCTTTTATTTTTTAGTAATTTTCCGTCTAAGGTGTATCTCGGAAGAGTTTTCCAAGAAGAAATTTAACGGCTTAACGAAGACTCTAGTGATGACATTCTTGAGGGCTCATCAAGATCCATGGTGGATGATTGAAAATGACACAAGGGTTCTGGATGGGAATATTTTCTAAGAAATGAAGAATTCGAAAGCCAGTTCACTCAGGATATTAAGTTTCCAAAAAAATCAGATTTTCCGGTGGAATTTGGTAACCATCCACTGGGAGAAGACGGTGTTGTTGACCCGGCAAGAACCATTATAAGAAGACCTTTTTATTAACCCAGTTTAGGATCGTAATGCTCTCAAAGAGCTGTGAAGGGAACGCAGCCAAAGTATTGGCGGCCTGCGGGCTCAGAAGCCCTTATTTTTTGTTGGTGCGTGAATTCCAGAGGGGAAGAATCATTTGTCTTGACCCGGCATCCAACCTGTATAACTCATAAGTTGCTGCAGGAATGATTTCAACCGCTTAGAGGGCCCATCTCTCCCTCCCAGATTTTCGTATTTTATATTTTTTTTATTACAACTAATTTGCTAAAAACTTACGCCATTGTCCAGAAATTTTAAGAAAATTTAATTTAAGATATATATTGAGTAGACTTTTTCAATATTCACTAGTTTTTTTCAAATATAAAGATCCTACAATAGAGAAAGAACTCACAATATCCTTAAAATTTAAAGATAATGGCGTGCGCTTTCAACCAGTCATAAGTCTGGGAACAGGACCGTTCGAACGGAAGTGTTCCATCTCTTAGGCTAACGAGTCTTCATCTGCATCGGTCAATTTTATGGTGGCTTTAAAGGCTAAAATGGGTGATACCTCATGATACAAAATGCCACGAGGCAATATAAGCATGGGGCATAACGCCAACGACCAGAGGCTATAATTCATCTACGAATTCGTTATAGAAGATATTCCATCGTTTAAATAGCAAGTACCATCGTCACGTTTTCCTTCCATAACGTGAAATCTTTCCAATCACTGCGAGGCAGGACGTGAACTTTCCTGAACGTATAGCCCTGGGGTGGCAAACCTTTTGGGGATTGAGTGCCAAAGATCATGATATTAGAGTATATTCGCTCGACTTGCTTGCCAACTCTTCAGGCGAGAAAGAGTGCTTGCCTAAATAATTACTCCGGGCACTGCTTTGGGCACTCGTAGGTACCGTATGTCCGCGATCTCCGGTCTAGGTAATCCATTTTTTCCTCTCTCTTCCCATGGAACCACTGCACAGAATTTTTACAACCCCTATTGCTACAGGATGTTTCCGATATTTTTTCTTTCAAACCTTTGTGATTATAGTGATTGCAAAAATATTTCGCAAAAGCAAACATATTCTATTATGGGGAACTATTTTTATGTGAAATATGCTTTGCAGTATGAGACTTTATCAATATCTACATACCACCCTCAAGCCACCTCAAAAGGCGTGTGACGGGGGTGTTAGGACACCGGCCGTTCATAATAAAAAGGGAATTATATAACGAAATTACGCCTAGCATTGATTCAAGTCCTTCATTGTTCGGGGGAAAAGGAATTCCCATAATCACTTCGTGTTAATAAAAGTAGTTCACACCTTAAATCACGGGTCCAGAAAGGATGGACTCAGACAATGTGTGATATAGGAATTGTTGATATTCCGCATCGATAAAAAGCGAGTCTTAAATTATACCCTTGTCGGAGACTAAATTGTCCGAGTGAGCCCGCGCTAGTTTCCCGAAGGTTTTCCTTATGTGTCGGCAACCGCGCTTACCTCGTAGGTATGGCTAGATGGCCTGCGTTTCCAGGATGGACTGTCCTGGCTGCGACTGGCACTCTAAAAATACTCGCCTGGGGTGTGAGTGGACTGACTGACTGCCTTTCGCTGCTTCTCTCTTCCTCGCGAGTGAGAGGGAGGGGCGGTGGAGTCTATTTCTGAAGTCCAGACGGAGGCTGAGGTTACAACCGCTGTGATTTGCCTAGTGGAAGCACGCATCGGAATAGGCTCTAGGAGGACCGACAACCTAATCGTACCTGTCCGAATTGGCATGGTTTGGTGGGACGCAAAAACCAGCACTTCCAAAAAAAGTTTTCATAAATGAATAAGCAATGTATTTAATTGAAGTAATGCAGTCTCTTCATTCATTCTTTCGTGGTATTGCAATCCTAAGATTTGTACATTTCGAGCCTTCGTTTCTCCCTTTCCTCTGACCAGTTCCCTGATTTTCTCTTTCCCTGATTATCCTCTTCCTTGTGTCCGTTACCTGCTCCATGTCCTTATCTCATGATCTTCCCCTAGGGCTTTCTATCCTATTTCTCCTTCGATTATATTCCTCACATTTATATTATTCTCCTCTAATTCTGTAAACCACCTCATTTTCCACCCATTTGATCTTCAACATGAGCCCACAGCCCTAGGTGTTGAAGTCAACTGTTCTTTCGCGACCAAATTTTCCAAGCTGGTTACGAAAGAACGGAAGAGTATGTCGGTGCAATATTTAAAAAATTTTTATCGACTCGAATGATTGCTAATTTTGATTTTTTACTACGAAGATAAATTTTACTTGTTCCACTTCAGGCCAAAAATTGCTTTGTGTTCATCACAAAATTACTGTGCTCTGTAACAATGCCTATAAATCATCTCCTTCTCTGATCTATGGTTCTCGTAAGTTTCCTTTTTTCTACTTCTCTTCTGCACACCTCGTTTCTCACCCTATCCGTCCATTTGGTCTTCAGCATGCGCCACCGCCAGCTCCAGGTCTTGAAGACTTCAAATCTTTTCTGATCGGCTTTTTAAATGGTCCACGTTTCTGATCTATAGAGTGCCACTCCCCGCACGGATGTTTCCACATACCGGGCCACTCCATATGCTCCACCATTTTTTTTCAAAATTTGAAATAATTGATCCCTAGTATCCAACCAATAGTGGAACTATTCCCACCCGCCGACTAAGATATATTTTTTCCATGACAGCTAATTGTTGCTTGGGTTGCATGAAATCTTTCCTTGCCGACGACCCTCCTATAAAGAGAAACCATTCACGAATCGTTTGAAATGGCAACGAAATTTTTCTGACTCCACATCGACATTTTTACGTATCAAAATTGAATATCCCAAATATATGCATCTAAAATATTACATCTATCGTTGCAAAGGCGCCATTTATGTACATGCTCTCAATACATAACCTTCTCAGGACGAGTTACCTAAGTAATTTACGATCCAAAAGTCAGTTAAATCCAGATCTTGTGCACTATCTTTGGGCTTTGGGTCCTTTATTATTTTCATTTGAGTCGTTTTTTTATTATTTTAAACTGAAATTATCCATTAGTTTAATTGAAAATTGATGATCACAAAGCATCCAAAGATGCTTTTGCAATTTTTATTCCTATTTTCAGAGGTATTTACTTATTTGTCTTTTCCCTAGCTGAAAACTACGTTAGAAAGAAGAAATTTTGATAAGAAAAACGTTTGAAGGGGAAGGGGTAGAAGAGAATAGGGTTTAGGAATAGAATGAAAGGGATGAGCAATATTGTGCATTAAGAAGGTAAGTTGAATTTTGGAGGGGGGCAGCCCGGAGCGATTCGTTTATGCTTCATGTAAGGTTCCCTTAATTTAATAGATAAATTTATCAGTAAATACCGTGAATCTCCCTGAATCAATCGGTTGATGTGACGGAAGATTCAATTGAGATCTTTCGAACGTGAGCGGTTCCTCTGAGCTTAGAACTCGATAGGTAGATAACATGGCGGCGCTGAAATCGGGAGTAATCCTTCATTTGGAAATATTCCATATGGTCTGTGTGAGGGATGCGATAATAAGAAATGGTTGGGAATATCCCGAATCTTATGTGTTTGAAAGAGGCGGTCAAGGCTTCTTTAGCCACCACTTAACTTGACGTAACGCGACGTGACTTCGGAGCAGGAGCTCGAAAAGAGCGTTCAACTGTTCACGGCAACATAAGGCGACGCAGTCTGACTCTGTGTTGCCATAACTTGGGCAAGGTCAAATCACTCGTCATTACAGCCTCAAGCCAGAATAATACTAATGCCTTTTGATCGTACTAAAGTTTTTGATTGTTTTTTAAGTAGATTGTATGACGGGCGTATAATCAATTATTTGATTGGTGGAATAATTCGATCATTATCCTGTGTAATACGTGGCTAATTATTGGCTAATGAAGTTGTCGTAAATGAGGCAATAATATATGCATTATAATGCACGAGAGACCATTATCTCTTTTAATGGACATCGTTCAACCAACTTCTCCTTCAAGGTCATTTTATTCACTATCTATGTTAGTCCTGAAAATAATCGAATAAGTTTATCGGAATTTTTCCCTTGTAATGGACATGGTTGGATCAAATAATCGATGTTGTACAATTATCGAGTTGAATTAGTATGGCTCTTGGTTTTCTCCCGATTCTTGAATCCAGCGACCAATAACACTCCATTAACCGACTTCCATTTTTCATTAGAGTTCCAGTACATGGGCAATTTTAATCACTGCTCATACCAAGAAATCTCTCTTTCCATCAGCAGTTATCACGCAAATTATTAAATTTATGATATCGCATAGGCATTTCACCGCAGTGAGCGAAGTTTATTTACAACCAAAGCATGGAATGCGTTAATGCGCGCTGTAATGGGAATCACGTTCAAACGCAATTCAAGGAGTCGAATTCTATTTAAATCCGGTATTTATATACAAGCTTTCTGTCAGTACGTAATTAAATACTTACCTAATTCTTTTCAAGACGGCCGCACTAATAGTGATTAGTGTGGCCGTCTTGAAAATAAATTTAAGAATAGACATTGAAAAAAATGTATGCCACCAAGGTAGCTTACAGATTCAATAGCTTTATTAGACTCCAGGGTTTTTAGTGCCTCACACTTTTCATTAAAAACTTATTGATGTGGCTCATTATTGATGACTCAATAAATCTAAAATTTAATCTATATAATACGGAAGAAGTTAACGATTGAGAAATCTATCGAATGCATTTTGTTAAAATCGTTCGGTTAGTTCCTAAAAGAAATGCTTTATCTTGCCGGCAAAGTTTTTTGCCCCTATTTATCCCTGTAGAGTCTGACAGTAAAATTTTCGTAGTGGATTTTTTTACGTGTATCTTCTCCAATTTGGCGCCAGTGATTTTTACTCTGCGTGCACGAGCGCGCACGTGGCGATTCAACACTTAAGTGAGTTAATAGAGCAATATTTCAACTTCCTTGAGAGCATGCTCCAAGAAAAGACAGACCGTACACTCGAAGACAGCATCTACGGTTGCCTTTATGGCCTCTTCAGAGGAGCTCCCGTAATCCGATGCGATCTGATCGGTTGATGTTATTTACAATTTATTCTGAGTTTACAAATCGCCAGAAATAGTTCATCTGGATAAGATTCAAGTCTTCATATTACACCTAAGACTCTCTCGGCAAGCTTTCTTTTTTATTGCTTTATTACTCATCTGATTATGACGCTATTCATTGAAATCAACGTGCTCTTTTCAACTTTTTTGTGGTAGAATTCATGACTTCTCGATAATTATTATTCGGTTTCATAAATTAACGTTTGAGGCTACAGTAATGAGAGGTATTATCAAGCTTTAAATATTATTATGGATTCGAGTCAGTTGCAATGTACGCGTAAAAATCGCCAGTGAAAATTACGTTCTTTTTACCAGTGATTTTTTTTATTTTCCGCCAGAATTCAGGGAATATCAGTTAGGCACACAGCTCTCGTGTTAAGAATTTTCCTGCGCATCCTCATATTCGATTGAGATTTGCGTTTATAGGGTGCTATTATGTCTATAGAAAACACTTTGATCTTCCACATAAAGCATTTTATTCCAAGTTTTCACGCATGCAATGAAATATCGATCGATCGCATTAGCAAAATAGGGAGATCGACCAGCAATTACTATTCCGTGAACCCTTGAACTGATAATTCAATGAAGAAATTTTAAGCCTAAACTCAAAATAAGTGATCCACAATAAAATTAATAGCCATTCAAGATAAAAAAATGAATCAATAAACGAAAAACAAGATAAAATTAATGTTAATAATTTGAAAGTATACGAAAGTCTGTTCCTTATTAAAAACTTCGAGCTGTCCGAGGCTAGAGGTTTCCTCAATAACCTGCCACAGGGTAAACCTTGCATGTAAACTTAGACGCCTAAAACCTAACGCTCCAAAGTGTTTGAAAATCGACGTTAATTGAACGATTAGTTTCTCGACTTTCTGCATTTAACAAGTAATCGTGCGCAGTCGCGCGCATATTTGCAAAGATATTTTCACTAAGGATAAACTTTGCGTAAAAAATCATTTGGCTAAGCCGGGATTCGAACCCGAATCACCTAATTGATTGTTAAGTATGCTGCCAGTTACACCACCTCCTTCTTCCTTTAAGAATAATTTCAGACTAGATTTTACAGTCTGGAACTCACCATGGAGGAAAGTGGTGGTATAACTTGAAGTATATCCAACCTGCTACTCTTAGGTGTGGGTTCGAACCCTGGCTAAGCTTAATGCTATTTTCATGATGAGTTTCATCCTTGCTGTGAAAAAGTTTCTCTACTTTGAAGTTTCGCGGTCCATATGTTGTCAATAAATAAAATGTTTAGTTTAACCCGCGTCTTCTGGCTTAAAAGTAGTCAACGTTTCTTCCCCTATGCCCCTTCAAGACTACTCTGACGTATTAGCCCTGAAGAGGTCCACAAGACGCGGGTTGACCCAAACTTTTTACTTATTGACAAGTCTCTCCCTACGTTTCCTTGATCGTTTGGTGTAATTTTGAGGCTGCTTGCAGTTGCTAGCGATGCACAGCCATCTCGGAAGGAGTAGAGTTAGGAATGCCCATTCATGGCCCCCCAAACTTCCTCCCCCACCCCACGAATCCCTCCGAAAATCGGGGAATCTCCCAGTGTCCCCAATCATACACCCCTCCCCTTCCTCCACTCACCGCTAGCGACTCGCCTTCCGCTCGGCGCCGAGGGGAAACTCTTCTTCGCTCGGTTCATCTGGTCGGGTGATATTTCCTACGCGACTCCACCCTCCAATAAGATCCATCTAATGCGAGAGAAGACTTCGTTTGAACCATGAACGCTACGTGTCCTATTCGGATAACTTTGGGCACAACTATTTATAAATTAATGTCGTCATTTCATTTCTTATTATTCATGAATAAAATATCCACATTATTTTTCTCCTTATTTTCGTTTATTAATTCACCTGGAATGGCTATACCTTTTCTTTCGTGTCGCTTAATTTGAGTTTAGGCTTATGATCAAACAATACGACTACATCTAAAGACCTGTTACACGAAACATTATCACGTTCGATTCAATATCTGAATGTATGAACACGTGAATGAACACGAAAATGAACCGTGTTACCACCCAACTTGTGCGAGCGTATGAACGGAAAATTGAACACGTTCTAATTTGGTTGATTGCATTCGTACGTGCACCGTTCCAGTCCACAAAAATCCTTCATGCAAATAGACATTAACTCGTACATGCACCGTATAACCAGGCCTTAAGATGTGGTCGCATTATGTTCAATCATAAGCCTAAAATCAAATTAGGTGATCCAAAGTAAAAGATACTGCCATTCAAGGTGGTAAATGAATCAATAGACAATATACAGGAGAAAAATAAGGTTAATAATTTGAAAGTATTGTAAAATATGTTCTTTATCAAAAAATTAGCTGTATGAAAAAGGTTGGTAGATGCTTCAATATCCTACCTTAGTGTGAACCGTAACCTAATTTGAATTCGAGTAACTTCACAGTAAATCAGAACAACTTGGGCACACTTCTAAGTTAATCGAATTAATCGCTATTCGCGTGCTTGAATAGATAGGTACTGTGAAATACTCGACGTACTGCACCAATTCTCGGATTGAGAATATGTTTGGCCCGGCTAATACCATGTAAAACCACTCGGAAACCTAGCGAATAATCCGGAGAGTACTCTTGTGGTAGCAATGGGATTAGTTTTATTAATCATTGTATTCATTTCAGTACTTTTGTGTTCATACCATTCTAAACGTATTAATTCGTGTATTTAATCCAATTCTCATGTATACAATAGACATTTCTTGTCTTAATCAGCCGTGTATTCAATGAAGCCCTCAAATATTCAATTTAGTATTAAGAGATTCATTTGTGCCCGCGATTACCAATGAATTTCCGTGAAAATTTTTGTTTACATCATAAACAGATCTGCTGACACTGATTCTCTTTTCCCTGGGGAATTAAGATAATAACATCCAGCAAATAGTCTCAGTATAAGCTCAACCGATTAAGGTGTGATATAGTGAAAGCTTGACGTATTGAAATGAAAGGTATTAGCACTTTTCCATGCGTAGGACACGTTAAATTATAAATCAAATTATAAATTTCAATTACCTTTCATTTCAATAGTATAAGCATGTCAATTAGTTATCTTGTTTATTTATTCTACTGTATTTATTAATATTTTTGTGTCGAGTAGTGGTGATCGCCTCTCTGAAAACTTAACGCACAAATACTCGGAGATAGAGCGTGCCGCTTCGTGTTCGTGCGTGAATCGGGAACGGCCTTTGGTCTCCCCTCCCCTGGCGTATCCCATTTCTCCCCTTCCTCCTCCCGGCCGCCAAATATGGCCTCCCCCGTATCCTGTTTCGGCTCCCGGATGCCCTCCCCCTCGCCCCTGGAAGGGTTCCCTCCGAACGGAAGAAGTGGGGTGGGACCTCTCCCCCCCTGCCCCCTCCTCCGTCTTCAGGGCTTTGGGCTATTTTTAGATCCCCGCCCCCCCCCTCTCATCCTCCTCCCTACCCCTTCTTCTCCCTTCACCCCTTCCCTCCCTCCCTTCACCACCCCTTGCGTCACCTCTACAACCGCCGAATATAATTGCAATACGTGTAATTATCTTTACGAGTACTTTTGAAACGGAATGGAATTGAAGGGTATTCTCATAATATTCCGATCAGCGTGTGGTGAACGTTGTGACGTAAATGACGGAAAAATTCAATGAAAATTTTCATGCGCTTGCATAAATTACTGACACAGATAAACATTAAATCTCTACCATTCACGGTTTTGACTCCATATGAAGCGATGGGTATGAGCTAAGATCAAACTTCTCTTTGACGATGTTTTCCCTATTGCGTTACGCGCGTCTTTAAATCCCCGACGCATACATCTTACAATGAGGTATTTGTAGTTGGGACGTGCATACTCTTATTCTCGATAAATGAAATCCGAAATGATCATTTTTGAAGTGATCTCGATACATGAAATCTGAAATTAATCTGAAATGTGAATAGCATTGAAAACCATTACTTTATTGCCGCATGTAATTACAATCCTTTGAATTGTTGGTTTAAGTAAATGTTTTGCCTGGAAGCGTTAACCACCCATAGAAGAAAATAAGGCGCGCGGTACATCAGGAATGGATGTACTGCCAAATATTAATATGTAGGAGCTATTTTCGCCCTCTTTCCCCTGTTTTCAGGCAACATGCCACACATCGCGAGTTACTATATCCAGGATTTATATGTGATTGCAGTGATTGCATGGGCGTTACCAGCGGAAGGCGGAGGGGAGGCAACTGCCCCCCCCCCCCTTACAAGCGAAAATAAATTTAGTTAAAAACAAAAGTTATGAACAAATTTTCCTTTTGAAGAAAAATAATATTAGTTTAAGACTTGGAACTAAAATAAAAATCATTATTTTTTCAAGCAAATAATCATAAAAACTAATAAATTGCTGTCATAATTTCCATTAAATTTTGGTTTCATTGACGTTTTCTGTGCAAAAAAGTTACAACTTGAATGACAATCGCTAGTTTCGCCCCTTCCCCCAGTTTTGATTCTGGGTATGCCCATGTGTGATTGCTCAAAGATTGTGATGCTGATAAGGTCTGACCATCTGAATCCAAACCTTTGAGTGCCCCACACTTATTTCCCAGGAGGAGTCAAAGGTCTTTTAAATGTGTCATTATTTTCTAAGAGACATTATAAAAAAAAGACACCATTTTCGAAACATTTTAACTTAAATCTCCCAATATATCCATGCAGTAGATTCCTAGTCAGCTTATTTTTACCATTAGGCGTTCAATGATCTTTCCTGCTCACATATTCTCTATGTAGGCTGCTAAGAAATACTGTCTTCTCTTTAAAATAGAAGAATAAGTAGCAAAATTCATAGAAGTAAACTAGTATTTCCTGATCTCCACTGTTTCTCACACAGAATATAGATATAATGACCAGTAAATATCTGGGAATTTCATTCTGTGGTTTCCTCTGCTCTGACTTGAATGCCATTCTGAAATTCATGAAGTGTGTATTGCAGGGGCGCAGCTAAGAATAAAGGATACAGGGGGTATCGGGTGCAACTAATTCTGGGGGGTTTGGAATAACCACCAGGGTAAGCGGAAGGTGTTACCCTCACCCAGAAAATGTTTAAGAAAAATAGTTCAAAGTGGTGAGTTTTACAGCTTTCTGGGGGATATTTTACAAATTGTTACACTATTGTATAATTGATATTAATCCAATTTAGTAAAATGGATTAAACTTAAAAATTTCTATGAGCTCTGGGGAGGGGGGTTTATCCCCCAAAATCCCCCCTCGCTGCGCCACTGGCATATTGATATTATTACACCCTGCCTCACTCCTTGCATTTGTTGTTGATGTTGACTATAATATTGTATTCTCTTCTTTGTGCAGGTCCGAGGAGAGGTGTTAAACTCCCATAAACAAAATGGCTGACGATGAGGTGAGGTGAGTATCAACTCAGAAAATAAACTTTCCCATCAACAGAGGCATCAACTGAAGGGTCAAGATGGCTTTGGCTCACTCTCAGTCTGAAAATTTCTATATGTTGCTTTCTTAATTTTTGCCTGCTGCTGTGTTTTTGTCACTAACATAATTATTTTCTCTTTACCTTCATATTTATGAATGAGTTTATTCAAATCATAGCTTGGCCATTCTTTTCGATACGTAAAATTGTAACATTATCTTCAACAGCATAAGAGTTTTCATTTAGCATACTTGCCTAGTATAATAGTTTTAATAAGTAATTTATAACAGCTTGGTTTGCATTTGCCAAGTATTTCTAGAGAAGTTGGTAGTTGATAGCTTTTTGTAGATTTGAGCTCTCATTTCTATATGCCTTAGAGGGTATGCATCTTTAGAGTCTGTACATATTAATACAATGCATTCTGAATGGTTTCTAAAGCAGCAGGAACTATTCATAGTGGTTAAGTCATGCTACTCAGCATGGCTTGAAATTTTGCTTGGCTACATGGAAACGACAATAGCTTAATTCATGCCAAGGATATTGCAGTTATGCAATAAGCTATTTATTTGATTGTGCTTATGTGTGCAAAATCACAGTAAATTACAACAACTATACCACATTTTTTAGATTGCACACGCAAAACTTCTTTAATTATTCACAAATGTAAAAGCTATGCCTCACATCAAATAAATTATATCATATTCTTAGGGAACACTTTATGTACAGTTTTTGTTTAGCTTTTAACCAAAAAACTTGAACTGGACATAGTAAACCTACCTCTGTGTTAACCGGTGATGTTATTGGTAAGTAATTCATTGGTTTTTTGATGCTTTTAACTTAATTTTCAATAATTAAGCATGATCTGCAGAAAGAGTGCTTTAAATCTGTGTTCTAACAAAAATGCATGTTTGATTGTACTGATGTATCAGTCCAATTATGTATGAGTGACATCATTTTTACATTTTTCAAGATTTTTTGTATTTTTTAAATTTTTCCTTCATGTTAAAAAAAAACAAGGAACATTTTTATGGATCAAATATTTTTGGAATTGTAGAATAGCTATATTATGATCATTTTTTCACGTGAGTGTCCAAATGCATGTTTTATGTCCATGTTGTATAAACAGTGATGAAATCTCACAGGTTTTTTTATTGATCAACAATTTTAAAACAGCAACAGTATTGCTGAAAATTTCCTTGAATTGGATGTTTTCCAGTGTTTGTTTTTTGTGTACTGTCAGTTTTTCTGAATAATTTGTTTTTTTATCTGTTCAAGTGAAAGTGGGTGTTTTTCAACAACCTGAGTGCAATTCCATTAATTTGAATAATCACCCAATTTGAATATAAATAGTTTTCATGTGTTTTAAGACTGCAGATAATAATGTGTTGATTTTTAATGTTGGACTGATGTTGGCTTCATGTTCCTATCTCAGCACCGAGGAGGAGGACGAGTACAACGAGGAGACGGCAGTAAGATAATCATACATACATTGAACCTTACGAATTGCATTAATAATGCTTTCAAATGTATCCCTCGCCTTAATAAAAAACTCCAGTTAGAATATTTAGCAGGATCCAGCTAGATCTAGCAAAATTTATAAGGAACCAACTAGAATTCAGTAAGATTTAGCAGGAAACAGCATTTAGTTAGAGTAAATGAGCAAAGATAAGATAAAAATGTCCCACAATGAAGAGTTTAATCACCTCCAAAGTTAATGAATCATGTTTTAACACATTCACTATTGTAGTTTGGTGAGGAGTGAGGTTCTTTTTATGCTTATTTAGTTTATGCCAAGTGGCATCACGCCAGTGTATATCACTGAGCTGCCTGACGCCAATTGGCTTAAACAAATAAGCAAAAAAGAACCTCACTCCTCACCAAACTACAATGAATTGATGTTGCAGTGAATGTGTTAAACAGCATTTTTTTAGATGCATCAACGTTTGTCATTCAATTCCACTAAGAATATTTTCATGAAGTCGCCAAAAACTAAGTCTGAAAATCATCTGGGTTAGGAACCCAAAAAAAATTTCCACAATCAAAAGTTAATCGCTTCCAAAGTTCATGTGTTGGGTTGCAGATGATATGCAGCTAGATCCTGCTATAGGTATCCAATTTCTAGCTGGAATTTTTACTTGGGCAGTCAATTGCAGCTCCTACATATGGGCATTGTACTTTAAACTTTCCTGCAAAATCCTAATCTTGTAATGAATTCTCACATTCTACTTTCTTAATCTTGCCTTCGCAGCTATTTTAATGATTTATTTGCATTGTCTTTTGTGCAACCTTTGCTAAAAGCTCAATTAATATTTCTTTGCCTGAGTAATTCTCATCATAAAGAGCAATGCAATTTCATTCATAATCCACAGAGAATGGAATCAGTGAATTATTTTTCCCTTGCAATGCCCATTAAATGAGACCATCTATCTTGAGTTATTTAATCATCTACTATGATTAAAGCTTGCTTCATTAATTTGAGCATAAGTCAGTGTCTCTCATGAACATACTTTAGTATATATATCTATGCAAATTATTTTATTTATTGAGTACTAATTTTTTGTTTCTCATTTTTCTTTCAGAGAAAGAGAATTGAAGAGGCACGTATTGGATTTTCGTGATCCTCTAGAAACATGTTGGGCTACTAAATGGTGACATGGTTGCAAATATAAAATAACCAGTTCATGAGGATAAAATAGTTGTCAAAAATTAGTTTTCAAATCTATAGCCACTGCTTAATTGTGATGGTACTACACAGCTAATTGATTTAATGGAGTGGCCTTTTTTCATAATTTTATACCTCAAAAGATATCTTCTCACTATAACTGAAACAGAATGAATCATGGTCAAAAATTAGATTGCCATTTGCAGAGGTTTGCTTTTATTGTACACCAACAAAACTCAAAGTGAGTATAACTCATTGCAGTCATTGGCACTTATAAATGCCTGATTGCCGGCACAATCTCCATTAACGTGCTTATTAAACACAGGATTGTAGTTCCAGTGGTTTGTATAGCTCTTGCTTTTGGGACTGTGTTTTCAAAGTTATTTCTAAAGCCTTGATTTTGTGAGAGGAGAGTGAATAATGCCATTTCAGATGAAGGCACATACATGATTTTTATATTGCTGTAGAGGGTGTTAGCTTGAAGTCATTAGTATGTCAATGAGTCGATGATGCAGATTCTATTTTTTTTTGTGGAAAATTTTCCAAATGGGATGGCCAAAATTTTCAGTGGTTGCATTCCAGGATATAAGTTTTATGGGAATTAAAATTAAATTCTCTGAATATTTCTTTAAATATTCTGGCGGTTCATAATTATAAAGTGGTAAAAATACTAAAAAAATTATCCACTCTTTTCTCTCAGAATTTAAAATTGTTTTGTGGGTCCTCCCATTATAGCCTTTGCAGTGCCACTAAGAAGGTTACTTAAGTCTTTCCTGGTGGTGTGGGAGTAGTTTCATGATTGTGGCCATTAACTTGATAATATCACAGCCGAGTACTGGGTATTCGTCATTTTATGTGACGTTTCATAGGATAACCCATCTATCAACTCCTTCAGTAGCCTTAGCTGTGGGATTTTCCTTACTGGTTAACAATATTTTGCACATTCAAAGTGGGGTGAGAATTGGAGCCTTTTTCTGGAAATTTGCAAAGAATATTTCTTGTTCCTTGATAATTTCATATAGATTTTAACTAGGTAATTGAAGTTATTGATATCTTCAATATTTCTTACTTAATCTTTACTTTCGTGACAATTCTCCATAGAAATACAGCTAATATGGAAATGAGGTAACTAATAATTTATCTAGAAGCCATTTTCATATTGTATACTCTGCTTTTTACGAGCTCTATTTGGTTATTTTATTATTTCTTTTCTTTCAATAACCAGTCATGCCATAAACTGTAGCTGTAGAGAGGAAAATTCCTCCTGGAGTATGGATTAATTAATCCACCTAATCCCCTTCCCAATGCCTGCCAAAGGCCATAGGCTGCTGGCCCAATGGCATAGTATAACCCTACCACCCTGGGCAGTTGCCCCTATCCCCTACAAAAAACATTGATTCATTAAGAAGAATTTTCTAGAGCAAGGATTGCAAGGAGATTTTTTCTCCTGCTTCTATGGAGATGTTGTCAAAGTAAAAATTTCTGGGTGGATTTGAAATTTTGAAAGCAAACCTGTTTCACATGGCACTTAAACATTCTCAAATCTGAGGATTGTGGAAATGAGAACAGGCTATCATTTATGAGCCTAGTTTTTCTTTGAAGCTATCTTAGTGCTTTGTTAAAAATTTCATAGAAAAAATTTCATTGGTCTTAGGTTCATTGATTTTATTGGGAGGAAGTAGCAAACCGGTTCCACCCCAATTATTAATACTTGTAGCCCAGTGAACACGATGGCTATTATATTTGCTTGCTAGAATGCTCACTCTCTGGAGGGTCTGAGGGGTGCCCTTGCATCAAGAGAGGGTTTCAACCCTAGAAATATTTTCAATTTAACCTTCTCAGAGTATATAATAATTCTAAAAAAGCCTAAAATTTTAATGTAAACCTGTGCTTAAATTAAGCCTCAGAGCTTAAATGAGCCTAAAAAATTAAAAAATAGGCCTATTAAAATAAGCCTATGATGAAATTATTGTATGACTTTGAAAGGGATTGCCAGTGCTATGTGAAATGTGTCCAGCTCAAATTTTAATTGTCAAATTTTTCTCCTTGGAAACCTCCTAGCTTCACCCATACCTGTGGGGGGTATGTTTTATACCGATAGTACATATTCCTATCAGTTGTCATTATTGATTCCGAGTGGTCGCTGATGTGATGGGAATTTGATGAGTTGGAAATTTTTTATTTCAACAAGTTTAGCCCAGCCTTTGAAATAAAACTTTCAAGCACCTAAATTCTGATCTCACTTACAATTGCATGGAATCAACTGGCTTTGCTTGACTACAATTGGAATAATCGTGATGAATCAATCAAGTATCATGTGAAACAGGCTTTCTTTGAGCACCAGCATAGTATTAGGGTCTAGGGTTGGGGTTTGGATGTGTTGCATGCGTCATCGTGCGCATTTGCTTGGATTTCAGGAGAAGAAGAGGAAGCAGCAGGAGATTGAGCGCAAGAGGGCTGAGGTCCGAAAGCGTCTCGAGGAGGCCTCCAAAGCCAAGAAGGCCAAGAAGGGTTTCATGACCCCAGAGAGGAAGAAGAAACTCAGGGTGAGCAATGGATCACTGAGTGATCCCTCCTGATAATTATTCCATCTTTTTCATTTACCACAGAACACTATCATCTGTCTGTTCCATTGGGATGAATTCAGTCAATTATACTTGGTTATGTAATTAGGTACTTCCCATGAGAGCCCTATAAAGCTTTTTGGGACTGACTTTCCTTTGTATCAGACTATCACACATTTAATTCTAAATTTGATCCATTGTTGTGAATTCAATTGATTACTTGGTCAATTACCCTCATTATCACAAGATCCCTTGAAATACTTCAGAAACTTATTGAAAACTTTATTTGTCAGAACAACTATTGTCATACTTTCTTCATTGATTATTATTCTATGCTCTTTCTTATATTTGTACATTGCCAATTGATTTTCACCTTGCTCTCAAAAATATATTGTCATTTTTTCAATGATTTAAATTTCTTTGGAAGATTGCATGAACTTTTTAATATGCCCTTCAAGCTTCACTGCCAGTTATGAACATATTTCATCAAAGTATGGCATTGACTTGAATGCTTCCTTTTGCCTAGATGAAGCATGAAAAAAGTATTGGGCAGCAATCCCACTATTTATCATTCCATTTCCTCGAATGATATTTTTCTTTCACTGACTTATCTGCAATTCCTTTTTGTCTCATACAGCTCTTGTTGAGAAAGAAAGCTGCTGAGGAGTTGAAGAAGGAGCAGGAGAGGAAGGCCGCTGAGAGGAGACGCATCATTGAAGAGCGATGCGGCAAGCCCAAGATCATTGATGATGCCAATGAAGGTAAAAGACGAGCACATATCCCAATGCCACAGAAGCATACTGGCATACAAACTCTAATCGTCACTCTAGTTCATCCAGGCCATGACGGAATGAATGAGTTTAGAAAGGTTTAACCACCCGTGCCCTGTACAACTTCATTTAAAAAGAACTCCAATTTGATATTTAGACACTTCCTGATAAGCATATAGTTCCATTTGTGCATCCTTACCTTACCAAGAATGCATTTGAAATATCAAAACACCTCTTTCACCCCAATCAGTGTATTAGCTGTAATACTTGTAGATGTGTAATCCTTTCAACCGAGAAAAATGCTATTTATCACTCAAGAGCTCTAAGTTTATGTATTTCGTTGGCGCATTAAGTTTCTTGGGAGTAACAAGAGTACGAAAGATGCTTGCATAGCTATGTTTGTTCATGTGTTCATGGATATATTTTATTTTGCAAACAGATTCACTTAAGAGAATCCTTAAGGGTTATCACGAAAGGATCAATGCTTTGGAGGATGAGAAGTTTGATTTGGAGTACGCAGTCAAAAAGAAAGATTTTGAGGTATAAATAAAACTTTTATAGTATGGCACTACGCTTCTGTACCTGCTGGATATTTAAAAACTAATTTCTTCTTTCTGAGATTTCCAGTTTTATCACGTTTTGATTTATGCTATCCATGAAAAACTCACAAAACTAAAACTAATTTTTTTGCACTGCAATGCCTGATGTATCATCTGAAGGATGTCAATCATTTGGTATAGTATATTACTTTGAGCATAAGATTGGAAGCTACAAACAATCCTATGTTTAACAAATGCTTTTAATGCATATTATTTATATTTAATACAAGTCTTCTTCTTTCTCTGTTTATTTATAATTATGTGTGTTTTGTCGTAAACAAAATAAGTACACATTTTCTTCCTCTTCTGTGCTACTGTAAAACTTTTCCATTTCTTCTCTGAATAAGTCTTGGAGGGCTGACATTAAATATCATTAAAATGAATAGCTTTCATACATATGATATCATTTCAGAGATTTTTAGAAAAATATTTGGTTGACTATTTTAATGATATCTTGTGGAACTGCATAAGTATTAAATTAATTTTTTATTTTGTTTACATGAACTAATTTGTATGCTTTTGATATTTTGTGATTAATTTAGTTATCATATCATTGGAACTTAACCTTCATTTTTCAATCATTTTTATTCTTGGCTTAAAGGTATTTATGGATATATAAGCCAAAAAAGGGTTTAATTTACCCTTAAAATATAACATGCACAGTCTTATAAGGGGCTAAGAATAATCTCCGCATATCCTTTCTCCAAGGCTTAATTTGAGAGGCTAATGCCTTCTTATCTCTGTTTTCTATTAGACACCCCAGGTAGGGACGTCTTCCCTAAAACATTACCCTTTAGTCTGCTTCTTACTTCACTTTCCAGACTCAGTATCCTTGGACACTATCTTCTTCCTCCTTTCTTCTTTTTCTTCTTTCTCATCTATCTTTTGAATCTCTTTACTTCTAATACTTTCTTATTCTCTTGCTAACTTTTCTCTTTACTCTTCCTGTCACTTTACTTTCAGTTTCTTAACCCATAAGTTCACCTCATTGAAGCACAGTCAGTAAAATGGAGAAGGATTATTTCTTTAAGTTATTAGTCTCTCCCCAAATTATCATGTGATAGTAGTATATCATGTGATAATATTTTGGAAAATTTACCTTCTTTGTGTTCAGCACAGAACTGAGCAAAAAAATCCGGCTCAAATTATCTTTGATTTAATATTTGTGCTGGCCACATACTTTTGGCGGTAGCTTGTCCCCCAAAGTAACATTTTCTCAGGAAGAATAATTCAGGAAACATTTTTATTTGGCGATAGAAATGTTAATCCAGTTTCATGTATTTGAGTACACCCAGTGATATCATCAGATATTTAGCACCTATTTACTATTAATTCTGTGCAACCAGAGTATTTATGACATCATTTGAAATTTATGCATTCAATTTTTGATTTTATTGCATTTTTACTCTGCTAAGTATACATCAAATGAATTAAATAAATGAAATATTGTTCAACTTTTATGGTTCTTACTTCTGACCATTAGAATTAAACGTTGAAGAAATGACTCATTCTCTGACGCCCTTTGAGAAGCTAAAAATGCTTTCATTCATTAGGAATTCTAAAGCCAGATGAGCGGATCCAATTTGAAGCATTTTTATGGAAAAATAATAAAGATTTGTATCAGGGTTTTACTGTCAAAATGAATAATTCTCAGATTTTCAACCTAGCGAGTTGACGCATGATTGCGGATGCATTGATATCTTGAATCATTTCTTATCGTCTTGGTGAGTATGAAACTCTTTGCTCTAATAACGAGGAATAATTTGAATCTCAAAATATCTTCTATGTATCTTGGACCTAATCATTATGTCAAAAAAAATGATATTAATTCACTGGGAAAGCTCAAGATTTCTAATCATGTTGGTTTTCATCTCATTTTGATAGTTCGTTATATTCCGGTGATAAATGTATTTGTCACCATTGCTTGATCTATAGTCTGAGAACCTTGCGTTATTTTGAAGAAGTAATCCGATCATATCTTACCCTTTAAACCTAAATAAATGTATAAAATATGATTTTCAAAAATTAATTCTGGTGACATTATTGGGTGTATTCGAGGTGCTTGGACAAATGAAATCAGGTTGGCATCGATTAGGATTTTTTGAAAATTGAGATCTTCTGCAAAAAGTGGTGAGGAAGAGCTGAAGGACTTCAACTGAGAAGGATTTTCACCTTCTCTCCAAATGCTGACTGTGGTTTAGTGATCACAATTCACTCTTATGTTCCTTCTATTTTTCTAGCCGAGCTTCAGACTATTTGCAGAGAATACCACATCAGAATATGTAATCTAGAAGGTGATAAATATGATATTGAATGGGCAATGAAGCTCAGAGCGTATGAGGTAAAACAACTATGGGTTTACTGATTATGTTGGCATCTTACTATAATCTTTATCATCCCTGATATTATTTTAAATTTTATTATTGTTCGTGTTGTGCACGTTGATGACAAATAAAGCTGGCATTCAAAGCCATGATAGAGCAGCTGAAAGCAGAGAGGATATCACTCAGCCATGTCAATTGATTCCACTGATTATGATGTAATAATTTGTATATTTTTATATGCATACATGTGCATATTTACATATATATCAGCTTGATAGAGATGTATACATATATCTATGTGTCTAGCATAACGACACAGATATAAATATACAATCATGCACGTATATATGTGAATATGAGTTGAATACCACTGGCATCCAGTTCTTTAACCCCTCCTTTCTCTCTACCCATTCCTTTTTGAAGCAATCATTGTTCCGCTGAAAATCTTCGTCCCATACCCCACCCTACCTGGTGGGAACTCATTTTTACAGAGTCTCGCCGAGGCCTTCTCTTGCACGTCCGTCCCATCTCATTCTTGCTTTCAGGGAGACTTTGTGGAGGGGGATACATTCCTGGAAAGAGTTTGTAAAATGTCCTGAAGTCTTTTAAGGATTATTTTGAAATTGTTTACTCTAGAGACAGAGAGAGAATTGTTATGATGCTATCTATCATTGTAGACATTTTCTTGTTATGAAGTTTAAGAGATTACATTCATACAATTACTTGCTGTTTAACTCATGAAATTGTGCTAACAATTTACATTTTAGCGCAACTCAAGTCGATCTTGAAGAACTATTTCGATCGTGTAATGCTGTGTGAGTCACAGAAATGGGATTTGGAATATGAAGTGAGAAAGAAAGATTACGAGGTATAGTGTCTCCCTGTAATTGCCTTCTGTTTACACAGTGAAGTTTGTCAATCCCGCCAGCCCTGGATTCCATTTGTTGATTTCTTGTCCTAGAGAGCCCTACGCTAGTGTTTTGTATCCTCATGCCATCATTATGAGGGAGAAAACATACATGTAAATGACATCATCCACCAAATTCTTATTTTTATCACCCAAAAAAATAATGAATGGTCAATAATTGCTGGGAAAACCATCAGGTGCTAATGATGTCAATTGGTGCAGTATTTATTGTTTGGAATTTCATTGCACACTTGCTTATCCAAGTTCCTGTACATAAGTTTTTGAACAGAAATCTTATTATAAATATTTACAGAGAATAATAGGTTGCATACACTGAAATTTTTCACGAGAAAAAATAATCATGTTGTTCTAATTCATTTGTCGGAAACAAACGTTCATAGGCAGAGAGAATTTTCATTCAGTTGCTTCTTATAGACAAGAAATTTACAAATCCCAGGGCTGGTTTTAATAAGCTCATCAGCACCTAACAAAAACTAGTAAACCAAAGCATATGCATAATTGTCTCATGATAGACAACATTAGTCCCCTTTTAGAGTGTTACTTAGCATTTCCGGACTGTGAACCATATGCGTACACAAACATCTTAGAGTCATCCTGAATGTTATGTCATAATATAAATGCACGTGTTGATATGGGAAGCCCACGTGTTTTGTGTATGTTACATGAATTCACTGTGAAACTACGAAATTTTAATAAAAATTTTTTTATGTGTGGTGCAAAATCCATATTCTAACTCGGAAACAAACTGCGAAAGAATTTAGTGGGATATTTCCATCAATGCCTGATTCAATGCTTTGGTTGCATTGAAGGGTGATGGATTGTACACATCACATACCAATAATCCTAACTCCTCTCTCACCCACATTCTCCTTTGTTCCAAGCACCAATAGTCCCCTTTGTTGGCGAGGACCTCAATATTCCACTAACTAGATAGTTAATGAATTTTTATTTATATTAACCACTTTTATAAACTTCTCTTGCATATTACTTGGTTCATATTTTTCAATGATACAGTGAATGTATCACTATAAAAATGTGACTGGAATCAGACATCATCCATCAAGAACCTTATGGTTCAATTTATCTCTAAACATCATTAGTCAACAGATGCCATTCAATAGAAGCCTCTTAATGTGAAAGATTGAGATGTATTTGCATGTTAAACAGTTTTTCATTTTTATTTGTTTTCACACACCAGTGGATTGGTTTTTATAACTATTTTTCATACTTTTTATTTTACAAATTCTTTCAATGTCTATGTCTGAATGTGTATGCTGGGAGTTTACAGTATTTTGAAATATTTTTATACCATTTTCTCTCTGAAATAGAATAATCATGGAATTTTTAGGTTATAAATAATTATACATTATATAGCTTTCTGCCTCAATTGGGGGAATTTTATCTTTGAACCTGCAATTGAAAGCAGTGTAAAGTGGAACATTAATCGTCCTCAACTTTGTATTCCAAATCCAATTGTGATAACATGCAATCCCTTAATTATCCTCTTTCTTCATCATTCATATTTTTCATATTTGAGTTAAATCATAATGTCTTGCCTTTTTTTATTGCTCTTTTTATCACCCTCAAAGTATGGTATCACCGTGTCTTGTGTGAACGACTTTGCTTGTTTATAGAGAGGCGTTTTTAATGTCTTTTTGGGTGAATGAATGGCCGTGAAGGAAGACAGTTGCTTGAGCCAAGGCATGAAAGAGGTTTGAGTTGTCACCTTGGCATTGGCAGTCTTCTTGCCTTGCCAAGGGCCGTGATATTGTCCCTTGAGTTGCGACAGAACCCAATAATAGGGTGAGAGGCAGAGTCGAGAACATAGATGTGTGTCACTCAAGAGATCTAACACCATTCATTCATTCTGAGGATATGTGAAACCCCCTCCATGAAACATCCCCCTTCCAAAAAACCTTCCTCACCCATCCAGACAGCAATATAACTAGCAAAAACTTGTATTTACCATTACAGAAAAAAATATTCAGATTGTACACCATATATATTGTTAGTGAAGATATAATGGATTTTAAATAATACCTAGAGCCAATTTATTGAGGAATTTTTCTATGCCTCCACCATTTCTTCCAAAAAGAAAATATTTAACTCATCAAAATGCCAGAATCTATAGGCTCTTAATACCCTCTATGGTAGCTTAAAGGACTCGTTATCGTTACTTGGAGAAAAGTTTTATGTATATTGAAAATGCTCAATGAAAACCATGTAAAAGCATGAATTCAATTGTTGAGGCCTTCACTTTGTAGAATTCCATATTTAATGTTTGGAAAGGAAATTGCTTAGCTTTTCTACAAAAAACACACTTTATTGCCGACTAGTTTCGGTTACACTGTACCATTATCAAGACTAGTCAAAAACCTCACTAGTCTTGATAATGGTACAGTGTAACCGAAACTAGTCGGCAATAAAGTGTGTTTTTTGTAGAAAAGCTAAGCAATTTCCTTTCCAAACATTAAACATGTAAAAGCATAGTTTTTGTGTCTTAAAATGTTTTATTTTGGAATTATAAATATCATGTAGCAAAAATTTCATTCCACATTGATCGTGTCGAAAAACATGAAAGCAGTTGTTTTTTGACCCATATGAAACCATTTTGGAGAGTAACAAATGTTTTTACTGGTTTCTCGGCTGTTTTGGTACAATCCTTCATTTTTCCAACCTATTCCATCAACATTCCACTTTATATGTGCTTGTTGCTTCTATTCCCCATCATCCCTCCAAATATATCCCCCTGACCATCTTTTGAGATCCCAAAACCCTCAATATCACTCATTCCCTCTAGATATCCCTAATAAAGGGAGTGCTGACTCATTTCTTACTTAAAAATTTGCATTTTGAGACTATAAAGTTGCAATAAATTTTCATGAATATGTATTTGCCTCTCTCTCTCTCTTTTGCTCTCAGCTGATCATAGACAGTGAGAGTATGGAATTTGCACCATATTAAATGATTTTTTGTAGTGCTTACCAATAGAAAACAAGGTAGTTTAGATATTGTGTTTTTACCTGTAATTGTTACCTTTACTTAATAGTGAGAAAAATCAATAACATTGACTATACTGATTCTGTCATTTCACTCCAAAGTGGGTGGTGACCAGTGGGGTTTCTCTTGCATATGTAGATGCTTGCCTATTGGGAGCCACAAGACCCATATGTATTTTTGGTCGCCTTTGGGCCTGTCGTGTGGTGGTTTCCCATCATTATCTAGAGTTTTGAAGTTCCATTTATTTCATTTTCATATGGTTTAACAAATGGGTATTTTTGTGATGCTGTAGATAGTGATTTTTTTACTAGAATTCAAATTAAATTCTTGCTGTTACACATACCTTTCAGGTTTCTTAGCTACTATTCTAGTTCAACTTGAAAGTTAAATTTAGTCTTGGCATTATTTTTACCTCTCTTCCATTCACCATTAGAGTATTGTGGAATTTTTTTAAACCCGCATTCATAGTAATTGAGGACTTAAATTGTTACTCAAGAGGAACGGTAACTATTTTTATGATAGAAAGAGTAAAATGTAAGTAAAAAAATTTTTTTTGAGATTACGTCTTCAATGCTTCTTTGTGGCAAATTTACTTCATTTTGTTATTTCTTTTCTATCTTTCCACTCTGAATTTTTAAAAATTGACAACACTCTTGTTCCTGTATCATTCTTTTTAATTTAAACAGTTGTAGGAAGGTAATGAAAAATTTAATGGTCAATCTGAGTAAGAAAAAAATTTCGATTAAGCACGCAGCTGACTGGAGATGGATTTTGTTTTTTTTTACCAGAACGATGAATCAGATTGAAATATAATTTGACCTCTCCACTGAGGAACATATCAGGGCATTCTTAATTTAAAATAATTAAACCAACTTTTACATTGTCTATAATTACATCTGCATGAAACCTGATGATTAACACATGAGTAATTCAGATACGAATTTCCTGCTGCCTCTCTCTAAGTGTACTATTTCTCTGTCACCTGTTTACTACTTTTCTGCTCCACCTTGACTCCTATATGTGAAGACAACCACAAGACTCCTGAAATTCTGTGAAGTGATAGTGATTGATGTGATATGTGTAAGGTGGAATCCTTTTCCCAGGCCATTCTTCATTCCATGTGCATCCATTGCTCCTTTACTCTTTGCCTCCCTAATTATCCACCTTAATCATGTCTACATTGTATTGGCAGATGTGAAAACATTTCCTGACTTGAATTCACCCTTCTTTACATAGGAGGATCCAGCACACGGTACTCTGTTCTTTTTTCCACGAAGCATCTTGATGCATTGACATAAGTTCTCTTCTTTTAATTCTTGTTTACATACTGAATATATTTTTTCAGACAAGTAAATGGTTGTTATATAGAATTTTGGTAAATATATTATATGTAACTCAATTATCCTTGGAACACTTAACTAACCTCACTATGTACACACACTTATAAAGACAAAAATAGATTTTAGAAAAATTCTTTCACTCTTTTTCTATTCTTTGATGTTTAATTTTTAAACTCACAGTGCGCTTATATTTTGCTGGTATGAAGATAACCATGTATATATTTTGCTTTGCTAAGTTTTTTTTCAAATACATTGCTATGATTTTGTGAATTTTAAAGCTTTAGAATATCGCTTGTACAAAAAACTTCCGAAAAACTTTATTTATTTTCTTTTAACAATGACCATTTTATCACTATTTTGGACATTTTATACTTTTTACTGACAGCTTTTCAATGTCAAATGGCATGATGTTTTTGTTTTTTAAGATGTTGCATGTTGTACTGTCTAATTATTAATAAATAGAACTTGTTATAAAGTACCCACCGAATAAGACTAATTGTCTTAAAAACCTGAGAAATTTCTTTACAATGAAGGATGTAATTCCTCAAAATTTTCCAACTTTTATCTTGAAATTTTAAATGCATAAGCTTTTCAATTATTGCTTTCAAATTCAATTCTAAATGTTTGTGAAGAATTTTAATCATTCTATTATATATTAAATTCCATCAAAGAGCAAAAAAATAATTTAACATCTTTTTGTGTTCAAAATTAATCTTTGATGTTGACCTGTTGTTTTTTAGATCTCTGACCTCAACAGCCAAGTGAACGATCTCCGTGGAAAGTTGTAAGTACCTCACCTTTCTTTATCTTTTCATAATAATTTTTATACTTATTCCATCTTTTCTCAGGGTCCCTCCTCTCAAGGCCACTCATTGCTTCTTCTCAATTGTTCCTGTGTCTCCTAGTGGAACTTTGTTTCATATGGTATAGATCATATCAGTGGCAGACAATAAATTAGATGAGCTGCAGATAAGCTCCTGGATGTGGCTTTACGTCACAAACAGTTGTGTTTGGTTCCAATATGGAAAATTTGCAGGTGTCACAGGGTGGCCTCATGAGAAGGGACCTTTGTGTTTGTAGAAAGGGAGTATGTATTATGATGACTCTTGCAGTTGCATTTGCTTCATATTCAGGTCAGAGATGTTGCAAGTCATAAACTTCAGTCAGGGCTATTTATTTTCTAATTTTTGTTTTTTTAAATTATTTTTTACTCCCTTTAGTTGACAACCCAAAACTTTTACTGACCAATCTCATTCATTCTCACATGTAACATTACTCATAAAGACGATGATTTTGATTAAAAAATATTTTCTCAGTTATTGAGTGATTATATTTCGTAGCCTCTCAGCATTTTTATCTGCTGCCTTGAAAAGTGTCTTCACCAGTTCATTATTTTATATGGGAGAGAGTCAGAATGTAAGTTGTTTGATGATGTCAACACTTTCTATGTTGGAAGTAAATGGTCACTTAGAGGTTGAGTTGAATTTTGGGACGTAAGGAAGTTCATAAATAATCATTTTTGCCTGAGACATCCTTAGGATTGTGTTGCACGGATATTTAGTCCTGAAGAGATCTCTGGTTAAGAAAAGAAATGAACCTAAGCAAAATGTATGCAGGCAATGGATGCCATCTCTTTCCGCCAGAAAACTCAAATAATTCATTTACTCAGGGATTGCTTTGATTATACAATGCGGCCCTATCATATGTCTTTCTTCAGCTACACTTTGAAATAGTGTTCAGATGATAAAAATCTTCAATTTTGGATCAGTATTGGAAAAATAAAAGTCCATTCACTTAATTCATTATAACTTGTTTTCTTTTCCAGCATGAAACCAACCCTGAAGAAGGTTTCAAAATACGAGAACAAATTCGCTAAGCTGCAAAAGAAGGCAGCTGAATTTAACTTCCGTAACCAACTCAAACAGGTCAAGAAGAAGGAGTTTACCCTTGAGGAGGAGGACAAGGAGGTGGGTGCAATGAAAAAATCGTGGAACTTAGCTCTCAGAATAAGTCAATTTAATCTGATTAATTTAAAGCATTTTTTTCGTAAGTCATGGTAGTCTTTTATTGGAGCACTATGTTACTTACGGAGCACCCAGTAAAGTTGGTTAGAATGACCCACTTTCTCGATGTTTCTTGAAAAATTTGAGAGACGAATATATTAAACAGTCAGTGTTTTATTTTTTAGATTTCTTTCTTCAAGATGAAACTAAGTATTAGATCTCTTCTGGATATTCAGGATCTAAAGGCTTTATTCATGACAATCTCGCAGTAAACTGCGGTTGAATTTCTCTTATCAATATTTTTCTTCTCAAATATAAGGGTTTACGTAGCAGAGATAATTTGAGATTTGTGGTTGGGAGCTTGTTTTAGGTATTGATGCTTCTTAGTAGAAAAATGTCTTACCTAACAGAACCAAATTTGAATGATTCAAAATTGGTTGCTGAAAAAGCAGATTTTTATGAACAGTAAAAATTAGTTTTGTATATTTCACAGATCTCCTTAAAAATTATGATTATTCTTTTCATGAAACTTTGTTTCTGTAATTTATCCGAGCCACGTGAATATTTAGGAGCACTTTTTTGTATATTTAGAATTGCTTAAAATCTCATGTTAGTCTAGTGACAGAAAATTAACTTGTATTTCCGCTCAGATAAATTTGCCTCTGTTTTTATTTATAGAGTAGAAAACAACTTCTTTATCTTAGTATGCTCTTATTTCATGTTGATTCTTTTAGTGACTGATTTTTCTATCTACCACTTGCATGATCCTCTGTGTAAATGTTTTGTCATGTCATTGAATTTGATCAGGCAGAAAGGACTGCTCTCTGGAATACGGACCTTTTGTCTCTCAGACACATTTGATCTTTCCATTCATTAGTATATTCCAGGATTAGCTTCTTGTTAATATCCTTTGCATCGAATAAAAAGTTCAAAATTAAGGAAAAAATATCAGTAGTTCTCTCAATGATTATTTGGCACAATATATATATTAAATTAAGTTAGTTAATTATGAGCACTTCACAGGGTCCTTGAACAATTTTTGGGGAAATAAAATTCTTGCGTTATTTTCATTTTAAAAAGTTCCTGCCTTAGTTATTTCTAAACTCTGATGCTTGAAAGGTTCATATTATCACTAGATCATACATTACGTAGTATGTGAGGAAAAAGTTTAAGGAATTATTAATGAAACAAAATCTTCCTTTGTGCTTTCATGTCCTTATTTTACTTGGGGGGATTCCTGCCTTTGCTCATTTATTATGAAATATCCGCAGACATATCAGGATCTAGTGTTGTCCTGTGACATGTAATCATGTAATAAAGATTGTACTGGTGGAGGAAAAACCATAGTAAAATAAGCGTGATAACTGCTGATAATTTTTTGATCTATCATTGGATCTACATCAAACAGTGCCCATGCATTATTTAATTTTTGAATTTGTCTTTGCCCCTGGCCCGCTTAAATTCCTTGAGAGCAGCCCTGAAAATGCAGCTAAAATAGAAACCTACAAAATACAACCTCTGTGGAAATGTGATTGTTTATGTGTGTTGTACTTGTCCTTTCACAGCCCAAGAAATCGGAGAAGGCAGAATGGCAGAAGAAATAAGACAACACCATTTTCTCTTAAAAAATACTTCTATTTAAACAACTTTCTCTGGTCAATTTTTTTTTAAATCAATCAACCAGAAACTGTCTTTATGTTCATCAACTATTCTATGTTACTATACAGTCTGTATTGACATACTATACAAATACAATTACATCTAAGTAGAAAGCCCATTCTTGTTCACATTTTTCTCATAAATTCCCATGTTTTGGTCTCTTATTGATTCTTTGAGCTACACACATTTTTGTGTTTTGTGAATCTGTAGCACTTTTACGCACAGTACTTATGTTTTTCTTTTATACTTCCGTTTTGCTGTGTGTTCTTCACTTTCCATGTTATGCACTATTAGTCTGCTCTTTTCACCTATATGTCTGACTTTGTTGTGCAATTTCCTGTGATTTTTGTGATGGAAATTTCCTGTTATGTTTTACCGTAGGCAATTTTATTAAGCCAGACATAAGTGTTTTTCTGCTTTAGTGCAAGCACTTCATTTAATAGGAGCAAAATAGTTTATAGTTTTAGAATTAGTTTTAGCATTAAAAAAATCATGTTTACAATGCCAGATGGTATTTTCAATATTTTGAGTGTAATGGCAATTAAGAACTATTTTTTCTTCATTTTTACTCTTTTTGACGATAGTTTTATATACTTAAATGTGCAATATAGTAGTCATTCAGCTTGCCAAAGCTCAGCTTCTTAAATGAATTGGTGAGAAATATACGTCATAGTACGACTTCACTGATATGATTCTACAAGAGGTGAGATTCAATAATTTCAAATTATCATGTTTAAAAAAATTACTTGGATGCTATTACTGAGATTACTAACTGTTGGAAAATGTAAATACCTCATTACTTATGCTTGTTACTTGAATATAAATTTTGATTGAATAAAATTTCCATGCTCCACGCTCACTAATGAGTTTAATAAAGTACCAATGTATATAAGGCATTTTAATCTTCACAATTATGGAGCAACTAATGATTTCGGCATAACTTCTAATGACATATGCTGAAAATGCGTAGTGCATTAGTAATTTCTCACAAAAAAACCTGATTAAAAATAATCCAATAAGTATCTAGTGCAGTCAACATACTTACTAATTACGTAGGACTTGAATGTTGAAAATTTGAACATGAATATTCAATATTTTTGGTCTCAGTGTAAATATTTGAAAAAAGTGCGTTGAATGTTCAGAAGCCTTTACATTGAAAATATCTCATTAACACATAATTTAATACTTACCTCATTTTATTTCCCACTCCTATTAAAACACTATTCTTAATTTCTTCGCAATTCCACACAATCCTGTGAGACAGAGTATCTTACAAAACCTAATGCTTATGTTCCAAACATCCTTACCTAATCCAAACATTTGCTCTCACTGCTGCCTTTTTAAATGCTTCCATTTAAATCTACTTGCCGAGTCCCTATTAATCGAAGCTCTCGCCTCTTTTCTAGCAGAAGAAGCCCGACTGGTCCAAGAAGGGAGACGAGAAGAAGGTAAAGGAGGAGTCGTCTGAACACCCAGCTGAGCCGGCTCCCGAGCCAGCTGTCGAAGCGCCCGTAGAGGAAGTCGTTGAGGCCGCCGAATGAGTCTCTTGTTGACAATACACTCAAACATCCACACACACACACACACAGATCAACGAGTGCATTTCATTACCATCGATTTTGTCACGTTTACTTGCGGGAGAGTATTTTTCCAGGAGAAGGGTTCGGAGGGAGGAGGAGGAGAACATGTGAACTTTTAATTTCCACAAAACTTTTGCACCAACTACATAGGTCTCTCTCACTCCCTGAGAACCATCAAGGGAATAATTACACAAAGGAAGGATCGGAGCACATGGGGGTCATTCTGGAAATGGTACGATCACTGCACAATTTTTTTCATCTTTTTTGAAAACCCTTGCAGCGACCCATCCACCACTGCATTTTCAATGTAAGTGTAGCCCAACTGTTTTTTTTTCTCTGACCCCTGCATTGGTGGTATTTTTTAGAAACGTTTTTTTCACCTTTTTCGGCCACCGACTGTCCCCTATCCATCCGTCGTCCTCCATTGCATGGGCTGCACTTTTTTTGTGGCTTGCGATATTTTTTTCACCAAGCCTGGATTCTATCGTTATCTGGGGTTTCCTGTAGGAATTGATCGTTTTTGTTTCACCCTTTTTCCCCTCAATGGTCCTGTTCAACAGTCTATGTATGTGTATCTGTTCCATTGTACTACGTACATCCATAAGTGTATGTCTACTTTTGAAGACATATTATTGTGATCCTAAGTATTGATGGGAGAATTGTACTTAGTTAGGTTATTCATTGTACCTATTGTAGTTCACCTCATCTCGTATTGATTCCAGTGTTTCAAGAAATCTTTCCTCGATAGATCAGATTTGTTTGTACACAAAAATGTTGTAAGATGCAATAAAATAAGACCTGTGTTGGTGTATGTCTGATGTGAAGTACTGATTTGTTCACCCAGCCATGAGATTAGTTTGTAATGTTGCTAGACACATTGTGATTTTCCTTTATTTCTTGTTCTTATTATGGGACATCGATTCCAGGTGTATTTTATGTTGCATTATTGTAGTGTGTCTGGAGGAAATCCCACGATTGTACATTTTCATTTCCAGTGAAATGTGTCTCTGTAAATATTAGTTCAGATATGTTGAAGTACAAGTTGATGAGTTCATGATGCATGCTTATTCAGAATGTAGTGAGTAAGACTGGAAAGTCACCAGTGTTTGCCTTGTTTTTAAAGAGTTTACTTTAGGAATAGAATATTTGTTGCCTGCATGTGTGAAATCTCTTGAGTTTCATGCATCAGAATCTCATGTTGTAAATCAAGGAGGTGGTGAATTAGTTGTTTCATTCATGCAGCTGCATAGCCCAACAATTTGCTGCTGGAGAACTTCTTGAGAACAGTGAGTAATTAATGGGGTATTCTAAGTTTGGTTTGAGCTATTTAGAGTTGGTAGCTCCAAGGGATTATTTTTTCCAGGTATTATTTTTGTTGGACAGAGTTTGGTATAAATCAAGGCCATCTACTTTTTAGCAGCTTTTCATATTTTTTCAGGAATTGGATAGTGACTGGCAAGGTTAAATAGGAAAGCATCATGTCAGAAAATGAGTTCTAACTCAGGTCCAGTGATGAAGTTTTTTATTTCAAATAGCAATTCATTCATGGGTAGGTACTGTAAACCTCATTTCTACGTGTGTTGGTCCAATATAATTAGAATGGCACCTATGGATACAAGATTTAATTCTTAGAACTGTACGTATGATTATTCATATTGAATATATAACACATTCACCGTAGACTGTGACAATGCTTGGTCAGGATTCCTCTTGTTGCCAAGCTACCACATTATGCATCTCTTGATTTTATATTTCTTGATTCTAGTAGACCAGGAGTAGCCACAGTGATAACTTAATGGAGTCACCTGCGAATGTGCGAAATTCCACAGAGGATAAATCATTCCCTTGTCCAGGATTTGAACCAGGATCGCTCGATTTCAGACCTAGTGCTTTAGCCAATTAAGCTACCAATGCTCCTGTGGAAATTTGTGGACTACAAGGGACAAGATGGCCTGCTGACTTGGACTGCTGAGCATATTATGAGACTAGCAGTTCAAGTCATGCAACACAGCACCACAACTGGAGAGCAGAGAAAAACTGGCTTTAAAGCACTCGGCCAGAAATTGAGGGATCCAGGTTCACATCCTAGTCTAGGTGAATGATTTTTCCTCCGTGGAATATCAAACATTTATATTTTTGTGGAGTCCAAATTTTGTCCCCACGGAGGAGTATCATATTCATTAAGAGCTTGAACTTCAAGCTCTTAATGCTAGCTAGGGAAACATTTCCCAAACAACAATTCTATGAGCTTAACTGCCTACCTCCATCGATCTGGTAAATAATTTTTCATTAATTTTCTGTGGCATAATGCATACATATATTCAGATGACTGCAAAATTTTAAAAAAAATTTATTTTAACATTTCTTGGTAACAGTATGTACATATAGAGAACAACCGGTGCACAGCCAGCATATGTACATGTCGAACAGTATAGCGAGACTCCCTCGACTCCCGTTGCCGTAGCCAATTACCCACAACTGTGCAGTAGCAATGGTGCAGGTGCCATTATAACAAAAGATGGATACATAACAATATTGATTGTATGTTTTATTCTTAATGTAATGGAATGAACTGGTGTAGTGATAATGCAGATGCTCCCATGAGTGGAATCTATTGGCTTTGGCATTACTTCTTGGGGCTGTTCAACTACTTTTACCCACAAAATTCAGCATTAATGTCTATCATGCTTCAACATTTTTATAAATTCATGTTGCCTACCTGTTATTTTCAAATTCATGTCTCCCTTTCTCCCTATCCTGCTCGTATTTAAATTGTTGGTCATGGCAGGGGCGCAGCTAAAAATTAAGGTTAGGGGGGGTTTTAGGCGCAACCAATACTTAGGTGTATGGGGGTATTGCATACCCGTCAGGGTAAGAAGGAGTTGCGTGGGCCCTCCTTCAGAAAAAAATTTAAGACTAATGGTTCAAAATGGCGAGTTTTATGGCTCTAACTTAAAAATTTCTCTGAGCTCTGGGGGGTGGTTTTAACCCCCAAAACCCCCCCTCGCTGCGCCACTGGGTCATGGAGCCCATTTATCAAAATTGTTTTGACAGTGCTATGCTGGAACATTTCATCTATAGAGCCTGCTCAATTGTTTTAATTATAACTGTTTATAAAAGTAAATTTTAAGAGGCAAAAATCAATTTTTGACCAAATCCTTGTGATACTTTCTACATTCCAATGTCCATTTTAATCCATTAGGAAGAAAAACATCTACATATTTGGTTTCAAGACAAGCAAAAATACAATATGCTCAAAAAATAGATTTCTTGTGCGTGCATGAAATTACTTATTTCCAAATTTGAAACAGAAATTATATTTTGGCCCATCTGGTAGTCAGTAACTGCTGGAAAAATACAATATCCCAGACATGACACTGCAGGTGTACTGCCAATACATAGTAATAATAATTTTTATTTGTTCGGTGATTTGTTATTACAAATATAGGACATGTCGGGCAGTGGCACAGCTAGGGGGGGTTTTGGGGGATAAAGCCCCCCCCAGAGCTCAGAGAAATTTTTAAGTTAAATCCATTTTACTTAATTGCATTCACATAACTTATAGAATATTCTAAGGATTTATAAAATATCCCTCAGAAAACTGCAAAACTCACTATTTATCTTAAAAATTTTCTGTGGAGGGCCCTCCGCATCATCGATTAACCTGGCGGGTATGCCATACCCCCAGAAACCCCAGTATAAGTTGCACCTAAAACCCCTCCCAGCCTTAATATGTAGCTGTGCCCCTGACGTCAGGTACAAGGTATGAAAACAGTAAAAATACAAAATGTTATGAATGAAATTCATCCACGGAATAAAAAGTAATTATAAAAGAATCTCATGAAGCTTGCATTTGAAGAGGGACATAGTCTTTATGCTATTAACTTTGGGTGAAAGCAAATTAAATAACAATGGGCCCATGTGCCTCGGAGCATAACCTGAATTTTTAGTTCTTATATATGTTTGGTGGTGGTTGTTAGCATTCCTTGTATAACGACAATGAAAATTGTAATTGGTTGCACAATTAGAAATATTCTTTATAGCACAAACAGTTTCACGTACATGTACACACAGGGGAGAGGTAAAATTCTAAATTTCATGGGGCATAAACAGGCGCTTCATCTAAAAGCAGTGGTATCCTCTTTTGAGTATCATTTTAGAATTGGGTCTTGGGCCCCAGATGAGGATACTAAACATCACCTGCGAGTACAATTCACCATAATAAATTGACTGAAGTGCATCGATATCTTCAGTTTTTCTGATAGACAAAGTGAAAAAAATGGATACAACTCAATTCATTGCAGAGTTTCTAAATTTCGTTCTTATAGGACTTTATTATCAAGAGTTACACCCAGGAAAGAAGTACTAAGATTTTGTGGAATAGGATTACCATCAATCTTGAAAGATGTGAGTGATTGATGTTTATTCCTGTTAGAAAGTAAATTAAATAAGATTTTACCACTTTGAGAAGGAGAGAATTTTGAGTACACCACTATTGTGATACACATGCTACATCATTAGATCTTAAGGTCAGGCTTTTCATTGAAATGACAAACATTAAACTATTAGTACATATGTATCATTATCATACAATATTGGAAGTAATCTGGTATCTATTTAATCATATTTGGGAGGTCATTCATATAAAAAAGGAACAGTATCGGTCCCAAGACAGTGCCCTGGGGAATGCAGTGGATAATAAATTTAGAGATTCCAAGTATGTTCTGAGGCGTGAATAAAATGCTATGTCAAAAAATTTACTGAATTGTTTTGGTAGGAGATGCAATGATTTGAATTCATGTTTTGTCAACTACCCTTACCTTTGTGCAAAGGAATGATCTTTGTTACTTTGAGTGGACTTGGAAACATGCCTAACTGTAGATCCATTGGTCAAGAATAATAATGGGGATATGATTACATGGAAAGAGCATTTTATTATTACTATTGGAATCCAATCAGGGACAGAAGTAAACTTATTGCTTAGATTATGGATAACATTCTTAAATTCTGAATTGGAGCAAGGCTGAAGATATAAGGAATTACATAATGGCTTATTGTTTGGGAATATCTAGTATGTTGATTCATTTTGGGTAATTGATGTGACAGAAAGAAATTGATTTAAAGATGCGGCCTCAAGAGGAGAGTTAGGGGTCATTGGCCCAAATGAGCAAGATTGTGGGAGGAGGTACTAGCGCTCCTAGATATCAGAGATTGTGGTGTCGTTCAGGTTTTCAGTCAGTGTTGATAACTTGGAGTCACCTACAGAATTAGTTGAAGGAGTGTATTTCATGTTATATATCACCGATACAATCGATACTCTTAAAAAGTCTGAGCAGACAGCAGTTAACAAACAAGCAAAACTATAGGGCACCAGATATTAATATTTCTAGATGTGGCTCACTATAAAATGAGCACTGCCCGATTTGAAAAATAATTAGGACCTTCACTCCTAGCAACTCAATTTTTACTTGGAATGCTGTACAAAATTTCATTTGGAATAATTGAACATTCTTCCTCCTCCTCTTGCGTAGCTCTTGCTTATTGAGATTTTTCAGGTGTGGGACATGAATAAAAAACAATCTCAATATATTCCTGCCCCCATGATTTGGGGAGTTGTTGCGCTCCTGTTGAGGATAGCATGCAATCATTATCTAGCAGGGATATGATTATGTGCAAAAGTAGGGCCCACTTTGTTAAGGATGGTTAATGAGTGGAGATTGGTGTGGAAAAAAGAAGAGGAAAGAGCTTTGTTGTTGAAGGTTTTACCCAATGCAGGGGGGTAGGTTTAGGGGTTCAAAACCCTCCAAGTCGTTAGGGAGATAGCCTTTAGTTCACCCTCTCCAAATGTATCTTTCCTCCAAATTTTATATGGCTATGACCTTTTTGTAGAGTATTATTGTTATTTCTCTATAGTGTGATGCCATAGTATCCACTATAAATTAACTTCAAATGCCTCTCAAGATAACTTTAGAAGTTTTTTAACAGTTTTACTAAACATAATCTCTTAATGAATTGGAATATTTATCACTTGGCAGGAACTGAGATGAGGACTCAATCTAATGGCAGAGTTAAACCTGTTCAGGGAAATACTTGAGCTCGAATGGAGCTGGGAGGGGGCTTTGTTGGCTTATAAGCTCTCCCCAAAATATTTTTCCCTTGTAATGACTACTTGTAATACATAAGCATCAAAGACAGCTATACCAGGGGCACATATCCTCTGACTTTCTCTTAACTATTAAAAATTTAGACAGGTCAGTGTTTCAGATCCAAAATTTTCTCAAAATCAGAGAATCATAACTACCGCTGCTAGTGCCTTTTGCAGTTATAAAAATAATAAATGAGGATATTTTTTTAAAATATTTCATTTGAAGCTACTCTAGTTATATAAATAAATAAAACGAGTATTCCTCCCAAAAATACTAAGAATAGAATATAAGAAAATCATGCATTTTGTGAAGTATCTGGTGCATTCACACGGCAGACTGCTGTGAACGTAACTTTCCTTCCTCCCTGTAGTATGCTCAGTGCTTTTGCTGCAGTTGATGTGTAGGTTTCTGGAGAGTGAGCAGCAACGAAAGAGTTAAAGTTTAAAATTTTTTGAAAATTTAGGTGGATTATGGAAGCGAACTCCCATGAAAACCAAGACATAATATATATGGTTGTTTCAGTACAAACCTATGATGACAGCATATAAATATTATCTCTGAGCAAACAAAATGTATGGCTTAATTTGTGAAATCTATGGTTTTGTGATGCGTGGGATTGAGAAAAAGTTATCTGGGTAGGCAACCCGCACACCACAAAAAACCCTCCCCAAAGTAAAGTTCAACAGATGTGCCTGAATGGAGTGAAAAATTTTCAGAATTGTTAGCCTCAAACTAATATAAATCAGACTATTAGAGTTGCATTTATGTCATACTATTTAACATTAGAATGGCGGATTGAGGCAGTGAAATTCATTTCTTCACACTATTCACCAATTTCTTATAATGAATTTTGCCTTTAATGATTTTTCATTCATTTTAAAGATCTTTAGGTAAGTGGTCAGGTATGTGCCATGCGATCATTTTAAAATAAATGATATTTTGCATAGAACGACGGCATGCCATGGCCAAAATGGCTCGCTTCGTCGTTCTGGTGTTAACTTTGGTTCACAATATTGATGCCCTTACAACACACACTTCTGCTGAAACATGTCATGATTAAGTAAAGTTGCAATGGAATGGTCTTTGGAGACTTTTGGGTCTTGCTATGCGTCGGTTTTTCACTTTGGTTCAAGAGGTGATATACATACGTGGTGAACTGTCCGTGAAGATAGGCAGCAAGCATCCGAGTATACAAAGGAGGGATAACTTAGAATTTCTTCCCATATTACCTTGCATAGTCATTCTTCTAATGACATCACCAGCAACAAAAGTTAAAACTTGAGTGCTGGAATCAAAGATTTGACAGACCCCACAAATATATTAAGACATAAACTGCTACAAAATAATACATATTATTCAAATAATAACCTCCCTTTGGATGAATTTTAAAATATTGAAAATGCAAAAGAGGCCAATGAAATCAAAACTGTGACACTTTCTTCCCACAGGTTGGTGGTACACAATGGCAACACTTAGAGGTTCTATGCGGGTATTCTAGACCATTGGTCTTTTAAAATAATCCATGGCACATTATGAGAGAAAACATAAAATAGTGACTGCATAATTAAAATGATATGTGAAGGGGCTGGATGAAAACAGTTATTAAACCTTGCTTCAAATAATGAGTGCAAGTTAAGGCAGATTATGTTTATTCTGATACCTAGAGATAGTCTTAGAATTGTACTCAGTATTAGTTGAAGGTTGTCCTTGCAAGGAAGTCTTTTTGTGTCTTGGTCATTGTGAGTGAGTGGTGCCTTCCTGGCATTAGGCTTTTTCATACCACGGCATCCTTGCCAGGGATCTAGGGAAGTGACCTCAGCTATTTGGTTGACCCTAATGGTGGCCTATTTGAACTAGAAGTTTTGTTACCAAATGCTTATTGCTCTTTAATCAGTACTCCACAACTGATACTTTCTTGTTAGCCTTGAATCAGTCTTATTTTTTTTATCCTCTCTCCCTCTCCTGCGACATCTGCTGAGACTTGGATGTGTTTAAGAGTTCACTAAAGAATCGCAGTGAGTTGCATGTAAGATGTTATAAGATAAAAGTAAGGCAGCAGATGGGCATTTGCACATATGTCATCCAGTCATTAGCATACATAGGTCATATCAATGAGTGGGGAAAGATCAATGATAGATTAGGTAAACTAATTTTATTCAAGGTCGCCCATATAACTTTTGATGCATGCAATAAATAATGGAGTGTTCGGTTCAAGGAAAAGGCAGTACCTTGATGTCATTATAATGATAATTGAGCTCAAAACTTATTCTCCATTAGTGCTCATGTATTTCCCTCAACCACACAGACTAAGCCAGCTGGGATAAGAGACAGATTTTCTTCTGGGGGTAGTGATGCAGGCTGTAAGTTTTGTTGATGGGCTGTGGATTAGGGGGAATTCAAAATAGATAGCAATATGAATGTGATCAGGGGTGTTGAAATATGGATGATTTGGGAAAAGTTGTCATCGCAGAAATAAGATAATTGTGGATACTTTGCGAATGCGTCGTTATTTGCGCCATCGAAGTCACAGAATCATATAGTGCAGTTAGTGTGCATAAATACATACCAGAGTGCGCCAAATACACAAGACAAAAAGGAAAACAATATACACACCAAATTCACCAGCAGACAATACTGGAAATATGGATTAACAATACAATTCAACAAGGGGAAAATACATACTAATAAGAGTGGGGAGGGTCGTGCTCCCCCTCTGGAGTCCTCATCCAAGTTCCTGGAAATGGATAAATATTCCTATGAGGATATTTTAGTTTTATACTCAGTAATGTTACCTAAATACTACTGGTGACTCCTGGTGTTATCCTAAGATATATCTGGAGAAATCATAATTTTAGATGGAGCAGCGCATTGTTTCTAGGTCCCAGTTTTCAGTTTATGCTCTTCATCAAATATTTCATACAACTGTTCAATTTTCAATAGGTATTATAATTATATGATAATGGCTATTTTCATAGTGTTATTAAAAATAACGAAAATAATACATCAAGGTATCAAGTGATTGGTTTAATAATATCCCTATTTAAAGTATGTGATATACCTACATAAATTATGTTCAAGAAAAGTTTCAGATGGGGTTTTGTGCAAATTATTCTTTTTTTGGCGTTTGATCTGATTCTGGTTCTTAACTCAAAAACTGGTAGAAACTGAAACTGGTAGAGAATGAAAGGACTGATCAGTCCTTCCCCAACTCCTTACGTAACCCAGGATCCAACGCTTTCTTATGAAATAGGTACCTCTTTGATAACCTACTAATTTGTAGTTTCCAAAGTGGAAATTCTTGGAGCTGGAATTGCCCAAGTGTCAGATTCATACACTTGAGGGACAATGAGCTATGTAATTTTCATTAACATTATCATACAGGCAGTGGCGCAGCGAGGGAGGGTTTTGGGGGTTAAACCCCCCCCCCCCCCCAGAGCTCAGAGAAATATTTAAGTTTTACCCATTTTACTTAATTGGATTGATATTACTAATAGAATAGTGTATAAAAATATCCCTCAGAAAGCCGTAAAACTCACCATTTTGAACCGTTTATATAAAAATTCTGCAATTTATTACTCTCGCACCTACCGCTTATCCTGGTGGGTATTCCATACCTCAACACACCCCGGTATTAGTTGCTCTTAAACCCCCCCCAGCCTTAATTCCTGGCTGTGCCCCTGCATACCGGTATTGGTTGTAGTGGGTTTTAACTGGGGAATGGGCACTTAAACATAACTGGGGCAGAAATAGGTTATACAGATGGGTGGAACTTCCAACGAGATTAAGAACCATAAAGTTATGTGCTTAATGGAGAATAATTTCCTCTAAGTGTTGAATTTTGTCCATATTTTTGAAATATTTAAACACCTGGTGTGTTCCTATGGACAGAGGAAACAAAGCTCCTCTCAGTGCCTGGGATGCTTGTACAAAAATTTCCCCTCCCCTGGATCTACCATTGATGCAGGGTTGATGCCTGCTTTGTTTTTCAAGGTGTCAAGATGAGTTTATATTCAATAATGTATGTAGCAGTTAATGAAATTTAACCTTTTCACTGCCTCTGGGCTGATATATCGGCCCTTGCTGGTTGAGTGAAAACTGCCATAGGCCGATTTATCGGCCCGACTTATTTGACTTTTTTCATGACTGTGGCCTTTTCAGCAGCTGTAATTTACATAATCCCTCCTCTGTGCTGCACCTTTGGTGTGCACAATGTATGAACTTTCAGAAACAGTCTTAATCTTTATGCCTCCGTAAACCCTCATAATCTATCTATGGCTATAAGATATAAATATATTAGAGATGTGCGAATAGTATCCGCGAATACTCGAATACCTCGAATATTAGAAAGTATTCGATATTCGAGGTTTCGAATAGTTATGCGAAAAGTACCGCCTCGAATACCTCGAATACTTTGAATTTCGCGTCATACACTGTCGCACGCACGTCGTTGGTAGTTGACTCGGAAAAATGAAGAGAACTCGAGTCGTTTAGTGCTCGCTGCGCCGTTTTACGCAAGTTGACGAATTACATCAAATTCGTGGATTTTAGCGGAGAAAAGAGTTCGACGAGGGGAACCGAAAATGGTCGGGTTGGAAAAATCCGAAAATCCCCGATTCCCCCCACCAGGAGAACCTCAGCGCCGTGGGATAGCAACCTTAGGGCATTTCCCACGATCCGCTATCCCCCTCCGTTCAGCACTTGCCTCACCCACTCTGACGCTTTCCTCTTCTCCGAAATCAAACAAAAGGCCCCAGATCGCGCAGGGATCGCATTACGAAGACCCCTGCTTCGAAAAAAATATCGAGTTACGAGAACAATAAAAACGTGTTTCACGTCCTCCCCCCTTTTCTCACCCACTGACCTTTTTCTGGCTACCTGCTTCGAAGTTCCCCATTTCTGGAGGTCAACAGCTGTGTGAGTAACGTGGGATACTTACATTAGCGCATTTCCCAAGATCCGGTATCCCTCTCCATTCAGCACTAGCCCCCCCTCTGAGGCTTTCCTCTTCTTCGAAATAAAAAAAAGGTCACAGCTCGCGCAGGGATCATATTACGAAGACCTTTGCTTCGAAAAAATACCAAGTTACACGAGAACAATAGAAACGTCTTTCGGGCCCTCCCTTTTCTCCCCCACTGACCTTTTTTTTCCTACCAGCTTCGAAGTTCCCCATTTCTGTGGAGGTCAACCGCTGCATGAGTCATCTATTAGCACAAAAGGTGTCTAAGAATGACTTTCGTCAATTGATGTTACACCTTTATTGAATTGAAATATTAGTAATGTGCGCGTAATTTCAAAAAGAATAAGACCAAACACGACGTATTTCTGAGTTTATTTAAGCATTTTACGCAAAGAAATAAATGTCAAAATACGACGGAGACAGCATTCTGGCGAAACTCGATATGAGCAGCAGAGCTTCTCGGGAGTTGATGCCGTATTTTTTTCCGAAAACATATATCAAGTTACAATTTATGAGTGGTGCTATAAATCTTTATCGTTACAGTCCCAGACAAAGGGATATTTTCTCAGAATATTTGGTTTCTCCCTGATAGCAATTCCAATTCATCTTCTTATCTCGTGAGAACTCCCAAAGATGGACTAATAATAATAACTAACAAAAAAAACTAACAAAATAATTGAAGAAAATCCGGTGGAAAAGAGCTTGTATTTTACAAAATGCCTGAGATTGTCAGCTAGCACTTGGCAGCAGGAGTGGGGGTAAAGTGATGTTAGTTGAATTAATTATATGCCCAATTGTTTCCATAAAATTAAAATATTCATTAATCAGCTAAATTCCTGTTCGAATCATTTAAAGGAAATCAAAATTACTCCCCAAAATCTTGTGTTTCCTGCTGCATAGGCAACCGAGTCAAACATACCAGCATTCATCATTTAGTATTCGAGGTATTCGAAATTCGAGGTATTCGAATATTCGAGCAATGATTTAATATTCGAATTCGATATTCGAATTCGAGAAATCTGCTATTCGACCCATCTCTAAAATATATCTTAAGTATTGGGAAAAAAATATAGATGTATTAAATAAAATTAAGTAGCAGAAAAATTTTAAAATCTGAAATATTGCAAATTCCGGAAAAAAGCCTTGGCAGTCTTCGCACATCCCACCCAAAATAGGCTGGCAGTAAAAGGGTTAATAATGATTTTATCAGCAACATTTTACAATCTACCTCATAAATTCAGAGAAAAAATTGAATTAAACGCTGGGAAACCTGTAATAAGCGACTACCAATACTGCTACTGAATAATGTTTGCTTCAAGGAGTTATAAATCTACATAGGCTACTTAGACATGAATGAATTGCTTCTTTTAGAATAAATGCAATTGAACTGACAAATAATTAATTTAAGATATGCAAAGAGACTGACCAAGCAATGTTCTTTATGCTGAATAAATTGCATATATATGTATGCTGTATTATCATTGTTGTTTTGCATGAAATGTCATACACATTGCTCATAATTAGTGCAGTATGTGACGTTATAGCTAGCCTTGGCAGCAGCAAGATAAGGCGCCTTGCCTTTGATTTCCAAAGAAAGACTCCCAAGCAGGGGCAGTCTGAGATGATTGGGGGTCATGATGGGGTCCCCCTTACCAGAAGATTTGGGGGTCCTCCAGAAAATTTTAGAAAATTCCATGGATGGAATTCCGAAATGGATTTTGATGCTTTTCTAGCTCTTAAAATTTTCTCTCTTGCAATTTTCCATAAATTTACTTAACAAAGTATGGCGCGTTTTGACCATTAGGTCATTCTCAAGTACAAAGTGAAAAATTGCCGTCTCCCTTTTTCATTAAGACATTCCGCTACATCTTGGTTGCCTCAATTACTTTTATCCGGTTACATAGTGGATTACCTCAGCCTCAGTGGATTACCCCCTGGCATTACAATAATTAACAAAATCGTTATTTTTCATCGCAAAAACACGGTTCAAAGACGTACTTGATTGCTTGATTGGCAGGAGTGCGATGCAAACAATCATTTTTTGATGATCGGATTGATTGATTGCAGTCAGAGCGGTCACGTTTCGACCCCGCTGGTTGGGTTGATGAGACGGTCCTGCGTGGGTTAGCTCGTCGAGGATAGGGTCCTGGATTAGCAACCCTTTGGAGGGTGTACCACGGCCATTATTGAAGTACCTGCTCCATGGGCCCATGAAACGCATTTTAACCTTTTTGCCGCATGTGAGGAGAAGGTTTTCGGAGATTGAACAGCAACGAAAGGGTTAAGTTTAATCCATTTTATTTACTTGGATTGATATTACTAATAGAATAGTGTAAGGATTAATAAAATTTCCCTCATAAAGCCGTAAAACTCACCATTTTGAAACATTATGTATCTTTAAATTCCGCAATTTATTAATGTCGCACCTACCGCTTATCCTGGTGGATATTCCATACCTCCACACACCCCAGTATTAGTTGCACCTAAACCCCCCAGCCTTAATTCCTAGCTGCGCCCCTGGTGTACACTGACTCTTCATTGCATCAAAATCAGTGAATCAGGGTGGGTAATGTTTTTGGCACTTTTGGAAATGGCCTAGTACTCAAGTGAGTTCTGTTTTGTGTTGGAGGTTGAATTTCTTGAGATGGAGAAACACCATATTAAGTATTGAAACTGGCATTAATTATATATTTTTAGCAATGAATTCTTTTATGTTTCCATAGGATGCATGATTACAGATATTCCATCTTAGTGTTAAAGTAGCCCCAGCATCTAAGAATTTGTTTTCATTTTTGCCTTAGTGCCTTAGTGCCTTTTGCCTTTTTGCCTTGTATTGAGGAAGCATGCCCATTTTCACTTTTGTCACGTGCATTCATAGAGTAATCTTCCCTAAATGTGTGCAAATCCAGGTTCAAGGACAATGGCAGATGAAGGATATTAAGGTGAGTTATTTACTACAATAATCCAACACACATGGGCGTAAACGAGAAATGGAGCTTCATATACTACCAGCAGCTCTTCAATCAGATATTTATTACATACTTACACATATTTCTCAATCCATTGGACAAAATTTTTCTCCCAGGATTTTTTAAAATTTTCCTGCATGCTATGAGCCAAGATTCACAATTTTTATCATGATTAGTCATGTAACATTAATTGTAAAAACTTTTGCTCATTGAGTTGGGGATTTTACCATTAGCTTTATCTCATTTTTTAAAAAACCAGACTGAACAATTTGGCTTCATTTTGATCATCACATTAATGTGGTGGCTTATCAAATCAAGTTTTTTATTCCACAAGCTAAAAATTTAATTTTAAATAGCATTTGAGACATGGGTGTACCCAGTGGAGGGCAGGAGGGGGTAGCTGCCCCCCCAGAAGCAAAAGTAAATTTAGCTCAAAACCATATCTTTGAACAAATTTTCTTTAGATCCAAGAAAATTGATATTAGTATAAAACTTTTTTAAAATATTTTTTTCCGAGCAAATAATATTAAAAACTAATAAAGCCCTGTAATAATTTTCTTGAAATTTTGGTTTCATGTCCTTTTCTTGTTACAACTTGAAAGCTTGTTTCATGGCTTGCCCCCATGTAGTTTTGATCCTGGGTACGCCCTTGATTGGACAATATCCAATTGTCTGAGCAGATGCATTGGAACGTTGAGATATTGCATATCACCTAGGCGCGACAGGTCGAGAAATGCCTCCTCAAAACAGCTACGATCATTTTGTGTATGTGCGGGTTGCCTATTCAACGGGATAAATCCTGTCTCCCCCGAGACCATCACTATGACAAAAATTTATCTGCTTTTTCTTTACATTTTCCCTTAACGATAATCTAAAAATTTACATCATGTTAAGATTAAATAGCCGGTGACTCATGGGTTGGAAAATACACTATGCACGTAAGGATGATAAAACTGAACATAGAGCCAATGACATTCTAAATCGTCGCATTTTCTCAATCATTCAATTATAAACAGGGACAGATACCTATACCATACACTATTCAAATTTAATTGAAAAATTTACAGAAGAAGTATAAATTTCGCAGTTTTAATGATGTCATAAACATTGCCTTATCGACTCCTATTGACGACAGCGGTGCAATCGGTGTCAGTATTCATTTAGGGCGCAAATGGAACCATTGCTAATATAGATGGAATCGGTTTATGGCAAATATCGTTGCAATTGGAAAATGACGTTAAGCTGAGGTTAGTAGCGGTAGATTGAATCGTCAGAGAGACTCATGATGGCTTATAACATTTCCTACCGGGATTAAATTTGTTGTATTTTGCCATTCATTCAAACCTTTTTAAAATTATTTTCATTCTAATTTTTATTATTGATAGTTATCTTTAAATTATCGGAATTAGGGTGATTAAAAAATCACAAAATGTCGAAATGCTATCGGAATTTTGTGAGATTATGTTCCACTCTGCCACAGAATTATTTAAAAAAAATTGGATTCACGTTAAGAGGTCGCGCATCGGCTTCAAATAATGAAAAATAGCAATTTTACAGGTGAAAAAAATCACGCGTTTGCCTACTGTACTTGGGTAAGAGACTTATTTGGGCGGAGTATGCACTCGTAACATTATTCTACAGTGCTCCAGTCGTAATTTGTCCCCAATTACGTCTTCTTTTGATGAGTACTATGCGAATCTGGTTCAATTTAGGCGGTACTCACCAAAATATACCAACACCTGAACATGTGTTAATGTATTATACATCAGGCCGCGATTGAAATGTCAAATTCCAACTCTTATATCAGTTTCAAGATGTGCCACGAGATAACTCTTAACAAGTAAATAATCATTTCCGATTTTTCTTTCTGGAATTCATTGGACAATTTACAGTAGGGCCATTTTTTTACAGATCGAAAAAGGTAGTTTAACCGATACGCTTATAACGAGTTTGTATTGTAGGGGTACGCCGTACCGGTCCAACCCCAGTACTGCCTATAGTTTCAAAACAGCCAATCTAGCACTTTTGTAAATACTCTTACTCTCTCTTTCTTGGCGGTACTTGAAATACTATGACGACTGGCTTGAGTTGTTTGATATTAACATACCATATACAGGATGGAACCCCCAATCTGCCAACGGAGTAGTCTTCCTCGTCCTCCGTAACTTCTTCCTTACAATGATGAAAGAGAAGATGAGATTTTTAGAGACAGATCTGAGTGAGGAAAAAAATTTAATTTTACTCAGGAAGACGAATAAAGTTCGGTGTTCGAAGTCACACGCGGAGAGCAAATACCATTTAATATCTATTGCTGTTCTATAATTTACGTCCATATGATCTAATAATCAATATTGGTGTCATATAATAAAACGCCGCGACCTTAACGTTACACCTCGGAAAGAAAAAAAATGAAAAAATATTTAAAAACACGCTTTTCCCACAATCAGTGCAAATACCTTAAAAAGTAAAAAATAATTTTCCCAGCATTCGGAGAATAAAACGTGGGTGGTCATTAAGTTTATTAGAAATGAGTGTAGTTAACAGGCTGATTGGTGACTATGGATTAGCACGCAATATTAATAACTTAACGCAATCAGCACCCACGCTTTATTCTTCGAGACATAAAAAGCTTAGTTTTTAGAAAAGTTTCTCGGGTTTTCCACCGGTTGATGTCGTCCAAGCTCCCGACGTTTCGATCCGCGACTTGCTGATCATCCTCAGGGGATCTTCCTCAGGGATCTTCATTCGGAAGATCCCCTGAGGATGATCAGCAAGTCGCGGATCGAAACGTCGGGAGACATGGACGACATCAACCGGTGGAAAACCCGAGAAACTTTTCTGCAACTGATACGCCGGGAAAACCTAAGATCATACATAGCTTAGTTTTTACTTTTTAGTGCATTTATACAGCTTTTGGAAAAAGTATGTCTTTTAAATATTTTTTTTCAATTTTATTTAAATTTTCTAATTTTTAGGGGTGAATCATGTAATCGATTAAGGCGGAGTCGCTAAAGAAATTCCTGTCAAAAAATTATAATTAACATCATCTATTGTGAAAATTTAAAAATATTTTTCCAAGTCGTAAGTTCGTTAATTTAGAGCACAATGGAACAAAATTTCAAATTTCAAACCTTGATTATTGAATATTTAATTGTTGTCTGATTGTAATCAGCACCCTCGCTTTAATACCAGAGTGAAGAGAAGCTTATTTTTTTACTTCTTAGTGCAATTACTTTTGGAAAAACATGTTTTTTTATTTTATTTTAATTTTATAATTTTTAGAGGTAAATCATGTAATCGACTAAACCAGAGCTGCTAAAAATTTTCTACCAAATTTATAATTAACATCATCTTTTGTGAAATTTTAAAACTATTTTTCCATATGGAAAGTTAGTAAGTTAATTAGGGAACAATGGAACAAAATTTCAAATGCTCGAATATTGAATTGCTGTCAGAGGCAGGCAAGTGTGGAGAATTTCAAGCCGATCCGGCAATGGGGAAGTGGTTAAATATCAATTACAAGATTCCATCAATGCAACAGGCAAACAAAGCATGTTAATAAAAAGCGTAGTCCGATAAGTTAGCCCGATCCTTTGTTCATCCTGCTTAGTACAACTATGAAGAGATGTATTCCGGTACAACATCCTCCTCTGTCGCAGTTTCTAATCAGATGAAGATGAAATTAGTGCCATAAAAATTAAGAGAAGAGCGCTTATCAACCCAACAGCCAAGCCCCTGTAAAGTAGGCATATTAGATGAATTTGTTCGTCATTACTAAACCTTCCTCTGATGCACATCCTGATGTGATGAGGATATGATTCTGGACATACTACGGACGAAACTTTGTGGAATCATCTTATGAGTCGATATTTCACCCTACCAAGCGTCCTGTAACCTATGCAAACGCGTATTTTTAACGTGGAAAATCACTATTTTTCATAATTTCAAACCGATGTGTGACCTCAAAACGTTGTCCTATCGAGAACAAATAATAGCTTCTTTTGTTACTGATTTTTTTAAATGTTAAACTTACTTTTGATGCATTTTACGACTAAACTTCCACCTCATATTTTTATCATATTGGTTTTCAACTGACAGTAGGATAGTAAAATATAAAGGAAGTGTAATAAAAAAGAACATCCCACATAACACAAAATATCTTCTAGATGTCTACAAAATATGTAGAACTTCTTCAGCTAATGTTTAGAAAATATCTTTTAATATCATATGATATCTTCTAGATATTTTGTAGGTATCTGAATGTCCGCTTTTCTGATATCTATAAGATATCTTTAGAAGATGTTTTGTACACATTCATATTCAAATTGGATCCGTGGGGAAAATTCAGGATAACTGACTAAAATGGAATATTTCTCGGTATAACAAAGTTTATTTGCAACTGACAGCCTACTGGTGGAGCAGGAGGTGATGGTGGAGTGTCTTCTGGGGATTCTTCCTGAATATTGGAACTTCTCTGGCTTTCACTTTCTAATGGGGGCTTCCTCCTCCGATTCCAAATTTGAAGTTTCAACAGCAGCTTACAATTTCCTTTTAGATTACTCCAAAGAGTCTGCAACATTATCAATGAATGTTGATTCAGTGTCTTGCAAAATAGGTATTAAAGAATTTTTTATGCAAGTTTTTGCCAGCGTACTTAAACACCTTCACCAGCGCTATAAATGAACGATCTTTATATGAATGAGTACATAACTGTGATACGTAACAGCTAATGGCAATATTAGGTGCGATTGTAAAAAATATTAGTTTTAAATTAATTATAAAAAGCAAAGACTAGAATTTTGACATAGCTTTTATTCCATTGAATTGGGTTTGTTTATTGATGGTAACTAAGCTGAGACAGTTCATAGTTACCTATCAATTTTGATTAATTAAATAATATTAAATTTGGTTAAATTTTCAATGCCTGCTCTTTTATCAGAAATATTTTTGTTTTTTGAAATATGCATCATTTCTTTTAATGATGGTTTGGCTAAATTACTTTCACTATCTAAAATTCCTGTATTTTTGGAGACTAATCAGTAGCAATACTTCCATAGAGTAGACATATTCTAGACATCTAGTGAATATTTAAAAAAGAAGCTACTTATCGTAACTATAAATCGCTTTTATAAACATTTGCCAGAAGAGTTGCCTTTGCTTTTTTAGTGCACGCGTGTACTATGAATTTATCTATCCATCCTCCAAAAAGCATAGCATTTTTTTTCAAGATTCGGGTCCTTTTTGGCTTATTTCACTGGACATATACAAAAAGAGTCTCCGCTCATAAAAAAAGACATATTCTAGACAGCTAGTAGACTTGTATAATTTCCACGACATTGAAGATATTTTCTAGACATTTAAAGATACTTAAGATATCCAAGACATTGAAAATATTTTCTAGATATCTAGAGGGTATTTTATAGATATCTGGAAGATATTTTATGCTATGTGGGTTATTGTTTATTAGTGACAGAGGAGATACTTGGCTACTTTATAGATAGCAGGTTACTCTAATTTATCTCGAGGTCATGATGAGGATTATTAGGACGTAAATTCATTCCTTTTAAAAATATTTTCTTCAGGCCCAGGCTGGAGAGGAAGGCGCCCCCGCGGAAGGGGCACCGGCTGAAGGAGAGGCACCCGCCGAGGGAGCGCCACCCGCAGAAGGAGCTGAAGGCGCACCACCCGCTGAAGGGGCTGAAGGAGCACCGCCTGCAGAAGGAGCACCACCCGCTGAAGGAGCTGAAGGCGCACCACCCGCTGAAGGAGCACCACCCGCTGAAGGAGCACCACCCGCTGAAGGGGCACCGCCCGCTGAAGGCGCACCGCCTGCAGAAGGTGCACCACCGGCTGAAGGCGCTCCACCTGCAGAAGGCGCTCCACCCGCAGAAGGCGCACCACCCGCAGAAGGTGCACCACCTGCTGAAGGAGCACCACCCGCTGAAGGCGCACCACCTGCTGAAGGCGCACCACCTGCAGAAGGAGCACCGCCGGCTGAAGGCGCACCACCCGCAGAAGGTGCACCACCCGCTGAAGGCGCACCACCCGCTGAAGGTGCACCGCCAGCTGAAGGCGCACCACCCGCCGCTCCACCTGCTGAAGGTGCGCCACCCGCTGAAGGCGCACCGCCCGCTGAAGGAGCTCCACCGGCGGCGCCACCAGCTGAAGGTGCGGCTCCACCTGCAGAAGGCGCTGCACCCGCGGCACCACCCGCTGAGGGTGCGGCTCCACCAGCAGAGGGTGCGGCACCCGCGGCAGCACCTGCGGAAGGCGCAGCACCGCCCGCTGAAGGTGCGGCACCGCCAGCAGAGGGTGCGGCTCCGGCGGCACCACCAGCTGAAGGAGCCGCACCCGCCGAGGCAGCTCCCGCCGCCGCTCCCGCCGAGACCCCTGCACCCGCCGCTCCTGAAACGGCCGCCGCACCCGCAGAGGCCGCCGCGCCCGCAGAGGCACCGCCAGCGGCGGCCGAGGGATAAACTATCAGGTGATTGATTTCACGCAACAAAATGGCTTCTCACCTGGTAACGAATTGTTGTCGAAATTTATTCGGGGCACCAAGAATGAATTCATTTCTAAACACGCAATTTTTGGGCTCTAACTTTTTATTTTGAGAAAGCAATCTTTTTTTAGCTAACAAACTGTTAAAGTTTAAACTAATCATTGTGTGTACAAGCAGGCACACAAGCTAATTTGAATGCGTACCTAAACATTGGCAAATATGCATTGCCCTGAAATTGATTTAGAACTTGCATATGCTCAATGCATGTGATTAATGAACTTATGAGCATAGATTTTTCAGATCCAATTATCCTAAGAAGCAGACTCTATATTAATATCAGAACAGGTTTTCCTCCACTCAAAATAACAAATTTTATTACATAAAAATTGAACTTATGATTCCTTAAAATATGACTAATCTAATGATGTAAGAATTTCAATATCACTATTTTTCTATTTTGTTGACTTAAGTAATTCATATTTTAAGCAAAATTTCAAATATATTCTAGAATTAATATGCGCCATTTTATTTTTCAGATCCCGCAAAATACTTCAAATCGCTCATTGTTGCGTTTCCAACATGGCCTGAAGATGTTATCTGGACGGAAATCCATTCCATTTGATACCTTCAGTTGCCTCACCTGGGTTGTAACGTTCACGGCCTCATATCATCCATCATTTCATCATATTTTTCATTAGAATCTGGAATACGAAGAAAGTTGTTATCCACTGCCCCAGGGAATGATACATTATTTTCCTAATATATCAACTCGGAACGCAATCCATGATATCACAATCTTGTTTACAATATTCAATTTTTTCCTGATATAATATAAATGTTTATACTCTTGAAGTTGTAACTTTATGCGTTCAAAGTCAAGGAAAATAAGAAATATAATCCCTTCATTTTGTTCGGGATTAAGAATGGGCAGTATTCCATTACATGAAAATAAATTAAAAATATTTGTACAAAGATAATAACTGAGAAATTACCAAAGAATCATCTTTTATTTCTTTCATTTCCCAATTACCGACTTTATCATTAATGGCTACATGCGATGGAAATGGAAAATAATTGTCCTAACATCACACCTGAAGAGCTTCAAGCTGCATGAGGTTCTTTGTTTTAAACATAGACGCAACAGTTTTGCGTCTGCTGGCCTCGAATCCATGGATCTAGATGAAAATTTTCCTTGAAGAATGTAAAGATAACCCCTAAGGTTTTTTTTGTGTATCAGTGTTATATCAGTTGTAAGAAAGAATAAGAAATATAATTCTCGAAATATTTTCCGCATTAAGACTAGAAGAAGAAAATTGAATTATGAGCATTTGTTGGGACCAAAGAACAATAAGGTGAATTTGACTGACGTGCGTTCAGTCGACGAGCGAAATAGAAAAAAATATCCAGATTTCGGCTATTCCCTAATAAAATGTAAACAAAAATAACCACGATTGAAATTTTTATCAGCAACAAATATTCATTAGAAATCTAAGTTACTGTCGATCATTGTGATTTTGACCAAATTTCCCTTTGCTTGTGCAACGACGATTACATTGTTTGGCTTTGAATTTATGGTGGGAAAATTCTCGCTTGGAAATGTTCATTAGTTTGCGTTGTGACGTCCATGTGGCGCTGACAGTCTTTTCTCAAAACGACGTCAGCGCCAAAAAGCGAGGTGCGGAATTGAGAAACGAGGTCCAGTCGCGGTCTTCGCTTCCGATTGCAGTAGCAGACGAAAAGCTTCATGGCCAAGTTGTTCGTGGTGGAGAGTGGTGTGCCGTGTGGTCCACGTTTGTAAACAGTGCTCGTGTGACTGTGATTGTGCTCTTGTTTTAATATTGTGTTGGATCCGTTGCGTGCTGGATTTGTTATATGGTTGGATAAGATCATCTGTCATTTTCAGTTCGTCTACGAAGCGAAATAATTTCGACTGCCTGTTTTGTTGATGATTTCGCCGTGCGCTGGAAGCACATTCTAAGGTAAGTTTGTGAAGACCTGGTTTGATGTGGCTTTTCGCACTTAGTCCATCGTGCTAGTTTCCCTGGAATCGACTTTTGTGAATTCAATGCTCGATGAAACGAAGGGATACATGTTATTTACAGCGATTTAATTGGACAGGTGTTTGAAAAAATCTTTGTTTACTTAGTCCTCGTGGCTGTTACTAAAAGAAAGAATTCACTTGCCCCCGTTAATTGGACTGCAATTCTACCCAGTTTACCTAATCTTTGAGGTACTATATCCCAAGTTACCGTGATGTTAAAGGAAATTCAAGTTCCACTTGTTGGTTATTTGAGTTTTAGTTACTCACCTGTTACGCCAACGAATTCTAACTTTGCTGCAAGAGACACCGGTTGAGTCGTGTTATTTACATTACAGGAGGCATTCAATATGTACTTTTGACCCCTCGGTTTGCATTAACTCTCTTAAATGGTAAGTTAAAAAAATTACCATTTTGGATTTTGCAGTCGAATTTAACTGCAGTCATTTGCTATTCATCTTGGTTGATGAAATCTTAATTGGCAAAATCATATGAAGATCTAGCGAATTTTCATCTCAGATTTTTGCCAATGGTGAATGTTTTGAATTAATTTCGTCGTCGAGTTAGGAGTGTGCAGTTTGATCAGGGATTGCTTTCTCAAAAGGACCTACTCGATCGTGGAGTGTTGTGTATGTTGGCTTTGGAAGTACTTCAAAGGTATAATTTTTTCTGCTTTCAAAGGGGAGTTGATTTTTTGGTTGACTTATTCACGGAAGAATCGAAAAAACTATGGTGTGCGAAGTGTTATTTCTTTCAGAATTCGTTGGATTATAAGATTCGTGATTGCGAATGAAGTTGCCGCTTTGTTTTGAACACTTATGAAGTATGTATTTTCATGCACTTGGGATGCATTCATCCAGTCGCCTTTCATTTGGCAGGCGGAGAGACAGCCGACACTGTAAAGGTACGCTCGAAGATATGGGTGCAATCCTAAGTACCTCCTTCTCAATCAAGGGCGTACCCAGGATCATAACTAGGGGGGGCAAACAATGGTCTTGGGGTGGGGGGCAAGCCTTGGGATTTATGAGATTATTTCCTTGAAAAATAGTTTTATTTTAGTTACATATCTTGTACATATATATCATTTTTCGTGGGTTTAAAGAAAGTTTGTTGAATACCTACTTTCGTTTCAATTCAGTACTGATTTTGCTTAAAGACTTTTGCGATTTTTGCTTCTAGGAGGGGCAACTGCCCCCCCCCCCCCTACCTGCCCCTCGCTGGGTACGCCAATGTTCTCAATTACAATCATCTGGGTCTATTTGCCGCGTTGAAAGTTGACTAGCAGCTGTATTAGCAAATGGCAAAAGGGGTATTTTTTAACCCAATTTCATTAAGTGTTATCACTCAAATATTGTGCTGCATCCCTAAGGTAAGCTTGTATAGTTCAGGGAAGAGCTCACCCGGAAGAGCCGTAGGTGTGCCTTACCTGAGGTCCTCATCGCGAGTCGCTTTCTTATTGCTCTTCCCTATATTATGGCTCGATTTCGGGGTTGTAAGCCAGCCGGTCAATTATTTAAATGTAATAGGCGTTAAAACTCTCGTTGTATTGAGGCGGGCGTCAATGAAATTCTCTTTTGATCATGGGAATCACACTTCCCTCATTTGGCGCGTACGACAATTCTAAAATTGAAGCTGATTGTTTGAGGCGTTACCTTATGGAATTTATTCATATGGAATGAAAATTAAACTATGTTTTTCCATATAAAAACATTGTTATGTGGAAAAACATAGTATAATTTTAATTCAATTCTAAAATTGACCTATAGGTCATGTCCTAAGGAGGTGCTAACATTGGGAAGGGGATTACGTTCGCGGGGAATTTTTTTTTCGAAAATTTCTCAGTGATTAATAATGATCTGAACTTGAAATTTGCTTTTAATGAAGTTAAAAATTAAAAAAAAAGTTACTTTTTCGAACTCTTAATATAAAATAAATAATATATTCTTGGATAAGTTGCACACTCACGACGGGTACTAGGAGTTTTGTCAGGGGGCAAAGATCGGTTTTCCGCCCCCTCTTTTTTTCCCTCGTCCAACCACTAAAATATTTTTCCCCAGTAAACTATATTTTTTTAGATTTGGCAGTAGAAATAAAACATTATGTGTGCCATTATGGAGTTTTATTTATCTAAGTCAATTGTTAATAACACTCGTGTTAACACTCTATATTACATTTATACCTGACCATTACAAATAATTTGTTTAAATCGTAACTAATTTAAATTGATTCGATATACAGTGGTAGCGTGATATAGTCGATAAAACGTGAAACAAAGTCAAATGAAATCAAGCAATATCTAATGTGGCATTATACTTTTGAAAAAAATATCGATTACCTTTTTAAATAAACTTTTTAAATTTTGCCGCCCCCATGAAATCTGCCGCCCGTGGCACGTGCCGCCTCCGCCCCACCCTGGCACCGGGCCTGTGTACGCTTTTGGAATGTCTGCGTATATTTTTTGTTAAAATAAATTCATGTATTTGAAGTAACTATTATCACGCAGTCGCATCACACCAAAAAGAGCAACTAACAACTTAACCGAATAATTACAAAAAAATCCAATAAAAATTATCATTGATTATATTTATTTGTATATTTTATTTATTATATTTATTCAAGAGATATGGGAACACATTAAATTTTTCAGATTTCATTACCTGCCGGAACAAACATTACCGTACGTGATGTGTTAACATTCCGGGTTCGAATCCCGGTCAAGGCGAATGATTTTTCCTCTGTGGATTTTTCGCTTTCTATTTGCGCATTGCGGGTGACTCCGTAAAAAGTTATCGCCGTGGCTAGTCCCGGTACACTTTAATAAGTCCAGAGCGAACACCTCTAGTGTTCAAAGTTCGGGCTTTGCTCTCTGGCTGTGGCGCCATGCGCACGACCTGGACTGCTAGTCGCATCATATGCTCAGCAGTCCATACCACCTTGTCCGGTATAGTCCACAAATTTCCATAGGGGAGAATGACGCCTCGGTAGCTTAACTGGCTAAAGCACTCGGCCGGATCCGGGTTCGAATCTCGGTCAAGGCTAATGATTTTTCCTCTGTGGATTTTTCGCACTATTACGAAGGGGTACCTCGCGCTCAAAGGATTTTCGTGGGGTGCATCCAGGGTTTGAATCCGGACCACTTTGGTCTGTTCTACTACTCTCGCCCCATCCTCCCCTCCGTACTTTCTTAGCCAGTAGAATGGAAATCTTTCGACGCTATTTCTCGCTCCTTAAGCCGGGTAAGAAGTTTTATTTTGAGATGCTTTCTTTTCCTAGCTATGGAAAGGAATAAGGGCACGGGACTTTCTCCGAGTTAGACTAGGAATCCCCGAGGGTGAGAATAGGTTCGGAATAGATTAAGGGATAGGAACCCCATACTGTCATTTGAAGGCTACGCAAGCCACCACTAGCGAAACCAGGTATATTATTTTGAGGAGGAAGTAAATCCATTCCGATAGAGAAAAGGAGAGAGCGTCGATTATTCGCTGGGTCGTTTCATAGGCAACGGAATTGAAGTCTTCCGATCTGGCAGAGTTAATATTCAGAAGCCGCACCCGGAATAGTCAGCGGAATTTTTATCCCACGTCCTAAGAAGAGCTTGGATTTTAGGAACCTGGTTAAAGCAAAGGGATTTCGACGTGGTGAGCACAACGGCTCCCGAGAGTTAGGATGGATTCAGAAGGTTTGCGATGGAAAAATCTCGTGTCGTCATTTAGTAGGCGAGAGATAGCACTAGCGTGATTTTTAATGTTAGTGAACTTAAAAATCAATGGCAATTTTCCACAATTTTTAAAATTTTGCCTCACATCTGGTTTCATCACATTTTTGTGTTGTCCTCTGATAATAATACAATATTTATTGGACCGGTCGTGAAGTGAATGCATTTTTGGAAAATTGCCGTTAAATTACTTATTTATTATAATTCTCTCAGATTATTCCCAAAACAACTCTATACTAAGATTCAGTGTTCTTAGATGAAGAGATGGCCACCCTATGGAAGTGACGGTCTAGATATTATTTTCTGAGAAAGTCGTACTTTGCATGTTGGTGCGACCCCTTGTGATAATGGTGCCATTCTATGTACATCGAGGGCTGCCTCTCTTCCTACTATGGGACATCGCGAGAGTGATGCTCGGGATCTAAATACAGATGATATTTTCTGAAACTAAGCAGAAAATGTAGAAAAAAATGTCACGGCTTTCTTCCCCATAGGCCCGGGTTCAAGAGATGAATGCAAGTAAAGATTTGCGGTATTATCCCACTAGAGTCAACATGCATCATCATGATCCGTCGAAGCCGAGTATTTGGAGGAATGAGGTTTGTCACTTTTGCCCTGGGTTCGAGTCCCGTCGAAGCCAATTTTTCTGATTTTTTCTTTCTTATAATTTACAGAGTCACTGTCACAACCCAGCCCCATTCATTTAAGTCAACTATTTCCGGAGGGATATCGTAAAATAGCACATAGAGCATTGAATAGGTGCACAAAGATCTACTGTCTACTTATTTTTCGTAGACTCTACTACGTGTTTCTACTACATCTACATAATATCCCGCAAGCCGACTAAAAGACGTGTGGCAGGGGGTGTTTGGACACCAGCCGTTTACACACAAAAATGAAGTGCTCTAACGAAATTACGACTGGCATTTGTTAAAGGCCTTTATGGTTCGGGGGAAAAACTAATTCCCAAATATATCCGTTCAACAAAACATCTCTCTTAATTTATCGCTTCTATCGGACCTGGAAATATAGTGTTTCAGCTGGCTTTCAGTAATTATCAGGTACTCTTTGAGTATTATTTTAATTTGACAAATTCTACGGTTGGTAGAGTTTGTGAAATTAAATTAGTAGACGGTGTTATATCTTTGTGTATCTTTAACCATTAATTTAATACGTTACATTAGTATTTTTTTTAAATTTTCATCTTATTTTACGTATTTCCAATGGATCTCCAAATGAGGACTTGCGACGCGTGTTAGTGGATTTTATTTTTCCCTTGCAGGTTTGGATTTCGAAGATCCGTGAATACTTCCACGTATAAATATCAAGGGCTTGAATTATTCGCTGGACTACCTCAAGATCTACGCTACTGGTGACGCCTGCTGTCGTGGCCTTTTTTCCGCGATGTTCCTCCAATGTTCGATGTATAAATAATTTTCGGTTCGTAAATATGACAGACATCGATCAAAGTCGTGCCTGGTGGCCTCTACCGCCATGGGGCATGTCGGGTAATAAATAATCGTAGGATAGCCCAGAGATTACTTTCGGCGCTTGATTGATTTCATCCTCGATCGTAATCGCCATTGTCCAAATCTTGCTGTCGCTCGCGGGCGAGTTTAATGGACCATCATTAAAAGTATTTTTCTCATCACTGTGGACAGATGATGGCACCGGATCCGGCCGTAATGAGGAGTGGGGGTTATGCGATAATGAGAGCAGTATGCTTAGTATTTATAAAATTATTCCCCGCCCCGCGAACCGTCGTTAATTCCATTGTGCTGGCTTTCCAAAAATATATCCTTTTATTATTCACTGCTAATCGAATGTTATTCAAAAATTTAGCTACCACTGTAATTGGCTAAAAAAATACGAAATTATCTTAATAGAGTCCGGCGTAAGTAGATTTCCGATTCATAAAAATCAAGGAAGCATGGTGTGCACCATTATTGTTTTAACTATTGATACCCTGGAATAGACTTCCTCAAGCATTTTGAAGTTGAAAATGTGCGCAAAATTTTTTGCTGGCCTTGGTGGCGGCCTAGTAAAGTTATCGCCTGCCAAACTGGAGGTCGCGGGTTCGAGTCCTGCCTGGGTAAGTTACCCCTATCCAGGGCATGGTCGTTTGTCTGCTTAAAATTGTTAACATGTTAAAAATCCCGATGTGAAAGGACGTATAGAGCTGTTTTTGGTAGTATGGAAATGTTACCAAATTCTACCAAATAAATTATTAGGTTCGTGCAAATTTTCGACGTTTCGACGTGCAACCTGATGCCAATTTACCAATATTTTATAATATACTCCGTAGGTGTAATTCCTTTGAAAATGTATGGTAACATTTCTGAGGATCTTTTCTCTTTGTAGAAATATATTTTTCATCTCTAGTTTGAATTCACGAGACGCACTTACATAGGTACTCTGGTACTTCCCACCCTTTAATTCTCCGTATGGCCAAGGCTTCAAACGCTATTCCATCATCAGCATCGTAATAAGCCATCCTTGATCGATGGTATAAGAATATTTCGGAGATCCATGATTTCCGCGAAGTGATGTGTCCACTATTTTGTATTTAATTGTTTATTATGTCGTTTTGATAGGCTAACCTATTTATAAAGTACGTCATGACTTAAGAGTTAAGAAAAATATAAAACGCCACGGAACTAATATTGAAGTCATAAGGAAAGTAATGCTTAAACCTAATTCACGCACGCAAGTACAGTAAAAATAGCGCTGTAGTGGATCCTAATGACTCATTCGATCCGTACATTCTTTGAATATCCTTTTTGAAATCAATACTGATCATCTATTTTAAATGGCATCAAAGGCAGTTGCGGGTACATATGGGGGCCCAGGGGGCGCGCGTCCCCCTTGTGGGGCTGCCCACATTTCCGAACATTGCAGAACCACAATTTTTAACTTTGATAGATTTAAGATAGCATTGTCTTGTATGTGCGTATAATCAGTTTTAATAAACCTATCTTACATTTTGATTTTAAATTAGTTATATTTCATTACGTCAAAAGTATTGGTAGCTCAAAATGTCTTTTGCGACCCCCCTTCAGTTTTTTCTGTATCCGTACACACATTTACGAAAGGTGAATATTTGGTCCGAATCTCGCTGTGGCAGCCCACCGTCATAGCGGCCATGGCGAATTAACGAAGGGATTGACATTTGAAACTCCAACTCTGCGATTGTCACTCGGCTCACGACCCTTTGCTCGGAACTCGTGACTTCGCTGCCGCACGTCGCGTTCTCCTGATGACTGCTAAGCTCACATTTTATACCCCAATCACTTAGTCATTTTTCCCCCCATTAAATCTTGGACAATTTTAAAGATATGTCTCTTATACGCATTATACTTACCTGATTTTGAGGATCGAATGAGGATTTAATTTAACATTTATTAGCCGTTTTCTAATTATGAACCCCATACTTTCCGAAATGTAATCGCTTTATGTTGGACCAGTTTTCTCGTATTCATCGCTGCAAAGTTGACTTCAACATTAACCGTTCATAGTTGATCTCTTAATGAATAGGTAACTTTCTAAAGTCAAGCTTAACTTCGATGGAAAAGTCTTTGGTTAGAGTGAAAGTAAATATTGACAACTTTTTATCGAAGTTCGTTGTTGTTTTATTCGGGCGCTTTTAAGTGTGTAATACTTCATATTTGTGCTTTAATTTCACTCTTACCATATTTCCAAAGAGTGATCGGAACATGAATCACATGTCTATGGAAATCATGACACTTATAAGTATAATTGCTTCAATAATTTGTAGGGCTAACTGTAAGCCCAAATTTTGCTAGGTTGACATTCGACGAAAATTCGCTAACAAATATAAGTTAACGACGCTTTTTACGACCAACGAATGAAAAAATTGAAAGACTAATTATTATTTTTGATTCTGGAAAGTGATGATTGAATTAAACTGCGTTTTGTTTTCTTATTGATTGTTTGAATTACTTCTACGTTTATTAATCACCTCAAGTACATTCTTGCTGTGGAATTAGTAATGAACATAATTTTATTTGCGTAACTACTCTGGTGTCTGTTGTGCGATGAGAAATGATGAGGTGTTACCGCGTGGAAATGACGTCGCGGTTTCCGGCGACTTGAGGGAAGGACCGAACCGCCTAAAGATCTCTTCAGCATCTCCATGCCAATTCCTCAATCCCTCCGCCTCTGTTTACGGCCGGTTTCCTCGGCGACCTTGACGTCCATGCTTCCAATCGATCCTCCCATTCCACATCCCCGAAATCCGCCCTCGACTGTCAATTGTTTCTGGATCCGCCCTGATGGCGCCTCTTTCCATTTCTCTCCCGTCTTGTTGAAAGAGGCCTTATCCATTACCACGCGGGTCGATGCAAATACTTCGTTCCAGCTTTCTTAAATACTCAATGAAGAAATGTTGCCTCCACTATTGACAACCTTAAATCTTAATTATCAACATTCGGTTACATGATCGAATGTTGCTGGTGTATCAAAATATATAGATTTAATATAATTTTTCTCGAAATTTTAGTTACCTATATTCAGTGCTAATTTCATTCAGATAACGAATATAGACTTCCATCACAGTGATAATTTGAATTACGCTGAAATTATGTGGTGGACTGTATAGTTTTTTAATAAATCGTGACCATTAAAATAACGGATATTACACACCGACATCAATAGTTATTTAATCAGACTTTTTTGTTGTTGTTGTTTACTTTTTTCCTAACATGGAAACATTATCTAGATCCAAATTGAGTGGTAGTGGTATGATGTGTAGATTGACATCTTTGAGAAATACTTAGAATTGTCTAGTTATTCAAATCAACTTCTAAAAAGATAGCTGGGAGAGCCTGACAATTTTAACAATAGCCAGTTTAGTGAAATTAGGGAGATTCAATCGCGTAGTTATTCGAAGTAACATATTTATTACATTCTCGGAATTCTAGACATTCTCGTAATATATGAGTATAGAGTTTACCCCATATTGAGCAGCTGACGTATGTAGTTTGAGAAACGGCCTTTTCTCATAGAGATAGGAAGGGGTACTCCGACCACTGAATCAAGTCCAACTCTAATGACATCAGCCTACCGGATTTCCGTGAAGTGAAACACGCCCGATTGCGATTTAAATAAGCTTTCGGTTGATGAGTCAAAGCGGAATGATCAGCCTTGGTAAGAGACTTAATTCAGACAGAAGCCATGTGTCCCAGAGTAATGTGAATGTACGAAGTATCAGGTTCTTATAGTTATAAGTATTTCTTTTAAAATTGTGTAAAAATGAATATCACATTCTTTCTGAACATGCCATCATCATTAGTTAAAAATTCCAGGATTGGTTTGACTCAGCTCTCCATTCCTCTCTCCTATCCGCTAGCCTTTACATAGTGACGTATATCTTCTCCTTTACAACTTGTCCTGTACAACACATTCGGGGCCGTCCCTTGCCCTTCTTCCCTTCCGCCTGTCCTTCTGCGATTGTTTTAATCAGGCCATCATGTCTCATTATGTGGCCAACTAAGTTGTCCCGTCTTCTCCTTAAAGTTTTTAGATTTATTTTTTTCTCCCATTCTTCATAGCAGTTCCTCATTGCGTACTCGGTCGATCCATCTTATCTTCGTCATTATTTGGCAGCATCACATCTCGAATGCTTCATCTACATCTACATAATACCCTGCGAGCCACCTCTAGGGTGTTTGGCAGGGGGTGATCAATCACCAGTATGCAGCATGCATTGGGCTCCCACATGCACACCACACCGTCCAAAAAACGTCACGTATACTAACAAATTATACTACAATATGCTGTTAGAAATAATAATAAAATTAAGAAACATGCAGTAAGTTTTACATAGGTTAGTTAGCTACACTACAAGTCATGCAATCTATCTATGAGTTCCTTCGCTGCCGTTATAATCTCTTATTGATCGTGGAAAAAATGACATTCTGTACCTGTCTGTTCTACAATCTATCTCTCTTATTTTATTTATGTGATCTGATCTTCCGTAGTATGTTGGCGTCCGTAAGATATGGCTAACTTCGTCAGAAAAGACACTGCTGTTGAATTTATCGAAAAGGTTTAGTCCATTTTTTAATGTACGGTCCGACAGATATTCCCATCCGAGATTATCTAAGAGGTCAGTTACACTAACAAGACTATCGCAACGACCTTTCACATACCTGGCAGCTCTTCTTTGCACGCGTTCTAACTCTGTTATTAAGCCTTTTTCATGAGGGTCCCAAACACTGGCAGCGTTTTCCAAATGTGGTCTAACGAGGGAAAAGTAGCTAATTTCTCTCACTTTGTCGTCACACTTTCCTAATATTCTTTTAACAAAACCCATTTTACTATTATCTTGGCCGGTTATTTCTCGGATATGTTTATTCCACGAAAGATCGTTATTGAGTCTAACTCCTAGATATTTCACGGATTCAACAGTCTCTAATTGGGTACCCCGAATTATATATCTACTTTGTAGGGAGTTATTCTTCTTCCAGAAATTCATTACGACGCATTTTTTCAAATTTAATTCTAACTGCCATGCTTCCACATAGTTGAAGAAAATTCATTGCGGAGTATGAGAGCAGAGATCATATTATTGAGGAGAATGATTTTTCGTTTCACGTCATTCAATCGCCACGATTGGATTAAAGTGGAATTGTCATGTACCAAAATTTTGCGTGTTTCTCAATCCAGTGTGCTTGCTTTGATGAATTTGTTCGCTGAGAATAGTCCAGTTTGCTTACAGGTGTTTGTCTTTAATCTGGTGATTTTACTAAAAGGCTCTTTAAGTAGACATATGAGGGCGGATCTCATAGGAAAGAGGAAATCTTCGATTTTTAAGTACAATGCAGAAAATTTATCGGGTATGGTATGGTATTTGGAAGAGGCGATCGACAGCTGAGGTCATTTGCACTATGAGGGAAGGTTGGTGAAGGAAGAGTGGAGAAAAACCCGGCGTCGGCATTAACCATCTCTTATCGAAAGGCGCCAAGGGGACCACGGCTTAGCGTCCCATCCGACGGACGAAGTTTTGTGCTAGAAATGTCCCCCATATAACATTTAAGGCAAACATTTAAGATCGGGCAATCTCTGAAAATTCTCTGCTTCCACCGGGATTTGAACCCTTGCCCACGGGGTGGGGAGCCTACACTCAAGCCACCACACCAACCAGATCCTTAGTTTATCGGGAATGCAGAAAGTTCATTCAACACATAAACAGAGGATAATGGGAAGGAAATATTTAGCAGGATTCACGGGAGTGATCTTTTAACGTCGTTTCTCGGTTTAATCTTCGTGGAAAATTGAGGCTGATTCTCTTGTGTTCGCCGGTTTTCTCGTCGTAGTGACCGTCTCGGGGTCAATTTCGTGCTTAGCATCGTCTTCACAAGTGTGCATCACGGGAAGAGGTCAGACGTTTTTCGACTTGATACTTTGCTCCCCGAGCAATATCCGGCGGCGATCCATTGGGATCAAAGAGGGCGCCGATTGGGGCGAAGAGATCGAAATAGCACAAGTGTGTGGTTTCGGGCATTATTGAAGGGGGGCGTGGTCGTTGGATGGATGGTCGGTTTGATGGGCCTGCTAGGATGATCTCACTCTGCTAGGCACGCACTGCAACGCCATTGGCGGAAATGGCCTGGCGTTCCTTTTAACAGTGATGTTCTCTGGTATTTACAAAAAAATTGGCTACATAGTGAGTCTGATGGGTTGATTGTGACAGTGCGTTGGAGCGTTGACAAGATAAAAGAAGTATCGTACTTATGAGGTATGTAGGCATTTTTTTATAAGCAATAACTTTTAGAACACTGCAGTGTGATAAACTGAGAGAAAGGTTTAGGGAAAATACAATAAGAATTATTGGCACTATAATTGCTTATGATTTTTGTCGTTTTGGTCAAATTGTATTATAACATTTTTAAAATACTAATATATGTTAATTTATTATTGATCGATGCGACAAAAATTATGGATGGTTCTGATTGTATTTTATGACATTTTTTGACGTTGTATAAAAACACACGACCTCGATTTCATAAGACCTCGATGGTCATCATTAGACGCTCTTACGGTGGCGCAAATCTCCTAAGGCGACGCATATCTCTCCTGCTGGAAATTATTTTTTAGCGTCGCAATTGTTGTTCAGTGCTTTACACCATCACCCGGAAATTTGCAGGGGATTTAAATCAGACCTTAGTTAGTATTTGTCTATGTCCCACATTTGAAAATTCTGCCACAATGGTTTCTCCCTTGCAAAACTTTTTTATTGGGGTGACAGAAAAATATTAGCAAAGGCCTTATCTGAATGCCGCGTAAGTCTCAAGGTATGATTCTAAATCACACGGTAATTTTTGCCGTCCCTCTGAGTGATAGCACGATTGATTGCTTTTCAGGAACGAAAAAAGTTATGGAAAAACTTCGGAGGCAAAAAAATGTTAAAATAGTGGTTGGAAACGTGTCGCATTGCTGCGTTCGAAAGGCGAGGTGGGCGTTTTGTTTGTGTTCAGAAAAAGGGAGAGAAGAAGGTGACGATGAGGTCATTGGCGCAAAATTTAGCTGACCCGAAAGCCAAGGGGTTTAAGCTGCGGAAATATGTGCAAACGATGGCGAGGTGACTGCAGTAATGGCAGTCTTGTGGTAAGTTTCGTTTTCTTCAACGATTTGTGTGATATTGTGAATAGCCTCCGAGAATTAAGCAAAGAAAGTTCATTATTTTATTTTTCATTTAAATTTCGACAGGAAAATATTTAATCCTCCTCGAATAAATAAATTTCATTTAGTAATGTACTTTGCTGCATTTGTTTTCTAAAACCCTATCAACGAAATGACATTGATATAAAGTTAGGGGAAAATAAAAAAGATTGGAGTGGAAATCAGGGAAAAGACAGGGTAATCGGAATTTGGCGTGAATCCCTCGTAAATACGCGTAAATACGAGGAGGGAATACATTTTTTTCGAGTTGTGTGGAACCCATCTTTGGCGGAAAACGCTTGTTGGTAGCGACTAATGATGGTATCCCTTTTCACACCCTTCCGATTACTTGATACATTTTGTGCATGTAGCTGTGAGTATTCAGGGAAAAGTGGGATGGAACGTAAAGGTATCGCCCATTCAGGAATGCAGTGGGGAGAGGGTTCTTTTTCTCTGCGAGCGGTGGTGGTAAGTGCGCGTGGCCAATCCGTTCCGCGTGAGAGGAGTGGAAATTCCTTCCTCGTGAGTTCGTCCGGAGGCGGCTAAGGAGTTGCTGTCATCACCAGACACCCAAGGTGCGCCCATCCCCCGCTCACTTTTTTATTTGTATCGTTCGCGGGAGAACAGGTAGTGAGTGGAGTAGAATTCTTACAAGCGGGTCTGCGTCACGCGTTGACTTCATCATTAATTTACCTATGCCGTCACTTGATGAGGTCACGGAGGAACCGGTTATGATTTCATTTTATACCATTTTTGCAAGAACTCCACATGTATGCATGTAGGATTCTTGAATTTTTGCTTAAAAAAACAAATCAGTAATGTAAATAAGTATCAACTGTAATCTTACTGGAAGTGTTATGTGATCTCTCAATCTTTTTCACTATCAAATCCGTCTAGTACCATTTGGTTTCCTGAATAGCGATATAAATGGCTCTGGCCCTGGTACTGATTCCATTTTAGAATAGATATACTGAAAATAAGTTACATCAGAAGTGAAAATACCAAGAGTAAGCAACCTGTTGTTCACTGGAAGCATTATTTGATCTCTCGATCTTTTTCAATCTCGATTCAAGCTGTTATTTTTTCTGACTGTCGATATAATTAGCGCTGGAACTGTCGACGCGTTCACAGTTTTAGTTAAACTTAGGATTATATATACCCCCGTTTGGTTGGCTCTAAACAATTGGAAGTAGTTTGTTGGAGAATTTAAGTAAGAATTTAAATATCGGACGTTACAGGTAAGCTACGCATTTTGCGGTCGATTTATGGAAGGCATATGCAGTGGAGATAATGCTCCTTCTGACCTGCCTCCATTGCACCATCCTCCAACCTAATGAGTATTGCTTTCTTTTATTTTTAATTTTTGGAGTAATTCTATCGTAAACTTGGTAATATAATGCCAGATGCAAAGAATGACTTCCACCATTTCTCATCACTTCACAAATCATCGTCATCAGTCAACAATCCTAAGATTGGTTTGACGCAATTCTCCATTCCGCTAGCCTTTTCATAGCGACGTATTTCATCTCTTTCACATCGTTTATAACCTGTCCTATGAAATTCATCCGGGGCCGTCCCTTTCCCTTCTACCCATCTACTTGTCCTTCCATAATTGTTTTCATCAGGGAATCATACCTCATTATACGTCCAACTAAGTTGTCCGGTTTTCTCCTTAAGGTTTTTAGAAGATTTCTCTTTTCTCCCACTCTTCCTAGTACTTCCTCAGTACTAACGCGGTCTATTCATTTCATTTTCTTATCTATTTTATCATTTAACTAATCATCATCATCACTGGTCAACAATCCTAGGATTGGTTTGACGCAGCTCTCCACTCAGTTCTCCTATCAGCTAATCTTTTCACTCCTACGTATTTCTTCTCTTTCACATCTCTCTTTACTTACGTTCCATATATTTTGTTCGAGGTCTTCCTTTTCCATTCTTGCCTTCCACCTGTCCTTCGACGATTGTCTTCATCAGGCCATCATGTCTCAAGATGTGGCCTATAAGGTTGTTCCGTCTTCTTATTAAGGTTTTCATGAGGTTTCTCTTCTCTCCTACCCTTCTTAGGACTTCCTCGTTACTAACTCGGTCGATCCATTTGATTTTCATCATTCTTCTGTAGCACCACATTTCAAAGGCCTCTATCCTTGCTTTCTCCGCTGCGGTCATTGTCCATGCCTCACTTCCGTATAGGAGCATACTCCAGATGTAGGTTCTTATAAATTGTTTCTTTACATCCATATTTAAGTTTCCCGCTGTAAGCAGGTCTCTCTTTTGGTGGAATGCTCTCTTCGCCTGGGCTATTCTGCTGATAATTTCTTTCTTGCTTCTCCCGTCACTAGTTATCTTGCTTCCCAAATAACAGAATTCATCCACTTCTATCAGTTTTTGCCTCCCTATTTTAATGTTGGTCTTGACTTCTTCTCTTCTGCTGCATACTAAGATCTTGGTTTTCTTCGTCTTCGTTTTCTAAGTTCTTGGTCTTCTTTCTTAACTAATATTAGTACAAATAATAGAGGTGTACACATAGTGATATGCTCGATGTACCTGCTTCCTGCTCCACGGCTATGGGTTCTCTTTTTCCTCTTTGGCGCTGTGTTCGGCATTCTGCCTGCCATGTGCAGTGCACATTGTGCACACTTTCCGCTCCTTTATTTTCTCATACCACCTGCCACAAGTTTCTCCTCCGCTATTCCGCGCGCATACAGAGTACATAAGCCTTAGCGAGGACTTGTAATCCGCCCCGATTCTGCTACGCAGTTCTCTTTGAAGTCCACGCCATAGAGTGGAACCAGCTTGTCTCCTTATCTCGCGAACTAAGCCCCTGTTGTGTCCGCAGCAGGAAATTCACCCTTTTCCTTACGCGATAACAGCGCCGAGCCGAGGGTGACGCACCTCGTTACCAGCGAAGCAGGAATTTGCGTGGAAAGTCAAGTGTTTACTTTGACTGCCTTTACACATTGCTATGTTAGTTTTTGGTGTGGTTTTCATGAGAATCTTACAATCGGTGAAAAACGAATGAATGTTAACAAGAGCGCCCAAGGTGGCTGCGTGAAACCCCTAATCCAACAACAGAATTTGTGTGGGAAGTGGAAAAGGTGAACTTATTGGCCTCATAATTAGTTTTATTAAAATCCTTATTCTTCTCCTTCTTCGTAAATGTCAAATCTACATCTACGAGGTACCGTGCAAGCCACCACCGTGGTGTGTGGCATGGGATGTTTCCACCACCCCTGGCATGCAGTACTCCTAGCCTTAATCAGAAATGCGCTCCTTCGCCGGACACTTAGATACATTGTGTTGTGATTTTTAATATTCATTTATGTCATCTATGAAATTTAACCTCTGTAAAAAATATGGAAAAGCATTTGTTTTGAGTAGTTGATACGAATGAGGACGGGTTCTCTTCAAATAAGTTGTTCCAAAAATGCTTTTATTCACTTGGTAAAGTGGGACCCGTACAGTGTGAATTCTTGTGAGTGGGGTGTGGGTTTGATAGCATTTAGGGCTTTGATAGCGTGTCGCGTGACATCCCGAGGTCACGGCCGTGTGAATCTCACACATGTTAATTTTCCCATGGAGATGGCAATGGCGTTGGCGCTCTCAAATGGTCCATTTTTCGCCATATTCGCATCTTGAATGATATCTTTCGTCTCGTAATCTCCCTTTATATCTCTCCGAAGCTCCGCAGTCATGTGTGAAAATCTATTTCTATATCGGTACGGTTGCATAGTACATAATGGAAATACTTCCTCGGCGAAAACGGTAATGCTTAAAATGTAGGTATATAGCTGAGACTTGTCATCTATCGTTAGGCGAAAAAAGTTTAGTTCTATGAAATTATAATGTAAATAATATTGATGCAGCCTAAAACCCGTGAACTCATTTTTCGAATTTTTTTCTTACTTATACAGCGTAAACTTCAATGGAAGATAACATTTGTATTGTTTTTTCTTAGTGTGCAAATGTAAATGCCCTCATACAATCTGCTTTTAAACGAATATGGAGAATCATTGTGCACATCTATTGTCTGTTATCTTTATTTTTATGGTTATAAGCTAAAGAAAGGAAATAGAAAAAGGAAAAAGTCTGATAAAAGTACTCAACAATGACATTAAAATAAACAATATGTCGTTATGCTTAGACGACCTTTAAGGAAATTGTGTTGGAAATACATGGATGCATCCAACTTCTAATGGATATATAAACGTTATTATTATAGGATACATAAATGATGCATAAACGTGATTTCTGAGAAACTCTGTAAAAAATATGGAAAAAGCATTTGTTTTGAGTAGTTGATACAAATGAGGACGGGTTCTCTTCAAATAAGTTGTTCCATAAATGCTTTTATTCACTTGGTAAAGTGGGACCCGTACAGTGTGAATTCTTGTGAGTGGGGTGTGGGTTTGATAGCATTTAGGGCTTTGATAGCGTGTCGCGTGACATCTAGCGTGTTCGTTGCTAAACAGAATAACGCGGATATATTGCTCGGATATATTATTTCTGTATCATTTTCGTCGACGTCAGACGACTACACCTAAGTACAGCATTAGGTTGCTGGAAACGCAGAAAATAGTAAGGCGAAATCCGGAAGTTTTATTGAAACCTCAATTCTATGAAATTATGTTAATTCTTTCGGCTGCTTGTAAATGTCTTATAAATATTCTTGTTCATATCTGGATTTTCATCACTATCTATCGACAAGCATATTCGTAACTATCTGGGCCTTAAGCTTTTTGTGGATATTTGGAAGGAATATTAATTAAAGTAGAGCCCAAAGCTAAGCTAAAGCCCAAATCGCGTTATTCTGTTTAGCAACGAACACGCTAGATGTCACGCGACACGCTATCAAAGCCCTAAATGCTATCAAACCCACACCCCACTCACAAGAATTCACACTGTACGGGTCCCACTTTACCAAGTGAATAAAAGCATTTATGGAACAACTTATTTGAAGAGAACCCGTCCTCATTTGTATCAACTACTCAAAAGCTAAAGCCCAAAGTTTATTCATTACACAATGGGAAATATGCATATTTTTATGAAAATATGACAACCTTCCGAATCTCATTCCATGTCATCTACCTACTGCAAATCACTTATGTTTCGTTTAACAGTGCAATGAGTGAATCGATATTGCTGCTATTGAATTGAATCCAGTAGAGCTTTGTCTTTCAAGCGTCAAGAATTTCAGTTCGAATTGGAATGTCTCCCAGAGCAACCCAATTTTAATGGACTCTGTCCCTTGTTATCTGCCGCTTTTAATGACCCGCACGTCAAAGAAATAAGCCGATGATATATTTCATTCCTCATTTCAATTCCCTGTCTTGTATTGTGGGCTCGTAAATTTTAAGTGTTTTCGATGTTTGCTGCGTTGGAATTTCCCTGAAGACATTTTCAAATCATTTGATTACATCTGGAAATGTTTAATATGCATTTTCCATTTGCAAAATACAGAAATTACTTCTTGTTACTTCATTTTATTCACATTGCCAATTTCAATTTTATCAGAATACTTTATAAATGGCTTTTTACAATTCTTTTTTAATTGTAATTTTTTTTGCTCTTTACCACGGCAAATTGTATCTAAATCTGAGGAACGAAGGGAATTGCATTGGATTCCTGAATCCCTGAAGACAATGGGAAAGTTGCTCGTCGAAACGTTGGAAGTAGACATGGATGACTTAACCCGGTGCAAAACCCGAGAAATCTTCGCTGCTATTCGAGATTCCAGACAAGACAGACGCGGCCGAATTCGGAAGTACTGGTTGAGGGATACCCAGCAGGAGCACGTTGAGATTCGGTGGCGCTGAGCAGTTTTTTGAGATTTTAAACCTTTTTCATAGACTTTAATCTCTATATATATATAATTTTTAGTCGTATTTGATATAATTATTAACATCCTAACATAGTTTTAGCTGCGTTAGTATACCATCTGAAGTCATTAATTAAGTTATTAGCTACGAGGCTCGCGTGGTCCTCTTTTTTAGGATTTTAATTTATTATTCTCTTAATTTTCAGTACCGGTAAAACGGGGTGAATAGAAACAATTTTCAACTTTGGTTTGAAATTTTGCATATTTGTAGTTGTTCCATATAAACAATTTTTTGCCCAATCACAGGTCTCTGTTAGACCTATTTGTTTATAGTATTTAATTTTTTAAATTTTATTTGATTTAAAAGAAAAAAAATTAAAACATGGTGTTTCTATTCACCCCGCAAATGAGGGTGAATAGAAACAGTACTTCAATTTCATGTTTTTTTCTATTGAAACGAATCGGGGGTGAATGGAAACAGTTAAATATGGTATTTTTAATTTGTAATGGATAAATACAAATTTATTTCTCAACATAATGATTTAATTCAGTACATAAACAAAACAAGTTACATAACTGTAAGTAAACAAATTGAATAGGTAGACAATTACCGTATTTACTAGATTTAATTATGATAAATAAATTGTGAGATCAGAACGGTCATCTTTGAAAAACTTTTCTTGCGGGGTGAATAAAACACTAAAAATGATTTGTTTCTATTCACCCCATAAATTCTGAAAACCTAACCTAAAAAATATGTATAATTTTTTGGAAATAATATTGTTAAAGTTAAAGCTTAAAATAAGCCTGAATCTTTTATATGAATAATTAAACTATGTTTTTTACAGCTATTTACTTTTAAGAACACTGCGTATTCTGACTTACCTGGAAAGTTCAAAGTGGATAAAAAAAAAACAAGAATCACGTGGTAAAATTCAACATGACAAACAAACAGGAACTAGTGCTGCCAACCAAGCAAACCATTATTTCACTTTCAGCCAAAAGTGTACCAACCTAAAAAAAATAATAGTTGCCGCTATTTACCCATAGTTATGTAGGAAATAGATTATACATAAAAAAAAAGAAGTTTCGTTTCTATTCACCCCAATGTTTCTTTTCACCCCGTTTTTAGGCGGTTTTTGATTGTAACTTTAAGTAATCCGTATCTTGTTGATAATCCCTCTAGTTTTTAGAATAGCTCATTCAGTTGTGAGGGTAATTTTCATTCTTCTTTAAGTAGGTTATGGTATTGTTCTAGTGTATTAGTTTTATAAGATTATTTTTTAAACATTTAACTGGTTATTTAAACGCATTATTAGTTTAACACTTTTTATAGTTGTTCGCCGGAAAAAAACCAAGCATTACATCTTTTTACCATCTTTCTAATTTATTGAATAAAATAGGAAAGGGCTTTAAATAACCATATGAAGTGTGGGTTTCAAACGGCTCATTTTCCACGCTGCATAATCTTGAAGTCTACTTCTACAGCGACATAACACCTTGTGAATCGCCACAAGGGTGTTTGGTAGGGGGTGTAAAACGACCTTAGCTCTAGTTATTCGTGGTGAACCAAACTTACGGCATTTCCTGTATAATTTCAGGAAGCTCATTGAGTATTGATGCTTACTATTTCAGGAAGCCGATTTGTCATGTTTCTGTTTCTCATTTGATTACCATAGTTTCACATTTTTAAATAGATGGATGGAAAGCATTTACTTGTACACTGATAGTGCTTCTTAGTTCGGAAGGGGTACGTGGTTCAGTTTCCATGTTCAAGGAAGCAGCCCTTGAAGAGCGCCGTCTCTGCCTGAGGTGGACCGTTGTATCCCTTAGGTTCCCCCTCCCCTGGATTCTACCTGTGTGGTTGGAGTCCTTCGTTTAGCGCGCCACAGCGGGGGTCTTGTTAGAAAAAAGAAATCCCCGTTGGGGTCTTTTTGGGCCCGAAAGAAGAAAGATCCTCCGCATAGGTGTGTCCTTTCTTCAGTAGGGTCATTCCTTCCCATAGAAAAGAGAGCTTTACTTTTTTCCATAAGGTCTCAAGGCCGTGTGCCGTAAAGTCATTTTCAATGGCGAGGTGCGTGACTTTTATGGCGACCACGAGGCTTGTAGGGATTACTCCGGCCTTGCTGTGCAACGGTCGCCTCATGCCCCTCTTTTGTTCGTGGAATGCTGCGCATTGAAAAAAGGTGTCGATGCCACTCCACCTGTGCGAAGGGCGGAGAAATCGTGGTGAACATACCTTACCTTAGAAATGGTTACCTGTGTGTCCTTTCCTTGAGTGGACGGGTAGGGACACCCCTGCAGTTAGGGAGGTAGATGTTTTGTGAGAGTATCTCGCAATCTCTGCCTACCTAAATAGTAGTAATTACTATTTCAATCATATCTAGGACTGTGTCTTGGTGGAGGTTCCACTTTAGTGCTCTTATAGCTTTAGGAGAAGAAGAAGCCCATGCAAAGTGATACAAAACAATTACCTCCTTCTACCAAATTTCTTTTAATATTAATGCCAGTGGCCAGCCATATAAGTAAGGCTTTCATGAAATAGTCAGTAAATGTGTGAAACATATAGCAATTTAAGTTATCAATGATGTACTTGTGAAAACAGAAGAGTGGTAATTGAATATTTCTTTATAAACGAACACGTACTACATTTTTTGATACCTTTGGAGAGGTATATAAGTTGTATAGTTGATTTTGAGCGTTAGAGGTGGTAATGTCTATGCCTTTATTTTTTTGTAGACTTGTTTTTGAGCGCAGTTCTCTGATTTTTTTATTAATTAAAACCGTTTTAGGCCAAAGTATAGGAAATTTATTTTCCACTATCAAGGCTTTCATGCAGTTTTGCAAGTTGCTCCACAAACAACTGATTGTATGGAAACTTTGAAGAATTAAAAATGATTTCGCATAATGATGGGCTTAACTTTTTTAATTAATAAAAAATAGACATTGTGCTCCAATAATATTTCTACAAAAAACAATAAGAGGCCAGGAAGAAAATTTATTGTATTAACAATTTCGATTTAAAAGAGTATAAATTCATCCTTTTTCGTGTTATTTCAACTTATTCATCGTTGCTATGGCACCGGCCAATCCCGACTAAACAAACGTATGAAACGAGGTCTCAGCAATACCCCTACTGTGCCCAGGGATGGCAAGTGAAACGAAACGAAAATCTTTCCTTTCGACCCGTAGGGAAACTAAAATACGAGGCCTAGGTTTAGTTTCGTTCCCGCACGAAATTAAGATCACCAAGGAGTTTAGTTTCGGCCCGGGACGAAACTTTTCTCCCAGGAACGGAACTAAATTAATCGACACCCCGCTGCTCATAGTTAAGTTTTGATCCCAGAAGATGAGTGGAGGGGTATAAGAGGGAATAGTTTCGACCTATTACGTTTGACATACGTGTAGAGATGTCGAAACATCGTGGTAAAAAATCGATTGGCTAGTTTGTGTTCACCGTTATCCTGTTAGTGGTAAAATTATGAGTGCCCAATTCAAGTAATGACCGTTGACCGAATCTCTACTTCATTCAACCATGCTTCGTACTCGGTGTGTGAGTCGAAACTAAACCGTTCGAAGGTGAAGCACGTGGTCCCTCCAGTGCGAAACATTATGCGTGTTTCGTTTCGTCTTAGAGTTTTAGATTAGTTTCGACCCGAAGTAGTTTTGACTCTGATTTCGTTTCGACCCAGTGCTCAGCTGCCCGGGTTTGATTCTTTTTCGTTTCATTTCTGCATTTCGTTCATGGGAAAGAAACTATTGAAACTTTGCTTGTTTTGACTTTCGCTTAGTTTTTAATGCCATCCCTGACTGTTCTGTAGTTTTTGTATTGCTTCCCTTTCATGAATCTTTAGGCTACTATATGTGCACAATTATTCTGATTCTAACGGATTGTTTTTTTAATTGCCATTCTTCAGAGTCTTGTATAAAAAGATGGCGTAATATCCGTAAGTGATGAAAGTCCTCCTTGTTGGTCGCTGCCACGTGTGATGATTTCTTTCTTGTCTTGAGTGTAGCTTGCCTCGAGAGCTAGTTAGTTCAGGCATCGCGTTCGTCTTTTCGTATTCTTTTGCCTGCCCGATCGCCTTTTTGGATCTCCGGACGGGAGAAGGGCCGCTCTTGCCACCTCTCCATGTTTCTTGTGACTCATGGCCTCTCGGAAGCTGGGCGCTCCTTTCTTCTTTTCCCGGAACTTGTTATTTTTTGCTGATTTATCGGTCTCCGCCGGACACGCGACAAGGCCGCTGCACCCAACGTTTTAATTAGTTCCCACGGGCGGCGCTCTTTGCTATCTCGTTCCTCTGCGCTTACAACGGGAATGTTTTTTTTTCACCTTCCTTTTTTTCACGTTCGGCACGTTTTGATTAGTGCTGCCTTGGGCCTGTTCTTTTTGTGAGGGAGAGAGGGCCAAGGAAGAGCAGATTGCGGCCTTTCCAGAGATTGAGCTTCTTCACAGGCTTCAGAGCGGCCGCCGTGATTGAATATGCATGGAATTGGTTTTAACATTCATCTTGAACGGGAATTTTTACAGCAAGCCAAAATATTTTTGTTATATTTTCTACGCGTCTTTTGTTTATTTTTGTATTCGAAGATACCTTCCTAGGGGGGGACGGCAGGAGAGGATGCAACATAAGGTCCCGTTTTTTTATTATTTTATTTTTGTTGCCACTGCGTTTGCATTTTACTTGGGAAACTCATAAAATGGGCGGTGAGTGATTACGCATTACACATACAGCACGTAATTCATGGTAATATTCATGACAACTCTCAAAATTCTTTTGCGCAATTTTTTCACGTTGCTCGTGTAGTAGTTGCCGCTTTTCAACAATTTTGACTGATTAAAAAATTATTATTAACTTATTTCTTTTGAATACTCAATTTTAGTTTTGCCTGTCCCCAAATAATGGCGCATCATTTTTACCATCAACACAGTGTGCCCATGATACCTTAGCGTCAAATTATTTTGCTTTTGAATTGTAATTGTAAAAGTAAAATAATTTAACGCTGTAAAAGTAAAACCCACTTCAGCCCTTTGCCTCAAAATTTTGGGTGAATTAATCTCGTAAACATTTTTATCTTCCTTGATGCAACCAAGGCAAGTTAATTTTTTCGTAATTATGCCAGCTCCATTTTTTGTTTTTTATTCATCTCCTACTCTATTTATTATTCTTCTTTGATAATTCTTTTTTATTTAAATTAATAATTCCTTCTCCAATGGAGTGTATAATTGAATGTATTTATATCTTTCAATCATACCGTCAGTGGTTCCATATGGGAAAGATGGCTCAGAGAACAATAAATTGCGACTCACACCATACCGCACGGCCGAAAAGGTAGTCAACCTCTCCACCTATTCACCTTTTCGGTAGTGGTATATGGTATGAGCCGCCGTTTTTTGTTCTCTGAGCTATCTTTTCCTTATCGACCCGTTCAATCCTTCCCCAACGAAGCCGTGCTCTCCTTCGCCCTATATATTATGGCCATTCATTCACTTCCTTTCACCTCTTGGGGATATCGAGGCCAACGATGCCATGATTTCCTACTCTCACAATCAGCATCACGGTGTCGTAAATTCCAATAGAGGTCTTTATGTCCGGAGAAAGAGGAATTTTTGGCTTTGCCTAATATCGGAAAAGGAAATCATCAACCTCACGTGATCCCTTACCCTTTTTCATCCAGTTTTTCGTGACGGGGAAGGAAGCTATTGGCTTATCCCACCATGGTATGCTATTGTTTTATTTGAATCGATGAGTTGGTGTATTTATTTTTAAAAGTTTAATCTACAGTGATCATCAGTCCTATTATTGGTGAATCCCCAAATTATTCTGTGGTGAATCCTATTTTCCTATCACTTTATCTTTTCACGCTTGCGTATTTTATTTCATTTATTTAACGCAGTCCAAGACAGCACGAGGCCAATTACAGAGGACTCACAATAACAAGAGAACAATTAACTAATATGAAGCAAAGCGTAACAAACAACGGACAAAATAATATTCAACAGTATTTACAAATAAATATCAAGTAATTACATTGGGTAGAAAGACTACATTGGGTTGTGCGAGGAGCAGGTGGAATATTACGGTAGAGATGGTGCAAGATGGATAAGGGGAATATTGCTTTCCATCTATCATTACTTGATCTACGTCTCCATGTTAAAAAAAAAAAAAATTCGTGTAAAAATAAATTTCCATGTTTTCATTTTATGAAGCCTTTGTCGACAAGATTTTTCAGACAACAGCAATTCGCTTTTTTAATTGCTCAGATTTGATGAAATCGTCTTCTGGGGCCAGATGAACCGAGGCATGTTTCATTTTGTGGTGTATTTTTATTTTGAGGGAAAAATTTGAAGGATGCATTTTAAAAATAAAGATGGTGCAAATTTTCAAAGTGGCGTTCTAAATTCCGAGCAATGCCTAAGATATTGATGCATGAAGTTCTGTGATATGAGATCATCGCGGAGAACGACTTTCGTGTGGTTTTGACGTTGATGTTCTGCATTGCAAAGCCTAGGCAGAGAGACCATCGCGTCGGGAGCCATAGAAGCAACGAATTTACATGGCGTCAGTAGCAAACAGTCTGCGTTTCGTGAGCAGGTAATTGCCTCTTTTTATAGGCTGAATAATTAGCTTAATGGATTCTTGTGCTGCAGTTTAATGGTGTGAAATGTATATGGCATTATTATCATAATTATTTATGAAACGAAATGTACCGTATATAATCTTGGTTATCCCCCGTCACAATTCTTCTATTTTCAAGAGTAAATTATTAATTCTGATACAAAAAAAGAAAAAAACTATTACCTTTATGCATAAAATAGGAAGTTCGTTTATATTTCCATTCGATCATCGTGAAAGTAGGTTTGTATGGGTAATTTCTCCCGGAGAATGTTCTTCAACCGTCCATTTTTTTGTGGCTGAGTAAATGAAATTTCCAATTATCTCAATATTCCTCTACGTAACGCATTTGTCTGAAAATCATGTTTTTTGTACAAAAAAAATCTTCTATAAATAAAAATATTCCATTGAAATCAGAAACGCCTTATTTCCTTGGGGACAGTGATAATAACGACATGCCTTTGAAAATTTCGATTTCACTTTAAACGAATTGACCGCTGTTCACGAGACAGGTTTGAAATCTTAAATTTATCGATTGTTAGCGGCTTTAGCGCAGATTTGAGGGTGTCTATTGGTTGTTGTTTCTTGTTATGTACTTTCTCTCTTGCGTTGCCACTTTGAATGGAGCGCGAGGGAACCATAAACCTCAGTATAATTGACGTGAGAATTTGGCTAGCGTTGAGATCTGCGCGATGGCCCAGGGAGCCGAAGATATGTGGATCGATTTCCGGTCCAGGGTAATTTTTCCCATGACAGCCAATGTGTATTTGTTGCAATTAAAATGGTTTGAAATCCATCTCTGCCTTCTCCCTATCGAAAAGGCTGCATCGGTCCCCTCAAAAAATAGCATCCATTATCCAGTAATATGTCTACAAATATAATAAGAGGTAAAGAAGAAAATAGATTAAATAAAATATAATACTTTCAATTTAAAAAACGTAAATGCATCCTTCACGTGTAACGTCAGTTCATTGTTTTGACGTGGAACCAGACTATCCTGACTGAAGATACTCGGGAAATGACTTCGCAGCAATGCCCTAGCAGCAACTCTCATTCATGTAATAAAATGGTCAGGTATAAATGTTTAAAAGCCGTATTCATATCGGCATCACTACAAGGCAGTGTCGCCTCAAGAGCTGTGTTTGTTGAGCATGTGCTCTTTGGGTTCCCAGGGCGACTGATCGTTTCCGTGGTTTCCCCCACCACTCCATTGTTACCGTCTCGTCCGCAATCCCCTTATAAAGGGTGTCTCCGCCCCTCTTTATTCCTCCCATCCGGGCTGTCTCTTTCCGTGTCCCCCACAGTCGCCGCTTCTTGGAACGAGACACTCCCTATTTCTATCCCACGCAGAATAGTCGAAGTCTTAGGCCTATGATACCCACCCACTCACTCCTTACCTTACCTATCTGCCTGTTCCCAGGCTGCTTCAAACGCAGACTCGGTCCTCTCCTACTTTCCCATCGTGGCGTGGAGTCTTTTATTAACTGCTTTGAGCCTTCTCTTCTGTTCGCTTGGTATCTTTCATTTGATTTCTATCTTCACCGTCCGCGTGTTCACTTGCCTTTCATTTTTTACCTCTTATTATTCCCGCAATTTAACTTGTTCTACCTCGAAATCGGATATTGCCAGCCTGATTTAATAGATTTTCCCACGCAGTGATGTAATGAAATTTGGAACGCCCTTGCTAGTCAGGTGGGATTTGAATAATCTTCATTTATATCCGATATTATCGATATTGGCGTTTTTATGACCAAAAATCATACGAGTAACAGTTGGTACAGAAATATAACTTCATCTTTTTTGTTACCGATACATTTTCTCGATCAAAAATCTCAAGCATGTCTGGAAGAAAACCACTAACCTGGGCAGATGGCCTCAAGTGATGCTATAGTAGATCTAGTAGAAAAATAAATGGGTATCTTTATTTAGTAGATGCAAATTAGCGATCTATGACAACCAAAGTGTCAAAATTAACTTTATCATTCAATGTTTGCTTTCCTGAAGTTTCTTTTCTACTTTTCTGAAGCGTGAAGAAAGTCATTCTGTTATTTATACGACAGCCCTGAAGTGGTATTGAAATTACCTAGCCATTATTTAAGTCTCTCTTATGATATAAATACACCAACGGATGAAGTTCGCCATGAAAAAATATTTCACCACCAAGCCATTATCTCAGAGCGAACTTCAGGATGGCTTTTACCGAACAAGATGTAGACGTCACAAGTCCCCACTGTGGCTCATGTAGTGAGGGTCGTTCTTACTAAGCCACTGTTGGGGTGAAAAAACCTTAGTTTGTCGCTGGTCTGCGACGGCGAATTTCAAAGCACTGCAGGAACAAGTGACTTTGTACGCAGTCAATTGTTCCCGCAGTGCTTCTCTTATGATGCTATTTTTCATAGTAGACATTCGGAATCAGTTTCCTATTTAGTAATATCCTGTCGCATGGTGTTGGTGAAGGATTAAATACAGTTAGTTCTGGTAAAGTGCATATAATCTTAATCCCTGCTTATCTCGCGAATTCACCTTGTGTGTTAGATGTCGGATTAAGCGTTGATGGCGGATGCAGTCAACCTAAGTATACACGCTCGCCTTCGAAGCTAATTGATAGTGGGAAGGGCGCCAAGTTTTTTTTATCGTCTCTTGTTTAAACATTAGGCACGCGTGGTATGTGCATCTGTGTCGTTTAAGTTAATCCCTCCGCTGCGGTCGTGCGTTATCTAGCACGCTTCGCACCCTCCCGTGGAAGGCGCCGCAAATCTTCGTTGCGCGGCCCTTTTATTACCGCAGTATTTTTATTAAAGTTTTCTACTGATTACAGTAAGTTTTCATGGAGTATTTACGAAGTATTCCGTCTCCTCCCTTCATGCAATCCTTCTTCAATTCACCAAATTCTAAACATGAATTACAAATAGCGTTGCTGTCCTCATTCCAACATCTCTGTGTTTGACGAAACAGTTTCAATGAATAGTCATTATTTTCCTACTATTTAATCAATTGAGAAATGCCAACAGCGTGGCCATGTGTACACTATTTATTCATCAAAGTGTTCTACTAGTTAAGGTAGGTTTCCAAGGAGTACTTAAGAAGTAATCTGGGAGCTTCTCTTTCCTTCCAGCGCTGCCTTCTTCAATTCACTGTAAGGTCTATAAAAGGCTTGTTATAAAAGGCCTGTAAAATCCTATTCTCTCCCTTCCCCTCCCTCGTTTACGTAAAATTCTACCCTCTTACACCGTATTCAACATCCCCTCCCCGCTTAGTACTTGCTCCATCGAAACCTTCTGTCTCCTCCGTATCTCATCTAAAAGTTACCTCTCCTCACCCACCATGTCCAGCACCTCGTCGTTTCTCCTCCTCTCTGTCCATTTCACCTTCTCTACTGTTCTCCATACCCACATCTGGTATGCCTCAAATCTTCCCTCGTCCTCCTTCCTTAGTGTCCACGTTTCCGCGCCGTAAGGAGCTACACTTTAGATCAAACTCTTCACTTAACTTTTCTTTAAACTCTTGCGTAACGATCTTATCATCAGCTCTTTTCTATTCATGAACACCTCCTTTGATAAGGCGATTCTCTTCCAGATGCCCTTGCTATTGAATCCGTTCTCCTCTAATGTGCTGCGCAAAAACTTAAATTTGTCTACGTGCTCTAGTTTTTGCCCACCTCCTTTTATCTTTAGCCTCATTCCTAGCTCGCGATGCTTTACAAAACCGTAAAAATTTGGTTTCCTTATGTTTAATCCTCAAGTCATACTCCTCGAAACGCTTGTCTAACGCATCCAATAGAGCTTACAGCCCTCCTCGGACTGGCTAATCAATGTCTGATCCTCCGTGAACCTCACTGGTTTAAACATCATCCCCCCTTACTTTTTCTTCAGCTTCCAACTCATCCCACGCTTCTCTTGCTATCTCCTCATCGTACACGTTGAAAAGCAACGGTGTTTGTGGACAGCCTTACCTTACTCCTCGGCCAATGCCTGCCCACCCAGATTCTCCGTCACCTTCTCCATTCTTATCCATACCCACATCTCGAACGCCTTTTTTTCTAGTCCTTCTTCATAAGTGCCCATGTTTCCTCATGCCTGGAATAGAAATCACTCCTTGTGATGTGCTTAATTGAGAGGTATTAATTATTGCATCTCAATTACTGCACTGTTTGAAAACGCGATAAAACTTTATCTTTCGCTTCACCAGAAAAAAAAACTGTTTCGATTTTAGGAGAGTATAAAAACATAAGCAGTAAGTAATTCTATTTTCATGTAAACCATGTTCAAAACAGCACCATTCTTTGATGATAACCCTGTGTTTACAGTTTATATTCATATTTTTTGCGTGCTATTTTTGCTGGGGAAGGTTCTTTGAAACCCCCTCTGCAATGACCATTTTTTAACCTCGAAATGAGTCCAGAGAGAGGTTTAAAATTGGGGACTGGAGTTTAGAGATTACGCTCATGGCGTCGGGTGCTATCTAACCAAATGACTCCATCGCTTCGCTTCTCGCCCGTGAAACGAGAACTTCCTTCTATATTTAGCGCGCGGAAAGAGTTTCATGGACTCTCAGCTGAAATGCTCTTCCCATTTGTCCAAATATTTATGCGGCTGTGTATATTCTCCGACGCCAGCCTGACAGCCATCGTGAAGTTTGCTCTCGGCGCAGGGGATTCATAAATTCGATTGCGCGAATCTCGTCGTTTTTGTCACTTACGTATTCATCCCGAGGTAAGGCCATTTCGCGCTCTTCCCTTCTTGCTGCAATTGTAATTCTCTGGCGAATTTATTGAACGTGTTTTCGTGAGCAGCACCGCAGCTGGCATGACGAAGAAGATGGCTTGGAGCCGCTTTCGAAGTAAACGCAAAAGTTTTTTTAGGATGTTACGACTGGAATAGAAGCCAGGGCTATTTTCATAGTGTCTCACGCAGTGAATCAACCCTTAGGCTGCTTCGTGGGGTATTCTTTGGGGTGTTCGTTCTGAATTTACGAATGGAAATGACCGTATTCGGAAATCTGTTGGAGCTTCAAATGAATCGTTCAATGAGTCATTCATTGCTCGAAGCAACAACTGGCAACAATCATGAAACGATGGTAATGCACCGTTCTCCGCTGAAGGGAACTCTTTAAAGTGAGCTGTTACACGCGCGTCGTAGGTGGTCATTTATTGAACTTCCAAACAATACCCGTATTTTCTTCTGCATAATGTACTCAGTGACGTCGAGCCCAAATCCAGAAATGCAGAATTACCGCCGGGATAGTCGAGGCTGGAGGTAACGCGAGGCTAAATCGCTAGCGTGTGAAATGTAGACATACTTAAAGGTAAGGGGGCAGTTTCTTTCCTTGGGTACCCTCGCACTTCTAGGATATTTTTTGGAGGTGTGTGAAGGCTTCATCCCGCGGCAATGTTACGATTCTTGACCTAATCAGTAATCCGAGCATAGAAGCGAGTATCCAATGGTGGGAAAACTTCCGTATGGAATCCGAGTAGATTTTTTCCTAGCCGCGCTATCATCCGACGATCTCGATCTGAGGAAAAAATCAAAGTTGTGTTTATCCCTATGCATTTAAATGGAGCGTTATTGTAGAGGTCCCTCTTAAGATGGACCGGCGCGCACTTTCTTGGGTTCTCTTTGGAAGGTTTTAAGGGGACTCCATAGAGGAGGCCCAATTCCATACCATAGGAGGCAGATTTCTGTTTCCGCTGCGGTCGCATTTTAATCGGTTTTCAAAAATATCTGCGGCGCGGATGCACCTTTTTCTAAAATTTTGCAGAATAATGTTTGTAATTGCGAGGATTGGGATTGAAAAGTTATGAATTTGATAGATTACGTCATCGTGTATGTAAATTTTGGTTAAAATCGTTAATTATACCTTATTTCCCATTAAAACTCGGATCACTTTGTCCGGCAGCGATGCGAGTGGCGACCTTTGTTAACTCATTTAAATGCGCGTCGTATGACAACACATTTAGAGGATGCCTTGAGGATCCTCTCTTTCATAGTATTCGTGGAGGGTGGTATCAATGAGTATTCCATATTTTATAGTTCAGTGCTACAGCCTATTTGCTAATATTCTTGGTGTCATTCATCATTGGTTGGTCTCATTGTCACTTTCATTCTTGCTCCCAGTTATATCTAGCATCCGTCGAGCAATCAAGTTTTGTCTTTCTAACGTTTGCTCTGCGGTGTTCAATTTTTTATATTTATCAAATAAAAAATAGACAATTTTCCGGTACTTACCGCGCGTTTTAATTTTTTTACATGCCATCTGGTTTAGTATCAACGTTTAATTCTAATATTCGGAAAACAGCTGTTGTTAGGAAACAAAGGCAAGCCGTGTGCAGGCATAGGCATTATGTGATTCGAGTAAGGACGGCTTCTTGCAATCTAGGTTTGTGAACGGTATTAAAGTACAGTGCTTGATACAGGTGAATTGCTCCAGGAAGACTTACGTTTGTGGAGTAGGTACTATAATTTATATATTGGGGAATACTAATTGCAGTAAGATTTCATGCGACAGAATTTCGCTCCTTCTTTCTATTTTTCTGATGGAAATAAAATGTCCGTTTTCTAATGAAAAGCAATTAGAAATTAATAAATATCCCTAGTTTTTCCTGTTTCATACAACAGAAATGAAAGAAAATAAATTAATTGGTCAAAATCCCATTTCTCAAGACTATGGCATCAGCGAGAGGTTTTGGGAATGGCAAGTTAACTGCACCTTTGAAGCAGATACTATAAATGTCTTTCGCTGTCCAGATAAGGTTTCGTAGTATTCACACATTGCTATTAAAATGTAGTTGACAACGTTTTAGGGCAAGCGGCACCCCATAGTTGATGATTCAGCCTGGAATTCGACTTCCCATTTAATCGCTTTACATTTTATCTAATTCCAACAAACGCCATATATCATTTTAATAATCGCTTATTGATAGCTGTGTGGAACAACTTAAAAGGAAACAGGTTATGCTTTAATCACTTTCTTAGTATGGAGATGGAGTCCATTTGATAGTAATGGCAGTTGAATTATGGGATATTGTCTATAATGGTCCTATAAATTACAACATAATTGGATATTTCTATCACCCATTTAAAATAAATTAGAGGAAACGAAAATTTTTTACTATTGAATAATAAAATCATTATATTCTGGCGTTCGCCAATTACCCCGATCAAAATTCCAGACTTCTTAATTGCCGTGCTCTCCGCCAGTTGGGCCGATAGACAATTAACTTTCCGACATTGAAATTACGGTCAACGTGAATGTCACTCTTTTTTCGATTTTCTTACCGTCTGTTGATTTGAATTTGTTTAATAGTTTCGCACACTCGTGTTGCGAGAGTTCAAAGTTCACTGTCTATCTGGAGAACTCTGGTGATATGGCTACCGGTATGAAATGAGTAAGCTTTCATTAATTTTAACGTCGATCAATCTGCTATGGCTGAGGAAAAATACAGTACTCCCTCTATTATCCGGCGCATCACTTCTCCGGCCCTGCCGGTTGGTGTGGTGGCTAGAGTGTTGGCTTCCCACACCGTGGGCTCGGGTTCGAATCCCGGCGGTAGCTGAGAATTTTCAGGGTCCCTGCTTGGATGTTGTGTGGAGGACTTTTCAAACGCATTACTCCGTCCGTCGGATGGGACGTTAAGCCGCGATCCCTTTGGCGCCTTTCGTTAAGAGCAGGACAATGCCTACGCCGGGTTTCTCTCCACCCTTCCTTACCTACCATTCCCTCATGGCGCAAACGACCTCAGCTGTCGGTCGCCTCCTCCGAAGGCCATACCTTACCGGTAATACGGCATTTTTATACTGGTAGCTACCTAGCGGGTAGGTCGGTAATTTCGAGTAGTTAACTTCACAGGTGAACCTAGTGCAACTCAGAAAAAAGGGGAAATAGTGGTTACTGAGAGGGGAGCCTTCCACTTCAATGGAATATCTGCGCTATTGATACGAAAAATGCAATACTGTAATGTAAGTTTAATTTTTATTTATTGAAGTTTTAAGTATTTTACTTTGTTTATTATGTAGTAATGTAGTGTATAATACAATGTTTTATTTACATGTATGTGTACTTAAGCGGATTTAGGGAGGGACGGGGGGGGACATGACTCCCCCCCAGGCCCTTAAAAAATATACAAGATTTTTAATACGTTCCCGCTATAATTACGTTCGTTTTGTTTTGTCTAATCATTGATAGATATAGATGCATCGAGGGTACTTGAAAAGCTTTTTTTCGCGCGTAAATTCAGGTATCAAAAGTTATATCTCTAGTCAAATTAAAAAGGTAGCCCATCGAGATGGTATGACGCGAAAGTCAGAAAATCACTAAGGCAACGGAGAGCATGCATGGATGAATATAATCCGTACTGATTTATCCGCTATTGATCGCGAGTCAATAAAAAAATATAAGCTGTCTATTAGAAACATAGAAGAGAACTATCGTTATTATACTTGTAACTTATAAATATTTTCGTTTTTATAAATTTTTTATTAAAATAAAAAGTATGTTTATTACAGTCATTGCTGTATGTTACTCTTAATCCCAAATATAGGAGGACAGTTTGTCTGTCAGACCCCTATGGATCCTCTCCCTGAAAAAAACCCTGATCTGCCTTTGTATGTATACAATAAAACATAGCTTCTGCATTTTAATTGCGTCATTTCTAGTGATTTCTAGTAATCCGGCATTTTCGGTAATCTGGCAGTGCTCTGGTCCGATATATGCCGGATTACTGAGAGACTACTGCATTCTTTTTCTCCTCGCCGCTCCGGCTATGATTGCAAGCGCCATCGTTCTTAATGCGTTTGCGAATTGAGCGCTGGACTTCCCCCGGAATGTCCTCTTGGAAATTATGCTCGCTTCAATTTGCTCTCCTCCGAGTCTAATTTCGGAATTCGTTCCTCGTCTTTTTCCGAGATTGGCCCATCAGTTCGATTCGTCTCGCAGGAGGCTTAGATATCACCGTCGCCGACGCCGTGACGTCATGCTGGCCGATGTCCTCCCTTCTTTATACTCTCAACACCAGGGTTTAAGGAGGTAATCTCGTGGATGTGCGATTCAAAAGAAAACTTTTCGTGTATTTTATTTAAATTGTTGTGCCATTTGAGACCACATATATCAAGGTTTCAAATCAAAATAAGGCTACTGAAAATATGTATGATTCAATCCATGATTCCATTCAGTTATTTTTAATTAGATAGTTTTTCCAACTATAAAACCACTGTTTGTCCCATTTTCAAGCAACTGAGCCTTTTAACTTCAATTACCGCGTTAATTTTCCCATAACACGCAAAATTAATCCGGTGATGAGCCTATTTTTTATTTTTAACTTGATGTTTAGAGTACAACGAATGTTATATTAGTTTTTGGTCAAAGTGGCAGAATTATCTAGCATTAGTCATAATTCTGCGCATGCATGGATAAGTATTGCTGTGAAGGGAACTATGCGATCTTATAATTTTAACATCAAATAGGTATCTTCTAAGCTGCGAGTGCTTACCATTCAATGATGAACTTTTATTTTTTTTCTAGGTATGTGGAGGGACGAGCTCGTATCATCTGCATTTGCTGTTCGCCGATACTTCGCACCCACATTTGTTTTGACCAGGTATATTCATGGATCGGAGGAATCATTGAATTTAGAATTTATAAATCGAACAGTTAAAAAAAAGAAATAACAAACAGCACATATTTCTTCGGAAGCCTTCTTGGACTACTGAGAAATGTCCTTGAGTTATGGAATGAAAGACATTTCGTGATCTCCGCGGAGTCGTGCTCGGATGAAGAGTGATACAGGAAATAGAGTAGAATGTGTTGGGAGATGAAAAAAATGATCATGTGCTTTTTAAGCTATCTTCTCTTGCGATGAGGGACTGCATAAAGTGTCACCCGGATGAGCTAGAGGACGTTGATACAGCGTTAGGTTCAACGTGAATGTAAGAAGGTTTCAGGCTTTTGACGACGAGAGCTGAAGGGCGAGAAAAGGCAGATATGGCGTTTTGAGATATAATACAAAATTTTGTCCATTGTCCGAGTCAATTTTTGGGTGGCCCCATCGTTTCTCGACCGACGCTGGTCGCTTTCTCAAGGGAATCTGCCAAGGGAATCAAATAAAGATGCTGGTCGCTTTGTCAAAGGAATCCAGATTCCCTTTAGAAAGCGACCAGCATCGGCTGGAAAACGTTGGGGCCACCCAAAAATTGACGCGGCGACATATCCCAAAAGTTTTTATTCAACATGGAACTTGGACATTTTCGTCGAAGAGGAAGGGGAAAAGGAAGGTTAGGTGTTCTCGAAAGTGAAAAGGTACAAATCCCGAGGCATAGTTTGACATAGCTGGCTATTCTGAGACGTCACACAACAACACATTGATGCAATGTGATAATTGAAACAGAACAGTATTTGCCATTTTTTATTCTTCCTCTAATAGGGAGGGGAATAAGGGAGGGAAGGGAGGAAGAATAAAAAAGTGTGGAAAATACTAATGCTGTTTCAATTATCACTATCCATGGGCTTCCACAAAGTCAACTCGTCAACAATCCGTTTGACATTTATGCATATTTTGGAAATGGAAATCTTAAATTTCCGGATCACAACAATCCCGCGTGAACCAGACTGGTCCGCGATCTCTTCTATCGCCGTAGACGAGGGAACATTATCGGTCTCATCTCGCTGAGCTTCCATTGACCGCTTCCTCTACTATAGATGCCTCCTTCCTCCCTTCCACCCCCCTCTCCGTCCGTGCTCTGTGTTGCGCATCGAATACCTCTGACCGCAGCAGCAGCGAAGGTTGATTTCCGGTTTCCGAGGACCGTTATTAGCGGCGGTGGGCGGGATCGCGTGAATTATGTGAACCGGCGCCAATGGCCCTCTCTCCCTCTCTCTCTCCTTCCCCGTCCCTTCTTTCGCCTCGGATCGGATTCCCACATATCTCCCCGAAGGCCAAGTACGATCACATTCATGCCCGTCCCTTTCGGTTACTTCACTTCTCTGGCTCATAAGATTGTCCTTTCCGGAACATGATCCACTTGAAGAACAAGTTACCGTGAGATGGGAAAAAACGATTGCATGGGAAATTCGAGGAAGGATCGAGAAGGAAAATTTCATCGAGGAATATGCATTTCGGGCTAATCAGAGGTAAGTTTACACTTCTCCCGAGTGGCCTAAGACGCACTTGATTTTATTTTGCTTTTTTACGTCTTGCTGGGATGTATGGCCAGCAGAAATTCGAGTCGATTTTCTCAGAAACGAGTGGAGATGGAAGTATTTTACCTTTTGCCACCGTCATTACTTTTGTTTTTCTAACTTTGCCGTGTCGATGTGTATCTGCCCAATACATCTACATACTACTCGGTAAGCCGCCTCAATGGGCGTGTGGCAGGGAGGTTTGCACACCAGCCGCTGACAAATGAACAGAACTATGCGCACGAAGTTCCGCCGAACATTTCTTAAGTCCGTTAAGCCTGAATCACACGATCATTTTTTCTTCATTTTCGAGTGATCACTCCAGTGATCACTCGAAATGATCGTCGCGCGCAATTGTTTTTTCCGCGATCATTCCAATGATGATGATTTCCATCACTTTTTTCATCACTCCTCTGGTCGCTTTTTCCGTCGATCACAACCGTCACTGAAACCCCATATCAGCCAATCAGAACGCATGCCCGTATGGAGCGATTGCATCGCAACGTTTGATAATCGTGGGAACGACGTAGAGCTGTGATATCGGAAATGATGCGAGAAGCAACGGTGTGAGGGACCGTGTGATTCAGAGAAATGATCACTCGAGCGATCACTTTTCCGGTCCCGAAAAGCGATCGTTCGAGTGATGAAACAAATGATCGTGTGATTCAGGCTTTATTGTTCGGGGAAAAAATTCACATACCAAGCCTTTCGGCCAAATATCCCTCGCCATTTATTGTTTTTGTCTTACCTTGAACTATAGTGGGGTTCTAATATTATGTTCCACGCGTCGCTCTGAAAGACATCTGTTCCTCGATTGCTGAGGTAATCTTTGTCTTACGCGCAGCCTCCGAGCCTCTGGTGACTTCCAGCTTAATTCAAGGGAAAGATGTGTAACATTGTGCTTTCGCTCATATCAGTTTTTTTTACGACTCACGCAGCTTCCCTTTGTGTTTCATTTAATTCGTGAATTAAATCTTTCTGCGCGGGATATCATTAGTTTGTCGAATATTCTAGGTTCGATTGAGTCCTCAAGAGTCGCAGTGATTCTCTATTACGACTCTAGGGAATCTTCTGAGTGAATAATTCTAAAGAAATATCCCGATTTTGAAGCAGTTCACTTCGAATTATAAACTGGGCTTTCTAAGAGGAATGCGCTACGCATCGATTTCAATTCTCGGAGCTGGGCATAATCCTTCTTTCCCAGATGTCGGCGAGCTCTGCATTTTATAAAAAATACTCAAAATGAATGGGCGCTATTCGCTGGGATTTAATTACGCCCCGGAGCGGGCAGTCGCTGTGGAGATGATAGGGGGAGATGGAGTGGGTAGGATATGTCCGCCTTGGGCGAGGCACGGGCCGAAGCCGAGAGGGAGAGTGAAGGAAGAAAGGCCTCTCTGCGTACGTATTATATGCCGTAAGCCCCAGGCAAGGACAAGGACGACGGAGAGGGGAGGTGGAGCGAAAGGGGGGCGTTCAGCTGGGCTGAGTTGAGAGTTCGCCACGCATCGCAGCCTATGGCAGGGAAGACTGTCTGCTTCCTCGATGAAGAACGGCCGTCTCGAGCCTGAATTAGAGGTGGATAATACAATTACTTTCCTGTATGGAATGCAACTGATCCTGAAAAATTACTGCATTAAGTACTGAGTAGTGGCTACTTTACAACGGCGAATCTTATGTCTCGTTCAGATTACGATTGTTCCAGCGGTCGTTGGAACTATCGTGCAATCACGCTACGATGGCTAAAACCTGTGCTGCCCTATGGTGCTGACATCTGAAGTGAACAAGAAATTGACGGTTAGCAAAACTGTTGAGGTATGCAGGGTCAAGATATTACTGGGTTCAACGTGTATTTAACGAATAAGTTTTCTTCCGCCCATATTCTTCCTTGCTTGGAAAAATTCTTGAAAAAAATAGAGCGAAGGGAGCTTCACGAACTTTTCGTCTTTCTCTTGTCGCTTCCTTTTCCGGTCTCTCAGCGCCTAACCATCGTAAAGTGGCAACGTTAGGAACTACGTGAACTATTTTCCGGACACGCATTCACACAACTAGTTTTTATTTTATTTTTTTATTTTATTTTATTCTCAAACCACCGGATAGAGCTCTTATTGGCCATTTTACACCGGGGTGTTCAACAAATGTAACAAGTAAACGTACACAAACGACTATGTCCTGGACTGGGGCAACCTACCCAGGCGGGACTCGAACCCGCGACCTCTTGTTTGGCAGGCGAGAACGTTACCCCGCCGCCACCGAGGCCGGCAACTGGTAACTATCGTTAGGACGATCGCTGGGACAATCGTAATCTAAACGTGGCATAATTAGCTGTTGGGAATTTGCATACGCATCGCAGCATATGGGAGGGAAGACTGTTTGCTTCCTCGATGAAGAACTGCTGTCTCGAGCCTGAATTAGAGGTGAATAATACAATGACTTTCCAGTAAGAATATCTATCCATCTTTCTCCGTTATACACAGCGAATATCGAATTCGAATTATTCGCTTTGACTTCTCGCGGAGCTCCTATTGCGTCCTTAGTATTAACCAGCGTTAGTGCTTAAAGTCTTAAGCGAGTCTTAAGTTATAAATCTTTTTTTTACAAGTCCTGAACGAGATTGGGAGTTTTGTAGGTTAAATAAGAAAAATCTAAGTGGTGAAAAGTACTATGTATGCATTTCATTTATCTGCTACAATTAATCGCGGAGTTCCTATCGGCCTCAGCATTAGCCAGAGTTAATAATCTAAGTCTGTAGCGAGTCTTAAGTTTTAAGCGAGATCAGATGTCTTGCGAATCTGGCTGTAGACTCGTCCGCGTTCCCTACCCTCTCGGCGAAACCGTTAGAAGGAAGTGCGTCTCTGTAGAAGAAGCTGATAGTGGCGTCTGGCCTGTGCGCTGATCGCATCTCCCGATTCGACTACATGGGGTCCCAATCTCTGATCCTCCTCGCGACGGAAGAAAGACCTCTTGGGAGGTGAGAGCGCCCATCTGTGCGTTCCCAGCAGGAAGAGAGAAGGGTTCCTTTGATTGCTGGAGCAAGTGGGCTTCCCATCCGTCGCCGTGGTAATGGGGGGAGGCGGCGCGAAATCGCATCTGGCATCGCGAGTCCCTGGCGGCGGAGGGCCGTACTAACGACTGCCCCACATTCGTGATCTGCACACACCATTACACTCACTACCCTTTCATTCAGGCGTCTTGTGTCGAGAGCGGGAATTGAGCGTCTTCGGTGAAGATTTCTCGGTTTTCACAGCGGGTAATATCTTCTTGTATCTCCTACCAACGTATCCAAGTGAAACTCGCACATCGTCCTCAAGAATTCAAGGATGCCTGCATTAAATGGATTCCTGACTCCCTTAAGATGATGGGCGACTTGAAGATCGAAACGCTGGGTGGTGATATGGAGGAACGTACCCGTTGTGACACTCGAAAAGTCTTTATTGCCATTTTGGCCGGGAAAAAACAGACATTACATAATCAAGCATTTCTTCATTTATTACAATGATAGAGCTCGATGAACATGAATTCAATGAATGAATCGATGGTTTTCAAAACAAAATAAGTTTGCTAATAAGTAAATGACTTCGATAAATACTTATATTGCTAAAATTTTAGATTAACGAAAGCGTAGACGCGCTGTACGCAGATCTGTTGTCGTTATGTGGCGGCGAAAGAGGACATGTCTTCACTAAATTTAATATGTACTAACAATGGGAGGATGTTAACAGGTGGAATCGGTGTAGTAGTAAGTAGTCAGTATATTTAGGCTAGAGAGATTAAACATAGGAGAAGAAATTCCGGTGGATGAGGATTATCTCTGAACGGAGATTATAGACTTATAGTATACGTAGACTGGGGAGAGCCTTTTGGGATATGAAGGCAAGCGATGGGCGTGAACAAAATACTGCCCGAGCTTCTGAAGAATTTAGTGAAGGCTAAAGGGAGGAAGTGGTAGCTTACTTAGTGGGTGGAGCGCTTGGCGCTTCGGAGTGAAGAGTCTTAACTTAAATCTCGGGTGGAACCTTTGGACACCCGCAAACATTATTTCCTTGAAGTGCGAGGTGGCCCAAGGGAAAATACTGACAGGAAAGAGTCCCATTACTTATACCTAGCCGCACGCCTATTTAGGCGGTTTTCCGGGTTTTTAGGTGGACTTGTGTGTGTTTTCACGCTCCTGTGGCTTAATGAGGTGGGAACCCTACCTTCATATGTCCCTGCTAACCTTATATCTAATCACCGAGTGATTAGGGAAGAGGGAATTATTTTAGGAGAATTTTTGTCTAATAATTTCGTGGTAGCTATGTTATTACTACCGGTCTATTCCTTTGCCAGTAGCTTATACACTCTTATGATAACCCTATTTGCGCCACTAGCAAGGACTCAGCCAACTTTTATTTCATCTTAAGTGAAGTCCTTCGGGTTTCAGAGAAGCATCTCTTTAAAAATCGCAGATCAAAATTTTCACGTAGAGCAAATTTCTCTGACTTACCTTCCCATTTATTGGCATGGATTATATTAAATGCTTTCTGAACGGTGAACAGTTATTAAAGTTTAAAAGCCACTACCTACTTGGAAATTGACTATACGAACAAAATCCTAGTTGCTCAAATAATTAATCTTTTGTAATGAAAATTTCCTATTTCCCCTTCTGATATAGCAACATATCAGGATTTATAATTTCTAAGATTTTACGATCGAAATATGATCTGCTCTTCTCTGAGATTGTGTCGGGAAAAATTTGCTGGAGAAGATGGGGTATGATTAATTTGAAGGATATTGTTTCACGAGCATTGATTTAACATAAAACGGTCTTCGATAACAACAAAATCACTAGACATAGGTCGCATAAGAGTATACGAATGTAGTTTTTTACTATTCAATTATTATTTTCCATTATTTCCAATATCAGAGAGCTATTTTATCGTAATTTCATTTCTAGCAGCTTTAACAAGAACGAAATCAGTCTACAATGATCCGTTTCGAATATATGAGTGTAAATTTTAACGATTCAATCCTCATTTTCCAACATTTCCGATGATGAAATTACCTTGAACGTCTTCCAACCGAAAGTTATGCCAATGTGTGTCCAAATATGTCCCGGGAATTTTTATTTTGGTCGCTGGAATTTATTAAGTGCCCATTTTTTTTCAATTGAGAGATCGGATTGCTGTTGGCGCGCGTCGGTGTTTGTATTGAGCAAAACAGTTGAGGAGAGGAGTCGCGTGGATTGATTTGCATTTACGACTATCTCCAAAGTTTAGCACGCGATTGCCCCAATAAATTCCGACCTGCGCGTCCATCGCGTGTCTCTTGTTTTTTATATCCGCCCCCTTAACGACCGATGGTTCTCGGAATCTCCGCTCGCTGGATAATGGCGGTCCGAGCTGGCGAACCTCTTAATGAGCCTGCGTCGGAATCAGCAAGCTTCCACGGTTCCTTACCCCCACCTCCTTCCTGATTCACCTCTCCCTGGTGCTCGCGATGTCCCGTTCGCGCAAAAATGGCAGCTATGTGATTGGGAGGCTGATAAGAATAAGATAAGTTGCCCCCCTACCTTTGGGAATGCATTGGTTGACGTAATAAAATTGGAAGTTTATTTCATTGTTGTCATAGACGTTGTTGTGGTAGTCATCAATTATCACAGGTTTTCATTATCTCTCAGTTAATTATAATTATAATCTCAGTTTCAGCCTTGAGGAAGTTCATTTTATTGTAAAAGAATTAGAAATACTTTGTTATATTCCACAAATTTATTTATCAAGTACAGCTAGTTTCGACGTAGCGCTGTCATCTTCAGGTACATAGAGTAAAACTAAAAACATGCAACATATATAGCATCCAGGTTGGGGGGATTACAGCCAGCGGTCTTTCATTCCCCCTCACCTGGATGATACATAAGGATCATTTTTTAGTTTTTACTCTTCGTACCTGAAGATGACGCCGCTGCGTCGAAACTAGTTGTATCTGAAAATAAATTGGTGGACTATAACAAATGTTTTCTTTTCATGCAAAAAAGGGTTTTCATTTCTGCGCAAACCTTTTTTGATTTTGGTTCTAAATTGACTTCGTGCAAGCAACAGTAAAACCTCCCCAAACGGCCACCTTCATTCAGTGTCCACCTCCATGAGCGACCACTTGTTTCTGTAATTGGACGTATTTCACGAAAATAAATCAATGCAAAGTTCACCTTTTTTTGAGCGGCCACCGAGCCTTCGACTACCTACGGCCGAAGCCCGTTGCGGCCAGAGGCACGTAATTTTACAACCTAATGTGAGAGCATGAATTTCAAAACTTACCATATAAACCCGCGAATTGCATGAACAAAAGTCTAAATGCAGCAACGCACCATGGCAAAATAGCCCCCTTTTCAATTTTAAAATTAATGCTCGCTCGATTAAGGAAAAGGTGGAGATTGAAGATGCACGATTTCATGCTCCGTGCAATGGAGGTTTTCAGCGACCGTTACCCGACCACATATCTGCAAAATACTTTATGGTATAGTTTTTCAGCATATTCTATAAATTCTACCTTATTAATTCTAACTTAAATGAGCGTCTGAAATGTGTTTTAAATTATGCGAATTTTACCTTTTCAGTTTTGGTTCCTAGTGCTGAAGTCAAAAATAGCTCTATTATATGTTTACTCTGTAGTAGGACATAGCAGACGTCAAATTTGTTTTTTTATTGTTTGATTTGCGTTGTTTATTGTTTTCTGTTTGATTTGCGTTGTTTATTTTTGCCCAAATTTTCCAATCCGTTCTGCAAATAACTGAGCTTTCTATGGAGACATGACTGTTGTATTATTGTAAACCCATGCACACTTTGTTCAAGTACAAGTATCGCGTGATTCGGTCTTAGCTTCCGTCGCTTTGTGATCGGGATCCCTCAAACGTGGTTGGATAAACTCCTCGGTGGCTGTGGAGGAAGTTTGTTACCATTTTTGGGGCCTTCCGGACCCCATCCCATTCCTCCGACGAAACACATGCATCAACCCCTCCCCCTCTTCGACAACCTGTCTTTCCTTCCCGTGGGTCCTTCTCTAAGGCCTTTTAAGGTCACGTCCACCGCCTCATTAGATTCTTCAAGTCACGTACAATCCTTCCACAGACGAATCGCGCATTAAAATTTTTTGGCTCACGAAGACGCGCGACCACCCGCTCGATTCGATCGGTCTGATTTCCTACTCATACCTTTCTTAAAAATTACGCTATCAACCTTGATATTTCCAGGGTGTTTTTAAGTGCAGACCCTTGTAAATAATAACTACACCTATCTTGCGAAAATTGTCTCTGCGCTGCGGATGTATTTTAAAACGGATGAAAATTGTTAAGTAGCATCATAAATCAAGCTTTTACGCGACAGTGTCTTGCCAGTCTAGTGCTGACACAACAGTGGTGTTGCCAGGAATTTTATTCGGGGGGGTATGGGTCCAAAAACTGGGGGAATATAAAAAAAACAGCGTTCTTATTTGAGGGTTTTTAACTAATTTTCAAAGAAATCTTTTGTAATTTTACGATTTTTCAATATTTGGTTTTCTCTTGTGATGCAAAGTGGGGGTGCTTTTATATTCGGGTGTGGTGGGTGGGGGGAGGGTAGGACCCCACCCTCGCTACGCCTCTAGACAGTGACTGAAGCCTACTCCTTGTAGTGTCATTTGTTTTGATTTTTGTCTCTCGGGAACTGTAGCTCTCAATGGAAAATATTTGCAGATGTCTGATGATGTACTACGGCAGCGTCAGGAGTTACAAATGGGGTAGTTGCTTTATAGTACTTTTTATATTTATTATTTTATATTTACTATAGTTTCTTACAGCACTTTTTGCATGTTTTAGCTTCATTGGAAGATTGCCTTCATTTGTTGCTGGCAAGTTTTTAAATTTGCATGAATGTGGAAGCGTAATTTGATATTGTGCATGGGCGTACCCAGCGAAGGGCAGGGCGGGGGGCAGTTGCCCCCCCCCCCCCCCTAGAAGCAAAAAACGCAAAAGCCTTTTAGAAAAATCAATACTGAATTGAAACGAAAGTATTCAATAAATTTCTTTAAACCCACGAAAAATGATATGCATTAGAATAAGATATGTAACTAAAATGAAACTATTTTTTCGAGGAAATTATCTCATAAACTAATGTCACAACTTGGCTTGCCCCCTCCCCTAGACCATGACTTTCCCCCCTTAATAATGATCATGGGTAAGCCCTTGCTAGTGTGCGTAATGAGTGGTGTGTATGTGAGAATTCTCTTGTATGCTGGTCCAACAGATCAATTAATTAATAGATTTTAATAGATTTCTACCAGAGCTTTCCATGGAGGCATGACTGTTGCATTTTAGTAAATCCATGCAACCTTTGTTCGGGTACAAATATTCTGTGATTCGGCCCTAACTTCCGTCGCTTTGTGATTGGTATTTGCATGTTAATTGATCACCCCCTGACAAACACCCTGTGGTGGTTCGCAGCAGTGGCGCAGCGAGGGGGGGTTTTGGGGGATAAACCCCCCCCCCCAAAGCTCAGAGAAATTTTTAAGTTTGAACCATTTTACTTAATTGGATTAATGTTACTTATAAAATAGTGTGAAAGAGAAGAAATACTCAGGTGTGAAAAGATTAGCTGATAGGAGAACTGAGGAGAGAGCTGCCTCAAACGATACAAAAAAAGATGATAAAATAGAGTAAGGATTAATAAAGTATCCCTCAGAAGGCCTTAAAACTCACAATATTGAAACATTTTTCTTAAAAATTTTCAGCGGGAGGGCCTCCGCACCTCCCGCTTACCCTGGCCGGTATTCTTTACTCCCCCACACCCTCCAGTATTAGTTGCGCCTAAAACCCCCCCTAACCTTATTTCCTAGCTGCACCCCTGGTTCGCAGGGTGTTTCGTATGTATCTCACGGCTTATGCCTAGCGTTTTAAGGGCTATGTCTTACGTTCATCATGGAATGTGTTTCAGTTATTAAACGCTCTCACGACGCCACGGACTCCGTTAAGTTGGATTAAGATCTTCAGCCTTTGCAATTGAAATGAACGAAGCACCTTAACACTCTGGAGCCCTAGAGCTTAACAGAAAAAAAGAGATTTAAATTTATTACAGCTACGCACACGGTTCATTATTCGACCACTAATGCCGAGAGCTTTTAAAAATTTCAAATGAGATCACGGGCGCTTTCCTCCGGATTATGCGTCGGCGTTTCAAGTGATCCTCAGGTGGGGCTGTCAGACGTGCGGCCCGGATTGTCTGTGGGAGTAGGAGGGAGAGCGCAATGCATTCTGGGAAGTGTCGTGAGGGAAGAATTACGGCGGGAGGTAGGGTTGGATTGAGGTCCGAGGTTCTCATCTGCGTGGGTGGGAAGGTGTGGTAGGCTCACTGTGCGTTGTTGAAGGTTATAGTTCTATAGAGAAGAAAGACGGGTTGAGATTTGGTGGTGGAAATAACACAGGACCAGAAGCGTGAGAAGGTTTGGTGCACAGGGAGATGTGCTATGTCCAGCGTAACGATCTTCATCTCGAAAATAAAAGTAAAATAAATATAAAATAAAAATAAAGTAAATTAAAAATAAAAGTATAATAAATATAAAATAAAAGTAAAATAAAAATAAAATAAATATAAAATTAAAATAAAATACAGATAAAATAAAAGTAACATAAGAATAAAATAAAGAAAAAATAACATAAAAATGAAAAAATGGATTGCTGCCCTATAGTTTTGTAAAATTCCATCTGCCAAATTTATTTTAGTTTGGCAATTTCTTAGGGGACTTTATAGATGAAAACAAATTGGCTACAAAGTGCATCAAAAGGTGGTTCTACCACAAACAGTGCACCTTCAGAAGAACTCATAATATTTATATTGATAGCGATGCCAGCACCATCCATTGAGAAATTTTAAAACTTTTGCCATGTAAAAATTGAGTTAGGTAAATTATTAAATTTTAGAAATTTTATAGCACAATGAAACTAAATTTCAAATGTCTGATTAGTAAATATTGGATTGTCATCAGAAGAATGCAAATATATGAACATTCGAGCCGATTCGACTATGTAAAGTGGGTTTAGAATTAATAACAAGATTCCATTGACAAAACAGACAAACAAGCGAAGGAAGTTAATAGAAAACGTATAAAATGGGATATAGTGAATAGGCGTTCTGGTCTCGTCAGTTCATTCTTTCAGTGGTACAACCTATACAGTCGCGACAAGTGGGACCAAATACTCAAGGCTTTCCTTCTGGATGGCTTTGATGAATTCTTTTCGGGCATTAAACCGGGTCAAATAGTTCATGTCGGCCGACGTTACGTTATAATTCTTTTATAGCATCCTCAGGGCTGAGCTAAGTTGCCGCAGTTCTATGTATACGATTTATGTGTACGATTCCGCGTCAACTGGGTCGTCGTTGATCGGTGGTGTCTCTAGTTAATTACCTCCGATCTTCCGTGCCGTTCCAATGCACCTAATTCTCCCCTAGGGCTTTATGATGCTCCTCTATCCTCCGAGGCGATGTTTAATGAAGAGAGTGGTTTTGTATTTTGTTTATTACTCCCGTTAAATCACTCTGCGCTGAGCCCAAAATGTTCCCGGGTTATTCAAGGTGTGGCCGAACTAGAGCAATATAACATCCCATTTTAATTGCCGTTCGCCCATGCATTTTATAGTCTTCTCGATAGTGCCTTCTCTGCATCTCCGTCAATATTTGTTTGCGTTATGTTCACCCTTTGCCCCAGGTAATCAAGTACAAAAGGTGTCGAATGATTTATTCACACTCGTCTGGATGTACATAACCCCTTGCGAGCCATTTCTAGGGTGTTTGTCTATAATTCATTCATTCAATTCATCAATGAATGTCATCAATGCCCACATTCAAACCAATCGCTTGTAAAAATATTACGCGTAATAACAAAATATACATCCACATTCATGCAAAGGCAAAAATTGCCAACGGTTAAGTTATTGTTACAGCAAATCAAATTAAGGTTAAAACAATAAAAAATAAAAACATAAAATTAGACGACCTCGAGTGTGACGCCGTTAATTTTATTAGTTGAGAAACTTTTGTTATCCATAATACTGCGAGGATATAATGACATTTTAAGTCTTTGTTTTGCTGTCTATTTCCTTTGTTTTCTTCGCTTGATCACTCCTACCATGACATGCCTGGAAATACATTTTAAATCATTTTGGCAATAATAATTTAACTTTAAGGAGATTCCGTTAATATGCGTCAAAATTAGACCATTTTAAATATCTTTAAAACGTTCTTTGAGCCTTCGGGGAGGTATCTACCCCGTCATCCCCCCCAACACTCCTACCACTCGTACCGACTGTAAAGGCCGTTTTACACGGGGCACGTACTTGCACAATCTGACATATGTACGAAGGCGCAGTCAAAATTTCATCGTGTAAAGCGGTGAATTGCTAGAACACATGCGCGAATGCGTGGGCGTGAGATGGAAAAATAGCCCCTGTTCTAATTTCGTTCATGCATTCGCGCAATTCCACGCCATTTTAGAAATTAATGCAGTTTTAAGCTGCGTAATTCCGTGCCCCGTGTAAAACGGCCTTAAACGAATGTGTCATGTCGTCTTAGAAAAAATCTCCAAATATACTAAGTAAATGTAGCCTATACTTTGATCTAAGTGGCATAACATTTTGGAAACGCTGCTTTTTATATCTTAACAACTTGTCACGAATCTGGCCGCCCTGGGCTGCACTTTGTTGATATCAGCTACTTATTATCAGTCCTACTTCATATGGGCCCCACTCGCTAGCAGCATATTCCGAGTGAGAACTTACTAGAGTAAGGCAGCTTATACCTTCACCTTTCTACAGCAGTTAACGAGGATTCCTCGTACAAATTCCTGTTTACGGTTGGCTTTCCCGCAAAATTCGCGTATGTGTTTATCCTACTAAAGATCCCCAGTAATGGTGACTCCTAAGCATTTTACGAGCTTGGAATTTGATAGTCGAATCCCGTAAATGGTGTAAAACCTCCTTGAAGAGGTATCCTTTTTCCAAATATTTATCACCATACACTTTTCAAGATTTAATTATAACTCCCAAGCACTGCAGCATTTATTTATAGCAGCGAGGTCCTTTTCTAATGCTTTTTTATAGCAATGGCCCTTCGTGGTTACTCATATCGTATTTTTATCCACATAAGGCGAAAAAGCTACGGAAACTTGTCTTATTTACTGAATGATAATGAAAATTTTTCCTGCTTCATTCTTTTATCTACTATTTGCTAGGTACACAAAACTATAAGCAATGAAATGCTGATACCCCCACCTCAAGTGAAGACACGATACTGCGCGTCTGGCCATCTTGAGAAGAACCTTTAAAATCGCGCTGCGTTGCAATGCGTGAGAAATCACGTGGCTTCGAAATTTCCCTTAAATATTTCAAGAAAATCGTGCGAAAAATCCACAGAGAAAAAAAAATCATTCGCCTTGACCGGGATTCGAATCCGGATCCCTCGATTGTGTACCTTTTGTGTCCAAGTGGCGTCAAGGAGATAGCCAATCATGGTGGCCAAATTGCAGTTTATTACAGTTAAAGAACATTACGAAAGGTCTTTTAGGAAATATCGTTGGCTAAAATCTAAAAACACGTATCTCAAATATAGCAGATTTTCATGACAGCAAAAAAACGATTAATATTTGTTACTTGCACACGCACAAATTAAAAACTAAAAGTTCATAAAAGTGAACAAGGAGCGTTCATTTGCAAAAAAAGTTGTTTTTGCTTGTATTTTATTTTTTAATGTTATTACGCTTTGTTTAAGATATCTGTCTCATACCGGCCGAATTTGAGACACGTGTTGTTAGAACTTAGCCATCGATATATTGTTTTATAAAATACATACAGCTGCGGTAGGAACTGGCATCATGCCGATACCACCACTGCACAAACGCTCAACAATCGCCCGCCGAATCAAATCCGCTCATCTAGTAGCCCATGTAATGTAAGGATAATAATAGTGGGCGTGTTGCTCGCGCCCCCTTCAGGATACACGTGTAGCCATCATACATATCACGTGACGTCGGGTTTTTAATGGGAGAAAAGAATCCCGGGAGGAAAAATTAGGCAGACATCAAAATGAAATACTATATATTAAAATATGATGCATTTCACTTACCAATAAAAAGGTCACTGGAGCTTCCCTCGAATGATTTTTTTGGCTCCTAAATGCACGGCAATAGTGTACGATTCGCTGATTGTATGCAAGTCCAGTAACACAATACCACGTTACCAGTGGCGTAACTAGAAATATGCTTGTAGCAGGGTTCTAATATTTATTTATTTATTCCTGTGCCATCGGAAACAAAACCTTTGGCATTTTATAAAGTTTTTTACACTTAACATTGAAACGTAGACTAGCAATGCCAACCTTCCTGTTCCACAGCCAGGTTGACGACTGCGCTGCCTGTCGTGCTCTTGTCGCCTATCATTGTGGCGCCGCACAATGGGCAGAAATCGAAAAAAAAGCTGGCCAATAAAATCAAAATATCGACATTTTTATTTCGCGCCGGGAATAGTATATCGGAATTTTGGAATGTCTCAGGCAGGAGTTTGGTTGCAAAAAAAAACATCTGAGGGCGAAGGGAAAGGAAAGGAAAGCGGAGATAGGGGAGGGTTCGGCCGTGATTGCAGTGAGGAGGAGTCTAGATCAGATTGGTTTGAGAAGTATTAACAGCAACAATCTATAACTGAAGCTATGTATTTTTTTCAAAATAATTTTCTTTAATGTTTATAGCTCGCCAAAGATCGACAAAAATCAATAAACGGGCGTCGTTGCCCGTCATAGTGTTGCTGGTTGCTAGAATTTTAGAAGGAGATCAACTGCAGAGGGGAGATAGGAATTAATTGTGGATTGCCACTGTTTGTCCCCCATTTTGTGGGAAGGCTGTTTTTGGTCCGTTTTTACACGTTTTTTTGCCCTCAACTTTACGCAACGTAGAGCTACAGTGCTGGGACCAAGTCTAAAATGTGCGTGCAGATATTTTGCGTCGAACGCACCAAACTCTATCCCTGTAGGAGTTGGTAAGACTGAGATAGACCCCAAAGTGTGACTGAGGATAAGGCAGACAAACTGAAACGCTAGAAAACTTAATATAGTATACAGGCGAATATCCACACCCAGTCGGGACTCGAACCCGCGACCTGCTGTGTGGCAGGCAAGGACTTTACAACGCGGCCACCGAGGCCGGCAATATGATGTTCTCTCCGTGGTGATATCCGGTGGAGGAGGCAAGAGGCGGGGTCTGTGCGTGAGTCCAGAAGGAGTCTGCGACCGAAGGACCGGTGAGTGCGTGTGTATTTAAAGGAGGAGTCGCTCAAGTGGATGCTTCAAGTGGTCTGCTTCCTCTCTCCTCGTCTTCTTTCTTGGGAATGCGAGGGCGTTGCGCCGCCGCTGTGACCAATATACATACATATGTGAATTGGGAGGGAGTGAGGGAAGTAAATACGTAATAAATACGCATGTATGTTTACATAGTCTGGAGGAGGACGGTGAGAGAGAGAGAGAGAGGGAGAGAGGGAGAGAGAGTAAAGAGAGAAGAGAGACTGTTAGAGAGGTGCGCCTGGGAGCCATGATGTCGTGGGCCGGTGAGGATCGTTCTCAAGTGTCCGCGCTGCATCCGTCGATTGTTATCTCTCGCCTGCGTCCTCTATCATGTTACCTGTACGCAAACTGGCTTGCCCCTTCCTGGACAACACCGTTGTGTAGCATTTAGTCCCAGCATCAAACCGGACCTCTGTGGCGTTGCGCTGTGAACAATCAAACTAGGTTACACATTGAAGACTAGCGATTCATTGGGGTTTATTTGCCATTTTACTTTTTAAAAATTAATATCATAATCTGTTTGTTATCCAGAGCTTTCTCCGAGGTTCCTCAGATTAACATCCTTCCTCTGGGGTTCCTTATTCAGCTAGTCCAGGTATTCTATCCCCGTTGGATCTCGGCGTCGTACGCACCTTAATGCTTTGGCCTAAGTTCTTGTTCATCGTGTGCCGAGATTTTCAATGCAGTTATATTAATACCGTTGCTCTCGTGCTCTCGTTTTTGGTTATTCCATTCGAAATTTGGTGCTACCGAATAATGATGGACATAAAATGGATCGACGGAGTAAGTAATGGGGAAGTAAAGGAGTAAACCTTTGTAAGGTTCACTATTATTTTAATATGGGCCCGCCCCCGGTTTCGTAACGTACTTACATCTTCAGGTGACTGATCTTACATGCATCTTATATGTCGTATTCAAAATGTATGTATAAATATAAGATGCATGTAAAATCAGTCACCTGAAGATGTAACTATGTTACGAAACCCGGGTCGTGCCCATATTAATATAATAGTGAACGTGACGAAGTTTTACTCCTTTATTTCCAACATGGAGAGGTTTCGTAAAGTCAAGCCTGAAATTATCAGTTATAATGAGGGGGTGTTGTGATGAGTGGGAGAAATGGGAAGTCTTCTAAAAAATTAAAAGAGAAGACAAGACAATGTGGTTGGCCACATTATGAGACATGATGGTCTGATTTAAAAAATCGTTGAAAGACTAGTGGAAGCGAAAAAGGGCAAGGGACGGTGCCGAATGAGTTACATAGGATAGGTTACAAAGGATGTGAAAGAGATCTCTATAAAAAGGCTCTCGGATAGCAGAGGAGAATGGAGGCCTTCGTCAAACAAGTCTTAGCATTGCTGATTAATGTTGATTATGGTGAAAATCGATCAAATAGTTGTCCGTGTGGGTCAAAATTTTGCATTGGAAAGAGGCGGAAATTTAAAGGGAAAATATTTTTTTCGTTGAATTTATGAATTAGCAAATGTATCAGGCTTCGAAGAGAAAGTTTTTTTAAGTCCTTCATTTTCTAGTTTTTGCTATTTTTTGGTGTAGCCACATTAAGTGCTCTTTTCCGATCCTACTTATACCCTGTTCGAACCAACTTGACGTATTATTAATCGGGTCTATTCCTACAATTGAGCATCAATCGTGAAAACGATTTTAGACGGCTAGGTGACTTTTATGGCTATCGATAGACAAAAATATCTTCATATTTATGGTAGCCCGTTGTCCGTACCGCGTGTCCAATGGACATGAAGTGTCCTTTACTTTAAATAGAGGTTATTTCGAACCTAATTTTTATGTAGTGCTATTCTGACGTACATTTCGTTGTATGCATATAGTTATCGATGCGAGAGTGAGAGCAATAGAGCTATGCGCTATTTCCAGATAAATTTAAATATATCTCAATTAACGGCTATCCTAAGTTGAGTTACGCCATTTTAAGTTGCTGCGGACCAACAGGTGCTTTTTCTAATTTTGAAATCCTTAGTTACGCTAAGTTAGTTCAAGTTAAGTTGCTGTGGATAAGGCTTAACTCAATGGCTCGCATGGCGTTCTCACCTTAGCTAGGCAGTTGGGATGTGTGTTATAATGGGGTAATCACCTATGTAACTCATTGCCGTTACTATCGCGACAGGTGGCTTGTAAACATGTTCATTTGGCCTCGCTAGTTAGGTACAAGTGTAGATGGCTCACTCATCCGCTCCTTTGTGGACCACGCGAACTCAGCATCATCTGGTGGCCGTGGATGATATTGATACTGTGACTGTGGAAATATCTTAAAAGTAAATAATATTATTCACGAAATTTCTTTATGATTGGAATATAAACATCTGATACTGCTCTAAAATGATATCTATTTTTATAAAGTAATTTAGACGTTTCAAAAAAATCTATCGTACAATTTTCTTCCCCAAATGGATTAGCCATTATGCTTGAAAGGTATAACTTCTCTCTAACTTTGAACGATGCTTTCTGTGAGAAACTTTTGAGTTGCATGTTAATATATACATTGCATTCCCGATACCTTGACCTTTATTTGGAAAAAAGGAGATGTTGGTATCGAGCCCGTTGTCCGTACCGCGTGTCCAATGGACATCGAGTGTCCTTTACTTAAAATAGAGGTTATTTCGAACCTAATTTTTATGTAGTGCTATTCCGACGTACATTTAGTTGTATGCATATAGTTACCGATGCGAGAGTGAGAGCAAATTGGTTTTGCAAACAAAATTATATCCAACGGGAGGTTGTAAAATCGATTTGGTTGTAAGTCGCGTATGGAACATTAAGAATATTAAGTGCTTCCTCTCTCTTGAAAACATTGCCATAATATATTCATGTTTACCATTTGTCACACGTAAATGATGGCTGGATATACACGTGGGGTGGAGAAATGGAATCAGTGAAGGTTTGACAGTAACGTGCCGTAAATGCACAGGGATTTTCAAGCCTTCATCTGCCAAAAATTACATGGAAGGAGATATTCAAGGTACTATAATGGTGAAGAGAAGAGCAAAGGTCATCCAAAAGCTGATTAATTTTGTTTTCAAATCTTTTGCCTAAATTTTCCCCCATATTTTGCATTAATTGAGTATTTTTTCTTTCTTTGGAACACTATGTTCGATGTTGATTTAGTGCCTTGGAGTATAGGTCTGGAAAAATTGTAAATGGAAATATTTGCCAACGTTCCTGTATATATACACCTTCATCAGGGATATGAGAGGAGATGAGCATAATTTTGATACATAAAATGCATCAATTTTATACAAATGTTTTTCACAATAATAAAATAACAAAGAATTTATTTTTAATTCAATTAAAAAGAAGAGACTAGAATGTAAATAGATCTATATTTTGCTGAATTTTTTACTTCACAAGTCTCGTTCCTTTGCTTAACTTCAAGCCTTCATGATTCAATATCATCTTTATCGGGACACATGTATTCAGGTGGTTGAGTCGTGAGCAAATCATATCTGGAATAGCGATGCGATTTTTTCTCTCCTGGTTTCTGGTTTACGATTCATTGTGTTTATCTCTCTCCATGGTTTCCAGTGTCGCGGGGGTCGTCATTCGAGTCCTTTCCCTTTTCCACTTCCTTTCGCGGCGGCTTCGGCATTTCCTTTTCGGGCTCGAGTCGTCTTGCAACGACCGGAAATCGTTCGTCAATGCAGCCGCTGCACTCGGCTGTGCAACGTACGTGCAGCATCGCCGCACGCCCACCAAAAGCACGGGACGCACGTGTGCGCTTAAAGGGACGAATTTGCCGCAGCAGATACGAGTGAATCGCGTGGTGCAAGAAGAAGAAAGAGACATGATGTAGTGAGAGTGGTGGCCATTATCTTGCCTGTTCAAAATTCACCGCTCGCCGTCCCTCCCCCTCCACCGCGAATTAATGGCCCGTGGCCACCTGGCGGACATCTCAGGAGTGTCTCTCGCCCGCGCTCTCATAACTCTGCGGCGAGGAGAATTATAAAAAGGGAATGGTTGCAAAAGAGTCGCTTTCAAGGCAGGAAGCGAAGCCCACGCCATGTGAATTTCATGAGACTTGATGTCGCCAGACTGTTTTCGCATCAGTGGCACTACTGTGGATTGATTCGAGTTCTTCTTAAAGCCATATAAGGCCATTCCTCATATTCGGTATGAAGCGGACGACATCGATAAAATGATTTTTTTTTTAACGCTCGAAGGCCTTTTGTTGCAGTTTTTACCTTTAAATGGAAAGCATCAATTCATCACCACAACAGTCAACCAATCAGATTGATTTCTGCGTCCCATTGTCGGATGGCTTGAAATTTTGCGCACTTGCTTGCTTGCTTCTGATGAAAATATAGTATTCAATATATATGACTTTTAAACTTAATGCCACTGAGAAGACTGCCAGTAAAATGTAAGGATCCGATAGACCAATGAGACAGATGTGAGTGTATTCGTCGAAATGCAGCGATTGCAATAGTGTCTACGCGGGGCAGACAGGAAGAAGCTTCGAAGTCAGGAAGAAAGAACATTTATGTGCTTACAATAATAACAAAGATGATAAAAGTAATTTTGATAAACACCTAGTATGCTACTGCCATAGGATCGATTTTACAATAAATATTTTAAAATTATGCAACGACCGCCGTGAATTAGACTCTAGAGAGCAGTTGGAAATGTTAAAAATTATTTAGAGTCAGAAAAGCACTCTGATAAATGAATATCTTTACCCATCCTTTACCTATATTCTGGCGTCCGTTTTAAGTAACTAGGTAACAATAATAAGATAAATACATAATAATTTACGCCGGAAGATGATGATTAGGTACTCATCGAAACTTGAGTAGCGTTATGTTAAAAAGTAGTGGTATAAGTAATAGAGAAATATCCAAGAAACCTTAATATTCAATAATCAGATATTTAAAATGTTGTTCCATTGTGCTCTAAACAATCAATTAAATTTCCACTTGGAAAAATAGTATTCAGTTTTCACCATAGATTCCGTTAGTTATAAATTTTTTGCTGGAAATTCATCACATTCGGCATTGATTTAATCGATTGCATGGTTCACCGTTAAAAAGTTGGATATAAAAATGAAATAAATGAAGATAAAAAACCATGTTTTTTTTAAACCGTATAAAATGCACTAAAAAGTAAAACAAACTTTTCACCATTCGGCGTATAAAGCGGCGTATACACTAGGCGGAGGATGTGGGTGCTGATTAGGTTTAGATATTTATATGGCTTGCAAATAATTACTCACCTATCAGGCTCTTCTACGCTCATTTCGAAAAAAACTAAACAGCCCCTCGTTTTATTCTTTTGGTGGAAAAAATCTTATTTTTTTAAACTTTTGATTGCATTTCACAAGGTTTTTTTCTTTTGGAATAAGCGTATTTTTAAATAATTTTTAATTTATTTTTTATTCACTGTCATATATCACTTATTCATATTTTATGCCAGCTTCCCGATACTTGAATAAATTTTGTCGTTCACTTTTTCATCTTTGCTGTGTGGACTAAGCATTGAACACCTTTCTTTCTTTCTTTTTTTCCAGCTGTTGTCAGAACTTTGTTCATTTTATTCATTTTGTCTTCCTCTCTTTGTTCAGTGAAGCATAGATCATCTGAGTTACGGTCCGCGAAGAAAGCTATATCTTTCCGTGGATGGTATTTGTGAGAGAATGGGATTCTGTGATTGGGAATGTCGTCGCGGGAGTGGTATTTCAATTTGTGCTCCGCTGCCGGGGGAAGGGTGGGTGGTTACTTGGCTGTAGGGGATGGGGCGTAAGGGTTGAATGGAGGTAAAGCGATAAAGTGATCTTTTTATTTATTCTATTTTGTCTGCGGGGTACCTATATTCTACTGTACTTTTTTATTCATAATAATAATGTAGTTTGTAATTTATGAATAAGTGGAATAAATATTATTATTATTGAAATATGATTTGATGCTTTTCCGGCGAATGATATGGGTAAAATTTTCTCGGGATTCCCACCGGGTTAATTTTTCCATAATGGCCAACGTTTCCAGCTCCGACTCAGGGCTCATTTACCCCTAAGGATGTGCACCGAGTCGGAGCTTGAAACGTTGGCCGTTATGGAAAAATTAACCGGGTGGGAATCCCGAGAAGAGTCTACCCACGTTATTATTTTTATCATTAATACATCTACGTATTTTTTTATTCACGTCGTCGACTGACTATAGATAATTTGAACTTTCCATTTTATTTTGTATGCTCTATGACGCTCAGATTTGGCACATGAGCTGATTTGTAGATGATGATTTAAGGATTGCAAAAAGGTGATTTCAACTATAATATAAACAATGTGAAAAAACTGATTCAGAGTTCCCCATAAGAATCATAGTAACTAAGTACTATTCTTTGATGTCGTGGAGAAAGTGAATGAGGAGCCGTAATGGTCTTTAAGTGCTGAGTACTCGGTTAAAGCTCTAAGAATTTCAAATATAAGGTTGAGCATTAGCACACCCCGAGGCAAAATCCTCATTGTGCGAGGTGGCAGGGGAAAAGGAACTGGCCCCTCTAGCCTGAATGTGTTGAATTATCACGCCTGTGGTTTAGTAAAGGGTCAACGCTACTCCAACTTATCCAAAGCAATATCTTGTATGATGTTGGGCACGATATGGTGGAAGTTCTTAATACTAATAAAATAAGACATTGCAATATTTTAATAATATCTAAAGCAACATTTTGTTGACGTTTTATAGCGAAATAAAAAGTTTTGTAGTTTTAAACGATCAACATAAATAGCGAATTTACTGCTGTATTCTCAGTGGAAATATTGCAATGTCTTATTTTATTAATATCCAAAGAAACATTTTGTTGACGTTTTATAGCGAAATAAAAAGTTTTGCAGTTTTAAACGATCAACATAAATAGCGAATTTACTGCTGTATTATGATGCTCTTACACTTGCTGGGAATGAAATACTCAATTAATATTAATACAAATTGTAAATGAGCGAGAGAATGCATTTAATTCGTGATTGTAGCCCGAAAATGGCGCGACGGTTTAAAATATTTTAGTATAAAACTTTTAGCGTTGCCATGTTCAACTTTTGTGTGTCCTTGTTTTTTGCTTTTATATTATCATCCGGTTATGTGTCATGTAATCCGGTGATTTATCATCGACTATTAATAAAAATATGTGAATAGTTTTCGTAAAATGTTCTCCGAATCGCCACCGGGATCAGGAACTGCATAACTGCCGCATTTCGATGTCCGACTCGGCCATCGTCCTCAGGGCTGTGAGGCTGAGGACGATGGGCTCCGAAACGTCGGCAGTTATGCAGTTCCTGACCCGGTGGCGATCCCGAGAACATTTTAAGACGTCTATTCGCCGGGAAAACACTAAATATTTATAATGTCAATAGTATTTGTATTTATTTTTTCGAATAATGTGAAACTTCCTTGTGGAGGGATGTGGGATAAGCGGCTGCTGTTGTTCGGTGGCGGGGTTCAGGAGGTTAAGGTTCACTTGAATCGTTGCTTCAAGGGGTCAGGGGGATAAAACACTTGAAAGGGAGCGGCCGGGGCCGCTCTCGCCTCTCCTAAGATTTTCTCCCCAGCATTTGGGTATAGCCCGCATCTTGCGTACCTCGCTAACCAACCAGAGATATTGGTAAGTTCAGCGAGACTGCGCTCGTGTTTGTGATTCATGAAAATGGATGACTTACCTGCTTACAGCGGGAAACTTAAATATGGAAGTAAAGAAACAATTTATAAGAACCTACATTTGGAGTATGCTCCTATACGGAAGTGAGGCATGCACAATGACCGCAGCGGAGAAAGCAAGGATAGAGGCCTTCGAAATGTGGTGCTAAAGAAGAATGATGAAAATCAAATGGATCGACCGAGTTAGTAACGAGGATGTCCTAAGAAGAGTAGGAGAGAAGAGAAGCATCATGAAAACCTTAACAAGAATACGGAATAACCGTATAGGCCACATCTTGAGACATAATGGCCTGATGAAGACAATCGTCGAGGGGCAAGTGGAAGGCAAGACCGGAAAAGGAAGACCTCGAACAAAATATATGGAACAAGTAAAGAAAGATATGAAAGAGAAGAAATACGTAGGCTTGAAAATATTAGCTGATAGGAGAATTGAGTGGAGAGCTGCGTCAAACCAATCCTAGGATTTTTGACCAGTGATGATGATGATGAAAGGTGGTCGGTTCTTCCTTGACTAAAAAATCACCCATCAAAACAGATACTTTTCGCATGTTTTGTGTGTATTTGGGTGGATGGGAACATGCTCTAAGAAAAGACGTTACATCATCCACATGCATTCCACACTCAAACTTGCCAAACTTATTCATTCAAGAAGACGGCGAATTTCACACATGAGTGGTAATTACGCGCGTAAAAAAGAAAAAAAAACACATAACTTCTATGAAATGCATTCCGCACTCAATTATACAAAAGTATTCATTCAAGAAGACGGCGAATTTTGCAAATTAATATTTAATAGTAACTACGCCAGTTATGAGGGAAAAGCAGACATTAAATAATCTAATGCATTGCGAACTCAAACTTACCCAAGTATTCATTCAAGAAGACGGCGAATTTCGCACGTGAATAGTAATTACGCCCGTAAAAAGGAAAAAAGACAAACATTATATGATATACCAAAATATATGGGTGAGAAGGCAAGTGGTACAAGTGATTTTTTTCGAAACTGAGTTAGGCACAGTAATTTGGCAAGTAAAACAAAACGAGATCAACTGGATATTAAGTAGTGCATTTGATTTTCCACTCTATGGCAGCACAGAGAATCACCCGTATCCCTCGGCCAGTAAGTTTTTATGAGTTTCTTTTATCAACTTAACTCTGTTTAGAAAGAAAATAACTTGTACCCATCGGCTTTTGATCCCTCATATGTGATATACATTTAATACTCAAACTTGGCATAGTATTCATTCAAGAGAACGGCGGATTTTGGACATGAATAGTAACCGCGTGTAAATAGCAACCACGCTACTTTCTGGGCATGCGGGTAAAATTAATCTTGAATCTCGTTTATCGAGGACGTTGAGATCGCGGTTACGGATGGATGGAGAGTGGGGGACTGTGAATTATGCATCGAGTCTCCTTAGCATTTCGTCGCTTCTTCCTCTTTCCGATTTTATTTGTAAACAAGCGCGGAGCCTCGACTACGGCCGAGTGTGTATATATATATGGGATCCTCACACCCCCACCTTCCCCTCCCTCTTCCCGCCATCATATCTTACGGCAAAAGGTTGACGACCGGCTCTCCCCCTACCCCTTCCCTCTCCTCCCTCCCCACCCATTGGTGACAGGGTCCCGCCCCGATCCCGGTGTGACGTCACGTACGTTAGGAGAAGAAGGCTTCTGGGGAAAAAGTTTGGAAAAGAGCCCATTGCCAGTCTATCACTCTTCCTTTATCATCCTTCCCGATGCGTGTCCTGTGAAGTCCACGCCTTTTTCTACGCTCTTTTACTTCTCTATGTTAATTGAATTGTACCAATACTCAATGACACTAATTTATCCGTTGAGCAAAAAGTGTGCAAATATTTGGTACTTATTTATTTTATTCATCTAAAATAATAAAATAAAAAAGATTAAAAAGTACACTCTTTTTCCAAAAAGAGTAAAACGTGCATTAAAAAGTAAAAAATAAATATTTTCATCACCCGAATAATAAAGGGAGGTTGCTGATTCGGTTTGTTTGAGATGAGGGTAGAAGTGATTGATGGTTGAGTAAGGATTGACACGCAATATTAATATCCAAACCTTTTTTTACATTGTTTTTAGGAAAAGCGTGTTTATTTAATTTAATTTTTCATTTTATTTTTATTCAATACTTTTTAGTGGTGAATCATGAAATCGATTGAACCAGAGCTGCTAAAGAATTTTCTGCTAAAAAATTATAGGTAGCTCCATCGTTTCAACGAGAAACCTTGAAAATATTTTTCCATGTGGAAATTTAGTTAATTAATTAGAGCTCAAAGGAACAAGATTTCTAATGTCTCATTTTTGAATACCGTGGTCATAAGAATCAAGCGAGGTTGCAAAACATCAAGCCGACCCGACGTGTCGCGACGTTGAGAAGTGTGTTAGAAGTTAATTACATGATTCCATCGATAAACAAATGAAGCTAGTTTAGAGATAATAATAATAAAATAAATATAGAAATGGTTTCAATTTTATAATTAAAATGTCTTTTAGAGTCACTTATTTAATTTTATGACAGCAACAATAAGTTAAAAATACATTTTTTGCTATTCATACGCTGAAGAGGAAAAAGTAAATCGTAATTCTTGTAAGTTTTGGAGCTTGCATTGAAATTAAATTCAGGATTCGCTATTCCATCTTGTTTTACAAGCCGTGGAAGAAATCGTGATGCCTGATAGAGTATAAATATCTTTTTCTTGTGAAGGAATCAAATTGGTAAATTGTGATACAATTTTTTTCATTAAATTAGCGATTAGTGGTATTGAATGAGTCTCGAAAAACATAATAAACTAGGCGCTTTACATAACTAATGTTTAAATTATTGGTAAAAATTTGCCTCTAAATGGCGATAAACTGTTAAATCGTATTCCTATTTGGCTTTTGACTTATACTATATAATTACGCCTCGACAAAGATATTTTCTATTCATGTATGTGAACTGAAGGTGAGGCTTATCTGACGGTTAAAGATTGAATAACTTGAAATCAATTGGTAAGAAGCCTTTTCATAGGTAAAGGGGTTTATAACTATTTTCTCTGCTTTAATGAAGACAAAGGGTTCTTCTGGATTGAGTTGCATTAATTTAATCATCAACCGCCGGGTTCAAAACAACATAGTCTTCTTAGTTTCTCTTAAAAGAAGATCCTGACGCAGCGTGCATAATAGTGGGCGATTCCGAAGGAGAAATACAGATGGAGTGATTTTACTGACGTAGATTAATTCACTTATCTTAAATACTTAAGTTTCTTCTTCGTAGTTAATTTGTGAGAAGGATCGGTCATGTAAGCGGGCGTCCATGAAGTACGTGAGATGATTTCGGCGATTCCCCCCTTAGTGAGATATCGCGAGTTTGGCTCGACCCTCTCCCTCTTATCTCACATAAGATTGTTCAAAGTGCGTGTTTGCAGTCGAAATACGCCAGCATATGCTTCATTGCATTTGATTTATTATAAAAAAGCAATTCTTAAAATTATTTTTATTGAAGAATAACTAATATTAGCATTTAAGATTACGTTTTGCTCAATTCAACCCAGTTTTGTCACATTTTAACACTTGTTTCTTGCAGAAAAAAATACGTTATACTTCCCAGAACCCCCCTCTTTCATAAATGTTGACGATAACATTGATTACAATGCAAACTGATTAATTGACGTATCGAATTAGAATTTAGATAGAAATTGTTATTTTGAAAAACGCCTCACTAATTATAAATCACCAAATTTGTTAAAAAGAGTCAAATAATAGAGTGAGTTACCAAATATGTATTAGGGATCATTTACAGTAAATTTCAAATTTCTAGCTTTTAGCAAAACCATTATTTTCGAGGTTAGTCAGGTATTTTTGAATCCCCAGCTTTTCAATTACGTTTTTGAACCGTTTTGGTGACTCTCCCTCCGAAGAGATAATTTATGACTGAATACTGAGTTATTTCCATTTCCAAGTTGACCCCCGTCTCCCCACGTGAGATTCTACTTGACCTCCTCCTCCCTAAACGCCTCATGTAATTAATGGGTGCCCCCCAAGTATATAGACGCTGGCGTTTTCTTTTTTTTCGCGAAACAATAGGGTAGTTTCCTTCATCAAAGAAAACGATTGGCATTGATTGCCATTCGTTACCCACCATTAGTGTATTCATAGAATAAAAATTATTTGGTTTTAGAAATCCCAGTTTAGACGAATGTTATTGGTCATTTTTAACCTCATTTGAAAAGGCCAGATTGGCGCCCATGCGGTGCCACTCCACGTGACGTCACAGGGACCTAGATGCTATAAGAGTAGACAGGAATTTTATATCGTCTGAGATTACCAATGCATGGATGATTTCCTTCGCTTGATATAGGGTGTTAATAATCCCTATTTAAGCCAAGCGCTACCTGCTAGCTGGGTACTCTGCTACCCACTAACAGTCTGTATCGTAGCGGCTGTCATAGCCTCGCCCCAAGGTTACGCGCGGCTGCGGGAACCAGAATGACGTATCACGGGCTTTTCCCAGCATTCATACTTAGGCGTCGCGTTTTCGCGAGCTTGAAAATTTTCCATTTTCATTTAATCGCGATAAATAGATATCGTCATTTAAAAATCTAAAAGCGTGAAATGCGTGCTCCAGGAGTTATAATATTTCGATTTAGGCAATTAAAAAATTATAGGAAACCACCCTATTCAACAAGTGCGTATCGCCTCTCCGCCGGCTATTGCACCCAGTGGCGACATGTAAATGGATGGCTGCCCCATAACCAGATGGCACCACGCGAATTAAGTGAGCCTCCGTGTGATGTTATGAGTGGGTGGAGGAAGGAAGGGAAACCGAAAATAATAAAAAAATGAAACAAAAAAAAACGAGCGTTGATGGGAGTGGTGGGAGGATAGGATATTTTTTTTGGCGCATGTCGAGTTTCGCTCATCATTTGTCTTCTCCGCGTCAGCCTATTTGAGAAATTAGGTCTTAAGGCAAATGACTGCGTTGATGCATGATCATTTGTACACGGGATAAACCACCCAACTGCTTGCTCATTAATCGTTGTAAAGATATATTCATCCTATTTTCGCGCATTTGTCATTTGCATTTAGAGCAAAGTGTCCCCTTCCTGTAATTAGATGTGTCGACGAGTAAGTGCTGTAAATGGTGGGTGTGGAGAGGAAATTGCTGGAACAGAGATTGACGGATGTGTGATTAGAACTGTAATGGAGGGCGTTTGAGTGGATAGCACACACATGATGGATGAGTTGCGGCAGATTTTGGTCCGCGATTTTCTTGCCTACGCCTTTGAGACATGATTTTTTTCTGGACAATCTCCTGTTAAAAAAATGTCTCGTAAATTTTGGGCTTGAACGTTGAACTTGGGATAAATCTTCTGCGATAGTAGTAAAACGGCCAAGGACTTGGGGTAACCTTAGCGTTTGAAGTCGAAGTCATTGCTTTGACCTAAGGAAAACCAATTGGAAAGTGTAATATCACTCTTATATACCCAAAAATAACACGTAAGACTAAAAATAATTTTCAGTTTGACGATTTGCTGCCCAGGTTGATTGAAAGAGAGTTTATTTGCGATTCTAGCAGCAACACTTTAACCTATTCTGTTATTTAAAAAATTATAGTTTATGATATTTTGTATTTTTTGTTAAAGTATGTTAATGAAAATCAAGTAGTTTATTATCTTGTAAAATCAGAAAGATGAATTGATGAGTAATGCGCTTTCTCATATGTTTCTTCTCCAGTTACTTTTTATGAGTTGAAAAAATACGTGGTTTTCGGGCAACGAGATAATTACCTCAAAATCGTATATTTCCATTGTATACCTCCTTTAAAATTACCTTTTACGTTATGAAAAGATATTTTAAGGGCTACATTAACAACTTTTTTTTTTCAATATTTATCTGCTTAAGATTGAGGGTTTTATTTTGAACCAGACGTATCTTCATCGAACCACGGATCTTTGAATTTCCAGGCCACTGCTCATACCACTATGCCGTCCAATTTCCTTGATTATAACATCGTGAACCGCGGTAAAATTGCCTTCGAAATTAAGGCACCTGGACAGCGTAGCGGTCTGCGCAGTGGCCTATATATCCTAGTATCCGTGATTCCATTCTCAGTCCTGAGCAGCTTTCTGCTGGAACGTAATGTTAAATTTCACCGTCGTATACGCGGCAGGTTTTAAATATGTCAATTTATCTACTCATACATATACCATAAAACCCTCTTACGGCTTCTGACTGATTCATGAAAATTTTTGGGGAGAACGAGACGAGATACGACAAAAAGCCTTTATATCGACCCTTTCCAAAATCATCTGGAACCCTGGGAATTATTGTCGAAACACTTCATTTTCTATCTAATAAAGTGTTGCCTACTCTACTTTTTTGGGGAAATGTCATTTTTCGAATCTAGAGCAGGTGATACGTCAAGAAACCAACCTTCAGACCGATCGGGGGGCACTTTTAATTTTGACCAAAACGTGCAATTTCACCATTTCGTGAATAATCATCTCATCAACGGCGGGTGATACGGTGTAGCGTCATAGGGTTCGACAAAAATTGTAAAAACTGGCAGAGTGACCGTGGAGGTCTGGGAAGGGCAGAGCCCTCCCAGCGAGCGATAGCTAGTATACTCCATGCATACTTGCCTTTTTTATTTTTACATCTTGGAAAATTTTAACCGAGCACAAAAACTTTTTTGGACCTAATTGAGGTTAACCGTTTAAGATTAAGGGTGGAAGAAGTTTCCCACACGCATCGTAGGAAAAAAATCACTCAGGGTATAATCAGTTTTCGGTTGGGTGTGCGCGCGCAGTGGTTGAGTACTCCACCGTGATTGGTTCGAAGTGTTCCGCCCCATTCGTCATCCCGTGAGACGTTTTTACGATCGAGGAAACCGTGAGAGCTAAAAGTCTAACTCAGTCTGGGAGAACTTCGCTTCATTTCATTAGGGAACCCACCCTATCTCGCGCCCACTCAGGTGACCTGAAATTCGTCTGCTGCGCACGATATAAATTTAAAAAATTGTGTTTTTAAAGAAATAAAAAAAACAGTATTCCTCACAACGTTATGGTTGTTAAATTTTCAGTGTGAGATTACTTGAAATTTACTTAAATTCAATGTATTTTATGAAAACCAAGTATTTAATCATGAAAGTAGTTTATTATATAGTAAAATAGGGTTATAAAGGTGAATTAATTAATAATTTCAGAAGAACTTAGCGCGATTTTTTCCTTATTGAAATAAACACTTGCAATTTTCCACTATTATAAACTTTTATTCCGGACTTAGGTATCGATGTTACTACATCATCTTTACGCTACAAAATAGTTCCGTTCGCATTATTTTGGAAAATCGCGCGTGTTTCTTTCAATATAGAATTATAATGAGCTCCATTAAAAGTTTTCCCAGTTACATTGAATAAAGTTGGTTAGCAGCCACCTCATTTAAAGCTGCATTTTCAGTTACTTACTTATTGTTAGAATATTCTGTATTTTTCGTGTTATTTAATTAATAGGAAATAGTATGCCGTAATAATTGAATTTAATGACAAAATGTACATATTTATTCTTTAAATTTATATATTTATATGGCTCAATTTTTTACAATATTAAGATTATATACACTCTCCATATTGTAACTTTTTCCTCAAATTTGATGAATAGGTAAGTATTTGTTAGGTATTGTAACTCACGCATTTATGGCTGGGAGAGGGGAAAAACATTTTTTTGCGTGGAATGCATGTAGGCTTCTCTAGGATTTGAATCCTGGATCCTTGGACCTGAAGACAGTCGATATACCCTCTTAGTATAGGCGATATATAGCCAGTCTCACAATGCGTTCCCCAGTGTGTAACTAATTGACGCGCCCTGATTAAAAAATTAAAAAAAGCCTTCATTCTCCTCTTTTGAATGTTTCTTTATTTTGCTTTCCTATATCAAATAATTTATTTCAAAAAGCAGTATTTTTTTCATAATAGGTTAAAAAAATGCGATGTAGGAATTTTATATTGAATCTCCGAGTCTCATCGGGACCTTTTTAAAACATGCGCTTTTTTCGTCGTTGGGAGTGGACGAGTCAAAACAGTGGGATGGGAATGAAAACAAAGAAATTTGATCAGTGAAGAGGAAAAGCAAATCAAAGAGATAAGCACCCATCATATTTAATTAATATTTTAATAGCTACACGGTGTCGATAAAAGAATTTTATTACTTCAAGGAATTCCCTTTGTTCGACTTTGCTTTTCGCAAAAATCTACGTCCTCCTTCAAGGCATCTGTAGGGAAATGTGAAGAGATGAAAGTTGATATGTGAAATTAACGACATTTTCCTCCCAAGTTCACCAGTATAACTAAGCGCTATTCTGAACCACTTTGACTTAAAACTTCCAAACGCTCTCAAGGTAAGGTCTCTCTAAGACTACCGGTTTACGCTAACCAGACATTTTGAATTCGCCCCTAAGAATCGTACTTCTGTGAGTTTTTTCAGGTTTTTATTGTCAGTCGCTTATATTAGATAGCGGAGATATTAGCGACTCTCTATACGATTGTTATTCTATCTTCTTATGGCGAGCAAATGTTAGATGTGACTAATCCTTAGCAATGAAAGAACCGGGATTAACGACTTAGGCCACATTTCCGTGGCATTTTCTTTATTGCGTCACAGTGACTCAACAATAGGAGTGCCTACATTACTGTGACGCAACTGGAGACTTGATGTGTTCCGCATGCGGGCGTGTTGCTACGGTAAAAACAGGCATTCCATATTCATCACGGCTAGTGTATTCTCGGTAGAATATCTGCGGCCAACGATGTTCCCTGGCTGTGCTTTCCTTCTTCCGCTTGTTGGGCTGGTTGGTCGTGGCAGTGTGCTGGTTGGAATTCCTCATTTAACATTGCCGCTTAGTTGTTTAGGAATTACTGCAGACCGAAGCGAATGTCACTGTAGCGAACACTCCTAGACATGTCATCCTTACCATATGATATACCGATTGTGGTTCTAAATATGGGTTTTCGGTGCTATAATTTCTGGTCATTGCATTTGCAATGGAATATTTTTAGACTAGTTTTTTTTGCGACGATCTTCTATGAGGGGAAAAATTTAGATAGCTTGCGGACTTTGAATAAGTTAGGCAAAAAAGAGTATTATATGCGTCACTACGTAATGGCGTGGTGCAAATGAAAAATAAATTCACACTCTCCGTGTGTTGCTAGCAGGCTAATGCATTATCTGGAAATAAAATATGAAACTTAAACGTAGGTGCTGCAAAAGTTGACCCATACGGTTGAGATACATTTTTGCGAAAAATCATATTCCTCGCATAATATGGATCGTAGGTAGCCTATATTTGGTTTGGTCAAATCATTTCATATTTTAACGAAATCTTTTTTTATACAATATTTACGTGGTTTTAAACAATATTTAAGAAGTTGGAAGCATACGTATTGAATCGCTCTGTCACGGTGCCTCACTTAGGCTACTTAACCTCTTTAAATCTTGGTTGTTGTGGTGACGGAGCAATCTCTTGTTAACTTTGCATTTTTCTCTAGCAGAGGGGAGTGGGCTGTCAAAGTTCTCCGTGATCAAAGTGTTGTGCACTCGTCTGTCGTGGCAAGGCGCCAGATATTGGTGGACGCAAGCTTCATAGAATGCAAGACGAGACTCAATGAAAGAATCCTTATTCTCGGCATCTCGTCATGGCATTCTCAGCGTTTCGTTCTGACGTCTGTTCCTTGGGCATTCCTTCATCGTGATTACATCTCTCGAGTAGAGGTCAGAGGAATATCCCGCGAGAATTCTCTCCAGATGATGAATTGGGTTAAAATATATTTGAATGCATGACGAACACTACTATCAGTATGTATCGAATCAGTAGAGAATATTTCAAAGCATGTCCTCCCTATCGCTGAGAATTCTCTCTAAATGATGAATTGGGTTAATTTTTTTAATGTATGACGAATACTACCATCAATATGTATCGAATCAGTAGCGAATAATTCAAAGCATGTCCTCCTTATCATATTATCGATTGTGGTTCCAAAACTGGGCTTTGGCTGATATAATTTATGGTGGAACATTCTTAGTGGAAATATTCAATGTAAAGGAAAAATATCTCGTGGTAGATTTCCACTAAACATATTGTACGAGAAAGTATTTCATTTTATTTATTTCCATACCGATTTGGAAAGTACCGATGAAAAAAGATCCTTAATTAAATTCATCGAAGTTGCGTGCATCTTTTAAATATTTTTTCTAAGGACATATGTTGCGAATCGTATGGCCATTTATGTTGTCAATCGGCTGGATATCTTTGGACAGTTAAAGCACTTCAGAGAGTTATATTTCCGTGTACGGATTAGTCATATAGTTTTTCTCATTGAGAATTTCCCCTCCCAATATGGTCCATCTAGCTTCCGCTGATCCCGTTCGCGTTATAATGCATTCCATTGCGTTGAGCTCAGCGAATGATGAATTCCGTGTCTCACAGGAGGAATCAACTGGAGTCTGGTCATTACCCATATTTGGATGGATCGCTGCACATGGATAAATGGGGATATGTAGACAATAAGAATGAGCAACGAATTTCCTTTTAACCTAATTAATTACACGGATCCCTCAAATATAATACTCATGGTTACTTGAAAACTAGATTGAGTAGTAGTGTAGCGAATTCTGCGATATCTTATGCGAACTCCATATCTTATGATATAACCTATTGTGGTTCTGAAAAATGTGCTTTCCCTGCTATAATTTCTGGACTTAAATTGAGTAACTTGCATGCGCAAATAGTTTACTCGAGTACCTTGTAGGGATCAGCGTTAAATTTGAATTTTGTATTTTGAATGGAAAAGAATGTTTTGGTCATGAAATTTTTTAAAAATCATCTGGTTACTTGTAGATAAGTGAGACTGGTATTAGATTGTTGGAGAGGATAAGAGAAATTTTGTTGCTAAGAGTTTGAAGAAATTAAATGTTACATATTTCATAATTGATTTTTAAAATGTAATTTTGTACCAGTCTCTCACGGTTTAGGGTGGCGATTTTATTAATCAGCTGGTGCCTTGGATTGAATTATATCCCAAACACCCCTCTATCACTTCCATCAAGATGTTAAGGTGGCTTTTAAATCATTTAGGAAAACTGTGCAAGGTATAGCCCACTCCCTCAGTCCTACCCGCTCAAGTTTTCAAATTTCACTTTTTTCCTGCCGTAATTTCTCTCAAGTGCTGTTGTCGTGGAAATAAATTTCAATCTGACCAATATGTAAGATTAAACTTTATGTGAAAATACGTTAGCGGTAATTGCATTTTAATTCCTGTATATTCAGTCGTGACCGCTCCCAGTGCTTAGTTATTCCGCTTCCGACTGATTGCCGGTGTTCAACACTTCCATCTTGACGGCTTGCTTGTCGTTTATGACGTGAAATATTTCTCCGCGGCTGACGAAACCTTTGGTGCCCCGCCCCTTTTCCACGACCCACGGAGATGATCGCGATCCTCAGTTGTTCAGAACCTGTTTTTGCCAGGGGTTTTAATCACGTGTGAAGATTTGATCCAAGGAGATAAGTACTTGTCTTCCTTGGTGAAATATTCTCGAATTTTCCTCCGGTTGATCTGATCCATTTCTGTAAACGTTTTGATCGCCCACTTGGGAAACGTCTTAAAAATCCGGAAATGTATTAATTTATTTAAATATTTTTTCACATTCAGCCGTGGATTGATTTTTAAATCTATTGTAATTGTAAACATTCTGTAGGTAAAATAAGGAGAGGGAAGACAGCATAGCATCAGAGGACATATTGCATACGTATGGGACTCTAATTTAAAGTGAAATTTTTAATAAAAACTAGAAGGAGACAAAATACTAAAGCAATATTAAAATGTTAAGATTAAACCAGAGGAAAGAGTGAAAATCATTCAATGAGCTGACCGATAGTACAAGTATTGAACGTTGAAATTGTTGCATTATAAGTTGAAGGGATCGATGGAGTGAGTTTAGAAGTGAGGAGAGGCGATACAAAGGCGAGGGCTTGGTTAGGGAGATCTTTGGAATAGGCAGATGGAGTAGGGAGAGTTGGATCGAGGTGGTATTCTAAAATTCAACAAAGAGAAGAGTTCAGGGCAATTAGAATTCGAATTTTATGAAGTAATTTTAAGTCTTAAGTTCCTGTAGGTTAGATAAGGAGAGAGAAGACAGGTCAGCATCAGGGGACCTGCTGCGTAACTATGGGACTCTATGTCAAAGTGTTTAGGCAATGAGGTGGGGGATGCAATCAAGGGTTTTTAGATTAGCCGGGGCTGATATGGACCTATTCGGAAACCAAATCACCACTAGCGGCGCTGTCGTCGCTGACGTCATAATCCAAAATGGCCGTCAGTCCGGGTATACTTCTCGTGAATAACAACACATTTCAATTGCAATCTCCGTGATTCTCCTTATTTCTGTGGATTCGATTGTGCATATCGGCACCGTTCTTCGTTTTCGGACTAAATTGTATTCTAAGGAACATGAGTAGCAAAGTTTTTATGACCTATTAAGAAATTGTGTGATATTTGGGTGGAAATTGCAGCCAACGAAATATCTTTGAAGGGGAGAGCGTTTTAAACGCGGGTTTGGTGATCACTGTGGGGCTTCACCAAGGAAATGGCTGTGAATTAAAAATAATGGCTCTTGTTCTTCAAACAAGTGGCCTTATCAAGGAACCGCTTCAAATAAACGGTCTCATTAGCCTAACAATTGATGAAAAAATCGGAAGTTAGATTGTTCTCGCAAAGCGGGAATTGTTTAGGAATAGGTAGAAACCATTCGTAGACAACCCAGTTACATTAGTAGCTATTAATGTTTAATAATTTTATGCTACATTAATTTAACCTTTAGTATTCATGAATAATAATGCAAAAAATGCCAATCATTTATTACTAGTTTGTGGATGTTGCAGTGTCCATCACGTCAGTGGTAATATTACAACCATACAATTATGGCAGAAGAAAGCTAATGTGAAGGAAAGAAATTTAACAAATAAGCAGTCATAAAGGAGAAATTTCAAGCTTCTTACTAATTTCAAAATAAATTAAATTTACATTAAAATTGTTTTTGTTGGGATATGACTGAATGGAGAAAACTTTTGTGCCAGGTACCTTAAAGAGGAGCTGTTTTAACCATAGACCACGACCACTTTGGGCTACACTGACCTCTTTCTCTGGTACATATCCTTCAATTCTCTATCCTATGCCTCGAATAAAAAAAATAAATAAAGTTACAGCTTCGATCAAAAACTATAATCAAGCCGAAAGATAATTAGCTAGTTAGGTATTACCTAAACAATTCACTGGTCGTATATGACTGCAATTATACATATAAATACTCAGATTAAGGATTAAAATTGGGCCCACTAAAAAATGTACGGAACTAACCTACCTGTATGAAATCACCAATTCATCATAGATGACAGCAATACAACCACATACTGACTCATAGGCGGATTTATCCCCTCCCTCCCCAGACCCATGAGATACCAGCAGCCCCTTTAGCTAAGACCAATTATACCCCCAAAGGTTAGACCAATGCTTTTCCATAATGGCATCTGTTTCTCAGAAAATATGCGCAGATAAAAAGAAATTCATGTATTTTATGTACGCCCATTGTCCCTGCATGGAATACGTACCTTCTTCCCTCAAAAGGAGTATGGAGTGAAAAGATGTCATTCACAGTAAGCTACATAGAGAACATAAGAAATACATTCTAACATGCAAAAGAGGTAACCTTGGTGACATGGACAGCAAGCAACTGGGGTCTTGAAGGAGTTAAATGAAACAAGATAACAAAATTTATATCAGTCGATATATGTTTTCCAAAGAAGTCGGAGATATCAAATGGGAGATTTATACAAAGATAATACACAAATGACATGATTAGCATTGACAACATTATCATTCATGGTTCACTTGATGAGGAAGTACGTGGTTTAAGTACATTATGAAACCATGGAATAAAAAAAATATAGTACAAAGCAATACAATAAGTAAAATATGCCCAAGTGGTGTTATATCCAACAGTTATAGTCATATCTTGGATGATTTACAATGTTCAAACTAGATTTAGACTTCAATAACAGCCGAGTTACACCATGGAACTAATGTCATTCATCCCCCTTTTTAAGGAAGGCAAAACAATGCAAAAACAAATAAAATTACACTTGATATGGAAGAATGTGATACAAGTACATGATGAAGCCATGGAATGAAAAAAATTATTATATACTGCCATACAATGTGTAAAATATGTGCCAGCACGGCAAAGGATAAGTTTAGCTTCATTTTCGTGAGCGATAAAATTATTTTGCACTTGTTGTTTAAGAAGTACCTCATGTTGTCAGGCTGAAGTTCCAAAAACAAAGTAACTAAACTGGCCAATTGCAGAAAGGAATCGAGGCCAGTCATCGTGTATAGGTTCCTCTCACTGACGATCATGTCAGCCACCGTCGAGTGAAAGTCACCACTAGTTACCTGGCACCCAAAATCCCTTGTCTCATTCACACATTGAGTGCCAATACTACATTGTACACCCCTAACATCTCCATTTCCAATGGATATCAGGGCCTCAGCAGCTGCAACCTCTTGAGTTTACATCGAAAAATCTTTAGTGGGCTCATCAATGGGGCTTGCAATAATCTGGTGGATATCGGCCTCATCACACTCAGCAACTGCCTCCACAAACCCTCCACTTTGGATCTAAATAAAAAATAACCAGATTACAATGATTCAAAACAGTACTCGGCATTGGTAAAAAACAATAACACGGAAAAGATCCCTCACAGAAGAATGGTAAATGACAAATGTCCTCAGTGAAACTCTTTCCAAATCTCTATGAATTCGGGCAATAGAGACAACTAAAAAGATGAGGCCAAAACGAAAAATTTCCTGTTCCCCTTCCTCATTGTTTAAGGTTAATGACGCATTAGGGACTTTTAAGTATAAATTCCATAAAATTAATAAAAGCTTTCAATGATCATCATTTGTAAGTAAAACTGAATTTGTTACTGTGAGACACATGAAATGATAACCATCTTTCAGTGCTGAATTTGGTAATACTTAGCTAAGATGGACCAAAGAAACGACTGAAGATTTAGTTCTTTACAGTAATATGTAAACTGATCTTTATCCAAATTATAAGAGATAAAACGATAATATAATATATGAAAACATTTTTTCAATCCGATAAGTTGATGCCATAGAAATTTGGCCAATAGGTAAGCAACCAAGTGTATGGCCTTAGTGGAAACTTTATTTTTGAATAATCATAAATACCATAATTTCTTATTTTTCTAACAATTTCTCTAGTGTTACTCACGCAATTACTCAAGATTGACTGTTCCCATATTTATCTAAATTACATGCCTCTAGTTGAAAACCTAAAATATCTAAATATGGTGGTGGACTGCAAGATTTCAAATCCATATACATTTTTTTCAATAGCTGCATCACATCACGCTGATATAATGCAACCTTTTGCATGATGTATGCACTTTAATTTTCGGCAACGTTTTTAAACATCTATAAAAAAATAGGGCTGCACTTCCAAGCCACAATTCATTCGAAAAAATCACAACTTATGTAGTGTCCCAATATACTACCACAACCACTAAATACGAGAAAGATTCAGCAGTTCAGCACTCTATAACCAAAACAGCTAATAACCACTTCCTTGTTACTACTCAGTTAGACAGTTGGCCCACCTATGCTCGCATTAGTTTCAGCCTTAACTATGGTTGTTAATCAATGAATTTTGATTTTTAATATACGGCTGAAAACTACAAGATTAAATAATACATTCCTTTGAAATACCTACCTTAATTGGCTCTCCTCGTCGTCCATGCCGTCTGTGTACTCAAACTGGAGATTTTTCTATCGACGATATTGGTAAATTCATAGACGGGACAGCACATCTCTTCAAAAATCGATGTCTTGCTGGAAAATCTATTGAGAAAGAACACGCTAAAACATAGATAACTACAAGGAGGTTAACATTCGCATCGACTTCACAAGGTGATCTCAGCCACGTTGAAACAAATTAAGAGAAAAAAAGTGAAATAGAAAAATGTATACGTACCCGGTAATATATAATCGTTCTTTATGAAGTGCAAAGAACACACCAGCATGCTCTTCGTCACCTTTTTCCCGATTTTCAGCCGGTGGATCCACAAATTCCGTCGATCGACCTTCTCCATCTCACACCAATCATTCCTGCGATAGAAAACATCGCCTTGCTTTGGAAATTCGTGAAATCGAACTACGGTGTCCCTACAGGCCTTAAAGAACACTGTGGCACACAGCAATTCTTGTTAGATTTCCCTTTTCTTGGAGAAAAAGTCATCGGAATATTCTCCATCGCAAGCAAACGACACTACTTCTCCTCAGAAGAGCCTTTTCTGAATGAGCCGTGCGCAAAAGCATACCCGGACCAGTGATTCTACTTTCGCCCGGTAGTTGGCGTGTAGTTGGCTGGAATCACGAATTGCGCGTGGACCTTATACTTTAAGGCCGTTTTACACAGGGCACGTCGTTGCCCAGGTTAGCACTAAAAAACGTATCACTGCAGAAACAAGTGACTCTGTAGGTACGCAGTCACGCGCACGGGTGCAAAGTTAAATACACCAAAGGATGACGGACTTGTGACGTCAACATCTTGTTCGGTAAAACCCATCCCGAAGTTCGCTCTGAGAAAATGGCTTGGTGGTGTAACTGGCTAATACACCCGACCGGCAATCGGGAGATCCGGGTTCGAAGCCCGGCTATCTTAAATATTTTTTCATGGCGAACTTCATCCTTTGGTGTATTTAACTAAAAAATCATGTTAACATTGCGGGAATTCGAGCTTAAAATTGGAACAGGGGCTTATTTTGTCGTCTCGAATCCAAGCATTCTCACATGTAATCCTTGTGTAGGCTTTCGCGGTGTGGTGAGAATTCAGCGTGGAGGTTTTCGGGGTCACTACCGCGTAGATTCATCTCTGCAGATCTTCATTGACCTGAAGAAGCTTGCTGCAATGCCTGCGAAACTTTCAACTGCAGAGATACGCGGTAGTAACCCCGAAAACCTCCACGCTGAATTCTCAAAAGTATTCTAGCAACTCACCGCTTCACGCGACGCAAGTTTGATTGCGCCATCGTACATACGTCAGATTGCGCAATGACGTGCACCGTGTAAAACGGCCTTCAGAGTTTGCTCGGGACCTTATGAAATAAGATTCAGCGGCCGCATGCGACCAGAGTATTGCCGACCCTAGCGCGCAGGTTAGGGCTGCATTAATTTCTAAAATGGCGTGGAATTGCACAAATGCTTGAACGAAATTAGAACAGGTGCTATTTTGCCGTCTCGCATCCACGCATTCTCGCATGTGTTCTAGCAATTCACCGCTTCTCACGACACAATTTTGATTGCGCCTTCGCATGTACGTCAGATTGCGCAATTCCGTGTACCGTGTAAAACGGCCTTTATAGAGAGTGCCTTTTGGAAAGGATAAAGAATGAAGTAAACAGATGGTGCGTGTGCACACACTCACGCACACGAGTAGAGAGGTTCCTAGAGGGCGTTCGTTCAACTTTCCCACACTCGGCAGAGAGCTTTCCCGACGCTCGCCGTTGCCTTGGCACTTCGTAGATAGGTATGTAAACTAGTTTCGGCTCTTTTGCGTCGACGCGGAGTTCGTTCGTCAATTCATCATGTTTGACGGACGCGCGGCCGGCGGTTCTTTCATTCTTTATTGATGGCTTCGGATTCGTGGCTCTCTCTATCTCGCGAAGAGTTCTTCGCGTGTACAAAATAGGATGGGGAAATGAGCGAACCTATTCACCTAGCAGGAAAGAAAAAAAAGAGATAAAAGATATAGACGGCTTGCCGGCTTTTATTACGGTAATGGAGATGAATCGCCATGTTTTTCCATTCGGATAGACGCGTTGGTGATCGCAAAGTGTATCCGTATTCGAGAAGATAACGACGCGGCCTGGAGTTTCGTGAGCGTATCACCTGTAATTCCGTTATTCGTCCGCATAAAATGTACGATTCTGCGCAGAGCGTGCTGAACGAGCATTTTTTTAAAGGCTCTTAGAAAGTATAAACAATATTATTCCTGGAAATAAGCAGCGAATAGCTGGCGGAGTGCCTTTCAAGGTTACCCACGAGTGAATTTTCAAAGTGCGAATATCCGCAATGAAAAAATTATTTGCATTGATCGGGATTCCAAGCCGGGTCTCCCGGATTCGCGCAAGGTGTTCTACCACTCAGCGTTCGCCTTTTTTTTTTGCTTTAGAGAACAAGATGGTATGTGCTGCCAGACATGTAATTGTTCAAACAAGCATGTTAGTGCATATGGAGTCGCTGTCCCAAGGCTTATGCCAGAATTTTGAACGTAAAAGCGTTTAACATAGAATTTTTCAAACCATGGACTAAGTAGCCAGCGTAGTACCTTTTCGAAGTGGTCAAATGTATCAGTCCGAAAATTCCACCGAGGAAAATTTGAAGTGAATAAGGGGAAAATAAGTTAAATATGATAAGAAAAATATTCATCTCTTCAATCCAATCCGCTCTATCATATTCTGTACAGAGAAAGGATACGAACTTCATTTCACGGTCGACCGTCCTCAAGATGATATTTCCGGCCATGATCACATTCACAGAGATAGGCAAATTACGATATAAAATGGCAATAATTTAAAACATACTCCATAAAAAGTTTGGCAGTTCCCTGCGTACCTATATACACTTGCCGTAATTATTGAGAAGGAAGATTTGCAATTATGTATTTAGCACTTTATCATTGGTCTTATGAGCTACTTTTTATGATTGTATTTCCAAAATGTTGATATTTTCAACCAAATTGTTTCTCTTTTTTCTCGCTATTGCGTGAGATTTTTTCTTCTACACTCCTAATGCTTTTATGCTAACCATTTATTTTCGTATTTTTTCTTCTTTTATAATTTTTTAGTTTTATTTTTTTGCCACATAACTTGCTTCTTTTGTAAGTTTTGACTGTAATTGTGTCTATATTCATTTTTATTGATTATTATATTATCATAATTTTATAAAAATTATTACGTTTATAATGCCTCAAAAGCTAGAAAGGTGCTGGTAATTAAGGTAATACAGGTATACATAACCTGTATAAGTGAAAGAAATGAAATATTTTTATTATATTTTTTGCGTGGGGAAAGAGTGTTGAAAATAGGCGCGCAATCTCAGTATCCTGTTAGGGTGTGTTTGAACCAAATGAAATGGAATAACCAAAGTGAGGAACAGTTCTTGAAGAAATAGTTTATTTCATGAATTATTGAGATGCCCTTCGTTTGTCTCCATTTCTTTTCACACCTTTCCCGAAGTCGTGGGAGTTCGTTGTCCTGCCCCCATAGCTTTCTCGTCGTACTCGTAATGAATATAACGTCCTAAACCGTCTTCTATCGTTCCCACGGCTGCGAATATCTTTTCCAAACAAGGCAGCCAGGCTGCGGCGATGTGTTGAGCATTTATTTTTGTAACGAAAATGACAAGAAACGCTTTCTGTGCTGCGATAAAATTTTTGTCCCCCCGACATAATAAATCTCTCCCAGCGTCGGGAAAACTCAGATATTAAACTGCTGGATAGGGAAAATTTTATCAGTGGACTGGAGGGAGTTGTGAAATTGATGCCGAGTTTTGAAGATGAGTCAATCTCTGCGCAAGTCACAATATTTCACTCCGTTGAAAGTGCCGAGATATGCTTGTTTTTTTGTCTCAACGGTAAGGATGTAGAAATGAGGCATGGACAATGACAGCAACAGAGAAAGCAAGGATAGAGGCCTTCGTAATGTGGTGTTACAGAAGAATGATGAGGTTAAAATGGATCGACCAAGTTAGTAACGATGAAGTCCTAAGAAGAGTAACCTCAACAAGAAAACGGAACAATCATATTGACCATATGACACATGATGGCCTGATGAAGACAATCGTCGAGGGACAAGTAGATGGAAAGAATAGAAGAGGAATACATCGAACAAAATATATGGAACAGGTAAAGAAGGATGTGAGTGAGAAGAAATGCGTAGGTGTGAAAAGTTTAGCTAATAGGAGAATTGAGTGGAGAGCTGCGACAAACCAGTCTTAGGATTGTTGACCAGTGATGACGATTACTAATACACTAGAGGAGAAATTCCCCCTTTCTATATTTCAGGTGTTTCCGCACAAGTATTATTCCTTTTATCTCGATATTTAAATATTTTCCCTGGAGGCTGAGTTATAATCTCTAGCTGTTGTTTGTGCTCTCTTTAACTTCCCTGAATGTTGACGTGAAAATTTGGGGTTCAACCTCCTGTTGTAAGTGTTACCTCTATTTTTTTGCCCCGAATAAATCATTTTCTCTTTGTCTCTCATCCATTTTAATCGCTCGCCGGCGTTTTTGATTAAAGGAACAATTTGTTGGGATCGTAAATTCTCACGTTCTCCCACGAGACTCCGAAACGTGGCGACAAGCGAAGCGCTCTGGGTTCTGCGATGAATTTACGTATCCGTATCGAATTGATGATGGATGCATGCAAATATGAGGGAACTACAAACGATATCCTGTATTAATTAAGAGGGTGGCGAGGTATTTAATGCGTTGCATAATTGAATTTATGCGAAGGCGAACCAGAGAGAGGACTATTTCACGCGGCCGAGCGTGCATTAATATTCATGCGAGCCTTTGGAGGGAATAAATTGCTCATTTTTGTTCGTGACCAGCGAACGGTCTTTATTCTTATCCCCCCTTCCACTCCTCTCTCACTCCACCGCCTGTTCCCCCGAAATTCTTACCCGAATGTCGAATGCAAGAGTGTTCAAATGTCCTCGCCACAGGAATGTTGGACCCTTACCACGTCCTCTGCAGCTCAAAATAAAATTCCACCGAAGCAAGGGCGTACCCAGGATCATAACGGAGGTGTGGGGGGCAAGCCATGATCTAGGGGAGGGCAAGCCATGGTGTAGGGGGGGCAAGCCAAGTTGTGACATTTGAAAAAATAGTTTTATTTTAGTTACATATCTTATACTAATACATATCATTTTTCGTGGGTTTAAAGAAAATTTGTTAAGTACTTTCGTTTCAATTTAGTACTGATTTTGCTTAAATATTTCTGAGATTTTTGCTTCTTGGGGGGGGGGGGGACAGATGTCTCCCCTCCCCTCACTGGGTTCGCCAATGCACGGAAGTGTTCACGCTCTTTTGTCTGCGCGCAATCATTTCGGATTTTTCATTCTGGTTTTAACGATGAGGAGTTCAGTTTGATTTCATCGATCGGTAGCAGATACCACGGGCCTTAATTTTTAAGAAAAAAAATTTGACGGACGAAAGGTGTATTTTTGAGGAAATTGGGTTTCAAAATGTAATAAAATTCTATTTAAACAACTAATATATTACTAATTTTTCATGGATTTAAACAGGCGTCTGCCTGTTTAAAATATGTCCGGATAGAATGGATCGTGAGATATTGCCCGAAAACTTAAGAAAAAATATCACATACGAACTACGACCCATTATGCTGTATAAAATAATTAGATGACAGTGTTCATGTATATTCGGTAAAGAAAATGAGGCATATGTACCACTTTTTATCATAATTGTATCTATATATTAGTGGAAGGTATATTACTCTTATATGGAAGGTACTCGTGGAAGATACTCTTATATGACTCACATTTTATTCAGCTTGTTAGTTGAAAACTATTGAATATGTCTTTTTAAATTTGTTATAATACTTACGCATACCATTATGCCATTCCGCTACATTTCGCCTGCTTCTGTTACTTTTATCATGTCATAAGTTAATATATATATGTTTCTAAGGAAGATATTAGTCCCCTCATTTGACCCCGAAAGGCTTCGAATAATGAACAGTTTGTGCTGGACCATCAGATCTACATGTTTACGTCGGCTGACATAGTCTCCGAGGATCTGCATGCGGTTTTTTGTGGAGCTTGTAAATCTTCGATCACGTAAACAGAAGATGCGCAGTTCGGACAAAGCATTGGTTCCAATACACAAATTCTTCCATGAGGAATTTGCTCAGCATCGCTGGCGTCATACGCCTCTTTAGTCACACGACCCATTCATAGCCCAAGACAAGTAACTAAAAACCATGTTAAGAAAGTGCACGTACCGACATATACAATTACAGGGTTAAACACTTAACGTAAATTTCATATCTAGTTAATTAAACGTAAAACATATTAACATTGACATATAATAATAGAGATGCAATGTAAAAATCTTGTCCTTATTTAGCTAACAAGTAATCATCCAAAAGCATTGAAAAATGGTGAATTTTAAGGTTAAATAGCAACCAAGTGTAAATATTCACATTGAGAAGTCGGTGGACCGGGGTGCTGTCGGTAACAAATACCACAATGATGAAGAGTACGTCCGTCGGGTCGGATCTGTTTACTTACATTTCGAACCAAAATTTCTCATAGCAACGCATCTGTTTTCTCGCATGATCGAAGTACATCACTCGTGAAGATCGCGAAGCGCATCAATAATATGCTGAGCGCGTCATCGGGGAGAAATGCCCATCGCCTGGCTCTAGTAAGAGGCCATCCTTTGAGGAAAAGTTCTTTGGTAAGAGCTCTGTTTCTTCCCTTGGCATTCCACCGCATAGTGCGTGCAGGGAGCGTAATAGTCCTTCCCCATGCTGGCTGGACATGACCCCTCCGACTGCCTGTTTAATGACTCGAATGAGTTCGAAATGAAAAAAATTGCTTCCAATGCGAACCATGGATCTCTGGACGCTCGCTTGCCGATCGTGTTCTTTTTTACCGCTCATTCCTGTCGCGATCTGTTTGCTTGCAGTAATGCTCTTCCATTGATCGCCATTGAGAAATACTGCTCGTAAATGTTCCACGTAGCTCGAATGTTTTCTGCAACTTTTTCTCTCGTCTTCGCAGTATCAGAATGAATGTGTGTCTACATCGTACTTTGAGAACCGTCTCTAGGGCGTTTGTGAGGGGTGATCGTTACTCTTTGGAAGGATTAACAATCCTTCCCTGCTTGTAAGCCACATGTAGATGCCACTAAAATGTGGTAGGGGTTGTCACTAACCAAGCATGCTCCATTCATTCGGCTTACGCAGTATTTTTTCCCAGATCTCTATGTATCGGTACTAAGGGTGTGCATAAAAAGCTACGTTAGTAGGAACTGCTTATTAATCGGTAATATTGAGTGAGAAATTAACCTAAGGACTGACTAGCCTCCGAAACTACCCCCTTTTTGAGGTCCTACTTTACTATTTAAATTTTTCTTTGTTATTTAAGCCATTCTGCCATTTGAAAGTCGTTTCCCCATAGCTTCTGTTTGTCCTCATTTCTACCGTCTTTTCAACGTTCTTCTTACTCTTCTCTTCCTATTGTTCCGTAGACTTCTGAATTTAAAAGCCCTTTCCCTCTTGAAAAATTCCCGATCCAATTCCTCTTTCTCTTTTTTATGGCTTTCAACTGTCTTCTTTCCTGGCCAACTCAATTCCCTTTTTTGTCTACCCATTTCAATGTCTTTAACCTCCTCCACACACACATACATCCCTCAAGCGTTGCTCCTATCCTTGTTTCTTCTTCCCAAGGTCCAAGTTTTGCATCCGTACAACATACCTCTCCCCACATAAAATTTCACCCGTTTCTTCATCTGCTCTAGGTCCATACTGCTCAATGCTGCACAACACTTTTCTCTTCTTATTTACTGCTTTCTTTCCAATTGCTTCTCTTGACTTTATCTCTATCTCACTCTTCCAATCTTCAGTCAGCAAACTTCCTTTAAGGCCGTTTTACACGGGGCACGGAATTGCGCAGGTTAGAGCTGCATTAATTTCTAAAATGGCGTGGAAATGCGTGAATGCATGAACGAAATTAGAACCGGGACTATTTTGCCGTCTCGCATCCACGCATTCTCGCATGTGTTCTAGCAATTCACCGCTTTACGCGACGCAATTTTGATTGCGCCTTCGCGCGTACGTCAGATTGCGTAATTCCGTGTACCGTGTAAAACGGCCTTTAGAATATATATACCACGTCAAACCTGCTCCGTTCATTACTCCATTCACTCTCATAAATGGTGACGCTGACACAAAAAACGGTTAATGTCGCTCTCGTGGGGACGACCGATGGTCAGCCCCGCTAATGAGGGTTCAACCTCGACTCCGAGCCTAATCCGATCCTTTTCCGAGGGTCCGAGCTCGCGAGGGACGGACCCAAAACACCGGGAGGGCCCCCACCCATCTGGGCCACGTGTAGTACATTTTACATTTTACAATTCTTTTCCAAAACGGTTAATGTCGCTCTCGTGGGGACGACCGATGGTCAGCCCCGCTAATGAGGGTTCAACCTCGACTCCGAGCCTAATCCGATCCTTTTCCGAGGGTCCGAGCTCGCGAGGGACGGACCCAAAACACCGGGAGGGCCCCCACCCATCTGGGCCACGTGTAGTACATTTTACATTTTACAATTCTTTTAGTGCTATCAACAATTTATTGGCTTTATCGTCTTCTTGGTAACTCTAGAAATATGGGCGTTTTTTGATCGACTTTCTACGATGATTTTTAAGAATTTTGTCCAATTTGCGATAAAAGTCCCCTTCTGACTTGGCAACGCTGCAGCCATCAACTGTGGGCTGGGTAGTGAAGGCCCTCTCGGACCCAAAGCGCTTGACGCCCGAGAATGACAAACCCTGTTCTGACCTGGGAATTGGAAATACCATGCGAGCCACCTCTAGGGTGTTTGGCAGGGGGTGACCAATCTTCAACATGCAGCATGCAAGATGACCGCCGCATTTCACGTCGCAATTTCATAGAAATATTCTACACATTCATGTAAAGACATAACTTGCGAATGGTTAGTAATTCCTACGGCAAATCCATGCAAGTTTTCACTAAAAAGAAAAAAAGACATGCAGTGAGTCGTCCTAGCGAGTGACGCCAATAATTCTGTTGATTGAAACACCGTTGCTATCCTTAATAGTACGAAGGAAGAATGGCGTTCTAAATCTCTCTGCTTTGCAGTCTATTTCTTTTACTTTCTTCTCGTGATCACGTCATAGTACGTCGGTAAACGTAAGATTTTTTACACGTCGACTGAGAAAACATTTTCTCCGAATTTTCTAATAAAATTTTGCATACACTTCTACGCTCCCGTAGAGAATGGGGTTAGTTTCACAAGACCTCCCAATTCCTAATACGTGATTTTCTTTTAATAACAAATATTTGGTGTTTAGATGACCCATTATCGAATGGAAAATAATGTGTTCCAATATTTTGAAAGGATTGGAAGTATAGTAAGTCGAGGTAAAGGTGTTGATATATTTGTCGTGAAATTAGTGAGGACACTATGAAAAAAGTAATTTAAGAAATTATGTTAATCTCGATTGTTCGTCACTCTATCGCCTCCTTCGTTTATAAGAAACAGACTGTGGAGCTATTTTTCTGTAGCTCTCTTACGAATGACCAGAAAGCCTTAGAAATGTCGTCTAAATATTCGACCAATTAGTTTATTTTGAATTCACTCAGTGCCTCCCAAAGTATATCTTTGTCTCTTTTTCGATTTTTTAAATTTCACCTATTTCTTGTATTTTATCACCAGTAAGACCGGTATTTAGCTTTTTCATTTTAGCGATTGGTGTTTGTTTTTATGGAGAGTCTTTGTCTTTATCGAGACCTTCATGGACATAAACATTGTACCATTTCGGTTCAGCTTTCAAGCATTTTAACTTACTCGGTATTGTATTATCCATGGCCTCTTGTATAATATTAATAAAGTTGTTCCATGCTTCGTCTACCCCAAGGTTGAGAGTGGCGTTTTTGAAAACAGCGAATGAGTTCGAAAAATGCTGCTTTAACCCTTCAAAATCCGCCTTATGAAATAAATAGACCCTTCTTCTCGACGCAGGTTTTATATCGGATATGTTTGATGCATGATAAGTTTCTCATAGGTCCTCGTCTTTACCTACATTTTCAAGGCAATGTTTTTCCCAATCGATAGATGGAATATTGAAAGATCCGCTAATTATGACAATGTTAAATGTATCTGCGAATTTAAACGCCTTATCTAACTATTTAACTCTAAAACTGAATTAAGGATTGAATATGATGGTATATAATATCCGCATAAATAGAATCCCTTACAATTAGCTGAGCACTCGATTGAGCCCCAAACACCTTCCAATGCACTATCTGCAAGATTTTTGGCACAACTTGTTATTCATACAAGTTGGCCCTCGCCTCCTCCTATTTGAGCTACTCCTCCTCCTGTTCTCGTTTTACTGCCCTTCATGTACATTGTGCATGATTTCGAGAAGAGTTATTGACAAGTAGAAATATATTCCGACCGGTTAACCGCCTTACCTTTATGAGTAATTTGTAAGAAAAATTTAAGTACACAACATACCCACCCGAAAACATACCATTGATCTCCATATCCCACAACATCGCACGCTTCATATGAATAAATCGTTCTCAGTAATCGACTCTCGAATATGGAACTGTCTCTTAGTTCGACTTAGAAGCTGTACCAACATCAAGAAATTATAACAAAATGCATATGGGTGACTGAAAAATGCCTCGATAACGCTGTGTATAATTCCTTTAGTTTGTACTCCAATCTGCTGATATCCAAGTGTGGTGCGATGCATGGCAGTTAGAATTAAATTTGAAAAAATGCGTAGTAATGAGTTTCTGGAAGAAGAATAACTCCCGACAACATAGCTATATCATTCGGGGCACCCAATTAAAGGCAGTTGAATCCGTGAAATATCTAGGAGTTAGACGCAATAATGATCTATCGTGGAATAAACATATTCGGGAAATAACCGGTCAAGCTAATCGTAAAATGGGTTTTGTTAAAATTTTTTTAGGAAATTGCGACGACAAAGTGAGAGTAATTAGCTACTTTTCCCTCGTTAGACCCCATTTAGAATACGCTGCTAGTGTTTGTGACCCTCATGAAAAAGGCTTAATAACAGAATTAGAACGCGTGCAAAGAAGAGCAGCCAGGTATGTGAAAGGTAGTTACGATAGTCATGTTAGTGTTACTGACCTCTTAGTTTAACTCGGATGGGAATCTCTGTTAGGCCGTAGGTTGAAAAATAGACTAAACCTTTTAGATAAATTCAAGAGCAGTGTCTTTTCTAACGGCAATTTCCAGTCGTTAGGTACTTCGGTTTGCTTGTTGGATTGAATGAATATTGAATGTAAATAGAGGGCAATTTCTGTGGCTACTTCTTTATACACGCGAGAAGGGGTTGCATGTGCATAGAGGTTTTTATGAGGGACATTTTTTCAAGCTCCGATGGGCCATGAACAGAAGACGAAATGATTGATTAAAAATTACTCCATTTCGAAATCTTGAGTACAGTTGTGGTGTAATTTCGACATAATCGCCTCGGCGATTGAGGAATTTGTCGAGCCTGAGGACAAGCTCTACAATACTTTTTCATAGGATGTTGCCGCCAATGACTTACTACGAATTTTGTCTTAGCCTTGAAGCTCATCGCCCGTTTGAAAACGCTTTCCTCCAAGCAACTTCTTCGTGTCAGCGTAAAAATGGGAGACGGCTGGTGACCAAAAATGTCCCATTGAAATTGCTCAAGCAGCTGTTGGGCTGCACTGCATCAGCACTGACATGAGATGACGGGCGTTATCATGGATCAGAACACTTCCAGAAGTCAGTATGTCTCTTCTTTTGTTTTGAATAGGAATGGACGTAATATTTCACAAGGTTTCACAATCTAGTCATTAAAATAAATTTCTTTCATTGGCAGTAAAGTCAAGACATGTCAATTCTTAAGCCATTGGGTGAGTTTTCTGACTGTATCTCCGTAGTGCAATCTTGTCTGGAGAATCGATTGAGCCAGTATAGTTAGTGCAATTGCTACTAGCCTTGAACTGACAACTTACGGTCAGCTTGTGGCTCGTGACTTGAGCGTGTGGTACGGAGGGCACGCGATTGCCCTAGATGCGCAGTGCCCACCTTGAGGTTGAAAAAGACGCCCTCGTATTTGGATTTCAATAACTTTTCCATTCCGTGCGCACGAATGTCGAGAGGAGGTATCTTTCGAGACGCAGAGATTGTCAAGTGTCTTGGATGAGTTCTCATAAGGGTCGGTGAACATGCTCTTGAAGCAGTAACTTAATAAATTCGCTGTATCCGAACTATTTTTCAACACATCTCCATTATCGTTTCTTAGCGAACACACGGTAGATCTTTTACCGTGAACTTACTTAACATAAGACCAAAATGCTTTTGGGTTATCCCGTAACTGCTCTACAAGTGTTATTCCTTTAAAATTCGTGGATGCATTCCTGAACCCTTTATTCGTGGCGGCTTTACACAACTTATATTTTTTTAATTATAAACTCACGTTCATTAGCGGATAAATCCGTGGTCCCTTTCTTCATTTTATCTCGACGATTTATATTACTACTCTTGACCCTACCAAAATCAGCTCCTTCAAAAATGAACACTTTCCGTTCTGTTTTTGAATTTTTAGCGATATTTATAGAAAACTTAGCTGCTATTAATTTATGGACGCTGATTCCCTAGATGGTGTTCACGTTCATGTGGTATATTTGTCGCTAATAAATCAAGAATATCTTCTCCTCTGTTAGGTACGGAAGCTATATAGCAATAGGATATGTGATACAACGCACTTGATGAAAAAGCGTGCAGTAACGCTTCGCAAATCACTTTATACACCTTTATTCCTCACTAGGAAGGAAGCTAAAGGTCTAACTATCTATGGAAGGTACGTTAAATCTCCACCTACAGTAAAATTCCTTTCAGGATAATGGATACTATTTTATATCGTTTTCAAAATCCAAAATCAATGTCTTATTTTAGTTAAGTAGTCTATGGTCCCTTATTGTACGCGGAAAAGAACGACATTTTAAATGTTTCGCTTTTGCAGTTCACTCCCCAATCTTATCCTTGTGATCGCTTATACCATAATAATTAGGCTCTCTCAAAGTATCTTGAACCTATAATCAAGACAGCAGGATGAGGCTTCTTCTTGGTTAGAAGGAATGCGAGGACAAAGCTCTTTTTAGAGCAGGTACCGACATTGATTTGCTTTGCTTTCAATCAGTGGCCAACCATATCAATGTATCAATGATAGCAGACTGAAAAGTACTCAACGGTTCTAATATGAAGGTTAGCTAACGCCGTCGAAAACAACCCTTTGCTCACGGTCGTTTAAGGAATGTATGATCCAACCTATTATTATAAGATCACACTAACTATGAAATAATTAACTCAGGTGAATTAAGGCTTCATGAGATTAGCATTTTCCTCCACGCAGAAGGTGGCCGAGCAGAACAAATACAGCCATCCCACATTTAAGGTAGCTGATATAAAGCCAAGTATTCCTTTTTAATTGCTTTTTTGTAAATTTTAGTTGCGTTGGAACGATATATCGTAGACATGTTTTGCTGTATTTAAGTGTGGGGATTTTAGGATTACCATAGGCCTAATGTGAAACTAATATGAATCAATATGAAAGCTGAATAGAAAGTGGGAAACGAAAATTTCCATGTATTTTGCAGGCATAAGAAATAAAATATTAATCTCGGTAATTTTTCGCGATAAATACAAACTCAAAATTTATAACCGCATTCACTCTCAGGCCACAGAAATATGAAATGATTTTCACAACTCAAAGTGCAAAAAATTAATTACAGTTGTGTGAACGACAACACACCCTTGTCTCATTCTATGAAGTGCACCTGCATAAACATTCATTCACACTGACATACACTCTTAAGGGAGCCTGCAGGACATTATATAGATGTAGTAAGCCCAAGAACCAGGTAGTGCTGCTGGAAGCGAGGATAAATACCATCAGAATTAGCAAAGGATGCGCATTTTCATTGAAATGATCGCTGCTCCCGCAAGTGCATCATTGGCAAAAAAAACGGAATTCCACAAAGTTATGGCCAATCCTGCGCTGATGATGAATCGATGTTTTATAATTCCTTTTCCCATTAATTTGTTTCCTTTGCCAATACTGGTTTTTCTCCTATTAGAGTAATATAAGCACTGTATAGTTAGTGTGGTGTACTGTTCAATTTGTGCATATGAAGGTGCAAGTTATATGGAATGCTTTTGTTTTACATTCAAGGAAGTGCAATTCTTCCGTGCTTCATCGCTGCCAATAGCTGCAAAATACCAAGTCTTAACAGGGTTAGTCATTCTTTACGGGAGCGTAGATCGATGTGTATGCAAAATTTTATTAGAAAATTCGGAGAAAATGTTTTCTCAGTCGACGTGTAAAAAATCTTACGTTTACCGACGTACTATGACGTGATCACGAGAAGAAAGTAAAAGAAATAGACTGCAAAGCAGAGAGATTTAGAACGCCATTCTTCCTTCGTACTATTAAGGATAGCAACGGTGTTTCAATCAACAGAATTATTGGCGTCGCTCGCTAGGACGACTCACTGCATGTCTTTTTTTCTTTTTAGTGAAAACTTGCATGGATTCGCCATAGGAATTACTAACCATTCGCAAGTTATGTCTTTACATGAATGTGTAGAATATTTCTATGAAATTGCGACTTGAAATGCGGCGGTCATCTTGCATGCTGCATGTTGAAGATTGGTCACCCCCTGCCAAACACCCTAGAGGTGGCTCGCATGGTATTTCCAATTCCCAGGTCAGAACAGGGTTTGTCATTCTCGGGCGTCAAGCGCTTTGGGTCCGAGAGGGCCTTCACTACCCAGCCCACAGTTGATGGCTGCAGCGTTGCCAAGTCAGAAGGGGACTTTTATCGCAAATTGGACAAAATTCTTAAAAATCATCGTAGAAAGTCGATCAAAAAACGCCCATATTTCTAGAGTTACCAAGAAGACGATAAAGCCAATAAATTGTTGATAGCACTAAAAGAATTGTAAAATGTAAAATGTACTACACGTGGCCCAGATGGGTGGGGGCCCTCCCGGTGTTTTGGGTCCGTCCCTCGCGAGCTCGGACCCTCGGAAAAGGATCGGATTAGGCTCGGAGTCGAGGTTGAACCCTCATTAGCGGGGCTGACCATCGGTCGTCCCCACGAGAGCGACATTAACCCAAAAAACTATCAGCGAGTGCAAAGATTTCATATGCCACTGTACGATATTTTTCTTCAGCCTTCGTTGTCGTCTTTCGGTCATCATTCTACTTTCGGACTCAACAGCATTTCAGCGCTCGTCCGAGAAGTTAACTCGGGGGTCGAACTCTTGTCCTCTCAGGGGGTGTGGAGATGATTAAATCCAACGAGTCTCAATGACCCAGCCTCGCTTTACGTCCAATTGTCGAATGCGATCGCTCGCTTTTCTATTTTCAGTCTCGTTTAGAAGGTCATCCGGGGTCCATATGATTGACGAAGGATTGCGCTGGCGGCTGTTAAGTTCTCGTTTCGAGCGATCTATTCACATCTCTTGTTTTGACCACACATAATGCAGTCGAGTTTAGAATCGCGTGCTGCTTGATCTAGCATGTGTCTCCTCGTAGTGTTTCAAATGTTTATGCATGTTTTTATGTTCTAGCTTCATAGGCAGGTTGCCTTCATAAGTAGGATAAAGTATACAAGAATTTCCATGAGAAAAAATTCCCCTAGACCGGGAATCGAACCACGGACTTTTGGCTTTCCGGATAGCCAAAGATGAAACCTGGATAGCGTAGTGGTCTGCGCATTGGCCTGGAAAGCCAAAGGTCCTTGGTTCGATCCCGGTCCTGGGGAATTTTTTCTCATGGCAATTCTTGTATATTTCACCGCAGTTCACGCGACAGGGTTAGAAATATTACAGGATAAAGTAGCTTATGTGTCGTATCTACACGAGTGGTGTGAATGTTGGTATCTTCTTGCCTGCAGGTACTGGTGATTGATCACCCCCTTCCATTGATGGCTCGCAGAGTATTATGTAGATGTCTCAAACACATTGCCGGTCTCGGTGGGGGCGTGGTGAAGTCCTCGCCTACCAAACTAAAAGGTGGCGGTTTCCCTGGGTAAGTTGACCCTATCCAGGAAAACCTACCCAACCTTTATTGTGAGCTACTAGGACACTCCGATGTAAAAGGCGAACGAATGTGGTGCTGTTTTCGAGGGCATGAAAGCAAATTAATATTGCCCGATCTCTACCAGTATAGCCCACTCCCAGTTTATAGTTTTCGGATGTAAAATAAATTATTATTGGAAATATTGAGAAGCTCCAGTTTTCCTTCCTATATTCTCTCTCGAAAGAGTAGCCGAGAAATATTAGATGTAGATGTATAGTGGGGTACATTTAGTGGGGGAGATTTAAAGAGAAAGTGAGTTCTGCTGGCAACGTCCACAGAGTATCCTTAAAATGAGTTTTTTCTCTTCAGTTTTGGTTCCTAGCTAAGAGAAATTTATTGAGATATTAACTATTGGTATTGATGACTAAGAGGGACACAAATATGCCTTCAATTATCCTAACGAGCTCTGTTATTTGTTCACTGTTTATCTCCAATACCGCAATTCTAATGTTCCCAGAAAAGAATGACTTAATATGTATCACAGTTACGCCTTAAATGTAATTCTCTACAAGCTCCACCTCCTAGATGATCATCATACTCATATATTGTGTGGAATTAAATTTCGAGTCATATTATTTGATATTCCTTGCGTTATACAGAATAGATTGCAGACAGATTTTTTTTCGGCGGAACACGTCCCCTTGTTCTGTGAAGATCCTTAGAAATGACACTCCGAATGCTATGTCGGCGAAAATGTTTGTTGATAAAAAGTGTTCCAAGAAACACTGTACGTAATCAGTGAAGGAGGCCTTTGTATATTTCACCAAAATAGTCTCAATGTATTTGTATGAAACGTGAAACTGTAGTCCTTACATATCTTGGAAAAAGAACGTGTTTTTACGGGACCAACGACGCTTTCCGCAGAAATTCTAAAGTTTCTACAAAAAGCATTAAACAGACATTTCTAGCAAGACTGACAAACCGTATAGGTTACGTATAATAGGGTGGTTTCCTATTATTTTTTTATTGCCTTAATCGAAAGATTATTACTCCTGGAGTACGCATTTCACGCTTTTAGATTTTTAAATGACAATATCTATTTTTCGCGATTAAATGAAAAGTGAAAATTTTCAAGCGCGCGAAAACGCGACGCTCAAGTATGAATGCCGGGAAATATCTCCTTACGTCGTATTTCTGGTTCCCCCTCCCGCCCGGTGAGGTGACCTTGAGGCGAGGCTTAGCGCTGATACGTCGCAGGCTGCCAGCGGGTAGCTGAGTACCTTGCTGAATGGTAGCGCTTGGCTTAAAAAAGGTTTATTAATACCTTATCAAACGAAGAAAACTTTCCGACCTTAGCCAGTTTTAGTAGGTGATTATTAAGACATGTTTCCCTGAGCTCTGTGCCTCATGCATGCATTGGTAACCTCAGACGATGTATAACTCCTATCCTCTCGTGTAGAAACTAGGTCCCTGTGACGTCACGTGGAGTGGCATCGTATGGGCGCCAATCTGGCCTTTTTCAAATGAGGATAAAATTTGACCCTTGCCATTCGTCTAAACCGGTATTTCAAAAACCAGATAATTTGTGTATTATGAATACACTAATGGTGGGTAACGAATCGCAATGAATGCCTTTCGTTTTCTTTGATGAAGGAAACTACCCTATTACATTGTAATCCAAATGGGCATTTTAATCGTTATGGAGAGTAGGAAATCAGCTAAGTTGCTGAAATTCACTTTATGGAGTCAGATGTTTGAACCTTAGAACAGTTAAAATATTTTTCTTTTAAAGTTTTTTTTTATTTAGGGAAGTGAACGAATCACGAAGTGTGAGGTCGGGGGGATTATTCTGCATTTCCGAATGAAAATGATCATATTCGGAAAGGTATTGGATCTCCAATTGAATCGTAGCTCTTCCCTCTTGATCCTGCGAAAAGGTCTTTTATATTATCCCCTTCTCTGCGTAGACCGCGCGCATTTCTGAACGCGATATATGTGCTCGTAAGGTGGTGCACATCAGTTTCATCCGGTTCCCGGAGTCGCCTCAGCGTGACTAATGCCAGAGAAGGGGAGTGGAGAAGAGGCGAGGGGATGGAGGGAGGAAGGGAGAGGTCGGGGGATGAAGGGAGTGCTGATGGAGGGGAGAAAAGCCCTTCTTTTTCCCCTCCCTACTTCCGAAAGGTCATTATCCTAGGTCATGATCGGTTAACTGTTTGAAGGAGTTGGGGGGGGGGGGGGGGACCGAGGACACTGGAGCTTCGCCTGGTTATTAAAAGAGGGACTTAAATACGGACAGCCGCGGTTTCCATGGATGCACGCGATAAAAGCCACTTCCTGAGTCTAGGGTTTGGGTTATGTTGCTAGGGAGAGGGGGTTGGAAGTATGAAAACTATGGATGAGGTGGAGCGAACCGATTGAAAACACCTGCGTGTGTACGGGATGTACTTTTATTCTATAAATCTATGGGATGTCTTGCGAGCTATATTTTGGGTGTTTGGTAGGGGGTGAGTATTTCTCCCCTACCATGCGCGTTATTATTTTTTGTTTCTAAACAGAGTTAGGTACAGCAATTAGGTAAAGAAAATAGTACGAGATCAACTGGATATTTAGTAGTGCATTTGATTTTCCCCTCGATGTCAGCACAAAACAGAGACACACTCGTATAACTTGGCCGTCAAGTTTTTGTAGATTTCTTTTATCGATTTCTGTTGCCAACTATGCTTAGAAAATAAATAACTTGTACTCCTTGGCTTCTCACCCCCGCATATATGGCAGTTAACATCAAGCAGGTGCTATTCATTCCGCTAAAACAGTATTTAGGCTTGTGGCCACACTTATCTCTAGCTAAGAAACTGCAAAATCAATAGGTACCTACGTTGTAATTCAAATGGGCATTTTAATCGTTATGGAGAGTATGAAATCAGCTAAGTTGCTGAAATTCACTTTGTGGAGTCAGATGTTTGAACCTTAGAACAGTTAAAATATTTTTCTTTTAAAGTTTTTTTTTTATTTAGGGAACAGAACGAAGTCACGAAGTGTGAGGTCGGGGGGATTATCCTGCATTTCCGAATGAAAATGATCATATTCGGAAAGGTATTGGATCTCCATTTGAATCGTTCAATGAGTCATTCACTTATTGATCCTATAGGGATGACGCGACTGTAGTGAACCTTTCCAGTGGAAATTAGCCTTATAGGAGTGCTTTTCCTTGCACGCCGAAGGCGACTTATTTTGCTTGCAAGCAGTGCTCGCATATTTTCTGAATCTATGACGACTTCCGATGTGGAATCCAAATTCGGAAATAAATAATAGCCTCCCAGGCAAGATGTAAGCCAGAGTAAATAACTTATGGTGCGATGAATACTTTGAGAAAGTATACTTGTTACACTGCATCATAGTGTGATAGTATACTATAAATACTTTTAGAGTACTTTTCACTCTTATTTTTTTACTTTTTGAGTACTTTTGAACTCTTGAGTACCTGATGGCATTTACTCTTGAGTACTTTCCCTAAGTAAGCAAGTATAAATGCCTTATGGTATTTGGTGGAGGAGACCAATAATAGGGTGGGTGGGGAAAACATTGCAGGAATGTTTGGCCAAAAATTCCTGACGAATCCTCGTACTCTTGAGTTCCATGCCATTTATTTCCTTCTCTTCTCTTGCAGGTAAACACTAAAGGTCATCGATCTTCCCGGGGAGGTGATTGGTTCGCGTGTTCAACGAGAACTTGACCCACTTCCGTCGCTTGGATTTTGGGCGGTGAGCTTGGCATATTGCCGGCACACATGTAAGGTGGGTTGCACCGGACCTCGTGTATATACAACTGAGAGAACGCCCGTAAATCGCTCAAGGCCGAACATGCCTTCGATCCAGCCTTTGACCCACTTCACGCGTCTATTCATCCCTTAGCCTTTCTCACCCCCATTAATATCCCATTTCCTTCCTCCACCACAATCCCCTTAGGGACGTCTATTTTCTGACACAAATTCATTGTTGACTGCTTTCGACATAAATTCATTATTGTCTGCTTGTGGCATAAATTCATTGCTCCATAATATTTTGCCAAATGACCTTTGGCGAGAATCTATCCCCGTATCCTCGAAGTAAGCGGGTATAAGTGGTAAATACCCTATGGTATTTGAAGGAGGAGAGCGATAACTTTGGTAATTTTCGTCATGAAGGGTTGGGACGTTAAGTTGAGAGAGATTCGGCCTCGGCATTTGACTTCTTGAGACGAAAGATGCCAGGGAGGCCACGACTTAACGTCCCATCCTTGCTGTGTTGTCAGGACGGAGTGTTGCGCTTGAAATGTCCTAAATACAACGTTTCAAACAGGGATCGGGCAGTCTCTGAAAATTCTCTTCCACTGCCGAGATTTGAACCCGAGCCTACGGGGTTGGAAGACGACACTCGAATCACCACTCCAATCCGATCGCCTTCCTGCAAGAAATTTCTGTGGAAAGCGTCGTCGGTCCCGTAAACCGCCCATGCGACCGCCCATGCGACGCGACGGTCGGAGTGCTATTCTTAAAAAGTCATCCGAAAAGCATTTGTAGGGGCCGAGCAGTCTCTGAAAAATCTACTCCACCCGGGATTTGAACCTGGGTTCAGAGGGAAGGAAGCCAACACTCTCGTCACCGCACCAACTTGATCCCCTCATATCAATCTACTGGCTCCTGTTATCGTAATTTCTTTTTTTTCCAATTTCACGTTTCCTTCTAAACATAAAATGTCATGGGGCGCTCTCATTTAATTTACGAACCTTGCCTTATATTTATAATGGTCCTCCAAAAAAATATATAGTCTATATACGTAACTTCTCATCAAAATTTCTTATCTGAGACGCATTAAATCTTGAATCAGGTTTAATATAACTACGCTAAAAATTTCAAAAGTGCTCTCCCCTCAGCCCTCAAGCAGGGCCCGTGCGATCTTTGAAGAATGTCTACCACCTCCGGGATTTGAACCGTGGCCCTAGTGTTAAGTAAATACTTCAGCCACCACACCTACCCTATCAATTGCTCTTACAATAAAAATCGAGATACAGTTCCAAACTTAATAAAAGTGTTGGAATATTGTATTGCCATTTGGTTCTGAGTTATCTTGAAAATTTCTACTTCATAGCTAATTGGAAAGTGAGTTAAAATTGAGTTGCATGATTTGGCCCGGGCAAGGCGAAAAAAAAAACACTAAGCGAATTAAGAAAAACTTTGTCAAAACGGTGCTAAACTACCTGAATGCAACTTACCAACCCACCACAGTAAAACCAGCATTCAAACCTCTTTCTATCGATAGAATGCCTATTTTATAATAGGAAATGGAAAGAGTAAAGTATACCATAAAAGAGCATCCATCAGAGTATTTCTATCATAGCATGATACTTCTTGATTAAAATTTATTTCTCAAGGTCGCACTCTTCATTGCACACGTCAAGTTTTTGGGAAATTAGGAGGAGACTGGAATCAATCGCTGTCCAAAATATATACTTGGTACGAAAATCATAGAAAGACATTTTCTTTGATCTATTTGCTGACGGATATATTTTTCGGTCGATGAAAAGGCTACAATGGTCACATTTGGTCGGTTTTCTACGCGTCAGAATCGGTGTCTGCCACAAATATGAAGTTCTGTTAGTTCATTAGCTTGGGTTTGATGGTTTGTGGGAAACCTCATTATCCAATTCTGATTGACCGCTATAGAAAAATTTTCTCCACGGATTTTCTCCTTGCCTTTTTAGGAGGGCTTTTAAGGAAAGGAGTTCGCGAAATCAAATTCTTTTCTCTTCCTTTTTTTGCGCTTCCTTTATTTTAATTAGGCTTATGAACAGCTGAAGGGACTACATGAAATCATATAACTCGTTTTCCCATTTAATCTCAATTTTTTGTTTGAAAAAGCGACAAAACGACACATGCTAGTCCCCATGAATCTTCATCCTAAAATCAATTCTGTAGCTCTATAAACCTTCGGAAAGCATACTAAGAAGATTGATTTATTTTTTTACAAAGCTAGCAAGTGTCTTTTTGTCACTATTTTACAGATTAATTTGAGGTTAATAGAAAACCAAATTATAGATTCACAATATTCATGTAGTCCCTTTATCTAACAATTAAGCTGGAATCCTAAGGAATTTTTAGCAAAAAATCGCAGAGGAAAAAGAAATTTTAATTTCGTGATCCTGGAGTTCTTAAAAGCCTTCCCACAAAAGTAGGTAAGATAATCCGGGACGAAACTTTGTCTCCTGCGGTCTAATCAAACGCGGCGGAGCCCGGGAAGATGAAGAGATCCACGAATCCATAACGCCACGGATAACTACCAGCCAATGTTAATGATAGGTTATTTATTCAATGACATACCGGGATATACATATTTAATTTTCAGCTGGATCGGTGGTAGGGCAACTGCAGGGACTATTTTTCGTTGTCGGCTACCTTTTCCCTTATATCAATTATGAAAAATTTACCACAGTACCTGAGCTGCGGGAAAATATTCATTTATGAAACCATCTTCTGTAAAGCATCTTCTGTAAATCCTGCCAACTTGAAGTTTATATAGGAAATTTTAAACGATAAACACGCTAAGGAAACAAATCATCAGATGCTACATATGAAGTATGTTTCTCTATGGAAGCGAGGCTTGGACGTTGACAGAAGTAAAGAGTAAGAGCATTCGAAATATGGTGCTACCGAAGAATGATGAAGATAAAATGGATTGACCGTGTGAGTAACGAGGAAGTGCTAAGAAGATTGGGAGAAAAGAGAAGCCTCCAAAAAACCTTAAGCAGAAGACGGAACAAATTAGTTGGCCATATTTTGAGGCATGACCTGACGAAGACAATCGTTGAAGGGCAGGTGGAAGAGAAGAAGGGTATGGGATAGCCCCGAATGAGTTACATAGGACAGGTTCTAAAAGATGTTAAAGAGAAGGAATACGTCGCTATGGGAAGGTTAGCGGAGAGGAGAGAGGAATGAAGAGCTGCGTCAAACCAATCTTAGGATTGTTGACTAATGATGATGATGAAACACGCTAGGAAATTCGTGCAAGCGGCTTCTCCACCTGGAGTTATACGTCCCATTCATCGCTGCAGCTCCACCGCAGATCAGGACGCAGGGGTACTTAAGAGGACGTATCACTTCCTTGCCAGGCTCGTTTAAAACTAATGCTATTATCTTGAAGAAGGGAATCGAGTTTAAGTGCTGGCTTCCCATCCTGTGAGCCTGGGTGTAAATCCCGGCGGTGAGTTAGCTGTTTCAGAAGCTGCCCAATTCCTGATTTAGTGCCTTGTGGAGGGCACTCCAAAGACAGCAATCCCAGCGTGAAATGGGACGTTAATATGTTGCCTCTCATCGGCACCTTTCGTTTAGAGCAGGCAATGTTTTCTCTACACCTTTCCTTTCTTTACCCTTCCCTCAAATTACCGCAGCTGCCACCGCCCGTAAATACCATGCTATTATTTTGAAAATTTTCAAGGAATAAAAAGTTGACCTATATTTTTAAATTGTCTGTGTGTCGAATTTGAAAATTTACCCTCAGATTGTTCACAGATTTATTATTTAAATGTGAGGTACAGTCAAATGCAGACAAACGTCAACTGCACTCTTGTACCCTTAAAAGTACAAGATGGAGACCCAAGTTTTAAACGAGTAATGCGTGACGAAAAAAACACAAAATGCGACCGCCTGAGAGGAAGTAACGCGTTTTCATGAAACGACTGGATATTGGTCTTGTGCTCGGGAAGCGGGCGAGAGGTCCGTGTGGCTAGTGAAACGCGTTAGTGTCAATTAAGTTAATTCGGGCTTCTTGAGAGGTCGTTGAGTTTATGAATGCTATCGTTTCGTTGATTAAGTCTGCTCCCATCTTGGGACCACAAACTGATTTTTTTTAATTCGTAAGTTTAAAAAAAATGTCACTTTGTGCCCTGAAGACGTTGGTATTTCGTAGCGATAGTTTTTAGAAATCGGTTGCTCGGAGGATAAATACGAGAAAGCTTCATTAATACGATGAAAGTATAAAATCATGAGAGGTGATTTCTAAGGCCGCAAGAGGAGTGCGCAGAAGAGGAAAGGATGGTAAAGAGGCATCTGGATTACCGTTGGGTCTCTCCTCTGATGGGAGATGGGGGGGTTCCGCCTTCTTGTAAGGATAGCGGTGTTGGGCTCTGCAGCCTTTAAAAGGAACGGCCTCTCTCTCTCTCTCTCTCTCTCTCTCGCTGCTGAGTTCGTCGAATTAGCATCGCGCGCTCTTTCTCTCTTCACTTGTTCTTCGACCCGTTCCTTTGGAATGCGCGAGCGTTGGCGGCAGCGCCCACGCCTCCCTTCCTCGTCTTCGCTGCTCTTCCGAAGGATACTTCGGGGAGAGAGAGAGAGAGAGGAATAAGGCAAGTGGGAGAAAGAGAGATCCTCGTGTTGGGAGGACCGGTCGAGCAGACACCTAACGACCCACCCACGGAAGCGGGAGCTATCTCTCTCTCTCTAAGGCCGACCGTGTTACTTGTAAGAAATTGCCACTTAACACCTGGGAATGTTTTGAGTGAAATGTGTGCACCTTTGTGCCTGGAATTCTTTATCTGGGCGATAGTATAAAATCATATGCTAAATCACTTTGGAGATATCTAAGGCCACAATGCATGTGGCATAACAATGTCATGTGACTGTACAATAACTTTGTTATGTCAGCAGCAACAGTTGTCTCCGAAGGTGCAAGTATTATTCAGTTTAAAGCCTAGGATGAATTGTCATGAGAAAGAAATTCCCCTGGACCGGGAATGGAACCACGGACCATTGGATTTCAGGGCCACTGCGCAGATCACTACGTCATCCAGGTTCCTGAATTCCCAGGTCTATTATTCCGAGGCTTATGGAAGTTCCTAACATCTAGTACCGTAAACCAAACATCTTGTGCAATGAGTCTCGGTTCAATTGCCATGGGTATACAGAAACCTGGATAGCGTAATGCTCTGCGCAGTGGCCAGGAAATCCAAAGGCCCGTGGTTCGATTCCCGGTCCAGAGGAATTTTATCTCATGGCAATTCATGTATATTTCACCCGATTTCATGCGGAAGGCTTCGAAATATTACACTGTTACCCAGGATTTATGATAGCAAGTGACGCGGCTGCCGACTTTTCGATGTCTAAACTCTGGCATCGTCCTCAGGGCGATGTAGATGGCAGGGTAGAGTCGCATCGCAAATGTTGTCGTGATCATAATCGGAAAGCGTCATCAACTTTACACGTCGAGAAAACACTAGATCCTTCGATTACTGGATTGTAAAATTTAATTGCAATGTAACTTTTTGTTTATTTAAATCTGACTCGGATACCTTGTAAATTAAGTTTTTTCGTTCAATTACAGTCATCATTCATGAAACAAGCAATCACGAGAATTATGAAGGTGTTTTACGTTAAGAATTTCGCTAATTTCCCATGATGCTGCTGCTTTTAAGTCGTCGTGTGACGGCTCACTCGTTATACACAATTTTTTTATCAGCCATAAATCGTTCCTTAAATCAACCATAAATCTAGGATACAAAGTTTAGCGGCCACTTAGCTGATTAAAAGTCCGTCTCTTTTCGTGTCAAGGTCATTGGCAATATTATGTTTTCCTCAATTTAGCCTGATGTGGTGTTGAGACGTAATATGGCGAAATTGTGGGATGTTAAACTCTCTAGCTCGCTTTTACGAGCGTATATAAAAGATTTTTCCTCGATTATAGTGGATGCGGAAAGCTGGCAATCCTTTAAAAGGCCTTTAACGCGATGAGCGGACTCTCGCCGTAAACGCTGCTGTCATGTCGCTTCCGGATTCCTTCCGCTGCAATGTTAAACAGCAGTGGCATCTGCTTCGCCTCACGCAATCTCCCTTTGAGTCGCGGAAATGTGTTCTCGCACAAGTATGCAATGCCCAATCTTTACCGTGCACTCAATGTTTGCTTTTATTCGTTGTAAATAACTACTGAATAATGTAATTGTTGTTGATGTATTTTAATTTTGAATTTAAAATAATGTCAAGGCCTTGTATAATTATAACCCGTAGTTGCAGGTGTTGATGAGGTATTGATAAATAGTATAGATTGAATTGTTGGATTTTGTTTTTAGGAGGCATGTTTTTATATAGAAACACGCACAAATAATTATACTGCCTATGTTATTCTCGACTTTATTGAGCCTAATTTTATTATTTTTTCATCCCTACTGCATTGTGGACTTAGGTGGCAATTATTTTTAATTAATCGGTTCCCTGAATTAAAAATATAAAGACCGAATTACTCCTCTATTACTTCCATTAAAGCACTAATGTAACCTGGATTTCCACTCTCGCGGAGGTTTCGTGTTTTCGTCGCCGCCGAAGAACCTTCAAAGGGACCCCTAAGGTTAGTACACGCATGGAGCATGAATTCCACAGGGAACAAAATCATTCGACTCTACCAGAATTCGAATCAGAATCCTTGACAATGGTGCCTGGTATTGCGACGACTATAATTACCCACGCTAGTTCATTGACTGGGATATCCCAGCGATACTCCAAATTTGCAGTTTTTGCATTTGTTAAATATGTCTAAATCGCTGAATTTCTATGTTTCGAACATGGATGCTTTTTAGGCGATTTCTCATTAATAATATTCTCATAAATGCGTTTCACTAGTCGCAAGTTTTTTCGTCCATTACTTTCAGCTACATATCTCCTGAATAATTGTCAGAAACAGCTGCAGAGTACCCATTAGTGATATTATAATTGGGAGTTACGCTGAAGTGTATTCGATACGTGAAATTTTGTCCGGTGAAAAATTATTATCTTTGACCTTGTCTCGAAAGAGGAACACTTCGATGACAATTTCATTCGTTTGTTCAAGTTTGTTCGTTTTGCCCATTGCTAAACATAGGTACTATTGCGACCGTGTCATTTTAAAATAGCTTTGATGCCATTTCAAATGTTAATATTGAATATTACATGATGCTCTACACGTGGGCTTTGAAGTCACATTTGGTCGTATGGCACTTGTTGATTGTGTGAAAAACAAGCTCGTGGTAGGCTCTGGTTAATCAAAGCGCTTCTTTTCATATGTCATCTGTTCACTAAGCGATGTAAAGGAGGTTAAAACCAGATTAGTGAACTGAGTGAGGGTAGTGTAGGTTCCGAGTAAGGTATAGAACATTGGAATTTAAGTTGTACAGAGGCCACAGTAAAAATGGAAACATGACTAACGACAAAGGTTTAAAGGAATAATCGTCCACGCAATTTGACGATTACTTGCTGAAACCCGGTTGAGTAGTCATGCTTCAATTTTTATTGTAGTTATCTTTGGTCTAGCTTAGTGCGTAGGTTTCCGCGGCGTCGTTCACGATGACTGCTAATTTCCGGGTTCTCCAGCCGCGTCTGTCGTTTATAGTCAACTATAAACGACAGACGCGGCTGGAGAACCCGGAAATTAGCAGTCATTTGGTCTAGCTTTTTACTAATGATAAGTTGCAGAAATTTTTCTATGCCCCCAACTTATTGAGGCAAGATTTTTATGTTCGTACTAATCAGCCGTTTGTCGAATGATTCGGATGTTTTGTAATTAGTTTGTTTTTAATATCTTATCGCTAAAAAAGTAAGCTAAAATTTTTTTTTGATCATCCCGGAAACATGACGAGTTACTCACATCCTTTCAGCCGCTCATATTCCGATTACGAAGGAGCAGATCGGAATTCCATCGCGGATATTTAGCAAATGGATGAGGGGAACAAACGTAGCGTATGATATTTTCATCGCCCTAAATGTTTACTATACCAAAGAAGAAACATTACTTTAGCGGCTGATGTGGTTGAATTTAGTGCACTATCGATCACATGACTAAATAAATTTTCGGCGTGAATTCGTAAAAATTGAGGAAAATTATGAATTTAGAGATGAGATTAAAAGAGTCCTGACGAGGACTAAATGAACCTTTAGGGTGTGATTTTGGAATCGAAGTTTGCATAACATTTCGCTGATGTGCATGTAAGAGTAAATATGTAACATGTATAGATACAAAAAGCAGAAAATCTATTTTATTGTAAATTTAATATATGGCACCAATTAAAAATGCGTAAGTTGCTCTTATATGGTATCATTGAGGCATTATCATATCTTTTTTACGTAAATGCATCATTTAAATGCTGCAATTATGTAAACCATTATCATTAGCCAAATTTATTGATATTATATTTGAAGTTGGTGAAACTTTTGTGTCCATTTTCTAAATTATTAAATTTTGAAATACGATGAGTACTCGGACTATATTTTTTTCGTGGCCTCTTACTTGTTTAAAACGTAGGCTACCATCGTGAATTTTGTCATGGCATGTTGTCTGAGCCCCAGTCAACACTCACCTGAAATTTGAAAAATTTTCTTCTTAATTTTCTAGAGGTCAAATTTGCAATGCAACCAAATATGGATATGGAATCACCCCTTTATTCCTCGAAAATTTCATGATCATTGTATAAATTTTAAACAAAGAAGACTTGAAAAAAAGGAAATTACGAGCGGTCGAGAGACAATGAGTGATGCTTCCTATAAAATATAGCTCTCTGCTGTTTGTAATTCTATGGTCAAATCATCTATTTTTCTTTGCATTTTCGTCAAATGGATCTATTAATAAATTGTTCTCAAACCCTCGGAATGTGAAAAAAGGAGAATGAAAAACTTGCTTCCATCAATGATCGACGGCAAGATTTTCTAAGCTATCAGTCCTTATCTTGTAGGAATGAGTTTCGTTTTCTTAGAGGAATTTCTGTTTACTTTTCTTATATCTTGCGTGTTTTTCTACTCCAATGATTCATTTCATTTTTTCGCGGCCGCAATCGACTTCGGAATCGTTCTCGCCTTATTTTTTTCGCCCAATCAAAGTTTAGCGGTGAAATATGAGGAAATATGTATTCGCGAAAGCGGATATGTTAGTCCTCACCGCCGCGGCGGTGAGGACTAACATCTGAGTCACTCTAAACTGGGTGTAAACGAATGCATGATGACTGATAGGGGAAGCTAGAAACTGCGATTGTTGATGACTCACCAGAGAGATTGAATTAACTTCTATACCATTTCCTACGGCTGGAATGTTGCCCTACAATCATGTGGTAGCGCGCAGTTTATTTCAATAATTTTCTAAACCTGCTTCGTCTGTTTTTCTGTTTCATCGAAGACATTTTGTAATTGTTTTTTTTATTCACTTCCTATTGTATGATCGGCTTGAAATTTTGCTCTCTTGCTTTCTTTACAATATGATGTTCAATAATCAAATATTTGAAATGAATGCATCGACGACCTGTTGCCTTTATACTTTAGAACAAAAGTTTAATAGCTTGTCGGAGACACTCCATTTCCTGAAGATTTTCAGTGAATGCTATCAATTTGGTTTTTAAAGTCATTTGTCGCCAGGCCCATTTAATAATGCATTGAACTTACGGTGTTTTTAATTACATCTACGTATAAATGTGGCTATAATTTAACTACATTGTTTCCATTATTATTTGTAATATCAGAATATTTTATAAGCCACTCCGTAGATATGAGCTTATTAGAGTATATTTACGCTAAGGGTCTACATCTCAGAGTTAATAAACACGGACGATTTCCCACTTCAGACCGTGCTATCAATATCTAAATGGCAAAGTCCTAGATCACGAGGTTCTTGAAGAATTTGATTGGCTGATCGGAAGATGTTGTTTGTTAACACGTCGTTTTTTTCGATATTAATTGTATTTTCACTTCATTTTATGCTTGCGACCAGGGAAAATTACCTGGGTGTTAAGCATGAATCACATATCATTTTTTCCATCCCTCAGTATGATAGCTCCAGCGATAGGCTTTAAGGGACCAAAAGAGTGATCCCTCGACCCATCATTTTCTGAATCACACGGTCATTCCCACCGTCACTTTTTCCATCGCTTATTCCGGATTTTCCGTTTTTACAACTGTCGGATCGAGTACTTAGCGGGGAGGGGATGTTATGAAAACAGTGTCAGAGGGCAGAATGTTACGTAAGCGAGGGAGAGGAAGGAAAAGAATAGTATTTTTAGATAGAATTAAACGGAGTAGGTCTTATTGTGAATTTAAGAGGGAAGTGCATGATGGAAGGGGGGCTCCCAGAATTCTTCTTAAGTACTCCATGGAAATTATCTTAATCGGTAAAATGCTGTAATGGTAATAATTCAGTTAAAATCCAAGCGGGGCGTTACAATTGCTGAAAGCGGCCGTGCGTTCTGATTGGCCGAAGGAGTGTGCCAGCGATGGTTTTCGGCAATGGAGAAACGAACCTGCCGAATGGTGGATAAAGGAATGGAATTTCCAACCCTGGATCCACTGCGGAAAATGATCGCTTGAAACGGTCATTTTTGTCCGCCGTCATTGGAGCGATCGCTGTTGCTGTCCCTCAGAATGGATGGAAAAAATGATCGTGTGATTCAGGCTGTGTTAAATTCTATGGGTTAATCTTTAGTTTGACGTTTTTTCCATTTCGCACAACGTTGAAATTTGATGTTCTGATGTTGGCCTATGCTTGCAGTTACTTCGCAGCTCTTATCAGTGCTCTAGAGGAATACACTTCTTCTGTGGCGTAGCAAGGGGAGGTCCAAAGCTAGGTTATTAAATAGAGGTTTTTAAACTACTTTTAACACTTTTTATAATCGAAAAAAAAATTTTCAAATTATATATTTAGTAAATTCATAATTTTTCAATACGTTGTTTTCTTTTATGTCGAAGCAAATTAATTGTGTTTTTATATTTCGGGTGGGGGGGGGGGGTTCCGGACCCCAGCCCCCGTCGCTACACCAGTGTATTCCCTCTACACCTGCGAGTGATTGCCTTACTCTCACGATAGTCGCGATAGTGACGCTCTCGGCCGCTCGTGCCGCTATCTACCCCGCTCTCCTCCCGCCACGATAGTGAGGTAGTAACTCTCGCGACCACTCGCGTCGCTGGCGATGGCGTCCCTGCATGCGTCGCCACAGCAGTGCGATCGAATCCGTGGCGAGTAAAATACTGTCTTATATTCACTCTCACGTGCGTCTCGTGACCCAGCAGTTACATATTGTTCTTGCACAGTGGTGTAGCTATAGAATATCAACTGTCCCCGAGTTATAACTAACGATTTGTGAACCTAGATACATATAATCTCCTCCCCCCCACCAAACTTCTATAAATTTGAAATTCTCATCACGCGCGAAAATACTTTGAATCATGTAATTATTTGAAAATATGGATGGATCTCAGCATTGAGCTTGTACATTTCGTGTTGTCGATAAGTATTCGGGTGGTAAATACGTGTACTAGATCCCATTTTGCTGTCGGCGTCCCTGTGGGCCTACCTTTAAAATAGCTTGCCACGTCTCTGTCTTCCTACGTACTCCCAGCGTGTGAGCGATAGCGGGCAGAACCATGGAAACCGGGACATCGTCGTTTCACAATACGTACGACAAATGGAGCAAGGATATGATCGTCCTGTTTTTGGAGGAATACAAGAAGCGGCCGTGCCTTTGGGACAAGAACCACCGTCTGTACAAGAGTAGACGCGGCTACTTAACGGCCGTAAGTGAGATCATGAAGAATATGAACCTTCAAGACATGGAAATTGGTGTCTTCAAGACCAAGGTGAGCAAATCCATTCATTTTCTTTGAAAACATATTTACGAAATGTGGAGGCAAATAAAAATTTCACGGCCCACTATTCAATGTGCTTGACCGAGGTGGTGCTAATAAACTGAGTCACCCTTCGTCCCTCGATCATATACCTACGTTCGCAGATACGTCCCTTTATACTCCTCTAGACTGAGTCCGTCAACCCGAATCAGTAGGTACCGTCGAGCTTTTTAAATTTTATCCAGAGGAGCCCATTTATGTCATGATTAGCCACAAGTTTTTAGGGTTGACACGAATGGCCTAGACCACGTTCTTCATGAAATCATTTAGACGTGGGGATCAATATTCCGTTCAAGCAACGTTTCTTTTCTCACGATCGAGTAGTTACCCCTGTAAAGTAGTTACTGTGGCCGTTTCCTAAATAGCCCAAATGTTACCGTCACTCAGTGCAAAGACACATTATTACGTCAAAATCACGGAATCAATAGAAATTTCTGTAATTCTGTTATTGCTGATAATTGATTTTGACGTAATCTATAGCCCTTTTCCGTAGAGAAGATAGCATGGTTAGTATTTTTGGAAACGGGTTATATATCTTCACGCAACAATATGCGCGATTTTGTGTTTATCACGAGAAGAATAGATGAATAATATTCCTTGAGTATATTTTAATATGAATTTCTATGGAAAAAGTCAAAAGGGCGAAAAATATAATAAAAATCATTTATCTACTAGCTTACTAATGTATATTTTGCAGGCTGTTGTACACCATGTGATAGAGACCGTTAGGCATAATCTAACTTCATTTTTATAGTTTTCTCATCATCTTAGCAAAAACCACAGCCGCCTCGACTTTTCAAGGTGCTAGAATGTTCTTTACGATCTGCCATCGAAAGCAATTCCACGTTCAAACTTAGTCCACTCACCTCCTGTGTTTGCCCATTCAACCGGTTGTTTGAAGGCTTATAAGGGGTTGTGACAGGTATTTGTCGTTTTTAACACTTGAAGACGAGGCTGTAGCCGGGAAATGTTTTAAGGGGGGAAAGGGGTGTTACGAGGTGGGGAATGCATTTCGGGGTGGTGTTCATTTGGATAGGTTTACGTCCTCAAAGGGCGATTTTCCCTGGGAACACACTGCAAGACAATGTTTCTCGGCGATGTTTATGTATTAAAGTATACCGGGACTAGCCACGGTGATAACTTTTTACGGAGTCACCCGCAATGCACTAATAGTGCGAAAAATCCACAGAGGAAAAATCATTCGCCTTGACCTTCCATACCACCTTGTCCGGTATAGTCCACAAATTTCCACAGGGGAGAATGACGCCTCGGTAGCTTAACTGGCTAAAGCACTCGGCCGGAAATCGAGGGATCCGGGTTCGGATCCCGGTCAAGGCGAATGATTTTTCCTCTGTGGATTTTTCGCACTAGATGTTTATGTAGTGTCTGAATACAAAGAAAAATCACCGTATTGTCCGGACTCAAGTTTCTCTAGACATTTGCTCTAATATCCCCCTCGGGAATGGACTAAATTATTCCCCGCAGGCAGCATTGAGGGCATATTGTCGGGAGCTCCTATTGAAATGCGCTTTCTTGACGTTTGGAACGAGCACATGAATGACCGACTTGAAGTTGGCAATGGTACATGTGTTGGTTTTAGCAATCTAGAATTATGAAAAAATTTGAAATTTTTTCGTGTGGTATTATGGTTCTCCAACTCGTATTAACACTTAAAATATGCTTTGCTACCAATTGCAGAACACCATAAAATCACTTTTTGCAAATTTCTAACGAAGATTTTGAATGAGTAGGTATCTTTCATAAATTATTATCTAAATAATTTGGCTCTTTTGCGGAATTTAAGCTGTTCAACAACGACGCTGGGAGTTATTTTTCATGGTGTACGAAATAACTTGCTTACATCTCACGAGCATTTCTAGCTGCATTACGCGTGACGATAATCGCGATTTACAAGCAGCATTCCCCTCTACAAGATTTCAGTTGGGTGCACTCCTTTGTATCTGAATGCATGAATCCACCGATGTTGCCTATTCAAACAGCCGTCACCAGCTCAAATTACTTTGTTCAGTTAGGTTCGTGTCGCCAATTTCCCCGTTACACCGCAGAAATAGCTACAACGGCAACTTTGGGTGCCATATATACTTAAGAGAGTGCATACCTCACGCTCGACTTGTCTTTCTTGGTGACATTATTCATTGCAATGAAAGATAGCTACTGATGCTTTGAGTTTCATTCACTCATCATTATTATTATTGTTCCGTGGTTAATGTATTGAATCCTGGGCCGTGAAAATTTTATTATATCTATTGTTTGTAAATGCTTCCTGTGTAAAAAATAAATGTATTGTGGGTACACGGCAATTTTATTGAACGTTGCCGCTCTTCTTGAAGGTGCGGAACATCCGGAACACTTACCGTCAGGAAGTGATGAAGGTGCTGAAGAACAGCAAACCGGAAGAGGGCGCGAAGGGTGTGTTCGTCCCTAGGCTGCACTGGTACAGTCTGGCCGACAGCTTCCTAAGGAAAACTCTCGACTTGGACGACACAACACTGCCTCAGGTGAATCAACAGCCCCTCTCACTTTCCCATCTTCCTCTGCATGCGATAGGAAACGTTCGAGGTTCACTTAACTCTAAACAATGGATTGCCGGTGTCCCCTCTCAGGGTTTTGCAAATAAACCGCGCTTCATATCAATACGCATGTAGGAAATCATTAAATTTGGAATCTCTACAGCGTGGAAATAAATTTGTGTCGCGAAATTTTAACCCTGGGTAGCTGACGCCATTAGGAATTAAAATTACTATTTTATTTATTTATTTCATCACCAAAATCGGCACAAAGGCCTTAACAAAGGCTGTTGGCTGTTCCTTAAATAAATAATACCTAAAAGATAACAAAAAATAGCACAGTGAATATAATTTAACAGAAAACAAAATTTTTAAACATAAGAAGGGGCACTATTGATTAGACAATGGTGAATAGGGTAGTTTCCTTCATCAAAGAAAACGAAAGGCATTGATTGCGATTCGTTACCCACCATTAGTGTATTCATAATACACAAATTATTTGGTTTTTGAAATACCGGTTTAGACGAATGGCAAGGGTCAAATTTTATCCTCATTTGAAAAAGGCCAGATTGGCGCCCATGCGATTCCACTCCGCATGACGTCACAGGGCCCTAGTTTCTACACGAGAGGATAGGAGTTTTACACCGTCTGAGATTACCAATGCATGCGTGAGGCACAGAGCTCAGGGAAACATGTCTTAATAATCACCTATTAAAACTGGCTAAGTTCGGAAAGTTTTCTTCGTTTGATAAGGTATTAATAAACCTTTTTTAAGCCAAGCGCTACCATCCAGCAAGGTACTCAGCTATCCGCTAGCATCCTGCGACGTATCAGCGCTAAGCCTCGCCTCAAGGTCACCTCACCGGGCGGGAGGGGGAACCAGAAATACGACGTACGGAGATATTTCCCGGCATTCATACTTAAGCGTCGCGTTTTCGCGCGCTTGAAAATTTTCACTTTTCATTTAATCGCGAAAAATAGATGTTGTCATTTAAAAATCTAAAAGCGTGAAATACGTACTCCAGGAGTAATAATCTTTCGATTAAAGCAGTAAAAAAATAATAGGAAACCACCCTATAATTCAGATGGCATTTTAAGGAGGCTTTGTTAATAGTGGCAGAGGAAAATAGGTCCAGGGAAGGCATTTTTGAAGCTATGGAGTTAAACAAGGAGGGAATTCGGTAGAACAGAGAGCGTTGTGAGATGGAGAGACGGAATCGCGGTGGTGTTTCGATCGAAAACGCACCATTTTTAAACTAGAGAAACTCTGAGCCAAGCGCTCCGATTGGCCGCGAGTTTGCCTCGTTGCCAGATGCTCTGGACGACTACTAACATCGAATGCTTTACTTCCCGGAGATCGCGATGTATCTAAGGCATTGCATTAGCTATCCAGGGTGAAAATTTTGTGGCAATTTTTCTCCACCGTGCATACACCAAAGATGTATTTCACCATGAAAAATCATGTAGTTTTTCTTGGATTCGAAACCCGAATCTTCCGAATGTTAGTCAGATACAGTGGTGCAGCGAGGAGGGGGGGTTTTGGGGGTTAACCCCCCCCCCCCCAGAGCTCAGAGAAATGCTTAAGTTTAATCCTTTTTACTTAATTGGATTGATATTACTAATAGAATAGTGTAAGGATTAATAAGTTATTCCTCAGAAAGACGTAAAACTCACCATTTTGAACCATTTATCTTAAAATTCCACAATTTATTAATCTCGCACCTACCGCTTATCCTGCTGGGTATTCCACACCCCCAAACACCCCGGTTTTAGTTGCCCCTAAACCCCCCCAGCCGTAATTCCTGGCTGCACCCCTGGTCAGATATGCTATCAGTTACACCACCTATCTATCTTTTTCAAAGGCGAATGTCGGAGTGGGCTTAGAGAACTAGCTGTTGACGTCTGAAGTGCATTTTGTGGCACATGAGACGGATGTAGTGCTTACTAAGCCAGTGTTGGAGAATAAACTGGTGTTCGGTTAACCTCGTCTGTGATTCGCCTTGGATGAAGATGGCTTGTTAGTGGAACTGGTAGCATACCTGACCGGCAAGCGGTAGATCTGGGTTCGCACCTAAGATAAAAAAAATACTTTTTCATGGTGAAATTCATGTTTGGTGTTTACAACTCAGCACCCGTGCGCGTGACAGCATACAAAGTTACTTGTATAATGCTGTGCTTTGGAATTTTGGGAGATTTGGAAATGCAGTGTTTCATCTGAATGATGGTGATGTTTCAAGTTTTGAAGGTAAAATTCTCAAGTAAAACAAAAAAAAACATCCTGTAAATGAATATATTTCCTACAATGTACAAATAGATTTGCAGTTGTTGACAGGCGTTTAAATTAGCACTAGCTAGCGTTAGTAAACATATAAAAAAAAGACATGAGGTAGAAAAGGAAATTTCACCGCTAGAACTCTTAGGGACAATACCAATTGATGCATGAATTTCCCGTACTTAATATCCAAGTTGATCGGGCCCCTTTGTAAGACATTTCGATTTATATCTGAGAGAAATGTGAAATAATGAGATGGGTGGAAAGGCAGAAAATATTGAGGAGCTGGGAGGTGGGCAATTATTTTTCTTAATATAGAGCAATAGTAATCGTTTGTGGGAGTAGTGGGTGTTACAATGGGGGGATGACCATTGACCATATGGTCACATAAATGTACCGCAGCAAATAAATTAAGGTTGGAGGCTTTCGAAATATCGTGTTACAGAAGAATGATAAAGATCGCATGGAAGTTTTTTGAAAGCATTTAGTAGTAGAGAGGACAATATAATCTACCACATCATAAGATACGGCGGCCTGATGGAAACTATCATTGAAAGGTGGAAGAAAAAAAACGGCAGATATAGTCCTCGGATGATGTACAAGACTGGTGTTGAAGGATTTGAAGCATTAGATTTATCTGGGCGTTAAAAAAAATAGCTGATTGGAGAATCGAGTGGAGAACTGTATCAAACCAATCTTTGGATTCTTGACTTGTTTTGATGGTGAGGAAGTCGCTAAATTTTGATTTTTTTCTGTACTTATAAATCGTATCGAACTGCAATTTGGACCATAAAGTAGTGCCGCCCTAGTGTATTTAACATTTAAAAGTTATATAAAGCCTAAGTAATAAGCAAGTAATAAATCAGGAACAGCATATGATACATAGTAATTACAATAAGAATATTATTAATACATTACTGGTTCAGGTAAATCTAATGCTTCTCCTACATTTCTATTATCTTCTGCACGTTGAATTCAATCAGTGAGTGAAGTCACTCTCGCTCAACCGGTTGTTCTTAGTGTTGATTCCATTACACCTTGGTCTTTCAAAACGAAGTTCAGCACTCTGATTTTCTAGGTATATAAAGTAGACGATCAAATGGTCGTGTTAGTAGCGTCGAAGTTTTAAGAAGAAATGGCGAGAAGGACATTGCAGGTGGAAGATCGTCCGCATGCTCTTTCCCTCACAGTAAGACGGTATGGCCTCCATCAAGGATTTCCCGCTCTGAGTTAAATGCTCGCGAACTCGAAGCCCCAACTGAAGGGTTAAACAGGTGCCCTTATTTTTTCGTGACTGAATGGACCTTGTTTATTTATAGTTCTTATATGAAGTATATAATCCTATAACCCAGTTATTCGCGTCAATAGGGTGGTTTCCTATTATTTTTTTATTGCCTAAATCGAAAGATTATTACTCCTAGAGTACGTATTTCAAGCTTTTAGATTTTTGAACGACGATGTAAATTTTTCGCGATTAAATGAAAAGTGAAAATTTTCAAGCGCACGAAAACGCGACGGCTAAGTATGAATGCTGGGAAAACCTCTTGTGACACCATTCTGGTTCCCGTTGCCGCAAGTGAGGTGACCTTGGGGCGAGGGTTTGAGCGCTGATACTGGGGCGAGGGTTTGAGCGCTGATACGACGCAGGATGCTAGCAGGTAGCAGAGTACCCTGCTAGCAGGTAGCGCTTGGCTTGAATAAGGATTATTAATACCTTATCAAACGAAGGGATCTTTCCGACCATAGGTAGTTTTAATAGGTGATTATTAAGAGACGTTTCCCTTAGCTCTATGCCTCATGCATGCATTGGTAATCTCAGACGATGTAAAACTCCTATCTACTCGTATAGAAACTAGGTCCCTGTGACGTCACGTGGAGTGGCATCGCATGGGCGCCAATCTAGCCTTTTTCAAATGAGGATAAAATTGACCATTGCCATTCGTCTAAAGTGGGATTTCTAAAACCAAATAATTTGTATATTATGAATGCACTAATGGTGGGTAAAGAATCGCAATCAATGCCTTTCGTTTTCTTTGATGAAGGAAACTACCCTATTGCAGAGATACGATGAGGAGTCGACCTCTAAGACTGACGTTCCAATGGACGAACCTTCTGTGCTGGAATTCGAGGACGTCAAACCTTGCGTGGAGGACCTCAGAACCGTGGACGCCGCATCCTGGACCTCAGATGCAGGGCACGCCTCTTCCAAGAGCCTCGACACTAGCAACGACACCGGCGGCGGCATCCACAGAAGGCTTTGGGACGCCGCTCCGCCGCCGATGGCCGCACAGTCTTCGACCATGTGCGTGAAGTTCGCCTTTATACGTTGCTTACTTTTCACCGTTAAAGTATTTGGTTCAAATTGCAGCTTAAACCTAGGGCAGAGGTCGGCAAACTAATGAGACGGAAGAGCCAAAAATGTAGACAGTAATAATTTGACTACCGACTGTGAATTTATTATTTGGACGTATTATCCTCACTCCTTCCTGCAATCATGGTTTACACCCTGTTTGCAATATTTTTCTTGAGTTTTGAAAATAATATAATGTAATTATTATTTTTTGCGCTAGGAATCCGGAAGTTAGGATCTGCATGCGGCTTTTTCGAATTAAAATTGTTCTGACTGACTTTTCTTCTTAATTATTTATTAAAATTGACTGACTCTAAGTCCAACTTTTTCGCGAGACGTAGGTTGCCGACCCCTGACCAAGGGCGTCGCAGCGTTGCTGTATACTCCCGGTTGCCATTTAAACATGGCATTCTCCATGATTTTGCTTATAGAACTTCTTATTGATTCTTCGTTAAAACTTCTTCGCTGGTGCTCGTAATGGTAGCTAAAAACTTTTTGGGCTATGACGCCTCGTCGCGCGCTGGATGGCCCCATCGTTTCCCGACCGATGCAGGCCGCTTTATCGAGGGAATCTTGTGAAGTTGGATATCTTTATTAATGTTTGTAGGGTATCTTTGTCACGGGGTGGTTTTAAACTCTTATCCCTCCTTCTCCTGACACATTTCCCCTTCAATTATGAAAAAAATTTCCTTCCTCACCAGATTCCCTTGATAAAGCGACAGGCACCGGTCGGGAAACGTTGGGGGCATCGAAAAATTGACGCAGCGACATAGTCCTGAGAGTTTTTAATTACCACAACTTCTTCTTGTTCGATAATAATAAAATGTTTATATATATACTTATCTTCCTTGTGAAGCCTTCATGGGTTCTCCACCGGGTTGGTGATAGGGCGGCTGCTGACGTCTCACGGGTGGAGAACATGGAAAGATATTATCAGCATCATAAGCCAGGATAACTCCAGATGCTGCATTCCTGTTCCTTTTTTTTTTTAAGTATACGATGCTGTAATCTTATTTATATTTTATATAAACCTTTCATAAAGAATTTACATTTTTTGAGCACAACCTCATGTAGCTATGATAACCAAGGTTTCCTCGGTAATGGTTTGATCACTGCATTTTCTCGGGTTTTCTTCCGCGTCAGTTGGTTTATGTATCACAGTTTCATCAGTGTGGACACCTTCGACCTGGAGACGCTGGCAGGATAGCTAGCGTAACTGTTGTCCAAAAACCAAATGACGCGGAAGAAAACCCGAGACAATGCAGATATCATGTAACTCTTTGGAAGCGATCCTTGCTGATGCAAGCATTGACAAGGAAACGCAGAAAACTAAACGGTGTCGCGGAATTTCTGTGCGGAACCCTTAATTTCTGGACCAAACTTTTTTCTGAGTAACTATATGCAATCACTTTCATGATCGAAGTTAGGGGCTATATTACTTTGGCTGAGCAATGCATAATCTGTTACTTGCATGACCAAAGCGCTCAGACGACTGCGCAGTGGCGGATATCAGCGGCGTCTCCGATTGGCCGGGGCGGCGGTTGCGGAGGAAGCGCGGATTCCGCATTTGCCGCTCACAGTTCCGCATCCACCGCGGCTGAGTCTGCACATCCGTCGTCAGGTGAGCGTCTTCCGCCGAGCGTGGAGTTCGAGGCGTTCGGTCGCTACGTGTCGCTGCAGTTGCAGCAGCTGCCGCTGGACGTCGCTGTCGAGCTCGAGATGGACATCGTGAACCTCGTGTGCCGCAAGAGACTCGAACTGCTGAGACGCGAACTGACCTCGTCAAGAGCATCGGCTGGGACAGAAATGCAACATCATCCATTCTGAGAGGGATGTTTTTTTTTATAGACCATATGCTGGGGGTCCATTCTCGTTTTAGGGACTCATCCCCTGTCATCAGTAGCGGATACAGAAAAAAGTCAAGGGGGGGGGGGGGCGCAAAAGATACCTTGATTTATAAACCTTTACTTTTATCGTAATAAAAAATAATCATCTCTCATGCAAATTTTAAGAAGGTTTCAATTAAAGTGATTATGTAAAAATACAAGACAATGCCATCTTATGATATATCAAAGTTATGATTGTGGTTCTGCAATGTTTGGCAATACGGGCGGCCCCACAAGGGGGGGCGCGCCTCCCCCATCTGTATCCGCTACTGCCTGTCATTACGAATCCTCCGTAATGAATCTTCCCAGTTTCTCGCGACTATATTTACGTTTTGCAAATCATAAGCCGGGAATTTGAAAGAAACGCAATCTGAAATACGTTTATCGGGAGCTAACAGTGGTTTGATATTTTGATAATTTTGCGGCAACTTAATTTGGGAAATCTCTCTCGGGATTTCCACCGTGTTAAAAACACCGATTTCTGCCGACGTTTCGAGCTCCGATTCGGAGGTCATCATCAGGGCTGCTGAATTTTGTTTCGAGGAAATTTCAAGAAGGATAATTTCCTCGAAACGACTGTCACCAACCCTGAGGAAGATTTTGAGTCGGACCTCGAAACGTCGCTATAAATGGAAATTTTAACCCGTTGGGACCCCCGAGGGAGGTTTACCCGCACAATTCGTCGGGAAATAACCAAGTCCTATACTTTATTACCTCCCGAGAAACGTGACTTTGTTTCCTTTGAATTCCCGGTAAATAGTATGCAACACGTAAACTTATCGCGAGAAATTGTGGTGACTCCTTGGATACCGGGCGAGTCGTCCGTGATACTTGCAAGGTATCCAAGGAACGTCGCCAGCTCTCGTGAATTTTATGCTGACTTTTTTGAAATATTCAGACGAGAATGTAAACGGAAGGCAATCTCGTACCTGAGTAGTTAACTGAAGTTTCTTTACCAACCAGAATATCCTCCCTGAATTTCCCCCACCAAATGTACTATCCTGCGCACATCCTCGACGAATCTTTTTAAATCTCTCGAAGATATTTGAAGATATTATATATGGTGAAGATATCTTGTGGATATTTTGTACTGTGTGATATGCTGTTACGATTGGCCGTCTTTTTGATGGAACTTATTTTGTGAGCTTGAAGTGAAGTTATTCATTCGCTTTAGCAAACAATATTCAATGCGAAGCTTACCTGAGCATGCATAGTAAAAGTTTCTCTCTTGTTTGAAGTACCAGGCTGGGGTGTTTTTACTGATTGTTACAAGATGCATATGAATAAAGGAATGATTTTTTCTGTTTTAACTTTTATTAATATTATACAAATTTACTTGACCACATGTTACAACCCTTGGAAGCTGGAAAATTTAAATTAAAGGTTATGTTTTCCAGATTTATAAAACTTGTGATTTCTTATCTATGTTGTGGTATGTTGTGAGAAGCTGTCAAGTGCGGACAAAATAGATGCAGAATTTTAAATACTCTGCCGTTTAGACGTGAAAATTGAACCTGTTTATTTTCAGTCTAACAGTCTCATCACCTTCCACATCAGTGACCACGCAATAATCTTTTAAATGGTCTTTACATAATTAGATTGGACTATTGACTTGAATGCAATCACGGGCATGTTTTACCTATATTTTCCTGTAGATCCTAGTTCAATTTTGGTACCAGAAAATCTCCCCAGACGGAGTTCCTTCCCTTTCTTCATCTCGTTAGTCCCTATTCGACGCGGTTCATGATTTCGTGGAGGCATAAAAGGGCCGAATTTGACCTGCCCTTTCTCGACACCCTTCGCCGACACAAAGTGACACTAAAGTGGGCTCTAAATTTTTAGGGAAGCCCATTAAAAATACTATTTATTGCTTTTTCTCATTCCTCATGCCACCCTTCCCTAATCAAGTTAACCTTTTGTTGTCCGTTATATGATATATGCCTTGTTATGCCTCCGTCTCCTTTACGCCTGCATTTTACTTATGCGGGCATCTTTTGTTGGGCGGGCCAATAATGGTGTCAGTGACCCCCTTTTATGGTCCCTATGCGCCGCTCAGCTGCCCCTACGACATACAGTGAATAGGGGCCCTATCATTTTTATGCTCCATGAACATTTAATCTGGAACATCATCATAATATCACCTCAAATATGATTCAAAATACTATCAATTTTAAGTATCCGTTCGGTGCACTGCCTGCCTTGCGCGACTATACGAAACGAAAACCACTGTTGTAAACGTCTTTGCGTTACAAAATTACGGCAACTTGAATTTGAAAGCTGTTAAATATCTTGTAGTTGAACTCGGGCTGTTACTGCATGAAGATCTCCATGTTAAATATCTCTTTAAAAATTACATGCGGAATGAAAAAAAAACATTCATCAATAGAAAGCGTTTCGTGTTACGTGACGACGTTACGACGTTTCTTTCGTGTTACGTTAAACAGCTATAGTAAGCATTTCACTATTGCATAATCTTATCAAAAAGTTTTGCGTTAATGTTGCCGCGGAATTCATGAGTACGTGACGCAGAGCACTAATAAATACGCAGCATTAAAATGATATTAGTAATACCATAGAGTAAGTATATTCTTACTCTATGTTAATACTTCGTTGAAATATGAACCTCAGAAGACGTAGAATGATTAATGCTGGATATAGTGGACTGCGGACCAGCCGAGGCAGCGCTTTTAAAACAGAAGAAGGCCCTCCCGGACTGCAACGTGGTTATGCTGTACCCATTCACATAATTGTGGACTCTATAGGACAAAGGGTCAGAGTGTAAAAAGAAGTTTTCGAGATATGTTTTGAGATAAGATTGAAGTTTAAGCACCAACTCATGAACTGCTTGGCATAGTTGGTGTAGGGGCACATGGATTAATTGCAGCACCAATCTAGATATACCTATGCCTGTATCTCTTTGCAACTCAAACGATCAATGATATCGTATTTTACGACGATTTCATAAACTCACTATGTTGTTTGCCATCTTGCCCGGGTCAAAGTTTTCAACTCATTTCTAACCCACTTTCTGATTAGCTGTCAAGCTGAATATTTCAGGATAACTCAGATGCAGACGACAATGCAATATTCTAAGACTTTCATTCTGATCGACTATGTATCTCGATTTTTATTCAGAATTATAAATTAAACATGGATATTAGTAATTAAAAATGGCCTCCAATATTCGATGGCGGCCCTGCGACCATTACAAGGAAGTAGAATGTCGGAAAATCATAACAATGAATTCGTTTATGGCAAACTATATTAATAATTGTCTTGAGAAAGACGTATTTTATATACAATTTAATTTTTTATATACTATATTTAACCACTATATATTTCTGTATTTAACTCTAACAACTCAACCAAGCCAAAATAAATATGAAAAAAGAAGTATCGACTTCGAGAATCGATCGTAGGACCTCCGGTCAAGAGTGATACACCGTTTCCACCGGACTACATTTCATTTTTGGCAAGGGTTTGTTTCTAAGGGAATATATTAGGTTGGTAAATGTTTAACCGCGTTTTTTGTTTAAACTATTGGTTATATAACCCCATATAGGGGGGGGTGATTCGTGAACAGCTCCCAATGTACTACAAAACTACAAAGTTTGATTGAAATCTGAGACCCGGTTTTGGGACACTCCCCTTTTAAGTAATTGAAAATGCCACTTTGACCCCCTTGATTCTGGAGTTTACAATGCAGGGTGTTTCAGTAGGAATTAGCAATACTCCAGGAGGTGGTAGGGTAGAAAAATTTAAGCCGTTTTTGTCCCATAAACATGGGGTCGCAACTCCTTAGTTAATGAGCCATGGCAACGCAAACATTTTGTAGGATGAAATTTGAGTTGACATGAAAACCCTGAATAACGTTATGTACAGTGACGGAAGGGATCTGAAACTTTTGATGATTGTGCTTGAGATATGTTTCGATCATTTTATGCTATTTACAAAGAGATTGGTAGCTTATTTTATCGATGGACTTCGAATAATCGTAGACATTTCAAATTTCAAAGGCGTATTTTTTTACGATAAAAGTATTATTTTCGAGAGATGACATAAATGTTTAAAAAATAGTTTTTAGGAAAATTTGTTTTATTTATTGCAGGAAAAATCTATCTACCGATTCGATCGATAGATTTTTCATCCTCATAGGAAAATCTACTAGAATTGGTAGAAAATTAATTGCGTATGCTAGGTTTCGCTATTCAGTGGGCCCTTTTCGCTCTGTAGCGTTAAGGTGTTTTTCCCCGTCCCTCCCTTCCGCTCCTATCCTTTCCCAGAGGCGTCGGCGGGCTCCTATCGCGACGGCGCCTCTATCCTTTTTCCTTCCTCTCCAGCCCCTCCCCGGGTGATCGGGCGTATAAGCCTCGGGCTTGGGTCCCGGCCCCGGTGTGTTGTATCCTTAAGAGGGTTCGCCTTGAGCCCTCATGATTCTTGCAGGAAAAATCATTTATCTATTGTTATTTGCACGGATGAGATGGAAACCTAAGTGAAGTCATGACCGTTACGTAGAATTCCGCGGATGGGGAGAGAGTTGTAATTACGCCCAGTTACCGTGGCGATTAGCTACAACAATGGAAGCTTGGCACAGAGGTGTCTATCACAATATGGAAACGAAACTATTGCAGCTATTAGAATGCAAAACACTATAAAATGCTATATTTGTTGTTTAATGCTGGCGTTAATGTTGACTATAAAGTGATGTTTTCTTTTGTCAACTTTCCGAACAATCCTGCGGACGTTGACGGAAAGTTATCCGTCCGCCGCCCGCTTCCTTTTCGCCAATCTCAAAGGACGTGTGTCTCTGTGTGCGCCAAGAGACGTAGACATTCAAGATGCGTCGAGATTTACTCCAACTGGAGATGATTGCAATTTGGGGGTGAGTTTAATTGTTTTAAGTATAGCGGGGGCGGTGGACAGCTGCGGATTCGCTGGCCACCGAACTCCTTAATATTCCTCCCGACATACCAGAACCCCTCCCAACATATTCTTCGCAAGTCCTTTATTCGTCCATACTACATTGCGTGGAGGTCACCGACGCTTGGAGATCACCCGACTCAGCCCGACCACGTATTGAAGCAAGGCCGCCCACATAGGGGCATTCTTTACGGAGCAGATTTTTCCATTGTGATAATTCTTTCGGTATCACAAAAATGCCCAAGGACCACCTCTTTCGTGTAAAACTCGATGTAGTGATGAAGATTACTTGAATTTTTTAATTGAAGTATCTTTGGTATTATTTTGGAAAACTAATAAAATAAACCAATCCTCAAGCAGACGTTTCGCTCATTGTCGAGCACATCTTCAGGGATTGAGAATTTTCAAATATAATCAAGTTCAATTCATTCTGTTTGAACACTTTACATAACTTTGAATTGTAACCTACAGTTAACGAGAAGGCAATTTCATTGCAACAAATGTTTGGTAAAGTGCTCAAATAGTTAAATTTGTTTCTTTAATAAAAATTCTCAAGCAAATATAAGTGTGATGCACGAGGATAGTTTTATTTTACGTGTCTCGTACTTCCAAAACAGCAACAGCTATATTATTAAAGTCAATGTTTCTCTGTCTTTATATTAGTTTGTCTTCCACTCCAAAATGTGTATTTTTTATCCAAGATAGCTGAAAATTTATGGAAAAATGGTTAGTTTATGATCTATGGAAAATCAGCATCTACCTACATTCATTCCGTGAAAAAAGGCCCCTGGGCGCTTAAATACCAATTATTATCTCCAAAGTGAATACACAAGAATAAACTTGTCCATTTTGTTCTGTGAATAACAGAGCTTGGCGTAGCAACAACCAGATAACCCGTACGAACCTTGTACAAATCCAAGTATTGTTTGATTCAGACAATGGCGGTTTCAAGCACTCTAGGTTTATTCCTGGAAATAATCTGCTCGCAAGCATCCTCGGACTTGTACATGGTTTAGGTTCGTGTGATTCAGGCCTCAGTTTTTCTCTTGCTCTGTGGGAAGCATAGCTACTACAACAGTAGTGCGTATTTTTGCTTTGGGGAATGACGCCAATGGCAACAGAAGGGTATATTGTTGCTTTGGTTTCAGCAGGTGCAACCGTCAAGCCAAAAAATCACGTATCTATGGGAACGGATTTACGAATGTGCAGCCTTGAGAAATTCTTCCCTCTCGAATATCGTTATTTCCGAAATGGATTATATCTGTTTGCTTAGCGTCAGTTTTATGGCCACTTTTTATAGTGCACGGATTTTTTATTAATGGAAGTGATAAGGTGTTCGTGATCGTTTGTGTACCTTTTCCGTTATCGCCTTACACGTTACATCATCGCAAAAGTTCTCTGAACCTATCAGTAATTTTTAGCGTCTTACTATCAGTCATTTGTAACAACTTACACCGTGAGATAGAATTGGTGTTCGCCCGGCCATTCTATGCTGGTTTTCCGGGTTCGGGCACAATAGTTCTCTTTTTCTAACTTCTATTGAACTAGAGATGTGAATATCTCCATCTCATATCAGTAAAGCTGGAAGTGATTTATGATGTTTTCCGTTGCTTCTAACATAGGAGCTCGGTTAGTAGTTCATTGACTCTAGGTTTTTGGCACCATAGAGAGATTATAAATATTGAAGTTATAACTAAGGTGTGTAGCGTAACCATCCGTTGGAACTTTTAACATGTTTGAATAACATTTATCCATCTCCTAGTGGGAAAATCTTATTTTCTCTCGTTAAAAATGAAAATTGCTTTGTTAGGATTACGTCCTGAGCAAATGGTATGAATTTGAGAACAATTTTTGATTTTATCGATGAGACAATCCAATTAAAAAGCTAAAAGAGTTTACAATTAATCTTAGACAGTTCAATCGATTTATATATTTTTTCCAATAATTTTTCAAGCCGCTTTAACCAACCGTAGCGTGATTTTCATGTAACCAATGAGATTATTCATATTTGCTTAGCTAGTTTTTACAGTAATTATTTGTAGTAAAAGTAGCTAGTAGTAAGAAATAGCTACGAGGTAGCCCTGCGTTTATTTTTATCACAATTTTTATGGCTTATTGTACTTCATGTCAGTTTTTTGCCGCAACACCATTTTTATTCTAGTTGTATTATGTTTCTCAACTGTATCTATCGTTGGTTGGACCGGAATGGTTATTAAAGCCAATATAAAAATTTTGATTTTATAATGTAATGTCAATGAAATTCTGTTTTTATTTCTTCTTTTCGACCTAATACATGAATGCATACATGCTGTAAGCGATTTCTTTAAATGTCATATTTGCTTGTAAAATGTCGGACCTTTAAGGACCTCTTTCCTACTGGATGAAGGAAAAAGTCACTCGAAGCCATATCTGGTGAATATGGAGTCTGGGGAATTGTTACAGTATTGTTTTTGGCCAAAAATTCACGAAAAATCAACAGAGTGTGAGCCGTATAGCGCCGATCTCGTAACAACGCGCCTGACTGTAATGGCTGCCGCAGTCAAAGCAAACAATGAAGACAGCTTAATTTTTTTCAGACTTCAAGGGCATGTATACCAACATAATAAAACAATTTGAGAATCGGACTCTACAAACTCGCGAGAAATTCAAAAATGAAGTTCCCGTTATTATCTGAACACACCTCGCAAGTGTGGGAGCATTCGTAAAATTGCCAAGGTCAACTCAAATCACGCAGGGAAGGACCCGGAAATCTTTTGAAGTGCCTCATTTTGTCGGAGTAAGTAGAAGTCGGTGTGTCGTATTTTACGATAAAAGGTATGAATCTCGATTATCACAATTTGTTTACAAGGAAGTGTTGGTAAATGGGGGTATGGTGGTCTACCGTTTGTAGAAAAAAGCAAGACACTCGAGTTTGAGGAGCCCCACAGCGTTTACACGAAGGAATCAACTCCAGCGCAGCAAAAATCATACAAAAGAGAAATTATTTCTACCTTTTAGACTCTTCGGTTCCATTGTATTTCCGGTAATTAATTTTTTCTCAAAAAAGTACCCGTTTTTCGCGCGTAAAATAAAGTTGTCCAACTTTAAGTGCTTGCTTTTCTCGTAGTTTTCGTTGCAGTAACTGCATTTTTGATATAAGAAAGCCAGATTAAGTATTAACAGTTTTCAGAAGACAAATAGTTCACAACACCAAAATTGATTGATTTGTTGTCAACAAAGCAAACCTCTGCTAACTTTGGAACCAATGGGTCAATTGACAATTTATTAGACAAAAAGTTTTTTAAAAAAGATGTTTAAAAAAACGTATAGAAATACTAAATAGTGAAAATAAGCTTATCATAACACCATCGCACGGAGAATAAAGCGTTGGTGCTGATTAATTTTAGATGTTAATATTTCATGCCAATCTTTACTCGCTTATCAGGCTCTTCTACACTGATTTTTAATAAATTTAATTAGAACCCACGCTTTAAACTATGTACGGAAAAAGCGTTTGAATACATGAATTTATTCTTCTTTATCCTGCCGGAAACGTTCGCCTTTTTTTTCCATGAATGAGTTTTCTTTCATACCTTACCGCCCAGTTATTTTGCGATACCCTGTCTTCAACTGTTTGTCTAGGCTTCAGGGGAAATAATATTTAGAGCGCCCATGGAGGCTTCGCGGTAGCCTAAAATTGAGGGAAAGAGCCTTATTACTAGAGCAATGGTATGGAATAATCGGAAGTATTAAATGTAATGAAAATAAAATTTCCAATCGCGAAAAATCAACATGAATATAAAAATACTGTCGCAGTGAGCAAATCAGATCCATTACTTGATTTCGATTTTTGCTATGTCAATCTTGATCGCAGGAAAGAAGCCAGAAATCTTTCACTTCAATAGTAGCCTTGTTGATATTAAAGTTGACGTGTTCGTCTATTACAGGCCACTAGTTAACTGAATATTATTGTTAACTACTTTTACGTTGCTTCCAAATACTCTCAACCCGGCGTATCAGTTGCAGAAAAGTTTCTCGGGTTTTCCACCGGTTGATGTCGTCCATGTCTCCCGACGTTTCGATCAGCAACTCGCGGATCGAAACGTCGGGAGACATGGACGGCATCAACCGGTGGAAAACCCGAGAAACTTTTCTGCAAATACTCTCAAGTTCACGGTTGTATGATATCACGATTTTCACTTACCAGAGGTAATAAACTGGCCCTTAGTCTGTAATATAGACACGTTAATCACGCTCCCGACTCATAATGTGGTCTTTGCTGTGTCTAGACTGCATATGTATATTACGAGCTCAGTGCGGCGCACTATAACGTATACATATAAGCCTTTTTGTGCCCTTAATAGCTCGCAGGTTCCGTCGCTGGCTTTTTCCACGGTACCTACATAGCATGTCGCACCGTTATCTGTTACTCTTATCTATGCGCTGTCGCCTTCTCTCAAGTGTCACGACCTCTTTGTCAGCCATTACATCACCGCTTCGCTTCTCGCTTGCAAGCGTGCCTCGAGAAGGTTAGGCAACAAAGAAGATAGTCGTAAATGTCCGCGTTAAATCTGGGTCTTTAGTCCAACAGTGTCGAGTCATTGGAATAGTAATAATAATAGTTTTATAGGTCCAGCAAAATATGTTTGTACATTGGTATACATTGTGCATTTGTATGTAAGACCAGTCACAAAATAAAGTGTAAGCAATAAAATGGCTATTTACCCAATGATAAAATAAAATAAATTGGATGCAAAATAAATATTTTTTCTCTGACAAGAATACGTTTACAGTGAGGAAAAATTATCCATAAACTATTTTTTTCAATTTAATTTAAAACAAAAAGGTCTTTGTTCACGTTTTATTTTTAATTGCAACGTATTAAAGAATTAGCAACTCATGTAGCACCGAATTGGCCCTCTGCTATACGTACAAAGCAAGGTTAGTGTGGATTGGTAACATAATATTAGGATATTACTATTATGGATAATGGAATTTATATCCATGTTATTCATGTTATAGAGGATAATGACATTGCATGACTTGTAAATGATTGATACCGAGGGCGGTAAATAAAAAATTCTATGGAGCAAATATAAATAAAGTTGTATATGAATATCTCTGTGTGCTTCAAGAAAGTGAATCTGACAGTTTTCGTCTTTATTCGGTCATCTTGCATGATATCACCAGCAATGATTTCATTAAAGTTTTAGTTATGTTTGCAAACTTAGTCATCGTCAATTAGTATATTTTTTGTGTTAACCCGCGTCTTGTGGCTGAAATTCAACGTTTCTTCCCCTCTTACGAGGACCTCTTCAGGGCTAATATTAGTCCTGAAGAGGGCCCGGCGGAGGGAAAGAAATGATAACTTTTAAGCAGGGATGGAAATCGAAACTAAACGAAAATCAGAACCAGTGAAATTTCAATGGTTTCGCTCCCGGGGGCTAAATGTTGAAACGAAACGAAATGGATATAAACCCAGGGATCTAAACTCAGGGTCGAAACAAAATCGGAGTTAAAACTACTTCGGGTCGAAACTTAACTAAACCTCTGGGACGAAAGAGACGCAGATAATGTTTCGCACCGAAGGGACCATTTGCTTCATCTTCGAACAGTTTAGTTTCGACTCAAATACCGAGTACGAAGTATGGTTGAATGAAGTAGAGGTTCGGACTACCGCCATTTCATACATGGGGCACGTTTCTACCGCTAACAGGAGAACGGTGAACGCAAACTCGCCATTGGATTTCTAAGCTCAATGTTTTAATCAATGCCATACGTAACTGATCGAAACTATTCCCTCTTCTCCCCCTCCAGGGATATCTTCACTCCACTTCTGGGATCGCAACTTATCTATGCGCAGAGGACTTTCGATTAATTTAGTTTGCTTCACGGGAGTAAAGTTTCGTCCCGGGTCGAAACTAAACTCATTGATGATTTTAATTTCGTGCGGGAACGAAACTAAACCTAGGCCTCGCATTTTCGTTTCCCTCCGGGTCGAAACGAAGCATTTTCGTTGCGTTTCACTTGCCATCCTTGCTTTTAAGCCACAAGACGAGGGTCGATCCAAATAAATTATTAGTTCGCTACGTATAGACCGCGAAAATTTTAACAACTTCAACTTAATCATCCATTGGAAGTTTCTGAGAGAGAATAAGGGAATGACGTTTGACCGAAATCTTCACGCACTACGTTGCGTTGAAGTGTTTTGGAGAAGTGGAAGTCTCGCTATGGCCTCCGTTCCTGTCATCGCGTCTTGTCGTCCGTCGCGGGCGGCAGATGACATCAAACACCCCAAGCATGATCTTCTATCCTTCCCTCTCTGCCTCCAACGTAGAGTATGTGCGCATCCCTTTTTCCGCATTTATTTCGCGTCTGCCGTCTATCACTTGTTGTGGTTTCCCGCAGGGGGCCTTCTTCAATACACTCTCCTCGGGAAATGTTCGGCACGAGATCGGTATTATGTGTCCCATAGAAGGGGTCAGAGACATCTTCACTTGCTGTCTCATTCACGCACACAAGTGGGTCTCCCTCGTCTGTGTGTTAAAAAAAACCACCTCCTCGAAGTGCTATTTAACGATTTCATTCATACTTTTTAGGTGTGTTGTCATTGAAAAACTGAACCGTTTGAAATCTCCCATATACTCGTGGCCTTACAGCTGAGTTATTCCAGTTTGAAAAGTTATGATAGGCTAACTACTGCTCAGCACATTTTAACCCAGGCTTAGTGGCGTAGTTTATACGTCCGCAAAAAGTCAGGTGCCGTCGCGGATGCATGCCGCGGCGTTCCGCCTTGACTAAGGCTGGCTCCGGAAAGGAGCCTGCGTTTTGGTTTTATCGTGGGTCTTACATCAGTTTGTTTTCGATCACGATGTGTGTATTGTAATTTTTATATGCAGTTTTTCGTACACCAATTTTGTAGAAAACAATCCTCATTAAAACTACTAGATGATTTAGGATTTTAATTGCAGTGCCGCTAGAGTTCTCAATGAGCTATTAAACCTTAGAAAACCCAATTTTTTAGCGGTTGAGCGTAGTTAATAACTTATATTTTGTGATTTTAGCGTAAGTGTTTTTCGCTTTGTTTAGCAGTTTAACATCCCTAAATGTCTTTGCTATTACCACATATTATTTAAAGGGTATGCATCTGTGTGTGCAAGTTCAATTTGTTCAAATAATATTATTAAACGCCGTTCAGATGCATATTATGGTCAAGGAGGTAATTTTGGGAGTATTTTTAACCCTGAGATACCTTACTCGTAAGTGAGCATTCCGTGTGCAGTCTTTCGCATTCTCATAGTTTATCATAGATAAAATTCAAGAAAACAAAGTACACGAAATCTTGTATTTTAGAAGAACTTGTTTTAGGTACACAGGTTAGCCAAATTTTTGTAGGTTTATGATAGATTCAAGGGACATGGTTAGACGTTTTTTGAAAAATTGCTCATTTATTTCCATGTGCAAATTAATTGATTGTTATTTTTGCTTTATTACAGGTAGGCATGCGGGTTTCTTGCGAAAAATGCGTCATCATCTGCAGTTCTGAGGTAATCACTCCCCAATATACTAATTCGAAATGACTTTAACAGCTACCATTAATCAGGCAGGGGAACAAATCTATAAATATTTTACATAGTTCTACGTTTCTTACGTCGTGGTGGGTTGTTTATCCCAAGACATTTTAAAGCCCCTTGAAGATGGTTATTTTCTCATTTAGTGTATATAATATTAAAATGTTTTCCATTTTAATTTTCTCTTTCAAATGAATACTTATATTCATAATTTACTTACGAATTTCGATTCGCAGCGGTAAGTTTCATAAGAATTTTCTATCAGGATCAGTGTATGAATTATGCATCGGTTTTTCTACCCTCTTTCCTTCATTATTAGCCATTTTAAATTATCTTTCGGTCTTACAAGAGTGACTCTTACTTCATATATTCCATCCTTTTACGTATTATTTTCTCGAACCTCAGCTTCTTGAAATTCATATGAATTGCCTTTAGAATAAATTCTCCCTGAAACCGGAATCGATTCCAATTTTAAATGTATGAAGGAACCTGAAAAATAGTAGTATGCGCGCAGTGATCTGGATAGCCGAAGGTCCTTGGTTTTATGATTGATCTAAAAAAGGGTTAACCTCTAGTCTGGTTTAATATCTGCCATCTTTCACTATGATCCTGGCTTTGCCAAATTCTACGTCATGTCCCGGGTCCAGTCGTGTTCCGATATAGCCCACAATTAGAACTGTCTATTCTTTGTGGCCTTTCGGTGCTCTTGCAATCGTACATTTGATGAACAGGAAGTCTCAAGCATATATTGGCGAGTTTTTTATTAATTTTTTTTATTAAAATGAAATTCATTCCTATGAAGCGTTATTCGTTTCACGGTGAAACCACGGTACTTGGAAAGGATGTTTGCGGTGAAAGATCGTGGAACGTCGAAGATGTATTATCTATCCCATTCGTGTCGATAGCGTCGGAGACAGCGTCGAGATATGAACCCGAGTATTCTTTCGTGCCCCGAATCGACGAACGTGACGCTTGTCTCGCGTCATTTTTTTTCTCTCCGTCCTTCTCAGGTGTCGACGTATCTCGTATGTGCCAGCTTCTCCTCTTCTGAGCCAGAGAGTGTCGGGAGGGGGTTGTAGGAAGAAGCCACGCGATGCATCCGGGGATATGGGGTTGCAGCGTCCGAGGGAGGCCCTCCTCCCTCGGAGGGGAACAGGAAGTGGTCAACTGCGAAGGAGGAAGAAAGGTGGGAGGGAGTGTTGTAACCGTAGAACTAATGCCCCGTTCGCATAACTATCGTGCCTACGATCGTAAGCGGACTTCGTCGCGTGCTTGAAATTCGTTAGTAGTGGTTCAGAACGCTGCCAATCTAGGAGGTTGGGTCACCACTTGCTGCTTAAAAAACAAATGCACTTTTTCACCTTTCGTATCGTCATCGTCATAATAAATCAACAATCCTAAGATTGGTTTGACTCAATTCTCCATTCCGCTCACGTATCTGCGTGCCTTTTCATAGTTTCGCATTTCTTCTCGTTTTCATCCTTAAAAACGTGGCGAATGTAACTCATTCGGGTCCGGCCGTAGTAAGTAGATGTGGATGAACTTCGAGGCAACTAGTGCCCCGTTCACAAAACTATCGTGCTTACGATCGTGAGAGGAAATAGTCGTGTGCATGCGTGTCTGGACATTCACGTTTGTAGAGTATCAGAACGATGCCGCATGAGGAGGAAGGTTCGCGACTCAAAAAAAATACTTTTCGACCTTTCTTAATCATCATCAATAATCAATAGTCAATCAGAAATAATCAATCAACTGCGTAAAAGCAATCCTAAGATTGGTTTTACGCAGCTCTCCATTCCGCTCACGCATCTGCGAGCCTTTTCATTGTGCCGTATTCCATCTCTTTCACTTGCTTAATAACCTGTCGTATGTAACTCATTCGGGTACTCTCCTTCCTTTTCCTTCCGTCAACCTGTCCTTCAACAACTGCCTCCATCAGGCCAAATTATGTTCGCGCCTGAGACGTTACGTCTTTTTGGTCTATTTTAAGTAAGAGGAACAATATAAACATTTCTTTACACGAAAAGTTTTGAATTTTTTTTGTTATAGCATACGTGACTGTGATATTCATTTTCATTTCTACACCTCTGTAATCTACCTTGAAATCTACCTTTCGGCCATTTTAAAAATAAAAAACTGGTAAAAATCAATTATAAAAAGCCATTTGTAATGCGAAGATGTTGTTGTATCTATAAAAATACAGTTATATGCATTAATCAAATGTTTTTCCCGTGACGAGGTGAAGAAGACGACAGTTTCACCGTTTTCATAGTTTTTCGCGCGTTCTTCTCCACTCTTTCGACCGTAGAAGCTAAACGTTTACGTCTTAACAATGTTTAATTATTCATTGTTGTAGTTGAATAAACAATGAGTAAAACGATATATTAAACGATACTATGGAGCTTCGGCAGGATTTTATACAAATGCTTAAAGTTCAGCGTTCTACCTTTTTTGCGCCGACAGTAGTCGCGACTCGACGTGGCCTAGGGAAAGGAACTCCGTTGTGTCCATGTTGTGTGTTTGTTTTGTCCTAATTGTTTTACCTTCCATTTTAATTAACTAAACATTTCTCCACAAACTAACATATGTCTTGAATGGTTGTGGCTTTGGGCATTTTCCATGCAATTGTTGAATTTTGTCATCCAAAGCGGAGTAGATATTGCGCCATTATTGTATCTAATCCTCATGGGCTATTCTGTTATCTGATCATGATAATCCTCATTACTGTATCAAATCGCGTTCAAGAAGCGATTCTATCAAAAGAATCCATATTCCCTGAAGACCTTTGTGATAGAAAGCGAAACGTCGGATGAACGAGACTAAATTAATTAAATTTTAAAAAATCTGACCAACCCTACGAGTGAGAAATGAAAGGTACAGTAATTGTCAATAAGTGGTCAAGATAAGAAATATCAAATATTGGTTTTCACTAACTGTATCATTTGATTATTGCTTGGTTTAAAGAGTTAATTAACGAAAAATAAGCATTTTTTGGTAGTATTATGCAATTTAACCCGTAGTTAAGCTATCCAATTACTCGCAATGCGCCCGGAAATGTTTTTTATATTCACGCACAGGTTAACCGCTGGTGTCTTTACACCTTCCCCCACACGTCTATCGTGGTGGCTAGCGGAATAGTTTGTAGATGTGGATAAACTTGATGTCAGTGTGGCCTTTAAAATTAGTGTGAGAAATGGTGACTTCACCGTATTTCACTTGAGTTATGACTTATTGGTATTCTTATTGAATTCGAGCTTTCTTGTCGTTACCACGTCTTTCCGCTACCAGCCTCTGAGGCGTTTTGAGGTTTCCATGGTTACAGTGTCGATTACAACTGCACGCGCTCGAATCAATCTCGTCATTGTTTGCTCTCTTTAGGTAGTTAGGCGTGAGAAGTATTCTTAAGTTGGTCGCGGACGTTATTCTGTTTGACTTTTTCATTATGTAGGCTGTGGGATTTTTAGTGTGAAGGAAAAGGCAAGGGAGACCTTGGAATGAATTTGGATGAGAACACACTCCTCCAATATCCTATCCTCTCTCAGCTCCTGCTGCGGTATGCAGGAAAAATTAGCGCTTCATAGAAAATTGAGCCTCCAGACACCTACCCTGAGTTTCCCTTGCTTTGCCTCTGCCATGGCTATCGTATGCGGCGCTGACGAATGTGGCATGACATTCTTATTTTTCAGAGTTGAAAATATTCTCTCCATGAGGGCAGCGTCAGGTTAATAATAGGTCTTCCCTCAAGATGAAAGAATTTTCATTTTCTTGGAAACTAATAAATATGAACTACTTGCTTTCATACATCGGCTGACTATAAGGAAAACTGCAAATTCAAATCATAATCCTCTGGAAATAGACTGAAAATTCTTAACTTTATAGTTTACTCTTATGAGAAGAAAAGTCTTGTTCGACCATAGGAAAATGTTTATTATTACGATAATATATCCGTCATTTACATATGCAGCTGATTTAAGGTGCGTGATAACGTAGCAATCATGATAAAAATTATATTAAGGCTTGTCATTGGATTACTTTTTGAGTCAATAGCAAATGACTGCTGCAATTGAAGTAACGTCAAGTTATTTGTAAATGGAAATCATGCTACATTCGGCTTATAACGGCCATCATTGCAACCACCCTGTACAAGTATACATTCCAGGTCAAAATTTAGGATCGTCGTCTCAAACCGACTCCACCCGCTAGCAGAGCCCTCAGCGCCAGAGTGTGGAATCTAGACCGAGTGCTGTCGAGATTAGCGCCTTTTATGAAGGGTTTTGGGACGCGAGTGATAATTGGAAATGGCACTCGCAACTACGCACACAAATGCACCATTTCAAACATGAAGATAAGCGAAGGGGTGGTCAATTTATAAATACGAACGTCGGGTGACTTCTATGAGGAATTTGGAGTGTTCCAGTGATCCGAAGTAGACGTTTAACCCCTCCAATGCGAAGCAACCTTTTCCGTGACTCCGTGCCCACGCACAGGAATACTGTGATATACTGGAGTAACGATTTATTGGGTTGATGGAATGCTCTAAAAGCAGCTGATCTTACAATCTCCATAAGCAGCCGTCATGTTGTTGATTATTGAAGCATGTTTGCTAAGCTGTTGTTAAGTCGGAGTAAATACAAACAAGATTGATTGTTGGCTTCTGCGCCTGCGACAAAGAATGAAATGGTTAAACCTCTAGTCACGTGGTCCCTGATGGATAAATACAACGATTGCGTGTGCGTGTATGTTATTTATTTTGGTTAGAAATTTAATCCCCATCTAATGATCGCGAAGAAAGACAGAAAGTTAAAAAAATTAAAAACATATGTTTGTAAATATTTTATTTACTTCCTTTTCCCAATTCCCACAATAATGTTTAAATTGCGTTTTTCAGAGTTGATCTCAGCTTTTGGTAACAGCGCGGCCCTCAGAGTGCTCTTCTATGCATTTCTCCCGGGGCTGCGAAGTCGGCATAAGGGCTTGCGATAAATATTTTTCGAAAAACTAGCAATGTCGTTTGATATACTATCTTTTAATAAAAGACTAGGGGTTTTGCTACCAGAGACTCGTCATTCCTTGTGCCATTTCCATTATTATATTTTAAGGAAGGAGGAAATTTCACTTAAAGTGATATGCATTTCATTGTTTAATTTTTTACAGTTCCTCACGTTATGTTATCTCCCACGGCAACCCCAACTCCTGAACACAGCCGCTTGTAATCCGCATGCCTCTCAATAGTATGGCCCTTTCTTAAGTAGGAGCATGGAATTGTCGCATGCAGGAGGCGGGGAAGAGACATGGCATAACTTTTTCGTTGCTTGAATCGCGCTCGTTTATAAAGGGTTTAAACGACTCGTGATCCAGGTCAAGTGGCTGATCACGCGCTCGGGATGCTTTCTTGGGACTTGGCGTTTGAAACGACACGCGGCTTTTGTGCCGCTGTGTTATGAAGTGACGCATATGCATTTAAGGGACCCTCACTCTCGTTCGACCCATCCATGTTGTTTAAGTAATACCTGTTTAAAACCTAAGTCATCATCATGTTATATATAGTGTGCAGTATTCCATTACGTTTTTTTTACTTCCTTACTGGTGAAGGACAAACGAGAATGTATGTACTCCGTAAGATTTGATATTGATGAAAAATGTTGACGTAAATGTTACTACATTAATAAGGAGTGAAGTTTCTGCGGAGTGAAATGCTTTCTTCCTAGCAATCGGCTCGATCACAATTATGAAAATATTGCCTCGGAATTTTCATCGAGAAAAAAATTCGTAATTGAGATCTAATAGGAAATGGTCCACTTTTTGTGCTTTGAAAATTTGAAGACGAAAGCATAAGTTATTCTTCATTAAATATCTGGAATTTTTCTTTTTTGATACTTGGCGTTTTTGTTTCATTGAGTCATCATCTTGCATTGCAACTAGAAAGCAATATTTATTTCCATCATTTAAGTCCTAATGCAATTTATATATTTTAATTGATTGAAGTTTTTAATATACATTCTCCTTTTGTTGGAAAGCCTTATTTTGTCATTTAACATTTTTCAAAATGCTAAATTTTATTATGCTGCTCTACAGTGCATTTATTTTAGTACATACAATTAAAACCAGGGTCCTTCACCTCAATTCAACAAAAGCTTGGATCTTAGGGTCTCAGATTTTGATGAAGATTTCTCATAAGGTATTATTGTGTATTTTGTTTGAGGTGGATGTATATCCATACAATAATTTTCATCAAAATATGACACCCTGAGGGACAAACGTTTGTTGAATAGAGGTGCGATGATCGAGTTGGCATAAATGTAGTCAATATATGTTGTTACAGATTTGGATAATGTATTGGTATTTTTCATATAGAAACCGTTACACACGTATAACCATTATTTGATATCCTTAAGACCGTTATCCTGGACACTTTTGACCCCATTTGACCCACCTTGTGCTCCTACCACCAGGCGAGCAGCTAGAAATTAAGGCTAGGGGGGGTTTTAGGAGCAACTAATACTGGGGGTATGGAATACGGGAGATGCGGGTACCCTTCCCCAGAATATTTTAAAGATAAATGGTTCAAAATGGTGAATTTTAGCTCTTTATGAGGGATATTCTATTAATCCTTACACTATTCTATTAGTAATATTTATCCAATTAAGTAAAATGGATTAAATTTTAAAATTTCTCTGAGTTCTGGGGGGGGGGGGTTTATCCCCCCAAACCCCCCTAGCTGCGCCACTGCCTACTTCATCCATCGGGCCACGACGTCATACGTAAATCAAGGCGCAAAAACAGGCTGCGGTGACAAACTCAGTAAAATGACCAAAATGAAAGCTCCGGAGGCTCCGGCTTTTAAAAATAGGAATCACCATCAATATCAATATATTTATTCCCTACGCCTGTGCCTTTCGGCATCGTTAAAGTGACATTTTTATGGGATTAATGACCTCGTGATATCGTCCCTTCCTCTAACTTACTGAGTGAGTTAAAAGTCTCCCGTGGCGCGGGAGTTGCCATGGCAACGTCTGTTTGGTGCTTGTTTTTCTCTGCGCGCGGTCGCCAACGCTTTTCCATACCATTCCGTGATTTATGAAGTTTGAATAGGCCCTTGGTCGGGAAATGCTGAGTTCTTTCCGTACTCTATTGAGTTTTGAACCGAGTGATCACGCATTCCGTTTCGCACGTGGCTGCTCTTCCCACGACGAAAACGTATAGACTGTTAGTGCTTTTGGCAGTTTTCTTTAGGAATTTGTATGTGAAATAGTAAGTCGTGAAAATTGGAAATATTAAATTTAATTATCATTGTTTATGAGTGCCAATGTTTGTGCCACTTTTAAGCTCTATTTTCTTTATTAAATGATCATAACTATCTCCAGTTTAATTAGACTCGTTTATTTACCGTGAACATCGACTTTACCGTATTTGGACTCTGACATTACTCATGAGAAATCACAGCAAAATCTTAAATTTCATAGAATAATTACCTTCTTCTATTAAATCAATGCAAAGTGTGGTCCGAAGCATGAATATGAAATCTCATTTGCGTATTTCGTAACCAGACTCTTGAGAATAATCGGTAAAAGTAATTTGAAATGTGACTTTTGACGTCGAGTTTTCTATTTTTCAAACTGTGACATTTTTATGGGATAAACGGCCGCGTGATATCGCCCCTCCCTCTTACTGAGTTAAAAGTCTCCCGTGGCGCGGAAGTTGCATTGGGAACGTCCGTTTGGTGTTGGTTTTTCTCCGCGCGCGGCCGGAGCGACCTATAAATAGATGTTTATTATTCTTTACTGCCGTTACACAGAGCTGTGACACAGAATTTAATTAATTTTTAACAATTATATAAATGAATTAATTATTAATGAGTAATTAATTCATTTATAATGAATTATTAAATAAATGAATGAATGAATTATTAATAATAATTAATTATTAATTATTATTAATGAATGAGTTGTAGGGCTATTAAATAAAATCGAATTCATTAATTGTTTTTGCATTCGAAATTGCGTTAATTAGTGATAGAACACGCTCAGTGTGCCTCATGTGTTTTGCCTTATTTTCTTCTAGATAAGTGCTATGTTTATTGTTTTTAATTTATCGTCCTCTTGTCCAAAGAAAGTGGCATTATTGCCACTCGGCCAAAATGTGCTAAGGATATATTTTCGCAAAATATTAAGCCTTTGCTGTATTAAGCCTTTAAGTGTATGCTCTAAATATTTTGGGCAAGCAGGGCGGTACCAATGACGCCACTGACGTGAGTCAGATGCTTTTTGCGATGTAAGTGTACGCGCGTGCATGTGTCCAAATTTAGTGCGCAGAAAATAAAACTCGCATCACTGGTGGGACCACCTCCATTATACAGAGCATTCTTGTGTAGTGAGCGAAGCGGCTGTTTCGCGAGCCTTTTAGAACGCTCGCCGCGACGGCGAATCAGGATGACAATTAATGTCATTCGCGATGGCTCTTTCACGCCTTTCGTGTCGTCGCTAGACATTCCTACCGCTTGGCGTTCGGCTTTCGTCTGAGGGCGGCGCGGGTCTGTCTCTCTTTCTTGCGGGAGACGGTCTGGAGCACAGACTCAGTCGCAGAAGAACGAACGCCACCATCGTTTGATCTTGTCACCGTTCTCTCTCGAAAATCGGCAGACAAAACGCTGTAAGTGGACCATGCAGAAAAGCCTCTTGCGAATTTCAGAATGTACGGGTTCGTGGGTGATGTGATGACCCTATCGATTGAAAAATCATGATATCGATTTTTCGAGTTACGATATTCAAAATACATATCCATATGATTATTTTTCATGCTATAATTCAGTCAAAGAAAAGTTTAGTTAATTTATTTATTAGTTACCGAAAGTAACGTAATCGAAGATTATCATCATTTAAGACCTTCCACGAAAAATTTCAAAACATTCATAAAATTACTTGTATACTTCATACTCATGCTTGTCATTGAATGCGAAGAAAAAAGGTCTGTCTATTTTGAAATGATTCATCCTTATAAGCCCAAGTCTACGTCCGAATTACGAACTTGTCTATAGGATGTTTCAACCCCACGAGAAAGACCGTTCACTTGTTTCATTATGCACACGAAGCCTCTCCGAATATCTAAACCGTACTCTTAGCCCGTGGTAACCACCAGAGCAGGCTTTTAGAGTGCTTGGTTGAGTAGAACTCCGAATCATGTGACACAAAGGAGGAAAATGCACAAAAATTCAAATTATTGCATTAATGGATATGTGGTCATTAAATACGTTTTATAATGTGTACTTGTAAAAAGGGCAGGAGAAACATATGATGGCCCAACGCAAATAGCAGATTAACCAAACGTATCAAATAAGACAAAGATATAGTTTTGAGTGAGTATCGTGTAGGTATTGTTTACTAATCAAAGATTTGATACAAATATCTTTGTTCTCAAAACGCTCTGCTATTCCTAATAACTGACTGAGAAGCGTTGCAATTGGCTTAAAATCCTCTACTGGCAACGAAATATGTTGTAAGTTAAAAAAGTGTGAAGTGTTTTCTGTAAAGTGAAAACATCCGAATATTCAAGTACTCCGGTAATCCAAGAATGCCCGCAGCCATCGCTACGCCAAGCGCTGGCATGCTTGGCCATTCGGACACGGCTTGTGTCTCGATTACAGAGTGACTTTATCTCACCTTTTATTGATACTACTCGTTAGTTTAAAAGCATTTAGTATAGTAAATTTTATCCGATGGAGATAAAGTGTGCCGGTAATTATCTCACCAGGCGGCTTTATCGCAGCTTTTCGAGTCGTCGTCGAAGAGAATACTGATTGTGAGAAGACCATTCAGTGTGATGGAATAAGACGAGTGGCCAGTAGTGTCTTGGACCTATCTTGCCAGATGGGTGGCTACAGAAAAAAAAACACTTCCTGAAGTCCTCGAGGTCTTTAAAGCGGCGATTCAAAGTCTCCGAACGCTCGCTATTGAATCTTCTTGAATCGGCTCCCTTCTTCATTTGACGCCTATTCGTGCTCCCCTTCTATTGCCCTTTGGTATTTTCTCCCCCTCTCCAAGCTACTAACACCTCATCCCTTTCTCAGCACGATTTCACTCCATCTTGTTCACCCCTTCCACCGGGAGCCCGAATAAAAAAACGCCCGCCCTCTCACTGTTCGTATATTTATATCTCAGTGTCAACAATGCGCCACCCTCATAGAGCTCCCCTTAGCGCCGCCCGTCTGAAGTAATTAATTTGTTTCGTCGACAGCGGTATTTTCATTCATTGGTCGCGAGGGACCCAATCGTGCCTCATGTTTATTCCCTCGTTCATGATGCATCTACAACTACACTACATAATTTTTCCTGCATTGGGTTTTTTCGCTGAAGGATACTACTTCCTTATCCTCATGTTTTTTACCCACAAACAGAAATCTTTTTTCTTACACAAAATTTCCACATATCGATGGCTAATTTCTAACAACGCGTATCTTAAATTCGGCTTGTTTATGACAGGTGTCTTATACAAAGTGTAATAGCATTAAAAATATAAAATAAAAGCCAGAAACTACTCTTCGTTTGCAAATAAATGCTTCTTTTTCAGTTTTATGAACTTTTGGTTTTTAATTTCAGTGTACAAGTGCAATAAATTAATCATATTTTTTCTCTCCTGAAAAGTTACTATTTTTGAGATACGTGTTGTTAGAACTTAGCCATCGATATGCTTTTGTATCTTGTTTGACATTTCACTAATAGTGTATACTGCATATTTTTTGTGTTTTAAACGTTTATTTATCGTTTAAAATATGTTTGCATCGACGCTAACGAGGGTTTAGTTGGAAGAGGGGACTTATTAATCTCATCCTTGCCCGAATAAAGGCATCTATTATTAATATTATTATTATTATTTCGTCTACATACTATCCCGCAAGTCGCCCCAATAGGCTTGTAGCGGGGGGTGTAAATTTCTTAAATTAAATACGTTTGATTATGATATTTGGTATTATTAATCTTCATGACATAATTGCGAGCCTTCATCATTGCGTAAATATTGATTGTCGTAAGCAGTTTCAAGTGGAATCGAATACAATAGAAGCGTATGAATGTTCATGATAAATGCGTATGATAAGGATCGAATGGGATTTTTAAGACAAGAAAACCCGGAAGTAAACAGGAGATGAATGTCATAACAATATGAGGCACTATCACGATTGATATCTATATAGGAAGTCCTCTCGGGCCGAAGGATGATGTAGAAAGATTGGCCTCGTTTTGATACGGAAGGAATTCGTAAATATGAGGTTTATTGTTTTTTTTCAAAGCCCGATCGGTCGTAAAACTAATACCGCAGTGACAATTCAATTATGCCTTGCGCAGTATCTTAAATACAGCCGTCGACCGCGTCACGCCGCAATTGCTTGTTCAGAATGCGCATTGAGCTCTTAAACATGCCCAAAACAACGGTGTCTCCAGCCAAGTGAGAATTGGGAGTTATAGTTTCATTTCTTCATGCTGAGCTGTGCAGTCCTCCCGTCGGGGAGGGATGTGAGTTTTCAGCCGATGATCCTATTCAACGAGTGGATCAGTTGATCCGGCTCACAATTCCTGCAATGAGGACTTGGCTCCCTCTGGTTTTCAACTCTTTTTTTCACGTGAAACGCTGGCTAAGAGCACTGCATTTAGGCACAGGCAACGGGTGGCAGACCATCGCAAAGAATTGGCTGAGAGCAACTTCTATGATGGTGGTATTAGAAATGTTTTTACCATCCTGCGAAAATGTCTAAGTGGGAACGGTGATGATGTAGATAAATATCTGGACGGTGTAGCTAAATGTTAAACAAAAAAATTCACTGTACTTTAAAATTTATCACCGATATGACCTTGTAGCTTAAGTTGAGGGACAACACACAACGGAACACGAGTGTTAAGCCCGGGGAAAGCAGGGAATTGTGATGAAAAAATGTGATGGGAAAAGTGTAGGATAAAAGGCCACTAATAGGCAAGAATGGCAATTAAAACGAATCTAAAATGTTTCTGTGAGTTTGCTGCGAGAGTTCTTTCATGAGTTTAGCTCCCGGGTTTTATTCTTTTTCGTTTCTACATTTCGCTCCCGGGAACGAAACTATTGAAATCGTACCGTATTTTTTTGCTTAAAGTAATGACTTTCTTAACTATTAATTACTGATGCCCTGACTTTACCCCAAGCGGCCTGACTTTTCCCCACCACGTCAACAATGCTTCATTTCATAGAAATGGATACTATGTTGTCAATTTGGAGGGGTTTTATTATTTTTCTTGGATTCTTTGGCAACACTGCAAGACATTAAAAGGTTTTTCCAGTAGTCTTGCATGTTCTAGTGAAGGCTGCTGTTGATTTTGTGAGGAGGGTGTTTTTGTGGTACTAAAGTTTATATGTAAAAAGTTGCTGATTGTCGGCCTCCTAGACGCTTCCAGAAGTTGAGTTATGTATTTTTTTACTCAAATTTCACCATAGATCAGCTGCATAAATCATATTTTTGTTCACCTCAATGACGAAGGATTATATTAGCAAGTTTCTGGGACAACATACCTTTTCAGAGAAATCCGGAATGACTTTACCTCAGACATATTCTTAGGGAAAAGTCAATGTTTTATCGTAAAGTTACTGTTGAATTTGAGTTTTCTGTTTTCATTTTGCCCTCCCATGTCCTTACAATTTATTTTCGTTCATTTTTAGTGTAGGTAGTAAAATGCCCTCTAAATATAAAAAATTATGATAATTAGCGGCCTAGTTTAAATTTGATACTATCTAACATATAAACTCTTTAAAATACTCCTTTGATGTTTCATTTCTCCAAAAACCTTTTCTTGTGTGTGTTACAATAGGAATAAAATGTTGGGGAAAAGTCACCCGATTCTCGCCTGACTTTGCTCCAACGACATTAAAAAACAAAAAAAAAAAATATTTTGAATACTTTACTGATCTAAAAAGTTGATTTTCAATAACTGTAAAATATCAGCAATCTAACCGGAAAGAAATAAAAAATTTAAAAAATATTTCAAGCGATTTAAACAAAAAATAAAGTTAGGAGTCAAAATATTTGGGGGAAAGTCAGGCCGTTTCACGGTACTGGTTTTGACTTTCGTTTAGCTTCGATTACCATCCCTGCTAGGAATAATAGTAGAATTTGATTGCTTAAAGTAATGACTTTCTTAACTATTAATTACTGATGCCCATTAATAGTGTTGTCTACGGCTTGCGCAGACGGTAAATAATACGAACTAACTTTAGTGGTAGGAAAGAAGTTGTTGTATTTTTGTTGTCTTTTGAAGGCCAATGGAAATGGATTTAGAGATACAGAAATGTCTTACAATAGCTCTAGAAATAAAAATTTATTCCATCCAATATTATAGAATTCTTTTAAATAACGGAAATTGTAACACTGTCCACTTTATTGTGACGTATAATGTTTAAAACTTAATTGACAAAGTTAAGGGTTTCAAAATACGGGCGTGTGCAAGTTTGAGGTGGTAAATATTTATTGATTGCTTGCTCAATACTTCACTAAGTTTCTTTGTCACAAGATTTTATACGTAGTGAGTGCCTCTCTTCATTGCCTATTGCGTTAACCAATTTTATTGTTTCTAAATAGAATCTGTTACTCTTCACAAGAAGTTTATATGTAAATAATGGAATAAAAAGTTTACCACTGATTTAGCTCATGTTTGTACTATTGTTTTAGTTTATAAAACGTTTGGTGTAGGAATTTTTCGGTAGTGAAATGCATCAGGATCCTTACTCTTAACCTGTTTATCCTAGTGCCCTTGATCGTGGAGATAGCTCTCGCCTTGTTCCTCCGAATGGCATTATTTCGGTCCAGCATCGCGTATATATAGAACGCACACACTCTCCCTTTATTCCTGGCGTGTGACGAGTTGCATTTGTTTACTCAACGTTTCCGTGGGAGACGTCGAGTGTGGGCGAAGCTTCCGAGCAAGTTGAAGTCTCTCCTTTCACACTAATGGGTGCTCTTCAGTAGTGTTATTTGTGCGAAAGAATCCGCCTAATAACTATTTTGTTTTCTGCCTTGTGTGTTGTCTTCTCGACATTTAAATCACCGGCTATTTGAAAATGTATGACTCTGCCTAAAATGGGCCCTTTAATAGCTTAGTTTATCGCGAGAATTCTTGTTCTCGCATTTATTTTTCGGAGCCACGTATCGGCTGTACGGAAGCACTATGTTCTGAGGTAATGAGCTCTTCATGGTGAAATCTCATGGAATAAGTTTATTTTTCTGACCTGTGGTTCTTTCGCCATGTACGAAGTCCTTCATTTCTCAGGAAAACTAAGGGTGAGTATATAGATTGCCGGCTTAAATTGCCTTATTGTTGCGTTGAGTTCGGTGTATTGTTTCTTATAAGGTGACGTCAGTGTTTAATTTTTAGGTTTATTGAGCGATATAGTATCGATGTCAATTCTAGATTGTTTGGCGGAAAAATTGAATTTATGTATTTGAAGGTGCTTATATTTTGAGTTTTACTTTGAATCTAGAATGTAATTGGATCGAGAAATTTTAGCTAATTACATAAATAATTTTTGGTGCACTTTTGGCGCTGCGATGTCATTACTCATTGACAAGTGCATATTAAACACAGTATCTTTTTTTTAAAGTTTTCTACTCGGAAAGGTTATGCCATTGTTTGCAGCTATTTCTTGTGATGGATATTTCGTTGCCTCGTTAAGTTTGACCGTTAGGGTCGCGTGTGAAACGACTAAAGAAAATATTTATTTAAAAAAAAATTAAACCCGCTGTTTATAGATTTTATAGGGGTAAGGACAATTCCTGGTGTTTTAGTAGATATCTTTATTTAAAAAATGTATTATCGTTAATTTAAAGTGGCCTCTTCAGGGATTAAAATCTGCCATGTGAATAAAAATTCTCAGGTAAAAAATCAGGGCTATGTCAAATAAAAATATTCGGGTCACCTTAATAATTTAAAAACATAAACATGGTACTTTACATTATCTACGTACCGTTTATAATTTTAAGGCAATGAGATTATTTATTTTGAGTATCTGGTTGCTTCATTTAAACTTGGCTATGCAAAAAAATTTCCAAATATTGTACGTTATATATTGATTGATGAAAGGCTTATCTAAGATGTGAAGAATATCTTTTAAGTTCCCAAAGATTTTCTGAAAAACGAAAATGATAAAGGAAGCTGGAAAATAAAAGAAAGAGAACTCAATTTGCGCTCGGCTCTTAATTTTTCGACGGAGTTCGTCGCGTGGCCTAAATTTGGCCCGAATCTCTTTTGAAGACCGCCCACGCAACCAGAAGAGTCAATTTACTCAACAGCGTGTAACCGTAAAGCGTCGATGAAAAGGGATAAAAAGGTTTAAAAAAAATACAAAACACTCTAGCCTCTGCAGCGCTTTCGAAATGCAGCGGTGACGCAACTATTCCCTCCAGCCTCTCCCGTGCCACCCACACCCACACAGGCTATCTTCGGCACCAGAGGTTCCTCGGGCAGTGTGTCTGTTGAGTGAACGGATGAATAGCGCCCTGTGCGCAACAAATTAGATGCGGGCGTCGGTAGGTGGAGTATGGAGATGAACGCGCCACCACGCGGAGACGACGCGGATTTATCAATCGACAAATCAAGGGTACTGCATAGAGGAGGCCCAATGCCATCCAAAAGAGGGCTGATTTCTGTTGCCACCTCGGTCGCATTTTAATCGGTTTTCAAGAATGTCCGCGACGTGGTGATGAGTGCAACGCGATCCAATTTTATCCAATATTTTTCAGAATAATGTGCGTCTTTGCGAGGAATGGCATTGAAAAGTTATGAATTTGATAGATCACATCAATCACGTGTATAGATTTCGGTCAATACCCCTAATTATGCCTTATTTCCCCGTTAAACTCGGATCGATTCGTCCGTTAGCGACACCTACCGAGCGAGTTTTGTAAACCCATTTAAATTTAATTAATATAATTAATAGTAGCGGGCGTAATAGTAGTTCACTTTGAGAAGAAAGGACGGAGATTAGACGCCTTGGAAGAGCTGGAAATTTTAAGCCACATGGACTCGTACCTGGTTAACGACCACCTTTACCCTTCTCGCTCCCCCCTCCTCCTTTTTCTCACTTACTCATCCACCCCTCCACCCACCCCACTCACAGTGACGCCTAACTTAACTCCAAACCCAACCCTTACCTCCCCCTAACCAACGGCTCCCGGAAATTTCCCTACCCAACCTTCTACTATATATACCTTCAATTTACCTGCATTTTTCACCTTGATAATGTTACTCTGTAACGAAACCATGGTCGATCTCAATAATTTACTACGTGGAAATAGCTAAGTTGTTGATCCTTCTATTCCTCCCACTTAAATGCGCGGTGGGTGGCAACGGTGACAACACTTTTAGAGGCCGAATTGAGGATCCTCTTTTGTAATATCCTTGGCACGAGTCTGCCTCTGAAATGTGTTGTCATCCACCGCACATGTAAGTGGGTTTACAAAAGTAGCCACTCGCATCGTTGACGGACAAATCGATCGTAGTTTCACGGGAAAATAGGTTATGATTAGGGGTGTTAGCGGAAATTTGTTTACGTGTTGATGTGATCCATTAAATTCATAACTTTTCAATGCTATTCCCCGCAATGACAAACATCATACCACAAAATATTGGAAAAAGTGGATCATTGCATTTATCACCGCGCCGCGGACATTTTTGGAAACCCAGTAAACTACGTGCGAAGAAGCAAGAGAAATCGACCTTTTTGGGGATTGAATTGGGCCTCCTATATGCAGTACCCTTGTATCAAACGATGGCATCAAGAGAGCGATCCAAAGATTGCTTCCCTGGAAACACTCGTAGTGGAATCTGATGTAAAAATGCTGGTGCTATCACGCTGTACTCAATAGAACAGGAGTTGCGAGAATAGGATGAAATATGCTTGTACTATTTACACAGAATTCAGTGGCAGTGAACCAGCTCGTGTGAGGGAGGTCTGTAAACTTGTGCGCTTGTCAATAGATAAAGTAGGTCAAACTTGAGGAAATAAATTGGAAGCAAGTTTACTTTCAGATTAGAATTTTTCTCCGTGATCTTTATCGCGTTAGTAGACTTGAATTGATAGATGGTTCGCCTGTGTCCTAACTAGGGATGTGCGCGTAGTACTTTTTGATCTCGTGTCGAGTTGAAAACTACTCGCGAGTATCGAGTCGAGAATGGCAATAGGGTGGTTTCTTATTATTTTTTATTGCCTAAATCGAAAGATTATTACTCCTGGAGTACGTATTTCACGCTTTTACATTTTTATATGACAATATCTATTTTTCTCGATTTAATGAAAAGTCAAAAATTTCAAGCGCGCGAAAACGCGACGGATAAGTATGAATGCTGGGAAAAGCCCGTGTGACGTGTGGCTGCTGCTGTGTGAAGCCACCTTGGTCCGAGGCTATGAACGCCGCTACGATGCAGGCTGCTTGCTGCCGAGCATGGTGGCAGCGTAGAATACCCTGCTAGCAGGTAGCGCTTGGCTAGCCACTTTTCCACGTTAAACAGAACAGGAAAACCGAAATGGAATCGTTCATTTCAATGTTCATTAACAGAATCATTAATCTTTAATTATTTTTTTATATTTATTTTAGAGACTTTTCGCAATGCAAGTTCTCACATATTTATTTTTCCTTTCCAAAAGGTCGGGTAATCCTCCATAATTGCTAAAAAGTTCCTGAAAAAAACTTATATATTTTTAATGTGCGTCACATCCAAGTCACATGTACTTTACCTATCTAGTATGTCGGTCCAAAGCAGGTGCTTCACGCAGTGAATCTGCGCCAGTTAAGTCATCAACTACTGGCGACAAACTCGTTTCCTCAAGACAAACATTTTCCTCAAGTTAATCCGTAACTGCTATAGTTTGTAATATTCTCATCATAGCCCTCGTAGTATAGGTTTCTTATGCACCGAATGTGCCTTTAAGAGTGAGTTTAGTAATGTCTCTATTTCCGTTTCTATAAAAATATTGTAATTGTATTTTAGAAACTTTTTATACCGCAAATACTTTTTACGGTAACGGTACGGTAAAAAAATAAAACTTTATATTATGAGGGTTTCACACATTTTGCTTTAACTTGTGCAGATTTAACAGATACATTGGCGGTGTCCGTGCCGAACATCAATGTCATTTTCACATAAAAATGTATACTTACAACGAGTTAATTATTCCATGAAATATTATTGGGTATGGATAACATTTGTTGAATCTCCTTTCGTCATTGGTTTTCAGCCATGATTGCCCCTTAAAAGAAGCTATTTCCATGTAAATGGCGCTGAAGTCTCCTAAGCAAGCTGGAAAAGGCTTTTGCCAAAAATATGATCATTGTTCAATCTCATGCTTTGGATCTTGATTCCTTCTATCGATAACTAACGATATAAATTGACGATGATAGGTGAATAGGGTGGTTTCCTATTATTTTTTATTACCTACATCGAAAGATTATTACTCTTGAAGTACGTATTTCACGCTTTTAGATTTTTAAATGACAATATCTATTTTTCGCGATTAAATAAAAAGAGAAAATTTTCAAGCGCGCGAGAACGCGACGGCTAAGTATGAATGACGGGAAAAGCCCTTGTGGGTCCCGCTGCAGCAGAGTGCGGTGACTTTGGGGCGAGAATGTGTGCGCTGCTGAGATGCAGGCTGCTAAAAGGTAGCAGAGACCCTGCTAGCTGGTAGCGCTTGGCTTAAATAAGGTTTATTAATACCTTATCAAGCGGAGGAAACTTTCCGACCTTAGCCAGTTTTAATAAGTGATTATTAAGACATGTTTCCCTGAGCTATGTGCCTTATGCATGCATTGGTAATCTAAGACTATGTAAAACTCTAATCTACTCGTATAGAAACTAGGTCCCTGTGACGTCACGTGGAGTGGCATCGCATGGGCGCCGGTCTGGCCTTTCTCTGATGAGGATAAAAATTGACCATTGCTATTCGTCTAAACCGGCATTTCTAAAGCCAAATAATTTGTATATTATGAATACACTAATGGTGGATAACAAATCGCAATTAATGCCTTTCGTTTTCTTTTGATGAAGGAAACTACCCCATTGTTGATGGGCTGTTTAGGAAAATGAAGGAAATGGCTCGATCCAGCACTAAATTGGCGCACATCCAGAGGAATTGATTCATAACAACTGCGAATGAGGAGGTAGTGTTGAAAGTGCAATCTACAGGGCTTCTGGCTCACGCTATCACAATGGAGCCACAGACAATGAGAAAGCTCGCTTCGCGGTTGCATTGCAACGCCTGGTTGTTTACGTGTTTTGAAATCTCTGAATTTCTTTTATTTGCACGATTTTTGACTGTGGGTGGTACAAGCGAAAAGAGCCGTCGCTTGGGCATCCTTATTTTTAGAAGTGTTTACTCCTCCAATCCCATGATTTTTTGCGTGACACCCACTACTCTCTAATTTTAATCCTTATGTCATAGCCATGCATAGCTAAAAAAATATAATTTAAGAAATTAAATTTCAATTATCATTTATTTCTCTTATCGATCGAAGATCAAGGTAATTTACTCCGATCGCAGAGTAGGTTTATGAGCTAAATAGGTGGATATGAAATAATGTCGCGGACTTAATATGAGGGTACGTGGAAATCAAAGGTCTCGTGGTTTAAATTGACGACATTGCATTTTTGTGGCCATTTTATGTATTCTTATATCCTAAGAACAATCACTTGGGACTTTAAACTTACCTAGCGTTTATTAATTTTCTCCAATCGATATGTTTTTATGTATTTGGGAATATCTCAAAATGCCTAATTTTCGTCGGAATAACTCTTTTAGTGGCTTTTATGAAAATTCAATTCTCTTGTATTCTGTAATTTTTAGTACAGACCTTTTTCAAAATGGAAACGTACTGTAAAGGGCTTTATCACGAGGAAACATGTTTTTGGTCGAAGATAATAATTTTTGCTAATTTGGAGCATAAAATATTCGGAGCAAATTTTTTTTTCATGGTATCGAGTTAACTTTTGTGTTACGATTTAAATTCAAGTGTTGAAATGTGGAACTACAAATTTATAAACAGAAAATTTTAATTGTAGCTCTCCTTGCAAATTTTTTGCAAGCAGGTTGCAATACTCCCGTGCGAAGCGCTACGTGTGAACTCGCGTTCGAAGTCGTGCGGAACAGCTGGATGCAGCGGAGGATGGGAAGATGTAACACTACGGGCTGCTTGCGCCAGGCTCAACTATCAATGCAGTACCTGCATGTAAAAAATGGAACTGTACGAATTTCGTTACCAACGACATGTATGCAATTTTATTTCAATTATCATTTATTTCTCTACAAATCTTTAAAGTAATATTTCGATTACACGTACGTGACTCACAAATATCTTTAAAATTGTATAACTTTCCTGATATTTGCTGCATGCAGCCATCCACTCCATTCTCCTTGCGGCTGTTTTTCCGTGTCTACTTATTTATTTCCATTACTCTTTTACCTCATCTCTTTATTCTCTATTAACTCATCTCTTGATTTTAAACTACTTATTCCCATGTCTTCCTTAGTCTTTCAACGATTGCCTTCTTTGAATCGTAATATCTAATGGTGTGATCGATAAAGTTTTCCTGTCTTCTTTTGAGGGTTTCGGATGATTTATCTGTTGATCTCACTCTTCTGACGACAAAAATGTGTGAATAATACTTTTTTAAATGTTTTCTATCAATTCATTCCTAAATCGCTTGCAATCCTAGGCCTGATGTACTGTATTACTCCATTTTCTTCTTATGCATTGCATGGTTAAATTTTAGCGCGAGTAATCTAACGGGAAAGTCCACATGAATTCCCTTGGCTTATTTAGAGGCATTGGATTTCTCATTATCAATTGGCTGCATACTTTGTAACCAAGGGAATACCGTCACTATCATTAGTTGCAATTATCTTTGTGACCTATTTTATGTGCTGATGCACTTCGCTCAAACATCTGGACTGTCTGCTGTAGTCCTTGGGAAAAAAAAACAAGGATAGTATGAACTGCAAAATTGCTTTGCCGCATGTCATGTGAATGTAATTTTCTTTTGCGCAATACTCAGAAGCATTTTCTACGCGCTAGGCAATGGCGTTGGAATCTGAGAACGAAAAAAATTAATTAAATGCGTCCCGCCTTCCGCGATTGTATGCAGTTGACGACCTCTGTCGTGCATCATCCTAGGCAAGCACCACGAGACAATGTGGTGCGACTCTTGGCGTTTCGCAACTGTTCGGATGGGCGCGTCAAGGCTGTGGAAAGAAGTGGTGTGCATGTATGAAAACGATGGTGTCTCGCGGAATGGAACTTAGACTATCAACCTGAGTACGGAGGGCTTTACGTGGCTGCGCTGTGGCTGGAAACTGAGGCTAGCGTTTTAACCTCTTACTCTGCTATAAATCCACAGTTAGTGGGGAAAAGGGAAATTCTTTAGAGAATTATGGGATTTAATTAGAATATTTGCTAATTCAGATTCATATCGCTCGCCGTGAATACTATGCTATGAGTGCTATGGAAATAAAATTTTTATTCGCAATAAGCGAGCTGAACGACAAATAAACAAACTTAGTGAATTTACAACAATAACTAGTATTTGTTTGGGCACAAAATATTCTATAGTTACCAAGATTAATTAAAAGGAAGAACATAACGACCCCATAATGTATTGAAATTTTCAAATACGATTGATGACAAAGTTAAAATAAGTTTTAGAAGAACATTTCAGATATTAAACACAAAAAACGTGGTGCGCTTGAAAAATTTTAAAATTAATACTTGTTTGTCATGCTGCTCAATATATATCAGGCTTGTCTCTGAGGGAAATCGAATATAATGGTACACGAACAAACAAACGGCAAGTAAACAAACTCGAGTTAATGCAAAACAATAAAATGATGGTCGCACGGTATCTGATGAAGCCAGTGGGGAACCTTCAAACATTGTCAACTACATTGTATTTGAAATGGTTTAATGCGACAAATCTGATACGATAATATTGGCGGTATAGTGTGCTTGAAGTGCTCAAACTAGTGCATTGGGTTCTATTATTTTAAAATGGTTTCTTATTAGTTGATAACTTAAATACTTTGAATGTTTTTTAATGTCGTATTAGCGCATACCCCAGGAAAAAGGTTTTCACCGAGATGAATAATAGATTAGTGAAGTATCGTTTGAGTTAGGTTTTATCTTTGAGAGTGTGAAGAGGCGTGCCTACCCGGCAGGATATACAACGGCAGAAGTTGTATGACGTGATGTAACAAACGTTATTGAGAAAACGACGCAAAGGACCCGTCGGATACAACCAGAAGTAGCGCTAGGGCCTATGGGAGCATAAGGTGCACCTACCTATGAACTTTGGTAGCAATCAGTGCAGCCGTATGGAAATTCATAGCAGACAGACAAACAGACATTCTCTTTTATAAATATAGAAGGAGACAAATTCAAGTATTTCCATCGGTCTAATTTTTTTCTGTTTCATTAATTGATATTTTTACTCATCTACTTCCTTCTTCTTTCCCAGGCACTCGTGATCCATCATCCGTATTTCTGGAAATTCTCTCCATCGTTTGTGGTCACGCGTGACTTCCGGGATCCACAGCGTCACGTTCCCCCCTCCACTTCTCCCGTCGAACATCTGTGTCGTGATCATGATTCCATAGCCCCGCCCACCCACCGATTCATCGGGAGGCATCGTTTCCTGTTCATATCAATCATATTCGCTTCAACCTATTCGTCTTCGAAGCTGTCCGTCATTATATTCCAGACCCTTGGTGCTTCTCCTATCCAGTATTCCGTGGACACTGCTCAGCACGCGTCATTGAGCACAGCTGGCAGTCATTTTCTTTGGGTCTCCATTCGATCTGATCATGTTTTCCGGAATGTCATGGCGTTTTTTTATGTCTTATGGCGATAGTTTCGCCGGCGATCTCGCCAGCATCTACTGGTCTGATCTCGTTACTTTATTGAAATGCAGAAAAATGAGTTGTGCGTTACGTGGATTCAGCGAAGAACTGCAATATAGAATTTTTAATTAATTTCAATTACAAATTACTCTTAAGGAAAACTGAACAGTTTGATTACAATTACTTTCAATTTTGGTCCTTTACATGAAGGATTCGCTCTCAATATTTTCCTTATTTTAAACAGGGATTGCTAGCCTTCAAATCAGCATTTTAATTATTATTTACTGCCGTTACATAATTTAATAATTAAAATGTGTGATTTAGGTACTTTAGGCATAAAAAAATATGTTCGAACAAATTTAAAACTCAGAATGAGGTAAATGTAGCTGGAATTGATTTTCAATCATCATGCGTGGAATTCAAATTTTCACGTTTGCTTAAAAAAATATATCGATTACAGGCACGACCTTTTGGATTAGATTAAAAGAAAAAAATATTTTCTTAAAAATGTATCGATTACTAGTAAAAATTACCAAAGATGTAGTCGTTAACATGAATTAGATTAATTTGTACTCCGTCGCATCACATCACTGAAAAACTATGTATAGCAAACGGCTGCCTCGCAGGATGGTTCACTCATTTATCCGTAGTCACGTTTAATTTCTATGCGACTATGAATTGGTGGATCTGTTCATTAAAACTATGATAGTATTTCTCTTAACTTTATGCCACTTACGCCTGAATCGAGGATCACATTTTTCGTCTCTCAGATTGATAGGTTTTACTGGGACCAAGATAATGATCCCTCGACTTATTATTTTCTCAATCACACGGGGCTATCCCACCGTTATTTTTTCCATCGCTTATCCCGCCTTTTCCTTTATTTACAACTGTCATTCGATTAAAAGTCAAGCGAGGCGTTACAATTGTTACTAGCGGCCGTGCGTTCTGATTGGCTGAAAGATGGCGCTATCGATGGTGTCAGCGACGGGAATAAGGTGGCCGGCGGAATAGCGGGGGACTCAAACTGGCCAGATCCGAATCCTATTCATAGCCAGGCAGCATTTCCGCGTAAAAGATGTAGTAGCTCTCTCTCTCCTTCTCTCTCTAAGGGTAAGGGAAAAAGGAGAAAGACACGTGGATTGTTTCTCTTAAATATACCCTCGAAAACTTAACACAAAAAAATATTAATCATAGCTTCCTCCGTCACAACAAAAAAATACTTTCATGAATAGAATACAGGCAGGTATACTTAAATACAGACGGGATAGTTATAGAATATAGACGGTGATATCTAAATATAGAACAAAATTAAAAGAAATACAGTTTTCCACAACTATTAATAAAAAATAGGTTTGTTACTCTTGGATACTGGACTTGGTTTTTGTACCAAACGCACTTTGCACCGTTACAAAGGGATGGGATTTCCATCCCTGGAGCCTTCGCGGATAATAATTACGTGAATTATTTCAACTGCCTCTACTTTTTTTTAAGCGGACTATTTATTACCTGGCATTTTATATGAGAAACTTCGTTCCAGGAGGCATGACATATTTTGTTCTTCGTCTGCCAGATTTTGCGTTAGTAAAATATATTTTCCAGAAACGTTGTTTTGATTACTTGTTTTTAGATTATTTAAATTATAAAATATAAATGCTTGAAGATATTCCTAAATGTTAATGCTCGTTCTTATGTTGCAGTGTTTACAAAATAAATGTGTTATAAATTTCTTATGCAGAAAAATTAATTCGAGGTTCATCATGAAATAAAATATATGAGTTAAATGAAACTATCTATTCCAATTTCAAGGAGCTAGATACCTGTTAGCGAATTCTGTGACTGGAGGCAAAGTGTTGGATGAGATAAGGCGCTACAGTCGACACAATTAGGAAAAATTAGTGTGTTTAATGACAAGTTCATTTCTTAAGGCCTGTTTACACGATACATTAACACGTACGAGGTAATGTACGTTTGCGTGAATGATTTTTGTGGACCGGAACGGAACATGTACTAATGCATGAACCAAATTAGAACAGGTTCTATTTTTTGTGCATGTATTCGCACAAGTTGGGTAGTTACACGGTGCATTTTGGCGTTCATTCTCGCGTTCATACATTTAGACATTAACCCGTACGTGTTAATGTACCGTGTAAACAGGCCTTTAATCTTCGTGGTTTTTAGCCTTACTTCGCTTTTTTAACATTGTGAATTTTCATGCGTGAAATTTGTGTTCAAAAACATTATTTGAATATTCAGTTGAATATATGCTTTGAATTGGATAGTTGCTGTGAAACGCCCTTAGTGACGGTTTATAATTGTTATTTTAGGTTGGCAACGCTTCCCTTGAAATGAGGTGCAGGATGATCAACATGGCTGCCTTGCGCTGCACGTGAGGACTTCATATCCCTTTCACTTCAGCATCAGGTAAGCCTCCCGAGGATTTGTCTTCCCACTGCATTTAACTTTACATACGAGTATATTCGCTATATACGAGTGCACCGATGTACGATACTCGTATATCATTACACATTCTCTTTGTGGAGCTTACCCCTTCGCTGATAAGTCCATGACATCACTGACTTTCCGAGCGGTTCACCGCTTTTTTGCTATTTCTCGGCCTCGTGAATCTATCTCACGTGATTTATTTTGTCATTAACACTTCAGTGAGTGATTCTTTCCGTTAATCATCGGGTCTCTATGAACGACTTAATGAACCAGAAACTCAGTGATGTCACTAACTCATGGAAAATGAGCGACATTTTTTATTTGGATTTTTGTCGCTAACCCATCAGTGATACCAAAATCTTCCGTTCTAATCATGCAAAGCCATACGAGGTCGACAGCTGCTTTATCGAAGAGTTACTGCTGAGCATTGGTAAAGGGTGACAGGTTTCAGTTATAATAACGATTTTTTTCATTTTTAAGTTATGAGAAAACGGCTTAACAAGGAAGACTTATTTTCGTCATAAATCATTGTTCTCACATGTACCGAATATTCTTACCCATTGAAGTGCTATTTCAGGTCTGTGCCTCATTCTGTTTTATCTCGAGACATCGAGTCGCCAGATTTGAACACAGGTGGTGCCCCAGTCGTATTCCTACTTTCCCCGTAAAGTGGCGTGTGTCAAACATTTTGGAACCCTCGCATTCTTTCTTGTAAAATTTATCTTTTTGAGGACGATACGCGCGGTCGTTTGAGTCGAAGCTTATTGTCCGTGCTACAATTTATATCCGTATCTTGTCATTTGTGACTGAATGAATCAAAACTACTGTTTGAGTCTATCTTTTTTTTCGGAGTTCCTCTGCTACAAGTGTTGTTTTGAAAAGGGTTTCCTCCCCTCGTCCAAGATTGTGTGCGTCCTCGGCCGTTATGGCCGAGTCTCGTGCCAGCTGAGCCACTGCGGAGCGTAATTTGACTCCCTCGGAAGATCATAATGAATGCGTCCCGTCTGTGGTGCCGTTCCGAGACAGGGAGCGATCAAAGATCTCTTTTGGCCTCAGTTCTACAAACATTGGTATCCAAGCGGGGCAGGAACGCGTCTCGGGAGTCCTCTAAATGTGTAGGCATTTATGTATACTTCTGACGGCCGTAGCCTGGAAAAAGTTTCGGGGGGATTCATTTGAAGAAGGGGTGCTTTTCGGGTAGGTTCAGTGTAACCTTTTCTGTCAGACATTTTTTCTCCCCCTTGGTAGGATAGAAGAATGATGAGGATCAAATGGATCGACCGAGTTAGTAATGAGGAAGAATTAAGATGAGTAGGAGAGAAGAGAAGCCTCATGAAATTCTTAATAATAAGGCAGAATAACCTTACAGGCCACATTTTGAGACGTGATGGTCTGATGAAGACAATCGCCGTGGGACTAGTGAATGACAAGAACGGAAAAGGAAGACCTCGAGCAAAATATATGGAACAGTAGGGTGGTCCTTATTTTTAGATTTTTCGAATTTCGTTTGGGACACCCCCTCATTTTATGCCAACTGGTGTAAAAACATATCCTGTAAAATATTATTGCAATTGAATAAAGGGAAGACGTGCCGCATCGCACTCAAAGTTGAGGAATTTTGGCATTTTTGGTTGTTTTTGGGATATGAATGGCGATAAGAAGGCGCTGGTATTTTTCAACTGATTTTCTATGGTAACCAGCGATACATTGGACATTTTACGTGCTGCGCCTAAAATATTTTCCAATGTTGACCAGTGGTTCCCGAGATAAGGCCCCAAGAGTGAGCGCGTGCCACGCCAGGCATAATTCTTTCATGCAGTAAATTTTGTGGTACGTTCATAATTTCGGACGAGTATATTAATAAAGGAGTATGAATTCCTTAAAAGCAATGTTTATATTAATGGAAATTATGACTGGTAGGGTGGTGATACGCTTAGGAGGACGCAGAACTCCCTCTCGACCGATCGCCTTTTGTTTTTCTTCGCGAAGAATTACTCGTTTTAAATTTAACGTTAACCTCTTGAAATTTTCAGGACACATACATTAGACCTTTTTAAATTTGTGCTTGTTTTTCAAATTAAAAAAAATGCGTCAGAAAAAATACTGAGGTAAAATTGTCAAATTAACATTAAGTCAAATGTTGAAAGTTAAACAGTGAAAAATAGCTATTTTTACATCCGTATTGCAGAAGATTTTAGGGAAGGTTTGAACCCGTGAAAACACCCGCCCGTTAGCTGCACCGTTAACCATTTTTACCGCAACGAACGTGTCACTTATTTCATTGTGTCGTTTCAAGACCGCTACTTATAGTAGAAATTGGCGTTTTTCTCATAAAATAACATTTTGGGTTTCAGATATTTCCCGATTTACGGCCATTTCTTTTTGAAAATGCCTCGACAATCGCGCGCATATTGCGGAAACGTGTTCCTATCACAACAGTAATCTTTATTCTTTTAGTATCTATATATGCTTTAATAATATATAGATACTAAAGGAAGAAAGAATACTGTTTTAAATAATAAAGAATACTATTTCTTTATATCTATTAAAGGATCGTGCCTAAAAAGTGCTTTTAATTCTCAGAGCAAATCTACGTCAGTCGGCAAAGCAACGTTCTAGGCTAGATTTTGGCATTTACATGATTCAATACAGTTGTATATCATTTCCAATTTACGAAAACTTCGACCCACGACCAAGATGTCGTAATGTATTCTATTCGTAAGTGGGGGAGTATCTTTTCACTCACAAGGACATTTCCGCGCCGAAGGCACGTTTGCCATTGTCGTATCTTTGAGTCTAAGGAATTGCCCCGACCAGTCAGTTTACAAATATGTACTATGAAATGCTTTGACGCATATGTTTGCGTTGGTGGTGTACTGTTGCTTATGTGATGAAGGAAACATAGATCTAAGAATATGACGTTGATAATAAACTTTTGAATACAATTTTCGGACATCATAATGTTGCAGATTTATATTATTATAAAGAAGTATTATCACACATTGACATTTGACTATTTTTTTTTTTTTAAAGTTTCACTATCTTTTTCTCTATGTTTTAAATACCACATTATGGTTTTTTTATTTTTTTTAATGAATTCGCAATTGCAAAATTCAAGATATTTCCAGTACCTTAATTATTTTCTCCTCGATACCTATTAATTCAATTCCGCGAATTTCCGTTCGGATATCAGCCCAGCCCTCATCCCTGTCTGCTGCATCGTACGAATGGGCAGTAATATTTCAGGATGACGTCGGATCTCGATTAAATGGACGTGTTCAAAAATAGACATCCTAAAAATAGCGGCTGTGGCTGCGAAAAATGAATGAGCGACCATGTGCGACTGGAAATCAGAGGAGCGACGTGTAGCGTATATAAGGAGAAGAACTGGAGGTCCTGAGAGTGAAGGAGGGAGTGACGCGTTCGCGTCGGAAACTTTTCGGCGACGCTAATCAACGCCATCGGTCATCCGCAAGCGTCGTCGTCATTTTTTATCCTTGACAAATTGAAGTTTCAGCTTCGTTCAAATGGTGTGGTTCACTCTGAACCAAAGTCGCAATTTATTGCAATAAATCGATACATGGTAGGGAAAGATAAGTTACGACGAAAAAAAGTAAAATAAGAAGTTAAAGAAATGGTTATGACCATCCAATCTAGTGCAAATCTAATGGGGACTATTTTAAAGGCGACAACATAAATCTAGACAAATAAATAAATATTTAAAAACAAAACTAAAATTCCCGTTAGTTTCTGAACACACGTCGTGTATGGTAGAAAAGATATCTTACAATATGTGTGTACCGAGACATATGGCGAGAATTTCATTTTTCAACCTAAGGAAAACTTTGTTGGTAAACATAAAAGAGCTGGATGAGATGCTAAAGTACGTATTAATCTGAAATGACGCTGCTTGTAAGTGAAGAAAATTTATAGCAAGGTATCGCTGGAACATTCGGAGAGAAATATCACTCTTATGTATTTTCAACGTAATTGAAATTTAATCTAATTTCATAGCAAAGTTATTTATTTTTTATGCTACATGGATATTTACAAATTTATGTCGGAGTAATTTTGTGGATGCACAGCTTGTACTTTGGAATAGTAAGTAATATATACCTGTCCAGATTGTGTCTTTGTGCAGTTGTCCGTGAGCTTGTAGGAGCGATAGGAGAAACTTAATATGCGGGAACTCTTTTCTATCAGGATGGCTTCGTGGTCTGGCATTCGCGCGAGGGAAACTTGCAAAACCCAACGCAAGCCGCCATGTATGTTTGTACTAGTGGTTGAATGATGGTGTGTCCATTGGGATATCCTCATCCATCCATCCTGTCCGTTTTCTCAGAATTTCATACACTTGATCACGCCTCAGGTCTTTTCGCACGGAGGTATTGGATTGACATGTGCGCTTGAATCCCGCTTCATTTAAACTGAGTCCACTGAGTCGTCATCAAATTACCCAAAGCATTGTTGGTCGTTGCCTTGGCCGTGATCATGCTGATGGCTATTGTTGCCGAGCAAATTGGCGATGCACGAGTTGCCCTGTTACAATGGCAACAGAGTAATAATTAGCCTGAAGTTCTACGGAATCAATTTTTTTGAAGCAATTCTTCAATTAAATTTTGAACTTATGCCAAGAATTTCCCTTTCGTATATTCTGTTATTAATCTAACCTGGGAAATCTGTAATAAAATCTATATGACGAATTCCCGTATTAACTCCTCCATATATTTATAGGCGGTAACTATAATGTCACTTATTATTGCCATCTGTTCCTATGACGACATCATCCAAGCAAGCTACAAATAAAGGTCTGTGTAGCGTTCATTAGTTGGGAGTCACATCTTGAGGTTACCCCTAACGGTAACGATTTATGTATGTTTCTTTCGTGTCCAAAAAAAGAACTATTTGGGCAGCTGTCTTTCAAGGAGTCATCCTAGTCGTGGGACAGACGTCAGTAGGCAGACGTGTTTGACGTACGGAGCCGTCTTGGAAGACGTGGCATGGTGAGGCACGCATGAATGCTGCGACCAAATCAAGACAGAGAAACTGAGATGTTTACGGAGGGGGACAATGGTGGACCCTTGAAGGGTGTGTGAGACATTCGGGGTTGAATGGGGTCGTTGCTTCGGTGAAAACCAATCTTGGGGGTTTAAGTGGAGCGTATCCATTCTCCCACCCATGATGATGATAAATTGAAAAAAGATTTGAAAGGATCTGATCGAGTGGCAACGTTGCTACAGCTTCGGAAGTCATCGTAAGAAAATCCTTGTGACGGAAGGAAATCTTTGAAGACGAAGAATAATAGGAGATAAACTAAAGGGACACATTCGCAAATAATATCATTCCCAACCTATATAACTACACGCGTAACAGTGGCGTAGCGATTGGGGGGGGTCGAGGGGTCCGGAATTTTCATTTCACTGATATAGTCAGAAGAGTATCTATAGCACTGATTACTCCGTGAAAAAGCTGTTATCACATTCTACGAAATCAGTGTATATTTATTTCCGTCACACTAAAATACATACCGCCTATTCCTACGAGTCAAATCAATAGTAATTATGATAAAGAGTTCATTATTATCCAACCTGTATGGCCATTCGTCTGAATCTAATGATGATTCATCGCCTTTCATGGGTAGCATCAACGCAGTCAAGACGAATTCAAATCGTTATTATTGAACGATTAGGATTTGGAGGATTTGAATGTTCCATCTTTCATTTCGAACGATTTGGATTCGGCGGATTTGAATCTTCCATCAAATCGTTCATTTTGAACGATTCGAGTGAAGAACGTAGATTGAATTCATTCGGTTCATGCCCTTGACTCGTTCATTTTGAACGATTCATTCATGAACGACGCAGCTCTATATTAGTAATCCCTTCCAAAGATTTCCGTCGTCAGCTCTCGGAAGACGCCACTCTCTCAATGACGGCTCAACGGAAGCGTGAATGCGTGTTAACTGAAAGCACTCACCATCATTGAACCTTGCTTCATGATGTAAACGGGGCATCATTTCTATTAATTCTCGCCGGTTCACTGGCTAGCTTAGGCAATCCACGAGAATATAAATAGCACTGTGCGTTTTTCATCGCTGGAGTCTCCTTCTGAAGATGCCGCCGTGGCGCTAGTCACGATCTTCGGTCTTGTGAACAGTTGATGCATTGTAATTGGTGCACATTTTGTTATTCTTCATCATCACCTTGTGGTGTTCTGCCCGTCGGCAGGTCCCCCGCGCCAATGCTGTCTCCATTCCCTCCAGTCTCCGGCCATCTCCTTGAAGTCTCCATATCTTCCAATTTTTACGTTGTCAATAAACTTCAGCTTTCTCCTTCCCCTTCTTCTGATCCCTTCCATCGATCCCTCCAAAGCTACTCTCAAAATTCCATTCCCTCTCATCAAATGTCCCAGCCAGTTACCCATCCTTTGATTTATTTTGTCCATCAACGTTCTTTTCTCATCTATCCTATTTAACACTTGCTCATTCCTAACTCGATCCGTCCACCGAATTCCCTCCATCTTCCTCCAAACCCACATTTTCAAACGCCCCAATCTCGCCCCTGTCTCTCTTCCCCATCGTCCAAGTCTCACATCCATACATAAGCACACTCCACACATAGCATTTCACCAATCTCTTCCTCAATTTTAATTCCTGTGCCTTGTTACACAAGGCTCTTTTCTTCTTCTTGAAAACTTCGTTCGCCATTCCTATCCTTCTTTTTATTTCTCCTATACTTTTCCAGTCTTCAGTTATCGAAGTTCCCAAGTAGCTGTAGGTTCTCACATTCTGTATTTCACCATCTTTTGTCTTCGCCCTCATACCGTCTGCATTTCTCACATTTATTATTATTTTTTATGTTTATTTTGTTATTGTGGGTAATATTTTATGACCGCATTATGTCCATGTGGGGTCAGTCTTGCATGCTGCGTGCTGGTGACTCATCACCCCCTGCCAAGCACCCTAGCGTTGGCACGTAGGGTATCATGAGGATGTAATCATAGTATCGTAGCCATCAGTGCGGAGATAACCATATGTCCTTCGCTGGAGATAGTTCCTTAACAATCATATGGGACCGTTATCCTTGGTAATCAAGTCAACTTGATTTTGACACTTCCATGACCGCCCCAAGAAGGGATATCGCCGCCTGTTGGGGTATAATCGAAGCTTTGCATTCACTTCGAACGGATACGTGGGAACGTAATGTCGTAAGCTTTGTTAATGGCGTTCGAACGCCGCGCCGTCCGCCTATTCTGTTTGAGGTCAAGCGGTGAGTCCATTATAATCCGTGTTATTACGGCGTTCCTTATTTGTCGCAGATAGCTCGTATGCTTTCGCGCACTGCCGAGAGGTCGATAAGGACGTTCCACCGATAAACGAAGTGAACTGTCAGAATACACTCCCCTAACTGTACATTTTCAACCTCAGAAATATCAAACCACTAACAGGCCACCCAGGGTTGCTCGGGAAGGATAGTACCCAGAGAAGTGGGAAACTTTGAACTTGGATTTAATATTCATAATATAATAGGATTTTTATGTTTTCTCTTTAAGCGTGTGAAGAGGTGTGCCTACCCGGCATGATACCCAACCGTAGAAATTTTATGATGTGGCGTAACAAAGAGTAATGAGAAAACGACGCAAAGGACGCAACCGAAAGTAGCACTACGGGGTTTGTGAGCGTGAGATGCACTTATTTACTAACTTAAGTCGCAATCCGTGCAGCCGTATGGAAACGCATAGCGGACAGACAAACGAACATCCTCTTTTATATATCGATGGCTAAGTTCTTACAACACGCATCTCAAATTCGGCCGGTTTGAGAAGGTATCTTAAAATGAGTGTAATAGCATTTTTTTTAAATAATACGAGTAAAAAAACTCTTTTTTGCAAATGAAAGCTTCTTTTTCAGTTTTACGGACTTATGGTTTTTAATTTGATTGTAAAAAAGTAATGGTTTTTTTGCTCCCCTGAAAAGTTACTTTTTTTTAGATACGTGTTGTTAGAACATTGCCATAGATAAATAGATAGATATCTCGTGGAATTAGCATTTGAAAATGGGAAAATTTCTGTAGGTTCCTGTACATAGCGAGGCTTGCCGGTGCGTGTAACGATGGAAATAAAACTCCGGCGCGTTGCATTGCGATTTTTTAAACTTGTTATACTCTGATTTCTCTCATACACTCAGTGATTCTACCCGAAGGTTGCTTTGAATGGGTGAAAGATCTCCTCCGAAATAGCCGGAGACGTAATAATATCACGCATTAAGTGGAGGGGAGCCAAATTCCTTTCCCTGGGCCACCTCGCAAAATATTTGAGAAAATTTGTATAGGTGTGTCGAAGGCTATACCCTGGATTTGATCTCAAGACACTTCCATTAAAAGCCACGCTCTTCACCCAGTGGGCTACCACGCTCCCCTTGAAACTACATCAATTATTTTACCGCGTTTATTTAACCCGTGGAGTGCTGGGGAAAGCTATCGCGCCTCTCCTATCTCTCGCGAAAAGGGTTAGGAGCGCGATCGCGCTCTTCCTGCAGTGTTAATTTGAAATACGTATATAAAAATTAATACATATTACCAAAAATTCGTCAAATAATACATTAAAAAGGTGAAACCACTTACAACAAAGATTACCTAAAGTTTTTGAATGCATACCTTTAGTTGTTTTTGAGACCTAATTTTTTTCCTAGCCTACTGCAAAATCAGCAAAAATGCCTCGGCACTTTTAGCGCAGTACCTATAAAATCGGTTGGGACTCAAATAATTAACTCGCTTTCTTGTTTGTTTGTCCTTCCTGGAAAAATCTTTCATGTTTAATTTTGACCACTTTCTTATTAGCTAGAGCGCTGAAATTGTCAGGATAGCTGAGAAGTGGGTGACAATGCAATTTTATTTCACTCTTTTTATGAAAGGAACAGTGTCTCGAGTGATATTCAGAAACAAACATTATAAGTTACAAAAATGACCTTCACAATCCATTGGAGGCGCTGCAATCATTAAAGGTTTATTGAAATCTCGTCAGAACACTGGCACATCAGTGTCCACCAATGCCCAGTTAGTATAGTGGTCGAATCCTAGATGGTGGTGTCCAGATCGAGGCCCTAAAAATGGCGCTACGGTAAACTCATGAAGACGTGAAAAGCACTAGTTTGAGAAAATAGGCATTGGAGTTTTTAAATTCTGTATTCCGGTTGTAAAAACTTGATTCACGTTTAGATGGTATTTTAACATGTTGTAAAATATAATTTACTAGAAATTTTCCACAAACGCTTTTATTAACACGATCTGTTTAATGCACACCTGACTGTAATTCGAACTGCAATGCACCCAGTCGTGAGAATGAAAGAGTTAGTGAAAAAATTTATCTTTAGTTTTAATTTACAGCTGTGCACCGTTTATTTGCAGATTTTACATCAATGAATGCCATCCATAAGAGCGGAATTTTTTTCGACCGCTTATGCGAAAGTATTTGTTTTGAGTTGATCAGTCACAGCTGATCCTCCTTAATCCGCCTCCCTTTGAGAAGATTTCATCGCAGCTCACCGCTTTATTCCCCATCCTTCTGTCGGGAGCCCATAGTTATATTGGGGGCTGGAGGCAGAGCACAGGGTACGGCTGGATATCGTCTCTCGTCTCTGCTACTTTCGTCTAAATTCGTCCCACGTTATGGTTCGCCGCTTCAAGCTCCGTTCCACCCAAGGGGCCCTTACACAAGACGCTTCACGCCCGCTCGAGAGGACTTATTTTGAATCGATTTCTTGACTTATCACTCGCTTTCACATATCACTGGTATCATCTTGAAATTTTCAGGGTAATCATAATATATGAGTGGGTGAGAAGCCAAGGAGTACAAGTGATTTTTGTTTTCTGAACAGAGTTAGGTATAGCAATCAGGTAAAGAAAACAAAGGAAATCAATTAGATATTTAGTAGTGCATTTCATATTTCACTCGATGTCAGTACAGAACAGAGGCTCATTCGCCCCCCTTGGCAACCATGTCTTTAATTCTTTTTATAATTAACTGTACCTAACTCCGTTTAGAAAAAAATCACTTTTACTCCTTGGCTCCTCACCCCCTCATGTATTATTACAGAAAGGTCCTTTTCTGTCATCCTGTATACATGTTATGTTAATACTGCATCTACAGTGATAAAGGAGGTATCATTTTAAACGATGAATCACCGTATTCTGACGAAAAATACTATCTCAATCTCAAATTTCACTATTTACCCATTAATTTTACATAAAGTTTCGATTTTTCCAAGTCGAATACTCGCTCGAGGTATATTGACTCCGCATATTATTTTTATTCTAAACTTTAAAAAAAGTTGAAAAAAAACCTGCATTGTTACTTCTAATATTGCCTTTTAAGAAGTTTTGTAAATTGTTGATGTTGACAGGGATGTTGTCTTCGAAGAACTGCGTGCCATTATTCAGTGACAGATGTCTTGATTGTTTTTACTGGTACCGAACTCTATTGCCTGTATTGTATTAATATATTTTGTATATTTTTCCAAGAAAGCAAGTATAAAGAAAGTACTAATGATACACCTTCTTCTATATTTAGAATACAATGACACCGTTTCCTTAACATGAGTACTTATTCCCTGATAGCCTAAGAGAGAGAAATTTTCGTACAGTAGTTACCTAGTTATACATTAAATGCTAAAATCGAAGGATTAAACTAGAAAAAGCAGTATTATTTTTGGCAGCGTGTGCGTTAAGTTGAAAACTATAATTTTTTATTTACCTTTCACGGCGGGTACTCATTAAATTGTGACGTATAATCCTTCCTCCTCTAACTGTTTTTCACGAAGGTACACTTATATAACTATGAAGTGCCATGAGGAAAAATGTTGTGATAGTAAATTCAGATAGGCATGATGATTTTTTCACGTCACCAGACCTTTTAATACAAAAATATTTTCATCCAACCTCATGCAGAATGTGGAACTCTTCGAAAAAATACAAGTAAATACCCCTTCCAAGACAGCTATGCTAAAACGGACAGCTTGAATATTTTTAATAAGAACATCTCTCATTATCAGTGTAGTAATATTGTTTGTGTATCTTATTTTATCTGATTGTATAATTTTTTTACTTCATTTGTTAAATCATTATGTTAATTGAGTGTGTTTTATTTAGCGAAATCGACGCAAAGAAACTGTTTCCCTGTTTTTTTGCGGCTATTTTTTTCTCTTTAAAAATCAAATTAAATTGTTTTATTCTGGAAAAATTAATGATATGACGTATGATATAACTTACTGCAAGTATTGAAGTCCCCATAAAATATATTCCGTGCTGGCAAGAACCTATGTCGATGACGCCTCATTTGATGAGGACATATCCATTCGTGAATTCCGTTTCCTTAGGGTATTGAGGTCCCAGTTTATTTATAACGTTCTATTCTATTCGATTACCGCCCTTCAGAGGGAAAGGATATCTGGCGCCACCCCTTTCCCATGATTCCATTGAAGCGGCGACGGCATATATTTTTGGGCGATCAGCCTAAAAAATTCTCGCGCGCCACGATCATCTATTTTTATTGGGCGTCTCGACGGTAGCGCGTGGCACCACGCGCAGGTTCCTCAAGGGATCACCCATGGGTGGACCTTATATCGCCTCCGCGATAGAAAGTAGAAAAAGAAATTATGAGGCCAACTATTTCATATTCCTCTGGCCGAAGTGATTTAACGAGAGAGTGAGGAATTTTCCGTTGGAATAGGGTAGTTTCCTTCATCAAAGAAAACGAAAGGCACTGATTGCGATTCGATCCCCACCATTAGTATATTCATAACATACAAATTATTTGGTTTTAAATATTCCAGTTTAGACGAATATTAATGGTAAATTTTAACCTAATTTGAAGAAGGCCAGATTGGCACCCATGCGACGCCACTCCACGTGACGTCATAGGGGCCTAGATGAGTCGGGAGTCAGGAATTTTACATCGTCTGAAATTACCAATACATGCATGTGGCACAGAGCTCAGGGAAACATCTCTTAATAATCACCTATTAAAAATTGCCTAGAGTCAGAAAGTTTACTTCGTTTGATAGGGTATTAATAATCCTTATTTAAGCCAAGCGCTACCAGCTAGCAGCCTGCATCGTAGCGGCGCTCATAGTCTCGCACCAAGGTGGCATCACACGGCGGCAGCCGGAACCAAAATGACATCAGACGGGCTTTTCCCAGCATTTATGCTTAGCCGTCGCGTTTTCGCGCTCTTTAAATTTTTCTCTTTTCGATTGAATGCGAAAAATAGATATCGTCATTCAAAAATTAAAAAGCGTGAAATACGTACTCCAGAAGTAATAATCTTTCGATATAAGCAATAAAAAAAATCGGAAACCAATCAATTCAACAGAATGCATAAATCGGTGAATATTGAGTTGAGAACCCTATGACCGTGGTACCCGCAATTGAAATGGAAAACAAAATTGAAGTTAAAATTTGGGTGTTAATAATTATTAACACCCAAATTAATTATTATAATTGAGATATGAGGTATTCATTATGCTCATAAAATCCCATCCATAGTGTCTCTTAGATAAGTATCCAATAACTTGGTCTAAATTTAAATTGAATGCCCTCTGTGAAAGAAAAAATAAAATGGTAGTCACAAGTTGCAATCCTCGTAGGCTTCGTGTCGTGGCGAAGCAGTTTGCTATTATTTATGCTCCGCTACCTCGAGGTCTCAGCTATTCCTTTTTAAGGCCAGCCGATATACTGGAAAATAGGAGTTTAAATGTTGGATTACAATTTCAGCCGCATCAGGTTTCTCAATGGATAAAATTAGCGATATTTTTTTGCCGATACTATTTCGAATAAAAAAATAGCTCATATTTAATCGATTACATGATTAACCACAAAAAAATTAAAATAGTAATGGAAAAATGGGGATTGAGCTTCTACGGCCTCGAAAGATTAAAGAAGAAAAGGAATTTCTCAATTATATGGCCAATTGAGAAATTCCTTTTCTTCTTTAAAATAGTAATGATAAAATAATTATAGGGAAATTCCATTTGTGACGGAATTACCTCAGAGAAAACCATGCGATAGGATATTTCGATAAAATTGTAAAAATACAAAAAAAATGCCAAACTTCTAACTAAGCATCTAACTAAGCACGATCGAAAAATATTTATGAAGTTGCTCTTCATATACAGAAACAAAAGAAACTATCGAAATATCTTCTAAATGTGCCCAAAATTAATATGTGACGGAAATACTGCCAGTTCAACGTCCCAAGTGTAATGATTTCAAACATCTTGACAACTCTGTGAATCGAAGTATAATTTGAAAACTTTTAATAAGGCTCTGAATAATTTTTCAAGTACTGATTTCATAAAATGAAATCATTTAGCTGTTGGTAAAATATTTTCAGCATAAATTTTAATTTGAGAGAAAAAGTTGACATTTTCATGGATATGCCGAAAAATAAAAGAAACACGCCTTTTCCAAAAACAGCATAAAAATGCTAAAAAGTAAAAAAATAAGTTTTTTATCACTCGGAGAATAAATGGTGGGTGCCGATTAGATTTAGATATTTATTTATATTGCGTGCCAATCCTTACTCTTCTACACTCGTTTATAATAAACCTAGTCAACGCCCATCTTTATTATCCAAGTGATGAAAATTTTATTTTTTACTAAATAGTGAATTTAATACTGTAATTGGGAAAAGCGTGGTTTTTATGAACCATTTTATTTTTTTCCATTTTTAAATAAGTCGGGTTGAGCAGGTACGATGTGCCCTTTTAGTCATATTGTTCTATACCTTTTTTTAAAGAATAAATACCTCTTATTTGATCTGATTCCATCCTGTTTATTCACAATTTTCAGCCAGTTGCTGCGTCGCTTGTAATATTTTTAATCTCTCAATACTTTATACATCAAAAACCCTCTTCTATAAATATCTAAATATATGCTTTGGCCTAGAAATGTCATAACTATACGCTCGTAAGTCAGCTCACCCTCAATCCCCCCTCCCTCCTGTACTAATGGAATGGCTGCTACACTCTTGAAGTAGCACTGTTATTTATGCAGCGCTACTTCGAGGGTCTTTTTCGGCGGATAGATAAAATAAGCGCCGAGTGAGATATAAGATGGGGGCAAGACAAGATTTCCCTTTTCGGTCTCCCCTCTACTATCTATGCATCCATAGAGATGAAATACTTCATAACCATTTATATTCACTGTTCTTTCCTTCCATGCCACAGGATATCTTCAGTCGCCGAAGGAGAAGGAGTCGGAGGTGGTGATTTTGGGGCCGTTGTCATGGCAGCGGGCGCTGGCAAGAAGACGGCGCCACCTTATGGCACCCAGTCGACAGATATAGCCAAAGAGGATGGATGTTGCAGCGTTAACTTCCTCAAATATGTACTGCACATATTTAACATCGTCCTGTTCGTAAGTACTCCATTTGTTAGTCCCCCAAGGCAGGGGCGGTCTGGCTAGGTCGGCCGATCGGCGTTCGCCAAAGTATATTTTTAAGTATAAAATTCTACGTTGTCATTAGTTGATTTCTTTGTGATATAAAAAATAAAGGTCTCGGAGGATAAAAAACGCGATGCTTTTTGGGAAAGATTTATTCGAAAAGGTTATTTCATAGGATTTTAAGATTTCGGTGCAGTTTCAAGGGACAAATTCACTAAATAGATAATAGAACCATAAGACATTATTTAGTTGTATAAAATGTGAAATTCTCACTGTTATAATATTTTTTCTTATGAAATGACTATTTTTTAAATTAACTTTTATCTGGTTTTTAGGAGCCAGAATAGCGTCAAAATCTATTTTCAGGCATGCAATTTTCTAAAATTTTCCTGTGGGGGAAAAGGGGGGGGGGCAAATCCTCTGGTGAGGGGGGCCCTATCATGAGCCCCTGCCTCAAGGGGAAACACTAATAGTATTAGTTGCGATTGGCTGTCCGTATTTGTATGGAAGCCCAATGCAACACTGCATTCATGATGTGGAAGGGTGAAAAGCACAGTGGTGCTAGCCATTTTTTTCCAAAATTGGACTAAGTCAATTAATGGATTCCTAATTGGAAGATTCACCTCATGGCAAAGAGAGCTCAAATTGTAGTTCAACTGTTACGCCAACTGACCCTTGGGCGTACCCAGCAAGGGGCAGCTGCCCCCCCTAGAAGTAAAAATCGCAGAAGTCTTTAAAGCAATATCAGTACTGAATTGAAACGAAAGTATTCAACAAATTTTCTTTAAACCCACGAAAAATGATATGTATTATTGTAAGATATGTAACTAAAATTAAACAATTTTTCAAGGAAATAATCTCATAAGCTAATAAAGCGCTGTTATAATTTTCTTAAAATATTGGTTTTATTCACTTTATTCATGCTAAAATGTCACAACTTGTCTTGCCCCCCCCCCCCCCCCCAGTTATGAGCCCTTGAACTGATCGCCTAATCTAAAGCATCTAAATATAGTATTTACAAACAATAGTGTTTTAATATTAAAATTTACAAAACTTGAAATATCTCATTGCTCGAAGTTTATTGCTATGACTTAGGCAACTTTGCTTTTCACCCGTCCGTATACGTGTAAAATTTAAAATATATTGAAGCTTATTTTTAAAGCTTTTTAGATGACATGGTTCAGACATCAGGGAAAAATCTGGAAATATCCGTAAGCATTGTAGATAATGTAGCTTCGTATTATGCATGCTGTTTACATTGGACGATAGAGGACTAATATTTGCAGCTATTACGTGATATCTTTGTTTTTGCAAAGTTTTGGCAAAACAGCATGTATGTCACGACAAAATATAGTTTTTTTCGTAATTTTTCAAACAAACATATTTTCCCAAAACTATTTGTTTTTTTTTCGAGGCATTGCCTACCTTGCAGGCCCCAATGAAATGTGAATTTCCCCGCAAAATTAAGGTCCTTTTTTCAGAACCTTACTCAGTCATAAATCATGATTCCTTATGCTACACCGGTATATCAGATCTCATGATCCAGTGATTATGATTTAAAGAGTTTGTATTTTGGAAACTTGGTTCAACTCAACTCACTTGAGCTAATTAACTGTGTGGTAGGTAATATTTGCAAAATAATGCATCTACCCTAACTATTTTCATTCATAGTTTCCTGCTCATGAAAAACTAGCAATTATGGAGTACAAGATCTCTCGTGGAACAATTTTTACGTGATATTTTTCATTTTAAAAAAGTGAGGTGAAGGTGGCAGACATCTTGGAGCTTGGATCCAGGATAGGGGCAGAGGGGGGCTAGGTGGGAGGACTGGGGGTTATCTCCCATTAATTGTGGGGGTCCAAGCAAAATTACTATTTTATCTAATGTAAATATGGATATCCAAAAGTGGGGCTTTTGCCTTCCCCAACCCCTCTCTTGATCCGCCACTAGACTTGAGTGAGATCTAGCATTACCGATGTAGCAACAGGGTCGATTTTGAGTCTGGATCAAGAGTTGAGTAACATTCTGGAATACTACCTGAAGGCCTTCATGATCCTTACGTGAATACTGCATACATGAAAAATGGGGACGCTGGAAGTTTGGCTGCATTGAATCGTCTCACTCTTAAATTGAATTAATATAAAAATTTTCAAAAGTCGTTGCCATACTAGTTTACGATGTCACCCTGAAACCTCGGTGAGTCTGGGTCAAACTGAGGATGATTCGTATTTTTAAAAAATCCTGATAACATAAACGCAGCTCTTGAAAAATATTTTTCACCGAGAAGAAAGTGAAGTATGTTCATTAAAGGAATTTTAGTGATAATGATTTTTAGTTTACTGAAGAACAAAGCCATATGTGTATGTTTGATCATGAAAATAAATGAACATTGCATTGGGTGAAAAAATAAAAATATATGAACAGCAAATTTTTCAATTCAATTGATAAGAGCATGTGGGTTTCATTGTGGTTACTTGAAGCAAAATATGTTGAATTCTTCAGATGTCTGATAACTCCCGTAAAATCTCACTAGAAAGGTGGGGTAAATGCAAACTAATGCCTAGTCTAATGGGTTATATAGCAAAAAATTTGGGAATTGGTAGGGTTTAAGGTAGGCTGTAATATCACAATCTCTGAATCGTAATAATTTTGTCATATGTTATCAATGTAAAGATGCTTGTGTTACCTTTCTATGTTGTGTTTATAATAAATTTACATTATTGTGTTTTCAACCCATTGATTTCCAATATTTTTCATCTCCATGCCAACTCAGTTGTCTGGTGTAGCTGTCCTGGGCGTAGGTGCCTGGACTGTAGCAACACGACACAATTATGTAGTCCTTCTCACGACCTCTACCTATGCCCTTGCTGCATACGTGCTGATCGTGGCGGGTATATTAGCAGTGCTCGCATCAATACTTCTGCTTCTTGGACTACTACGTGAGAACCGTTGCTGCATTTTGGGGGTAAGTATCAATCTAAAATAATGAAAAAATATTATTCGTCTGCCATTTAAGATGTAGTTAACTTGTACAAAGTAAGCTTTTGGTTTAATTCAGATGGATGATGGTTATGACAAAATGGTGTCATTATGTTTTCAAATCATCCTCTCCTGATATGCATTTGGGTAGTGAGATGATTTGGGGGGAACTAAAGTCAAATTAAATTTCAATGGAAGAAAGAATACACGTTTCTGTGAGATGGTTTGGAATAAGCAAGTATTTTGGGCATTCCCCTATCTTTTTGTAATGGGGTAGAATACAGCAAGTTTTGATTGATACAGCACGTTCAAGTTTTCTACTCTTTTCACTCCAACATGAGGAAGAAAACTTAAGCGTTTTGAAATATGATATCTACTAAGACAAAAAAACATGCTATTCATCTAAAACAACCAGCATCTCACATTGAAAGAGACCTAGTTGGTAGAAAACAAGCCACAGTCATGTGGAATTAGGAAATCATGGCTGATTACAAAAAGTTATATCAGAATTGCCTTTTTTTAGAAGACATTACCTATAATATTCTTATCACATTTAAAGTGAGTTTTGTTGAACTATTTGCCACGGTTTTGGATGGCTGAGTTATCAGCTAAATAATTTCTTTTTTATTTCCAGCTTACCTTTTTGTTGCTGCTTATATTTCTACTGGAGGCCATGGTTGGAATGCTGTCTTACATTTATGAGGAGCAGGTGCAGGGGGAGCTAGCAATGAGTCTCAATGACACTTTCCTGCAAAACTACAATTTAGATCCCCCAAAGACACATGCCATTGACGAGATGCAAAGGGAGGTGAGGGAAATATTTCTGCCGAAAATGAATCGGTTTTTATTTCTCTCTTATCTTAATGTGTTTCATAATTTATATCATCTTTGGATTACTAATGGGGAGGTTGCCTGAACAAATCCTATGATGGACCCCAGGAAAAAAGAAGAATGAAAGATGGAGGATATAATAGAATTAATTAGAATTGCCTACCTCTTTGAAAAATACCGAAGTACTTAATTTCTTTTAATCACTGAGAAACAAAGCCTAAAAACCAATCCTACTCCATCATTTCTTTCTCAGAAAGTTTGAACTCTCGTATGGTGTCAAAGAATTTTGACGGAGTTTATCACTGGATGATACTCTGCATTTCTGGTGAAATATTATGGATACATGTCTTACATCGCCATCAGGATGTGCAAATTATATCCCGATAACCAGTTGCATAACATGGCTACTTGGCACCCAATGCAATCCACCCTCAATTACTTAATGGTTCAAAGTTCAGCGAGTTACAGGATTCAATTTTAGTGCAGGCCCTTTAACCCTTTAGCTGCGGAGCATCAAGATTTTGCTGTCACTATGTGCGGGACATGAGTGGCATAAATATTTTTCTGTTGACCCGGGGCGTGTGTCTCGCAGGTAGTGGACCCTCATAATGCGGGACTGCCCACCCTACCCCCTGAAGACAGACCATGAATATAATATGTCCTTGGTAATTACGCAGGGACTGAAGATCTACCACCAAAAGTATAACAAAGAGAGACCAATGCTTTCAAAATTTCAAGTTTCCCCTGCTAATGGACAACGGGAAGATAAATAAATTCCTAGGAAATACAAGGATACATTTGAATTGTTTTCATCGTGAATGCGCTGTGGAGTGAATGCGCTGCGGAGTGAATGCTCTGAAAAATCTGGCCACCTAGCAAAGCAATTTGAATTTTTATGCCAATGAAGTTTCATATTGTCACTTTCATTATTTCATTTTCTTTCCTGATGACCTTATGTCCTACTGACCTAATATATGTACATTGAAAAATCTGCAGAAGTTCAGGATGTGACATGGTAGCGAACTCAACCTGAGTATTTGACAGGTTACTCTGGGAAAGCCTCATGTCATCTCTCTGAGGATTAATTCCTCTCTGAAAAACTCCCTTGGATGTTATTTGTATTGCAATATGTGCTTTAATTGAAAGTAACAAATCACAGCTTGGTTTATATCTTAGGTTCAATAAGATTTAACTCAAGGTATTTATCTCAAGTACATATCTGATTTGGTTCTTCATTGCATTTTAGGACTTCTTTTGTGAGAAATAAAGAGAGTAATCACTTTAACCCTATTGTTGTTGGGAATATAAAAAAATGGGTTGCCATTTTAAAGTTTTATTCAAATCTGGAGCTTAAGAATACAAGATATCATTTGCTAGGAGGTATATCCAATATGTCTCTTGAATTACCACAATCATAATAATTCCTTGTTGCATATTCATTTCACAGTACAAGTGTTGTGGGGCTATACGATTTGAGGACTGGGAGTTCAGCCCATGGTACAAGGAGTTAAAGTTAAAACACAAAAGTGTCAAGCTCCGGCATGAGAAGTTCAACAAAGTTCCTGATTCCTGTTGCATAACCGAGTCTTTTCTCTGTGGGAAAAGCAATCACCCCAGCAATATATTTGGCAGTGTAAGTAAATATATCTGAGGGCAGAGGAATACTGGAGAGACCTTTTGTAAAACTTTTTTGTAACTTATGGGGAGCATTGTGTCATAATGGGTAGACCATCAGGCTGCTAATTCAAGTGTCCTATGTTTTAGTCTTTGCGAAGCCAATAGTGCCCCTGCTAAAATAAAAAGAGTGAGGGAAAGGAATTCGCTCCTCTATCTTGATTATGTGAAATCATCTGTTAGTCTGGGTTGAGCTCTATCCTTACCTATATGTGTAATTCATCCCTATTGTTGAAACCCTAAGCAAGAGTCATCTCCCTTTCATTGATGGTTCCTTACACCATTCTAACTTTGTTGCTAGGTTCCCCTGAGGTCATCGAAGTTGAGCAATGTTGGGTCCAGGCTGAGGTTGGATCGGTGACCACTCATGCCTTAAAAATAGTGCTCTTTTCTGTTGTCTAAAAGTAGCAGATAGAGTAAACTTGGGGTTGACACTATGCAGGGGTGGATAATGGACATTGTTTTCGGAGATGGAGGGAATCCTTACTTTCCGTTGCACCTTAGTAGCATGCAATACCTCTCAGTAATATAGCACCTGAGGTCTGTTATAGTGGACAAATGGCCTTTAGACATTAAGAAATAATTTTGAAACATAGGTTTTTCATCTGGTTAAATAAAATATCATTGGAGAACCACCTTAAAGATTACATCTTAACAATTTTTCCAAGATGTATGGGAGAGGAGGTTGCCTCCCCTTTTGAGCAGCCCCTGGCACTATGGACCATAAAAGGTCTAAGTCCTCCCAACCACATAGGCTACAGACTTGATGCAGAAGCTTCCTATCTACGAAAAATCATAGAAATTTCCTTCCTCATACGAATTTTTTTTCTTTTCTTTAGATACAGTAAGTCATGGTTTTGCTTGTAGTAGGACCTGCCCACCTCTGTGACGGTGTGGGATTCCTCATCCCTTCACTTCCACTATTATCCACTCTTAGGAGGCGTCCTATCATGGTGACGCCTCCTTCCTTTCTCCTTCCATGTCCTCCCACTTCCATGGTGAGGGTGAAAAGTGAGAGCTTACAGACAGAGAGGAGGTTGCCTCCCCTTTTGAGCAGCCCCTGGCACTATGGACCATAAAAGGTCTAAGTCCTCCCAACCACATAGGCTACAGACTTGATGCAGAAGCTTCCTATCTACGAAAAATCATAGAAATTTCCTTCCATGTAGGATATTTTTTTCTTTTCTGTAGAAACATTAAATCATGGTTTCACTAGTAGTGGGCCTTGGTTGCTTCCATAGTGGCGAGGGTATTCCCTTTCCCTCCCTTCCATCCCTATCCCTACCTCGAGGCTCCTATCGCGGCGGGGCCTCTTTCCTTTTTCCTTCCTTTCCAAACCCCTCCCAGGGAGCATGAGCTTATCAGCTGTACTACTGAGTCCCGACCCCAGATGTTGCAACACTGAAAGAAACCCCCTTGGTTTATCATTGGTGTAGAAGCATTCTATCTATGAAAAATCATAGAAATTTCCTTCCTCATACGAATTTTTTTTTCTTTTCTTTAGATACAGTAAGTCATGGTTTTGCTTGTAGTAGGACCTGCCCACCTCTGTGATGGTGTGGGATTCCTCATCCCTTCACTTCCACTCCTATCCACTCTTAGGAGGCGTCGTCCGGCTCCTATCATGGTGACGCCTCCTTCCTTTCTCCTTCCATGTCCTCCCACTTCCATGGTGAGGGTGAAAAGTGAGAGCTTACAGACCCTACCCCGGGAGTGTAACTCCGCGAGCCTGCCCTGGAGTCTTATTGCACGTGTAGAAGCATTCTACTGCTCAGTCCAGTGGTGCAGCAAGTTTTGGGGGATAAAATCCCCCCAGAGAAATTTTGAAGTTTAATCCATTTCACTTAATTGGATTAATATTACTTATAGAATACTGTAAAAATTAATAAAATACCCCTCAGAAGGCTGCAAAACTCACCATTTGAACCATTTATATGAAAATTTTTCTAGAGGAGGGCCCCCGCACCTCCTGCTTACCCTGGCGGGTATTCTGCACCCTCACGCACCCCAGTGTTTTGCACCTAAAACCCCACCTAGCCTTAATTCGTAGCTGCGCCCCTGGCTCAGTCTCTATCCTACAATGAATCTAGCTGTGATTATAAGTAATTTTTTTTCTTCTACTTCAGGGCTGTTTGTACCGACTAGCAAAGGAGTTAAAGTCACAATTGATAATACTTGGAGCCACGGGCCTTGGAATTTGTGCTGTGCAAGTCTTTGGGATGATTTTTTCATGCTGCCTTTACATCAAACTTAGGGAGCTGAAGGATTACGACCAATGATGATGACAACTGATAATTTCTCATCGGCAGGAAGTGTCGAGGAATTAAATTAAAGCTTTAAAGCGGCTGCATGTAATGCAGCACTTTTTGTTTAGCTTATTTATTAGCAAATTGTTGGATTATTGAAAACAGTTAAATAACTCTATAGTATGTATTGTGTTCATTGTTCAGCCATTATAAAAAACTGAGATTTTAATCTCATCCTCTGTGGTGAGCTGTGACATTGATGTCTCATGGATAGTAGTGAATGTGAAGTGTCATAAAAAATGTGTAGAGTGCTTGCGATAAATACATGTGCCTGAATTTGGCTTTTGACTCGGTTTAGTCAAGTGAACTGATATGAAAGGATATTGGATTGGCAAGTACAGTGAACTTATCATGGGCAATGGATTTGATCATAATGGGTGAACTGGGCTATGTGCACTACATACCTATTTATGTCAGAAGAAAAATTTAATAGAATTGATTTCGTGTGAGTAGGAAAACAATTTTATGCCTTTCAGTAATTTGGGAGGGCATTTTATATCCTCCATGAGCATAAATTTCAGTCACCTTTATGAACTCCATGCTCCTAGTTAACTCTACTTTCTAGTCCAGGATGTGCTGTCAGTGTTGCAGTTATCAGTAAAAGTGGTTCCCTGAGATGCTGAATATATGTTATATGTTAATTTTTATCATCTCAATGCTACACTTGGGTTACCAAGTTTTTGCTGTGGAGAATGTGGCTATGTAACAAGAAGTCTCAAGCTTGTAGGCTCCTTTCTGAGATAGCGAGACTGCTTCCAAAAGCCATTACATTTAGCCAAATTTAACACGTAATAAACTCTGGAAGGTTTGAAGATCTGATTGTGTAATGCACGTAGCCAGGGAGGGGGTAATTGAGGTTCTAGCACCCCGTGAAATTTCTTCAGGTGTCTTACTGAAATTTATACCAAGTGAATATAGAGATCATTTCCATTAAAACTTGTCTTTTTTAAGCCTGTATTTCTGCAGCTGTGGCAAAATTTAAGTGTTAAAATGCTTTGTACATTTGGAGCTCTCAAAGGAAATCGATGGGTAGTTTAAACTTACATATTTATCATTAGTCATTGCCCAGGTGTTTCTGAACCTTTAGCCTGCCTCTAATGAAAAAAATGTGTATTATTGTTGCATGTTATCTTCCAATAGACTGTAAGCAGTTTCCTTTTTGTGGAAGATGTATGTCCCGCAATATGCTATTTGGTATTACATGCAAGATAAATTGCCTTTACACAAATGAAAATAACTCACATTTTAGTTCATTCTTCATGTAATTTGTGTATAATGGAACTCTTCCACAGAGTACCTCTTGAGATGATGACATATTAGAATTGCCTTCAATTTCAAACACTTAAGTTACATATCCATAGTGGGCTCATTCACCAATTTTTTTAAACTCTTAATTATTGCAGAGTTTAAAAGATATTTTGACCTATATTTTTCCATCTTTCCATCTACATATTGCCTACACCTTAAGCTATTGGTGGTTGAAAAAGTAATGGCCTTAATCCTTTTGCAGATAAATTCATGATGTCAAAAATTCATTCTGAGCATGTTGCTGCTTTTCCGATACTCCTCTACCTCGTGCATCAGCCATGTTTGATTTATTGTTGCTTACACTTTTGTGAGCTGTAGAAATATAATTAAATAGAATCTAAATAAATGCTCCAGATCTTAATTGCGTCACCAACTCATGAAAAGTAGGCAATAACTTTCACTTTTTTAAAATACATATTTTTCCCTTACAAGCTAATGGCTGAATGAGGAAGATTTTATTTGTCTCTCATCTTTCTCCTCCATCTACCAAATTCTATTAATCAATAGCCATTTCAGGTTTGACTGAACAACCCTATTAGTGTGCGAGGATTACATTATGACAGTCAAGTGTCATGTAAGGCATTAGGTAATTCAACAAAATAGAGCAGGTTTCCTGTCTTGCCATAGACAGGGAATGGTAAGGAGTGCAAGAGTGGGATTAATGTGACTGTAACATCCGTTTGCATTGCCAAGGACTTGATAGGGGCAGTGCAACCCCCAATCAATGACTAAAGGTATGCCTGTACTCCTTCTCCCCCTCCAAAACAAAGTTCTGGCTATGTAACTGAATTGCATTATTTTTTTAAGAAAATAGGAGATTTCTTAGAAATCTTCTTGTTAACATAAACCATATACTTATGAATACTATGTATTTTCATGTATTTAGAATCAATTACTGAGATATTTTTCATGCTAACTATGCAAAAATATTTTTGTTGGGTACATATATATTTTCTGAGGCTTCTTAACGTTAATACAGCATTGATACAGAGCTTCAGTAAATAACTGGGAAATAAAATTAATTTGAAACATATTTTTGCTACGAATGTGTGAAGAACAAAAATATTTGTTAGTGCAATATGACTTAATATTTGTTTATATTTTTATTAAATGTTGTGGATCTGATTAGAAGTAAGTAATTGTTAGTACTTACATTGCAATTGTATGGCCTTGTAAAAATTAATTGTTCATGATTGACTAATTTTGTAAATAAATGTTTTTCTTGAGTGATGTTTAGTTTAAGTATAAAAATATTCTTGTTAATTTGAAGCATTTCTTGGTGGAATGAGGTAATTAAGGAGAGAAGAAGACTGCATTTGGTAGATACACCGAAAGAAGGTCATATGTAATTGACCGAGGTTCATCTTTGCAAAGGAAAGGTTGAAAATTGACAGCCTCAAGGGGCTGTTACCAATTCCTACTTCCTAAATAGTTTTACTTAGAGAAAATCTTAATTATTAAAACAAAGACACTCTAAGTTTTTTTTGTTGGAGAAAGGCTCTTGGATCCACTGTAGTAACCTGGTCAGTTTTAATGTCATCAAACTTGTAAATTTTTTGCACAATACTACCAAAACAGATGTATGTCTCATCATGGAATGAATTCTTAATAGTGGAACTTATGAATGAGTGAGATGGTTCTTACTTCTTATGTTAGAGAACTATGTGTATTCAGTTGTAGCAAATCTTTGATAAGTCTCGGAATGGAAAGGTCAAAGTTTAGGAAAGAGTTAAAGTAAAATTTATGTAAACTTCCACGGTATTTTTGAATATGTAGGCAAAAATAGATTTTTGTCGTAACTTTAATTGCCAGCAATGCTCTTCTATCTGCTAACCTATGCTTCTGCTGTAGAAAACCTAAATGTTGGAGGATAATTTGTGAAAGATTGGCATATATTCTTTTGGGGGAGTTTGAAAGTTTCAAATGTTATTCAGTGTTGTCAAATATTTTGCCATGAATATTTAATCCATTTTTTACACACAAAATTGCAACTTAAAATTCATCTTTACTTTTGGCTATAACCTTTTCGAGACGGCGGAGTTTTCTTCTTAGCATGAGTGCTGTACTGAGCCCCAAGAAACTCTTCTTTCTCGTGGTACAGAGCATTTTTGGAGGACATTCATTATGAAGCGTCTCGTGGAACCTTTTTCGACCCCTCTCCGCTGGGACTCCACATTATCTCGGACTTTGAGGTATTTGTGCTCCCTCCTTTCCGGGTTTACGACCATACCTGTGGCATTAGTTCGCGGTTAACTTATTTATTGCTAATATGTATTTAGCACATAGATAATTGTTGGTTGCACGTAAATTGCAGACTTTGAATTAAATTCCTCATTTTTTTCAGAGCATAGTCAAATTTTAAACGAAGTTCTTCGGTCAATATTAACGCATTTAATGCAGAAGCAATTTCCATGTTGATGCTTATACAGAACTCAAGATACATATAAGTCAATATTTATTGTAGAATTTCGTTTACAAATTTTAAACGCAGTTCAAAAGACAAAGAATTCAATTCTTAGTTTATATTTCTTGAGAAAAGAACAAATATTTAATTAAAAAACTGACTGGATTAACAATTGCATGACCGGGGTCCCTTACTGCTAAGAAGGGTAATAAAAGACGAGGGGTCAGGGTACCTGCTCCCGGATTCCGAGGGTAAAGCCTAAACCCCGCAGTGTTCGGTCCCGAAACAAAGACGTCCTACACCTGCGACCGTCATAAAAGGGGGAGAGGTAGAAAACGTGTATATATGGCTTTCATTCTCATGGTCAGGAAAATCTCAGACCAAAATATACGGCTTTTGTCTCCCGGGTCAAGAAACGTCCACATGTATATTTACATCTTAAGTAGGGAAAAGGTTAAAAAATATTTTTTTTAGGCCATCTTTGTCCGTAGGGTAATTGTCCTCCTAAAAATTTAAGGAAATTTGAACGCCTTTACTTCTATACTGCCCACAGACAGGCATAGCCAGGAATTTCGTTTGGGGGGGTCCCAAACCACGGGGGGGAAATTTAAAAAAAAGAGGGTACTAAGTAGAGGGTTATAAACTAATTTTAGCACTTTTCATAATCGAAAAAACTTCATTTGTTAAAGAAAGATTATGTAAATTCATGATTTCTCAATATTTTTTCTTTAATGAAGGAAAATAATTGTGTTTTTATATTTTGGGGGGGGTCCGGACCCCCCAGACCTCCCCCTGACTACGTCACTGCCCACAGACTTTGTTTATTGATTGAAAAAAGGTGCTGAGTTAAATGGCAACTGAAGAGACTGATAGGGAGTATAGGACTTAGCATAACGGAAACATGGACACTGAGGAAAGAGGTTGAGATTACGCTGAGACATCAAAATGAGGGTGTTGAGGGCAATAGAGGGGGTATATTTTGGAGGAAGTACATAAACCCTTTCGCTGCTGTTCAATCTCCGAAAACCTTCTCCTCACATGCGGCGAAAAGGTTAAAATGCGGTTCGTGGGCCTATGGAGCAGGTACTTCCAGGATGGGTGTGGTACACCCTCTGAAGGGTTGCTAATCCGGGACCCTATCCTCGACAAGCTCATCCACGCAGGACTGTCTCCTCGACGCAACCAATCAATCTGATCATCGAAAAATGATTGTTTTCATCGCACTCCTGCCAATCGAGCAATCAAGTACGTTTTTAAGCCGTGTTTCTGCAACGAAAAATAACGATTTTGTTAACTTTGCTAAAAACGTGGCTGCGGACAACCGTAGAATGACCATTTTAGCAAAGTTAACAAAATCGTTATTTTTCATCACAGAAACACAGTTCAAAGATGTACTTGATTGCTTGATTGGCCGGAGTGTGATGATAATATTAATTTTTTGAGGATCGGATTGATTTATAGATTTTCAAATTGCAGTCAGAGCGGTCACTTTTCGGGAGGTAGGCGGATGATGAGCTGGTCGAGGATTCCGGGTCCCGGATTAGCAACCTTTCGGACTGCTTCGGCGAAAGTGCTGACCGCATGGCAGGGACGAAGAAAAAGTACGTCCACGGCAGTCTGCCGTGCGCACGTACTAAGTACGTCCACAGCAGTGAAAGGGTTAAAGACCCTAGCTCTGAAAAATTTTAGGGGTTCGAAGATCTAGCATCCTTCCACACCTGCATGCTACAGCCTTGAATCTCAGGTAAGTGGGGAAGTGGAAGAAAGAAAGTGGAGCAGGTTTAGGATTGAATGAAAAGGTTGCTATGTAAATGGTAAAAATAGTGGATTTTAGAACAAGACGTTGTTTGTGAGGACCCAGAAGGGCACTTAAAGAACTGGAGAAAATTATTCAATGAATAAAAAATGAGAATGTATATCGATATGAAAGTTCTAACAAGACATATCTAAAAAATAACAACTTTTCAGGAGAGAAAAAAAAGAATAATTTTTTCTAATTGTACACTGTTATTAAAAACAAAAATTTCATAAAACTGAAAAAGAAGCATACGTTTGCCAACAAAGTGTTGTTTTTTGCTTGAATTTATTTTTTAAATGTTATTACACTTTGTTTAATATACCTGTATCAAACCAGCCAAATTGTGTGATACGTGCTGTTGGAACTTAGCCATCGATATGTTCATTCAATCTGTACTCCATATGCGATCCACATCAACAACAAAATGGTCAATGTGGATATCTCATACAATATGCAGTACACAACACATTTGTGGAAAAGGTTTTTCACAAATTCCTAATTCATGCCCATGAACATTTTATCAACTGAATTATGATACTTATTTTTTCAAATGTTTTATTGCTTTGCTCTAATTTTCATTAATTTGCTTACCTAAATGAGAGACGATATTTTGGATGAAGCTGTCACTAAATGTCAGTGCTCACAGCCAAAATAATTTAGAATTTCTTCCTCTGGGTAGGTCCTCATCAAACTTGGTACGTATTGGACTAATGCTGTCACAGATCTATGAACAGCTCATGCTTATTGGCCACTTACTCTTTATTCCCCCATGCTTCTCCCTCATTGAAGCTTCAATGAGTTGTCTATGATGCACTCTCAGAAATGGAAACATCCTCAAAATATAATTTCTTGTGATATATTTGACAACTAGGATGGAAGTATCTCAAGGGAAAAAAGTCCTCTGAACCTGGAATAGGGTAGTTTCCTTCATCAAAGAAAACGAAAGCCATTAATTGCGATTTGTTATCCACCGTCAATGTATTCATAATACATATACAAATTATTTGGTTTTAGAAATCCCCGTTCATCCCCGATGAATGTTAATGGTCAATTTTAACCTCATTTGAAAAAGGCCAGATTGGCAGCCAAGCAATGCCACTCCCGTTGACGTCACAGGGACCTAGATGCTATTCAAGTAGTCAGGAGTTTTACATCGTCTGAGATTACCAATGCATGCATGTGGCACAGAGCTCAGGGAACATTTATTAATAATTACTTATTAAAATTGCCTTTGTTCGGAAAGTTTCCTTTGTTTGTTAGGGTATTAATAATCCTTATTTAAGCCGAGCACTACCTGCTAGCAGCCTGCATTGTAGCGACTCTGATAGACTCGCACTAAGGTGGCCTCACACGGCGGCAGCCAGAACCAGAATGACATCACACGGGCTTTTCCCAGCATTCATACTTAGCCGTCACATTTTCCCGTGCTTGAAAATTTTCACTTTTCATTTAATTGCAAAAAATAGATTTCGTCATTAAAAATCTAAAAGCGTGAAATATGTACTCCAGGAATAATAATATTTCGATTTAGGCAATAAAAAATAATAGGTAACCACCCTATTGAACCACATACATCTGGATTTGAACCACATACATCCTATGGATCCACATACATCCTGATAGCTGTGGAAACCAATACCCTATTCAGTTTCCTTTATTCCCATTAAAATTGTACCATGGTCAGAAAGAGCTGATCAGAGAAAAGGCCATTTAAGATACTGAATGGGAGAGTGTGACTTTAAGTGGTGGAAGCGTGGATCCTGAGGAAGGAAAAAGAGATTGCGAAGTGAGCTGCTAGGTATATAAGGTGGATTGTTTCAGTCCATCAAAAATATCAAGGTAAGGGAGAATGAATGGGCCTCCAAGAAGCCATAAGCATTTGAGAATCTCAAGCCTATGCTCAAGCCATGAACTGTGGTAAAGGTGACATGTGTCTGGCAAGTGGTCTGGAAAGTCACCTGCTCCACTGAGTCCCATCCACACATTTTCAGAGAGAGTCATCACTGCACTCACATACAGGAGGCACCTTTGCTGCCTAAACACTGGGAGCCCTCCAAACAGGCAGTGGCCAAGAGGGACTAAGATTACAAAGGACACTTTAGGCAGAAAAGGTACATTAAGCTACCATGTGAGCAGGAACGTAGCCCAGGGGCTGGTGGTTATATGTATATCCAGGGTGTGTATTAGAGAAGATATATGATCATGAAAAAGGGCATGAAGTTCACATGAATGCATTGACGGACTAGGATCCTGACTGCAGGTAGTGTAGGTGGCAGCTACACCGCTACACTACATGCGAGTTACTCTCCAAATATGTGGGTGCGCACTTGAATCGTGTTGAGTTTACTCCCAGCACCCATTTGAACATGGCATGATGCCCTCCCACTTACCTCGTCTCCTGCCTGAGCACCCACAAGCAATCGCGTAGACCGTATATGTGGCCGGTTCGATGCCACGGGATCTCACACTTGTAAAGCAATAAATTTGCCCAAGGAGATAGCAGTAGCGTTTGGAGCTTCATATCCTATCTCTGTGTGGACAGGATTTACATCTTTCTCTTGTCAAAGGAATACGTAGTTTTCTTTTCATTCATTCATCTTTGGGTATGCAGTTGTTAGCAAGCGTATACGCACCCGCCACCACTGACGTAGCCATACATTAGCATTAGAAGCAAGGTTGGTGTGCGGGTTGCCTACACTGTTATTTTGTTGTCAATTTGCATGTATCAGAAAGGCAAATATTTCATTAAATCAGTTACTAATATATTTTGTTTCAATAGTCCTAAAAGTCTAAGTTTGTAGGTTTAAGAATCGTTGGTTCATGACAGGCATCATAAAATGTTGCTAGTATGTAAAAAAAAATGGAGATTCAGAGGATAGTTACCTCCAGACCAGTAGTATCACAATACATCTCCTCAGCAGATGTATTGTGGCTATTCACCTCAAGAGTATAAATTCCCCACAGCCCCTCCCTGGTTATGTGCCTGACTTCGAGGCTCCCATTCAACTCCAATATATTTATGTACGCAGTATATAGTAGGAGAAACTGGCATGTAAAGTAAATTATCAGGGCAGAAGAAGATTACATAGTATATGTATTCTGATTAAAATTGTTCCCCAAGCCTCCCCATCCCCCCTTATCTCTTCACGACCAAACTTAAACCATAGACTTTCCTCACTCTTCTCTACTTATCCATGACCAATGAACCTCCTCCTTCCAACTCTTACAACCCTCACCCCTTCCTCTGATTGTACAAGCTGACACATAATTGATACAACAACTTGGCATTATCTTAAAGTCTGAATCACACAAAGAGGCTGTAAATATCTGGAGGGGGCACCACTGGTTTCGAAGGTGGAGCGAAGTATGGTCGGAATGGGGGTAGGACGCCCACTTTGACCAAAGCATTGACAATCCCATAAGGGTCAATGCTTTCTATTTGGTGAAATTTTTGGTCATAACTCCTTAATATATTAAAATAAACTATGGAGCGCCCAATGTAAACCTTTTTTCCTACTTTATTGTTAGGCATCACGGTTATGACTCAAACATCTTTTCCCAGGGAAAAATTATTATCAATCACCACGGTTACGCTCTACAACCAACTCAGCTGAAAATAAAATTTTACCAGAGTAAACTAGTTATTTACCTGCGCTTATACTAGTATTGAATTTAATTATAATTAAAGGAAATTAACAATTACAGTAATAAAGTATATTTTCAAGGATATGCCCACCAGTAAAGTGTCTAACAGACACAGAATTTATGCATTAATAGAAGTGTTGCGATTGATGGGAAAAATCCGATGACAATCACTGGTGAAATACTAATGATTATGGTAGTATTTTTCACTAAATGAAGTTCATTTTCAGAACAAAACTTAGCCACCTCAAAATATCAGGTGGAGACAGTCCAAAAATTGTTAAACTAAGATTGCGGAACTTTGACCACGCCAAAAACTTAGAAACAGTGCCTCCAGATATTTACAACCTCCTTGGAGTCACATGATCGTTTTTATATCCCCCTCTTCCTCCCGCGATAGGTTTTCAGGGACAAAAAGAGTGATTGCTCATTGCTCAACCCATCAATTTATGCTGCAAGCTAACCAGTGGTGGATACAGATGGAGGGTACAGGGAGTGTGTGCCCCCCCCCCCTTGCGGGGCCGCCTTCATTGCTGAACATTGCAGAACTACAATAGGGTAGTTTCCTTCATCAAAGAAAACGAAAGGCATTAATTGCGATTTGTTATCCACCATTAGTGTATTCATAATATACAAATTATTTGGCTTTAGAAATACCGGTTTAGACGAATAGCAATGGTCAATTTTTATCCTCATTTGAAAAAGGCCTGACCGGCGCCCATGCGATGCCACTCCACGTGACGTCACAGGGACCTAGTTTCTATACGAGTAGATTAGAGTTTTACATAGTCTGAGATTACCAATGCATGCATGAGGCACAGAGCTCATGGAAACATGTCTTAATAATCACTTATTAAAACTGGCTAAGGTCGGAAAGTTTCCTTCGTTTGATAAGGTATTAATAAACCTTATTTAAGCCAAGCGCTACCAGCTAGCAGGGTCTCTGCTACCTTTTAGCAGCCTGCATCTCAGCAGCGCACACATTCTCGCCCCAAAGTCACCGCGCTCGGCTGCAGCGGGACCCACAAGGGCTTTTCCCGTCATTCATACTTAGCCGTCGCGTTCTCGGGCGCTTGAAAATTTTCTCTTTTTATTTAATTGCGAAAAATAGATATTGTCATTTAAAAATCTAAAAGCGTGAAATACGTACTCCAGGAGTAATAATCTTTCGATTTAGGCAATAAAAAAATAATAGGAAACCACCCTATTGCAACTTTTTTTATGCCATAAGATATTGCCTTGTATATCTGTATAATCAGTTTAAAGAAAATTTTTATGTAACTTGATTATTTTTCATTAGGATAAAAGTATAGGTAGCTCAGAATATCTTTTGTGCCCCCCCTCGAGTGTTTTCTCTATATGCTACTGATGCTAACCTTACCCGCAACTATCAGGCTCTCCCACTTTCACTTCTAATTAACCTAATCAGTACAGTTTTATTCTCCAAATGGTGAAAAACTTATTTCACTCTTTAAAGTGCATTATATAATGTTTTTGGAAAAAAGACTTTATTTATTTTTATTTTTTTAATGAGTTTGGCTTTACGTTGATTGTTGTGTTTTTACATAAAGACTACTGTCGTCTAAAACGGTTTGCAAGTTGTTCGTAATTTACTCACTCTGGGCCACCTAATTTCACAGGTTTTGGACCCAGAACATCGAAAAACAATGAGAAAAGGTCCACTATTTTATTTTAGTTGAGTAAAATTGGTTATCGTGTATGTCCAGTACGAGTGAACTTATATATGGTTAGGTATACAACAGATTTTGATATGAAAGGATCTAGGCAAAACTCTTCAATAGATCGATCAGGAAGTAATGGATATGACATCTTTGCTCCATGGTATTCTATCAATAACAACATTGATGGGATACCATGCAGCATGTGAAACGATAAAAGTAGAGTAGGTGAGAGTAATGGAAAGCAGCTATTATTATAAAGCAGCTAATTATGTAGTGTCAGGTTTGTGTGAAATTGTCATTTCTTCCACAGTCGTTGGAGTGATTGTTGAAGCTGTCCTTCGAGAAGGAGGGTAAAAATGATCGTGTGATTCTGGCTCAACAAGCAAGTGCAGCCAAAGTTTTTTTTTTATTTTTTGTGGAATTGGCAAAAGTTTTTCATTTACCCACCTATTTGTGACAGTAATAATGTGCGATATCAAAACCAAGGCCTTTAAAAAAAATCATTTGGAATTGCTATGAAATTAAATTTCATGTAAACACATCAAAAGTCCCATTAAATTGAACCAGAGGCAGCGAAATTCTACTCTTCTATCTCAGCGAATCAAATATTCTACCTCTCTCATGCAACTGGCAGCTGTACTTGCTATGAACGAAATTATTAAGATAGTATTAATATTCATTATATTTTTTATCAAAATAGTGCCTTAGAATAACTACAACTACTCATTTTTTGCATAGAAAAGTTGAAACCCTGTTTTAGTTTAGCATCTCACTTGTTTTTTTTTCTACTTTTAACCTTTACTATAAGGAAATAAAGGGGTGAAATCATATTGCCGCAAGAGATATTATTTGGGTGAGGCACACTTTCTTTGAAGAGGTGACAATTTTCCCAAAGACCAACAAAAAATTGAGGTCGATCAATTTCATTAGCATTTAATCATCTTATCATATTCTATACTACATTTTAAATAGTTTTTTTTTCCTCTGGGGGAGACAAAAATGCTGCAATATTTAACTTATACTGCATAGTTGGGTGTAATTAGTCTACATGCGTATAAGAATCCCTCTCTGTGCATTTGATTATTTGCTGTGATGGATCAAAATTAGAATTAGAGCTCATGATGTACAATTCTCCTCTAAATGATTGAATGCCATTGGACTCTTATTCAAGATCTACTATGTAGATGGGTATGTAATAATCCTTTACAGGAACCATGGTTTGTTATAAATCTGATTTAAGTGTAATTACATTCACTATTTAATTTATCTATCACACTCTGAGTGCTTGAAAATGCAGGCAGAAGGAATGATTGGGTGGGTGGAATCTCTTTGTCGAAAATAGTTTTTTTTAGTTATAAATCACATTATTGAAATCATCAGTGAATGGAAAAAGTAACTGGTTTTAACCCTTTCGTGCCGGATCTTTGTTGAAGGAAATTCTTCCTCAATACGAGTCTCTTGAAAGTTTTCTTTACTCCTCTGTACGAAGCCTTTCCGCGTTGACTAAATGCAGTGGGTCCCTCCTGAAACATTTTTGGACTCAACTCGGTGGGGCGCCGATCCTTTTCCTTGGCCTCTGTCCTAGACCCTAGAGGGATTAAAAGCCCCTTCCTAGCACGAGTCCACGGTCAACTAGCTAAAATATTAACGCAGAATATATGCAAATACTTGTTGTTCGTATCGAATTTTTTAAATTCAAAATGAATTTCGTGTTTTTTTCTGAGCACGCAGAAATTTTAAACGAAGTTCTAACGTTTATATAGACGGATTTAGTATATTTACTAGTTGTTCTATAACTCTGTTGATATAACGTTAGAATTTCGTTTGAAATTTCCATGTGGTCAGCAAAAAAAGATGAATTCATTTCTAGCATTGGATTTCAAAAGTAAGGAACAAATATTTTTTTTGGAAAACACACTGCAAATAACAGTAGTTGACCGCGTGGAGAGGATAGGAAAGGGTCGACCTGAGCGGCCGAAGAAGGGACTGGGCTCGCACTAAGGGGGATCACAAGGGGCGACCGCGTCTGTGGGTCTATTGTGTCCGCCACGGTCACTTTTTTCTACCTGTGCCGCACAGGCGCGGCATTCGTTGGTTATGGTAGGAAAATTCACTACGCACAGGTGTGGCATTCGTAGTTGAGGGAAAAAAATCCTCGCCGCACAGGTGCGGAATTCGGCGCGAAAGGGTTAAAGAAGAGAAATCATCAAGTGAATGGAAGAAGTAACTGGTTTTAAAGAAGAGAATATCTCCTTCATCAAAAATGAGTACATACATATAAACGGATACATGCAGTGCTAAAAAACAAATTTTTGTGGGTGAAATATATTCATCATTAATCACTTATTCACCTCTGAGCCCCCCTGAGAATGCATCACTGAATTATCATGGATCATGCGCAGACTGAAATATTTACATAGCTTGAAATTAATTGGTTATACAGCTCTTTGATAGTTATTATCTGACTTTGGCAACTGAAATGAATTTGGCAATTCATAGCAATGTATGTTTCTGCAGGTTGGTCCCTTGAAGATTCAACCTTTAGCCATCAAATCCAAGTGCTCAGCCATTCACTGCTGGTTTTAATTCCAATTTGCTGGTACCTATAATTACAGCGGCACCGATGCATAAATGGATTCTGTGGGAAATATAGTCACTTATAGTTTCAGGCGGTTTCCTATGATTAAATATTAAAATTCCTAAAGTTATCATCTATAAATAGTCAATGATATCAATTTATTCTTCATATTTTATTTCTGTTTTTTATCATAAACGCTGATTACTTTGATCAAAAAACATTTGAAACTCTCCAGATTACTGATTTTCTCTTTGTAGACACTCTTCCTCTCGTCAAATAATGCTTTATTGGTAGGAAATCCCTTTCCTTTGTTCCACAAGTAAAAGATCCGTTCGCTGCATTCTCATGAGGCTATTGCAAAAAACATTTAATTACTGAGCATTTTCAAAAAATCCTCTATATTTAATTAATACCTATTTAAATATTCTAATACTTATTATCTAATTGTAAATATCTACGAATTGTAAAAATGGCGTTATGGGTTGCTTGAGCATTTTCATGTTTTACGTTCCCATAAAATCGTAAGTGGCGCCATTTTGTAAGCTCAGGTTGGAATTAGTTATTGCAGTAGCCTATAGAGGCGCTTACTGACGCCACAGCATTTGGTGCATTATTTTGTGCGAGGGGATAAATCACGTACTCAGTAATTGCGGATGTAATTTAGGAATTGTGTGATGTCTTAGTTATGTAGGCTTACATAATAGAAGAGGGCAAAATCTGAGAGTGCAGCTGAAACTATTTCTATTTGCTTCAAGGTAGGTGTGTTCCGTCTTCTACTTTATTGACAGTGCCGAACCCATTCAGTTTTATTAGCGATGAGAGCAACTGAAATCATTTCATTTACTTTGTGCAGACGTGTGCAGTGATCGTTTGTCATTTGAATGCGATTATATATTTCTTCGATGAATTTGGCATTTCGTGCGTGTGGTCATATACTGTGATATTTATCATAATGTCTTTCTGTGGTATTGATTATTAACTTCCTGTGTAAATTATGCATTTCGCTACAGGTGTAGGAACGGACAAAGGGTTCCGACGTGTACTGCTCCCTGTCAAAGATCAGGTAAGCGCAATGTTTTTAGGTTATTTGGTTAACGGGTCATTGATCAGTCGTGTAAATTCACCTAGTGCCCTTGGCAGACCAATACCCATTCACGTTACTTGTGTTATTGGTCCACAGCGGATCAAGATTACAGAAGTAGTTCCCCTTTGTCCATATTGTATTGTTTTTTAAGATAACCATACTGTTTCTTTGAGTTACATCGTTTCTCTTATCCGTAGGACATTGATTTTTGAAGATTTTTTGACTGAAGTCATTAGAAGGTCCAAATGATTTAACTTCACTCCAAATTAACACTCCGCCACGCCCCCTAAATGTGTCTGAGGGAGTTCTAGGAGTAATCATGATAAAAACTCAGCTAAAATTGTGTTAATGGCTAATTTTATTTTGTTTATCTGTCTGTCATTAGCTAATAACACCTTCATGGCATCTGTAATTCAGTTTGTTTTTTCATGTGGTGGGTGTGTACTCATTGCTGAACTATGATAGCATTCTATTTAATGTTGCCTGCCTGTATATCCAAATTTATTACCATTAAGGGTCGTTTGACATTGCAATGGTGGTATCTCGTCTAATAGTAGGTAGTTAGTTAACTCAAGGTACTTCTTATTTTTTCTCTGATCTACCACGATTCTCATAAAAGTTTTGGTTTGACAACTCTATAGCAATAAGTATATCTTAGTATTTTTCATTTCTCTTTCTATCGATGCTCATGGTAAATTACTAGTGCATCAAGCATATAAGTCATAGGTGTTTTGTTTGTATTCTTAATTAGTTAATCCCTAATGTGTCTCATGTCTATTTTTCTTTAATTTGTATAAAATAGTGTTGGAAATTTTTCATTTTTTCTCTTTATGCTATCTTTTGCATTATATATTGTGAGAAATTTTGCTATTTATTGTCATAAGTATATTTTACGCCGACTATCCTAGTGAGGTATTTTTTTCCTTTATATTACAAAGTGATTGATCTGTCTATGTGTTTCTTTGATACACTCTGAGAGACTTGGTTGTGATGACCTAAATGATAAAATCATTGTGGGGTCAATGTTTTGTAGCTATTGTAGTGTAAATAGGATTAGGATTTAATCTATTCATCATCATTCATCAGCAATCCTAAGATTATTTTGTAGCAACACAGTGAGGTTGTTCACTAGGATCCAAAATTGTAATTCATGAAAAGTTCAATAGATAGAAGGGAAAGATTAGTTATGGTGAAAAAAATCTTCATCATTCAGCCATAATTTTATGTTTAAAATTACAAAATGGAAAGTTGCTATCCACTTTTCATGAGTTGGTGACATCATTAGAGTACTGGCTCATTAATTTATTCAACAAGAACCACTCATAGAGGAAAATGATTGCTTATATGAGTGTCAAAAATGAGGTAAACCACCTGGGGCCCATGAGCGAGACTGAGGAGTTACTGCAAAACTGTGAACAGCTCCTTATGAGTTAATTGTGTCATCAACTTATCTGTGAAATGTTTGAGGCTGGTGATTTTTTGCTTGAGAAGTGGGTGACAGGTTGAAAAACAAGTTTCTAGGGCCTTCTTTTATTCTTCATTTCCTATCAAGGTGGAGATATCACCAGAAAAGCATGGCTTCTTGATTCCTAAATCTATTTGAAAGCTTTGGATTCCTTTTCTAAGTCCATGATTTGTATCAGCAAAAGCTTGTTTGTATGCCTCGTTTTATCTACTTGTAAACTTGGGAATGGCATTGCTGTGATCACATAAAGAGTGTTTCTCAGCATTTAATTTGAAAAATTTTCCAGTCCATGAACTAAAATGTTTTGGAATCGGGAATTGTGCGGCGGCTAGTGTTGGCGTGTCACCCTGGCATCAAATCCCAGTGGTGGCAGATATATGGCAGACTGCCCTATCTCTGCAAGTGCTTTGTGGAGGGTATTTCAAGTAAAACACTTCATCCATAAGATGGGATATAACATGTAGTCCCCATGATGCCTTTAATTAAGAACAGAGTAATGTTGATGCCAGGTTTCTCTCTACCCTTCTTTCTCAAACTTTACCTATGGTGCATGTTAGCTAAGCTGTCGGTTATTTCCTCTAAATACCTACCTAAGCTTAAATTGATGATTACCAAAGGTTTAAAATTTAAGGCTGTCTTGTAATCAGATTATTACAACTTTTAGAATGATTCCTGTTACAGAATGAAATTAAACAATGGATTAGTGTGGAATTCTAGGCTACAATTATTTGGACTCATCTAATTGTAATTGCATGGAACTATATGACTCCCTGCCTTCTTTATCAATTTTCAACTTGAATAAATTAATAAGCCCATAATCCCCTGTCAATAACTGCAGCTATGGTAACATATAAGCTGTATTTGTCACCCCCGAAAAATAGTCGCCCTTAGTTGAATTCATTTATTATGCTATAAAGATGTTTGAAAGCTAAGCATATAGTTAAAATATTGTTGGAGCAAAAAAGGTGTAAAAGAAAATTGAAAGAAAAAATAAATTCTGCCTACCATTAGGCTTCCATAATTTTAAGGTTTCATCAGGTATTTTTGGTGGAAATTATTTTAACCCGTAGACTGTAGGAACGTTTTCATACATTTATGTAGTACTCTTGACTGCAGGAAAAACATTTTTAAACGTTTGACCATTGCTCAACTACCTGCAGCAGTTTCCCAAAATTTTTATTGCTACTTAGATATCTTGCACTTGGGCACTTTCCCTCACTGTAGGGATCACTAAGGGGCTTAACTCTCATGGGCCAGCCCTCAAGGCAGGGGGTGCCTCCTGGAATTTTCTATCATACTGCCCATTTCGTATTGTTTCGTACGTGCTCCATACTTTTAATGTGCCCAGGACAAATGCTCAAATGTAGGTCCATCCCTTGGTAAGAGAGAAGGAAGGGTCACCCCAGGTTATAAGGTTCACTCTCTGCAAGACACTAGAAGGGCAAAATATTTCTTGCTTCTTTCCTGCGCAGGCTGGTAGCTAAAATCACCATTTCTTGCTGCCTAAGGGTTAAAAAGCAGCTGGAGGAGTATCTGCATTGAGGATTATATTCACTGGCTCTGCGGGTATTTGCCGTTACCATTAAATATTAACATTCATGGGTTATAAATCAGCATGAAAATTATCTGTCACAGTAAAACGTTCATTGTGTGGCTGTATTCCACATGTCAGGTATATCCTTCATATTTAACTGCTCCATCTTTAGTACCTCGTGCTTTGCATTGATAAGTCGGTCAGACAAGACATATTGCTTGGTAGTAAGAGGAAAAATGTAAGCACAGTAGCTTCTGTTTACAATGTGAGTTCAAATATATGTATTTTATTTTATGTCTTCCAAAATGCGCTTGGTGTACTTAAACAACTTTCCCCTTCAAAAAGCTTTATTTGCTTTGATTTCCGGAAGAGTGATGGAAGTAAAATTTATAAGAAAATCACATTAATTATTTATTGAAAAAATTCCTTTAAGTCTGACTGGATTACATGGTAAGAATGCATTATCCATATTTTATGGATTCTCTGGTTGGTGGTTTGTGCTTCACATCAATGAATCAGTCAGGCAGGACATCTATCTATGTAAATGCAGAAAAGTTGTAAGCATTGTGACTTTTCTGTGTAGTACAAGTTCATGTAAATATATTTTACGTCTTAAAAAATTTGCTTGGTGCCACTGAAAATTTTTCACTTAATATTTTTTTCCTTTGATTTCCAGAGGGTGGCAGGCAGTGAAGGCATTTGAGGGTAGCTGTCAGCTGGTCACCATTAATGGAGAAGAGGAGGCACATCCACTACAGCCGCATTCCTGGGATTGAGGAGGCTGATAGTCGACTCTCTGACACGGATCAGAAAGGGGAGAGCACACTGCTGACGAGTGAGTACAGATTGTTTCAAGTTCTGCGTCCTTCCTTCTGTTGTTCACTGTTTTAGGTGTTCCTCTGTGTGCTACCAGTCATCATATTGGAAGAGAGTTGTGCTGATTACTAAATATACAATTTGGGATTCAATTGTATACTTTTATCTATTTTGTTGAGATGACAATACAAAACGATGTTACATAGTGACAATGCATAGCGATGTTAGCATAGTGATTTAAATCATGAGGTAATATGTCAGAGAGTTCTTTGGTCTTTTTATGAAGTAATTTTTTTCAGTCGATGTTTTAGAACTTCGTACTTCCCTCATCATGGGTTTTGTAAATTGGTTTTTATTTGAGTGTTAAAGTAGCCCATGGTAAAATAGTCATTAAATTCCAAAAAATAGCTCGAGTTTATTATACGTAATTTATTATAGCCCTACATTCCTCCCTTTCCATAACCAGGCCGTTCAGTACCCTGACGTTCTTCTTTCTTGTGCCTCCTTTATCTGCTCCTTATACTTATCTCTTGGACTTCTGCAGGGGACTTTTATTTTTATCTTTCTTTCCTTGATATTTCCTTCAAAATTACTTTGTCTTATTACATGGCCTATTCACCAGGTCCTTATCTTGTGTATGGTGCTCTGCAGTTCCCTATCTTCTCCAATGCCATGGTGCATCTCTTTTAGTCTTATTCTATATTTCTATTTGATCTTCAATACCCTTTACCAGCACCTGGCCATGAAGTCAGCTTTTCCATTGCCTATGTTTCTGATACATGGAGTGCCAATGTCCACATGAATGTTTTGCATACTATTTTCTAATCTACAGTCTAATGCTCCTGGAGCAGAGTTGTGACCTTTTTGTCACGAATGTCTTCTTACCTTAGGCTGCGAGATGCCTTATGCCAGCTGTGCTATCTCCCTCCTAAGTAAAGGTTTTTCCCATGATGGGTGAATGATTCCATTTGCTCCAATCTTTTTCTTCTCTGAAGCGCAAGCTGAGAAACAAGTGCCTCACCCAAGAAAAAAAGACTGTGTGTAATGTAGATGTGAATCGTTTCTCATTCAACATCCCTATATAGTTGCCCTTAACTTTTCTTTGCTTGCAAAAATTATTGAAGAATGATGTGGTGTGACCTTATAAGAATGATCTGTACTATTCAATCAGGTTATAATGTGATTTTATTCTTTATTCATTATAGAGCCACCTAGATGTTAGATCTAGTTTTTCCTCAAGGTAGCACCTCCCCTTGGTGGAGACTATCAACCCGTTTGTTTCAGAGTAGACACTATTATAGTATAGATAAGTACAAAGTTATGAGAAAGCAGTCTTTATGAAACAGTTATTTCTAGAACTACATATATGGACAGCCCAGCATCTTCTGTGTTGCAGTAATATTCTGTCTGATAATTTTTAAAGATTGATGGCTGTTTCACGGATGTGTTGGTGCAGATTAAACTGCATTTCTATCTCCAGCATTAAAAAAAATAGATGCATATAACGGAACATAATGGCCTATCCTTGTGACCAGAGTTGGTGAAATTTGCTTCTTTTTGATAATTTATTCCTAAGGTGAATATTTCTGCTTCTTCTAATTTGCTGATACAATGACAGATTATTCAATTCTTTATGTTCATTACGATATTATCTAATATGTATCATCAAATGTCTGTCATATAGTCCTCTGCATCGCCATGCAGCTGGTGTGAAGGTAATACATTGTAGAATATTTTCAAATTTCTCTTTCCCTATCAGTCATAACTCATAGCCATTATAAATAAATGGTTTTATTGCACAGCAGTCAGCATAGTGCCATAATTACAACATTGGTGAATTCCATCTCAGTAAGTCATTAGCCATTGAAATTTTAATGTATCTATCTTTTATTCCTAAAATCAAAACATCAATATGAGACGCATTCATTTCAAGAAGGATGAACAGCTGCTTGATTTTATTGCAGAGTTAGGTGATTGTAATTTATTGTTCGTTGGCAATATACATTGATTGGAGTCATCAACAAAAAAATAAGGAAATACACAAAAAGGCTACATTAACTTGTAAAGTATATGGTACCAGAAACAAATTTAAAAATCCTCACAAGACACGGAGGAAGAATTAACATGGAAGCCAAATCAAAATCTTGTCTGTAAATGTATGTTCAATCCCATTCATAAGTTTATTCTTCTCCTTATGAAATTTTTTTGTTAGATTTGCTTGACTGAGTATGAAGTTTTGCATTGATGTTGACGTCTTGTTGTCTATGAACCTTAGATTGTAAAAAATGAACGTGTATAGCTTATTTACATCTTGTAGAAAATATTGAATTTGCTGAACCTATTTGGGTTGAGTGCAATTTTATCGGTTTGAAGAGTAAAGGTGTTTCATCTTGAAATATTACGCAAAATAAATGTTACTAATTTAGTTTGCTTCACATAAAATGGATTGATGAATACCTGTCTTTCCTGTACTTTTCATAAAGGAGAGCTCATTGTTACATGAGTGAAGGTAGAGTGGTTGATTGAGTGAAACTCATTTCACGTAGTGCTTGTTAGTATTTATTTTAACAGCAGTAATACTGTAATGTGGAAGGCAAGGAAACTACCGAGTTATTATCCTGAGAATTCAAAGCTACTCGACTGAGAATGTAAAAGAAAAGAAATAGGTAAACATGGACAAATAAGTGATTTAGGAGTTGATTGGTGAACTTTGTCTAACCAATCCAAGGACACGATGATGCCAGCTGGTTGAGAGGCAAAACTGTTGTACCCCAAAATGAATCAACAAGGCCAAAACGCAAAGAAAGTACGCTTATTAAATAACCATGGAAGCTGCAGTACCAATCCAAGGATTGGAGACCCTTGATGGTGATCGTTTATAACATACGAGATTTGTATGATATAAACGATCACCATCAAGGGTCTTCAATCCTTGGATTGGTACAGCAGCTTCCATGGTTTATGATCGTTTATAACATATGAGATTTGTATTTGTATTTGATTTGTTTGTTTTTCTCGTATTAAGTGTATAGCTGGTAGGATAAAATTACATGTTTGATTAAATAAGGGTCCATTTCATAGAACTTTGGGATTACTGGCAGATAATTTTGCCGTAGTGGGTCTTCTTAAGAATCCTTGGGGTTAGGCAACCGATCGGGCTCCTCGGTAGTCTGAGGGTGGCATACGTGTAGGGGCTATATGGATTTTGTAGCATATATTGTCTTTGTATTTCTCCTCTCATTGTCGTTTCGGGAATGTAACCGCTGTTTCTTGGGAGATCTGGTCGAATTATACATTTTTATTATTATTATTTATCTATTATTATATTAGTTGTATTTTTTCATGTTATTTATGTGTGAGAGATCGTTGCATAATCGCTGGCTTATTTTTCCTATTTATTGCGATTGAAATAGTATTACCATTAAAAATTCTGTAAACTAACTGCTATGTACTCTTACGTTAATAATTATCTATGCTATTTATTCAAACCTTCAATATGGTAGCTGTATATGTTTTAATCTGTTGGTGGTGGGTTTTATAACTTTCCTTGAACTGCCATGTAACTACTAACCTTAATCAATTCTTATTGCCTAAGATAAATGCCTGATGTAGAAATATTTGAAGTTTTCTTTTTGCTATTGTTTCTTTATTTTTTAGATGGGGGACTTATGTAATCAAATGGTATAAGAAATAGAAACATTAGTCTTTTTTGATTATAGTAAGAAGTTGGTTTTGTCTCCATTTTTGACTAACAATAAGTTTGTAAGTAGGTAAATAGTGGCCTGTGCCGTAAGAAATAATACGAAGCACATAAGTTTAACAGTGGAATGAAGTCAGTGTTAATAAAAGTAATGGTGTCATTTTTTGTCAAGTTGCAATGAATGTTGCTATTTTGCTCAATCAGGTATTTTAATTCTTACGCATCATTATTTAGGCCATTTTTCCCAATTTTAATGCTTTGAATTATTTTTATCTGAAATCCAGTAGCTTGTTAGCTATAATTTTTTATATGCATATAAAGAAGTACCAATTTTAAATTGCGATGAATTTTTAACGTACTTACATAAATTTAAATTTTATGCCCAGATATTCCAGCCAATGTCAATTTTCATTTGGTGCATAAAAAACATAGTAGCAATTTATTGATTGCTGGAGTACACAATATATATTACTGCAAATGGAAATGAGTTTCCTCAAAAGTCATTTTTGTGGATTATGTCATTGTTGAGGGTAGTTTTTTATATAGAATTTTTAATAAAATAGGGTGTAGTGGTAACTTAAGGAATTAATTGGCATGTATTCACCCAGGAGAATTGAGGTATAACAAATGTTTACTGGCTAATGGCATATGAATTCATAATTCATCCTTGGTAATGGTGTGACTGCTTGATTAAATGTTGCCATACACTCATAATCTCTTCCCTATCTTCCTTGTGTTGTGTCTCTTGGATTTCTTCTTGCTTTCTCCCACTTAATGCTAACCATTGGCTAATACTCCTCTTCTTGTCTCTCTCGTTCCTCCCCCAGGTTACCTCCGTTAACAACACTTTTGTTGATGGGGCTTGTTGTTCTGTAGATTAGTTTAGTGCCACTAACTCTAACTTGTGTGGGTTGTTTCCTCAGAGCAACTGACCCAGCCCTCTTTGTCACTCCCATCTTTTAGAGGGGCCCTTTCGCTTCATACTGCATATCTTAGAGCCCCCTCCTCCCCCTCACAACGCAAAAAGAGTGCCCCTCCCCTCTGACAATCCCCTGCCCCCCATTGTCGAGGGATGTTGTGTGGGGAGTTGGCTGCCCGTCCGCTGCCACTCCTGAGCCTGCGTCTTGGCATTCTCCCGCCCCCTTGGGGTGCCGCTTCCGGAAGCCCCTTTTACAACCTGATAGCCCTGGTTGAAGGCATGGCTGCCATCACGGCGTCTGCACCCAACAACAGCAATGAGGGTGGCTGCGGCCTGACGCCCTCCAACCCCTCCACCCTCGTCTTCTCCTCCTCCGACTGCCACACTGCCCTTGCCGATGGAGAGGAGGAAGACGTCCTCTTGGGTGAGTCGTTTGTTTCGACCCCTTTGTCACCAGCCATCTGTTCAACACCAGTCTCCGATCTGTCTCCCTGGACCAATCTCTACGAGCGACCACTCGGGCTCAGAAAACTGATATCTCCCTTGAGGCATGCCTTTTTATGCGGGAAATATTAGGCGTCAAATATGTGTGGGATTTTGATTTGCTGGATTTGATTTACATTCGGCATGATGTCAGTAAATTATATGGTTGCATATATGTATGTTGAGTTTGAAATGATAGGTTGAGATTTTCACAATAATATATAAAAGTCAGTCCATTAGTAAATAAATATGTAAGTAAAACTATTAGATAACAGCAGAAATAGCCAGGAAAATAGCCTGACCCCCAGTGAAATCATACTGCTGTAGGTACAGTGCTCATTGTTTTAATGGAAGGGACAAGATACTCAAGCTGATATGATGATGGTACATGAGCCAAGTGCCACTGCTCACTGAAACAAAAAGTTTTAATATTTTGTTATGGGTGGAGCATAGATACCAAATACTCTGAGATTTCTCTGGCAGTGATATCCTAAAGGTATGTGACAATTGTGACATGCTTCCCATTGCCAAGATTGTGGCTCCAACTTGGCATACTATGCCTCAATGAAAGGGATTAGTTCTCTGAGCTGTGTACAGCGTGACCTCTTAGTCTGTGCTAATTATTTTCCCTCTATTTTCCTTGGCAGTAAGATTCTTTATCTCAGTTTTCAGCCTGAGATTGAGCAGCCCCTATGTCATGGAGTATGAATAATGTAGTTCTTGCATATTAGAATGACTACGCTGTGTTTCTCTCACAAAGTTTACTATGTCAAATGTGGGAGTTAAAAGTGATTCCCTATTGCATACACATGTAATTTCTTTTTATACCTCTTAACCACTATTTTTATTTAATTACATACATTTCAAATTTCACCATTTATTAGCTATTGTTATTATTCATTATAAATATTGCACTTTTAAAATTGATGCTTTATTTGAATTAGATGATGCTGATAACAAAAAAATTGCATACCAATATAACATCGATATTTTCCTGTGTGGTTAAATTTTATTTTGAATGAGATGGTTAACTTTGAATATAACATTTTTCACTTAATCTAAGATATGACATTCTGTCATTCTTATTTATCCTAAGGAAGGCAACGAGACTTAGTGTGCTGCAATCTCCATTAAACTATGTTGCTCATATTCATTTGTATACATCATACAATATTCATTCGCGTGGAGTAGCTACATCACTGTGCTCATGGCTTAATTATATTAAGCTTGCTCATAACTTGCATAAAATTGATCCCTTATCTTGTTTAAATCCTTAGAAAAAGAACTGTAGTTCTGCTGATTGTTTGTGTCAACAAATGAAGATTGATGACCAGTTCTATCATGCATTTGCAATGATATTTTTAGCCCTTTAAGTAGATACGGTAACCGTTTGACTAATTTTCTAATTGAACAAGAGGATATCTTGTAGCTTATTGAATTTGCTTTGGGTAGGCTAGGTTTTATTCTTGTTATTCATGTTCTTATGTTCCTAAGGGGAATACTGATGTATGGTTATGGCTGAATTTTTTCCACCGATGGAACGATCTTCTTTACTTCAGCATTACTGTAATGTGCCACTAATGAATTAATTCTGTGTTGACTATGTTGTGTATTTTAAAGTATGCTTTTTTTTAATTTGGAGTTATGAATTTTTCGTATGCTGTGGTTTTCATAATAACATTGCTAAGATTCAATGGAAGGCTTCACTAACACTAAATAATAAAAACTTTGGTGGAGTTTGACAAGCATGATAAATTATCGGTTTGGGCTTATTTCATATTAGATTAATGTCCCTTTTTTAAATATTTTGTTGTTATGTCTTACCCACTTTCTTAACAGCATGGCTACTAATGACTTGAACAACTTAAAAAAATTAATTTAAAATAAGGAATAGTAACACTCGTATTGATTATATTCTGTCAAGTATTTTGGAAAATATACCAACATTTACGAAAACTTAAGCTTTCTGAAGTAGCTTAATATACTTTCAGAAACTGTTGAAGGTATTAGAGCTTAAAATTTGATGGAAAGGGAACCTTTGGTAAATGTATTAAGTTGGTTTGCAGTTGTTACGATACTGTTTAATGCTTTGCAATGGATGAAGCATGCTGTCTTGAGTCACGGCACCAGTGGGCAGGTATCGAAAATGCAGGAGGCATTATGAATAACATATTTACTATATGTATGATCAAAGTAGTATTGTAGGACATGAATTGCAAACAGAGCCTCATTCAAAATGATTGAGGTTCTGTTTGCAACCTCCACAGATGCATCATTACTTCTAAAAAGATGGAAGTTAAGCTTTACCTAGACAGACAGGCTTGGGTTGTTTCAGCCCTGTAAGTTTTCTAACGTCATACACATTTTTGTTAACCAAATTCTGTGTTCTTCCTCATAATTTGGCTGTTCAAAGTGATATATGCCTCCGTTGAATGAAAATGAGTTACCATCAGTCATGTACTTCTTGAGAAAGCTGTTTTAATTGTACTCAAAGAGATGCGGAAGGTATCAATGAAAATCATAGACCACCGGCAAAGCAGACGAAGCTCCCCAATGAAAGAATTACATTCAAATGAATTTAAAAGATTACACATATCGATATAACTGTGTTTTAATGTGTCATTCTTTCTGTTAAAATATCTGGGTTGTTGTGCGGAAGAAATTTAAAAAATTAACTTCACCTCAATGCTAAGAGGCTATGAGTCGAAACTACCCTTAGTTTTACTTTTTGGCATGTAAACTATTGAAAAGTACCGTGAAAAATTACGTAATTTTCTTTCTATGTTAGTGTACAGTAGTATTAATACGGATTTTCTTAAAATTTATGAGCAATAGGATACCAAATAAGTCATTCAATTTGATTTTGAAATTGACGCATTAGTTCTATGACTCATCCCGATCATAGTTTTGGCGTGCACGGCAAATTCAAGGTTTTCAACACCGCCATCACTCAGGTCGTGGTTCGTGTTGGATTCTCCAATGGTCTATGCTCAAACTAAGGGGACTGCATGGAGGAGGCTCAATTCCATATAATAGAAGGCTGACTTCTGTTGCCACTTCGGTCTCATCTTAATCGGTTTTCAAAAATGTCCGCGGCGCGGTGATACAGGGGCGCAGCTAAGAATTAAGACTGGTGGGGGTTATAGGCGCAACTAATACTTAGGAATATGGGGGTATTGAATACCCACCAGGGTAAGCGGGATTTGCGGGGGCCCTCCTCCTGAAATTTTTTAAAATTAATTGTTCAAAATGGCGAGTTTTACGGCTTTCTGAGGGATATTTGATTAATCCGAACACTATTCTATAAGTAATCCTAAGCCAATGTCGTAAAATGGATTAAACGTAAATATTTATCTGAGGTCTGAGGTTTATCCCCCAAAACCCCCTCCTCGCTGCGCCACTGCGGTGATGAGTTCAATACGATCCATTTTTTTCTCAATATTTTGCAGTACAGTGTTTGCGAGGAATAGAATTGAAAAGTTATGAATTTGATGGATCATATCTACACGTAAATAAATTGCCGCTAACACCCCTAATCATAACGTATTTCCCCGTGAAACTCGGAATGGTTTTGTCCGTCAGCGACGCGAGTGGCTACTTTTGTAAACCCATTTACATGCGCGGTGGGTGATAACACATTAAAGAGGCCGACTTGAGGATCATCTTTTGTAATATCCTTGGCTCGAGCATAGGAAAGGCCTTGTATTGTACTCGTATTCAAGGCCTGTCCTTCAGCCTCGACGGTGGGACACTGTCCGACAATCGGGCGAGTAGTGGTCAATTGGAATCGGAAATCTACATATATGTCTACATACTAACCCGCAAGCCGCTTCAAAATGCTTGTGGCTTGGTAAATTATAATACCAGCCGTTTGCACGTAAAAAGGAACTGCTTTAACGCAATTACACGTTGCATTATTATTATCATCATCATTTAATTGTTACAAGTAAGCCATTGGCCTGGTGGCAACATGAACATACGATGCAAAACAATTGGCAATGTCATAAGAAACCCTTCGTCCCTACTTCTTCAATTGCTTTTTAAAAATATGTTAATTTTTCGGGAAGGGCTCAAATAGTTTTGCTGGTAGGTCGTTCCAGTCCCTTATGGTCCTATTCAAGAAGGAGAACTGCTTTGCATTTGTCCTTTGTGATCGGCACTTGATCTTGAACTGGTGATCATTTTATCCAACAAAGCTGGGTTTTGCAGTGTCCTTTCCAAACTCCTTCCATGCTTTTTCCCCACTCATTATTTTAAACGTACCGCATAGCCTGCTCCTTTTCCTCCTCTCCTGTAAACTGTCCCACACCATAAATCTGAGTATTTCTGAAACGATATCCGTTTTCTTGTGCTTTCCCTACACATACCTAGCTGCTTTTCTCTGCACCTTCTCCAAGTTCGTCACTTCTCCTTTATAATGTGGGTCCCAAACAAGAGATGCGTACTCAAAAAGAAATGCGAAGGTTGGTCGTACCAGAGTTGTATAGGCCATTTCATTAGTCGCACTGGTGCTTCCTCTGAGGTTTCTCATTACCCAGTGAAACATTTTAAGCAATTTTTTAAATTGTAAACGATTAAAAAAAAGACATTCTCAATTGATCAAGCAATCAAAGTCTAGCGCCCGAAATCGAGCAACACGGAATACCAGGGAGGGAGACTTTCACTGTCAAGATTGACCGCCAGCAAAAGCAGATGTCATGGGGCGATCAAGGAATTCAATCCTCTTGCATCAAAGGAAGGGCAGAATTTCCGTGTAACGGCCCAGTGACCACATTCATCAGACGTATTCGGCTACAGACCAATCACCTGTGCCATCGGTTAGCGATATATCGGTGACTGGCCGTCGGGTCTAAACTCAAGGTAACGATTGGGACGACCGATTTTTGGCTCGTTTGCCGAAATTGAAATGTAAAGCTTCCACATCAGGTGATTCCTCACACATTCTCGATCCTATCATTCAGTATCAGGGAGAAGTATCTGAAGAAGAAACGCCAGAAGATATACAAAATGTATTCCAACCGGTCTTGAAGTGAAATTTAAGTATTTGAAGAAATTTTCCGGTAAATTTAAATTTACTATTATGTTAGAGTTCCATCAGATGAAGCGTGAAACAACTCTTTTGTCAGGGAAGGTTGCTGAAGGTGATGATTAACTTTACATTCTCCTTATTTTCTTTTATTACTTTGTTCCAGAGGTTTGTTACTGTGACTGAGTTATTGAGTTCTGTTTCTGTGACTGTGTAATCGAGTTTTGTTACGTTGTTATTGACTGTGTTTATTCATTTATTTGCTTATTGATATGTTTAATTTTCATTTTTGTATTGGAAGAAGTAACTAAGTTCTTTTTTCACATTGTTGACTGATAAAGTTGTTACCTCTATGTCCATTGTTAACAGTCCGTGTGACAATGTCCGTTATTGTCTCCTGATTGTCTAATTGCTTATTCCAGCATTAATTGTTTTGCCAACCATTGTAATTCGATATTGTCTTCCTAAGTAAAGTTACTCCTGGAACAATAAATGAATTTATTATTGTTATTTAATATTAATCATTTATTCAAGGCCTTATAAGCAGCATAAATATCAGGATTTCAATTTAATATGTCGCAAAGGCTTTAATTTACCTCCCTGAACGATCTGTTTATATTTAATTTTAAGACCTGAGTTGCAGACCCACTCTTTGTAATTGTACTAAAATTCTACAAGATTGTATTATTTCGTTGTCTACAAAGACCTTTGCCTTTTTTATTTTTGTTGAAAATAGAATCGTGCTAGGTGTAATTTTTGTAGAAGTTCTTGTATATTGTATTTGTCCTTATGGGGAATCCCGGAGCATTAATAAAGAAAAAAGTCACAAAATTTTTGAGTAAATTTGAAAGTAATCGGAGAGGGTCAGTTTGAAAATGTTATTTTGCGTTGACATGGTTTTTTATGTATGACCCTAGCGCCACTAACGGAAAGCTAGCGACGCGCGTCCAGAAATGCGGTGCGTGGGGGAAGTCGACTGTCGACCGCACATCGGCGGCGTCAACATCGCAGGCCTCTCCCACCTTCCTCCCTTCAGCCCAGGAATGGCTCCCCTCTGCATCCTGCCCCTGCATCCCTACTCCACCCCCTCTATTCCCCCTTTGAGGGTTCGACGTCTTACATAAGCGAGCCATTCCCTCCCTCTCTGCCTTTGTGGCGGAATGGGTGGTGTGAGCACTGGAAGGCGTGGGATGTATAGGAAGAGAGGGGCTTCTTGTGCCATACACCTTAAGCTCTTTTCTCTTTATTTATTCCTTTACTTTTTCACCGTCCGACCCTACGCGACCCTAGATAGCAGTGGGGCTAAGTTTAATTCTGCCTTCGCGCTCTCTCGGGGCTGTTAAAACCTGTTTTTGTTTTGTATAAACGCAGGTTTTCGTGATAACTTTGAAATCCTCCCTTTACTGGCTTTATTGCTTCACTCTTCCGTCTATCTCTTTCAAGTCGAAAAACGAAAGTTAAAATTTTGTTGTAAAGACTCGACTATTTAACAAATTAAAGGGTTTGTAGACACTTCAGCTTCAGTTATAGTCAAATAACAAATTAAAAAATGGAAATTACGTCAAAATGAAAATCGTTGAGAGTCCTACACACCCAAAGTTGGAATAAGAGTCAACTTGACGTCTGCCGCGACCGAACAGACTGTGTGAGTCATTATCATTTTGGTCGTGGGTTCACTGCCGAAGTGCCAATTACGGATGGTCAGAGTATAGTGTTTCAGTGTGAAGGTTGGTTTGAAAAGGCTATGATAGAGTTCACCTCAGTCGAAGCTGCTGGCAAGGGAATAGCGTGCATTCATTCACCAGTTGCTTTCTCGGGGCTCTTTGTTTTTGGTGTGCCTATGTTGATATGCCATTCTTTTTGCCACCCCTATGACCTTGAATGTGACCATAATGTGTCAACGGTTGAATCTTCGTAAATAAAAGTGTTATTTTTGTTTTTTTATTGCCCGAAAACCTAAGAATTGACATCTTGGTCAATGTAATTCAGACTTTTTTCTATCTCGAATTTTTAGCATTGAAACCCCATGAGGAAAATTCAAAATTCAAAAAACCCCAAAAGGAAATATTATTCGACAATTGTAATGTGAAATCAACCTATTACCTACATTGCCCGTCGTGGGACTAGGTTTGGAATCGCGGTGAAGTTTTTGGTAGTCTTTTTAAGCCCCTTGGATACGATCCTAACAGATGTAATTGCTCCGAAGCAATTTCCTCACGGAAACGTGATTTTTGGTAAGATGTTGCCTTGGCTACGCATCTATTACTTCGAATCATGATCGAAGGCAGGAACCGTACCCTATGCCTCATCCCCTTCCATTTTACCTTCCCTCCCCCCACCCTTTCACTACGTGGTCTCGCGAGCCGAACCCTTGGAGGTGCTGCCGCCTATTGGGGAGATTTCGCGTGAGAGGGAACGGGAGGTGCCCACAAGAAAGGGAGGGAGCTTCCAACACACAGTGGAAAGGGGGGGGGGACTTTAGTGGGAAGGGAAACTCCACAGAGACAGTGATCGAGTGGAGGTTTGACGTGTACTACAGGGTCCTATGGGGGTGTGTCATTTGGGAGTCGCTACTTGCCCATCCGTTCCTCCGCTAGCTTTATTATTTCAGTCTTCTATACACGTCCCATAAATGAACCAACAAAAGATAAAATTGAGTTAAGCGCCGAAATAATTTAACAAGTTAAAGAGTAAGGCTACTTCGATACTGCTAAAGTCAAACAATCAATCGTCGCATATGCTTTCGCGGATGCTATTCATTGGAATAAAATAATGGGCTTTGTTGCCGTGGTAATTTTGGAGTGATACCAGTGCGTACTGACCGATATTGGATGTTTCGTGAAAGGAAATGGCTGGGAAAAGTTCTTTAAAACTTTATTTATTTACTGTTGCAGATTGTGGCGGATACAATAATATAATTCGAAATATAATCTAAATTCTGCAGAGGAAGAAAATAAGTGACTGATGACCCGTGAATTTTTGTCAATTCTACGGAATCGGTGATTTCGAGACAAAGTTTTGTGGCGAATAGTTAAAGTTTAAGCTATTTATGTTAATACAAGTTTTAAATAGAATATTCCATTGCTGTCGTGTTGATTTATGAAAACAACCTTGCCCAACTGCAAAGCTTCAATTTAAAGTATTAGCGAAAAACAAATTTCTCGAAATTACTGTTTCTGTAGAATTGGCAAAAGTCCTCAAGTCATTCCTGTTTCCTCATCTGCAGAATTTCGTCATTTAGAAACTCCATTTTATCTGAAATCCTTGGTTTTTCCGTAATATACTTACTTCAATTAAATGCCCAAGCCTTTGACTTAGACCTAGTCACTATCAAGGCAAGGAATTGATGTTCCCGTGGAAAGGAGTGACCTATACAGTTGTGCATATGGCATACCTCCCTCCTATATTGTTCGATCGCTCTCCTCTGCGTGCCGCGGATCAAAGCGATTTCCAGGAGCAATAGAGAATAAATGCACTCGGTGCTGCAATCTGGCAACGCTGCACTCGGATGTTCGTGAGAGCTCCTCCGTCTGCGAAAGGTTTCCTACAATATCTCTACTCCATTGCCACTGTGCCAAGAGAGGGACTTCCTCTCATGTACGTCTGTTTGTGGGTGGATCACTTTTGAATCTGCAGCGACGATACCTATACATTCGCGTATACATCTCTCCTTCGCGTATTTCCCTCGCTGTGTCATGCAAATATTCAGGTTATCATAAGAAAGTGGTGCGGTTTTGACCATTGTATAAATGAAAACATGAAAAACCATGGTTTAAATGACTTTCTCACAGATTTTTTTTATTTTTAGAATTTTTCGTCTCTAACATTTTTTGCATAGTGAATTCATTTCAATATGTGCGCTCTTAGTCTCTTGCAAAACTAAAACAGCACCATTCTAAAATACTTCATATGAATCGGTGTTCGTATGAAGTTCGGTAGTTTTCTTTTCATGGTGGAGCGTGGAGGCATATTGGGTAGAACATTTATGTTCATGATAAAAGGGTGATTAAAATAATAAGCCAGTTTAGTTTTAACAGTCTTGGTTATTTTAAGGCACTCCATGGACAATTTTGTACGATTATGGGAGAATGATCAAGTACTGGTCGAAGGTTCCAGCGTGAAGCCTTCAGGATCCCCTCCAAACAATTGGGAAAATCCTTTGCGTGAGGCTTCGTCAAGGGTGAACTTTGCTCTCACAGATACAAACCAACTTAAGGGTTGAATTAATGTAGGAGTGTGTATTGCAATGCTAAGATTTCTCTGTAATCCTGCCCTACATATCTCCTATGCCATGCTAATTCTTTTTTTTTCCGTGTGTTCAACTTGATGTGCCTTAAGTTCTTAACTTGTAGTCTTCGTGGAGGGACTCTTCCTTCAATTTCTCTCTCAACTTTTCCTCGTAATTACTTAGTATTTTGACTTGGCCTATAGGGCGGTTTTTTCTGGCATTGAGTGCCTTACATTTTTCTTCCTTTTCTGTGCATCACCTCGTTTTCCACTACGTACGTCTATTTTATATTCAGTGCCCGCCGCTTGACTTAGATCTCGTAGGCCGCAGATAATATTGTAACAGCATTTTCCCATGGTCAATATATCAGATTAATGGAGTGTTTCATCCCTCATTAATATTAAATAAATGCCTCATCTTCCTTCAACTCGTGTGAAAGTAAGTTCTACTCATGCTGGCTGGTTTAATGGGGATTCTCGGGATGTCTTCGGTTTTAATTAGTGATAAATTCATCGATGTAATGAGAAACGGGAATACACAATTGGAATTAAAATACCCATTTTTAATTTATAAGGACAAGTAAATAGTATGAAATCAGTGGGATAGCTATCTTTTATCATTTAAATTTGCTTCGATACTTGACTCACATAGGTGTAGCATTTATAAAAGTGGTACCGAAATTTTATAAGAATATCTGAATTATGAGAGTATTGTGGACTATTTGGTCAATAGGATGCCGGTTTTACTGTTTTTTCGACCTCTGTCTAAATGTATTTTTTTCTCTTCCTCGACCTTTTTCGAGTTTTCTTAAATGGTTTTTCCACCCGCAGGTTTTATTTTTCTCTGTACCGATGATTTATTTATCGAAACGGTACGCAAAGGAGAATGGAAAACGAATACGCGTTGAAATGGAGACCAATAATAATTTGTGAAATAGTTATTATTTTTCTCTCAAAACCTACAAATTAACTCTCTTTCATTCACATTTTTGAAATGATGTAGTCAGTATCAGCGTTACCTTGTATCTTATATCTTAGCACATTCAAGGGGGCTACTCAATTGTTCCATCGTTATTATCTAAGCGCTATTATGAATTTAACCGCGAAAGGCGTTGGATCATTTTGGGTGACAGAGGGATCGTAGGCACTTGGAGTGATGTTATAAATCCGAATTGAAATGTTTCAGTTTATTTTGGTTAAAATCTTGGAAAGGATTAAGCCAGGATTCAACTCTTCAATGTAAAATAATATTTTTTACCTGGAGCGCGAACCGAAATCTTTACGTTCGGTAAAATTCAGGAGTGTTCTTTGCGAGTCATTTTCAGTGAAATGTAAATGGATTGCAAAGGAGTAGAGTATTGTTATTATTACCGAAGAAATAAAACAAACCCTGTTTTCCCTTAAAAGTTTACTTTCTGTTGAATTTAGCATCTCGAACATTGTGCGTGCAAATTTTATGAAATTATGCATGTATGAGCGTGTTTTTTTGTAAAATTATCTCAACCGCCCAGCCATGTTGTTTAAAATGTGTTTCGCAATAAAATTCTAATGGGCCTACCTCTGATTAAGGGTGTGGGGAGGAGCGGTGTGCCTGGGTGCTGTGAAAGCGGTGCGGCCTGCTTCCTTTCTCATAATGAAAGGAGAGGGCACGGAAAAATGTCCCTGCTAACAGCGACAGTGATATGACGATGGAAAGGAAAGGATGAAAGTTTATGGTAAGTCACTGGCGTCGTGTGGCTGGACGTTCCCGCAATTTCGTTAAAGACAAATCGTAAAACATAGAAATACTGAATAAACAATGCACAGTTTTGACTATCCTAGGGTAGACTGTCGTCATTTAGGGTGATATTTGAATTTTCGCCTTGGCGCGGGAATAGTGGTGACATGGGGAGTTATCAACTTGGAAATAATATTTTTTCAATACCTCTCTAATCGCTGCAAGTAATATGTGATGAAAAAAACAGGCCTAGCTGGGGTTATTCGCGTTTTAAAACTTGTTTGTCCGCTAAGCAACTGCACTTATTTAAACAACAATCAACCAATAAAATAATGTATTATATGCCCTTTTTATTTCATAAACATAAAATTATCGATTTCATTAAAATTAGTTGGAGCTTTACGATGAATTTCAATTATCGGTCGAATACGCGGCTGAGAGATGAGAAAAAGGATTCTCACATTTACAGACGTGCAATAGGAAGAACTGAGAAGTAAAGGCTATTTTCCACTGCCAATATTTAGGCATTAACAACCATTCGTATTTCCACGTTTTATACTCGTCTTTAGGTTTTACTCTGGTAATTTTTATTAAGTATTTTCAAACTTCTCAAAACCCTAGTGGTTGTTAAGCAGTTTAAAACTTTTAATTTGGCGGTTGAAAATTGTTTGTGTTTATTTAAAATGAAGTTGAATTAGCTCAGCAGTGCGCCTGTTTCTTCAAAATCCCTGCATTGTAAACTTTTAAATGAAATTTCAATGCCATAATCAGAGCGTGCAATTCTTTAGCGGCATAGCGTACGTTATGGTGCGATTTTATGACGTATAGCTATACTTTTGTGGAACGTGAAAGACGCAGTTTACGCATTCTTCCATTTAAGTCCACTAGTTTCGATAAGCATTATTCTATCTACTTTACCTTAGTGTGGATTTGAACTCTTATCAAGTAATGGCTACATTTGCAAGTTACGGTGAACGATAACGGGGCACTGAAACTAGACGTTAGTAATCATTTCGAAGACAGCGATGGCTGCTATTCCATTCAGTCTGCCTGTCATCTCTATAAATTCATTTCTCTCCAACGCCATTGCTCGTTCAATTTTCCGACGACTTGATTGACCGGAACACCCTGTGTGTCTCCTAACGGATATTATCCGTTTTCGCTTTACGGGATTACAGGAAATGGCGATCCTCTAAGTGGGGAAGCGTTTCTAATGGAAACTGTGCTTTTAATTCCGTCGAATATCTGGAGATTTTACTCGGCCTGTAAAATAGCATGGTTGCGAAAGAATTTTTCCGCCAAAAGGTAGCGAATTGTAACGGAACGTTTCCATTTGCATGCATATATGTACAATTCCCTTAGTTGAGCGTATAGTTATCCTCCCAATGAATATTAACTTTAATATATTTTCTCTACTTTTTTAAGATACCTACTTACCTTTCTAAATGGATTATATCCCTGTGATTGTTGATAAATCTCTCGTAAATATTTCTCTCATGACGCGAACAGCTACGGTGTGCTATATTTCGCGATAATCCACTTAGGCCGAATCGAAAGTTGAAAACAATTGGAAGAGATCCAGCGATGGCAGCGAATATACCTCTATTTTCATGGCAATTATAATTTTGTGTATTATTAACATTGTTGATGTGTAAAATTATTGGTGGATTGTTGATAGAGCACCATAATAATATAGAAATACTCATGATGCTTCATGTGGATCGGGTTGCTATGGTGGTTGAAGGGATTTCCAACCAAATGGTCGAAGTTCAAACCCGGCGGTGGCAGACAATTTTCACTGCCCAATCTCTACTTGAGTGCTTTTTAGAGGGCACTTTAAGTGCAGCACTCCGTCTATTGAATGGTATCGAATGCGTTAATCCGTGGTCCCCTTGGCGCCTTTAGTTAAGAGTAGGCTAATGCCGACGGAATAGTTTTTCTCCTCTTTTCCCTCCCTACCTATCCCTCCAATGACCTCAGTTTTCGGTCGCCTCTTCTGAATACCATGAATACCGAGATGCTTCGTGAATATACTTTCTAATCGAAGTAATTAACACGTAATCGAACGCTATCGTCGGAATCAACAAATAAGACTAGTCGGGTATCACGTGACCTGGGATTTTGCATCTTGTTCGCATGCGCTGAAGCCGCAAATCCATCTTGTTTATATTTACAGTGACCGATTTACTCGTTGGATCTTGTCCGTGTGCGCAGAAGCCAACAAATCGCTTTATTCCCCATCCACATTACTCATTTCTTCCCGCGGATTGCAGCATGAGTCAGCACGATGGGCTTTCGTGGGTGGGAGAGTGGTTTATAGGGAGTGGGGGTGGGGTCCAGGGCAATGACACGCGTGAAGGCACTCCCGTGTTGGCGTTTTGGTCGAATATTGCCTCGCATGCAATATTCAGCTCGAGTCGTCCCCCGTTCGCTTTCGCTGTGTTCGCAACAATCTCGACTTCGCCGTGGGATTCCGTCCATGGCAAAGGTGGTTCATTGAAACTAAATTGGTGACGCCAGTGCCACTTTACCGCGCGTTGACTCGCGTTTTTTTTTTTTTTTTTGAATGACGACAGTCTTTTTTTTCCTCTCCCCTCTCGGTGTTTGATATCGTGCGTGATATTTTGTGTCGCACGCTCGCTCGCAAAGAAGACATTCGTTTGCGTAAATTATCCCCTTGACAGCCGAAATTCCGCTATCCACCCACATGTAAATACGAGTACCTCCTCTCGTGTGATGATATTTTGTCGACTGCTCTGAATATGGGCCTTCCGTTCCATATGCTTAGGAAGTTACACTTTAATCTTAGGAAATTTATTTAGGCTGTTATTGTTTTATCTACTTGTACGGAATTAGGAAAAATGCAGGTCACGTGGAAAATTTGATTATCGCTTTGAATACATTGATATAATCCGTCGTAATATATCAATATTTGTAATGATAAAATGTGGCCACCTTGCCACGCTACTTTAGTAGCTTCGCAGTAATACAGGCATTCGTCTTCCGGAATCAAAATGTGTTATAAGAATGAAAAATGCGTTGCAGTCGACCCAACTTGCTGAAAAACGTGGGATAGGAGAAAAGTATTCACTGATTTGTCCGCATAACGTAATTCAGTCTTTGATTTTTTAAATTTCGATGGATGTCTATCCGAAAACTGTGCATTTAAGCAGTTTACGAAAAACGGGGAGGAAAAGGAACGAGAAGTGCTAGAAATGGTGGAGATGAAACTTTTAGTGTAAATGCGGGGAAGAGAGAAACTTTGGATGGAGTGAGCAATAAGACGGAAAGAGATCTGAAGTCTATTTTAGGAGGAAGAATATTAGGTAAGCGGGGAAGTGGGAGTAAGATTAGCGGATTAATAAGTAGAACTAGCAGGCCACCCGGCGTTGCTCGAGTACCTAGAGGAGTGGGAAACTTCGAACTTGGTATTCATGGTTACAAAGCAGGATTTTTTAGGCAAGCTGAACAGCTGATAATGGAAACAACTATTTCCGTATACCGCGCACTGGACCAGCGTGTATGCCCCGCATCAAAACATTGTTCGCTATGTGTCTGTACTTGTGTAGACCAAAAGCGTTTTGTGAACTCATACCCCAGCAAAAAGGTTTGCACCAAGAGGATTAATAGGTAGGTTTAATATTATTTGAGCAATGTTTTCCCTTTGAGCGGGTGAAGAAGTATGCCTACCCGGAAGGATGTCCAGCAATAGAAATTTTATGACGTGACGTAACAAATGGTAATGAGAAAACGACCCGAAGGACGTGTAGGACGCAACCGTATGTAGTAATATGGGGTTTGGGAGCATGAGATGCGTCGAAGTACTAACTTTGGTCGCAATCCGTGCTGCCGTATGGAAATGCAGACAAACAAACATCCTATTTTATATATGTATGTATAGAGAGATGAATGAATGGGAATAGGCCATATTTCTTCATAGAATTCATATTTTGTGTTGAAGAAGTAAGTTCAAACGGGTAGGGGGACAGGGCTTAAAGATTCGTAAAACCTCCATGTGAACCTACCGTTACTAGTGGAAAACCTTTACCAATAATTGTTCTTGAAAATTTGGAAGGAAGTTTTTGTTTTGCATCGCTGTGTCTGCTGTTTTTCCTTTTTTGCCTCTCTCCGCTGCCTGTGTTGTGGAACGCGGGAGAATGTTGACTCGTGCATTTGGAACCGTATGATTCTTTTTTGTTACGCTTTCGTCATTGCGTTGGTGAAAGTAAACTCGTATAACCGACATTATTTGTGGGAATGGGACGTTCATTATTTTCGTGCGCTCCCGTGAACGAAATTGCCTCGAACGTGGTACTCGCTGAAAACATTCTACTCTGAACGAAATGTCACGTTTTTCTTTTCAAAGCAGGCGTTGCTGTTAGTGATACAGGTGTTAAAAATTATTTTTTTTAGACATTAATTTGCTTTTGAATTCTCATTTTGGTTTGGAATCCGGCGCCGTACATGTGACATTACGCCACATTTACGGGATTTTTTTCAGTCAAATGTTCTTTCTCTTGGGTGGAATTAATTTGCTGTCCATCTTTATTCAATTTATTAGCAAATCCGAATCAGGTGATCTTTGAAAGCAGCTTGAATCAAGATACATCGCTGGCCGGTAAGTTGGTTTAACTATTCTGTCAAAGAATGTAGCAACATCTTGCTATTTTTTTAGTGTCTTGCCTCTGAGTTTGCAAATGGTTGCCAAATTTTACATCCATTTGCTCACAAACCAGAGCAGTTGTAAATAATTTTCTTTAGCTACCCATTTTTTCCGTATCATCCATCACGAAGCGTTTTAGCGCTAGGGACACTTCTGTCGTGAAAACACGAGTGAGATATCGTTTTCGGCTGCTGTCTTGGCAGTCAACTTCAACGTGTGAATCCAGCGTATTTCACATTAAACTGATGACTTCCCTTGCGCACCAAGGGAATGCGAGTAGACACCCGCAATGTAATAAGACCCGCAATGTAATAAGAGTTTTTTTTCATGTTATGAAGGCATGGCGTTCGAGTCTATACATCGTCACGTGGAGTCTTAACTCGTGAAATTTAATTCAAATTAAAAACTGGGGCATGTATATCATAATTTGATTCCGGCTGACTCCGAAAAAAATACTCCTCGAGTGATTTTAGGCGAATATTGTATGCAGTCACCGTCGAAGGGGAGGCAGGGTTGGCATTTTTAATTTTCTCGGAATTTCGTACTCATTCAGTTTTCTAAAGTTTCTGAATGCTCCCTTAAATATTTTTCCCTGTAATTTTTCACTCCTCGAAAGTTTGTACGGTGGGTGTGTGGAATGAACACGCTTTTTTCATTCTGGAAATATGTCGATCGCGTTTGCTGAATTTCCCTCGGATGGTAGGGATTCCACCAAGAAAAGTCGTGAACTTTCAAATTATACACCTCTCGTAATGCTCTACCGGTTTATTTTTTTAAATATTGGGTTTTTTTACGCGACGATTTTTGGGAATCACTTTGAAAAATCAGCGAGTTGACTTTCAATCTTGTTTTAATGATTTAGTTTTTGGAGAAAAAATGGTAGATAAAAACTAGAATAGTTGGTAGTGTAAATGGTAGATGTAAATAATTGAGAGACGAGCGGAGCGAAAATAAAGGGTACATTCTTCCACTCTTTCGTTAATAAATGTTGTATCTGATGTCAGTATTAATTATTTCATCTAAAATCCGTCAATTTTTACTGATTATCCAGGCGAGCACTTCATTCGTAGTTATCATGATTACCGTTGATAGCAATTGGATATCATTGGCATATAGGGCTTAAACTTATGTAATAGACGTTTTATTTTTTGGAAACGTGATAGTGATATAATTAGTGGATAGATTGTGGAGGTCCCAAGACAAGAGGGAATGCCGAAAATCGATTGTATTAGATGTAAGGTTGATCGATAGCAGGGATTATATTACTAATTTCGTCTTTATTTATCGACCGAATTCAGGACCATAAATCCTTATTTTAAATAAAGTTGATGGATATGCACGTACATCCATGCCCTGGATGGGAAAAAATCTAGCCAGGCGGAATTCATACCCATGACTCCTGGTTCGAATGGTTGGAGGATGGCAGGGGGCATAGAGGAGGGGGGAGGAGGAGGGGGCATAAGAGAACGGGTACCATGAACGTTAATGAATCGATTGTGAGGGGAAATGAAATGCATGAAGAGGGGCTGCAGGCGGGGGTGATTATTAAAGTATCTCATGCATCATAAGTGTAACCAGTAGGTCATATCTGTAGTAATAATGATTCGAAAAATTAAAATCGAGTATTTGTTTCCAACTACTGAGTCGCATTAGAACCCTTCGATGATATAATCTTAGAATGCCTTGCAAGAGCAAAATTTTTTTTGTCCCTACATAAAAACCTTTTCATGTGGAGCTTGGCTTGGACAACAAGTGTCGTGCGTCTCAGGAGTCGCGCTGCGGATGAGTAACCCTTGACAAACATAAAACAGTGTCACAATGTGCTCATGTGGTGAAAATATGAATTATGCAACGTCAGAGAAGCGGGTGGATGTTGGTACCAACTGCTTCAGTGATAATGTGTATAATGGGGTGTATCTGTTTACGCCTTTCATCGACAGTTTAATCCACTGAAGACTGTTATAAAGCCTCAGTTCATAGTTTGTGAAAGTATGCGACGAAAATCAATTTCTAAAAAAAATGTTCTATTCGTAGCAAATTTATTCAAAGTTAAAGGGGTATTAAAATTGTTTTAATAATACTGCCTGGAGTTAAAGAATATGAGTAAATACCATTTTCGATATGGTAAAGTTGTTGCGGAAATTCGTGAAGCTCTTACCATGAAAATGATCCCATAGGGTGAACGAAAACCCCATTGTGTCTTTGTGCGCAGTTTGGGCTCGCGGCTACGGTGTAGCACGTACTCGAGAATTAAGAAATCCATTTAAAAACCGGGAAAGGTGATGGCAGAGCGAGTGTCAGTGTTTTTTTCATCATTCGTTTGTTTTTTTCTTCCACCGTCGGTGGGGAAGATGGCCTTGTTTGCACCTCGAGCGTACACGACGGAGGTATCATTTTCTCCTTCTTCTTTCTTTTTTTTCCTTTCTATTTTTTTCACCTCTTTCTCGTTTTCTCTTGAGAGAGGACGAGAGAGAGAGAGGTTGGAAAAAATCATCAAGCGATGTTACACGCCTCGACACCCGGGATTGCGTTAAAAACTCGCTCGTTCCCCGCCGAAAATAAAATTACGAGGGAATAAATAACGAAGCTAGCGAACACGATACCGCACGGGGCTCCACATTCGATGAGATGAAGGTCTTTAAGGGGAGGGGGAGGGTAAACATGGGGAAAAGGGGGTGAGTGGAACTGTGGGTAATGGTTGGGGAGATAAACTGTTAGTGGAACTGTAAAGGGAAAGAGAAAACAGTTCGATGTTTTTTTTACTTTCATATATTCGTTCGTGTTTTCTTTTGTTTGGAGGAAGGGTACAAGTGTGGTTTTTACTGAAAAAGGGTTCGTTCCCTATTTATGTCTGGGTTGGTTTACGAAGGAGCTCGGATTTGTGGAAGGGGATGGAAGTGGAGTTTAAGTAGGCATGTAATTGTATGCGTATATTTCCGTGTTTAATCTTGTGTACAAGCTCATTTGGGGGACAAAATTTAAGATTCGTAATGTTCGCCTGATCATCTCATTCTGTAGAATCTGATGAGAATTGGATTGTCTTGGTGTCGAGTCCCAGTCTGTAACACCTATTTCGTCTATTTAAAAGGGCATATATTAACATATTTACGTGTTTATTTTACGTGTTTACCTGTGTATACCTGCTCATCTAGGAGGGCTAAATATACGAATCGCAATTCTCGCCTGATGAGCTTATTTTGTAGTGTCTGATCAGACTCGGATTGTCCTTTTTTCAACTACCAGTTCACTTTTTAAATTTCATCTCGTCTATTGCTAGCGTGGTGGGCAGTCTTCTGAACTAAGGGTCTGTGTTTCAAATTCCTGGTTAAATCTTCGGACATTCCCAAAATATATACTGGTGTTTTTAAAATCTGCTGTATATTTTGATGACCTTTGGCAGGGATAATTTCGTCTCACGATATTTATGTCATGTTGTAGTTTGGTAGCATCGTGTTATCGGAGTATACCAAGGATTTTCCTCTGGCCAGAAATAAATGCATGCTAATAGGACGTTATTATCACAAAATATAAGTGAATGGAATGGGGTAAAGGGATTTAAATATGAATTTAAAAATATTTTACGGCATTAGTGAGAGGAAGTAGCTATCCAAAAAGACTTTTCACTGTGATGAATAACAGGGGATCGTGAGTTAAACACCACAGCAGCCACATTCCGTCTGTCTGAGATCCGAGCTGTAATTGCTAGAAAAGGCCACTAGATTGAAGAAGATGATGGGTCAGGATATCTTTTCGCTACTTACATGGTCAATGGTCATAGTAATTCGGGTGCGAATCTAAGCCTCTTGCCCTTGGGCGTTTCATTGGGTGATTGGCCATCAAATTTATGTGTGGAAAGTGTTTAGCTATTGATTGCATCAATATCATTTACTATTAAAATTCGGGGCATATCAGGATTTGCTCATGGAATATAGGATTCATTTTGTCATCCTTATTTTCAGTAGTCGTGCATGGGTAAGTGCTTGCTATTTGCTTCTGGGCAGATAAAGTTAATGACAGACTACAGAACCTCGCTCTGGTGCATCAAGGAAGTTGGGGTATGAACATTTCAAAATATACTCCTTAAATTGTACGTCATCGACTTAGGACAATAATTAGTACTCCGTGCTATAGTTTTGGGAATAAATATCGGAAAATCTGCATTTTTTATGCAGGCTCATACGTTAATGAAAACAAAAAAATAATTATGCTTATGCGTTCATGTTGTTTTGGCCAAAACTATATAATTAATGTTATGTAAAAAAGGTGCAATTAATTTTAAGCGATAAAAGTGATCTACATCTACATCTATATAATACCCCGCAAGCCGCCTAAAAGGCGTGTTGCAGGGGGTGTTAGGACACCAGCCGTTTACAGCTAAAAAAAATGAAGTACTCTAGCGAGGTTGGTACTAGCGTTTATTAAAGTCCTTATGGTTCGTGGGAAAAACGAATTCCCATATCTATCCGTTCGACAAAACATCTCTCTTAATTTATCGCTTCTATCGGACCTGGAAATATAGTGTGGCTCTAATATTATGTTCTCTGTGTCGCTCTTAAAGATATCCATTCTCAATTGTTCAAGCAATCTAAGCCTAGCGCGCAGCCTCCGAGTCTCCAATGGCTCCCAGCCTAATTCGTTTAACATCTGGGTAACGCTGTCTGTACGCCCGTAGCAGTTTTTGACGAAACGCGCAGCCTTCCTTTGTATTTTATTCAGTTCGCGGAAATAAATGAGATATAAGTTAATTCTGCTCGTCACTTGAGTACTTTTGGAGTAAATGGTGTATGAATTCTTCAGTTTGAAATTTAATATCTTTAGTTTCATAACAATAACGCAAACGTCGGCTAAAAGTTATGGAAAAAACCGTTGGTTGAAAGCTAATAGATTGTATCACCCAGTCTTTGTACCCTAATTTTGGTTTTATCCTCGATGGAATCCGTCATGGATGGAAAAGTATTCGAATTGAATCGCGCAGTCGCCGGTGACCCAATGCCAGAACTGTTCACACTGTAAACAGCTGTATTTTTCCCCAATCACCCCGGCGAGTCCATGTATGTATCATGGGGAGACCATGGGGAGGAGATAGGGTCGCAAAGGTGTGTGTTCCGGATGGATTTAGAGGGGTTAAGGTGTGGGGTTAAGGGTAATGTTGTGCAAGGGGCGGGGGAGGATCCTTCTTTTCATTTTTTTTCATCCTGCTTGGGGAGGGAACAGGGCCAGGGGTCATGGGTGGGGGTCATGCCGGAGTGGCGGTGGGGGAGGGGATATACGTGGAGGTCCGGACGCTAGCGAGTGTGACGCAATCGGGAGGCGATGCCATTGGTGGATGCATTCGGCGCATGCGCACTGGTCTCCCGCCCCCCAATCGACGGAACCCCTCCTCTCCCCCATCGTCTCATGAGGTACCACCCTGCTCTCTCCTTCGCCCCCCCCACCTATGCATCTTTATCTTCCCTTGGCTGCTATCTTCCCTTCTCCGTCTCAGACCGGGCGCTCTCGACGCAGTTGCCAAAAGCCGAGGACAATGTGATATCACGTGACCTCTCGGTAATGGCAATATCAGATATGGTATATCCATAAAAAATTGATGCAATTAAACCTGCAAATTTCGTCCCGATGTATTTTCCACAACTTATAATTCTGGATTAAGTTCAGGCATTCTGCCAGTGAAGGTTGGTTTACATATGAAGCGTTTTTCGAAACACCGCGGCCAGTTCGGCTTCCGTTTTAAAGCATCATATGAGAATTTATGAAGATATGACGTCAATCATTACCTGAGCAATTTTTTTAAATATTCTTTGTAATTTTATTCATAGTCGAAACATTGAAAATTTCTCTTTAATTCAAGCCAGAGCCCATGATCTTATCCAGGAATATCATCTGTCTTATCCGCCTCCCCCGAAACCTATAATTCTTTCCTCCAATGTGCGGTTTCAGAATTCTTTCCACGCTAATCGCTCGCTCCATCAACACACACTGTCTCCTTCGTATTTCCTCTAGAAATTTCCTCTCCTTGGCCACCATGCCTAGAACTTTCTCATTCGTTTTCCCCTCCGTCCATCTCCATTTTTTTTCATTCCCTCCATATCCAAGTCTTAAACGCCCCAAGACTTCTCCCTTCCTCTTTCCATTAAAGCCCTTAAAAAAAGGTTTCAAATAAAGGCCTGCTATTTCTTTCCCAGCGTAAGTTCTGGATTCGGGTTCAAGTCCTAAGCAAATCCTTCGGACTCCTGGCAACAATGAGATAAATGTTGAGAGTAAGAGAAAGAAAAATACTATGAGTACAACCAGGATAAGGAAGTTATTCCCCCTTCTCTAAATGTACAGCATTGACTCGTTTTTTTCTTTTGAAGGTGTGTCTCTATCATAACCTATCAAAACCAACCTTCGGGTGGTAACCCTGCGTGTCAGTGAGCGTCTCTACATTAGTAAGCCCACCACTGCTTCTATGGATAGATCCCAATGTTAATCCGCGGCTTTCGCGGTCACGAAAAGGTCAGAGGGATAAGTCGCATGTTTCTTTATAAATAACTTAATTGAGATTAAGATACCGTTGCGCCCGTTTTTTATAGCTCAGCATGAATTTACTTGGATTATCGTGGTCGATACTTATCGTAATTTCAGCGTATTATTGGAACTTTGAATGAAATTGTCATAGAAAAATATGTTTATGGTTTGCCTTAAGTATATTTATTATTTAAGAAATTAATTTCTTCCTCTTTGGACCTGTACCATCGTTACCAAGGATTGCCTCCAAATATTTTTTCTTTCAAATGACCTGTTTTTTGATTGCTATGCAATCATTATCAAAATCGTGTAGTATTACAATCAACACCCAAGTCGGACTGTTTAAGAATATTAGCTGGAATAAATACGTTAGCGCAGGGATAACCAGGCCTAATAAAAGTTCACTAGCGCGTTGTCGGTAGCGGAATGCTCAGGCTACATTTATCTTGAAAGCTGATGTGATGCTCTGAGAGGTTCAACTGGAAAATACGAGTCATTTTGATGCATCATTTAATTTATTTTTCCTATATCCAGTATTATTTATATTCTGCAAATGGTGAGGAGTACAAATATGTGTGAAATATTTAGAGTTATGAAATAGTTTCATGAAAAAATGAGCGTGCGATATGTATAGGAATTTTCATGAGTTAAAATTACTGCCGATCGATGATGAGCATATGTAATCTTCCAGCTTCATGTAACCGCCAAGGAAACCTTCACAATGTCGGGCATCATGGTATTTTTATCATCATCATCTTAAGTGATGCCCGCAACTTAATCAAGTAAAAGCACAGAGCTGCAAAACTGACTCACTCACTCAATCGTGTACTCACTCTAATGACTGGGATTTTATTATCAAACTTGAAAGATGAAAATTTAAAAGGGTCTATAACTGCCGAGTAAGTGAAAAATGTAAAATCATGATAAATTTCCATTCTGTTCACGAAAATTCTATCTATCGATAAAATATGAAATAATAGCGCCAAAGTTTTGTCCTTTACTTTAAAGAATGAAATATATTTGCTCTGTTAAATTTATATCTGTGATTTCTTTGAATGGTTCGATAAACTTACAATTTTGTGCTCATAAAATTTGGCTTAGTAACGTTGTTTGTTTTTCCATCTCGCGGTATCTATTTTAATTCATTTTAAATACGTTATCTCTCCATACTTGATAAATATTGAGACGTAGTCTATTATGCGATCACACTCCATTTTGCTAATTGCTCACATCTATGAACGAAAAGTTGTATTTTTTTTGGAATCGGGTTGCCCCGCGCGTATACCTTATCATTCCTTCTACCGTCTTTCGTCTCCCTAGCTTATCTTCCCCGCTCCCCTTATACCGTTCATCCTCCCATCGCCATGTGTCCTGAGCCCATATAATGTCCTCCAATGAGTGTCGGGTGTCATCCTACCGGGGTGTAAAGAGGGTTACAAGGGAAGACTTCCTCCGTTTCCCCATGTTCCGTCGAAGGGAGACATTTCCCTGCTCCCTTCTTTCGCCCCCACGCCCTCACATGTCGTATACAATACCCCCTAATTCCCTGCTCCATTTTCTCACCCTTCCTCACTCAATGAAGTTCGCACGCAAGTCGCTGGGGTAGTTTTTTCCGTCAGTGGGCACCTTCAGGTAGCATTTGCGCCCTATCGTCTATTGTAAATTAATAGAGTTGGATTTAGGGACGTTATTAAGTAACTGGAATTAGATTCAGTAATTGTTTCTAGCCACAAATAGGTGCCAATTAGCATTTAAAAAAGTAACACGTTACTGTTGCTATTATATTTGAAGATTTTCATGGGGATCAAGTTGTTGAGGTTGCCAGTTTGTTTCTAGTCACAAATATGTGCCAATTAAATTTTTCTAAAGGAAGTCGTTACTGTTACTATTAGATTTGCATATTTTCATGGGGATCAAGGTGTTGAGGTAGCCAGATTGTTGACCTCGCGCCCAGTGGACCCGGGTTCATTTCCGGACAATGACTGAGAATTTTCAGGCCGCCCGATCGATACATAATTCCATAGTCGAGGGCATTTGCAGTGCAGCTTTCTGTCAATCGGGCAGGGCGTGAAGACGTGTTCTTCTTGAATATATTTTTATTGTCACAATTACAGGAAAAAGTTTCTTACAATGCTCTCACTGTCGGTTGCTTAATTACTTACTCTATTATCCATATCTCTGATATGAATTAGTTCTCTTCCTGTTCATTAAACGACTACCCTTTGGAATTATGTGAAAGCCCCTGTACGCTAAAAAGTCAAGTCGTGGGGGCTTTTTTGTTGGTACTTTGTTTCTTTATTGTACTGCAAGAATTTTTGTATTTAATCAACGTCGACGAGGTTCAGATTCTTAAATGAATTTCTCCTTAAATGGATAACCTTTGCCTTCTTCTTCCGATGATACTGCTCAGATTGTTGCGTTAGCAAATAAGTTATTCTCGTTCGGCCCTTCGATTGTTTGGCTACGCGGGGTCGTGGCCGCTTCTAGCGCTGCCGTTCGCTCTTGCGGAAATTCAGGGAACGACTGAGGCGATTATTTCATCGATGAGTTTATTTTTGTAATAGATACCTGCCGTGGAGAGGCATTTCCCGTCTGAGCTGCTAAACCTATCGTCCTCCCCCGCTCCAAGGGGTGGCGCTAAGCCGATTGGCCCCTGGTGGCGTTTCCTTCGGTAGGGTTATCCCCGTTTGTGCCTCGACCTGCGTTAGGAACCCCTGAATAGGCTTGCTTATATTGAATGGTAGCGTCCATGATGGTGTTGCGCCTTATTTTCAATGAAATAAACCATCGTGGGTCGGGACTCATAGTGCCCGTCAAAGTGTGAAATATGTATCGCTATGCATTAATGGGATTATGATACATAGGGCGACATCGTTGTAGGAGGAACCTTGAAATGTAGATTCTTATGAGGGATGATGTGAGTCTCACAATGATCGTGAGGCATGAAATGCGATGCAATCTTGTTATATTATTTTTTTATTGAGTTTCTTTTGGCATTAACGTTGTGCATAACATTTTTTATTCGTGAAATTACCACTCAGAAATTTTCTACTTATCAACTCAAGCTTTGCCCCATACCCCTTGGACAAGGCTTGAATGTGTTCGAATGGAGCAGGTTAGTTTTGATATTGCATTCATAAGCAAAAAGAAGCCATGTTAACGCATGATTCGGATTTCATATTTGAATATGGCTGCTTTGATTTGATGGTCGCTTTTTTATCGTTTTAATGGGATTTGGACGCCGTGAGGACGATGGCAGTCGACCATTGAAACGTCGGTTTTACTAGAAGAGCTCACCTGGTGGGAATCCCGCGAAAAATTCATCCATGTCGTTCGCCAGGGAAGAACGAAGTCTTTTATTTCTGGGATTTGTTTATTCTGTTGATTCCCTTTTGACAGCTTGGTGAGAACTGCATTTGTATGAAAGTCTTAAATTTTTGGCAAAGGTAAGTTCAAATTCTCATTGAACTGTACATATCTCATTCTTCTTGGAAAGTACACATTTGAATGTAACCTCATGGGAAATATATATTTTTAAATTCTATTATCAGAAAATTTCCACGGGAAAGACGACTAAAAAAATTGTCAAATCGATTACGTTATCTTAATTAGAAGAGCGTGTACCGAAAAAAAACATTTAATTCGTTTTTCGGTTGCTAGCCTTCTAAATTTTTTATTATAAGCTGGGGTAATTAGTGAAATACTTTAACGCTCGAAACCCCTGCTTTTACTTTCCAACATCTGCTCTCGAGGGAAATAATAAAGAAAAAAATTACCTTTCGAAGGAAATCCCAGCTTCGCTTGTGAACTTCTCCCTCCCGTGACTTTTTCTGGGTCACGCGATAAATGTTGAAACAAGGACTGTTTTGTTTTTCACATTATCTCTTATTCATATTTTTGAATTCGGAAGGAAATTGCGGTGTTAAAACTGAAAAGTTTCGACAAAGCCTTAAAATTTTTGTATGTATACAATCATAGCATCTTTTCCAATCAATACCTTTAATAAAATAGGATTTTTTTGGTCTTATATTCCGTTTGATACTTTGATCTCATCAGTCGTTGATCAAATTTTTGCCAGAGGCGTAAGTTTTCGGGCCTTTTTGCGTTTCTATTTCAAATCTGTTTAGAAATCTATTTTTAAACTGGATGCATTGATTACGAAATAGTTATATCGTTGCGTCATCACGTTTCCGTTTTTGTATCTGCTTCTTCCGACTCCTGTTCACAATTTCGTTCTTATTCTTTATATCACTTATTTAGATTATTATTTTTGTCTTACGTAGACGTTTAGTGAAAATTTTATATTGAATTAAATTATCTTTAATGTCAGTCACTAGCGTATCCTAAAAAAAATTCATCGTAAATCGTTTCATCCTAAAAAAAAACACGTCGGCCTACAAGCAACTCAATCGATGACAAACCCAAGTAGATTTCACCAAAATGAGATAAAATTTTCCTGTAGGTTCAACGGATTTTTTCTTTTATCAGCTCTGCTATCATAAAGAGATTATTGAAGAAATTTCATGATTTAATTATGAATACTCGTAAATAAATATGAGTTCATTATTTTTTATCGTAAGTTTGAAATGCATCCGTGGTTTATTGATGCTAGCTTTGGCTCAGTCGTGATATTTATCTCCCTTTTTCCTAAATTATCGGATGATGCCTCATGCTAATATTAAAGCATTGAAATGATTTCGATAAAATTATTTTCGTGCCAAAATTTAATTTATCCTCATCGGCGAGAAGTTTTATAATTCTCGAACGATCCCGTTTCTCCGAACTGGTTTTGATTCCCATCAAACTCATAGCATTCAGCGTGTGGAACTATCATCATCGTCATCTTCTTTTTTCCCTTTCGCGTTCTTTAACTGTAATCAAAAGTCGTCGTCTCGTGGTTTACCACTCTCCTCATCTTACTTAAAATCCTCCCGCTCCCGACACCGTTGCCTAACAATGAATTTCCGCGCGAGCGCGCGTTTTTCTTTTCGATTTTCGATTTTTTTTCATTTCCCTCGTCCGCCGCCAGAGCACCCGATTTGGCCGGGTGACCGAGATTCCTGAGCGCCACCGCGTGTGCAATTCTTTCTCCTCTCTCTCTTTATCGCTTTCCCTCTCTCTCATTTGCATTTCCTCCGGCTCTAATCCGTCCGTTGCGACCGTTAATTCTGCTGTTTCCCGCTCTACCGATCCTCCTCCCGCGCACCGCGCAGCGACGCCATCTTGTTTCTCCCACCAGCCGCCCTCATCTCTGCCTAGCGGGGAACAATAACATTTATCCCCTCTCTCACTCTATCTCGCTCTTTATTTAGGATCGCGGTTTTAGTGACTATTTTTATGGGTTGTGTAGCGCTTTGGATGAGAATTCTTCACCTTCTCGTTAATGCGATTCCGTTATTGACGTCATTTTCTTTTCTTTCTCTCTACTGATTGTTGTGAAAAATTCTCTGTTCAAGGTTTGCATTTATGTTGGGAATTTCAATTTCATAGCTGTCTATTATAGCGATAGTGTTCTTTTGGTAGACTAAATTTAGAAGACAGCTATAATTTAAATGATATTCAATCAAAAAAATCTGGGGCTATTTGGACCATAGCATAATGATAAGGATGAAAGTGAAATTTACGATTTTCATCGTAATACTGCACGCTTTAGGAGTGAATAAAAAGAGTTACTGAAGTCAAAATACGTTAATTGAATGAAAATGGCTTCACAAGGAATCTTAAAATCCTGGAATAAGTGTTTTCCTTATATATTCTTTGGGCAATATCTATATGTGCGCTACAATTTCGCCATGCCGTGATTTTTTAAATAGATTAATGTGGCCGATGAAGTCTTCTTGGGATATCAGCCGGGTAGGATGGACAATGCTGTCAACGTTTCGACGGCCTTCTCTGCAGTCGTCATCAGAGCTAAGGCAGAGAATGCCGTCGAAACGTTGGCAGCAATGTCCATCCTGACCCGGCTGATTTCCCGAGAAGACTTCATCAGCAAGATTCGCTGGGAAAGCACCAAATCCTTCATCGATTAATGTGGCATTATTAGAGATACGTGAAAATCGCAATTTCATTTTTATTTTATCGCACTTTCAATAACAGTTTATCGCATTTTGCAGCGTCTAATTTTTATTATCATAATGAGGTAGATGAGGATAAAATGTTGTGAAACACAGTTATATGACAAAGTACAGAATATTGTAAATAATTATGATGTAGAACAATAATAAATTAAGGAATAAAACATATACTGGCGGAGGTTTAGCTTGCCCGCGCCCACTTGTAGTTCGCGGCCAGGTAGAGTCCCAGCCAACTAGCAGTTGGCCAGTCGCTCACATACTTTAAGCGGTAAGTGTCGGCGGAGCATTTAAACTGCGCTCGGCACAAAATGTACGAATTTTGCCGTCGAAAAGGCAAATGCGTAAAAATATCATAAAAGTCCAGTCATCGTATCTATGTCGCATTTATTTGCGCACATCGCATCTATATCGCATTTGCAATTAGCACGCCTCGCTAGGCATTTTATAAGAGTAGTGTTAGTTTTTAAACCTTATTTACAATAGTTTGGTAATAAGCATCGTTTTTAGCCTTTCATTCGCGAAGAGGACCTTCTTAATGAAAAAAAAGTCGACCAGTTTCCGCATTCTCCGTTCCGTTTCGTCGTTCCCTCATTAGGGCACTCGAGTTTTCCCTCCGCACGATCCTCCGCGATGCTTCTGGGAACCGTCCCGCGGATTCTCAAGACCTCTCTTCTTCGTCTCTCTCGTCTCTTCCCTACTCTCTGTATCCCTTTCTAAGGAGCTTTGCTTCCCGCGAGTCGAAATACTCCCGCAGGAAATCCCACCTCTTCAAATCTGTACCCGTTGCAAAAAAAAAAAAAGAAATGAAAGGAAGAAGATGGGACGCGCGAGCTTTTTACCGATAGCATGAACGGGCCATTGGAAAAGCGTGGCGAGGCGCGAAAGATGGAGGTTAGGGCTCCATGTGACCTCGTTTTTTTGTGTCGTTGTTTTTCGCATCAACCCGAGAGGGGTCCTTCTTCTACTTGACATCGTGAATAAGTTCTCATCCATTCATAGAAATTAGCAATAAAGAGGGGTAAATGGAGAACGTTTAGGTGTAGGAATTCATTTTTCTCGAAAAAAAGAGAAGAAATGGTACATGTTAAAGATTGGACTGTGACAAAGGAACATCATTATGTGTGCTTTAATTATTAATATGCACTCTTTTCTTTTAGCTGTCCTGACTATAATTGGAAAAATGAGATCTCTGAATCTTATTTTCCTTGTATCCCACCGGAAACGTAGGTCGTAGGCCCCAAAAACTTTATGGCGGTTATTTGTGTCATCCAGCCTGACTTTTCCTCTCCATTTGGAAGCAATGCCTCGTATGTTTGATTTATTCACTAATTTTTGCTTAGTTCTGTAAAATATATCGAACGATACCCATAATGGCGCCTTAATGTGGCAAAATTCATGATGGCAGCCAAAATGGTGGATAGGTTTGATATTTGTTCGCCCTAAATAGAAAAAGAATCAAATCAATGCCAGGCCGAATTCAGAGAGTCAATTATCTCACATCCCGCTTCTAAAGTAATCATTGTATTCTCTTGCAGCTGAATGGCTGGTGTCCTGGCATATCCCTCCACAATCCTATTGAGGCGGATTGCGGAGTAGTATGTAGACAACTAGTTATTGTGTGAACTTTTCTTGGGAAAGAATAATGAAGGCAGCCGACGCAGACGATGTCAGCCCGTTCTAAAGGCTACAGAGAATTAGTACCCTTCGGAATAGACCGCGGCGAGTCGGAACTCTTCCTTCCATTCCTTCCGTAGTGCCTTCCATTTTCCTACCCAGTTGCGAGCCTGAGAAAAGATCGTTCATTTTATTCGCCGGAAAAAGTGATACGTCATTGGTTTTTTAATTATGCTATGGATCAAAATAATTTCCTAACAAATGGACTGGCGCAATTTATGCTCTTGGACGAAATTCGACTAAATTATTGTATGTTATTCTGAGGCGACGCTCATGAAGTGGGGTACCATGGTAACAAATACATTTATTTACCTTCCAAATTGGAAAGGGTGTTATGGGAAAGAAAAAGGGTCTTACGTCTGCCTTTACAGATACCGTGCTTCTTCTACCTTTAGTAAAGAAATTTAAGTGATGCAAATTTTCTAATTTTCCTAGCTTGTTATTTAATTCATTAAAATACTTCCATTAGATGAGTAATATCGTAGAAGATAGACGCTAAAAATTATTTTTATCTTCAAGTGCATGGGAATAAATAACATGAAATGATAAAGAATGTCAGATTTTGTTCAAGAGAACTAGTGACGCCACTCAAATCGTTAAGAAACGTTTTCGACCCATGGAAACCTTTTTTTTTTCTAAAATACAGATGATCCTCTGCCACGCCATCATGATTACGTGATGTAGGTAATGCAAGAATCGCCACATGTGCACTACGTTTCTCCCGATGTTCCTTCGTCGGGACTTTCGCCGTCCCCGGCCGGCCGTCTGCGGCGTCGTCGGCTCTTGTTAATGTCTGTGCCGGTGGCGCCAAGCGAGCGGGCGCCACCCGGGGAGCCCCCGCAGCATGAATCATCAGGCGAGAGCACGCCACGGAGGGAATTCCCGGGCCAAATTATTATTGTTCTGTGGCGAGAGCAAGGTAACGCCGTCCGCGTTCAGCCGCCTCCCTCGCATGTCGGGAACACAATATAATCCTATAGTGTGTAGTTTGAGGAAGGCCATTTGGTGAAAAAAAGAACAATGCTGCTTGAGAATACGGCTTGGCGTCGTTCGACCCGAGGTAGTTTTTTTTAACACATGAGAAAGCGGAAGTCACAGTGGGCATAAATGGGACGCCGTCGTGAAAGGATTTTGGCACTCTTCTGAGACAGGGGTATGCATACAACACAGCTTCAAACCAGAACTATACAAGCATCTCATAGGGAGTCCTACTCAAGTCATAATCAGGTTTAAATGTGTCTTATGTGCCTTATGTTCACAATTTCTTGGAGTGTAAAATGCATTTTTGTAACGGTCTTTTTAGGCTTATTTTTATAGATTTGTTTAAGCGCCCCAGGATGTTCACTTAAAGCCACTGAATTTTCATCAGTTTAAAAAAAATGTCCGCTGTACGGAAATGTGGGTAGAGCGATCCATATGTCCTAAATATTTTTAATTTGTAATTGCGATCGTTAGGGTTACAATTGCAAAGTTATGAATTCGATAGATCTAATCATCACAAATATTAGTTTCAGTTAACAGACCTAATTTTAACTCATTACCCCGTGAAATTTGGATCCTTCTCCACGTCCGCGACGTTAGTGGTGACTTTCATGCTAATGCATTTATTTGCTAATAATCCAGGAATTAACACGGTGACCACGCTAAATTGTTTTAATTATGGTGCGTAAGTTGTAGCGGATAACAGGTATGTTTTTCCCGAGCCTACATTTATAATCCAGCATTAAAAAAAGTACGTACACAAAAGCCTGTTTAAAAATGTGAATTTTCACTGCCAATTTCACCTTTGGAGCTTAATTTTTCTTCTTGTCAATTAATGAAGTACAATACGAAAAGTATATTTAGAAATTTTCAAGAAACTAATTATTATCCCGCACCAACCTCTTCAGCGTCACCATAACTGTTAATTACAATAATTTACATGCATAAAATATTTCGGAAGCTAACTGCGCATTTGGCGGAGCGGTGCACTTCTAGATGAATAGAGAGAGAGAGCAGTGATGCATTCAGGGAACTGGATGCACACGTGTGCAGTTGCTAAGGCACACGTGTGTATGTTTTATCTTTTTATCTTTCCGGGTCGTTGCTTGGCAACCGCATACGGTGAATATTTGAGGTGCAAGATGGCGGCGGACGTGTGCGCTAATGAAGTGCCCGTGAGAATATTAAAACGGTCCGAAGGGTGATCCTCGTAACACTTCCCCGTTGTGTCATTCGGAAGGTGAGCGGGTAGTTGGAAAGACAGCAGTGGTGTGTGCGGAAATGCATACGATGGGCGAATGAATAAAGAGCCCACGGCTCCACTCTGGAACAGAGATGGAAAAAAGTACAAAACAGATACATTCCGTACTTGAATGTGCTCCCAAAGGATCCATATCACTTTGGTTTGGATTTTGGGCGCCCGTCTCACCACCGCGTAATGTGTTTTCCCTCCAACTTCTCCTTGTGCGGTCTGAATTGAAACGTGAAACTGCAAATCATATGGATGCAGCGGCCTCCAGTAGCCTAGCTTGGCCTCCCGACGGTGTTGTCCTCTATATACCTTCTCTATCCTCTGCTTCTTGTACCTTCAACGTAAGCGCGATTCTCACCATTCTTGACCTTGCACAATTCCGTTGATGCTTGTATAATTTAGGAAAATATCTTTGGGTGTGTGTACGAGGAGAGCCAAGGCTTCCCCCTCTATCAAGAGAATAGTGGTCGTGGTGGAATACAAAGAAAAGATCTATAGCGAATGCTTCAATACCTAGACGATTAGATTTCTTTATTACTGTTAATTGCTACTACTGTTACTATAAACTACGTTTTGCATTTGATGGAAAATAAAAGCAATGAATCATGGTTCGATTCAAATATAGAAGTGTAACAATGTAATCGGTGTTATAAAATTCCATATAATTTTGATAAATCCATTTATTTTCTATCGGTGAGCTTGCGGTAGCAATAGGATTAATTTAACTGGTACTCTTTTCCTCTGGGATGGTTTCGTGCCCTGAAATTCGTCCGAGATGTGAAGGAAACCAGTTAAACCCCACGCAGATCGGCGTGTGTAAACGAGTGCTGGGATTATGCGATGCCCATTACCATTGCAGAAGGATGCATAGGTGGAAGTCCTGCGGAATGTATTCCTGGGACGACTTTCTTGCAATGAGCTTCGCGCTTAAGGGTTGGGGCCATCGATTTTTTGTCGCGAATCGGTCGAGGGTATTAGGTCGAAGATCGAAGTAGGCGATAAATGGGGAAGCGTATTCTCATTATTTTTCAAATACTCTCAAAATATACATTAATTAAAAAATAGTGAGTCTCTCGCCCTTCTCCCGTCATCTTCTTCGGGAGATTTTCCTTCATCATTCCTCAAAACATGTTTCTCTCTTAATTGCTGTCCAATCTTATGGCCAATCCATCTTCTTTGATGGAGGCATGTCCTCATAGTTCTCTTTTCTCATCGAAGTCTCTTCAACTTCTCCTTTCTCACCGTAACCGTCCATTTCATCTTCACCCCCGTGTCTCTTAAGGATTATATTTTCTCCTGAGCAATTTTTTTCTCTCCCAATGGTCCGTGTGATATCACATTTACTACGTTTCTCAACCCAACCTTGTTCAAATTCTCGTTTTGTCTGGAGTTTCGTGAACTTTCACGTGTGGATGTAGGTCGATGTTCCCCCTGGAATGCTTTGGGTGGCTCTGCTTGGGTTGACCGCTTCAAATTCACCCTCTCCACTTGCTCGGTGAGGTCATCGGCTGACGTCCTCCCCCCACCTCCCGTCTTTTACTCCCGTCCGACGTGGAACATTCGAAATTTTGAGAACATGGCTTGTGTATAGCACTTGTGTTCTCGATGTCTCATCTCGAGTTAAATTAGCTGGTCGTAATCTCCTTCTATCGCCGAAATTACTAATGTGTATGGGTTTAAATTTATCTGCCGCGACAACTGTATTCTTCAGGTCAACTGTACACGTGTTTACATCGTGGAATTTATTGTAATAAGATAGTAATTTTTCATTTTTCAATTAACTCAACTTAGTGATAGCTCTTGCAGACTGCGTGTTCACGTTAAAACCGGTTGAGTTAATAAATAAGTGTGGAAAATTACTACGGCTGTTTCTTTCTTATTACTATATTCTTTCCCTTTCGACCGTATGAATAAAAGGCTACATAATCTGTTTTACCTGACAAATATTCCTCTTGTGAATGATGAAAAAACTTGCATGACGAACCTACATTAATTTCCATGAGAAAAAATTCTTCGGTCCGGAAATGGAATCACGAACCTTTGGTTTTGCGGGCCACTCTGCAGATTTATACGCTATTCATTGCTATTTATGTAAATAAATATATAGTCTGAGGTTTCAGGCGAGATGGAGTGGAAACGTGACATAATGAAAATGACCTGATGATGCTGAAAAGCGAAACCGGTCGTATCAATAAATGTAAAATTGTGGAAATTGCTCCTGCTCTTTCATTTTCATTAAATAAATATATTTAAAAGAGTTGATACTTGATTGCTGGCGAGAAATGTCTTAATTATCGTGTAGTCATTTTTTGTTTCGTCTCTTAAAACGGTCCTTTACGTCTAAATGAATCAATTTTGGCATCATATCTTTGCGGATTTTTGGAATCTGATGATTGCTAATTGTTTCGGCCCACTGATTTCTGTTTTCAAATTGAGTATTGATTGTTTCGTAATTTATTTTAACTTACTATGGGTAATTAGCATGGGCATAATTTACAAGGCGAATTGTGAGTTCATGACAACCTACGGGGATTGTGGATTGTTTAAAGAGGAAAGCAACACACATCATTTCTTGGTATACGCCCATATATCCCTGGAACCAAATCATGAACCCACTATCACTTACCATTTTTAGCCATTTAGGTGAGGTTAGTCTTCCTCAAATTTTATAGACTTCAATTTTACTAGTTTAAAGTATACCGGGACTAACCGCGGTGAAAACTTTTACGGGAGTCACCCGCAATGCACAATCGTGCAAAAGATTCGTAGAGAAAAAATCATCCGCATTGACGGATGATTTTTTCTCTATGGATCTTTCGCGCGTTCAATTTTACTGTTGTCGTTTTGAATTCAAAAGAGTAACGTTGTTAATTTGCTTTTCAGGATCTACTGAACAATAGTATTCGATGACCGGAGATGACGAAAAATACAATGCGCCATCGGAGTCTTACAATGTGCAGATTAACCCTTCTCTCTAACAGAGTGGGTAAAACCGGGATAATTCAGCATGACCTTTTGGAACATTTCGAGTAGGATTTAAAAATAATCCTGCTAGGACTGTTGGATGGAAACTATCCCTGCAACGACGGGAGTCTTACTCGTTTAGTTATCTTGAAGAGGTTTAAAGTGACTAGGATTAAGAAGCGGCTGGTTGTTTGACTCGACCTCGGGCCGCGATGTGCCGACTTTGGACTTTTCTCGTCGGATTAGATTAGAAAAGTAAAGGGAAAAAATCTACTGTTCCCTGCGGTTCATCTGCAAAGAGATTTCCAAATCATATTTAATTCTCACTTCCTTTCCTGTACCGTATATCATTACTTTTTTCTTTGACCATTGCGCTTGAGTTATCTCGCCAGGTATTACCTCCATACTATGCTAAATAGTTCTTTTTTCGTGTTCTCGGCTGCCAATTCATTATATCTTTTTGCCTTTTTAAAATTTTTATTCTTTATCCTATCGTGGGCGCCGTTGCACTTGGAATATAACTTGCGGAAATTATTTAAGAAATATCTTATTCTAGAATTAAAAAATAATATTGCTGAATCGTTATAATTCTACCTTTAAAACATTTCTTTGGAAAGGTGGTAGTTCCACTGGTAGTTGGATTTTAATCAATTTACTTGGACTTGTCAAATATTTATTTTCCTTTTTTACTTCCTCTTATCGCCTTTTATTTTATTATTCACTCGCGCGTGGGCAAAACTGTTTTCTCCTACGCATCAATTTTAGCCGTGAGTCCTGTGTACCTCTTAGTTGTTTTCCGTTTTTATCCCAAAATTGATTGCTCATGAAATGACAATCGCGCGAAATGTGCTACTACTGCTTCCTCTTATCGCTATGAGTACACCCTTTCTGTGTTTTCAGGTGTTAATTAATAAACTGGTAATGATTATGAAAGGTGTCGTTGTACAGCAAAGTGTAATACACAAAAAGCACGAAAGCCTAGTACAAATAGTAACCTGGAAGTAATGCTGAAATAACGTGATCTCGTGGTGGGAGCGTTGGGGGAAATTTCAAGTAGGCTTTTTTCTACAATGATTTATTTTTTACGTCCATTTTCTTATGAATGAGTTCTCCTTAGTTATTTTTCTTTAAGTGGGTGGATGCGTGGCGGGTTATTTGATGCTTACGCTATTGGCTAAAAGGTCCCGCATTCAAATCCCAGGTGAGGCCTTCAGGAAAATACCAAAAGAATATCTTTGAAGTGTGAGGTGCCCCAGGAAAAGGAACCATGAATGTCTGAAACTCGCTCGCCCCTAGCTTAGTCTGGAGTGATCTCTACCTTCACTTCTCAAATCCAATTTTATTCTTTCAGCACTCAGTGAGTGATTAGGTATGAGTCATTAAATTTTTTTGACATGATTATAGTACTTACTCTAGATGAAAAATGGTTAATTTTATGTGCGTATAGACAATTATACTCGATGGATTTTCATGTACTCAGTACATATGTTGAGCGTACCTGTATATAATCATCAGCGGCTACTTAGCTCATTTACATTTTCTTCCATCTGACTGTCGAGTGCTCTGGGATAGATCGATAGTGCCGTCGCAGTCATCCTTCGCTCGAGACGACTTAATCATCATCATCATCGTACGAGAGAGCATCATTTGCGTCTTCTTCGTCGCAATGATATTTCCTCGAGATATTTTTCCCTATCGAGCTAAGGAGCCGCAATTAGGCGAGAGCGTAACTGCCTGAAAATTGCTACGTACCCCTACAAATCATTCCATTTAGACCGAGTGATGGGAGACGTTTGTAGTCCATTATTTTCTTACTTTGTAATTTTCAACGAGGTGGCCTTGAAAAGTTTTAGTTTTGCAGTGATCTTCATGGGCTTGATGAAGGACGCTCATTAAAAATTTAAATAATACAGTCAGAAAATGTGTACCATTGGACATTGTAAAAATGTTTTTGAAATCGTAAAAAATAATTTCCTTTGAATTGAGGCAAGCTATTCAATAGCTAAAGAGATATCAACATTTAAATTTTATCGGATTTTTTAAGTGTCTAGCCGAAGTCAACTGTTGATGCTTTTTAAAGTTTATATTTTTACTTTGATTTTTAGCCGTGAAAATTCACTCTTCTCTCAGAAATATCGATTTAACACCCCTATCTGCAAAGGTAACCACCGAGGGGCCGTATTAAGTCATTTAATCAATGAGAAAATTGGCATTTAGGATCAAAATAGTTTATAAATACTTCTGGAAAAATCGTATCTGACGTATCGATTCGTGTTGTCAACTTTTTCAGGTATCAAAGTATGCCGAGAGGAGTAAGTGTCAACCTCGTGCTATGCTCGTGAGGTCTTGCTGCCAAAGAATGCAATTCGTGCTCAAAACGGCTGACACCACACCGCACCCAACGGCCGGCCGGCTGGGTAAATCTCGTACCTGGGTTCGGTGTCCTTTTTCCGTGCCGCATCTTCTTTACCCGCAGCGCCGCGCCTTTGACTAAGCGAGGAGAACGTGGTTTATCAGCCCCTCAGGCCTCTCCCGCTCCCTTCGTCAGCAAAAACGCCACTCTCCAAGCTGGAGTGGTTGCTGATAGCGTCGTCACCCTGCTCCTTCGTGTCCTAATTGATTCAGAATCTGCATCAGATGAGATCAGTCCATTCTCACCTCGGTAATTGTTGCCATATCTGCCTTTATGAGGTCTTCATATCAATTGAATGGGTGAGAAGCCAAGGGGTGCAAGTGATTTCTTTTTCTAATCAGAGTGAGGTACAGAAATGAGGTATAGAAAACAAACGAGATCAACTAGATGTTTAGTAGTGCATTTAATTTTCCACTCGATGTCAGCACAGAACAGAGACTCACTCGTATCCCTTGGCAACCAAGTTTTTGTGTATTTCTTCTAGCAATTAACTCTACCTAAATCTGTTGAGAAAAGAATCACTTGTACCACTTGGACTCTCAACTCCTCAATTCTTGTTGAAGGCGGCTCGGATTTAGACAGTGAGGGAGTGAGTCCTTCACATAAACAGATCGCATCTTCAAGGGAGGTCAATGGTTATAAACTGCAAAGAGGTTTTGGCATCTATTCCGATCGCATTAGGGCAAGATGCTCAGCATATTATGGGAGGCCATCATACCACAAAAAGCCTTTCACTGGTAAATGTCAGCGGGCAATTTATCAACGTTTGCCCTGATTAGGAAATTATTTTGCCGAAACATAGGTCTGTCAAAGATCAATTCTGTGATAAACACGCACATTTTTTTCCTCGGTGTGGTAAATATTCTGCATTTCTGCGAGTTATCGCATGCTTTCTTCAAATATAGGTATTATTAAAGGTCGAACCCGTAGTTTATTTGGAAATTGCTTTTTATAAATAATTCCGGTAATATTCAGGAATCAATTATAATATTTCTGGAAAGTCTATATTTCAAACTATATTTGCGGAATTATGGTTTGAAGTACATATTTAATGTAAGACTTGGTCCTATCTCCGCGGAGTCCTCGCGAGAATGTTCCTCGAGTTCCGTGACGGGTTTAAATATCCATGGCGTGCGACGTTTCGGCCATTGCAACGATGTTTCAGCCAATGGAAACCCACCTTAGCCACCCCACAGAAATATTGTGAAAAACGTGACATTTTTTGAAGTTTTTGGATTGACGGTCAATTTACAAAATACTTGCCCAGCAAGGGAGTAGTAATGTCCTTGACATCATTCCCTGGTAGTCGGTAGCCTTAGCGTAGATATCTGCGTGCTTCAACTCAACCCCAAACACGGTACACATTCCGAGAAGCACGCATTTGTTTTGAGCAGATGCTATGAAACCTCCTGAGAGAGGTAGAACCGTGTCTACGTGATGCAATAAAAATATTTTTATAATATAATATACGGCATCCATGGAGGTTAGAGATTATATTATTAGTACAGAGAATGAGGATAATTTCATGCTTATATTTTAAGTTAGCAACTTTTCCTAGTCTTTGCGCCGTCCTTATCGACTTTTTCATGTGACCAACATTATTCGACTTCATGACATAATTTATTCTCATACCTACTTGAAGAGTAGTGAAGTAGAGAGGAGAAATATTTTTTTCATTATTCCTAAGGTAATACGGACATCGTTTAATTTTTTTGTCGAAATCACTTGTGTATTATAGCATTAATCACCATTATTTTATGTTTGGATAGTTATCGCCGTAAGACCCTATGTAAAAAACGGATTTGCAATTACAATTTCCAGAAAATGTGGTGCGGTAAGGTTATTTTTTGGCCGCCGATGAGGCACAATTAGATGAGCGTATTGTGAAACTTTCATGGGAATGGCCTATGCTTCGTTTCTCGGATCAGCATTCTTGTAATAGGCCGCGTTTCAAAGAGGTCGCCGTCATTTCGGCTAGTAGCGTCGCGACGCTTCGCCAGGAGACGGCGGAGGTAGTGGCTGTCTTCATCTCTGAGTCGCATTCAGGCCCGACGTCGTAAACAGCCGGTTATCGGTGGCTTTAAACACTTCTCTCCCCCAGTATATTACCTTCCTCCTTATACATTTGTGATGCCTTCGCTGACGACGTTATGATTCAGCTCACTTAATCCATTGTCGTACCCGCTATCCATTATCAGCCCATAAAGGGCCGTGTGTTCATGAAATCTTCCAGATCAAGCGTAGTAATCGCCATCTGTTTATTTCCAGGTCTCGCATAAATAATCAACATAGAGATTTCACCTGTAGCTATCGATGTGAATACAAGAGTTTTTGAGATATTTGGGTTAAGAGGGACTCCGCGCTTTTGAATAAAAACAAATACAGTGAAACCTGTCCAAACGGCCACCTCTATTTTGCGGCCACCCCCATTAGTGGCTGTTTTATCCTTATATCCAACCTATTTCTGGATTATTCATTGTTAATTTTCATTTGCCTTCGCAAAAATGTATAATAAAATGTATGTATCCCTATATATCAATCGCGGGAAGCAATAGCGGAATATGATATATTCCAACGTTTCTCTTTTCTTTCTCTGCAGCTTAATTCCCGTCAGGGGTTGCTGTTCTTAACTAGTCGCCTCCTAGTCACTCGATCCTGGGCTTCCCTTTGAGTCAAACCCTTCTTTCAAAGGCAGGATATGTTTCAACACTACTATTACAAAAATTTGAAAGTATGTATTTGTTTTTAATCATACCGTCGCGATGCATTTCGAAGTGTTGCGACTATTCGTGTCGCGTCGTAACCACCTTAATCTCATTTCGTTTTTGCTGGTCCATTTTCATTCTAACGCGGAAGTTGATCGTTAAATTATTAATTATTCTTTGCTTCAATTGTTTGCGCGTGTTGAATCCTAATCAAATGTTTACTTAAGCTGAAAATTTAGTCACACGACATTAAAAAAATGCGGAAAGGTAAGAAATTGTAATTTTTCGCTACTTTGTTTTAAAAAATTGGGACTTTTTTATTTTCCGTCAACAACTTCCCGATTAAAAATGAAATTACTAAATATTTTCCGCGAATTTCACCTCCATTTTTTTTCTTCCACCAATTGTTAAGGCTGTAGTGCCATTACATCCTGACGGAGTGTAAATCCGGACCCAATGGAGTGATGCACGAAGTAAACGGCGCGCCGCGGCGCCTGGAAAATAATCCTCGGCGCTTCTCCTAATACCCTAACACGATTAATTGCCCATTTAAAAGCAGTTTAACCTTTTAACGAACAATGAAATACGCGTTTTACATCTTAGCCGTTACGTTAAAACGCGTTGAATAAATATATAATTATTAAATATTTATTATATCGATAGCGAAGTTCTAACTACACGTATCTCCAAAATAGCAACTTTTCATGAGAGCAGAAAACGATTTTTTTTACTTGTACTCTTCAGTTTTATGGAACTAAAAGTTCATAAAACTGAAAAAGAATCATTCATTTGCAAACAAAGAGTTTCTTTTTGCTTGTATTTTACTTTTTTAATGTTATTACTCTTTGTTTAAGATACCTGTTTCAAACCGGCCGAAATTGAGATACGTGTTATTAGAATTTAGCTTGATATGCTTATTTATTTGAATATGTAATATATATAAAAATATGTATTTATTCTGGCAGAGAATAAAATAACCCATTTTACTATATTTCTTTATCTATTACCAATTTTTCATTGATTCCAAAGAAGTGAGTTGTGCGAATTGACCGTAGCCGTGGAGGCAGCCGCCCCAAATTGCCACTCCAGCGCAAATTGAAAATTGTTGTTTTTCGCTCATTCCTAAACTCATTTTTTCCATAATTTATTAAGCAAACCGGTGTTTTTTTAGTTTTTCATTGTGGATTTCACATGAAGGGCCATTATGTGAACAAGTTGTCTTCACCACAATGGCCTAATGGCCTTAAGGCCATACAGAGTTTCATGAACCCTTTTTGATCGCTGTGTCCTTCTGTTATATAAATCCCTCTCACTAGCCCTCATACCCCATCTTTTCCGTCTTCGTACGTCGATATTGTGTCGCTCTTATATATTTTATTTTTTTCCAAACCGAGTGCTAGCTGCCTCCCGCGCCGAATTATTTATAGTCTCCTTAAGCGAGGGTCGTGCGCCCCAACGGTCACCCCTGGATTCATCGGTCGATCAGCTCTTGGACCGCGAGGACCCGTAGGCGATACAGCTATAAGCCTTAATAATTCGCTTTAGCGGCGAAATTGATATGTGTGTGTATCTACCGACTCACGTCCTTACGTCTATTGGGAATTTCTCGCTAAGATGCCTAGCCTTTTTATTCCCCCACCTCTCCATTTCCGGAAAGATAACTCAATGGCTGCTTCCAACGATAGCATTGTCTCGTTAATAATTCAATAGCACTATTAAATTAATAAATGATTTAATATATGATAGAATTTATCGATATGAGTTAGTTGGCATGTTTTTTATTTTGATTTTGTGCTTATTTTAACTCTCCTCGAAAAAGAGACATAAGAATTTTTAATGAAATCTGTTTAAATGTATCTAAGTAAGTACTTTTTCATTTTTGGATATGATATTGAAGATGGGGTTATCTTTGTTGCGTCTAGTTTTTCGCCACGGCTCGCCCACCTTCAGCTCTCTGTTTATATTTATTCTGAGGTATCACCAGTTTATGACACATGACCCATTATTTTATAAGTTTCACGGCTATATATCGTTTAGTTTCGACCCACTGTAGTGTTGACTCAATTTTTGCTGAAACCCGATTCCTTGATCCCCTGCCGAATGTGGAAATCCCTTTTTTCATCACTCGGCAAATCCCTTTTTCCGTCGCTGTAACCGTCCTTTTGCCAACCAGAAAGGACGGCCGCTAAAAGCGTTTGTTACGCCACGCTTGGCTTTTAATTGAATGACATTGTAAATACCCTAATGAGATCGCCAATTGAATATGGGGCTTTTGTGTGGGCACCTTTCGTAAAGAAGTTCATGGACTTGATGGAACGGATACATAAGAGATTTCTTAGAGTTATTTTCTATAGGGAGTATAAAGTATACCCAATATAAAAAAATCATACATCTTATAAAAATTGGCTAAATTTTTATGGACTTATGTCAGTTGATGCAAGATGGAAGAGTATAGGACTTAAGTTTTTATATGAAAGAGTAAAATATGGAAAAGACGGAGCCATTCTCCAGAAATTAAATTTTTATGTTCCGCAATATAACCAAAGACACCAGCAAACCTTCCTCATTCCGTTGACAGCATCAAAATATTGTTGGAACTCTCTCCTAATAAGATATGTAGGGATTACAATAGTATATGTAAACAGTAAGATTTATCATGGGATAAAAATGTATTTGTATCTTAGATAAATATCATAATTAAAAATAATATGAGGGATATTTGATTAATCCTAACACTATGCTATAAGTTATACTGATCCAATTAAGTAAAATAGATTAAACCTAAAAATTTCTCTGAGCTCTGGTGGGGGATTTATTCCCCAAAACCTCCCCTCGCTGCGCCACTGATCTTATCATCCGTAATCGTTACTTGCGGAGAAATCAAAATAGGCTATTATAGGAAAGTAACCGGGAGCTGTCCTCGTTATTGGCGAAATTTCGTTACATGCGTGATCGTTATAAGCGAATTTTACAGTATTCATTTTACTAATTTTTCTATTTTCCCAATCGTGACGAAGTCGGTGGTTTCAATGTTTTTCTCAGCTTTTGTTTTCTGCGCAGCCACCTTGAGTGCCCCTTCGTTTATATTATCATTGAGGTCGCGCCACCTATCTCGCTGCAAGTGCTCCGTGACGTCATTTCCTACACATTGACGTAAGCGCGCCTCAGTCCACCCGGAGTGCATACATGCCTACATTTCACTGGGGAGTGACGAGAGCGTCCCTGTTGTCTCCCTCACAAAACAGGAATAAAAAAAGGAAGCGACTGTTAATTTTCTCCAAATAAGGTCGACGTAAATGAACTGGCTTCCAAAGTCGCGTTGTCTCACCATCCGTCGGCTTTCCGATATCCGAAGTGTTCAGTGCCTCACGGTTCCGCGCTTAAATTTTTGCGAGAACAATTTTCATAATGCAGCCTTGTACCCGAGACCTTGAACCACGAATTGGAGCCGTGTTGAGAGTTTTTCTCTGTTTGAGTGTTTTTTTTAATCGCTTCGTTCACTGTTTACCCTTTCATAAATGTATTTGGGTCACTTTCGCGTCGTATCAGGAATTAACGTCGTGTTTAGGCGCTGTGTGCTATGCCAATTCGTCTTTAGTAAAAATTTGTTGCTTTAAATAGGGTACTGAATTAAATTACTATTTGATGTCACTGTTTAATGATTGATAATACGTCTGAGATTTTGTCTAAATAGTACTTTCAAGACTTTCAAGCGTTATATTCACCGACCTTAACTGCTGAGAAACACAAAGGAATATTGAAGGAGGACTTGTGAAGTTTTTAAATTATTAATGACTTAATTATCGTGTAAATACTTTGCCTTTTTCCATAACCTAATTTCGGTGGAAATATGCTGATAGATCATATTTTCGAAAGAATGGTATTATAAAGGGTAAATCAGGACAGTTTGAAGGCAACGGTTGCTACTATTTAAATGCCTTTCATATGCATATAAATATTTAAAAAAACAATCTACACTGTGATTGTCATTGCTAACAAAGGTGTTTAAATTATTTATGCTTCTACCTGGAGGAAATTTACTTTTGTAGCTTCGGAAATAAAAAAATGGATTCAGAATCGTATCCATAGGTGCAAAATAAATGTGTTCTGTTGCCGTTTACATCAGAGATACGTGAATATAGCGAGGACGGTCTAGCAGCAGACCAGCCAGACACTTTTGCGCGTTTCTTGTTTTTCAAGCGGCGATAGTCACTTAAAATCCATTTTTTCCTACCAAGGTAGACACGAAATGATTCTGATGCTATATCGATTTGCCCTTTATATGCCTCTAATGCTCTCTTATTTCCGCATTTGGTACATAAAGCTTCTAAAAAGCAGAAAGAAGGATATTCTTTTATGGAAAAAGCAGGCTGGACGCTCCAGCACTAATAAAAATACGGCACATTTCCGGCTAAGTGCGGACTTTTGGCCACCTCAGGCGGAAAGGCTTTCACGTTCCATTGACCCTTGGAGCTGCTGTGAGGAGGGCAGTAATTTTTCCAACAGGGCATATTCATGCCAAATGGGTCAAAGGACTATGGTAAGGCAGAATGCAGTGCGAAGGATGTTGCGTGACATTAAAAATACCTTTGAAATAGGCTTAGGAAATACAATTATATGCCATTCATTACATCTTATCCGACTGCATTTGTCCTAATCTTGGAAAAACACTAAAGTAAAACTCTGTGGGGTGGGAAGTAGGGGTTGGCATCAGAAATGTGTAAAATATAAGGACTGGGCTTACCTGGGTTGGATTTTAGTTACTTCTATAATTTTTTATCGGTTGCGAGTTTTTATTACTATTTTAAAGGAACTCCAGTTAACGGCAGCTTCAGAATTTCAAAACATCCTGGCAGGCTTAACCAAGGGTCATCCTGCCGGATAATGATGTTCGTTTGGGAACGTTCAATGGGCTGATGAAATTTGTAATCTGGGCACATATCGATCAGTGACATACCCTAATAGTTTTTACTGAGGCCACCTAGAGGTTATTCTAACTATCTAAAGAAACGAAACAATAGATATCGACTAAGCGAAGTGAACGACCTCACGTTTCTCGTGCTTTTCCCTCCTTCCAGTTTCTCATCCTGCTGTACCAGATAGGCCGTTATTCCTCTTGTTTATCCTGCGTCTCATGAGTTTCCGAGACACGCCTGCGATATAAGCTGAAGCTTAGTCCTGTCCAGAAGAAAGCTGGAATAAGAGTTTGATGAAATATTTTTGCCTGCTGTCGTTTTTCGAAGTCAACTTCTACCCGATCTGCTATTTTTCATGTCCTTTTTTCATTTCGGGATAATCTCCGCTTCCTTCCCTGTCGCGACGTTTATCCTTCTACCGCGCTTTTTTTTTAATCCTAATTTTTTTCTGCTTTGATACGCTAAGTTTTGGCCGATTCCAGTAGCTATGCTTTTCGGTGGAGTTTTGTCATGCTACCTTCACTTTGCTTGTGAGTATTAGGTGGCGGTCACCTTTACAGTTCTGTGGGCCCGCTTAACCTTAGGAGTGACAGGAAGCGCTGTCGCGCACCTCCTGTCTTTTGCGAAAAGTGCTGGGAGCGCGATAGGATTCCTCCTGCTGGTCAATTTTCATTTTATTTTAACATCTTATATTTTGTTTAAAATATTACTGTACTCATATTTCGTAAAAAAAGATCGTCAAATTATGCATTAAAAAGATGAAACCACATTTCATCAAACTTTCCCTGAGATTTTTAAAATATTTACCTTCACCTGGATTTCGGACATGTGTTTCCCTAAACTACTGCAAAATCAGCAAAAATGCTCCGGCAATTTTAACGCATTACTTAGAAAATAAGGCAGCACTCAAAGTGTTAATGAAAACTGCGTTCTACTGAAATTATTCGTTTAAAATGTTCGAGGATGCGAAACGGAGAAGTGACCCTAAGATCTTGACTGAGAGAGGAAAATTTTCAATGATTTGGAGTGATTTTCGTGCATTTAAGAAATGAATTTCTGCCTAATATCAAAGTTCGGCACATAAGTAATAAAATACTTTTTTCATTCATTGATGTTCAAAAATCCAGCGTCGTCAGTGCCATACGTCAGTATGCGTGGTATATTTTATCAATATTTCATTTAAAATGTAGAGGTGCACTCACTTTCCGCAAGAAAGAACAACCTTTATGTCTGAAGGTTCAGATGGATGGAATTGGTGTTTCGTGGTTACTATTTACTGTTGCTATTTAATACCAAAAGTGCTCGTTGCTGATGTTTTCTTGCTAGCCTTACATGTAAACCTATTCATAAAGTTTTGAATGGCTGCTGTCTACGGTGGCGATTTGTGACTGTACCCTAGGCCGGCACTCATTTTTTTACGATTTGGGAAATTTATGTTTTCCTAGTCTTAAAATGATATAAATGAAGTCTATATTCATGTGCTGAAACTTGGTTATTTTAAAAAAGCAGGAACCCGTGCCCAAAAGGAACTTAAGTACTGAGGATAGAAAATTGGATGTTTTTGGGGCTGAAATAACTAACCTCATGAAAAACTTTAAATCAAATCTCTTTTGGGCCGAAATTTCGTATGTGCCGACGTATCTTTTAGTGCTATGAGGTATGGTTCCCCGTAATCCGTTCCACCCTTCGTAGTGGTAGCCGGAACAGTGTTCTATTCGCTAACAGTGTGCCCGATTGATGCTGTACCCACTCTGTTCCCTCTGTGTTCCATCCGGTTTGGTGTGTGGTGCTTCTTTCATCATCAGCCCTCGTGTGCTGCGTGGTGTCTTTCATCCTTGTGAATTGGTGGTGCGATGTCCTTTGTGTGTTCTGAGTGTGGTGCGCCCTGGTATCGATTCCGAGTCACTTCAATCGAAGGATGGCGGCTTTAACTCTCTCTCGGTGGATGTGGTTTTCCGTCTCCTTCTCACCGTCTGGCGTGAAAGCGACTCTTCTCGGTTCTTTAAACGATCATCCCCATCCGTCTTATGGCGGCTGTTACTTCGCAAAGCTGTAGCGCCCTAATAATTCGCTACAACTCCTGAAGGTGTCTCTCTCTATCGATCCAGCTCTTTTTTATGTAAATATGTAGAAATATTTAATGCACTTCTCTCGGGTTTGTGTTCGGGTCAGAAAAATTAAGGTTAGAAAAATTGGCTTATTTTTTATTTTAATTTTTAAAGTTTAATTGAATTTTTACTAAAAAAATGTATGTAAGAAAATTTGACTGACTTAATTTTTCTTACACGCGCTCAAACCTGAGAGAGTTTTATGCATTGTATTCGCCGGGAAAGTGTTAAATCATGCATGTAGAAATATTATTTGTAAGTAATATAATCGTGGCTTATCCGTCTTCTTATGATTTTCAAAATGATTATAACTTCTATTTTCTTCCGGTTCAAGTAAATTAATGTGAAGTGAATGCAATGAAATTGTTTTCTACTTGCTCAGAAGTTTAGCTCAGATTTAACCCTGTCTTACACGAGGCACGTAATTGCAGAATCTAAGTACCGTGAACTTAAATTTCTAAATGCATCGTGTGAAGTCGTTTATTGCATGAACGCATGCGCAAATTATTGCGAATGAATACAAGGAAGCAAAATAGTTCCTGCTCAAATGATATAGGTTTTTTACTAAAAATATATAGGTTTTTTGGTCTTCAGTCGACGAAGGACAATTAGAAGGTCATATTTTGCAATTCACATAAAAATTCGCACACTTAAAACTTGTAAATTTGCGTGAACATTTTCTCGGTAGGCACTCTCTTTAAAAAACCTGAAGAGTCAGGGAAAGTCGTGGGATGTCAGGGGAATCAAAGAAATGCCTGTAAAGTCTTACCCTTGTTTCACACGTGGAAATTAACTGCTACAATCCACTATTGCGCTCGACTTGTTCGTGCGGGCAGTGACTGCGATGAGAATACGAATCGATTGATGACGTGGCAGATAATCATTCGATCTATTAGCGGAGTTCAGCAGTTCACCTTCTAACGCAGGAGTCGATGATTATAAATATATCGCAAGTGGTTGACAAATATTTAACAGGAAAAGAGTATGGCAAGAGCTGCCTTTTTTAAAATTTATTACTTATTAGAGATAAATCGCAAGCCTAATCTTTAATTTTATGAACTTACGAAAGAGGAGGGATAAAATATTTTTCTTTCGTAATCGTCATTTCTTTGGTATTTCTACCTCTGGTCTTTCACCACGAAGTGAATCGACCTTCTTGGAACCCTTCTGTGCTGATTATAGTTGCGATATGTAGTATCTGAGCTAATTCTGTGGCATTCAAGTTGAACGTAAACCAGGTTTAAGGATATATCATCGACATTAGAATTTCCCGTTCTCAAAATGTCATTAAAGTGGAGCCTCATGGCTGTTGAAATCAATTTTTACTTCGTGGTACTACCTAATTAATTGTGTTATTGTTATTACACACTTAGTCACATTTTTATCTCTCTTATCGATGAATATTCTCAAATTTAAATACACTGGAACGATGGGAAAATAGCCTGGTAAGTTTCGAAATGGCTGGGAATTCCATTTCATGAAATTTGAGTGGCCACTTTATTTATTTTTTCGGAACGAAAGCGTGAGCACCCCGTTTTTGGTGATGTTTGGGTGAATCGCAGTCTTATTTTGGTCGCCCATTGTACTCTCGTTCAAGAGAGGGGGAAAACGGAAGCCTAGTAGTCCTCTCGAAGTACGAAATCGCTGGCTTTGTGTAAAGAGGCCTTAATGGATTGTCGGCCGTAAATATCGCATGCACTGGGTTTGCGTATTGGCGCTGTTTGAATAGTGGTTATTGGGTGCTGACAAACACTTAGGAAAGGGCATTGCATTCAAATTTACGTATCAAGTAACCATTATGTACCGAAATCTGCGTATACTTTCCCTAATGGTGTTATTCTAAAGCCTGAATCACACGATCATTTTATCCCTCAATTCCGAGTGATCACTATAGCGATCACTAGAGTGAATACTCGCAAACGATCGTCGCAATTGTTTTTCGCTATTACTCTAATGATGAGGATTCCAATAACTTTTTTCATCACTCGTCTGGTCGCTTTTTCCGTCACTGAAACCGTCAGTAAAACCTCATATCAGCCAATCAGAATGCATGTCCGTAAGGAGCGATTGTAGCGCAACGTTTGACAATCGTGGGAACGACATAGATAAACAAACACGCTATAAATTTTTGCTGTTCGGGTCCTATGACAACGAGCTGTGATATCGAAAGTGATGCGAAAAGCGACGGCGGGAGGGACGGTGTTATTCAGAAAAATGATCACTAGAGCAATCACTTTTCCCGTCGCGAAAAGCGATCGCTCTTGTGAACACTTTTCGCGACGAAAGAAAATGATCGTGTGATTCAGACTTAAGGCTCATTTTGCCTATGGTAAATAAATAAATAAAGGATGTCACGAACCGAAAAACTACATGATATTTTTTCCACAGTGATCTACCCTCTTGCCAAGCGAATGTGACATTAAATTCTTACCGAAAAACGCATTGCTGTGTGCTCTGTTTTCTTTGCTAAAGAAATAAGCGCAGTAGCAAATATTGAAATCGATCTGTGTGCGTTTACAAAGAAAGAGCACGCCGCCAGATAGTATTTATTCGAGAAGTTAATAATAGTATTTTACCACTTTCACTGTCGGATATACATCAAATAAGGTCGGATAATTTGGTTATCTGCCATTAGTTCCATGATTATTTTTTAGCTACTCAGGTTAATTTAATGGATGTAATTATAAAATTCGAGGAATCAAGCGAGATGGAGTGGAATTGATTCATAATGAAACATTGACTTGCAATTTTCCAGAAAAATAAAATTTTAATTTGACTCGAGTTTCGACGTTACTACATCATTTTCAAGGTATAACTGGTTGTACCTTGAAAAAAAATTTTTTTGTGGAAAATTGCAAGTCAGTGTTTCATCAGGATGTAATTATTGTGGTATTTAACATATTTATTTATGTGAAAATTCATGAGCAGAACCGTGAACCGAGAAACGTAGGCATGATGAAGTTTACATTAACGTACAGGCATCCTGATGATGAAGGTCCTCTTAAAAAACTTTTTTCCAGTGGAGTTTTAAAGTAAACGTATGGAAAACCAAAGCCATTCTTAATAATTCATAATCATTAGTGAATTCCATGAAGTCTCGCCTAAAACAACTCAATATGTAGCGTATACACTCTTAGGTATTACAGTAGCATATAATGCGTTTTGAAGTTTGCTTATTTGACTTTACCTGTTAGTCGTTTCATTTGGCGTCTTTTGGAATTTTTTAAATGACAAAATAAGAGTTAACAATGGCTGTGTTAGGCATTATTCCTCTACTGCGTGTCGTGAATCAGGACACATCGAGTCGTAAACTGTTATCAGTTCCCATTTTGTTTTGGCGAGTTTCCCACGCGATTCAGCACCAATACCTACTTTTCACGTGTCAACTGAAGCGTTTGAGTCTACTAAGAAAATACTTATTGTGCTCGTGACATCCTTTGTTGCTACAAGAAAATCAGACTGGGCTGTATAAGCTGCATACGAACTAAACGGATGTTATATTATGCGATCAACAACTTTTCCAAGAAGTTCATTAAGTCGCCAATTTAAATTGATCAGTGTAATTTTGATTTCAGTCAATGATTGAATTTTCTATTAGCTTTGGTGTTGTGCTTACTTTTTATTTCCATCATGATTATTATTTTGTAATGAATCTTATATTAGTTGTTGTCAGAACGGCACGTGAGTGTTTTCAAGCTGTTTTCTGCCATCGCAATTTTTCTTCGTAAGGACAAACATCGCTATCGAATTAGACTTTATTTTGTGGAATCGTGGCATTATATCCGGGATTAAGTTTCCTTTTTACACGCTTTTATTTAACTCACTCTGTCTGTTTGTTTGTGTGTTTAGTTCAAAGCTTGCAATCGAAACTTCGACCACTTTCCGACTTCCAATCGATCTGAAACTTTACAGGAAGTCGTATTCCCGGTGACAATACAATATTTTACCACTTTCGAACATCTAAAATGTGTATTTTGATCATTATAAACGTATTAATTTTAAATATGGAATTTTCAACATGGCGGATTTTTTCGAAAAAAGACTAAAAAGTAGAAAATAAATACTTCTTTAAAAAAAAACTTAAAAAAAACACGCTTTTATTTCGCTTGGAACAAGTAATAAAAAAATATTTCAAAAAATGGACTAAAAAGTAAAAAAATAAAAGCGTGGGGGCCTCACCATATGGTGTCATCAGGTGTGTTCTAGATATAAAATGTAATAGAAATTTAGTGGAGTAGTATTTTTATGTAATGGAGTAATATGTTATGGTGAGGCCCCAACGCTTTTATTTTTAGTGAAAACATTATAGATTACCCAGGTTCTTTGAATTATCATTTCAAAAATTTATTAGTGAAAATATTATGGATTACCCAGGTTCTTTGAACTATTCATATAAAAATTTATTTTTTACTTTTTAGTCCATTTTTTGAAATATTTTTTATTACTTGTTCCAAGCGAAATAAAAGCGTGTTTTTTTAAAGTTTTTTTTAAGAAGTATTCATTTTTTAAATGCTATCGAATAACCATTTCCAACAAATATTTCTTTGGGAGACCAGGTTTTTCCAGCGACAGTCGGTAGGCCTCAAATAGGAGGACACATTCTGTACACTGCGAAAATTGCATCTTCTTAGTTTTTCGTTTTCTCCTCATCATAGCTTCTTTGACGAGATAGATATTTATTTTTTGAGTCGTAATTGGGAAAGAAAAACTACGGTAGCATTCCACCCGGCACACCATGGTTTATTTGTCCTTTGCCAGTTTCAACAACTCGTCACAGCTATCTAGACGTTACAAATAACATCGAACCATACCAGTCTTTCTCATGTATACCATAAACAATAGGTGGGCTTATGGAAGGAGTTGGGTGAATAGAAGTAAAGTGAATTATGAATATTGTTAGTAATGGACTAGATCAATATTTTAAAAACTGTGAGGAGGGAGATAGATTCATAAGGAATGAAGTGGTTGTTAATAGGAACGTAATAAATAGCATTTTTTTCTCTGTAAATAGGCTAAATTCCCTTATTTCAAAGTTTTCCACAAAACCCAAATTTTCTTCCATCATGTAAAGCATTAAGAGAACATCGGACTCGTGATTGTCATCAGTTTCATGCCTTGAAAACATAGTCTTGCTACCTTATTAAGGGTTTCTTATTTTCCAAATCTATCATTATTTCTTCATACATTTTCCTTCCCTTTCATTTCTCTGCCATGGAAAGAGTTCCATAAATCAACCCGACAACGTTTTATTTCACTATCAAAGTGAAACGGTTGTCAATGATTTTTCAAAAATATTTTATACCTAAATACGGGACCACGGATCGAAGTCGCTCGATTCCTTCCCCTTGTATATATCGCGGTCGAATACATAATGTTATTCTTTTCCACTTCCCATTCTTCCGACTTCCAGTCCGGCACGCCAAAATTCTTCGATCGGACGTTTCAGCGATTTCGTCATTTTTTGGCACGCGATCCTACCCTCGCGTGTTTTTTTCCTCTTTTTCTCTTAAATATATATTTTTCCCCGAGCGAGAGAGAGAGAGAAGGGCGAAAAAAAAATAGAAGGACGAAAAGATTCGGCGCGGCGCTAGTCGAGTGCTAGCTAATGCGGGCGAACTCTACTGCGTTGCCCTCTCTCGGGAAAAGGTCGAACACTCGAAAAACAGATCCCCCTCTCTTCTCGTCTCTCTCTTTGCTTCCTGCCTTCTCCTCTTCTACTTCCTCTCGCCCCCCCCCCACTCCCTTCCTGACCCTTTTTACCCTGCCACTGCTCTCTGCACGGCCCCCGTGTACGATGAGAACCCTAGCATGGATGATGGCTCCTTGCCATTTTTCGTCACATCGATGCTGTTTCGCATTCATCCCTTTCTCGATCCGATTTTTTTAAGAGGACGCATCGCTACCGCTCGAACGGTCTAATTCCCTGACGCGTAACTTGTTTTAAACTTAACCTAACTTCGTGAAAAGTTGTAGACCACGTAGATATGACCCTCGTCAAAATCGACCTCTTCCTCAAATTGGAACATTTTACTTCAATTTTTTTGTGAGGTTAGTTTATTGTATTTGCGTTTTGTATTTTTTTTTTTTTTGTAGTTTTGTCGATTATTGTTTAGTATCTTTTATGTATATCCTGAAGATTTTAACATGGTTGATTCTGTTTCAAGATAAGTTTGTAACAAATCATGCATCAGGAAACGAGACTAAATACGGCTGGTCGAGTGGGAATCATGCATTCTATTGTATGTCAATTACTTAGCGGAAATTACAATTCAAAATAAGTTCTTACTTATAACCATTCGTTGACATATTAAAAAAAAATGTTATGACTTTCGTCGCCATTGCGAGTTAAAAATTGAGATTAGACAACGCTGATCACAGATTTTACGATGAATGTAATTTGAGTTAACAATTTCCTGCAGCTTGAGTCCAGTGCTGCGTCATCTACATTTAACGAGCTATTTTTATCTTCAATTAATCTAAGCATTGTGGTTTGATCCTTCATATTATTTGTATGATCGTTATAATATGACGCACCCTCCTTTTTTAATGAATATAAGTAGTATTTATAGTCGATTGAATTGAATAATTCTGGTACTAATTTGAATATTATTATTAATACTGAACTCGGAATATGTTTATGCTTTTATAGAGAAAAATATTTTAAACTTTCACGATAAAAGTAGTAATTTTGAAGGGCAATGCGACACAATATCCCTTAGCTAGTATATTAGTTTTAACGTTATCATAGTACAATAATTATAAAATTCGTAATGTAATAAATCAATGGATTTTCGTCTTTTGGCTTTCGAATTTTTCCTTCTAAATGTTGGTTACGTGGAATACTGATGACTTGCGAGGTCCTAAGCTGCTTCATCCTGTACTTTATATTCTCACCCGGGATCTTCGAAATCGAACCTCATCCCCCGCATACATTGTTACTCTGAAAAATCTATCTTCGTGTTTTTTCTTCACATTCCCATGTAATTTACACACTCTAAGAATATTCATCTCAAATATCACATGAAAATTGGAGTAAGTATTTTTGATGGGTTTATGCAGTGGAGGTATCGAGGGTGCTCATAGAGCCGGGGAAAACCGGAATTTCCGGAAGTTTTCGTCAAGTTTTTGCGCCATATATGCTTTCGTAATAATCGTGATTTTTTAAATTAAAGCCGGTTGTTTGTTTGAAATTCAAATTTCTGCACAAATATCTTTAATCATCAATTTTCCGAGAAATTCTTTTTGTTGGCAATACTTTCTGTTATTATCTCGAAAGTCGACTCGAAAATTAATTATTTTTTCGAACGTAAGGCTTCCTCTTTCGTATTTTTGAGGCGATCACCGCGAGATGGCTTGAGATTGCCTGTAATTTCCCAGGAATCCGCCACGGTACGATTATATCTCTGGCATAGCCATGATGAATTGATTGATAGTTCTCCGCGGTGTTATTCAGATAACTTCTACCTGGCTTCACCACGCCAGAATTGTCTTTCACTGGTATCCGAACCAGCGTTTTCAGGTTGAGATCACGTAAATTTAGACGCGGTTATATCCAGATGAATTTTTATGAAATGGATTTGCGAAACTCATCAATGAACTTTGGGGTGATCCACGGTATGCTCCATATACGTGTACTCACCCGTTGGAATAACTAGAATGAGAATAATCTTCATGCTAGGAAGAAGAGAATGGGATGTATGATTTCGACGTATGAGTCTCGGCTTTCGGACGTTTCTCCGCGTTGTGTTGTTCGTAGGTGACGACATTTCTCCAGCCATCCTGCTGGCGTCTTCAGGTCAGAATATCTGAGGAGGAACGCCAGAAAGCCGTGACTCATATGGAGAAACGCCGCAGAAACCTTAGATCCAACTATGATTTCGACGTTTCCCGGCGAATGTTGTCTTGTAGTTAAACTCGGGTTGTCCTCCGTGTGAAAGATGAAACCCTGGTCAGTTTTCGAAACGGCGGCATCAATAGACTCTTTCACCAGGTGGACAGCCCGAGTTCAACCTCAAGAGAATGGAATATTTGTTGCATTGGGTTACCGTCGTATCGCCAGTGAAATATCGGGAGATCCATGTATCGAGCCGGCCCTCGGAAACCCCTCTTAGCCTCCCCTACGAGCACGTATTTCCCTCCCCCCTCCTTACCATTTCTCCTCCTCCACGCCTTACCCACTCCATCTCCATCCCTCTTACCCACACCCCTCATAACCCCTCCATTCCCTTCCCCCTCCAACTCGCCTCCGCCGTCCTCTCTCACGCGACACAGACGCATTCGCCGCTCGACTTCGCTCCGTCGTGCTTCTTTTTTTTCCTCCAACGCACACGGCGTGACTCACGCGCGTGCCACGTTACGGTGTTCTCCCACAGAAAGTGTCTGGAAGGCGGAGAGAGAGAATTATCCAGCTGGCAGGAGAAAGACCCCGTGCTCTGGGTTGTGTCGACCTCGCCAAGGCCCCCCCCCCCAGATACGGAGGAGAGGGCCCCATCGAGCTGCACAGGGCCCTTCGGGTGACGCGGGCCTCGGCGGTGACCCGCGGACTCGTTCCCCGTCTTCTTCGGTAGTTTTCGTGATACTGCTCGCAGTGCGCGCTAACTTATCCCGCGTCTGTTTGTGGTTATCCTTTCTCACGCAGTCGTCTTAAGATTTGTGCAGTGTCTTCGCTTCCAATTCATCCCCCTGCAAACTACCCTCGCTCATTTTTTTCCGTTTCCCCCTTCCCACCTCCCCAACCTCCAGCACCCGGATCCCATCTCCCCAGAGTTCTTTTTTCCGTCTCTGGATATTGAGTGAGGATCGTTTCCCGTTCGTCGCTGGAACCCTTTAAGTGTGAGTCGTAGTAATCCGCCTCTTCGCCCTCGTATCCTGTGAACGGAGCCACCGCTGCCGACGGAAAGAGGCATTCGCCTACTACATCCCTCTCGGCTCTCGTCAATCGCCTTGTTCGTCGAGTGAGAAACTGAAAACCCAGTGTCCTTCCCCTTGTTTCAGTTACGTCCGAAGTGTCTCACACACCGTGACATCTCCGCTTTGGTGGAGGGAAGAGAAGTGTTCCCTTCTATCGTTCTCTTTTGTGGCTGAAACTTGTTTTTTTTTCAATCCATCACGTCGTCGTCGTTTCTCGACTCTAGTGACCGATAGCAGCTCGCCCGACTCGTCCTTTTTGTTACACCTGAAGCAGTCCTAGAAGACAGACAACATGGTGCTCCATCGCGGAGATCGTGAGTGTTTTGTTTCTCTTTATTGTTAAAATGCCAGAAAGATCTCATACTTTCCCGGTGAATCAATTGCATCAGTGTTTCAATTTGAAGGTTGGCTCGTAATGGTGAGGGTAGAGCTCTCCCTCGTCACGGGCGTATGAATTTCACGGATTCAAGTGGGCCCTTCTTTTTCTTGCTGAAGCCTCCCTGGCACCCGATATCACTCGAAGCTTCACCTTGGATTCGAACTCGGGAACTGTCGATCAGTGGCGAAATGCTCTACCCTCTCCGCCGCTATGATCCCTTCCTCCTCCGTAGCATTAATCGGACGAAAATCTATTATGTAAATTTGCGCTTTGGCCTGTGGCCTAGAATTCGTTGAAGAATTTATGTGTAGATTTTACTCTTCGTCTTCTCTATGAAATAGATTTTTGGATTCATTCCCTAGAAATGGCATCTGAGGCTGTCTCAGGTCTCCTTACCCATTGGAAATTTCCTATTCCCGTTCACAATAGAAGACACTGAGTTATTTGCGTTACTATAAATACCGAATGATCACAGTTTCGACATCGTGACATGCTGCCCGACACCTGATCATGGCAAGTTGTCGAAACGATGGTTATTCTGCATTAAAATTGTGTCGAAATGAACGTGATTGCTGAAGCTTCTCTATATTATTTCTATACCTTGGTAGGTAGTCCAATTGTTATTCCCCTTACAGTGAGTGGCTAAGACTAAATTATGTTATGAAAATATTTTTGGGTAATTCATCTGCGTCATTTTTCGTGGATTAAAAACTGGCCTCGGTTAAGCGTTGGTTAAGTAACTGTTCATGGTAGTTTATTTTCTGATATTCAATTATGCTGATAAGGCCTCGAGTTTTCGGGCAAATTTTTTCAATAAAATTTCTCTGCTTCTCAAGAGGATGATATGGTAAATCATGAATGATGCTTATAGTTAGGAATCGCTACTCGTCGTCGAGGTTGGCATGTAACTATCACTTTGAAAACGAGGAATACTTGAGCCTCGAAACGTCCGCTATGATGGACCACCTCATCCTGAGAAATTTTTGTCCTTCTTTTTATTGATAATTAACGCTATTGTCTCTTCTGTAGGTTTCGTTGCCCAAATTATTGCGCCCGTAATGGCTTAGTGACTGCTCTGTTAATATTCTCTTGCGATGGTATTATTTGCAGGTCTCTAGCATGTGTATCGATTTCGAGTAAGTGCATCTTCTATACACTTAATCGAAATAAATTTGATGTTGTCAATGAGAATAATATGTACTCATCTAACTTCTTTTTCGTGGGTTTATCTTTACGCGATGTAATTTTTTAGGCATTAGATAGAATGGCTCTGAGCAAGGTTATTTTTTAAACATCTCTGTGGTCATTACTTGCGACCACATTTTTCGTCCCAAATTTTTTCTTCCTCCTCCTACTCTATGGATCACGGGTTCAGTCCCCGATTGAAATCCTGTGAAACAGTCGAAATTCGGATTCATTTCTTGTCTATCTTTCTTCTACGGGGAATAGCGGGGATTGTGACTCTCCCAATCTTTCCCAGATGGATCTAGAAAGTAACTGACCCCCCTTAACTTAACAGGGTATCTGTTCGGACTCTAAAAAAATATCTAGGTTTTCCCAGAAGAGACCAAATACACCCTAGGTCGCGAGATTTGGGTGTATTGGCGGGTATGGTCGGTGTGTCTCCTCAAGCAATCTGAAGTTCGAGGCCTAATGGTGGTTGCTATATTTTTTTGTTGCAAAGTTATCTAAGAGCACCACACGGAAGCGCTTGGTGTTCGTAGTTAAAGAAACTGTCTTAATTCAGTATAGCTTTATTGGAGGAGTCTGTTTAATTGCTATTTTACTGTAAAATTGAATGATGTTTTTAATATAAATTAGTCCAGGGGACTGTAGATTTCACAAATTCTACAAAAGAAAGTACCACCGGGTATTTATTTGCCAAAAGCCTTTTTCACATAACCAATAACTAAGCATGTAGACTCTTTGATGATTTCTCTTTTGTTTAAATATTTAAAACCAGTTTAAGTATTTAAAACCAGACCAGAAAATTTAATAATTATATTTGTAAATTTTATAATAACAGTAATTTGAAAAGCAGTTGTTCAAAAGTATGCCTCAAACCTCAGGTAGTACTCATTCTGAACGTAGGTATCTATTATATATATAGGTACCCTTATTGCTAGAGTTGGCAGCCAGAGATATTGCAGCCGCCCATTTTGGATTTGAGCACCCCCACTGATGGTTACTCGGCACCCTTGCCATTGGATCTACCTCCTTTCTCTCCCCAATCATTCGACAGTCGCCGCGTAATGGTTTCCAGTCTTCGGTTGCTGCCTTCCCAAAGCGATCAAACCGCCAAAATACTTAATGGAACCTCCTTGTTGGCCTCCCTTGTTTCCATGTCCCTTATCATACGTTAGGAGTGAGGCCGGTGCACAGAAGCTACACTCTGCGGCTTGCTCGTGCGGTAGACCCCAATAAATGAATCGTGTGTTCCACCACCGCCAGTTATCGGGGGCGGAACATGGTCGTTATCTTTTGGGGGAGAGCAAGGGTGGGTTGATTACTTTTTGAGGCGCCCGAGGGTCGTGCGGTACGGTGTTTTCTCTTTCCCCTATTTCTTATCTAAGTCTGCGGTTTCCCCCGTTTTGCATCGTTGCGAATCGTTATATAGCCATGGTGAAAGTAGCCATTCCGTGCCCTTAATGAATATATTTTTATTCTTCAAGGATGGATTGGTATCTTCTCACAGAATTTTTTAATCAACATTTGGAAATTTCCACAAAAACGAAACGTTTTTCGTACATTTTTGTTTTTAAGAGTGAACATATTTTTCTGGTATGAGAAAATCAGTTATGATTAATAATGTCATTATGATCTCAGTGTTTGCAAGATTTCCATGCAATAAAAAAAGCTATATTCGCAGTCACGCGCACCGGGACAAATGTTTTTACTGCTTGAATGAAATTCACTGTACGAAATTCGTTTGGCGTAGCCGGTATTCGATTTACCGAAATGTGGACGTGAGACCTAAACTTCAGGTTCTGAAAAACTAGTCTGAAATTCATGTGCGAGTGATACGACTGGTAATACGCTTGGGAGATTATAGTTCGAAACCTGGATCATACAAATGATTTTTTTCATTGTATATTTTATCAATAATGGAAATTACAGATTATTTGAGTTTTATTCCCATTTTTCATCAATTTAATATCTTCTGTATTCCACGGGTTGACAGTGTTCCATGAGTTCCTCATTGTGAACAGAAGACAACCCGCAACGAATCTTCCACTTAATCATTAGCCATAATACCTATAATTTTTGTTCGTATTCGTATACTTTCTTGACTATTTAAAGTTTTGAGCAGGAGCTAAACGATTAACGTTTTTTTATTGTAATATTGTGCTGCCATTGAATACGATTATATATATTTTTTTCACTGGTTCATGGTCTGTCATTAGAAGAAGCTTCTTCTGGACTAACCATGTCAATGTGGTGATATGGGTGTTTTTCTTTTATTCGTAAAATCCTGAAGTCTGATGCCTTGTCGAAACGGTTATTCATCTCTGTCGTTAGTCGTTCGCTTTAGTCCCTCGTAGTTGCTGCATCCCATGTTCTCCTTAATCTCGTCCAGTTACTTCTTCCTCGGCCATCCCTTGTCTTTTACTTCCCTTCAAGAATATTTTTTGCGAATTCAATTTGTCTGCTGGAATATACGATAAATTTTATTTTTCTCTTTTTCAACCCCTACAGAAATCTTGTCTCTTCTGGCTTTTGTTTTCAAACTTCCAGATATTATTTCCTTTTCATCCAGCTTGTTCTTGTATTTCTCGACCATATCCACATGTCAGCATGTCTGCTTCTTTATAATTTTCCTACATTTCAGCTTCCATTTTCATACAGCAGTATACTCTATACGATATTTTATATTTTGTCTAGTTGCTAAATTCTTACATTTACCGGCTAAAATATTTTTTTTATGTTGGGCCCGCAATGGAGGCTTGGATAGGAAATAATAATTCTTTATTTGAGAATAGTGTCAAAGTTTTATGGAATTCTTTCACCTTCATCAGGACTTATGTAGAAAACAGCAGTGAACAGCCGCAGTCCTGACGAAGGTGAATAGATTAAATGTAATGTTGACATTACCTTGAAGTGAAGAATTATTTTATCCTGACCAGCAATCCTGAAAGGACACAGCTTTGGTAAAAAAGTGGTTGATGGTAAATAAGAGTATTTCATTTTTCTTACATCCAAATTCCTGGTTTGCCTATGTTGTACAATTGTACGTATCCAGTACGTTTTCCACCTCTTTGAAGTTTCAAATTAAAAGTTTTTTTGTGTATAGGTAGATTTTCAAACATATTCCGGGGTCTTTCACAATTTTTGAGGGAGATTGGTCCTTCCAGATTACTAAATACCCAAATTCAGTGGAAAAAAGCGAAAGATATTGATTGAGAAGACCTTAACGTGCGTAATATAACTTTCATCTTTCCTAGCGCCCAGGGTATGGTGTTACCCGCCGTCTCTGGGGGCCATGTTGCCCTCTGCCCCTTGTATCTGCTCGTAATGATCTGCTCGCCCCTCAGGGACCCCTTGTGCCTCGCCGTTTCGGAATCACTGGCCCGAATTCCCTTCCCGCACAACACGATAAGGCAATCTGGCTCACGCCCCGCGCCGTGGCGGTATTTACCGACCGATGCGCGAGGAGGCGCCTGCCTCGTGGACCTCCCTCCAAGGCGTGATTTTGATTCGCATGATATCCTCGCGAAAGCCATTTTCTCAAATATTACCAAGTGTCTGCATTCAAACTTGAAGAGCCGGCATATAGTGATTTTAAACGATTTAAAAATTTCCTGTTGAATGATATTCAGGAATTCTCCACGGGCTCTACACCAGGTTAATTCAGTCGTATTGGCCGACGTTTCGGAAAACGACTTGCCTACCACTTTCAAGGCGTGGGGACTTTTTCAGACAGTAACACAGTGGAAGACAAGTCATTTTTGTAAACGTCGACCAATACAACTAAATGAGCATGGTGTAGAGCCTGAGAAGAATTCCTGAATATTGTGATTTTGTTTACGTCGAAATTAAATCGAAGCGTAATCTTAGCAGAAAAAGCTCAACTTTTGCCAAAAATTTTGTTTCTGCTTGATGTACCAATTGACGTACTAAGCTTGTTTTTGTCTCACTTTGTTGAGAAGTTAGTCTTTTGCCCAACCTTATAGCATGATCACATAATGAGATAATGTATTCATGTCCATGTCTATCAATTGCGAGTTTCATGAGCTTCTTTTCAATATTATTATGTATTTTCTCGGGCAAAATCGAGTACTAAAAACTCGGAAGTATTAATTAAAGTGTGAATGAAAGACAACGTGATTTATTCAGAGGTTGACATTTAAGCATCATCAACGTCTTCTAATCGCTGTCTATGCGGATTAGCGTCATTCTTTGCCGTTACCTAAGTCCTACTTTTGTTTCAAATCCCATGCATTAAATGCATCAACTAGATAACTCTTTTTCCCTCCCCACCTTTTTTGCTGGCATTAATTCCTCTGTCATATTGCACAGGTTTTGGTGTTTGGCAAGGCATTTCCAATGCATTTATCTGCCTTTCTTCCGTTTTTATTTTCTTTTCTTCTTTCCTAAGTCATTTACATCACGAACTGTCAATCTTATCGTAATTCCACCACCTCCTTTTCTTCATCCTTGGAATTCACATTTCCGTAACTTCCAAACGCAACTTTTCCATATTTCTCTTAGTTATACTTTCACATTCATGAAACGGTATCCTCTGTAGGAGGTCTTTCGCAAAACATTTACTTAATTCCAGTTTCACATAGCTATTTCCTAAAATATGCTTTTTATATGCTTACCTTTCTTTTCATTGCTTAGTAACTTCCATTCTCAGGTCCTAACTATGCAGTTGTAAAACTTTACAAACTCGAATCGAACTTAGATTTTCGACTCATTAAGATCTGTGGATCCCTAGTTGGCCCTGAAAATGTTTAGAAAAAATCGTTCATGTTTCAGCTATAGTTTGCCGTTTTAATAGTGTAGTCCCTTGTACAGAACAAAAAATCGCTATTGTATAGATTTATTCAAAGGTCGCCTGATTGCGGTGATTTTTATTCCTCTTTAATCCTATATTTGGCAAAATCACGTCCAACTTCGTCGAAGTCTTTCGTAATGATGGAGTGAATAATAACTACAAAAAAGTATGACCTTTATCCTGGCGTGTGTGGCCGCCGTAACGATATTTGGTGATGCTCTCGAGACCGCAGCCGATATTAGCCTACGTTCGTTTGATTGACAGGAGGCATCTGCATCCCTAGCCTTCTTTTTATCCCTTGCGGTTATTTTTTTCTCGTTCCGGCGACCTTTTTTCGTTTATTTCAGATTGATGGACGCATAAGGGAAGCCACGTAATCCCGATGTCGTATTCGTAAAAAAAATACGTTACGCATGCCAAGCCAGCGATGATGGGTCGTAACCCGATTGAGGAGGTAAGTTCGCTCCTGCGCGATTCAGAACAAATTCTTTTCGCATATGTTATTAAATAGTGTTTTGCCATCATTGGTTGCACCCATCAGTCCTTATATTTTAACAATCATTAGGTTCCAGATATTTCAACCTTAGAGCCATTTTCATTTAACTAACTCTACTTGACCACAGTTACAGCATTCATTGTTATATCAACTAAAAAAGTAGTATTCATTTAGTTAAATAGCCTTAATTTTTTATATATTGATTCCTAAGATATAAAGAGCATCATATTCGCCATAAGAATATAAGCTGTGTTATAATTTAGATTTTCAATTGTGATTTCCAGAAAATTTTGCCACGCTACTCTTTGCTTAGGCTTCGGTTGGTTAAATTCTATTCTCCTCGTTAATGAATGTCAGAGATATTTGAGTAACCGGTTTCGGAGCTATTTTTCCTGCTAACTTTAATTGACATTCGGATGTACCGTATTCTGGCTTAATCGTATGTTGGTTGTTTCTGCAATCTGTGTGCTTATATTTCTATGAATGCGGTGGTACTTGTATTCATACTTGTTAATATTTACTGAACTATGAAGAAAAGATCCCTATGACCTCAAAAACATTGTTTAAGGGGAACTTTTGTGGCAACCCAGCGTGTGGCTGTGTTTCGTTTCCGTATATATAGTGGGTAGGCACTCTTGTATTCCCCGAAATGCGAGCACCCTACTACCAACCGAACGACCCCACTAACCCTCGCAAATAAAACATCCTCCTGCTGCTCTTTTCCTCATAGATGTATGCGCGCGTGGCGATGTGTAGTATGCGTTTCCCCCTTCCCACATCGATCGATCCATCGAACGCCCCTTGCGATGGGTCGAACTCGCCACCTCTCTGTTCCCCCACTCTTCTTACTCTAGCTGGGCGGATGGCGTAGGAAAGCGGGGTTTTTCCCTGTGGCAGTATGTATGCAGCGGCCAAAATCGATGCCTGGTCGCGGTAATTCTCGATTCCGTGGAACTCTAGCTCGCTACTTCTGTCCTTCGCTTCCCGGCCGTTATGGGGGATTACCCAGAAGGAGTGTCAACTGTTGGTTCATATAGGTCGGAACGGTCGGTGGATTATTGTGGCCATTTCACAGACTCAGGGCATACGATTATGGTAGTTTTAATCTTCATTCAGGACAAAATGAAATGTGGAGGTTTCCCCGAGAATCTTAGGGAGTGCTATTTTCCTGAAAATATCACAATATGCCCTTACAAGAGTACGTAGTCGAATGACGATGCGAAAACTCTGGGCTTCCCGTGTTGTATTCCTGATTACTGTGGTTGAATCTCAGAATTTTTACCCATGTTCTTGTGGCGATGATGGTATAAGAATGGGGAAAAAATTGAAATACAGCTAAAAATATAAATGACGGGACAAGAGCTTCGTATCATGATATTATTTCATTTGTATTACTTTCTAATTATCTCGATGTCCTGGAGTGTTAGGCAACATACTTAGGATGCCCTAGCGAAAATAATCTGCTTCAGATTCGGATTGAAACAATAAATTCGTTATTTTATAGTAATAAGGCATTGATTTACAGGGAAACATTGAACTGCCAGCCGTAGAAAATCTGTTAAAAATTTGACTGTTGTCTTTTGGATTGCAAGGATCAACACTGTAAGCTATCTAGTCAGTTAAATCCTTTGTTGGGAAGATGATCCGTGTTATTATCTTTTCATTTTCTTAATCGCCATATATTTTGTTTCAATACTGGTTTCAAGTTTCATTTGGATGCCCAGGATGATAATAGGATGCTAGTATTAAATTGTGGGTCATTTTCCCGAGAGAGCAGTGGAATTGGATATAAATATTATATACTTAGACGAGTAATCAGAGGAATATGATTATATCGAGCGATGCTTCTCTGATTTCCAGCCACAGCACGCACTGCATCGTTGCCAATGTATAGACGCACGGGCTTTGTCATCAAGGTATGAATGAATTATCGTGACAACGTGGCGCGTAAGGCAGAGGGTTGGATCAGGTGTAGTGCGCGGTGTGGTTGTAAACGGTAGTGTTTAATGAAATAGTCCTGTGTTCCTGTTCTCACAATCGTCGAAATCGACATCAAAGGCGAGTGCGTACCAACCACGAATGCAAAGCAAACAACGACAACGGTGAGTCTCACGGAATTGGAGTGGAGAATTAACAATGCCAATGAAGCGTTAAAAGCAATTTTCGTGAAGCGAAGAGAAAAAAATATATACTCCAGAATGTCTCGCTCCGCGAGCATCTTTTTACCTTAACCGGGTGACTTTTTACGCGATTCTGCTGTGGGCGTGGATACACTGTTCCTCTGCTCCCTTGTGTTCCGCGCCGTGTGAAACTGTAAAAACAAAAAAAAGGAATTGGAGTGTGAGAAGAGATTTGTCACCTTCCCGGACGGACGCCCCTCGTTAGCTCTTCATCTGTTCTCTCCCCCCCCCCCCCCTCTCTCCCCCTCTCTCGTGTTTTCTTTTTTTTCATTTTCCGTGTGACTACAAAAGAGAAGCGCTTCCGCACCATCCGTCGTCTGAAACGAAAAGCGCCCCTCGCTCGTCTCTTGTCCAAAATGGGTGTCGTTGTCGTCTTTGCGAACTCATATACCTACCCACACGTCCCCACGCTCTTTTTCATTTGGGAAGGATAAGACATTAGAACTACTAGCACTACTATATATGGCTGTAGTGATCTTCTCTTTATTGTGACTAGGAAAGAAATTGAAATTAATTTTTTTCTCACTACGTGGTTTATTCGTTTTGGTGACTGGTTTCAGTGATTCATCACCTTTATCAATGGATTAATAAACCAGTCGAAGGCGATAAATGTTTTAAACGTTTTCAGAATGTTCTCTATGGTACGGAAACGCGGACTCTTAGGAAGGAGGAAGAGAGAAGGTGTTCGGGATGTGCGTGTGGAGAAGAATGGAGAAGGTGAAATGGACGAAGAGGAGGAGGAACGAGGAAGTGCTGGACTGGGTGGGTGAGGAGAGGCAGGTTTTAGATGAGATACGGAGGAGGCAGAAGGTATGAATGGAGCGAGTACCTACTGAGCGAATAGGGGATGTTGGAAACTGTGTTAGAGGGTCGAATGTTGGGTTAACGAAGGAGAGGAAGAAAAAGAGAATATGATTTTTTAATCGAATGAAAGGGGAAAGGCTAAATTTTGACTTGATGAGGGAAGTACATAAAGGATGGGTTGGCTTAAATCGAATGCCATTGGTTGCATGTTGCTGAAAGTAAACCCGGTTCTAACCACGAGTAGCTCGCTAGCATGTATTCATCCTAGGACGTATACGTCTTTCTAAACACGTGCGTAAAGCATGGTGGTGGATTGCACGGTGCCTACCAAGTATAGCAAAATTTATGCATGGCTATCAAAAAAAGTCTTGATGTTTTCGCGCGTTCTATTTATAGTAACCATAAAATTTTGTGACTATTTAAATGCATTTTTGTTACGGAAGTTTGCTTCCTATCCAGGAATGGCATTTTGTTCTAATTTTATGACAATGCCGGCTTATAATCCTGCTAATTTTCAACGTGAGTGATGAGAGAAGGAAGTATTGGTCATATAGTACCCATAAGATTGTCCGTTTGATGTAGTCGTCATTATGCATCAAAGTACTACTCGTTATTTTTTTCGGCATTAAATTCATGATTGTGAGTTTATAATTGCGAACATAAGCTTGAGCTCTCACCAAAACATGAATCTCTTAGTGTAACGCAGTCCTACAGCGAAAATGTAGTTTATACAAAATTTAAATAAGTTTACTATGTATAATTAACGTAAGTTTATCAATGATCGTTCAGTATAAAATTAAAGGATTTTTTCAAATGTATAAGCAAAAACAAAACAAAATTGTCGTAAAAAGTAAAAAGAAAAAAAGGCGATCAGTTTTCTTAGCAAGTGCAGCGGTTTATTTCACGGGTATTTAAACTCTTCTTGTCGCTGATTTTCTGATGAATGAATGACATCTTGTTAAGAATGACGTTGGCTTTTCTTTCGAAGTACATACCCACCCGGTTGCGCTGATGCCTTTTCTCTCCGCTGTGTCGAGATGTGGAAGGAGGGGGAGTGCTTTTGGGTATTTTGGTGGAGACTTAGGGGAGGGACAGCATTCTCGTTTCTGTTCTTATTCATGTGAAGGAAGAGATGGCTACCGACCGTCTTGGCGTACGTATCGATCTCGAGAGACAAGACTACGTACTTGTGCCTCAAGAGATAGGCCTTTGTGTTACGATGCAGTCGCGGTTCACGAGGGGCGATGGATAATACTTACTATTAAAATGAATGTATTTTTTTCTTAATTTCAAGGTAAACCATGTATTCATAGTGGACGAGCTTTTCCGCCAAAGCGTGTTACGGTTCGGTGTTACAATGCAGCGATTTGATATGAACTCCACGTGCATACTTACGATCTTCGATTCTATCTTTTATTCGATATTCGATTTTATCTTCATTCGATCACCATTTATTCGCTCTGTGTCTCTAAAAAAAGTTGCGATTGTATTTTGTCGATCATTGTTTTTTGAAGTTAATCATTTTGCATTTTGATTAAACTTTCCCCGAAGCTAAATAATTAGACAAGATTAGGGTAGGCCTTGCAGTTTCAACCATATTGTAGAATGGAAAATATCTATGTAAGTGGTTGAGTCATCCTAACCGAATATTTGATTGTAGGTTTGATGCACCACCGATTCCTTGTCTTTAGTTCTCGCATCCAAGTATGTTTTGTTCCTGCATCGTCTCATATGAGTGGCATTTCGTGTGTGCCCTTAGAGAGCTATGAACGAGGAGATTTAAAACCCACTATAAATTTGACAAAACTAGCTATTATTGTTGTAAATAGAAGTAAAACTGTGGCTTGTTTGTGAAATGCATTTTTCCTTCAAATTATAGTTAAGGACTAACATTTACCTTTTTGTGATTAAAGACGGTACAATGAGTCTATTATAGATGCGGTATAATATATACACCATTATTTAAATACTTTTTCAGTGCTTGGGCTAGTTTTGAATTCAGCGTTTCTGTGGCCATAATCAGTTTAGTGCTTTATTCAACCGCGACATATGGTCTTTGAATGTTTGAATTTCACGATCACAGAGCATTTTTCGCCGACGGTCGATGTTATTCGTCGAAGTGGGCTTTCAATCCCTGGTATATAGAAGATAGACAGATATATGGTTCTTTAGCATCGTTCCTTTTCGTATAATATAGCATTTCTCTTCCTTTGCAAAGAGATATAAGGAGAGAGAATGAGAGCAGACTTCATTTTGTGTCTTTCTCCTTGAGTGTACTTATTTCCTCCGGGAATTGCCGTCCCAAGCACCCCTTCTTCTCGTATTATTCCCATCAGAGTAAGAATGGATGGGGTTGAAGAGCGATTGAATTCAATCTTGCGCATGCGCTACTAAGATTGTGCTACTACTGCGTGACTAACCCCGCCCCTCTGGTCTTACTTCAACAATCACTTACCCCATGATCCAACGCGACGGTTTGTTTTGAAAAGTGAAGGTAGAGCTCGCCCCGCACTAAACCATTGGAGTTTTAAATTCAAAAATTCATAGTAGGAGGGATAGTTCCTTTCCTGGGCTACATTGACGTTGAGAATATATTTTTTTGTCCGTATCCATCGGCTTTGAACCCTGTGCATGGATCGAGGACCTATCGATCAGCACCCAAGCGCTCTGCCCAATAGGGTACCGCGCCCATCCAACTAGAGAGAGTACTAATTGCCTGATTCCATCCCCATAATTCTTTAAGCGGTAACTGTAGATAATTTATTGCAAGTGAATAATTTTTCATGAAATTTATTAATCGTTCTAGTAGAAGTTGAGGCGTTAGCTATGATTTGAAACTTTTTTGTGAAGCCATGACTGTAATTGTTTTTTCCAGCCTCCTCATGGGGATGAGACAAGACAGTAGTCTTTCTACGTGTAGGTATGGGGAGAGTGGAGAAGGTGAAGTGGACGTAAAGGGACAGGAACGGCGAAGTGTTAGGCATGTACGGCGAGATATGGGAACTTCCAGATGCGATGCGGAGATAGAAGGGCCAGGATAGAACGAATGCTGAGTTTGGAGGGGGTGATGAGCAATTGATTGGTAAGCACGGACAGTGGAGGAAGAAATAGGTATTTCTGTATAAATTGAAATAGGATAGGCCTTACTGTGAATTTATGAAAGTAGTTCACTACGGGGATGGGGAACATGCCGTCTAATTCGCAAAATGCTCTATGTAAGTCTAACTCAACCGTTAGAATTCTTAAATAATAAGTAGTGGTTGTGGGTAAAATGAGCCTTTCCACTTTTGATTATAATTTAATGAAACGAGCAGTTTTTGTGCTCGGTATTGGAGTGAAAATTATTATTGGCTAAAATTTTACTGAATTTGGGAATGTGTGAAAATTTCAGTGATTTTCCACTCATTCAATAAAATGTAATTTTTCCACTTTAGTACTAATTTACCCCATTGCCTTTCGGTGATCTCATCAGAGATCATTGAAAAATTAAATAGTTTTCATAATTATCTGTCTGTATATTTAACTTCCATGCTGTATGTATTAGGGATATATCTCTGACGTCTGTATGAGATTTTTAAAAAATCGCTTAAAATTAATTGATATAAAAGCTTTCACTTGAAATTTTTTAGCTTTTAAGAGATCTCATATGAGATCACCGGGAGGTAATGGATTTAGGGGACGACCGTTTTCAATGTAGGTACCCTATCATCTTCTCATTTAATAATTATAAAAAAGTTAGACATACCATTTTTTCACCAGTAAATGATGGAAGAATTCCACCACGTAATAATAATGATGATAATATTAGTTTATTCAGATGCCTCGTGGTTTTATTGTTTGTTTCAGATTTCGGCTACTGCGTCATAACCACGCAGGGCGCCATAGTTTATGCTCACTTTAAGGTAGCATCTCTCTTCCTAAGGAAAGATATGGAAGGGGGAAAAGGGAAGGAGTGTAGACTTCATTGTGTTCTCCTCGAGTGTACTTATTTCCTCCGGGGATTGGCGTCCCCTTCCCCATTCTTATACACCCCCACCGCCCTCCCCCTGCATATTATTCCTCCGTCTCCCATCCCATCTCCCTCCTGATTTCCATCCCATCGTGCTTTGCGCTCGCCTCTTCAATCTCCCGCTTCCCGTCTTTCATTTTTTCCTCTTCCATTTTTTTTGAGTCCAGTGCGCGCGCCGGGTAGTTATTATTTTCCGCTCGATCCCCTTGATGCCGCTCCGGGCGTTCTCCTTCTCTACTATGGAGCGTCCTCTGTCCTTCGCTCATTTCTCTATCATTCTATCGCACTGCCGTCGTCTTCGTCGTGAGATGGGGCGAGACGTCTGCTCGTCGCTCCACCCCCGACACAATTATCCGGCCCGTTCCCTTCGGTGGCGGAGACGAGACGATTCCTACCCGTGTAGTAGGGAAATCAGAACCACCCTGTCTGCGGTGACAAGCCATTTTCTGAGAATATTTCGGTGGTTTTACGTCTGTTCAATGGCATAAGTATGATTGATAAACAAGATTCTTAAATGAGAGGCCCGCTGGCGTCCACGCCGATGTCCTCTGCGGCACGCTTCAGTCTCTAATGATTGGTAGTCGGACTCCTAGAGTTAATAAGTGCAAAAGAAAATAATGAAATGTTAATTATCCATCATTTACCTATTTAAATTTGTGGAGATTTTTTATTTGAGTGGATTAAAATAAAAAAAGAACTTCGTGCTTTCACATGTACACGACCATGGTTTCAACGTTAGACATCAGACTTTAGACGTTAGACGTCAACGTTAGACGTCGTCATCATCACCTGATGATAACGTCTAACTTTGAAACCATGGTCGTGTAGATTTGTGAATAAATATTCCTGTGAAAGCACAAAGTTCTTCTTTTTAATTTTAATAATGTATCGCTTTCACAAAGCTACGCCTCAAACAATCAATTTTATTTGAGTGGACTTGACGTATGGTCCGTTCAAAATAAATATCAAATGCGTAATTCTCGAAAACAGGGAAAAAGCCCGTTTTCGTTATAAATAGCGCTACATTGACGTAATATATCTAAGTTAGCAATTTTTTGATAAAAGATTAAGCATGAAGTGTGATGCCCCAGACATATTACTACATAACCTACGTACTCAAAGCAGGTTTCAAAAAAGTTCTAAAAATGATTTTCGTCCTCCTTTGTCGGATCCGGGCCACTGTGCGGCGTGGGCTCGTAATCAGTGAGGTTCAACAACCATCCAGTTTCCGCGGTTGTAATGGCGGTCATGGTAGTGCGCGCCCACCATCTCAGCTTCTTGGGTGAAGTCTGAGGAATATTGTGCTAAATGCATTTCATAATGAATTGATACGGAAATCTTTCTCACATGCTGATTGATATTTTCATTCTGCTAGTATTAAACAGGGCGAAATAAATGTAAAATACTAATACTTACTTCATTATATGGATTGGCAACATGTATTTTGATCATTATGCAGTAATATGTAGGAAGTTGGAATTTGAAAGCTTTGATGAACTTCCGTCTTAATAATAATGTCAAGCTGCAGATACGTCGGGCGTCTGACGTTCAAGTGTAGAACTTATTGTTAGCATTTTTTAAAATTCCAATCGCTCTACATCGTTAATATTCCCCAAATTGATAACTATTATCTCTAGCATTGTTGTGTTAAGTTTTATACTTTCCTCCCATTGCCTATAAAACCGTTGCATTCCACTTCTGTAAAATTCTTTATCCTTTGATAAAGCAGTTGGCACTTATATCCTCATATCGCAATGTTTTTTTTTTAACCGTTACCTACTTTTCACTCACGGAAAAGAATGAAGAATTCATGGAATTGCTTCGGTATTAGTAACCGGCTCTAAAACTACAGAGTCCGTTTATTTGTTTCCGGACTACTTCGCGATCTCATAAATAAGGCTGTTTCCTCGCGTAGGCGGCTTCCATTAGGCCGCAGAGAGTTATATCATTCGGTATCTTACGTTCGGTATCGATTTGAATCGGCTTCAATGAAGAGAATTGTTGATGGACTGACGAATCAACCTAGTTTGTATTACATGGAACGAGTGAAACGATTCATATGCTGTTAGCGGCAAATCAAAGGATACGATTATTTAATCGAATTAGTTCAGTTTTCATTTTTACGTATCATTATTATGCAATAATGCGCTACATTTTTGCTCGAATGCAATGATAGGTAAAAAAAATTCGATACCCCTTCCGCTAAAATAATCGCATACGAGGATTTTTTTTTGTGTACAAGTTGTAATTTATCATGATTTCGATCTAAATTTAAATCAGCTGATGCATTTATAACGAATAACATTTTTAGTTTTCGAGCCAGTCCGAAATGCTTAGGTATTTTGTGTAAAGGAACTCATTGGACTTGATACCATATTCATTAAATTCTTACGGAGAATGAGTAAGTAAACAATGAGTTTTCGCTAAATATTTCACTTGGCGGCGTTCAAGTACAAAAAAGTATTCAAGTCAACTTGAATTCGGAAGAAATTGGTTATGATCGTAAGATGTGAGCGATTGATTGGCATAAAATTTCCATCAATTGACATTTAATTTCGGTCCTCAAGACTTGGAAATTTTTCTGAAATATTTTTGTCGTCTAAAAGATCAGAATTTTAGTGTGAAGTGTGGAAGAGAGGAAGTGAGGGTAAGTGGAGGTTGTTATGAACTAGATATGCAGAAATGAAAACGCAAGGGCAGTCCTTAAAATGTATGTAGTATTTACGAAATGTAAACAATGGTAGATCCCAATGTGAACTTTAGACTGAGGGAACTTGGTTGTGTGAAGACTACAAGGTCCCGCTGGGAGCAAGAATGAAAACTAGTACAGCATAAATGTTGAGAAGCTAGGAAGCTATCGATGATGCCGGATATCGAGTTTGCTAGCTTTGAATCACACAATACGTTACCTTGTCCAAGTTTATGGATACGCGCAAGTATACCCGCACCTGTGCATTGTCAAGTATACAGTGGTTCTGACTTTCTTCTCCATATTAAGCGTGGTTAAGTGGTGTTGGAATTATTTACCAATATTTGAAAAAATATATCTTGTAACAGTTTTACACTATTCAATCTAAATAGTTAACGGTTTGAGCATACGAAAAATAAGGTTAGTTCATTTGGGACGTATTATATTTCTGGTTCCTCCACTTAACGAAAGCCTGAATCACTCGATCAGTTTTTCCGTACCTGTGAA